>NC_138357.1:16073221-18573221 GCF_046562875.1 Panthera onca | reverse complement strand
TGTACAAATATCTCTTCGAGGCCCTGCTTTCACTATTTGGGGTATATACCCCGAAGTGGAATTTCTGGATCACATGGTAATTCTATTTTTAATTTTTTGAGGAACCCCCATGCCGTTCTCCACAGTGGCTGTATATTTCACATGCCCACCAACATGCACAAGTGTTCCCTTTTCTCTACATCCTCACCCACACTTGTTATTTTCTGGGTTATTGTTTTTTTTAATAGTAGCCATCCTAACGGGCAGGAAGTGGATTTCATTGCAGTTTCGATTTCCACTTCCCTAATGACTAGTGATGCTGAGCTGAGCATCTTTTCATGTGTTTATTGGCCATTTGTATATTTTCTTTAGAGAAATATCTATTCAAGTCCTTTGCCCATGTTTGCGTTGCTTTGCTGGGTTTTTTGTTGTTGAGTTTTAGAAGTTCTCTATATATTCTGGACATCAGACATGTGATCTTCAAAGATTTTCTCCCATTCTGTGGGTTCCCTTTTTACTCTGTGGATAAATTTACTCTGTGCCTTTTTGCTCCCTTTTACTCTTTCGACGCACTAAAATTTTAAATTTTCATGAAGTCTAATTTGTCTGTTTTTCTCTTTTGTTACCTGTGCCTTTGGTGTCATAGCCAAGAAATCATTGCCAATGAAGCTTTTGTCCCATGTTTTCTTCTAAGAGTTTGATTGTTTGAGGTCTTACATTTAGGTCCTTGATCCATTTTGAGCTAATTTTTGTACACCTATATTATTTTTAGTCTCCACAACCAGTCTTGGTAGTGGATAATGTGAGCATTCCCATTTTACAGAAGAGGAAACAAACTTAAAATGGTGAACGTCTTATGGGATGAATAAGTCATGGGAATAAAAGGCACAGCATAGAGAATATAGTCAACGGCATTGTAATAGCATCGTATGCTGACAGAAGGTAGCTCTACTTGTGGGGAGCCGTGACATAACGTATAAAGAAGTTGAATCACTATGTTGAACACCTGAAACTAACGTAACGGTGTGTGTCAACTACACTCAAATTTTAAAAAATTTCATAAAATGATGACTACCTTATCTATGGCCACGGAGATGGCAGGTGGAAGAGTTAGGATTCGAACCCATGTCTGCACGACTCCAAAGCTCAGGTCCTGTCCTATCTCACACAGTCAAGGCTTGGCCAAATTAGGAGGAAGTTACAGCGAAATTAACCAGTGCCTGACTTTTAATTGAAAGTAGGAGGTGTGGGGTTTTCCCAGGGTCAGGGATTGGCCCAGGGGACTTCAGTCCTGATGTGACTGAACATAAGGCCATTTGGGACATGAGTGCAGCTGAGAGAGTGGGGCCGTGTGTGTGAGGGAGGGGGGACCATCAAAGCATAGAAAGAACCTGAAGGCCTAAAAAAGGTCACAGCCAGTGTAGAAGGTTGTGGTCCAGATGGGAGTTTCAGAGTTTGAGGTGAGATCTTGGGAGATGTAGCAGTTCCCAAAGATGGCCACACTCATGCTCTCCCCTCTAGATCTTTGCACACGATGTTTTCTCCACCTCAAATATGGTTTTCAGTGCTGACCTCCACTCAAGTCACACACACACCCTGATCTTGCCCGGCTAAGTCTTACTCCTCCTCGGGTCTCAGCTTAGATGGCCCCGACTGAATAAGGTGCCTCTTGCCTGTGCCCCCACAAGCCTCCACGCTTAAGTGTAATCACACTGACTACCCTTTATTATAACCAAGACCTTGCTTCTCTCTCTCTCTCTCCAGCAGTCTGTGAGCTTCCTGGGGGCAGGAACTGTTTCTTACTCATCTCTCTGTCCCTAATACCTAGTACGGGGCCTGACCCAGCAAACTTGCTCAATAGGTATTAAGAAGCAATATGACTGGGCCACCTGGCTGGCTCAGTCAGTAGAGCATAAAACTCTTGATCTCGGGGTTATGGGTTTGAGCCCCGTGTTGGGTACAGAGCTTGCTTACACATCTTTGGGGCACCCAGGTGGCTCAGTCAGTTAAGCAACAGCCTCTTTATTTCGGCTCAGGTCATGATCTCACGGTTCGTGAGTTCAAGCTCCGCATCTGGCTCCTCACTGACAGTGTGGAGCCTGCTTGGGATTCTCTCTCTCTCTCTCTCTCTCTCTCTCTCTCTCTCTCTCTCTCTCCCCCCATCTCTGCCCCTCCCCTGCACTCATGCACTCTCAAAATAAATAAACTGTAAAAAACAAAAGATAATAAAAAATAAAAATAAAAAAATCTTCTAAAGGAAAGAAGCAGTATGGCTCTCAGAGTATGTGTATCATGAACACTGAGTAATGTATAGTATTGTTGAATCACTATATTGTACACCTGAAACTAATGTAACACTCTATGTTAACTATACTGGAATTAAAAACAAAAAGAAGCAGTGTGGCTAAATGCAATGTGTCATCTTGAGTTGGATGCTGGAACAGGGAAAGGATACTAGCGGGGAAACTGGTGAAATCCAAATTAAATCTATAGTTAAGAGCTATTAATCGTTAGCCGTCTCTAGTTTACTTAATAACAGTAACATTATCAACATTAATTTCTTGTGACAAATGTAGGTGGTTATGTAAGATGTCAACATCAGGGGAAGCTGGGTGTAAGGTATATGAGAAATCTCTGTAAGTTAAAATTATTTTTTAACTTAAAGGTTTATTTAAGGGGCGCCTGGCTGGCCCAGTCGACAGAGCATGCAACTCTTGATCTCAGGGTTGTGAATTCAAGCCCCACATTGGGTGTGGAGACTACTTTATAAATAAATAAATAAATAAATAAATAGTTTTTAATTTAAAACAAAACAAAAGCAGAAGCAGTATTGTGTAGTGGTCAGGAGGGCAGGCTGCATGACCTTAAAAAACTACTTGCCCTTCCTGACCCTTCATTTTTTTATCTGTGAAATTATTTTTAATGGTTATTTTTGAGAGAAAGAGAGAAACAGAGCGTGAGCGGAGGAGGGGCAGAGAGAGCCAGAGACACCGAATTCGAAATAGGCTCCAGGCTCTGAGCTGTCAGCACAGAGCGCCACGTGGGGCTCAAACTCACAGGCTGCGAGATCATGACCCGAGCCGAAGTTAGACACTTAACTTACTGAGCCACCCAGGCTCCCCTAAAATTTTTTTATCTGTAAAAAAAATAAGAGCATCTTTTTTTTTTTTTTTTGAGGAGGGGGGAGGGGGCAGAGGGCAAAAGAGAGAATCTTAAGCCAACTCCATGCTCAGCGCAACGCCCACCAACACGAAAGTCAATCCCATGACCCGGGAATCCTGACCTGAGCCAAAATCAAGAGTCCAATGCTCAACTGACTTGAGCCATCCAGGTGCCCCAAGAGTATCTTCTTGATAGAGTTGTAAGTTTCTATATACATATAGATTTTATTATGGAGAGAGAGATGCGTATATTACAAATGTATGCCCGTGTGTATACACATACATAATATTCAGTGGATGCCATCACTGTTCTAAGTACTTTACAGATGTTAATTTATCTTAATCTTCTTACAACCCCCTAAGGTAGGATGTAGCAGCGGCAGCAGCATCCTCCTTTTATAGACGGATTTGAGGGACAGAGAAGTTAACCGACTTGTCCAAGGTCAACAGGTAGGAAGCGGTAGAGCTGAAGCACAAACTCAGACAGTCTGGCTCCAGAGCTGACACTTACATTGTGTCGCCTCCTTTTAACTGAGTTGATACACAGAAAGGACTTACAGCAGTGCTCAGGACAGAGGAAGCTTATTCAATAGCATAAGCTATTCTTTAATAACCCCTCAAAGATGGGTCTAAGAAGGGATTCTACTTGTGAGCTCTGGGATGGGATGGAGGGAAAGAGCACAGAGGTTTATGAAAATAAGACTTCAAGACAGGGGGTTAGGAGGTTAGAAAGGAATCAGCAAGAGGTGCTGCTATTCATTCAAGTTGGTATGAAGAAGATCTAGAAGTCCTCTCTAGTGCTGAGGATCCTGTTGCATTTCTGAGGATTATTTTGATCTAGCCCTGCAGTAATTGTTAAACCACTGACACTTTAAAATTTTTTTTTAACGTTTATTTATTTTTGAGACAGAGAGAGACAGAGCGTGAACAGGGGAGGGTCAGAGAGAGGGAGACACAGAATCCGAAACAGGCTCCAGGCTCTGACCTGTCAGCACAGAGCCCGACGCGGAGCTCAAACTCACGGACCGTGAGATCATGACCTGAGCCGAAGTCGGACGCTTAACCGACTGAGCCACCCAGGCGCCCCAAACCATTGATACTTTAAACAGTCCACTTGTATGAAGCATTTTTCTGGTTGATTTTAAGCCACATGCATAGTTAAAGCACTTTTTTTTTTGGAAACTGTGTGGATAATAAAGGGCAATATATAGACACATTTTAGCACATACAGGGGCTTGAGGCTATTTTGTATAATAGCTCATTCCATTGTCCGGCATAGAGAAGGTGGTCAGTTTAAACACATAAAACAAAACTGAAAAAACAATCACCCTGAAGTCCCTCTTCCTGGCCAAAGTCCTAATTCCACCCTGGCTTCTTGCCCGACCATTCAGCTCTTTTACACATACACAGTCTTACACTTTCCCAACAAGTACTTATGGCTAGTTAAGCTATGACTCAGGATCCCAGGGTGGGGATCACCACGCGCCCAGGTCCCCCTTCACCGCCCTGGGAGAAGGATGGAGGGCAGAGGAGAGGGGGGTGGAATCGGTTCAGATCTTCCCACGGGACGTGCCTTCCGCCCGGTGGTCATCCCAGGCTGACTGACACCCAGGATGTGAGGCAGAGGGACCTGAACACGCAGGTACCACTCCCATGCAGAGATAGCATCCCTTTGGGCAGTCATTGCCCTGTCACAGTGGGGCAAGTCCAGGGAGTTCTGCCAGCACTTCCTGGTCTGGTTCTGGTTGGGGAAGCAGCTGTCAAAAGGGGTAGTCTGGTAGTTCTTGATTTGGGTCATTTTTTAAAGTTTATTTATTGTTATTGATGTATATTATTTATATATAATAATGTTATTCTTTGCTTATTTATTATTAATATTATTTTGAGAGAGAGAGAACAGGCACAGGTGCATGCAAGCAAGGGAGGGGCAGAGAGAGAGGGGGAGAGAGAGTATCCCAAGCAGGCTCCGTGCTGCCAGCGCAGATCCCGATGCGGGGCCTGATTCCACAATGCGTGAGGTCATGACCTGAGCCGAAATCAAGAGTCTGATGCTTAACCGACTGAGCCACCCAAGCGCCTCTCTTGATTTTGATCTTGATGTCTTCTGCCATGGTTCTGACTCCTTCCTAAAGACACCCCCAAAGCAGCTCTCAGCTCAATGTGACCCTCAGCCAAAGCACTTTGTGGGACTCCTGGGTGGCTCAGTCGGTTTAGCGACCAACTTCGGCTCAGGTCATGATCTCGTGGTCTGTGTGTTCAAGCCCCGTGTGGGGCTCTGTGCTGGCAGCTCGGAGCCTGGAGCCTGCTTCGGATTCTGTGTCTCCCTCTCTCTCTGCCCCTCCCCTGCTTGCTCTCGGTCTCTGTCTCTCTCAAAAATAATAAACATGAAAAAAATAAAAATAAATAAAAATTTTTAAAAAGCACTTTGTAAAAAATTTGGATTGAGGTATAGTTGACACGTGCTCCTTTTTAACCAGTGTCCCTCAACCGGCCTCTTGGAGCTCTAAATAATTTGCTGCAGCTAGTGACAGAAATGGGGTTACTTCCTGTGCTCTACCAGCCCCCCACTTAACCTGGGACTCCTGGATCCATAAAGGACACTAGAAGTCGTCTAATCAGGCCCCTTTCTTGTAGATGTTGGCCAAACTGTTGCAAAGAAACATTAGGTGACTTTTCTAAGATCTAAAGGTAAAATCACTCATTAAAAAAAAAAATCCTACATGTATTGAGTGCTTATTCTGTGTCAGGCACTGTGTCAAGCAATTGGGAAAGAGAGATCAACAACAACAACAACACATAGCTCTGATCTCGAATTGCTTACAGCCTGGTGCATCAGAAAAATGTAAAGTATATAGTGTGATAGGTGTTAACAGATGTGCAAATACAAAGCACCGCTGTCCCTGGAGAGATCAGGGAAGGCTTCCCAGAGAAGGAGACCCTGCAGCTGGATGTGTCCAGCGGAAAGAATGGAATGAAAGAGGCAGCATGGAAGATGAGGATGCTGAGGGAGTTTTCCTTGAGGCACAGGCTGAGCTGCAGCCCCCAGTCTCTGGCGCCTCACTGCCAGGCGACCCTGAGCTCTTCATCCAGCCACACCCAGCCAGCTTCCAGCACTGCTCTTGCCCCAGGGTTGGGATCGCCAAATTTAGCAAAGAAAAATACAAATTAAATTTGAATTTCAGCTAAGCAATATTCTGTAGCATAAGTATATCCCCAGAATATGCACGGGACATACTGATGCTACAAAATATTTGTTGTTTGTCTATGGCCATACCACCCTGAACGCGCCCGATCTCGTCTGATCTCAAAATATTTGTTGTTTTTCTGCTGTTCAAATGTAACTGGGCATCCTGTATTTTATCAGGCAACTCTACCTGGAATAAAGGCGTATTTGTGGGAGTAAGAGAGTGGGAGAGGAAGGGAGGGAAGAAGACAGGAAGAAGGGAACTAGTTCATCAGTGGGGGGCGAACCGGAAGACTCTCAGGCTCGAGGAAAGCAGATTTGTTAAGACCTAAAAACCACACAAAATCTGCCCTTAACATTACTACTCACTATTTCATTTCTGTTTTCATTTCTCCAGTTTTATTGGGACATAATTGGCATATAGCACTGTATAAGTTTCAGGTGTACAACATGATGATTTGATATATGCGTGTGTGTGCGTGTACATATTGCAATGTGATCACCACAATAAGCTTAGTTCACATCCATCCCCTCACATAGTTACATTTTGTTCTTGTGATGAGAGTTTTTAAGATCGACTCCGTAAGCAACTTTCAAGTATAGAATGTACAGTCATCATGTTGCACATTACAGCCCCATCCCTGTTTTCGGTTCTATAGAGCACAAGATGAACAGTGGTTTCCCCTTTTTTCTTAGAAAGTCTGCCCCCGTGTGGTAGGAAAAAAGTACTAGGCCAGAAGCCTTAATTCTGGTCTTTCAGTTCATTGGGGCAAAACGCCAGCGATCTGGAAAGCAGGATGTGATGCTAGGACTTTATGTTTGTTTCTCTGTTTGTTCCAGTGGGGGATAGGGGAGGAATGAGCAAAAGATGAACGGACTACATGGAGACTATTGTTAGAACAGCTTGAAAAATTTGTTCAAAGCACACTTGTAACTTTGTGCAAACCAGCATCATCTCAGTGCCCAAGCTGTTTGGGTCAGAAAACATGTTGAGAGACTGTGCCTACAAGTCATGCGGTAGAATATTTAAATTGAGACACACGTAGGAAACGGTCAAGTACTAAATGTCGGCGATGAAAAAGCCACCATGGGCGGCTGCCTGGGTGGCTCAGTGGGTTGAGCATCCAACTCTTGATTTTGGCTCAGGTCACGATCTCACGGTTCATGGGATCGAGCCCCAAGTCGGGCTCCATGCTGACAACAGGGAGCCTGCTTGGGATTCTGTCTCTGCCTCTGTCTCTCTCTCACTCTCTGTCTGTCAAAATAAATAAATACTTAAAAAAAAAAAAAAAAGCCACTGTGGTGATCTCGGCTGTGAAGGAAGTCTGGTTTGTGTGCCTCTTCTAGTCATTAACCTTAGCAGGGAGCCTGATCCCCAGGCGGAATCCACCAGTTCCCAGGTAGGGGTCGTCGTCCGAGTGGATGCCGCTCATGCTCCCCAACCATGAGAAGAGACGAGACTGCCATTTGCCTCGGCACCACACTTCTCATACGGCCATCCTGCCAGGTAACTCCGATGCCTCTGTGAGCACTCCTCCAAAAACCAGGCCTCACGGCTCCGAATGTCCTCACCTCCGGGGCCTTACTCACAACCTCACGCCTCACGCCCACAGACACGGCTTCCGCTTTGCCATCTCTGACTACACCTCCTCTTTTGAAATCTCCAACTCCAAAATGTTACTCTCAGACAGGGCCATGACTTTCTGACCTTCCTACTTTCTCACTTTTCCATTAAGCCTACCCCTTTAACTTCCACTAGACTTCCAGAATCCTGAGCAGTCCCCGTTTTCCCAGCCTCGCCACCCCCTTGTGACTTCACGTCCTTCCCTCAGCCTGGACGCCACACGTGACCACTTGAAGAGCTTCCTCACCACCCGAACCCCTCGGCCTCTATCAGCCAGGCCCAGCCCTCGAAGCTGTCCCCCGTCCCGCCGTCTGTCTCCCTCTCCTTCAGGGAGACGACCACAGCTGAAACAAGGGGCCCAGCTGGGCAGACTGGTGCCCATCCACAGTGAAACGGCCGGCTGGGCCCAGCCCGCAGAGCTTTCCTTCAGTTCTTTTACCTGTCCTTCATCAGTTGCCTCTCCCTGCCGTTCTTCCACTCCTCCAAACCTTCCACGCCTCTAGAACCTCCACTCCCTCATCTACAAACTGGGGCGACTGAGGCGTGTCCGCAGCGGCCCATCTCGACACACACCACCAATACACCGACCTCGCCGCCACTTTCCCCAACACCCGCCGCCATCTGTATTTGTCTCACTCGGAACAAATGACCTTCTCTCGCAGAGAAAAGAGAAGGCACGAGGTATGGGGAGGCGGGGGGCGGTCAGTCTTGACCGATCCCCACCCACTTGTACGAACTTGCCTCTAGAATCAGAGCCTGAGGGGCCGCTCCTCTTTTCCCAGGCCGGTCCCTCCTCCGGGGCTCTCGGTCCATCCCTGCTCTCAGGTGTTTCTTCAGCCCCCTTCCCCATCGCCTCAGCTCACCTGCACACCCCCATCGTGCGCCCTTCGTCCCCTCCCTGACGCCCCCGCCCGCGCAGATGGGTGTCTGCTCTCACGGCCCCACCGAAACCGCTCTCCCCGGGGGTCACCGGTGTCGCCAGAGTCATCGCGTGGGTCTCGGCTGCCATCCTGCTTGCCCCTGCTCGACACTATTGACCGCTCCCTGATACGCTGAAGTCCGTGAGGGCTCAGTGCCGGGCCCTCTACACTCTTCCATCGACACCCTCTGCCACGGACGGCTCGGCCCGTCCCAGCTCATGCTGACTGTTCCCAGGTACCCGTCTCCGGCCTAGTGCTCTGTCGTGCGCCATACAGCCCGTATCACAGCTGAGGCTAAAGGCCCTTTGAGACGAGACCCACACGCAAGAAACGTTCATTTATTTTCACATCTACCTGCAGGACGAGGCATTTGCCAGGTAGTCTGGTGCTGGCTCCCCTCACCCCTCTGCTGAGTTCAAAAGTGGCCTCCGCTGCTTCTTGGCTACGTGATCTGGATGAAGTTACTTGACCTCCTCGGTCCGACGAGATTAATAACGGTGTCAACCTCAACGGGTTGCAGTGGGTGTTTCCCACGTATGTGTCGTATACTCTGCCGCTCGGTCTGCCTGGGCCCGAGTCCCGGCTCTCCTGCTGCCTCCGGTCCTCTCCTCTGCAAAATGAGGAGAACGACACCGTCCGCCACCTAGGCCTGGGCTGGCCATTCACTAAGTGGACACGTAGGGCACTGAGAACGGCTCTCATCAAGCGTTAAACAGCAACCCTGTGTTATCCCCAGGAAGGCAAGGAATGCCTCTGCGGGCCTGTCAGAGCACGGCCATCTGGATCTCATTCCTGGTTCCCCTTGCCATATAGGAGACACATGTATACGTGCTCCTCGAGGCCGGCCAGGAGACGGGAAGCGGCACCAGGACAACAAATGTCACCTGGCGCAGCCCCCGTGTCACACTGCTTCAGGGGCAGCTCTTGCGCGGGAATGAAAGCCCGGCCAGCGATCCCCAGCTCTGATTTCTTACAGCTGGACGTTGCTACGTGACACTCCCCTGAGGTCCGAGTGGCCTCTCCCGGACTGTCAGCATCCTGCTCTTACTTATCTTGAAACTGTCTCTGCAGCCCTAAACAAGGATCTGCTGTTCTTAATTTTAAAGAAATGGGAAAGAAAAAGTTATTAACCCTTAGCAGCCCTGTCCCCTGGCTGCAGCTGGGAATCCAACCGTTTTCGGAACACCTCCGATAGGCCCTCCGCGCCGCCCAGCGATCCTGCCCCTTCTCTCCGGTCGCCGTGGGCTTTCTCTTTCCCCAGCGATGTTTTCAAACTTCCCTCGCTCTCCTTACGTCTCCCATTTTGCCATCGCCCCGACTCTCCCTGCCCCACGCCATCTCTCGGTGCATGACTGTGCCTCCCACTTCACAGAGAGAACTGAAGGACATCGGGTACAGGACAATCGCTCAACGTTGACAAATGTAACAGTGCGTCCTGTCCCCATCTTTCTGAATCTATCAACAGCGTTTGATACGGTCTCCCTCTTCTCCTTGACACACTTCCATTATTACTGGGCTTCTAGGGTGCTACAATCTCTCGGTTTCTCTCTTCCCTTAGTGACTGCTCTTCTTAACTCTCCATTGCTGGTTCCTCATCATCAAGTCAACCTCGAATGTCAGAGAGAGCCAGGGCTGTGTCCGTGGACCTCTCCTCTTTGCCTACCTTCACCTCCTTGATGACCGCATCCAGCTTCTTGTCTGTAAGGACTGTCCATATGTAGATGACTCCCGAACTTGTCTCTTCAGCCAGACCTCTCTCCTGAGACCCAGATGCATCCTCCTGCACACTAGGTGGATTAGACAACAGACATTTATTTTCTCACGGTTCTGGAGGCCGGACGTTCCAAATCAAGGAGCTACCGGGTTAGTGTGTGGTAAGACCCCTCTTCCTGGCTTGCAAACGGCCACCTTGTCATTGTGTCCTCACGTGGCTTTTCTTCTGTATGTGTGTGGACAGTAAGAGAGCTCTCTGGGGTCTCTCTTCTTAACTCGGATCCCAATTCTATCAGATCAGGGCCCTGCCCTTTTGATGTCATTTAACCTCACCTACCTCCCTAAAGGCCCTATATGCAAATAGTATCACCGGGGGTTAGAGTTTCAACATATGATTTGGGGAGAGACACAATTCAGTCCATAAGACATGTCTGACAGACATCTCAACCTTAATATGTCCGTAATGGAACTTCTGATCAGGGGGCACATCCAAATATTTGGGTCCTTGAACTTGTACAATTGGGGGCCCCTTCTTCAGGAGAAAGAACTCAAAATTAACTTATTGCTAGAGCCTGAGCAAATGAGAGACCTAAGGGTCATTAGCTTTACAGTAAACCTGCCTCTCCTGACCTTCATTCTCTGCCTCCAATTTTCTTGTTCAGCAAACATAATCAAGGCACCATTCTAGGCCATGGGGACACAGAAGTGGAAAACAAACAAACAAACATTAAAAAGGCCTGCCTTGATGTAGCTTACATTCTAGGAATGCATTGCCTGCTCATTCAGAATAAAGTCCCAGGTCCTTATAATTTTCCTTATTTACTTTTCCATTGTGTCTCCCGGCTACAATGTAAATTGCGTAAGATCAGGATTTGTTGGCCTGTATACTTAGTGCCTGGCACATGTTAGAGATTTAATAAATATTTGTTGAATGAATGAACTTCCTCATACCAAACTGACCCATCTATCTACATCTGTACTTTTCTGATACACTTTCTCTCCTGTTACAGTAAAGGATATATCCTTTTTTAAAAAATTTTTTGGGGTGCCTGGGTGGCTCAGTCGGTTGGGCGGCCGACTTCGCTCAGGTCATGGTCTCGCGGTCCATGAGTTCGAGCCCCGCGTCGGGCTCTGTGCTCACAGCTCAGAGCCTGGAGCCTGTTTCGGATTCTGTGTCTCCCTCTCTCTGACCCTCCCCCATTCATGCTCTGTCTCAAAAATAAATAAACGTTAAAAAAAAATTTTTTTTTAAATTTTTTAATGTTTATGTATTTTTGAGAGAGAGAAAGAGAGAGTGCAAGTGGGGGAGTGGCAGAGAGGAAGGGAGACACAGAATCTGAAGCAGGCTCCAGGCTCTGGGCTGTCTGCACAGATCCTGACGTGGGGCTTGAACTCATGACCCACGAGATCATGACCTGAGCCGAAGTCGGACACCCAACCGACTGAACCACCCGGGTGCCCCATCCTTCTTTTATCTATGGTACAGTGGCTCTCAAACTTGAGTACACATCAGAGTCCCTTGGAAGGCTCGTTAAAACACAGCACTCTAGGCCCCACCCCCCAAAAGTTTCTGATTCAGTCAGTCTCCAGTGAGGTCTGAGAATCTGCATCTCTAACCAGTTCCAGGTGATGGTGATGCTACTGGACCAGGGACCACATCTGAGAGTCATGGATCTCACCGCACCCACCTTCTCAGGAACCTGACACTATTAGCCATCTTTTCATCCTTTTTTTTAATGTTTATTTATTCATTTTGAGAGAGAGAGCAAGAACACGTGAGCAGGGGAGGGGTGGAGAGAGCGGGAAGAAGAGAATCCCAAGCCCCAGTGTGGGGCTCGATCTCACAAACCACAAGGTCATGACCTGAGCCAAAATCAAGAGTTGGATGCTTAACCGACTGAGCCACCCAGGTGCCCCACTATCTTTTTTTTCTAAATATATTCAGTGGCTTCCTTTCAACTGAGTTTTTCATTCCCTTCCCACTGCTACTATAGCTCTGTCCTCTTGATCGTCAGCCAAATTTCTTAAAAGTGTTATCCGCGCCGGAACTCTCAATTTCTCACCCTCACTCCTCCATCCACTCCAATCAAGCTTCTGTCCCCACAACTCCACTAAAGCTTTCCTCAGTAGGGTCACAAATGTTCTACATGTCTTCAAATATAATGGACATGTTTTTAGTTATCATCTTACACACATTCAACACACTGAAAACTCTTTCCTCCTTTTTAGAATAGTGCCTTCCCTTGGTCTCTTCCTCTGGGCCTCTGTGAAACTACAGCCTTCTCTTACGCCGCCCCTCCTGCCTCTGTGCTTTCAGGTGGTCTCATGCCTTCTCTGGCATGTCACTTGCTCCTCTGTATTTTAACCTTTTTTTTTTTTTTTTTTTTTTTTTTTTTTTGCTGTTTCTCTCATAAAATCATTAGAGTCCTGTAGGGCCAGGACAACCTCGACTTATTTATCTCTGTATCACCAATATTTAGCCCAGTGCCTAACACATACTAGGAATTCAATAAATATGTGTTGAATGAGTTAATTAATTAACTTGTGGACGCATGGTGACCTTGGAAAAGCAAGTTTAGGAGTGAGTTTGTTTCCAATGGGCTTAAAAAAAATAACTGAAAGAGAAGTGGAAAACAATGAGTGTAGACCATGCTTTTGAGAAGCATAGCCATGGAGAAAAAAGAGAAGGGAGAAAGTCTGAGGGAAGGTGTCACAGAGATTGCTAATTGCCTGATCCAATATTCATTCTCCTCCTTTTAGAAGGCCAGTTTTTAAAAAGTTTTTTTTTTTTAATTTATTTTTGAGACAGAGAGAGACAGAGCATGAACGGGCGAGGGCCAGAGAGAGAGGGAGACACAGAATCCGAAACAGGCTCCAGGCTCCGAGCTGTCAGCACAGAGCCCGACACGGGGCTCGAACTCACGGACCGCGAGATCATGACCTGAGCCGAAGTCGGACGCTGAACCAACTGAGCCACCCAGGTGCCCCAAAAAGGTTTTTAATGTTTATTTATTTTTGACTAAGAGAGAGACAGAGCATGAGCGGGGGAGGGGCAGAGAGAGAGGGAGACACAGAATCCAAAGCAGGCTCCAGGCTCTGAGCTCTCAGCACAGAGCCAGACGCGGGGCTTGAACTCACAGACCGTGTGAAATCATGAGCTGAGCCAAAGTCGGAAGCTCAACCGACTGGGCCACCCAGGCGCACTGGAAAATTTTATTTTTATTTTTAAAAAAATTTTTTTAACGTTTATTTATTTTTGAGAGGCAGAGAGAGACAGAGAATGAGCAGGGGAGGAACAGAGAGAGGGAGACACTGAACCCGAAGCAGGCTCCAGGCTGTGAGCTGTCAGCACGGAGCCCGACGCGGGGCTCGAACTCACAGACCATGAGATCATGACCTGAGCCGCAGTAGGTCGCTCAACCGACTGAGCCACCCAGGCGCCCCAAGAAGGCCAGTTTTTTAGCTGCGAACATGATCATCTAGATCGGAATAAAGTCTGCCCCAGGTGCCCGGTGGCTCAGTCGGTTGAGCGTGCGACTCTTGATTTTGGCTCAGGTCATGATCTCACAGTTTGTGGGTTTGAACCCGGTGTCGGGATCTGTGCTGACAGTGCAGAGCCCGCTTGGCATTCTTGCTCCCTCTCTCTCTGTCTCTCTCCCGCTTGCGCTCGCTGTCTCTCTCTCAAAGATACATACATAAACTCTAAAAGAGAGAGAAAAAAAGAAAAAAAGAATAAAGTCTGCGTGTCCTCACTCTCTTGCAGCTATGTGTGGCCAAATGTGACATGCACGGAAATGCTGTGTGACAGCACAGAGCACATTTCCTTAAAAGATGGCTGATATACGCCCTTCGCCTCTTACCTCTTCCTCCATTTTGTCGCTTGGAATGTGGGTACAATGGCTTGTACTTCATCTTGGAACCTGGGGAAGAGGGTCACATTCCGGGGATGCAGAGAAGCCAGACAGAGCCTGAATCCCTGATGACCGTAGAGCTGCCACATCAACCTTGGATTGCCCACCTCACGGCCTTCACATGAGACATAAACGTTGATTTCGTTTAGGCTATCGTTAGGTTGGGTCTCTGTCACTCACAGCAGAACCCAGATCCTAAGAAATACAAAGGGTGGTTTTATTTAGGATGGAAGAGACAAGATGACGTCTATAGCTAGAGAAAGGGGTCAGTAGGAAGGGAGACAGAGGACCCAGTTGATAGATCAAGGTTAACGAGGGTATAGGAGAGATGGGGACATGGGACACAGATGGAGGGATTTGCATTGGAAAGGAACAGAGACATCTCATTCTGTGAGCCCTAGGAAAAGGGATAGGAACTAACATTTGTGAAGAACATTCTATGTACTAAGTCCTTTATAGATATGATCTACCTTAAACCTCGTAACACTTTAAGGTAAGTACTGTAAGGAGTACAATTTGTAAGCTATTTGGGTTCCATCGTGTGCAACACATGACTTCTTATTTCAGTGAGACTTCAGCCTCTATCTCAAGCCATAATCAATTTTCAATTCAGTCAATAGCGTTTGTGATAACAATAGCAAAAGACTGCAAACAACCTAAATGTCTGTCGTAGGGGATTGGTTAAATAAATTATGGTCCATCCTCATGATGAAACAGCCTTCAGCTGTTAAAAAGAATGAGGTAGCTCTTTTGGGATCGAAATGGAATTAATTCCCAAACACACTGTAAAATGCAAAAACAAGGTGACTAACGGTGGGTACAGCACGTTATGAATTTGTGTTAAAAAAGGAAAAGCAGGGGCGCCTGGGTGGCTCAGTCGGTTAAGCGTCTGAATTCAGCTCAGGTCACGATCTCGCGGTCCGTGAGTTCGAGCCCCGCGTCGGGCTCTGGGCTGATGACTCAGAGCCTGGAGCCTGCTTCCGATTCTATGTCTCCCTCTCTCTCTGCCCCTCCCCCGTTCATGCTCTGTCGCTCTCTGTCTCAAAAAGAAATAAACGCTAAAAAAAAAAAAAAAATTAAAAAAAAAAATAAGTTAAAAAAAAAAAAAAAAAAGGAAAAGCAGGCACACCTGAACGGCTCAGTCGGTTGAGCGTCTGACTCGAGTTTGGCTCACGTCACAATCCCAGGGTTGCGGGATCGGGCCGTGTTGGCCCCACGCAGAGTGTGGAGCCTGCTTAAGATTCATTCCATCTCCATCTCTCTCTCTCTCTCTCTCTCTCTCTCCCCCTCTCTCCCCCCTCCCTCCCTCCCTGCTCCTCTCCCCCGCTCAACGTCTCTCTCTCTCTAAAAAAAAAAAAGAAAAGCAAAACCAAAGAATATATATGATACTTCTGAAAGAATACACAAGAAACGAGACTTGTCTTTTGCTATGTACCCTTCGGTGTCTGTTGAACTGAAGATGATCCACATATTTTGCCTATTAAAAACTAAAGGACACGTCACTTCAATAAGAAAGAAAACTGTCAATGTGGGAGTTTTCCATCATCCTTCCTCCTGGGGTGGCATCTGAGCTGCAACAGGCTGACACAGCCTTGCGGCTGCGGTGGAAAGCAGCTGTTTGGGCCAGTGACCGATCGGAGGTGGATCCGGGTTTGATGAGGCCTGGTTTACATAATTTGGAGAGCCTCTTGGGGAAAAAGCACGCACCGCACCGTCGTGAATACAAAATGAAGTGCGGGCCTTCGAACTCACCTGTGCAGATGAGGGGCCCTGAGGCTGCAGCTCCGTGAGCCTGGAGGCCAATCAGCCTCTGGTGTGAGTGTATCGTTCCCTGGATCCTAGCCATCGTCCCTGCTCCACAGCGCTCCACTGAGGAAAGAGCGTTATCTTGCTTCCAGCCTTACAGCCATGCCCCGAATGCAAGGAAGCCCTACCCGCGCACTTTGCCCCGTCTGCCAGCTTCCTCCCCTTCTCGGCGAACTTCGGTGCCCTTCCTGGAGGTTACAGGAAAACCCAGCCGCTCTCTCAGGCCAGGGCTGGAAAACGAATTGGAAGAATCAGGATGCAGCGCTGTGGACTTCTGTGAGATCACGATGACACCAGTGTCCACCCGGCCGTGTCACGTTCTCTGGCAGCGGCCAGCCACTCAAGTGTCGAGGCAGAGGAAAGGGGGCTGGTGTATCGATCCAGAGTTGGGATTTTGCACAACAGGCGCGGCGTCGGGACAGGACAAGGGAGGTAAGGGTATGGTATGACAGATGTTGAATGGATGGACCGCGGACACTACGCTCAACGGTAAAGATAGGGATCTGGAAAAAAGACAGTGGGAATTGAGGGGTGGGGTCAAAGTGAACAGGGTGGGAAGTAATTTGCTGTGAGGCCGCGGTGCGAAGACGGTCCGCAGTGACGTCCCCGGCGTCACCATCTCCTAGTCCTCTTCCTATCTTTGCGGCCACTCATTTACAATCTCCTTCGCTGGACGTTCTTTCTTCAACTGCCTTTTAAGGTCAGTATCTCCGGGGCTCCGTCTCCACTTGGACGTCCCCCACGCACTTCAAATCCAACACAACTGAACTCATTTTCTTCCCCACCCCATGCTTCGTCTTCTTCCCATTGGGTGAGCCCTAGTTTCCAGACCTAAGTTACTCTCCATAGTAACTCTCGGGTGTCAGAGACGAGGGAACCGAAGCTCGGTTTAAACAACTTACCCCGTTTCTCGTTCTGCTACAAGCGTCAGGGCTGCGAGTTGAACGCAAGTCTGACTGACTGAAAAGCCCATCATCCATTCATGAGAGCCTTCCATGGGTTTTGTACTTGTGGTTTTTGTTGCGCGTGTGTTTTTTAAGTGAACTCTACCCCCAACGTGAGGCTCGAACTCACGACCCCAAGATCTAGATTTGCACGCTCTACCGATTGAGCCAGCCAGGCACCCTAGTTTTATATACCTTACTTGCGGGGCTCTGTCCTGCTTGGTGGAACCATCTCCCCCGTTACCTGCGCCAGAACCCAGACAGCTATTCTCACGCCTGGTTCCTCACGGCCCCTCCCCACGTGATACGACATAATCCGTTGCCAAGTCCTGCTGACGTTACCTCACAAATATCTTTTGAATCCATCCACCTCCCTCCATCTCTACCACCATGACTCTACCTGGACTGCTACCAGAGCCTTCTTCGAACTGACCTGCACATACTTGCTCCGGACCCCCCCCCGCCCGTTCTCCACACACGCCAGAGATGATGCCAGCAAAGCAGAGACCGGCCCGGATCACTTCCCTCTGTGCCTATGCGATGGGGTCCACTTCCTTGTGTGACATAAAAGATTCTCCATTATCCTCAATAACCTCGGACCTCCGGCTCCGTTCCTTCTTCAATCAGGCACCCGGGGGTCGATTTAAAGATCTTTGGCATCCGAGGCTCGCACCATTCGACGGGGCCTGTTTAAGGAAAGGAATACAAAATTAAGTAAGAGGCTCTCTGGGGGAAGAGGCCCCACAAGCGAGGGGCCCCGAGGCTTAAAATTCATTTTAGCACCACGGTAAACCCGTTTCCAAGAACACTCGGCAAACCACGCGCAGTTTCATGAACGCACCACGCTGTTGCCTGCGCACGTGACTGCCTCCCCCGAAATTGTCCTTCCCCCGTCGCTGACCCGGCAACTCCTTCTTGGCCGGTGGAGTGCCGGACTCCGACCGCAGGCCCGCAAGAACCGACCGGGAGCCGCAAGCGTGGTGAACCGGTTGTTAAACACGGCCGTGATCGACAGTTAGATTCACTTCGGATTAAGCAAGCCACGTGAAAAGGGAAGATAACACGTCCTCGAAGCGCCTCACTCCCTAGTCACTTTAGCGCACTCTACTATTACCCGTGTTTCCGAGGCCGTGCGTGCCCATTCTGTCTGTGGGGCGGAAACACGCTGCGAGGACGGACCCGTGCGCCTCTCTGCCGGACCGCGCCCTCAACCGACACCGCACTGGCAGCCTGAAGCTGGCTGCGGTGCGAGTGTTTACGGCGCGACTCCGCAAACGCCTTCGGCCGGGGCTTCGTTTTCCCCAGAGAGCCCATTGTTACGGACTTAGCAGCACACGGCTGTTTACAGCCAAAGCCGAGGCGCACCCCTGGGCAGCCGTCTCTGATTTCCTTCCCCACACACGCACGCGCGTGCACACACGCACGTGCACGCACGCACACATGTGGGCACACACGCGATCGCTATGCCCCTCCCATACGCTGTACGCCACTCAACAGTGTCTCATATACTTTACTTCAAGAGTTGGTTTAAGGAAAGGCAGGTACTACGTTGTATCCATCTTCGTATCACAGATGCCTCACACGTTGTAAGGGCTCCATAAATGTTGGCGGGATAAATTTAACCCGGCGGGGCTCAGTTTCTTCTTAGGTCTAATGAGAATACCTGCTCTCCCTACCACACGCAGACCTTCTGAGAACAAATGAAATTCTAGACATGAAAGTACTTTGAAGGAAAAAGTGAAAAGTATCACACAAGCGCACGGTATTATTTTCACGTGTTCCTGTAGTTTAATGAGTTTCCATCATAAAACACCTGTTGAAGCACATAATTCTAGCTTTCCTCTGTTCTCTCTCAAGATGTTCTAATTTAACCCCTGGGCTCCCTGGGCCCCTTTGAACCCTTCCGGTGTAAGAGGCCGAAGAAACCTCTTTGTTCTAATAAAGCTGACTATGAAGTATGTTTCTGTAAAGTTGATTTTGGCCTTACAAGGAAAACCCGTGAGGAGAAGGATAAAATCAGAGATACATTCTCATTGAGGGGAAAATCCCAATGGACAATTAGGGACCCAAAATGAAGGCATTAAAAGATGGGTCAAGCCAGGGGTGCCTGGCCGGCTCAGTCGGGAGAGCACGTTACTCTCGATCTCGGCCTTGTGAGTTTGAGCCCCACGCTGGGCCTAGAGATTCCTCAAAAGTAAAAATTCGAAAACAAAGATGAGTCAAGCCACCCCACCCGCAACTTTCTTTGTACTTTATTTTATTCGCATCTGTACTTATCTTATTTAACAAGCCCTAATATTATCACTTACTGTGCGTCGGACACTATTCTAAGTACGCCATGGATATTAACTCATTTAATCTTCATAAAACGCCTCTTACTTTCAATCGATAGGTAAGGAGACTGAGTCACGGAGAGGTTAAGCCAATGGCCCACGTTCCTCCATTGGAGGCAGGAGGTGGCCGCTCCCAGCAGAATATGACAGAAGGTTGTAAGCCCTGCTCCGGGCTCTTCCGGCCAGACAGGCTCATCACCCCTGGAGGGCCGCCTCGACCCCCAGACTTCTGCAAGAAGCTAGTCAGCCACTGGGGACGGCATCCACTCCCTCACTTATGTCTTTGATCCCAGCTCCTTTGTGCTGCTTGTGCGATGGTTCTATAGCAAACTCAAGTACAGGCAACTGCAGACCAGCGTGAGTTGCCATCGTCACAGGACTCTGGACCGCGACCGGCCTTTGGGGTCTCACCTGTATCAGGCCTCCTGGGCAAGTTCTTTAACATCTCTGAGTCTCAGCTTTTCCATCTATAAACATGGAAGTCAGTGTTCCATAATGGAAAGAAAAAAGCGTTTTGTGTCAGACAAGCGTTTTTATTCATGCATCCTCGTATTCACCAAACGAATACTTACAGAGTGTCCATGACGTGCCAGTCACGGAGTGGGGTACTGGAGACAGTGGCGACCAAGGCTGATATTGGGGTAGTCCCTGTCCTATGAAGCCTACATTCTAGTTGGGAAAACAGGCAAGAGACAAGCAAACAAACAAATAACGATCAATTGAAGTAAGCGTCCCAGTAAACACTATGAGAGAAATGGTATGCGGGGAGTTGGGGGGGGGGGGTGGGATCTACTCTCCACGGAGTGATCAAATAAAGTTTCTCTCAAGAAGTAACATTTAAGCCAATCTATTATGTGACTAGATTTGTGACCTTGACCAAGTTGCGGTAAGTGTTAAAAATTACAATAGGCAACTGTTCTGAGCCTCGGTGGGCACAGTCCCTGCCTGCCGGCACTCTTGTGATGATGCAACGAGATGATATGTGTGAAGCATCTAGCATATAGGAAGCACTCTATAAACGTTCATTGCTTTCCCCTTCTGGCTCGAGCAGTGTTCTCCTGAAAATGACTCAAGGTCACACAATCTGCTTTGGCAGTTATTTAGCTACTTAATCAGTTCAAGAAGCCAGGGATTTAGTGGGCAAATGAAGTCACCCCCAAATCAGCAAAAAGTATACCTACTTACACTTTGGGATTGAACCAAGATGCCTTCAATTTCGGATCTCCTCCTCATGAAATCTGGAGAAGCCTTCGGCTGAGATAATCAGATGTCAAAGCAGCAAATTAATGCCCTCTAATTCTCCAAATTGGCTCCAGCTAGACTTCCCTATCCCCAATTTAACCTTCAGCCATAAGTTATGGGAAATAACTACCACCAGATCCTTGTACTGCCCAAGGATCTGGCACCTAAATTTCTCCTTAGGGTGGAACAGGGAAACAAACCTGTGGTAGGAAAGAGTGCTGCGATTTGCCCCACTTACAAGTAAGGGGCCAGGGCAGTTTAATTTTCACACCCAAGGTCACATAGCAAAGCTGCTAGCAAGCTCAGACCAGAATTCAAGGCTATGTACACCTTTGCCACTCTTTTCTTGCTTAAACCAGTGGTGGCCTGGGGTGATGATTAAAAAATCAATTCAGCAGAACGAAAACCCCTACTGACTGGTTATCCCATCACAAGACACACACACACACACACACACACACACACACACACACACACATCGATAGAACGATGCTGATTTTGTCAACAATAACGTGATGAATTGTGGTTGACATTCACTATCTTAAAGTATCTGTACTAAGATCTAAGATAGAGATTATCATATGAGAGGCCAACCCTAACGTTGCTTGGTGGAACCTCATCTGACCACACTTTAAAAACACAGTTCTATACACACACACACACACACACACACACACACACACACACCAGTAAGGCAGTCAAACCTTTTTTAAAGGAAGTGAGAGTTGGTCAACTTGATGGAGCAAAAACAATATTCTTCGTTTCTGATTTAAGATATTTTTCATGTTCAAGAAGCACTATTTATTCAAATACTGCTTCCAATTATTAATATTAAAGATCATAAATCTCTTAACTTGAATTTTATCTGAATCAACCACGGTATAACATAAATCAGCACCTAAAACACTAGAGGCATTATGAAGTTTTTATCTTTATTTTTTTTTAATTTTAGAGAGAGCAGGGGAGAGGGGCAGAGGGAGAAAGAGAATCTCCGTGCTGAGCACGGAGCCTGATGCAGAGCTCAATCCCACGACCCTGGGATCATGACCTGAGCCAAAATCAAGAGTCAGACACTTAACTGACTGAGCCACCCAGGCACCCCTGAAGTTGCCTTTAAAAAAATTACTGAAGATATGTTTTTATCTCCCAACAGGTACACTCATTTCCAACTATATTCAATACAGTCAGTCCTAACCCTAAAATTTAAGAGCTCTGTCAAAATTAAAATAACATAGTTCAGCCTTAACCTAAACTATGGCTGTTTTCAAAGTTTTCAACACAGAAAACCAGGGGGTATGCTTGAAATAAATTAGAAGCAATGGCTGTAACACCCATTGCCCCCACTCAATGCTTTTGAGCAGCTCCTAGAAATACATCTAGTAATATCTGTGGTTTGGTGGCCAAAACAATTTGAACAAATTAGAGATGCTTAAGCCTTTGTCGAATGACTGTACTAAAATCAAATCTGATATCCTTTAAGAACCAGTATCATAGACAGTAATTATAACTGCTTCTGACAAGTCAGTCGAGAAACCATCCCAGACCTCCAACATATACAATACAGTGTTTAAACAAGATTGTCCCTTTAAGCACAATTCTACATAAATCACTCAAGGCAACAAAAGAACAGGAGTCACTATAAAACAGATGCAGTTTGGCAACTTGGTGCTCCTAAAACATTAGAAGTGCTCTGGCACGTAGTCAAAGTAATCTAAGGCTGGAAAAATCTTGGAGAACAGGAGGAATTCCGGGAGTAATACAGAAGAGCCCCCACTTCACCATGAACAGAAACAATTTTATGGTTCCCAAAGTGAACCTCATTTCCTTTGTCTTGTTAAAAATATTCACCATTAGCGGGGGCGCCTGGCTGACTCAGTTGGTACAACATGCAATTCTTGATCTCAGGGTTTTAAGTTCAAGCCCCAGGTGGGATGTAGAGATTGCCTAAAAATAAAATCTTTAACAACAAAAAAAGTATTCACCCTTAGATATGGTGACTGAAACTCACAAGGAGATTTTCTCCATATTTTCCTACAAAAGATAGGCTGTATAAAGGTGTTTGGGTATAGAAATGGCCAGGCATCTACCAACACAACAGCAGATACTCGTGAAGTGAAACTGACAGGAAATTGGGACACTCGACAAACGTTGAGCTCAATGACACCAGTTTCTTGGGCTCTCCTCTACCCTCAGCTTGGCTGAATACCCTTTATTCATCTGCTCTTGAAACGAGGTTCTGTCCCGGGGCACTCTGTGGTCTTCTCACTGCCAATGCTTCAACAGCCACCCAGAATCAGATCTATGTCCTCAGCTCTAGCACCTGCTGTCCCCATCTCTCCCAGGATGTCTCAAAGACATCTTAAATCCGCATCTACAACAGCAAACTCATCATCTCTCTCCGTCACCTCCACCGTACCACGTCACTTCCCACAAGCCTCTACCGACCACCTCTGTATCTCAGTTGGGCTTGCCAGAAGTTTGGGAGCCATCCCAGAAGGGCTGCAAGGAGGAGGCATAAAGTGTGTGGGCCTAGGAGTTAGGTTACTCCAGGTGCTACTACAGTCTAATTTAGATCAACTACTAGCAGGATTATCCCACTTTCCTATCTGATTCCACGTACAGCCTGGACACTAGCTT
The DNA here is from genome assembly GCF_046562875.1 of Panthera onca. NCBI lineage: Eukaryota > Metazoa > Chordata > Mammalia > Carnivora > Felidae > Panthera > Panthera onca. The sequence goes on along the minus strand of NC_138357.1, from coordinate 18,549,767 downwards.
CTTGTGGACTGTGTCACTTTGGGCAGGTCACTTAACCTTTATGGGCCTCAGTTTCTTCACCTGTACGATAGAGATGATAGAATTGTCTCACCTCATAGGTTACTGTGTGCATTAAAACATACACTGTACACGAAGCACCGGCACAGTGCCTGGCACAGAGTGAGCACTCAGTAAATACTAGTCGTGATTACAATGATCTGGATTCTTCCTTCTGCCAACTATACTTTTCTCATTTCATTATAAAAATTCCCAAACATAAAAACTAAAAGACCTGTTCCCGATCACCTAGGTTCTACTACTGTTAACAGCTTGCTCTAGTGACTTAAGCCTACATCTATCCATCAATCAGCCCATCTTAATGTTGTATGCACTTCAAAGTAAGTTTCAAAATAAGCATTCATCCCTACATGCTTTCACATGCTTATCGTTAACTATTAGCTATTAAATTCAGTATTTAGTTTGGTTTTTAGGTAAATTCAACGTTTAATTTGGTTTTTAGGTAAAACGAACATATAGTGAAATGTGTGACTCTTAGGTGTACCCTTTGGTGAGTTTTGACAAATCATACACCCCATGGAGACCAAACCTCTGTGCAGGTAGAGAATATTTCCATAACCCCGGGAAAGGTCTCTCGTGCCCCTTCACAATTTGAAATGATACCTTAGTGATCATCTAAATACTTATACGTACTTTGATCAGTGGATCAGGATAGAAACCTCAACAACAGACATCTATTTCTATACTGGCATCGTTTCTAAAATGTTGCTTTATGTTTTCATATCTGTTAATGCAAGTTCCATCCACTTCACGATTCCTTTTTTCCACCCTATTTTCTTGACCGTCCCTCCATATTTATTCTTACAGATGAACTTTAGAGTCATTGTGAAGTTTGGAAACTATCCCTCCAAGATATTGGTTGGAATCGTATTAAATCTATCTGTGAAGGAGAAAGCTGCCTCTCTGTCTTATCCTGCTACTGCTGTCCCGATTCGAATCTTCAGGTCCCATCTGTAAAAGAGCCTCCTAGCTGGCTTCAGGCTCAGCGCTCACCAAGCCAGACCCTGACATTGCTGTCAGAGTGATCTTAAATGGGCAAATTTGGCTTATGTCACTTTTCTGCTTAGAACTTTTAAGTGACTTCCCTTTCTATTCAGAACAAGGCTCCGTGATTTGCTCCTAATCTACCTGTCCCCTCACACACACCAGACATTCTGAACCAAGTGCAGTTCTCCGGAGGAGCCTTGATCTGACCTCCTCCTTAGCTCTTTGCATAAACAACTCTCCTCCTAATAAAGACCCTTCTTTGGCCTTCTTGCTTGTCTTGGCTCCCCTCGGGCCCGCTCCCCTGGGAAGCACTTCCTGATCCAGCCACACTCCCAATCCCAACCTGGGCCCTGATCCCTGCTTGCAAGCTTCTCTTACCAAAACCTTGAGCAAGTCACTTCTTCCTGCGCTTTAGCTAAAATTTTAGCATTATTAGCTATTTTCCTATTTGTCCCTTGTTTCAAAGCTAAAATAAGCGAGGATTGCCAAAAAAGCAACTTCCAAGTCAACATATGTTTGGGCTAATTAAACCTATGCCACATCAAGTCTTCTGTCTAGGGAAAATTAATGTCCACACTGATGACCTTGAAAAACCGTAAGATATTAAACTACCCTCTGAAGCAAAGACAGAAAATATACTTGGTAGCATTACTTACTTACTGAACTTACTGCAATTCTTTAGAAATGAGTAAGCTATGCATGGTATATGAATATATTACTAATTTTGCCCACAACTAATGATTTCAAGTACCACTTTCCCCCAAATTGCTCAACAAGTGGATTAGGTGCAAAGCACTTTTAGATTTGAGACATGTCACTTTAACAAGGACAGATCAGAACTTTCAAAGCCAGAGGAGGCCCCAGAATCATCCAGCTCAGCCCTGACTTTAGTCGAAGGAACAGGGACTCTAACAGGGAGACTGGCCTACCCCTAAGCCTTAGAACACGGCCCCTCCACACATGCCCAGTGAACCACTAGAGACAATAAACTTGTATTATTAAAGCGGAGGTTTGGTGGTGTTAAGGATTATAACAAATAAGCTTTAATCCCCTCTTTTACTGAGCTACTTTATGAGAGGGGAGGGAGACCTTTGCTTTGCTGCCACATCAAACTTAACTATGATTAGGCACCAACAAAGTAGTAAGCATTAGACAGCACAGGAAATATCTGTAGAGTTCTTTATGCTTGTATAATTGCCTCAAGCATTAGTCACTTAAAAAAAATCACACACACATACTTAATACTGGAAGACAGACTTTACTACCGAAAGTCTCTTTTCATTAAGATTTCACTTCATCACTCAGAATTAAAATCCATCCCCCCAACCACTACCGCCAGAGAACGTACTTAACCTGCAGATCCTCGAGGTAGGCCGTTATCACTGCTTCTCCTAGTGAGAAAACGGAAGACCTAGGCAACTAGCTCAAGGCCAAAGTGCAATTCAGCAAGGGCCCCTTTTACTGATTACATTGGACCGCTGAAGGGTTTGAAAATCCAAATTCCACAGCAGCAGGAACGACACATACATTGACCCTCTTTACTTTGCCAGCATCTTGCTGCTGAGAACCAAAGATTGAACATGAAATTAATGTGCAGGCAACCGCCTTTGCGAACTTCATTTGCCCTGGAAGCGGAGGTCTCCGACTCTTTTTAAGCAGTGGTTCTCCAAGTGTGGTCTCCGGGCCGGCAGCGTCAGCACCTAGGTTAGCAATGCGGATCCTTAGGCCCCATCCCAGACCTGTTGAAGCTATCCTGGAAGGACTGGTCATCTGTGGTCATCTGTGTTTTAACACGTGCTAGAGTCTGAGAACCACTAGACCATCCAAACTGCCTGATCTAGGTGGCAACTGGCCGACTACATTGAGGACCGTGTAGTTTGTCAATATTCGCTCTTTCTACCTTGAGAGGTCTCAGACAGCTAACCAGCAAGGCGTGAGTCATTTCTGCTCAAGGTTAGTCACCCCACAGAGCCCCTGAACCCCAAAGCTAACAACAGGCTCGCATCCGGGTTTCCAACACATACTAGCCTCCAAAGCAAAGGCAGTAGCTCCCCATCCAATGGCCTTCATCAGAATCCCAAACCCTGTTTGACAAGTTCACTCTTCCCTCAAGTCAGATGTCAAGTGTGCCCAGCTCCTCAAGGGCAGGCATCCCATTGGTTCACGACTTTGCACCCCCTCATATGGATAAGCACACGTGCTTTCAAAATGAGCACATTTCATCCGAAATCTGTTAGCACAATCAAATTCCCAAAACTAGGGGTCTTGGTTCTTTCTGTAGATGCAACTTGCAAAGCAGCTATGCCTAACTTTTCCCTTAGGCCTGCCACCAGAACCAGAACCACCACCATCAGGAGATTTTTTTTTTTTAAATCCTCCAGCACTGTTAATCTTTAAAAAAAAAAAAAAAAAAAAGAATCCAATTTTGCAGATTTTAAAATCTCATTTATTTTGCAAGCTTGAGGCCCAATTACATTCAGTAACAATCTGATCATTCACCAAACTGCCAAAACACACACTTTATAATTGCAAACATTTTATTTAAAAATCTTAATACTGTTTTTTAAAAAAAAAAACAAAAACAAAAACCAAAACCCGAGATGCATTCCCAAACATTTGTCCATAGCAGTCACTCGAGAAAGGATTTTACCATCTTACTTCAGTACTTATGCAGACTGTCGTCAACAAAGGTCCTGCGGTTTACAGATGGATACCGTGCAATTTTTCTCCTATTATACTAATCAAAATTGCATCGTGATCCACCCGACAACAGCAAAACAGGTCATTTTTCAATTACCAAATATCGGAACATACAGCCTTTACAACCGAAAACGAGAAGACGATAAAATCCTCCTTTCTTCCACAGGCCGGGACAAGTGCAATACTTTATACAGAACACAAGTAATGCCACAAATCCCCACCCACGGATGAATGGGCACGAAGGCTAGAGAGGCATGTGTAGAGTCCCAAAGCCGTAGACAGCACACAGGATCACAATCAGTTTTGCATGGATTTGCACAGCTGTATGTACATATATCCGCTGAGATGCAAACCTGCAAAACTAACCGTAAGTGGCAGAGTCTTTCCGTATTCTCTCCATCACCGAGAGATTCATGATCCAAGAGTACTGGAAGTGCCCACACTACAGTAGAGTAAAGCCAAAACTACCTGCACTATGAGCACTTTGGTACCGCGAGGACCCGATCTTCTCCCTGGGACACAACTGTATGCTGCACACAGTCCCCACCGTCTGGCTCCCAACGAGCGATGAAACAACAAAGGACAAACCTTTTGGAACCTGTCCTGGTCAAGTGACTACTCAAGGCATACTTCTGAATGCGGAGTATGAGGCAGCCTGTGCCGGAAGGGGCATTTAGGGCAGTAGATTCTGAGTTGTTACACTAACTGCACTAGATGCACCTTAACACAAGACACACATTATGAGGAACAGCTCAAAAGCATCCACAACTTAATGGTGCACAAACGACAGTTCCCAGTGGTCATTGATTAAATCACCATGGTAATGTAAGAAGTGCTTGCATTGCAGTAGATCTCAAAAAGCTACCTGCACTGTAAGCACTTTTACATGGCCAAGGCCTATTCCTGGAGCAAAATGGTCTTCGGCGAGCTCTTCTTTCCCGTCCTCACAGATCTATTCAGACTCACCTAGTTCAAAAACAAACACAAAACACAAAAACAAAGAACACAAAAAAATTAGTCACCGAGCAAGGAACTCCTAGCCAAGATTCCTGGGACAAGCTTTTCTTGGGCTCCGAGAGCCCCAGCTAGGTATTGGGACTTGCGGCCAAATCCTGAGAAATATTAATAACCTGAATTATTCACACGGAGTCGAACACAAAGGACACTGGCAATTTCAGAAGTCCGATTCTTCAGTGTGAGCGGACTGTGGACTTTCCCTCACCATTTAAGAAAACATCTGCGGGCCCATTATATCCTCCCTGATTTTAGAAGAGGCGGATCCACAGCAAGATGCGTGTAAAAATCGGGGATTTGCTTCTGGAGGTAGGGCCTCTATACAAAGTGCGACTGTTAGATTAAATGCATATTCCCTGCCCCCACCCCATTAATAGAAAATGAGAGAAATTTTAGAGCTGCTTTAAGAAACCTAGCCTTCCGTGCTCTTCACATAATGCACAGATGGCCCCGAGATGTCACATTTTGATCTATTTCAAAGGGCTCTTGTTCTGTTTAAACATTTATGGACCCATTTTCTCCATTAAACCCAAAGAAGGCAGATTAGCTCTCCTCTCCTTCATGTCATTATCGTCCATAAGAAAACCTTCGCCCATTTTCAAGTGCTTATTTTGCCTAAGAACGTGCAGCAAGGAAGGTTGCCCCACCTCTTCCACGATGAGTGAGGTTTTGTCAAAAAAGGAAAAATCCAGAGACCCAAATTTGTAATAGGTTTACCTAATGAGGGAATTTTCCATGTAGGGCTTCCGAAATGGTACCTCATGTACCACGAATCTAGCGTTGAAAGCTCAACGGATTCATTTTAATTACATTTAAATCTAAAATCAATTTCCTATAGGCGAGGAAGGCTCAAGTGAATACGGGGGGAGGGGGGGGAGAGTAGCCTTTTCCCTCTTAAACTGAGTTTCTACTCCCACAAAGTTATTTCGTCTCCGTTTAAAAAAAAAACCAAAAAAACAACTACTCCCGACTGGTCTCCTAATGCATGGTATCTGCCGACTCTACTTGGCAAAACTGAGCCCCACGAGGGTCCCAGAGCGCGCCCTGCACACTTAGTACCTTTCTGGAATTAACCGGTCATCTGGTATACATCGCGCACGCCGGGGGGCCACTGCGAGCTCTTCGAATCGTAAAGAGAAGGCGAAGCCCGCAACACCGTCCACACGCGCCTCCGCGGACCCCCGGGCCCCTTCCCGCGTGTCGCACACGCTCACCTAAGGGCCCGGTTTGAAGGCCCGCAGCGCCCGCGCCCAGGGTGTGCTCCAGCTGCTCGCACCACGCGCTCCCGTCCTCGTGCTGCAGCCGCCGCCGCCGAGATTAAAGAGAAAGAAACAAAGCATCATGGGAAACGGAGTTCTCCATTCAAAGCACCAAAAACGCGCCAAGCCCACGCCTCCCTCCCCCTCCATTCCCGGGTTGGTGGGAGAGAAGCCAAGGGGGAGGGGAGTCCTTTTCTCCCTCCACGTGCACCCCCTCAGCCTGCGCGCCCCCCCCCAGGTCCTCCGGGAGCCCAAAGGTCAGCGACGGAGGAGAGAGGGGCCCCCCCCCCGGCTTCCCGCGCGCTCCCCGCTACCCCTCAACTGCGCTCTGCTACTTTGCTTTTCTCAAGTCCCGCCCGCTGTCCCCCCCCCCCCGCCCCGTCCCCTCCCACCCGGCAGTCAACTCTCCCCGCTCCCGGCTGCCCCCACGGAGGTCCCCGCTTCTGCCCGCGCCCGGCCCTCGCAGGTGGCACGCGCGGCGACCCCGCGCCGGCCCGGCCGCTCCGGGCGCCCGCGCGACACGCCGCCCGAGCGCTGTGGGGGCCGGGGCGAGCGCAGCCTCCCGCCGAGCCCGGGGAGGAAGAGGAGCCGGCAGACGCGTCCGGGCCACTCCTCGGGGCCGCGAGCGCACGCCTCACCCGAGCGCCCCCGTCCCGACGGCGCGGGCCACTGGCCCGGCGGCCACCACTTGAGGAGCGCTCCGTCCCCTCGGCCCTCCGTCCGAAGCTATATCCCTGGGAAAAGCCCGCCCCTCCGCCTTTAATAGCCCAGGGAAAAAAGCCCGCCCCCGCCCACCCGGCCGCACAGGAATTAGGAAACGGAACCCCCACCCCGCCACAGCGCAAACCCCACCGAATCGCAGTTACCCACGGGCCGGGCGCAGCCGGCATTTTCCCCTCTCCGCCCCGAGCTCCAGGCTTTAATTAAAGGAGCGCCCGGGCCGGAGCCGGTGCCACTGGCGCCGAGCCCAGGGTGGCGCGCTCGCCACCACCCCGTCCGCTCCGGCGGCGCTCGCCCCATCCCCCCACCGGAGACAGACGACGAGGCCCACGGAGCCGTGGGACCGGGGTGTCCCCCACCCGGCGCGCGCATGCGCGCCGCCTCGCCGCTAGACTGAAAGTGTTCCGAAGGCCCGAGGAGGAGAGAAACACATCCACGGCATTTCCACCGTAGGCACATGTGAAAGTTTTAACCTCTGGCACCTTGTGCTACTGTTAGGAGGGTTTCGCCTCTGCCAGGCGCCCCCCCCTCCGCCACTAAATCAGGGTTTCCTGGCAGGCATCGCTAACAGTAGCTGCCACCGAGTATACGCACGAATGCAAGGAAGATACGGTGCAATTATCTTGCTTTCTCTTCTCATTCCGCGGCTAATGAGAACCAATTGAAGGCGGACTACTTAAAGGCCAAAGCCCAAGTACACTGTGTGAAAAGTAAGACGAGGTCTCCGTTTCACAAGCACAATAAACATGGAACGGTGCATGCCAGACTTTGAGCACTGGGCAAAATGCAATAGTCAGACTGGATCTCCTCCACGTCGCAGGCGGGCACGGGCGCGGGAGAGAGTTTGGGGGGCAGGGGATAGTGCGGGAGAGGAGTTACAAATCGGAGGGGGCAGTGAGCGGGGGTCTGGGGAGGAAGGCACTGGAAGGCGAGCGGGGGTAAGGAGGGAGCGGGATGCCAGATGAAGCCGGATCCCTCCCTCCCCACTATTGTTACCGCGGGAGACTGTGGCAGCCCAAAGCCCAGAAGAGGACAAGGGCGCCATGTGACTCTCAACCTGGTGCACAGTAGTAGCTCAGGCAAGCCGATTACAAAGCCTGGCTCTCCCGCCCCTAGCCCGAGATGGAGTCCAACCTGAAAGGCCAGCGCCCCTGGGGAGTCAGCGGAGGACGCGACGCAAGACACACTCATTTCCCCAGCAGGAGTCACCGCTACAGGTGGGCTTTCTCCTCTTTTCATAAAACGCGCAAACGGACCTTGCAGCCCACCCTGGGGCGTCTGATACTTTCTGGAAACTACGCAGCCCGAAGCTTACCACCCAACCAGATCCCTCCTGTGTGATGGCACCGACTGCAATGCAACTTTCGACCTTTAATGGTAACCGCTGGCCGTGCAAAGAAGAGGAGGGGGAGGGAAGAGAGCTTAAACCCGACTTTAAGAAACATTGTATTAAAACAAGATAAGAACAGTACCTTTGAGCTCGAGCAAAACCTGGAGTAAAAAAAGGGTTTTTGCGAAAGTGGCGCGAAGATAATATCATGTGATCCGACCCCAGGGCGTCTCCTTCCCTTTTTGCCAAACTCCCCTCCCCCCCCCCCGAAAAAAGGGGGGTGGGGGAGTTACATCCGCTCCTCACAAACTATTAGCATAATTAATTGTGTCCTGCAGCTGCAGCCAGAGCTCCCGGTCAATGAGTAAACATATCCTCATCCTCTTCACCATCAGCACAAAAAGACCCATTACCCTGATTTGGGAAAATGTTCCCAAATAAATCTCATTATCATCAAAAGTCTTAATTTGGCATTCCGGCTCTATGTGTCTGGGTTGAGACGCAGAAGAGAGTCGGAAAAGATGAAATCATCCTATTAAAAGAGAACAAGCAGAAGAGTAGCTCCCCAAAAGTGAAATGTTTAAGTAGAGGCTTTCAAATGGAAGTACCATATTGAGGGACTTCACCAGCTTCAAATTTTCCAAAAGTTTTAAACAGTTCATTAAACAAGACATCCTCCCAGAGTCTTTCTACTCGCCCCCCCCCCCCCGAACTCCTACCCCTCCTCCCAGCCCTCCTTCCCTTTAAAGCCAGAACAATACCCGGAATAAGGTATTTTGAGATTGCTTTACCAGGATATTTTCTTGTTCTTAACTTTTTTTTAAAGGCTTGCAACATATAGAATGTCTGGATCAGGTTCCCAACTGGCGAAAATAATTTATTCCATCTCAGTACCTGCCTAACGCAAGGTAAAATTAAGAACAAGATATAGGCTATTTTAAAAATGAAGACATTTTGACACATGAAGTAATTTATTTTTGTCTTTTTTTCTTTTGGAAAAAAAAAGTGTAATCATCAGCCAAAATACCGAGACAATTAAAAAAAAAAAAAAAAAAGCTGAAGAACAAAGCATTTCACACACACACACACACACACACACACACCCAAAAAGTCAGAATAACTAACAGCTCAAAGAAAAGCACGTGATCCCTTCATGCTTTAAAACTTGTGGTCATGCTGAGGCTAAAAGCTAAGAGCTTGTGACCCCGCAACCCCGTCCCCTCCCCCAGACCACAGCCCAGGGCTTAAGGCTCCAGGCTCCCACCAGGCTCCTGCTCCGCTCCCAGTATTGTGAGACAAACAATACTTAGGCATTCTGCAAAATAAAGGAGCCACAACTCCTAGCCCCAGGCACATCATTTACGCCCAAACAGATTGGCCTGTGTGTGTGTGTGTGTGTGTGTGTGTGTGTGTGTGTCTGTGTATCTATATATATCATATAGAACATATGCTTACACAGAAGCCCAGATGTTCTATAAGAATGTGTGAGAAAGGTATCGAAAGTGGCCCGAGGGAGAGAGAACTTATCTTTTGTGAGCCTAAGAAGTCTCATCACAATTTAAAATTCTTGCCACTATTTTGAGTTTATAATGAATTTGAAAAGCAGATATCTTGTCAAGTATTCCCCCCAAGATAGAGACTTTGAGCTTTTATCTGCCTGAAGAGGGGAGGAGGGGCCCCTCTATATTGACCTCTAGATTTAATTGTGCCACACAAAGCGGCAATCCCAAGTAGTTTGGATTTTAGCACCTTTAAAAATGCTACCAGCAATTGACATTTTACCCAGTTGAGAAATCATTTCACTTGATTTAGAAATAATATTAAGTGGCTCTGTTAAACCTAATGATTGGTATCTTAGAACAAAAAGGTCCCCATGGAAACCAGAAAGTAATTTAAGAGTATTATGTTCCTTGCACAACTAGAATAGAGCTTTTGTTCTATGTGTATTTACTACTTTAAATTTTTTGGACTGCATTTGCAGTTGAGGCCTCTGACGCTCTAGTTGTGCCTGGGATCGAGAATTCAGTGTCCTCCTGCAATACGTGTTCTGTGACATTTGTGTGGTTCTGTGTTCATGTGTGAGTGTGCATGCCCATGAGGCCCAAAACAAAGCCAGCAGATGAGAACGCTCACTGAACACAATGGGGAAGCGTCCAAGGAGAAAATATTTCAAACGTTATTTTGCTATTGGATCCTAGAGCAGAAACTGTAATTTCACTAGATTCAGATAAAACTGGTCTTCACTACCTCTGTTTTTATAAAAACAATACGTATTCTTGCATTTACAAACATTTTGTATTTTCAGAAATGAATCAGTCTTGTTTGGAATGGCAGCAATATTAAGATCAATCAACCTAAAAGAAGAAGTTGGAGTATTTTTGTTTCCAAACCTCCATTTGCTTATGCAGACATGTCAGCAAAAAAAGGGAAAAGTTAGAGTTAATCAGGAACTTCTGAATGTTACTTGTTTTCAATAGCACATACCAACATAAATCAAGTAAATAATAAAGAACAATACACCTTCAACTAAATAGTGTCAATGTGAGTTAACTATCAATTTCAGGAGGTGTACCCCTTGGTAAGACGCAGAAAATTCCACTAACTGAACACGCACAGTTACTATAACCTGGTTCCAAAATGCAAAAAGTAGAAGTATATTTATCCCAATCTCAATTTGATCGTCATGAAACCCGATCAAATGGCAGCAAGGTGAGTGAGCTTTACTTCTATGAACTGGTCTTTGCTAAGCTTGATTTCTTTTTAAAGAGTAAGCACTTTCGTTATTTACAAACATTTCTTAGGTTTATTAGTGAGTTAGTCTCATTTTGAACGGCAAGAATAACTAAATTACAATAGAATGAAATTACATCTTACAGAATTCGGATGAAGTGTGTTGGTACTGACACTTAAAACAGGGAGGTAATTGGTTAACGTGCAGTGTTTTAAAATTTCACTGTTCTGTGGCTCTTTCCTACTCAGTAGTATGCTAAAACTGCATCCTCTCACTAACAAAGTATTTTTTACAGGTCAGATATTTTAAATCAAAATACTTATGCAAATATTGAACAGATATAAAAAGAGCCTGCCTTCCATCAGTAGAAAAAATTTTCTCAAATTAATCCTCCTCCTACCTTGAGAATAGACTCCGTAGACGTTACAGTGATTCACTATTAAGATTAAATAGTGTTAAAGGTATTTTTACACTCTGTTTGAAACACTTTGATTTTCCTGTTTATGTGACCTCAGAAGTGGAATTTCTGGCATTACAAACCATAAAATTGCTAGCAGACTGTAATACTATAATCAAAGAAAAAGCTATAAAACAAAAATGTTTTACACACATCACTTTTTTCAATTACTTTTCTGATTAAGTTTGTCCATCTTGGCTCCATTATACATTCCGACGTGGAAATAGTCACAATATGGAACGCAACCTCCACAAACGTGTCATCGTACCATTTTTTTCCAAAGCAAGCAAATCGTCGTGCTAAAGATGATCCAATTATGCAACCATTTTACATTAGTAAGCGTGCGATTTGAAATTGTCGTGATTAAGAAGCAAAAGGTCTGGATCACAAATATTCACTGCAAGTGAGAAAAATTGAAGTCATTCCATATTCTCTGTGCTGTGAGTGAACTAAAGCATGGTCATATCCTACGACCTATGTGGAAAGAGAACACAATGGTATGTTTTAGAGCTTCTCTCTCTCTCTTTTTTTTTTTCCCCTCTCCTCAAAGATAACGTTTATCCTCAGCTTGGTAGTCCTCTGCTAAGCTGAGAGATTCTCTTTAACTGTCTCCCGATTTGTGATTGCTGAAGGAAGTCGAGCTATTGTCTGGCCTTCTTCATGCTGAGGAGGAAGGCGCAGTGAAATGTGTTGAATTATCCAGATGCCTGAAAGGACTCCTCTGAAAGCTTGGAACAACCTAAATAACAGGGCGAACGCTCACTGTCAAAGAGAATCTTTCAACAGATACAGCCTACGGAGGACATCTACTTTAAAAATGAAAGAGAGATTTTCTTTTCTCAAAACAAATGTAATCTAGCTTACTTTTGAAATTTTTGAAAGGATGTCTAAGTCCACAGGAAGGCTCAGGATTTAAAAATCAAACATGGAAGGACGTAGTTTTATTTGTTTAAATCATGTAATTCATCACCCTCTTTGGAGCTCTGCGTGTATTTTTCTTCTTGCGGAAAAGAGTGATCTGTTCATATCATCCCACACTTTTGCAAGTCCTCATGAATTTGCTTGAAACTTTACTCCCTACGTTTAAAAACGAAGTCACATCCCTGAGACAAACGGCTCCTTTATAGCTGTTAGTGATCCCTTTTCTATAGCTGCTACTTATTAAAACATCTCTAAGAATTAAAACAGTTTGTGCGTGAGAAGATTAAAGCAAGGAGAAGATGTGGAAGTTATGATTCAGGTACGGGCTGCGTATTTGCGGAACTTTTTAGGTATCGCATTGATAAACTCGCTGAACTAAATAACATTATTGGAGGGTATGTTTTAAGCATTCCAGAACTCAAGGTTAAAGGAGCAAACATGATATGTTGGTATGTATTACCAAAAAAATACTGTATGGCAGCATGCTAAGGCTTTTTATGTTTTTTCTAATTAATTAAGTAGACCAAAGTTCAGTGTTTCCTTGGAGGATAGCAAGGCTAATAAACAAAGCCATTTTAAATATAGAGTCTGCTTGTTGATTTTGGAGGAACAGCAAGACAAATAATCCCAGTGAATATCTAGGGTTAAAACATATTTTTAGAATGTAATACTTGACTAATCTGTAAATCCTCTCATATTTGTTCCATTAGCAATTTTGCTTTAAAGATCCTTTAAACACAAGCGTGGAACCCACTAGATCTTGATGAACAGTAGTAAGTAGCTTCTTCACAGGAAGACTAAGACGTACACCTTGCAAATGTCAACAGCCTCCAGATCCAATTATACTCTTTAAGGCTTTCTTTAATTTGATCTGAAATCCAATTCGGTTTCTTCCTTTGCATATTTTAATCACGTTTTTTCAGTTGTCACACGTACACTTATTCTTCCGACATCGTAGCACTTCTTAGTGTATTTGGATGTTGCATCCAAATGTACTGGTAGCCTTATATTTATTCCTCAAGCCAAATTATTTTCAAAAATCTAACGTCTAAGGATAAGCGACAACCTAGAAATTAAATGGACCCCATCAGCTTGGTTAAGCACCTAACAAAAGCAAGACCAATTTTTATTTGCTGTAGTCCCACTCAACTAATTACCCCCTCCTCATTAAGCTTCAAAAGGCTTTTCTTTAAATAGTAGTTTATAACATCTTTAAGATCTGCTGGGGGAGGGAGGAAATGTCATGCATTGACTTGAGCTTTAAATGTAAGCCTAAAAGTTAAGAGAATACCTTTTATATTTTGGTTCCTAAACAAAGTGTCCTGCTTACACTTGTTTTGGTCAACAGTGCCTTGGTTTCCTGCAATTTCAACTATTTCATTTACAATTCAAACCCACCGTTCTTAAACTAATCTCTATATTTGATTAAACTCCAGTAACAGAGTTCCAAGTTTACACAAAAGTCTTAATCGTTAAGATATAAAGCTCTTGGCAAGTTAACTCTAAAGTTAAATAACTTGCCTAAGATGCCTCTACTAATTGCCACCTGACCGGAATAACGAAAACCACTATTTTGGGTCAATTTTGAAGGAAACTGAAGTAGCCCTTGACTTATTTTCAAACTCCATCTTCCCATGTGGCTGTTGGGAAAATTCAGTGACGTCATGTGTGAAAGCAGCAGAGTGATGAGCGTGCTGTGGTGCTTCCGGGCGTCAACCCACATTCTTCCTCTTTGTTCTTTCCTGCTGATGCCCTGTGCCTATTTTTCAGACTCCTTCCCAAGACCCTGACTTCTTACTGCCAGGATTTGGAGCACGAGAGTTGCAAGCAAGACAGTGAAGGACGGTTTGGGGGAGGCACGCTATCAAAACTGTAACGATCTAAGTTACGCTAAGTTACACATCCTCACACTTCAACTTCGGTCCAATTATACCAGCTGAAAAGACACATAAACTACCACCCTCCTACTCAAGTGTTCCGAGGAACCTGGCTGTCTGTGGCACAGGGAAATGGGTATCTGCTTTCCCACCACCCCCCGCCACACACACACACACACACACCCCTGCTCCAGACTGGGATCCCAAATCATGAAACCAGATAATGACCGTTTGACCATCCGAATGCAGCTTTCTGTTCAAATTCATAACCTGCAAACTGAAATGTTCCTGACGTGTTAATCGCCCCTCAGATTTTTCTTCAACTGTATAGTTAAGAAGGAGAAACACACTCGCTCTCTCTCTGATGCCTTTATATGTGCTAGCTTGACATTAAAAGAGCTGTTAATATTGTATAAACTGTTACACCATCCTCATCAGGTTTTATGGAACACCCCCCTCCATTTCCTTCATTCCACCAGGCATGTCATCAAAGGAGAATAAATTAAGTATTGTGCCAGAAAATGTGGTCTACTTTCTAAAAGGCATCTATCTCTAGCTTTCAGAAATGCCTCTCGGAATGAGCAATGTGGAAACAGTGTCCCCATTGTTGTATAGGAATGTCATGAATTGGATCCCCACCCCAGCCTTTTATAGGGAAAAAGAATAAAAAGCGTTCATCTGAGTTTAAAATTATCATATTTTATAGCATATGCTAACATGCTAATGAGATGAGGTATTATCGCATCTCTGCTGAGGCCATTATGGATAATTGAGCTTTGTCCACCCGCCCAACCAGATTGTAAACTCTGTGATGGTGGAGACAACTTCAACTTTGTAGTTTTAGGAGCCCCTTTCAGAGTGTGTTGACACTTCCATTGTTGGTCTAGTGACTAGGTTGAATATTTGTATTGGGGGACATCAGAAATGCCAGCCCTTTTCCACTTGGTAAACTCTATTTCAACACCAAGTGTTTACTAGCGTCCAAACACCGAATGGAAGGTACTAGATAACGTGAGCGATTCTTTAACTCTGTCGAAAAATATATAACTGAGAGATCAAGCAATGTTCCCCTAGGAAATAAAGAGAGGTCTAGGGAGTTTCTCTGTAAAGAGTTAGACAGCTCACAGAGAAGTTCCTTTTGGTGGTTTGGAATAGAAAGGGGTAGGAGAAGATTAAGGGAAGCCAGTTCAAAGTGTAAGAGAGGGGTTTTTGCATCTCAAAAGGGGGAGGGGGGGGGAATCTAAGAAGACCCGGGGCTGGGATTTTGGGCCTTACCCTTTCCCCTGACTGCTCGGTAAGCTTCCTCTCCCCAAACCATGTGGTGGTGTGGAAAGGGACCTGGAGAGAGAGAGGGTCAGGAAATTTCTGTTTCAGTCTGCGCTCTGTCACTAACTAGCTGAATGACATTTAAGCAAATCACTTACTAGATTACCTCTGAGGTCTCTTCCCACTCCATAAATCTTTGCTCTTTATCTCCTTCCCCCCTCCTTTATGTTCTTCCTTCTCCCCCCAACCCCCACCCCTTCTTCCTGGTCTTCCTTTTAACTGCAATAATAGTAATAATGAATTAGTTACCTCTGGAGAGAGAGCTGAGACAGTGTGTGGAGAATTAATGGAGACCTGGCCTTTTTATCTCTGGCGTGAACTTTTTTCTTTATTTCCGTGCGTTTGCTTTATTGATTGAATTACAATTTCTCATAAATTTTAAGGTGCTTTATTACATTTGAGTATTCAATAATCTGCCCAAAATGTTCCCCTTTTGTGGATATAAACGTTAACACAAAACATTTGGTCACAAAGAGTGCCGTAAATCAGGGATTCGTGTGGAATTATTCCACATGGACCTACCATATAGGAAAATACTGCACAAGAGTGAGCCTTGGAACCTGACTCTCAGGGTGCACCCTACCTGATCTTTTATGCTATGAATAAGGGTTTCCATTCATGTAAGTCAGCAGAAAGGTTCTGGGAAGCCCTTTGACTATGATTGTGTCTGAAGTGGATTCATACTTTACCTCCCGGCATGGACATGTGACTAGCAGCCATTTGGGCAGATCAATGGTCTCTGGTTCTCTCTCACTCTTGAAGGGCCATTTCGAGTTACGCCTCCCGCAGAAAGCCTTCCTGTGAAATCAGCACGCCGTGATCTCTGCCTTCTCTGAACCAGCACGGCGCTTGAATTCCATTTTGTTTAAACTGAGTACTTGGGTATTTAGAAAGAGAATAATGATTCGTGGCCTCTGCTTCAGAGCTGGACGTTTTCCAAAGCACATCTGTGTACCTACATTATTTTGTCTGATAGTCACCAAAACGTGGGAGGTAGGTGGTCGAATCTGTCCCTATTTCCGCTGGCAGAAGGCGGGACCTACAAATGCCACAATTCCATGCAATCTCTGTCCTGTGTGCACTTCACATTCACGAAGCCTGCTCCTCACTCCCACCTGGCCCTTGAGAAATGATCTTAGCTGCTCTCTCCCCTCCATCAGTTCCCTCAAACAAGGGATACCAGTACCCAAGATGCTAAATCTTTGGTGATTCTGTAGCTTTATCATTCATCAGCAGAATAGCCTGGGTAGATTTTTCACCGAAACTCAAAATACACTTATTTATGTATTGATTTTTAATTTAGAAATTTCTTTAAGTTTATTTATTTGGAGAGAGACAGAGACAGTGTGAGTGGGGGAGGGGCAGCAAGAGAGAATCCCAACTGAACCACCCAGGCACCCCTCAAAACAGATTTAATAATTCAGACCCCTCTCCTCAAAAAACACTCCAGGCAAAGTTAGGATGAACAATCTGTGACCTCGATTGAGGGCTTACTATGTACCATTACCACTCTAAATACTTTATATAAATATCTCACATCATGACCCTATTAGATAGGCAGTTATTAGCGTTACCCTCCTGTTCTAGATGATGAACTGAGGTTCTAAGAGGACACGTAATTGGACATGATGCAACCTGAGCTCCAGGCCAGGTGCTCAGTACTGTTTCAGAAATCTCCACTCGTGTCACAAAAGAGACCCAGCAAAACCATGATGGGAGCGTTTGGATTAGTAATCAGTTAATTCCAGTGTTAGTGCCA
This sequence comes from Panthera onca, assembly GCF_046562875.1. Taxonomy (NCBI): domain Eukaryota; kingdom Metazoa; phylum Chordata; class Mammalia; order Carnivora; family Felidae; genus Panthera; species Panthera onca. Next base: position 18,532,629 of record NC_138357.1, on the reverse strand, counting down.
GCGATAGATTGTGGCTTCCTTCAGAGCTTCTGAGACGGAGGGAAATAGCGTTTTCTGGAACAGAGTCAAAGAGTGGTTTTACCCACCGATGAGAAACTTAATGGGCTAGAGTTTAAGGACAGGGACGGCTGGTTCCTTTAACACTTTTGAGCAGCGCTATCCCATAGAAAGATAATACAAGCCACACATGTGATTTTACATTTTCTTGGAGCCACATTACAAGAGTTTTAAAAAAGGATGAAATTAAGTTCAATAGTACATTTCATTCAACCCAAAATATCCAAAGCATACTCATTTAAACATGTAATCAACATAAAAACTAGTAAGGAGATGCTTTCCTTTTTTGTATTAAGTCTTTCAAATCCCATGTGTATTTCATACATGGTGCACACCTCATTTCAGACTAAACGCATTTCAGGTGCTCCACGGCACACGTGGCTAGCGGCGACCACGTTGGACAGCACAGGCTTAGGGGATTTGTGCTGCCTGCTGGCACCGACCAGTCTATTAATAGCACCAGCTACTCTGTCTCCCTCTTTCTTATTCATCGTCCACAGCGTGGCTGTTAGCAGTTACTATTGCTTTGCCAATGTTTCCAGGTCATCGAGCTATCTCCGTTGATAAAGGGTTCACTCCATATTCATCTTATAATAACAGCTAACATTTATTGAATGTGTATTATGTGCTAGGCATGCTTCTAAGTGCTTTTGCTTTATATATATAAAGTCATAAAATCCTCACGGCAACCCTATGAGCTGATCTTTTTACCATCTCCCCACTTTCCAATTGAGGAAACCAGAGTTATTTAACTGCCAGCCCGGGTTGGGGTGGGGTAGAGAGGTGGTTAAGCTTGCGGGGCTGGAATCATGGCTCCACCACTTAATTAACAGTTGTGTGGCTTTTGGCAGTTAAATAACTTTGGTTTCCTCACACACATACGCACACGCACACCCACACGGTATCAAACACAAACTATAGTGTTCATAAAAACCATAACATTGTAGAGCTAGAAGGGGTCTTAAAGACCATCTCGTCAACAAAGTGCAGCTCAGCACGGTGAGGAAGGTTACTCAAAGTTACAGGGCGGAACTAGAACCCAGATAAACTGACTCCAAGCAACTTAATGTCTACTAGATAACCCCTATGGTAGTGCTTCCTGCTTGAAACGCAGGATCCAACAGTGCAGCCCGTCTTGTCACTAACACACACTTTATCCAGTATTTATCTTCTCTGCCAAAATACCATGTTTTCTTGTGTCCCAATTTGCAAAAAGGCTTTTTAGAAACTTAAAATTGGAGAGCTCAGAGTTAAAATGGATTCCTCTTGCCTTACTCTGTTGTGCCTCTGGTTTAAGCATTTACATTGTTTTCTAAATGCTTCACCAAGCCAACAACATATCAAGTTCTTTAAGGATTGAGACCCTATCATAAACACTCATTGGAATTCCTACATACTGCCTAGTTCTTGAGACTAGATGTGTAATTAACAAAATTGAAATTGTACAATTATCAGTACGAAGAGGTTGAGCTTAGCCCTTTCGTTTCAAAGATTTATTTTTTCATGATGTTAAAACGGGCTCCTCGGAAAGCATTGTTACCAGCTTGACCTTTAGGATTAGTGCAGGTCATTATTTCAGCCAAAGGGACAGCAGTAACATCTCACCAAGATTCTTTCTTTCAGCAACAAACTAGCCACTGCTCTCTCCTCGGATCCTTCTATTTCAAAGTGGAGAGTCTGATGGTAATTTAAATGTTGAAATGTGTCCCACTTAAGTCCAAAACATACGTGATTTCGTATTTAACCCCCCCCCCCCACGGCTTTTATATATTATGTTTCAAAGTGGAGATGGCTGTGAAATTTGACCTCAACCTGACTTTTTAGAAGTGCTCAGAAAACTGTTCTTCTAACAAGCATGATGAGAGCCTGCTCTTTAATGATTTTTTTTGGCCTGCCTACATAATTTATTCTAAATCATTAAAAAATAAAAATAGTTTACAGTAAATAAATACTTGAGTATGAAAGAGGATGGTCTCACCCATTGTTGGATAAAGACTAAAAAGCCTACAAAGGCAGTCCCAGTGTAGAATAGTGTAGCAACAGCTTAATTCTCAGGAACTGTTACTTAACAGAACTTTAAAAAGAAAAATGACATATTCTCAAATTATTTATAAAATCATGCAAAAAAAAAAAAAAAAAAACACCCCACTTCAGGGACCATGGGAAATTAATTTTGTTCTCGCTTTTAACGTTTTCAGAGCCTACCTCAGTGAACAAAATGCTAAGTACAAAAACACGTGAATTAACATTTAGGTGGTTGAGCAAGACTCCTGGTTTTTGTTTATTGCTCTTTGATATTTTTTTTAGTAGCTCATTGTAAAAGCCCTGGGGCACACCTTCAGAATACATGAATAATGTCAATAATAACTAATACAGCCTGCTATGGAAAATACTCTGTTTTCAAAACCACAGGTTAGTTCCTGGAAGTCAGCCGGTCAGAGAAAGGATGTGGTGTAGCAGCAAGTTGAAATAGCTTGTACAACAAAGGAAAGAGATCTGGTGACTTCTGCCTCCCAGAGGGTGGAAATCGGAAAGAACTATACTTAAATAGCTCATTCAGAAAGCATCGAAGGTGAAAAATTCATCCCATTTTGAAAAGCTTCACTAATCACTTTTGGGAAATCAGGTGAGAAAGGAACTCCTGTATCAGGATAACACAATGAAAATAAGTGTTAACTCCGGATTCAACAAATCAGTCCGGTTCATTTTGCTTGTTAGATGGAGGGCATGGACATCACTTTTTGAACGAGCCCCCAAATCCCAGTTCTCATTGTTGTGAACTGAAAGAGTCATTGTAATTCACCTGGCTTGACAATTTCTGTGCAGCCGTGGCGTTCTGAAGCCAAATAAATTCCACAAAATAAACTCATCGCAGGCTCAGGAAAAGCAGCTCTTTTGCAAATACCTTGTGATCAGGCTCTAGGTCACGACCTGGGTCTTGAGAAACTTGAGTTAGTAGATGTTAGTTTTTCTTAGCTCTTTGTTTACCCTGGACTTAGACATTTTGTATTATTAAAAACCTGTGGCTTTTAAGGACATTCTATTTATCTTTCCAGGCTTTTTTGATGGAAATGCCTGGATTTTCTTGGAAACAGGGATTTTATTGTGGATTCCTGGTGCCCCTTGGAGAGGCTTATTTTTCTGGACAATAGTTTTCCTTAGTGTCACTACTCTTTTCATCTCCCAATGGTCACAAGCTCCCAAGGTCGAGAAAAGTGCATCCTTTTGTTCTAAGGAATCTGAAATTCCATTTTAAAAAGTGCTGCAAAAGGGGCACTCGGTTAGTAATTCAGGGCATATTTCCACCACATGAAGTATCCAGAGGGGCTGGAGACCTCAAGACATTTGGAGAAAAAGAAAATCCAACTCCATTCAAAGTCAAAGAATCCAGCAGGAGGGTTCATACTTTGATTATTGCCACTTAAGAGTTTTAATCTATTCTTATCTATACTCAAAGTATAGGCATGCTTGCCTTCATTAGAATAGGACCCGGCGAACGAACTTTGCATAAAGAAGTAAATTACCGTGGCCTCTGACATTAAGTGGGATTTTCATGGCGTGAAAAGTTCTGTTGCTGCAGAGGGCATCTCGCCCTCACTATGGCATAAACATGACAGTGTTTTGTGCGTTGATATGTGCTATTGGTGTATGTTAGTTTCATCAATAACCTCATCCGTCAGGGAAAAGTGGTCAGCATTTTTAGTTCAAATCCACACCACTAGCCAATAGCCGCATGAGCTATTGAATAGTTACAGTTTAATTAGCGAAAATTAAGCAACATGTAGTTACATATAACTAGTCACTTTCTGTTTTGGACAGTGAAGATATAGAGTATTTCCGTCTTTGCAAAACGTTCTGCTGGACAGCATTACTTCAGAGGGTACTTATTCTTTGCTATGAATCTTAATACCTGGCAGCAGAAAATGCTGATTATTGTTGTAGCTTGCCATTTACAGAAGCCCAGCCTTCTAGAAGATGAATGGCATCTCTTCTCCCCAGTCACAATGTGGAGAAATTCACTGAGGCGGGTAATTTGGTGTGATTTTTAAGAATTCTGAAAATTTCCCTCAAGAGTTGTTAGTTACTCTAAGCTATAATTAAAAACAAACAAACAAAACCCCTCAGCGCCTCAGTGCCATCCAGCTTTGACTAAGCAAAGAAGACATGTGGCTTCCTCTATTATTTTTTTCCTAGCCAGGCTGTGCAGAACACTGTAGAAATTGTATTTATGCACATAAACATTAAATGCACATAAAATTATCATTGAAGACCGTTAAGGGAAGATGTAATGGTAACACGTTGTAAAGAGATTGCTGTTCAAAAATCCATGTGATTCTGTGTGTGTGTGTATGTGTGTGTGTGACATTTAAAGATTTTATCTTCAGGTAATCTCTACACCCGACGTGGAGCTGGAACTCAAAACCCTGAGATCGAGAGTCACATGCTCTACTCCACGGCCCAACTGGCTTGCTCGGGATTCCTTGAATCTATATCATGCTGTTTTCATCTCCTCCCCTTTGTTCGTGTTCTTCTTGCCCTCTGGAGGCTATCTCCACCTCTGCCTTTCTGAGACGTCTCCATTCTTCAAGGTCCGTTTGAAACGCCACCTCTTTCTGATTCCCCCAGTTGAAGTGACCTCTTCTTCCACTGCATTTTCACTGCGTTGTAAATTAGTGTCTCGATTCCCTTTCTGGACCGTAAGTTCGTTGGCACAAAGATCTTGGTCTTTGTCATCACTGGATCCCTCCACACACTTGGCAGGGAGCCGATGCTCTAGACGGGAAATTCTACCAGTTTCCTAAACAGACACACAAGATTTTTTAAGCTGCGTCTGTACCGACAGACCCAAGGCATTAGCACCACACGCGTGGCTTTATGCTACATGTTAGCAGATATTTCACCCATGCCCATTCATTTTGGTTCATGCAGATCATTTGTATTCTTAAAATTAAAAGAAGGCACACGCAGGGGCACCTGGCTGGCTCAGTGGGTAGAGCATGCGACTCTTGATCTCAGTCAGGGTCATGAGTTCAAGCCCCATGTTGCGCGTGGAGACTACTTAAAAAAAAAAAAACCCTCAAAAGATGACACATGCAATTTCACTTAGAGGAATTTATCCAACAGTCGCACTCCCACCTATATAGAAGAATGTTTATGGCTTCCTGAGGGAAGTGAGCAACACCGTCTAGGGGGTGTTCTTGCCAAAGCATTAAACCTGAATCTAAACCTGAATCTAATGAAGTCTTCTGATCAAACCACCAGTTTGCAGGAAATACAAGGAAGAGAGAGAACGTGTTAAATAACACCATGCAATGCAGTCAGAAAAACCCAGAACGTGGGAAACCGTAGGACAAACAACCCAGTTTTGCCAAGAGATTACAAGGAAAAAAAGGGAGGGGGGTTCTAATTTAAACTTAAGAGGGTGACTTAAGTAAGAGGCACGTCAATCAAATGCAATCTTGTGGACCTTGTTTGGATTCTGATTTTTAACACATTAGCTTTAGACAACTGTCCACAGGGGAAATTTGAACACTGACAGCACATTATTGATATCGAGAAACTATTGTTAATTTTTCAGGTATGGTAATGATACGCGTTTTTTTGAGAACGCTTATCTTTGTAGATACATGATGAAGTATTTATAGAAGAAGTTTGCCTCAAAATCCTCTCGTTAGGGCAGTGGAGGAGTTAGAGCGTTGGGTGTTCAGTACATAGATCACTGTGCTATTTTCTCTATGTTTGTGTACCTTCTACAGTTTCCTCTTAAAAAGAGGGAGGTGTGATGTTTTATGGCAGCATTGTTTGTAATAGGAAAGAAACCTAGAAACAACCTGTATTTCTAGAATAAGGACTGGCTCAATAGGTGAAGGTAGAGTCACACATCAAAATACTATGATATTGTTAAAGATACGACAGATCAATCAATCGATCTCCTGATATGGAACAGTCTCTAAGATATAACAAATGAAAAATATTCATATTTATATTCATATGAATAATAATACGCTCCCATTTATGTAAGACAGGGGATAGATCTACACATTCGTGCTTGTACGTGTATAGGTTATCACTAAAAGTATTTGTAGGAAATTGCTAACCGTCGGTTGCCCCTGGAGAAGGGGCTGGGTGTTACAGGAGAAAGGGGTGAGCGACAGGCACTCGCTACTTTTACTGTTTAAAAAATACTTTTCACTTTTTAACACTCGAAAATATGGCCCAGACCATATTAAGAGCTAAACTTCTTGAGTGGACTCGTGCTCATTGACAAATAGATGGCAGAAAAATCTCTGCTGGCTGGTGAAAGCACGGGGGTTAGGGCACATTTTGAAATTATCTGCAAATTGGCATGCATTCATCTGTCCTCTGTGTCAAAGGAAATACAGGCATTTCTCACTCCCGAACGAGAGAAACATTCCTATTTGGAGGTTCCCCAGAGGAACCTATGTTTATAACTAAACACATGTTTTCAAGGGCTACGGAGCTGCGGAGGAAATTTGACCCTCCAGAGCAGTGGCAGAGATAATCTGAAACAGCAGATAATCCAAACTTCATAATATTTTGTTTTGAAATGCACAATATTATTTTTAGAAGCGGTCCATTTGTGTTCTTAATTATGTTTTGCCGAGGATAACGGACAAATTAAAGTGAATTTGTAGTCTCTGAGCACCCCCCAACAGAAGGTGGTGGAAGACATATGGGCCAGAAATATGCGTTGTGGTATAGGGGATACTGATGACCTATAACTAGGTCAGGAGGTGGTGACTGAGGGTTTTTATTTCACTTCCCACCACCATTCAGACCTTCTGCCTTTGCCTTCGTATGACCTCCCCTCCAAACCCTTTCTGAGAGCATTCCATCTAATTTTCCTCCTCAACCGAAGTTTAAAATAACAATACCGGCCTGGAAGGAGAGAAGAAATCATTAGCATCCTTCCTATTTATAAAGTAAAAAGATTAGGATCTTTTTCCATTAATACGTTCCACATGGACAGCTCCATCATTCCTGCCTGGTGAAAGGTGAGTGTCCTGTGCACCAATTCTGCCAGGTCTGCGGTTTACCAAGTAGGGCAGAAGCTTTAGGTGGACAATGTGGAAAGCCGTGGGTCACTGGTAAGAAGGCATCGCTCCCACCAGTGTTGTTGTTCTTGTTTGGGTGTTGCCGTGGTGGTCCGGGATAGAGCCGACGACGGCGAAAGCAAAAGCTGAAAAGGCAAAAACGAAATCTCTGCTCCCGATCACCGCCTGCCTGACATCGTGCTGGGTGCTTCTGGACCCGGTACCACGTCTCATCCCCACAAAGACCCAGGGAAAGAGGTGAATGTGGGGAGCAGCTGCGTGGGGCAGAGAGGGAAATGGTGCCGCCCCCTCCAGATTTCTGGCTTGGCCGGCTGGGTAGATGTGATGCCTTTAACAGAGATGGGGAAGTCAGCAGGAGCTGCAGATTGGGGCGAAAGTTACGAAGAGTTAGTGAGTTCATTTTCCACAGGATAATTGGTGGGTCAGTAGGTCCTGACGGGTCACGTGGTGCATGTGGGTCGTAACCTTTTAGCCAGTGAAAGAAACAAGCCATCCTTTCTATCCCTCTGAAAATCTTAATTCCCACCATATGTTTTACTGCCCATGGCACATTACAGATCACTGATCTATTTTTTAAATGCCAGAAAACTGTATTTCTATTGTTCTTATCCTTAAACGTTTAACACTTCTATTAGCAATAGAAAAGTTTTATTTTTCTTAAGTGCAAATAACATGGAAGTATATTTCGTTCACTGTAATAGCTGTGCTCCCCTAAAGTGGCATATTTATCCATTCGTTTTCAACTCCCTTGAGCGATGTACTTCTTTAAAGAAATATGAGTATCCAGTAAAACATAAGAACATGCTCGACCTCGCTCACAGTTTAAGAATGCACGTTAAGACAGCATTATTCACCTTCCCGTGTTGGCAAGGGTGTGGGGAAATCGGTAGATCCTCTCCAAACAGTAATAGTGGGAATGTAAATCCCCAAAACTTCTTTGGGCCCAACAGCCACGCATTTAATCGCTCCACACCACCTTGCAATCCAAGTTTTGTAACTTTTCCCTACAAATACATGCCCACAAGCAGAGAAAACAGTATTTAAGAACGTTCATTACAGGGGCGCTTGGGTGGCTCAGACGGTGAAGTGACCGACTCTTGATTTCAGTTCAGGTTGTGATCTCGTGGTTTGTGGGATCGAGCCCTGAGTCTGGCTCTGCACAGACAGTGTGGAGCCTGCTTAGGATTCTCTCTCTCTCTCTGCCCCTCCCCAATTGCCAATCGCTCTCTTTCAAAATAAATCAATAACATTTTTAACAAAGACATTCATTGCAATACTGAAATAGCAAACAGCTAGAAAGAGCTTAAATATCCATGACTGAGTAGTGAAATAAATGAAGGTACATCAGCCAGAGGAATAGCATGCAGCTGTTAAAGAGAATAAAGGAGGTCTATTTGTACTGGACCTTACCTTCCATGTAATGCCCTTGGCGTCTGAACAAAAGTAAACAAAAAAATTCTTTCTCTCTCTGCTTGCATATTGTAGAAAATTTGAGGATGAGTTTGCAAGAGACTACTAATGATGGCGATGCCTAGAGACAAGATTAGGGTATGACAAAGACAGAGGAAGACTTTTCCTTTCACTTTTTACCTTACTCTATTGTTTGCCTTAAAACCAAAACCCATGCCTAGGATCTGAAACAATAGAAAAAGATGCTGAAAATTTTCCCTGCAAATAAAATATATTAATTGCGTAAGCTTTTTTTTTTTTAAATTTTTTTTAATGTTTATTTATTTTTGAGACAGAGAGAGACAGAGCATGAACGGGGGAGGGTCACAGAGAGAGGGAGACACAGAATCTGAAACAGGCTTCAGGCTCTGAGCTGTCAGCACAGAGCCCGACTCGGGGCTCGAACCCACGGACCGTGAGATCATGACCTGAGCCGAAGTCGGACGCTCAACCGACCGAGCCACCCAGGCGCCCCTCATTGTGTAAGCTTTTAAAACCTATGCCTCCTGGGGCACCTGGCTGGCTCAGTCAGTGGAGCATGTGACCCTTGATCTTGGGGTTGTGAGTTTGAGTCCCACGTTGGGTGTAGAGATTACTTAAAAATAAAAATTTTAAAAGAAAGAAAGAAAGGAGTGCTTGGGTGGCTCTGTTGCTTGAGCGTCTGACTCTTGATTTCAGCTCAGGTCATGATCTCACAGTGTGTACGATGGAGCCCTGAGTCAGGCTCTGTGCTGGCGGCATGGAGCCTGCTTGGGATTCTCTCTCTCCTTCTCTCTCTGCCCCTCCCCTCACTCTGCAAGTGCGGGGAGAGGCAGAGAGAGGAGGGGACAGCAGTGAGTCTGATGGGGGGCTTGAACTCACAAACCGTGAGATCATGACCTGAGCTGAAGTCAGATGCTCAACGGATAGAGCCACCCGGGTGTCCCTAAATAAATAAACAACAACAGCAAAAATATTTCAGTATCATTTGTTGAAAATACGATCCTTTACCCACTGAGTTGTATTTGCGCTTTGTAAAAAATCAGTTGTCCCCTATATATGTGGGTCATTTCTGAGTCTGTATTTTGTTACATTGATCTATTTGTCTTTACTCTAATACCACACTCTTGATTACTGTAGCTTTATAACATGTCTTGAAATCAAATAATGCTAGTCCTCCAACATTGTCCTTTTTTTCGAAGTTATTTTCACTATTCACAGTCTTTCAAAATTCCATATGAATTTTAGAGCCAGTTTATTGATTTCCACAAAAAAAATATCTTCTGAGATTTGGATTAAGACTGTGTTGAACATGTAGATCAATTTGGAGAGAACTGATAACTAAGTAGAAGTGAGTCTTTCTTTTTGCAAATATTTTTTTAAAGTAATCTCTACCCCCAATGTGGAGCTCGAACTCATGGCTCTGAGATCAAGAGTTGCATGCTCAGTAAATTGACTGAGCCAGCCAGGCATCCCTACAATTGAATTTTTTTTTTTTGATATTGATCTTGTATCCCACAACTTTGCTAAACTCAGTTATTTGTTGTAATAACTTTTTTGTAGCTTCTAGTGGGGTTTTCTATAAAGATGATTATGTCTCAGAGAACAGAAACAGTTTTACTTCCTTCTTTTCTATCTCAAAAATTTTTCTTTTTCTTGCCTTATTGCGCTCATTAGAAACTCTAATAATACATTGACTATAAATGGAAAGGACAGACATCCTTACCTCGTTCCCAGTCTTAGAGAGAGAGCATTCAGCCTTTCACCATTGACAATATCAGCTGTAGGTTTTAGTAGATGCCCTTTATCAGGTGGAAGAAGGTTTCTCCTATTATTAGATTTCTGGAAATTTTTATCAGAAATGGATGTTGGAGGGCATCTGACTGGCTCAGTTGGTGGAGCATATGACTTTTTGATCCCGGGGTGTGGGTTCAGGCCCCACTTTGGGTGTAAAGATTATTAAAAAAAAAAGCCTTTAAAAATTGTTATTAGGGGCTCAGTTGGTTAAGCATCTGACTCTTGATTTCTGCTCAGGTCATGACCTCATGGTTTGTGAGGTCCAGCCCCACTTGGGCTCTAAGCTGACAGCAAGGAGCCTGCTTGGGATTCTCTCTCTCCCTCTCTCTCTCTGCCCCTCCCCTGCTCATAGTCTCCCTCCCCCCCCCCCCTCTAAAATAAATAAACTTAAAAAAAATAGTTTTAGGGGCGACCGGGTGGCTCAGTCGGTTAAGCATCCTACTTGGGCTCAGGCCTTGATCTTGCGGTTCATGAGTTCAAGCCCCGCATGGGACTCTGTGCTGACAGCTCAGAGTCTGAAGCCTGCTTTGAATTCTGTGTCTCCCTCTCTTTCTGCGCCTTCCCTGCTCATGCTCGTTCTCTCTCTCTCTTTCTCTCTCTCTCTCTCAAAAATAAAAAATAAAAAAAATAAATAAATAATTAAAAAAATTAAGAAATAGTTTAAAAAATTGTTATTAAAAAAAGAGCCTTTTCTCTGCCATTGTAGTGTGTGTGGTTGACTGTTCCTCACCATGTCTTCTAACAAGACTTTCAGGATCAAGCAATTCCCAACCAAGAAACAAAAGCAGAATCGTTCCATTCCCCAGTAGACTGGGATGAAAACTGGTAATAAAATCAGGTACAACTCCAAGAGGAGGCATTGGAGAAGAACCAAACTGGGTCTATAAGGGGTCGCACATGAGAGGGCACACGTTTTTATGCTGCATGAAGGTCACGTGTTCCTCTCCTCTCCCTCTGTAAACCCCCCTGCTACCTGAACAATAGACACGTTTTATTGGGGAAATAATGTTTCTTTGTTACTATGCTTCTGTATCAGTAGGTGGGTTCAGAAATAAACATGTGAGACCCTTGTTTGAAAAGAAATCGGTGTTGGATTTTATCAAATAAGTTTTCTACATCAGTTGTGATGATCATATGGGATTTTGTTGTTGTTGTTGCTGAGCTACATTGATTGATTTTCTTTTGTAAGATATTTATTTATTTAAGTAATCTCTACACCCAATGTGGTACTTGAACTCACGACCCCAAGATCAAGAGTTGCACCCTCCTCCGACTGAGCCAGCCAGGTGCCCCCTGCATTGATTGGTTTTCGAGTGTTCCCAACCTTGGTGCATTGTCCTTTAAATAGTTGGCTTAATTTGATATACTAATATCTTATTAAGAACTTTTGTATCTGTGTTCATGAGGGATTATGGTCTGTAGTTTTCATTTCTTGTGATTCCTTAGTATAGTTTTGGTATCAGATTAATACTGGCTTCATAGAATGAATTTGGAGGTATTCCAGCTTCTTCATTTTCTAAAGGCGTTTGTGTAGAATTAATACTTCTTTTCTAGATGGCAGGTAGAATTTACCTGGAATGTCATCTGAGCTTGGAATTTTCTTTGTGGGAAGCTTTTTAGTAAGTTTAATTTCTTTAATAGAGAGCTATTCAACTTATATACTTCTTCTTGAGTGAGTTTTAGTAGGTGGCTTCTTTGAAAGAAGTCCACTTTATCTAAGTTAGTGAATTTTTTTAAGAGAAGCATTTTATTATTTCTGTTTCTTTTCTGGCCATTATTATGATCATTTCATGAGTTTTTTAACTTAAGTAATCTCAACGCCCAACATGAGACTCAAACTCACAACCCCGAGATCAAGAGTTACAAGTTCCCCCGACTGAGCCAGCCAGGCACCCCCTAAGTCATTATATTTATAGACATAAGTTGTTCATAACATTCTGTCTTTTAAATATCTGTAGAACCTATAGTGGTGTCATCTCATTTCATATTAGTAATTTGTGTCTTCTCTCTCTTTTTTAAATATTTATTTATTTATTTGATTTACTTATTTCTAAGTAATCTCTACACCCAAAGTGGGGCTTAAACTCACAACCCCAAGATCAAGAGTTGTATACTCTACAGACTGAGCCAGGCAGGCACTTCCTTCTCTCTTTTTTTGCGATCCATCTGGCTAGAGGTTTATCAGTATTGTTTAACTTCCCAGAGAGCTAAATTTTCATTTCATTGATTTTCTCTATTTTTATTTTTTAAAGTTTATTTATTTAAGTAACCTTTACACCCAGGGTAGGGTTCGAACTCATGACCATAACATCAAGAGCCACAAGCTGTACTGACTGAGCCATCCAGGTGCCCATGATTTTCTCTATTTTCATATTTTTCTATTTTACTGATTTCTACTTTAATCTTTATTATGGCGGGGGGGGGGGAGGTTGCTTTCTTGGAGTTTTATTTGATCTTCTTTTTCTAGGTTTTTAAGTCGGAAGTTGAAGTAATTGATTCAAGTCCTTAGAACTAGCTTCTTTTCTAACATAGACATTTATTGCTCTAAATTTTCCTCTAAGCACTGCTTTAGCTGCCCATCATACATTTTGATGTGTTGTGTTTTCATTTTGATTCAGTTCAAAATTTTTTAGGTTTATTTATTTTTTTAAGTAATCTTTGCACCCAATGTGGGGCTCAAACCCACCACCCTGAGATCAAGGTGCCCCCAGTTCAAAATATTTTTAAAATCCTTTTGAATCTATTTTGACCCCCGTGTCACTTAAAAGTGTGTTATTTAGTTTCTAAATATTTGAGAATTTCCCAGATGTCTTTCTGCTATTGATTTCTAATTTAGTTCCACTGTGATCAGAGAACATACTTTGAATCCCTTTAAATGCATTGAGACCCATTTTATGGCCCAGGATATGTTCTATCTTGGTCAATGTGTGTACTTAAAAAGAATATCTATTCTGCTGCTAGTGGTGGAGTGTTCTGTAACTATCAATTAGGGCAAATTAGCTGATAATGTCGTTCAGGTCTTCTATAGCCTTAATGATTTTCTGTCCACTTGTCTTATTTATTGAGGAAGGGTGTTGAAGTCTCCAACTATAATTCTGGGTTTGTCTATTTCTTTTCGCAGTTCAGTTTTTGCTTCATGTAATTTGAAACTCTGTTATTAGGCATATAAATATTTAGGCTTTATGTTATCTTGAAGAATTGACCCCTTTATCATTATAAAATGATCATCTTTATCCTTGATAATAGTTTTATTCTGAAATCTACTTTGCCTGATATTAATAGAACCATTTCGGCTTTCTTTTGATTATTATTAGCACAGTATCTTTATCTGCTCATTTAGTTTTAACCTATTCATCTTTATATTTAAAGTTTCTTTCTTTTTTTCTTTTTAGAGAAAGAGAGAGAGAGAGAGCACAAGGAGGCGAGGGGGCAGAGCGAGAATCTTATGCAGGCTCCATGCTTAGTACAGAGCCCAACTCAGGGCTCAATCCCATGACCGTGGCTGGGATTACGACCTGAGCCGAAATCAAAAGTAGAATGCTCACCTGAATGAGCCACCAGGTGCCCCAAAACTTTCTTGAAAGTGGCATTAACTAATCTCGTTTTGTTATCCAGTATGACAATCACTGCTGTTTTTATGTTAACATTCTGTTCTCAAGTAATCTCTGCTCCCAGTGTGGGACTTGAACTCACAACCCTAAGATCAAGAGTCCCATGCTCCACAGACTGAGCCGGCCAGGTACCCTGAAAAGCACTGCCTCTTAATCAGGGTGTATTAACCATCTCTATTCCATATGGTCATTGATAGGTCTGAGTTTAAGTCTACCTTTTCACTATTTGTCATCTATGTGTCCCATATCTTCTTTGTTCCTTCTTCTGCATTCCTTTGGGTTAACCGAGTATTTTAAATTATTACGTCTCATCTCCCTTGTTAACTTATTAATTATAACTCTTTGTAGTTAATTCTTTTCATGCTCGCTTTTTAGGGTGTATAGTACAGGAAGTTCTCTCTTTGCATAGTAGTGTTGCACCGTAAAAATGACCATGGGAGCTGAACTGTGCAAAGAGATCTTAATGATTCACGACAAAGTAACGATGTTCTGTGCTCTTAGCATTTTTTACCAAGATATTAAAATTCCTTTTACTGTTGTTTATAAGTGCATAAAGAAATTTAAGAAATAGAGTGATCTGAATATTTATTTAGCACACTATAATTTAAAATATAAGAAACTTTGAGAATTAAAGTTCCTTTGTTTAAAACAAATTTATCAAGAAGACTTCCTCTTCCAGGAATATGGTGTAGGCATATTTTTCCCTATTTCTCCCTCTAGGTACAAATGAAAATCCTGTACATTATGTATAAAACAAACATGAGAAGACGCTGACGGTTGAATAGAAGCAGACATATCATACGGGCTAGGGATCTCAGGACCTGAGGAACAATGTGGCGCTGAGTTCCCTGGGTATTATTTTGCCTCATATATCTCAGACATGGAGATGAAGAAGTTGGCAACCCAGAAATGCTAACAGGAACAGCCCCAAAGAGCCCCAATAAACATGTGCCCTCTTTAGCCAAAAAAAAAAAAACAGGAGAGAGGCGACCTAGCAAGACAGAAAACATTTTGTGTTGATGCTCTACTCTAGCCAAACATCACAGGAAAAACTGTGGTCCCGCCCCCCCCCCCCCCCGGCTCAAGGTGGTGTCAGAGAAAGCCAAATCGGGAGCCAGGATTAAAAAAAAAAAAAAAGTTTATTTATTTATTTTTGCGGGGGGAGAGGGGCAGAGGGAGAGAGAGAATCCCAAGCAGGCTCTGTACTGTCATTGCAGAGCCCAGTGAGGGGCTCCATCTCACCAACCGTGAGATCATGACCGGAACCAAAATCAAGAGCCAGATGCTTAACTCACTGAGTCACCCAGGCGCCCCAGGAGCCAGGACTCTCATCTCTGCAGGCCCATGGCAAGCTTCGGCTCTCTCTCCCTTCCCCACTGAGGTATCCATGGAGGGGTATCAGAGGGAATACTGGCTTCACAAAATGAATTGGGAAGTGTTCCCTCCCCTTCTATTTTCTGCATGGGATTGTGCAAAATTGGAGTTAAATCTTGAAACATTTGGTAGAATTCTTTCATGAAACCATTTGGGCCTGAGGCTTTTCTTTGGGGGAAATTTTACATTATGGATTTATCTCGTATGTAGAATTTTTTTTTTTAATTTTTTTAATGTTTATTTAAAAAAAATTTTTTTAATGTTTATTTTATTTTTGAGAGACAGAGAGAGACAGCGTGAGCAGGAGAGGGCAAACAGAGTGAGAGGGAGACCCAGAATATGAAGCAGGCTCCAGGCTCTGAGCTGTCAGCACAGAGCCTGACGCGGGGCTGGAACTCACAAACCGGAGATCGTGACCGGAGCCGAAGTCGGGACGCTCAACCGACTGAGCCACCCAGGCGCCCCTAGAAAATCTTTTAAAAATCACACAAAAAAATAGGGGCGCCCGGGTGGCTCAGCCGGTTGAGCATCCGACTTCAGCTCAGGTCATGATCTCACGGTTTGGGGGTTTGACTCCCACGTCGGGGCTTGCTGCTGTCAGCACGGAGTTCGCTTTGGATCCTCTGTTCCCCCTCCCTCTCTTCCCCTTCCCCACTCCACTCTCTCTCTGTCAAAAATCAATCAATAAATAAACAAACAAATGATGTTTATTTATTTTTGACAGAGAGAGAGTGGGAGTGCTCATGAGAGCAGGGGAGGGCAAAGAGAGAGGGAGCCAGAGTAGGATACTGGCTATCTGAATTCTTTTAATATAAATTTTGATGGTACAGGTAGGGAACTGAAGGGATCTTTTTTGCCACTTCCTTACGTTACTGACAATTCAGTTTACTAGAAAAGCTCCTCAAATTAAGTATTTGGGGGGATAGAATAACAAGGGAAACGTTATACAACTGTACTATGCCAGATAAGAAACAGATCGTGGTCAGGAACAGTCATAATTGTAGGGGACAAATGACAGCCAAGTAGCAACTGAATAGTGGGACTGCTTGTCCACGGCAGTTCATACCATCAGCAAGAAGTGTGCCTTCCTTCTTGACGCCTTACTTCTTCCTTCCTGGAATTTCCATCACTGCTTTGGGCCTCTTACCCTTTCCAGCCACAGCCTTTTTGGAGACCCCGTCCCAGGCCGTGAGAGCTTGTCAGTGACTTAAAAGTCTAAGTCGTTCTTTGCCTGTCCTACTGCTGTAGAGAAGGAAGTATGTTTTTATACACTTTCTCAGTTGACAGTCTTTTCTGGTATTATTTCATTTATGATCATTAGGTTCTATAAATAATTTCTACCTCAAATCCTTTTTTTAACACACTAGGATACAGATTCCACTAACGATAAGCTAAGTCGGCCCTCCCCCATCCCCTCTCTTGGTCCTTCATTCAAGGGAGCCTATATCACCATCTACCATTCCGGATATTTTACTTCTTTCTTTTCTGTCTTATCATATGGATACAAGATAGAAGATACCCTGAGGACAGGGAGTTTTGTCTATTTCATTATTATTTATTATTTATTATTATTATCATCAGGGTTAGAACATTTCCTGGCACAAATTAGAGCTCAATTAATTTTTTTTTAATTAAAAAAATTTTTTAATGTTATTTTTGAGAGTAAAAATTTTTTTTTAATTTATTTATTTTTGAGAGAGAGAGAGAGAGAGAGAGAGAGTGAGCAGGGGAGAGGCAGAGGGGGAGGGAGACACAGAATCCGAAGCAGCTCCAGGCTCTGAGCTGTCAGCACAGAGCCGGACATGGGGCTCAAACCCACGAACCGTGAGATCATGACAAACCGAAGTGGGGTGCCTAACCCACTGAACCACCCAGGTGCCCTGAGTGCTCAATGTATTTTTTTAACATTTTATTTTATTTTAGGGGCACTGGGGTGGCTCAGTCGGTTGAGTGTCCAGCTTCCACTCAGGTCATGATCTCGCAGTTCGTGGGTTCAAGCCCTGCAACGAGCTCTGTGCTGACAGCTCAGAGCCTGGAGCCTGCTTCGGATTCTGGGTCTCCTTCTCTCTGTGCCCCTCCCCTGCTGGCTCTCTCTCTCTCTCTCTCAAAAATAAACATTAAAAAAATTTAAAAATATTTTAAGTTATTTTAAGTAATTTCTACACCCAACATGGGGCTCAAACTCACAATTCTGAGATCAAGAGTCCCATGCTCCACCAACTGAGCCAGCCAGGCACTCCAATGCTCAATTAATATATTTTTTAAGAATTATCTTTTTAAAATAATTTTTTAAAATTTATTTATTTATTTTCAGATAGAGAGAGAGCATGAGCAGGAGAGGGGCAGAAAGAGGGAGAGAATCCCAAGCAGGCTCTGTGTGATTAGCACAGAGCCCTATGCAGGGCTGGAACTCAGGAACTGTGAGATCATGACCTGAGTTGAAATCAAGAGTTGGATGCCTAACTGACTGAGCCACTCAGGCACCCCTAGAACTATCTTTTTTTTTTTTTTTTTTAATTTAAATTCAAGTTAACTAACATACAGTGTAGTCTTGGCTTCAGGATAACCCAGTGATTCATCTCTTACATATGACACCCAGTTCTCATCTCAAAAGTGCCCTCCTTGGGGCGCCTGGGTGGCGCAGTCGGTTAAGCGTCCGACTTCAGCCAGGTCACGATCTCGCGGTCCGTGAGTTCGAGCCCCGCGTCGGGCTCTGGGCTGATGGCTCAGAGCCTGGAGCCTGTTTCCGATTCTGTGTCTCCCTCTCTCTCTGCCCCTCCCCCTTTCATGCTCTGTCTCTCTCTGTCCCAAAAATAAATAAAAAAAAAAAAAAAAAAGAAAAAAAAAAAAAAAAAGTGCCCTCCTTAATGCCCATCACCCATTTAACCCATCCCCCCATCTACCTCCCCTCCAGCAACCCTCAGTTTGTTCTCTGTATTTAAAATTCTCTTATGGTTTGCCTCCCTCTCTGTTTTTATCTTATTTTTCCTTCCCTTCCCCTGTGTTCATCTATTGTGTTTCTCAAATTCCACATATGAGTAAAATCGTATGATATCTGTCTTTCCCTGACTGACTTCTTTCACTTAGCATAATACACTCTAGTTCCGCCCACATTTTTAAATGCATAAATGAGTTATGCGTTAAACATTATGTACTAAACAAAGGAACCTATCCAGTGTGTATAATGTTGGATCTGTAGGAGAATGTTTTCAGAGTTCCAAATAATGAAATTCAGAGCCAATATGAGAAATACACTATTTGTAGATGATTATTTTTTTGCTTTAACGAAAGTGTAGATAACAATGAAAAGCCGTGGGTTGAGTTGTTGAGGAAAGGGGAAAGTAATGTAGGCTATATGGCTTTAAGCATTATAGATCCATTGACAGATGTGTTTTATTCTAGCCTGATCTCTATGAGGATTATTGTCATGTAACTCATACCTCTTGGTTCTAATTCTGTGAGCAACATGGAATTTCTCATTATAATTGTGCTTTTCTTTTTTTAAATTTTTGTAAAGTTTATTTATTTATTTTGAGAGAGAGAGAGAGGGAATGGGGAGGGGCAGAGAGAGGGAGAGAGAGAGAATCCCTAGCAGGCTCCACACTCCCAGAGCAAAGCCTGACATGGGGTTTGAACCCACGAACCGTGAGATCATGACCTGAGACGAAACCAAGAGTCGGTGGCTTAACCGACTGAGCCACCCAGGCGACGCCATAATTGTGCTTTTCATGTAGGTCTGCTTCTTGAACGCCTGTTATGTGTCAAAAACAGTGCTAAGTCCTGGGCATAGAGTGGGAAGATACCAAATAGGGTCTCTACCTTCCTGACAGTTTTTAAAAGTAAGCTCTACTCCCAACATGGTGCTTAAACTCAAGACCCTGAGATGAAGAGTTGTATGCTCTATGGACTGAGCCAACTGGGCACCCTTACCTTCCTGACATTGAAAGATAATTGAGGGAATAGACCTCAAATAAATAAACTGACAATAAATATTTAATCACAAATCATGATACATTTTCTAAAGGAAAAGAACAAGATGCCTTTGGATTAGATGCTCAAGGAAAGTCTTTGAGAAGGAAGAGTTAAAGTGAGATGTGAATTATGAATAAGAGTGAGCCATGCAAAAAGCATGGAACAATGTTGCAGAAAGAGGGAACAGCAAGGGTCAAGGATCTGAGGCAGCAGGGGGAGTGGGGGGGCATCTGGCTGGCTCGATGGGTAGACCATGCACCTCAGTCTCAGGGCTGTGAGTTCAAGCCCCATGTTGGGCATGGAGCCTACTTTAAAAAAATTGCAAAAAAAAAGGGGGGTCTGAGATGGAAAAAAAGTGTGACATATTTGAAGAACTGGAAAAAGTCAGTTTGTCTTCAGTATCATATAAAGGGATAATTATGGATATATAGGCAGGAGTTAGATCATTCAAGGTTTTGTGGGTAATGTCAAACAGTTCGGAATTTACCTAAAGTTCAAATGCAGTATTTTGTAGGGTTCGACTTGAGCAAAATGACATGATGCAGTTTTCATTTTTTAAAAGATTTTCTTTATTTCTTTTTCTTGTATTGTATTATGTTTTGAGAGAGAGAAAGAGAGAGAGAGTGAGCAAAGCAGAAAGAGAGAATCTCAAGCAGGCCAGTCACTGGCAGCTCGGAGCCTGATGCAGGGCTCGAACCCATGAACCGTGAGATCATGACCAGAGCTGAAATCAAGAGTCAGAGGCTTAACCTACTGAGCCTCCCAGGTGTCCCCAGAGTTTCATTTTTAAACGATCACTCTGGTTGCTATAGTGACAATGGATTGGTTGAAGAGCAGAATGAGCAGAGGCCATCCAGTGACGGGGCTCAAGGCAGAATGGTGGCAGAGGAAATCTAGACATGAGAAGGCCCAGATCGGAGCCCCGAGGAATGGTCCTTCAGGAGGCG
Source organism: Panthera onca (assembly GCF_046562875.1). Lineage (NCBI taxonomy): Eukaryota > Metazoa > Chordata > Mammalia > Carnivora > Felidae > Panthera > Panthera onca. Next base: position 18,512,367 of record NC_138357.1, on the reverse strand, counting down.
TGTAGGGAAGTGAGGTGTTGTGAAAGCCAGAAGCCAGTTCCAAGAGGGAAGGAATAATCAGGTGTGTCAGAAACTGTGGAGAGGTTGAATTAGATAGGAATGAAAGGTATGTCAAATTGATATGGCAGCTCAGTGATCTTTTCTGACCTCTGTAAAAGGAGTTTTAGTGGATCCAGAAGCTCTGTCGAAGTGGGCCAACGAGGGAGTATAGGCTTTCAATGCCGAAGACAACAAAAAGGACTGGTTAATAGATGAGAAAACATCTACTTAAAAGTCTCAAAGACCTGCAAGGTAAGGAATTACCAGGATAAAACCTCAGCGACTGTGAGAACACAGTGAAGCGAAGCAACGAAATCGGCTTTGTGCTAAATACAATTGTGGTATTTGGGGGAGTTTGAGGATTTCAGCTTTGCAAAAGCCACCCAAAACACAGGGGTAAAAGACACAAGCTCAGGGCCCCGTCAAAGGTGGAAAGTCTAATAGAAGTTCTTTTCCCATGAAATTCATGTCCAAAAGGAAGAAACCCTCATGAAGGAGACCTTAGCTTGCTCTCGCACTCCCCCAGGGGACTACAAAGGAGTATTTCCTAAGTGGTGCCAAGCAGGACACAGAGGAAAAAGATTGGCCCAGAAGCTGTCATCATGCAGCCCCAATTCACACCGCCTGGGTGACTCAAGAAATCTCTAGTCATAAATTTAAAGTGATCCCGGCCTGCTAATGTTTCTTAGCAAAAGCAGACATAGATCCTTGGCTGAAGAAATTCACCTTTGTCCTAGATCTGAAAAATTTATTCAGCTGATTTTATAAGGAAAGTGAGCAACTCACAAAAAAGTTAAGAGCCAGAGAACGGAATTACCACCAGTGAGAACTGGAGTTATTAGACACAGAATATAAGAACTACGTTTATTATGTTTAAATAAATAAATAATGTGTGCAGCGAACAAGGATTTCTAAGGAATATTTGAAAACTTATTTCATCAAACTTCTAGAAGTTAAAAAAAAATCATGATCGAAATTAAGAACTCAATCAATGGAAGAGATTAACAGCAGATTAAACCCAATTAATTAGACAATTAGTGAATCCAAAGACATTGCCAAAGAAATTCATTAGAAAACGGAAAGTTCTTTTTTTTAAAATACAATTTATTGTCAAATTCGTTTCCATACAACATCCAGTGCTCATCCCAACACGTGCTCTCCTCAATGCCCATCACCCACTTTCCCTTCTCCCCCGCCCCCCCCATTAACCCTCAGTTTGTTCTCAGTCCTTAAGAGTCTCTTATGGTTTGCCTCCCTCCCTCTCTGTAACTTTTCCCCCCTTCCCCTCCCCCATGGTCTTCTGTTAAGTTTCTCAAGATCCACATATGAGTGAAAACACATCACAAGAAAAAAAAAATTTGTAATTGTGTGGTAATGACAGATATTAACTAGACTTATTGTGGTGATCATTTCACAATATATACAAATATCAAAAAGCATTATGCTGTACATCTGAAACTAATATCATGTTACATGTCAATAACACCTCAATTTAAAAAAAGAAATTATTCTGGGTACCTTGGTGGCTCAGTCAGTTAGGTATCCAATTCTTGATTTCGGCTCAGGTCATGATCTCATGGTTGTGAGATTGAGCCCCGTGTCGGGCTCTGTGCTGGGTGTGGAGCCTGCTTGGGATTCTCTCTCTCTTTCTCCCTCTGCCCCTTCCCTGCTTGTGTGTGCGTCACTCTCAGAAAAGAAAGAAAGAAAGAAAGAAAGAGAGAAAGAAAGAAAAATTATTTGGAAATCAGCACAGAAAGACAAAGAAATAGAATGTATGAAAAAGGCACAAAATTATTTCCTAGGTGGATTTTACTATTTGATAAATTTTTAAAATGTTTATTTATTTATTTTGAGAGAGAGAGAAAGAGAGGAGAGAGAGAGAGAGAGAGGGAAAATCCCAAGCAGGCTCTGCCCTGACAGTGAGAAGCCCGACACGGGGCTCGATCACACAAACAGTGAGATCAAAAAAAGTTTTAAATCAAGTTGTGTAACACAGGATCTAGTAGATGGTGCAGGGACAATTGGATGTCCACATGCAGAAGAATTGTTGGCCAATTCTCTCTTTTTCTTATCATTTTTTTTTGTATAAAATGTCACTTGGATTTATCACTGGGATTCAAGGAGTCAACACAACCACACACTTTGCTATTTGTGGATGAACTGAGTAACAGCCGTGGAGTGATCAGTTGCCAGCAAACTTTGAATGAAGTGATGTGATTGGTTAAGGATCGTGAAACACATCTGTCATTTACATGTTTTTTTGTGGCCCAAAGAGCTAGTGGCAAAGTCTGTACTTTATCCACTCCCTCACAGGTAATACACTGTGGTGACTAAAATTGAGAGACTGATGTTATTTAACTAGACTGTGGTAACTGAAATTTGTGTATATTGGAAGGAAGCAAAGGGAAAACTATTTGTATACATACTTTGCTTATTAGATTCTACCTTCAAGTGATATATAACACTCACATATAGTATAAGAACCATGCAATACTATGCTTCCATTTATTCCCTCCCAAACTTTGTGCCATTTTTGTCATATATTTTTTTACATATGCTACAAACCCACAAAATATTGATAATTTTTAAAATCATTTTTGAGTAAGAGAGAAGTCTTCATACCAATACACATACTATTTCCAGTGTTCTGTGTTCCTTCATGTAGAACCAGGTTTTTAAATTTATTTTATTTGTTTTAATTTAATTTTATTATTTTTTAATGTTTATTTATTTTTGAGAGAGAGAGAGCCAGCGGGGGCATGGCGGGGGGTGGGGGGGGAAGGGGACAGAGGATCCGAAGCGGGCTCTGTGCTGACATCAGAGAGCCCATCACGGGGCTCAAACTCAGGAACCAGGAGATCATGACCTGAGCTGAATTCAGATGCTTAACTGACTGAGCCACCTAGGCACCCCTAGAACCAGATCTTTTAGAAGATTTTATTTTTGAGTAATCTCTACACCCAACATTGGGCTTGAATTTACAACCCTGAGCACAAGAATCACATGCCCTTCCAACTGAGCCAGCCAGATGTCCCTATAAAGATCCAGATTTTCATCCTATATGAGGCCTGAAGGACTTCCTTTAACATTTCTTGGAGTTCAGATCTTCTGGGGCTGAATTCTTTTAGCTTTTGTATATCTGAAAAAGTCTTTATTTTGCCTTTGCTTTGAAAGATCTGGTTACCTGGCGAAGAAGTCTAAGCTGACTTCTTTTTCTTTCACTAGTTTAAAGATGTTCCACTGTCAGCTGGCATGCCTTTTTTCTGATGAGAAATCTCCTATCATCTGTATGTAATGTGTCTTTTTTCTCTTCTGGCTGTTTTTAAGATTTTCTCCATCACTGGTTTTAAACAATGTGATTATCATATACCTTGGTGTAGTTTTTCTCATGTTTCTTGTGCTTGGGGTTCATTGATCTTACTAATTTTTGGGTACCCAGTACTTAGCACACTACCTGAAATGCTGCAGACAAATCAGTAAATATTTTCTGAGCCAAATGGAATGATTTCGTAAGGTAAATCAACTGTATGAATGCATCTATTTGGATCTTCAAATATTTTAATTTGTTCAACCAAAATAATTTTCACTGACAAGTATTACCTTTTTCTGTGGGCTCTTTCTCTCTGGCTCCTCCCATCCACTGCCCTGCATTTTAAACTCCAGGAAATGTGAATTATTTTGGATTTTCCAAACTGTCACGTTGTTTCATGCTTCTGTGCCTTTGCACATGCTGTTCCCTCTGCTTTTATCTCTTCTGTCTGCCTGGGGAACTATTATTCATCTTTCAAGATCCAACTCAGATGGTTCAACTTCCAAGGAGGTTAAGACTTCTTGACTCGAACCCTTTTCGCATCTGATTGACCACTTCTTCATCTGAGCCCATCCTAATTTTGTAAGTACTTCCATCACTGCGTTTATCACATTTGGCTGTCACATTTGGCTATCTCGCATTTAGCCCAATTTCAGGCACATTGAAGTGCACAGTGATCATTACATGAATAAATAGGAGTTGGGAGAAATGTAAGAAAAGGAAGAGAGAGGGGCGCCTGGGTGGCTCAGTCGGTTAGGCGTCTGGTTTCAACTCAGGTCATGATCTCGCGGTCCATGAGTTTGAGTCCCGCGTTGGGCTCTGAGCTGTCAGAGCCTGGAGCCTGCTTCCGATTCTGTGTCTCCCTCTCTATCTACCCCTTCCCTGGTCACCCTCTGTCTGTCTGTCTGTCTCTCTCAAAAATAAATAAACATTAAAATTAAAAAAAAAAAGAAAGAAAAGGAAGAGAGAAAGTAGCATTAGCAATGCAAATCCTATAGGGCCTTATAGCTATCATAAGGATTTTAATTTTTACTGCAGGTCAAATTGAGACCCTTTGTAGGCTTCTGAGTAGAGTGGTAACATGATCCGACTTAATTGTTTATTTTTTAAATGTTTTATTTTTGAGAAAGCACAAGTGGGGGAGGGGCAGAGAGAGGGGAACAGAGGATCCGAAGCGGGCTTTGTGCTGACAGCAGCGAGCCCCATGTGGGGCTTGAACACACAGACAGGAAGATCATGACCTGAGCTGAAGTCAGACGCTCAACTGACTGAGCCACTCAAGTGCCTCCTGACTTAATAGTTTATAATGGTCTGTCTGGATGTGTGTTGAGAATCAATGGTTGGTATGTGTTGTGGGTTGCACTGTGTCCCCCCTCCAAAAACAAGATAAGCTCGAGTTCTTACCCTTCAGTCCCTATGAATGTGCCTTTATTAGAACTAGGGTCTCCGTGGATGTAATCAAATTAAGGTGAGGTCATATTGGATTAAAGTGGGCTCTAATCCAACATCTGATGTTCTTATTAGAGGAGGGGAATTTGGGCACACAGACACACACACACGTTTGCCAGCTTTGTGGAGATAACACAGACACATAGGGAGAGCACCATGTGAAGACAGAGGCCGAGATTGGAGTGATGTGTGTATGAGCTAGGAAAGGAAAGGCCACTGATTGCTTGCAACAATCGGAAGTTAGGAGAGACAGATGATGGTCTCTCAGGGTCTCCAGATGGAATCATCCCTGCCAGCACCTTGATTTCAGACTTCTAGCCTCCAGAACGGTGAGAGAATAAGTGTCTGTTGTCTTAAGCCTCCCCCCCGCCGCCCCAGTTTGTGATACTTTGATACAGCAGCCCTAGGAAGCTAATACAGTGGACAAAGGTAGAAGCAGTTAGGAGGTTAATGCACTGGTTCAGTCGGGAGATGACGGAGACCAGGATCAGGGTGGTAATGGCGGAGATGGTAAGAAACCACCAGATTCTGGATACATTATGAAGCTAGAGCCAAAAGAATCTTTTGATATACAGGTGATGGGGTGTAAGAAAAGTTAGCTATTGTTATCTGTGTGAATAATTTAAATATTATCGACATACAACATATACCCGTAAGTGTGTATTTTTTCATTGCCTTGGGGCAAATATCCCAGGTTTGAGGTTCTTCAAACAAGGCTCATTCATCGGCGAAATGAAAAGAAGCTTATTTTGCTATGTGATTCAAAGGGTACATCACATGATTTCTCTGGGTCTCAATCTCCTACTTGATGAAACAAAAAAGCTGAGCTTTATTGTAAGACTATGTGATTCTGTTATCATCATGTGCCTCATTGCCTCGATATTGATAAAGTTTCCAGAGGATAGTACCCTGTTTTCCGACTTCCATATTTGAAAACCTATCTACAAGTCTGCAGTATCTTCAAGTAACAGAACTCTCTGTCCTCTCTGTTGTTGATTGTCTGCCATTTGATACTTTGAGTAGGAGCGACCTACCATATTTAAAAATAGAATTACAGAAAGACCAAAGTAACCCTTTGTGCATTCTTTCCGGGATATGAGAGTGGAGTGGGGTTGCCTAATGGGAGTGTGGAAGTCCATTTGAAATAAAGATTTGGAATTTGAGTCTCGAGACTTCAGATTCCACTTCTCGGAGCACACCCCGAGTTATCACCCTCCGCATGTTTATATTTTAGGAGGTTAATGAATTTATAGGACAAGATATTGTAATACTAACAGGAAACATTTATATAGGGTTTGCTATGTGTCAGGCCTTGCTGTCAGGGTTTTGAAAATATTAACAGTTATTTTCCCCATTATACAAACAAGGAAACTGAGGCACAGAGCTATTAAGATTCTTTTATTCCGTTAATAAGGGATCTCATATCAAGCAAAAATAAATGGAAACCTTTCCAAATAATTAAAACAGAAATGACAAATGCAAGGCACTTCGGAGACTTAATGTCAAGAAAAGAGGTTTTGTCACGACCCACAAACTAATTCTGACGGGGTCCATAACAAAACACCCTTGACATTAGGCCGCTTCCTGCCTCCAACCCTTGTTGACTTTGGATCTCTAAGGAGGAAAAAGGAGACTGAGAAGCAGGCCTCAGGGCATCTGAGTGCCACCTCGCCAGCTCCCAAACACCTGTTAGATCCGGTTCTCAAGAAGTTTCAAAGTTTTGAAATGTATCCTGGTATTGTTTCTAAGTGGGTCCCTCGCTGTCGCCTTGCAAACGTGCTTTAATCTTTCACTTGAGATTCCGGAGTCAATGTTTCCTTTCACCTTCATGCTTGCCAGAGGATACGAGCTTTCCTAAAAGGCGCAATTATTACCCTGTTGGACACCCGAGTTCCGCTCTGTTGCGGGCCCCACAACCCTCGCCAGGTCTATCTTTTGGTCAGTCTCAGCTGGGTCCAGATGAGAGAGACTATGGCCACGCCGTGTCATCAGTGTGGGTGACCAACGCGGTGACGGAACAATCGGCGGTGGGCAACCAGGCTGATCGATGACTGAGGGGGACATTTATGTATTCAGCCAAATACCGTGACCGGAGTCTAGTACCCAATGAAAGACGTGGGCTTGTTCCCCCAACCCCATCCCAGAAGCTGGGGGCCAACTTTGAAGCTGGTGTCGAACTGAGTGCCTCCACCTAGAATTTAGCCTCAGGTGGGTGCAGCGGTGGTTTGGGGAAGTTCCCGAGTGATAAAGAGGAAACCCGAGCTACCTGAGACACAAGCCCGGTCTCCCACAGGGGCACCACGGGGGACAATGCTCTCCCGGCGCGGGCCCTTCGAACCCTGGCCAGAGGCAGACCTTCCCGCCAGCCCAGGTGCAGAGGGGCAGGGGCGGGCGAGGGGGCGGCGGCGGCGGCGTGCCGTTCCCACATTGTTAGGGACGCCGAAGCACATCCCGGCTAACCTTCCACGGCTAACCGTCCTCAACGCCATGCTACTAAAGGACAGGCCTAGGGATCAGCCCCGTGCCACTCCCCCCTCCCCCCACAGTCACGGCGTCCAGGTGCCTTTGTGAGTCACCGAGACCCTCCGTAATAAGCCCACAGTGGGTGGGGCCGCCTCACACTTTCTCGCCTCTTCCCACCCTGACCCAGTCCTCCGCCGATTGAGCTCCCCAGGACGGCGGGCAGCAGCAGCAGCAGCAGCAGCCGCCGCCACCGCCGCCACCGCCGCCGCCGCCGCCGCCGCCGCCGCGCCCGCCCCACCGGGCATGCTCAGAGCCCGGGCGGGCCCTGAGTGGCGGCAGGCAGCGCCCTGAGCTCCGCGCGGGGCCCCCGGCGCCCGGGTCCCTTTAAATCCGGCCGGCCGGTTGCTAGGCAACGGCGCGGCCCGCGCTGGCGCTGCACTGCGGAGGCTCTGCCCCGCGCCGGCCGGGCCGGGTCGCGGTGGCCAGCGCCGAGCCCAGGGCTGCCGGCCGCCAGTGGTGGCTGGCTTCGGGGAAGGGGAGCCAGAGCCCGCCGGACCCCACCCACGCTTTCAGGTACGTCTGGGCGCGGGAGCGCGGGGGCTCCCCCGGACTCGCCGCAGAGTCACCCCGGGCCCGGGGCGCCCGGTCCCCCACCCCGACCCCCCGCTGCGGCTTTCCGCTCTCCTCCGAGGCCCGGGCCGGGAGCTGGCGAGCGCCGCGGAGCCCAGGGGACGGGGCGTGGGCGTCGGGGCGCGGAAGGAGGAGTGGGGTCGGGCCTCGCCCGCTGCCCTCCGCCCGCTCCCCCACCCCTCGACCCCCCCCCCTCCCGCCACGGGGTAGGGGGACCGGGGAGGTGGCAGGTAGCGCCCAGACCCGAGCCCCCTTCTCCCCACTGGAAGCAGCGATGGCAGGAGTTTGTTAACCATTTACCGAGAAAACCCCCTAACTATGCATGCATAGATACAGCTTTATAGCACGAATGTGACTTCCATACTAATAAAGTACTCAGCCTTTGGAATTAAGGTGACTCCGTACCTTTTCTTCTAGAAGGAACAGTTTCACACTAATAACAAAGAATTGGAGGCTTGCAAACCGTTCACCGGGGCCCACTTTTCAATGGTACTTTGCTTCACTTTCAGTATCTGCCGAACAATAGGGAAGACAGTTTGTCCCATGAAGTGGACGCTTGGCTCAAATGTTAGGACCCTGGGAGACGAAGGCAAAAATCGAGGTCACTTCCCATTTTGATGATTTTACAAATTAACCGCACTCCGAGGGAGGGAGGCAGGCAAGGCCTGGGCTCCAGCCCTTTGCTAACGTGGCTCTTGGCACGCTCATTAGTGACAAGCATGCTGCTGCGGCCACCAGCGGTGGCTCATTTGTTTGGTAGGTGCTAAAGGCCGGGAGATACCGCGGTGAATAACACGCCACCATGATTCTTGTCCTATTTGATAACTTCCCTCGCTCGGGGACCGGAGACTTCGCGGCATAACAGTTGGGAAAGTGGGCTGACAAGTTAAAAAGAAAACTTGCTTCCGAGTGTCTGGCATCACATTCTAGATAGGCCACACGGCATTCTAAGTATATCGCTTGTCATTTTAAGCTACATCTCAGATATACACACGGATTGGGGTATTCTGGTTAATTATATTTCCTAATTATGCTGTGGGGATTTTATTTTCAGTTCAAGCTGGGGAAGGAGGACAACGGCATCCAATAGAAGACCCTGGATCACAGAGAGTGTAAGTTGTGCTGGCTGGTAACTTGTTACTGTTGGTGTTTACCTGCGCAAAGCCTCACCCCAACAGAAATCTTCAACTTTGTAGCTAGATCATCAGTCTGCGTTGGCAGCAGGCTATCAGAAAAAGTCTCATGAAAATACAAAACGAAACAAAAGTGTCCTGAAGACTTTAGCTAAGCCAAATAAACTTTGGGGGGGAAATAAAAGTCCATTTCCTAAAATGTTACCCCGAAGACTGTAGAAACCAGAGGAGAAATTATAGATATTTACAAAAACTCACTTAGAATCAAAGCATTAATAGAATTTTCGGAAGGAATGTTAAAGGTCATGCATTCAACAAATATTTATTGGTGGCTACTGTGTGTCGGGAGACAGAGGTGAATAAGATGCCAGGAGATCACAGCACGTTGGTGAAATAAAACTATGATGAAAGGCTGTAGAACAAGCATGGGAAAAACCCAGAGTGCAGAGTCATCCTTGCTAATATTCAAACTGGTAGTCCGATTGTGATATTTCTGAGAAGTTATTGGTGGCTCTGAAAAACACTGGGGCATTTGGAAAGTTCTTGGTAAAGCAACTGGAGATAAAATGCAAATACCTTCAGTTGCAGAAAAGACTCCCTTAGAATCAGTTTAGCTTCGGAAATGTGGAGGCATCAGCCACTTACAGGCCTCAAGGCTAACCTTCCCTGAGGATGCAGGTTAAATTAATGTAAGATTTGACTTCACGTTCCCCACTGCTTGTTTTAATTGTTTTTTTTTTTTGTTTGTTTGTTTTTTTTTCTTTCCAAACTGACTTTGTCTGAGATCTGATGATTTCAGGCTGGCAACTTGGGAGAAGGAGTGGGTTGTCTGACTGGCTGGTTTAGGTCCCAAGGGAGGGTAAGGAATGCCTACAAAACAACAAAACCTATTGTCTACAGTGGACTTTAAAATTGCTTCCGTTTTCATTTTCATTCATTTCTCTTAACCACCTGTGAAATAGGTATATTTTCCCTATTTTACACCCGAAGAAACCGAAGCTCAGAAAAGGTAAGTTTTCCCCGTAGTTCTCAAGTGTGGGAGTCAAGGAGATGTGCCGCCCTCCAGTCTTTTCTCCCTATAGTCCTTACTCAGTTCCTTTCTCAAGAACTTCCTTTTCCTTCATCCGCACAGTGTTGCACACTAACACATGTCCCCCCCACCTTGACTTCAGACACTTCATTTGGGTCCTCATTTGGGTGTTTAACACGTTTCCGTGAGCCAGTGATTCTCAAGAGGGTGGAGAATGGAGACCTCCCCTGGAGGGGGCAAGTCACAGTCTTCTCAAATAAGGAGAGATGGTTAACGACGAGAGTGTTTTGTGTCTGGGAACAGTGGAAGCAGAAGAAAAAGGTCGAGAACTACTGCTTTTAAGTGAGAACAGATCGGACAATTGAGCAAAGAAGCCAGGCCAGTGACTTTCTTTGTAGCAGGCTTTTTTTTCCTCCTTCCTTATTTTGGCCCAGCCGTTTTTCTGAGGGTTGGGAGAACTGAAACCATCCAAGAATAATGGGGGAAAGTTCCCTGGGCTAAGAAGGGGCCTTTTGTCTTCCCCTCACTGCTCCTGGGTTGTGACTAAAAGCCCCGCCTCTAGCTGAGAGGGTGGCTGAGGGGCTGAGTGTAATGACAAAAGTTTGACCGTCAAAGGTTGCGGATGACCTTTTCCAACCGGCATTCCCAATTGACAAACTTTGGGATGAAGCACTCTCGCGAGGTGGGGGATAAAAGCCTCTGGAGGTTTTCCAGAACTGTTTCCCACTCCCTGCCTGCCCCTGCCTGGGGGAATACTTGCATTTTGCGGACAGATGTAGATTTATGCAAAAGAGATTGTCCTGAAACTTTGAAATCAAATTCCAATATAGATGAGATAAGGCAACAGAAAAAAGATCTTTGATTTTGAGCTTATCAAATTTCCCTAAAGCGTGTGATTTTAAAAATGAATATTTTAGAAAACAGCTAATTGGATTTAACATATTTGATCACTTACCCACCTTAATATGAGTGTGTTCCCCAGGGCCCCATACCTTGAAAATGAAAATGAGATGATTTTGTGGGTTTCTCCCTTCACGGTAAATAGTGGTGTATTATTTTCTGGAGCTATTCGAGGGTAGCTGTGCATTTACATAAGTTTTTTTATGGAATGGTTTGCCTAAAGATCCGTAATAAATGATTGCTCTTTGCTTAGCTCTCAACAATTAGGTTACATGACATTACATTATAAATTTCTTTTCAACTTATCGTATCAGTGGTTCCCAAATTCTCTAGAAGAGTCAGGAGATCACTTACTCCAGCAAAATGCCCTACTGCTTTGCCACTGGAGAAAGAAAGTCACCGGAGGAGGAATAGCGATGTTTTCAGAGAGACACTAACTAGAAGGATCGGGAGTCTCATACTAATTCACGTCGGGCACAAATGAGTAGATGTAACCAAGTCCTCGACACCCATGTCTTACCAGCACGGTCCCAAGGACTTCTGGGGGATCGCTCTCTTAGAGGGCTATTAATGTTATTTTTGTCATGGGACTTTATATTGTTTTCCTGTGTTCTGGCTTGTTTGTTTCTTTCAAATTTTCATTTCTCTGGGACCTCCTTCCCCTACCCTTTAGTCCTTCCGTAACCGGTGTAGCGGTGGGTAGGCACTTCCAGTAATAAATGCTCACAATTGACCCGCTAGAAAGGCCTGCTTCTCCTTTCAGTAATGACTCCCGCTTTGATCTGCCTTCTGCTGCCACAAATTACCCAATCATGTTTATTGAGAGCAAAATGGCTGCCATGGCAGGGTAGACGAGCAGCATTGTCTCAAAGCATATTCCTTGGCCTTGCCAGAGAATACTAATGTCATACTCGTCCTGCATAAAAAAACAAACAGTGCAGTTTGCGAAGAGAAAATGACACTGGCAGCTCTTACGCCCAGTCTGGGCTTTGCCATACTCTGTGACTAGATTTGGGAACAGGCCTTTAAAGGATATCTTGCCAATGAAAGAGGCAAAAAAAAAAAAAAAAAAAAAAAAAAAGAGAGAGAAAGAAAGAAAGAAAGAAAGAAAGAAAGAAGCAGCTCAGAGCCCCCTTGACCCTGTCCTGTGTAAACCATGGGAGGGAAATTCCAAAAGGCTTTTCAAACCTTTCTCTTTCTGTCCTTTGATATGTGACATGCGATTCTCCTTACCCTCCCCCCTTCATTTTTCCTCTCTCCTTTTGTGGCCCTTTAAAAATTACCTAAGCTCTGGAAATAGTGGGGTTGTTTTCTTTCAGTTTGTGGAATGAAACCTAGCAGAAGAATAAAGAGGAATTTTCAAACAAGCGCTGACCTGGGAGACAGGGTCTCAGTTTTACCAACACAGCCTGTGTGGACTTGGTCAAGTCACCTGACTTCTCAGAGCCTCAGTTATAAAATAAGTGGACTCTTCCCAGTTCTTTGAAAAGCACTGACTGTATCAGGAAACTGTACAGAGAGAGGCTCGGAAGAAAGGTAGTGAAATTGAAGAGGAAAAAAAAAATATGTTTCTGCCAGAGATTTATCAGAGGGTTGGAGATAGAAGTCGCCTTTTCAAGGTGCAAAATTATCAATGAAAAGAGTTTCTTATTGTAACCTTTTTCTACACCCAGATTTCTGTCTCAGGTTTGTCATTATTGCTACCTCCAGGTATACGGTGGCCTCACCTCACTTGCCCCTCTCCACACCTCCTTCCTGACCAATCTCACCAATACCTTTCATCCAGAAATAGGTAGGAGGGATAGTAATCTCTCTCCCATTGCTGCCCGATGAGAAACATTTGTATCTGTTACAGAATTGTCTGGTGAAAATTTGACTGCTAAAAAATGTGACTGGCAATTAGCATCACTGTTTTCTCTCTTTCCTCTGTTCCTTTTTTTTTTTTTTTTTTTTTCTGACCACTATAATAACTCCCAGTCGTCTTCATTCGTAGTTCTAAGAGGAGAGAAACCAGGATTAGGATGATCTTCCCCTTTAAGAAAAGACAGAGCCTAGATGCTTCCGGGTGGTGATTTAGTAGGATCATAAAAGTCAGAAAGGACTGTTTGACGAGAAAGGAGCTGATGCTCCAATGGCAAATATATACAATGAACTTCCAAGTCTATGCTTCTTACTGTGGTCTTGTTAACTAAACCTAAGTAAAGCTCGGCTTATGGCTTTTGAACCGATCATTTTAACACCTTCACTGAGTATTTGTATCTTTCCCTGTCCTCAAAGCCCAGTGGTTGCCAGTGGGGAATGCACCCTTTGGGGATGTTGAATCCCTTCCCTCTTTTTTGGAGGAGGGTGAAATTAGGCATGTTCAGTACACATAGATACCAAGTTTACTCTCTCACCATCGCAAGGAAAATCTAACATTTAAACTGTTTAAAAAACTCCTGGGGAGGGGCGCCGGGGTGGCTCAGTCACTATATTACCATCTTTATATTATATAAATATATATCACATACTAAATAATAGAACATTATAATCTTTAATAATATTAAAGAAAATATTACTTTAAAAAGAAACACAACAATGGCCATTTTCTGTTACCAAGATAAAATTATATTTGTGTGCATGAGAAAAATCAGTGGTGATGCTACAAATATATTGTAGCAAATGAACATATCAGCAATTGCAGTTGCTGGTTTGGTCGCTTCAGATGTCAGTGGCCTTTCAGCGTGTTGCTCGGGTCCTTCTTTCTCCCTACTCTCCGGAGTAGTTCTATTTGATCAAATACTTCTGTCCCTTAGGAAAGCTGTTATGTTATGGATTCTCTTTGAATAGGGAAGACTCCTCTTGACACAAAGAAAATATCCTTTAATTTTTAGAAATGGAGAAAGTTGGTTGTGATTTAGCCTGTGACATTTTTACCTAAAAACCACACTTGGAGTCAGTGTCTCGAGAAAAACCCATTTGGTGGCGTTAATATCTTCAACTGTTGACATTCAGTTCTCATCACGAAATTGCTGTCAAAATGGATAGAATTCTGTACTCTTGGCAGTCTGGCCTAAAAGCAAAGCCCAAGACTGGAATAGCAGGAATTTGCAGGTCAAGACAGAAGGGCAGTTGGCAGAGTTAGTCGTAAGGAAGTCCGCATGGTATACTTTACCCAAAGCAGCTCACATTGCATTAAGCCCTGATGTTTTAGTCACTTTAAAGAGTGAATAAGCGGTAGTCCAGCCCAAAAGAACTAGAAAAAAATCAGGCACGTCGGAAGCACAAGTATTAACCCACTCTTAATATTAACCTGTTAATTTGAAATCGCATTTACTCTTTTGAAGCAGTTCATTTTCGTGTGTGTGGTTGCTATCTCATAGAAACGTTTTCTCAGTCTACAATAAATAGCCAAATGTGGCAATTGATGGGTTATACTTCGTAGCATCAGAGAATTTGAAAGCTGGAAGCGCCTGTGGAACTTAGCTGGCTTCGTTTATTTATTTGTTTTGAGAGAGAGCGTGTATGCACATGTGTGTGTAGGGGATGGGAGAGAGAGGAGGGAGAGAATCTCTTAAGAGGTTAATCTTAAGGGAGAGAATCTTAATCTGACATGGGGCTCGAACCCATGAAGCACGAGACCATGACCTGAGCCGAAATCAAGAGCCAGACGCTTAACCCACTGAGCCACCCAGGCACCCCTGGTTTGTGGCTTATCAATGAGGGGGCCTAAGCCCGCATCACTCAGTGAGTTAAAGGGAGAGCTAGCCCTCAAATATTTAGGTCCTTTCACCTGTGAGCCAACACAAGTGGTTTCTTTCAACTGCACCAGCTGCCAGTGCAAACAGTGTGCCTTGATTTTGTATTTTGTTTTTCAGGAATCGGAAGACGTACCAGGAGAAATGGATGCTAGAAGAAAACACTGGAAGGAGAATATGTTTGCTCCTTTTTTCAGTGCACAGGATGTTCTAGATGAGGATTCTCAGCCTGAATCATCTTCTGAACAAATGACTTTAGATAAGGCCAATAGAATAGAAGGAATTTATAATTTGTCTAGTAGAAAGTTTCAAGAAGAAAATAAATTTAAGAGGAAAGAATTTATTTCTCAACGAAATGAAAAAGAACAAGAACCAAATTTAAGAGGGAGAAAGGTAAACATTTCAAAGAATGAAGCAGACACAAATTCTGTCTCCTGTGAATCATCTAATTTGGATGTTGTGACCGAAGAAAGGGTTATTAGCGTGGAACATCATTCTACCTGGACTACAAAGGAATTACCAACCCTCCCGTGGCACGACACGAAGAAGAAATTTACCGAAGGAATGTCTCCAAAACTTCGCCTGAATCTTTTGAACGAAGAACTGGAAGAACTTAATATGAAATGCAGAAAAATAGAAGAGGAATTTGAAAATGCCGAAAAAGAACTCTTGAACTCCAAAAAAGAAGTCTGTGCAAAATCCCTGAATTTTCAGGACACAGGGACAGAAGCTTCAAAGAAAGACTGGGAGCTCCAAGCTTTAAGAAATGACCTATCTGAAAGAGCAACAAACGTCCAGAACTTAACTGAAGAGCTCCAGCAAGCCAAAGAAGTCATCCACAGGCTGAGCCGAGAGAACAGAGATTTAAAAGAAGCCATCAGGAAACTAAAGCGTCAAACTGAGATTGGAAACGCACTCCTGAAGGAAGAAATGAAACTGTATTATGAATTAGAGATGGAAAAGATCCGCGAGGAGCTGGATGCCATCAAGAACGAACTGAGAGCTGAGAAGACCCTGCAAGCAAGAAATAACAGGGCCCTGGAGTTGCTTAGGAAGCACTTTGCTTCTGTAACATCAAGTACCCTTGACAGCTTGACAGAGGAGTTTTTTTAAAACTTGAAAAAATAAAAAAAAGCCTTTCACGAGGCAAATCTTGGAGCCAAATCAGTGTTTCTTGTGCTTTCTTTGTGTGCCACTTAAAATGTGTGTAATGGGACGTAGTTTTTCATTTGGGTGGAAGCAGGATATCCATAAAATGTGTAAGCGTTCCCTTCAAAGCTTCTGCTTCCTCTTTCGAATGATGTTATTGCAAGAGCCCAAATGGAAATGAAGCTTCAGAAATCTCTTTATATATATATATATATATATATATATATATATATACACACACACATATATATACACACATATATATACACACACACACATATATACATTTCACTCAAAGACCTGTAGTGATTCACCAAATCATTTATGAATACAAATCAACAGCCATTTTGTCATCTTGTGAGCAATCTGTCCTTGGCACGTCAATATCGTTCCATCTGTGTTCGCTGATATTAACAATAAAAATCCTGTTTATGTGTGTAAGCATAGCATGTCTTTGGGTCTTATAGCTGCCTGTTCAGACTCCATGGGATACTAAAAATGTATCTGCTTTCTTTGAGATTCGACCTTAATTAGGCACATATAAACATCTCCGGAAAAAATGCAGTTCTCCACCCCCCCCCCCCCACAAGCCCTGCTGCTTTCCCTCTGCTTTCGCCCTTGACCTGGCCGCAGTTCCCATAGACTGGAAGACGACTTAAGAGGCATGGCTGTGACCTTTGCTAGAGCCCTGATTTTGTCAGCAATAGCTTTTGCATTTTCTTGTGCTGACCAGCAAGGGGCGTTGTTGAACACAGCTCTTCCAGAATTCTACCGGGGAAAATTTATAAGCTTTGTGCCCAGTTTATGTCACCAGCTGGCTGGGACCGGAGTGAAAGGAGTAAGATGTCACCTTAGGTAAGCTGTTGGTGAGCTGGCTTCATTTGTATAGGAATCCAGTCCCGTCAGGGGCCTGGGCAGTGACAGTTTTGTACTTACGGTGAATAAAAATGTACTGCTTCAGTCATTTGGTGGAAATGATAGGCCAGTTGATTCTATGCGATTGTTTGTATCAATCACCAAGGTTTATTGTAACCGGAGTTCTATTTGCATGGCATTTTTAAGTCCAGTGAGCCAAACGTAATGACAGGTACAATGGTAAGGGTTTAGGTGTCTTCCCTGATGGGAAATCCCCAACCCGGGAGTGCAGACGCTTGAGTCCTAAGACCTGTTTTGCCATTAACTAGCTAATTAACCTTCTCGGCCTCAACGTCATCATCTGTAAGACGAGGGAGTACATCTATCATCCAGATTCTGCTCAGTTCTAATGTTCTGTGATTTCACCCTAGCGGTTTGATTTGTAAGTGTAACTATACCTGTGATGAGGCAAAACTCCAGCACTGGATCCCTTCAGTTCTAATACTTTGGGGACCTACTTGGCAGACGCCCCGCCTTCAAAGGAAATATGCACAGCCTCTTGTTTTTTGTTTTTTTGTTTTTTTGTAGTTTGAACACCTCCACATACTATGTAATTAAAAAGTCAGGAGAGGAAGTAAATGAGGTTACTTGTTCTCCTTTCTCTTGTTTCCTTTACTCATTAAGGTCGAGGAAGGCACTGAATGAAGGCAAACCACGCTATCCTGGGGGCCGAGCGGGGTGTGCCTGGGCTGGGAAGATTGGACTAAATTGGAAGATAGCAATCTTTGGAGCTTTCGGACTTGGCCCTGAGAACTTAACCCTGGCGCTGGCAGCCCGCTGGGAGAGGAAGATGACTTTCAGGTTTCTGGCGGTCCCTGGCTTCCCAGCAAGGTCCAGGCACAAAAGCAAACGAGGAACAATTGGCCCTGCTTGGCTCTCTTCCTCATCACCCCCTTGAAAGTTAGCCCTTTGTCCTTGCCCCACGAAGAGACTCAGCCCTGACCGCTCTTCCGCAGAGCCGCTTATGTGTTTAAAATATTTCACAAATTGTATTAAGCCACTGGGCCCAATTTTTCTTAGTATATTTCCATTTAAAAAAAAAATTTTAACGTTTATTTATTTTTGAGACAGAGAGAGACAGAGCATGAACGGGGGAGGGTCAGAGAGAGGGAGACACAGAATCTGAAACAGGCTCCAGGATCTGAGCTGTCAGCACAGAGCCCGACGCGGGGCTCGAACTCACGGGCCGCGAGATCATGACCTGAGCCGAAGTCGGCCGCTTAACCGACTGAGCCACCCAGGCGCCCCTATTTCCATTTTTAAAAAGGAGTTTTCACTCCAGGAGAATTTCTGTCAACCGACCACACGTCTGGAGTCCTCAGTGACAACTTGGTTTATCTTGCGTGAGTGTGTATATGTGCTTATGTGTGCTTCGGGGGCAGGGAAGGAGCGTGTCTAGAAAAGTGCATGGCCTAGCCCAGCTCCGGGACAGGGGGTAGAGTTGTATTTCTAGGAGGGAATTAGAACACAGATTCTTGATGAGATAGCCTTGGATGCTGAGCCCCAGCAAGGCCTGCCCTCTGGAAAGGCCCTATGGAAATCCTAGGTCCAGACACTAACCAGGAGAGAATTACAACCACCAGGTCTAGAGGGCCAAGGAGAAATGGAAGCAAAGGTCACAGAACCAACAATTTGGAGCTGGGAATGGGCCACATTGATGCTTTTTAAAAATTAAAAAAAAAATCTTTTTAGATGTTTATTTTGGAGAGAGAGAGAGAGAGAGAGAGAGCAGAGGACGGGCAGAGAGAGAGAGGGAGACACAGAATCCGAAGCAGGCTCCAGGCTCTGAGCCGTCAGCACAGAGCCCGACGCAGGGCTAGAACTCACAAACGTGACGTCATGACCCGAGACGAAGTCGGACGCTTAACCGACTGAGCCACCCAGGTGCCCCATATTTATTTTTTTTTAAATATATATTTTTGAGTTTTATTTATTTTGACACAGAGAGAGAGTGTGTGAGCAGGGGAGGGGCAGAGAGAGGGAGAGACAGAATCCCAAACAGGCTCTGCGCTGTCAGCGCATAGCCAGACATGGGGCTCAATCTCATGAACTATGAGATCACGACTGGAGCCAAAACCAAGAGTCGGACGCTCAACCAACCGAGCCATCCGGGCACCCGATGCTTTCATTTTTTAAAGCAGGGATATAATGAGCTGGGAGAAAACTGGGCTGTTACTGTTCCCCTTCACGAGCAGACGTGAACAGCACTGGGTGGAACTGCCTTAAAGAGGCAGGATTAAGGCAGGTGTGAATACTGTGCCTCATTGCCGCCATAACCACGTTCACTTGCTGCATTGGGTGGCCTCCACTTTTGATTAGAATATGTTGTCACTGAACCCTCCAGTATATCAAATGGGAGATGTGGAGGTGTTTTGTTTTGTTTCTACTGGGAACGGCACATCAGGCCACCCATCCCTTTAATCTGTTGGATTAAATATTCGAAGTCAGCAATGCAACCGCACACCAACCCCATCAACTCCCAGATCCTTCCTTCCTAAGAAGCATGGGCTGTCACAGGGCCCTACGAGTCTCTGTTCCACCTCGGGTTCACAATCCACTTCTAGAAACATTTGCTAAGCACTTATTACCATCATTCATCACTTCTGAGACACACTTTTTTTTTTTAAACATTTTGACATCCCTGAATAATTTGGGAAATGTCCTCAAATCAATGGCATATCATAGTCTAATTGTCAGTTTTAAAAAATCTTTCTTAGTGGTTCATAAAATAATGGTGTATCTTACAATCAATAGGGTTTTAGATTTGATGAAATATGGCATGCGCTAGGCTGGGGATATGGGGATAAAAGGATTTATGACTAAGACAGGTCTCTGACCTCAAGGACCTTACTTATGCAACTAACTAAAACAATGTGGTAAGTGCTATCCTAGCAGTGCTAACATAAAGTGCTGTTGGGAGCACAAAGGAGGATCAATTAATTCTGCCCGTGGGGCCGGGAAGGACTTCATAAAGGAGGTGACATTTGAGCTGAGCCTTGAAGGATAAGAAGGATTTTTCCAGGCAAAGCATGGGGGCAGGGGCAGGGGCATTTCTGGAATGCGAATGTGGAAGATTCATTTGGCTTCAAAGAGGACTCTTAACAACAATGTACAAGAACACTGGGATGGTGCATGTTGCTGATTCTTCAAGTCCCGTTGGAGGTTCTGCTCTGAAGACTGTGATTCCAACGCGCTTGTTCGTTTGCAGATAGACTGGAG
This sequence comes from Panthera onca, assembly GCF_046562875.1. NCBI lineage: Eukaryota > Metazoa > Chordata > Mammalia > Carnivora > Felidae > Panthera > Panthera onca. The sequence goes on along the minus strand of NC_138357.1, from coordinate 18,492,393 downwards.
AATGCAGATCTCATGACAGAAAGACCAGGTTCCAGATAGCAAACAGCAGGAAAAATTTTTGCTGGTGCCACTGTGCCTTGGCTGCCATCACTTTTGTTTTGGACACAAAAGACCTAAGAGATTTGGGCCATGATACCCAGCTAAGTCCACCGTGAGGGGTCTGGTTTCAGAGATGTGTGAAAGAGAAACACCACACTGCTCCTCCTTGGAGGCAGTATAAGCACAGAGCTTAAGAGCACAAACTCTGCTTACCCGCTTACTAGCCGCGTGACCTTGGGCAAGTTGCACAATCCCCTGTAACTCAGTTTCCTCATTTTGTAGGATGGGGTTAATAATTGGTGTTGTTGGGAGGATGACGTGAGATCCCATAGTCCATACGCATCACCATCGTTGTTATCACCATTATTATTGTGTAACTGACAAGGGGAAATCGACCAAGTCTATTTGTCTCCTCCCAGCTATTACTCTGGCCAACCTTTTTACCCTTATTGTCCCTCCAACTGTGTTCTCTGGAGAGGATGTGGTCAACTCATTCACGATACGTGTCTCGATGGTGGGTGACATGTCTGAGAAGGTGCAACAAGTTGCAGAGAGGATATTTTTACTTTGTTGGTATGTGAAGCCTTAAAGCCAAAGTAATGAATCTGTCCTGATGGACTTTCTGGCCTCCGTTCCAGAGGGGAATCAGAAGAGTTTAGCGGGACTAACTACAGCCCCGACCTGTGCAGCTGGCCTTGGGCTGCGATGGATACTCAATACCTCCTTCCTTCGCTCTCCGTTCTAGGTCACTCTCTCCCTTAGCTACTGCCCTCTGGTGGCCTCGGTGGACCCTCATCTCTGAGGAGACTGAACCCCTGGTCATTGCGCCCTTCTCAGCCTGGGGCTGCTGTACCTGCCCACTTACAGTGACCATCGGGCAAGAGAGTACTAACACATGCCCAGGTGGCGACATGTTTCCACACGTTTCTCCACACCTCCGTTGCGCAACGGCAGCCCCACCTCCCCCTGATAATCAATTACCCCCCCCCCCCCCATCAGTGAGCTGTCTCCTGGCCTGCCAGTCCCCGGACACAAGGAGGCCAAAGTGCCCAAGCAGCAGCTGTGACTTATAATGCAAGGGGATCCTCGCTGTGCCCCCAGAGAAGGTCCCCTAGTCCTGTAGAAGTACAGGGGTGGTTAGCCCAAAGTTCCTGCATTTGTCAGGATCCAATCAGAGAAGAACCATTAAGAGATTTGATTTTTATATCGATATAATGGACATCTATCTGTTCCTTATCTATCCATCTACCTAGGTATCTATATATCAATAGACATCTAGAGATTTCACCTTACTCAGTTGTGGGAGCAGGTTAAACAGCCTCTGTAGCCTTCACATCTAACACTGGAGCTTGAAGTCTGCGGGGCTGTCAGGAGGGGGCAGCGGAGAATGGAAAAGAACAAGGACGCGCTGGAACCCGGAAGCAGGAGCTGGAACCCAGCAGCAGGAGGAACTGAAGTCTCTATCAGTCCCTCGTTACCTCCAGCTTCGATAACGTGGCTATCCTGCAGGGGAAGCTGGCGCTGTTTGTCCATAACCACACACACACACACACACACACACACACACACACGGGGCCTTGGTGGGGGGAGGGGGGTCTGAGACGCTAAAGGAAGGTTGAGGAGTGGGTGTGGCAGCAGCTGCAGCCTGGTTGCCGGCCCACACCAGTGAGATGAGCCGGCAGACGAGTGACAATGTAGGTGAGCTGCAACCACACCCGGTGCCCCTGCAGGAATCGCCATCACAGAAACGAGTTGTTACGCTCCTGCTTCGGTAAGGCCCACCACATCCGCAAAACATCCCACCGGTAAAGGAATCGGGCAGTGTAGTTCAGTCTAGGCCAGTCGGCGCTTTACACACCCACCGCAGTCCTGTGCCCGGTCGTTGCAGTGACAGTAACTGAAACCACTCCCGCTTTCACTCGTGGGTTCCCAGACTCGGCATTCTTTTCATTGAGAAGGCAGTGCTGTACAAAATTCTTTGATTCGGTGCGGGTACCGCATTCCGGAAAATGGCACTCCTTTCTCCCAGAGTATTGCCTCCTTCAGCGGGCTATCTCAATGCTTTATCAGACCAGCAGCTTCTGGACAGTGTGATATGTACTGTGACCAGTGGTCCCCCTGGCCCTGGGCCCACTCTTGTACCCCCTTGCTGCAAAGTTGGCCATTTTGGTCTGGCACAGTGTCATCTGGGACCCCATGCTAGGGGATCAAATACTCCCTAATTCCTGAGAAAGGTGCCGGTGGAGGCCCTGCAGGCAGGCGACCAACATCACTGATCATGTGCCAGTGTGGGCGCTCTGTTCACGAACGCATCGCGCCTCCACTGGTATGGCCAATAATAAAGACCGAGGCCAATGTGGCCGGGTTATTTCATCTACGTGGTTGCAGAAGGAAATGGCCAGAGGTTAAAATATTTACGAATCTATGGCGAGTGGCCCGGCTAGCCGGTTGGCGGTTTAGAAGGGTGCGTGATGAAGTCCGGCACCCAAAGCTCTGCCCACCGGGAGGATCCACCTGACTGTCGTTCCGTGCCCGTTCCCCAAACGAGCTTACAGTTCGGTCACTGCCCAGGTTTGCCTTGTACCCACACACTGACACATCCCATCCATAAACCAGGCCTTTTCCTCCTCATTCAGTCGATCTGTCGGGGTCCCCGTAGAGCTGTAGGCACAAACTGAAGGAGGGGTACCAGTACAACAGGGGTGCATGCGATGGACATCTGAACTACCTGACCTTGCAGTTTACCTGTGCCCTTTAGTCTTGTTCATAATCGCTCCTGGGTACTCCCTCTTCATCTTTTGATGGATTGTTGCCGGGTCCTCCTGACCTGATGATTTAGTGGATCTGACAAAACCCAGTTCACGATAGTTACGGTTGCGTGTTCCCTCGGTGTCCCGTGGTCAGGTGTTTTACCTTTTCTGGGGCCCAGCAACGTACCAGAAATCGTTTTTTTTTTAAAATGTTTATTTATTTTGAGAGGGAGTGTGCGCGCGTGCACGCACGAATGGGGGAGGGGCAGAGAGGGGGGGGGAGAGAGAACCCAGAGCAGGCTCAGGGCTGTCAGCATAGAGCCCCACGTGGGACTCGATCCCTCGAACCGTGACATCATGACCTGAGCTGAACTTAAGAGTCAGATGCTTGGGGCGCCTGGGTGGCTCAGTCCGTTGAGCATCCGACTTCGGCTCAGGTCGTGACCTCACGGTTCACGGGTTCGAGCCCCGCTTCGGATCCTCTGTCCCCCTCTGTCTCTGCCCCTTCCCCGCACATGCTCGCTCTCTCTCTCTGTCTCTCAAAAGTGAATAAACATTAAAAAAAAGAGAGAGTCAGATGCTTCACCAACTAAGCCACCCAGGCGTCCCTGTTAAAAGGCATGCGATTGTCTTCTGCAGATGGCACGGTCTTGCTCCAGAGCCCCACGACCGGCGCTGTGATTCTCCCACGAGGGTTTGCCAAGGATCCTATACTGCGTCTCTTCCCCACCGCCAGTTCCTACAGCACCATAGATGAGCCAAATTGTAAGGCCCGAGGGGCAGGGCAGTTTGCATGGTGGCCTGGACCTGCTACACAGCCCTTTATTTCTCTGGGCCCCTGTTACGGCGGGGAGCCTTCCTCGCCACCTGCTATGACAGATACAGTAGAATCCTGAGATGTGAGGTAGGCTGCCTCCTGGAGGCCCGCTAGGTGTCTTGATTCACTCGTCGTGGCAAGAGGTGCGATCACAAGGAGCTGTCTTTGTGGGCTCGTGTGGCACCTCTTGGTAAGACACACGAACTCCTGGGGGCGGGAGATGAAGCCCGCCAAGATTCAGAGGTTTTATCTGATCAACAAAATACAATAGGCTGATAGCATATTCTGGGGGTGTCCAGATGGTTCTGAACTCCTCAGACTAAATTAAGACAGGGGGTTGGAGAGCTAATACAGCCCTGGGACAACGCTGTAAATGTTTACTATTTCCCCGTCCATTTAAATGCCAACTCTTTCTAGTTCTCTTTTCCGATTGGGACAGAAAATAAACATTTTGTCAAATCAGTGGCATGCCCATGTATTTGAGGTTATATTAATCTGCTCCCACAAAGATATCATATCTAGCACAGCGGCTCTGATCAGAGCTACTGCTTGGCTGAGCTTGTGGTAGTCTATAGTTATCTCCCATCTGGTTTCTGGCAGGCACGAGACTGGTGAAATAAATGGAGATATGACGAGGATCTCCACCCTGATCTTTAAGAGTGGTGCTAATCTCCCCAACCGCCACCGCCCCCCTGTGATGATTTACTATCTTGGCTGCGGGTCGTGGTAGCCGTGACGGTGGTTTAGTATCAGAGACTTCCACTCGGCCTTCCCCACTGTGACAGCTCTTATCTCACTGGCCAAAGATACAAAGTGGAGCATTTATTACCTGGTCCTCGTATGTCCCCACTCTCACAGGGGGCCGTGAGGATGTTTTGGGTCTCCAGGTACCTGGGTCAACTCAGACTCTATGACCAATAGTTCTCAAACATGTCTAACTAGACCCTTTCTCTACTGCTTAGTTACCCAAATAACTGGCCGGAAGTCCCTCTGCGGAAGGACAAAAGGGAATCGTTACAGGGAATACTTGCTGTGGTATTGCAGGGTCCTTTCTCCTCGGCACCCAGCCACCTGTTCTGTCGGTGAGTTCTGGATCCGAAAACTGGCTCAGGTCTGGAAACTGGACAGATCATGAACATTTATGGAAAGGACCGTCCTCAGCCTCCCAGATTTTTTCTGCTATTAAAGTTGAGGAGTACCCTTTTTTCAGGTGCCCATAAATTTTGCCCCTACGGACGCCATGTTCTTTGAACTATGGCCAGAACTCTGTGGGTCCGGCCGCTTGGCTGCCACATGGACTTCACCTTGTAATTGCAACCTCCTGGCTTCTGGAGATTAAGCACCACCACCTGGGCTCTGTTGTTTTAGGTCTTATCATATACAATGTTTTGAGCGAGCTGAGATTGTAACAGGTTTTTCTCTTGTCAGTCCCCAATCGCAGAGGAGGCCAGCACTGAACTTTGCAATGATGCTAACACCTCTCCTTACCAGTGTGTTCCTGATGGCCTGCTTGAATAGTGTTCTCCGGATCTCCCTGTGGAAGCCAGTCTTCTGGTGGCTCTCGTGGCTGTATGTAGTCATATCCATGCCAGCATGGCCACCTCCTCGAGCCTTCTAATCTCATCCTCAACTACTTGCCATAGCAATTCTGACATTTCAACTCTGCTCAGCATAGGCTGTGACATTTTCCTTCTATCAGCCATCCTAGCAGAAAATCTGCACTAATTCCTGCAATTAACAGAGTGTTACCTCCTGTGTTTCTGGAAAGCACTCAATGAATTAAATTCAATAACGTCTTCTAAAATTTCTCTCTACCCACCTTGATCAAACACCCCATCCTGTCTCATGTATATCACCCTTCTCCTTTCTACAAGCCAGATACTTCTCGCAGATTCTTTGGACTATAATCCCCTTCCTCCCTTATCAGCACATCGCCAGCTGGGTTACGCTTTGACTTTCCCTATCTATAAAGCTAGTGCAGAAAGGGAGGTGAGGTTGGGTGCTGAGAGGCAGTACATGTTGCCTTGTGGGGGAAAGGCCTCTGCATGGTCTGCCAGCATGAGAGGAGAGAGGGTGTTAGCTCTTGATAGGGATGGGGTAGCCCACGTCTATCAGCTCAGAAGGTTCAGGGAAGTCTGGGGAGTCGGAATCTTTGTGTGTACTCACTTAGAAGACCCCATCCATGCATCGGTGTGCCAGATTTCCGCAGCCAAGGGTCTAGGCCATGCACCTAGACAAGGGTCTAGGCAAGACCTCAGTTGAAGTTCAGCCACTCTGACCATGAAGTCCTGGGTTTGGTTCTCTGCCCTCCCCATGCAGGAGATGAGAGCTCTTCTGTATGTAACCTGTTACCCTCAGCAGTTCATTAAATCTGTGGTCATCTGTTCTTGTTAGCCAGGCACGCGCGCACACACACACACACACACACACACACACTATATTATTATTTGTTTTTTTTTTAATTTTTTTTTTAGCGTTTATTTATTTTTGAGACAGAGAGAGACAGAGCATGAACAGGGGAGGGTCAGAGAGAGGGAGACACAGAATCTGAAACAGGCTCCAGGCTCCGAGCTGTCAGCACAGAGCCCGACGCGGGGCTCGAACTCACGGACCGCGAGATCGTGACCTGAGCCGAAGTCGGCCGCTTAACCGACTGAGCCACCCAGGCGCCCCTATTATTTGAATAAAATATAGGCGTTATTTTATTTTGTCTTGATTTTTCATTTCGTAGGATAGACAACAGGATGCTTTAATATGTGTACACATTGTGACATAATTACCACAACCAGGTTAATTAACACATCCATCACCACACACGGTTATCTTTTAGGTGTGTGGTGAGAACAATTAAGATCTGCTCTGTCAGCACATTTCAGGTATACGCCACAGTATATTGACTATTGTCACCGTGCTGTGAAATATATCCCCGGAAAAAAAAAAAAAAAAAGAAAGAAATATATCCCCGGAACTTATTCATCTGATAACAAAAAGTCGGTGCACTTTGACCAGCACCTCCGCATTTCCCCCAGGCACCAGCCCCTGGCAGACACTATTCGATTCTGTTTTTATGAATTTGACTTTTTTTATAATTCGTATGTACATCAGATCATACAGTATTGGTCTTTCTGTGCCTGGTTTATTTCACATAGTATAATGTCCTCTGAATCCATCCATGTTGTATCTGTCAATGGACATTTAGGTTGTTTCCATGCCTTTGCTATTATGAATAATGCTGCGTTGAACACAGCTGTGTAGATCTCGAGCTACTGATTTCGTTTCCATTGGATTTCTTGTTATCTCTTCTCTCTCTTTAAATTTTTTTCAATGTTTATTCATTTTTGAGAAAGGGAGACACAGTGCAAGTCGGGGAGGGGCAGAGAGAGAGGGAGACCCAGAATCCGAAGCAGGCTCCAGGCTCCGAGCTGTCAGCACAGAGCCCGACGCGGGGCTCGAACCCACGAAACATGAGATCATGACCTGAGCTGAAATCGGACGCTCAACCGACTGAGCCACCCGGGCACCCCCACCCCTCTCTTTTTATTGTGTGGCGCTCTATGGAGCAAGTTAAGGAGATTGGATTTTATCCTGAGAGTGATGGGATATCATTTTAAAACAGCTCTACTGAGGCAGAATTATACAATGAACTGCACAGATTTAATAACATGATATATTTGATATATTTTAATATATAGTTGATATAATATAATAATTTGATATATTTTAACAGAGGAATATGCCTACTACACCATCACCACAATCCACAATCATCTCTTCTTCACCTGATTAGCTCAGGCCCACCCGGAACAATTTTCCTTTTAGTTAACTTAGTCAACTGATTAGTGATTTATTTATTTATTCTCAAATGTTTATTAATTTACCTTGAGAGACAGAGAGAGAGAGAGAGCACGTGCACACGAGGGAGGGAGGGGCAGAGAGAGAATCCCAAGCAGGCTCTGCAGTGTCAGCGCAGAGCCCAACAGGGGGCTTGGACCCACGAACTGCGAGATCATGACCTGAGCCCAAATCAAGTGTCGGTCACTCAACTGACTGAGTCACCCAGGCACCCCTCATTTATTTATTTTTGTGTTAGATGTTTTTATTTGAGTATAGCTGACACACGTATATCTTCTCTTGTTTTAATAATAGTCCTAACAGGCATGAGGTGAGATCTCCTTGCAGTTCTGAGTTGCATTTCCCCGATGATTAGTGATGTTGATCACCTTTTCATGTACCTGTTGGCCATGGAAAACAGGAAAAATTTCTCTTTGGAAAAATGTCTATTCGGGTCCTTTGCCCGTGTTTTAACTGGGTTATTTGGAGTTTTTTTTTTTTTTTTTTTTTCAACGTTTTTTATTTATTTTTGGGACAGAGAGAGACAGAGCATGAACGGGGGAGGGGCAGAGAGAGAGGGAGACACAGAATCGGAAACAGGCTCCAGGCTCCGAGCCATCAGCCCAGAGCCCGACGCGGGGCTCGAACTCACGGACCGCGAGATCGTGACCTGGCCGAAGTCGGACGCTTAACCGACTGCGCCACCCAGGCGCCCCTATTTGGAGTTTTTATTTGCTTCTTTGCTGTTGAGTTATAGGAGTTCTTACATATTTCAGATATTAACTCCTTATCAGATATATGTTTTGCAAACATTTTCTTCCAGTCTGTAGGTTTCTTTTTTACTCTGTTGATGGTTTCCTTTGCTGTGCAGAGGCATTTGAGTTTGAGGTAGTCCTACTTGAGTATTTTGCTTTTGTTCCTATGCTTTGAGTGTCATACCCAAAAAATTATTGTCCACACTAATGTGAAGGAGTTTCCCCCTACGTTTTCCTCTGGGCATTTTATGGTTTGAGGTCTTACATTTAAGTCTTTAAGGGGCGCCTGGGTGGCTCAGTCGGTTGAGTGTCCGACTGCGGGTCAGGTCATGGTCTCGCGGTCCGTGAGTTCGAGCCCCGCGTCGGGCTCTGTGCTGACAGCTCGGAGCCTGGAGCCTGCTTCAGATTCTGGGTCTCCCTCTCTCTCTGCCCCTCCCCCACTCATTCTCTGTCTCTAGAAAATGAATAAACCTTAAAATTTTTTTTTTAAATTTTAAGTCTTTAATCCATTTCAACTTAACTTTTGTGTATGGTGTAAGATAACAGTTCAATTTCATTCTTTTGCCTCTGGTTATCCGATTTTTCCAACACCATTTATTGAAGAGATCCCCCTTTCTCCAATGTGTGTCCACTAATCTTGACAATATATGTATGGGTTTATTTCTGGGCTCTCTATTCTGTTCTATTGATCTATGTGTCTGTTTTTCTGCCAGTATCACACTGTTTTGATTGCATTCGGGGTCTTTTGTGGTTCCATATGAATTTTCGGATAGTTCTTCCTAGCAAAAAAAAAAAAAAAAAAAAAAAAAAATGCCATTGGGATTTCGAGAGGGATTGCATTGAATCTGTAGACTGTGTTAGGTAACATGAACATTGTAATTCTAATGACTAGGAACATGGAATATCTTTCCATTTATTTGTGTCTTTTCCCATTTCTTTCATCAATTCTTGCAGCTTTCAGTGTATAGATCTTTCACGTGCTTGGTTAAATTTATTCCTAAGTATTTTATTCTTTTTGATACCATGGTAAATAAGATTGTTTTCTTAATTTCTTTTTTATATATAGTTTATTGTTCTGCATAAAAATAAAACTGATTGTTGATTTTGTATCCTGCCACTTTTACTGAACTCACTTATTCATTCTGACACGTTTTTGGAGTCTTTAGGGTTTTTTGTATATAAGATCATGTCATCCACAAAAAGAAACGATTCAACTTCTTTCTTTCTGATTTGAATGACTTTTATTTCTATTTCTTGCCTAATTGCTCTGGCTAGGACGTCCGGTATGATATTAAATGGAAGTGGCAAGAGTGGGCACCCTTCTGTAGCTCCTGATCTTGAAGGCTTGTCAGACACGGCCTTTATTAGGTTCCACTACCTTCCTTTTATACCCCATTTGTTGAGTTTTTGTCACTAAAAGAGATGTCGGGTTTTGCCAAATTCTTCTTTAGCATCAGTTGAGATGATCATGTTTCTCCCTTATTCTATGAATGTGGTGTATCACATTTATTGCTTTATGTACGTCGAACCATCCTTGCGTCCCAGGGATAAATCCCACCTGATCACCGTGCATGGTCCTCTTAACGTGCTGTTGAATTCAGTTTGCTAGTATTCTGTCGAGGACTTTTGCGTTTACGTTCATCAGGGATATTGGTCTATCATTTGCTCCTCCCTGCATTTTGAAAGCTTTATATGTCACACCCACTAGTGCATTTGCGATGCGCCTCAGGGGAAAGGGTTAATAACTGGGCTGCCGCCTGGTGCCAGAGGCCAGCTGTGCTCTCCCTACCACTAGTGAGGGGGCTCTCGTCGCCACTGAGACGTGACTGATCCAGCCCCAAAAGCTCATTTTATTGGTTCTCAGATCGGTTCCAGTCCCTATCGTCACAGACTGTGTTCCCTGAAGCATACATGGAATTTGGGACGCAAGTCATTTAATTTCTTAATGTTTATTTTTTGAGAGGGCAGGGGTAGAATGAGCAGGGGAGGAGGGCGGGGATGGAAGATCCAAAGCAGGCTCTGAGCTGACAACACAGAGCCTGCTGCAGGGCTTGAACTCGAGAACCATGAGATCATGCCCGGAGCCAAAGTCGGATGCTTAACCGACTGAGCCACCCAGGCGCCCCGGGGATGCAAGGTATTTATGAGGCATAAGCGTTTGTGCAAGGAAGGGGGAAGAAGCAATATAGGGAGACGCAGGCTGTCCCAGGAAAGGTGCGACCTGGTTGCGAGGTGAGTCTGAAGCTGGGGGGCGGGGGGGCGCCGGCTGGGGGCTATTTGCTGACTGAAGCCCCCTCGGCTGGGCAGCTTTCTCCTCCTTGCGGAGGGGTGAAGGTGGAACTGTCAGCGTCTCACACGGCTAGGAGGGGAGGGTCTGGGGCCTCACTGGCCTCGCTGACTCTCTATGGACACACTTCCCTCATGGGGCACTTGAGAGGATTCAATGGGGCAAGGCACGAAGCATGATAGATAGCACTTCGTAAACTCGAAGGTGTAAATGTGAGCCTTTATTGTAGGAAAAGTTCCCATCAACTGAGATCCATGGGTTTTTCTCTCTTCTCTGGCCTACTTCCGCTTTTTTCAGTCACCTCTATTCAAACAAATGATACATTGCATAACGTCTATGCATTTTTATGGAGCTAGAGTGCATTATGCTAAGCGAAATAAGTCAGAGGAATCGATACCATATGATTTCATTCATATGTGGAATTTAAGAAACAAAACAGATGAACATAAGGGAAGGGAGGGAAAAAGAGAGGGAAGCAAACCAGAAAAGACTCTTAACTGTAGAGAAGAAAGTGAGGAAGATGGGTGCTAGAGGAAGGTGGGTGGGTGGGTGGGGGGATGGGCTAGACGGGGGATGGGTGTTAAGCTGGGCCCTTGTTGGGATGAGCACCGGGTGTGGTACGTAAGTGATGAATCACTAAATTCTACTCCTGAAACCAATTTTACCATATATGTTAACTAACTAGAATTTAAATGAACACTTGAAATTAAAAAAAAAAAAAGGCTATGCATTTGTTTTCTTTATGGAGGGTGTTTAAAATCCATTCATGTGAAGATCCATGTTTGACTTAAATTTGGATATCCAATAGTGCCTAATACAGAGCTTGGCACTCGATAAGCATACATCTGCGGGTCGGTGGCGCAGTCGGTTAAGCACCTGACTTTGCCTCAGGTCATGATCTCGTGGTTCGTGAGTTCGAGCCCCACTTGAGGCTCTGCACTGGGCGTGGAGCCTGCGTGGCTCTCTCTCCCCCTTCCTCTGCTCCCCCTCCCCCCCACTGGTGCACTTGCACTCTTTCAAAAAAAATATCTGTTCACCAAATGAATGAATGAATGGTGAAGATCGTGCTGCTTTTAGAGGAGAAAACAATGTTTTCAGAAAGAACATCTGGAAAATTATATTAAATAATAAATCCAGGATAATTTATGTTCACCATATAGGCACATTAGCAGACCAACAGGTTAGGACATCCTCTAGTTTGAATATGCCATGACCGGTGTACTGAAAATTTCCCATCAAATGAGTCTGGCGCGGTCAGAGACCACAGCCATTTGCTTCCTTGCAACGGGCACAGATTGTGGTCACTTTAGTGTCCATTTCATTCAAGTAAGCTCTTGTTTAGATAGACAATGTTCCCCGCTATCATATGCGGATCAAGTGTGACCATATACATAAGAAGCTTTGTAAGAATGGACACATGCCCTCATTTCCATTAATATTATTCTCTGCCCCATCATCCCCTGCTTTTTTTTTTTTTTTTTTTTTAACGTTTATTTATTTTTGGGACAGAGAGAGACAGAGCATGAATGGGGGAGGGGCAGAGAGAGAGGGAGACACAGAATCGGAAGCAGGCTCCAGGCTCTGAGCCATCAGCCCAGAGCCCGACGCGGGGCTCGAACTCACGGACCGCGAGATCGTGACCTGAGCTGAAGTCGGACGCTTAACCAACGGAGCCACCCAGGCGCCCCATCATCATCCCCTGCTTTAAAAGTCATCTCAAGCCACTGTAAGGAAGTCCTATCCTTAAGGCCCTGCTCAAAAGTGTCACTGTCTCTCTGATGGCTGGACTTTAATTTCCCCTTGCTTTCCTACCAAACAATAAGCTCCTTGATTATCACGGGACCGATATTCGAGAAAATTTGTTGAATGATTGAGCAACCGAATGAAATATTTCTAAAAGGCAATAAAAAGAGGTGGTTTGTTTGTTTGTTTTTGAATGGAAGGCCTCATTTGGCCCCACTCTGGTAAATGTGCTAGCTCTGAGATAACTGAACTTTCTTTTTGCTCTAGGCTTTCCCCAAGTTTGATAGAACTTGATATAGAAACTGTTTTTCTTCTTTCTTTTTTAAAGAATATAGTTTATTTTATTATTTTTTAAAAATGTTTATTTGCTTTGAGAGAAAGAGAGAATGAGTGGGGTAGGGGCAGACAGAGAGGAGAGAGAGAATCCCAAGCAGGCTCCATGCTGTCAGTGCAGAGCCCAATGTGGGGCTTGAACCCATGACTGTGAGATCATGACCTGAGCTGAAATCAAGAGTCCGATCCTTAACCAACTGAGCCACCCAGGCGCCCCTGTTTTTCTCTTTTGCAGTATTATTTTCAGTTTTACTCAGCCTTCTCTCTAGATATAGATATAGATATCATATATATATGACTTTTTCTACTTAAATGTTCTTTTTTAAAAATTTTTCAATGTTTATTTTTTGAGAGTGAGACTGAGAGAGACAGAGTGTGAGTGGGGAAGGGACAGAGAGAGAGGGAGACACAGAATTTGAAACAGTTTCCAGGCTCTGAGCCATCAGCACAGAGCCTGATGCAGGGCTCAAACTTAAGAACCATGAGATCATGACCTGAGCCAAAGTTGGACGCTTAACCGACTGAGCCACCCAGGTGACCCTCTACTTAAATTTTCTATACAAACTCATTGCCAATTAATATGGTCACTGATGGCTAGAACTTAAATAACCAAAATACATTTAAAAAGCTGCAGTCTTGGACCCCTTCCTCTCCAAAACTGAGTAATTAACGATGCCATAACTTTCATGTATAAACAGTATTTGAAAAAAATCATATGTCAAACCAAGTACAAAAATATCCACACCACCTCCTTTGAATTGCAATATTTCCATTACTTTGTACAGTGTTTATATATAGCACTTAATGGCTTCTGAAACACGTGTTACTTAGCTTAATTATTGTTACCTTTGCAGAACAGTGTGACATTATAGAAATTGTTTTGCTTTTTTATTATGGAAAATCTCAAACATACACAAAAGTAGGCAGAATAATTTAATGAACCCCCATGTACAAATCACTCAGCTTCAATAATTCCCAACACATGGCCCAGCTTTTTCATAAATTTTCCCTCCGTTCTTCCTTACCCAACTCCTACTGGACAATTGTAAAGGAGCCCATCATTTCACCTATAAGTACTTCGGTTTCTAGAAGCTGTTTTGAAAGAAGCATTTGCCATGTCTTGTTTACTGGTGTACATAACAATATTAATCCCCTTGAGGAAAATATAAAACCATATAGTCTCAACAAGGCAGTATTGGCCTTTAGTCTTACGTTTTTAAAAAGCAGCTTAAAAACAATGGATATATTTATTATGTCACCGTTTCAGGACCGCTGGCATGGTTTAGCTGGGTCCTTTGCTTCAGGGTCTCTCACAAGGCTGCAAAGTGTTGGCTGCTGCTGGGGTCTCACCTGAGACTCAACTAGGGAAAGATCCATTTCTGAGATCTCATAGTTGCTGTCAGGATTCAGTTCCTTGCGGCCTGTTGGAATGACTGAGGGCCTTGGTTCCTTGCTGGCTGTTTGCTTCATCAAAGTATGCAAACTTTTCTATATTTTTGAGAGAGTGTGTGTGTTTGAGTGGGGGAGGGACAGAGAGAGAGGGAGACAGGATCCGAAGCGAGCTCTGTGCTGACAGCAGACAGTCTGATGTGGGGCTTGAACTCATGAACTGTGAGATCATGACCTAAGCCGAAGTCGGAGGCTTAACCGGCTGAGCCCCCCGGGTGCCCCAAAGTATGCAGGCTTTGAAGGCAATATATAGAGAATCTGCTAGCAGGACAAAAGTTTAAATCTTATGTAATATAATCATGGAAGTGACATCGCTTAACCCCTGCCACATTCTACTGGTTAGAAGCAAGTCCCAGGTCTCTCCCACAGTTGATGAGAGACAATTACACAAGGTTGAATGCCAAGAGATGGGATCATTTCACACCTGAAATGCTTGAGGATGGTTGATAAGATCTAGATTCAAAACAGCCTTCAGTGCTATGTCCAAACACTCAGGAGCATGACTCTCCTAAGATTGGATGTGGCCAAGAGATAAACCAGGTACGATAACAGGTCTCTTGGTCAAACTCCACTGATGTGATCAGCTGAACATACAGAAGCTTTCCAGTGTTTCTGGATGTGCTCATTAATGCCCAGGTGACTGCACAGGGGAGAGGAAAAGTTTCTCTTGGACCAGCCTGGAATAGTTCTATCTCCTCCATTGGGGTGGTATGCCTTCCACAAGTCAACTGAGTTTGTCCCTGTCTTATGCCTTCCACCGGTCAGTTGAGTTTTACCCCTGCTAATAACAAAATACCATGGACTGGGTGACTTATAACCAGTAAGTTTATTCCTCATACTTCAGGAGGCTGGAAGTCCAAGATGAACATGCCAGGATCTGGAGAAGGTCCTCTTCTAAATTGCGGACTGCCAACCTGCCGACTTCTCACTGTGTCCTCACATGGTGAAAAGGCTGAGGGAGCGCTCTGCAGCCCCTTTTATATGGCACTAATCCCATTCATGAGGGCTCTGTGTTCATGACCTAGTCACCTTTCAAAGACCCACCTCCAAATACAATCACCTTGGTGGTTAGGATGTCAACACGGGAAATGTGGGGACACATTCAGACCATAGCAGTACCCAATCCTGGTAACTCCTGTTATTGTAATTATATTATAAAACTAAATATTACATAAATCAATAGATATGGCTATGGAAAAATGCGTTTTATAAAAGCTAAGTTCAATGCTTATAGAAATTATTATTAAAAGATTCAATTGGTCAAACATCATTGTTAATTTAGTTGTGGTTGAGACATCTGTAAAGATTGGGTAAACATGAAAATCTAGAAATATTCTGCTCTCGGGTTTCTTTGCACATGTCTCCAAGTCCTTTATTCATCTTAAATAAACAGAAACTGGAAATCAGACGAAGCATAAATGAGCTGTTTAAACAAGGACAAGGAGAGAAAACCCATCGGCATATTCACACTTGGACAAGAAAGGCTTGGCCTTAAGTCAATAGATTGGTGAGCAAATATACGGGTTTTAACGTATAATAAAATGTTCATGTATCTTTTTTCTTTCTTTTGAATAATTTTGTTGTTGGCATTTATTTTTTTTTAAGTAAGCTCTAGGCCCAACATGGGGCTTCAACTCATGACCACAAGATCAAGAGTCGTGTGCTCTACGGACTGAGCCATCCAGGCGCTCCCCGTATTGGGCATTTATTGATCTCCTGCATCAGAATTGGCTATTGACAATCTCCTTGTTTGTCCTGTGGGCGTCCCAGGTAAGGGCTTGCTTCCTACCTATCTTCTGTTTCGCTCTTCTTCCAGGTAGTACCACCCCTACTTGACCTTGTGACTTCCGTGTTCCCAGCTTTCACGGGTTAGTGTTCCCTGGTGGGTAACTGGCTCTATCCACCCAGGGGCTTAGGTGGCTGGAGAGCCAGCTGAATGCCATGCACATCGAGCACTCAGCTTCTCCCAGCTCAAGATGTTTCTCTAGGCCTGAGACAGGCTGAAACTCTAGAGCCATTGAGGTGCTTGGCAAATCACGGCTGTGGATCCTTCAAAACCCCAAGGATCTGGGGCACCTGGGTCGCTCAGTCGGTTAAGCTTCCGACTCTTGGGTTTGACTCAGGTCATGATCTCATGGTTTGTGAATCTGAGCCCCGCGTCAGGCTCCATGCTGTCAATGGGCAGCTTGCTTGGCATTCTCTCTCTCCCTCTCTCTCTGCCCCTTCCTTGCTAGCTCTCTCTCTCTCTCTCTCTCTCTCAATCAATCAATAAACTTAAAAAAAGAACCCAAGGATCTGAGAATAGAGACTGGAGGGTCTTCATATCTAGCTGTGCACACAGGTTCACCCCGAGATCTGCTTGTCTTCAGGAAAGTCCCAGCTGCCAGGTTGCCCATGGATATGATCTATGACCTGTTATCTTTCCCTGACCTATTTCCCTAATTCCTTCTTTCTTTTTTGGTAGTAGTTTTATCGAGATATAATTCCTATACAATTCATCCATTTAATGTGTACAATTCAATGGATTTTGTGATAGTCACAGGCTACAGCAACCAACACAATTTTAGAATATTTTCATCCCCCCAAAAGGAAAGCTGGTACCCATTAAGTGGTGGCTTCCCATTTCCCCTTCTCCCAGCCCCTGGCAACCACCAATCTGCTTTACTGTCTCTGCGGATTTGCCTGTTCTGGATGTTGTATATAAATAGAAACATGTGATATGTGGTCTTGTGTGTCTGTTTTTGAGACATAGACCAAGCATTTTCGAAGTTCGTCCACATTGTAGCTTGTATCAGGACGTCATTCCTTTTTATGGCTGAATAATATTTCCATCGTATGGATAAACCACTTTTTGTTCATCCAGTCATCTGCCGATGGACATTTGGGTAATTTCTACTTTTCTGGCTATCATGAATAAGGTTGCTCTGAACACTCACGTACAAGTTTCTGTGAGGTCATATGTTTTCATTTCTCTAGGAGTGAAATTGCCAGGTCGTATGGTAACTCTGTGTTTAACCTGTGGAGAAACTCTAGATGCGTTCAATAGCAAACGAATTCTTAATTACCAGCATGTAGATTTTTGACTTCATGGATTATTCACCACCTAGCTCAAACCTCACACTTGAATCCCTCTTATGCATATGTCCCATGATCATTTGGTGTCTGCTCAGGAAATAAAAAAAACCAAATTTAATGGTTACCTTAATCACAAATAGAACCAGGCAACTGAAAATAACAAATGGAGAAATACATGCAAATTTTGTATAATTAGAAACTGGCCATTACTATTTCATTTACACACTGTCGTCTCTGTGTCTCTTCAACTTCCTGTGCTGCTGAGTGACCCACTTTCTTGAGTTGTCCTCAAAAAGATGTGCTTGGGTTCCTGGCTCTATATGGTGTTTTATTCTCTTTTTTAAATTTTATTTATTTTGAGAGAGAGAGAGAGAGAGCACGCAACTGGGGGAGGGGCAGAGAGAAGGAGAGAGAGAGAATCCCAAGCAGGCTCTCCACTGCCAGTGCAGAGCCCGATACGGGGCTTGAACTCACGAACCGTGAGATCGTGACCTGAGCCAAAACCAAGAGTCAGATGCTTAACTCACTGACCCACCCAGGTACCCCTCAAGGTGGTGTTTTAAATAGGAATAAAAAAGGAACTGGCTGAGGGGGAACCTGGCTGGCTCAGTCAGTTGAGTGACCAACTCTTGATTTTGGCTCAGATCATGATCTCATGGTCATGAGATCGAGCCCCACTTCAGGCTCTGCTGGGTGTGAAGCTTGCTTGAGATTCTCTCTGCCCTCCTCCGGTCAAAAATAAAAAAATAAAAATAAAATAAAATAAAAGGAACTGACCGGATTAGCCAACAACTGGCCTCTTCCATTCTTTTCCTACCTTTACCGCAACCTGAGCACTAACCCTTGTTCTCCCACAATGATACCACTTTTGAGAAAAGGGCACCGGAACATGGAAGGGAATGCATAGAAGAGTGATTCTGGGATAGATTAGCATGATAGAAAAATCTTGAGTAGCTCTCTGCCTCAGCTTCCCATCACTCAGCTGCCATCTCTCCCCTCCACCCTTCTTTTTGGTAAAGTTTTATTTATGGAATCTCTACACCCAACGTGGGGCTCAAGTTCACAATCTTGAGATCAAGAGTCACGTGCTCTTCTGACTGAGCCAGCCAGGTGCCCCAGCTCCCATCTCTTACTAAGACAATGTAGGTGGCACCTGTTCTGGGGTTGCAGTGAGGAATGTATCTTTGGGCATCTATAATCTCACTGAAGTTTTATTTTAGAAGTTTTGTTAAACAGTGTCTACAGAGGCAAAAGACAAACTGCATTTGACAGCTATGCTATCCTGGTAACTAAGGCAAAATACTGGGCTCTTGGGAAAAAAAAAAAAAAGAATTTCAGGGGCACCTGGGGGGGGTCAGTCGGTTAAGCGCCTGACTCTTGATTTCAGCTCAGGTCATGATCTTGCGATTTGTGAGATCGAGCCCCCGCGTCGGGCTCTGCATCGACAGCGTGGAGCCTGCTTGGGATTCTCGATTTCTTCCCCTCTCTCTGCCCCTCCTCTGCGCACACGCTCTCTATCATTTCTCAAAGTAAATAAATAAACATTAAAAAATTTTTACAAAAAAAAGCATTTCTGTGTTAAAGTTTAAAAATGCTACATGCTACCTAAATTCAAGCGATTGCAGTGACACCGTGGTCCTTAGGATTCTCGCTGGGGGCATTATAATTTGGACCTCTGGGTCGTTTAGTAATTAGAACCCCACTGATAAAATAGGCTGTTACCAAATCCCACTCAATGTTAAAAGATAAAAGCGAAAGTTTCATAAATACTTAATTTTAGAGCGATTGGTTTGGAGAATGCCTTAAAATTCTATTAAAACAAAGTGAACTGCTTTCTACTAAGGCAGCATCCTCCTAGACATATGTCTTTGTGTCTGAGGCAGCAGCGACTATAGTTTAAAATGAACCCGTCATGACAAGTCACCATGGTCTATTTTAGGCAAGGCCCTCTTCCTTGGACTTGCATGGAATCCAAAAGATTAAACATTTCTAACACACATAACACAAGATACTAGAAAAACAAGACCTTTGCCCTACAGTTAATTTTTTTAAGTTTATATTTTTCTGATTTTAAAAATAATACATATTCATTGTGGAAAATCTAGAAAATAGAATGTGCCCTTTGACCCACCAATTCCTTTTCTAGGAATCTATTCTCACACACACGCTCAACGATTTACAACGTGCATGGATGTTTATGCTAGCATTGTTTGTAACAACAAAATACTGGAAGCTACAAAAATGTCCATCAAGAGGGAAATAACCTAATTACAGTATCTCCACACAACAGCTAAAACGACATTAATCCATATGGACCGACATGGAGTGGTTTCTGACACATATGTCTCTTTAAGATGAATTGTTTCTTTATCACAACCAGACATTGCTTTTCCTGTTGAAGAGGTTGAGTCTTGATTTTTCCAGTAAAATACATTGTCTTCACCCACAACGACAGAGACAGCTTTGAGTAGGAAAGCTTACAAGGTAAACACAATCCCTCTTTGTGTCTGGTAGATACTTTTTCTTTATCAGTATAGCTTCCATTTTCTGCTTCCTGTCTGCTGGAGTTGGCAGGTGGTGTTCTATTTTAATTTTTATCAAAGTGACAAAAGCATAAGGTTAAAAATATGAAATAGTACAGACTTTTAATGAAACGCATTTGTTCCCTGCCCCCACTCTTCTGCGTTTCCAGATACGCTTCCTAGAAGTAACCATGTTGAATCATTACTCTTTTGCTGGTTACCTACTTTAATGCTAAATAGCACAAGCATCGCTTAAAATCTCAAACCATACCAAAAGTGCTCATAATATAAAACATCAGGGGGCACCTGGGTGGCGCAGTAGGTTTAAGTGTCTGACTCTTGATTTCAGCTCAGGTCATGATCTCATGGTTCATGGGACTGACCCTGAGTCGGTCTCTGTGCTGACAGTGCAGACCCTACTTGGGATTCTCTCTCTGCCCCCTCTCTTGTTCATTGTCTTTCTCTCTCTCTTAAAATAAATAAACATTTTAAAAAATCAGCCTCCTGACACATCTGTGTTTTTTTAAAAAGATTTTATTTAAAAAAAAACTTTTTTGGAGCACCTTGGTGGCTCAGTTGGTTAAGCGTCCAACTTCGACTAAGGTCATAATCTTGCTGTTCGTGGGTTTGAGCCCCGCGTTGGGCTCTATGCTGACAGCTCAGAGCCTGGAGCATGCTTCAGGTTCTGTCTGTCTCTCTCGCTGCCCCTCCCCTGTTTGTGCTCTCTCTCTCTCTCTCTCTAAAAATAAATAAATATCCTGCAACTTTGCTGAATTCATTCATCAGTTCTAGCAGTTTTTTGTGGAATCTTTTGGGTTTTCCATATAGAGTATCACGTCATCTGCAAGGAGTGAAAGTTTGACCTCCTCCTGGCCGATTTGGATGCCTTTTATTTCTTTGTGTTGTCTGATTGCTGAGGCTAAGACTTCCAATAGTATGTCGAATAACAGTGGCAAGAGTGGAATCGGTTGCATTCCTATACACCAGTAATGAGGCAACAGAAAGAGAAATCAAAGAATGGATCCCATTTGCAATTGCACCAAAACCCATAATATACCTAGGAATAAATCTAACCAAAGAGGTGAAAAATCTATACACTGAAAACTATAGAAAGCTTATGAAAGAAATTGAAGTGGACACAAAAATATGGAAAAATATTCCATGCTCCTGGAGAGGAAGAACAAATATTGTTAAAATGTCAATACTACCCAAAGCAATCTACATATTCATTGCAATCCCTATCAAAATAACACCACCATTCTTCACAGAGCTAGAACAAACAATCCTAAAATTTGTACGGAACCAGAAAAGACCCCGATTAGCCAAAGCAATCCTGAAAAAGAAAACCAAAGCAGGAGGCATCACAAACCCAGACTTTAAGCTATACTACAAAGCTGTAACCATCAAGACAGTATGGTTCTGGCACAAAAACAGACACTCAGATCAATGGAACAGAATAGAGAACCCAGAAATGGACCCACAAACGTATGGCCAACTAATCTTTGACAAAGCAGGGAAGAATATCCAATGAAATAGAGACAGTCTCTTCAGCAAGTGGTGCTGGGAAAACTGGACAGCGACATGCAAAAAAATAAACCTGGACCGCTTTCTTACACCAGACACAAAAATAAACTCAAAATGGATGAAAGACCTAACTGTAAGACAGGAAGCCATCAAAATCCTCGAGGAAAAAGCAGACAAAAAACCTCTTTGACCTTGGCTGCAGCAACTTTTTACTCAACACGTCTCCAGAGGCAAGGGAAATAAAAGCAAAAATGAACTATTGGGACCTCATCAAAATAAAGAGCTTCTGCACAGCAAAGGAAGCAATCAGCAAAACTAAAAGGCAACCGACAGAATGGGAGAAGATATTTGCAAACCACATATCTGATAAAGGGTTAGTATCCAAAATCTATAAAGAACTTACCAACTTAACACCTAAAAAACAAATAATCCAGTGAAGAAATGGACAAAAGACATGAATAGGCACTTCTCCAGACAAGACATCCAGATGGCCAACTGACACATGAAAAAATGCTCAACGTCACTCATCATCAGGGAAACACAAATCAAAACCACAATGAGATACCTCCTGACACCTGTCAGAATGGCTAACATTCACAACTCAGGCACCCACAGATGTTGGCAAGGTTGCCAACAACTTTTGCACTGTTGGTGGGAATGCAAGCTGGTGCAACCACTCTGGAAAACAGTATGGAGGTTCCTCAAAAAACTAAAAATAGAACTACCCTACGACCCAGCAATTGCACTACTAGGTATTTATCCAACGGATACAGGTATGCTGTTTCGAAGGGGCACGTGTACCCCAATGTTTATAGCAGCACTATCAATAATAACCAAAGTATGGAAAGAGCCCAAATGTCCATCAATGGATAAATGGATAAAGAAAATATGGTATACAGACACACACACACACACACACACACACACACACACACACACAATGGAGTATTACTTGACAATCAAAAAGCATGAAATCTTGCCATTCACAACTACGTGGATGGAACTAGAGGGTATTATGCTGAGCAAAATTAGTCAGAGAAAGACCAATATCATATGACTTCACTCATATGAGGACTTTAAGATACAAAACAGATGAACATAAGGGAAGGGAAGCAAAAATAATATAAACACAGGGAAGGGGGACAAAACATAAGAGACTCTTAAATATGGAGAACAAACAGAGGGTTACTGGAGGGGTTGGGGGAGGGCGGATGGGCTAAATGGGTAAGGGGCACGAAGGAATCTACTCCTGAAATCATTGTTGCACTCTATGATAACTAACTTGAATGTAAATTTAAAAAAATAAATGAAATTAAAAATAAATAAATAAATAAATAAAAATAATTGAGCATTTAATAATAAATAAATAAAAATAAAATAAAATATTTTAAAAAATTAATGAAACAGGACATTATCATAAACCTTATAGAAATAAATAGGATTATATGAGAATACTATAAACAATCATATGTTAACAAATTAGCTCACATTGATGAAATGGACAAATTCCTACACAGATAAACTACTGAAAATGACTAGAAAACAAATAGAAAATGGAAGCAGACAAAAGTAGAGATTGAGCCATTCATAAAAAAAAAAAATCCAACAAACAAAAGCAAGGACCAGTTGGCTTACACAGTGAATTAGCAAAGTTTAAAGAATTAACAACAGGGGCACCTGGGTGGCTCAGTCAGTTGTGTCCAACTCTTGATTTTTGGCTCAGGTCATGATCTCATGGTTCATGGGATCAAGCCCCACGTGGGCTTGGGATTCTCTCTCCCTCTCTCTCCGCCCCTCCCCTGCTCTCTCTCCCTCTCTCTCTCTCTCTCTCTCAAAATAAATAAATAAACATTAAAAGAAGAATTAACAATAATTCTTCATAAACTCTTACAAAGAGTAAAAAAGGACAGAACACTTCCCGACTTATTCTAAAAGGCAAATATTACCCTGATGCTAAAACCAGACGAAGACATCACAAGAAAATAAGACTACACACCAGTGTCCTTTATAAATATAGACACAAAATCCTCAACAAAATACTAGCAAACCAAATCCCACAATATAGAAAAAGGTTTACACCCCATGACCAGGTAGGATTTAGCTCAGAAATACAGGTTTTGTTCGATATACAAAAATCAATGAATGTAATATAGCATACTATTAGGATAAAAGACAAAACAATATAATCATTTCATAGATGCAGAAAAACATTTGACAAAACCTAACACCGTTTCATGGTTTAAAAAAGCCTCTCAATTCTAGTAATAAAAGAGAATGTCTTCAACCTGATAAAGGACATCTATGAAAAAATCCACTGTTAGCATCATAAGTAATGGTAAAAGACGAAGCTTTCCCCCTAAGATCAGAAACAAAACATGAATGTCTGCTATTTCTGCTCTCATCCAACATTGTATTGGAGCTTCTATCATGGAGAATTAAGCAAGGAAAACAAAGAAAAGGCATCCAGATGGGAAAGAAAGAAAGAAAACTATTTCTAGTTGCATGTGACTAGTGTTTGTATATAGAAAATGATAAGAAATTCACAAAATAACCTATTAGAGTCAGTAAACCAGTGCAGCAAGATCGGAGGAAACAAGATCAACACACAAAAATCAATGATATTTCTTTATACCAGCAAGGAACAATATGAAAGTGAAATTAAGAAAACAATTCCAGGACACCTGGGTGGCTCAGTCAGTTGAGCATCCGACTTTGGCTCAGGTCATGATCTCACAGTTTGTGAGTTTGAGCCTCACATGGGGTGAGCTCGAGCCCTGCATCAGGTGAGCCCAGCTTCTGTCTGTCTGTCTTTCTGTCTCTCTCTCTCTCTCTCTCTCTGCCCCCTCACTCACTTGCACCGTCTCTCTCTCTCTCTCTCTCTCTCTCAAAAAACAAAGAAAAGAAAAAAAGAAAACAATTCTATTTACAAGAGCATCAAAAAGATTTAATTAGGGATAAATTTGACCAAGGAGGTCCAAGTATTTAGCACTGAAAACTACAAGTTACTGTTGAAAGAAATTAGAGAACTACCTAAGTGGAAAGACATCCTATATTCCCAGGATTGGAAAACTTAATAGCATGAAGATGAAAATACTACCCACACTACCCTGAGCAACAGAAAGTGTGCTGCCCCATTCAAAATCCCAGCTGCCTTTTCTATAGAAATGGACACGTTCATCCTAACATGTAAAAATTAGCATGGAAATGCAAAGACCCACAATAACCTAACAATCTTGAAAAAGAACGAAGTTGGAGGACTTACACTTTGCAACTTCAAAACTTACCATAAAACTATATTCATCAAAACAGTGTGGTACTGGCATAAGGAAAAATGTATAGATTATGGAAAAGAATTGAGTTCAGAAATCAACCTATACATCTATGGTCAATCGGTTTTTGAAGACCATTCAATGAGGAAAGAATACTTTTTTCAACAAATGAGGCCTTGGGCAACTGGATATTCACAAGCAAAAAAAAAAAAAAAAAATTGAGTTGGGCTCCTACTTCATACCACATAAAAATTATGATTAAAAAAATGTTAACTCAAAATGTACCAAAGAGCTAAGTGTCAGATTTATAACTATGAAATTCTTAGGAGAAAACATAGGAGAAATCATGACCTTGAATTTGCCCCAGATTTGTAGCTATGACACCAAAAACACATGAAACAAACAAACAAAAATAGATAAATTGGACTTCATCGAAATTAAAAAATTTTGTGCATCAAAGGACCCTATTAGGAACTTGAAGAGGGGGCTGGCTGGCTCAGTCGGTGGAGCATGAGACTCTTGATCTTGGGGTTGTAAGTTTGAACCCCAGGTTGGCTATAAAGATTACTTAAAAATAGGGGGCGCCTGGGTGGCTCAGTCAGTTAAGCATCCAACTTTGGCTCAGGTCATGATCTCACAGTTTGTGAGTTCATGCCCTGTGTCGGGCTCTGTGCGGACAGCTCGGAGCCTGGAGCCTGCTTCGGATTCTGTGTCTCCCTCTCTCTCTGTCCCTTGCCCACTCACACACTGTCTCTGTCTCTCTGTCTCTCTCTCAAAAATAAATACACATTAAAACATTTTTAAAAAAGGAAAGAAAAAGAACTCTTCCAGTTTAGCAACAAAGAGCCAATCTAATTAAAAACAGACAAAGGACCTGAACAGCCATTTCTCCAAAGATATATGAATGGCCAAAACGTGCATGAAAATACACTCAATGGCATTAGTCATTGGGGAAATGCAAATCAAATCTCAATGAGATACTGTGTCACATCCACCACGATGGTTATCATAAAAGAGGGTGCATAATGTCAAATGCTGGTGGGGATAGAAAAATTGGAATGCTTATACATTGCTGGTGGCTATGCAAAACGGTAGAGCTACTTTGGAAAGCATTTTGACAATTCCTCGAAAAGGGAAGTGTAGAGTCGCCACGAGAGCCAGCAATTCCACATCAAGGTATACACCCAAAAGAAAAGAAAACAGGCATTCCCACAAAAACTGGTATGTGACTGTTCAGAGCAGCATTCTGTATAACAGCCCAAATGTCAACCAACCCGTGTCCATCAATAAATCGATAGACAAAATGTGGCATATCCATGCAATGGAGCATTACTCTGCCATAAAGGGAACGAAATACCGATGTGTAACACAACATCAATGAACCCGGGAAACATGTAAAGTCAAAGAGGTCAGGTGCAACGGTACAGATGGTGGCCAGTAAGTATTGTATAGAATTGTCGAATCCGTACGTTGTATGCCTGAAACCAGCCGAACATTATATGTTAATTATAGCTCGATTAAAAAAAAGAAACCAGACAGCAAAGGCCACATATTGATAATTCCGTTCATTTGAAATGTCCAGAATAGGTAAATCCATAGGCACAGAAAGTAGATCCTGGTCGCACATCATGGCGAATATCCTAAAAAGCACGGAATTGTACACTTTAAAATGGCCTGTGGATTATACCTCAGGGGGGAAAAAAAGGAAGAATAAGAGGAGGGAAAACAAAGTACCACTACCAAGTAAATGAAATTGCTGATGTTGTCACAGATTCTCCTAAGGTGCCAATTATTTTCTCTGTGAAGGGAAGGGGTAGGCTTCTGATAAAGCCAACATCTAATTGGGGATGGCTGTGCTCCAGGACCCTGCGGGACAAGTTTTAATAATGCTCCTCTAATAGTTACTCTAGTAATTTCTCCAGAAATGTGTGTAGTACATTTTGCTTTCCCCAACAACTTCGGTTAAAAGTACAATGATGTTTTCTGCTTCATGTTTCATCCAAAAGTTAGATGCACAGGTTGTTCTAGAAAGTGTTCCTCTCCAGCTGGGCCGAACGCATTCCAATGAGCTTGTCCTGTCTTTGAAGCTGAACCCCAGTTATACACGTTGCTGGCCTATGAAAGAGGATTAATGCTGTGTCAATTAAGTGACATGCTCTGGTTTGTAATTTAAATCCCGCAGATTTGTGATTATGGCATGAGTTTTTACACTGAAATGGGAGAATATAAATACTTAGGTTTTTGTGTAGTGATTTCGCCAGCTTGTTTGCCAGTGAAAAGTTCTTCCTTAACTTTGTTGTTAATACTGCTGGGCTTCCTGCCAATTCAGTAACAATTAACCCACACTGTCATCCTGTCATCTGAAGGAATTCTACAGCAGAAGATTCTGAACAAATGTGTACTGAACGAAGGAATGAATGAATGATGTGTTTTTCTTGTTTATTTTTTTTCATGGGGGTACAAAATCATAAATAAATGCTTTACATTGTGATTCGGCCACCAAGAAATTCGGTCCACCATCATTTAAAGGAGAAGTCAGCTGCCAGAAAGCAGTTGGACAGCGGTATGAAGGGAGCTTTTATGAACACGGATCATCTTTGTTCCCAAGAGCATGGTACCTAGGAGTCCAGAAAAAAGCCAAGCAAGAGTGAGAGTTAGGCTAAAAGAGAAGGTGAGTCTTCCTGTTCCCAATCTACTTCCTCCTCCCAGCTCCTGACCTCCCCTTAACCCCGATCACTGAATGGAATCTCCGTACTAACACGGAGTGTGCATAGTTCCTTAAAGAACCCTCGGGGCGCCTGGGTGGCGCAGTCGGTTGAGCGTCCGACTTCAGCCAGGTCACGATCTCACGGTCCGTGAGTTCGAGCCCCGCGTCAGGCTCTGGGCTGATGGCTCGGAGCCTGGAGCCTGTTTCCGATTCTGTGTCTCCCTCTCTCTCTGCCCCTCCCCCGTTCATGCTCTGTTTCTCTCTGTCCCAAAAATAAATAAAAAACGTTGAAAAAAAAAAATTAAAAAAAAAAAAAAAAAGAACCCTCAAAGATTGGGTTTGTTGAGGCCAAGCTAACACTGCTCTCTGTTGCCCCTTGTGGATGCACAGAGGGAATACAGCATGCATCTCCCGATAGACTGATGCCAGTGACAGCTTCATCATGGGACCGGAAATAATCTGAGGTTGGAGAGTCAGCAAGTGTAGCAGTCAATAAGCAAGGGCAGCGCGAGGGTTAAGCTCGGAAGTGTCTTTGATTGCGTGCTTGTGAATGACAGTGCTTGGCCCACTGGGGTCCTTGCCATATTTTGTCTTGTACTGTTTGCTAGACCATCTGTCAGTCTTATTTCTCTTCCCTTCTTTGGAAGAGTATTGAAACATCCGTCAATGGGGTGCCTGGGTGACTCAGTTAAGTGTCTGACTTGATTTTGGTTCAGGTCATGATCTCACAGTTCACGGGATCGAGCCCCATGTTGGGCTCCAGGCTGACAGTGCGGGGCCTGCTTGACATTCTCTCTCTCTCCCTCCCTCCCTCCCTCTCTCCCCAGCCCCAAGTAAATTTTAAAAAGATGTCTGTAAACTCCAACCTGAACAGCATGACACTTGGACAATCGTGTCTAATCCTGGCAGTTACCCAGGGAATTCCTGGAACAACCAACAGTCTGGATGGCAGATTCAAATTCCGTTCTTGCTGCAGTCTCTTCCTCCATTTCTCTACCCACATTTCTCACCCAAACTCGGAACCCTGCGTGGCCTTTTATTGTCTACTCCACCTCGGGATTTGGTCCCAGGCCCCATCGCCGCCAGCGGGATGTAACTTAAATTTATTCCTCAGTTCTAGTGGACGCTCAGGCCCATTTCCTATCAAGCCTTTTTGGGTGTGCCTTGTTTTTGCCAAAAGTGGGTTCGAAGCATTGGGGTCAGAGGATTTCCATGCTGGCTGGCATGTAACTATCAGGATAGGAATTATTCAAGAAAGGAGGGGATTAGGGGGGCCTGGGTGGCGCAGTCGGTTAAGCGTCCGACTTCAGCCAGGTCACGATCTCGCGGTCCGTGAGTTCGAGCCCCGCGTCGGGCTCTGGGCTGATGGCTCAGAGCCTGGAGCCTGTTTCCGATTCTGTGTCTCCCTCTCTCTCTGCCCCTCCCCCGTTCATGCTCTGTCTCTCTCTGTCCCAAAAATAAATAAAAAACATTGAAAAAAAAATAAAAAAAAAAAAAAAAGAAAGGAGGGGATTAGATGATGGTAGACACACCCACAGCCACTTTCTTCCTGTGTCTGAAGAGCAGCTGTCCCCATACCATCCGGTGAAGCCTCTATACCTAACAGTAGTAATAAAAACAATAATGACTAGGGGCTAGGCATTTGACATAGAGCCCTATGAGGTAGGTGTTATTAGTCCTTTTTTTAATGCTTATTTTTGAGAAAGAGAGACAGAGTGTGAGCAGGGGGGCGGGGGCGGGGGGAGGCAGAGAGAGAGAGGAGACACGGAATCTGAAACAGGCTCCAGGCTCTGAGCTGTCAGCACAGAGCCTGACAAGGGGTTCGAACTCAGGAACGGTGAGATCATGCATGACCTAGGCCGAAGTCGGATGCTTAACCAACTGAGCCACCCAGGCGCCCCATTGTTAGTCCTATTTTGACGTTGAAGGACATGAGGCTCAGACAGGATACAATCCTTGTGCAAGATCCCACAGCTAGCTTGTGACAGAGCGGGGATTCAAAAACAGGTCTGTCTGTCTCCAGAGCCCGTGTTCCTTTAACCATAGCACGTTGTCTCATTTGTGTTAGAAAGTCACGGGCTTTTGATGTTTTTGGTTATCCTTCCTGCGACTTTCATCAACTCTCAACACCAACAATAAAGACAGGAAATATGTCCTGCTTAAAACTATATCTGTGTTATATTTCTGGTAAAATCGACTTTGTTTTTTTACTAATCCAAATCACAGAAGATAACAAAACATGGTTTCCTTTCTCTTCATATTCTGGCTTTGATTCCACCTATCTGTACTAGAATTTTCAAAGGCAAGTTTTGGTAAGTTTTCTTTCAAAATAAAACCTACACGCTTTATAAGGTGCACAAATCTTACATGCATAGCTCAGTGAGTTTTCACAAGGTGAACGTAGCCTTGCAGTCGCCACCCAAATCACACTAAAGAACATGACCAATATCCCAGAAGCCTGCCTCAAGCCCCCCTTCTTCACTAACTGGCTTTCAGTAATTATGATTCTGACTTCTATTATTATCGATCAGTTTGGCCTGCTTTGAAACTTCACATAAATGGAATTAAAGAATATGCTCTTTTGGGGGCACCTGGATGACTTAGTTCGTTAAGCGTCTGACTCTTGATTTCGTCTCGGGTTATGATCTCGCAGTTCATGGGATCGAGCGCTGACAGCACAGAGCCTGCTTGGGATTCTCTCTCTCTGCCCCTCCCTAGCTCACATGCTCGCTGTCTCTCTTTCTCTCTCTCAAAAATAAATGATAAACTTTAAAAAATGTTAAAAAAAAATAACATGGTCTTTTATGTTGGATTTTTTTTTTAAGTAGGCTCCGTGCCCAACATGGGGCTTGAACTCACAACACTGAGGTTAAGAGTCTCACACTCTACCCACTGGAGCCATCCAGGTGACCCGTATCGGCAACTTTTATTTCAACATTGTATCTGTGAAACCAATCCACATTGTTGCTAGTCGCATTACTTTAAAAATATGCAAATATATATACATATTATGTATTATGCATATATGTATGGATATAATTCTTTTGTATAAATAAACCGCCGTATATTTGTGCATTCCACCACTGATGGACATTTGGATGATTTCAGTTTGGAGCTTTTCTGAATAATGTGGCTAAGAACATTCTCTCATGTGCCTTTTGGTAGACATATGTCCTTACTTCTCTTGGGTATATACTTAGGACTGGTATTTCTAGGTCGTAGGATAAACATGTGTTCAGCTTGGTAGACACCTGCCAGCTTTCCAAAGTGGTTGTACCAATCTTTACTACAAGGAGCAAAGTACAAAAGTCACTCCACATATTTGCCAACACATGCCATTAATGGACTTCCAAATCTTAGATTTTCTGATGTATTTGCTATATTATCACATGCTGGTTTATTGATAATAAATGTTAAGCGCCTTGGCACATGATAATTGTCTATCTGTAGACCCTATCTTTTGAAATACCTGTGGAAGTCTTTTCATTAAGAAAATCAACTGTTTTGGGGGACCTGGGTGGCTCAGTCGGTTGAGTGTCCGACTTCAGCTCAGGTCATGATCTCGCGGTTCACAGATTTGAGCCCCGCATCGGGCTCTGTGCTGACAGCTCGGAACCTGGAGCCCACTTTGGATTCTGTGTCTCCCTCTCTCTCTGCCCCTCCCTGACTCATGCTCTGTTTCTCCCTCTCTCAAAAATAAACATTAAAATTTTTTTTTAATGAACAGTTTTTATTTCATTGATATGCAGGAATTCCTTATATAGTCATGCTAGGAGACTTTTGTCAGACATGTATTTCAAATATTGTCTGTTTATGGCTTGCCTTTCCACTTTTTATATGATGTCTTCTGGTATACAGAAGTTCTTCATTTGAGAGAGAGAGAGAGAACGAGTGGGAGAGGGGAGAGAGAGAGGGAGACACAGAATCCGAAGCAGGCTCCAGGCTCTGAGCTGTCAGCACAGAGCCTGACGCGGGGCTCGAACTCACAAACTGTGAGATCGTGACCTGAGCTGAAGTTGGACGCTTAAACGACTGACCCCCCCCCCCAGGCACCCCTAGAAGTTTTTCATTTTAATGAAGACCTGTTTATTTATCTTTACCTTTTTGGTTATTGCTTTTTATTTAATGTTTAAGAAATATTTGCCTCCCCCAGCTTAATGAAGATAGTTTCCTATTTTGCCTTTTAGATGTTTTATCATTTTACTTGTTACAGTTAGTTCTATAATAGATCTGGAACAAATGTGTGCTGTGTGAAGTAAGAGTCCAAATTCACATTTTTCCATATGGATTCCAAATAAGGTACTATTTACTGAAAAGGCCATTATTTCCCCCACTCAATTAAAATAGTGCCTTTGTAAAAAATCGGGTGGCTGAATATTTATAGGTCTGTTTCTGGATTCTCTATTTTGTTCCACTGGTTTATTTGGCTATCCTTGCATAAATACCTATATTAACCATGGGTTTTTTTTAGCTTATCCATTTATTGAGAGAGAGAGAGAGAGAGAGAGAGAGCTTATGCATATGCACCAGCTGGGGAGGGACAGAGAGAGAATCCTAAGCAGGCTCCATGCTGTCCACACAGAGCCCAAAGAGAGGCTTGAACTCATGAACCATGAGATCATGACCCCAGTCAAAATCAAAAGCCAGATGCTTAACCAACTGAGCCACCCAGGTGCCCCAACCATGTTTAAAAAATTTTTCTGTATCTTGATGTTTTCATATCTGGGGCTTTGCTGCCACTGGAGTGACTGCCCCTCTTAGGGTCAGTTAAATCCTAGAAATCTTACACAACTCACGCGGCAAGGCATCTTTCACGTGCAAGACAGCAAATGCAGAGCCCGTACTGGAAATGACCTTTATTTGCACCTGGCATTCCAGGTCATTCACTATCCATCTTCCGAATCACTCCAGGGCCAGGTACTAGACAACAAGTGAATCATGTATCTGATAAGGGGTTAATATCCAAAATACATAGTTTACAATACTGTATTTTATATTTAAAAGTCGCTAAGAGTAAATCTTGAAAGTCCTCATCACAAGGAAAAACAATTGCATCTGTGTAACTAGGCTTATGGTGGTGATCAGTTTGAAATATATACAAATATCAACTCATTATGTTGTACACATGAAAGTAATATGATGTTATAGATCAACTGTATCTCAATAAAAAAGAAGTTGAGAGAAAGAAAACGAGAGCACATGGCGAAACCTATGGCATGCCGTGAAAGCTGTGCTCAGGCATAAATTTCTAGTAGGCGATGCTTACATTTAAAGAAAAGTAAGATCCCCCAATCTCTAGCCTAACTTCCTACCTTTGGCTTTATATTTCTACCTTTTACTGCGCACACCACAAAATAATTCTCTGACCCCACCTGGCTGTCCTACTACCGTTCACTTCTATTCCGACACTATCTACCCAGAGACAGCATCAGATCCCACAGGGTGAAGGCTCAGTCCCACAAGACTGCTCCCATGTCAGATGCCACTCACAAGTCCAGGTTGTCCCCTGTGCTTCTGACCAACCAGCTATAAATCAGAGGCTCCCACACCCCCTCCTTGGGTTCAGTTAATTTGCTAGAGTGGCTCACAGAACTCAGGAAACCCATTTATTCACTAGATTACTGGTTTATTACAACGGATATGAATCAACAGCCAGATGAAGCGATATCTAGGGCAAGTTTCCAAACAAAGGAGTTTCTGTCCTTGTGGAGTTTAGGGCCAGGCACGGGGGCACATGGAAGCGTTCCGGTTCCCCAACCTGGAAGCTCTCGGAATCCCAATCTTTCGGCTTTTTATAGAGGCTTCATTACATAGGCATAGTTCATTAAATCATTGGCCATTGGTGATTGGCTCAACCGCCTTCTGGAAATCGGGGGGAGGGACTGAAAGTTTCAACTCTCTCTTCAAGGTTGGCTCCTCTGGCAACCAGCCCCCATCCTTATGTGCTTTCTAAAAGTCACCTCATTAATATAAACCCAGTTGTGGTGGAAAGGGACTTAAAATGAATTAACAAGATATCCATTTTACCTTTGTGGCTCTGAACCAATTTCAGGAACTGAGAGCAAGAGACCAAATATTGTAACAAAAAATGTTCCCATTGCTCTGGAAATTCCAAAGGCTTTGGAAGCTGTGAGCCAGGAATGGTGGAAAAAGACCAAATATATATGAGAAATATATTTTGGTCATCTGAGTAATCAAATACCTTTCTTTCTTTCTTAAGAGAGTACTTTTTTATTTTTATTTCTATTTTTTAAAATCTTTTTAAAGTCTATGTATTTGTGTATTTATTTATTTGTTTAGAGAGCATGAGTGGGGGAAAGGCAGAGAGAGAGAGAAACAGCTCAGCACGATCTCACAAACGATAGGATCATGACCTGAGCCAAAACCAAGAGTCGGATAGATAGTTAACCGACTGAGCAAGAAAGAACTTTTTAAAAAGTTTATTTGTTTTGAAAGAGAGAGAGAGAGCATGAGCGAGGGAGAAGGGCAGAGGGAGAGAGAGAATCCCAAGCAGGCTCCACGCTCAGCAAAGAGCCTGATGCGGGGCTTGATCCTACGACCTTGGGATCATGACGTCAGCCAATCTCAAGAGTCTGATGTTTAACCAGCTGAGCCACCCAGACACCCCTACATTTATTTCTTATAAATCACAATATCACAGGTGTTCAAAAAAATACTTACACCCAAATGTTCATAGCAGCAATATTCACAATTGCCAGAAGCTTAAAATAACTGAAATCCATAAAATCATGAATGAATAAGTAACAGGCAACACATCCATATAACAGAATATTATTAAGATAACAGAATGTTATTAAGCTATAAAAAGGAATGAAGCAGTGATATGTGCTGCAATGTGGCCGAACCTCAAAACCATCATGCCAAGTGAAAGAAGACAGACACAAAAGGTTACATATTGTATGATTCCATTCATGTCCAATACCCAGAATAGGCAAATCCACAGAAGCAGGAAGTAAGTTAGTGGTTTCCAGGGTTTGGGGAGAAGAAGGAATGGGGAATGGCTGCTTATTAGGTACAGGTTGCTTTTTGTGATGAGGAAATACTTTGGAACTAAAGAGATGGTCGCACAACGTTGTGAATGTACTAAATGCCACTGAATTGCACAATTTAAAACTGTTAATTTTTAAGTTATATGAGTTTTACTTCAGTAAAAAAGAGAATGAATAAGAAGAAAATAATCAACAACATGGAAAACTTAAGCGCTATTGTATCAATATTTTGCTAAATGCAAATGTAAGTATATCTGTTGAAAAACAGAGGTTGGCAGAGTGGTTAAATGAATGCGGCTCAACTATTTGCTGCCTACGAAAACTCGCTTCAAATATAATTAGATAGAGGGGCACCTGGGTGGCCTTGTCAGTTAAGCAACTGACTCTAGATTTCTGCTCAGGTCATGATCTCACAGTTCGTGGGTTCGAGCCCCATGTCAGGGTCTGTCTCTCCCTCTCTCTCTTTGCCCCTCCCTTGTTTGCGTGCACTCTCTCTCTCAAAATAAATTTTAAAATACATACATATATATATATATATATATATATAAAATTAAATAGCAAGATTAAAAGTAAAAGGATGAAAAGACATAGCATGCAAACATTAATCAAAAGAAGGTAGGACTGCCTTTATTAACATCAAAGAAAGTAGACTTCAGAGAAAATATCGTCAGGGATAAAGAGGGACATTGCATAACGAGAAAAGGTTCAATCTACCAAGAAGATATAGTGATCCTAAATATATACACCAAACCAGAGAGCTTCAAAATACGTGAAGCAAAAACTGATAGAACTAAAAAGAGAAACAGACAAATCCACAATATAGTTGAAGACTTTAACAATCCTGTTTCAGCAACTGAGAGAACTAAACAGACAGAAAATCAATACAGATATAGAAAAACTGAAAAACACCATTGCAGGGGCAGAATAGCTCCTAAAAATATTCATGTTTAATCCCCAGAACCTCTGAATATGTTGTATTATAGAACAAATGGTATGCAGAATAATAGCCCCCCGCCCAGTTGTTCAGGTTTTAATCCACAGGACCTGGGAATATGTTACATTACATTGGAAATGAAGTAACCAATGGAATTAAGTTTGCTTATCAGTTGACCTTAAAATAAGGAGATAATTCCAGATTATCTAAAGGGGTTAAATGGGGTGCCTGGGTGGATCAGTTGGTTAAGTGTCTGACTCTTGATTTTGGCTCAGGTTTTGATCTCACGGTCGTGGGATCAAGCCCCACATTGGGCTCCATGCTGAAGATTCTTTCTCTCCCTCTCTCTCTGCCCCTCCCCCCAAAAATAAATAAATAAACTTAAAATAGGTTAAATGTAATTACAGTGGTCCTTAACTGTGGAAGAGGGATTCAGAAGAGTGGATGTAAGCGAAAAGATTCCAATCCACTGCTGGCTTCAAAGATGGAAGAAGAGGGCCACGAGCTAAGGAATGTGACCAGCCTCTCGAAGCAGCAATGGGTAAGGTAATGGATTCTCTCCTAGAGCCCTCAGTAACAAATGTTGCCCTGGTGCCACACTGTTTTTTAGCCCAATGAGTCTCATTTCAGACTTCTGGAGCATAGAACCATAAGATAATAAATTTGTGTTCTTTTAAGCCACTAAGTCTGTGGTAATTTGTTACAGCAGCCACAGAAAACTGGTTAACCATTAACAACCATTAGCCAACTGGGTCTGACACTGCACCCAACTATGGCAGAATATAATTCTTTCCAAGAGCACGTGTCACTCTGACCAAAGTAGACCATATCCTGAGTTGTAAAACAAACCTCAAAAAATTAAATGAATTTAGGGGCACCTGGGTGGCTCAGTCAGTTAAGTGTCCGACCCCAGCTCAGGTCATGATCTCAGAGCTGGTGAGTTTGAGCCCCACGTCGGGCTCTGTGTCCACAGCTCAGAGCCTAGAGCCTATTTTAGATTCTGTCTGCCTGTCTCTCTCTCTCTCTCAAAAATAAATAAACATTAAAAAAAATGAATTTAAATCACACAGAGATTGTTCTCTGACCATAATGGAACCATACTGGAAATCAATAACAGAACTTCCAGTAAAGTCTCCAAACACTTGGCAATGAGACAGACAGCATGCATCTAAATAACCTAATGGCTTAAAGAGGAAATCTCAAAGGACACCAAAACCACACTGAACTGAATGAAAATGAGATACGACACGTTCAAATTTGTAGGGTGAGGCTAAGGCAGCGCTGGGAGGGAAATTTATAGCACTAAATGCTCAGAAAAGAAGAAATCTCTCAAAACAGTAATCAAGCCCTCACTCAAGAACCTGGAAAAAGGAAGAGCAGAACAAGCCCAAAGCAAGCATAAGGGAGGAAACAAGATAAGAGCAGAAATCAGTGAAACCGAACAGACAAAAATCAACGAATCAAGAAGCTAGTTCTCTGAAAAGAGCAGTAAAATCGATAAATCTTGATAGGCTGACAAACAAAAAAGAGAGATAACACAAATTACAGTTACCAGAAATGAAAGACAGGTTATCCCTCCGTTCTCTGCACACATTAATAGGATAAGAATTAATTACTATGAATAACTTTTTGTACAGAAATTTGACAATGTAAATGAAATGTATCAACTTTTCAAAACCTACAAAATGCCAAAACTCGCCCAAGAAGAAAGATAATATTAATAGTTCTGAAACTATTAAATAACATGAGTTTGCCATTTTAAAACTCCCATAAAAGAAATCTCCAGCCCTGGAGAATTCCACAAAGCATTTAAAGAAGAAGTAACATCGATTTTACACAATTTCTTCCCAGAAAATAGAAGAGGGACCATTTCCCAACTCATTTTACGAAGCCAGTATTGCCCTGATACCAAGATTCGGCAAAGACAGTACGAAAAAAGGAAACTACAGATCAGTATCTTACATGAACTTAGACACAAAATGTTATGTGCCATGTTAACCTTGTTAAAAAAGGATTAAAGAAGACGATTTAGGTGATATAAAAAAAAGTTTATTTCATACTTTATGAAGTGAGCAGTCTCCTATTTTGTAGCTCTCTGAAAGATAAAGACTAAAGAACAAAGAAGAGACAAATAGAAAATATCTGATTGGCTTGAGCCACATATTCAAGCTTGTTGGGAGTGAGAAAGGCTCAGAGTGGGCTTGGCATTTGAGGACCGGCTGACTGGGTTGCGCTTCTGGTCAAGCGGTGTATTTAGGGGGACACGAAAGTTATGTGAGTTTCAGTTTGCCGATGTGGCACCCCCATGCAGGAGTGCCTCCATCTTGGGCCTAC
Organism: Panthera onca; assembly: GCF_046562875.1. NCBI lineage: Eukaryota > Metazoa > Chordata > Mammalia > Carnivora > Felidae > Panthera > Panthera onca. The sequence goes on along the minus strand of NC_138357.1, from coordinate 18,455,014 downwards.
AAAGTTATTTCAGCAACCCGCAAAAGAAAAATACCCCATTACTATATCAACTGATTCAAAAAAAGCATTTGACAAAATTCTAAACTCATTCATTGTCTTAGCTCAGGCTTCTATACCAAAATTCCATAAATTGGGTAGCTTAAACAACAGAAATTTGCTTCTCACAGTTCACGAGGCTGGAAAGTCCAAGATCAAGATGCCAGCAGATGAGGTTCCCAGTAAGGAATTTCTTACTTACTTTCCCGGCAGGAAGTAGTATCACTGTATCCTCATATGGTGGAGAGAGAGATTTTGTGTCTCTTCTTTTATAAAAGGTGTTAATCCCATCATGAGGGCCACACTCTCATCACTTGATCTAACGACCATCCAAAGATCCCAATTCCAAATACGGTCACATCAAGGAATGGGGCCTCAGCAGATGAATTCCGGAGGGACGCAAACATTCAGTCCATAACATTTATGATAAAAACTGTCACCCAACTAAGACTGGAGGTGAACTTTTTCAACTTGATAAAAATCATCTAGAAAACACCTACGGCTAAAATACATAATGGTGAAGTACGGAATGTTTTCCCCTGAGAACAAGCAAGGATGTCTACTCTCCCCACTCTTAGTCATCATAGTGCTGAAAGTCCTCAACAGTACAAAAAAAAAGGCAAGAAAAAGAAATAAAAGACATACAGTTTAGATAGAAAGAAACAAAGCTCTTCCTACTTGCAGATATTATATTGTCTGAGTATACAATCCCAGGAACCTACCAGAAAGCACTGAGAAAAAGTGAATTCAGCAAGGTCACTGGTCACTAGACACAAGAAAAACATAAAAATATCAATTGTATTTTTGTCTGCTGGCAATGAACAAACGGGAACCAGAATTAAAAACACAATACCACTTATAATCATCAAATAAAATGATATAATTAGGATAATTGTAACAAAACTTGTACAAGGGCTGTACGCTGAAAATTCCAAATAAGCAAATAAGCACATGAAAAGATGTTCAACATTATCGGCCATTAGAGGAATGCAAGTTGAAACCACAATGAGATATTATACACCTATCAGAATGACTAAAATGAAAAATACTGATGATAGCAAATGCTGATGAGGATGCGGAAAACCCAGATTTTCAAATGTTGCTGGTGGCAATCTAAAATGGTGCAGACATTCTGGAGCATAGTCGGTCGGTCTTTTATAAAATTAAATATACACTTGTATACCATTCACCAATTGGTCCCCTGGCCTTTATCCAGATAAATGCAAATTTACGTTCACACGAAAACCTGTATGGGAATGTGTATAAAGGCTTTATTCACCATCTCTGAAAGCTGGAAACACCCCTAGAAAACCTTCAGTGGGTGAGTGGTGTATTCAAACGATGGCATATCCACACTATGGAATACTACTCAGCAATATAAAGGAAAGAACCTTTCGTATACACAACTTGGATGGATCCCAGGGACGTCATGTTGAGTGAAAAGAATCCAGCCTCAAAGGGTTACATATTAAAAGATTCAATTTATTTAACATTCTCAAAATAACAAAAGTATAGAGGTGAAGATTAGTGCAGTGTTTCTGAACCCTGTTTTTTTTTTCATTATTGGACTCCCTAAGAAGACTGCTTTAGTTTTGACACTTTTGCTTCCGATTCCCCCCATAGAATTAAATATGAAGGAATAAGATCTAATCAAGCAGCGTTGAGTTTTGGAAGGCCACAATCATTCTAATGCCTATGATTCTTTATCCGGGAGGAGGGAACACGTTGGAAGAGATAGGGCAGGAAGTCAGACTTCTCTGAGCATGCATTTTTGCGGAGTTTGGACTTCTGAAGTAATGCCACTGTTCTACATTTTCAGAGATAACATTTAATCAACAGGATGGGAGGAGGAACCCCAAACTGAATGCAATTAAGAAACAAATGACTCCAACTATGTTTCAAATGGATGACATAACCACATTGAAAATAACTCATCCAAGAAACTTTGGAACACAGTTCTCGGTCTCTATAGCCTCAGACTAGGGCTATAAAAAAAAAAAAAAAAAAACACAACTGCATGCAAATCTTCAACCCTTTTAAATACGTTTGTTTTATGTAGTAGTATGGGTGCGGCAACCCTGAAGCTATTTTATGTGTAGGAAAGTAAATGAGCTTTGCTGGAAACCAGGCCCCTCACTGGAAGAAGGGAGATAAAATTATAACACGGATGAAAGCAGGAAGTATCTTGTTGAGTTGGATTGGAATTGGAATCACCAGCGTGCACTCACAATTTCTCCAATGTTAAGAAAAAACGAATGTGGACTACAAAGTATTAAATATAGATGTACACAGATGTGTATGCATAGATGTATTCTATTCTACTAGAAAGTATTTATATGGAGAGAGAGATGGAACAAAGAGAGTGTTCTGTAAAACTGATTAGGAAATGATCCCTAAACTTTTCAAATAACCAGCAATTTGACTAAGTGCTCCTGCTTTTTTTTTTTAAACTTTTTATCTCCTCTCATTTTTTAAAGCACCTATGGTTTTATGCTCCTTTTATTTTAGAAGCAATGTGGCATACTGGTTAATAGAAATGAGTTTTGAAGTCAGATAGTCTGTGTTTAAATCCCAGCTTTTTCACTTATTAGCTGTGTGGTCCCAATGTAGTTATTTAATCTCCACAAAACTTGATTACCTGATCTGTAAAATGAGAGTAAAATGAGACGCCTCTCCTCGGCGGGGCATCTGTATACATCCCTCATAGAGGGCTCTATGAGCCAATGTACATAGAGGCCCAGCACACTTTACATGTTCAATATCTAATTCATATTATCACTACTGCATGCAATTAACATTATTGAGCGACGCAAGTCATATATTTAGGATATTTGGCTCCTTCCACAAGTAAGAAAATAGATAGTCCTTAACGCCTAATTCAGGTACCCAGATCAGGCAATCACATAACTTATCTGTTCGCGTGTGACGTATCGATACACGTTCCGGGAAGTCATAACGAAAATGTCAAAATATTTTTAAATTGTACACTTGCTATAATTCTTTCCATGGGAGAGGAACTCATCACAAGAAATTTTCCGCATTTTGGACTTTTAATCAGAATGGTTTCGTTACTAATGGAGCAGCAAGCTGTCACTACTAGGCTGAATGTGTCCTTCAGGAGACAAAGAGCGACGGTTCTGGGACAGGAAATAACCCAGAGTCAGCCATTTTGTGCTTGAGCCCTGGAACGGCCTTTTCTCGCTGTAAGACCTTGGGCAAATCACTTAAATTCTTTAAATATCCGTTTCCTCATCTGTAAGATCTGGATAATATTGTCTATTCATAGGATTGTTATGAGGATCAGGTGAGAAAGAGTGCAAACACATTTTTATAAACAGTGAAGGGCCTTACAAGTCTATCAGATGACCCAACATATTTTTGTGGCACAAACCTCAAAAACAAAGGGGAAAATGGTTCTAGTGTATTTTGACTTGGTTTTGTAAGCTGTGATTTTGTTACTCACTGAATGCCAATAGTATTCTCTGTAGCTATTCAAAGATAGATTTATAGGAGATATCAATTTAGTTCATGAACTGTAATGTTTTTGCTACTCGCTATGGTATGTGTCCTTTGTTTAACCTTTCCCTGGGCAGCCTGTTGAAAAGGAATTATCTTTTGGTAAGAAACTAATTGCTGTGAGGGGGGGAAAAAATCCCACAAACAAAATCGACTAAGATTTTTGGCTAATCGGTCAGAAAGCAGTTTACCTGCAAATACAAATGCGTTTCGCCACATTACTCGACACTTTTTCTGCTTTCAGAATTATCGGTACCTCCCGCTAGCGGCTCATCCAGAAATGGGATGAAAGTCCATATTGTTGGCTTAAATTTCCAAGTTTTCTCTGTGTTTTGTGAGACACTATCTCAAAGTGCCAAGACAACTGTGAAACTTTAAAAAGTACTTACCAACCTCTTTTTTTCTGTATGTGAGACTCATCTATGTCATAGATTCATTTAAATTGCCTGGCTATTTATACATTTTGTGGATAAAGTCTAGCTGTCCCCTCTAAATGACATAGTCTAGTTTACAATTCATTCATTTATTTAGCTGGATTTACCTAGTGTCTTTGTTCTCCAGAGCATCCTGATTCTTGTAGGAAGTAATAAAAAAACAAAGTATGATGCATTTTTCTATGAAACTTTCTGTTTAGGCTCATTCTGTTTTACATTTTAATTCAGATGCCAAATAAAGAGCATGTTTGGGCCACTTACTAAGTCATATTTCCCTGACTCAAGTTTTCTCATGACAAGAGCTACAGTCTTGTGAATTCCTAAGTACGAGTCTATAAACATGGGAAGCCTTGGTTTTCACTCTCAGCTCTTCAGATAACTCTACAAAACCTTACAGATGTCCTCAGATGCCACTCCTGAGGCTGTGGCTGAAATTTTAACTTGATATCTTCTTTCCCCCCAAATGATACTTCTTTTAAGAAGCACTTAGGAACATCTCAAAAATTTCTTTAAAAGTTCATCAGACTTCCCTCAGCCTCGTTATCCAAGGAAGTCTGGGCCACCATTTTGCTCAGTAATTATACAGAGGAGCTGGGGTCGGGACTCTGAGTCACGTGGTCACAAGATTCACTTGTAAGGTAAATAGCTAAGAAATAAGCAACTGAAGCTTCCTAGATCACCCTTTATTTGACCTTGATTCATTCTGTGTAGGCCCAAATGTGGTTTGATGAAGACATTGGAGGCAGGGAGACGTACGCGTCTGTGCAATCACGCAGGTAACAAAGAGAAAAGCATTTTCCTCTCGTCATAGACTCTTCAGGTCTAGATTAAAGAGCATTAAAGGTCGTCTACTCAAATCACCCATGTGATGGCAGAATCTTCTTTCCAATACTTGCCAAATCCTTGTCTGGCCCCTGCTTGGGCACTTGCAATGACAGTTAACTCACTGTCTTGGAAGGCAGCCAATATTCCATTTTACTCACATGAACCCAAAACCTGTAGCTTCCACCCGCCTGTTCTAGGTCTGCCCCATGAGGCCATTCAGAAAAAGCCTAATGCCTCATCCACCTAACCGTCTTGCAAATACTTGAGAACAGCCCTCAAGGGGTGCCTGATGGCTTAGTCGGTGGAGCATGCGACTCTTGATCTCGGGGTCATGAGTTGGAGCCCCACAGTGAGTATAGAGATTGCTTAAAAAATAAAATCTTAAAAAACAGAAAACAGCTTTCATGTCCCCCCCCCCCGTTATGTCTTCTCAAGGCTGAACATCTCTAGTTTCTTCAAGTGTTCCTCCTATGACAGCGGAGGTGCTTAATAAATGCTTGTGGGATGATTCTCTGGTTTTGACCACAACATTAAAAAATTAATATTCATGGAGTACTTACTCTGTGATACTTCACTGAGCCTTCGCAATAACCCGATTATTATTTACATTTTTACAGTTGAGGAAACAGAGACATGGAGTGTTTAAGTAACTTGTCCAAGGTCACAGTATAAGAGTGACACTCCAGCTCCTATTACGCTCTTACGCGTTCTTAAAAGTGTTGCTCAGAATGTGTCAACTAGACTCATAAAAATTCTTTCGAAGTGTTGCTCAGAAATGAACACCAATACCTTAGGTGCAGCCAAGAGTAAAATATGACTATCATCTACTTCTTAGATATTGTATTTCCATTAATGTGGTTTCACCTCTATTGAATGTTGGGGGAGGGGCAATGAATATTACTGGCTTTGCATTAAGCTCACCCTTTTATTTTTTCATCTTAATTTATTTTTGAAAGAGCGTGAGCGGGGGAGGGGCAGAGAGAGGGATACAGAGGATCTGAAGCCGGCTCTGCACTGACAGCGGCGAGCCCGATGCGGGGGCTCAAACTCAAGAACCTCGAGACTGTGACCCGAGCCGAAGTCGGTGGCTCAACCGCACAACCGCTCAACCGACTGAGCCACCCAGGTGCCCCAGCTTACTCGTTAAAGTGACGGCATTCTCGGGGTGCCTGGCTGGCTCAGTGGGTGGAGCATCCAACTCTTGATCTCAGGGTCATTGAGTTCGAACCCCACGTTGGGTGTAGAGATTACTTTAAAAAACATTGGCAGCATTCTCAACCTGTGTTCATGCAGCTGGTTTTCGGAACTCAAATATATTACCTTAGTTTTGCCCCTAGGACGTTTCATCTTTTTTGATTCGGTTAGTCTAACTTGTCACATCTACTGTCATACAAGTGAATTAACCATGCTCTATTGTCTTGAGAAGTCTGATGAACAGGGGAAGGCTGCAGAAAGAACAGGGAAAGGCTGCAAACCACTGGAACAGGTGCCATCAGTTCATTTAAGCACAATCATTCCATCAGTTGCCAATTCATCAGGTTGTTTAAACAGCCAGCTCATTCATGGCAGATTATTCACAATAGCCAAAAGTTGGGAACAATACAAATGTCCATCAACAGAGGAATAGATAAGCAAAATGTGGCACATACATACATAAAGGAAGGAAATTCTGGTACAGCCTACAACACAGATGAACCTTGAGACATCATGCTAAGTACAATAAGCCAAACACAAAAGGACAAATATTATATGATTCCACTTATATGAAGTATCTAGAGTAGTCAAATTCATAGAAACAAAAAGTAGAATAGAGGCTACCAGGGGCTGGGGGAAACGAGGAAACCCGAGTTATTATTTAATGGGTACCGAGGTTCTGTCTGAGATGATGAAAAGGTTCTGGAAATGGATAGAAATGATGGTTTCACAACATTGTGAACCTAGTAGTTAAAGCCACTGATTGTACACTTAAAAATGATTAAAATGGTAATTTTTATATAATGTATGTAATGTATATATTTAGGTTCTCGGACCCAATTTTGGGGGCTTTCCCCACATATCAGCGAAACAATTCTCACACACCAACACAGTGTCCTACAACTCAACTCAATTTTGATACTACCTACCCAGAGATGGCATTGGGTCCCACAATAGCTCAGTCCTATAAGACTGCTCCCCCTAGCCCCCATCTCAGGGGACAGTTCACAAATCTTAGTCGTCACCTGGGATTCTGACCAACGGATTATAAATTGGAGGTTCCAAAGACCCCCTCCTTGGGTTCAATTAATTTGCTAGAACAGGTCCCAGAACTCAAAGAAACATTTTACTTACTAGATTACTGGCTTATTATGAAAAGATCTAACTCAAGAACGCCCCGAAGGGAGAGCTGCATACATCAGGGTACTGGGAAAGGGAGAGGAGCTTCCGTGATCTCTCTGAGTGCCGCCCAGTCTCCCCACATCTCCACGGTTCACCAACCCAGAAGCTCTCCGAACCCCATCTTTTTGGTTTTTTAAGGAAGCTTCATTAATAGGCCCAATTAATTAAATCATTGGCCGTTGGTGTTGGATTCAACCTCCTCCCTCCCCTCCCTGGAAATTAGGGAGTGGAACTGAAAATTCCAATCCTGGGTTCAGCCTTGGTGCCCCTGGCAACCAGCCCCCATCCTTAGGTGAGTTACAAAAGTCAACTCATTAGCATACAAAAACGCCTTTATGGTTCTCATTTCTTAGGAAATTCCAAGAGTTTTTAGGAGCTCTGTGCCAGAAACAGGATCGAAGACCAAATATATATTTTTTTCCTGTTCTTTTTTTTTTTTTTTTTCTTTTTTTTAAAGCAGGGCTTCATGCCCAGTGCGGAGCCTGATGCCGGGCTTGAACTCACAACCCTGAGATCAAGACCTGAGCTGAGGTCAAGAGCCAGACGCTTAACCGACTGAGCCACCCAGGCACCCCCAAATACATATTTTTTAATTATAAATCATAATATCACAGTATATTTTACCACAATAAAAAAAAGTCATCCCATATTCCCCCACCCATCAAAGAGCCCTTGTCAAATGCCTATATGCTTTGCTGATGTCTGCATGCCCTGTATCTACATTTTATGATCAACCAGTTGGGTAATCTAATGCAACCTGCCTAAATTATCCTATCACAGAAAGAAATAAAGTTACTTTCGTTATAGTTTTTACAGATATAGATATAAACGTATCATTTCAATGAGTCCCTTCTTTATCTAAATACTCCAAAATATTTCCCTTTAATAATCTTTGCTAGAATTAATCATTGTATTAATATCAAGTTATTGTTAGGGAATCTACCTTCTCTTTGGTGGGGAAAGCTCTGTAGTATATGAAATATCACACACATAATATTTGTTATATAAATCCTTACCTTGCACATTAGTCGTATCCTTACTTTACACATGGAAAAAACTGAGGCTTTGAGAATTCTTTTTTTTTTAAGTTTATTTATTTATTTTTGAGAGACACAGAGACAGTGTGAGCAGGGGAGGGGCAAAGAAAGAGGGAGAGAGAGAATCCCAATCAGGTTTCTGGCCCTTCGCACAGAGCCCGATGCGAGGCTCGAACCCACAAAACCGTAGATCGTGATCTGAGCCAAAACCGAGAATCAGACACTTAACTGACTGAGCCACCCAGGTGCCCCTCTGAGAATTCTTTTTGTGACTTACCCAAGACCACAGTAGTAAATGTCAGAGCCAGAATTCATCACATATAGTTCTCCTGTCCACGTTGTTTCCTCCAAGTTCCTTTGCCTACTTTTCTCCGATTCTTCAATCCGAGAGGAAGAGTTGAAGTTATTTCTTTACTATGTCACCTATCAAATTGCACCATCAACCCAGTCCCTGGTCTAGACCAGTCTTCTTCTACTAATTGATGAACAAAGTTGAAACAAATCCCAGCATCTCAGTAAGGCTTGCTTCCTGGTTTCAACAGCAATAGCGAAGTCTTGACAGTCTCCAGAGCAGAATGATCTCGGAACGCAGTGTGTGTGTGTGTAGGCATGCGTGTGCGTGCGCAAGAGGTGGTGGCCAGGATTTGAGGATTCAAAGGGCCCTTCCAGGCACAGGTGGTCAGTGGTCTGTCAGTGCGTGGAGTTAGTTTTCAAATATACGAACGGGGGGAGCACAAACATTTAGTTCCTGGCGACTGGCATCGGCTAAATCATTCCCTACAGACCACAAGAGCTATGTGTTCTTGACTATAGCTTTACCCAAGTTGCTATAGACCTGTTAACACTTGAGTATCATTGCAGTGTCTTCAACTAGGCAGATGTGACTCTTCAAGAAGGAAGCCGCCCTTAGCGTAGCCTCGGAAGTAGCTTTACTTAGTCTTCTTCTTCTTTCTTTTCTGAGGATAGATTCCCTAAGAGTCTCTTTTGGTTTTCACCTTTTACTGCAAGTCACAGATCATTTTTACAAATTTCTTTCTTATAAGTAAACTCCATGCCACATGCGGGGCTCAAACTCATGACCACAAGATCGAGAGTTGCATGCCTTACTGACAAAGCCAGCCAGGAGCCCTGCAAGTCTCAGATGATTTAAAACTCCTTCTAGTCACTATCCATGGCTAGCTATGACACCCTCTTGTGTATTTTCCCTTGCGTGTGTGTCCTTGACTTCTGGTGCCTTCACGCCTTCATTCAATCAGTAAGCAGTAACTGAGTATCCTATGAGTTAAGCACTGAGCGTATGGGGATGAACATCTTTGAAACAGTTCTTGTCCTCGTGGAGTTTCTAGTCTAGTAAGACTGAGTACTTGGCTGGCTCAGTCAGAAGAACATGCAACTCTTGATCTCGGGGTCGTGAGTTCGAGCCCGTGTTGGGTGTAGAGATTACTTAAAAATAAGATCTTAAAAATAAAACCCTATACTAAGGTTGTTGGACATTATCCTGAAGGCTATAAAGAGTGTATGATTTATTTTAAGCAGGGGAGTAGCATGATGACATAAATGTTTATTTTATAATCAATCTGGAAGCAGCATGGAGAACGAATTGGGTGGGAGAACCAAGAAAGGAAGTGTGAAGAGCAGTGAAGAGGGCGCTATGTGAATTGGGAGGCTAAAACCTAAGGGGGTGGGGGCCCCTGGGTGGCTCAGTCAGTCGAGCGTCAGACTCTTGATTTCGGCTCAGGTCATGATCTCACGGTTCATGAGTTCCAGCCTCTCACTGGGATTCTCTCTCTCTCTCTCTCTCTCTCTCTCTCCCTCTGTCCCTTCCCCCGCTCGCTCTCTCTCTTTCTCTCCCTAAAATAAAAAATAAATACATAAATAAAAATAAATACAAACCTAAGGGAAAATTTTCTCAAAATCAAAGCCAAGTTTTCGAGAGTCTCTGATTCTCAAGAGGCAAAGGTCAGCAGTAAGGACTCTGGCGGGGAGGGCCTTGGTAAATGTTGCAGGCCCTGGTGATTATGCTCTATGAAACAAGGGGCAACCAAGGTAGCCTAAGCATGACCAAACAATCAACCAACCTTCAGCAGCTCAGCCCCTGGCTGGTTAAAATGATCGATCACCTGTTCTATCTGCCCAGCAAAGGATGAATAGCTTCTTTCTTTCTTTCTTTTTTTAAAGTAGGCTCCTTGCCCAATGTGGGGCTCAAAGTCACAACCCTGAGGTCAAAAGTCACACACTCTACCAACCGTGCCAGCCAGGTACCCCCAAGAATGAATACTTCCTGAAGGAAAAGAACATCAGCATGAGTCAGAGGGTCTGTAACTTTTATATACAATGCCCAGCATTGAACTAAAACCTACTAGGCGTGCCACGAGGAAACGATAGATTGTAGAAACAGACCCGCAAAGATCCACAAATCTGAGTTAACAGGCAAAGACTTGAAAATAATGGTGATGAATATATTGAGAGAAAATGGATGATAAGATGAAGAATTTCACCAGGGACTTGGAATCTATAATAAGGAATTGGGGAGGGGAGCACCTGGCTGGCTCAGTTGGTAAATTATCCAAATTCTGATCTCAGGGTTGTGAGTTTGAGCCCCACATTGGGCGTAGAGCTTACTTTTAAAAAATAAAAATAAAAAATGAAGAATCATGGGGCACTTGGGTGGCCCGGTCGGTTAAGCATCTAACTCTTGGTTTTAGCTCAGGTCATGATCTCACAGTTTGTGAGATCAAGCCCCTACGCTGGGCTCTGTGCTGACAATGTGGAGCCTGCTTGGGATTCTCTCCCTCTCTGTGTGACTCCCTTGCTCTCTCTCAAAAAAAAAATAATAATAATAAGGGGCGCCTGGGTGGTACAGTAGGTTGAGTGACCAACTTCGGCTCAGGTCATGATCTCATAGTTTATGGGTTCAAGCCCCTTGTCCATCTCTGTGCTGACAGCTCGGAGCCTGCTTTGGGTTCCGTGTCTCCCTCTCTCTTTGTCCCTCCCCTGCTCACACATGGTCTCTCTCTCTCTCTCTCAAAAATAAACATTTAAAAAATTAAAAAGAAAAAATAAATATATAAAGCTTAAAACACTTAAAGAATCAGCAGATGAGTTCCCCAAGATGGTGGAGTAGGAGACCTCCATTTTCCCACAGAGATCAACAACTAGCTACCCACAAACAAACCCTACTCTGGGAGAGCTTAGGAGTCCACTTCAACTTCGGCAGCACAATGAAACAAAAAAAACCGGAGAATTATCACACAAAAAGGAAAGGACAGCTTCATTTTGTCCGCATCGTCCCACCCCCCAGGCTGGCACTGCTTAGTGCCAAGAGGGAACTCCCAGCTAGAAAAAGTTCCCCTGGCCAAAAAAGGGACAGCAGGGTGAATGACCAGTGTCTCTAACCTCTCGGGGCCCTGTGTGAAGGGCCCACTTCAGTTTCATCCCACCCAGAGACCAGCAAAACTAAGATGTGTAGAGATGGCCGGGAACAAGGAAGAAGGGCAGGGCTACTGGCGGCAGCCACGCAGCAGGAACGAGACAGTGCCCTGTCACCCACTCTGCAGAGAACCCCGGGAGCTGTCACCGCTGAAAACCAATGGCTGGCACAACCACTGAGGAAGCCCTGCAGACTTCACAGGTTTTTGCCCACAGGTTTTTGTGTTCACGAACCGCCAGCCCTGCAGTCCTCCCGCTCCCTCCTCCACCTCCACCCCCACAACCACAGCCAGAATCCTGGATCCGCGGAGCCCTTGGATCTGCAGCTGTGTGAGTGTAGGACTTCTAGCTGGCCCCCTGCAGCCAATCCCCAGCACAGTGCTTGCCAGTAGGCTCACCCCTCCAGTTGTGCCCCTGCATGCCCCCAGCCCTACTGCCAACACTGGCCTCCATGACCACGTACCTACCTGTGGTGAGATCCTGGTGCTACCATACGACCCAGCAATTCTGCCTCTGGGTATGTATCTGAAGGAAACAAAATCGCTCTCTCAAAGAGCTATCTGTACCCCCACGTTCACTGCGGCATTATTTACAATAGCCAAGGCATGGAAACCACCTAAGTGTTCACCGATGGATGAATGAATGAAGAAATATACAATGAATGAAATATACAATGAATGAAGAAATATACAATGGAATATTATTCAGCCACCAAAAAGAAGGAAATCCTGCCATTTGCAACAACATGGACAGATCTTAAAGGGCATTACGCTAAGTAAAATAAGTCATATACAGAAAGACAAACACTGTGCACCTCACATGCGGAATCTGAAAACATCAAAGTCATAGAAACAGAGCAGGTTGATGGTTACCAAGGGCTGGTGGGGGGGGAGGTGTGGGGGAATGGGGAGATGTTGGTGGAAAAGCACAAACTTTCAGTCGTAAGATGAATAACTTCCAGGGATGTAATGTACAGCATGGTGACTCTCGTGAACGATACCGTATTCCATCGTTGAAAGTTGCAATGAGAGTAAATCTCAAATGTGCTCACCATAACTACAACAATAACACAATGGTAATTATGTGAGGTGGTAGATATGTTAACTAACCTTATTATGGTAAAAATTTTGCAATCTATACAGGTATCAAATGAAACACATTGCATACTTAAACCTACACGGTATTATATGCCAATTGTATCTCAGTAAAGTTGGAAAAAAGAATCAGATGGAAATTCTAGAACTGAAAACTAACATCTGAAACTAAGAACTCAACACAAGCATTTAACAACCAAATAGACCCAACAGAAGACAGGATCCATGAATTGATAATTAAATACATAGCACCTAAACTGTAGTGCAGAGAGGAAAAAAAAAAGAATAAAAAAACAGAGAAAAGAACAGACATGTGGGACACATTGAAAAATGTCTAATATATATGTAGTTTAAGTCCCTGAAGGAGAGGAGAGAGAACCAATGGGGTAGAAGTAATAATTGAAGAGGGGTGCCTGGGTGGCTCAGTCGATTAAACGTTGGACTTTGGCTCAGGCAATGATCTCATGGCTCCTGAGTTCGAGCCCCGCATTGGGCTCTGTGCTGACAGCTCACAGCCTGGAACCTGCTTCGGATTCTGTGTCTCCCTCTCTCTCTGCCCCTCCCCCCTCCTTGTGCTCTCTCAAAAATAAATAAACGTTAAAAAAATTAGAAGTAATATTTGAAGAGATTCTGGATGGGCTTTTTCCAAAACCGAGTAAAGATGTTAACACACAGGTCCAAGAAATTCTATCTAGAGGCCAAATACTCATACACAAAAGCACACATAGAGGCATGTCACAATAAAATTGCCTGAAGATTAAAGGCAAAGCCTTAAAAGCAACCAGAGGGAAAAGGACGAATTACCTTCAAAAAAGCAAAATAAGTCTTAGAAATGACTTCCCCGAACATTTTGAAATGTACTCCCCTAAAATCAAGGATCTAACTTATGAGTACGCCTTTAGTTCTTTTTGTTATAATTCCAAGTTACTGCCAACCCAGTCACTTACTTTCAGTGTTATTGACACCTCGGTATTTTCAACAGGTTCTCCAGAATGAGATCCATACTCAGTGGGCGGCAGCATGGAAGGGTGGAAATAGCAGGGTTCTGCCTCTATCAAGCTCTGTGACCTTGGGCCAGTTGGTTCACGTCTTTAAACCTCGGTGATGCTTCTCATCTGCAAAATGCAGACAGCATCTATCTTGTCGGGTTAGTGTGACCATTACATGAACGATGCTTACAGCACAGTACCCATTATGGTATAAGAGTTCTGTGAAAGGCAGCCAGTATCTTCTTTTAAGATAGAACCGTTTGAGCGGAGCAAGGGTTTAGCAAATGTTTCGCTTGTGACAGAAAGAGACCCAACTGCGAGCATCTGATGATAAATTGGCTGATGAGTCCAACCACCATCTATTGGAGCACTTACCATGTGCCGGTTTACCTTTATTTACCCTCAATAAACAGTACTGTCAGTGTTCCCATTTTACGGTTGGGGAAATTGAGACTTAAGGAGGCTTAGCAACGCACTTAGAGTGCAAATGGCAGAGCCCAGATCCAAACCAATATGCCTCCGACTTTGAAGTTGTGCTCTGGGTGTTAGGTGACCCTCACCACTCATCTCTGCAAGGTCACCATGGCTCTTGGCAAGCTTGTCCACATGAAAGCCTGTTACACCGCACAGTGATGTCGCTTTCACGCCGCTCCTCCGTTCGCCGGGCCCGGGGTTCTCTGTGGTTTCTTCACTCTCTGCCTCGCGTCCTTACACACAACTGGATGCCTCTGATGTCTTGAACTATGACATCGCCCTCTGATTTTGTTTTTTTTAAATGTGGTTATCGTTCTGCTGTGACAAACTTCACTTTCCCATTGTTCACTTGCCTCAGTGACATCTCAGTCCCATCCCCCAAGTTTCCAGTCCGGTGCAATGACTCACAAGGTGCATCTTAGTAATTAAGACTTATGCTGATTTCTAAGCTTCAGGCTCTGATTGCACTCAAAGTTCTCTTCTCAAAGGGCGGAGAAGAGTGCCCACCTTGGGTCTAGAGCAGAGTAGGGGGTTTCCTTCTCTCTTGAGCTCTCCTCCCTCTTCTCTGCCTTGAGAACTTTAGGGCTGGGATAGGAATGAGGAGGAGGAATATCTGACTAGTGTGGTGAGTTTCTTCTATTGACCCTATTGATGGGTCATCCATCCAGCACAGTGGATAGTATTGATCTCTCAACTGGGGTGTATATACATCCAGGAGGAGGTATCAGAGGCCTCATTGGATGCTGTAAGAAAATATTAGAACTTCTATCTATAGTTTTTTTTTTTTCCATTTATTTAAGTTTATTTATTTTGAGAGAGACAGAGACAGTGCGAATGGCAGAGAGGCAGAGAGAAAGGGAGACAGAGAATCCCAAGCAGGCTCCATGTTGCCGGTATAGAGCCCGACATGGGGCTCGAACTCATGAAACCAGAAGATCATGACCTGAGCAGAAACCAAGAGTCAGACGCTCAATCGACTGAGCCACCCTGGCGCCCCATATAGTTTTTTTTTAATCCAAAGAAATTTCTATACGTCAGCTTCACTAATGTTTCATATGCAGATTGAAATCCATACCTTCCCTGGATCCATATAGCAGATGGTCACATACAAGGCCCCAGGGATTCTTGGGTAAGAGGGGGAGTTCCACAGAGCAGATGGCTTGCCGCGGTGTTCTCCCACATTCCTTGGATTTTTAGTTTGTAATTTACCTGTGGAGGGTTCAATGTATTATGCAAAGTATTATCTAATTTTAGCTAAACCAACTCAATATAATGAATAAATGGTTTCAGAAGATCTTTGCAAAGAACGCATGGGTTGAAGGAATGCTAATAATTATGAGCACAAAGAAAGAAAATGGCGGAGCAGAAGTTTCTCATTCTCCCAGTATAAGCACCTCTTCATCTCTGTTTTGAGGTGAAGAATCAGGCACTCTAATCAGATACAACAAAAAGTCAGGCAGGGGCTCCTGGCTGGCTCAGTCGATAGAGCATGAAGCTCTTGATCTCAGAGTTGTGAGTTCGAGTCCCATGTTGGGTGTAGAGATTACTTAAACTGAAATAAAATCTTTTTAAGAAGTCAGGCAAAGGTTTTTCTAATTATCAAGAAGATTATTAGAAATATGGATTTACAGTCACATCTCACTTCAAGTTCGCTTTATCATGTAGTCCCATTCTGTATATTCCAAGACAAATATTTGAAATATAAGCATCCCTCCTGATCCGATTCCATTAACTGCTTCCTTCACTCATTGATATAAAGTAAAACATAGATGGAGGAAGGGAAGGCCTCCAAGAGGATTTCAAGGTTTGAGTCCTGGGTGGCTGGATGAGTTGTGACATGGACAATTGAGAATTAAATGGTGAATATGGTGCTGCTTCTGAACAAGTGAAGTCTGAGGTCACAAGAAGATATCGAAGTGAAAAACAAATGGCGTACACGCAAAATTGAGCATTTAGAGATATGCACTTGAAGAGTTTCATTTTGAAGAACTCGAAAAAATGAATTTGTAAATTCAAATATTTTAAATAATTTCTTTTTATTTGAGAGAGAGAGAGAGCGAGAGCACATGAGCAGGGGGGGAGGGACAGAGGGAGAGAATCTTAAATAGGTTTCACACTCAGCACAGAGTCTGACGCAGCACTTGATCCCACGACCCTGGAATCACGACCTGAGCTGAAACCAAGAGTCAGACAACCGACTGAGCCACCCAGGCACCCTTGTAAATTCAAGTTTTTCATAAAAATTTTGTTTGTTTCTTTAAAAATTTTTTTAATGTTTATTTTATATTTGAGAGACAGAGCACAAGCAGGGGAGGGGCAGAGAGAGAGGGAGACACAGAATCTGAGGCAGGCTCCAGGCTCTGAGATCTCAGCACAGAGCCCGACGCAGGGCTTAAACTCACAAGCTGTGAGATCGTGACTTGAGCTGAAGTCGGACACTTAACCGACTGAGCCACCCAGGCGCCCCTGCCCCTGTTTGTTTTTTAAAGAAGGCTTCATGCCCAGCATGGAGCTCAACACAGGGCTTGAACTCACAACCCTGAGATCAAGACCTGAGCTGAGATCAAGAGTCAGACGTTCAACCAACTGAACCACCCAGGCACCCCATTAAAAAACATACATATTAAATGTTGACTGCATTTATATATAATTACACATTTTGAAGGAAATGTGTCAGTTCCAAAGTGATGGTGCATGCAAAAGTGTAAACACCATGTCATTTTAATTATACATTTTGCAAATAAAGCAATGCGTTAAAAAAAACAAAACCCAACCTGACTTCTCAGTGGAAACAACAGAAGCCAGAACACAATGGAATGGCATTATCTTAGTGTAAAAGAAAATGACTGTAAAAGCAATACTCCATAACCAGGGAAAATATCCTTAAGAAAGGTAGGTGCCATAGATATGTCAGACAAACAAAATCTGAGTGAATTTATAGTCAGCAAGCCTGCACTAAAGGGAATTCTTTTAGGTAGAAGGGAAATAATCTCAGATACTAAAAAAAGGCAGGATGGAATGAAGAGCAACGGATAACTAAATATGTGGATAAAAACAGATCGATTTGATTGCACAAAACAATCATAATAATGGCCAGTAGCATTTAAAATATAGAGACAGAATAAGCATCAGGAAGGAAATTTGCAACTGAGAGGATGGTAGAGACCTCTTGAATGTGTTGCCAAGAGAAACTGTCTCCTTCTCCTGGGGAATATTCTGGTTATAAATTACAGAAACTCATATCAACTCAAAAAAAAAAAAAAACAAACAAACCAAAAAACCAAAAAAAGCCCCCAAAAATATATATAAAGAGAGAATTAGGGACACCTGGCTAGCTCTGTGGGTGGACCATGTGACTCTTGATCTCAGGGTTGTAAATTCAAGCCCCACATGGGATGTAGAGATTACTTAAAAATAAAATATTAATATATATTAATATTAATTATATTAATAAATAAATTATGATTATGCATTTGATAATTAATATTAATTATATATATAGAGAGAGAGAATTAAATATTCTCTCTATATATTCTTATAGACAGAATTAATATTCTCTCTCTATATAGAGAGAGAGAATTAAAATGCATGCCATCATGGAATTTGAGTGGGGTTTATCCCAATGCCTAACTTCAGAGTTGGGCATGTGATATAGATCCAGCCAATAAAATTCCATGATGATTGGTTAGGCGAGGGGTATGTGACCAAAGATGGACCCATAAGAACCAGCAAGTACCAGCATTGAAACTTTTGTGGAAACTATTGTGAGTATTCCAAGGCTTAACATAACAGTGAGATGGCCTATCTAAAATGAATGCAGAACACAAGGAAACAGAAATGATGAAGAGAGAGGTTTATTTGGGATTTAAGCTCTTAGATCCAGCCATACCTAAAGCTAGTCCTATCTCAGGAATTTGCAATTATGTGTAACAGCTTCCTTTTTTTTTTTTTAAGTAAGCTCTACACCCAATGTGGGGCTTGAACTCACAACCCCAAGATTGAGAATGTCATGCTCTACTGACTGAGCCAGCCAGGCACCCCAGAGAGAGAGGGAGAGAGAGAGAGAGAGAGAGAGAGAGAGAGAGAGAATGAGTGGGGGAGGGGCATGGAGAGAGGGAGAGAGAATCCCAAGCAGGCTCCACACTCAGTGAAGACCCCCCCCACTTCGGACCCAAACTCATGAACCATAAGACCACATCCTGAGCTGTAATCAAGAGTCGGCCACTTAACGGACTGAGCCACTCGGGAGCCCCACAACCTTCAGTTTTAAACACAAACCAGTTTCTAACGAACATTACTCCTACTCTATATGCAGGGAACAAAGTCTTCTGGTTTGGAGCCAAGACTCAGAGACTTCCTAACTCCAGCATTATCAGTGATGATCATCTGATAGAAAACCTGCCAGGTCCACCCTGGACATAGGTGCAGGCGCCTCATTGGGAGTCATCCCCCGTGGGGAACGCATTGGATGAGGGTGGGAGCACCAGGCTGGGCCGGGTCCCCAGGGCTCCTCACGGACCCAGGCCAGACATAGGCAGTCATTGTGGCCTCCATGTGGCTCCCGGGACTCTAACCTCCCATCTTGTTCCTGTGTCTGCCCACGAGGGGCACCCAACTCTCAAGTATGTATCTTGAATATAAGTTGAAAGTAAAAGGATGGTTAAAAGATGTATCCTGCAAACACTAACCACAAGAAAGCTGATGTCGCTGTGCTGATACCAAACAAAGCATGACTAGACGTAGAGAAGAATATTTCATAATAATAAAGGAATAAACTGGCTAGGAAAATATAACAAATTGTAGAGCTATATGCACCCATAACAGGTATAAAGCAAAAATCAATGGAACTAAAGGTGACAAATCCACAAGGACAATAGGAAGTTTGGAGGCACCTGGGTGGCTCAGTCAGTTAAGCCTCCGACTCCTGCCCAGGTCATGATCTCACGGTTTGTGAGCTCGAGCCCTGCTTCGGGCTGTGTGCTGACAGCTCAGAGCCTGGAGCCTGCTTCAGATTCTGTGTCTCCCTCTCTCTGCCTTTCCCCCACTCACACTCTGTCTCTGTCTCTGTCTCTCTCTCTCTCTCTCAAAAATAAATACACATTAACATTTTTTTAAGTTAATAACAAAAACTAAAAAAAAAACCAAAACCCATAAGATTGAACACACCTCTTTCAACAGCTGATAGAATAAAGAAACAAAAAATCAGTAAGATAGAAGATACAGATAACAAAATTAGCAAATTCCAGGTATCTAGATACTTACATATATAGATTCTATGTCGATACATATTGTGTGTATATATATATATGTATATATATATGTATACATATTACATATAGAAAACTCTCCATCCAGTAATAACAGAATATGTATCCTTTTCAAATGCAAATGTAACACATGCCGAAATTGACCATATACTGAGTCATAAAGCAAGCTTCAACAAATTTCAAATGATTCAAACCGTTTAGAGTATGCTCTCTCACCACAGAAAAACCAAGCTGGACATCCATAACACAAAGATGACTCCAAAATTCTCAAATGCTTGGAAAGTAAGCAAAAATAACAAAAAAAAATATCATAATACAATGAATACAATTTTAAGCCCATAAATTCAACAACTTGTATGAAGCGATAAATTGCTCACGAAACACAACTTCCCAAAGTGACGCACAAGTAAACAGAACGTAGTCTAAATAATCTGTTATCTATTATGGTAATTGAAGCACCTTTCTAAACACCTCCCAAAGAAAACCCCAAGACCCAGATGGCTGAACCAGTGAATGCTTCTAGACATCTAAGGAAAAAAGAAAAAACTAATCTTTACAAACACTTCAAGAGAACACAAAAATAGTGAAACATACCTAAATGCTTTTAATGGGGCCCAAATAGCCTGTTACCAAAACCTAACAAGGATTATAAGAAAGGAAAATTGCCAAAAATCTCTCTTGTGAGCATAGATGTGAAACTTCTAAATAGAATATTAGTAAATGAATCAAGAGCTATATATAAAGAACAGTACATCAGAAACAAATTTTTTTCTAGGAATATAAGGGCTAATGTTCTAAAGCCAATAAATATAATCACTATATAAATAGATAACGATTGCAAAATCTTATCCTCATCATCTTGATAGATGCAGAGGAAAATCTTCAAAAATATAATGTTCAGATGTACCTTCCTGGCTCCAGGTCAAGCTTGAGGTGTGCATGGCTGTGGTGGTGAGAGCCTGAATCCAGCAAGGGGTGGGGTGGGCGCCTGTGGCCAGGGGACCTAGAGGGCAGACCGCGGTGATGGAGACCAGCAAGGCTGACTGGGCCGTGGACCTAACACCAGGAGTAGCCCAAGCAGTCCTTCCTCTGCATCAAGCTTCTATTCCTGAGTTTCTGAGTGACCTGAGTTGGGGGGGGGGGGTCGCACTGGAAATCTCGGGGTGAAGGGTGCATGGCCCTGCCTTAGGGATCCTGGAGTGTGGGAGGGGGTCAGTTCTGTCTTTGAGGAGCATTTGGATGAGGGCTCTTAGCTCTGTGTCAGGGATCTTGGAATGTAGGAAGCTGTGGGAGTACGAAGGGCTCAGACACGGCCCTGTTCTTTGGAGAGTCTGGGGTCTCAGAGCGCTCAGGCTCCTTCTTTGGGGACTGGGCCAAGGGTACAGGTACTGTCCCAAGGAACTTCAGACGAAGGAAACTCGGTCCCAGTCCTAGGGATCCTGCCCAACATTCATCTGACACTTCCCTGGAGTAGCCAGAGAGATTGAGACACGGCAGCAAGCAGAATGGAGCACTATCAGAAAGCTGGCCCTGTGGAACTCCCAGCAGCCCCCAGGGGCACTCACCAGCCTGCGACCCACACCTAGCTCCATCTGTGGCCTCTGACCCTAAAGAAAGGCTGGAGACACAGGGTCCTGAGGACGTCCCGAGCAAGCTGTTCTCCAGACATGAATGTCTAGGATGGCTGTGCCTTCTCTGAGAAGCCTCTGTAACTGCTCAACATTCCCACCATGACTTGAATCCACATGACTTGAAGAGTGGCGGGTGTGGGGTTTCTGCTGCATTCTGGAAGGCTTCAGGAGGGCTTCCTCTGCCTTCTACATACAGTGCTTCTGACAGAGGTCCAGGGAGTGGGTTGGAAACAAAGGTTCTGCCTGTTTGTGTGGAAAAAAAAGTATATATATAATATTCATTCATGATTAGAAAAAAATATTTGGAGCAAATTCATAATAGAAAGGAGCTCTCTCTTGATCTTATGAAGTGTATCTATAAAAAATTAAAAACTATACCAAACATCATGCTTAATGATGAATTATTGAAAACTTCCCCCCTGAGATCAGGAAGAGACAAATAATTCTGTTATCATAGCTCCTATTCAATATCAAACTTGGAATCCAGTGCAAGAACACAGGAAAAAGCAATAAAGAACATATGGTAGGAAAAGAAGAAATAAAACTGTCATTATTTACTACATGATTTTGCACCAAAAAAATCCAAAAGAATCTACAGAAAATCTATTAGAATTAGTAAGCAAATTTAGTACACACTTAGGTATATATGAAAAAGCCAAGTATATTTCCACATACCAACATCAAATAAATAAGAAATGAAGTTTTTAAAAGATGCCATTTACAATAGTTTAAATAACATTAATTAAGGGCGCCTGGGTGGCTCAGTCGGTTAAGCATCGACTTCAGCTCCGGTCATGATCTCACGATTTGTGAGTTCGAGCTCCACATCGGGCTCTGTGCTGACAGCTCAGAGCCTGGAGCCTGCTTCGGATTCTGTGTCTCCCTCTCTCTCTCTGTGCCTCCCTTGCTCTTGCTCTGTCTCTCTGTCTCTCTCAAAAAAAGAAACATTAAAAAAATTTTAAATAAATTATTAGCATCAATTAATCAGGAATAAATCTAACAAAAGATGCCCAAGGGCTTTATACTGGAGACTACAAAATATTGAGAAAATTCCAAAAAATGACATAAAAATAGAAGGATTACCGTACTTATGGATTACTAGACTCAATATGGTAAAGATATCAACTCTCTCCAAATTGATCCACCAACTCAATGCAATAGCAATAAAAATCCCAATAGGTTGTTTTTTCCATTAAGAAATTGACACACCCAGGGGCTCCTGGGTGGCTTAGTTGGTTAAGCGTCTTACTTCAGTTCAGGTCATGATCTCACGGTTTGTGAGTTCGTGCTCTGCATCGGGCTTTCTGCTGTCAGCGCACAGCCAGCTTTGGCTCCTCTGTCCCCGTCTCTCTCTGCCCCCCCCCCCCGCCCCCCCGCTTGTGCTCTCTCTCTTTCTCTCTCTCTCTCTTTCAAAAAGAAACATTAAAAATTGTTTTAAATACAATAAATAAAAATTTGAAAAAAAAGAAATTGACACACTGATTATAATATTTATATGGAGGTGCAAAGGGTCAAAACTAGCCAAAAATGTAATAAGGATCTAAATGAGGATAGTAGACCAACAAAAGTTCCACAAGAAAGCAAAGGAGAATATATTCATGACCTTTGCAAAAACAATGATTTCTTTAAAAAAAAATCAAAAAGCACAAACCATAAACCATAAAAATGAAAGTTGATAAACTGGATTACATCACATTTAAGAAATTCTGTTTATGGAGAGACTCTATTAAAACACTAAAAGCTAGGCACAAAATGGGAAATGATACTTGTATAGTCTATAAATGACAAATGACTTGCTTTTCTCCAAAATATATGAAGAATTCCTACAAACAGTGAAGAAAAAGGCAGAGGCACCTGGGTAGCTCAGTCGGTTAAGTGTCTGACTCTTGATTTCGGTTCAGATCACGATCTCACGGTTTGTGGGATCGAGCCCCACACTGGGCTCTGTGCTGACAGTGTGGTACCTGCTTGGGATTCTCTTTCCCTCTCTCTCTCTCTCTCTGCCCCTCCCCTGCTCTCTCTCTCTCTCTCTCTCTCTCCCCCCCCTCAAAATACATAAATGAACATTAAAAAAATTAAAATAAATAAAACAAGAGTGTCAATTAAAAAAATACTTGAACAGGCATTTTCCTTTTAGCACTGTTTTAGCTACAGCCCACAGATTTTGATACACTGTATTATCATTTCAACTCATTCAAAATATTTTCTAATTTACCTTCAGGTTTTTGCTTTGACCCATGGATCATACAAAGATCTGTTGCTGAATTTCTAAGAGCTTGGAAGATTTTGTCATTGCTCTTACCTGTCTGGAGTTGATTTCTAGTTTAATTCCATACGGTCAGAGAAAATTTCATTTCTATCATATTTCTTAAGGTTTGTTTTATGACCTAAGATATAGACTGGGAGGCCCGGGTTTTTTTTATTATTATTATTATTTTTAAGATGTGTGGGGCTCCAACTCACAAGCTTGAGATCAAGAGTCACGTGCTCCACTGATAGAGAGTTCTTTGGGGTGAACACAAGTGACCCCAGATGGTAACTCAAATCTACATGAAAAAGCAAAGAGCACCAGTAAAGGTAATTATATAACTATAAAAGACATACAAATCTATATTGCATCTCCTGTCTCCTCTTAATTTAAAAAGCCAATGTGTTGGGGTGCCTGGGTGGCTTAGTCGGTGAGGCATCTGACCTCAGCTCGGGTCATGATCTCACGGTTCACGAGTTCAAGCCCCTCATTGGGTTCTGTGCCAGCAGCGGGAAGCCTACCTTGGATCCTCTGTCTCACTCTCTCTGTCCCTCCCCCATTCGTTCTCTCTCTCTCTCAAAACTAAGTAAAAAACATTAAAAAAACACTAAAAATAAGATTTTTAAAAAGCCAGTGTATTAAACAATATGTGTGTAATTGTATCATTGTTCCTACAACCTATACAAATGTCATATATTTGACAACAGGAGCACAAAAGAGGTTGGGTGGCGGGGAATCAAGTTGTATTGGAGTAAGGAAATGACACCAAATGTTGACTGCAACCCACAGGAATGAATGAAGACAACTAGAACTGGGAAGTAAAAAGGCAAATATAACAAACTGTCAATATATACTTGGTCTCTTCTTTTCCCAGCTTATTTACTAGATATAAAATTATATGCAGTAATAATTGTAACATTATATGTTTGGATTTGTAACATATATAAATGTAACATGTATAACAGTAATAGCACATAATGGGGAAGAGGGAATATATATAGTATAATAAATAGTATATAGTATTCCTATATAGGAGTACTTCCATATGTTGCTGAAAGTAAGTCAGTGTACATTTGAGATGGATTCTGATAAGTTCAGATGTGTATGAGAAACCCTAGAGCAACCACAAAGAAAACCACTAAAAAAAAAAAAAAGAATAAAAAATGATTATATAAGCATTAAATTGCTATACTAAAAAATAGTCATTCAGTGCAAAAGAAAGTAGTAAAGGAGAAATAGAGAAATATTAAAAGCATGAGATTTTATAGAAAAAGAAAAAGATGTAGCAATGTAAATCCAACTGTATAAATAATAGAGTTAAGGTGAATGGATTAGGGGCGCCTGGGTGGCTCAGTCAGCAGAGCGTGCAACTCTTGATCTCGGGGTCGTGAGTGCGAGCCCCATGTTGGGGGTAGAGCTTACTTAAAAAAATAAAAATAAAGTGAATGGATTAAATAATCCAATCAAGAGGCAGAGAATGTGAGACTGGAAAAGAGAAAACAAGATCCAACTACATGTTGCCTACAGGAGGAGTCATAGTTTAGATTCAAAGATACAAATAGATTAAAAGTCAAAGGATGGGAAAACACATATCACATAATTAGCAACCATAAGGAAGCTGGAGTGACTCCACTAACATCAGACAAAATAGAGACCAAGGCAAAAATTATTACTAGACACTAAGAAGGACATTACATATTGATAAAAGAGTCAATACACCAAGAACATACACCAACTATTAACACACATACACCCACAGCAGAGCCCCAAATACATGCAGTAAAAACTGACATAAGTGAAAAGAGAAATTAGACAATTCGACAATAGTCGAAGAGCTCAATACCTCAATTTTAACAATAGATAGAAAAACTAGGCAGAAGCTCAAAAGGAAATAGAAATCTTGAATAGCACTATAAACCAACTAAAGCTAACAGATATGTATATAAAACAGTTGCACAAAACAAAGCAGAATACATATTCTTCTCAAGTGCACATGGAACATTCTCCAGGATAGACCATCTATTAGGCAATAAAACAAACCTCAATACACTTAATAGGATTGAAACCATACAATGCATGTTCTCTGATCACAATAAAGTGAAATTATAAATGAATGACAGAAAAAAAATTGGGAAATTCACAAATGTGTGGAAATTAAACAACATATTATTAAAAAAAATTTTTTTAGTGTTTATTTATATTTGAGAGAGACAGGGAGACAGGGGATGAGTAGGGGAGGGGCAGAGAGAGGGAGACACAGAATCCAAAGCAGGCTCCAGGCTCCGAGCTGTCAGCACAGAGCCCGACATGGGGCTCAAACTCGCCAACTGTGAGATCCTGAGCCGAGGTCGGACACTTAACCAGCTGAGCCACCCAGGCGCCCCTAAACAACACATTATTTTTAAAAAATGTATTTATTTATTTAGAGATTATTTATTTAAGTAATCTCTACATCCATCATGGGGCTCAAATTCACAACTCTGAGATCAAGAGTCACAGTCTCCTTCAACTGAGCCAGCCAGGCGCCCCAAACAACACATTCTTAAACAATGGGCCAACGAAGATAACAGAAGGGAAATTACAGAAGACTTCAGGATGAATGAACATGTAAACACAACACACCAAAATTTATGGGATGCAGCTAAAGTAGTGTTTAGAGGGAAATTTACAGCTGTAAACATTTACATGAAAACAAGAAGATTCAAACCAATAACCTAACCTCCCACCTTTGGAGACTAGAAAAGCAGAACAAACTAAGCCCAAAGCAATTAGAAGGAAATAATAAAGATTAAAGGGAAAATTAATGAATTAGAGCGTAGAAAAAGAATAGAGAAAAATCAATGAAACCAAAAGCTGGCTCTTCGAAAAGATAAAAATAAAACAAAAACAAAAACACCCCCCCCCCCAAAAAAAAAACCCTGAAGGACATTTAGCTAGATTGATCAAAAAAAAAAAAAAAAAAAAAAAAAAAAAAAGGCAGGTGGGGAGAAGACTCAATTTCCTGAAAACAGAACTGAAAAAGAGGACATTACCACCAAACGTGCAGAAATAAAAAAGATTCTAAATGTATACTATGACCAACTGTGTGCCATAAAGTGGACAAATTATTAGAAAGACACAAACTACCATAACCAGTTCAGTTGGAGGCGCGTGCAACTGTTGATCTCAGGGTTGTGACTTTGAGCCCCACGTTGGGCATAGAGCCCTACCTTAAAAATAAGCAAGCAAACAAACAAATAAAAATTCAAAAAGCCAAACTACCACAACTGACACAAGAGGAAGTAGAAAAATCTGAACAGACCTGTATTAAGAAGAGATCGAATTAGTAATTTAAAAACTACTCACAGAGAAAGGCTCAGGATCAAAAGGCTTCACTGGCGAGTTCTACAAAAATATTTTAAAAAGAAATAATAGCAATCTTTCACAAGCCTTTCCAAAAAATAGAAGAGGGAACACTTTCTGATTCATGTTATGAGGCCAGTATTACTCTGACACCAAAATCAGACAAAAACATAGCAAGTAAAGCAAACTAAGGACGAATAACTCTTATAAAACTAGGAACAAAAATCCTCAACAAAAACACTGGCAAACCAAATCCAGCAACATATAAAAGAGATTATACCCCATGACCAAGTGAAATTCATTCCAGGGTTACAAGGTTGTTTTAACATCCAAATCTCAATCAATGTAATAGACCACATCAATAGAATAAAAGAGCTCGCATAATCATTTGAATAGATGCCGAAAAAGTACTTGACAAAATTCACCAGCCCTGAATGATAAAAACGCTCAACAAACTAAGAATCGAAGGCATCTTTCTCAACCTGATGAAGGACATCTGTGAAAAGCCTGCAACTGACATTATACTTAATGGTGAAAGATTGAAAGCTTTCCCCCTAAGATCAGGAATGAAACATGGACGTCTGCCCTTGTCACTTCTATTCAACATTTTGTGAAATCGAAACATATTTGAGACATAACATTGTATACATGTAAGGTGTATAACATGTGGATTTGATACATTTATATATTGTAATATGATTGCCACAGAGGTGGTAACTATATAATTATCATTTCTTTTTTTGTGGTGGGAATAATTAAGATCTAGTCTCTTTAGCAAGCTTGATGATTATAATAGGACCTTGTTGTCTGCATTGATTTACTGTGCAGTAGATCTCCAAACTTATTTAACTGCTAATTGCAAGTTTTCACCCTCAGACCGCATCTCTTTTATTCCACATTGTACTGGCAGTTCTAACCGAGGCTTTGGTAAGAAAAAATAAGACATCCAGACTGGAAATGAGGAAGTAAATAAAACTATCTTATATGTACCAAATCTTAAGGAATACACGAAAAATCTACTAGCACTAATAAATGAGTTCAGCAAGGTTGTGGACACAGGACCAATATATAAAGATCAGAGGACCCAGGATGGCCAAAACAACCTTGAAAAAAAAGAGGATCAAAATTGGAAGATTCACATTTCCTCATTTCAAGACTTACTTCAAAGCCGTCATGATCAAGAGAGCACGGTACCGGCATAAGGATAAACACACTGAGCCATGGAAAACATCAGAAATAGACTCTCACGTTTATGGCCAATTGATTTGCAACAAGGGTGCCAAGGCAATTCAGTGGGGGAAAGAGTGCTGTTTTCAACAAATGGTGCCGAGGCAACTGGATACCTACATGCAAGAGAATAAATTTGGATCCCTACCTCCCACGATACACAAAAATTAATTCAAAATTGATTAAAGACTTAAACGTAGGAGCTAAAATAGCCTCTGAACAAAAGCGTGGAGCATGGAATACATAGGTTTTACGAAGTAAAAACATCAGGTTTTTACATTTGTAGGAATTAGTTTCTAGTTCTCCAAAAATGAGCAGGGGAGGGGTAGAGAGAGAGGGAGACACAGAATCCGAAGGAGGCTCCAGGCTCTGAGCCGTCAGCACAGAGACCAACGTGGGGCTCGAACCTATGAGCCATGAGACCATGACCTGAGCCGAAGTCGGACGCTCAACTGACTGAGCCACCCAGGCGCCCTTCAGGGAAAGTGGTTTTAAGGCACAGTGGTAAATTGAAATTGCGAAATCAAAGTTGGATTCCAAATAAGTTTTCGTAAGAAATTGAGAAAGTTCTATTTAATTTGAGTGCCCTTTTCTGGTGACATTTTAGTTTGAGTTCTAAAGCCTTCTGATTTCTAACATTTACATTGGCACTGCCTGCTGAATACGGAGACAGGCAAAATTAGACAAGATATTAACAATCTTTTGTTTTATGTTTTCTGTAGTCTCACTATGATCTTCATAGAAATTGAGGCGATGATTTGAAATTGTTTTTCAAATCAAAGTATCTAAAAGCTAGGAGAAACACTTTTAGTTGCTTCACACATCACTTGGTATACTGTAAAAAGCATAATCACCCGTAAGATCTGACACAATCAACTCCACACTGTTAGGGGCCAGCGCATCTCATACCAAAATTTCCTCTTTTGTTCATCTACAGGAGATTTAAAAAAGATATTTTTTAAGGTTTATTTATTTCTGAGAGACAGAGAGACAGAGCCTGAATGGGGGAGGGGCAGAGAGAGACCCAGAATCTGAAGCAGGCTCCAGGCTCTGAGCTGTCAGCACAGAGCCCGACGCGGGGCTCGAACGCCCGAACTGTGAGATCACGACCTGAGCCAAAGTTGGATGTTCAACCGACTGAGCCACCCAGGTGCCCCTACAGGAGATTTTAGTTGTGACCTCTGCATCAGGAAGTGTAACTTTATTCAAAGAGCAATCGAGAGAGTGACACAATAATGTGTGTTTGTTCGTGTGGTATGCCAAGCTAAATCAGGGGCCACCAATTTTGACTGAACGTTAGTGTCTTTGGGGAAGACTAAAAGCTTTTGATTGATTTGTGAGGCCTGTCTGTCTCATCCAGAACTTGCGAGATTCGGTCTCCATATGGGCTTTCACATTCCTCTGTCTGCCATGCCCAGTCCCAAATTCTTTTCAGCTTATTTTTCAGTAGGCTGTGTTTTGGTTGTTTACCTCCCTATCCAGTTGTATGTGTCCTTCCTTCTGTCATCAAAATACCATAGTCACTTAGCTTTCCTTTTTGGTGGTTTCTCCGGTCAAGATGGGGTTGGTATTGTGATTGTTTTCAATTTCTTTTTCTGGACCCCTGGGACACGTGGATAGTATTCATAATGTTAAAAATTAGAGTAGCAGTATCTCGATACCAATTGCAAGCGTTAATCCGAGTTAATCCGCAGGCAGGCAAAGGCAAAATGTTACAACTCATGAGTGCAGCGCACTTAAGTTGCAAACTTAGGTTGCATCCCTGCAAGTGATGCAACAATGGATGATGCGTTATTGGGAAATGCAAATCGTGGCTGCCAACATCAGTGGTCAGGGTTGAAAATGGTGGCAGTGACTGTGGATAATCTGTGTCATGTTCTTTTGACAAGAAAAAGAGTGTTGCTTTCAACTCCTATTTGTGGAGCCACAGTTTGGGTTTGGTACCTTCCCCCCAAGCAGGAGCAACCGTTGCTGAAAATGGATTTTTCACATCCTGGGGTGGAGTTTCCCAGCATGTAGGACTCTCAGTGCTAACACTGGGATGGAACCAAGGAAATCGGGATGATCGGTCACTCTGTTACACCTTTGGTAACTTTTCAGAGTACTGAAAGGGTTGTCTTGGACAGTTTTGCTCAGCCTTATGGTTGCTTTAGGGAGAAGATTTGTTACCGTCCTCCATTCATCTTGCCGGAAGTAAATCTCCCACACCACGGATTTTACATATTATTTTTAGTGTGTCTTCCTCTTACTAAAATGCAAACTGCATGGTAGTAGGGATCTTTGTTTCGTTCACTGCGATGTGCCCAGTGTGTGGCACATTGTAGGTCAATACTTTTGCAGTCAATATCTTTTGATAGAGGCGCCATTCAATGAGTTAGCAAACAGTGGACCAGTACCAGGTTTACAGGGAGAAGATCATGAGTTCTTGTTTCAGACATACTAAGTTTGAGATGCCTCTGAGATGCCTAAGCAATTTCACATAGGCAGTTGGCTATACGATCCTAGAGTTCAGAGGAGAGGTGTTGGCCAGAGAGAGCAACAAGTATGTTACCGTGTCAGTGGATGGTAACCCATGTGATTACAGGGGAGAGCGAGGGTAGGGCCTAAGATCAGGCTGCAGTTGTACTCCCACCGCATTCAAGTTTTCACTGGGATTCATGAAATTGCTTGAGTGGCGACTGGCACCTAAGTTAGGATTTCAAAACATAAATCTTTTAAAGACTTTGAGATGCAACACATAGATTTCCGGGTTTTCTCCTACTTTTCTTTTAGGTCCTATTTTTAGAACCGAGGTGTGTTTCATGTCCATTGGTTGTATTTTGTTTTCCTTTTAATTTTTTAAATGTTTATTTATTTTTGAGAGAGAGAGCACACGAGAGTCGGGGGTGGGCAGAGAGAGAGAGGGGGACAGAGGATCCAAAGTGGGCTCTGTGCTGATTGCAGTGAGCTGGGCACGGGGCTCGAACTCACAAACCGTGAGATCATGACCTGAGCCAAAGTTGGATGCTTAACCGACTGAGTCACCCAGGCACCCGTGCCTTTTTGTTGTTGTTGTTAATTCTGCTTAATAGTGACTATGCAGGATGACGGTTCTAACTTTTTAAGTATTTATCAAGTCCTGTGTGCTTAGCGCTGTGCTCAATGCTATGGAGAAGATAAGAGATATCTACTCTGCTTATTCTGGAGGGATTGTCAGACTATTGGCAGGAAGAATTGCATATTAAAATTGGAAGAGACCTTAAAGGTCATCTGGTCTGATTCTGTCATGTTTTCCAGAATATAAGAGTGTGTCCCAGAAAGATGAAGTGACTTTTGAAGTTCAAAATGAAGTGATAGAGATCTGATTAGAAGCCAGGCCTCCTGATTTCTAGCCTAGCCAAGTATACTACTTTTTTTTTTCACTAAAGCATTCATTTATTCAACAAATATTAACTGAGCGCCTACTATGTGAAGGTGCTGTTCTAGGCCTTTATGGTAAATGGTGCCCCTTTTTCACCTGCATTTGCGTCTGGTGATTAATGGCAGGACACACAATGCCCTGGGCGTTCAATGGGCAGAGTTGACTGACAGCTGGGTGTGGCCTACAGCTGTATCATTCACTTTCAATTCATAATCTTTTCTTCTCAATGCTTGAGGGAAGAGGGAAGAAGTGGCACATTAACATATGAAGCAATTAGAGAATCATACATGGTATACAGTATATAATTAGCTGCTAAATTGCATTGCATGACGCTAAGTGCAACAGAGACGTACAGGAGCCAAGGCCCAGAGGACAAGAGAGCAAGTTCCTTTGAGAAAGTTCGGCAAATACCTATTGGGCAGGCACTGTGCTGGGTGCCTGGGGTATAAGGAAGAACAACGCATGGTCTCTTCTCCCAAAGAGCTCACTCCGTCGTGGGAGGGACAGAAGTACATATTATTTCGATATAATGTGGTAAATGATGAGCTAGAGGTCTGGCCGGAATGCTATGGAAGCGCTGGAGGTGACCTTTATCCAGTGCAAGGGTGAGTAAAACTTCTGGGAAGCTAAGGGCTGACACCTGAATGGCATCTTGAAGGGTGCTAGGTCCCGGCTAGTCCAAAAGGAGTTGTAAAGGAGTTTTGGGAGCAAGAGCAGCATAAATAAAGAAACAGGGGATGGACCCAGAGGGTATTATGCTGAGTGAAGTAAGTCAGACAGAGAAAGACAAATAGCATATGATTTCACTTACACGTGGAATCTAAAAAACAAAACAAACAAACAAAGCAAAAACAGACCCGTGAATTCATGGAACAAACTGGTATTGCCGGGGGGACGGAGTTGGGGGGACGGGCAACATGGGTGAATGGGGGTGGGAGGTACAGGCTTCCAGTTATGGAATGAATGTTATAGGGATAGAAGGTACAGCATAGGGAACGTAGTCAGTGGTATTGCAATAGTGCTTCATGGGGACAGCACAACGTGCAGATGTGTCAAATCGCTAGGTCAGACACCTGAATCTAATGTAACATTGGATGTCAACTCTACTTCAATAAAAACAGACAAAGACAAGCTTATTGAAATAATAAAAAGGAAAGGTCTTTTGTCTCTCTATTCCACTCATCACAAATACCGACTCTCGGTTTCAGCTCAGGTCGTGATCTTAAGCCCCACATGGGGCTCTGCATTGACAATGCAGAGCCTGCTTGGGATTCACTCTCCTCTCTCTCTCTCTCTCTGTCTCTCCCCCCCTCGCGCTTTTTTTTTGTCTCTAAAATAAACAAATAAACTTTAAAAAATTTAAAAAAAGAAAGAAAAACTGGAGATCATTATAAACTACTTTTAACTGGTGTAAGATAAAAAGTACTCCATTTACCACCTATGAAACTAGCTCTTGTCGGGGCATCGGGGTGGCTCAGTCGGTTAAGCGTCCGACTTTGGCTCAGGTCATGATCTCACGGTTTGTGAGTCTGAGCCCCGCATCGGGCTCTGTGCTGACAGCTCAGAGCCTGCATCAGATTCTGTGTCTCCCTCTCTCTCTGCCCCTCCTCAGCTTGGACTCTCTCTCTCTCTCTCTCAAAAATAAACACTAAAAAAAAATTTAATGAAAAAGAAGAAACTAGCTCTTGTAGTTAATATCGATTGGGCTCTGTGGGCCAGGAACTGTGTTAAGTGCTCTACATGGATTATGTAATCATGCAATTTCCGCCCCCCTCCCCCCAAAAAAAAATCCTTGAGAAGGTACTTCCATCATTCTCAGTTTATAGATGAGGAAATTAAGGCACTAAGAAGTTAATCTGAAATCAGGATTTGTGTCCAGGCCATTTGGGTTTTTGCCTCCCAGTCTAGTTCCGTCTTATTGTGATTAATAGCTCCCACAAATCTTATTCATATATAATGCTTTTAGCTTTTAGACTTATTATTATGCCATTTGAGATGAGTGTAGAATTTTCTGATGATGTTACTTAACCAATAGCCAGATAGGGGCAAAAGGAACAAAGATGCTGAAGATCACCCGGGACTCAATGGCAAAGCCAGTTATAAGCAAGTGTCTTCACTAAGATGTATGCCTAAGAATGATATTGATCAGAAGGAAGTCTTTCAGGCCTGCAGATATAACTGACAAAATGCCCAGTAGGGGAGTGTTTTTGTTTTTGGCTGGAAGGCGGTAGGTTAATGGTTCTCAAACTTTTGTGCAAATCACAGTCTAACCTGGGGAGCTTGTTAAAAATGTAGTTGCTGGGCCCCATTTCACATCTACGCCAGAATCAGTGTGGTAGGGCTTGGGCTGCTGCATTATTAACCAATTCTTGAGATATTTGCATTCCATTCCAAATTTACTTGTCCCCAATTCTTCATTATATTCTCTCCCCCATTCTCTGTTTTCCACTCCTTTCCATTTCCCATTCTCCATGGTTCTCCCTTATTAAATATTTATTGAATATCTACTATAGGCCAGGCACAGAGTTCTACGGGTTAGGGATGGATCAGTGAACATGACAAAACAAAGTCCCTGCACTGGTGGAGACAGATAATAAACACACAAGCAAATAAATAGGAAGCAGTGCTACACAGTGATTAAGAGTTTGGCTTCTGGAGTCAAAACAAGTATGAGCTTGACACATGGTTCTTCTTCTTCCTAGCTGTGTGACCTTGGGCAAGTTACTTAATTGCTCAACAGTCTCTTCCTCTGTAAAATGGGACTAATAACATTCCCTGCCCCTCAGGGCTGTTGTAAAGAGTAAATAAGATAATGCACATAAAGTACTTAGCAGGGTGCCTAGTACATTGTCCGAAGTCAGTTAACTCTTACTATTTTGTAAGCATCGGCACTGTAAAGTTGAATTACTTCTCCGATATTGCCATCAATATATTAAGTTCAGCTTCTGTATTTAATATCCAATAAACAATGTCTTAGGGGTGCCTAGCTGGCTCCGTCAGTGGAGTATGTGACTCTTGATCTTGGGGGGTGTGGGTTTGGGCCCCATGTTGGGTATAGAGATTACTAAAAAAAAAAAAATTCTTTAAAAACAACAAACAAACAAACAAACAAACAAACAAACGATGTCTTAGAGATGTCCACGCGCCTCTAAAGCATTTCCCTCTGTCACAGTTGCTAGTTTCCTGGGGAGTTTCTGTACCATACCCAGCATCACACTGCTTCACAAGGGGAGACATGAAAGTCCACCAAGGCTCCTAGCTCTTCGGTTAGGTACCAGAGTAGTTCCGTACCCTGGATGAAGTAAAGGGTGTTCTAAAACGTCACCAATACACTAAGTGGATGTTAAATAAACAACAACAAAGACTATGCAGAATGGCATGGGGTCAAATTCCGGCAGCCAACGTTAGCAGGTACATCAATGAGGTGATATGGCAGTTAAGGGATACAGAAAAAACTAACTGTCCTTCATACTTGTTGAGGCAGGAAAATTCACATACATCATTCTCTGTCCTTGTGTCCCATAACAACTTTGCAACTAATAGCAATCTCATTAGACTGATGTATAAACTAAGGCTCAGAGAAGTCAAATGAATAGTCCAAGTTCACTCTGCTAAGTTAGTGGCAGGCCAGCAACTCAAACACAGGTCTTCTGACTCTTACGCAGCACCTCACACAAATAAATAGCATTTTTTTTTTCACAGAAGCATTTATTTTTTAAAAGGTTTTATTTTAAGTAATCTCTATGCCCAATGGGGGGCTCAAATTTATATCCCCGAGATCAAGAGTCACATGCTCCACTGGCTGAGCCAGCCAGGCACCCTTTCACAAAGACATTTAAAATGCAGAAGCCGGGGCACCTGGGTGGCTCAGTTGGTTGAGCATCTGACTTCGGCCCAGGTCATGGTTTCGCAGTTTGTGAGTTCAAGCCCCACATCGGGCTCGTTGCTGTCACTCTGTCAGTGCAGAACCCGTTTCAGATCCTCCGTCCCCCTCCCTCTCTGCCCCTCCCCTGCTCGTTCTCTCCCTTTCCAAAAAATAAATAAAATGCAAAATCTTTCCACTTTAAAAATAAAAAAGTAAGAAATGTAAAATATATCCAATATACACAATGCAAACAGGCTTCAGTTACACATAAGCAACATTTACGACTTTTTGCACAAGACGCGATTGCAATTTAACATTTGTTTATATTACAAGTAATGAAGATTAAGGTCGGTCTGTCACTACACCAAAATGGACCGTGTCCGTTTTTATCTAACATGTCATAGGTGATCAATATGAACTTGATGAATGAATGAATGATCCACTGGTGTTGATTATAGCTAGAAGGGAGGTCATAGGCATGAGTTGAATTTAGCCTTTGGTTTAGGCAGGAGCAGAAATGCTAGAGGTATCTTACACAGAAACACTGAAGATGGGAAAAGGAATTACTTTTTAGTTGCTGGAAAGGATGAATTGGCTTGTACTGGATTCAGTGATTGAGCTCAAGGACAGGAGTGATCTAGGCAGAGCAGATGCAGTTGCTAAGCGGTTGTTTACAGGGTATAAAGTCAGAGACTTGTTTCAATTCTACGAAAAAGAGTAGAAGGCAGTTTCTTAATGTGTGGTCCTCAATAGATCTGCATCAGAATACGTGGGCAGTTTAAGAGGGCGGATTCCTGAACCCCGTTCAGAATCCCTGAAGAGGGGTGGTGCCAAGAAAATTTGCATTTTTAGCAACCTCCCCAGCTAATTCTCACTTCCAAATTTTGAGAATTGCTGGGCCGGAATAACAATAGATCTGCAGCAGGTCTAAGACTCTGACTAGGGGAAAGTCTGCATTATAAGGTAAGAAAGAAGAAGGGAAACCTTATACGAGAGACTGAAATAGCAGCCAGAGAGCCAGAGTCCAGAGTCCCTGTTAAGAGCCAAAGAGGGTGAAAGTTTAAGAACAAGTAAACTGCCAAAAGTGTCAAATGTAACAGAGATGTCAAGAATGAAGATGGAGAAAAGTCGTGAAGATGGAATCCAGATTTTTCTGGGCCCGGACCTGCCCTTCAAGATCCAACTCAAAACATTTCCTCCCCAAGGATGTATTTCCTGCTCCGCTGGACAGAGTCCATCCATCGTTGTGGTATGTAATTCCATTATAGCATTTCATCTATTGTAGTGAAATTCTCGTCTTCTTCCTCATTAGAAATACCGGTTTTTCATCCTCATTAGACTGAGAATTCCTTGAAGGCAGGAGCTGCTTCTTATTTCTTTTCAAATCTCCAGTGTCTGCCATAGTACCTGGCATATAGAGAATATGTGCAAATGCCTGCTGATTGGGAAGGAACTGGGGGCTGAGAACACAGTCTGGGAGTGAAGGGAGAAGAATCCTAAGTGTTCGAAGGCAAATGAGAGCAGGGAATAATTAGAGAATCAGTTCCTGGAGACCATGAAGAAGATGTGATTAAAACCACAACCTTAGCTTTAAAGAACTGGACGGGCAATTCTTTCTGAGTCTTGAAGGAAGCCACAAAGGATGGGTGTACGAGATAAAGTCACTTAGCCCAGATGGCCCAACTCTAAATAAGTCAGAAAGCTAAGGCCTTTTCTGAGAATGAGGTACAGAAAGCAGGATCTAGAGCCCGAAGAAAGATGGGGAGGCTGTTAGTGGGAGTGTGCTGGTGGTTGGTGGTTCCATAAGACATTAAGAGATCCTATGCTATATCCTCAGGCATTGTTAATAGGGTGTTGTTACAAGATGACTCCCTTTCGTAGCCCTTGAAATAACAGGCTGCATCTATCAGCCATGCTAATTGGAGCTGGCTAGCAGACCTGGGGCCTGAAACTCACTAGGGTCGCAGAGCTCTTCCTCTCTGGAACATCCCCTGCGCTTCCTTACCACCTCTTAAGGCATGCTGTGGTCCATCGCCTATCATAGATACTTGTCTTTTCCTTGTTAGACTGTAAATAGTTGAGGGAGAAGGCTGTGTCTTATTCACTGTTGTGCTGTACCTTAAGCATAGCGCTTTGTACACAACAGGCAGAGGATGTCTGTACCAGGCACACACCTCTCTATAGCATTTATCACACCATACCATATTTGTTTGCTTCTTTGTCTCCCTTTTTAGACCACGAGCTTGAGGTTAGGGATGGAGTTGATGTATGTCTCTCCTGTGTTTGGAACTTTGTAGTTTTACAGATGTTTATTGAATCAAATTGTTGAAATGAGTGCACGGTTGAGAGACTGAATAAAAGATAGAAAAATGTGGGGAGTTGGGGAGAAATCTAAAAAGACAACACACTGCACAGACAGTACGTTTTGTTAATTTCCCTATCATCAATGTCATTCTGACATCAATCAGGAAGTGTGTAAACGCTGGTGAAAATAATGCAGGGGGACCGTTTTAAAATACGAAGTTAATGTTTGGAACACACGTTCTGGATCTTCTTATGTAAATTGCCAGCCTCTCCTTTCACTGTAGAGGGCCTGGGTGAAAGCGCTAAGGGTCCCGTGCAGCTAAATGACTGCTTTGTCCAACATTAGTTACCTGCTTGTATGGGATGCAATGTTACATGAACGCAGTTACTGTTTCCTTTAGAATAACAATTTAAGTTTGACCTTGCAGGGAGAAATAAAAACAATGTTGAAACAGGGTAGTAACAATATAGGATGGCAACAATGAAAATCCACCGCGACCCCCCTCCTTCCCTTTTACAGGAAAAATAGCTACAAAAAGGTTATCTTTAAATTTTCATTGGTTTGTTAGGGCTTTTTTTTTTTTTTTTTTTTTTTTTTTTTTTTTAACCACTTGCTGGCAGTCTATGAGCGTAGGAGAAAATGACAAAAGCTGGCCCTTACATAGGGCATAGTATGTGTCCAAGTGTTATTCTATGTGATTTACGTGTATGAACTCCTTTCTCTTAACAGCTCTTTGAGATGGATACCATTGTGATCTCCATTTTGGACGTGCTGAAACTGAGGGACGGAGAGGTAATGCAACGTGCTCAAGGTCATAGAGCTAGAAGTGGGGGAGCTGGAATTCAAACCCAAGCAGTCAGGCTCCACACATCAAAGAGGAAAGCGCTCGGTTAGGTGTCGGGTTTACCTGTGTGAGTTTATAAAGGAAATCACTTATCTTTGTTGATTATGATAATCTCCGTATTTACAGAGGGCCTGTTATATGCCAGGGACGCTTATAGACGTTTAACTTGCATTATCTCATTTCTTCTTCACAATAAACCCGTGAGATAGTATTTTTAATCCCCATTTTAAAGACAAAAAAACAAAAACAAAAACAAAAACAAAAACAAAAAAACTCTCAGATACAGAGACGAAAATGCTTTGCCCAAGGATTGAAATCCAGGCCGACCTACTCCACTACGAGCTTCTCAGTCTTTCGTGGCAGTAAAATGAGAGAACGGAGGACCTCAAAGGGATGCCACGAGAGTACAATGAAATAATGGATGTGAAAAGGCCTCGGTGAACAAGTGCAAGGGATCAGGCCTACCCACTTGAATCCCTGTTGAAAACTGGTTACCCAGGGCTCCCGCCCAACGGTTTCTAGTCCCAACCCTGCCCCTTCTCCGCCCGACCCACGGCGATATCTTCGAATGTCTTTCTCTATCTCCTCGGAGCCTGCCCCCAAACACTTGGCTGAGCGGCGGACCGGAGAATAGAAGGTACGCGCGCGAGCAGGAGGCGGAGCTTGCCGCCCCGATCCGTACTGGGGGCGGCCTCGGCACATGCGCCGTGGTTCTGCGGCTTCAGTTGCCCCGGCCGTGCAGCCAACCGGGGCTCGCGGCGCGCTGGAGACGTATTAACGCTGTGTTGAGTCGTTGCGTGCGAGGGGGGCGACGTAAGGGCGCTCCGCGAGCCCGTCTCTCCTCGAATGAAAGGAAACAACCTCCGGCGACAGAGCCCCGCTCCCAGGCGCTGCCGGAGAACCGACACCGACTTCTTTCTCTTTCCCCTCATTGGCGCTTCTCCCCTGCCGTTCGCCTCTGGGCCCCGCCGGTGAGTCCCCACGGTAGCTCGGGGGCCCCCCATTCTCTGCCCGGCGGGAGAAGACAAGGAGGATGGCGGTGGCCAGGCCGCCGCCCCTGCCCGTTGTTAAGGGGGACTCTCGGTGGTCTCGCTTTATTGTCAAGGACCCCAGAAGCGCCGCTCGTTGAAGGCGCTTGGCAGAGAGGTGGCTGAGAAAAGTGCTTCGGAGGAGCTAAGGGAGCGGTTAGGCTCCAGCGTAGACTTCGGGGGAAGGGGCGCAGCATTTAGGGAGGAAAAAATACTGGGAATTTTTAGTCTTTGCCATCGCTTAGGACATATTTGGGAAGGAGGGAGACTCCCAGTTTGGGAAGCGTAAGAGGAGGAATGGTCAGGATGGCAAGAGGGTTGGCTTTGCGGAATGAGGAAAAACTCTGGGGTGGGGGGAATGAGGGGTGAAACTGAGATCTGAAACGAAGACTATTTGAGAGCGAACTCCTGGGGAAGGACGGTTAAAGAAAGTGGTGGGATATCTTCCTGGATTCGGGAGGACTGGAAAAGGACGATTAGGGGACCCTGACTTGACGACCGAAAGGACCTGCTAAAGTGTTTTAGAGGAAGATAGTTTTGCGAGTTTATCTAGCGCTTGATTAGAGGGAGGTCTCGGAGTCTAGTGTGTATTGAGGAATAAATAACGGAGAGAGGATCCGGTACGTTATGTGTACCATCCTTTTATTATATGGACGAACAGCACGGCATTCTTTTGAAATTTGTTCGTTTCGATATTCTGCGTGGAAGTTGAAAAATCCTTTCTTTTTGAAAACCCCTTTTCTTTTCATCGGCTTACTACGTAATATCGGGTCTTATTCAGACAGTTCAAATTCTTTCTTACCCTTGGGTTTGAAACAACTGGAAAATTCCTTCAGTTTCCTTTTGAATAACCGCAAAAAGCAGTGCGAAGCATGTAATAATATCGTGCAACCAAATTCAGGTGCCCTTCCGGTTCATCTCGATCGTTTATTTCTCTCCACTGTAACTTTCCTGACCGAAATACTGCTTGTTTGGGGATCACGTTTATGTATTTTCAACTGTATGTTTCAGCTTGATTGCGTGTGGGATTGTTTGATCTTCCGGAACGGCAGTTTTTGTTTTGTTTTGTTTTGTTTTGTTTTGTTTTTCTGTGGAAATGGTCTTTCAGATACGAGACGTTGAATGAGCTCTCGACTTGGTTCTTGAATGCTCTCCTTGATGTTTCAGGTTATTTCCACCTTGGTGCTTTACAGCATCTTGTAAAATCAGGAACGAATTGATTGCCTCAGCCTAACTAATCGAGCTTTTATATTTTTTCAGACATTTCAATTATGTTTCTCACGCTGTTATCTTTGCCTCTTTTTTTCTGCTTTATAACATGATCCGTAATGTTATGTTTCTTTTAAGGAAAAGGTTTCATTGTTGGGCAAAAGCATCAAAGTTTGATCTCTGCGTGCCCTGAAAAACCTTTTACGCTGAAATTAAAATGCCACATAGCTGCGTGGATCGTTATGAACCCCTTAATATTGGTCCTTGGAATGCCCTTATTCTCCTTAACGAGAGACCACAAGTGAGACAGCATTAGATAAAAATCTGTATTTTTATGATAAAGACATTTTTGTGAGGAGTCATTGTTTCCAGGATGTTCCCCACTTCATGTTTCACAAGGAGGCTGTAAAAAATTAGCAAGATATGCACAGATACATTATTTTAATTTTAGTGGAAAAATCCATTTAGTCATTGCACATTGGGGAAAGTTTTTAATTGGTTTGGTGCACTTTGTTGTGTTTTCTGTTCACTTTACCAATTTAAACTGATGAAAACACTAGAATATTTTTGAATGCAAAATAAAGCGTACCTTTTTTCTCTCTTAGATTTTTGGGTATTTGATATCTTAGAAAAGGGAATTCTCAAAATTAGGATGACAAATTTACCTGTTTATAAATTCAAAACAGGCAGAATTCTGTACGGATACAATTTGAGGGACACCATTTTTAGAATCAATTTCAAGAGTAAAAAGTGCTTTTTTACTCTAGGACTTTTTAGAACCTTACAACCCGGTTTTATAGCC
Source organism: Panthera onca (assembly GCF_046562875.1). Classification (NCBI taxonomy): domain Eukaryota; kingdom Metazoa; phylum Chordata; class Mammalia; order Carnivora; family Felidae; genus Panthera; species Panthera onca. Next base: position 18,413,636 of record NC_138357.1, on the reverse strand, counting down.
TATGCTAGGGTTGTGCAGAAATTACACATTAAAGATGACTGTACAGATTAGATTCATAATGTGCTATCCTTTGAACTGGCCAAGGATGACCGGGGAGAAATGCTGAATATGTTACAGTGGTTTCAGAGTGTCTACTATTCATTGCATAGTCGTAAAGAAAGCTAATTTAGAACTCAAATAGCAGATTTTGGTGCTGTTTAAATTTTGCTGTTTTGCATGGTTAATTCTAAAGATTTTGGCAGCTATATTCTTGATAAAGCAACTGAACACATATTTGCCTGTACAAATGCAAACACACTTCCCCTTTTGTTTCTTTTGTTTCTCTGTTATGTCCTTTTTTTTCTTTAATCCTAAAAGTATTTGCTGCCTGTTTTCAATCAGTTTCATGGTTTATAGGCAGTGCTGTGAATACAGTACTGTTGTAAAGTATCCGATGGCGTTTGGAAGACTAAGGTATTTAAAATTGTAGATAGCATTAAGGGTTTGTTAAACCCATCAACACAGAGACTGCCAAGGCCTTTGAAGTTTTGTTTAAAAAACAAAACAGAACAACCCTAGGTATAAATTGATAAAAAGACCTGTTTCTTTGTGGCTTCACGTTAAATTTTGATTAAGTATCTGCAGTTTTATATTATAAAGCACTGAGTGGTTTGCAGCTAACACCTTCCTGGCACCAGCTGCTACTGTTCTTGCTGGTGAATGAAGTGCTTCTCACAAAGCTACAATGTGGTGTCAGTGAGTCCATTTTTCAACATAGTATTATGAAAATACTCAAGTATATAGAACAATGGGAAGAATTTTAGTAAATTTTAAGATGAACATTGCAGATTTTATTTATTGTGACTTCTGTTGTGGCAGCCTGGATCCTGGACCACTTAGTTCGGTTGCTTTGGGAAAACTACACAAATCACATAACTGATTTTACACTTGTTTAGGTTCTTCTTAAGAATCCATGTTGAGATTGATGATCTAAATCTGAAACCTTCTATCTTAGAGCTTTTCTTCCCTTTCTTTGTGTTTGACTTTACTACCTAGAATTATAATTTGACTAGATTTAAGGGTCACACAGAAAAATTATCCTTCCTTTATACAATATTGCTAATTTAATGTGAACGTTACTGCATTTAGAACACCACTCTCTGTTTGTAACTTTAACCTGCAGACTTTTGGAATAAGCCTCAGAGTCAGATGATATAGTTGTTTTTTATAAATAATCGGTTCCTAAAGTATGGTTTTTATAAATAGACTTATAAGCTTAATTTTTTCTTTACTCTAAAGAGGGATACGATAGCAAAAATTTATTAAAGATGTATACGTGATTTTTTTCTAAACTTGAAAATAATTCACATTTTAAAAATAAGTGTTCCAGAGTCACGGTTAAGTGCATTCATTTCTCCTTTGTTGGTTTATGAATATGTGAACTTGAATGAGTTGTGCAATTCTAGAATTCTGTTCACTCTGGATATTGTGTAGTTCTCTTACAAGTTTCTGCTCTGTTCTCAGATATATAATTCTTGGTCTCCTTGAAGGGGAATCTAGCTATACATGAAAAATATTTTTCATTAATATTGTGAGCAGATGACTGTTTTAGTGTCACACATTGCACATTTTTAATTTATCCACACAGAAATCGTTTTAGTTATTTCACATATCCTCTAATTTGGGAGCCGTTTGATTTTTCCGAATCATTTCAGTAACTTATCTTTATGCATACATTTGGTTTTTTCATTATGGAGGCATTTCAGGTTTTAATGTTCATTTGTCTATTCTAAATACCCGCTTAAAAATGCATATATTAAAACTTAGGTTAAATATTAAACAACTACATGACTGTGTAAATGGATATTAAAGCGCAATTAACCATTTTGTTGCCCTTCTCATTCTCTGTAGCATTTCTTGAGGCTTAAAGTGGCATTCTAAAAGCAATTTAAAAATCATGTCAAGCTCAGTTGAACAGAAAAAAGGGCCCACAAGACAGCGCAAATGTGGCTTTTGTAAGTCAAATAGAGACAAGGAATGCGGACAGTTACTAATATCTGCAAACCAGAAGGTGGCAGCGCACCATAAGTGCATGGTAAGTAGAGGCCGGCAGCCGAGAGACCCGAAACCGGGAGGACCCGACAGTGACTGACTGTTCCCGAACAGGATGAAAGTCGGTTAAATTTTTAAGATCTGGTTTCTCACTAATGCTATGCCATTTGTACTAGAACAGTTCCTTTTAAAGTTAACATCTTGTTGACTGTTTCACTGTAATGTCTTTAAATATGAATCTTAATTGTTTTTAAATGTAATTTATAGCTCTTTTCGTCTGCTTTGGTATCGTCACACTCTGATAACGAAAGTCTCGGTGGATTTTCTATTGAAGATGTCCAAAAGGAAATTAAAAGAGGCACGAAGCTGGTAAGTTGGTATTTCTGCCTCTTGAGAATAAAACTGACTTTAAGTTCATTAAAGAGGAAATTGCTTATTTTAGAGTGTATTGCATTATTATTAGCAGTGTAATTTTAAATTGCAGTCTTCCCCCCACCCCCCCCCCCCACCCCCGAACCGGAAATCCCAAGGCTGGGTTTAACCTATTTATCACTTGACAAAAAAGGAGGGAATCAATATTTATATTGTTCCGATTTTTTTTTCTTTTCAAAAAGAATTAAAATCTTCTTGGAGGCTGTGTTGACTTAGAAAACAAGCAGTTTGCTTAATTTGAATAGATCACGTGTTAAAGCATTCATTCAAGGGAATTTTCGTAACTCAGATGTGTTTTCCTCTTCCGTCATCAAGTAATTGTGGTGATCATAAATGAAGGTGACAGTACCCTTTCGGCAAAACAATGTTACCACTTGCTGCATTTTATTGTCGTTCAGCCATGTAACAGCATTTATGACTTTGTGTAACTCTTGATGAATTTTACTGTTTTTTCTGAAGGTATGTATGCTACAGTAACTTCCTGTAGTTGTCTTCACTACTGGTAACCAGGTTGACAAGATACTATATTGCTGTTTTGGAAAAGTAATATTGTCTCCCCTCGGGACTTAGAAAAGTGCTCTCTGTACTTATGATGCAGTAGGGTTTACATTGAAACAATTTTCCCTCTTTGGCTATTGTATTTCTCCTTTGAGCCCTTTATTGAAATTACATCTGTAAATGTACCTTCGGTAGCTTCACTCTCAAGTGTGCCGTTATTTTATTTTTTTAATGTTTATTTATTTTTGAGAGAGAAAGAACATGCACCTGAGTACACATGCGGGCACAGGAGAGGGGCAGAGAGAGAGGGAGACAGAGGCTCTATGCTGACAGCAGCGAGCCCGACGTGGCGCTCAAACTCACGAACTGTGAGATCAGGACCTGAGCCGAAAGTCAGACGCTTAACCGACTGAGCCACCCAGGCACCCCTCAGATGTTTCATTATTTTAAAGATGGGTTTGGCAGAACATATATGTATGTTCTTGGGCACTGGATAATCTCCTATTTCGCAAAGAATAGGATGAGCAGAGGTAGGAACTGTCATTTTGATGATCAGGAATAATCCATTTTTTGTAAGTTGTCAGTCTTGTAGTATTAGGGAAAAAAGCAATATGAAGAAATTGAAGGATTTGAGACTTGCTTTAGGATAAATAATCTCAAACCCTAGAATCATTATTGGCGCAGGTGGGAATTCAGAGGTCAGTTTTTGTGGTAGTGAGGCCTTAACTGTGAAAGCATTTGTATTCCCCCATCCCCAAAACTGCTGTAGTAATAGAATGCTTCGTGGGTTTTTTTTAATATATTTTTTAAATGTTTATTCACTTTTCGAGAGACAGAGACAGCGTGAGCAGGGCAGGAGCAGAGAGAAAGGGAGACGCAAAATCCGAAGCAGGCTCCGGGCTCTGAACTGTCAGCACAGAGCCCGATGCGGGGCTTGAACTCACGAACTGTGAGATCATGACCTGAACCGAAGTCGGATGCTTAACTCACTGAGCCACCCAGGCGCCCCTCGTGTTTTTTTTTTTTATCGTGATTTTTATTTGCTGGTTTTAGATTTCTTCATGTTTTTATGGCTTGCTGATTTTTGAGAACCAGAGCAGTATGTTTTTATTTCCTAGTCCTTAAAAACAAATTCAGATGCACAGAAAGAATACTATTTACTCGCAAGTGGTTGTGCTGTAAACCTTATTACCCCATTATTTATTCCTTGGCATTATGAATATGTCTGGAAAATGCTCTACATCCTGACTCGTGAGCATTTTGCTCCCTTGACGTGGCTGCTCTAGTCAGAACGGGAGCAGTTTTGGTCTCAGTGTTACTGATTATTAACAAATGCAGTGCCTCGTTTTACATGAAGCAGTATGGCTAAATCCAGTGGAGATTTCATTTATTTGGACGTGTTTGTGAAGAGAGCATCTGAACTTTGTACACGTTTCACTAATATAAATTATTTTGATTACTTTTTAATGGTATAGTATAGGGAGTTAATTTTTTCTCAAGTGTAGTGCGTCGTAAAGAACGGCATTTGTCCCTTGAACTAGGGATGGAAGAGCATCGGAGGTTAAGACCACAAACTATGGTAACAGACTTGGATTTGAATCGCAGCCCTGTCGCTGGCTGGCTGGGTGACCCTGGACAAGTTATTTACTTGTGTACACCACGTTTTCCTCACCTGCCAAAAGGAGACAGTGGCAGCGCTTGTCTCCCAGGGATACTGTGAGAATTCAAAGAGAGACTATCTGGGACTTAGCGTGGTGCCTGGCACGTGGCTAGGACTTGGTAAATGGTAGCCACCCTGGTAGCTAGTGTTTACAAATAATAATAACCCGCTCATGTCATTGTAGGCTAATGAAAAGCATGCTGGGCTGGGAAGTCATGAGGCTTGTTTTTTTAATAACTCTGTCACTGACACATTATGTAACTTTAGACAGGTCGTTAACTTATTTGTCTTTTTGCCAGTGGTAAACAGATAATGCTGCATCACTGCTTACTAGACGGTGATGTTACATGACTAAAAAGTTCTATAAAAGATCGAAAGAGTTGCCTTAGGAAAGGTGTTTCAAAAACTATTTTGAGGCCCTGGGCATCTATTAGTGAGGAATAGGGGCAAAAGGAAAGAATTTGAGCCTATAGTTGTGTTCCTTTTCCTCCTCCCAAATGTCAGAATTTAAATACGTTACATGGGGGATAGGACTCGAGTGGCATTCGTGTGTTTAACTTTGATCTGTGCAGGGAAGGTAGGTCGTGAATACCCACTGAAAATAGGTGCTTCCAAGTGAGGTTCCAGCCTGTACCTGGTGTTGGCTTAACAGGTGCTCCCTGGCACCAAAGAGAAGTTTCGAGAGAAGAGGCTGGGACCTGCGATGAAAGTGTATAGGTGACCAAATGGGGTCAGAGTCTGAGAGAATGGGAGGTCACAGAGCAGGAGTTACAGGAATGTGGTTTTTATGTTCTTGCTGCCATAGGCAGTTTTCCAAGGTTTTCATGTCAGTCACAAAGATGAGGGGAGGAGAGCTATTCTGTATAAACAAATTCATCTCTTTTTCATCACCTTTGAGCGCCCAGATGGACCAGGAATGGCCAGAGTACTAAGAATTTTATCATTTGAGTCTCTGTTTTTGCAGTTGAGACAGATACATATTTTTCTAGAATGGTTTCCCAGTTCCTATTGAAGCCATATGAAGACACCACATCTGTACCATCTACTCTTACCCTCCAGCCATCTAGCACAGAAATGCATTCTTCCAAGTAAAATTATGAATCATCATGACTGTTTTCATTCTCTTTGAGGAGATACTTGAGTATATTTGAAGAACATACTCTTTCTGGAGGAAGATAGGTGGTGAAATCCTTAAGAGTTCTACGTTGGATAATTACTGTTACAATTGGTAACTGTGTCAGATATATCACTCTAAGGACAGGAGTTCAGAAGGCCCTTTAGTTCCTCTTCCCTCACCCCCATGCAAGATTGCCTACAAGCCATCCAACATAAGATTTTTCTCCGCTGTTTTTTTTAATGTTTTATTTATTATTTAGAGAGCACAAGTGGGGGGAGGGACAGAGAGAGAAGGGGACAGAGGATCCAAATTAGGCTCCGTGCTGACAGCAGCGAGCTTGATGTGGGGCTCAAACTCATGAACTATGAGATCGTGACCTGAGCCGGACTCTCATCTGACCGAGCCACCCGGGCACCCCTTGTCTCTGCTATTAAATATATCAAGAAGTTGTGATTCTACCCAAGCGACGTGAATCATGACCGTCATTATATTACACTCTTCAGAATTGAGGAATCCATCCTTCTTTGTAATTTAATTATCTCACTTAATTTAAAACCATTTATTTTAGGTCTCTCTCCTTCCATTAAAGGAAGTATTTGGGTTTTTTCTTTACTAAAAATGGACAGTCTTTCATATACTTGATGACTATCCTCAGGTCACTCCTGAACTTTCCCCTTTACAAACTAAATTTTACTCCCATGTCTAAAGAAATCCTCTGAACGTTTTTCCTGCTTTTTCCAGTAGTAGAAATAGATAACATTTATTGAACACTTAAGATGTGGGCAAAGTACCTTAAATACATGATTCTTTTTAATCCTGACAGTCATAATGTGAGATAGGAGGTTAAATCTCACTTTATGGATGAGGAAACTGAGGCTCAGTGCAGGAACCTGACTAAGGTCCTGTAGCTAGTAAGCGGCAGAGCTGGTGCTTGACTTTAGGGCCAGGCGACTCCAGAGCCGGAACTCTTCATCACCCTAGGTTATACTAGACTGCCTTTTACGCTACTCAATCCCAAATCATATTTTAAGAAACGTAATTATTAGGGCTTAGGAGTTTTCTAATAAATATGGAAATACTTCTGAATTTAGGACATAATCTAACTCCTGTTAATATATTCTCTTCATAGCATTGTTAGTTTGGGGGACAAAAATCTTACATACATACTAGGTGAGAATATTCTGATTCTGTTACCCTCAAGATATCTTTTGTGGCCTCTGAAAATGAAAAGACCAATTTTAGGTGGTCTTTACTTTGTTATTTCCTCAGTACCAGTGGAATGTTTGGCGCCCTAGAGAAATGGGGTATCTGATTTTGAGTTTATGATCTAGATATCGGGCATGCCATGAATCTGCATATATGACAATTTATACATCTTTTTATTGTGTGTGGGAGGAGCCTTGCCTATTCAGGTAAGTAAGATTGCTGCCTAGAGATGGTAAGGTTTAAAAGAGGGAACGGGGGGATGAGTCCAGGAAAGAGGTTAACTACCAGAACAGGTCATTGAGACCGGCAGTAATGGTTCAGTTGAGTAAGGTGGGATAGTTGCTGGGTCTTTAAACCTTAGACAGGAATTTCAACTTGGATAGTAAGGGGATGGGGATGGGGAAAGCAGGATTTTTCAGGAGAAAAGGGATATACAGTGGTCACTATGGAGAATGAAACCTAATAACGGCAGCATTTTTGTCTGCTATACATAGATGTTCTGCAAGGGCATCTTAAAATGCATCCTGTCTAAAGCATTATTCATCATCTCCCTGCACTGAACCTTGATTCTCTTTCTAAATCCTTTACCTTCAAGTCTTCCTTCTTCCACATCTGTCACATTGACTCTCCTTCTGGGATGTCTCTGCTTCCTTTTCTTTCTTAATGCTCCCCTGCATCCAGTCTTCCTCTTCCCATCCTTCCAACATAACTGCTGGTAATCACTTGATCTCTGCTTCCCTGCCTCCGAACCTTTACTGGTGCCTTACTGTGTATGAAATAATACCCAGAGGCCTCAGCCTGCCCCTCAGAAGTCATAATCCACCTTTCCCACTCTTGATCTCCTTCTCTCTCCTCTTGGTTTCCCATACATCCTGTTTGTCCCCAATGTTGTGCAGGCACTGACATTATCCTAGCTGTCAGTTCTGTTTTTGAGTTCAGCTCAACCTTACCTCTGCCACTGAGTTTAACATGCTGTGCACTGTAATTGTTACACCTGTGCAAGTTTCTTCCCTGCTATATCGTGAACTCTGGGAGGGTAGAGACGATTCTCTTTGCCTAGCGCAGGATTCAGTGGGGACAGTGCATGGAAGGCACTTAGCAGGGTACTTGATGTCTCATTTGTGCTCAATGGCATTTTAATAAATGGGCACTCATTCATTGTTGAATTGGAAGGAGAGAAGAGCTTCAATTGGATAATAGTGTGAAACCTTAATGGCTAAGTATAAATTGGCTAGGGAGGTAATGGTGTAGCATAAAATTCCTCTTTTTTGGTTAATCAAAATTTTAGTGTTGTTTGCAGCTCTAGCAGTTGGAAAAGGAAGGAGCGAAATCTAAAGGGAAGACTCAGGTTGGTTACTTGTTCAGGATGGTAGAGCGCTACGTATGCATCACACCGGAGGGTTTTCGTGTTTCTTCAACATTCCCTGGCCTGGTATGGTGTTATTTTTGTTGTTTCCTTAGGCATTGTATTTGTCAAGTCCTCCGTCTGGAGTCTAGAATTCATCTGTCTGTCCATTTATCAGTTACTTAATTTAGTGCCTACTTTGTACCAAAGCAGGATGCTTAGACACTTTGGGTACAACCATGAATGCGTCTAGTTTAGCCTTAGGAGTATGTAAAGAATGCCACAAGAGAGGTGGGATACGGGACCATCATGAATTCTATTTGAGAAGTCAGAAGGCTTCACAGAGAGCGACATTTGAAATGTGTTCCACTGGGAAAGTGATGCTGTAGAAGTCAAAGGGGGAAGAGTTTCAAGGAGGAGGAAGTGGTCAAAAGTATTAGGTAAGTATTAAATGGCAGTGCTATTTAGAGTCAGTGGCTCGTTTAGCATTTGGTAAGGGCAAAATGGGGTGCCCACAGAGCACAGAATGCTACTGCTGCTTGCTTGCTTGCTGCATACAAAGAAGCAGAAGATGCCAGGTGATTAGTGGTGCTACGAAATCCTTAGAGCAGTGGTCCTTAGCCAACTTTTACATCAGAAGAGGAGTGGGCAGGGCATTACAGGCATGTATCTTTTGAAAAAGATTCCTAGATGATTTTGGATGAACACTCCTGGCTGTGGACCAGTGCCTTAGAAGATGGGTTGACCAACTTTGATTATAGGACCAGGTAATAAATATTTAAGGATTTGCCAGCCTTATTGTCTCCATGGTAGTCACAGACAACACACAAAGAAATGAGCATGTCTATGTTCCAATAAAACTTTATTTACTAAAATGGCTGGTGGGCTGGGTCAGGCTTGCAGGACCCCTGCCTTAGGGTATTTTTGTGGAAAAACAGGTAAATTCTTCCTGAGTCACTGGCCTCGTGGTCATCTGTGTAACTGAGTGTACGTGCATCACGAGTATATTCATCTTAATGTGTACTTTTTTAAATTCTATTTTTTTTTTTTTTTTTTTTTTTAAATTCTATTTTTTTTTTTTTTTTTTAATTTTTTGGGACAGAGAGAGACAGAGCATGAACGGGGGAGGGACAGAGAGAGAGGGAGACACAGAATCGGAAACAGGCTCCAGGCTCTGAGCCATCAGCCCAGAGCCTGACGCGGGGCTCGAACTCACGGACCGTGAGATCGTGACCTGGCTGAAGTCGGACGCTTAACCGACTGTGCCACCCAGGCGCCCCTAATGTGTACTTTTTTAAAAAGCTCAGGTGATGGCATGCAGATTAATGTGTGTAGGTATTTTACCTGTCATTTGTATTGAAATGGATTTTGCTTTACTTTGGAGATGATTAAGGAGAAAGAATGTAAGGTAAAAGAGAAACTTCAAGTCCACTGCTGGAGAAAATCAGCTCTTTGACTATTACTGAATAAATTATTTTTTTCTTTTGCCTTCACATACTACTTCTTTGCAATTGAGAATAATGTAAATTTATGTCATTACGTAACTACCTCTTATCTATTTGTGCTAATGGAGGAGCACCCAAACCAGTAATGTAAAATAATCTATGTTTGGTTTTGGGGGATGTGTTGGTACTCACTTGAGTACGGATATGTGTTTGACATTTCCCACTGAGTGAGTATATATAGTGGGCAACACGGCAGTTTAAAGTACCCTCAGCCTGAACTACAGAGCTGAGCTCAGAAAAACTATCTGAATGTTTCAGATGAAAAAAAAAAAAAACAACCTTCAAAAGCTACAGTGAGAATTTATATTCCTCATCAGTGATGACTCACAAAGTCTGATAGAGTTGGAGTTTGTGATATTCAGATCAAGGTCAGGAGACCAGGTTAAGTAAGAACTTGATAGGCTTAATTAGTTCATGGCCCTCCAATTTCAAAAAGCTTTCTGAACTCATTTATTCAGTAACTGCTTAGATTTAGTCTGTTACTCTAATGAAAACAAGTACTTTTCAATGGCTCTGTTTTTTAGAAGCACTTGGAATTTTAAGGTCCTAACCTATCAGTTTTGTCCTTTTTTAATAACTTTGATGGTTTTCAGATTTCTTTTTTGCTTTCCAGCTTTCCATTTAGACCTAATTATTACATAAAGTTGATTATTAATAATATTCTATTGTTAACTTTGTGTTTTTGTGAGACCCTCTTCAAAATGCTGAACTGTTTTTTGTTTTTTTTTTTTTTTTTAACTGTAGCTGTAGTATAAACCAGATACAGTTATGTGTTCATGTTTCACCCGACCACACAGTGGTATTCTTCTTAGGAATTTTTAACAGGTAAATTGGATAGCTGTCATTTAAACAGATGAGTCAGAGGTCACTCTTGTTTTCTAACAGTGTTGGATATGTAAGGTATTACTGTAAATAAAGCCGTGAACCTGGAGTTTAGGAGCATGTTTTAGGCAGCTCTGAAAACTTACCCTAACTGCCTTGTCCCGCATTCATTTTTATTGAAGGCAGTGTTATCCGTTATTAAAAACAACACAAAAAACCAGACACCAGTGTAAGGTGAACTGCCCTCACTTTATTTTTGTCTCCTGTCTCTTGTGCAGATATCCCTGGTACCCTGTCCCCAACTCCAGTGCTTTTTATGTTTCCCTTGCCTGCAGACTCAAGAATATGGCCTCGTTTTGGAACCTCTTTTGCATTCTCATACCTTTGTAGCCCTTTTCTTAGAGCAGGTGTCTTGAGAGTAGTTAACTACTTGGCTGTGAGGATTTATATCTCTACGGTGGTGGTCGGTGATAGATACTGGTAGATACACAGCAGTTAAACTGGGCAAAGCGAAGTCTTAGCAAGTGAGCCCTTTGTCACTTGGTTCCATATGGCTCTGTCTAGCCATCAGATTCCAGCTTTCCTTTCTGCCTGTCCTAGAAGTTGGCAGTCTTATTTTAGTTTTACTTTGTGTCTCTCTGTGGTCTTCGTTGAGTTTTCCCTGAGCTTCGCCCATAGCTCCCGAGAAAGCAGTATTTCGCCTTTTATTCCTTAGGATTTCTTCCTTTTACAAACTGAATTTCAGCGCTTGCCTGGTTTAATTGACTGAGGAGCAGGTACATCCCAGCTTCTGGCTCCCGCAGGACTTTAGCTAAGTCATAGCCCTTTCGGTTCCCTTTATCGGCACTCGTGTGATTTAGTTCCTCTTTAGTCTAGGTCAGCTCGTTGAGACTAAGCTTGTGGGGTACAGCTTAACCTTAACATAGTAGAGCTTCACTGATAGTAGAAGAGTGGTTACCACAGGCAGGACGGTGGGGAGGTGTTGGTTAACGAGTAAGAAGTTGCAATTGGGAGGGTGAAGAAGTCTAGAAGCCTGGTGTACGGCACGATGACTAGAGTTAATGCTACGTCGTATACTGGAAATTTGTTTGAGAGTAGATTTCGGGTGCTTTCACCACACACACATGCACACACACACACAAAATGGTAAGCGTATGAAGACATGAAAATGGTAAGCATATGAATACGTGGCTATGCTAATCAGCTCAACTGTAGTAACCACTAATATTAAAATATCATGCCATGCATTCTAAATATGCATAACTTGTATTTTAAAAATTTAGGAGCTAGTGTAGCTTCTAACCACACTGTAAAGATGATGTGCAAATATCTGTAATAGGATAGGGCCTTTTTTTTCCAGTCTCCCCATGTCAGAAGAGGTGTTTGAGTTTTGAGGCGTACTAGGTGTACTAGGGAGCAAACTGAAGAGGGGAGTAGAAGTAAAAGAAAAATGATTCTTACCAAATTTTCACCTCTACATAAAGAACTTGAAATCAGGGTATGAACAGGATAAGGTGACAGTTAACATTTATACTTCTTTGGGGGCCGAAAATGAGCCCTCAACTGAATATTTGATACGTGGGACAGACAGACATTTTTGCAGGGGGAAGGGGTCCACAGTTGACCATGTTCCTGTCAGATTCTCTTTCATTTTCCCACGTTGGAAAGAGTCACAGGTAGTACAAACTTGATGTTCAATGGCAGCTGACAGGCATTCTGCTAAGAGCCCAGGAGGGACTGACAAGTTTGAGGGCAAATGTTTTATGTCAAGAGGAATACAGGATAACATTACCCGGGTCTGGCCAACTGGTGCCAGCTGTGTTGGGGTCCCATTTTCCTATTACTCCACTTTTTCCAGAGAGGTCATCATCTTTTGTCTTCTTTTGCATAGCTTTTCTTAAGGAAAGTGTACCAGCCATCTATCTAGTTTCCCATCTTCTTTCATTTTGTCTTTTTATCTCTTTTTGATTCTCCACCTTGTATCTAACAGGGTGAATCTTTTCCTCCCAAATATTCTTGCCTCTGTTCATTCTGTGCCCCTTCAACTACAATGTTCTCCTCAATTTTACCTCTCCAAATTCGAGATCAGACTGTTTAAATTTTTAGGCATGCTTGAAGATTATTATGTTAAATCTGCAGGTATTAGAACCATGAGTGAGAAAAAAAATACACCAGAAGATATTAAAATCTTCAGTAACAGAGTAAGCTTAAAGTCAATACATTTATCGAACACTACTTTGTAAAGCAGTGTTTATCTTCCCAAAAACTCAGTCTAGAAACAATTGATGGATAAAATCTATACATTTATAAATATAACTAGCCAGACAAAGAAGTCAAATGGTAAGAGCCAAAATGAATGCTATATCTTAAGTCCCATAGGAGTTCAGGGCAGAAAGGATTATTTAGGGGCTGGGGTGTAGTAGTCTGCTACACTTCAAGGTAACAGTTACGTTTCTGTTTTGTGCTCATAGGTACACAAACACATTTGAATTTTATATTTAGTCTTATGGATAATTTTTGCTATTTTGTTAGCACCTTGCCAAAACTTCATATACAAGCGGGTATTTCTGCTTTTATATGAATGCTGCTTAAAATAGATCCAGTAAATTCTAATTGAGAAAAATTCCTACTCCTAACCTTGAAAAGAATTTTCCACTCTTTGAAACCATTTTTATTGGTATATCTTTTTTCTTCCTTGAGAGGAAATAACAAAAGTGAGAATAAGCATTTCCTCACTTAAAAATTTTATCTGTCCTAAATTGCTGTAGTTAACTGGTTATACTTTGGGTGGATTTAAATTGAGAACAAGTTAAGACAAATTTTGATATATTTTGGACATTTGGTTTCCTTCTTATTCTCAATAAACTGAGAGATGGATATTAAAAGCATTTGCTGGAGTATTCCCAATACTGTTGATTTTTTAGTTTAATTTTTTTTTTTTTAATGTTTATTTTAGAGAGAGAGAGCACAAATGGGGAAGAGGCAGAAAGAGAGGGAGACACAGAGTCTGAAGCAGGCCCCAGGCTTCGAGCTATCAGCACAGAACCTGATCTGGGGCTTGAACTCACGAATCGTGAGATCATGACCTGAGCCGAAGTTGGATGCTTAACTGACTGAGTCACGCAGGCGCCTGTATTTATTTTTAAGTTTGTTTGTTTATTTTGAGAGAGACAGAGGCAGTGTGAGTAGGGGAGGGGCAGAGACAGGGAGAGAGAGAATCCCAAGCAGGCTGTGCACTGCCAGCTGCGGAGCCCAACGTTGTGCTCGAACCCACGAACCACGAAATCATGACCTGAGCCAAAACCAAGAGTCAGATGCTTAACCGACTGAGCCACCCATGCGCCCCATTTTATCTCTTTATTTTGAGAGAGTGAGAGAGAGGGACAAGATCTTAAGCAGGCTCCATGCTCAGTGTGGAATCTGAGGCGGGCCTCAATCCCATGACCCTGGGATCATGACCTGAGCCAAAATCAAGAGTCAGGTGTCCAACCAACTGAGCCACCCAGGTGCCCCTAAAATAATTTTTTGTGTATGAAAGTATTTTTGTCCATTGTAGAAAAATCAGAAAATATGGGAAAGTATAAACAAAACCATCCACCCAGTGACACAGAATCTGAAGCAGGCTCTAGGCTCCGAGCGGTCAGCACAGAGCCTGATGTGGGGCTCGAACTCACAGACTGCGAGATCATGACCTGAGCTGAAGTCAGACGCTCAAGTGACTGAGCCACCCAGGTGCCCCTGAATCTCATTTTTTTTAAGACTAGAGTAATAGAAGTAAAATTAGTGGATCAGGAAATAAGAACTTTTTAAAAGCTCTTTGATAAATAAGGCAAGCTGCTGTCCAGAGTATAGTGATTTCTAGCAGGATATGAGCACACCCATCTCACTATTTTTGCCAGTGTTGAGCCAAGTACAGCATTTTTAACGACACCTCCCCTCCTTTCACTTTTACTTGCTAATTGAATTCAATAATGTTTTTCAAAATGTGCCTGTAAACCCATTTTTGATGAAATTTCAAGATGAACTACTTGCAGTAGAGTTCTAATGAGATGGGGTATGTTTGACTTGTTAAGAAAAACTGGTTGTAAAGTAGTACGTGTGGAATTATGTAGAGAAATACTGCCATGCAAACACTGTAACGCACCATCGGGGCATCTCTACTTGGTAAGCATGAGTGATTTTTAAATTTCCTTTGTGCCCTTGTCTTTTCCAAAATTTCTCTAATTGTGTTTTTTGATGAAAGATACAATTTGCTAAAATAATAAAACTTCACAATTAAGCTGCACTACAAATGCTGCACTTCCTCAAGAATTTATAAGCCACCCCAAAGTATTTAACAGCTTTTTCCTGCTTGATAACTTGGCACAGTATTTCTTTTTAACAGTAATACTCTGAAGTTTCTGTATTTAAGGAAATGGAGTATTTCTCTAGTATTAGTAATGGGCACTGGCCCTCCTGCTTTCTGGGGTGTACCTGCCTTGAGAACGTTTCTACTTCTGACTTAGTAGGAGTATTTCTTAAATGATAGCTTGATTGAGAGGTTGACGCTCTGACTTGCTTAAAGAAGTGTAAGGAATTTTATTGGAATTTATATTAGCCTCCCCGTATACCAAAAATGCTTAGGGGCCAAGTGATCCCAAAGTTAGGATGCTAAGTGTTCTTTATGTTAAAATCAATAGAGGAGTGAGAACAGTTCCAAATGAGGTATCTAGAAAGCAGCAGTTTTTAAGATTTACCTTCTAGTGAATTTGTTTTGGCATGGCATTTGTAGCTTCGGAGATAGCCTCATTGAAAGTCCACTCAGTCCGGTATACTGTGATACGTTAATCAAAACCACTAGCAATCATTGTTATGTACTTTAAAAAAAATTCTTTTTTAATGTTTATTTCTGAGACAGAGAGAAACTGAGCATGAGTGGGGGAGGGGCAGAGAGAGAGAGAGGGAACCGCAGAATCCGAAGCAGGCTCCGGGCTCTCAGCTGGCAGCACAGAGCCCGACACGGGGCCTGAACTCGCAAACCGTGAGATCATGACCTGAGCTGAAGTCTGTCGCTCAACCAACTGAGCCACCTCGGTGCCCCGATTCTTATGTACTTTTTTAAAAAAGAGCTTTTTCCTAAATTGAGAGCACGAGCTAGTTCAACAGTAGGAATTATCCAATAAAGTTAGAAAGTAAATACATTAAAATCTGTTTAAGAATATGTTCTTTTATCTATTTGCCTGGATTCATAATGCAGGAGGTAAGTAACAGATTAAATTAAAATAGATGAGCATGTTTTCAGAATCAACATCACAAATTATTTTTAGAGCTTGAGATATTTAAAAATCTACTTTAATTCTTTTATCCTTCTTCCCTCACTTGAAATTGATTTTACCAAGTTCCCCAATAGTATGTGAGGTTCTTCTCCCCAGAGATTCTCATTAAGTGGAGATGTGAAGGACAAATTGTTTCTGGTAGGAGACATTTTCTGCAGTTACTCATTTCCAGGAAAATCTGGATTGTGGAAAGGGCTAAGTTGTATACAGCTTACATTCCTGCTATGCAACATTTCAAGTTTTCTCTTGGCCACGGTGAAACAATAGACATTAATAATATTCCATTAATTTTGTCAATGTTTAACATGGGGGAAAATACCCCTGGTAGAATTTTATTCAAATTATTTCTAGGCGAGAACACAAGAAAAATGGCATTATTAGTTACAAAACTTCAATAACCAGTTTGTTTTCCTTGACAGAGATTGATATGCCTCTAACCTGACTTCACGGCCTTAGGAGAATCGCACGCTAGTAATAATTATTTTATTGTTTTGCTGTAGATGTGTTCTTTGTGCCATTGTCCTGGAGCCACAATTGGTTGTGATGTGAAAACCTGTCACAGGACGTACCACTACCACTGTGCATTGCATGATAAAGCTCAAATACGAGAGAAACCTTCACAAGGAATTTACATGTAATTATTTAACTTCTTTAAGTGTTTTTTTCACAGTCCTACTTTAGGCTTTTGTAAAAGTTTTTCCCGTTTCAAAGCATTTCATCATCATTGTAAAGGGTGTTTTTGGTAAGGAATTTAATGGTTAGAGAAATGGCATAGGACTTTTAATAAGATTTGTGGAATCCAGCTTATGAATGGGGTGAAGTGTACTGCTCATTTTCTTAATTTGAAAAACGAATTTCGTTTGTTTACTTCATAATTTTTGATGTCTTCATTTTTTTGTAGGGTGTATTGCCGAAAACACAAGAAAACCGCACATAACTCTGAAGGTAAGTCATTCAGCCCCTTTTCAGTATCAGGAAGAAATTTGAGTGAATTCTGTATGGACTTTTGCCATAAGATGTATCTCAGTATTGAATACATTTCAAAGAATTAAGAAAAGTGTTAGGACAAACTAATATACATAGTGGAAATGATCTGAAGTTTTAAGGAAAATTTCACCCCTAAATTTAGTTCTTGTAAGGAGTACATTGAGAATGTATTTATCTTTAGGAAACACATGACGGTGGGGGTTTGGGATTTCTGTGATCATGAAAGTGGTAGTAGATTGCAAAGGTCATAATTGGGATCTGTGCTACTGTCAGATACGCAAAGTGTGAACGAAGGACACTGGTACTACATTTTGTGATCACCAGGCTTTCTGTTAGATTTTCATGTTGTAGTACTGTTTTAAAAATACAGACATGTGCATAAGAAGTAATTAACTTTAAAATATATTAACTTTTGAAATTATAGTTTATTTCTCCTTAAATTTAGATAAAACAAGGTCAGGGATGTTTATATATAGTTAGCCAAGTTGTACCTGGTCTTTAAAAGGTATGGAAAAGTTCTTAAATTGAATTCTTATTTCGTACCTTTACAAACAGATGGTTTTGATACTGTCACTAGCAATATAAAAAGGCTTAGATTTAATCTGAGATTGTTCTGTCCTTCTATTTAGATTAGAGATCTTTAGTTTTTGTTAGCCTCCGAGAATGCGTTGCTTAGCAGTAGAATGGTTTCAGCCTGTTGATTTAGGAAGTGGTTTCTTTTATAAAGACTTACCTAGTTATCAGTGTTAGCATATTAAAGTTTGTGGCCCTTTTTGATATCTTAGATCTTGGCTGTATCCTACCCTTTGGGACTCCAGATTGGTTCCATTACTTTAGGATAGTGCTGGTTATATAATCTTCAGCAAAAACTTGTCTTTAAGGTAAACAGATTCCATAGCTGTTAACAACAGAACATTTCGGAGGTGATCAAGTACAACTGAAAAAAACCTTTATGTTTTCCTTGGTTTTTTCCTCATTTAGTTCTAGAATTCAGTTCAAAAACCTTTTGTTCAAAGGTTAAGAGGAAACTTTCCCACCTTTCATTGCTTCAGATTTTAACAGTGTGTTTTTTAAAATTTTTATTGTTTATTTTTGAGAGAGAGAGAGAGAGAGAGACAGGAGAGAGTGGGGGAGGGGCAGAAAGAGAGGGAGACACGGAATCTGACGCAGGCTCCAGGCTCTGAGCTGCCAGCACAGAGCCTGACGCGGGGCTCAAACTCACAGGCTGCAAGATCACGACCTGAGCCACAGTCGGATGCTTAACCGACTGAGCCACCCAGGTGCCCTGGATTCTCTTTAAAATTGTAGTGACCATATATTTATGGTAAACCAAGGATTAAGAGCTGGGATCTGATGAAGATGAGTATATGAACACCCTGGGGCAGAATACTTGAGGGTGGCAACAGTGATTAATGTAGGCAGCTCCCCTTTTATTCGGTAGATTTCTGAAGCCGATAGTACCATCTAGTGGTAGAGAAAAGTCACTGCAGACTGTAAAGTAAATTTTGGCCACCTTTTTGCTTTGAGAAATTTATTGAGAAAGATCTAAATTACTGCTTTTCAAGATGACTTTTTTCATGTAACTGGAAGGATTCCTAAATTCCTAAATTATTCAAATTTGTAATACAATTGTCTTGAATTTGGGGTTCGTTGTATATTTTTGTAGCACTTTGGGGCCCCTTGTATTATTGATATATACGTAGTGTGTATATACTCATATTGTAGAACTTGAAATATAATTTTACAATTTGTCACTTTTATCTAGCTTGTATTTGACATTGAGTGCTTTGTCAGAAACAGAACTTCCAACTACTTCATTGTTCTAATGGGAAACATATGTTCTACTTTATGATTGTAATTTATGATTGGGGTTTATAGGATTGTATTTCAGGGACTGTCTTTGAGAATTATACCGCAGTAGTTTGTATAGCAAAGAGGAATTGATTACCTGTGGCAGTGTCTTGATTATTTGCCATCGGTGGCTCAATAACCTAGTTTGCTAATACTTAAAATGATAAATACGCCATAATTCAGTCTGTTCGTGTTAGTTTGATCTAATATGAACTGTTTTGAAATATTAAATTCAAAAATCTCTTTACCGTCTCCATAGTTTTGCCTTTTCCAGAATGTCATATAGTTGGAATCACATAGTATGTAGCCTTTTCAGTTTGGCTTCTTTCACTTAGTGGCCTTTTTTTTTTTTTTTTTTTTGGAGGCGGTGGGGGTGGGGTGGGGGGTGGGGGTGGGGGGTGGATTAGTTGATAAATACATGCTTATGAGAAAGATCTGTTAGGCAAAAGGAGATTGAAGCTCCAGGAAGGAGGGAGACTCAGTGCACAACCAGAATTGCCCTGTGATGGGAGGACACTTCCATTGTAATAGAGAAGGAAGAAGATAGGTAGTTCCTCTCTCGTCTGTTTGCTCTGTGAGGGACAACGTAGGGGAGGCAGGAGGGCTGGAAGTTGAAGGAGAGAGGAGAAAGCTTGCAGGAATAGTTGTGAAGATGGGAAAGGAAGTTTGGAGAAATGTAAGGGCTCCAGACCAGGTAAAGGGTTCAGTTAAGGTTGCTAACCATTTATGTAGTGATACCCTCAGTTTGTGTGACTTCCGGCAATTCAGGATCCTGTGTGTAGCACAGAGAAAGTGGCTAGTTAGAAATCTAAGTTAGATAGGGAAGTGAAGGCAGGAAAATAAGAAACAGGAAGGAAGTAATAGATGGGAGGGGCGTGATTGAAGATTAAGTGAGAAGGAAAGTGCTTGGGAAAGCGGTCATTTTGTGGTCCCAAAGTATGTGTGATTTATAGTGAGTTCAGAGGTTAGAACCCTTCTTAGGTGATTATAAAGGTGTCCGGGTGTGATTATAGGGATTGGGTAGTTGATGGAGGACATCACTGAAGGTCAGGGAACTTGCTTGGATTGTCCCATGGGCCTTTGAAATCACCCAGGATGCAGCAGGGGCTGGAAAGAGGAAAGTGCAGTAAGCTATGTGCTAAGGAGAATCTGATGCATGGGGTGGAATGATTGGGAGCTGGTAATTGTTAGCAACAAGGAGGGGAGGAAAGTAGCATAATCAGTGTACCAGCAAAATTGGCATCATCTGGGAGTTGGTTAGAAACGCCTAATCTCGAGCCCCACCCCTGACCTACTAAATAAGAATCGCCACTTTAACTAGATCCCAGGTGACTTGTTTGCACATGAAAGTTTGAGAAGCAGTGGTTTTAGCTGGATGACGTGGACCTCAGGTGCAGGGCTTTTTACAAGTGGCTATAGAACAAATGGTTCAGCAAGGCTGTCTAGTAGGACTTATTGTGACAATGAAGTGTTCTATATTTGCACCGTCTATTATGATAGCCACCAGCCACATGTGGTCGTTGAGCACTTAAAATGGTATAGTGCCCTTCTACTCTTTTTTTTTAATGTTTATTTTTGAGAGAGACAGAGCATGAGTTGGGGAAGAGCAGAGAGAGAGAGAGAGAGAGAGAGAGAGAGAGAAGGAGACACAGAATCCGAAGCAGGCTCCAGACTCCGAGCTGTCGGCACAGAGCCTGACTCGGGGCTCAAACCCATGAACTGCGAGATCATGAGCCAAAGTCAGACGTTTAACCAACTGAGCCACCCAGGCACCCCTGCCCTTACTCTTAATAGGAATTTATACATTAAAAATGGACAGGAAAAGCCTAGAATTAAATCCCGCAACTTACGTGCCCCATCCTTTGGCCCATGTGTTTAGATAATAGATATATTCTTCACCTTTTTTTTTAAAGCAGTATTTTTTAAATACCCAACATTGGCAATAACAGATAGGTCTAGTTTGTAGCTGATGCTAGCTTCTGTATTATAGACGTACCTTAACATGATAGGTTGTCATCGGTAAACAGTTGAGTACCTACAAGGAACTGTGATTATGTCTTGTGGTTCTTTTAAAATCATTTTCATTAAGAGGTTAAGGCTTTTCTGTTTAATAATGTATATGGAGCAAAGTAATCTGTGATGAGATAGAGAACAGTATTTAGAGTAGATGCTGAGTGTTAGCTATTTGCGGCAAGAATGTGTAGATTGTAAATCGTGATTACAAACATAACCTCAGCTCAGTTTAGGTTCTTGAAATTGTAAGTAGCCAAACTTGTGGCTTATTATTTTTGTTAAGCTACCCAGTATAGAATGTTTTGCATGGTATGGGTGCTCAAGAAATGTTTGTAATGTCTTTTCTTTGTCTTGAAACAGAGCATGGTTTTGAATGTATCCCTTATTTGGGTGTGACCTTTCTGTGTCCTGTGGCTTGTCTTGCACCGGGTGTTAGTAGAGCATGATGAGTTAATAGAACGGGATTTTTTATAAGTCTGAAATTTCTTAAAAATAGCTTAGTGAGAAGTGCCACAATTACGGTGACTGTAAAAGACAGTATATAAAGGAATCTTTTGTGCCTAACCTTGGAAGACCTACTCTTGATTTTATTCAGGGACCTGGTGGGTCCCCTAACAGACTTTCTGGAAACTTTATATTAGAGATTGCTTATCAAATCATACAACTCCATTTGTGTTTCAAGAACTAAAGTCACTATAGTTCTATTAGAGGTGTGTTGAAAGTGTGCTGTCCTCTGTGTGCATTCTGCTTTAATATTACCTTAGTATTCTCATTCCCTTTGTTTCTCTACAATGTGTTACACCTTCGGTCTTCGTTACTTTTGTTAAGTGGAAGATGGGGAGATTTTTATGTGACATCAGTGTCCTCGAAACCCTTTTAAGTTTTGTGGCATCGAATAGATTTATGAAGTACTGGAAAGGCAGTTTTGTGCACTGGTTGAACATGGGCTCTGAAATCAGATCCGTATTTGAATCTTAGCTCTGCTACTTACTCGTACATGGTCTTGGGCAAGCCGTTTAGTATCTCTGGAACCTTGGATGCTGCATTTGTAAAACGGGAATTAAAATAAAACCCCACCTAGGGGCGAGGGTGGCTCAGTCGGTTGACTGGCCGACTTCGGCTCAGGTCACGATCTCGTGGCTTGTGAGTGCGAGCCCCGCGTCGGGCTCTGTGCTGCCGGCTCAGAGCCTGGAGCCTGCTTCGGATTCTGGGTCTCCCTCTCTCTCTGCCCCTCCCCTGCTTGTGTGCTGTCTCTTTCTCTTAAAAACAAATAAACATTAAAAAAAATTAAACAAAATCTCTCCCTCATGGAATTATTGTAAGGATCAAATGGAATAATGTCTGTAAGGGTCTCAGCAACATTCCGGGCACATAGTTCAGTGCTCACTAAATACTACATTCATGTGGTCTTCCTCGGAAGATAATAGAACTTAAATTGTGTTTGTGATTTAACTTGGGAAATTTGAGTAACGTGTTCACGTTGTGCCCTTTGCTAGAACTGACTCCTTATTTTTTCTTAGATTCAGCAGATTTGTTGACTACCCATGTGCAAAAAGTACTGCGCTAGGCACTGTTTACGTTCATCTTTCATTTAGCACACTTTTCAAACTGACTACAGGAAGTACCGAACATACATGAAAATATGTTTGAAAAAAAGCCCCATCACCTGGGTTAACAATCCTCAGCTCCTGGCCAGTCTTGTTTCATCTGCACCCCTCACCTGCTTCCTCCACCTGGATTATTTTGAACTGAATCCCAGCCACATTTCATTTTAGCACACTTGCTTAAGAATTAGTATTTTGGGGGCACCTAGGTGGCTCATTCGGTTGAGCGTCAGACTTCAGCTCGGGTCGTGGTCTCGCGGTTTGTGGGTTCGAGCCCCACATCAGGCTCGCTGCCATCGGCCTGTCAGTGCAGAGCCCGCTTTGGATCCTCTGTCCCCGTCTCTGTGCCCCTCTCCCGCTTGTGCTCTCTCAAAAATAAATACATATTTTAGAAAAAAAAGACTATTTTTGAGGCAGGTTGTGTTGTTTATATGTGCATACACATATAAATATGCATAAAATAAATCATTTATCTGATACCTTTACCGAAAAAGAAAGCAGGTTTGTGTGTGACATGGAGCGTGCAAGGCCAACGCACGTCGCGCTTCCGTTGGAGGAGGCGGGGCGAAGGGCGTCCAATCTTCCTTTCGTTGCAGCACTCCAGGCGCCCAGCAGAGGCAGTGACGCTCACTGCAACCTTAATGCTTGTCATTTTGCTTCTGTCGTAAAAATAATCCTAACACACATTTATTGAGTGCCTCCTCGGTGTGGGCACGTGGGAGAATTGCCAATTCCCCAATAAAAAAAGCCCCTTGACAGAGAGCTTACCATCTACACAAGGTATGACAAGAGGAATAACTAACAAGTGAATAGAATTTTCTAGTTTACAAAGCATTTTTCACGTTTTCTTAAGGCTTCCTTTTCAGGAAGGTGTTCTCCTCAGTTCCATTTGATACGCCAGGAGACTTTGCCTTGTGAGTGTTAACTAGCTTTACCAAGTTTTAAGACCTAGTAGGTGGCAGTTTTGAAACTTTCTGTCCAGGGGTCCTTTCTACTTCATACTGTTAACTGATGTGAGACTTTGGGGAGGAAAGGAAATGGAGCTTAACCCAGGAAGGTGGAAGATGAGAAAAATAGTGATTAGAAAGAAGAGAATTGGTAACGGAACAGATAGGGCTTTCCAATACTAGGAGGAGGAGAGTTGGCGTGCTGGTAAGGTGGTCACTCCTGTGCCTCATAGTGGCAATCAGAAGGGTGACAGAAGGACCTGGCCTTTCTAAGGTGACATAGACATCCAGGGGGCGGTGCTCATAAGGGTTGGGAATGCTTGGTGGCACTTTGTCACCTTATCAGCCTGGATTTGTAGAAATAAGAGCTGTGAGTACGAAGGTAAGGTTTTGTTTTCTTATCGCATTCATTTGTTTGATTAGGTGTGTGAACGTTGTACAGAAATCGGCAGTACCGATGAGTGTACGTTGTTCGTGAGCTTTCCTCCCACCCTTATGTCTGTTTCCAGATTCCTTCGCTGAAAGCAGCCACTACTGTCAGTTTCTTAAGTTTCCTTTCAGAGCATTTCTCTGCAGACATGAGCAAACGTGAAACTGTCCTTTTTCTGACTTCCAGGAGCACTTGACATTGTGTATTTCCATGACAGTGGGTATTGCCACTTTAAAAGCATATGGTTTCTCACTAGCATAGGTTGGTCCCAGCTCTGCCACTTCTTAGCTTGGTGACCTTGGCTAAACTTATTTAACCTTTCTGAACTTTTCCTTATCTGTAAAATGAGGGATGGGGATGCTGACAGATACAAGCTCGTGTGGTGGTCGTGAGGCTCAAGTGAGATCGTGCGTATAAATCGCATGGCCCATCTGGCATAGTCAGAACTCCAAAAGTCAGATGTTAGCTCTGAGATTTGGCGTGTTTCCAATTTATAAATTAAGTAGAAAAGGGCAAGATGCAGAATAGTGTGCTCAGAATGCCATTTGTTTGTGTATCCTTTTAAAAACCACGTTTGCATGCGCAGAGGAAGTAACAGCTGACATTTATTGAGAGGGTCTTAGGTGCCAGGCGCTGTTCTAAATTAAGTAACTTTACACTAATTCATTTAGTTCATTCATGGACCCTGGGGGGTAGGTCTCAGGTAAGAAGACACACAGGGACACACAGTCTATGGCAGTTCCAGGGTTCAAAACCAGGCTCTCAACCCTTGAGGTTGAGAAGAAAAGCCCTTAATGGTGGTTACTTGAGAGAGGGAAGGAGGGAGGAAGAAGGAAGGGAAGCAGGAAAGCTAGGGCAGGTGCCAGCTGGGAGCGCCGCGCAGGCAGAATTAAAAGGTGGGAAGGAAGATTTTTACTTCTTTGATGCAGAGTTCTTTTATAATTATCATTGAAGGAGAAAAAAACACTTTTTTTTCTTTTTCAACGTTTTTTTAAATTTATTTATTTATTTTTGGGACAGAGAGAGACAGAGCATGAACGGGGGAGGGGCAGAGAGAGAGGGAGACACAGAATCAGAAACAGGCTCCAGGCTCCGAGCCATCAGCCCAGAGCCTGACGCGGGGCTCGAACTCACGGACCGCGAGATCGTGACCTGGCTGAAGTCGGACGCTTAACCGACTGCGCCACCCAGGCGCCCCAGAGAAAAAAACACTTTTTATGTTAAAATGTTAAAACATCTTCACAGTTTTGAATTGGGGAAGAAAACCCTACTGTAACCATGTAGCCATGAAAAATTTAAACGAAGGTGCCGTGACTAGCCTCATACTCATTTTTTTCATGTGCATTTTCAGTTATCTTTTTGGGTAAATTCCACAAAGTATGATCACCGGGTCAAAGGGTTCAGTCTTTTTGAGGTTCCTGACACATGTTGCCATGTTACATTCTGGAAAGATTTTGCTAGATTATATTCCCATCAGGGGTGGATGAGTTTACCCCTCTTTCACCACATTGGATGTGAGACGTTCTTTTAATTACAAAAGTAGTATATTATCCATTGCTTAAAAATTAAAATAGTACAATAATGGGTGATGGGCATTGAGGAGGGCACCTGCTGGGATGAGCACTGGGTGTTGTATGGAGACCAATTTGACAATAAATTATATAAAAAAATAAAATGAAATAAAATAGTACAATAATACTGTTGCATTAAAGCAGTTCAAAAAGGCCGCAAAAAGGTTACATTCTCTAGGAGTAACTAGTAATAACAGTTTGATGTATATCTTCCCAGAGCCTTGTTTACCTACATACAAATATTTAGTGTATATGCACACTTATTAAATACAGTGGCATCATAGTATATATAGATACTATTATGCTACTTGCTTTTTTTATTCTGTGATTTATCACAGACCTCCTTCACTGTTGTTTACAGATTGACATCATTCTTTTTATTTTCATCCACTGAAGCATTTTATTTGTCTTTTTTCCCATTGATTTTTTTTATGTTTATTTATTTATTTTGAGAGAGCACAAGTGAGGAGGCAAGGAAGGAGGGAGGGAGGAGAGAGAGAGAGAGAGAGAGAGAGAGAGAGAGAGAGAGAATGAGAGAGAATATCCCAAGCAGGCTCTATAACGTCAGTGCAGAGCCTGACGCGGGGCTTGAACTCATGAGCCGTGAGACCATGACCTGAGCTGAAATCAAGAGTCGGACACTTAACCGACTGAGCCACCCAAGTGCCCCATTTGACCTCTTTCTTTTTAACTGTTCCGTTATATCCCATAGAATAAATAGAACCATAGTTTATTTAAGGATTTCTCTATCAAAAATCATTTACATCTATTTGTTTCATGGATAAAACTGTATTTATCTTCCTTGTACGTATATGCTTGTATACTTATGCAAGTGATTCCGTAGTGTAAAGTTTTAAAATTTGGTTTGCTTTTAACATTGGGGAAAGTACTGTCTCATGTACCCAGTTTATGGTCCCACCAACAGTGTATGAGGGTGTCCAGTTTTCTGCCTCTGTGCTGGGACATTACCAGTTTTTAATTTTTGCAAATCTGATTATCACATTAAATTTCCATTTCTCTCATCTCTAGGAAGATTGGGCTTCTGTTCTTTTTTTTTTTTTTTTTTTTTAGTCATGTATCTTTTTTCTGTGAATTGCCAGCTATCCTTTGTGCATTTTTCTCTTGAGGTTTGTCCTTTTGAAATTGATTTGTAGCGAGTGATTTCTGTAATGGAAGTATTAATTCTCCGTCACTAAATGCAAATGATTTCCCAGTTTATCATTTGTCTTCTAACTTGGATTATGGTGCATGTGCCATGCAAAGGTTTCTAATTTTTAGTCAGATCTCAGTCTTTCCCTTTATGACTTCTTAGGTGTTTGACCCAACATTATAAAAGCTACTCTCCTCCATTTTCTTCTATTACATTTATAGTTTGTTACTTTATGATTAGATTTTTTTTATATGGTATGAGGAAAGGAATCTCAGTTTTAAAAAAATGGATAAGCAATTATGCCATCATGTCTTTTCCCCACTCAATTTGAAATGCTACCATTATACTCGGAATTCCCATATGCTTATGGGTCTATTTTCAACCTTGCTTTCTCTTCTGCTGGTAAAAGTCTCTTCCTGTGCCAGTATTTTAACTGCTGTCTCTTTACTGTATATTTTGATGTCTTTTTTAAAAAAATCTTGTTGTATATCATAAATTTACTCTTCCAGAAAACCGTGGAATCAACCATTTTATCAGAGTTGCATTAAATTAAGTTAGTGAGAGCTGACATTCCAAAGTTGACCCTCTTCCTCCAGAAGCTCAATATTTTTGTGAGGCTTCTTTTTGATGTTTATTTCTAACACATCTTGTGTTCAGTTATTCTAGCTTTTTATAACTAAACTCTGCTATCATGATACCTGAAAATGATATATCACTTAATTTACACTTGGATTGTAGAAAAGTCGTATTTTCTATAAGTGTGTTTAACTACTTATACTCTGAATTACTTGGTCATTTGCTTGGTCCATTTTTCAGTTGGGGCCTTAATCTCTTATGAGCTTATATCATAAGGATACTAATCCTTTTTCACAATTACAACAGAGTTTCTTCTAATTTGTTTACTTTTTTATTTTATCACTTTTTTTTGCTGTATAAATCTGAAAATTTAGTATAGTTAAAACTGTCAGTCTTTTATGATTTTTACCATTGCTGTTAAAGTCCCCTAAAATTTTACACCAAGTGGTTCCATATTTAGTGCAAAAAAAAAAAAAAAAGCCATGTAGAAAACTAGTCATGTTGGCCTGATAATGGAATTAGTTAAGTAATTTCTTTAAAGGTGTTTAATAATGTAATCTTATAGTGTTAATGATTATTTGTTTTCATTGTAAGTAACAGAATATTCTGTATATCATATGTATTGTATAACATGTACCAGAATGATGGACAGATTTGCTTATGATTTTTCATTTTTTAAAGAATTTTTAATTTGGGGCAAGTGCAAGTAATTCTAACAGCTTTAATGAAATTCTGTGTCTTAAAAATTGTCAGTTTCAATGTTTAAAGTAGGTGATGTGTTTTGATATGAAATTTGCTATAATGTTAAGATCAGAAGATATCTTTGACTTCTCGGTCTTCACAGGAAGTTATTCATATGAATTTACCTTGTTGCTGGTAAAACTTTTACTTTTCCCCCCTTTTTCCTCCCTCATATCCTACTGTAGTTATGTGAAGTTGCATTGATATAAATTTTTATGAACTGTTTTGCAAACAATCTAATGCCTTCAGTTCCTTGAATTTATATATTCAAATATACTAATTGAATTACCCTTTTCTTGTCATAATGATTATGCTTTTATTTCTAAAACAATAAAAAAATTTTAAGTATTTATTGGGAAACATTGATATCTATGAATAGAAGTTGATATGCTTTCTCATTGAGAAATTAATCCCTGGAATTGAAAACTTAATGTTAAAAGAAAAAACAAAGGCCTTAGAACTGTGCCTAAAACTGTCTTTAGTTTGACCCTAAGAGAAGTGAACATTTGGTTTTTATACCTTTTTAACACTAAATACTTTGTCTCATGTACAGTAGGCCCTCAATAAAGGAAGTGTTTGTAGTGAGTAACTGGATGAAACACCGTTCCATTAATCATAGAAATTCTTTTCAAATTGCTGGGAAATGCAGTTCTAAAACTTCTACATAAATGTTATTTAATCCATTAAAGTATATACCTCACTTGCAACATAGCTTTGTTACCATTTGTGTTAGAAATTCCTTGCATACTTAATATTTGTTTAAGTACTCGATCTGTTGTTCATTTATAGATGACTTCCTTGTGGAATATGACCCATTTGATTTTCATGATAGTTTTTTTTAAAAAAATTTTTTTTTCAACGTTTTTTATTTATTTTTGGGACAGAGAGAGACAGAGCATGAACGGGGGAGGGGCAGAGAGAGAGGGAGACACAGAATCGGAAACAGGCTCCAGGCTCCGAGCCATCAGCCCAGAGCCCGACGCGGGGCTCGAACTCACGGACCGCGAGATCGTGACCTGGCTGAAGTCGGACGCTTAACCGACTGCGCCACCCAGGCGCCCCTGATTTTCATGATAGTTTAAGGAGCTATCCTAGAAGAGTGATGCCTGATAGAACTTTTTTGTGATGGTGGAAACGTTCTGTATCTGCGATGGCCAGTATAGATGCAGCTCACCATCTGCGACTTATAAGCCCTTGAAATGTGGTCAGTGTGAATGAGAAACTGAAGTTTTAATTGTGTTTAATTACAAGCGACTAAAATTGTGAAAAACCACCTGTTTGTTGCTCATGGCTGCTATATTGGACAGCACAGATACACCTACTTTATTTTCATGTAGTTTTCCAAGTTATAGTAAGATTATTTTCTTAGGTAAGTGTTCTGATTTCACTCACAGTGTTTGGTAAAACTCTTTGAAAGCTATGGTAAAAACAATAATACAAGAGCTAATTCTAAAAATGGACTTTAATTAGAGTTTGAAAATGTTTACTGGCTTGTGTGCACAGTCAAGATCACAAAACTCATTTTTATAGAATTATAAATCCAAAAGAAATCATTATTACAAGGATTATAATAAAACTTTTGAAGTCTTCTGTTTTTTTTTTAAGTTTATTTAATTTTTTGAGAGAGAGAAAGAAAGAGCAAACAGGGGAGGGGCAGAGAGAGAAGGAGATGAGAATCTCATGCAGGCTTTGCACTGTCAATGTGGAGCCTGATGTGGGGCTTGAACTCATGAACCATGAGATCATGATGTGAGCTGAGACCAAGAGTCGGACGCTTAATCGACTGAGCCACCCAGGTGCCCCTAAAACTGTTTTTTTTTTTGGTATTTGATTTTGGTTGCATTTATATGAAACATTAAGGTTCCTATATTGAGCATTCCACACACCGTTTCTCCTCATTTCTGGAGGGGATTTCATTCTAAGGAGAAATGTGTATTCTAAGGACCCATGAACTGATGCCCATTTTAAGATTGGTCCACGTAAAGCTTTTTGTTCATTTTTAAGCAGCTGATTTAGAAGAAAGTTTTAATGAACATGAACTGGAGCCCTCATCACCTAAAAGTAAAAAGAAAAGTCGCAAAGGAAGGCCACGAAAAACCAATTTTAAAGGGCTGTCGGAAGATACCAGGTCTACATCCTCCCATGGAACAGATGAAATGGAAAGTAGTTCCTATGTAAGTAGGAAAATGTGAGATTTTTTACTTTTTGTTGCACCATGAATATTTCATTTAAACTGTGTTTATAGGTAAAGCTCATCATTTGAAATGTTAACTAAGCTTGAGGGTACTGATGGCATATTTTGATGGATCTTTTTTTTTAAGTGTTTTTTTTTTTCCTTTTACATTTGCAGAGAGATAGGTCTCCACATAGAAGCAGCCCTAGTGACACCAGGCCTAAATGTGGATTTTGTCATGTAGGGGAGGAAGAAAATGAAGCCAGAGGAAAACTGCATATATTTAACGCCAAGAAGGCAGCTGCACATTATAAGTGCATGGTAAGCGTGGTTCTTTTTATGTGCTTTTGAACCCAAGTTTTTTTTTTGAAAGGCATTTAGCTAGTAATCAAATATGGCGCTTTTCTCTCCAGCGTTAGTGGTTTTGAATTATGAATAGTATATCCTGTAGTCCCAAATCTTCATTCACTTTAGGGTTTTAAAAATACAGCCTTTATGACTTAGTAGGATTTCAGGTGGTCCTAATTATAGTTACCATCTTCTGGATAATTGGTAGTTAACTATGTCGTAACTGTACAAATTCCGGCTTATAAACCTGTCGTGAGGGGGGTGTCCGGTGTCCACCACAACCTTGGAAATATCCGTGGTGTTGTGCTTCACACATTGTATTGCACTTACTCATTTGTCAGCCTCTCTCCCTTAATAACAGACTCTTAATTCTTTGAAGAGAAGAACTATATCTTTGCATCCTTAGATCCAGGTCGCACATACAGTGTACATAAACATTTTTGAGTTTGACTGTATTATTCATCCCACTTATGATTAGGTTTTAAAAATTATTGGGATGCCCGGGTGGCTCAGTCGGTTAAGCGTCTGACTCTTGATTTCGGCTCAGGTCGTGATCTCGAGGTTTGTGAGTTCAAGCCCCATTTCGGGCTCTGTGCTGACAGTGTGGAGCCTGCTTGGGATTCTCTCTCTCCCTCTCTCTGCCCTTCCCCTGCTTGCTTGTTCTCTCTCTCTGTCAAAATAAAGAATTAAAATAAACATTTTAAAAATTAGATTATTTATATCAGAGGTTCTTGACCAGAGAGGTGTATCAGATTTACCTTGGGAGCTTTTTCCAAAATACTGAAGCCTACAGTATATCCCAAACATGTCTAGTTAAAAAAAAAAAATTCCCCAGGTAATTTTGATCTACATCTATGGTTGAAATTTGCCAGTTTAAACTATTTTTGAAGACTTTGTGGAAACAGGGTACTGGGTGGCTCAGTTGGCTAAGCATCCAACTCTTGATCTCAGGGTTGTGACCTCAAGCCCTCGGTTGAGCTTCGTGCTGTGCCTGAAGCCCACTGAAGAACACAAAGCCAAAAAACTTTGTGGAAACGTAATAAAACAATTGACATGACAGGGTAACATTGTGGAAATCTGCATTGTGGAATAAAGTATCTAATCTTGACTTCACGCTGGCAGCATTAGTTTCATTTCATTGTCCTTATTTTGGGTTATATTTTAGTCCGACAGATGAATGTACTAAAAGTATTTGAGTCAGTACTTGATTACTATGGAAAAGTCCTCTCTCTCAGGATATTGAAGTAACATTACACATTTGTTATTACGTTGTTTAATCTTTTTCTCACAAGAATTCTGAACGTTAAATGTTCCTGCATTTTTCTTTTCTAGCTGTTTTCTTCTGGCACAGTCCAGCTCACAACGACATCAAGGGCAGAATTTGGAGATTTTGATATTAAAACTGTACTTCAGGAGATTAAGCGAGGAAAAAGAATGGTCTGTGGTTTTATATTTATGCTATGCAACGTTACTCTTCTGACTCTCTCCTTTAAACTTAGAACACATCTCAAATTTATCCAGTCATCAAAAAACTTAATATAAAGTAGTTCATATGTTAAAGCAAGTATCTATTGGACTTATTTGTAATATAATAAAGGACGCCGATGTTACTGAAACTTATTCCTCTTTCTATGTAACTTCATTACTTCAGAGAATTACACTGAGATTTATATTTCAGGGTATCTGAGGGTCTTTTAATAAAATAAATGAAGATGTGAATGTGACACACCTAGTTAAGTTTAAAATGTTATATTATTTAAGCTTGCTTACAGAACAACTCCATAACCCTAATAGAGCATTGGGAACTTCCCTGTGTTGTTATTCATTCTTTTTTTTTTTTTTAATGAAAGGAAAAGATTTTTTTCAGAGCCTTCTGTTTAGTTAAAGTTCACATAAGCAGTTATGTCTCTTAAAATGTTTATCATAGCTTTAAAGTTTTCTTTATAAAATGTGCCTAAGTCTCCTGTTCTTAAACACACTGAATTACTAATAAATAGCTTTAAGAAATATTGGCATCTTTATTGATCACTTACTCCTTTACAGTTGGTGAATATCATAAAATGTCAATGGAATGCAAAATCTTTTCTTTAAGACAGCAACTGTCTCTAGAGATGACTTTAAGCATTTTTTAATTGTGAAAATTTTCGAACCTATCAAAATTAGAAACACTAGTAACACACATCTGTCCATCACCTTGACTCATCAGTTATCAAGAATTTGCGGCACTCGTTTCATCTATGCCTTTTATTCTTGTTGCTTGAAGTGTTTTAAAGCAGAGATGAGACTTCATATCATTTCACCTCTACATATTTCAGTATGTATCTCTTAAAAGTCGGACATTCTCTTAGCTAACCACAGTGTCATTACCCCTTATAGATTAACAATGAGTTCTCAGTGTCATTTAATACCCAGTTCGTATTTGTATTTCCCCAGTTGTCTCGAAACTATCTTTTTAACGTCGAGTTGTGTGAATCAGAATCCAAAGGAAGATGACACATTCATTGCATTTGACTGTTCTCTATACGTAACCTAGGGCACTTCCCCGCCCCTTGTCTTAGTTGTTTCTTTTTCTGTTTTGTCGTGTGCCATTGGCCTGTTGAAGAAAATGAATTAACTGTCCTGTAGAATACCCCATATGTTTTATTTGTGGTTTGCTTATTTGTGATGCCATTTAACTTGTCCCTCTGCTCGCCAGATTGTCTTTAAAGTGGAGGTTAGATGTAAAGGCTTGATTAGGTTCGGTATCAAGATTTTTGGGGGTAAGAATACTTCACAGGTGGGACTGTATCATCCACATTTTATAATATCAGACTAGTCCTAATGTCTGGTCCTTGGATTCGGGTGGCGAGTGTAATCCGTGCCCCTCCGTCGTGAGTCCGCCTTCAGCCTTTCATCCAGTGGTTTCAGGCTTTGCTGAGCTTTATCTGAATCCATTAGAAATGACCCTTTCTTTGTGCAACTGCAGCTTTGAAGGTGTGAAGATTGTTGATGTGAGCTATTCTGTTTAAATCCAGTTCAGTTTATTGATACTTTGATTAGTCTTTTATAAGCAAAACTCCTTGGAATCAGAATGTATAATACTACAAAAATATGTAAGGGAAAAATCTCTTCCACGTATCACACCGAGCAGTGTTGTTGTACAGCTATAAACAGGTGACCAGGATAACAGTTCCGTTCTGGTCAACTTATTTGTTTACCTCTGCACAGTGAAATGTTGGTGTACTCACTAACCTAACATTTTCCCAAGTGTGCTCCAAAGGAAATTAGTCCATCGAGATGCTCCCCAACCCCTCCAAAGATAAAAGGGCATCTGGAGTTCAATACTTCGGGAGCTATTTCCTATACCCTCCTTCTTGCCGAAAGGCTGTGAGAAGTTCTGCAATCAAGCAATCTGTTGCATTCCTCCAACTTACTTGACTATGAAACTCTTTTGTCAACAATCACCCTTTTAATCTCAGAACATTCTTGAGGCAAGGCAGATCTAGGGCAACTTGTGATGTCTTGAAAAGATTTCAGCCCCATTAGACTCCCTCTGCCCTTTTACCTACTTGGTAGCAGTCCCTCCGTGGGGAATCGCTTTCCTGTCTTCTCATTCTTTAGTCATAATAGCCAAGGACCTAGTCCCGTGAGGAGGAGAAGCCAACCACTAAAATCTAGAGTATCATTTTTTGGTGTGCTTGGCAGTATTCAGGAATATCTTGTTTATGTTTAGATGTCAGACCTTGGAAGGTTAGTATAGGTAAATAATGGAAACATCAGGGAGTGACTTAATATCAGAAAGTCTATCAGAGTGTGGTTTAAATTGCAGCGTGATTTAATCTAGATGCTCAACAGTAAGTTTGGTGTATTTTTTTTCCCTAGAAAACTGGCTGTTTTCTTTGTAAACTGGAATGTTTGGCTGAAATATGGGTAAAATAGAATAAATAAGGTTGCAAAAACTTTGAAATACTGCTTATGATTATTCTTTCTCTTCCCTTAAACAGAAATGTACACTTTGCAGTCAGCCCGGTGCTACTATTGGATGTGAAATAAAAGCCTGTGTTAAGACTTACCATTACCACTGTGGAGTACAAGACAAAGCCAAATACATTGAAAATATGTCACGAGGAATTTACAAGTAAGAGAACAACAATTGTCCATTTTCCTTAACTTGTCAGTAAGTAACTGCCCGTGAGTAGATGACATCAGTTTACTTGGTCACTGTCCCTAGATGGTATTTAGCCAAGTATAGAAGACTTAGGACTCCATATAAAGAAACAAGTACTATGATTGGCATTTTCCTCTTTCAATACATCCCTGGATTAGCAGTCACTCAGCCAGTGTGTGTTATGCTTACTAAGTGCCAGGTGTCGTGATAGGAGCTGGGCATACAGTAGTGATCAGTACACATACGGACTAAGTCCTCGCGAAGCTTATAGTCTAGTGGGAGAGACGTGTTAATTAAATGGCCACGTAAATGTACAATTACAAACTACATTCAGTGCTAGAAAGGATATGTTACAAAGCACCATGAGAACATGTAACGAGAAGGAGCTGACTTAATCTGTAGTGAGTGAATATTTAGGAATTTCCTTAAGGAAATAGAGCTTGAGCTGAGATAGGAAGGGCGTAGATCGATGTGGGTGTTGGGACCGTGTTCTAGGCAGAAGGAACAGCATGTGCAAGACCCTGAGGTGGAACCGAAGCAAGGGTGCGAATGGGAAGGTGAGTCAGGAGGCTGCTGCTCAGGGTCCAGGTGGGAATTCTTGGCAGCTTAGAATAGGATGTGGTTGTGAACATAGAAGCCCAGAGACGCTCTTGGGGGAATGAGGAAAGCATAAGGTTTGGAGATTTGGAATTACTATCCTCTGCTTTATCGGTCTTCCATATCCGTGTACGTGTATAACGGTTCCATTCGTTTAACTGAATGGAGACTACGTTGGTGGGGGTCCGTGGATTTTTGACTTGCCTTCGCGAGTTGTAAAGCACTTCCTTCCATTCCCAGGATGCAATAAGCCAGTGACTAAACACCCTACTATTTTGCGTACGAAGCAGTTTATTGTAAGCAGTCACCACGTATTTGGGTGATTGGATGAGGTGCTAATGCTCTATTATAAAGTTTGCCAAACTTTGTTTAATAAGGAAGGCAGGAGATGTTTTTCAAGTGAATTCTGTCAAGCCTTTAAGAAACAGGAATTCTAATATTTAAAGAGGTCCAGCACATGGCGAAAGATGGAAAACTTCATTCATTCTGTGAAACTTACATTAACTGTGACACTAAACCTGACAGAGATGGCATGTAAAACAAAAACAAGAAAACCGCAGACCAAATCTGGCTTTTATAAACAATATACCAAATTCCTAAATGTTAGAAAATCAAATCCAGATCTGTATTCTAACGATTTAAAGACTGTTCAAAATTAGGAAATTTATTAGTGTGAACCATTATAACTAATAGAGCAAGAAAGATCCTATCGCCTTCCTGGTGGATGGTGAAAAGGCATTAGATGGCATTCAGCGTCCACCTCTGAATTTTAAAGGAAGGAACCAAGAGTGCGCTCGGGCAGCGAGGCGTCCTAATGGAGCATTTATGAGAAAACGGCAGCAAAGAGCCTTATTAAAGGAAAGGGACTGCAGTTCGTAACCAGGGCTGAGCCTCACAACCCCCCGAGGATGGATCAGGCCCGCTTTAGAAACGTTCATGCCTGGGCTCCACCATCAGAGATTTAAAATTCACTAGGTAGAAGCCCAAGCCGTGTTTTTTAATGACGCCCCAGGTTATTGTCATGTTCATCTGGAATTGAGAACCACTCGACCAGTACGCTTTCGACTACCGGTGTTACTTTGCAGCGCTCTTCGGGAGGGTGAAGCCAGTGCAACACGAGAAAGAAGAAAAATGTATAATAGATATTGTGAGGGAGCAGAATAAAATTGTCAATATTTGTTATGAGTGTCATCGTCTACCGAGAAAATCCCAAGGAATCAACCCAATTTATTAAAATCAGTAAGAGCTCAGTGGGGTTGCTGAATACTAGATGAATTTTTAGAAACA
This sequence comes from Panthera onca, assembly GCF_046562875.1. Lineage (NCBI taxonomy): Eukaryota > Metazoa > Chordata > Mammalia > Carnivora > Felidae > Panthera > Panthera onca. Next base: position 18,377,283 of record NC_138357.1, on the reverse strand, counting down.
ATCCCAGTAATAACTAGCTAGAAATCATAAATGAAAAATGTCACCCTCCGCCCCTTTCCCCATACGCCTACACACACCACGGGTGAACCTTTTTTTTTTTTTTTTAAAGTGTTTTTACACAGGACCCAAACGAAAAGTAAAATATATTATGTTTTTTGATGAAGAGACTCGACCTTGAAAGATACCTGTCTTCCTCAAATTAATCTAGACGATAAGTACAATTGTAATGAAATAAAGAGTTTTGACTTTTATCTAGAAGAGTAAATGGGGTACTGTTGGTAATGGTTGAGTTACTTTATATAATAGGAAACAACTGAAAGCTTAAGCCAGATAGAAATTTGGTTTTCCCCCGAAATATGTCCCAAGGAGAGCAGTCCAGATGTGGTAAGCTGTTCTGCGTGTCCTCGGGGACCCAGATGACCATCTTCCGGCTCTCTCCTCGGAGCGTCCCTTCCACAGGCAGTTAGGAGGGAGTGGGAGCAAAGGAAAGTGTTTGGGTGAGGTGGCCATTCCTCCAGCCGAGTGGCTTTTTAGTCCGCCTTCCTGGAAGTTCCACAGGCTCTTCTGCTCACCATCCCACTAGGCAGAATTGAGTCACCATGTCCCAGGGAGACAGGGGAACATACCCCTGGTGGGCATATTGCTACCCAAATCTGGTTCAGTACTACGAAGGGAAGGGGAGAAAGTAGGTACGGGGGTAGTCAACACGTCTTGATCACAGCAGCCAAGAAGAAATTGAAATGAGATCAAGAGGGAAAATCCCCTATTAGATCTCAAAACCAGTGACATAGTAATTAAACCTGGTACTGGCACAGTGACAACGGCCACAAGAAATCCATGTCTCTGTTAGGGTAATTTCAGTAGTACTAGATCTGTGGAGACAGGATGGATTATTCAATACTTGGTATCTCTACAGTTTATACAACTGGCTCTCCCTCCATTTAGAAAACGGGTTGGATCCTTACCTCAGACTGCACCCCAGAATATATCCTTCATGGGTTAAAAACCTAATCGTATGTAAAACTGAGTAGAAAAGGTAGGAGAAATTATCTAGCATCTGTTGAGTACAGATGACCTTTCTAAGCATGATAGGAAACTCAGAATTTTTGACTGTATTGAAATTAGACTAAAGAGAACTTCAAATCCCTGAGAAAAACAGCTCAGGTTTTGTTTTTTGTTTTTTGGGTTTTTTTAATGGGCAAAGGACATGAAAAGGGAATTTATAAGAGGACTGGCCGTGGATTATAAGCACGTGAAAAGCTATTCTCCCTTATTTGTAATGAAAAAAACATACATTAAAACAAGATGTTACCAGTTTTTGCCTATCTGATGGCCAAAGATTAGTAGGATTCACATGGCAGCTGGGTTCTGGAGACCTGGGCATTCATGTTTGATACTGAGTTAGGCTATAAATTGGTACAATTTGGGAGAACAATATAGCATTGGAGACCAAAACCTTTAACGAAATGGTGTGTATATTTTGCCACTAGTCTGCTATGTAGAGATTTATGCCAGGGAAGTGAGCAGAAAACAGTACAAAAACGTACATGCGAGAAGTTTCGTTGCATTACTGTTCGTGCTCACTGCGATACCCGCTAAGGCATCTTACTCACCTGTTCTTCGGATTGGTGAGATGACCACAGATGGCATCAGTCAGCGTAACGGTGTGGCTCAGGTCCAGTAAGATTGGATTCACATTGGGTAGGTCCACAGGGGAGCCACCCGAGCTTAAAAGCCTCGTACCGCATTTGGAGGCAGCACCTGGTCCACTGTAGTTCTATAGGCACAGGTCATTGTCAGGTTACACCACACAGGAACAGAGATACAGCTTCTTCTCAGAGTATAATTCTCCCGCTCCAGCTACCGTCCACCAACCGAGGGGTAGCAGCTCAGTGCAGAAGCGGGCACGCCATGCCAAGTTTTGCTAAGTTGCCAGGGGAATAGCTAGAGTTAACTGAAGGTAAATCGGAAAAGATTTTTAGCCTTTCACCCATTGCAGCAAAAATCAACCCCCCAAAAACCAGAATGTCTATCAAAAGACTTAAGTTTTAGCACGTGCGTTTAGTGGAATACTCTGCAGCAATTAAAGAATGAAGTAGCTCCGTATGGAGAGTCGTGGAGAGGTATTATACCTGTGATCAAGTAAGGTGAAAAACCCAAGTTGCATGATCTACTTTAGCATGTAACAAGTACACGTATGCACATGTATGTGCAGATGCACACCTGTATACATAAAAGATTTCTGAGGGGCATATTCAGCAGCTGGGCAGTTGTTACCTCATCCATAATTTTACCAGCAGAGAGAATTTGAAATCTTTTGGAATATTTTCTAGACATGTGATCGTGTATGTACATATTTATAAAAAGATTTTCTTATGTATACTCTTATAATATCTGGGGTATTTTTCTGTGACATTAAACAGTTCTACATCATCACCATTTTAATGGTTGCATAATCACTTCCTTTTCTAGACATTCAGATGGTTTTTACTCTCTAGCTGTCAGAGAACCATGTTGCCAGTGACCATCTCTAAACGAAAGTATTTATACCGGGGTCCACAGTGATTTGAATTACTCTTTCTATTTTTTTCACATTGCAATTTGTTTCTAAAATCTGCATATGGTGTGGATTCCAGATTTTTTCATAGAGACTATTGAGCTCAAATCAGAGTCCGTATGCAAGTAGTTTGGGGATAGAAGAATGGAAAACGGGAGGAATACCTCTGAATGAAGGGGTTTCCCTCTCCTGTATGTGCTTTCCTTCTTCATTGGCTCTGGATCCTGAATATACTCATTAGATTATTTAAGTAATCTATTCATTAAATGAAATGTGTTCATTAAGAAGGCAAGAGAAGATTACATAGTGATTCTGCTTATCCTGTTTTATTGTCTTTATTGTATTACTAAACTTTGAAATATGAATGTCTCTAAAAAGTCAGTCACCCACCATAAAATAAATTCTGTGACAGTAGAGATCTTGTTTGACTGGTTCACACCCGTGATCTCGGTGTCTAGATTGGTGAAGGACATATAATGGGCCTGTGGGGGTGAAAAATAATCCCATAAAAAGATGAAAATCTGTTTTAACAAAAAAGGGCTTGTCCCTTTAGGAAAAAACTCTTACGGGGAAAAAAAAAGAAAAAACTTAGGAAAAATTTCAGAAGTATACAAAAATAGAATAGGATAACAGCTCCCCATCTCAGCAGCTACCAAGTTACTGCCACACTTGTTTTCATCTATTGTTTTTCCTTCTGATGTATTTAAAGCAGAACCCGACATCTCTTTTGTCATTTTATCCCTACATCGGTATCACGGTGCCATTATCACACTTTGTAAGATCAACAGTAAGTTCTTAGTATGCTGTCCTACCAAGTCTACGTTTACATTTCCCCAGTTGTCTTGGAAATGTCTTTTTAGACTTGCTTTGTTCGAATCTCAATACTTACAAGGTCCCTACATTGCATTTAATGGCTATATCTCATAAGTCTCTCTTGATATAGAGCAATCCCTACTCCACCCCGCCCGATAAGTCTTGTAGAGTCCCACATTCTAGATTTAGCTATTTGCTTTTTCATGATGCCATTTGCTTTGTTTCTCTACGCCTCCATACTTCCCATAATTTATAAGTGATTCCCAGTGGGCAGCGTTTGAAGAGTACAAATTCTCCATAGTTCTTTGGAAGTAACTGAAAATATTTTAAGAATAAAAAAATAAGCAAAACTAGGTCAGAAGTCAGTTGCTTTTGTTGCTCCCCACCCTCCCCTCTGCCTTTAATTCTACTCACATGTTAGACACTCCTCATGTTAAACCAAGTTTTAGATCCTTTGTGTCAGAAGGATTCCTGTAGGAATGTCTTATCTGTTGCTGACCACAAGAGGGCACTCACTGAACATTTTTAAAGCATTGCTCCATCTTGTCATCTTGTATATGTAATTGACTTAAAACTGAGCTCATATCAGCTCACCCACTGATTACAGTGGGGTGGTTACCTATAAAACACAGATTTGGTACTTATATGTTAGTTGGCCTCCCTAAACCCTTGTCCTAAGTAACTCACATTGCTATTTATTAAAAGCAATGAATGTCAAGTATACGGTGTATATTACCCACATAAAAGGTTGTCAGAACGGCCTAATGTCAAAGTATCACTCCAGAGGTACAAATCCTCTGGTTTGAAAGGGGAAAACCTACCATCCCAGTGGAGAAATTTGGCCATCACCACCACTTAAACCAAGTGATCGAAAAGCATCACTGATAGTGGGGCATTCTGAAATTAACATTCCTCTTGAAGTACACAGGGTCACCTAGCAAATATCCTGGACTAACGAAGAAAAAAGTTGAACCTAGAGCTAAGCAAGCCCGTGGACCTTATTTCCAGTTTTATAGGAATCTGGAGTAAGAGAGAACCAACTGAAGCAGTGCCACAGTTAGACAAGTCCAGAGTGGTGTAGTTGAAAAGGTAGCTGGTGTAACTTTTTCCAAAAAGTGAGTGTCATGGGAAAGAGAGGTTGGAAGAGCCAGTCTAGATCAGGAGAGACCTAGCCAAACACAGGGCCTGGAGAACTGTTAGGGGGCTCATAAAGGTGTTCTAATGAAAGCCAGGACACGAGTGCTGGGAAGACGTTTTGAGGAATTTGAATAAAAATGTTTCATGAAACACGAGCAAAAAGCAACAGTATATATAGAGTTTATATTGTTTCCTAAAATGTACTCTTATTATCTTTCTGAAACCTCGAGTTTGATTATTTCATCTGTATACCTGCAAGTTTGTATTTTCAAGTTGGCTGGAAGATTTATTTTTAATCTCAGTGGGCAGAATGAGGACTTGCCTCATCTTTGGGCATGTGTGACAACATTTACCCTAAACCAGAGGTTTTATTTCCGATGAACTTGCGTTATCTCATTAATAGAGTGCTTTCCTATCTTTCAGATAGAAATGGACCCGTAACTAATTGTAGAGTTTTTAGAAAGCATGGATGAGGAAACCTTTATTTTAAACGGGCACCAACCTCATCTGCTAATGGTGTAAATGTATTATCAGCAGTGACAAAACGTTTTGAGATTTTTATCTTTCATCATTGTAGACTATATTGTAAAAATCATAGTGGAAATGATGAGAGAGATGAAGAAGATGAGGAACGAGAGAGTAAAAGCCGGGGAAAAGTAGAAATTGACCAGCAGCAACTAACTCAGCAGCAACTTAATGGAAACTAGGTATGAACGTTACTTCTCTCGGATCTGTTGTCAGGATACAATACTCACTGATAAATAACATGTTGGAGTAATGGTATATGCAGTATGATTTTTTTAATGCTATTATGTTTAGTTAAGCATGTTCCTAGAATGCTAAAGGATTGTGTAGGCTTGCGTAGTTTTTTTAACTAGCTGATTTTGTACCAGTAAAACCAAGCTCTCCACTTTATCCATAAGTATAGTTGTAATGTCAAACCGATAAGATGTTCTCGCTCCTCAATAACATTATATTTATTGTGTTCCCCTCAAGCATCATATTTTACAATTTTTTATCATCTTTTGAACAGGTTCATGGGACAGAGTTAGAAAACTGGGAATTGAATAAGACATCCATAACTACTATGCTTTTTTCACTGTTTTCTAAAATCAAAAAGGGTTTGTAACTTTTTACTGCCCAACTCTTAGATCCTTCATTGAACCGCCTAAAAACGTCTTTTGTTTGTTTTATGAGCCTTCACTAGATGGCAGAATTTGACATGTTGCTATTACGTAGCTGTAGTTTGCAGTTTCTGGGAAGCAATTGAAACACTATTAACCCTGTGTTTAGTGTCGACAGTTAAAGCAGACATTGAAATGAAGTAAGCTATATTTCTGGACTGAACAAAGTTCTACTGTTTAGAGTGTCTAAGTTTGTTTAGTGGATTCATACTCAAGGGAGAGCATAAGCAAATTTCACTTTACAGTGCAAACACGCCTCTGGTGGCGACACATGGGAATTTGTGCTTTTTTTTTTTTTTTTGCTTTTTTTTTTTTTTTTTCCACACTCAAGTAATGGATACTAGAAATGAAGAGAACCTTCTTTTTCTCTTGGCTTTGACAGCACATGCTAAAAATCTCTTCCAAGAAGTGTGCTAAAGCTTTTCATTTCGTCCCTGTTAAAGTTGTTCTCACTGACCAGCATGCACTCGGGCAACTGGTGATAAGTTATGAGCTCCGGTGCGCCTCTGCCAAACTTCTCTTGACAGTAAACCTCTTCTCTTATCATGTCATACAAAGAACTTCTAGCAAAATTATTGGATCCTCTCAAGTTGAAACTAACATTTGGCAACAGCAAATTGAACCTCTTTAAGATGTAAAGGGTTACCACTCACTAAGGACTTCAGCCACCATGTCGGAAATCGGTTCCTCTCAAGTGCCGTGTGGTGTGGAACACTTCATATATTGGCCCAGAGTATGTAAGGAGGTCTCATGTGCTGTAGGAGTCAAAAAACAGCCTGCAGAAAACAGTATTTATTTTTAATTTTGTGACCACTATTTTAAAAAAAAAATTATTTAATATTTTTAATGTTTTCGTTCATTGCTTTGCTTATCTATCAAATAGGCTTTCGTGCCCTCCTTTTCTTCTGGTAGGGCCTGGTGTTGTTTTTTCGATCATCGAAGTTGTTTTTCGAAGCCTAAGAACCCAGCTGTTTAGAAAGGATTTTCACACTGGCATTCCCAGCTCGTGATATTTTCTCCCACTTACCTGCTGAAGCACATTTATATATTTCTTTATGGCAAAACCAAAAAACTTTAGTTGTGGTCTGCCTAATATTACCATAGCACCTCAATATTCAAAGGTAGGGCTTCTGATTTCTGAATTATTAGTTAACCTACCACATTAAAGCAAATTAGCAAACAAGAAATACCGTGTTAACTTGACTGTGCATCGAGATATTCTGCAGCTTATGGAAAAGCATTTTTAAAATGTAACAGGTGGAAAATTACACTGTGCTTAATGACTGATTTTTTTTTTTAACTGCTAGTCCCTTAAGGTCACATTTGTCGAGTGTGTATTCACTTAAGTCAAGGGACTTGATGATTGCTTTATTTTAACCATCTTTTATTATTTTTAGAAGGAAACTAGCTTTAGTGGGGTTGCCCTATATGTTTTTCTCCTTTTGCTCTAAATATGCCATTGGGTGTTGTTTTTTTTTTTTTTTTTTTTTTTTTTTTATGTTGTGTGTATGTGATGAATTTTCAAAATTCACCATGACTTGAAGTGCAACGACAGATCTAGATGTTTGTTTACCAAGCTATGTGACTTTTCCCAAAGGATCTGTACTTTATTTCCTTACAACAGCTTGAAACCTGTTATTTTAAATCTTTGAATCACTGTGTCTTGATCATTTTTACATGGTGTGCCATACACTTACCCACGGAACAATAGAGCACCTTCATTTTTGGACAACTACTGTAATGATGTTCTTAGGAAAAATGGAAGGTGCCGGGGTAAAAATGGCCAGTCGATGATCATATCATGGACTTCAAATACTTAGCTGTCAGTCGATGGATTTGCTATGTAATCAAGTGTATACCTTTGTATGGGTGTCTTCAACCCTTTCTCTGCCACTAGCAACCAGAATAGCACTTTACCTTTTGGTTGGCTAGAATAAGTGGCTGGCTACCTATCTTTCTCACTGTGGTGTGATTGGCTAAACAGTCTTTCATTAAAAGTTGAAATGAAATGTAAATTGAAGTCACATGAAAAATCACCTTTGGTTGTAAACCTCCGATACTTTGATTCTCCATCCATGTCTTCGTCACATGCTGAGTAAAAAGTGCCTTACAATGTAAAAATTGTACAGTACTTATGTTCCCAAGTAGCAGCATCATCTTCTGGGTAGTAATTACATTGTGGTATGAATATTTAGAAAAATGGACCTCAGCAGTGTATTTACTGTTCATCTCTTAAGTCCTTAACCGTAGTTTTAATAAGCATGACATTATTTGATAAGTATATAACACGTACGTCATTTCCAAAAATACTGCCATGACTGTCTTTTACGCATATTTTAGCTTGAAATTTTGAAGCGTCTTTTCTTTCCTTTTTTTCCCCCTCTGTTTTGTTTTGTTTTCGTTATTGATATTCAACAGTGTAATCTTTGCAAGCGTATATTGAAGATTATTCTGGAGCATTTATTGCCTTACCAGAACTGTTAGTAAGAAATGTTCTTTAGAGTAGAAAGATAGACTTGAGTTTCTATACTTTAATAAGAGCTCTTTGTTCCTGGGGGGGAGGGGGAGGGGGTGTGAATTTTACTTTTCATCTCAATTTATTAAAAACCCACAGCTGAAATACATTTTATTTCAAAGATCAGCAATTTTAGAATTTCAGATAGTACTTGCTCAGGAGTACGTGCTACTCAAGATATTAAGAGAATAACAAGATATGTAGATCTACTGTTGAATCAGAATCTATGTACTTGAACAAATGTGTGGATCTTAAATATCTCAAAGAAAAAGAAAAGTGTTCTAGAATGTTGTTGCTTTTTTGAAAAGCACTAAAGGTTAGACCAAGGTATACAGTTTTGTTCTAACAGACATTTAGGTTAACTGTAAAGATAAGGAATGCATTATGGGTCAAAATCAAACATTCCTCTCATGTTATGTATATTTTGTTCCTGTTATATTGGCTTTATTTTCAAAATTGTAGTTTGTAGTATTAGTTTCCTTTTATTGGTATTCTTGCATATACTATTCATTCAATAAATGAGTTATGACTTTCATGTTTGTATGTATGTCTTTTTTGTCAAAGGGTATAATGAAGGGTATCATTTGTAGCAGCAGCAAGATTGTGTTCCCTTTAGTCTTCCTTCAAGACGAAATGCCCAGCTTGTTTAGTAACTTGTCAATAAAGAGAATGAGAGAGAACAAAAAGTGCATTTGAGTCCAGTTCAAGATTTCACAACATCAGAGTCTCATCATGGAGCGAGACATCCGTCTTTTGAGTACAACAGAACTGTGTTACACCTTGGTTCTTTTCTTATTAACAGGATTCGGGTACCTTTGGCTTGAATTGGGTCCTCTGGAAGCTAGTTCAAAGGGGATTTTGAAAAGAAGCCAAAACTCCTTGTGCGGTTTATCTGTTTGGTCATACGGAGGAGGATTAATATTTTTTATAAAGGCATTCCACCTTACAGATTTCAATTGACTCCCTCTATCGTGGACAGCTTACTTCTCGTACAGTGCTTGGAGATTGAGGTAGTCGTGTCCAGGGCAGAAATGAAAGTTTTAATTAGTGGAATGTGCTCATTCCATACACACAACTCCTAACCTGCATTCCTACTCTAGAGGAAAAATAAATTAGGGGCACCTGGGTGGATCAGTCGGTTAAGCGTCCGACTTCAGCTCAGGTCATGATCTCATGTTTCCTGAGTTCGACTCCCGCATCGGGCTGTCTGCGGTCAGCGTGGCGTCTGCTTTGGATCCTCTGTCTCTGTCTCTGTCTCTGTCTCTGTCTCTCTCTCTGCTCCTCCCCCCCTCTCTCTGTCTTTCTCTCTCAAAAATAAATAAATAACTTTTACACATTATGTAACAGGTCTGGTTAATGCTGGAACTATGGGATAGTGTACCTCACTGCAAATGTTACCTGGCATTACTCGTCACACATGCATCCGTGTGCCAGCGTGTGTGTGTTTAAAATCCATTCTTTACTCTCATTTTGTTTTTTTAATTTTTTAACAAAAGATTTTATCTTTTTTACCACCATAAAAATATGGAGAAGGGGGTTATGTGGTTTTCTTTAGCTAACTAAAACTATTGACAGCTGGGGACTTTGGTGGGGGGAGTTCTGGTTTCTTTTTCCAGCTGCAGTCATCAGCAATTGCTCAGGTCATTCCAAAGTGTAAACCTGGTAGAATTTTCTAGGAAAATTCTATGGCCAGCAAAATTCTATGGCCGGTCCATATTTTTAAGGGAAAACCGTCTATGTTTGTATATTAGAGTCTTCGGTTGCAGAGACAATGCTGCTTTATATATAAACCAATGTTACATAATTTTGCAATGTTGAGATAATGAAGTATCTGGGCAATTACCCAGTATATGTAGATATCTATCTATCTAGATATTTATCTATACCTATCTATATATCTATCTGTATCTATCTATATATACATCTATCTATATATCTATATAGATATCTATATAGATCTAGATCTATATCTTATATAGATATATCTATAGATATCTATATAGATATGTATCTATATCTATATATACATACGTACATACTTTACAAGGATATAAGGCAAAAATTTACTCTTGATTTTTATTCAGAAGATGAGAAACCTAAAATGCCAGTTACTTATGAAAGTTAATGACAGCATTTAAAGTGTGACTCTGTAGCAGACACGTTCTGCAACATGGTTAGTGGACTGAAGTCATTCAGACCTGGGTCTTTGTCAAAAGATAGGGGGTCCATATACATCCAAATTATGCCTTCGTCTCTACCTCTCTGGCTATAAATGTGTTTTTATGCTGTGGGTGGAGGCAGTGCCAGGGAGATCGGGAAGGTGCAGCTGGGCAAAGAGCTAACTAGATCTGCTGTGTGAATGATAATGATCTAGTAAACAGACTTAACATGGAAACGAAAATACTGTTTGAAGGGACAAACCTTTGAAATGGGACCCGAGAGAGAGAGAGAGAGAGAGAGAGAGAGAGAGAGCGAGCGCATATTCAAGGACGTGTGGGTGCGGGAAGGTAGAAGTAAACTTTAATATGGACATTGGATTTAGAGGTACTGAGTTTTTCTGTAAAGTGATTTGTACAAAAGGATGAGGCGTTTCCTTTTCTGAGTTTTTTTTTTTTTTAATCAGCTATTTACAAATTTTTTTTATTTATTAAAGTCACACATCACCTTAAAAAGAAAGTACTGACCCTTGCTACAATGTAGATGAACCTTGGAAACATAATGCTAACAAGCCCGGCACAAAGGATCACATATTGTATGATGACATTTACATGAAATGTCCAGAAGAGGCATATCCACAGAGACAGAATGCAGATTTGTGGTTACGGGGGAGATGCGGAGAGGGGGCCCTGGGAAGTGACTGTTACCAGGTGCTACAGGGTTTCTTTTGGGGGGATGCAAATGGCTGGATTAAGCAGCAGTGGTGGTTACACAATTTTGTGAATATACTAAAAACCATGAGTTCTACCCTTTGAAAGGGTGAGTTATATTTTATGAATTTTACTTCCATTTAAAAATAATACATAGTCATCGTACAAAATTAAAACCTACAAAGATCTATAGGGCAAAACGGGAAAATCCCCGTTCTCCACAAGCCTACTTCCCAGTATTTGACGTGTATCCCTCTAAATGCTTGTGTACATATATAACTTATGTACTTCTTAGAGTAAATAGGATCATGCAATACACGCAGTTCTGCACCTGTCCTTTTCCTTTGAACAACTAGATTTCTCATGTTCTGTTTAGAGGCTCCGCTCCATTGCAGTGTGTGGCTGGACTGAAATTGTTCCGTCAGGTCTCACATACTTCTTCATGCCCTTATGAGGGGGGCATTTATTAGGCCAAATTTCCAGCAGTGGAACTGCAACATAAAATATATATACATTTAAAGTTTTAATAAAAATTGCCATCCAAAAAATGTGCACCAATTAAAAAGGTCATCTATAGGGATTAAGCTTCCCTGCTTTTCCACTCCAAAAGGAATGCCTTTTATTTTTATTTATATTTTTTAACGTTTATTCATTTTTGAGAGAGAAAGAGACAGAGACAGAGACAGAGCGTGAGTGGGGGAGGGGCAGAGAGAGAGGGAGACAGAATCCGAAGCAGGCTCCAGGCTCCGAGCTGTCAGCACAGGGCCTGACGCGGGGCTCAAACTCACGAACTACGAAATTGTGACCTGAGCCGAGGTGGGTCACTCAACCGACTGAGCCACTCAGGTGCCCCGAGGAATGCGTTTTAATGGAAAGCGTTCTGGTACCTTCTTTTAAAAAACATAATACATGCCTTATAGAAAACTCTGTAGGGTCTTGATTTTGTGGTAAAGCCCATAGAGACTGTATTTCAAAGTAGAATATGGATTATTTGGGGGAAACAATCGATTAAGTCAAAAGGTTTTGTTTCATATGTATTAGTAACAGTAGTAATTGGTGAATCTTCTCCCTTCCTCCCGCTTTCTGAAAAGTAACAGATTGTTCATAGCTGTTCATTTTTGGCCAGATGGATCTGCTTCTCTGTATGTCCGGGGTCATGGGTGTCTTGCTTCAGTGCACTTGAAGGGGTCGTGCAGTGTTTCGTTGAAGAATTCCTATGACCTTTATGTGTCGTGATGGTTCTTACTCCCCAAATCATGAATGTGTCTAACGACTGGTCAATTATGTAGAAACAAGATGAAACCATTTGAACTTTTCACTTTTCAACTAGTTGTTTTGTCCTTGGATGAATAAACTGTAAGACAAACCAGAAAAATTGACTTGATATATCTATAGATACATATATAGATGTATCTGTAGATATCTATATATGGATATCTATCTATATCATGCTTTCAGCTCATTTGCAAAAAAAAAAAAAAAAAAAAAAAAGATTGTTCTCACTTAAGAATTTCAAGCAAGTTACCTGCACGTCTGAAAATAAATTGTTGGTAAAAATAACACAAGTATTCAGTTATGCCGGTCAGTCAACATGCCAGTTTCTAAGTAAAGAATAAATTGAATGTAGTCAAGGATGATTGATACCACACGAAAACTAGTTTTTCCTAATTCTCAAAATCACCTTTTGTGCTAATTGGGTATTTATGATATTAGCCAAACAACCATTTTATTTAAAAGGATTTAGTCCTGTGTGTAACCTTACAAAAATAGTTTTTCAATATTTTACCAATAACCTTTGATCATGTTTCCTTCCACCCTTTTATTCATATATGTATGACGTAATGAAGTCTTTAAAGAGGGGTAGCATTAGAGAGTTCTTCGTGTAACTTTGAACTTCGGTGGTCATGGAGACTGCTATTATTTTCATTTCAGAGGTTAGCCAGACAATTTAACACAAAGGCTTATTTTCAAACATTCCTGATCCTTAAGCCCAAATAGGCTTATGTTCTATATTTAGTATTGATTTAGTATTACCAGGAAGCAATCATTCTCGGGACCCTGGTTTCATATGTTCTCGGTTAGAGAGCAAGCACAAAAGATAAGCAGTTTCTGGAAAGTTTGCACATCACAGAGCTGGAATTTTGGCATTATCCTCAAATAGGACAGTCTTTCCGGACCTCCCTTAGAAGAGTTGTTCTTAAGCATTTCAGCCTATCCGTGTGCCCAGACCGCTCAGGGCGGCTATCCAGTATGCGGGGGTTGGGGGTGGGGACACAGGGAGAGGGGTTAAAGAAAACATATGTTGCTTAAGGGAAAGGCTTGGCAGCCTTCACGGCATTTCATAACCGGGGTCACTTCATTCCATGAAACTTGGAAATGCAGCTAGCCGTGGGCCACTTCCTAGAAAGATCGACGCAGAACCTGGAACATTTCACTTCCTTATTTTCTTCCTTTGATGCCCTCCTGGAAACTCTCTTACCTTAATTCCCGTGATCTCCCCCCCCCCCCCCCCGCCCCATGAACGCTGCTCCTTTCCTGACTATTCTCCCTAGCCTGATGTGAGTGTTCCACACTGTTCCAGTCTTTGCCCTCTCGTATTGTTCTCACTTATCACCGTGATCGGCTACAGCTGTCCGCCGTGTGTTCTGCTGATGAGGCCCCATCCCGGAGCACAGTCGGCTCCACCCGCTGAATAGTCTCCCGGACACGTCTACCCGATCCGCTGGCTGCTCGGCGCGAGCCCCCCCCTGAGTTGTCCTCGCCTGAGTTTTCTCTCTTTGTCAACAACGCCCTCGGTCGATAGGGCTACGGTGGGTCCACGTCAGCAGTTTGGATTTTACTCGGCGTCCGCTTGTCGGTTTTTCTCTTTCCCCTTTTGCCCAGAATCCTAACTTCTGTTTCCACGGTGCACCCATGTTCGTCAGACTCTTGGTTCCTTCGTTTTCTTGGGGGGGCAGTTCTTGGCCTCGCTCCCTTAGCTACTCAGGCTGCGTGAGGTGGTTAATCACCTCCGCTGCCTCTAGACATCACTGGCCTCAGCGTCCTGCTTCTCTCAGTTCTCGGCCATCCTTTCGCCTCCCCCGTGCCTGGAGTTCAGTCTACTGTTCCATCTGGGAAAGGTGACCCACTAGAGGTGGTGGCAACAGCGTGGCCCGGTGCCACGACAGATATTGGTGTTTCATCTCAGGTTCTCCACATTGGTCTTCAGTCCTTTTCACTTACCTGTCTTTCCTTTTATACTTAGAAAACTGTGACACACATGAGCGTAGGGACTCTCGGTTCTGGTGGCCTTGGCGCGGATCCTGCGTGACCTTGATTAAGTTAACGGAATCTCCGCCTCCGTGATCCCCTGTCTAAAATGCAGGTAAAGATAGCAGCCCGTGCATGGTCTCGTGGCGATGAAAGGAGAGAACAGAGACTCGAGACTCTCCCGTCCCCTGACACGCCGGCCCTCGTTCCTGTGTTCCCTTCTAGTTTGACCTGTTCCTCTCCTCTTCTCATATGATGTTCTTGAAAGTCAAGTCCCCACGTGGCGTCTCCGCCTCCATATTGTTCCGACCCGTTCCCCCAGCTTCGCCACACTCACTTCTGTTCACACCCCTCCGCTTTCTCAGCTACCCTGGAACTGCTCCAGCAAAGCCCGCCCGTGGCCGCTGCCAAAGCCTGCGGCTACTCTTCGGTTCTTATTTCCTCGACCCCTTGACTGTAACGTCCCCGAGTGGCCAAAGCCCTGTCACGTGGTCCTCTGCTAGTCTGCCTTTGCGGCTAACCCGGGAATAAGAGTAACACATTAGATGACAGGGACCAAGACGGAAACGCCTAGTCCCCTTTCCACACGTGATCCTTCAGATACGAAAGTAAAGCTATCCTGTCACTTGGAACATTTTAGATTTTCACTATTCACACCTGACTTGACGCTCATTATACCAGAATGAGAAAATACACACAAGCAGACATAAAAATTTCAAAGCTCCCATAATCTTACGAAGCATCAAGTCACCATTCTCTCTCCCGTAAAACCTTCAAACATTTCTGTGCGTATGTGTAGTTATATCAAATGGGCGCATGTTATACCTGCTAAGTTGTATCCTGCTGTCTCCATTTAAAAGTTGGAAATATCTTCACAGTTCAGTAAATGCACTCTACCATTCTTATTGTTTGCATGAGACTCCCTTTTGTGGATGTATGATAGGCTAGCCATTTCCCTATCATTAGATAGTTCCGTTTCCAGGTTTCGTGGTTGCTATTATTTTGCTCTTGCAAAAACGGTGCTGATGCAATGGTGAAGAAACAGCAGAGAAGAATATTCTACAGAACAACTGGCCGGTACTCTTCAAAGAAGTGAATGTCTCGAAGATCGAAGACACACTGAGCAAAGGTGACAAAGAGACGTGACAACTAAAAGTAATGTGTGATCCTGAATCGGGAACTGGTTCGGGAAAACAGAATTCTTGCTGGGCAGGACATTTGGGGAACTATTGAGTAAATGTAAATACGGATTGAAGATCAGATATTACTATGTCAATGTTAATTTCGATAATGGTGGTTATGTAAGAGAATATTCTTGTTAGAAAATATACACTGAAGTGTTTAGGAGTAAAGGGTCATGTCTACCTTTTAACTGGTTCAGGAAAAGAATGTGTGCGTGTGTGTGCGTGCGTGTGCGTGCGTGCGTGTGTGTGTGTAAAGAGATAAAGCAAGAACTCTTTGTACTATTTTTGCAACTTTTCTATAATTTTGAAAAAAAACTTCAAGTACACCAACAGAAATAGCAGCAATTATTAAGGGAGCCTGAAGAAGGTCCAAACTCGGAACAACGATCTGGGGAGGGGAGAGGAACCACATTCTGGAGGAAAGAGCATGAACTATATTTAGATCAAGTGGCCTAGAGAGAACTCTCTCCCTCCCCATGACTCAGGGTGATTCCCAATGTTTTCTGCTGACGTACACCCAAAATACAGGAAATTGACCTTTCAAGCTGTTTTCACCCTTCAGATACCACCGCTTTGTTTATATTTCAATGTCCTCGTCTATCTTAGGTTCCTTTTTCATTTTGTTGAAGTAACATTTCCTTTCTTCTTATAGGAAGCATGGGTAACAAATATTTAAAAATAAATAATGCTGAGATGAACATTCTTATACATATAGCTTTCTGCCCTTGTCTGATTGTATCCTTAAGATACATTTCTAAACAGAGATTCCCAAGTTAAAGTTTTGGGCACATTTTTTGAAAAGTCCATTAATTCATACTGTGAAATGCCCTGCAGAAAGATTTTACCATGAACACATGACCCAGCTTCAACGGTTGTCAACCAATTTCCAGACTTGTTTCATATATACCCTTACCTGTTCCCCTCCCATACACCATAATTGATTTTAAAGCAAATCACAGACATAGCATTTTTATGTATTTATTTACAATTATATATCTCTAAAATACAATCCTGATTTCAGCACTCACTTTATATATTATTAGTGTCTCTATATTATATGTGATACAGGCATACATTCCGGGCAATCCTAGTAGACTGTATAAAATTAGATGCTTATTAATGTAGTTTTATACTGATTTGAACTCCCCGAAGACACTTAAGAATATTAAGAGATATAAAATAGAGGTAAAATACTG
Source organism: Panthera onca (assembly GCF_046562875.1). Taxonomy (NCBI): domain Eukaryota; kingdom Metazoa; phylum Chordata; class Mammalia; order Carnivora; family Felidae; genus Panthera; species Panthera onca. Next base: position 18,360,581 of record NC_138357.1, on the reverse strand, counting down.
TTGCTAAATGATCTTTACAAACATGCAGCAGATAGTATGCCTTTAAAAGTCCTCACACAAAGTCGAGTGGAAACATTTCTAGATACTCATGTAAATTTCAGAATGTTACCTGGATTCAGCTAAACAAATTATTACTAACTAGCTACCAGAGAAAATTCAATTAATTTGTTGCCTGATCAATTGCTTTTTAAATTTCTAACAAATGGGATCGCCTGGGTGGCTTGGTGGGTTAAAGCATCCGACTTTGGCTCATGAGCTCACGGTTTGTGAGTTCGAGCCCCGCATCAGGCTCTCTGCTGTCAGTGCAGAGCCTGCTCTGGGTTCTCTGTCTCTGCACCTCCTGCATGCGCCTATGCTCTCTCCTTCTCTCTCAAATAAACAAACAAACAAAAAAACAAACATTAAAAATAAAATAGGGGCACCTGGGTGGTTCAGTCGGTTAAGCACCTGACTCTTGATTTTGGCTCAGGCCATGATCTCACAATTTGTGGGTTCCAGCCTCGCATCAGGGTGCACGCTCGCAGTGCAGTCTGCTTTGGATTCTTTCTGTCCCTCCCCTGCTTCTCAAAATAAATAAACGTAAAAAAATAAATTTTTTCACAAATGGTGGAAATTAGACATAGTCTTAATTCTGTAGCACACAAGGTCATTATTAAAGTTTATATTCATGATAATGTAATATTCCTTGAAACTTGATTCCTAGGTTAGGAAAATGTTTCCAACAAATTTCATGAGAACTCCTTTTCACTGGTAGCTATTTCGTGTAGCCTGTGGACATGGGTGTGGTAGATGTGTTGGTGCCCTCTCTGGGTCCCTTTACCAGCTAGTGCCCTCATCCCGCATCTGCTTGCTGTATGGTTGACGCCTGCGATCTCTGGTTACTCGCCCTTGTCTTATGGGAGCCTGGGAGGCTACACTCTCCCCCTTCCCAGGGAACCAATGGTACTAGGATACCAAGTCCCTGTCCCCTAGCTCAAGAGGAGACCAACGTGAGTAGGCCCTGGGAGTTGGCCAGGGCTAGACCTCACCTGAGGCCCTACCCTTGCTCTGCTCTCTCCCTGTCCCTATCCTGCTTTGATTCCTCCCTTGCAAGGTTTTCCTTAAAAGCACCCCTCCACAAATCAGATCATTGAAATAACCTACCAGTCAAGGAAAGAGGTATGCTCTTGGTTTAGAAGTTTAGGTCGGGAGTCCACTGGTAATGAACTTTGAGCAAATGTGTGCACCCCAATGGCATCAATACAGCTTGCTAAACAGGGTTAGAGGAGAGAGAAGAGGAAGGGGACTTTGCCCATGTCTGCCAGAAACGGAACATTCAAAACAATTCCGATAAGATTCTAAGACAAACCGCGACTAGATTTCTCATCAACTTCACTCAGTCCTACTCCGTTTTCTACGCAGAGTAGCAGTCTACTCTCATGAAGTCATCTGCCTCCGGGCTAAGATAATCCTGGAAATCCTAAGAGTTAGGAGTACTGGAACAGTCTGACAGTTTTATGCACAGTATCAGCTTACAGAGAAGCCGGCTTCGGTTACTAGAGCCCTTCCCACCGATGCTCTGAGACTGTTCTTTGTCATTCCTTCTAGAAGTCTCACTCTCTAGCCCAGAGCTAATCTACGGAACTTTCTACAGTGTTGCAAATGTTCTTTGTGCTCATACAGTAGCCACCAGCTGCAAGTGGCTATTGAGCATTTGAAATGTGGCTAGTAGGACTGAGGCACCCAAGTTTTAATTCATTTAAACTTAGATTTACATAGCCACGTGTGGTTGGTGGCTACTATATTGGATGGCACATCTCTATCTAAACTACAGCAGGGACCTTGGGGCGCCCGGGGGGTGGCTCAGTCAGTTAAGCGTCTGACTAGATTTCGGCTCGCGTTATGATCTCACAGTTCATGAGTTTGAGCCCCGTCTCGAGCTCTGCACTGACAGCATGGAGCCTGCTTGGGATTCTCTCCCTCTCTCTCTGCCCCTCCCCTGCACATGCTCTCTCTTTTTCTCTCTCCCTCTCCCCCCAAAATAGATACACTAAAAGAAAATTTTCAACGATAGCGGGGACCTTTAGGCAAGCCTGAAGGGAGAGCAGAGACCACAGGTTGAAAGACCAAATTGTTCTGTTCGTTTCTTACAGTAACCAAAAGTGTCAGAATGGAGGAAAGCGGAATATCTTATTAGGGAGCTGTACACGAGGGAACGGACCAGCTTGTAACTATTAGTGTACCATAACCCTGAGGCGAGAACACTTTATGAAGAGGAGGCGTTGGGTAAATGTTCAGGGTGTTACAATCTGTCCAGTACGTCGTGTGCTACAATCGCTATGGAACAATAGAGCTATTTTAAACTGGGCAGTAAAACCTTTGTTACAAGGCAACTTGTTAACAGTCCCTTCATTAGCCCTTACACACGTGAAAGGGAACCTGTCACTACTCTGCTTGAAAAGATGCACAATTCCCTATACTAATAAAAAGTAACCTAAAGTCACTTGAGCTGCTTTGTACTTGACAACTTTGCCTATACCGTGAGCCTCAACTATAAGATAGTTTACTGTTGATCTCATTAAAAATATAGGAAGCATACCTATTATACCTAATTATTTCTAACATACCCCTCCCCACCTTTGCTTGTGAGACCACGTGGTGTGTGTTAACTAACTGGAGTGTAAATAAAAACTTGGGGGGAAAAAAAGAAAGAGATGTCAGCATACTGATACCTGAGAACCCCAAGTAGCCACGGCCTTAGCTATATTAATAACCAGAGTAACAGTGCTTCCTTAAAGCCCTGACAGGAGGTGACCTCACCTTAGGGACTTCTAGCTTCTTTAGAAGCAAAGAACCCTTATAAAATCCTGTTTTATTTGCTGATTTTTCTACCGTTGGCTCTAGCAGAAACACTCAAATGCAGCACAGAAGCATGAAAGTCAGCAGGCCTTTTTATTTTAATTTTCTTAATGTTTATTGACTTTTGAGAGAGAGAGAGCGTGAGCGGGCCAGGGGCAGAGAGAGAAGGAGACACAGAATCCGAAGCAGGCTCCAGGCTCTGAACTGTCAGCACAGAGCCCGATGTGGGGCTTGAACTCACGAACCGGGAGATCATGACCTGATCAGAACATGAGGTTCTGTTTCCAAAAAAGAATTCAATATATACATATTTGAATATATGAATTTAAACATACATACACATGGTAAATAATGATAGGTGGCATTACTTAAGCTTTAAACCTTAGTTTTTATATTTTTTAATTCTTTCCCCTCTTTTGTAAGTAATCTCTACTCCCAACTTGGGGTTCAAACTCCCAACCCCGAGATCAAGAGTCCCATGCTCGGGACACCTGGGTGGCTCAGTCGGTTGAATGTCAGACTTGATTTTGGCTCAGGGCATGATCTCACAGTTGGTGAGTTTGAGCCCCACGTCGGACTTCTCTGTCTCCCTCTCTCTCTCTCTCTCTGCTCCTCCCTGCTCGCTATCTATCTCTCTCTCTCAAAATAAATAAACATTAAAAAAAAAGAGTTGCATGTTCTGACTGAGCCAGCCAGGCACCCCTAAACCTTAGTTTTTAAAATATAATTACTCTTAAGACATTGTTGATTTTTACCATCATGATTTAAATGTTATAACCCAATGCCCAGAGCTTGGTTTCTTTTTTTTTTTTTTTTTTTTTACATTTTTTTAATGTTTACTTTTGAAAGAGACGGAGTGTGAGTGGGTAAGGGGCAGAGAGAAGGAGACACAGGATCTGAAGCAGGCTTGAGGCTCTGAGCTGTCAGCACAGAGCCCGATGCTGGGCTCAAACTCACGAACCGTGAGATCATAACCTGAGCCGAAGTCAGACGGTTAACTGACTGAGCCACCCAGATGCCCCTCTACTTCTTTTTTTTTTTTTTTTTTTTCCCCTCTACTTCTTTTAACACTACTTTCCAATGGAAGGAACCAGGGCTTTTTGGAAAAACAGCAGATTCCAAGGCTAGGACAGGAAAGGTACAAGATGAGCCTTGGAGTATCTTGTGGTGCCAGAAATTAAGGAAGTGCTCAAAGAACGATGGGGAAATAACCACAAAGATACAGGAACCAACATGGAGGGACTCCCAACAGCCAGATGTGAAGCAATTTGGGCAACAGAGTAATTAATGCTACTAGTGGATCATTACGTATAGGATAGAATTCCTGAGTCCGTCGTGATTTAAATAATTTAAAAAACAATGAATAGGGAGAAAGAAAAGCTCTTTATTATAGTAGCATTCCAACTAATATGTGAAGAAGGAATGATGTTCATGGAAAAAAAATCAACATTCGAGAAACACCCCAGTAATAATTGTTTCAGTGAACAATCACCAATGCACGTTAGAATTAGTCAGTGAAAGTTTGATGAGGAACAGAATATTTACATAGTCTCAAAGTATGTGGAGTTTCTGGCCCCAAATGGAACACCTGAAATTCAGACAAACCCAGATCGTGGGAGATTCTGCAGAATAACTAGCCAGTGTCCTTCAAAAATGTGGTCATAACAGACTGAGGAACAGTTCTGGAGTAAAGGAGATTAAGGAGATTTAAGGAAATGCATGTGTGCTCCTGGATCAGATCTTGGCCCAGAAAAGAACATTAATGGGACAATTGGTGACGTTTAAATAAGGATTCCAGATTAGTTAAAAATGTTACGTCAGTGTTAATTTCCTGATTTTGATCATTGTACCAGATGTGGTTATGTTGAATGTTAACACTGGGGAAGGGTATATACATCTTGCTCTACTTACAATGGGCTTATGTCCTGATAAGCCCATTGTAAGTTGAAAATATTGGATATAAAAAAATGCATTTACTACACCTAACCTATCAAACATCACAGCTTAGCCTAGCCTAGCCTACCTTAACCGTGCTCCAAACACTTACATGAGCCTACAGTTGGGCAAAATCATCTAACGCAAAGCCTATTTTATAATAAAGTGTTGAATATCTCGTGTAATGTGTTGAATACTGTACTGAAAGTGAAAGAAAGATGGTTATATGGGTGCAGAATGGTTGTCAGTGTATGGGTTGTTTACCCTCGTGATCGCGTGGCTCACTGGGAGCTGTGGCTCACTGCCACTGTGTCCAGCATCACGAGAGAGGGCCATACAGTACGTCACTAGCCTGGGAAAAGATTGAAATCCAAAATTCCAAGTATAGTTTCTACTGAATGTGTATCACTTTTTTACCATCATAAACTTGAAAATTTGTAAGTTGAACCATTGTAAGTCAGGAACCATCTGGACTGAGAAGTTTGAGAGAGAAAACTAGAGAGGTAGGACAGTCAGGAGGGTGTTGTCCCAGAAGCCAAAGGAATAGAGTCAAAAAGAACACAGTGATAGGGGCACCTGGGTGGCTCAGTGGGTTAAGCATCCAACTCTTGATTTCAGCTCAGGTCATGATCTCACAGTTCGTGGGTGCAAGCCCCGCGTTGGGCTCTGTGCTGACAGCTCAGAGCCTGCTTGGGATTCTCTCCCTCTCTCAACGCCCCTCCCCCACTTGCTCTCTCCCTCTCTCTCTCAAAATAAATAAATAAACATTAAAGAATAAGAGAACACAGTGGTAAATACATCAAATGCAACAGGGAGAACAATTATAGAAGGTCAAAAATAGTGTCCATCGGGAGCCTGGGTGGCTCAATCAGTTAAGTTTCTGACTCTTGATCTCAGCTCAGGTCTTGATCTCAGGGTCGTGAGTTCAAGCCCTGTGTTGGGCTCCGCACTGGGCATGAAGCCTACTTAAAAAATGAAAGAAACCTTTGGGGCACCTGGGTGGCTCAGTAGGTTAAACGTCAGACTTGAGCTCAGGTCATGATCTCACGGATCATAAAAATAAATAAATAAACTTAAAAAAAATAAGCTAGGGCTGTAACCAAACAATATTTATTTATTTATTTATATTTTTATTTTTAATTATTTTTAATTATTTTATTTTTTATTTTTTTTAATTTTATTTTTTATTTTTTAAAATTTACATCCAGGGGCGCCTGGGTGGCTCAGTCGGTTAAGTGGCCGACTTCAGCTCAGGTCATGATCTCGCGGTCCGTGGGTTCGAGCCCCACGTCGGGCTCTGTGCTGACAGCTCAGAGCCTGGAGCCTGTTTCAGATTCTGTGTCTCCCTCTCTCTGACCCTCCCCCATTCATGCTCTGTCTCTCTCTGTCTCAAAAATAAATAAACATTAAAAAAAATTAAAAAAAAAAATAAAATTTACATCCAAATTAGTTAGCATATAGTGCAACAATGATTTCAGGAGTAGACTCCTTAGTGCCCCTTACCCATTTAGCCCATCCCCCCCCCACAACCCCTCCAGTAACCCTCAGTTTGTTCTCCATACTTATGAGTCTCTTCTGTTTTGTCCCTCTATCTGTTTTTATATTATTTTTGTTTCCCTTCCCTTATGTTCATCTGTTTTGTCTCTTCAAGTCCTCATATGAATGAAGTCATGTGATTTTTGTCTTTCTCTGACTGACTAATTTCACTTAGCATAATACCCTCCAGTTCCATCCACGTGGTTGCAAATGGCAAGATTTCATTCTTTTTGATTGCCGAGTAATACTCCATTGTACATACATACCACATCTTCTTTATCCATTCATCCATCGATGGACATTTGGGCTCTTTCTATACTTTGGCTGTTGTTGATAGTGCTGCTGTAAACATGGGGGCGCATGTGTCCCTTCGAAACAGCACACCTGTATCCCGTGGATAAATGCCTAGTAGTGCAATTGCTGGGTCGTAGGGTAGTTCTATTTTTAGTTTTTTGAGGAACCTCCATCCTGTTTTCCAGAGCGGCTGCACCAGCTTGCATTCCCACCAACAGTGCAAAAGAGATCCTCTTTTGGCATCCTTGCCAACATCTGTGGTTGCCTGAGTTGTGAATGTTAGCCATTCTGACAGGTGTAAGGTGGTATCTCATTGTGGTTTTGATTTGTATTTCCCTGATGATGAGTGATGTTGAGTATTTTTTCATGTGTCGGTTGGCCATCTGGGTGTCTTCCTTGGAGAAGTGTCTATTCATGTCTTTTGCCCATTTCTTCACTAGATTATTTATTTTTTGGGCGTTGAGTTTGATAAGTTCTTTATAGATTTTGGACACTAACCCTTTATCTGATATGTCATTTGCAAATATCTTCTCCCATTCTGTCACTTGCCTTTTAGTTTAGCTGATTGTTTCCTTCGCTGTGCAGTTTTTTTACTTTGATGAGGTCCCAGTAGCTCATTTTTGCTTTTGCTTCCCTTGCCTCTGGAGACATGTTGAGTAAGAAGTTGCTGCAGCCAAGATCAAAGAGGTTTTTGCCTGCTTTCTCCTCGGGGATTTTGAGGGCTTCCTGTCTTTACATTTAGGTCTTTCCTCCATTTTGAGTTTATTTTTGTGTCTGGTGTAAGAAAGTGGTCCAGGTTCATTCTTCTGCATGTCACTGTCCAGTTTTCCCAGCACCACTTGCTGAAGAGACTGTCTTTATTCCATTGGGTATTCTTTCCTGCTTTGTCAAAGATGAGTTGGCCATACGTTTGTGGGTCCACTTCTGGGTTCTCTATTCTGTTCCATTGATCTGAGTGTCTGTTCTTGTGCCAGTACCATACTGTCTTGATGGTTACAGCTTTGTAGTATAGCTTGAAGTCTGGGATTGTGATGCCTCCTGCTTTGGTTTTCTTTTTCAAGATTGCTTTGGCTATTTGGGGTCTTTTCTGGTTCCATACAAATTTATTTATTTATGTATTTATTTACTTATAGTTTTATTTTTAATTTTTTAAAAATATAATTTATTGCCGAATTGGTTTCCATACAACACCCAGTGCTCATCCCAACAAGTGCCTTCCTCCATGCCCATCATGCACTTTCCCCTCTCCCTCCACCCACCCCCCCCATCAACCCTCAGTTTGTTCTCAGTCCTTAAGAGTCTCTTATGGTTTGGCTCCCTCCCTCTCTGTAACTTTTTTTCCCCCTTCCCCTTTCCCATGGTCTTCTGTTAAGTTTCTCATATTTATTTATTTTTGAGAAAGAGATAGCAAGTAGGGGTAGGGTAGAGAGAGAGAGGGAGACAGGGGATCCAGAGCGGGTTTTGTCACCCAGGTGCCCCCCAAAAAACTTTTTTTAATTAAAGTTTATTTTTAAAAACCATAAGGAAGCAGAAAGCAACTTCCATTAGCCGTGTGGGATTTTGAAAGCTCTAGAAATTAGTCTTATATAAAAAACTATTTGCAGTAATATCAGAAGGCTATAAAAGGTGTAAGACAAGGGCAGACGGCCTTATGCCCTGAAAATAGTTTGTCATTAAGAAAACCCTGATATAGACATAGAACATTAGAATGGCGACTTAATGGGGGAAACTCTGGGTGATTGGTGGCTGACAATTTTCAGATGAATAGATACAGCATTTTAAAAGAACTCAGGAAGAATACGTTGGTCTTATAATAGCATCTGGCCTTACTTGTTATAAACTCATTTCTGTGTTCCACCTAAAGCCAGCATACATGACTTAACAATAGCACTTAACTTGCTGTAGACATTCCTTTCGTAAAATGTATTAAAACAAACATTTTTTGGGTGACTGGGTGGCTCAGTTAAGTGTCTGACTCTCGATTTCGGCTCAGGTCACGATCTTGTGGTTCATGAGTTCGAGCCAGCTGATGATGTGGAGCCTGTTTGGGATTCTCTCTCTCTCTCTCTCTCTCTCTCTCTCTCTCTCTCTCTGGCTCTCCCCCATTCGCTCTTTCTCTCTCTCTCAAAATAAAAAAATAAGCTTTAAAAAAACCACAAATTTTTCTAAGAACCTCATGGACATTTTTCTGAGAACCTGAGATGTGGCATTAAGAGAGGACTTTAGGGGCGCCTGGGTTGCTCAGTTGGTTGAGCGTTGGACTCCTGATTTTGGCTCGGGCCATGATCTCAAGGGCTGTGGGACTGAGCCCCGCATCGGGCTCTGCTCTGATTGTGGAGCCTGCTTGGGATTCTCTCTCTCTCTCCTTCTGCCGCTCCCCTGGGCTCACCCTCTCCCTCTTTAGAAAATAATAAATACTAAATAAAAAAGAGAGGGCTTTAAACATGTTCATTTGCTCATTCATTCATTGATTCAGTCATTCATTTACTTATTTATTTTTAGGATAGGAGAAACTTGAGTCTGTGTACAGGCCCACGGGGAAAGACTAGAAGGAAGGACAAGAGGTATGGGAGAATAAAAGTAGCTATCTGACAGAGACAGGTACCAGAGGCAATGGATCGCAGGGTGTGCCTGGATCTGCCAGTCAGAGGAGGGACTCCTCACCTCTGGGCCCGGAGGAGAGAGAGGACACAGCATAGACGTGGGTGGACGGGACTGACGTGTTGCATCCTTGTTTCATTCACTCTCTTCGTAAGTTAATGGGTTGAGTCTATCCTTCGAGAATGAGGATGATGAAGTTGAATGGGGACAGACGTACAGAACATGACTGAGGGGGACGTGATGGGGGGCAGACCAAGGTCTTGGAAAGGATTGTGGAGGGGTGTTTAGGGCCTAGTTGAGACCCGGGCCCACGAATGTATAGAGGAACCAATCTCCGTGGTTGTGGGATTTTCTCCAGCCGCACTCTGCAGCCTAGCGGGGGTAGATCAGACAGGCTGGGGGGTGGAGCCAAGATGTGGCTTTGCCGTCCTGGCAGAGCAGAATTAGGAGGGTGCAAAGGACTCCACACTGAAGGTGGGATCCACACGGAAGCGGGAAGTAAGGGAAGGCGGGAGCGGAGTGGTAGACGGGGGACTTGGAGGTCTCCCGATGACTCTGAAGCACAATTATGCCAGGCAGGGTGGCCAGGGACAACTAGGGACGAAGAAAATTGTGGTCGGAGATTGGGATACTGCAGTGAAGAGCCGCCAGCAACAGCATTGGAAGGCGTCCCCCCTGCCTGGCCCTGCACCGCTGCAGGGGGCTCTATGCTCCCATGTGCTGGGGACCGCTAACCCAGCGTCTTGTCCAGTGTAAAGTTTTGAAAAATGTTTATTTATTTTGAGAGAGACAGAGAGACAGAGAGTGAGCGAGCACGAGCAGGGGAGGGGGAGAGGGAGAGCATGCCAAGCAGGCTCCGTGCTCAGCGTGGAGCCCTACGTGGGGCTCGATCCCACGACCCTGGGATCACAACCTGAGCCAAAATCAAGAGTCGGACACTCAATGGACCGAGCCACCCAGCTGCCCCGTGTCTTGTCCGATTTAGCGGTTGTCCCGGAGTTTTCATTTTCCCACCAGGAGGAAGTATTAACAACTAAATTGATATAAGCAAGCCAGATGGGTCTGTGGGACCACCACTGTTTAATTCCAGCTTCTGCCTTGGTCTCGTCTGCTGGCTTGTGCGAGGCCTGTACAGAGAAGCAAATTCTCACTTTGACACAGAGTTAAACGTGAACGGCAACCGGTGATAACCTTTCTCCCTTTTTCTTTTTCTTTTAAATTCTTTTTCTTTTATTTATTTTGAGAGAGAGAGAGAGAGAGAGAGAGAGAGAGAGAGAGAGAGAGAGAAAGTGCAAGCGGGGGAGGGGTAGAGAGAGAGAGGGAGAGGGAGAGAATCCCAAGCAGGCACATGTTCAGTGCAGAGCCCAAAGCGGGGCTCAAACCCACAAACTGTGACATCATGACCTGAGCCGAAGTTGGACGCTTAACCAGCCGGGCCACCCGGGCGCCCCCCTTCTCCCTCTTTCTAATCTTTTCCAAATACAACATAACCCTGTCAAGGACAGTGTGCTGGGTATTCACTGATAACGAAGCAAGTGCACTCAGATATTAGACAACCGACTCATTCTTGTCCCAGGCGGGGATGGGGAGGGGGGAGTATTCACCATTGTGCCCCTTGCTGGACACACACAGCAGGGTGTGCCGGCCAGCTGTGCCCATGCCAAAGCCTACGAGATACAGGAAGCTGCCAGGCCACGAGTTGGTAGGCCCGTGGATGTAGGAAATTACACCTTCACGTGTACATAAAATATGTTTAGGAAACGGAGGCTGAGGAGTCCTGCCGTACGAGTAGCCTGAATGGTCTTCGTACAATGGTTATGCCATTCGTTACGTGGTGCAAATCTACAACCCGTTATGTTTTTAAATTTTGCAATCCACCCTTTCAGCATGAGTTCAGAAACTAAAGTGCCTAGTTAATGTGCAATTAAATACCATATTTGTTACTCAAGAAAATTGATCATGAACGTGTAACACGAACAAAACACTTGTCCACGTTTATCACCTACATCGATGTCACTGACCCCTTGAAAACCAGAAGACATAAATCTGCAGAGACGGCGTCAGCATCTACCTCAAAAGTTTGTACTTATTTTAAGAAGACTGTGCTCAAAGATGAGGATTTCAGGGGATGCAGCTGCCGAGAGGGTATTTATCTATTGCTCTGTGAACGACTTGTTTTGATCCAATGACTTCTCTTCAAAATTCATTTGCTCGTTTTGATTTCAAGTTTCCTTGTACATGACAAAGAGTGAAGCAATAAATAGCTTTAAATGAGGAGCTCTGTTAGCAGAAGGACTTCACAGTTAAATGATGCCACTTATGTGATGTCATCTATATCATTAGATGCTTCAAACAGAAAATGAGTTGAATTAGGGTTCTCCAGAGAAAGAGAACTAATGGGACGGGTGTGTGTATGAGAGAGAGAGAGAAAGAAAGAGAGAGAGAGAGAGAGAGAGAGAGAGAGAGAGAGAGATTCATTTTAAGCAATTGGCTCACACGATTGTGGAGGCTTCTTCCCAAGTCCAAATTCTGGTGGGGTAGGCCAGCAGGCCGGACAACTCAGGGAGGAGTTGCTGTTCCAGTCCAAATGCAGTCTGCTGGCAGAATTCCTTCTCGATTAGGGTCAGCATTTGCTCTGTTCAGGCCTTCAAATGATTGCATGAGGCCCACCCACATCGTGGAAGGTAATCTGCTCTACTCATTTAAAATGATTTAAATGTTAATCTTCTCCAAAAACCACCTTCCCCGAAACTTCCAGAATAATGTTTGTCCAGCTATCTGGGCACCGTGGCCCAGCCAAGTTGACACAGAAAATTAACCGTCACGTTAATAAATTCCAATACTTCTTCACTGTTGCATCCAGCTCATGGAATCAAAGCAAAGCTTACAGAAATTTATTCTGATGAGGGGGAAATATACAAGATTATTGAGAAAGCTACTGTAAATTCAGTTTAAACATTCAACATTTATGGGGCACCTGGGTGGCTCAGTTGGTTAAGCATCAGATTTCGGCTCAGGTCATGATCTCCCGGTTCATGGGTTCAAGCCCTGCGTCGGGCTCTGTGCTGATAGCTCAGAGCCTGGAGCCCACTTTAGATTCTGTGTCTCCCTCTCTCTCTCTGACCCTTTCCCGCTCACACTCTGTGTGTGTGTCTCTCTCTCAAAAATAAATAAATAAATAAATAAATAAATAAAATAAACATCAAAAAAATAAAAAAAAATTCAACATTTAGGGTGAGTATTTTGGTGGTGATTATTTTTTTCATAGAAATACAAATTTGGTGGAGAAAAAAAGACAAAATTATTTTGTCTCTATGAAAGTTTTATTTTCTGTAATAATGAGTAACAATTATTATTTTCTTGACTTCTTTTTTGCTTTCAAGACTATTATAATTTTATTTTATTTTTTATTTTTGAAGACAATTATAATTTTAAAATAACACATTTTGATTTTAAATATATTGTCCAAATTCAGCAAAATATTTCACATGTGAACCAGATTTTCACTTACCAAATAAAAGTATCACATCTTACAAATGGCACTGTTTGCTGTTTTAAATTTTTCTTAAGTTTTTTTAATTCATTTTGAGAGAGAGATAGAGAGAGAGAGCACGGGCAGGGGAGGGACAGAGAGAGGGAGACAGGATCTGAAGCGGGCTCTGCACTGACAGCACAGGGCCCGATGTGGGGCGCGAACCCACAAACCGTGAGATCATGACCTGAGATGAAGTCAGATGTGCTTGACCAACTGAGCCGCCCAGCTGTCCCCGCTGTTTAAAATTTTAAACACAAATAAAAGCTCCAAGTCGTCCTAGAATGACAGGAATGAAATGATAGTACTGTTTCTTTGTCTTTAGAATCACCAGGCTATCACTGTTTAGTGCAAACCTCTGTGACAATACGGGGGTATGTGCTACCACGGGTGTTGCAGAAAGAAACTGCAAGCCACAAACAAACTGGAAGGGCTCTGAAGTGTTGGGACACCTAATTTAGACACAAATGTGGGTAGTCGAGTCCACATGTCAGGGGCCAAATGTATAACTAGAAGTGCTCTGAATTAACTCTCGGTGGAACGCAGTGTTTGGTAAAAGGATAAGTAATAAACATGTGCTGATATGAACTTCAAAGTCTATGTCCAAAGAAGTGCATTCGTATGTTTACCAAAAGATATGTAAAGATACATACAAAATGTTCATAGCAGCACTATTTGTAACAAACCAAACCTGGAAACTGCCCACATGCCCATCAACAGGAGAATGGATGTCTTAGAGACTAGAAGGATAAATAGAGTGAAGACTTGTTTAAGGCAAGTTTAAGGCACTTGTTGTGGAAAGGGGGGGGGGGGAATGGGGGGCAGAGAGAGAGGGAGACACCGAATCGGAAGCAGGCTCCAGGCTGTCCGCACAGAGCCTGACACTGGGCTCGAACTCACAAACCATGAGATCATGACCTGAGCCGTGACCTGAGCGAAAGTCCGATGGTTAATGGACTGAGCTACCCACGTGCCCCTGAACTTTTTTTGGAGCAAGGGCTATGCTATGCACTCTTGCGTTATTTTGTTTAATCCTCGCCATGCCCTGTGATGGAGATATTAGCCTCATTTGACATATAAGGAAACTGAGGCACACTGAGGTCAAGGATTCTGCCCAAGGTATAAACTTGGGATTTAAACTCAGATCTTTCTCAATCCAAAGGTCATATGTACCTTTTCCATTATAGTCTGTTTTCTTTACATGATAGATAGGGGAGGCAGAGAAACTTGGACAGTATGGTGTTCACACACTCATACATTCTAAAATTATAACTGCTACTATTTCTTGAGCACCTACTATGAGGCAAGTACCATGCTTGGTACTTTACATAAATTATTTTTACAATTCTCATAACCCTTCATAGCAAGAATTATTATTCTCAGTTTTTAGATGAAGAGACTGAGGCTCAGAGAAATTCAATGATTTGACCAGTTTCACAAATCTCTTACCATCACCTATCTCTCGGCAGCCTTAACAGGGGCCACCAACTGTGTGCCAGGCACTATGGTGGGTTCTGGAGTCCTACCAATGCTAGGAACGAACAACTGTTGTTTGCTTACCTGACCTATTTGAGAGTAGGGTAAGATTCCTGTCCCCAGTTCCATACAGGGACTTGTGGAGACAAAAATAAAGATCAGTAATAGTGACAGTTCCCATTTACTGATTATGCAACGTCCTAGGTACTGTACCACACACACACACACACACACACACACACACACACACACACACACACACAGGGATACCATGTCTAATTCTCACAACGATCCTGTTAATACCCTCATTTTACTGAGACGAAAAGAGAGGCTCAGTGAGTCTGATTTGCACAAGGTCACAGAGCAGCTAGGTGTCTCCCGTCCGATTTGCACCCTGACCTGCTGACTCTAGGGCTCTTGGTCTCAACTCTCACACCCAGTTAAAGATGTTTGGTAGAATTAGTAAAACGGAATCCGCAATGCAGTCCAGAGTCTTGGGAGGGGGGCGCCGGGCGACAGAAGCACGTGGTGACGGCAAGCCGAAAAGCCGGCGCCCAGTTTAGGGGCACTAGGAAGAAACCGGGCGGAGGCAGGTGTGGGGAGCCAGGAGCCCTCAGGCTGGGAAACCCAGGGAAAGCTGGACGGAGGCTGCGCACCAGGAGTCTCCGCTCCTTCCGGAGGAAAATTCCCACCTCCGGCGCGTGGAAACCCGCAGGCGCCGGCAGAGGCGCCCGGGCGGTCTGTGGGCGGAGCCTCGGGGGCGGGCGGGGCCGGTTTTGCCTTCGCTCCGGCGGCGGCGGCGGCGGCGGCGGCGGCGGCGGCCTAGAGTGCACGAGCGAGCGGCTCTTTCCGCTCTCCCGCGCGTCGCCGCCTTCTGCGGAGCCTCCGCCTCCTCCTCTGTGGCGCCTCCGGCTTCCTCCTCCTCCGGCTGCCCTCAGCGCGCGCGCCCATCGGCTCCGTTATGGCGACCCGCAGCCCCAGCGTCGTGGTGAGCGGCTCGGCCCGCGGCACCTGAGGCTCGCGGCCCGCAGTGCGGGCGCCGGCCGGTGTGGCCCGGGGAAGCCCGGAGGGGCGGGGGGGGGGGGGGCGACCGCCGCGTCCCGGCTCGGGCTTTACGTCACACGGGGTGGCGTGGGGGATGCGTGGCGAGGTGCGGGGTGGGTGCCTCCGGACAGCCCGGGGGAGGGGGGCTGCGTGTGGCAGGGGAGGGTGGGGATGGCGCTTTGGCGGACTCGTGCGGCCGGGGAGGGCCCGCGGGCCAGTTCGGGAATGACCCGGCGCGCCGCGGGTGGGGGCTTTGTCCGGAGAGGCCCTTCTCTAAACCGGGGGTATGCCGCTGAGGTCCTCGGGGCCCCTGTAATAGAGGGCGCAGGCACGGGAGCGGCCACGTGGGAGGGCATGCGGGGACTGGTACTTGCACCTAGTTCCGTAAATGCCATAATGACCGTGCGAATGCGCATTGCCTGCTTGAACCCTCACAGCAGCCTTGGTAGCGGTAACCATGCCCGCGTTTTGACACACGAGGAAAATAGTGACACGGTATTAGGTAATTTTCTCTCGGCCCAGAGGGAGCTAGGCCTCGAATTCAGGTGTGCCTCGATCCGGATCCTACGTTCTTTGATGCTGCGGGGACAAAAAGTGCGAATCTGGTCCTTACCTTCAAGGACATTCGTACCATCACCAGCCTCTGTATCCTGTCTCCAACCTCATTGGTTCTTTTTGTTTCTGGAACAAGCCAAGCTGCACCCCCCCCCCCCCCCGCCTTTCCGATCATGCTTGCTAAAACGGCCAACACCCTTCCCAATAGTTACATGCCTCACTCTGCATCATCGTCATCATTATATTTTAGCAGTTACCTGATTACCTGTTGATTGTCTCTCCCACTAAAACAGAAGCTTTATAAGGTCAGGAATCGCCACCATAACCACAGCATATAGGACAGTGCCTGGCATGTAAGAAATTCTCAATAATGGTTTGTTGAGTGAATAAATAATTAACCACTTGAGCCCCCCGAAAGGAAGGATTCTATTGATATTGGGAATGATGGCTTAAGGTAAAGGGCAGAGTTCTTCGTGGAGTCTGGCCTGGAATCCTGCTTGCTTGGGCTGTTTACTAGCTGTGTGGCCTTGGGTAACTTCCCTTTTCTGGGCTTAAGTGTCCCTAATGTATAACTGAGGTACTAGCTACCCCTGGGTGTTACTGAAATATTGTAAGACTGTCTGCTTAAACAACCTTTCCGTGGTCCTTGACTGGGAATAGTAATAATAGCTATCATCGTGTTTACCTACATAGTCCTACTTACTCCTCGAAACAACTCTGTAACAATAGCATGATTATTACCATTTTACAGAGGAGGAACCTTTGGAGCCTCAGAGAAGTTAAGTAATTTTACTTCTTGCCATACCCACGTCACATAGTTGCAAAGAGAAACTCCGACTCAAGCCTAGGTCTCTCTCAAGAGTCCATGCCCTTAAGTGGTATGCTAATAGTAGGTACTCAAAAAATGGTGGGGGCTTTTGTGTTTACTCAGTTGCTGAGGAAGTTAGATGTTTTTAGCTTTGGGGTGTGATGCCTGCCCCAGCATACAGTGAGTTATTATTGCTAGAACTAGCTATTGTTAGTTTCATTTGAACGTTAAGATCTTCCTTGTGTTTTTGGTTTGCAAAGTACTGTTCTTTTTTTATTTCCTTGCCAAAAATTGCACGTTAGTAATAACAGGCACTCGTATAGTGTTTAGTATGTTCTGGTTTCTGTTCTAAACTCTTTACATATATTAACTGATTTGATATTTTTAAATTTAAAAATAAATTTATGTGGCTCAGAGAGGTTAAGTAACTTATCCTAGATCACCCAGCAATGCTAGGATTTGAATCTGACTTATCTGGACCCAGAGTCTGCTCTTAACCTCCATTTTTTAATGTTTATTTTTGAGAGAGCAGGGGAGGGGCAGAGAGGGGGGAGACAGAATCCGAAGCAGGCTTCGCGCTGTCTGTGCAAAGCCCGACATGGGGCTCAAACCCAGGAACCGTCAGATCATGACCTGAGCCAAAGCCAGACGCTCAACTGACTGAGCCACCCAGGTGCTTTTTAACATCTCCATTTTAGAAAAATATTTTATTATTTATTTTTGAGAGAGAGCGGGGAGAGGGGCAGAGAGAGAGGGAGAGAGGATCCCCAGCAGGTTCCACACTGACAGCACCGAGCCCAGTACGGGGCTCGAACTCACCAACCATGAGATCATAACCCAAGCCAAAACCAAGAATCAGATGCTTAACCGACTGGGCCACCCAGGTGCCCCCAAATATTTTAAGATTTTTTTTTATTTTTGAGAGCGTGAGTGGGGGAGGAGCAGAGAAAGAGGGAGAAAGAGGATCGAAAGCAGGCTCTGTACTGATAGCAGCGAGCCCGACACGGGGCTCCATCCCACGAACCATAAGATCATGACCTGAGCCAAAGTTGGACACTCAACCAAGTGAGCCACTCACGTGTCCCATTTCCCCAAATGTTTTCGGGTTGGGCTTTTCCCAGAGCCATCCAGAACCTTCTTTGTGATCTTCTTTAGCCATTTTATGTCCGGTTCTTGTTATGGACTGAACGTTTGTATCTCCAGTAATAGCCAACAGATACATATGTTGAAGCCCCAACTGCCCACTGTGTGGTATTTGGAGATGGGGCCCTTTGTGGAGTAATTACGATTACTAATAAGGTCATGAGATTGGGGTCCTGGTCTTTTAAGAAAAGACACCAAAGAGCTCCCTTCCCCACCCTCCACTGTGCACATAGCTAGGAGAAAGCAGCTGCCTACAAACCTAGAGAGGAGGCCTCGGGATGAAACCTATTTTGCTGGCATCTTGATCTTGGACTTCCCAGCTTCCAGAACTGCAAGAGATAAATTATTGTTGTTTAAGCCACCCAGCTGGTGGGATTTTGCTAGGGCAGCTCCAGCAGACTAATACAGTTGTTTTAGAAGATGTCGGTAATCACCACATGCTTAGACATGCCACACCAAGTCACCAATAAAACAGATGTGGTTTACATTCATTTCGAGGTGCGACTTACATTCATAATCAACTATTGCCTGGTTGATTTAGAAAACTGTGCTAATTCAGTATTAGAGACATGCCAGTGTACTTGACTCTGTTTACAACCAGGCAACAGACTACTTGAAGCTCGGTAGGCTGTAGGGGGAGTCATTGGTGATGGGTTCCAGGTTTATCTTTAGTGCATGTAGAACTGCTGTTGATAATCACAAATTTGTGGGCTGGTCAAATTAGATTCAAGTACAAATGACAAGCTTTATTGTGCTGTATAGTTGTATGTATGTCTTTTCTACTAGATTATGTATAAGCTCTGTGAGGGCTCTCAGTTTAAAATCATCTTTGTATGCTCCCTACAAAATTAACTGCACAGTGCCTTACCAAAGTGAATGCTAAATGCATTTTTATGTAATTTAATATATTGCAATCCCTTCCTGTCAAAGCAGCCACTGGATTGTTAACTAATCCAAATCAGATGAGGTTAATATCAGATATTAATATCAAATCAGACAAATAAGGGCTAATAAGATTAAAGGCCACCGAGTATATTTCTATCTAGCTCTTGTGGAGATTGGAGTTATTGGACCCATTTAATATGAAGTTTTGGTGTTTTGGATGATTAAGAACAAGTTCCTGGGGGCACCTGGATGGCTTAGTCAGTTGAGTGTCTGTCTGACTTGATTTTGGCTCAAGTCGTGATCTCAGGGTCGTGGGATTGAGCCCCCCATCAAGCTCCACACTGAGTGTGGAGCCTGCTTCAGATTCATTCTCTCTCTCTCTCTCTGTCTCTCTGTCTCTCTCTGTCTCTGTCTCTCTCTCTGTCTCTCACTCTGTCTCTCTCTGTCTCTCTCTTTCTTTCTCTCTTTCCCTTTGCCCCTTTCCTTCCCTCTAAAATAAGTAAAATGAAAAAAAAAAGACCACATTCGTGTTCATTGAATTATATCTTATTTCTTATCATTGGTCCAGGTGCACGTGAGGCTTCTGAGAGTTTGAGTACTCTCTAAATTCCCAGCATGCTTCACCTATATCTTTTTCATAGCGGTTTAACACTGCCTTATGGTTATTCATATGCATGTCATGTCTTCTATACTGTAAGCTCTTTGAGGGTAGGTATGTCAAATTTATCTAATCCTGTCTAGTGTGTACAACACAGTAGATTCTCAATAAATATTTGAGTATTAGTAATAATACAGGTTCTGGATAAGGTCCTCACCATTTTAAAATTAGTATTCTAATATTTGGTCATTATATATGGATTTGAAAGACTTGGACTTTTCATTACATGTAAAAATTGGGAAAAGTTGATGTTGGTGCCTTGTCATCATTTAAATAAATTGCTCCGTATTTAACTTTATATTTGAAATATCTACAAGTAGACATAATAGTATAACAGACCATCATATACCCATTGCCCAGTTCTGACAACAAACTATCTACCTATGGCCAATCATATATTTCTTAAATTAGGACCTCCATCAATATACCCCTTTTATTTATAGTTAATTTTAATAGAGTTGTGAATTCATGCCTAAAGTACCTCAAGTGATACAAGTTTTAAGATTTTTTTTTGTTTCTGCCTTTTGGAAAGGGTTATATTTTAACATGTTTTTTATGCTTGAAAGCACAAATCAACCCTTTTTAAAAATGGTACTGTTTTTTTTTAAATTTTAATTCCAGTATAATTAGTGTAGTGTGATATTAGTTTCAGGTGTATAATATAGTCATTCAACAATTCTGTACATTACTCAGTACTCATCACAGTAAGTGTACTCTTAATCCCCATCACCTGTTTAACCCATCTCCCTCCTACCCGCCTCCCCTCTGGTAACCATCTGCTTGTTCTCTATAGTTAAGAGTCCCTTTCTTGGTTTGTCTTTTTTTCTCCTTTATTCGTTGTTTTTCTTAAATTCCACATATGAGTGAAATCATATGATATTTGTCTTTCTCTGACTGACTTATTTTACTTAGCATTATACTCTCTAGCTCCATCTGTGTTGTTGCAAATGGCAAGATTTCATTCTTTTTTTTATGGCT
The DNA here is from genome assembly GCF_046562875.1 of Panthera onca. Taxonomy (NCBI): domain Eukaryota; kingdom Metazoa; phylum Chordata; class Mammalia; order Carnivora; family Felidae; genus Panthera; species Panthera onca. Next base: position 18,340,298 of record NC_138357.1, on the reverse strand, counting down.
GAATAATAGTCCGTTGTGTATATATATATATACATGTATATATACATGTATATATATACATGTATATATACATATACATGTATATATATATGTATATATACATGTATATATATATACGTATACAGCATCTTTACACATCTGTGTGTGTGCATATATATATGCATATATATATATATATATATATATATATATATATACTTTATGCATTCATCAATCGATGGGCACTTGGGCTGCTTCCATCATTTGGCTATTGTAAATAATACTGTAGTAAACATAGGGGTGCATGTATCCCTTTGAATTAGTGTTTTGTTTTGTTGTTTGGTAAATACCCAGTAGTGTGATTCCTAGATCGTAGGGTAGTTCTATTTTTAACTTTCTGAGGTATCTGCATACTGTTTTCTACAGTGGCTGCATGAGTTTGCATTCCCACCAACAGTACAAGAGGGTTCCCCTTCCTCCATATCCTAGCCATCACCTGTTGTTTCTTGTGTTGTTGATTTTAGCCATTCTGACAGGTGTGAGGTGATATCTTACTGTAATTTTGATTTGCATTTCCCTGATGATGAGTAATGTTGAGCATCTTTTCAAATGTGTCTGTTGGCCATCTGTATGTCTTCTTTGGAGAAATGTCTGTTCATGTCTTCTCATTTTTTAGAAGTTTCTTTATTTTGAGAGAGAGCACAAGTAGGGGAGGGGCAGAGAGAGAATCCCAAGCAGGCTCTGCACTGTCAGTGCAGAGCCTGATGCAAGACTCGAACTCACAAACTGTGAGATCATGACCTGAGTTGGATACTTAACCAACTGAGCCACCCAGGGGCCCCTTCTGCTCATTTTTTAATTGGATTATTTGTCTTTTGGGTGTTATGTCAGTTCTTTATATATTTTGGATAGTGACCCTTTTTTGGATATGTCATTTGCAAATATCTTCTCCCATTCAGTAGACTGTCTTCTAGTTTTATTGATTGTCTCCTTTGCTGCACAGAAGCTTTTTATTTTGATAAACTTGAATAGTTTATCTTTATTTCCCTTGCCTCAAGGAGACCTATCTAGAAAGAAGTTGCTACCGCTGATGTCAGAAAAATTACTGCCTGTGCTCTCTTCTAGGATTTTTATGGTTTCAGGTCCCACATTTAGGTCTTTAATCCAATTTGAGTTTATTTTTGTGTATGGTGTAGGAAAGTAGTCCAGTTTCCTTCTTTTGCATGTGGCTGTCCAGTTTTCCTAACACCATTTTTTGAAGAGACTTTTTCCCATTGCATATTCTTTCCTGCTTTGTTGAAGATTAATTGACCATACAGTCGTGGGTTTGTTTCTGGGCTTTCTATCCTGTTCTATTGATCTATGTGTCTATTTTTGTGCCAGTATCATACTATTTTGATTACTACAACTTTGTAGTGTAACTTGAAATCTGGAATTATAATACTTCCAAACTTTGCTTTTCTTTTTCAAGATTTTTTTTTGGCTATTCAGGGTCTTTTGTGGTTCCATATGAATTTTAGGATTATTTGCTCTAGTTCTGTGAAAAATGCTGTTGGTATTTTGATAGAGATTGCATTAAACATGTAGGTTGCTTTGGGTAGTATGGACATTTTAACAATATCTGTTCTTCCAATCCATGAGCATGGAATATCTTTCCATTTGTTCATGTTGTCTTCAATTTCTTTCATCAGTGTTTTATGGTTTTCAGAGTACAGATCTTTTCACCTCCTTGGTTAAATTTACTCCTGAGTGTTTTATTATTTTTGGTGCAGTTGTAAATGGGATTGCTTTCTTAGTGTCTCTTTCTGTTACTTCATCATTAGTGTATAAAAATGCAATGGATTTCTCTACATTGATTTTGTATCCTGCGACCTTACTGAAGTTCTAGTTGTTTTTCCAGTAGAGTCTTTAGGGTTTTCTATATATAGTATCATGTCATCTCCAAATAGTGTAAGTTTTACTTCTTCCTTACCAATTTGAATCCTTTTATTCCGTTTTTATTGTCTGATTGCTGTGGCTAGGACTTCCAGTACTATGTTGAATAAAAGTGGTGAGAGTGGACATCCTTGTCTTTTTCCTGACCTTAGGGGAAAGGCTCTCAGTTTTTCACCATGAGTATGATTTTAGCTGTGGGTTTTTTTTTAATGTTTATTTATTTTTGAGAAAGAGAGCGAGCGCGCACGAGCGTGAGCAGGGGAGGGGCAGAGAGAGAGGGAGACACAGAATCTGAATCAGGCTCCAGGCTCTGAGCTGTCAGCACAGAGTCCGACACGGGACTCGAACTCAGAAACGGTGAGATCATGACCTGAGCTGAAGTCAGATGCTTAACCAACTGAGCCACCAAGGCATCCCAGCTGTGGGTTTTTCATATATGGCATTTATTATGTTGATGTATGTTCCCTCTAAAACTACTTTGTTGACAGTTTTATCAAGAATGGATGTTGTACTTTGTCATATGCTTTTTCTGCATCTATTGAAATGATCATATGGTTTTTATCCTTTTTCTTACTAATGTGATGTATTACATTGATTTGCAAATATTGAACCACCCTTGCATCCCAGAAATCAGTCCCACTTGATCGTGGTGAATGATTTTTTTAATGTATTGTTGGATTTGGTTTGCTAATATTTTGTTGAGGATTTTTCCATCTGTGTTCATCAGAGATATTGGCCTGTAGTTCTCTTTTTTTTGTAGTGTCTTTATCTGGTTTTGGTATCAGGGTAATGCAGACCTCATGGAAGCAATTTGGGTTTTCTTCTTTCCTCTTCTGTTTTTTGGAATAGTTTGAGAAAAATGGGTATTAATTCTTCTTTACGTGTTTGATAGAATTTACCTGTGAAGGCGTCTGGTCCTGAACTTCTGTTTGTTGGGAGTTTTTTGATTAGTGATTCAATTTCATTGCTGGTAATTGGTCTCTTCAAATTTTCTATTTCCTGATTCAGTTTTAGGAGGTTATATGTTGCTAGAAATTTATCCATTTCTTCTAGGATGTCCAGTTTGTTGGCATGTAATTTTTTGTAATATTCTCATATAATCACAAATCAACCTTTTGACATTAAATGTGATTTATAAATCTAATAGTATTGATTGAAAATAGAAACTTTTGAATTAGAAATTAATTTGGTATTTTGACAGAGGTAGAATTCCTATTTTGGTGTGCATCCCAGCTGTTCTGTCTATATTAGACTGCATGTCTAGGATGAACTCTGGGCAGAATTCACATTGGCTTTGATTGAAACAAATCAGACTCATGAAGTTCTTAGGCTGCCTGCAAAACCTATAGCCAGGCACTGAGCCATTTTCACAGAAGCCATAGATAGGCTTTATAAATGTTGCATGTTTCAAAGAGTCCGGGTGGGTCCTGGTTTATGCTTGTGTGGAGCAGTGAGTAAGTTGGTAGAAGTGGTGAGTAACCTTCAGGGAAGCCAGTTTGGTTTTCTGGATCTTCTTAGTGTTAAAGCAGTGTGAAGTGGTACATTTTCATTCTTGTCAGGTAATAGCAGATATATTCTGAGCCAGACTTGAATGTTTATCCTCTCATCTTGTAGGATCTAGCAAGGTCTGTCTTTTCCCAAAACTTGAACTGAGTTTCAGTTTATAAAATTTAGAAAAGTAATATTTGCTTGTTAGGAAGTCTTTTAGAAATATTCCTATAGGGGACACAAATGTCCCATTTCCATTCTTTTTGTAGTGAAAGTGTTCTGAAATACACATGATGTGAATGTTTAGCAGGCACATTAGTACTTTATGCCAGATCTTAAGATCTGGCATCATCTTTTTTCCCCAAGAATATAATTTTTCTTGCTGTGTATGAAAGTAATATGTGTTGGTTTAAAAACAAGTCAGTACTGACTTCCTACCACCCTCAAACTGGCTGCCGAGCGAGTGCCTGGGCACTCCATGCCACAGGGCCGTGCCCGTGTTCGTGTCCTGGTCTACCTACCTGAATCACTGCCAGCTTCCTGGCCGTGTGCATAGGTGCAAATGGTGTGAAGGTAACACCAGCTGGATAAAACAATACCTAAAATTCCACCCAAGTCAGGAGAACTCAAAACTGACCTTTTGGGACAGAAAAAGTAACACGAACCTCAGATTTTTCAGAATATAATTATGAATTCTGTGAATAATATTATAAATCTTAAGTATGTATTTTTAAAATTTATTGAAAGCCTAGCTACCTGTCCTTAAGCATCTAACATAGTGCTGACGGAAAGGTGTTCAATAGATGTTGGCTGATACTTTGAGATTTAATTATGGTTTGACCAGTATTTCTTGAAAACTGCCAAAGCTCTTATCATCATCTTCTTGAATGTGATTTGGAAGATATTTAGTCTTGAATATCATGTGAAGTAGAGTATTATAACTGGTTTATTTCTTTGAATTTTAAATATAATGGTGAGTAGAAATTATAAATCACCTATGATTAAAAAAAAAAAGTGAAATTGACAATGAAAAAAAAGGCCAGGTCAATATTAAAGTGTGCAACTCAGCGAGTTCCCCCTTCTTGTAGTTGACCACTGTTTGGTATATTCCTTCATGCCCACCCTTTCTTCCTTCTTCCACTCCTTCCTTTCCTCCTTTGTTCCCTCTCCCTTCCCCTCCTCACTTCTTTTTTATTTTTGGGGATTACAATTTTTGTTTGTAGATTTTACTTTCATACATCTTTCAGAATTCCTGTACTTTTTATATGTGTGTAAAAAAACACATAATGCCACAAATAATTTAAAAGAAAGACTACTGAATTTTTTTAAAAAGCAGTATATACTCAATGAAGGAAATTTGCAATATATAGTATAAAGAACTAAGTAAAATCACTATAACTCTCTTCCCCGAGATAATAGCTGTTATGATTTTATTATATTTTTTCTGTATGTATAGGTACATGTATAATATTTATAAAACTATAATCATAGTACATTTTACCACCACAGGTACCACATCATCGGTTTTATTCAATAGTTTGTATGCCAGCTATTGGGCATACGAAGACAGCCAAATATGGTTCTACTCAAGCAATCGTGGAGTATCTGCTAGGAAGGCACCTCATGGATTGATTATAACAATCTCAGACTTCTAAGAGTTTGGGTTTTTAAGAAATCACTTAGCTTTCTTGGTGATTTTTTTTTTCCCCTACTCTGAGGTGAGAGAGGCTGTTTGTATTTGGGGTAGGAAACAACAGCTTTTGTTCTGTGTGATTTTTTAACTTGTTAGACTACAGTGTATGAAAATTTTTTTCGACAGTGTTACTAAAATCGTTTTTACTAAAATTTCAAACATACTCAAAAGTGGAGAGAATAGTATACTGAATCCCCATATGCTCATCAGCCGTGTTTAAAATGTTAGCAAGATTTTGCTACATTTGTCTTAACTCTTTAAAGTTTTTCGTTTCGTTAGCTCTTTGCGGAGCTAAAGGAAATTTCATACATGTCATTTTACTGATACAATCTTAACGATTCATCTCTAAAGCATACAGTTCATTTCTTATATAACTATAATTCATTGTCATACCTACAAAGTTACAGAAAATTCTTGATGTCTCATACCTAAATTTCTCTTGTTTTTTGTTTTTATTTTTATTAAAAAAAATTTTTTTTTTACATTTATTTATTTTTGAGAAACAGAGTGAGACAAAGCATGAGCGGGGGAGGGGCAGAGAGAAGGAGACACAGAATCCGAAGCCGGCTCCAGCCTCTGAGCATGCGGTCAGCACAGAGCCTGATGCATGGCTTGAACCCACGAACTGTGAGATCATGACCTGAGCCGAAGTCAGACACCCAACCGACTGAGCCACCCAGGCGCCCCTAAATTTCTCTCATAGGCTAAGGTTTTTTAACATCTAAATTCAGTCGTGTAATGCTGTCACTGAAACAGTCATATTTCTTTTTCAGATTAGTGATGATGAACCGGGTTATGACCTAGATTTATTCTGTATACCTCATCATTACGCTGAGGATTTGGAAAAGGTGTTTATTCCTCATGGACTAATTATGGACAGGTTAGTAAGATCTTAAATTGAAGTTTTTGGTTTTTTTCTTAATTTCTATTTCTGTTTTTTCTTAATTTTCTATTAATTTCAAGTGTCAGCAACTGTTTTAAGGCATTGATGTTTGAACATAAACTAGGCCAGCTTGTCGAATAATAGAGGTTTTCTGTTTTAGGGCCCTCTTTACAAAAAAGTTGGGGGGAGAGCTAATTACCCAGTGTAAGTCATGGTATACTAGGAATCTGTAGGGAGTAGAATAAAGTAAACATTGAAGGGACATTGGAGGAATGAACTCTAGTAACAGTCTTTGATTGCTCAGCCTTGAACAGGATAATGGGCTGGGGCTAAATCACAGGAGGGGAAGGTAATGTTTTGACTATTATGCATGTCTAGCTTGAAGAGTTCCCCTTAAATGAATTGCAGTGAGAGACCTTACTTGGTATTTAAATGCTTGCCTTGTGTGGCTATTTTGTTTTTGACTTTAAGGTTATAGTATCAATATATAGCTGTTGTAAAATATTCTAAGGATTGAGGCTTTAAATGAGTAGAGTTCTTCCTCTCAGCCTCCTGCATAGTCCTTCGTACACACTGGCTATGCACATATGCTGTATGCAAATATATGTACAGTAACTCTTGAACAATGTGGGGGTTAGGGATGCCACCATCTGCGCAGTCAAAATCTGTGTATCACTTCTGACTCCGCTTAAAACTTAACTATTAATAGCCTACTGTTGACCAGAAGTCTCACTGATAACATATAGTTGATGAACACATATTTTGTATATGTGTTATATACTGTATTCTTACAATAAAGTAAGCTGGAGAAATATGTCATTAATAAAATCATAAGGAAGAGAAAATATATTTATAGTGTGATATTTATAACAAAATCCATGTATAAGTGGACTTGTGTGTGCAGTTCAAACCTGTGTTGTCCAAGAGTCAACTGCGTATATTTTAACACATAGGCATGTACTATCATACAGGTCTGAAGTGTATTGGAGATGTTTTCATATTAGTATATTTAGAGCTTTCTCCTATATTTTGAAGGTGGTACTGTCATACAGGTCTGAAATTTATCGGGCACTGTTTCATACTAGTATGGTTAGAGCTATCCTATATTTTGAAGGTTGCATAACATTCCATTTTCTGATTGTACCATAACTGATCTAAGCAGTCCTTTATTGACGGACATGCAAGATATCACCATTATTTTACAGACCATACTAGAAGGGAACATCCTCTTATACACATTTGGTCACTTGCTTCAGCTTTATCCATGGGGAAGATCTGGGTCAAGGGGAAGGTATTTATTGAATGCTTCTGATACCGCCAGATTATGCTCCAAAACGTTGTTTTAATTTATACTCACAGTGGTATACGACAGTGCTCTTTTTCGCAGTCTCTTACAATATTGCCTATTATCAGGGAAATCTCATTTAATCAGAATTTGCCATTCTGATAGGTGACAATGGTATTTTAATTTGCATTTTAAATATTTATTTTTTTAATGTTTATTTATTTATTTTGAGAGAGAGAGCAAGTGGGGGAGAAGCAGAGAGAGAGGGAGAGAGAATCCCAAGCAGGCTCTGCGATGTCAGCTCAGAGCCTGATGCGGGGGTCGAACCCATGAACCGTGAGATCATGACCTGAGCTGAGACCAAGAGTCAGACTCTTAATCGGCTGAGCCACGCAGGCGCCCCTTAAATATTTATGATAGATGTTACAGTATACCTGTATTTTGAAGTTTATCTTTACTTTATGAAGCAAGGGTATACTTCATGGGGGGGCAAAGGATGTGTTTGGTGGAAGTTTAATGCCTAAAGGGGATGTTTGGTATAAAGCTAAATATATTTCTATTATATTGTAAATTAATTTCTATTAAATTCCTGATACTTCTCTAGGACCGAGCGTCTTGCCCGAGACGTGTTGAAGGAGATGGGTGGCCATCACATCGTAGCCCTCTGTGTGCTCAAGGGGGGCTATAAATTCTTTGCTGACCTGCTGGATTATATCAAAGCACTGAACAGAAATAGTGATGGATCCATTCCTATGACTGTAGATTTCATCAGACTGAAGAGCTACTGTGTAAGTATACTTAATATATGCTTATAAAAACCTTGGTAACTGTACGTTTTTCTGTGTGTGTTTGAAAGTCTACAAACCATACTTACATGTTCATTGCACTTGGTTACAGTGACATTTTCTAATCTATTCACTACTACTTTGTCTACAAGTGAATATTGTCTTTTTCAAACTAATCACCTTAGACTAGTCACTTTTTTTAAAGGATTTTTGATCTGGTTTTGTTTTTCTGGTTTTTTAAAGACCACTTTTGGGAGTTGCTGTTGGGACCTGGAGTTACATTTTTGACTATACTTAGTGTTGGCAGATCTCTTCTCTTCTCTGGAGCTAGATTGGTTTTCCGGGGAGTTGAAAGTCAGTTTGCAGCTGATAAATAAGGTGGGCCAACAGTTGTTTCCTAGAAAGCACATGTGGAGTGAAAGCACCGGCCCACTGAAGAAACCTTTGGATTCAGTTACTCTGCCGGTGTCACGGGATCTCAAATGTCTGAGAATATTGACACAATAACCATTATTGACACTGTCAGATGAGCCAGAGTCCGTGTGATCTTTACATGTGAATTTCATCCTCCATAATTTCTTTGAGCATGTGAATGTGTGATTTTTATTAGTTCATAGTGTTGTTTGTGTCTGGTTGCCTGTGGGCGCTGTAGTGCCTGCGGGTTTACTATTTTCCTTACAAGTGGGGTTTCTCCTAGCTTCTTCAAAGATTAGAATAAATGTCTGGTCTTTGTTGTTTCATGAATCTGTATTGTGCATCTTTGTAGAAACTAGCCTTATGTTTATATTTTCATTGAGAATAAAGCTACTTACATTTAACTTTCAACCTTCATTCTCCCAGTTAATCATCTATTTGACCCAAGTTTTTTGACCTTTTCCACATTTTCATCAGTCCTGTGGGTGATTGGAGAACGATTTAAGACATTTTCCCTATCCCCCGAAAACCCTTTGTGCTCATACACCATGACATTCCTTCATAACTACAAGCTCCTTTTAATTTGTCAAAGTCTTGCATGAATTAAAGAATTGCTTAAATGAAGAGTTTGGATTTCACTCTAACAGAAGTTAGTTACAGTTGGTTAGCTGGTTTACACTAAGATTGGAATCTAGTCAGTGTAATTGCTGGCAGTAGCTACCCAGCCTTTAATTGATTGTTGGCTTAGAGTCAAAACAGGTACTTCTGGTCCATGGTATGATTTCGCTTTTGATCTTCTGGAGTCCCCCTGCCCCCGCTCCACACACATATACATAAAAATCAGTCTTATTTCTTTATGCCTTAAATTTAATTTCTTTCAGGATTTGCATAGAATGCTTTTTCTTTGAACACTTGTGAAAAAAATGAGGGGAACTTAATATTTTCTTCTTTAAAGTATTTTATAGTTATAAGAACAGTATAAAGCCATGGAAATACTTTGACAGTTTAATTCCATTTTCTCCTTTCAGGTTTTTTTTTCCTATTAGTTTTAAATCTTAGAGGATTATTAAGCTTAAGCCCTGAGCTGATAAAAAGAATGAGATCTTAGGGGCACCTGGGTGGCTCAGTCGGTTAAGCGGCCAACTATTATTTGGGCTCAGGTCATGACCACATGGTTCATGGGACATGCAGCCCCTCATTGAGCTCTGGGCTGAAGTGCAGAGCCTGACTGGGGTTCGTTCTCTCTCTCTCTCTCTCTCTCTCTCTCTCTCTCTCTCTCTCTCTGCCTCTCTCTGCCTCTCTCTGCCTCTCTCTTTCTCTCTCTGCCCCTCCCCTGCTTACATGCACACTCTCTCGCTCTCAAAATAAATAAACATTTAAAAAATCACATATTAAAAAAAAGAATGAAGTCTTAAGCATAAGCAAAGCAAGTTTTTAGGTTAGTTTTTACATAGAGAAAAATCATATCTGTTCTATGTGAAATTCTGTGTAAATTTACTACTAAACAACAAAAAATTAAACCCATATACTTACTGTTGATTTGAAGTAACATTTCTGCCCTATTTAATAATTCATCAGCTTGTCATGGAAGATCTTCACACGTACATATTAAAAATCATGCAGCTTAACTTGATAAAATCCTGAGATGGAAATTTAGAATTGTTGCAGTGTCAGTAACATTGATGTTAGTGTAGTTTTACATGCTGATCTTGACCAATTTGAAACAGTGAATTAAACCTTAACTGATCTGTACTAATCCTAAAGTAATGCTCCATGAACTGTTAAATGTTTCTGGAATATGTAAAGAGCAGTAACAGTAACAGCACACTGCATCTAGTTTTCCTCCAAAATAAAAATTGCCTTTTTTTGATTAAAGAATACATGTTTATTACGAAAAAGCATACAATTACAGGAAGTAAAGAAATGAAGAAATGAAGTTACCCTGACTTCCACTCTACCACTTTTATTTCTAATATGTTATTTTTTATTTAAAATTTTTTTAAAATGTTCATTTATTTTGAGAGAGCGAGAGAGTGCATGCAAGCGGGGAGGGGGCAGAGAGAGAGGGAGACAGAGAATCCCAAGCAGGCTCCCCACTGACAGCACAGAGCCCGATGCGGGGCTTGAACCCGCGAACTGTGAGGTCATGACCTGAGCCGAAATCAAGAGTCGGATGCTTAACTGACTGAGCTACCCAGGTGCCCCTATTTCTCACATGTAAAAGAATTTTCTCTCTGACTGTACGTGCATACATATCCGAGTTTACACGTAGTCTTTTTTTTTTAAACATCACAAACAATAAGATCTTTTGTCACCATCAGATGTCTTAATTTTAAAAATTCTTGGATTGGCGACTCGTATCCATCAGCTCGTTCAACCTTAGCGCCAGCCTCACCCCCAGTAGCTTTTCCAGAAGCTTAACCGTGAAGCTCCATGAGCTTTCCCGATTCAAACTTAGGCTTCTTCAGCATTTTCACTTTTCTAACGAAGACATCCTGGAATGGATAAATAGACCGACAGGCCTTTTCTGTGTGTTTTCCAGTGCTGTCTGGAATCAATCTGTTGACGACTTCTTTCAAGTCACTTGTCTGCACCTCTCGGGTCATGATCTCCATCATCTTTTTCTGAATTGGGTGGACCTGTTGGTGCTGAGCGTGAGAGGTCTTCTGAATCTGATTGTTGCATTTGTTAGTAAAACCAACACAAAATAGATGAAGCCAGTAACCATTGCTAGTCTTGGCGTCAACATGAGATTCAGTCCTGGTCTGCCATTTTTTGACCATGGAGCACATTTTGTCATGGGTAAGATCTGTGCCGTGGAAATTAGGCAATTTTTGCCCTGGAAATCTTCAGTAATTAGCTTGCATTTTCTAAATGCAACTTCATCATTCTGCAGATAAGCAAGGGTCACTTCAAAAATACAACCCTTGAGGCCATCATATGCGATTTTGGTTCCTTGAGTTCTTGTGACTAGTGTTTTTCCAATATTTGTTATATTGAACATAGCTGGTGCTTTCATATCATACCAGTCTTTCCTAGAAAATGGATCAACAACTTTCTTCTTGGCTCCCTTTTTTGCCGACTTTTGTAAGGCACTTTTCTTGCCAGCCGCCATGGCACTGCTCAGGGAGCCAAAAGGACGTAGTTTACATACTCTTAGAGTAGCTAGGTAGGATTTTATTTGCTTAGTGCCTCGATGGGAAATTGCCTGGGGATTCCAAATACCATATTTCATTAAATGTAAGGTGTCACTGATGTTAACGTACCCCTGTTTTTTGTACCACTACAAAAGAAGACACTGTCAGTTATATTGTAAGTTGCCATCAGTTGTAATACATCAATTTCAAGGGTATTAAAATGTGAGTGTGCAGCTTAGAACAATGAAATGTAGTACTGTATATTCAAAGACCTTTTCTATCCTTAAGCCTCTGTGATAATTCAGAAGAATGGAATAATTGATAAGTATGCAAATGTGTTTTCTTTCTTATAAGTTTAATTTCATAGTAATTTTTTAAATAATTTTTTTCATCATAAAAATATGAAGCCTCTGGGTGGCTCAGTCAGTTAAGTGTCCGACTTCGGCTCAGGTCATGATCTCGTGGTTCACGAGTTAGAGCCCCGCATCGGGCTCTGTGCTGACAGCTCGCAGCCTGGAGCCTGCTTCCGATTCTGTGTCTCCCTCTCTCTCTGACCCTCCCCCCATTCATGCTCTGTTTCTCTCTGTCTCAAAAATAAACAAACGTTAAAAAAAAAATTAAAAAAAAAAGATGAAGCCTCAGGGGGAAAAATTGTCAGGTAAATTTTTTGTGGTAATATTTTTGTATGGGTCTTAAACAAAGGGAAAATTAACCTGATTTATCGTGTCCGGACAAAGTGGCTTACGTTAAAATGAAATTGTTCTTACGATTTGAAATCTTGGAGAAAATTTTTTGAGTTCTGAATTATTATCTCCATGTACACTTGAGAACAGGGAGGTGCAGGGGGATGAAATGACTTGCCCAAGATCATACAGGTTTTTTGAATTGAACCCACACCTTTAATTGTGCAGAACTGAGTCTCGTTTGGGAAAACTTGTAACTGACTTGAATCCTCTGATATGGCTTCCTTTTATTTCTTCATTTTCTACCAGTCAGAAGTTTTGTATGCAAACAAGTTATCTCGCCAGTTGTGAGATTTCTTTTCGTCAGTTGCAGTCAAGGTGTGTAAAGCTATAACTTTCAGTCTTGATCTTGGAAGTCGCTTGGTTAGTAGCTTGATTAAGCTGTTTAATGTATCAAAGATGCAAATTACCTTGTAATTTGTAAGAGGGTGGCTATTTGAACTTGTTAACGAAAAATGTGGAAAATATTGGAGTAGTTTCTTAAAGTGCCTCTTATGGGAAGAGGTCAGTAGCTTTCAGTCTGACCTTTTCCTTTATTTAGTCGATTGCTTTCAGGTCTGCTTTTTTTTTTCTTTTTTTAATCTTTTGGCTTTTTAAAAAATCTTCTATAAATCTAATATCTATCTATCTGTCTATAAAGCAAGTGGAGCGATTTCTATTTCCTGCTTATTCATTTAAGACCATAGACATGTATGGGGGAAAGAATTTGTTCAGTATAAATTGGCAGGAAAGGGGATGTGTACTATCTGTGGTATAAGCAACTACCAGAACTGTATCAAAAGTATACTCTAGCCATTTCCTGTGGGTTTTCACTTGGATGTAGGCTGAGGTATTATATAAACACCTTGTTTCTTAGAACATAAAGGTAGTGTTCAAGTTTGGCCCTGCTAACCCACAAATTTTATATTCAAAAAATGAAGGAAAATAATTCACTCAGCAAACATATTGCCCATCTGTTGTATACAAGGCCATGCAAAGTGGTTCTGTTGAACCTGTTTATTGATTCAGATCCTTGCTCCAAACCAGACCTGGAATGAAAAGCATGAAGATTGGGTGCAATAACTACTCAAGGTTGTAGAAACTGTATTTGAAAACGCTAGATTTTTAAAATTTAAATGTTTATTTACTTGAGAGAGACAAAGCATGAGTGGGGGAGGGGCAGAGAGAGAGAGAGAGAGAGAGAGAGAGAGACACACAGACAGACAGAATCTGAAACAGGCTCCAGGCTCTGAGCTGTCAGCACAGAGCCCGAAGCGGGGCTCGAACCCACAAACCGTGAGATCATGACCTGAGCTGAAGACGTAGACTAAACCAACTGAGCCACCCAGGTGCCCCGAAAACACTAGATATTAAATGTCAGCACTAACTCTTCAATTTTTTCAGTATTACGTTGTGCAAATGGTATCTTTGGTTTGATTAGAGCAGTGCTGAACAATAGAACTTTCTGTGATGATGGAAGTGTTCTGTATCTGTGCTGTCAAATACAGAGCCACTCTGTTGAGCACTTGAATTAGGTCTTCTGCAACAGAAGAACTGAATTTTTAATTTTATGTAATTTTAAGAACAGTTGACCCTTGAACAATACAGGGGTTAGGGTGCTAACCCCCTGCACAGTCGAAAATTCTTGTATCACTTTTGACTCCCCCAAAACTTAACTACTAACAGCCTGCTATTGCCCAGAAGCCTCACTGCTAACATAAACAGCTGATTAACACATATTTTGTATGTTTTTTGTATTATATTCTGTATTCTCACAGTAAACTTGAGAAAAGAAGATGTTACTAAGGAAACCACAAAGGAGAGAAAATACACTTCTAGTTCTGCACTGTACTGATCAAAAATATGCATGTGTAAATGGGCCTGCACAGTTCAAACCTGTGTTGTTCCAGGGTCACCTGTAATTGCCACATGTGCTCAGCGGCTACTGTCTCGGATGGTGCAGGAGTAGATGCTCCAGGAGCCCTGCTTCATTAGCATCATTAAAAACATTTGTTTTACTATTTTTTATTTTTAAACATTTATTTATTTTGAGAGCGAGTGAGAGCATGAGTAGGGGAGGGGCAGAGAGAATCCCAAGCAGGCTCTCCACTGTCAGTGCTGAGCCCAATGAGGGGCTCAATCTCATGAACCAGGAGCTGAGATTAAGAGTCAGACGCTTAACTGAGCCACCAAGGTGCCCCTATTTTCTTTTACCTTTTAAGTAAGTTCTGGGCCCAACATGGGGCTTGAACTCACGACCCCAAAATCAAGAGTCCCAAGCTCCACCGACTGATTCAGCCAGGCGTCGTTCACTATTAGCATCATTTTTTAAATTGATAATAATAACTTTTTTTAAAAGGAACGTATTTTTTCAAAAAACTCATAAAACACAGGTAAATCAATTACTCCCTGGGTGTATATCCTTCCAGACCTACTTTTTCTGTATATATTTTCCAAAAATTGGGTATCTGCCGTTTTTCGTCTGAGGTGTGGTCTACTTCTAAAGGTATATGATTCTAATACTGTCACTGCTGTTGATATTTGATCACGGTACAGGAAAGCGGGGAAAGACAGAGGATGCTTGTGATTAGGATGTGCGGAGCGCCTGCCTGAGTGTGGTGGACCGGGGCCGAGCTGGACGTAGAGGGAGTGACTTTCCCGGCAACTCCATTCTAGGGCTCTGAAAGAACTGTCTGGAGTTCGCTGCAACGAGCAATCCCCGTGGTGCTAAGCCCAGACGTCCTACCTCAGTACGACTCCTAGTCTTGCCCTCTTGGGAGCTCAGCTTTGGGGGTTGGCCTCTCTGCATCCTCTTCTTATGGTCTCCTGTTTGTTCCAAGCCGTTCTTTTGCAGCCCGTTCGTTGTGTGTTCTCGCACAGCCTTCTCTCCTGCTTTCCTGTACCAGGCTGCGGTTCTTGTTGCCGCCTAGAGGCTGCAAAATCCCTAGCCATGTACAACTAAGAATAAACAAAGTTCCTTCCTAATTCCTTTCTCATTTTTCTCACCTAGACTCATGAAAGGTAATTGTACATGTGAAATTGCTATAACACTGTATGTTAATTATACCTGAATAAAAAAAAGCAAAAATCATAACTGCCAGTCTTAACACTTAAAAAAAAAAGGTAGACACAGTTGCTAAGGGTAGGTATTTGTAGACCCAGAGAGTTTCTTTGGGAATGATATGTAGTCGACGATGACACTCTCAGTTGAGGACAGATTGGGCTGTCTGGCTGGGACGAATGAGGGGATGGGGTGATTGAGAAGAGGGAAGAGCAACTCGTGAGGGGGACTCTCCCCTCCCCCACGCCAGCCCCATCATCTCGTTAAAGATGAGGCATGCGAGAGTCAACTCAGTAATGTAACAAAGCAGGGATCCAGGGGGAAACTTGTGGCACCGGGAGAGGGGGGGAGGCAGGTTCCTCTGGCAGGACACTTGATCCATGGATGCCATTTCTGTGCGATTGGGGCATTTAACGCCTGTATCCTAGCACACTGGGCTGGAATATTTTTCTTAAACGCATCTTCTTTAGTAGCCTCCATTGGCAAGGTGGCTTTTCACGTGAAAAGGAGATTTAAACTAAATTCTCCTCTTGAGGGGTGCCTGGGTGGCTCAGTCGGTTAAGTATCTGACTTCGGCTCAGGTCATGAGTCCGAGCCCCACGTCGGGCTCTGTGCTGTCAGTTCAGAGCCTGGAGCCTGCATTGGATTCTGTGTCTCCCTCTCTCTCTGCCCCTCCCCCACTTAAGCTCTGTCTCTCTCTGTCTCTCAAAAAATGAATAAACGTTAAAAAAAAAAAGTCTCTTGAGGCAAACAGGAATATGGAGGTTTGTTTGGATGCTAGTGGAGCAAGTGTCTTACATGCTTAGAGTTCTTTTCTCTTAGCGCGTCACCATAGTCTTTGAATCATGGGTTTTTTTCCCCTTGGCTCCATACTTTTCAGTTCTCCTTTCTCTGTTTAAAAAAAAAAAAAAAAAAAAAAAAAAAAAAAGGCGGGGGGGGGGGGGGATGGCATTTGGAATTGGACTGTAATACCAAACTTGTACAGAAGATGTCACTGTCTGCTTTGCTGTACCATGTAAATCATTTAATATGATTCATTCATAGAAAGCTTCAGGTTTTGTACAGTCTTTCTTTTTTTTCTTTCTTTTTTTTTGCTATTAATCATTTCTCTCTGTTTGAAATTCTAGGTTTTAAGTTAGTTGAATAAAAGGTGTCTATTAATTTCCTTGAAAAGTAATATGCTTGAATTTTTTCATATCAGAAGTCATACTTAGATCTTTTTAGTTTGCAACACTGAATAGTTTTGGCCCAGTTGTGTTTTTTTTAAAATGATGCTCCATATAAAATGGACATGTGTAAAGAAGCAAATGACGAAAATGGAAGTATATAAAGGTAAAAAGCCTTGTTATCCCCTTTCTCACTACTGAGACGTAACTGATGTTATAAACTTGTTTAAAATGCTGAACAAAAGTGGTTTCATAGGCAACACATTGCTCTACTACTTGGTGTTTTTAATTCCCATTGTTCATGTCAGCATGTATAGATTTTCAGATTCTTTTTAATAGTGGCACAGTATTACCTTTTGCAGATGAAATTAATTTAAATAGGTCCCTGTTAATAGACATGTTGGTTGTCTCCAGTTTTTCTTTTTTATAAATAGTTGATACAGTGAACCTCCTTTATATGTATCTTTGCATAGTTGTGTTTTTATAGCATCAGTAGGATTGCTGTGGCAAATGGCACACATGCTTACGATTTCATTTTATTTTATTTTTTATTTATTTTTAAGTTTTATTTATTGAGAGAGAGAGAGAGAGAGAGAGAGAGAAAGCGAGCAAGCAGGGGAGGGGCAGAGAGAGAGGGGGAGAGAGAGAATCCCAAGCAGGCTCTGTACTGTCAGCACAGAACCCGACTGGGGCTTGAACACACAAACTGTGGGATCATGATCTGAGCCGAAGTCAGACGCTTAACTAACTGAGCCACCCAGGTGCCCCACATGCTTACAATTTAATAGGTATTGCTATGTCATTTTGAAAAAGGCTTGTACCAGTTTATACTCTCACTGGGAGTGCTTGTTCCCCCTCACTTTTGTCAACATATATCATCAGGCTTAAATTTTGCCAGTGTGAATGGATGAATGGAGAATCACATTGTTTTAGTGTTTGTCTCTCAGCTCAATATCATTTTATATGTTATGGCCTTCTCTTTTGTGAATTGCCTATTTGTGTTTGTTCTTCATTTTCTATTGGATTCTTGTTCTTGGAATCCAGCATATAATGGGAATATTTGTTACAGATCTTTTCTTTCAGTTTGGGTTCATGTTATGCCTGGGTTTTTACCCTAAGAATGTAGAAATATTTCTTCTACGTTTTCTTCCGGTCTGCTTATAGTTTTATTTTTTACATTTAGATTTTAATTCAGCTGGAATTTATTTTTGGGTATGCTGTGAGGTAGGGATCATACTTTATTCCCCCCCCCCCCCAAATGGATAACTACTTCATTGAATAATTCATCTTTTCCTTACTGACTTAAAATACTGTCTTTATCATATACTAAATCCTCATATATTTCTGGGTGTGTTTCTGGGCTCTATTCTGTTCCGTGGGCTCTTCGTAACTGTGCTGGTACAGCGTTGTTTTAATTGCTGTAGGTTTGGTATGGTCTGTTCTCTGGTAGGGTAGCTCAGCTCTTTCGTTCACCTGCTCGTTGGCTCTAGCACAGCCAAATTATGATTATCACCACTAACTACAGTGGATAAGGAGGATTTCCCTTTGAACTCCTGTAAGGGTCTCTGCTGGATTCTGTGACAGAAGAAAACTGGGAGTGTAAGAAGTATGCCTTAAAGGACTACTAATCAGACCTGTTTCTCCAGACTGTGTTGAAGATGACCTGGATCTTGCCTAGATTGTTGAAGGCAGTATTTTGGGGGTTGAGTGTGATCTAGACCAGAATCTAGAGCTTGCTTGACTCATGGGAATGGTCCAGGGCCAGAACCAGACATCTGTCATGCTAATAACTTCCTTCATGGTTCAGAAATTACTGTGACTGAATATGGGTGGCTGCTGTAATACTGCCCACTTGACAATGTGTGTCTCCTATTTTTTAGGACTCTTAAAAGCATCAAATCAGTAATGGCCAATTAGAACTTTAAAATTCTTACTAATGTCTAGCTGAGAGTTACCTTGTTCATTTCTTGAAACATAATTCTTAATAATTTGTATCATTTAGAATATCATAATGCTATGACATTAGATAGCTAACTTCTTAAATCTTCTAGGTCCCATTTGATAATTTGAAATGTGTGTGTGTGTGTACGCAAAAGGATATACATATATGTATTTATATCTTTTTTTTTTTTTTTAACTAGAATGACCAGTCAACAGGGGACATAAAAGTAATTGGTGGAGATGATCTCTCAACTTTAACTGGAAAGGTATGTGTCTTGAAGGGGAAGAAAAGAGTTCTCTTGACTTCATGCCAAGAGTCAATTAGTAACACTGTGCTTTATCACTAAGAGGCAGTTTACATGGTTATTTATACACCTAAACAAGGGTTATTTAACTCTTAGAAGCAATCTAAGTTAGCTATCTTTCCCTAGGTCATATGCAAGAGAGGCAGAAGAGTCCAACATTAAAGTCCATGTTACAAAGTACTTTCTCTGTGGTGATCTAATTTGGAATTGTCCAAAAATATATTTTTGGGCATCTCCTGGGCGGCTCAGTCAGTTAAGCGTCCAACTCTGGATTTCGGCTCAGGTCATGATCTCATGGTTCGTGAGATCTAGCCTCATGCTGGACTTTGCATTGACAGCTCATCATGGAGCCTGCTTGGGATTCTCTCTCTCTCTGCCCCTCCCCTGCATGTACATTCTCTCTCTCAAAATAAATAAGCTTTATATATATATTGGGGGCGGGGGCGAGAAACAGTCTTCTTTTTAAAAACAGACTCACTCAAGGGCACCTGACTGGCTTAGTTGGTAGAATGGGTGACTGTTGGTCTCAAGGTCATGAGTTCAAGCCCCATGTTTGGTATAGAGATTACATAAATAAATAAATAAAGCCTTAAAAAAAGTAAAAAAAAAAAATAGATTCACACAGCAAAACATGTAGTAGTTGTGAAAGTGTGGGTTCTAGAGATGGACAGCTTTTTTTTGTTTGTTTTTAAATAAACTCTACACCCAACATGGGGCTCAAGATGAAGAATCCCATGCTCTACCATCTGAGCCAGGCCTAAGATGGGCAGCTTTGATCCAAAGCCTGGTTCGGTACTTCCTCTGTGTGACCCTCGGCAGATTATCTAATCCCTCTGTCCTCCCGTATGTAAGGTGGGGACAGTAATGGCAGGTACCTCATAGAATTAAGAGCATTAAGTGAAATAGTGCATTAGACCTCTTCCAACAGTTTCTGGTAGTTAGAATACTCAATAAATTCAAACATACTACTATTTTAAGAAATCTCAAAAAGAGTTCTTTAAAATGCATCAAGATATTTCCAGTGTAGACAGTTGGCCGAAATAATAGAGATATTAAGATATTTGAATATTATTCTTGTGATACATTGAAATGATTTTTGAGTAACCAGTGATAAATCATGGAATGTTACAGTTTTTTTCAGCTGCTGGTTATTTTTTTATTTGTAAACACTGCCAAATATAAAGGCATAATCTCATAAAAGTATCACAACCATCCCATGAGGTAAATACTGTTACCCCTATTTTACAGATCAGGAAACTAAGACTCAGCAAATTTGAAAGACTTGTCCAGAGTCACACTGCTGCTAAGTGGCAGAACTTGACTAAATGCAGGTCTGTCTGGCCCCACAGCTCTTTTCTTCCTCTGGCTTTTAGGTTTTAATGGTTACAGCTTACTTGACTATCTGTTAGGAAACTTTAGCATGCAATACTGGTGTCAAATCCCCTTGCCCCATGTCAGTGTCATGCCAAACTAATCTTGTCTTCCTCAGCATCTTTTGAAAACTTCAAAAGAGAAATTATAATCTGTTGACTTTTTCCCCTTCCTGCCCATCTTATATACCACTGCCAAACCTATTCTTCCCTTCTAGCGTGCTTTGCCCATATTTAGAAGTCATTTGAAGTCCTTACTCCTATAATCAGTTTTTAGTGCTGGAAGGGGCCTAGCCTTCAAAGCCTCCTGGGATTCCATTTGACCTTGTCTTTCCCGCCTAATGGCTCTATCCTATTATGTGGCTTTGTGATCTTTAAAGGTCTCTTTCTAAGATAAATTTCTTTTCACGATCATCACAGTAGAACACATTTATTGGGGGGAAAAAAAACAAGACACGTAAGTTGGGTGAAGCTATTTCATGGTGGTGAGATTGTTTAGACTTTCTATTTCAGTTCTTTTTGGGACACTGTGTGTGTGCAGATACATAGGTATATAAATATTTTTCCTCTTTTTTTCCAGTTAGTGCTTGAGAATATGGGCTTTGGACCCTGAAAACACTTCTTTAGATCTTTACCACTTCACTAGTTTTATGACTTTAGGCAAATTATTTGACCTCTGAGTCTCATTCTTTTCATTTATGAAGTAAGGATGTAGCTGTTTGGCATAAAATGAGCTCTCCATAATGGTAGAAATTCTCATTATTTTTAAATATTTTTAAAATTAAGTTTATTTATTTGTTTTGAGAGAGAGAGCGAGTGAGCTGGTGCACATGGAGGGGAGGGGCAGAGAAAGAGAGGATCCTAAGCAGGCTCCTTGCTATCCGTGCAGAGCCCGAGCCTGGCTCGAACTCAAACCGTGAGATCATGACCTGAGCTGAAACCGGGTCAGACGCTTAACCGACTGAGCCACCCAGGCGCCCCTCGTTGTTTATTTTTAAAACAGTATTGAGATCATACTCTAGATACTACGATTTTGTATCGGGTAAATATTTACTCGCTTTGGATTTTGATTGATTTGTACAAACTATATCATAATACCAGAAGTCAGTGGTTATGATTTAATCAAGATTGTGCAGCTAGAATTAGAGCCAAGACTAGAATACAGTTTGTGTCTCATGATTCAGTTCTGTTTTCAAACTATAACTCCATCCCGTGGTGTAAATTGCTGCAGCAGTGAGCCGCAGTTAGGATGGGAGCATGTTGTCCTTCACATGTGCCAGCACAGAACCACATGGTAGGTGGTGAAACAATGATGGGTCCAATAACCGCTTATATTCGGCTTTAGTGGTGATCGAGATTGCGGTATCTTTTGAAAAGAGACAAATTAGTTGTGATGTGAGGAAAGGGGTAAATGATATACAGACTGTGGTAACAGTGTTACGTATATTACAAAATACACACAAAATTACAGGTTAAACAGGGTAAGGTTAAAGAAAGTTCTAATATTTCTTTCTTGCAACCCTGTGGATCTCGTGTGCCCTACCTTGATAACCACTGACTTAGAAGAATATATAGAACATTAAAATTCCGATGCAATAGGTATGCAACCAAGAAATGAGATCTGCAAATACACAATATAGCATGAATCTTTCTTATGACAATGATTAAACCAGTATGTGAAATGCTGCCTCGTTCCCATAACTGACATAAGAATAGATAGAGCTCTTCTCTACCTTGGAGGTCATTGTTAGATGGTTTCTCCTGTAAGGGCTTTTCCAGTTATAAAATTCTGAGAGGTAGAAACTGGGCTGAGGGTTTATGGTGGAAGAAAGCATTGGTACCTTTCTTTAGTTGAGTCCAAGAATACGAACACATCCAGAAAATGCAGATCAGTTTCAGCCTAATGAGAAAATGGGTTTTGAGTTGGATTCCGTATGGTAAGTTAAATGCATGAGTTTGGAGTTACAGTAAAAATTACAGTTGTTGAATGTTAGAGTTGGAAGAGACATACTAGTTCAAGTCCCTTATTTTACACATGGTAAACTGAGGCCCAGAGAAATTTCACTCTCTGCCCAAGATTAGACATTTGTTTAAAATAATGAGAATTAAAAAAATGTTTCTTAATCTTTATTTATTCTTGAGAGAGAGAGAGACACAGTGAGAGTAGGGGAGGAACAGAGAGAGAGAGAGAGATGCAGAATCCGAAGCAGGCTCCAGGCTCTGAGCTGTCAGCACAGAGCCGGACGCGGGGCTTGAACCCACGATCCGTGAGATCATGACCTGAGCCGAAGTCGGGCGCTTAACCGACTGAGCCACCCACGTGCCCCTAAAATAATGAGGATTTTTTTAAAAAATGAACATATAGGTCAAATTTTATTTTTAAAAATTCCATTATAGTGAAAATTTCTAATTAAAGAGTTCCATATCCCAGCAGACGGCCCATTGTTTAAATCAGGGTTTGATATAGGAAGGTATCTTAAAATAGGAATTTGGATGATGACTTTGTTATGATGTGATTCGAGTTATAATTGGAAACACTGTCTGACTCATTGTACTGATTTTCATTTTTTTTTCTTCTAGAATGTCTTGATTGTTGAGGTAAGTTCCACCTTCTTTTAATATAGTTATTTATGACTTTTCTGACTTAGTTTGCATAGTCCTAAAGGTAATCCAGGGAAAGAAATTCCTCTTCATCAATTTTAATGGTGGGCTTGTGTTATGTAAAAGGGAGTAAGATTGTTTTTTTGTGAGAAATACTTAGTAATTTATTTTTATTGGATAATGGAAAAATGTTGGTATATTTCTTACCCTTCTCTTTTGGGCTTGAAATTTTTTTTCTTTCTTTTAAAGTTATATATATCATTCCCGTGTATGTTTTTTTATACTTCTATTGCATATGTGTATCCATATCCAAAACATATTTTGTGATTTAATGATCTCTGTAGTGCTGCGCTATACACATTCTCTCTCACCCCTTGTTATTTTCACTCAATACATTCTGAGATTGTTCGTGTTGGGACGTACGGTTCGTTGGCCTTAAAGTGCAACATCGCATTGCAGTGACAAATCCACCGGTTTGTTGCCCTTCCATTTTTCCTACAGGGCTGCCGAGAGCATCCTTTTGCGGCACCCTACATGCACGTGTGTGAGTTCCGTCTGTATACAGGCGCTCAGGCGTGCAGTGACCACACTAAGTACATTTTGTTTTACTGTTATTGCCAAATTACTCAACAGAGCGGTTGTAAGCTTTTTCACTCTCACCAGGAGAATGAGTTCTCATTCTTGTATGTAAAATGTTTAAGGCTTAAGAGCAACAGTATCCCCCAATTCATTTTCGTTGTTTTTAAGGTTTTTAGAAACTTTAGCTTGTGGATTAAAAACTAAACAGATAACACTTTTCCAAGGATGCAGGAATATCCCTGGGAACCGGTTGCTTGTTTGTAAATGTAGATTAATTCCACTTCAGATTGATTTTGTGTGGGGTAATGCCACCTAACAAATTACTGCAAATCCAGCTGAAAACCACACGTGTAGTCTCTCCGCTTGCATGGGGCAGGGGCCTGAGTACCAGTTAGCTGGGTCCTCCGCTCGGTCTCATCAGGCTGAATCAAGGCCGGGGCTCCTGTCTCACCCATGGCCCATGGTAATCTTCCAAGTTCATTTAGGTGGTTGGCAGAATTTAGTGCTTGTGGTTGCAGGGTCGAGGGCCCCGTTGTCTTCCTGGCTGCTGGCCTGGGGCGGCTCCCAGCTTCTAAAGGCCGACCTCGCGCCCTTGCACGGGGCCCTCTCACCTGGCAGCTGACTTCTTCGGAACCAGCAGGAGATCCTCTCTCCGGTGCGCTGCCTCATAGAGCTAATCACAAGAGTGACCGTCCCCCTCATTTTCACAGGCCTGCTCATGCTGGGGGTGGGGGTTATCCTGGGCGTGTCCACTGGGCAGTGGGAGTCTTGGGGGCCATCCGAACTCTAGCCACCGCGGCCCGGAAATCCGCCTCTTTCTCAGGTCTGTAGCCCTGACGTTGCTGATGACTCACAGGTACCACTTTGTGAAGCTTTACACCATCTGTGGAGGGTTTTCGTTGAAGAGCATTAGGGTTATGGTTTAAGAAGTTTTTTCTCAACTGGAGATGGGTTTCTTTTGGATAATGTCCTACTTTTTTTTAAATTAAGTAGGTTCCACACCCACCACAGGGCTTGAACTCACCACCCTGAAATCAGGAGTCACGTGCTGTGCCTATTGAGCCAGCCAGGCGCCCCGTTAATGTTGACTAAATAGCTAAGATTCACCTTCATGTAAAGTCATTTTATATAGTAAAACCTTATTTTTTTGGATACTTTCAAGATGGCATAAAGCAGTGTTTCTCAGAATGTGGTCTATTAACCACGTGCATCCGAGAGTTGGTTACACTAAAAAAAAAAAAAAAAAAAAAAAAGCATTATTCCATTTACACACAGCACTTTGGCACTTTGTATTTATATAATTTCTCAGTTTTATTAACTATATAAATGTCTTTTCTCTTTTTTTTTAAGGATATAATTGACACTGGCAAAACAATGCAAACCTTGCTCTCCATGGTCAAGCAGCATAATCCAAAGATGGTCAAGGTTGCAAGGTATGTATATAACATTATGACATGGGGCATTTTCTTCATTTGAAACAGGATTAAGTAATTGCTTCTTTGTAACGGTAAATGTGCTCGAGTCGTGTTGTCTTCAAAAAGTAATGTGATCTCAAATAAGACTCAGTAAATATCCTTTGTAAATAATTTTGTCATGTGTTAACAAAGCCCTTCATTGCAGTCATTTTTGCCTAATATCATTAACATTTGGTTTTTCAGCATGCTGATAATGGTATCAACTTGTCCCAGGTAGCATGGTAGATGGTTTGGGACTTTCTTGAAAAAATGAGACCAAGGATCCCAAATTGAGGTTCGGAGGTGGCAGGAGGGGGATGGGTTCCGAGGTCCAGGTAGTGGCGACACGTGGCAGCCTCACCTCCGGGCCCTGCCTGTGCTGTTTGGCTTTTGCTTTCTTAGTTTTACCTTTGTTTGCAGCTTAATTATAATTGTATTTCATTATAATTACAGTGTAATCCCTGACAACCGGGAGATAGCACTTTACTCCCACTTTGCAGATAAGGGTACCAAGGCGTAGGGAGCTGGCCGAAGGCACACAGCCTGGCTAGCACACTCTAGAGGTGAGATTTGAAGCCAGGCGAGCCGGCTCAGAGTTCGTGCTTTACCGCCTTAAGTTTTCGGTAGGGTAAC
The DNA here is from genome assembly GCF_046562875.1 of Panthera onca. Classification (NCBI taxonomy): domain Eukaryota; kingdom Metazoa; phylum Chordata; class Mammalia; order Carnivora; family Felidae; genus Panthera; species Panthera onca. Next base: position 18,314,867 of record NC_138357.1, on the reverse strand, counting down.
ATCCCAGATGGTTTTTTGGTTTTTGTTGTTTTGTTGTTTTATATATTTGCAGTTTCAGCGTTTATTTTGAAATCATTGACCATGCTATAATTTTTCTGTGACAAGAGTGTATAATGATGTACTCTTAGGGCACTAGTACCCTAGAAGCCAATCGGGGCTCTTGCTTATTTCTCTACGTGCTCTTTAGGATTGTAGATGTCAACCTACTGTGACCTAGGATGTCCTGTAGCTTCTGAATGTTCCTTTGTCCCTCTTTCCCGGAGTATGCTGTGGAATTGAGAATGCCTCATGAAAGAGGGATTTTGTGTCGCTGGAGGTATGACGTGCTCAAAGAATAAATACTTAGGTCATTTCTTACTGATGCATTTGGCCTAAGTCAGTGTTTCTTAACCTTTTCTTCTTAGTCTCTCCCTCACCGGTGAATTTTAATATCTCAAATACGTTGTTTACAGTATGTGTGTATCTGTGCTTTATACATAAGAAGAGTAAGCATGAGAGCTTATTTTTGTTATTCAGTGCAGCTTTAAGAATGACTAGATAACCATTTTAACTTAAAAGTTTAATTCAAAATGTAAGCACTATTGGGGCGCCTGGGTGGTGCAGTCGGTTGAGCATCTGACCCTTGATTTTGGCTCAGGTCCCGCATCCAGGCGCTGATCATGGAGCCTGCTTGAGATTGTCTCTCTCTCTCCCCCACCCTGCCCCTCTCCCCTGCTCATGCCCTCTCTCTCAAAAAATAAAAAATAAAACACTTAAAAACTATGAACCGATAGGAATGTCAAACGGAATGGCTGCTTTGGCAAATAGTCTGGCAGTTTCGTGAGAAACGAAACACGTAGCTGTCATAGGACTCCAGCATCTGCGTTTATCCCAGAGAAATGAGGATTCACGTTCTCACAAAAATTTGTGTATGAAAGTTCATAGCGGCTTCATCTGTAATAGCCCCAAACCGGAAACAACCAAAATGTCCCTCAGTGGGTGAATGGCTAAGCAGACCGCCGTGCACCTTCTGTGGAGCCCCGCTCAGCGGGACAGAGGAGCGCGCCATTGAGCCACGCGGCCGCTTGGCTGAGCCTCGGGGGGGTTGTGCTGATAAGAGCCCATCCTGAAAGCTCACCTCCTGTGTGAGTCCATTTACGCAACCCCCTTAAAGTGACAAAATGATAGAAACGGACAACGAATTAGTGCTTGCCGGGGTGAGGGGGGTAATGGGTGGGTGTGACTGGAAATAAAGAGGTGGACAGAGAGAGCCTCGTGTGATGGAAAGTTCTGTATCTTCAGTGTGGTGGTGGTTACATGGATCCACGCGTGTGATGAAATTGCCAAGAGGTATACGCACGCGCACACACACAAATATACGTGTGAGTGACTGGTGGAATCTGGAGAAGGTCGGTTCCCCAGAGTCTGTGTGGGAACTGGTGGTGGCAAGCTCCTAGCGACGAGGAACCTGGGGAGAGGGCACGTAGGACCTCCCGTGCACTTTTGTGGCTTCCTGGGGATCCATAATTATTTCAAAATGAAAACTTTGAAAAAGCTGTTAACGTTGGACTCTCTAGCTGCTTAGTAGCTTTTAATACAGGTGTAGCTCACTCTTTTGTGCTGTGCCTCATCGCACTTTGCAGGTGCTGTGTTTTACAGACTGAAGGCCTGTGGCAGCCCTGCATCGGGCAAGTCGGTACGCAGGCGCCGTTCCTTTTTCCAATAGTATTTGCTCATGTCGTCTGTGTCACATTTGGATGATTCTTGGAATGTTGCAGAGTTTTTCATTATTATTGTATACTTGCCGTGGGGATCTGCGATCGGTGATTATGACTTCTGAAAGCTCAGATGATGGTTTTAGCATGTTTTAACAATACACTGTTTTTAAATTAAGGTATGAACACTTTTTAGACATAATGCTGTTGCACACCTAATAGACTACAGCGCAGTGTAAACATAACTTTGTGCACTGGGAGACCCAAAAATTCATTTGACTCGCTCTTTTGTGATATTTGCTTTGTTGTGGTGCTCTGAAACCAAACCTGCAAGATCTCTGAGCTATGTCTATATAATTTACCCACTTCTACAGACTGTAAAAATTAAAACAAAACAAAAAGAAACCTATGTCGGTGTCCCATCCGTAGCAGTTCTGATGTATGGGTCAGGGGTGTGGTGTGGGTATCTTGAGTGTTGTTCTGTTAAAGTTCCCAGGTCATTCTGATGTGCAGCTAAAGTTGAGAATCGCTTCCTGTCCTTCCCAGCTTTTTAAATATATTTATCTAGGAAGGTATAAAATCATAAGTTGTATCGGGACTGCCCTTAACATGCGTAAAGGCTGTCGAAACACCGTCTACAACTTTTCTTAATGGCTGAAGATTTTCAGCAGGTAGTAGGCACTTGAGTTACAAGATTGGCTTATGTTGGAGGTGGCTTATCCCACCTGTGATTTTTGCTCTCAGAAGTAAATACTAGCTCCTCCAGCATGCTAGTTATATTTCAGCCTAAAGATCTTTGTAAGCCACGAATTAAAGGTCTCAAAAGGTGATGCTCACATCTCCTACCCGTTTGCAGCGTTAGGATTGGATTTCCAGGGATTCTGAACCACTCGTTGGCACTCCCCATCCATTCATCCTTCTGATTAGCCGCCCTTCGATGGGTGCACGGGCGCTCGGGGTGCAGCTCTCAGGACAGTCGATCGTGTTCCAGGTGGGGCTCAGTCAAGGGCCTCATCTGTGGTGTGAACTCACTGCTGCTCCTGCCCAGCGATCCCTGTGACCCAGCTCGCCGTTTCACAGTGTGCCTTGGGGTGTGTTGAAACCGAACGTAGTATATTCTACATGCAGGTGAAAGCAGGTTTCAGAGCACTAATGTTCTCTTGTGTGGTGCCCTGTCATGTCTCCGTATGTCACATGTTACATTTTGTCACTAACAGCTTGCTGGTGAAGAGGACCCCTCGAAGCGTTGGCTATAAACCAGACTGTAAGTGAATTACTTTTTGTCAATCATTGAACCATCTTTAACCCAAACGAGTTTTGTAGGAAATGGTGTAGAGTTACTTTAGAGAATATTTGCGGAGAAGGCACATTTGTAAGCATTGGATCGGAAAGTGATGTGCTGTATCTAAGTGATGAACTGTGATTCTTTGTAGTTGTCGGATTTGAAATCCCAGACAAGTTTGTCGTAGGATATGCCCTTGACTACAATGAATACTTCAGGGACTTGAATGTAAGTAATGCTTCTTTTCCTCGCTCTCATTTTTCAGAACCCGTATACAAATTTACGAAAGAGAAGAATTGTTTTCTCTTTCCAGCACCTCATCATTGGAACAGACTGATGGTTCCCATTAGTCACATAAAGCTGTAGTCGAGTGCAGACGTCCTGAGAGCTGGAACGTGGCCAGGCTAGCGCGACACTTCTTGCTGGCTGCAACAGTTGAGCAGCTTTAGTACACAGTCACTGTCCCATTATGATTGCGGATGATAGATGTGGTCATAAGTACGAAATAAACGAACTGGTTCAAGTCTTTGCACTCACTCTCCTTCAGATCCCCACCTCTGCTCCGTAGGCGGGAGGCCCGAGAGCGCGTTGGTGCACACGGGCGGGGGAGATTAGCCAGGCCGCGCGAACATCTGTCTGTCCAGTGAACAGCCCCGCAGCACGGTGCAGAACGCGCTTCTTGCCTTGTGTGCAGAATACGCTTTTCTGATGTGGATTTCTGACTTTCTGTTTTACAGCACGTTTGTGTCATTAGTGAAACTGGAAAAGCAAAATACAAAGCATAAGATGAGATTTCAAGTTGAGTTTGGAAGCGCCTGGAGTCCCCTTGGAATCACCAGTCCCGTGTTCTAGTTCTGTGGCCAGCTGCCTAGTAGAGCTTTCTGCATGTATCTCCTAAGAATTTTATCTGTTTTGTATTTTAGAAATGTCAGTTCTTTATTTGCACTATAAGCATATAGACTATCAGTTCCCTTTGGGTGGATTGGTGTTTGACTTGTGAATGAAAAATCTCTTAAACCACACCACTATTGAATGAAAATAATGAAATTGTATCTGTAAGAAACATTTAAAGAGAAGATATATTAGTTTTTTAATTGGTATTTTAATTTTTATATATTCAGGAAAGAACAGAAGTGATTGAATATTGGTAATTATACTACTGTGTATTTAGAAGAGGAAGAAACAGTTTTCCTATCAGTGACAGCATCTAAGGTATTGTTGTGTTGGATAAGCCATACGTCCTGGAATTATTTTACTGTTTCAGTAGTATCGACTGTATTTTCTCACTTGTTCAGATGATTTCCGGTAACTCTTTGTCAACAGTTCCTTTTAAATACAAATCTGCAAATTCCAGAAAACTTGACCACGTTTTGAATTCTTCAGTGTAAAAATCCTTACAATAAAGGCTGTCTCTTTAAAAGAAACTATGCATACCTATCATTTCTCTACAAATTAACCTAGTGTAGTTTTTGTGTCGGTTACCTTTTCCTTGTCTGTTAAGTTTTAGCAGCTATTTTAGTTGTAATCTTTACCAAGCATAGCAAATACTGATTACCTGGTAGAGTGGGTTGGCAGAGCTGGTGAAATCCTTACCAACCCGGGGGACGTTAAATTTCTGACACACGGTGTACTTTCTCACACCTCACTGTGTTAACGCGACACGGCTTTGTCTCGGAGTTGTGTTAGATGGCTCACATCGCAGTCTCGCATGCGGCTCAGCAGTCTGCCTGCAGACACGTGATGCTCCCTTCCTCATGTAGACAATACCTTACTGATTAAAGACCAGCAGCAGCAAAACCTCTTGTTTTCTGGGAGCAGGAAGAAAAGTTTGAAACCCAAACTCTCAGTGGCTTCTCTGCCCCAGGTAGGGTATGAACCGGCAACCCCGTGAGCCATCTAGCCGTATCGATGCCTTAAAAAGTTGCTGTAATTCCCGGGAGCGAAGTAGGGAAGAACTTTAAGTAATACCAAGTAACCATTTGTCGCAGTCCTAGAACTCGCAGAAAACCTTTTCACTTCCGTTCTCTCCTTTGATCCTCATAACCCTGTGACGTCGAGGTTGGCGTTGGTGCACGCAAGTGGAGTACCCGCCGTGAGTCCCGATTCCTCTCCTCCCGTCAACACGTCACCTCCCGGTGGGCAACCCCATGGGCTGCGTCCCGCTGCTTCTCCCCCGCCACCTTTTCGGGTGCACTTCCCACCTCCGGTCAGGTTGAACCGTGTGAAATGACCGTTCTTGCAGGTAAAAAATTATTGGCTGTTGGCAGTTTCAAGTGGTATAAAGTAAAAACGTGCTGTGTTATCTACATTTGTATGTATTGCTTACTCTTTGTGTCCCCCATCCAAGTCTTCTAGAACTTGAGCCCCGTTAGGGAGGCAAGAATTTTTATCTGTCTCGTGCACTGATGTAGACTCAGTGTCTCAAAGTTACCGGGAACTCAGGTGATGTTGAATGGATGAATGGCTAAGAGCCCTGGGTTAGACCACCCTGACCTTTGCTTATTAGCTGTATGACATTGAGTGACTGAACCTTGGAACCCGTTTCCAGCTCATGAACGGGGGGAATGCTGGCTCTCCACAGGCATGCCGTGAGGCTAGTTAGATGCGGTAGTGCAGGTGACACAGGACGGTGTGGCCTGGGACCTAGCAAGGGCTCCGTGAACATTAGTTGATGCTGAAAGAAATGAATGTTTTGAGAACTTAGGTGCATGGCTGGTAAGTGGCAGAGAATTAAAATAAGGTCTGATTCTTGCTACAGTGTCATGAAGAAGCTCAGCTGTTTTCTTCTGATTCACCGGAACTCCTTGGTTTCTGGTTGGGCGATGTTTGAGCTGCTTGGTAAACCCATCAGGAAGCCCAGCTGGCAGCCAGGAAGGAAGGCCCCGGGAGCTCACACACTTTTCTTTTTTCTTTCTTTTTTTTTTTAATGCTTTTTTAAAAAGTTCATCTATTTTTAGAGAGAGAGGGAGTGCAGGAGGGGCAGAGAGAGATGGAATCCCAAGCAGGCTCCGCACTGTCAGCGCAGAGCCCAGCGCGGGGCTTGAACTCCCGAGCTGTGACATCATGACCTGAGCCGAAACCAAGAGTCAGACGCTCCACCCACCGAGCCACCCAGGCGCCCCTCATGCACTTTTCTCATAAGAGTTCTCAGCGCTTACTTTACCCGCTTTTCGGGCATACGCTTCTAATCATTTTATTTCTTTAACCAATTTAGAACAGGTTACGTGTAGTCCGTTCATAAGATGACAGAAGGGACACACCATGGGAGCATCAGTAATTTCTGGAATAACGGTCTGTCAAGGTAGAGGAAGAGCACCAACGGCAAAAAAGCCAAAGCCTTCTGGGGTCGCTTAGTCATTTAGAGGAGCAGATGGGCATACAGGGCACACGTCAGTAGTCCTCGGCTGCACTTTCATTACAGCCTTGTATAATAAGGGAGGTGCATGAGGAGAGGAAAGTGAAATGCCATTTGCTTGATTTTAGGAGATACGGGAACATGGAGTCTGTTTTAGGAATATTCCCACGGGGCGCCTGGGCGGCTCAGTCGGATGAGCGTCCGACTCTTGGTTTCAGCTCAGGTCACGCTCCTGCCGTTCGTGAGTTCGTGCTGTGCTGACAGCACAGAGCCTGCTTGGGATTCTCTCTCTCTCTCTCTCTCTCTCTCTCTCTCTCTGTCTCTCAAAAGAAAGAAACTTAAAACCAAACAGACAAAAGGAACATTCCCATCCAAGGCAATGTTGGTGCTTAAGGAAGGGGTAAGCATCTCTCTTCCTTGGAAAATTCACGTGCACCTTGTTCCCTTCACTGCAGCCTCGCTGCTTTTCTCTCAGTTCCTCAGACCTGCCAGTCCCCCCACCTTGCCTCAGGGCCTCCGTTACTGCTGTTCCTTCTGCCTGCCACTCCGTTCCCCCAGATCAGCCGGGCTGGCTCACGTACCACCCCAGTGGACCCTTCCCCGGTCTCCCCTAACAGCCTCAAAGTCGCCCTCTGCCACATTCCGTTTCACTTTCCTCGTGGCCCTTTGCACTGTCGGGCTGGGGAGGAAACAGCCCAGGCGGATGCGGTCTCGGCGAAAGTGAGACCGGCGCCACGCAGCTGCCCGCATCCCCAGTCCCACAGGATGACACCAAACCAGAGAGGGCGGATGACACAAGGGCTAGTTGCCCTGTCATGGAGGAGCCGCCTCTACGCTCCACTAAATGCTTTTCTAGCCGGCAGCTCTGTCCCCACTCGGGAGGCAAGGTGGCAAGTCCCATGGCTTAGCCCGAAGCCGGGGGGCGGGGGAGGGATGAGAAACTGCCGCACGGCACAACCCCACAACGCGAGGTGGGTGACAGCCTGGGCACGGCTCCTCGCAAGGCAGCGCGCCTTACCTCCTTCCTGGGAGGGTCACTGGGGTCGGATAGCGCTTGACTTTACGTGGCCTACGTGGTGACGTCTGTGGCAGAGGGGTTCCCTTAGAAGCACCTGCCGATCGATCTTTCTCTGCTTCCTGCCTGGCTTCCCTAATAGACCCTTGGGCCTGTCAGGGCAGGACCTCGCCGGTCTTTTCCCCGCCGTATTTCCAACACCTGCAGCCGTGCCTGGCTGCTACAGTGCTAAGTATTTGTTGGATAAGTGATAGGAGCTCAAAAAGCAAATAAACTATTGAAAAATGATATGTGAATCACCTAGAATTAGAAGCAAAATGCTCAACATTTCAGGGTGAGCAAAAAAACCCAAGAAACAGAAAATTCTGTTTCTTGTTAATACCAGCTAATACTGAATGATTACCATACGGAATGGAGTCATACTAAGTAAGCACTGTTGAATCTCTATGATACCCCTATGAGGCAGATTGTTTTTGTGTTTTTAAAAGATGTTTATTTATTTTGAGACAGAGAGAGACTGTGCGCGTGCATGCACGCAAGCAGGGGAGGGGTGGAGAGAGAATCCCAAGCACGCTTGTGCTGTCAGCACAGAACCAGACTGAGTCCCCATCGCACAAACCTGGAGATCACGACCTGATCCCTTATCAGGTCAGATGCTTAAGCGACAGCGATCCAGGCGCCCCGAGGCAGATGTTTTCTGATCATCCCGATTTTGCAGATGAAGAAATGCAGGCCCAGAGAGGTTGCGTAATTTGCCCAGGATCACACAGCTAGAGGGGGCAGAAAAAGAATTTGAACCCAGGCAGTCTTATTCCAGAACCTGCCCTCTTAGTTCATTGCCACTTAAACGTTAATGCCCAGCTTTTATGTGCAAACGAATACACTGACAGCATAGAGAAAAATATTAAGCTCATTGAAGGTAATAACTCCAAATGACTTGAACATTAAGCAGCTTTTTGAGGTTATAGCCGATCACTAGGAATGTAAACTGACTTCCTCCAGCGCTAGGAACCCTTTTCAAAGACAGTTACGGAGTTCTTCCAACGTGATCTTCAAGTTGTTCTGCTCCTTTTACGATCCCATGGGCAGCTTCAGACAAAATAACTTCCTGGCATGAAGGATTGTGTGTGTGCTCTTTGCCATTTTTAAATGTGAATTTTATAGATACTTCAAACCACTTGAAAGAGTAATGATTTTTTTTTTAATGGTTTTTCATTGTTATTTGTAACTTCAAGCATTACTGGTAAAAACTGCCAGATTCTTTCAAGTTTTCTCTTTACACGATCTGGGTGCACTTCACAGCGAGCCTCGTCCTTGTGACTCATGACCGAAGTGACTTTCAAACTTGGTGGCTTTACAGCGAAGCTCCCTTTCCCAACATTTTTTTCTCTTTCATTCATTACGACGACCTTTGCGAGCTATGGTTCAGTTATATTGCCCACGGCTTCCCCTGGAGCCCCGGGCCAGAATCAGCCGTCACCTCAAGGAGCCCCGGCTGGTGTTGAAGAACGGCGTTAGACACCAGGATGTGGCAGTTAGGTGTCCTCAGTACCGCTGGGGTGTCCCTGCCTCCGGGTCCTCCTAGTGGGCAGAGCTAGAAGACGAAGCATGCACACTCACACACGTGTCTATGTTTGTATCCATCTACGTGTGAAAATGAGGAGTTCCCACTGGTGTCTGCTCTAATCCACACGGCAGGATTCATTCTAGCCCTCTCCTTCCCTTCCTTGTGAACCCTTTTGCTTTGGGAGACTCTGGCTCAATTCACTACCCTGTCCAACCCCAGGATCGTAAAAGTGGTTACAGGTGCCCGTAACAGATTTACCTAACAAGAGCCCAGTGTCTGGGCGCAGATCGCTTTGTCGCAAGCCTTACAGCATCCGGTTGAAATACTGTTGCCCGGAGTTATTTTCTTCTGCCTCCCTTTCGGCGTGGCTGTGTTATTCACCTGTGAGGCAGTTTGATTTGTTAGTGTCTTTTGTTTAGGCCCCCGTGTCCTAGTTGCAGTTCGTTCCGAGGGTGGAACGTAATAAGAGAGCAGTCCAGAAAGGTCTGCTCGGAGATACTTTGTTCCCTCCCCACCCCCACCGTCCCGTTCCCGTTCCCCCTGCTTTTCACTCCCTTCTCCCGCCCGCTCTGTGAGCACCGTCTTCCTTGCTTTGAGGGGCGGTTGCGATCGTACCGAACACATACTACGGGTATAGGCACGTCGACCACGTTGCTTCGTTCCTGTTCGCGGCAGACCCTCGAGGTAGGCACTCTCGTTCCCGCCATTTTCTTAGATGAGGGGGTTGAGCCCCACAGATGTGAGGAAGGTGTCCAAGGTGACGTCTTGGAACATAACCAGTCCTCCCAAACTGGGATCGGACCCCAGGACCGACGTTTGTGCCACACCTCTTCCTTAAAATTGTCCGGTCCCTCCTCAGACTGGGTCTCCCTGAAGCTCGGCGTGTCTGAAGTCACCTTTCTGTTAACTGTTGGAACCCTCTCTCGAGTTACTCAGGTGTGGTCAGACAAAGTCCCCAAGGGGCCACCCGGCCTTTGGTTGGAACCTGGGGGAAGATGTTGCCTTTCAGTTGATCCCACCCTCCCCATTTTCAAACTGTGTTTGCGTGTGTTACGGGCAAATTTGGAAATCTACCAATTTCTTTCAAAGGCCACTGAGCCCTCCTAGAAAACAGTTGTGTCTCAGGCTCTGTGCTGGGCATTTCGGGGATAGAGCGGAATGCAGCCAGTCCCTGCCCTTGAGGGGCTTAAGGTCTAGGAGGGGAGAGGGGTCAAGTATACGGGTGTTGTCCTGCAAGGCAAGGCTCCATTGTGCTGGAAGGAGAGAGCGCACATAATGTAACCCGGGTTCAAAGAAAACCCAGAAAGAGGAGGGGACGGCAGGCGGCATTCTGAAAGAAGCTTCAGGGACAAGCAACATTTCACATGCAACGTGGGAGGAAGGGAAAGGTTTGGATAGGTACATAGAGAGGAAGGGAAACTGGGAAACAGTTTGCAGCCACAGGGTCTCTGAGCAGAGGCACGGGTTAAAAAAAAAAAAAATCACAGGGCAGCGTGAGAAATGGCGAGAAGACTATTTTGGCCGTGGCAGAAAGGATGTAGAAGGGAGCGATAGGAGACACAGCCAGAGAGGTGGATTGGGGTCCTCTTAAGGGCTGTGAGTCTGTTAGGATGTTCTAGACTTCCAGTCAGATGGCCCAGCTCAAACTGGCTTAGACAATAAGGAGGCGTCTTGGCCATGGGACTGGGAAGCCCAGGGGTAGCTCAAGCCTGATCAGTTTGATCCACTGCTCCGTTCTGATGCCAACCCACGTGGTCTCCATCCCATACTCCGCTGTCTGTCCTGCCAGCTTCATCCTCGGCCCTCCCGCCATCAGATGACATCAGCTGAGTGCGAGCTTCGTGGAGAATGGCTCTCTGGGTCAACTTTCTGTTAGAAGTGGTGACAAATCCCTCCTTGGGTCTCACTAGACAGAATGGGCTCAAATGTCCACTTCTTAACCAGTCACTGGCGGTTGGGGGTGGGATCACCCTTTGCCCCGGCAGACCCACTTCCGGAGCTAAGATTATAGAGTGCATTTCCCTCGGGACCCATAGGACAAAATCAGAACTTGGTAAAGAGGAAGTGAAGTAACGGGGAATTGGTGCTGGGGAGGCAACCAACAACCTCTGTGGCCTCAAGTGCCAAGAAAGGAGTCTTGTGCTCGTTAAGTGAAAACTGGGGAATGTGGAAAGTTTTTAAGTTTGATAAAGTAAAAATATTCCTGTTTTTCAGGGCATCTAAGATACTATCCATTGTTTGTCTAGCGGGACAAACAACTTGGTTTCTTCAACAAATAAATTGCAAAGAAGAACACGAAAGGGGAAACCTATAAAGAGAGACTTAAAGAAATATCAACCAGTAGCAACATATGGACCTCATTTATATCCCGATTCGAGTAAACGTTAAAATACACATCTCTGGGGCGCCTGGGTGGCTCAGTCGGTTATGTGTCCGACTTCGGCTCAGGTCGTGATCTCACAGTTCGTGGGTTCGAGCCCCATGTCCGGCTCTGTGCTGACAGCTTGGAGCCTGGAGCCTGCTTCCGATTCTGTGTCTCCTTCTCTCTCTGCCCCTCCCCTGCTCGCACTCTGTCTCGCTCTCTGTCTCTCAAAAATAAATAAACATTAAAAAAAATTTAAAATACACATCTCTGACATGAGACGATTGGAAATGTGAACACTGACTTGAACATACGTTGATACCAAGGAATTATTGTGGTTTTTAAAATGTGGAATAATATGTTGTGGTTATGGCAAAAAAAAAAAAAAAAAGAGTCCTATCTTTTAGAAATACATGCTGAATCATTTACAGATGAAAATGGTTTGATGTCTGGGATTTATCTCAAAATAATACAGGAGTCAGGAGAAATAGGTAGGGTCATGACTACGAGATTGGTTATGAGCTGATAATCGCTGAAGCTGGGTGATGGGTATATGCGGAGTTCATGATGCCATTCTACCTTTTTCTGTGTTCAAAATTTTTCATCATAAGTTGTTTTTAAGAAAGGAAGAAAAGGGGGTACCTGGCTGGCGCAGTCAGTGGACCATGCGACTCTTGATCTCGGGGTTGTGAGTTCAAGCCCCACGTTGGGTGAAGAGATTACTTAAAAATAAAATCTTTTAAAAAAGGAAGAAAAACAACTTATCAGGATAAACCTAAGTGAGAAGGCGGACAGGGCCCTTGCCACCATCTGGCATTAAGAATACTAAAAAACATATTATCCAGGGACTGTGACAGATTAAAGATGGCTAAAAATTCTTTCTAACCTTGCTCTTAAGAGGTGGAGCAAACTCCCCTCTCCTGGAATCCAGGCTGGCCTTAGAGAGTTGCTCGACAATTGGCGGCAGAAGTGATATTCAAGGACTATGGAGGCTAAGTCATAAGGAGCCTTGTAAGCCTTATTTGGCTCTCTTAGAACACTCTGGAAGACTTGAGCTACCATATGAGAAATTTGACCACCCAGAGTCGGTCATTTGGGAAGCTTCCAATAAAGAGTCCCAGCTGTACTCAATCTTTTACCCAGCCCCACCAAGTCTCCAGACTTGAGTGGAGCCCACACGGACCTTCCAGACCAGCCCGTCTGCTATGTGAAATAAAAGAATCACCCGCTGAACCCTGCCTGAATTCCTGACCCATAAAATCATGAGATATAATTAAATGGTTGATCCTTTAAGTCACTATGTTTTGAGGAAGTTTTTGAGGCAGCAAAAGGTGGCCAGAACAGAGCCATCTATCTAAGTGACAGGTTGTCACTTAGGGGTAATGTCATGAAGGGATAATAAACATGGAAGTCAGGATAGTGTTTCCTGGGGGAGGGAGATGTAGGTAGGAAGAGGTGGGATGACACGGGGAAGAACACAGGGCCTCATGCTGAGGTTGGGTGATGTGGGTTCTCAACTGTGCATTTTTATTTTGCCTGCACTTTACAATACTGTCGGTACTAAATATCACATGAGAAAAAAGACTTTTTTAAAAGATCTCAAGCAAGCACGGGGAAATGTTAAAATTTGTTAAAGCTGAGTGGTGGGTACACAGCCATCTGCATTCTGATTCTCTGTGCTTTATATTTGAAGGGATTCTCTAGACATCTGAGATATAATTAGACTATTGTAAGATTGATTAATGGGGCTTCTCCAAGGACGAAAAAGAAAGAACAACATGTGACATGTGTATATGTGAGTGTAGAAAAAGAGGCCGAAGTTCAGTTCCCAAAATTGTAATGATTATTATCTCAGGGAGGTTCTCGTGTGTCTATTGTGGTAACATACATGGACCGTAAAATTGACCATTTCAACATGTTTAAGTGTACAATTCAGTGGCTTTAAGTACATCTGCCTTGTGAGGCAACTATCACTACTATCTATCCCTAGAACCTTTTCATCTTCCGAAATCGACACTCCATGCTACTACACAATAATCCCCCAACCCCGCCCTCTCCACCCCCCCACCCCCCCACCCCCCCCACCCCGCCTCTGGAAGCCATCGTTCTACCTTCTGCCCTGTGAATGTGACTTCTCTACGTGGTTGAATGTAAGTGGAATCGTACAACATCTGCCCCTTTGGAACTGGCCTTTCACTTCGCGTGATGTCTGCAAGATTCAGCCATGTTGTAGCAGGTGCCAGAATCTATCCGTTTGTCCATCGATGAAGCCCAGAACCCCCAATGTGACTGTACTGAGATAGGACTTTGAAGAGGTAACTAAGACTTAATGATGTCAGAGGATGGGGCCCTAGTCTGATAGGACTGGTGTCCTTGCAAGAAAAGGAAGACACACCAAGGATGTGTGAAAAGGCCACGTGACGACGTGGCAAGAAGGAGGCCATCTACAAGCCGTGAGGAGAGGTCGCAAGAGAAACTGACCCTGCTGGCACCTTGGTCCCAGACTCCAGCCTCCAGAGCTGTGAGGAAATAAATGTCTTGTTTAAGCCCCCCCAGTCAGTAGTCTTTCGTTATGGCGGCCCTAGCAAATGAGTACATTTGGGTTGCTTCCACAGTTTGGCTATTGTGAACAAGGCTGCTGTGAACACGGGTGTGCAAATATCTATGGGAGTCTGCTTTCGACTCTCTTGGGTACATATCGAGAAGTGGAATTGCTGAATCATACGATAATTCTACGTTTAATTTTTTGAAGAACTGTCATGCTGTTTTCCGCAGCGACTACACCATTTAACATTCCCATCGGCAGTGCACAAGGGTTCCAGTCTCTCCACGTCCTCATCAACACTTGTCATTGTCTCTTTTCTTTTTTTTTAATATGTACAAAAATTTTACGTAAACTCTACCCCCAACGTGGGGCTCGAACTCAGAACGCAGATCAAGAGCCGCATGCTCTTCCAACTGAGCCAGCCAGGCGCCCCCTGATTTCTTGATAATGGCCATCCCGGTGGGTATGAAGTGGTATCTCATTGTGGGTTTCTTGTTTAGTTTTGTTTTGTCTTTTTTTTTTTTAAGTGTATTTATTTTTTGAGAGAGAGAAAGACAGAGGGTGAGCAGGGGAGGGGCAGAGAGAGAAGGAGACACAGAATCTGAGGCAGGTTCCAGGTTCCAAGCTGTCAGCACAGAGCACAACGTGGGGCCTGAACTCACCGAGCTGTGAAATGGTGACCCGAGCCGAAGAAGCCGGAGTAAGCCACCCAGGCACTCCTGTTTTGTCTTTAAGTAGGCTCCTTACCCCATGCAGGGCTTAAACTCATGACCCTCAGATCAAGAGTCTGAGCCAGCCAGGTGCCCCTCATTGTGGTTTTTGTTTTGCATTTCTCTAAAGATTGGTGATGTTGAGCATCTTTTCATGTGTTTATTAGCTATTTATTTAAAATTTTTTTTTAATGTTTATTTATTTTTGAGAGAAAGAGAGAGACAGAGACAGAGCACGAGCAGGGGAGGGGCAGAGAGAGAAGGTGACACAGAATCCGAAGCAGGCTCCAGGCTCTGCGCTGTCAGCACAGAGCCCGACGTGAGGCTCAAACTCATGAACCGCAAGATCATGACCTGAGCCAAAGTCAGACATGTAACCGACTGAGCCACCCAGGCGCCCTATTTATTTATTTTTAAATGTTTATTTATTTTTGGAAGAGAGAGAATGCGCATGAGTGGGGCAGGTGCAGAGAAAGAGGGAGGCCAAGGATCTGAAGCAGGCTCTGTGCTCACGGCAGAGAGCCCAATGCGGGGTTCAAACTTGAGAACCATGAGATTGTGACCCAAGCCAAAGTCTGATGCTTAACCAACTGAGCCACCCAGGTGTGCCTCGTTATTTAAATGTATGCCTTCTTTGGAGAAATGTCTATTCAAGTGCTTTGCCCATTTTCTAATCAGGTCGTTTGCTTGGTTCTTGAACTTTTATGTATATATTTAAATGTGTATCATCAGAAAACATGAAATTATTTTTGATGAAACTAAAACAGAGAAAGGGGATTATTTTTTAAAGGAAGCTAATGCACTCTGATTTTTTTTCGTATCTTTTCAATCATTATGATTTTTCTATCATTCTGATTATATCAAAAAGAAAGCCTCAATTTGTGCTATGGTTTTTAATGTTCTCTGAGTTTCAAAAATGTGGGAAATACAGAAACGTAGAAGGTAAGTCATCCAAATACAATTGTAAGCGCACAGTGTTTTTTATCCTAATTGTAATCACATTTTATGTATTACCATGACTTCTTGCTTTTGCGTGTGTGTGTCACACACATTTCCAGGCTACTGCATGAGAAGACCAACACTTCCTCTCAACCTCTCTGGGCCTCAGTTTCCACTGAGAGACCACTTCCAATAACATGGGGTAGGTAGTCAGCAAATAATTCTTTAAAAAAATTTTTTTTAATGTTTATATATTTTTGAGAGAGAGAGAGAGAGAGAGAGAGAGAGAGACAGAGTACAAGTGAGGGACAGACAGAGAGAGAGGGAGACACAGAATCCTAAGCAGCTCCAGGCTCCGAGCTGTCAGCACAGAGCCCGATGCGGGGCTCGAACCCACGAACTGCGAGATCATGACCTGAGCCGAAGTCAGACGCTTAACTGGCTGAGCCACCCAGGCGTCCCTAAATGGTAATTCTTAATACAACTGCTGCCCAAATTTTATTGCCAGTCTTCTTAACACCTGTATGCTATTTTAAAAACAGTAACTGTTTCAAAATCAAAATAGCTCTTTATTTCCCTGTGTGTGGTCTCTGGAAGGCCCTGGCTTAAAGCAGTCCCTTTCACAGCCCTGCCGCGATGGCTGAAAACTTCCACGGTAGGATGTACATTTGAACCATACACCCAATGCTGAGAATGTTCTTTAAAAACTAACGCAATGGGGCGCCTGGGTGGCTCCATCGGTTGAGCGTACAACTCTTGATTTGGGCTCAGGTTGTGATCCTAGAGTCGTGGGATCGAGCCCCGCATCAGGCTCCACACAGCGTGGAGTCTGCTTAAGACTCTCTCTCTCTCTCTCTCTCTCTCTCTCTCTCTCTGACCCTATCTTCAGCTTGCACTCTCTGTCTTAAAAAAATTAACCAAAGTTATTCATTTATTAGTCAGAATAGCTTTATCATTTTTTCCTGGTTGTAGAAGGTATACATTCTCAATGTAAAATACATACATATGATAGGTTAAGTTTAAAGGAAGAAAGTGAAAATCTCCAGGGAAACCCATCCCAGAGAGAACCACAATTTAAAAGTTGGTGGACATACTTCCTGACTTTTCTCTCTGCATATACATTTGTGTTTTCTTAAATGATAGGACTTTTAAAACAGAAATAGTATATATTCTCAAGAGCCTTCTTAATGTAAGAATAGCTATCACAGTATGAAAACTCAGTTTGTTGTTACTGTGGCTGTGGCACTTTATTTTTATTATAATTTAAAAAAGGTTTTTGGGGGGGCACCTGGGTGGCTCAGTCGCTTAAGCGTCCGACTTCAGCTCAGGTCATGATCTTGCGGTCCGTGAGTTCGAGCCCCGCATCGGGCTCTGTGCTGACAGCTCAGAGCCTGGAGCCTGCTTCAAATGCTGTGTCTCCCACTCTCTCTGCCCCTCCCCCATTCATGCTCTGTCTCTCTCGATCTCAAAAAATGAATAAATGTTACATTTTTTTAAAAAATTTTTAAGCAAGCTCTAGACCCAACGAAGGGCTTGAACTCATGTCCCCAAGACGAAGAGTCACATGCTCTACCGACTGAGCCAGACAGACACCCCTGTGGCTATGGTGCTTTAGAAGACACCTTTGGGTTTTTAAGGTCTGGGACCTCCTTACCATCCAGAGAGTGAACAAGTTGTATGTTGTTGAAAGACTGGGGATTGGGGTGCCTGGGTGGCTCAGTCGGTTGGGCGTCCGACTTCGGCTCAGGTCGTGATCTCACAGTTCGTGGGTTCGAGCCCCGCCTCAGTCTCTGTGCTGACAGCTCAGAGTCTGGAGCCTGTTTCGGATTCGGTGTCTCCCTCTCTCTCTGCCCCTCCCCTGTTCACGCTCTGCCTCTGTCTCAAGAATAAATAAAAACATCAAAAAAAAAAATAAAAAAAAAGACTGGGGATCTTTGCTGGCAATGGCTTCAGAAGCCATTTTGCTCTGCTGGGAGGGAAAAGAATGAGTGCATTATGGGTGGGAGGGATGAGAAAGTGGGCAGGAGCCTGTGGGGCGACTGGAAGAGGAGGCCTGGGATTCAGGTGTCCAGTACCATTCTTCAACGCGCTCCCGTCTTCACTTGGTGACCCAGAAAGTGCTGGGTCCAGTCAATAGGGGCAGAGCTTGAGTCTAGAGCACTATCTATCTGCCCAGGAGCACGTGAGCTTGAGGAAGTCCCTCCAGCACCGTAATCCAAGAACAGCAGGACCACACAGACTGCCCACCTTGTGAGTGTGGTCATTACTTTTGCTAACTGTCCTGTTGTCTTGTGAGTGCGAAAATCACTTTGTCGGGGTATCGAAACGTCCCCAGATCATTCACTGCCCTCAGGCTTTCAGGGAACCACTGTTCATGGAGAGGAGTGATGGAGGGAAGCTCTCATAGCCTTATTCAGAGGACAAACAAGGATAAGGGAGGGGACATCCCTTTACAATAAAAATGTGACCTCCTAAATACCTATTGAATGTGTCTGCTTTTCTCTAGCTCTTTGCCGCCACCCGAAATCAGGCCCATCATCTTCTCCTGAGCTATGGCTTTGGCTGTACACCTGCATTTTTATTGTGTCATCTATTTTAAGGACATGAAACCGGGAAGACTCTAAAAGACAAGGTAGAGTGCCATAAACACAAGGATGTGGGAGGAAGAGAACTGGCCCGGGAGTCAGGGCATGTAGCCCATTCCCTGCCATTCATCTCCTTGTGGCCTTGGAGAGGTCCCTTCCTAGTTTCAAATTTCTCCTTCTGTAAGAAGGGGGTAGGATAGTGAATTCTATTCAGCAGTGCTCTCATCCAAAAGGGTGTGGGCAGGACAGAGTTGCAGGCACATTGGCTCCTTCACCATCTTGCCCAGCCCCAGTCCTAACCAACCCTACACGAGCATAATGGTTATTAGCTGGTAAGTGACCTGCCTATTTCTTCTGCAGAGGATGATAATGGAATTCAGAATATCTTCAATACAGTATTCATAATGTCCTGCATTCAATCAAAAATACTACAGACACAAAGAAGCAAAAAAAAAAAAAGGTCTCATTACCAAGGTAAAAAAAGTGACTGTAAACAACCTGAGGGAGCCCAGATGCTCTAATTAACAGAAAGAGATCACGGCACTTACAAATATGGTCAAAGAACGTTAAGGAAACTAGGGTTTTAGTGAGTGAACAGATAAGGAATCCTAGCAGAAAAACAAAACCCCGGGAAAAAAGGGAAATTTTAGAACTGAAAAGTACAAGTAACATAAAAGATTCACTTGATGAGCTTAAAATAGAAAAGAAATAGTAGAAGAAACAGTAGTTAAACTTAAAGGCAACCAAGAGAAATAACCCCATGTGAAAGATTAAAAAAAAGAAGAAAAATGACCATAGCTTTAGGGCCCTGTCAGACAATATGAAATGATATAACATAGGTGTAATTGGAGTCTTCGGGAATAATGAGTGAGAGTCAGGCAGGAAGCATTTGAAAGCATTTGAAAATGTCCCACATTAATAAAAACCAACAACAACATTGATTTACAGTTTCAAGAAGCTCAGTGAACCCCAGCTAGGCATATCATAGTCAAATGCTAAAAACCAAATATAAAAAAATAATCCCAAAATGACATATAGGGAAGCAAGGATAAGATTTCTTGCTGACCTGAGAAACAACAGGGGTCGGAAGAGAATGAAACAACTTTGTTAAACTGGGGAAAGAAAGAAAGCCTGTCAACTCAGAATTCTGCATCCATCCAAAATTGGCCTTCACAAATGAGTGGGAAACGGCTTCAGATAAGCCAAGGGTGAGAAAATGTGTCCCTAGCAGACCTTCATTACAAGAAACCATTGAAGGAGGTCCCTCAGACCAAAAAGAAATAAGGCCAGAAGGAAAGCCAGGTATGCAAGAAGGTATGTAGAGTGCTGGAAATAGCAAGTAAGTGACCTGGTTTTACAATTTTGAATATTTTCCATTGACTTGCTTCTACCCCTCTGTCTGTCTCTCTCGTTTGTTCAAATCCCTGGCTAAGTGGTCTCATAGTGTCCACTAACCTTGTAAACCAGCTTTCAACCCAGTTGATAACCTATCAGTTCTACTTTTTTCCCTCTTGGGAAACAACCTTCTTGAAGCCTTCCATCCCCTGCTCCGGTCTGAACTTGTAGCTCTCAAGGTCTAGTGCACGGGTTTCATGCTGGCATCTCCTCCACTATGACCTTGGGAACTGCCTTTGTACCTCTCCTGTGTTGTGCCCCTATTTGATGGATCCCATATCTTTGTCTTAATCGGTTTCCTCTCATGTTCTGGTTTCTTTCTCTTTTAATCTGTGTCCCGTTGTATAGTTTTCCGATTCCTGCCACCGTTGTAAATCTTGGCATTTTCTTCTCGAACAAAATAAGCAGCATTGTTTTGCAGTCGTGCTTGAAAATTCTGGTATTTGAGGTTCTTCTGCATTTATTTCTACTGGCTGTTATTTCTACTGGTTCATCATCGTAGTGTCTTAAATTTTTACGTGTCTTTGTGTTGGACATTCGGTCTTAGTTTAAAGAAACAACTTGAAGACTAAGATATTGTTGTTCCTCCAAAGAACATTTTGATTTGTTTTCCCTAGGTGCCTGGGGCTCCCAGCTATCTGAAATAAACTTAACCTGATTTCAGGGTATGAGACTTTCTGAGTTACACAGATGAATGGAAGACAGGCATGTGAGACATGATTTACATCCAATTCATCCTTACTCCTAGGGCACCATTTCTCAGGATATAGTCCAAGGCAGGCGATGGTTTACCAGACTTTTTATTCTGGCCTGAACCTGGACTCTGACTTTTGTTCCCTGTCCCTGGGAGTCCACCAGAAGTACCTGATCTCTTGGCTGCTTCTTGCTGATTAGAAAAATCTCCCTGAGCCAAAGTGACCCAAAGAGCTGGTCTTATCTCACTGGTTTGTTGTCCTCTCCTGGGTCTTGACTCACTACTTTCTCACTAAAATTATTTTGTTCACCATCTTTGATGTTTTCAGCAGGAGTGTTGGTCCCCATTGCCTAGTCTGCCATTTACAGAAGCGAAGTCTCTCTCTTTTACATTTTGGCGGCATGCATCCTCCAGTAGCTTCCTGAGAAAAAGTGCCCAAGAGTTAATTTTTGAGGCCTTGTATGTTTGAAAATCCTATCCTCATAATTGTTGGTTTGGCTGGATTTGGAACTCTAGGTTGGATATGAATTTTAATATTGAACGCATTCCTTCCTTGTATTCTAGCGGCCAGTATTTCCCTTGAAAAATCCAAAGCCATTCTGATTTCTGGTCCTTTTCATCTAATCTCTTGTTTTTCCCCTGGAAGCTCTTAAATCTTCTCTTTATCCTTGTATTTGAAGTTTTCATGATGACGTTGCTTTGAGTTGGGCTATTTTCACTCACCGTGCTGGGCACACTGTATTCTTCCAGACTGGAAACTCATGTCTTTCAGCTCTGGGTATTTTCATGTAATATTTTTTGGATAATCTCCTCTCCACGCACCCCCCCCCCCCCCATTTTGTTTTAATTTTCCTGCTCTCTTTCTAGAATGTCTATCTAATATTTGTCTCCTGGAACAATTCTGTAATGTCCTTTTTCTTTTTGGTCCTATTTTCCCACTTTTTGCCTTTTTGTTCTACTCTTTGAGAGCCGTCCTAAACTTTTAATTTGCAGGAGTTCTTTCTTGTTCTCTAAATGCTCCTGCTTGATGAATTAGGTCTCCAAGGATATTGTGGATTGTTAAACATTCTGCAGTGTGCATTACTTCCTTTTCATTTGAGTTTCTTTTTTCCTATTTGTTTCTTTTACTGTTAGAAGCTTTTTACTAGTGTCTTGGCCAGAACCAGGACGAGGTACGCCTAGGGTGCAAAATTTCGGGAAGCACTCCCTTCTCAGGCTCATCCAAATGCAGGGTCAGCACGTGAGGGCGAGCGCCTCCTAAAATTATGCACGCTGGGCACCTTGCCTTACTCTAGTCCCCACTGTGGACCCTGATCCATATTTAAGGATGAGAAATGAACATACTCATTACGGATGAGTCTCATTAAGGATGAGAAATGACCCATGCCATGGAAGCTCCGTGGCATGGGTCAGGCCTGTCCACTGGCTGCACTCTAGAATGCCTGGACCAGGACACAGACATTTGATTATGGCATCTTCACATGGACAGCATCTTAATTTGGGTTTTCTGAAAAGTGGAGGCTGAGAAAAGGGTTTGAGAGAAGGTAGTTTATTTGGGCATTGGTCTCCGAAATTTGGAGTCAAGGAGCTGAGAGAGTGACACGGGGCAAGAGAGAAAGCCAATATCAGTGTGTGCATGACTGAGGTCATCCCCGTGGAAAACATGGGTTTTATTTCCCCTAGCTCTTCCCCTAGTCCTTAGAAGGACTCAGAGGTTGGGGCACCCGGGTGGTTCAGTCGGTTAAGCATCCAACTCTTGATTTCAGCTCAGGTCATGATCTCACAGTTCATGGGTTTGAACCCTGCACCGGGCTCTGCAATGATGGTGCAAAGCCTGCTTGGGATTCTGTTTCTCCTTCTCTCTGACTCTCCCCCGTTTGTGCTCTCTCTCTCTCTCTCTCTCAAAGAAATAAACTTAAAAAAAAGAAGCACCCAGAGGCCTCCCAGAATTGACCATCAAGAACAAGAAGCTGGAGCATTTATTTATTTGTTTTTTTAATACAGTTAGAGGCTTAATCATACATTTACTTATTTACTTATTTATTGATTTATTTTTAATTTACATCCAAAATAGTTAGCATACAGTGCAATAATGATTTCAGGAGTAGATTCCAGTGATTCATCCCCTACGTATAACACCCAGTGCTCATCCCCACAAGTGTCTTCCTTAATGCCCCTTACCCTTTTGGCCCATCCCCCCACCCACAGCCCCTCCAGCAACCCTCAGTTTGTTCTCTGTATTTAAGAGGTTCTTATGTTTTGTGCCCTTCCCTGTTTTTATATTATTTTTGCTTTCCTTCCCTTACATTCATCTGTTTTGTATCTTAAGTTCCATATATGAGTGAAGTCATATGGTATTTGTCTTTCTCTGACTGACTTATTTCACTTAGTATAATCCCCTCCAGCTCCATCCACGTAGTGGCAAATGGCAAGATTTCCTTCTTTTTGATTACCGAGTAATACTCCACTGTGTGTGTGTGTGTGTGTGTGTGTGTGTGTGTGTGTGTGTATATACCACAAATTCTTTATCCATTCATCCATCGATGGACATTTGGGCTCTTTCCATACTTTGGCTATTGCCGATAGCGCTTAAGACATGCGCAATGGTTGGGGCGCCTGCGTGGCTCAGTTGGCTAAGCATCTGACTCTTGGTTTTGGCTCAGGTCATGATCTCATGGTTCGTGGGTTCGAGCCCCACGTTGGGCTCTGTACTGACAGTGCAGAGCCTGCTTGGGATTTTCTGTCTATCTCTCCTTCTGTGTCTGCCCCTCTCATGTGCTCTCTCTCTCTCTCAAATACATAAACTTTAAAAAAGAGAAAGAAACTCTCAACGGTTCCAATTTCTCCATATCTGGCCAACACTTGTTGTTTTCCGGGTTGTTTTCGTAGTAGCCATCTTAATGAGTGTGACGTAAATTTATTTTTAAGTATAATTGTGTCTCTCTATGGTCAACAAAAGCCATTT
Organism: Panthera onca; assembly: GCF_046562875.1. Lineage (NCBI taxonomy): Eukaryota > Metazoa > Chordata > Mammalia > Carnivora > Felidae > Panthera > Panthera onca. The sequence continues at coordinate 18,291,759 of NC_138357.1, read as the reverse complement.
TCACTCGCCAGAAATAAAAAGAAAGGAAAAATGAGCACATAGTGCTAAATACATTGGTCTCCTCTACTAACCACCCTCCCACCCACCAGTAGTATCATACTCTATGAACTCGGGGCACAGCAGTACAGGGTCCTCTGTTCCCTCCACCTGCTGTTCCCTTCCCCTGCCTCACATTTGGTTGTAGGGCTGAAATAGCACGGCCCACTTAGGCTACACAAAGCGCTAGACCAACACCGGTGGGAGGGAGTGTCCTGCTTGTCAATTACTAGCTACCTAAGCACCTCAAAACATTGTCTCTTAGAACAACAGCGATCATTTGTTTTGCTCAGGAATCTGCGATTTGGCCGGGATGGCTTGTGATATCCGAGGACTGGGCAGGGATGACCCTGAACCACGGGGGGCTGCAACAGTAATGGGCCCCCTGGGCCTCTGTGTCCCTCCTTATGGGGGTCTCAGGGCCTTTCCACGGCATCTGCCCACATGGCTTCTCCGGCACGGAGTCCTCAGAGTAGTTGGACTTCTACGTAGAAGCTCGGGGCTCCAAGACACCCGGCTGGAAGCTGTTGAGGCCACTTCTGCCACATGGAGTAACAAGTCACTAAGGCCAACCCGGACTCGAGGGGAGGGAACACAGACCCCGTACCCCAGGGGGAGGAGCGTCAAAGAATCCGTGGCCATCATTAGCCCATCAAAGAGAGACTTGCTAGGCACGGGTGTTCTCCACTCTGAAGACTGTGAGTGTCCTAGGCAGACAGAGCACCCCACTGCGGTGGCAGGACGAAGCCATGACTCTGGGGGCCCAAAACGCCCGTCCTGCGGCAGCTCGCCCCGTCTGTTTGGCTCCCGACCCATTCATGACTGCCTTTGATTTCTTTCCGCTCCTGGGCCGGGCCCGTGTGCCTTTCCAGTCTCTGCGGGGCCAACCGTGCTGTTTTACGTGCCCGTGGCATGAAATGGGTGGGGGAAATATGTGCATCTTGTGACAGGCTGCACTGTGGCTCTAATGCTTTGTGTGCCGGAGAGCGCGTGGGAGCCGGCCGCAGTCGAGCAGGCAAGACTTTCCGGAGCTCTGGAAGGAAAGTTGTTCCTTGCATGTTCAGTTCCAAGCGACAGAGCACGGCATTGCAATATGCCGCTGTTTGGCTTTTATAAATATTTTGTCCTAGGTCGGGAGCCGCTTCAACTTGGCTGTGTCAACGGCCCCTTTGGTACTCTCCAGATAAGTAGGTGACGGTATATTTTATCATAAGACACTTTGGAGAGTGAAGGAAGATGCTGTGAAATAACGATGACGCTAAAATCGGCCTGAACTCAGACTGTTCCCGGGAAAAGGACTTCAGATCCCCCTATCTCTGAGCTGTCTCCACCATCAGTCCCTCAACCAACCTGGGTCGAGCACCCCCTCTGCTGTGTCAGGCACAGGGCTAGGCTCCCGGGTGTGGGGGGGGGGGGTGGTGGTAAAGGGGAGCCTGGTTCTTGCCCTCAGGCAGCTTGCTACTGAATCGCACGAGGCACACCTGAAAAAAATCCACTTCTGTGAGCAGGTGCCCGGACATGGGGGTGGCAGAAACTCCAAGGAGGTTCGGCATGGCGGGGGTGGGGGGCCGTCCGGGGAGCCCTCCGGAGAAGGAAGCACCCGGAATGGCTCCTAGAGGTGCAGTGGGTCGGAGCAGGGAGAGAGCAGCCCAGCTGGGAGCTCCTAAGGGCCTTCTCTCCAGCTAATATGTCCCCGCCAGTGGCGGGTGCTGCACGTACAGATGAGCGTCCGGGCAGCAAACGGGCAAAGGGCTGGAAAATGGAGCAGGCGGGGGAAGGTTGAACCGAACCATCCGTGAAGGTGACGGTGGGAGCACCGCAAGAGCGGGGCCTGGAGCACTTCCTGGAAGCATTTTATCTTCCAAGTTGAGTTTCCTCCCGGGAAGCTTGACTCATGAGGGTCTTTTAAAAATGGAGCAAGTCAGAGTCCCGGCCACTCCAGCCCTTTCAAAGTCCCTGTTTCCAACCTGGTCTGCCTCAAATCCAGAGGGCTGTGAAAGATCACGTGATTCCCCTGCTCCAGAAACTTCAGACTTTCCCTTGTTTATAGTATAGACTCTCTCTCTCTCTGATCCTTATCCTAGCTTGTAAATTCTGAGATCTGGCAGGCAGCATTGTTTTCCGTTGCAAATGACAGAAGCACAACTCACCCTAGAATGTAAACTCCATGGAAGCAGGCACTCAGTAAGCACTTGGTGAGTGAATAAGTGAAACCAGCTATTAAAAAAGGGACAAAGGGCGCCAGGGTGGCTGTTGGTTAAGCGTCCGACTCTTGACTGTGTCTCGGGTCATGATCTCACGGTTTGTGAGTTTGAGCCCCACGACGGGCTCTGTGCTGACAGGGTGGAGCCTGCTTGGGATTCTCTCTCTACCCCCCCCCCCGCCCCTCCCCTGCTCACACGCGTGCACAAGCGCGCTCTCTCTCTCTCCAAATAAACTTTAAAAAAAGACTTTAACAAGATAAAGGCACAGTATGTGCTCCGGACCTGGGTCTAGGGACTCAAGGCGTCGTTTCCCTCAATCTCCCTCTGTCTTGTGTTTCTATGTGTTTCTATGTACACATCATCATTCTCTCCTGCTGAAGGTGGGCTTCCTCCCAGTGATGGACACGGTCAAGCGGGGTGAGTAGGGCCGTAGCCACATAGAGCTCCAAGCTTAGAAACTGCAGAAGAAGAAACGACTCTCTCCATTTCACGATAAAAAAAAAAAAAATCCCAGGGAAGTAGTCTCATTGGTGAGGCTGGGAGCTTTCTGTAGCACCGCTGGCACGGAAGGGGACACGAGTCGCTACGATTGACCTGACCTGGGTCATGTGCTTGGCTGGAGGCTAAGCAGTTTGTTGCCGACGGTGTGGGCAGGGGCAGTTCACCCAAGGAAAGAGCAGGAGAGCTGTTATCAGGAGAAGTTGAGGACCCTGGTACCGGTAGGAAAAACAAACAAAAAGCCAGAATGTCTAGGGACCAGTGCCTGAATACTCACTTGCAATGGGACTGGGGTGGAAGCAGTCCCGGACTGTGGGACAGCCCGGAGGGGCCTGCAACACCCTTGAAATGCTTTTGAGGTGTCAGTTTTATCTTTTTGGATCTGTGCTGCTTTCCACAGGAAAACGAGGCTTTAAACGATTCGATCAAATTTGCGCTCTAGGAAGTTGTGCCATAAGTATTCTGTGGCTTTTTGTACCCCTTGGGACACCTTCAATGGTCTGAAGAGCTCACGTTGAGAGGCCAGACTTGACCTTAACAATTTCCTCCAGACCTATTTCCTGACTGCCTCGGTGCCATGCCATATCCAAGCCTGCCTGTGCCTGTGCGGGGCCGTCCTCCCCTGCTGGGATGTCCTCCCCTGCCCTCTCCGCCTCTTCTGGCCTTGCCCACCTTCAAAGGTGCTCATCAGGCCCCACATTCTTTATAGTGTCTGCCTGGGTGGCTCCCTGTGTCCTTTATACACAGCGTATTACGGTGGAGAGAGCCCCGAAAATCAAGGTTCCGGTTCTAACGTTGCCACCAATTCTCTGCACGACCTCTCTACGAGGTATTTCCTCTCTCTCGGCAACTCAGTTTCCTCTTCTGTAAAATGAGGGATTGCACTGACCCCGTGAGCAAAGGGCAGCTCCCAGCTCGTTCGGCGCCTGCTCCTGCCCCCCACCCAGCCCTTCTTGGCATAACCCCAATTGGGAGTGGTCTCTCCACTGGCCAAATTCTAGGACATTTTATTGGTCCAGAAATTCAGGGCCTAGAGCTTTTTTTCACTGGTAAATGAAGAGAGTTAAGGCCAGTGCTTATATTAAAGATCTCTCTCTCAGCTGGGCATGAGGCCTTCCATTTAGTAAGGGGACCCTCCCACACTCTTCCCTATTTTACACTCTGTCTAGCAGGGACTACAGTGAAGCCTAGGGAAAGGAGGACACTGGATAATTTGGCTGAACAAAGCAGATTCTCTGTGTGGTCCGACCTGGCTCAGAAGAAGGTCAAAGCACCAGCTGATCCCAGTTTTATACCCAATGGCAGATGCAGGAAAGGATTCATGTGTTCGAGGCCTCTCTGGCTCAGAATCCCCTTACCCCTCGCTCCTGTCCTCTTCTCTCCCAAGTCAGCAGCACAGAGCCGGGCCTCCAGAAAATGTGCTCAGATTGATGGAATGAGGTGGGGAAAAATGTTTATGAAAGACATACAAGACATACAGAGGGGGTGCCCAGGTGGCTCAGTCGGTTAAGGCTCCAACTCTTGGTTTCGGCTCGGGTCATGATCTCACAGATCCTGGGATTGAGTCCCACGTAGGGCTCCGCACTGATCATGAAGCCTGCTTGAGATTTTCTCTCATCTCTCTCTCTGCCCCTCTCCCACCCACCCACACACACACTCTCTCTCTCTCTGCCCTTCTCCCGCTCATGCTTTCTCTCTCAAAATAAATGAACTTAAAAAAAAAAAGACATACAGAGGAGTACACATGTCGCCAAGGATGACTTTGGCTGTATGACTGTTCTTAAGCAGAACAAAGGCAGGACACCAAGAAATGGGAAGAATGTTCTTTCAAGTATATTTTTGCCTCGTGACTGCAGCTTCTGCTTTAAAGACTAAGATACAGGTTTTGAGAGTAATGCCCAGTGATAGGGTCTTGCTCCAGAGTGCGACTAATTCTTTGGGGGAAACTGTTTCCCCAAGAGAGCATCGAAGAGGGTGGGAGAGGCCGTACATCCTCTTCTCATGCGGTATCTCCGTTCAAAGAAGTGCAACGGAGGAATGCTCGAGCCCTTGGCCGGTGTCGTCTCAGGCCAGGGGCCTGGTATGTTTCCAAATGGTTATGTCTCTCTTAACAAAACAGGGAAAGCCTAAATTCGGGTGTCACATGGGCCCCCCAACACCAGGGCAGCTCTGGAGCTCAGCAGAACCGGTGGCAAGATGCAGGGGGCTTTATCTGCCTCTGCAAAAGATCGGCTTGGTGGAATTAGGTTTCCTGTAAGGTGTTTTCCTGACTCAGGCATGTCCCAGATGGGCCCATGTGTCTTGAGGCCCCAGGCAAGCGTCCAAGTCGTGCCATCGTGAATTGCTCTTACAGGAAAAGGAGCCTGTTTCAACTTTCTATACTTCTTAAAGTGTTACTTTGATTAGACAGGAGATAGCGGTGTGTTTAACGATATTACTATTATTACTCTGTCATGGTTATATTTTTAAATTATGCTTTCTCTACCCTTTGCCAAGAGCAAAGGAGAACACACATTTGCACTGCAAAACCAACCAAAGCTGTGTAGGGTTGGCCCAGACAGGTTTGCAAATGTCTGCTAGGCCCTTGCAAGTCTGCTAGAGACTTGCAAATAGGAAGTCTCTCCCTATCCCCAGGTCAGGGGGCTATGATGTTTTTTAAAAATAAATACAAACTCTTTATAAAAAAAAGGAAGTTTTATTATCGCTATAAAAGTAATGAATTTTGTTGTTTGTACAAGTATTACTTGGAAAATACATAAAAGTATAAAGGGAAGAACAGATATCATCTATAATACTAGAACCCACAAATAACCACTATTAAATTTTAATATATTTCTTCCTAGCCTTTTCTCTAAATATTGATACAAAACTATGGATGCAAAATGTCCCCAATACACTCGTATTACATATTCAGGAACATATTGCAAAAATAATTTTGTACCTTACTTTTTATTACTTTATCATATCGCAACCCACAGATAAGCATTATAGGATTTTTGGTGTGCTCCCTCCAGCCTCTTATCTGTATATTGATACAAAACCATGCATGCAAAATGCTCCCAATATATTTATACTGCATATTAGGAACACATCGCAAAAATAGTTCAGCATCTTTCTTTGACAGACTCTTGGTATACTTTCTCCTAGCCTTCTTTCCATATTATTGATGCAAGACTATGAATGCAAAATGTTCCCAATACATTTATATTACATATTAGGAACACATCGCAAAAATAGTTCAGCATCTTCCTCTGATCATGTGTGCCGCCCGAGATCACCACTATTAAGGTTGTGATCTATTTCCTTCCAGCCTTTTATCTCCATATTGAAACCAAACTGCACACGGAATGCTCCCTATACTCCTAGATTGCATAGATGGAAACTGCGAGCACTTTGCATGTTTCTGTTAGCATCACGTATTTCGTCAGGGGCACAGTCTCGTGTTACTTACTAGATGCACCATATTTTATTTACCCCATCCTTCATTGTTGATCACCAGGATGTTCCTAATTTCCATCCTTACAAATCCTAAACTGAGCTTTTTTATGGATTCTTTTTCTGTGGCTTTTTGTTCATGCAGTTTTTGTTGTTTCTTGACCATTTTTAGAGGGTCAACATATTAACGATGAGCCCCCTTATGTCTCAGTGCTTACAGCTAATGTATTTCCAGTTGTTTGCTTGAGCAGAAATCCTTTAACATTCTGGCACGAATATAGAAGTTTCCATTCATTAGAAAGAAACTTAAAGTCTGACCCCCGCTTCCCATGAAACTACGAAAATACAACTCAGCCCCTTCTCCTGCCGTGGCAGCCACGTTCTTCCTTGCTTAGGGCCCACTTTTTCCCGATCTTTTCATCAGCTGGTCTTGCAATACTTACCAGCCGTATTGCTGTGAAGAGGAGTGGCTCCCAGACCTTTCAGTTATCAATCTGTCACAAGTGCACAGTGGTCTCTCGTGACATGATGATCCCCGAGATGTCTGAGGTCTGTGCATCCTTGACCCAAATTTTCTGGGTTGCCCGTGACCCCTAAAGGCTTTTTAGAGAATTATGTTTGACAACATAACAAAACAACACGGCATAACAAACACACAGGGAAAAGGAGAGACAGAAGAGACTCCAGCTCAAATCCCAGCACCTTAGGCAACAGGTATGTTTGTCTTGCATGGTCTTTCCAGTCAGTGTCTGCTCCTGTTTAGACCTACATTTCCATCATGGTGTCCACATGATTTTATGTCCTGATTTGTAAAACTTGGTTATCATAAGCATTTTCCAGGTTTCCACATAGGCTTTATAATTATTACTTGTAACAGCCGAAAAAGGTTCCACTGAGTGAGTGACCACATTAAGTTAACCCCTATGGTTGAACATTCCACTTGTTTCCTTAAGGTTAATTTGGTTGAATCTATAGAAAGTAACAACATGGGCCACAGATTCTAATGAACTCCAAGCATTTGTGGGTTGTACATATCTACTTGTACACGGCTGGGTACTTTAGTCACTATTTCCTCATCCTGGGGCCAAATCTTGGGCCTCCCCCAGGAAGTGCTCAGGGTGTAGGCAAAAGCTCATTATAAGACTGATCAATATCACCTTGAATTTTTTTAACCAAACGAATTCATTTCCGACTCTAGTCACTACTGTGACTAGAGGGTATATAAGTAAGCACCGCATGAGGTCTGGAGGGAGAGGCTTGAGACCAGCCTGAGCCAAATCCCTAACCTCCAGAAGCCCCAGTCTTCTTGTTTGTAATTGGTTCTTTTGACTGCCTTATCCTATTTTTCTCTTGTTACAAGTAGAAAATGTGAAAATATTTGCAAAAACATGTAAAAGCACGCTACAACCGCAAGGTGCTGGGATTACTGGGATTCTGACTATTGCGGTTTTTGTGACCAAGACCTTTAAAAGATCTGGTCTTGGGAGAACGGTCCGGTCCGGAGAGCGGGTGGAGGTGGGGAAAGGCGAACAGGTGAAGGAGCTGCCTCAGCAGAATCACACTTCAAAGCAATGAGGACTCCCAGCTCTGTTCTCAGCTCCCAGACCAACAGCGGTAGCGGTGGCGGCGGTGAAGCCCCGGCCACCTCCCCCCCTTCCCCAACCCCACCCCCCACCAGCTGCCCAGATTGTTGAGCTAGTAAGGGGGAGAGCTCCAAAGCCTGAGCCACTACAGGAAATGGAGATCTTTTCAGGGCTCCTCCCTAATGGCTCGATTTACTATCCTGCGGGGGTGGGGGTGGGGGGGTGGTTAAGGCTTTTTGAACTTGCCAAAGAGATCAATTGTGGAGGAGGGGAGGGAGGCTAAGGTGGTGGCTAGGTGAAATGGGGTGTTAGAGATGACAGATATTTGTTCATTCACTGAGCAGTAACTAGTGGGCAGGGTGAGTGGGGTAGAGGGGGCAAGGAGATATACATTTGCTAGAATTGGGGTGTGTGTGTAAGAATATAGATGTATCTGTATACATATATACTTTTTTAAGATTAATGTAATCATTCAAAATACATATGCATATATAAAATTTTAGGGTTATGACGCTAAGTTATGCTGCAGGCCAATGGGAAAACAGATTTCTAAAAGTTTATGCCAACTTGGATATAGCCTTCGGTTCAAGTCTTTCAGGCCTATCGATAAACTCATTGATCTCCCCGCCCCCAAAATGCTTTTTGAACCTATTTTTACTTTCCTCTTGCACTGTCTCTTGGCAAAGCTGTGTAGAAGTGAACTCCCACCTGCGTGGGAGCACTTTTTTCCAAGTGTTGCCCTGAGCTCTAGGGCCCAGGATCCGGGAGAAATGAATCTGCTGCCCCATCTGCCTCGAGGGTTGCATAGGTATGGTGTTTTAAAACAGCAAAATAATTTGAACTGCAGAGTCCTTCTTAGGTCTTTTTAATTGGACAGTTGCCTGTATTAAAGGAAATCAAAAGCAGCATACAATCACTCCATCTCTCAGCACGGGAGTGTATCCAACTGTTTTCCTGTTTGGGGTTCCATTTTAGTCCTTGTCTGCACGCCCGCATAAATTTGTACGGAGTTGCAACCACTGCCTTTTTGTGTGGCCCTGGTTATTGGCATCTAGTTTCCCAAGTAACACTGACACACATCTGTTCAAATCAATTGACGTTCCCATCATAACTGACTCATTTGGCGGGAAAACCAAGTTGAACATGCCAGTTGGAACAAAGATGCGTGGGTATGGGGGAGCAGCAGGGAGAAAGAAATGGTGGGAGAGGGTATTTTGTCTTACAGATCATAAAACATTTTCCAATAACATTTTTAAGGGATGTATAATATTACACTCAGTGATTATATTTTACCCCATGTCGTGGGACACTTGGGTGGTTTTCAATACCTAGTGAGTTAAAAATGCATATAAATTACAGACTTTAAGAGACGATTGTATTTTCTTGAAACAGGAGTCTTCTGCGTCCAGATCCCGGCCAAGAGTGTTGACGTAGTGTGCCTTTGTTGGGGGGGGGGGGGGGGGGGGAGTCAGTACTGCTAACTGGAGATGCTGGATGCCTTCAAAAAAAAATTCCTGTGATTAAATTTGTCTTAAGATTATGTTCAGTTATAGATCATAAAAGCTACCTGTATATCTTAATCCACAACTTAATGTCCATTTTTGAATTTAGAGCTAGACTAGGCTTTTCGTAGTTTGAGAGCCGCGTCTGCCTAACGGACTGAATACAGTGCTGTGTGCACGGAGCTTCCTCACTAACAGATAACACGTGTTGGGAAAAAACCGAGAAAACAATGGAAAGGTGCCTCCTTGAAGGTGTAACACTGGATCGAGGGATCAGCCCACTATAAATTGATTCGCTTTACACAAGTCTCCCACACGTCATGATGCACATTCAGCAGTGTTGAAAAAACAATTTTAAAGAATACCTTGGAGAGTTGCTAAAGAGAATTTATAGTCCGGAACGAATTGCCATCTTCTTCATTAACACCGAAATGTTTGACTAAAATATTGCTTTATTCACATTTTTGTCCTTGGAGGAAAATCTAGGCACACTGCAACTTGGACCGCGTGGCTAATGGTGCGAGATGAATGTTTTAAGTCAGCAAAGGGCACCGCGCAGTCCGAGGGCGGAGTGGACGCCCTGGACCTCGAGGCCCCTGGGGGGGGGGGGGGGCATGGAGAGGAGGCCCGGCGTCGGGAAGGCAACGCCCCCCGCCCCCCTGCCCTCCCTCCGCCCCGCGCGGCTCCCCGCCGGCCACCCGCTCACCTGGGTCCTGCGGCTGCCCACCGGAGGGAGCCAGAAGGCGCGGGCACCGTCCCCCGGGGGAGGGGGGGGGGGGAGGCTGGGCGCCGGCTGCCACCGGGCCTCCTTCTGGCCCGAGGGGCGCCAGTACAGAGCGGGGAGAGGGGGAGAAGGGAGGCCGGTGAGAGGCTGGAAGGCCGCTGCGAGGTGCCTCCCCGACCCCCGGGGGGCGCAGAGGCAAGGCGGGCGCTGGAACCCGTTCGCCGGCCAGGCCCCGGGACCGCGCGCCGGAGGGGTCCCGGCGGCGGCGAGCGGGCGGGGCCCGGGTGGCTGCGCCCCGGGGAGCCCGAGGGGCCGCGGCGGCCGGAAGGGCCCCAAAGCGCCCCGCGCCCGCCCCAGGCGCAAGGGAGTCTGGGAGCGCGGCCGCGTGGGCGCCGGGGCCTGACCGACTCTTCGCTCGGGGCCGCCCGGAACCCCCCCGGAACCCCGGCCTCCCCGCACCGCAGATCTGCCAGACTGCCAGGGCCCCGGCCCCGGCCCCGGCCCCCGCGAGGCCAGTTCGAGGCAGCCCGCGCCCGCCAGGGGGGCTTTTGGTGTTTTGTTTCTTCTAAGAGGACCTAAAGTGTGGGGAGGACGCCACACCTCCCTTTGTCCTCTACCTGTCCGTGCGCCAGGTCAAAAGCCCTGCACAGCTTTAGTGGCTTCCACAGATAAAGTAAGGCCTCAACCAGGGGATCAGCCGTCTTTTCTCTAGGCCGACTATCCCGGCTCTATCCCGCCCCTAGCCGACCGGGACCCCCTGTGAGGGGTGCAGGTGGCTCTAGAGGTCGATGGCTGTGCGACACGAACGAGCCGCAGTGTCGGAGTTTGGAGGCACGAAGGGCCCCTGGATCGACAGCTCGGGTGCTGCCGTTTTCTTGGGAAGTGTCAAGCCAGTACCTTGCCAGCGGGGTAACAATCTCTTTTCTGTGAGGCCCCTGGAGCGACAAAGGTGGCCTTGGGGCAGCGCCTCCAGAGTGGAATTCTGGGACCAGATTTGGCGACATAAGGCAAGAAGCAGCTAGAAAACGCAGAGCCTCATCCCGGAGCCACCCCCCTCCGGCCCTTGCTCTGCTGCAGGCCTCAGATCGGGCAGGTCAGGGCCTTCCCACCCGCATGCTAGGCCTCGCCCGGATCCCTCGTTGCCCAACCCCAAGGAAGGTCCCCGCCACACAGCTGGGGAGGGGGCGGGAGGGAAAGAGGGTGTCGGGAAGGGGCGGAAACGTGAATCTTTCCTGCACTCCAAAGCCCTCTCCACATGCAGGATGTGAGCCCGGTTCCCAGGAGCCACAGAGTGGCCTGGGAACTGCTTGCAGCGGGTCACCTTTCCTGCCACCTCTCGCTCCTTTTCCAATATCCAGCCCTCCTTGACTTGTTGGGCCTTGAAGGTAGTCCTTTTTGTCGTGTGGGTGGTATTCTAAGTGATCGGGAAGGGATCTTTGCAATCGTTTACATTTTACCTGGGCAGGGAAAGGGGTGCTACGAGGAAGCATCTTTCACAGCCATTTACGTATCCAAAGACGGGCAACCGTTTGAGGGACAGCAAATGCGCCACGCGCTAGTCCCGGGCCTAGCTGCTCGCTCCTCCCGGGGCGGACACGGCAGGCGCCGCACTAGGACTTACCTGGCGGCTGGGCCCGTGCGGCTGTCCCAGCCTTGCCCGGGCAGCAGAAACAATACTCCAGAGCACCGATCGCCCACTGCAGTACTGTTCCCGCTGCTAGGGCACGGCTGAGAGCGGGCCACCGCGTCCCTGCTCGGCGCTCAACGCCTGCGCGCAGCCGTCGACCACCCCCCTCCCCGAAGTCGTCGCACAGCCCTGGCCCTCTCCCCGGACTATGGCGGTGCCTCGAGGGCGGGGAGAGGCGTAGAGGGAAGAGGAAGAGAGACCGAAGCCCCCGCCCACCTACCTGCTCCCGAACTGGCCTTTGGGAGCGGGCGCCCCGCGGGACCCCACGTCCAGCAGAACCCAACCTTCCAACTTCCCCGCGAGGGGGTATAGCAGCGCCTCACGTTTTGAACCGTTTAAAGCACTTCAAAACATGAATTGCTGCTGCATCCCCTCGGAGTCAACGAAGGGGATTCGTTCTGGGGTACCTGCAGGTGGAGAAAGACATGATGACTGGAAGGAAGCCCCGTCAAGTCCCGCCCGAAGGCGAGGAACAAAGCAAAACGCAGGACTAAGACACGTCATTCCAGATCGACGTACTTTTTAGAACTTCACCGCGTGACTTCCAGGACTGGCAGGTGGAGCGAAGGGTGTGGCTCTCAGTATTTTTTTCCCAGAGGCTGAATCTTGGAAAAGTGTAGGGTGAAAATCAGAGGGGTGGGAGTCAGGAATGAAGGTGGGAAAGAATCTTACCTCTGAGAGTAATAATAATAAGATAAAATAAATTGAGGCGCTTTGGCAATATCCGGGTCACTCTTGCCAGCTTTAAAGTATTAGGGAAACGTCTTCCTGCTGCAGGCTATGAACCGTAAGTCTCATTTAATGTCCCCATTAAAAAAAAAAAAAAGAAACTTTTCACTTATTGATTAAAGGTGATAACCAAAATGTCTCTGGCAGCTTCAGCTGATTCTAACACATAAGAGAGCTGGGAAACACAGCTGGTCCATACGAGCATCCGAGGTCCTTTTTAACCCCCTAGTGCCCCATTCTTGCAGCAAACGCCCTGCTTTGAGCTCTTCCCTCGAGGCACCAAAGAATGAGAGATAACTGCCCCTAAATAAGATACCTGGATGTTTACGTATAAACCTGGCTATTCAAAGTTATTTATAAATAATTTATACCTTTCAATGTCACCTATCAAAACAAATCAAAGCATTTTAAATACTTGATGTCAATTCACTCCTTCCTGTGTCAAGCAGTTCCACAGAAACTATTTCATGTCCTGAAATGGCCGGCACAGTGCATACTCCTTAATGATTAACTCATTAGATACCACTTTTTTCCCTTCTTAAAATGGACACCCATCAGCAATAAGTTACAAGGCACCCACTCCCCCTCCTTTAAACGAAATAGTCAATTAAGCAGAGAAGAAACTACTCTGTAACCTCAACCACACACCTAAAATTTAAAACAACAAAGCCACCACAAAACTCTAATGGGTTCGCAAATTAAAATACGTTTCAATACAAGTAGCGGACACTTGAAGCATCCAACCAAATCTGCTAAGTGTCTTGGTTCACTTAAAAATCACGACGGTGTTTCAGAGCCAGTACAAGGGATGTCGTGTCCTACTTACTGGTTGGTAAAACGAGCAGAGTATTTAATCAGACTAACAACAACATTCCTAACACCAGACAGAGACCCAGTGTTACCAATTACACTGCTTATGTCACGGTAAACACGGTTATTAATATAGCAACTCCACTCCCTCAACTGGGACATACAGTTAAGTGTTTCTAAATTCCATCTCGTTCTGGCTATGTTATGTACAAACAACTCTTATAGTGACTTTTGGGATTAATGGTGAAAAACGTCCTTGGTTGCCCTTAAAAAGAAAGAAAAACATGTTTAGCAAATGTACAGTTATATTTTGAAACTCCACAACCCTCTCCCAATTAAATATTTACGTTCCACACAAACATGTGAAGCATCACATCAGATGTTAAAGTCATCCCTAATTTCACATTTCCTTAGTTGACTACTTAGCAAAACAAAAGTTTATTCGAAATAGCAATGGTGTCAAAGGCGAAGGACCCGTCCAGATCGCTCTGCAAACTCACCGGAATTGAATTCATTTGTACCTTTCACTTAACCCCTTTCTTCTCTCCCAGTGACAGGACAACGACTTACATTCCTAAAGAGGCACCTCGATCCCCTACTTTACAGATTTCCCTTTAGACTGAAATTTACTTACGAAAACAGATTACAAAGAGGCGTCTGGTCACTTCAGGAGATGGTCAGTCGCTGATACAATAGACAAAGAATCGATACTTTCGAGTGGCCCATAGCCCCACCCCCTGACGAACTGAACTGTGTTCGGCCAAATCATTTAAGAGCCAAAGAATACGCCTCTTCTTCCGTTCATATTTTACAACGTTTTGTCTTAATTTTGCAAATGCCTTCTTCCCCACGCCCCAAACACACGATGTACCTTCCCTTGGCGCGTTCCTGCCAAACTTTCCTAATGTCAAGTTTCCTCCAGGGAAAACTAAACATCTTTGAAAGTTTTAATTGGGAAAAGACAATGCGAAATTAACCACATTTCTTTCTAACACATATTTGCCTGCTTGCATATAAGAGCCACGAAAAGTCCATTTACAGTCTGTCAAAACCGGTGGCTCCCGACCCTGGCGAGGCTGACAGTCGGTCACTGCCCCTCTACTCGGTTTGCTCTCCCCACCCCTCCATGTTAGCTTTTCTCCAGCCCGTTTCCTAAGAATTTTCCCTGCCGTAGTCGTGTGCTAAACACTTTCAAGGTCTGTTTCGCCCGCACCCTGGCCCACAACGCGCTTTACAACCCCAAAGCAACACTGAACTTTTTCAGCATTGTCACCAGATTTTTTTTTTCCAGTCTGCCGTAACCAACGTTACTAGCGGGGAAGACGCCAGCCAACAAGTCCCTTTTAAAAAAAATCGCATGTCACCTCTCGCTCCACTCGAAAATGGCGCCGAAATCGAAGAACTTCTTAAATTTCATTGTCAGCTTTTTGCAAAGGTTTCTGGGATTTTCCTGCGAAGCTGCTTCGCCTGGTCTGAGAGCTAGCGAACGAGCAAGCAAGCAAGCAAAAGAGAGAGGGAGGAACGGGGTGGGGGTGGGGGGAGCACACAGACAGTGAGAGAGCGGGGCCAGGCGGGGAGCAGGACCGGGACTTGGGAGACCGCGAGGTCGCGGGGCGCGGGGGCCGGGCACCGAGCAACGGGGACCGGGGCGCCGGGAGCCGGGGTGGCGGCGCTGAGGGCGCGCTCTCGCGCTGGCTTCGGCGAAGCTCGGAGAGCGGCGTGGCGGAGGCGGAGCGGAGCGAGGGCCGGAGCTGTGCACGCACGGGAGGCGAGCGGGGAGCCAGCGGAGAGCCTCCGGCAGCGGCCCTAGAAAAAGCCGGCTCCGGGGGCGTGGCCACGCGGTGCTCACGCTCCCACCCCCCCCTCAACCCCTCCCCGTCCCGCGCGCCTCTCCCGGGCCCGGGGGCGGAAGGGGGGGGGAGGGGGCGAGGGGAGCGGCGAGGAGGGGGGGTGTGCGGGCGCTCGACGCCACAGCCTGGGCCCGCAGCCGCCAAGGGCCGAGGGGGGCACTGGGCGCGCGGAGTAGCCGATGCAGAGCCGAGTAGCGGGCTTCAGGGAGAAAAGAAAGAGTGTGGAAAATGGCAAAGCCAGGGGCTCTAGGTAGCGCGGCGTGCACCCAGAGACCGACAAGACGGTCGCCGCCCCACGCCCATCGGTCCCCTCGCGGTGCCCTCTGAGCTGCCGGAAGGGAGTAAGGTGGCTGAGCAAAGACCCCCCCCCCCCCCGGCGCTGAGCTCGCTGGGGGTGTCTGAAAAGGTTTGGGGAGGAGATGGGGGTCTGGGACCGCGTGAGTGAGGCTCTCCCCACGCGAGTCCAGACTTATTGGGACTCCCCGGCCCCCGCCGTCTGGCCAAGCTCTCAGGGAGAGAGGCCCCTGGCACGAGGGGATCCCCGAACAGGCTGGCCTTCCGCACTGGGGGACATAGCACGGAGGGAGGGAGCAGTTGTCTACCCAAGCCCCATTCCAAGAAGGGAAGCTGATTTTAAGACGAAGTGGGGATACAGGAGGGGAAGAGCCCTTATTGTGGGTGCTGTTCGGGACGGAGAGTTAATTTCCTTAGGTGTGAGAATGGTGAAGACAAGTACGAGAACGTCCCTACACTTAGAAGATGCACGCTGAAGTGCAGAGGTGAAAAGTCACAAAGTCTGCAATTTTCAAATGATGCAGCGAACACACGCTCGCGCGCGCGCGCACACACACACACACACACACAGAGGAAGCAAGTGTTGCAATAGGGCAACAGTTGTTATATCCAAGTTGGGGGGGGGGGTGGTAAACAGACCGTTCCTCTTGTTGTTCTTTCAACTTTTCTGCATATTTGCAAAGTGTCAAAATAAACATTTTGTGAGCCATCCTTATGAAGTAGTGCCTAAACGCTGTCTATGAGCGCGGCTTCTTTCTCTCTGCCCGTCCCGGGTGGGACAAATCCGCCAGCAAGCAGGACTCCAAGCGAGCCGGCTCCGGACGGGAAGGGCAGTGGGTAGCGCGGCCCGCGGCGGCCACAGCCCGGGACACCGCACGAAGGAGGGCTGGGGCCCCGGGGCCCTCGGGGCAGGTGGGCAGCTAGGCGCACCGCGCGGCTGAGGAACTGCCCGGCGCGATCGCTGGGACCGGGGCCGCCCCGGCGGCTCTCGGCGACCCCGGGTCCCACTCCGGCTGGGTGGACTCCGCCGTGCCTGGCCGCCTGCGCCGCGGACGAGCGAGGAGAGCAGTGGGCCGCGGGGAGCAGAGCCGCGCGCTGACACCGCCGCCGCGGCCCGGGTCCCCCGCACTCCCCGAGGGAGGCCGAGGCTGTCGCGGCCTGCGTCCAGCGCCTGAGAGCGGGGTGGTGGAGGAGCGCGCGCGGGCGCTGGAAAAAAAAAAAATCAGGTGCGGAAAGAAAATGGAACAGTGGCACACACACGCACGCACACACACGCACGCAGGAAATCAGTACACAGAAATAGAACCACGGATTCCACCGTGCTCGGCTCTCGAGTTTCTTGAGCTCCTTAACTCTCGCATGCATTTTACTGTCATGTTTCTGTAGGTCTGATGTAAAAAGTTTAATTTCTTTGCCAGAGCGATCTCGCAGACCCAAGGCGTTGCAAGTGCTGCGCGGCCTTTCGCTGGTGTCTGCGGCTTTTTTTTTTTTTTTTTTTTTTAGAGGTGGGGGGGGAGGGAGAATGGAGTCTAACAGGGTCTGCAAAGGCTTTAAAAAAATATCCAAGAGGATTGTACGACTAAGATTGGGTTTTCAGGAAGGGTTTTAAAACTGCAGTGACTTGTACGGCTTCGGTGGGCGCTAAAAACTTATTACTGAACTACAGTTTCCCTATTAAAGTCTTCAGAACTCTTCGTGGACAGGCTGAAAGCTTGCCGGTCCGTCAGACGTGACTGAACAAGCTTCTAAATCCTCAGATCATTTATAAAGCTCCAGTGTCCTTGGGGTGAAAGACTTCTCTGGGCTTTTAAGGCTCGGCTTCGTGGGTAAATTTGCTTATGTTGATCTAACTGCATGTAAGCATTTATTCTCCTACCTAGATTAGTAGCAGGGCAGAAGATTCCAGCACCTTAAGACAAAAGTCGAGTTTGTGGCACGTCCTGTAAAGAAAAATTGCAACAGCTTTCTTTATTAACCGCTCTTTGCTACATCAGCAAATTAGAGAGCCAGTTGAATATTGATGAATTCTTTGAGGGTGAGTAACATGGCCCCAGGCCGCAGAAAGTGAGGGAGGGCAGGCTTAAGTATTTACTCAAGTGAACAATCTTCAAATATTTTTCGAATATGATGTCTCAAGGATTTTCTTAGGTTTTCTTAGGACCTCTGGAGCAAACCCTAATTCTGCAAATGGCTTCTCATTTTAGTAGGCCCTTCCCAACTGGACAAACTCGCAGGACTTAAATTGCCCTCCGAAGTGCTTAGAAACTCGTCCTGGGATTAGAACCCTGCTCGACTCAGCAGCGGCCGGGCCCCACGTCAGGGAGGCCCTCCACCGCTAGTGAGGCAACTTCTCACTGGGCCACTGGGACCCCAAAACGAAAGGGACGTCAGCCACTGTTTATTGTCATCTCTAAAGGACTGTTTCCAAGCTAGTGGTTTTCAGGAAAATAGCACATATTTTTTCTTCCTGGAGTCTACCATGAAACATTCAGAAATTACCTTGCTAAGAAATACTTAGAGTCAGCGGAGGGAGGGGAATTTAGCAATAGCTTTGAAGGGTCTGAAAGTGCAGCTGAGAAAAATAAATTAGCTCTAGACTGGAGATACTCAGCAAGGAAGTTACGCACAACAAGGTATTTGGAGTAATCTCTGGAAAAGTGTTTTCTGAAAAGCCATTGCGAATGGATGTTTGGAAATAGGTACTAAAGAAAGGAGTTGTAAAGAAAATGTCTGTATCTTGGCATGTTCATTTTAAATAGAAATGTCTCTTATGATTACGTGTTTCATGAAGGCCTTGAGTTAGGTAAACAAGACTTTCCTTATGTTGTAAATATCCAGAAGTCTTCGGAGAGATAAAATCAGGATAGAGTTACAGATTTAACAGAAAGAAAACAACCGGGATCGTGTTATGAAGCTTCTACTGTGTTATTTGTAAAGGCTTTTTTTTTCAGGGTTCAAGTAAAGGCTAGTAGCGAGCAGTAATCTGTCAGATTAAACAAAAAAAGATAGGGCCATTTGGTAATTTTTGCACTTTATGAAATTAGTTATGATAAAAAAAATTGCTTTTTGCAAAACTTAGAACTTTGGGGGGAAAATTCAAATCTTAAACTTCTCCCACCCCCATGATCTCACCAGGAAAAAGTAGAATGAATTAGTACATTTTTCCTTTCTGCCAAAGAGGAGCTTAGTAAATCCTTGATGGCTGTTGCTTTTGATTTCAAGGTCTCTTTTCCATCCTCAAAGACGCAGAATCACTGCCTTGAGTGCTGCAGGGATTTCTTCTTTAAACACAGCATGTTTTTCTTGTTGGGTGTGCACTATTATTGTCTTAATTATTCCTGGATTTTTGCCCACTGAATCAAAGACTGTCTCAGATGACAGAAATGATCGGACCTTGGCGCAAAGGAAGGCCACAATGAAGGGGCACAGGGTGGCCTCATTCGCTTCTCCGTGCTGGCCCTACAGTGTCACTGTCCTACAAGTGAGCATGACTTTGTGCAGCGTATGAACTGATAGAGCAAAGCGCAATGAGAGGGATGTGGAAATAGAAAACCCATCTCCTATGTACAAGGATAGGAGTTCAAGTGTAGTCCCAGGCTAGATTTTGACACTTGCTTTCACTCTAAACGTTATGATCATCAGTTTCTAACCTTACACTTCTGGCACTTTCCTTGAGTCTTACCTGATTATGAAAAAGAGAGAAGGGAAAAAAACCAGTATAGATCAATGTCAACACGTCAAATGTGACTGTGTTCAGGAAGCTGAAGTGCATTCGGACAGTTGGTTGCTCCATTTATACAAAAAAAGTTTTAAAAGCCCCAAAGTGATCAGCACCAAGGAGGTCCCGTAAAAAAGCACAGAGCTCTGCCAAGTCTGAATGACTTCACTTTTAGGATCTTGCTATATAAAGGAAAACGCTCCTGGGGGCAAATAAGATCTTGCTGGGCAGAGGGAGGAGGAGGGAACAGGAAATTGAAGGTGCTAAGGGGTGCTATCTTTGTTTCAAACCGAGATGTGTTTTCCAAACCATGAAATACTTTGTTGAAATAGGGAAGGAGGAAAAGTCAGTATGTCTAACTGAAACATTTACATTAAAGCTGTTAACACTGAACGATCCGGGACTCACAGGCAGCTCTCCTTCTTGTCCCCGTAACATAACGGCTGGCATTTAAAAAAAAAAAAAAAAAAAAAAGACTTAATAGGCAGAATTTCTAGGACTGGTGGAAAATGTCATTTTTTTTCACTTCCTGTCTCCTAAAATAAGTCTTGGGTTTAAAATTGGGTGGGATTTTGTAGTAGCTACTGAGCAGGGTGAGCCCCATCCATCGGCATGGAATACAGCTGGACGTGTAGACCCAGTTTTCATTTTTAGCATTTGCCCTAAACCCAGGGCTCAGCATCTTTCTTAGTCCAGTGTCCCCAGGGGATACCTAGGCCACAGACAAGGAGGAGGGGGAGAGAGAGAGCCAGGGCAGAAGAGAGACCAAAGGAAGATGAAAAAGAAAAAAGAAAACCAAATCCTTCTCCTCCACTCCTGCCTCTTAGTTCAAACCCTCGATCTGTGCCACTGGGTCACCAAGGTCACCTTCTCAGTCTCCCCACTCATCTCCCAGCTGAGTTTTGCCCCCCTCCTAGGGGTCCCCTAAGTTCTACTCTGAAAACACAATTCTGCTTAAATGTAAGCGATGTAAGCAATGTAAGAAATGTAATCCTTGGCACAAAAATCACACAAGTAAAGGGAACCCTTGAATGTGGCCTTCAGGGCCCTCTTCAGCCTGGCTCCAATTTGCCCCTCTGGTTGTGCCCCCACCCTCCGGCCGCACCTTCTTTGTGTTTCCCTGCCCAAGATGTCTGTTCTTCCTATTTCCTCATCCCTCAAGGCCCAACTCAAAGGCCGCCTCCTCCTTGAAGCCTTCTCATATGACCTCAGAGTGGAGTTAACTGCCTCTGCCCTGCCCTGTCTGAGCACGTTAATAAAGTTAGTTACTCTGAGTCTCTTCCTAGCAGATGACAAGCTCCCAGAGGATCGGACATGTCTATCTATGGGTATCTCTTGGCACTTTGCACAATTTTACCTCGCACCCTCATCTGGTGTCCAGTACATATTATTGGCCAAATAAAGGCACACCTGAGAAGGGATAAGAGGAAGTGGAGGGAGTGAGAAGGTTCCTGCTGGTGGTAAAGATTTTGGCCAACATCCTCAACAGTTGGCTTCGGTGGCCTTTGGTGCCCTTGGGACTGAATCTGAAACACATCTCCTTTAGTAATATGGAATTAATCTACTTTTAAATTAGCTACTCAGTCCTGTAAACCTTCTCCTGAAAACCTGTCATCATCATTTTATACTTAACAATTTTTTCATGTTTGTTTATTTTGAGAGAGAGAGAGAGAGAGAGAGAGAGAGAGAGAAAATGCACTCAAAGTGGGGAGAAGCAAAGAGAGACAGAGAATCCCAAGCAGGCTCCTTGCTGTCAGCACAGAGCCTGACACCGGGCTTGGTCTCATGAACCGTGAGATCACGACCTGAGCCGAAATCAGGAGTCTAGATGCTTAACCAACTGAGCTGCCCAGGCGGCCCATCATCATATACTTTTAGGTGTCAAGCTGGTCCTTGAAGGGAAGATGGAGTTTGGCCAGAATGGGGGAAACGATGTGGTCAGAGGCCAAGAGACAGAGAAGAGCTGGACAGAGGATATCTACTGGGGAATTAGTTGGAGATTGGGCAGGACAAATAGTGTCCATCCAATCTAGAACAAATAGACTATGGGAGGCGTGCAAGCAGGCACGGGAGTTTTCGCTTTACTTGCAAGGTGATGTGAAGCCTCCAAAGGGCCTTGAGTGGGGGTGTGATGTAACAAAGCAGTGTTTGCAACAGATTCACTTGGCTTACGTGGTCACTCTACAAACTTCGAACCGTGGCAAACCTCCGATGACCTCAATAATCGGAATGTGCTATGTTCCATGCCACACGGGAGTGAGTTTTCTTCTTAGGGAAGAGACACGATGGAAAAACACTATCTGTTGTATTTGCACGTCTAGCCCATCTCCTGATACATAGTAGGCATGCAAATACAACAGATAGTGTTCTTTCTCCCTCCCTCTTCCCCCCTTCCCTCCCTCTCTCACACACTGCGCGTGCACACGTCAAAATGCTCCCCAACAAGAACTTGACTGTCCTTCAAAGTTGATCAACTTCTTGTTAAATGACTCATAAAAATATGTTTTGAAATACCAGTGAATATCAGGCAAAAAAAAAAAAAATCACCGAAAGGATCCAGAAACTTCGCATCATGTGCCGATTTGATGGAATGGAGTGTCCCCATAGATGCTGTGACCGAAATATCACAAGCTATGTAGAGTTCAGGTGCATCTGAATATAATCAGAATATAATCCAAATAGAATCTCCACCCCAATGGAGCACAACTTCAGCAGACAATGAAATGCGAAATGAAAACGAGAATTAATTTGTAGTTTGGGTCACTTAAGAAGGCAGCTTTGAGAAGAGATTATTTTATTTTGGTTGCAGACTGTAAATTATTATAGGGAGTTGGTGTGGGAAGGTCATGGAGGTTGACTTTGGGTCAGTTTGTCCCTAAATTGACCCATCCTCTGTAGTGGGGAGGGACTTCCTCTAGCCCCAAAGAAACCAGTCTCACTCGCTGCATAGACTTGGTCACCAGCCTTTTTTTTTTTTTTTTTTTTTTTTTGGTATTTTGTTACGTAAATGCAGCTTAGAAAACAGACCAAATATTCTATGGGCATTACTTGGAAAATAAACTTTTCTTTTAAAGATGTGTGTGTGTGTGTGTATTGAAATAGGTATTTGGCTAAAAGTCAAAAATTTTGAAGCAACTTTAAGAGGTGAATAATTTACATTAGCATGGTGTTTATATAATAGGGCGCGTGTGACAAAGTTAAAATAACACTGAAAATAGCCTGGGCAATTTAAATATTCCTCCTAGTAACTGTAGACCATAAGTGCCTTCGAATGGCAGTCGTTTGGAGAGAACGGCAGGGCGTTTGTATGTTCCTTTACATCTGAAAACTGGCACTAGCATTTACTTCTCTGTCTCAGAGCAAGTCCCCCTTACCAGTCGGAGGACACCTACAAATGAAGGCTGACAAAGGAGGAAAAGGCCAGCCTGTCACTTCCCTTCTGGAAACCTGTTTAGGAATGCCCGCCCCCAATCCTCCCACCTGCTCCTGACCCCAGAGCGCCTCTCAGCCAGTGCTGGTTAGCAACCTGTGAGCTAGTCGCATTTCACGCATCACCCTTCGGGCAAGTCACAAGGACTTCCCCGAAGGCCAAGCCAGATGCTGGTGAGTTGGATTAGAGGCAAGCCAAAACCGGAAGTAGGAAGTGATGGGGAAAAATTGTGTTACTCTTAATATAGAAATCCATGAGCAAAACCCCCTGCCTCTTGATTTGGAAGACTGTTGGCCTGGTCTGAGTTGTACTGCGTTAGAGGATTGTTGACAGAATTTATATGATCCCTAACATGGGTGACATTGGAAACTACATTAGAATTTCTACCCGGTATCACCGTGCATATTGTTTGATTTACCTCGTATACTGTTTTCCTTTGGCTTTAACTGTTGTCATCAATGTCCCCTTGTAAAAACATATGGAAGCTTCCTCTGGGATGCTTTTCACCAATCAGTCAGTCCTGCAACTTGCGGCTTGTAAGACTTGTTTTCCCCGGAGAAGGAAAATAGAACTGACCAAGGCAAGGGTACAGTGACAGATGATGTGTTTCTCTACCCGGTCCGTGTCCTGCCATTCACTGTATTTTCATAAATAAGCTGAAGAATGTTGTATTTGTGGTTTGCCTGTATGACGGTCCCCAGTGATCCCCACCTCCTGGTGTTCCCCGCTGTGTGTAATCCCCTCCCCTTGTACACGGGCTGGAACTGGACACACGCTTCTAGCAAACAGAATATGGCAGAAGCGAGATGTCACCTCTGAGTTTGGATTACAAAAAGCCTGTGGCATCTAGTGTGGGCTCCTCCCCTCCCCTCCCCTCCCCTCCATCCCCTCCCCTCCCCTTCATTTCCTTCTATCACCACGATGATCATCATGATCGGGAACATCATCACCATCTTCCAAACCGCGAGAACATTCAGACAGCCTACGGAGAGGCCGACAGAGGGGAGCTGGGGCCTCCTGCCAACAGCCCCTTGAGTGAGCTTAGAAGTGGATCCTGCAACCCCAGTTGAGCCTTGAGGTGAATGCAGCTGCACTGAGGGCTTCGCTGCACATCCTGAGAGGCCCCGAGCGAGAAGCCCCAGCTAAGTTGTGCCAGATTCCCGACCCACAGATGCTGTAAGATCACAAATGGCTGTGGTTCGGAGTGATTTGTTGTTCAGTAATAGATAACGAGTACAGAATGTCTTGTGATTGTATAAGCGACTTTAAGTTGGTAAGCCAAAATCTGACCCAATACTTTATTTTCTTTTGAAAAAGTTGTAGAAAATCACAAAACTGAGTCTCTCTCTCTCCCTCCCCCTCCCTCTCTCCCTCTCCCTCTAACTCCTCTCTTTCCCCCTCTTCTCTCTTTCTCTGTTTTTTGGAAATAACTGTCATTACAATTTACTTTCTATTAATTTTATTTAGTTTTTTAGCAATCTTTATACCCAACGTGGGGCTCAAACTCACCACCCTGAGATCAAGATTCGCACGCTCTTCTGACTGAGCCAGCCAGGCGTCCCTATCATTACAATTTAAGTGGGATATCATAGAGATCAATCATAGGGATTAATACTGCTTAGAATTAAAGTGGGTTCTCTGAAAGTCTTCCCTTTATAATAAACACTTGTCCCTTGATAATGCATTTCTTATAAACACACACAGTGTGTGTGCCTCTGTGTGTGTGTATGTGTGTGCGCGTGTGTGTCTGAACAGCAGTGTCTTAGTGTAATGCCTCACCAGGCTATCATTACTGGTGGACGGATGCAGGGATGGGGGGACTTTCGTGCATCTCCAAAATGTGCTATTGGTTAAAATTAGGGATAAAAGACTTTTTGCCCTTGACATTAACATATACTTTACACACTTAAAAAAATTTGCTGTTTTCAGGTTATAGGAACCAAAAATTTAATGTTACTTTTGAGTCTCCTTTTATGCATGAAAAATCTCATTATGGCTCTAATCTTTTTTGGTGATTTAAAAAGTTGTGTGAAAATAAATATAATGTTTGTCATTTTAACCATTTTTAAGTGTACAGATTATGGCTCTAATTTTTTAAATTTAAATTTTATTTTAGAGAGACAGAGCGAGTGCAAGTGGGGGAGAGGGGTAGAGGGAGGGAGAGAGAGAGAGAGAGAGAGAGAGAGAGAGAGAGAATCTCAAGTTGACTCCACACTCAGTGCAGAGCCCCACATGGGGCTTTAATCCCACGACCCTGCGATCATGACCTGAGCCAAAATCAAGAGTGCGACACTCAACCGGCTGAGCCACCCAGGAACCCTCTGTAATTTTTTTAAAAGTGATCTCTACACCCATCATGGGGCTTGAACTTGCAACCCAAGATCAAGAGTCAGATGCTCTTCTGACTGAGCCAGCCAGGTGCCCCATGGCTCTAATTTTTAAATATTTGACAAGCAATTACCATAACAAACGGTTTCAGATAATTTTGGCTTTCCAGAGACGGAAAGAAAGATGAAAACTCTCATTTCCTTTGATGGCAATAAAACATTTCTTCTTATTACTGCAAATATGATGAACACTATGTGGAAGGTTTTTTTTTTTTTTTTATAAGTCGCACCCCCTTCAAAATGGAGTGAATATTACCACAGTAAAGGAGGAAAATACTTTTTTTTAAGCGTGGCATTTCAAAAGGTAAATAGGGGTGCCGGGTGCCTCAGTTGGTTAAACCTCCGGCTCTTGGTCTTGGCTCAGGTCCTGATCTCATGGTTCGTGAGATCGAGTCCTGCATCAGGCTCTGCACTGACAGCACAGAGCCTGTTTGGGATCTTCTCTCCTGCTCTCTCTGCCCGCCCTTCACCCACCAAAAAAATAAAGAAATAAACCTTTCAAAAGGTACATAATTTAGCCAGTTCAAAGTGCATTTTTTTGGTTACAGCAGTTTTATCTTCCCGTCTTTGGGATGGCTCCTATGCTTAGGAACTCTCCGCCCCTTCTTCAGTACCAGTCAACTGGACTGAGCACCGACTGAGTACCTTCATCAAGGGCCGTGTAAGAGAAAGGCGAACCAAAGAAGCAAACAAGTAGGAGAGGGTGCCCCGTGCTCAAGAAGGAGGCGGTCCAGTGCGGAAGAAGGGACACGCAGCCAAGATGGCCGCAGTACGCTTTCCCTAACTAATGACACATCCAAGTCAACGAGTGCAGACTACTCCTGAATTCTGACAACTCGTGCCTAATTATACCGAGACGTTTACCGGGCAAGATCTGATTCTTGACCACCATGTTGCTTTGCGTGTTTGTCCTTGCTGTTTCCTTTGCCTAGAATGCCCTTCCCCTCCAACTTCCCCTAGTGAAATTCTCTCTCTTGGCTTTATGGCCTAGTTCAAAGGCTCCCAATTCCATGGTGACTAGGCTTACTCCACCTTGACTCATCTCCTTCCATCTCTTGATCACTTTTGCTTGGTCTCCTTTGATGTATCTGCTTCTTTTCCTAACTGTGCCTTGAATATTAAGTGTTAGGGAATTCTGACACTGTGGTCCTGATTGCCTGTATGCACGTGACCTCTCCAAGGCCGTATCTCCCAGGAATTACCCCTTCCAACTTCTTGAGCTAATTCCTGGTCTCATCCACTGGGATGTTACTATCATCTACCAAACTCCACACATCTAATCTGGACTCATCTTCACCCCTGTCCTCTCTCCTCTCTCCAATTTCCTCACTTAAATCCAGAGCTCACCATGTCTTCTGAGCTTCTCAGGCTCGAAATGGTGATACCTTCTTTGATTCAATCCTTCATTGTCACAGACAGATCGGGATTCAGCTCAAGTCTGATGCCCTCCATGAAGGCTGCTCTCTGTGCTCCGGAGTTTTCCACACTCCAAATTTGCCTACACTGCTCAATTGATCTCTTAATCATGAATGGGGCTTATATCCACATGTAACTGTTTTGTAGGCTAAAAGGAACGAAGTCTTGTTGTTCTTCACTTGAAATAGTTCTCATTTTCATCTCTTCCCACCCTTTGACCCGTTCGCCATCTGGCTCCACACGTCTTCTCGCCTGGTTTGGAGCTATAGCCCCCAAGTGTCCACCTTCCAACAGTGTGCTTCTTCACCCCGCCCCAGTGCTTGTGCCCACCAAGAATGTTCTTCGTCCTCTTCTCTGCCCAGCTAACTCGTCCTCATTTTCTAAGAGTGGGGTCATTGCCCACCTCTGCAAGGAAATCTTCCTTGGATCTTGGGTTGGATCTTCCAACCCAGCTAGAGGCTTCTCTTCTCGGGGAGGGCGTGTTGAGTACAGTGGGAGAAAGTGGACTTTGGAGCCAGACAAACCTGGGTTTGAATCTGCGTGACGTTCCTTACTGCATGGCCTCGATTTGTCTGAGCCTCAGTTTCCTCATCTATAAAACCGAGAAACCAATTTTTCTCTTGCAGCCCTATTGTGAGGATTGAATGAGATTATACGTATAAGGTGTCCGGCACACGGAAACGACTCTTATTACCGTGTGCGTCTGGAGTCTCTTCCGAGGCTGACTCGTTGCACAACCCCAGGGGGTGTCTCGGTGAAAAGTGCTCCTTGCATTTGTGAAGCACACAGCCCGCACGTGGCGACCCAGGTCTAATGTGTCCGGCATTGAGTTATTTCTGTGTGTTGTGGCGTTTAATCTGGGAATTTCTGAAGAGAGGACGAGGCAGGGAAGCGCTGCTACCTCTTGAGCCTCATTTCTTGCCACTATCAACTGCCCCTCCCCATCATATTGGACTAAACTCCTTGTGGTCTTTCTTTTTTCTTATTTGAGAGAGAGAGAGAGAGAGAGAGAGAGAGCAGGAGAGAGGGGCAGAGGGAGAGAGAGAGAATCTTAAGCAGGCTCCACGCTCAGCGCGGAGCCCTGTGTGGTGCTCGATCCCATGACCGTGAGATCATGACCTGAGCCGAAATCAAGAGTCAGACAACGCTAAACTGACCGAGCCATCCGGGCGCCCACTACCTGTGGTCTTTGTAATGGTCACAGCTCACATCCGCTGCACAGCTTTTCTCTGAGCTGGAATACTTGTTTCCTCCTGACCAGGCCGCTGGTTTCATTCACCACTGCACACTCAGCACCTATCAGAATGTCTGGAACAGAGGACAAGCTCCATAAACGTCCGTTGGATGAATATGGTGCTTTGGGGGGTTATCTGGTTTTCCTCAGAAAGGGGCAGGAGATTTTTAAATGAACAGTTGTGTCTTCAATACCACGACTGCAATGGACTGTGCATCCCCCACGTTCATATGTTGAAATCCTCACCCCCCCAGGGTGCTGGTATTAAGAGGTGGGGCCCTGGGGAAGTGATTCCGTCATGAGAGTGGGGCCCTCGTGCATGGAATTAGTGCCTTATAAAAGGAATGCCAGAGAGCTCACTCGCTGTCTTTCCATCACGTGAAAACACAACCAGAAGACAGCAGTTTGCAACCTGGAAGAGTGCGTCACCAGGCCTGATCTTGAATTTTTAGCTTCCAGAATCATGAGAAAGAAACGTCTGTTGTTGACAAGCCCTCCAGTCTATGGTACTTGGTTATAGAGGCCTGAACAGATCTAAGACAATGACTGCATTTCTGATGTCTACTCATGTGCTGAATGACTATAATATCATGCCCACTGTGTATAATATCACGTACATGGTGCTAACACTGCTTTCTAATTATTTGTTTGTCTGTTAGTTTATTTATTTACTTATTTATTCATTTATTTGAGAGAGACAGAGAGAAGAGCATGAGTGGGGAAGAGGGGCAGAGGGAGAGAGACACTCCTAAGCGGGCTCCCCACTCAGTGCGGAGTCCGACATGGGGCTCAATCCCATGACCTTGGGATCGTGACCTGAGCTGAAATCAAGAGTCAGATGCTCCACTGACTGAGCCACCCAGGTAGCCCCAACAGTGCCTGCTGCTTAATAGGTATGTGGCCTTGGGCGAGTTTCTTAATCATTCTGTGCTTCTGTTTCCTGTAAAATGGATATAGTAAGAGTACTTCTCTCAAGGTTGTAGTGAAGATTAAATGAGATGCTTCTACTCTCTGGAATGTTCTCTCTCAGATCGTGCCAGGGCTGGCTCCTTCTCCACATCAAGACTCAGGTTACATGACTCCTCAGAGTCCCTGTCTGCTCTGACCCTTTCTCCAGCTTCTCTCGTATTACCTGGTTTTAAGGTTTTTTTCATGGCATTCGTTGCTATCGCGATGTATCGTTGTTTACTTATTTGTTTGTTTATTAGCTGTGTGACCTCAATTTCTCTGAGGCTCAGTTTCAATTCACCGTCTTAGCTCAATGCCTAGAACGGTACCTGAAATGCAGTAGCGCTCAGTGGATGTTTGTTGAATGCATTTATTCTCCTTTTCCAAGTATTTGAGAAAGTTAATGGACAGCCAAACCTGGGTGAAAGCTTTCTGATCATGTAAGTCGGGGAATAAAATTCCTTCCAAAGTACTATCAGTCTGTGGCTAAACATAAGATCCAGCCCTTGGCCTCAGGAGCTTACCATCTAGTTGGTGGGAAGTGACTTGAGTAATTCTTAGAACCACTGGTGGTTTATAAATCACCAGGTTGGAATCCGTGCCTCCCCCGAATGAAAAGTGATACGGCCATTGATCAAACTAAGAAAGCGTGCAGTTCGGCGCTAGGGCTGAGTGGTGCAGCGTGTTCAGTGAAATGGGGACACAGAGGGAGGGATTCAGTTGGGGGCCTTCAAGGAGAGCGCAATCATCCCAGTCAGAAGACACCAGGCATGCATGTTTGTAAAGCGCTTAGAACAGTGTGTGGCCCATAGTAAAAGTTATGTGTGTGTTTCTTAAATAAAAAGAGCTGAACTGATATTTTTATGCCATCAAGATTTTATTTTTTCTTTTAGAAAAAGATATAAAAATATAAGAAAGCTTTATTCATGAAGTTACTATGAGTTGTCCTCTCTCAAAAGCACTCATAAAGGGGATGCCAGAACACTTATTTGTCTGATACTAGAAAATATTATATACTAACGTCATAAAGAGCCTCTACAGGAGACCTCAAACCTGGGGATCACATGGACCCAATCAGATCGTCTGAGTGAAGAGACCAATCCTCAGAAATATTAACAAGCAAAGATGGCTGCATAAGCTGGCCCTCCTGAGCCTCTGCTTGGTGACATGGGGCCTGGGCACCCTCTTCTTCGTTGAACACACAAGGTGGGCAATCGCAGTTGGGCCTCTGGTTGGACTGTGACAAGGTGAACACCTCACCGCATGCCTCACCATTCTGGGTTGTGGTTCCTGTGTCACTGGCTACTTTCGCGGAGCAGGGCAGAGTAAGCCATGGGGACTGCTGGGGAGCTGCACATGACACTGGGATCACCTGCGTAGAAGAGGTAACTTTTGAAACATAGTACAACTCGGTGCTATATAGAACCATATCCTGAGAGATAGCCTTGGCCCTGATGCCACATTCAGTGACACGGTAGGTGAACTGGTACACGTGTGGCTGAACGTGGTTGGCAGGGCAACCCAGGCCCAAGTGTAACTCATGGAAATGAACATATACATCATTATTCAACATGAAGGGGTGTACTGTGACCATGAACCAGTCTGCGGAGCACAGTACAGTCATCGGACTTTGTGCGGAACAGGCCGAAAACACAGAGGTGAGGATGACCATCCCTCCTATCAACTCCAAAACTTTCATCCCTGTAGCTGATCAGGTAATGACTCTCAGGAAACAGGAAGTTGTCTGGTGAGGATTTCTAGAGCATACAAAAACACAAAAGGCAAATCATCTTATTTCCTATTGGAAGTTCAAACACAATCATTTTTTTAAAACAGAAGTATTTTTAAGGCTAAAAGAGTAGAACCTAAATGTTCTCAAAAAAGGAAAAGGGGTAAATATGTGAGGTGATGGACGTGTTCATTAACTTGATTGGGCGAATTCTTTCATGACGCATACGTACGTCAAACCATCATGTGGCACACTTTAAATATCCTATAATTTTATTTGTCAATTATACCTCGATAAAACTGAAAAAAAAAGAAAACAAAGAAAAGGAAAACATTCTTGTGAGAGAGAACTGAATTTTCATTGTCAGAACTCACATGTTGATGGATGACTACAAATGGCTTCTCTAAGTGGTTTTTACCATACTGTTTTGATATAAAACACATATCCCCCATATACAGAATGAGTGTCTACACTGGTCAGCAATGGCATCCTTTTTTGTGTGTAACCCCAACAAAAAAGAAGATGAAATGATTTTTGGGCCACACATTAAATAAGGTGACAGTTTAATTCAAGTTGGCAGCCCCAGTGTCCTCCCATGTACCACAAACGACCCTCCCCCCCATTGCCTTGTTTTTGGTTTAGCAACAAACAGAACTCAATAAAAGCCGGAGAAGAAATTGTGGTTTATTACTGACAACCACATATGGCAATCTCCGCAAGTGGCTCACTTGAATTGAGCCAGTGGGTACTTCATAAACTCTAGCAGCAGCGTCATCAATTGTTGCGACCGACGGATTCCCTGATATCTCAGTCAGGCCACGTTGTAAAATCGTGAAATCACAGAAACAAAAAATGCTGCTTTATACTTCGTGTAATGATTGACGAGGTATCTCCTGAAATATTCTTTGCGGCCACGGTTTCCACCTCACTGAGTCATAGTCTTTGCTTTACGGTTTTATTTGATTTTCACTAGCTTTTTATTTCTTTTCTTTTCCAATGGGAAGCTCTGCAGCCACTTCCTAGGCCTTTTACCTCCTAAAGAGTGGCAGGTAGAGCAATTCTAAGAACATATGTCTAAAACACAATATCAGAAGGGGAAGACAAGTGAAACACGAAGGAAGGAAGAGGAATATCATCAAATATTGCCCAACCCAGGTCTCATCTTAAAAGTGAAAATGACAGGGGCGCCTGGGTGGCTCAGTCGGTTGAGCGTCCGACTTCAGCTCAGGTCATGATCTCGCGGTCTGCGAGTTCAAGCCCCGCGTCGGGCTCTGGGCTGATGGCTCAGAGCCTGGAGCCTGCTTTCAATTCTGTGTCTCCCTCTCTCTCTGCCCCTCCCCTGTTCATGCTGTGTCTCTCTCTGTCTCAAAAATAAAAAAATAAAAACGTTAAAAAAAAATTAAAAAAAAAAAAAAAAGTGAAAATGACATAAACCAAACAGAAACAAACCTAAACTTCCGAAGGAAAATGTATATGCACAACTGTAGGGTTTTACGTTTGTTCTTCTCTGATGGGTTAAGTGACCCCTGCATATATGAATTCACCCTTCGACTATTATTTATTGAGTCCTACTATGTGCACAGCATTGTACTAAAAAGCATCCCAAGCCATTTCTACCCTCCTCTTTTCCCCGGCTGCAAAAATGCAACTTTCTCTTCCTTTGATATTGATGAATTTGCTGCATTCTTTGATGGAAACCATGGCATAATGGGCCCACTAGAAAAGTGCACTGGCCTGGATGAAATGCTTTGTTTCAGACACTTGCTCTGATTGGTACGGATTGGGCCTCCCTACCTCTCTCATTAGTGACTTCTCATTCTGTTGGGTGTAAAGAGAAGTCTAAGGGGTCTATCTGGATCCTCCTTTTCCTCTTGGTTTTTTTCTGAAATATCCCTCCTGGGATCGCCTGTTTGTTTCTTGCAAAGCAAAAAACAGAAGCAGCAGCAACAAACAAACAAAAAAACCCTGACCCTCTTGCCCCTCCAAAAAAACCCAAAACAAACAAAATAAAACGGCAACAACAACAAAACACAAGTAAACTCTGATGCCAGCTGGTCTTGGATAATGACTCAACAGTTAAATAAACAAACCCCTTGCTCTGGAATGATGCTTGATATTTGCTGAGATAATCACTCCACCACACTATTCACTACTGTCCTGGGCTGGTGAAGTCCACCCTACCCAGAGCATGTTTTAGGAGTGGCTTTCTCTCCCTCTCTCTCCTCTCTGTGCTTACTATCATCTCATAGCCTGGATCTGTTGGCCCTGAACAAAAACCTCCCCTTTGAGTAGTTCCTGGAATAGGCCAAAGAAACAATCCTCCCATTGCATTTTGGTTGTTCAGACCCAACACTGAGACCCAAGTTCAAGGCCAGGTTCTGGCCCAGGGAGTCCTGCCTTCCATTTCTGCTCCCTTTCTCAAGCATCTTCCCTATCCCTCACCCCCCTCCGCCCTCTCAGGAATAATCCAAAAAGGGTTATAAAAAGCCCAGAGCCTCTGAGAAACAAGACAGTCCCCCCCCACCAAGCAATCATTTTAGGCCACTTCACCTCTACACCCACTTTTGAATGACATTGCACCAAATCGGTCTTGAAAAAAGGGGTTTAGTAACATCGCTAAGTTTGGGGGTTCATTTAGTACAAATTTCCAAACTCAGGACAGTCTCTCTTTCCTGTTTTATTTATTTATTTATTTATTTATTTATAGCCAGGAACAGCTTGCCACATGAGGGAAGACATAAATGAAGATGCCCATGTGTGTGACACCATGCCTTTGAGTGCAGATAAAACTTGAAAATGAAGTCAGTGGGACCCACATTCGAGACCCTGCATCTCTGAGGTGGCAGGGAGGAGTGAGGAGGCCGGAAGGAGAGCAGAATGTAGTTGCCAATGAGCTCGCTAACCGATGCCACACTTTGGGAATTGCTCCGTTTTACTGAGTACAGGCATCATCACAACTGGGCACCCTCCCTTCGCAACCCCCCCGCCCCGCCGCTACCTGCCATTCCCAGGAAGGGTAGAGGCTGTGTGTGTGTGTTGGGGGATGGTTATAAGTCATTCACAACACAGTGTGGAATCATCAAATCAACTGGCCTTTCTAACTTCTGAGATGTGCTGGCAGGACGGGATCTTTGGGGCTGTGCACTGCATCCTGGGAGCTGTGGACAGAATCCCATTTAAAGTCTCCAGAAATCTTCAGAGCTAAGGGAGCTGAGGACATGGAAGAAATATATGCAGAGAAGGGAGTGCTCACCTTGGGATTATTGTCCAGCTTCTTGAAGAAGAGGAGGGGGAGGAGGAGGGGGGAGGAGGAGGGGGGAGGAGGAGGGGGGAGGAGGAGGGGGAGGAGGAGGGGGAGGAGGAGGGGGAGGAGGAGGGGGAGGAGGAGGGGGGAGGAGGAGGGGGGAGGAGGAGGGGGAGGAGGAGGGGGAGGAGGAGGGGGAGGAGGAGGGGGAGGAGGAGGGGGAGGAGGAGGGGGGAGGAGGAGGGGGAGGAGGAGGGGGGAGGAGGAGGGGGAGGCATTGGCAGCTGGGCATTTAGAAAGCAGATCTCAAGGTTTGCGTTACCCTAGCCCCATTTTGACTTGATTGCAAATCATCCCTGTGACATTCCAGAAGCACTGGGCTTAGGTGCATTTGTATAGCCAAGCAGGGCTCAGCTATTGGTACAAGCTGTCCTGAACTGAGCTATAGAGGCGGACAAACCCAGAGCTACTAATGGCACCTGGATGCAAAATGTTTGCTTTCCCTGTAGCTACAGAGCACAGTAGCTTTCTGTTTTTCTAAATGTGGTCTATGCATATATATTTTCCATTAGTTCCTCTGACAGCGTTTTCCTCCTTCCTTTTATTTTTTTCAAGAACTCCCTAATAAGCTTAATTCTTAATAGGTCTCATTCATTCATTCATTCATTCATCTTTTACATTAAAAAAAATCATGAACTGTTTCATTCTGGGAATGTAAACTCTATTTCTTAATGTCTTACAGGAAAGAGACTGAATATTGGCGTGAACACAGAGCATTTTTAATCTCAGGAAGAAAAGATCCTTTTTAAAAGAGACAAAAGTTGCAGTCCAAATTAGTTTTGTGCTGTTTGTGTTTTGTGAAAGCAGACGGGATTTTTGCCACCCCATCTCCTCTGATGTCGTTAGAGACACATATGAACTCTTTGCATGGGGATTGGGGAGGGGAATTAGCTAAACATTTCCACATCTGGTTTTGGAACGGTTTGGAAAAAGAACTCGCTCCATAGGCTCCTGGAAGCTTTTTGGGTCGACAGTTATTTATTTTTAAAATTCAGTATACTCATGACAGCATAGTTATCAATTGTATATTGTTTTCCCAGAATCTTGTTGTCAAAACAAAAGGAAACAGAGGGGAAAAGGAAACTCCAAAGCAGTATGCAATTATCTCAGGGAAATATAACTGTCAGGGCTTTGATTTGCAGCAAAGTTTGTTCATTCTCTTGCAGCTGATTTGAAGAAAAAAGAATCTGAGTCGGAGCAAAGATTCTTTGACAAAACAAGAACAGAAAAAAGAATCCTAACACTTTGTGAACTCTTTCGCCCAGAAACTCAAATAGTCACATTTTGACTTTGCCCTGCCAGCTACCTCGAGGTTTGGGAGGCTTTTAAAATTGAATTCTTTGGATAAAGCCCAGTTTTAAAGAATTAGTTGCTTCACTGCTCTCAAAGAAAGTGGGGATTGTGATTGTACTAATGATGTTGAAGGTACATTAAAGTGAGTTAGAAAATTAAATAACTACTTTGGTGGAATTTACATTAATTCTAAAGACTCCAGGTCCAGCTCAGTGTTGCAAGCTGGCGAAGCATGGTGTTTAAGTTACCGCACGCTATTCATCATTGTGCGCGGAAGAAGAATTATGAACTGCTAATGCTTAACAATGTCCACCTTCTCAACAGAGGAAAACACCTTGACTCAACCTTAGAAAAGACTTCGTTCAAATTAAATGAAAGAGTAGTCATTAAAAAAGTTTTCACTGATTCTAAGAGTAACTGTAGAAAAGTGGAGAGATACAGAAAACAGAAGAAAACATTTCTTAACCTTCAAAGTAACCATCGTTAAATTTTTGGTTTATATACTTCTGATTTGGGGGAATGTAAATATAAATATAAATATAAATATAATCCATATATAATATATATATAATCCATATATATAACATCCACATATATGTATAAAATCCGTATATGTATAAAATCCATATATATATAATCCATATTTATGTATAAAATCCACACATATGTATAATATGTAATGTATATATATGTATGTAAAATCCAAAGTCATTTCTGGAAAAAAAGTCAAGGATTTTTGAAAGCTGTTCTTAATTTTTGACATTGAATTTGAAAGCAATCAAAGCATTATTTTTGTTTGGGCCATCTGGTTTTGTTCTTATAATCTGTTAAGCTATCAAGCATAGTTTAAATGTCATGGTTCATCTCCTGCACAAATAAAGGTTGCGAAATAAGTAAGAGCCCAAGATCTCTTGTAAGAGAAGTTTCTGTTGGGTCACAACTTTAGTTGCTTAAAAGGTGAGGAGTCCAATGTGAAATCAAACCATAATAAGGCTACATAACAAGGGTAAACCATACCCTGACTGCACGTAAGTATTTCCAAATAAATACAGAAAGCTGTACTTTAGTGGAAATTGCAAATATCAGGTCATGGGAACTCCTTCCCTTTCGTGCAGAGAAGCTGAGTTGGTTTAATTTTAAAGTTGAATGAAAGGATGTATTTCATAATTTCCGTACAATGTAAGGAAAATCCCAAAGCCATGCCCCTAATTCAGTTTACGTTTTAATCTAATAATTTATTTGAGTTTGATTTTTCCGAAAAACTACACCCTTTGCCACGAAGTCCCAGCGTCCTTTCTCATTTTACAAGACAAGGTGAGCTCGTGTCTGTGCAGGACTCCCAGCCCACAGCAACGGGGCTGCGTTTGTAACCCATCAGCAGTCTCGGGGGGTCTGCCCAAACCAGATAAAGGCCTGTTCTCCTGAGATGATTTCCGGATGTTACCAACAGAAGGCAGAGGATCGAATCAGATGCTCCTTCAAGGGCCTCACCACCTCTTTGATACACCTGTGTCAATAAGTGAGGGCTCTAGATGCCTTCCAGAAATGGTCAGGCACATTCCTCTCTCCCTTTCAAAGTCGGGATTTTGGGGTACAGGTTTTCTTAAAGCGAGGTGCACATATACGGCCCCAGCGGAAGGATGGCTTGAGTCCAGATCAAACCACAGTTGACTTTATAGGTTGCCTGGCTGATTTTTAACTGGCTTGAGCAACATGCATCTTTCCCAAATCCAGAGCTATCTTATGTACGCCCCACCCAAAATGTAGCGACTTGGTGCGTGTGTGCACACCCTGACTGAGGCTGTTCACCATCCCTGGGGCCCTGAACAGGAGCAAAGGTTTAGAAAAAGGTCCTCTGATAGCAAGGCCGACGGTCATTGTTACAGAGCCTATAATTTGGGAGGCATGCTGTATATTGGAGTAGTTGAAGATGTACTGCTCGGTGGCCAGTACGCTGCTGTGGGAAGACCGAATTTCACACATGCATATGCACGCGCACACACACAGAGGACGGATGGACAGACAGACATACGCACTAAGGAGAAAGGAAAGCCCAGACCCGTTCCCTTCTATTGCCCTCATCCCTCCTATTTTTCTCCATTCCCTAATCCTGGGACTGTAAATTCCTTAAGGAACTGGGTATTGGTCTACTACAGTGTCTGGTACATAGTAAGTACTCAGTAAATATTTATTGAATGAATGACCACCAGCCACCTGCCCCTGTGCCTCCTTGCCCGGTCCCTAAGGGCCTGAGTCTGGTTATCGGCTAATCCCCTGCACCACTTCTTCCCCAGACTCCCAGCTGAAGGCCTGGAATAGCAGCAGAGTCTTTCTTGGTAGAGTGCAGGGCCCCTGTCAGAGGTCAAGGGTCAAGGTCCCCAGCCTGCCCACTTGCCTACCTGACTGCCTACTTGGCTTGCTGATGCCAAGGGCTTCACATCTGCTCAGCACAATGGTACCCACTTCCCTCTCAAGGAGCTCTTAGCCAGCCACTCCAGAGAGAGCCAGAACTCCTTATACTACCCTCCTCGCCCCCCTGCCACAGTCACTTTCTTCCTTCCTTCTGTCAACCCAAACAACCAGTGTCAGCATGAATGGATTCAGCCACAGAGTCACAGGCTATCCCCACTCTGATGGTCTCGGGCAAGTGAACTAAGTCAACCTCTAGAGAGAAGACAAGGTGCTCTTCTCTGGTCTGGCTTTACATGGGAAGAAAGAAATTCTCAAGCCCCAGCCAGGCCAAGTCCAGGCAACCGAGAGACGGTGTAGTCAGAACGGGAAGCCTCCGGCCTACAAGGTCCTGGGAGAGCCTGCAAGGGGCTTGCTGGAGTCACTGGGTTGACTGAGGCACATGGTCACGGCCCCCTGAAGTTGCCCGTGGAGGGGATTCCGTCCGCCAGAAGGAGGAAGCTAAACCACGGGCTGCGTATCTGTTCCTCCTCAGGGCACGTCTACGTGCCCGCTGCCAGACCCGAGCACAGAGGTAGAAATCACAAAACACCAGAGGCTCCTGGGAAATCGGAGGCAAAATGGGTTCGGTCTCCCCTCCCACAAGGTGACCCTGGGCTCACTCTGAGCTAGCCTGGCACCCGCCACTCTGCAACTTCAGACTAAGAGAGAGATCCAGGCCAACTTCAGGCTTTGTTTCAGTGTCCCCTAGCCACAGGGCTCCCTAAAATGCTTCGAAGTTGACCCCATCTTCACATATTTTATTGGTAAATATCACTCTCCATTTCTTTTACCCGTACCTTTTATATAACAAAGGTTTGATACTGAGTGTGATAGCCCCTTATCCTAGCAGTCCCAAATCGTTGGGGCAAGGAGTTGGCCTGGCACGTTCTTATGCAATTCATATTTGGTTAAAATATGCAAATAATGTGTAACATTGTGGGTCAGCTATACTTAAAAAACACATTGCAAAAAATATATATACTTAATAGGTTGAACTGGTGTTCATCATTTGTATATCGTAACATATAAGTCATTAAAAATATGTAACATACAGACGTTAAAATAAATACAAAATGCTGACTTATTATATTATTATCCCTGATGATATATACATATATGACATATAATACTATTATGATATGTATTAATGACAAAAAGAAGTCTCCTTTGCCCTGGCAATCTATCATTCCCTTAACAAAGAATAAAGGATCCTCATGACATTTTTCTCAAGGGCCAAGACTTGAAATATATGTATATAATATATGCAAACATATGCATATGTATACACTATATGCCAATATGTATAATATAATATATAACCCCCACCCTTGGTCACTGTCTTTCCTTTTTGAAAAGAGTTTATTTTGAGAGAGAGAGAGAGCACGCACGTGTGCAAGAAGGGGAGAGGCAGAGAGAGAGGGAGAGAGAGAATTCCAAGCAGGCCCCATGCTATCAGCACACAGCCCGTCATGGGGCTTGATCTCATGATCCGTGAGATCATGACCTGAGCTGAAATAGAGAGTCAGATGCTTAACCAAGCAAGCCACCCAGGCACTCCTATCCTCCTTCTTTCTATATGTATCTAATATATATTATATTATATTATATTATATTATATTATATTATATTAATTATATAATATATATAGAGAGAGATAGATATATATTTATGGTTGAATTGTGTCTCTCCAAATTCATATTTGAAATGCTAACCCCCAGTACCTCAGAATGTGACCTTATTTGGAAATAGGGTCTTTACAGAAATCATCAAGTTAAAATGAGGTCACTGGGGTGGACCCTAATCCACTATGACTGACATTCTTACAAAAAAGGGACGTTTGGACACAGGGACCCTGCAGAGGGAAGACAACGTGAAGACACATGGGAGAAGACAGCCACGGGACTGGAGTGAATGAGGCATTTGAAGCCCAAGAATACCCAGAATTGTCGGCAAACATGAGAAACTAGAAGAGGCGAAGGAGGATCCTCTCCTAGAGCCACCAGAGAGAACATGGCCTTTCTGACACTTGATCTTGGGCTTGCGGCTTCCTGAACTGAGAGAGTAAATTCCTGTTGTTTTCAGCCACCTAGTTTGTGGTGCTTTGTACAGCGGCCCTTGCAAACTAATAAATATATTTTCCCAACCAACTGAGCAGACACACATGCTTCCTTCCTGAGATAAGAGCTTGCAACTATGTATGTTCTGACTCTGTGTCTTGCTACAGCCTTAAATTCCATTCGGAATTACAAAGATGGTGAGACAAGGAACAGAGACAACGTGAAGATAAGAGGAGCCAGTCAAAGGGGTGCTGGCGCTGGACGTCTACGGGAGAAACCGAACGGGGTGGGGGGTTAGTGTCATAGCAGGAAGACTTTCTTATTCTAAAAGTTGTCCAAAAGTGAAGGGAGACAGCAGGGATGAAACCAAGCTTTCTTGGTTCTCAGGAGGCATTCAGGTAGAGGCGGGATGGGCACTGGTCAGGATGACTGGAGAGGGCATTCTGTCCTATTGGCAGGCGGGAGATCATAGGGTCTTTAAAGTTCGATTACAGGATGCTGCGTGCGCGTTCCCATGTGTGCATTCATAATATCGTCATTCATAGTGTTCAGAATTATGTATCTTAATGTGCTCATAATTAGCATGTATATTATAAACACAGGCATGGGAGAACACACACACACACACACACACGCACACACGCACGCACACCCCATGTGTGCATAGGTTATATATATAGGTCCTTTGAGAGTCTCACAATGTCATTGATGCCCAGAGCCTCTAAACCTGACACATGGAAGACTATGGATTACGACCTACCAGGGACTGAGCCCCCAGTCAGGTTTTTATTGTGACTGGGGCTTAAAAGAGGCAGGTGGAAGGGGAGATGGACGGCGGGTCACAGTGTTAAGGAAGATACTCAGAATGAGGCTCACCGCTCTGCTCTAAATGTTGGGGGAGCTGACATGGCCTTTCTATAAGCGGCACGATCTGGGCTCCTGGGTGGCTTAGTCGGTTCAGCGTCCGACTCTTGATTTTGGCTCGGGTCATGATCTCACAGTTCCCAAAATCGAGCCCCGTGTTGTGCTTGGTGCTGACAGTGCTGAGCCTGCTTGGGATTCTCTCTCTCTCTCCCTCTCTCTCTCTGCTCTCTCTCTCTGTCTCTCTCAAAAAAAAAAAAAAAAAAAAAAAAGGTGGCATGATTTCTGAAAGCTCCTCACCAAGGGTTCTTTTTCCAAACTTCTTGCACTGGATTGCAAAGGCTGGGGCTCTGCTCCTTGGAACTACATCCATGGAGGCTCCAGCACAGCTGTAGGGCAAGTGGTCCAGAGTATAAACATTTTCTATTTAACCTAGAAGGGAGGGAGGTAGTCATGGCTTCTTTTCTATACTTATGCTTCTTAGCAATGTTTTAACAATTGCAGAATTCAAAGAATTTTAAAAGTTTGTTTGAACATATAAGGGTCACATATGGCAACAGGTCTCAAACATTTTCTTTCTTTTTTTTTTAGAAAGAGAGAGAGTGGGTGGAAGGGGCAGAGGGAGGGAGGGAGGGAGAGAGAAAGAGAGAGAGAGAGAATCTCAAGCAGGCTCTATACCAAGCATAGAGCCTGATGCAGGGCTTGATCCCACGACTGTGAGATCATCGCCTGAGCCAAAATCAAGAATCGGACGCTTAGCCAATTGAGCCACCTAGGTGCCCCTCAAACATTTTCTTTAGTTTGGATATCTTTTCTTTGCATAGAAAACCCCCAACAGCGTGTGCTCTCTCCAGTTATCTCCCTAGATCCTTGCAGCTCTCCTGTAAGGTCCCCAAAGACAGGCATTGCATGTTAAAACCGTGGAAATGGGATCCCAGAAGGG
This sequence comes from Panthera onca, assembly GCF_046562875.1. NCBI lineage: Eukaryota > Metazoa > Chordata > Mammalia > Carnivora > Felidae > Panthera > Panthera onca. The sequence continues at coordinate 18,250,636 of NC_138357.1, read as the reverse complement.
CAGAAAGCCTTGGCCAAGATCAAGGTTGGCTAAGTAGATTTGGGCCTCAGGCCTTCCCACCAGCCTACCTGGCTTCTCTTCCCCTTTACTCCGTATACAACATTGTATGTTGTATTCATTATGAGTGAACCATTGTGGAAAAGAAGAGAAAGCCCTGGAGTGGCCTGGCCTAGGGACTACTGCACCAAGATACGTGGCGGAGTTCTGCTCCAGTATCTGATGGTGGCCCAGTTACTCAGAAGAGGGAGACACAGCTAACTCCAACTCAGCCGAGGTTGCTGAGCAAACCAAAGCACAGAGGGCATCCAGGAGCAACATCCCAGAGCTGGGAAGAGCCGAGTGAAGCTCTAAGATGGCAAGTGGCAGTGAGGGGCAAGGACCAAGCTTTCTAGAATAGCCCAAGATTCGCAAAAGACAAGAGGAAGGATGGAGTACTCACAGACCGGAGAGGGCAGATCCAGTCAGACACAGCTGAGCGGGTAGTGTGTGCTTCCTTGGCCCCCCTCACTCGGTAAAGTTTTCTTTTCACTCCTGAGTTATGGGAAACAAAGATGGAAACCGAGTCTACCCACTAGACGGGGCCATTCATCAGAGGCAGCTGCCTGACCATAGAAACTAAAATTCTTTTGAAGAAGGAAGGAAGGAAATGAACATTTATTGAAGTTAGGAAACTCACTGAAGACACAGAACCAGTAAGTGGCAAAGACAGGACTGAAAGCGTCTGCGATGCTCACGAAGCTTCCATACCTTTCTTTCTAGTATATGCCAACTCTAAGAAAGTAAACACAGGGAGTGTTGAAAAAAGAGGACGTGAAAAGCGTAGATTGTTTATGGGGATCAGAGTCTAGGGTGATGGGGAGGTGGGGAAATTAATAGCTTTTCAAGCAGGGGAAATGGAGGGGGGAAAAAGGCCATAAACGAGAGACAGAAATTTAGAGGCACTCAGAGAAGATAATTCAAAATCACTGTTTATATTTTATCGCTCCTTATATTTTAGGCTTCTTGAGAACAAGCAGTCATTCCTGATTTCCATGTAACACATTTGTTCCAGAAGCTGCATGTATATCCAGAACATAATGAACTTGAGGACACACAGTATATCCAGGCCCTCCCAATCTATTTTGACAAGGGACATGTATATGGCTTCTGTACAAAGCAACCAAATATGGCAGCCCCAAACTATGAAGAATGGCCTGCAGGCTCACCCAATAAATCTTTCTGAATGGAAAAAGGGTACCACACATTCCCAAAGTCTTACATTTGTTACGGAAGTGGGGAATCACATATTCCCGATTCCGCCCCGAGGACAGAGACTGTGTTTTTTTCTGATTTCATCACGTCTTTAAAAAGAATGCTGGGCTTTATTTACCAAGCCTGGACGTTTGTGAATCTCCAGACAGGGCTTGGATGAGAATGGTGGGGGGAGGGGAACAGACAGCCAAATATAGATTCAGTGGGTAATTTTATATCAGTACCATGTTCTACACAACTAGGGCTAGGCAGCCCTGGTGCCCTGACAAAAGGCAGGTTTTCACCAACGTTTTGGTGTTCAAAAAAAAAAAAAAGCCTACTTAGTGAGTATAAAGAAAGCAGTAGGGCTGGGTGCTCTTTATTCCTGGTTGAAGCTACTAGCTGGAGATGTTACAGAAAGGAATTGAGTTTATTTCCCTCAATAATACCATCTGGCATTCTGTCAGACTCTTTATGAAGAATCTTATATTGTTCGAGCCATGCTCTGGCTCATAACAAGAATTGAACAACTGTGGCATCCACCTGTTCCAAATCAAGACCGGGGTATTAAGATCAGCAGTGTTGACCCATTAGAAGGGCCTGACCATTTTGCGTGGAAGGCGAACCTCTCCTAAGCCCAGGGATTAGCATGTTCACATTGGGACAATAACCGAAGCAGGTGCTCATTCTACGGGTGGTTCAGAGTAATTTTTCTGGCTGCCTAGAGGTAGAAGCTGAAATAGAATAAGTCCTCGAGGGCATGACCCCAGACAGGGGATGGGGAGATAAGGGAGATACTCCTTGTTCTTTGCTTTATTGGAAAATGGAAAGAGAATCTCTTGGCACAAAATGGCAGCTTCCCTGGCTCTTCCGGGGCTGTTCTATAGAACAAGGGGGAAAGAGAATGAAGGATTAAAGAAGTATAAAGGATGGTCTTTTTCAAGGGATACGTTCATTTATCAGTATGAGGTACCTTTAGATTCTGAGTCTCTTAGATAAGCAACACTCTCAAAAGGGCCACCTTATCATTATTTATAAAATAAACTGATTTTCAGAGAGGAAGTCTTCTCTCTTGTCTCCCTTTTTGAGATTCTGCTTGTGGGAGTTTGTAGACCTGGGGGGGTATTTTTTTTTTAATCAAGTTTTAAGTAGGGGCACCTGGGTGGTTTAGTCGGTTAAGCGTTCGACTTCGGCTGAGGTCATGATCTCACAGTTTGTGGGTTTAAGCCCCGCGTGGGGCTCTGTGCCAACAGCTCAGAGCCTGGAGCCTCCTTCGGATTCTGTGTCTCCCTCTCTCTCTGCCCCTCCCATGCTCATGCTCTGTCTCTGTCTCTCAACAATAAATACACATTAAAAAATTTAAATCAAGTTTTAAGTAGCATTTATTACTTCTAAATTTAAGAACTTATGGCTTTATTTTGCCACCTTCTTAAGATTCCATGAACCTATAAGGGTGACTGGAAATTTGGTGCTTGTAATGTTCTGGTTCTTAATGCTCCTGTATGGACACATCCCTGGGACCTCAGGTTGGGCTAATTGGATATTGGGGATGGTAAGTGGTCTTGGTGAGGAGGTTACGGAGGAGACAATGACTTAGCTCACCTTATAGAGCACAATTGGGTGAAACTGTTATACGGACAGAAAAGGGGTGAGTAGGAAGTCATTATTTGAAAGTAATGAGGTCCTGGTGGGTTTAAGGCAGGACAGTCATAGTAGCTAAGTGGCTCTGATGTGTCACAGAGACGTGGATGAAACTGCCCTGGTTTTACTAGCTGTGGAACCTTGGGCATATTACTTTCTAAGCTTTGTCTTCCTCATTTGTAAAATGAGGATAATAATAATAATAATTCTTCATAGTTTTGTGTGATGATTACATAAGACCATGAGTCTAAAACTGTCTTGTAGAGTTCCTGACATGGGAACACTCAACAAATATTAGCTATTGTTAAAATTATTATTGTTTTTTTTTTTAAATTTAATGTTTATTAATTTTTGAGAGAGAGAGAGAGAGAGGAAGAGAGAGCGTGAGCGTGGGAGGGGCAGATAGAAAGGGAGACACAGAATCTGAAGCCATCTGCTCAGAGTCTGACACGGGGCTCGAACTCACAAACTGCGAGATCATGACCTGAGCCGAAGTCAGACGCTTAACCGACAGAGCCACCCAGGCGCCACAAACTTACTACTGTTGAATATAGAAACTCAAGCAACTGCATTGAAACAGATTTCCCAGCACATTTTGGAAGCTCCTCAGCTATTTTTGTGCTGAAGTCTAAACCACACCTGAGTTTTTCAAAGGCCTGGGAGTTGGAGATATGGGGCTCTGTCACTTCCTAGCTGTGTGACCTTGGGCAAGTCACTTCCCCTTCCTGGCTTCAGTTTCCTCGTCTAAAACAGGGCCAGTTGTAACAAATACCTTGTGGTCTGGGGGATTGAACGAGGTATGGGAAACTGCACGTATGGGGCCTGGCACAGAGCAAGGGCCCGATAAATGGGAACTATAGAATAGGCTTGGGCAGACGGCCTGGCTACAGGCTTCCTTCCACCCCCCCCCCCCCCCCCCCACCGCCGCCACCTCCCTCCACCCCCTTGTTAGTCCCAACGAGAGTGCCATCAATCTGCCACTCTCCTTGGGGGTTGCCGGAAATTCCTGGCACAGATATCTCCTACAGGGATGAATTTTGGATATTCCTCCGTCCACCCCTGTTACCACTGAATTATGGGGGGAGAGAAGGAGAGAAGAACCATTGAGAGGGAGAGGAGAAAACAAACGTCTTCTGTATACTCCTGCCCTGGCGAGCCCAGGCGTATGCCTGAAATAGGTGTTCGGTAAATACTTGAGGAATGTATGTACAAATGAATGAAAAAAGCGAGGTGGCAGGCAGGCATCCGGGAAAGGAGAGAAAGAAATGGCAGGCTCTCCCCGACTCGGCCTGCACACCATCCCTGTCTCGGGGGCCTCCCCTGGTCGTGGACCGTGACCAACCCCGAATCTCTCCTTTCTCTTGCACAGGCTACATGCAATACCCTTCAAGATACCCAGACAGAGGCTTGAGGCTGGATCAGGGCTCCCCACTTTGGGGCTAGGGCCCTTGTGTCTCTCTGCTGTGGGCAGAAAACGGCTTCATTCTCAGACTGGTCTCAGCGAGCTCCTCAAGGGATCTCCAGATACAACCCCTTCCACCATTTTGAGATTCCTTCCTCGTCCGGAGACCACGCAGTCGGGTGCGAAGGGACGGGTCCACTGGTCCACTTCCATTTGTCTTTTACACACGGAAGCAACCTGACCACCTGGTCTGGCTGTGAAACATACGCAAATGAGTACAGACACCTGTACACACAGGTAGATGAACACATGCTTCAGATACACATGCTGACCACGGACGGGACTGAGGCCGAGGGTGATGCTTTTTACGGGCCACATTTAAAACCTTATGTGCTGTGGTTTCTCAGCGCCTTTCATAAGCTCGACTTCTGTTCTGACATTTGTTTCAAATAAGGTTTCCTTCCATAAAAATACCACTTAGGGACACACATGCAGAATATGCATTTGGCTTTTCCTGGGTGTTAAATATTTTATTTGATGTGCTGATTTTCAAACTACATTGCTGGGAAATTAATAAACACTTAATTGCCTGTGTGACAACCTCTCAACACAGTAGCAACAGTGATTTGGATCCTGAATCCTTAATTCTTTACCTCTTGTTTTCCCTGTGAGCTCCCAGCCTCGTTTTCGTACCCAACCTCTGGTTACCCACAAATTCTACACATGGCACATGAAAGCAGGCAAAACATCTCCCCCCCACCAAAAAAAAAAAAACCCAACAAGGAATTGGAAAAGGAGTGTGAGGGTTCTACCCTACATGATGCGATTAAAAGTAAAATATATATATATTTTAAAGAGACCCATTAAGCCAGTCCTTTTGAACACATGTAACTTCCTGATTGGTTCCACGCTCACATCATCTCTGGCTCGATTTGGTTCTTGGGGTCTGATTCAGCAAGCTTTTGTTTTATCTCATCTCCCATGTGCTGAGAGTGTGGGGTGTCTAGAAGTTGCCCTTTTTTGTGAAAATAAAAAATACTGGAGAAAACCAGGGCTGACTTCCGATATGGGCAATTCCAGCTCATGGGCCAGGCGAACGAGCCCCAGGGAGTGTGTGGATGGGACCCGGAGGTGGAGGTAATTTGGGCCTCATAGCAGCTGGCCAGGCAGCTGGTGGAGAGCAGCTGCAGGAGGGGACAACTTCCATGGGGGGTAGAATTGAAAGTTGGACTTCTGTACAGAACTGTTCAAGGTGACCTGACCCTGGGTTGAATTCTATCCCTCGGTATATGTTACCGGCTTATGCTTTGACATTAGATGCAAAAGGGGTGGGAGAATGAACCAGAGGCACAGAGAAGGACCTCTGCCTACTTCCGGAGGCACAGCATTGCTGGGGGATTTCAGGACCCAAAGGTGGCAATTTCCGTGTGACCTTCCCCTCAAGGCCACGTTGTGATGGAACTTAGCAGTGAGAATGTATCACCAACAGGGCACTCATTTAAAGTTAAAATGTCCTTTCATAACTTTTGGAAAGGAGGTTTGTATACACAGAGTATCTAGGATTTGCCCATTTCTGTTAAAAAAAAAAAAAAAAAAAAAAAAAAGAACTCCTTCCTGACTATAAATCCTGAGCTCTGTAAATAATTTTTGGGTCCAAGAAGACCAACAACTGGCATTTTCACACCCCACTGCCCCCCCCTTCCCCGCTTCTGGAGCCCACAGCAACGGGAGGGGGACAAGGCATCTGCAAGGGAGGACGTGACAGATCCAAATGCACATATTTATTTAGTAAACAAGCTAATAATCTTTGAAATTTTAAAATTCGCCATAAGCCAACACAAGCTCAGGCTTCATCTGCAAAAATGCACAGCATCCGCCTTAAAGCGATTTGGTCATTGCAGGAGGGTGAGAGTGACATTGTACCCAGGAGCACAGTCTTGGCCGGTAAAGGCAGGGAGCCTTGAGTCGAGGGAGGGGAGCAGGGGAAGGAGACAGAGGGGTGGCCAGGCCCCTTTGATTTGGTGGAATCCAAGGTCATCTCCTCACTTTCTCCTTCTCCTTCTTCCCCCCCCCCCCACCACTCCTCCTCACTCACATTTATTGAGCACTTACAATATGCCAAGCACAGCACCCAGGGCTTTACGAGGCTTGCCTCATTTACCATCCAGGACGTTCTCAGGTGGGCACTGTTATCATCCCCGTGTTAGAAGGAAACCGAGGCCCAGAGAGTTTGCATCACTTGTGCCTGTGGGTCACATCCTAGCAAGTGACCAGGGCTGAGGCCTGGTGAGATGGCTCCAGAGCTGGTTCTCTCTCCCCCAGAAGTCATGGAAGATACCTCTCTCATGAAGCCTCCCCTCGTGGGTCCCAACAGGATAAACCCCTTGGTTCTCTCGGACAGTTTCATAAAGAGAGGGCCCAGGCACACCACAGAAAGGGGCCAGGGGTGAGGGGTGGCGCCAGCCAGATGCTTCCCAATTATCCTTTTCTCTCACTTCATTCAACTGCCAACGTATTTCTTGGTTTTAAGAACGGATACGCTTTTTTCCTTGCTTACAAAAATGCAGTTGAGCCTAGAAAAGCCCAATGTATAAGGCTCTGGTGCTTGTATTTTTTTTTTCCAGAGCACTTGGAATAAGGTTCATACACAAAAAGTATGCACGTAGAAAAGTAGCATAAAATGGCCTTGCATAGATTGTCGTTGAGTACGATTTGATTCGTCACTCCCGGCTCTAGCTATTTTGCTGAAAACCACTGTCATCTGGTCAGCAAAGGAAAAGGGGGCCCGAGGAATACTCAAGGACACAGAGAGCTCGGGCTGGAGAAGGTGAGGAGAAACCTGGGACGGATTCAGTTAAGAACAGCAGAAAGCAGAAGAGGAGCTTGGGAAGAGGTTGACTTAGTCGGGGTGGGGGGGGGGGTGCAGGGAGAAGCTAATTCAAGCACCACAGGCGTGGGAACAGGGAGGGTTGAGCAACAGCTCTGGTGTCAGGTGGCTGTGGGGAGTTACAGTGTGCACTGTAACTTGGGGACCGAATGTGGAACTCAGCCAGCAAGGACCTTGTTTCTCCTAAGGGACTAGGGCATGGGGGAAGCCTAGGTGGCCTGGGGCTGAATCATGGGATACTGAGAAGAAAAGCCAAGCTTATGTGTTAAAGGCTAAACAGGTTGGGCTTGTCCCTGAAATGTACTGACGTGTAACATGTGACTCCTCCCCCCTCCCTCCCGTTGGGAGAATCTGTGCTTCCTTACTGGCTGGTGGGGAGGGCTCCAATGTGAGTGACAGGGAATGGAAAATCTGGAGAAGCCTGATGGACAGCATTTGGATCCTAAGATCAAAATCTAAAGGAGAGTCTCCTCTCGCATCTTCTGTGGTCTTGCAACTAACTCAGTTCTTCCCTTGGGGGAAATAAATATAGGTCATAGAAACCATAATTTTTGATACGTACCAGTCCTTATTTAACCTGGACAGGCACTCTGAACTAGCAAATGGTTCCACCAACCCTTGGGCTCTACTGGAGGGGTTGGAGGGATCCTTGGTGGGTGGAAAGAACCCCCCAGTGATGGCCACACGAGCACTGACGTCCACATTTTCCTCACACATCCACGGCTTGGATTTCATGCCTCAAAGAATGTGCAGTGGGCCTGCAAAGCTCAAAGGGTATGAAGCCATCACTTTATTAGTATTAGCCCATGTCGTTGAACAGTGCTTTTTACTCCAGAGCATTTTCATATCTACTCAGTCTTATCTGATGTGGTAAGTGGGGTAAGTAATGTTTTTCTTATTTTTGTAAGACAGAAAATAAATACAAATCAAAGTTTATATTCCTTAATATGATTTTAAGTAACTATGCTTAATTCAATCTGGGTCTTGTTACCTCCCTTTCACTCATCCAACAAATATGTACTGAGCACCTTCTCCAGACCAGCACCGTTTTAGGTGCTGGAATATATAAAAGTGAACTAAGACACAGGGCATTTGGCTGGCTCAGTTGGAAGAGCATGCAGCTCTTGATCTCGCGGCCATGGGTTTGAGCCCCATGTTGGGTGTAGAGATTAAACAAATAAATAAACTTTAAAAAAAATGTTAACCGAGACAGGGTTCCTATGCTAATAGAGTTTGCAGTCCCAAGTCAGAGACACATTAAATAGAAAAACTCACACATCATTATATAACATCAGATAGTTAATCTCAAAACATGTCATTACAACTGTGATAAACGACACCAAGCTTAGGTTCAAGTGTTATGAGAGTGTATAACCCAGGGATCTAACCCAGTCTTGGGGTCTGGCAAGGCTTCCCTGAAGAAAAGACATTTCCATATCAGCTTGCAGACTCAGAACTGGGGCTGCAGATGGGGAAGATAGCGAGCACGTGTCAGTGGAATGCCTAAGACCAAAGCTACAGAGCTGGAGCACAGGTCAACACAATCCTGTCCCTGCAACTCTTTTGGTTTTATCTTCCCTTCTTTCCTGCTACTCTTCTTCCTGTGCTGCTACTGGCCATCATTTTCTCCCTTCATCTCAGCACAATTCAGGTGGGTCTTTGTATTTCATCTTTTTTTTTTTAAAGTTAGTTAATTAATTAATTTAGTGATCTCTACATCCAACGTGGGACTTGAACTCAAGACCCCGAGATCAAGAGTCTCATGCCCTTCCAACTGGGCCAGCCGGGCGCCCCATCCATCTTTCATCTTTGAAAATGAGTCAAAAGAAGCAGGATCTCATAGCATGAAAATCCTGACATCTTGGATGTGTATGTCTTGTAGATGAGGGATGATAATGATAATATATAAGAAACATTGCCTTAGAGATTGCCACAAAGCTGAAATCACTTGGGGTGCTTCTTTTGGCTAATTTGTCTTTTAAATCCTAGGGAACTGAATCTAGAATGTTTGCAATTGGGGGGGGTGGGGGTGAGGGGTAGAGAGTGAGGGATGGAGATCTTCGTGCAAACAATTTTGCCACTCGGGATAATACCCTTGAGATCCATCCGACTTGGTGGCCATTCCTTTTCATCATACCACAATTTGTTTAATTATTCACCTATTGAAGGACATTTCGGTTGTTTTCAGTTTTTGGCTATTACAAATAAAGCTGCTATAAACATTCATGTATAAGATTCTGTGTGGACATAAGTTTTCATTTCTCTGGGATAAATGCCCAGGAGCATGATTGCTGGGTCCTATGGTAATTGCATGTTTAGTTTTATAAGAAACTGCCAAACTATTTTCCAGGGTGGCTGCAGCGTTTCACATTCCCACCAACAGTGCCTGAGAGATCTGGTTTCTCTACATTCTCGCCAGCTCTTGGTATTGTCACTATTTCTTGTTTTAGCTGTTCTAATCCGTGTGAAGTAACACTTCATTGGGGTCCACCTTTGCATTTCCCTAATGGTTAATGCTAGCGACCATCTTTTCATGTATTTACCATCTATATTTCCTCTTTGCTGGAAAGTCTCTTCATGTCCTTGGCTCATTTTCTGATTGGATTGTTTTTATACTGTTGAGTTTTTTAAAGTTCTTCATATAGGAGTCATTTGTCAGATATATGGTTTGCAAATACATTTGCCCACTTTGTAGCTTGTCCTTGTATCCTCTTACCAAGGTTTTCACAGAGCAAAAGTTTTCAGTTTTGATCAGGTCTAATTTATTGATTTTTCCTTTTATACGTGATGCTTTTGGGATCAAGTCTATGAATTTTGCCTAGCCCTAGATCCTGAAGATTTTCTCCTATGTTTTTCAAGTTTCATAGTTTTTTACATTTAAGTCCATGACCCAGTTTGAGTTAATTTTTGTATAAGGTATGAGACTTAGGACGAAGTTTGTGACAGTTAATTATGTATCAACTTGGCTAGGCTACAGTACCCAGATATTTGGTGAAACACCTAGATGTTGCTGTGAAGGTTTTTTTTTTTTTTAAAGAAAAGATTAAGGGGTGCCGGGGTGGCTCAGTCAGTTAAGCGTCCGACTTCAGTTCAGGTCACGATCTCGCGGTCCGTGAGTTCGAGCCCCGCATCGGGCTCTGGGCTGACGGCTCGGAGCCTGGAGCCTGCTTCCGGTTCTGTGTCTCCCTCTCTCTTTGCCCCTCCCCCGTTCATGCTCTGTCTCTCTCTGTCTCAAAAATAAATAAACGTTAAAAAAAATTTTAAAAAAATAAAGAAAAGATTAACATTTAATTCAGGAGACTTTTAATAAGGCAGATTACCCTCCTTAATATAGGTGGACCTCAACTAATCGGGTCAAGGCCTTAAGAAAAAGACTGACCTCTCCTAAGGAAGAGGGAATTCTCCAGCAGACTGCCTTTGGACTTTAGCTTCAACATCAGTGTTTCCCTGGGTCTCCAGCCTGCTGGCCTATCCTGAAGATTTGGACTTACCAGCTTCCACGATCACATGAGCCAATCTCTTAAAAATAAATCTCTCTTTCTTTCTCTAGTCTCTCTCTCTCTCTCCCTGCCTCGTTTCCTTCCTCCCTCTCTCTGGGTTCTGTTTCTCAAGAGAACCCTGACTACTACCAGGTTATTTTTTTTTTTCTGTTAGCCTATGGATATCCAATTTCTCCAGTACTGTTTGTCAAAAAATCTATCTTTCCTTCATTGAACTGCATCTGTACTTTAAAAAATCAGTTGGGCATATTTATGTAAGTCTATTTATGGATTCTATTCTGTTCTATTGGTCTGTGTGTTTATTCTCCTGCCAATACTACACAGACTATAGATAGATAATAGGGCCAACTGATTCCTCCTACTTCATTCTTTTTTAAAGTTTAGCTATTCTAGTTCCTTTGACTTTCTGTATAAATTTTAGATAAAATCCAACAAAAGTCTTGCCAGGATTTTGAGTAGGAATTATGTGAAACCTGTATACCAATTTGGGGAGACTGATAGTTTTACTATGCTGTGTCTTCAAACCCATGAATGTGCTATGTCTATTTTTTTAGATCTTTTATTCTTTCATTAGCATTCTGTGGTTTTCAACATGTAAGTCTTTTTTTTTAAGTTTATTCATTTGAGAGAGAGAGAGAGAGAGAGAGAGAGCAGGGGAGGGGCAGAGAGAGAGGGAGGGGGGAGAATCCCAAGCAGGCTCTGCACTGTCAGCACAGAGCCTGATGTGGGACTTGAACTTATGAACCGTGAGAGCATGACCTGAGTCGAAACCACGAGTCAGATGCTTAACCGACTGAGCCACCCAGGCACCCCTCAGCATATAAGTCTTGTGTATATTGTGTTAGATATATCCAAGTGTTTTTTTTTTTTTTGGCAATTACAAATGGTATTGTATTTTTGATCCTGGTGTCCATGTATTAATTGCATTTATATAGAAATATAATTGATTTTTATATGTTTATCTTTTATCCTGTGACCTTGCTGAACTCACTTATTAGTTCTAGAAGTTTTAAAAATAGATTCCTTGGAATTATCTATATAGATAATCATGTTATCACCTAATAGGAAAAGTTTCATTTCTTCCTTTCTAATCTGTATGCCTTCTATTTTCGTTTCTGACCCTATTGTACTGGCTAGAACTTCCAGCATTATGTTGAATATGGTGGTAAGAGTGGACATGCCTGCCTTCTTCCTGTTCTTAGGATGAAAGCATTCAGTTTTTTTATCATTAAATGTAATGTTAGCTGTAGGTATTTTTGTAGACACCCTCTATCAAGTTGAGGAAGTTCCCCTCCATTCCTCATTTGCTGAGAGATTTGTATCAGGAATGGATGTTAACTTTCGCCAAGTGCCTTTTCTGCATCGATGGATGCAATCATGTCATATTTCTTCTTTCGCTTGTTAATATGGTGGTTTACATTGATTAATTTTTGAATATTGAACCAGACTTGCATATTTGGAATAAACCCCACTTGGTCATGGCATATAATTCCTTTGTGTTGCTGAATATATGCTATTAATATTTTGTTAAGAATTTTTTGCATCTATATTTATGAGGGATACTAATCTGTAGTTTTCTCACACTAGCTTTGGTTTTGGTACCAGAGTAATATTAGCTTCATGAAATGAATAGGAAATGTTCCCACTACTTCTAATTTCTGGAAGAGATTATGTATAATGGCCATTACTTTTTCTTCAAATGTTTGGTAGAATTCTTTGTGAAACCATCCGGGCCTAGGGATTTCTTTTGGGGGAGCTTTAAAATTATGGATTTAACTTGCTTAATAGTTATAGGGCTACTAACTATATTTATTTTTGGTGAGTGTGGTAGCTTGTGCTTTTCAGAGTCCCCTATTATCCTTTTGATGTCTGCAGGGTCGATAGTAATATCTTCTGTTTTGGCCTGATACTGGTTATTTGTTCTCTCTTTTATCTTTGTCAGTCTTGCTAGAAATCTGTTGATTTTATTGATTTTTAGAAAGGAATGGCTTTTTGTTTCATTGATTTTCTTTATTGTCTTCCTCTTTTCAATGTTATTGATTTCTGCTCTTTATGGTTTTTCCTCCCTTCTGTTTCCTTTGTGTTTGTTTTGCTCTTCTTTTTCCAGGTTCTAGAGGTGGGAGCTTAGATTTACTGATTTCAGACCTTTCCTCTTTTCTAATGTATGTATTTAGTGCTATAAATTTCCCTCTCAGCATGGCTTTTGCTGTGTCCCGCACATTTTGAAATGTTGCATTTTTAAAGTTTATTTACTTATTGAGAGAGAGAGATTGAGAGTGAGAATGAGAATCCCAAGCAGGCTCCGCACTGACAGTGTGGAGTCTGACACAGGGCTCAAACTCACGAACTGTGTGAGATCATGACCTGAGCCAGAATCAAGAGTTAGATGCTTAACCGACTAAGCCACCCGGGTGCCCCTGAAATGTTGCGTTCTTATTTAAAATTTAGTTCAATGTGTTTTTTTTTTCTCTCGAGACTTCCTCTTTGACCTGTGGATTATTTAGAAGTATGTCATTTAATTTCAAGTATTTGGATATGTTCCTGTTACCTTTCTGTTGTTGATTCCTAATTTGATTCCATTATGGTCAGAGAACACACTGTGTGTGGTTTTAATTCTTCTAAATATGTTTAAGTTTGTTTTATAGTGCAGAATGTGGTCCATCAAGTTCCATGGGTACTTGAAAAGAATGTGTATTTTGCTGGTGTTGGATAATGTGTGCTATAACTGTCGATTAGACCCTGTTGGTTGATGGTATTGTTAAGTTCTTTTATGTCTTTGTTTTCTGCCTAGCTGTTCTATCAATTATGGAGAGAGGGGTGTTTATATCTCTACCTGCAATTGGGATTTATCTGTTTCTCCTTTCAGTTCTATCAGTTTTTGCTTCACATATTTTGCTTCAAAAACAGCTCAGTTGTTTGCCACATACACATTTAGCATTGCTACGTCTTCCTCATGGGCTGACCATTTTATCATTATATCATTGTCACATATAATGTCCCACTCTGTCTCTGCTAATTTTCTTCAACCCGAAGCCTATCCGATATTAATAGAGCCAGAGACACCCATGCTGTCTTTTGATTAATGTCTGCATAAGATATGTGTTTCCATCATTTTACTCTCAATCTCCCTATATTATTATATTTGAAGTGAGTTTCTTTTAGAGTGCATATTGTTGGGTGATGTTTTTCTTATCCACTTTGCCAATCTCTGTCTTCTAATTGATGCATTTAGATGATTTACATTTAACATTATTGTTGATATATTAGGGTCTGTGTCTGCCATTTCATTTTTTGTTTTGTTTTTCATTTCTCTGTTTTTCTTCTTCCTGCATTCCTGCGGGTCACTTGCATATTTTTTGGAATATCATTTGGATTTATCTGTAATGGTTTGAGTGTATATCTTTGTATAGATTTTAGTGGTTCCTTTAGGTATTACATTGTATATACATAAATTATCACAGTCTAATGGTGGTGTTATTTTACCAGTTTGGGGAAGTGTAGAAAACTTACTTTCATTTATGTCCCTTTGCCCTCCCCAGTTTATAATATAATTATTTTAAATATCTCCTCTACATGCATTTAAAACTCAATCAGACAGTGTTATAATTTTTGCTTCAACCACCAAACATAATTTTGAAGACTCAAGAGGGGAAGGAAAGTCTATTTAATTTATTCACATTTTCATTGTGTTCTTTCTTCCTGATGTTCCAAGAAATTCTTTTTTTTTTTAATCATTTCTGTTTAGAGAACATCCTTTAGCTGCTCATTTAGGGTAGGTGCGATGGTGACAGATTCTCTTAGAGTTTTTTCATCCGAGAATGTCATTATTTCCCTTTCATTCCTGAAGGATACTTTTGCATGATATAGGATTCTGGGTTGGCAGGTTTAGCACTTGAAAAAGGTGCCAATTTCCTTATTCAAAATATGGTTTTCCTGTAAGTAATATCTTTTCTCCTCTGTCTGCTTTCAAGATTTTTTTCTTTGTCTTTAGTTTTCGGAAGTTTGGCTATGATACGTCTGAGTGTGCATTGGAGTCATCCTGTTTGGGGTTCTCTCAACTTTTTGAATGTATTTTTCTACATTTCCCCCAATTTGGAAATGTTCAGCTTTTCTCTTTTTCGTCTTTTCTAACAGCATCACCGGTTCCTGAAGCACTATTCATTTGAGTTCCAGTCTATTTTCTCTCTGCGTAATTTCTATTGTTATATCTTCAAATTCTCTGATTCTTTCATTTGTCTCCTCTGTTCTTTTGAGCCTAGCCACTGAGGTCTTCAGTTCTAAAATTGCCATTTGGTTCTCCTCTGTATATTCTTGTTTACTGAGACTTTAGAGCTCTTTGCTGAGACTTTCTTTTTATTTGTTCCAAACATGTTTGTAGGTGCTGAGTAAAGCATTTTTATGACAGCAGCTTCAAAATCTTCATTAGATAATTCCAACATCCTTGTCATCTTGGTTTTGGCATCTACTGATTGTGTTTTTTCATTCAGTTTGAGATCTTCCTGGTTCTCGGTGTAATGAATGATTTTAAATTGAATACTGTTCATTTTGGGTATTATGTAATGAAACCCTGGATCTTATTCAAACTCCCTGTTTTAGCTGTTTTTTTTTTTTTTCTTTCTGATGCTACTCTGGGAGGGGAAAGGAGGGGATATTGCCCTGTTACTGCCGGGTTGGAGTAGAAGGTCAGGCTCCTCATTTGGCCATTGCTGGCAGGGGTGAGGTGGGAGTCACAGTTTTTCCTGTGGTATAGAACAGTAATTGTTGAACGCATTACCATGTCATTCTTTGGTTCGTGAGGTCCTTAGCCAGTCGGCCTTCTTCTCTGCATCTTTATTGGTCTTCTCATGTTTGTTTTACATATAACGTCCAGGGTTTTTAGTTGTACTTAGTGGAAGGAATGGGGAACAGTGTATCTACTCCATCTTCTTGGAGGCAGAAGTCCCCAGTTGACTTTGAGGATCCCACATCTCATATTAGTTAAATCTCATTACTTATTTGTTAAGGTATGGTGTTAAAAAGCTACATTTGGATATGCTGTCTTCATTGAATGAGTGGATCATACCCTTGTAGCTTGTGAGATGTTGAGGAAGAACCACAGATTAAGGCATCCCCAGAGTTCTCCAGCTGCCAAGCTGGTGACAGATTCCTTAAATCTGTTCTACTCTTGAACAAACAAGTCTTCAATACATGCCCAGAGCTGCAATAGGTATGTAAAAGGCTGTGGAAAAACTCATACTCTAGACTCCCAGAGTTTTTAATGTCTAGTTGGGGAGATACAACAAGCGAATTATCCATCTCAGGACCTGGCGTGTGGTAGACACTCAATATAGGTTTGTCACATGAAGGAATGCTGCTGACCAAATGCTAACTGCTCCCGGATGAGAGATTTCTTAAGGAGGTGAAGGTTGGGTTGTCTTATGGGTTGCATAGGATCTGGAGGTTTTTTTGAAGGAAAAAACTGACAGGACTTGTTTACAGAGTGGGGTGAAAGAGAGTAAGAAAACAATCAGATTTTGGTTTGGATTCTGGGTGACTGGGAGACAAGGGGAAGGCTGTGAGTTTGATTTTGGACCTGATTAGCCCGAGCTATTAACAAAATACCCAAGCACAACTGCACAGTAAATATTTGGACTGTTTGGAACTGAGGGGAAGATTATACTAGAAAACCCCTTTTCATCTGAGTCTCCAGAAGATGTAGGACTAGCCCAAACTTTGTAGGCAACAAACTGATTTAAGGCAATTTACAACCCCTCCCTGGGCTTTGATTTCCTCATCTGTAAAATGGGATGCATTGCTAGATAGTTGTTATGAGATAAGCTGGCATAGTGTCTGGTATTTGGAAGGAGCCCTATGCTTGTTGGAATGTTTTCCTTCAAGCTCTAGGATTCTGAGATTTCTCTGAATAGTCCGTACTGTATCACCTTCTATGATTTTTTACTTAGTTTTTTTTTTTTTGCCCCCAGCAGAGCTCACTAGTTTATATTGTATGAAACTAAGAACGCAGGGGAGAGAGAAGGTTGTACGTGTTGTGTCTCAATCTTTACGGACAGAAGTTTTTCTCTCTTGTGAGCATTTGCAGTATTCACGCTTGAATCAGAAAAGCCTCCATTTTGGCTGATTCCAGCCCTATACTCTGGGGAGTACAGTGGGCAGGTAGCCATTAGTACACAGGAAGGGAGGGTTTTGTGGTATTTTAAAGCCATTGGATTTTATTTATTTCCAGTTTGCTCAACATTTGTTCCACATATCTATACAGTTGAAAAAGGGGTGCGGATGAGAAGAGAGAAGGATGAAATCTAACTAAGCCTAGAGAAAAGGATGAACACATTTGCCTTTCAATACCAAACTTGGGCTCATAATGCTTAAACACGAGACTTCGGGGTTTCATTTTGTCTTTCTGAAAACTAAACGCTGCTGTGACTTTCCACGTGACATCTGAAGGGTTGATCTTGGTTTGAGAAATGGTTCCATATCTTACTGCTAGGGCTTTATGAGTATAAGCCCTCAATCTATCAGAAATAGTCTTTATTTCTTTCAAGTGGAAAAGATATTTTTCAGATTATAATGTAATACAAGCTCATTGTAAGGAATTTGGAAATTACAGAAATTAGACAATGAAAGTCACTCATAATCCTACAACCTAGAGGTAACCCGTATTAATATTTCTATTTATTTCTTTTCAGTCTTCTTTTTTCTACGCACACACACACACACACACATGAGCGAGTGCACGCACATGGGATCATACTGTATGTTCATTGCGTATCTTCTAAACAGGATTGTAAATAACTATGTAGCATTTCATGGTATAAATGTTACTGCATAGAATTTCGTAGTAAGGACAACTTTTAAGCTGCTTCTACTTTCCCTCTATTTTAAAAGATGTTACAATGAATCTCTTCATATTTATATATTTTTTGTGCATCTCTATTATTTTTTTTTTTTTGGATAAGTCCTTAGAAAGAGAATAACTGGGTGAAAGAAGAAGAACATTGTTAAGGTTTTGGCACATGTCGTCAAAGTGCCCTGTGGGAGAGTTGTGCCAATTTGCATTCCCAGTAGTGTTCGAGAGTGCCTACTTCATTGCATTAATCCAGAATACTTCACCCTCATGTATACATAACACTATTTTGGACCATTTTAATTTAAAAGGCATTTGCTGAGCACCTATTATGTGTAGGGTACTGTGCAGGTATTAGACTCACTCCTGTTATGCAGTGTAAATGCTAAGTAGATAAGGTACATACACAAAGATGGTTTAAAAAGCAAGTGAAATAGAACAACATACACATCTCTATAGCCAAGGCTGATATCATTCAGTCTTTAAATGGCTACTCTTTGAGGAAAGACACTGTGCTAACAAATTTAAAAAATAATTTGGCTCTGGTAAACACTTTAAAAATGCATTAATATGAATCTTGCAAATAATAAACGTTCAGTTGTGATCATTTATGCTGTATTTCCCAGCATACATTTGGGCATGAATGGAGAGGAATATTACAAATTCACATCTTTTAAAAGAGCAAAAAAAAAAAAAAAAACCATTTGGGGTAAAAAGACAATTTCTGCTTTTGTCAGTTCCTTTTAGAAAATTAACCTGTTGGTTATCGGAGAAGGGGGACACAGAACACACAGAAAGCTAACCTCCTTCTGGCAGCTGGGGATAATTTGTCAGTCTCCTTTGAAATGTGGCTTTGTGCTCGCTGGTGAAGGCAGCTGGAACAGAAAAAGCATGACAGACAAAAGCTGAAATCCACATGAAGAAAGGTCTTTTTCCCCAAAATTACTGTCTGAGTTAGCAATGGTCAGAAAAGAAAGTACGTGTATATCTTCCCAGCAACAAGCACGTCTGGTACTAGAGAAGGCCGTCTGTGCTACAGGAGCCATTTAGAAGAGCTGTAGCCCTGAATAGGGCTGCTGGATAGCATTTAATCCACCCCTCCGACCCCCATGAAAAGTTACACCCTCAAATGAAATTGAGTTAAAACCGAGTGTAAATGAATGAAAGTATCATGTTTAAAATCCAATCAAAAGCATTTACTATGCTGAAGAAGATCTACTTCATAGATAGTGGATGATGGCTCAAGAAATATGGGTTTAAGAATACGATTGCAACTTAAAAGGTAGCCAATGGAATGGCTAAAAATAATACTATCAAACTGGAAACAACCGAAATGTCCTTCACCTGGTGAATGCATAAACTGCGGCACATCCATGCAATGGAATACTACTCAGTAATACAAAAGAATGAACTACTGATGCATGGATCTCAAAGTAATTATACTGAGTGAAAGATGCAATCTCAAAAGATCACATACTCTGTTGTTCCACTTCTATCACATTCTGGAAAAAGCAAAATTATAGCAACATAAAACAGGGCAGTGGTTATCTGGGGTTGGGGGTAGCAGGCTGGACTGATTACAAAAGGCAGCATGGGAAAATTTGGACAGGGCGGGTAATGAACTGTTCTATATCTTGATTGTGGTGGTAGTTACATGACTTTATATACTTGTCTTAACTCATAAAACTAACTATACACCAAAAATAGTAAATTTTACCATATGTTACTTTAAAAAGTGAATGAAAAAAATCTCATAAAGATAACACTATCAAACATGGGGAGGTGGAGGAAAGAGGGGAGGTTGGGAGTAATGTTAAGTGAGCTCCTTTTTTTTTTTTTTTATAGCCGGGAGTCAGTAGATAAGATCCAAAATGGATAAACCAAGAAATAGGAGTAGAGGCATATTATTTAGTGATGCCGAAGTAACCACCAGATGAACTGAAAACAGAATCTGTTAAAAATGGTTGCCCCTGAGGAGTGGGACTAGGGGTGGGGCCGAGAACTGTTGTTTTTTGTTCCAAGCTCTCTTGTACTATTTGGTATTTTTGAACCATGCTCATGCATTACTCTGATTTAAAAATAAATGTAGTGGAAAATGCACTGGACTGGGAATCGAGAAACCTGATCTCTAAACCTTGATTCTGCACTAATTGAACAACTCCCTTCTCCTCTCTGGCTCTTGGTTTCTACATCTGTACGACAAAGGGGTTGTTGGACTAGATGATCTTCAAGACTCCTTACAGATCTAAAAAAAAAAAAAAAATGATCAAACAGATGATCTGCATATCCACAACGATCTTTTGTCAAATTCAGCACAAAGAAACAGACGTTTTTATTTTTAAAGCCAGAAGGGATGAAATCATCTCATTAAACAGTCTCTTTCTAACCGCTGAAGAAACCAAGATACAGATTGGTTAAAAGACTCACTCGGAATGACAGTTAATTGGCGACAGAGCTAGGGCTGGAGCTTAGGGCTTCGCCTGGCTCTTGCCATGGCACCACACCGCTCCTCCCAGGTCTAATGGAATCATTCCCAGGCACCAGGGCTGACAAAAATTCCCTGGGATGACACCAGGAATGAAACTCATATGCTGACATGGTTTCATTGGCCTGGGAAATGAGTCAGAATTTTGGAAGTGGTCCCTGACATACGCATGCATGATGCAATACCACAGGCATCCTGAAGTTGGTCAGGGCGATGTTAAAGCTCAATTTGGGGGCTCTGTTTCCTAATAACTGGTGGACGAGCTGCCTTTGACAGCTATTGCCAGCCTACTGACCTTCCCCTTTTGTGCGATAGGAATCCCAGCACTGGAAATCCTACCCATTCCCATTCTGATTTAAAACCATGGGTTTAGCCATTTTTTTCTCAATGATCTTTTATCCCTATAACCTTTAAGTTCACACCATGTCTCACCGACGTCTATCAAGCATGATGGAAGATATGTCCACCTGGAAATTTTTATCAGCCATCGTCAAATGAACAAGGCATCTTGGTATGGTTTAGCAGTCCTCCTAGGAATAGAGCGGAACCAGACTCCTGACTTGGTCCATACCATCTTCCTAGGAAGAGCTTCCATGTTGACTCGGAAGCAAGCTAAAAGCATGCGTGTCTTGCCGAGCATTCCCCCCTCCCCCTTTGCTTGGGCCTGCAGGCTCACTTGCCCCTCATCACATAAGGTCTGGGGTTTGGAGAAGAAGGACACCATTATGCGGGGCTATCATTCTTCCTCAGTGGAAACAACGCTGCCCTTTGTAAGCTCCCAGCAAACTTCAAAGGGTGTGGCTATCTTTCTGTGTTCCCAGGCAAGCCTCCTCGGGAAACACGGCTCACAGTGCCTTTCTGGTACTAGAATCTTCTTTCGCTGATAGTGAGTTAAAACAGGAATTTTTAGGCAGCCCTCCTCCCTGCCCCCTTTGGTGCTTTGTCTACTTAAGAAGCAAAATTGTATTTTTTAACCCCCCCTTGGAAAATTCTTGTTTGCCAACTTTTGTGTCCCCCCCCCCCCTCCATCTGTGCTCTCACTCTAGCCTGGCTGTCTGCCCAGCTCTGAATCCTGCCTTACCTACTGCCTGGCATTTACTTCACAACAGCTGGCCCAGGGATCTCAAGTGCTTAGCCTCAGCTGCCAGCTTAGGGAAGGAGAGGCCCCTGTAGCTGAGCTCGTGACAAAGACAGCATTTGTTCCCACACCAGTATTCTCGATGTCAACAGCAGTGACAGGCTCCAAAGGGGATCATGCCCAGTCACTGCCCACTTGGGGAGAACTCCACAGGCCCAGGGATGTTCATACATCCAGCTTCCATATCTGCTTTGAGTCTCTCCACCATCCTGTGAGGTGACTAGAAACCAGTAACAGGATTCCCATGTTACAGTGGAGAAAGGCGAACCATTGGACGCCAGGAGATCGCCCAAGGGAATGACGATCATGTTGTTCAAAACAAGATTCAGGATACCCGGGTCTGACAAGCATCAGTTTCTGAGATTTGCCCATTTGTGTATGTGGAATGTGCTATCAAGCCCGGTTTGACCCCGTGAAGACATGGGGACAAGAGAGGGTGCCCAAGATCACCTCTCCCAGGGGGCTGGGTGGCATCCTTGTCCCCTTCCACCAACAAATGTTGACTGTGCCAGGCGCTGGGATAACAGAGGTGACTCAGATAAGCCTTTGTCCTCAGGGTGTTCACAGATTGCGAGGGTATCACCGTGGCCGGCCAATAGCAACTGGTGTTTGTGTGGTTTTTCTAACTGTAGAAACGAGCATGCACTGAATGGCTCACTTTGAGCCTCCTTGAGAGGAGGATCCATTTTGTCACAAATGTGGCCAGACTACTTACAATGTTTAAACATGTTAAAAAACAAAAAGTTTCAAATGATTAGTTTTTTGGTTGCTGGGTGGTTTTTCGTCTTCAGTATAAAAGTGGGCCCTTTCCCTGATTCCTCAGTAAGCACAGTATTGCCATATGACCCACAACTCTACTCCTAGGGATATGCCCCAGGGAACTGAAATCTATGTCCAAACAAAAACTTGTTCATCAATGTTCACAGCAGCACCATTCACAATAGCCAAAAGGTGGAAACAACCCAAATGTCATCACCTGATGAATGGATAAACAAAACGTGGTCTACTCATACGATGGAATATGATTCACCCCTAAAGGGAAGCAAGCAGTGATCCGTGCTACAACATGGATGAACCTTGAAAACACGGCTAGAATGAGAGCACAGACACAAAAGGACACATATTATATGATCCCAGCTATATGAAATATCCAGAATTATGCAAAACCACAGAGCCAGAAAGTAGATTAGTGGTTCATAGGGCCGGGGGGGTGAGGGTGGGGAGGAAGAAAGTTGGGGGGGGGGAGTATTTAACGGGTAGATTTCCTTTAGGGGTGATGAAAATGTCTTGGAACTAGATAGCAGTGAGGGCTGCGTGGCATTGTGAATGGAGTTCATGCTGCCAAATTGTACACGGGTTTCTCCTGCTGTCTGAAAATAAAGCATCACAACCTGCCTTGGTCACTGTTGAGAAGTGTTTCTGGCACACAGTAGGCACTCGATAATTATTTATGGAGTTCTTTAAAAGAACGAATAAAATATATTTTTCTAATGCTGTTCTGAGAGCCATTGGAGAAGCATAAACCACTTTTCTCTAACATTTTCAGAATGTAGGGAATCAGTTGAAGTATATGTCCAGCAGGGAGAGAGGGGGAGCAAGCTCTCTGGTGTCTCTTCTTATGAGGGCACTAATCGTATCGTGAGGGTCCCACCTGCATGACCTCATCTCAACTAATTACCTCCCAAAGGCCCCGTCTCCAAATACCATCACATTGCGGGGTGAGGGCTTCAACACGGGAATTTGGGGAGGGCACATACTTCAGTCCATAGCAGCCAGGATGCATTAGGTAGTCATTGTACATCAATGGGAAAGGATCACATTTATGAGCAAGATATTGATGTTCATATCTTCACTATATCTTCTCCCTCTAGCCCACCAATGGTGCCTGCTCCTCTTTGGCTCCTGAAGCCCCTAAAATCTCTTCTCTGACGTGGTTTTCCTTGCAGTATCATCTCAAAGCTTCCAAGAAACTAGAGTATAGTTTTTCTCTGTCCCTTGTTTATACTAGTAACACTAGGTTCCCCCCAGGAAGCCCTGCCAACACCAAGGGTCACTCTTGTCACCCTTGCCATGCCCTCTGCCCAGCCCAGATGCTTGCTGTTTGCTTTTTACCCATGTCAATAAGACATGGGCATTTTGCATCACATGACATAGCGATCCATGCAGATCCCATCGCCCCAAAGCTGCTTGGGGGCGACAGGTTAGGGCACTACCAGGTAGGAGAGTAGCAGGCCAGAGTTTTTGAACTGATGTGATTGCAACAACCAGTGATCCTGCTGTCATGTAGATACAACTTATATGAAATAGTCTATGTCGGGGCGCCTGGGTGGCTCAGTTGGTTAAGTATCTGACTTCAGCTCAGGTCACAATCTCGCAGTTTGTGGGTTCAAGCCCGACGTCAGGCTCTGTGCTGACAGCTCAGAGCCTGGAGCCTGCTTCAGATTCTATGTCTCCTTCTCTCTCTGCCCCTCCCCTGCTCATGCTCTCTCTCTCTCTCTCTCTCTCTCTGAAAAATAAACATGAAATTTTTTTAAAAAAAGAAATAGTCTATGTCAAGATGCCTGACACATTGTAAGTACTCAATAAATGTTAATTATTACCCTCATGACAAAGGTATTTATGCATCCATTAAAATGTTATTGAATAATACTTAGGCATATAAGTAAATTATTACAGTGTATTAAGTGAAAGAAAGAGATTACAAAGAACATGAAGAGCTTCATCCCATTTTTACAAAAAAGTCACATGAATAAGCGAGATATTATTATTATTATTAATGTTTCTTTTTATTTTTGAGGGAGAGAGCACAAGCGGGAGGGGGACAGAGAGAGGGGGGGACAGAGGATCAGAAGCGGGCTCCATGCTGACAGCAGAGAGCCTGATGCAGAGCTCAAACCCATGAACCACAAGATCATGACCTGAGCCAAAGTCAGATGCTTAACCAACAGAGCCACCCAGGCGCCCCTAAGAGAAATGTTATTGTATAGTGATTTAGGTCTCAGGATCTGAAGGTAGGTCTACTGTTTAATCTGTGCAGTCACTTATTAGCTGTGTGACCTAGAGGGAGTTACTAAACCTCCCCGAAACTCAGTTTTTTTAATCTGTAAAATGAAGATGTGTGTGTGTGTGTGTGTGTGTGTGTGTGTGTGTGTGTGTATACATTGACGATATGCTTGCATATCTGCACAACCCAAGAGATGTGAGCTGTAATTTTAAATCAGAATTAATGAGAGTTCAGTACAGTAGTTAGATACACAGTGAACACACAGAAATCAAAAGCTTCCTTCGATACCAGCAATTAGCACTTCGAAAATAGGAACAAAAGATACCAGTCACAAGAGCAGCGTAGGTCAGTGCAATGAGCCGAGTGTCCCCTCTGCCCGACTCCACCACAACCGGGTTTAGAAACAGTATTCCTGGTGATGCAGTTTCCGGAGCCGATAAGCCTCTGGCCTTGGCCCTCTCCCCTCAGGGCTCAAGCCCAGCTAAAGGGACTGGCTGTCGGACTCCATGTTATCCCCTCAGCTTCCTTGTTCTCTCCCCGGTTGAGATATAATTGCTCCCATAGCAAACCAGTCTGCAGACATGATTCCCCGCCTCCCATGTAGACAACATCCTATCTCTCTCCTCGCAAAGCCACTTTCACTTCTTGAACCACACTTTAGTTTTCAGTAGGGTCTCTGCTTGAAATTTGCAGGGAAATGAATTTGCAGTTTCCAGGGGAAAGGTTTTCACGCTCATGAACATGATGGGTTCAAATCCCAGCACTCCACTTGCTAACTGCCTTGCCTTGGTCAAGTCTCTTAACCTCTCTTTCTGTCACTGTCCTCTTCCGTTATCTGGGGGATAATACTGACACCTCACTTTTAAGGATTTGTGAAACTTACATGATATTATGTACATAGGAAGCTCTCAATATATAGGAGCCTGACGTCATCATTAGAACAGGAATACAGCTGAGCCTTGAACAACATGGGTTTGAACTGCACGGGTCCACTTATATGCAGATTTTTTTTTCTTAAATAAATCATGTGTGTTCCTCGACTGTTTTTATTTATTTATTTTTTGTAATCAGTAAGGCTTCCAGTAAGCAACAGGCTATTAGTAGTTTGTGGGGAGTCAAAAGTTATACGCTGATTGTTCAACGTACAGGAGGTCAGCACCCCTAACCCCCATGCTGCTCAAGAGTTAACTGTAGTTTGGGGCGCCTGGGTGGCGCAGTCGGTTAAGCGTCCGACTTCAGCCAGGTCACGATCTCGCGGTCTGTGAGTTCGAGCCCCGCGTCAGGCTCTGGACTGATGGCTCGGAGCCTGGAGCCTGTTTCCGATTCTGTGTCTCCCTCTCTCTCTGCCCCTCCCCTGTTCATGCTCTGTCTCTCTCTGTCCCAAAAATAAATTAAAAAAGTTGAAAAAAAAATTTAAAAAAAAAAAAGAGTTAACTGTAGTTTGTTCTAAACGAATATCAAAGGTTTTATCTCTTATAAGCTACAAACTGCTTGTAGCAACCAAACAGGATTTTCCTACTCCTAGCTTCTGTCCAAGAGTTTCAACAAGATCAGGATCTTAGTTTTAGCCTGGGGACCCCAAACACGACAGCGCAGGACCCCTCAAGAAATAAGCTCAGAAATAAGCACCTAGATGGAGGAAGTGCTTCACAGCACTGGGTTTTCTCCCCCAAAGGAAAATGTTCAAATCTAGAAAAGAAATTCTCAGGACAACCCAGGGAACTGAATCCCGAGCTCCCCTTTGCAGACCTCTCTCTCTCCCTCTCTCTCTCTGTCTCTCTCTCTCTGTACCTTTTATGCTGAAATGTCAACAAAATCCGTTCACTGCTGCACCAGGTCCATGACCAATCTGTGCAGGCCGAGAGAGGCGTTTCTTCCACCTGAAAAGCTTCCTAAGACCTGCTACATCAAGTGGAACCCTGGGCAGGGGCTGAGGAGCGGGACTGTGGGGGTGTTTTGTTACTCTGCACCCCAAAGCCTCCTTGGGAGGCGGGCGCTACCGTGCACGTAACTTAGGGGAGTTTCTTTCTTGTTATTTTGAGGATGCTGTGTACTTGGGTTAACTACCCTGAAGGCATCATTTTCCTTGTCTCTGAAATGGGGGGAACATAGTAAAGTACATCTCAAAGGACTGTTGTGAGGATCAGACGGGTAATGGCTTTAAATCATTTAGTGATATGCAAGCCTTTGATCCATGTTGATTATTATTACTATTGGTTAATCCTCATACATTGCAACTTACTAAATTATTTTAGAAATTACTGCAGCTTAGTATTTTCATAAGTGGTAAGTTTTATATAGTTCCCACGTATCGCAAGCAAGGACAACTGGCACTATTTGACTGCTTTCCCCCCACCCCGCCCTCTTTAGCTATTCAAAAAAACTTTTCCCCTATCATTTTTGGCTGTTCTTCCTAAATCCAAAAAAGCCTACCGTTCTAATCCAAAAGCATTCTAAACTGAGGGGAGTTTCTAAGTCAAACAACCTCCTGTGCATCCTCTGGTGAAGAACCATTTTGTAACATGGAGAATCACCTCTCAGTTTTTCTCCTTTGAAAGTGATTTTGCCTGGCTGTCTTAACAAAGCAGCTCACGTGTGCCTGTATGAAAGGGGTGTTACTTATGCTAGAGAAAACTGGTGCAGCCACCATGGAAAACAGCACGGAGCTTCCTCAAAAAGTTAAAAATGGAACTACGTTACGATCCAGCAATCGCACTACTGGGTATTTACCCAAGGAATACAAAACCATTGATTCAAAGGGATACGTGCACCCCTGCGTTTAGAGCAGCATTATTCACAATAGCCAAACTGTGGAAGGAGACCAAGTGTCCATCGATAGACGAATGGATAAAGAAGACGTGGTATACATACGATGAATATTATCCAGCCATAAAGAGGATGAAATCTTGCCATTTGCAACATGGCTGGATCTAGAAGGTATCAAGCTAAGTGAAATAAGTCAGAGAAAGACAAATACCATATGACTTCACTCATACATGGAATTTAAGAAACAGAACAAACGAGCAAAGGGAAAGAGAGAGAGAGAGAGAGAGAGAGACACCAAGAAATAGACTCTTAACTATAGAGAACAAACTGATGGTTACCAGAGGGGAAGGAGGTGGGGGGAGGGGCGAAATAGGTGATGGGGATTAAGGAGGGCACTTGCCGTGATGGGCACCGGGTGATGTATGAAACCGCTGAATGACTGTATTGTCCACCTGAAACTAATACAACACTGTGTACTAACCATACTGGAATTAAGGTGACGGGCATCGAGGAGGGCACTTGTTGGGATGAGCACTGGGTGTTGTGTGGAAGCCAGTTTGACAATAAATTATACTTTAAAAAAAGAAAGGAACAAAAACAAAGAGAAAACTCTTGGGGTTACTCGAAGCAAAGGCTCTGGAGACCAGCAGGCTCTCACTCCTCGTTCCCATGGTCTCCTGCTAGCCCAGACTGTTCTGCCCATTTAAGTCCGGATTCTTCTTCGTGGCTCCCAGTCGGACTCTGACTCCATTCCCCCTCCTTGCCCCTCCGTTGCCACACTTAGCCACTCCTCACTGCCTACCACATCAAGTCCACACCCTTCCCTTCGTGTTTGGGCATTTGAGGCCTTCGATGACCCCTTCAACTAAAATCCCTGCTACTTTCCAAAAGCAGCCCCCTGTTTCGCCACCGTGTAAGCGCCTCCACGCCCTGGGCCTGCCTCTTTTCAGAAGCGTTTTGGGGCCTCTGGGTGGCTCAGTGCGTTAAGCGACCGACTCTTGATTTCGGCTCAGGTCACGATCTCATGGTTTGTAGGTTCGAGCCCCGCATCGGACTCTGTGCTGACGGTGCACAGTCCTCTGTTCCCCTAGCTCTCTGCCCCTCCCCCCCCCCCCCCCGCGCTCTCGTGCGCTCTCTCATAAAAATAAATAAATAAATAAACATTAAAAAAAAAGAAGCTTTCATTTGTCACTGACTTATGTCTTCCCTTCTCTGAAGTCTTACAGCCCTTGATTGTACCAGAGCATCCAATGACTTGTTAGACTGTCTCACGAGATTCCCTCTCATGGAATTCTTGACACCCCAACCTGACTATATAAGCCTTTCCTATGTGCCTAGTTCTGTGCTATATTCATTTGTTCCCAATAAACTCAAAAAACTCAAAAATGGATACTCAGTAAACATTTCTTGCTAACTCGTTTTGCTTTTTTTTTTTTTTTTTTTTTGCAACACCTCACATTTTCACCAAGTCCTTGAAACTCCCAGACTTGCTTCTATGATTGCTGCCCATAAATGGCTTCTTTGACACCTGCCCTGCTGACCTCATCTGGCTGTTTTGAGACTCAGACAGGAACAAGAGAGAGAAAGCCTTTTGGATACTGTCATTGCTGCCATGCCAAAGCACTGACCAAGGTCTGGAGCCAATTTGACTGCACCAGTTGTTTTGGCCTCCTGTAGCCACAGCCTGCATCCCTACATAGAATTCCCATGTTCAATAATCAAACACGGTTTCAGCCTCCTTGACAGCAGAGGACCGGCACTGAACGGGCCAAAGCCTGTGTTTTGACAAAATGGCAAAGGTCCGATCAGTTTTGTGCTCATGCCCACGAATGGGCCACTGGGCATGGTCCTGGGCAGCAAGGTGGCCCCCAGAAAGAGCTATCCATGTAGTCAGAAAAGAGCTTTAGGTCTTCTTAAGGACTTGGTCACCTGGTACAGATACTGTTGACATTTTTCTTTATTGAGCACTTACTATGTGTCAAGCATATTATAGCCATCATCTCATTTAGAATCCTCACAATAACCTGTTATTATCCCTATCTATTAGATGAGGAAACTATGGCTCAGAGAGATTAAGCAACTTGCCCCACATCACAGAGCTGTCTGCCTCCAAAGTTTAAACTGTATGGCCAATCACCACTCAAATCCTCTCAAATAGGGCAGGCGGATGATCAAAGCTTGGCAGCATGCCCCAGGGGTACCCATCCCTCAGTGGCAGCAGAAGGGAAGAGAACCAGACACTGGCAATGGACAAAGACAAAGCCACCGTCCCACTAAACTGTAATCAGAGTTGCAAGCTGATGTTCATGAACACAGTTACAGTTCTACCTTCCTGTAAACCAATAGTTCTTAACTTTTTGGGAGGCTGACCCTTTGAGAAATTGAGGAAAGCTGTAGACTCTCTTCTTACAGAAATGTGTAAATGCAAACACATAATTTTGCATAGTTTCAGAAAAATTCATGGAGCTTCCTGTATTTCATCCAAGAACTACAGACCCTAGGTTAAAAAATCCCTGCTTTATGCAAATCTAATACTACGTTTTAAAAAGTGATAAGTTAGGGAACAATGATTCCTTTAAATAACAAGCCAACCTAAGACACAAAAAACAGGATTTGCTTTATGGACATTTTGTTTTCATATAACTTTCAGGATTATGCCTAGTTGCCTACATGAGATGCATTTGCCATCAACATCTCTGTATTCCCCTAGAGCCCCATGTCGTCAGAAATGACAATGGCACAGGGTGCCTGGATAGCTCAGTCAGTTGAGCGTCTGACTCTGGATTTTGGCTCAGGTCATGATCCCAGGGTCATGGGATTGAACCCCATGTCAGGCTCCATGCTGAGCATTAGATGAAGATTCTCTCTCTCTATCTCCCTCTGCCCCCCTCCCTAGTTCACACTCTCTCTCAAGGAAAGGAAAGGGAAGGGAAGGGAAGGGAAGGGAAGGGAAGGGAAGGGAAGGAAAAAAAAGAAAAGAAAAGAAAAGAAAAGAAAAGAAAAGAAAAGAAAAGAAAAAAAAAGAAAACAGAAGAAAAGAAATGACGATGGCATAGATGACCATCATCAGGACTGGCCAGAGCACAGAGCTAGAAATGACACATAGAGCTGGTAAGAAGTTTTTTGTCACCAGAGAGTGGGTAGTCACTCAGCAGGAGTGGCTTCACTGGTAGGGACTGGACTATATGACCTATAATGGCCCCAATCAGCACCATGAGTCAAGGGTTCTAAGACCTATGGAAACCTGAAGAAGATTTATGCCACAAGTCCACTACTGTTAAGCAGCTGATGGCTCCATGAGAAGCCAGGTACTCGAAGGGGGTGGACTAAGTATATATTGGCTCACTCACCTGAGTCTACAGTCAACCTCTTTACACTGGCCCATGTTATTCCAAATAGCAACTGTTCATTCCCCGCCAACCAGAGGTCCTATTGTTCTTTTACAAAAATATTAGATAATCCCAACCCAAGTCATTCCAAGGCCACTTCCCCCTGGCCTCTTGCGTTTTGAGTAGACAAGGTCTTACTGTAATCTTTAATGCTATTTGTTAGTCACAGCCTGATACTGCTTCTTCTGAGCCCTCCTCCAATGTTTGAGCCCTCATACAAAGGGTGCTTAGTTGCAGGACGTAGATCTGATACGTTGATCCTATCGTCCTTTATCCTTTAAAAACCTTTGCACCTTAAAATGAGATGTTGTGTGGTATGTTCGAAGGAACACTGGATCTAGAGCCCTTGTTCCTTCATACGCTGCCTCCTGGCCTCTCTGAGCCTCACTTCCCTCTATCAGACAGGTAACAGTCTTTACCCTGCTGACATCACATGCATCTTGTAAGATCCAAATAAGATAGTGAAAATAGAAATAGTGTATTTGCTGTAAAGCGTTAGACAAACAGAAGAATTCATAACTACAAGAAATTTAGAAATTTAGAAAACACTTATCAAGGCCATATTATTCCCAGGTACTTTATGTACCTTACATGCTTACAGGATCTGAAACAGGCTTAGAAAAGTCAGATAACACTTCCAAGCTCACCTTGCTAGGTGGCAAGGAACTGGGGCACTCTCTCTCCTCCCTTCCCCCTCCCCCAAGACCAGATTGCTTTCCATTACTCCACATTGCCTGTCCCAGGACATTCCCCCCATTGGAATAAGAGATTGTTACTCACTTATGAAAAATAAATCCTTGACCCTCTTTGAGACCTCCAAGGCAGTTGGTGGTGTTTCCTCCCTGTGAAAGAGCGGCTGGGGATGAGGAGGGGAGAGAGAGAGGATGGGGCAGCGCCTTAGACTCAACTCCTCTATGTTGGAACTGTTCGAGTTATGTATTGCTTTGAGAAGATGGCCGAGTACTTCACTCTCCCTCTTTCCCCGCCCCCCTTTCTAATTTGCAAGTTGTAAAAATGTGTCGCCCCCAAATGCACCAGGTGTCTCCAACTTTCTAATTGAGCAAGGCAGACTCTTTCCCAGCCAAGAGCCTTGAAATATTTATCCAAATTTTAGTTTCACTGAATTAATGCCTTAAGCTGGTGAGCAATCCAACTGAAGGTCAATGTTCGTTTCCTAAAGTTGTCCAATGTCTGTGTGGTATTTAGACCTGAAAATGATGACTTGACTCCAGATTGCAAACTCCCCAGAGTGCACCCTGGAGATGGAAGCCAGCCCACACTGTTTTGTGATCAGTCAGCATAAATGATCCTCTCTTTTGAGTTCAAGGTGGGCTCAGAATTGAAGCTGTCTTGAGATAAAGCAGATCAGCCCCCATTCACCCCTGGGGGGGAAGGCCTCTGAGCAGGGGAATGTGAAAGGCCCCTCCGGTCAGGGGAGACGTCCGCTCCCCTTGGCTTTGGGCTGTACCAGTTGGCAGATATCGCTCTATGCGAATGCTGGCCAGACCAAAATGGTGCCGAGACAGCCACAGGGTTGTTTAGCAAAAAGAAAGGAAACATCTGCAAATCCTGCGTTGGTGCTGAGCGGGGACAGCCTGCTGCTTTTCCTCATGGGCCCACGGTGGGCCAGGTCCTGACTGATCAGAATGGTTCCCTGAAACAAATGCATTTGAAAGATATTTTCCATCCCCCCCCAACAGGAAATTCTTGTGTTTAGTCATCCTTACTCCATGGGCTGAGTCAGCAAGCTCTGCTCTAACCACAGCTGCTTTCAAATGGTAAGCTTAGAAGACCAGTTAGTTGAGCGAGGAGGCTTGGCTGAAATGCTTTGACAGCCAGAGCTCCAAAATCAGGTTGGATACATTGGAGGAGCTGGAAGTTAGGCACTGCTCGATACCTTTGAGTCCTTCTGGGTGGGCCTCAATTACTTTTTAGTATGTTGGCAATACAGAGCATTCCAGAACTAGAAGGGACAGCAGTTGGAAACCAGTATGGTGCAATGGCGTGATCTGTTGGCCTATGACCTAAGTACTGGCCCTGCCAATAATTAGCTATGTGACTATAGGGTCATTGTCTCCGTTCTCTGGGTCTTAGAATTCTCAGGCTTAAAACCAAGGCTTGGATAAGATGACCTCTAAGTGTTCTTCTTGCTTGCTCTGACAGTCCGAGACAATCTAGGACAGATGACCAGCTGTTCTCTTCTGAAATTACCAAGGGAAGACACCATATAACCTGCTCTGGGAATCTGGCCCAGTGTTTTATCTATCTGTGCTACAAATGTCTTCCCTGGATCTAACTGCAATCTGTTTTCTCTTGTCTGGACCTCTGTAGACATGGAGAAGCCCGAGGGAACGCACTTTTCTAAAAGATCCTTTGTTACCTCCGAGAGCCTTCAGGTCGGAGTTATGATAAATCCTCTGCGGGCAAGGGAGGCAATTGCTTAGGTTCAGATGACCACGTTTTCCTCTCATCAGATGTTTGCCACCCTTCTGGTTGTTATCACTGACTTGTGAACCTAGGCGGACTAAGCCTGGGATAGACGGACTATCCGTCGGACACTTAGCTCTGCAGAGAGGAGGACGTCACTTATTTCGGATCAGATACCTCACAAAAGTTGTTCTAAAGCACAGAGAGTCTGGGGCACCTCTGAGAGAGAGAACAGCTTCATGTAAGGTGACCCTCTCCACTCCTGGGACTGCATCTGGACATGTGTGCCCAACGATGAAAATGGTTCGCATTTACCGAACACTTGTTATGTGTGTGCTGGGCATTGTTCTAGGCACTTTACATGCTTATTTGACCTCATTTAATCCTTACAAAAGTACAACTGTTATTCGTGTTTTACAGATTAGGAAACTGAGGCACAGAGAGGTTAATTAACTTGCTCCAGGTTAAACTTCTAGTAAGCAGGGGAGCTGCTCTTCTGGCCCAGGGCTCAGCTCTGAACCATCATGCTTCTGAGTGGGGCCAGCTTCATGGGACGAATGAGATGTTACGGATGATTCTGGCCCCTGTGAGGACTGCCCACCCCACCTGCCTCATGTGCCTACATTCCTTGTGAGGTACATGTGCCCGGCTTGGTTTCCAGGGCGCTCTGTGCCCCTTCTACAGAGAGCAAAGTTTCCTCACGCAGAACTGCCAAGTGTGGACTCTAAGACACTGGAAATGAGTCATGTTTTCCTCTTACAAGGGCAACCTAGGGAAAGATCGTTCTAGAAAATGGGTTTGCCCAAACTAAAGAAAGTGTTGGGAAATGGCCATATTCCTCTGCGCTGGTAAATCCATTAGATTTGTCACATGTCAGAGTTGGGGGAGAACTCAGAGCTTGCATAGTGAAAGCCCTTCATGTTACAGATAAGGAGACTGAAGCTGAGATAATGGGATCAGATGCATGTGGACTGAGGGTTAGATGGCTCTTAAAAGTTTGGGAAAGGGACAGAGATTACAGACTTGACCTAATTTATAATTCCCCTTGGAGCCAACCCTGTGAGGGAATTGGAAGGAGGGATTCACCCACACATCAGAGCCATAACCCCTTGCATAACAGGGATTCCGGAAGCGTGGGCTTCAAAGGTAGCGAGATACCAAGAGACTGCCCCATTCAGACGGCCAAGGTCCCCGGCTAAATGGTAAGGTCTTATTTTTAAACTTATTTTTAAAACCAGACCTACTTACGAAATGGATCCCACACTAACAATCACAAACGACTTCGGGGAAAACCACTTCTGTGGAAAAAGAAGCCGGTCACGAAACTTGTGGACCAATGACCGGGATCCAAAGATATGACTCTCAAAGCTTTTACTACGGTGAAAGCCAAACGGAACCGTCTTAGTTCTCAGTTTTGAATGTGCAGACATTATTGAAATGTTTTCAGGCCAAAAGTCTTGCAAAGTATTATTTTAAAAGAAATCTTATGGCAGTGTAAGTTTTCACTGATCCTGACACAAAGAGTCAATATGGAAAAAAGGAAAGAAGGACCTGAGGCCGCCAGGAACCGGCCCTCGGGAACAGTATCTTAATGGCTGTTTTCAAAGAAATAGCAGGATCTCCTTTCATTCCCCAGTGTGAGCCCACAATGTATTTTCCAGCCTCTTCCTCCTAAGCTAAAAAGAAAGTACCAGAGTTTAAAAATAAAAGATACAGAATTAGAGCTCCTGCCTGATTCGCCTGCTACTTGAGCAGATACGTCCAGTAAAACCTTATGAAGTGTCATGTCTCCTCGAGCTGGACTCAAACAGATTGTTAAAAAGACCTACATCATGTTGTTGGGCATAGTCTATTACTGCTTACTGACCTTGCCATGTGGTAAAGTCGGCCACACACCATCTTATAAATAGCCAAATGAACTCCCCCTCGTTTTATAGGGTGGCTAAAGCCTGGTTACCTTTCACAATCAGCCAACCTCTTAATTCATCCCAGGTTGCAGCTGGGCTCCGGGAACATGGAGGAGGCTTGGTGAGGCGGGAAGACGGAGGCTGGGAGGGCGACAGGGCACGTGTGCCCACGTGTGTGGCACACAGAATCGCTCTGGAAGGTTTTTTAGAGGTAGTCGGTACTCTCAAACTAGAAAAAACCCTGCCTTTGTAGTGTGAGGGGATGACATTTCGTTGCAAAAATAAATGATTTGGTCATTACCATTTCATGGTTGCTGGCAACCGACCGCCTCTGCTTTCTAACAATTTCCATTTTAGGCACTGACAGGCCCTTCAAAGTGATTCAGCCAAATATCCACCCCAAATTGCGTATTTGGCAGTTTCATACTGAAAAATCTGGGGCCTCTGGGCAAAAATGTCAGAAAGGGCTCCCTCCTTCTTTGTCAATTGCGAAACAAACAGATCACCATAAACAGTCACTGGGGGCTCCTTGGGCAGCCATGCCGACGGAAAGAGAAGGAACGGAAGTTGTTGGCAGGGGCTGCTTCCTTGGCTCCGGTTACTGCTCTCGCTCTCCGTTGCTGCTTGTTCTTTTCCTGAGGGCCAGAGCTGCCTCAGTCGTTAACCCTAACCAAGGTGAGGCCCAGGTTTTCAGCAAGCAGCCATTCTCTGCTGACGGAAAGCAATGAGCAGAAATGGAAATCACTGGGACACGATTCTCTGAGGCCCTGGGGTCTGGGAATACACTGGAAGCTCACCTTATTGAACTGGCTGAAGCTATACGCAGGCCATTACCATGGATCCTCATTGGGCAACTTGTTCTGGTTGATCTCTGGAACCCACCTGGGTCTCTGGGCCTCTGAGCAACCACAAGGCCTGGAGCACTCTGGTTTGCCCGGTGGGAAGCCTGGGAGCACCTCCCAGGTAGTCTCCTGCCTGACCGGTAACCCTAAGAGTCTGATTCCCCCAAGTTCTTTTACACACATTTCCCTCAGCCTTGAAGGCTGTCCCCTTGACTTAAAAAAAAAAAATTTGGGGGCGCCTGGGTGGCGCAGTCGGTTAAGCGTCCGACTTCAGCCAGGTCACGATCTCGCGGTCCGTGAGTTCGAGCCCCGCGTCAGGCTCTGGGCTGATGGCTCGGAGCCTGGAGCCTGTTTCCGATTCTGTGTCTCCCTCTCTCTCTGCCCCTCCCCCGTTCATGCTCTGTCTCTCTCTGTCCCAAAAATAAATAAAAAATGTTGAAAAAAAAATTTTTAAAAATAAAATAAAATAAAATAAAAATTTTTTTTTGTAATGTTTATTTGTTTCTGAGACAGAGGGAGACAGAGCATGAGCAGGGGAGGGGCAGAGAGAGAGAGGGAGACACAGAATCCGAAGCAGGCTCCGGGCTCTGAGCTGTCAGCACAGAGCCCGACGCGGGGCTCGAACTCACAAACCGTGAGACCATGACCTGAACTGAAGTCGGTCGCTCAACCGACTGAGCCGCCCAGGCGCCCCTCTCCCCTTGACTTTTTAAGCGACTGGTCCCCCTCTCTTCACTTAGGACTCACTTTAAATGTCAGGCCACCTTGGTGAGGCCATCCTGACTCCGCAGCCCAGGCCCGACCCATATTTTCTCTCTCACAGAACTAGTTTTTTTGTTTTTGTTTTTTTTCTGCTTAAAGCACCCATTACCATTTGAATCTATGTATTTATCCACAGTAAATGCTCAGGAAACATTTGTTGAGTGAATGAACAAAAGGGTGGTATTCTGTTTTCTCGTCCAGTCTGAAAAAACTTTAAGAAGTAGGCTTATTATCCCCATACATAGGTGTCTCCCTAAACACGGCCTGCATTTGTTACCACTTGTCTCTCTGAGAGAGAGAGAACTAGCCCTCTCTCTCAGAGTAAGGCTACCCCTTTCCCTGCCCACTTCTTACTTCTTACTTGGTTCATGATGCCCAGGATCTGGGCACCAGGACTACGCAGCGTTTTGGTCGGAGACATTGCTGGAAATTTGTCACCCAGAACTGACCCTGCCAGCAGAGTACCGAAACGTCATTTGGGGGTGGGGAGGCTAGACCATTATACTTAACAATACTATTCACGGTTACCTTCTCTTCCCTTTGGGAGCTATTTTTAAGAGGTTACTTGGATTCCCTGACTATAAATGATAGCCAATCGCCTCGAAACTACAAATAAAGTCAAGTTGCTATTATGTCTGAAAATCGCCTTCCATTCAATTTGCCAGTCCCCCTTTTGGGGAAAGGCCGTCTGCTCTAGTCACAGCCATCCAGCTGCTCAGGTCCCCTTCCTTTAACATTAAGTAATGAAGAGAGATGAGTTGCTAGATCGCCAACATTCGAAAATGGTTCCCAAAGGGTTACCATGCCTTCTGTTCTCTTTCTTCCTGTCATTAGTTGCAATAATATTGATGTTTGTCCGGTTTAGAAAGCCATGGAAGGCCCTGTGCTTTCTGATTACACTTCGGAATGGTGACCAACCCGGTTATTCCTGAACGCTACCAAGGAAGGTTTTGCCCCATCTCTATTTTAAAATATGAATCACCTCAACTATGAAAATCTTCTCCAAAAAGCCTATCCAAATTTAAAATATGTTCCTTTCAGCCTGGAAATTCCACCCCTTGGAGACGATCCTGTATATATACCAGGATGCAAAGGTACACGTACATCCAGTGTGCCCACCGAAATAGTGTTTATGATAGCAGTGCTCCCAAAGAATGGAATCTTAGCTAAGCCGTCACAAAAAAGGGCAAGATGTATTTGTATGTGCTGTCATGGAAAGATCTCCATGATGTCCTAAATGAAAAAAGCGAAGTCTAAAACGGTAGGATCCCATATGTCTTCAGAGCCTGTCAGTTCCTCCTTCAAGCAATCTCACAAAATCCGACTTGTCATTTCCTCTCACTGGTTCAAGCCTCCTAACTGATTCCCTGGTCCCAGGGTCTCTCTTTCCAGGTCATCTTTCCCACCGACCAGAACGAACGTTCTAAAGCATCACTTTCTCCAGCGCTCTTTACTGCCAGAGGGAGAGTCTCAAGCAAGCATCACAATTACAGGAGGCAGGTTGGTGGAGTGTTGCCATGTTCGGGGATTAAGGGAGATCTTACCGGAGGGTGGGTTACCACCCCTGACTAGCTGTTTGACTTAACCCCTCTGAGCCTCAGTTTCTCCATCTGCAAAATGGACACTGGGTGGTTGTGAGGATGGAACGAGGGAACCATGTAAAGAGCTCAGCATGCTGGCCCAACAAATGGCCAGCTACTATTAGTATTGTCATTTTTGTTATGAAACCACAAATTGGTTTATTTGAAGTTCTTTGAGAGTGGCTTTGTACCTTCATAACACCTTTTGGAAGAAGAAGGTTCCCACATTTCGTTCATGTTTACTGGACATCTAGAACCCGCTGCATACAGTGAGGCCGCCTCTTGTGTATTTTCCCTGATATGCATTGCAGAAGCTGCCCCTTTCTCTTGTACCCCCAAATCTGGAGGAAGTGTCTAAGTCCCTTGGATCCATCACCTTCAAGAGTTTCTCTGCGGACTTCAATCACATGATACCCCTCCTATGCCTTCATTTCTCCAACTATTTGGCTCTAATCTTTCTTGCCTGCCTTGGAGGGCAGCATCCCAATGCCTTCGGCCCTTTCCTGGCCTCATTAAGATTTTCTTTGTGGCTGCCTGTTTTGTGTTTTTTTTTTTTTTTTTTTCCTTTGGGATCGGGTGACTATTTTACTCCACTAATTCTTTAAAACAAAAAGGGCTGTTAGCCCGTGCTGTGGAATGAAAGGGCAGGCCAGCTCTGTTTTTTCTTGTAATATCCTAATTTTATGCCATTACTGTGAAAGGGAAATGATGTTTTTATATTCAATTTGGATTTCTACCTGTTTCATTGAGTGGGCTCTCAGAGTGGAGTCATGAAGGCTAAGACTCAGGTCTCAACTTTGCCTGGGGACAGACTCACTGTGCGACCCGAGGCACGTCTAAGAGATTCCTGCGTCTGTCCCCTCATCAGTGAAATGAGAGTGTTGGGTTATAGTTCCCACTGTGTCTTCCAGCCCTGCTGTAGGTGCTTCCGTGGTCTGGATGGGTCCTGAAGGCAAAGATTATGGCAAAGTTCTCTCATTACACCCACCCCAGTGCCTGGGCTGGGCTGATTCAAGTTGAAATGAGCTCTTCCGTGGGACAGTTGCATGCATTTTCCAAGAGCCTATCTCTCGAAAATTTTTCTGAGGTATATTAAATGTCAAAAGAATTTCCTTTTTTTTTTTTTTTTTTTTTTTTTCCAGGGCTCACCTTACCACCAAGCTCCAAGCTCCACTTATGCTGAGAAAAACCATACATGCTGAGCTCCGGTCAGACTTGATGGCAAAGAACATGTCTCTCATTACCACCTCCATTTCTGGTGATTGCCATCATCACACGTTTACATCCTGGATGTCTTCCAGGCAAATGCTGAATAGTTGATTATTTGCACAGATGACTGTAGCATGCCCTCGCTTGGATTTTGCCTCCAAAGTCTCTTTATTGAGAGTTTTTATATTAAACATACACTAAGTCTCAAGCTTGATTTTAACTGATCCCACATGAAGGAATGATTTTCAACTCATAACACATGAGGAACATCTGTTCTGCTTATTTGAATTCAGGCAGTGCCATTATTATTGTAGAAGCTGACTGTTGAGTATCAATATTTGTCTCTTTCAGTTCCATTGAACTTTCTGGGGTGCCACTCCCATTTGTGGATCTTTTAAACATACATCCTGGAGTCTATAAAACAGCGGAACAACTCCCATTTTCCTTTTCCTTTTCACCGACTTTTGCTGTAGAACTTGGGTCAGGCTCTGGCTATTGCTTGCACACGTGTTTGGGACAGGAGGGTCCTTGTCAAATGCAGCCAGAATCACTGTTCAAAAGTCTAGACATCAGGTGCACAGACTTTGAGGCTGCCTCATGAAGACCATTCCAGACCTTTGTTTGAAACAGGCAAGTTCCCAGGGGGAACCTGACTGATCCAGGAATTCACCTGCAAACTGGAACCCGCGGAGCTGAGTTATACCTCCCTGGGGCCTCCAGATAGGTCACAAAGGAGGATGTCTTTGGACCAGAGGCTCTCATCTTTGATGTCAGGACACCCTGGTATCTGACAATCAGTTATTATTCATTTCCAATAATCAAATGGCAAACTTGTATGTGATTTACTTAGAAAAATAAACTCAAGCAGATTCAAGGATTTCTCTATAAATAACTCTAACATCCCCATATGCTCTCATGAGTGGGAGAGAAAGGGGTGGGGTTTTAGTCAGTGCTCTGGGAACTAAAGAGAACTCTGGGTGTGCCCAAGTGCATGTGAACACTAGGGGCGCTCATGCCAGGCTTCCTATCTGGCAGCAAATGTATATTTTAACAAGGGCCTCATGAGATTATCCCCTGCCTATGGGGTCTGTCACAGCGGGGATTTAAGGGCAGGCAAGACAAGGCAGGCAACACATACCACAAAGGCAGTACGTTGGCTCTAAGTAAGCAGATTGGCTCTAAGTTGGGCTAAATAACAGAAGGACTTAAGTTGGACTCTTAACTACTAGTGCATCCTTGGCTAAGTTACTCAATGTTTCTGAGCCTCGGACTATTCGCTTTTAAAATGGAGACATTACTGGGGCACGTGGGTGACTCCGTTGGTTAAGCGTCTGCCTTCTGCTCAGGTCATGATCTCACGGTTGGTGGGTTCGAGCCCCGCGTCAGGCTCTCTGCTGACAGCTCAGAGCCTGGAGCCTGTCTTCGGATTCTGTGTTTCCCTCTTTCTCTGTCCCTCCCCTGCTCATGCTGTCTCTCTCTCTCTCTTTCAGAAATAAATAAAACATAAAAATTTTTTTTTAATGGAGACATTACTATCACCTACTTCTGAGAGTTGTTGTGTGGCTTAAACAGGATGGTGCAAATAAATCACCCGGCGTGCCTTGAGTGAGCTAAGTGTTCCAAAACACATAGCAGCTGTGGATACCTGGTGTGCATCTGAGGCTGGATCCTTATGCCTCTTACAGTGACTAGCACATTGTAGGTCCTCAAAAACACGCTGGCTTGATACAACAGGCCACACATTATATGTGTCCGCTTAAATAAAATATCTAGAATAGTTAAATCCATACAGGCAGAAAGCAGATTAACGGTTGCCAGGAGCTAGAGGGTGAGGGGGATGGGGAATGACTGCTTAATGGGTATGGGGTCTCCTTCGGGGGTGATGAAAATGTTCCAGAACTAGACAGAAGTGACAATTGCACAACATTGTGAATACACTAAATGCCACTGAACTATACACTTTAAAATGGTCACAGTGGGGCACCTGGGTGGCTCAGTCAGTGAAGCACCTGACTCTTGATCTCAGTGGCTCAGTCGGTTAAGCGTCCGACTCTTGATCTTGGCTCCGTCATGATCTCACAGTCTGTGAGTTCGAGCCCTGTGTCGTGCTCTGTCCCTCCCCTGTGGAGCCTGCTTGGGATTCTCTCTCTCCTCTCTCTCTGCTCCTCCCCTGCTCACTCTCTCTCCTTCTCAAAAAGAAAAAAATTCAAAAAAAATTAAAAATGGTTAAGGTCATAAGTTTGTGTTATTTGTATTTTACCACAATAAAAAATTCATTGGCTTGGGTTTAGCATTTGATTGTCTTTTGTGTGACTCTAATTCACAGACAGCCCTAGGACAGTGCACATGTACAGGGGCTGATAACTGGGTACCTGCTTCTACCCCAAGCAGGCTAGAGGGGACAGCTATGAGGTGCTCATGTTCTAGGCCAATGTCCCACAAAATGGCTGGGCCCTAGCCCTCATCTCCTTCAATCTGGTGTCATGTTGGCCCTGTGGCCTTTCCCCTGACCTAAGCCCATGTAGGAGGAGTAAGAACAGTAGGAAGGATGCCAGCAAGAACCAAAGGATTAGGCTGAGGCTTAGCAGAAACAGTGGTGTTCAACTCAAAGCCAACTGTTCTTTGGTCAGGCCACTCAAAGCTGATTGGCCCTGGTGGAAGCCATTGACAGTCCTACTCTTGGAAAACACCACTGTCCACACCACTCCGGGGAGCCTAAGAGGGCTCATGTGATTATTAAGGCCCCGCCATACCCTCCTTGAGCAATCACCCAACACTCCAAATGCTAAGATTCTTGAGCTGCAACCAGGAATGTCCCTGGAGTGAATTAGTTTTGGGGGGATTGAGGGACTGGCTCCAATCTGGGGTCTAGAGGGTGACTGAAGCATTTGAGATTTGTTACCCAATAAAAATCTCTGCTAAGGCCCAAGACTGAAATAACTCAGCCGGGCTCTGGACTCAGCAGGGACCATTCATTAGCTAACACTTCTCGTCTGTGATAGTTACAGACAGGTTTTTTCATGCCCCCCGAAATGGGCTTCAGCATTGCAGCTGGCAGACAGCTGTGGCCTCACAGTGTTTACATTACCCAGACGAATGCAGTCTGTGCAGGAGACACAGAATGAATCTGATTGAGCTTCTGGAAAACGGGATTTTGAAAAGTTCCGTGGTTTGCTCTCACCCCTCCCTTCCTGAGCTGCAGAAAGACCGAGGTGGAACGAAACAGGCACGGCCAGGAAAAGGAGACTCTCATGTCTTTGTCTGGCAATGCTTTGTTTGACACCTCCAGGTGGTGGGAGCCGAGCTGAGACCGTAGGATTAAGACGGCCAAATGCTGGTTCATCACTCTGGAGCCTCGTCCTACTGGGCAGCCTGAGCTCCCTGGGGACTCTGCAACGTGAAAAGAACAGAAGGGCCATGGTCCCCATAGACACCTAGGTCTGTGACCAATGGCACACAAAGTGGAAGCAGGGGCTGGCTAATCCTGGTAGGGTGTTCAGGACCTACCACACTACCTTGTGGGCAACCTACTCCAGTTTGATAGCCATTTTGTTTTATCTCCTCAGGTTGGTGTAAAATAAGGTTCCCAAGTCCTGTCCATTCTGCCTTCAAAGTGTATCTGACATCCTCCCTTCTTCTCTGTCACCATGGCTACTGTTTAGTTAGGGCCATATCTCCTCCTGTCTGTACCAGGGCACCATCTTTCCAACTGGTCTCCTTTCCCTGCTCACTCTTCCAGATTGCTCTTTCAGAGATGTGACCTTATATCCCACCCCATCAATAAACATTTCCTGAGAGCTGGCCATTGGGTAAGCCCTTTGTTAGGCAGCAGGGACATGCACATCAACCAGACACAGGCTCTTTCCACAAGAAAATCAGTTCAAGGGGAATAGGGGCCAGGAAGCAGAGAATAATAGGAAAGCCTGCAAAGTGCTACAACTGGGCCCAGAGGATTATGGGAGCCTAGAGGAGAGAGCACCTAACCTAGCACTGAGGAGAGAGTAAAGAGAAGATTCCCCTGATGTGGTTTTCATCTGGCCACTCACCTCAAACCCTACACTGCCGTCACAGTCAGACTCCAACTTTCTCTTTCAGCCAAATATCCCATGACCCCCCTTAAAGAAATCTCTAATCCAGAACGACTTGGTCCCCTGACTCATTCAACATATATAAACTCTCCTACTTCCTCAACTTTACTATTGCCCGTGGCCATGATTTGTCTTATTTTGGAGGTGTATGGCCGCGGTTGGCCAGGCATCGTGTCTTCCCCCTCACCTCTCATGTCTTCTTCCAGCGCCAACACAGTACCTGATACATGGTATCTGTTGACTGATGACCTACTAAGTACATTTTCTTTTCACTGCGGTACTCATCTGCCTCTCACAAAGCAGGATAAATAATTTCACTTCTGTTAGGGCTATCAGAAAAATCTGTGAATGTAGATGAAGGGGGTTGGAAAACTGCTGATGAGTTTGGGTCACACTGTCCCCAGCTTTGTCCTGACCTCTTGGAAAGAGGATGTTGTCGATAATCAAGTGGAGATTAGCAGTTTCAAGAGCTCCAGTAGGCGTATAGTTGGATATATTTTCCATTCTGATTTAAACATTTAGCCTGATTTGTTTTTGGCTTTATTTATTTTTTTGTTTTGTTTTGTTTTGTTTTGGTCCCGAGCCTGTTGGTCAGGGCTAATTTGTACAGCTGCTTTTTCGTTTGGTTTCTTCCAAGAAAGCGAGAGGAAATAAGGTTGCCAGCAAATTTGCAGTTACCAAGGTTTTCCTAAGATGAATATTATTTTTCTCTTCTAATACTGCCAAATACAGTATAAAGAGAAGCATGTGATTATTCCACAAATTTAGTTGTACCAGGGGTCAAATCCTGTACTCTGTCCACATCCTGATGTTGGGAGACCTATAATGCTGATTTCCTGACTTGCTATTTAGTCAACCATATTTCCATAGTTGTACCATATTTCCAAAATTGCAAATTCACCCTGATTTTGAGCTTCGATTCTCAGACTTGACTCCTCCCGTATTTTAGCTGGAAGGGCCAAAGGGGCTGTGGTGGGTAGGGTAGGGAAAGTGGAGGCAATGGAGAAGCCAGAGCAGGAGAAAGAGTGCTGGAGTGAGAAGAGCACTGGGTTTTGGTCCCTGCTCTGCCACTGACCAAATGTGGGACTTGGGCAAGTCACTTCCTCTTTCTCAGCATCTCCACAGGGACCAGTATAGTGAATACACCCTAAGGCTTTTTCCTTTCAAATATTATTGGACCCTATGACTTCGTGGTGGGTATTTCTACAAAGGCTAATCAAGCAAATGCCAAAGCCTTGCCAGTATTGACAAGTCTTCTCCCTTGTGGTCTGCCCTTAAGAGG
This sequence comes from Panthera onca, assembly GCF_046562875.1. Classification (NCBI taxonomy): domain Eukaryota; kingdom Metazoa; phylum Chordata; class Mammalia; order Carnivora; family Felidae; genus Panthera; species Panthera onca. Next base: position 18,206,256 of record NC_138357.1, on the reverse strand, counting down.
CATTTGCCCAAGTTGGTGCTTGGTCATTCTGAAGCCTGAGAAGAATGGCCTGAAAGAGAGTGCCCATGTCCTTACTAAAGGAACACAAGTCTGGCCTGGGTAGCTGGTTGTGAGTGCTGCTTAGGCCTGGAGTCTACTTCTTTAACAGCTTTGCTGAGATAGGATTCATAGACCATACAATTCGTCCCTTCAAAATGTATAATTCAGTGGGTTTTAATCGATTGTGCAACCATCACCAAAATCAATTTTAGAACATTCTTATCACCCCCAAAAGAGACCCTGTACCCTTTAGCTGTCATGCCCCTGCACCCAAACCTCTCACCCTGGACAGTGCTGGACAACCACTAATATTTCTGTTTCTATGGATCCATCCATTCTGGACATTTCATAGAAATGGAATCATATGATGCTGTCTTTTGTGACTGGCTTCTTTCACTTGGCATAATGTTTTTAAGGTTCATCCATGCTGTAGCACGGATCAGTCCTTCATTCCTTTTATGGCTGAATAACATTTCATTGCATAGATACACCACATTTTGTTTAATCCATTCATCAGTTGATGGACATTTGAATGGCTTCCATGTCTAACCTACTACGAATAATGCTATTGAACATTCATGTACACATTTTTGTTTGGACATTTGTATTAGATTCATTTGGGTATATACTTAGGAGTAGAACTGTTGAGTCCTATGGTAACTGTGTTTAATTGAGAGCTTTCAGACTGTTTTGCAAAGTGGCTGTACCATTTCACAGTCCCACCAGCAGTATATGAGGGCTCCAATTTCTGGAGGTTACATTTTAGTCCTGTCATGTTGGTAGAGAATATTTTCCAGGGTCGATGGCTTGGAGAAACCATCTACTTGGGATAGTTTGACCATGTAATGTTAACTTTTCAAGGGGATAATTTTTACAAGCAAGTCCCCTCCACTTTATAATATGGCCATTACATCCTAGGAGAAGGTGACTTAGGGGAAGCCACTGTTGGCCTTTGAAATCTACAGGAATTCAGTGGAAACACTTCCAGGCTATCTGACAGATGGCTTATAATAAGATGCCATGGATGTATGGTGGACTTGTATCAGTTTTAACCCTTTTAAGGTAATTTCTGTCCGCATTAGATCATTTCTGGGGTAGAGGGAGTGGAGGGGGTTTTGGTATATCTGCCTCCTCAGTGTCAGTGTCCATCAGTCCTGCCTGGGAGCTAGGGTAGGAACAAAAGAAATCAAAAAGGAACAAGTGCTTTAGGTAGGGTGATCGTATGTACTGGTATGCCCAGGATGGTCCCAGTATATACTTGCTATTCCAGTGTTATTATTAATGGCGCTCTCAAAAGTGTCTCAGTTTGGACAATAAACTGTATGGTCACCTCAACTGTATGCTGCAAAGATGTAATACCCAGCATCCCATTCAGAGCTATAAAGGCTACAGGGTTTCATATCTTGATGAACTTATATCTCATTGGGAGAAAGAAAGGATCTCTCAAGCCTGCTGAAGGTTGCCTCCCAAATGACAGAGTGAGCCAGGGTCATATACAATAGAAACCAAATGCTGATGCGATTCAAAGCATAGGAAAAGTATACTTTGGAGGAAGGGCTGGATGGAAGTTTATTCAGGGAAGGCTTCCATGGATGAGGTGAGGTCTAAAGAGAACCTTGAACGAAGTATAGGATTTGGGCCCTCCGAGTTCCCTGACAGACCAAGGTCCTGAATATCCTTCATCCTTGTTCTAATTAAAAGGCACCGTGCTCACTTGTGCCTGGGCAGACAATTCACATGACCTCCCAGCTCATTTGGCAGCACTTGGGAGAAATCTGGCCTTGCAATCAGACTAAATGATGTGTTACCCTACACTTAATCTCCACCATCCATCAAAATCCAGGGGCCTTGGCCCCAGCCCCTCAACAAGAGGCCCACAGTACCTGGGTAGGATTTCATCCAGGGAATGAATGCAAAGCCCCTAATTCTCCATCCATCTCAGCCCTCTGTAAACAGTTAAAGACTGCAGCCAACAGCAAAAGAACTGCCAACCCAAATGAAAACAGTGAGTCAGCAAAATAAAGACAGATGGCAATGGATTAACTGTAGCATAGACGGCAAGAAGCAGACCCTCCTTAGTTCTGACCAGATTGCCTCCCCTCAATTTCAGGCAACCTAGTGTTCACACGGAGCCCCTCATGAGCTACGCTGGGGGTGGGAGAAAGCATCTGCTGCACACAGAGTGTGTGTAGCCATGGCAGTCTAGAGGAACACTGCTTCAATTCATCGTCTCCTGGTGGTCCAGGCTTGGGGTGGGGGAACAGAGAGGACAGGAAAGATGGGAAGAAGACATTGCTCAGGCTTTCCCCCAGGGCCTTGTGCCACGGCCATTGCCTTAGATGGCCTTATTTTCAAGTACTCTGCTCTGTTGCCCCTGAACCATACTTGTTGGACCACATATTCTAGTTTGTGGAAACACCATCGCCGTAACTTGCCCTGTTCTATCAGTTGGATCCATCGGTAAACTGTTCCATCAGTTTACTCGAGCTCAAGGTTTGGAGATGATAAAAGGTTGAATTTATGTCTAAAACTATTTTTTACAACTGTATGTGAATTTCTGTTTTGAAATTGAAGTATAATTGACACACAATGTTACATTAGTTTCAGGTATACAACCTAGTGATTCAACAATTGGATACATTATGCTGTGCTCACCACAAGTGTAGCTACCAACTGTCACCATACTATTACAATATCATTGACTATATTCCCTATGCTGTACCTTTCATACCTATGACTTATTCGTGTATGTGAATTTCTTTTATCCGTGTTGATGATGGTAAGTACCTAGCACTGTACTTCCTAGAACATCGGAGATGCTCAATAAATATTTGTTGAATGGAAGAAAGAATGGATGAATGAAAGCTCTTACACAAAATGTGGCCTGAAGACCGTAAACAAGGCAGGGCCATCACTAGCGTGAGATCCTTTGTGTAAATGTCTTTATTTATTCAATCAAGGAATCAGTCATTTCACAAGCATTTCCTAGCATTCCCCGGGTACCCAACACTTCGTGCCCACCCGTCACCTGAGCCCAACATTTTCTGAAGACTTTCTTCAAAAGTCCATCGTCTTAAACTGACCTATGTTTTCATGCCAGCTTCCTGCGTTCCTGACATCTTGATATTGGGGATTTCTCGGAAGAGCTCTTAACAAACAACAACTGCTTTTTTATGATGAACAGTCCTTGGAGAAATGGAATAGTCTTAATAATAATTCCAGACAATTCTTGGATATGGACAGGAATGGAGATAGGAATAAACACTTGACCTAGTTGAGTAGGAAAGAAACAAGCATTGGAACGTGGTGGAGCAGGGGATGAAGAAGGTTATAGTTCCCACCCTGTACTGACCTAGCCTACCACTTTCCACAACTAGTCACTCTGCCCAGAATCACCACTGGGGCTTCTCTAGCCTGACTTTTCCTAAGGCTACCCTAATATTGTTACTGGAAAGAATAATTTATGAAAGTGAAATTCACATAAAATTAACTATTTTTAAATTGAACAATTCAGTGACGTTTAGCACATTCACATGTTGTACAACCGATCACATCTATCTAGTTCCGAAACATTTCCATCACTCCAAAGTAAAACCCTTACGCATTTAGCACATTCTCTCAATTTCGCCTTTCACCCAGCCCCTGGCAAGCACCAATCCATGTCCTCTGTCTATAGATTTACCTATTCTGCATATAGCAAAAAAATGGAATCATGCGATATGTGGCCTTTGTGTCTGCCTTCTTTCACTTAGCATAATGCCTTTAAGGTTCAGCCACGTTGTAGCAGGTATTAGCACTTCGTTCCTTTTTATGGTTGAATAGCATCTCATTGTGTGGATGTATCACACTTTTAAGTTTATTTATTTACTTAGAGATAGAGACTACAAGTCGGGGAGGGACAGGGAGAGAGAATCCCAAGCAGGGTCTACACTGTCAGCACAGAGCCCCGTGCGGGGCTCAAACTCAGGAACCGTGAGGTCATGACCAGAGCCGCAGCCAGATGGTTAACCGCTTGAGCCACCCAGGCACCCCTTGTATCATACCGTTTAAGTTCACCATCCACTGATGAACTTTGGGCTGTTTTCACCTTTTGGCTATTGTGAGTAGTGTTGCTAGTGGGAATCCCTGTTTTCAATTCTTTTGGGGTATATACCTAGGAGTGGAATTGTGGACTCACTTGGTAATTCTATGTTTAATTGTTTCGGGAGCCACCAACTGTTTTCCTACCCTGTTATTTTAATACCTTCAAGGACTCGTAAAACACAACAACAAGAGTGACCAATTTCAAGTCACCAGCTTCCGTGAAGTTAACCTAGGTATCCCTGGCTTTTTTGTCCCTCTCCTCTTCTTTCCTTCCTTCCTTCATGTCATGAATATTAATTGAGTGCCTACCATATTTTAAGTAGCATGCTGGATACTGGGGGTACAGAGATCAATGCGACGCAGTCCCCATCTTTGAGGTGCCAGACGTCACAGTAGCCGGGAGGGTTCCAACTGTGGACATCGTGTCCCACATAGACACCATGCTATAAGCTCCTCAGGGTGGTAACTGTGCTTTGCTATATCCCTAGAGCCTAGCAGAGTGCCTGGAACACATTTGCTACCAGCAAAGCAACCTCAGAAGGGTCTGAAATAGGCTGCCCTTCAGCCCATTGCCCTGTCCCAACACCCATGGGGCCCACATAGCTCTGTGTAGGCCATCTCTCTTCCCTTAGTCCTGTCTTAGGCAGGTGGCCCAGAGTGGGTCCACGTTGAGCCTTGTTTCCTCTGGATTCTGTTCCATTTCAGGATGAGTTCTCTTTTGAAAGTGTTTTTATATTTTTAGTTTCATGATCCTTTCTTCAAAGAGGAACCTAGATTGTATGAGGAAGTGAGACCATCTTTCCCAGGGAGTACATTCACGGTGAGCAGAAAAACTCTTGGTCACCAGTTTGATTTCTGTCTCTAGAAAGAGTCTGCTTTCAGACCATGGCTGATAGGGTGGAGGAAGGGGCCGAGAAGTAGGCAGGAGCTGGCCCTAAAGCTCATGGTGTTCCATGATTTTGGTATACTTCTCTTTCAGTTCGGCCTGTGTTCTGCTTTCCTTGGACCTGATTGCTAACCACAGAAGTTTCCAGAAGAAAACCTAGGGCAGCGACGCATAGAGGTTGCCAATTTCATAAACTACTACTTCAGTTCATATTCTCGAAACACCTCCTGGACACAAGTAATAAAAAACTACAGGGTCAATGGTGAGTAAAAGGAGGGCATTGAGGGGGAAGATGAATAGAGAGGGAAGGTGTTTCAGATTAGACTGGAAACCAGAGAAGCCGAAGTGTGGGATGAGGATGCCCCACCTCCACTGTTGAGTAGGAAAGTGCCCCTGGGCAGGAAAGCTGCTTGTAAAGGGAAACGCCCTGAAGCAATCTATAGACCTTTTAACTCCGGTTTAGTCTTAGCTCCTTTTTGTCTAATTCTTTGCCTTGGCTCCTTCTGGAGTTAAACCTTCTAGATCCTTCCTGGAGCGCAAGGCTGAGAGGGTAGTGGAGAAGGACTCCTCCCCCAAGCGATGACCATTGGAATGACACATCCGAAGGGTTTTGATACTTTTAATGTTTATTTATTTTTTGAGAGAGAGAGAGAGAGACAGAGTGTGAGTGGGGGAGGGGCAGAGAGAGCGGGAGACACAGAATCCGAAGCAGGCTCCAGGCTCCGAGCTGTCAGCACAGAGCCCCACGCGGGGCTCGAACTCATGAACTGCGAGATCATGGCCTGAGCTGAAGTCGGACGCCTAACAGACTGAGCCACCCGGGTGCCCCTTGGTTCTTTTAAAAAACAAGAAAAGAAGTTCTACCAGAGATCATTGCTCTTCCTTTTTGTAAGACCCCAAACCTCAGGCAATAGGCTAGTGGGAGCCCCTTTGTTAGATCAGCCTGCCAGCTCTTGGGTTGCTACCTCTGAATTCCCACTGGGGATGCCAAGTACTATGTTAGGCACTTGGAGGTACAATTATGAACTAGACACGGTCCTTGCCCTCAAGGAATTTACAGTCAAGTAGAGAAGAGAGACAAGCAGACGGCTAATGATAACATAGAATAATGAGCGCTGGAAGCGCTGGGGGAGGACAGAGGAGGAGCATTTAAATCATGCTGGAAGGTCAGGGAAGGCTTCCTAAAAGACATGATGCATAAACTGAAGAATGAGTAGGAGTTAGCCAAGTGAAAGGGAAGGAGGAAAGGATATTCCAGACAGATGGGCTTTGCAGGAATAGGCTTGCTAATAGAGATTAAAGCAAAAATTTATAAAATACACAATCACAAAAAATGGAAAGTTGATCCATACAAGCAAAAGCTGGCTCTTTGGAAACATTAAACTAGGCACAGTTAGGAAGTTTGCAAACAAATAAATAAATAAACCACCTAGGGGTAAAGAAAAGAGGGAAAAGGAAAGAGAGGAGAGAGAGAGAACTACACTGAGAATATATTAAAGAGTATAGGAAAGATTAAATACTCTTAGCAATTAGTGATAAATCTTGCTCAACTCCCTGGTCAGAATACCTTTGGCTACCTCTGTAATTAGAAGTTGTGGTATAGATATAAAAGTATAAATAATTGGTATTTTGTATTAATATTTATACCAATAAATTTGGAACCCAGATGAAATGGATGGTTTTCTAGGGGAATATAAATTACCAAAACTGGCTTGAGAACAAGGTGAAAATCTGACTACACCGATAGAGAAAAAATTGAAATAGAATCAAACATGCATACACATAAGCCCTCTTCTCTCTTTCTCTCTCTCTCTCTCTCTCTCTCTCTCTCTCACACACACACACACACACACACACACACACGTGCGCGCACACACACACAGGTTTATTTTTAAGGTAAATTGCACAAAACCTTTGAGACAAATCATCCCTTTATCAAACAAACTGCTTCAGAGCATTGAAAAAGTTGAAAAGCTCCCAACTTATTTTCCAAAACTATCATTACACCAACACCAAATTTTATGAGGACAAATAACAGTATACAACAGCCCTGAATAAATTATTACCAAATCAAGTCGTGCACTTTTGCAAAAGAAAAATATAACATAACCAAGTAGGGTTTAATCCCAGAGATGCAAGGCTGATTCCCCATTAGAAACGATATCAATATAACTCATATTTGCATATTAAAGGGGGAAAAAAGCTACACGATCATTTCAATAAATATAGCAAAAGTATTTGACACCTTGGCACCATTTGCTTTTAGAAAGCTCTAAAGAAACTAGGACTAAAAGGAAACTTTAATGTGATAGAGAGTACCTTCCAGAAATCTATAGAAAACTCCATATTTCAGGAGGTAGCAGGCATAGCAGAGTGGTTAAAAATACAGTCTCTGAAGCTAGATAGTGGAGGTGTGATTCTCCATTCTGCCACTTGCTACCTGTGTGACCTGGGGCAAGTTAGACAGCTTCTTTGTGCTTCAGTTTCCTCATCTGTAAAATGGAAATAATAATAATAATAATAATAATAATAATAATATATGTATATATATATATATATATATATATATATATATATATATATATATCATTGTGGGAGGATTAAATAATTTGTCAAGTGCTTGGCACATAGAAGCACTACGTAAGCGTTTGTTAATAAATTTTGAAACAGGTATTTTCTCTCACATTTAAGAACAAGATAGGAATGTCCAGTACTAGTTACTCTATTCAGCATTTTACTGGAGGTCCAAGCTAATGTAATAGAACAAGAAAAATAATTAATAGAACCAAAAAGGAAGGAGTAAGACTGTCAAAACATTCATATAACAAGTCTAACCAGGAATGAAGTTGGCCTCTGTTCAGGGAGGAAGTAAGAAAAGGAAGTGGGAGAAATGGGTGAAGGGGGTTGAAAAGTTAAAAAAAAAAATTATGCCCTCTAGGACGTTTGGGCATCACAGTTCTCTTCTAGACATTTCTACTTGGATATCTCACCATCATCTCACATTGAACATTGAATCCAATATCTTCCCCCCATGCCCGCTTCTCTTGACTCTCATTTTACTGTCAATGGTACGACCACTTTCCAAGTCTTCTAGACTCAAAACTTTGGAACTCTTTTGTACTCCTCCTTCTCCTTTGTTTCTCATACCCAATCACCTAGTCTGTCTAGTTAATTTTTCTCCCCAAATGTTTTTCAAATGTTTTATATTCTCATTCTCATCCAGGCCTGTCTCAGCTCATACCTGAAGCAGTGGCTACCCCCTCAGTCCCTCTCCAAGTCACTGGCACACCACAGGCCAGTATTTACTCTAAGACCACTATCCTCAAGTTAGTCTCTTGCTTGCAAGTCTCCGGTGGCTTCTCACTTCCTGCCATATCCAGACTAAACTCCTCCACTTGGTGGTAAGGCCTTTCACCATGTAGCTGCCCCCGACCTAACAAAGTTTCTTTTTTCCTGCTCCCTTACTGTGTACCCTCTGCTTTAGTAAGACCAGTACCCTCAACATCCTCACACACCTCCTTTCTTTTTTAATTTAGTGCCTTTAATTCAGTGCCTGGGATTTTCCTCTTTCTCTCCCTCACTGTCTCCAAGTCTTGTCCTATTGTTCAATGGTCAGCTTAAATAGGGCCTTAACAGGGGCGTCTGGGTAGCTCAGTCGGTTAAGTGTCCAACTTCAACTCAGGTCATGATCTTGCGGTTTGTGAGTTTGAGCCCCGCGTCGGGCTCTGTGCTGACAGCTCAGAGCCTGGAGCCTGCTTCGGATTCTGTGTCTCCCTCCCTCTGTGCCCCTCCCCTGCTAACGCTCTGTCTGTCTGTCTGTCTCTTTCTCTCAAAACTAAACATTAAAAGTTATATAGTGCCTTAATGATACCATTTGTTGAATGCTTAACAGTGTTAATTGCTATGTGCCAGGTATTGTGCTCATTTAATCTTCTCGGTAGCCTTATATGAGAAGTATTTCTTAATTTTCACCCTGTTTTATGGATTGGGTATAGTGATTTGCTCAAGGCTCACATTTCTGGTGATGGTGGATTTGGAATTCAAAGCTGTGTTTATCGCCCAACCCAGAACTTATGCTCCTAATGGACTCTCTGGGCTGCCTCCCCTGGCTGCATCAATCCCACTGACCTTCTCTTCATCACTTTGGCTACTGTGCATTGCTGTCTGGTGCGTACAAGTTTAGCTCCCAGCAAAACTGTGAGCCCCTGGAGATCAGGGCCCACATCTCATACTTCTCTGTGCTCCCACAGAGCTGGGTCCACAGTAGGCACTTGACTAATTGGTAAGGGTCGATCAAACATGGATAGATATACAGAAATTTGGTCTTAGCATCCAGTCTTCAAGTAAGGCTTCTGTAGCTTGAAGGTGACACAAGCCCTCCCCATTCAAAAGCCTTGGTTTTAGCTCCAGGAAGGGGATGGGGGAGTAGAATTACTATAATTTTCAAGATCACCCTCCTCCCAATCCTGTCACTCCCTGATGATCAGGCTTCTCTCTGCCTAGCTTAAGTCAATGTTGCATGATGAATCTTCCCTTTACATAAGGATTAGACCAGGCCAGGTTTTGTTAGCATGCAAAAATGGAGCCAACGCTGTCAACTTACCGTGGTGCAAAATCTGACTCCTGGGAATCTTCCAGAAGTAAGCCTGGGGAAAACGAACAGTTATCCTACCTACCTCACAGGGTCATGGTAACAATCAAGTGAGATAATGGATATGACCACACTTTGGAAAGTAGCAAAGAAAAGCAGCTTGCTTCTCGAGCCTGGAGTAGAGCAATCAGAGCTATTTGGTGATATCAAGGCCTTGGCCAGGTGAAGGGTGGGGAGTCTTTGGAAATTCTTGAACTCACCATTTCCCAAAGGTTGCAAGACTCGCTTTCTGGAAACCTTGGGAAAAGTTCACTGTATCATGAAACTTCTTCAGCTACATGTGAATTTATCCTTGACTTCCTTTTCCTTTTTCTAATTACACTTACTCAGCTAGTCCACGATACTCTGGAGACTTCTGAAAGATAAGCTAACTTTCTCTCCTTTTGGTGCATTGACAAGGCAGTATTTCGTTGGTGGCTTGCATTTAGATTTCAAACTTCTCTCCAAGGTCAAGAGCAAGTGATACACTCTGAGACTGCTGTCTTCTGTAGATGATCTATACATGATACCAGCCATCAGAGGTTACTAAATAAATAAGGAGATCTTCTGATTCCCCTAGAGAAACCCCTAGATATTCCTCCAGAATACAAGAGTTGGAAGACTCGTGAGAATTTAGGAGCCCAGGATGGGATAAAGTTAGAGGTAAAAGAAGAGAATTTTTTAAGAGAGAAAGTTTGGGTTCAAAAAATTCCGATTCTGAAAGCGAAGGACTTTGGGGGGAGCCAGGGGAGAGTGAGCTCAGCTTGGATGGAGAAGAGGAGAAAGTGCCGACTGCGCAGGGACCTTGGCCAAAGGGTCTTGGATCAAGAATAGACTGGGCTTGCAGAGGTAGCCAAAGGTATTCGGACCAGGGAATTGAGCAAGATTTATCACCTAAGTTGGCCTAGAATGGACAGAGCTTGGCTTTGGGTCTGTTTTATGTGTTGGGCATGAATTCATACCTCCTTACAGTTGGAGCCTTCGGATAGGGAGCCATCACTCTCAGTGAAAAGGGAACAAAGGGAGGTTGCTGCTGGTGTCAGCGGCAGGGACAGAACCTGAGAAGCAAAGCTATGGAGTATACCCCTAGGCCAAGCTGCACTGTCCCCCGGCTCCTGGGCTACTGGCTATCTTATCTGCATTTGAACAGTGTGCACCCTACAGATCTGGCAGTTGACCAGGAAGCTCACCTTTGTGCCTCACCCCATGGTCCTAGGCCACCGGCTTCCATGCACCATATCCCATCACTTTACTTTGGGTTCTAGAACACTGACCCTGATGAACTGCTGCACTGAGTTGTGGGAACATTGTAGGTGTGTGTGTGTGTGTGTGTGTGTGTGTGTGTGTGTGTGTATGTAGCAAGGGGGGGTGGTTCTCGAGAGGCCCCAGCCTCAGCCTCTCCGACTGCAGGCTTCAGAGGGTGCCTGTGACTATGAACTTTGCTCCACTGTGACTGCTGGACAGAGAGAGATGAGTGTAGGCCCCTGCTGGTTCTGTCCCACACTCCCCGTTATGATAGGCAGTGAAGCAAAGCATTTGGGCAATTGCCTGACCTTAATGGGATAGAAAGGGCTCCTCTCTTGCCTGAAAGGAACATCCAAGTATGTGCTTACTGTTTAGTTTTCCTGGAAAAATAATTTCTCTGGCAGGCTAAGGAGAGTGAATTTGTCTTCAGAAAAGGATTGTGTCATATTCATAATTCCTGCGGCCCCTTCTATGCATTTCCATGGCTCAAAAGCTTGCATTCAGTGGAAGAGCCACCAAACGTGTGCTAAGAAAAGTTTTTAGTTTTTACTCAAAGAAAACTGTGTTGTATAAAGAAAAATAAAGATATACTATTAGGCACTTGGGGGTAACCCAGCCATCCACTGAAATCCAGAGATTTTTGAAGGAGAATGCAAAATATAAAACAGGTAAATTTTAAGGGTACCCTCTCCCTACTTGGAAATCTGCCCTTTAGAAATTCATCCCTTTGTATTTGAAAGAACTTTAGAGGCTTCTACACTCATGTGTTAAAGAGTAAACTATGCCAGGCAGGGATCTCACTTTAAATCAGGTGATAACAGCTGTCTCTTCAGTGAAGATGGGATGGGACAAAAGGATTCAAGGGGAACAGGAAGCCTGAGTGACAAGAGGGGACAAGGGAATGAAAGGGGGAACAGGAGAGTACATAGACTTGGCTAACTTAGGCTATCCTAGCTGGAAGGAGCTTCATAGACCGTCTATACCGGTGCCTTTCAAAAAAACAAAACCAGAAAACCACATTTAAAAAATAAAAAATACCGGAACCCTTTGTTCAAACACAGAATCCCATTATGCATAAAATGAATACAAGTGGGGATGCCCCGGTTAAAGTTGGGGTGAGGGCCTGGGGCTCTAATTAGCTTCTCTTTGCACTGCTGAGCCTAAGAGCAAGGTGAGGTACCACCCCCCCCCCCCCCCCCCCGCCGCCCCACTCAGCTGATAGTGAATTGTTCAATCGTTCAATGTGAATTTTGGGAGTTGACTTGTTACATGCAGTAATTATTAAAAATTAACTTACAATTCAGTTCTATGAAAGCTAATGAATGCCCAATGTTCATCTCTTCCTAATTGTTTTGCTACTCTTTACTATGATCTGTTGTGTCTGCGTGGGGGAAACACTGTAGCACGGTGCACTGATGTGCTTCTCTACTCATTGTTCACTGACATCATGTTGGGAGTTTGGAACTGCCCATGGTGGGAGTATTGACACCACGGCAATCAGCAAACACTATAAATCAGCCCCCCTCTCCCCCACCGACTGAGAGTGCCAATGGTTAAACATTCACCAGCACACTGCTGACCACACTGTAAGTCCTCGCTTTTCCAGAAGCTATACTTCCGGCAACCTCAACTAGACCTGCAGCTTAGAAATGGGGGCAGGGAAGGGGGAAGAAATGCTGCTGAATGACCGCCATCACAAATCACATACACTTAACTCTGTGGAAGAGACAAGTGGCTGCGAGGCCCCAGCCCAGGCAAACATGTGTTAAATTGCATGGCAGATGAGAAGGAACGTAGTGACAACAGCATGAACTGACAGCTGGCATTGGGTGGTGCCAGCATCACAGTCTTGAGCCTTCTACTGTAAGGGCAAACAACCCAACTTACTCCTAAGACCCGCGTCACTGCCCACAGTTTAGAAGTAGTAGCATTGATCCTATGACACCCCCAAATGGGGTAAACTGCAGGCAGAACAAGGTCCGTTGGAAGGCTCCAGGTCTGTGGTGCCCACCAGTGTCCACGTGGATGAACCTGGCACGGTGCTTGGCATATTGAAGGCCCTTAATAACTATTTGTTGAAAGAATGAAACCAATGTTCATGAGCAAACTCCTTGCCTATTTTACCATGATTTCCAGAAAAGGTAATTCGGGACGTTTCTGTTTCAGAAAGCAACAGAGTACAAATACATTTTGAAAAGCTATTTCTGGGGCACCTGGGTGGCTTGGTCGGTTAAGCATCTGACCAGCTCAGGTCATGATCTCACGGTCTGTGAGTTCGAGCCCCGCGTCGGGCTCTGTACTGACAGCTCAGAGCCTGGAGCCTGTTTCAGATTCTGTGTCTCTCTCTCTCTCTCTGCTCCTCCCCTGTTCATGCTCTGTCTCTCTCTGTCTCAAAAATAAATAAACGTTAAAAAAAAATTTAAAAAAAAAAGAAAAGCTATCTCTGCAAACTTCAGTTACAAAAGTATTGATACGTGAAGGCGGTAAGTGTCCATTATTGGATAAGGCATTGGTGTAAGACCTCTAATGCCCCCATGGTATTTGATAAACAGGAAATTACTTCATCAAGATGGTGAGCAGATTGCCAGTGGCAAAGGCCCTCCCCTTACTGCCCCTACTACAAACATCTCTGCTGTTCCTCTCCTCCTTTTTGTGCCTGCTCCCTTTCCAGTCCCTTGTCACCCTCTCCTTCTGCCCCCCTTTTCTTCCTCTGTCCTCCTCATGCCCTCATCCTGTCAGTCATCGCCCACCTGCCCCTCCCCACCCACCTAAACACCCCCCATGCAAAATCCTGCCTGAGGCCCTGTGGGCTGGAGATTGCTCTCCCCATACCCAAACAAAGTGTCTTTAGTAGACAAGCCCCTTTGTCTACAGTCTTTACAAAAGGAAACTCATCTAGAGCCAAATACTTTCCTTTTCTTATTTCTCAATTTATACTGGCGTGTGTGTGTGTGTGTGTGTGTGTGTGTTGTGTGTGTGTGTCCCAAATGATTATGCTGTGCCCAAAGCCCATTTTATGCTTCTACTTTCTCATAAGATAATTTGCTGTATCTAGACTTTATAGCATCGCAGAAGAGGAGATTGAACATATTTCCTGATTTTAATTAAGACTTTTTGGGTTACAGTGACCCAGATGCAGCTATCTGGCTGCTTTAGGCAGATTCCAAGAGGAGCCTAGACCAGAATTGCTGGATTAACTGAAGGCTTTTGTCAGAAAAAAAACACAAAAAACAAACAAAAAAAAAACACCCAAATTGGCAGTTCAAGTAGCTCAAATGGACGGACACTTGCTCTGATGATGCTTTTTCACTCTCTGGTGGCAAATTAAACGATCTGACTATTGGTTTTCAGAGGCATTTTGGGGTCCTTCTAATGGAGTTTTTGGTGTGTGGCCAATCCTAGTGAGGTTGGTTATTTCTTTTCTTTGGTTCTACAGGTGACTGTCCCCAAGCAAGTGGTGAGGCTGGCTCCTGGTCAGGCTGACTCCATAACAGAGCTATCCCAGGCAACCTCACTTTGCAGAAAAACCTCTCACTGTGGGAGCCGAATCAATAGGAAGAGACAATTCAGAAGTGAGTTTGAGTTAGGAAAAGTAATCTCCAAGATTCCAGCAGGCCACATGACTTCTAGATGGGAAAGTCATCTACTAAGGGCTGTGGTAAGGATTAGATCAACGATATATCCGATATGGTTAACTCCAGCATTTGGCACGTAGTATGTGCTTCAAAGAGTGTCGCAGGGGCAGTTAAAAGTTTTACAAAACAATCAGAATTGTAGGTTTCTTAAGAGACCTGCCAGAGTTGGAACAAATGTATCGCAAATCCTCAGCTGTGATATCTGTGGCTGCCCCCTGCCACTGTGGTCCATCTACCTGTGCCACCAAATAATGGGATGTGTCTGTGGGTTGAGCAGGCTCGCAGCAAACGCAGAGGGCACGCACCCTGAAAGGTCATGGCAACAACAGAGTTAGGGAATTGGAGACTCGTGGTGATGGCTTCCCAATGTCACAGTTATTAGAGCCAGTGTGTACCTGTGGGGCCACATACAAGAGTCTTGGCCCAGGCCCCGGCTGACTTTGCCTTTCCCCGGGCACCATCCCTCGCCCTGCTCACTTCCAAAGCTTCTACCGACAACTCAGGGGCCGTGCC
Organism: Panthera onca; assembly: GCF_046562875.1. Lineage (NCBI taxonomy): Eukaryota > Metazoa > Chordata > Mammalia > Carnivora > Felidae > Panthera > Panthera onca. Next base: position 18,191,225 of record NC_138357.1, on the reverse strand, counting down.
CGCAAGGCCCTGGGCCCTCCTGGCATCCTTTCCTCGGCCCACCCGCTGCCTACCCTCTGGGCTCACACCAAAGACTAGACTGAGCACTGCCCTCCCTTTCCATTTGGTTTCTTTTTGCTCTAAATAAAAAGCTGATGATGTTCTTTAAAGATGGGGGATGTCTCTATCTCTGAGACATTTTGCTTTAGAGAAGACAGGGACTTCGGTGCTTTACATTGCAGTGTGAACCTTTCAGGCAGTGTGACAAGCCAGTGGGTCCTCTGGCATTTTGGGTCCCTCAAATGACATAGAGATTTGGCTGCCTACTCTACCCAGTACCAATTCAGAGGGCCGTTTAATGCAGGTCTGGGTTCTCCAGGACTCCTGAAGGGACCCATCTGGGGTTAGTCCACAGCCTTATGGGTCTGTGGGCGCTCAAGCCCCCAGAGCGCTGGCTCTTATCTCAGCATTGTTCCTGAAACATTGTGACTGGAACTCCTAGGACTGCTTGTAGTGGAGGTTCAGTTCCACAGCTCTCAAAAAAAAAAAAAAAAAAAGGCATTTCTTAGAAATTCAAGTCCATATCAGGAATGATAATAGGATGGCTGCCTCCCAAGGTTTGCAAGCTGTGCAGGATTTAGCTGCAAAAAAAATAAACAAATAAAGGAATCCAGTCCCTTTTTGTTAATTGCGCCAATGCTTTCATTTTTCAGGCAATTTCAGTTCAATCCCAGATCTGATTTCTTGAATCACATTTTGCAATCAAATCGTTCCCATTCGCAGGAAGGAGCCTTGCTTCGAGTGTGGGATTTGAACGTGCCCAGGTGCTGGCGGTTTTCATAGGCAACGTGGCACATGCTTTGGAAAGGTGAACCCCCCCTCTCCCCCATGATTGTGGACCAGGAGGCAAATCATCTTTGGTGGGGGGTGGGGGCAGGGGCCGAAGCTCCTAGGGGAGTTTATGGGCTCTGTCCTTGGACCTCAGCATTTCTTTGGCATCTTGCCTTCTCTCTGTCGGTTTCTCATGCCTTTACCACTGGTAGAACTGCCATCCCTCAGAGCGGTCCTGCCATTGGAGCTCCAGCCGCGCTTCTCCACCTGCTTAGGGCGGCATCGCTCAAGCTTCGGTGCTTGTTGGAAAAATCCCCAAGTGAAGTCTCGGATCAAGCAACTTCAGGAAGCCCCAGGCAGTATCCACTCAGGTGCGCTCTCCCCATAGCCTCAAGCACAATATGATTACGACCACACTCATCTTAAAAGCAACACATCCAAAACACTGCTGAGAGAATGAGGCAGGTCTACACTTGGTCACATGAACAATTCCGAAGAAGGCTTGTGAAGTGATTAAAAAAAAAAAAAAAAAAAAAGCAAGCTGCCAACAGGACAGTGGAAGCTTGCTTACCTGGCCTCTGGGAGCCACCTCTCGGGATTAAAGGATGCTGTCCACACCCTCCGTAAAAGACGCTGCCACTGGATGCCCTGTTACGTCTGTCCTTGGTATGTCCAGGCACTTCTGCTTTAACTGATTTTTAGTTAACTGACCAACTCTCCCCCAGTTGCATAGATAAAAGAGAGTCTACTGTAGCTAACAAAAAGATTTCTAGCATGAACCCGACTATTTTTTTTTAAAGGATCTACAAATACATATACAGGCTGGTAAATACAGAGACAATTTCAGGAAGTGTGAACAGCGGTTGCTTCTGGGAAGGTAGTACTGAGTGCCCGGGGTAGAAAGGTTCACTACATACCCCTTTATACTGTTTTAACTTTTCACTATGTTCATGAAGTAGTTTCCCCAAATTTTTATTTTCCAAATTGTAAAAAATACAGAGATCAAAAAAGTAGTGCAGTGAACACACGCATATACCTATCAAGGTTCCCCACTCAACATTTTGACCTATGTGTTATATATTTGTATGTGCGTGCATGTATGTATATTTCTTTGTTGAACCACTTGAGTGTAAGTTACAGGCATCACGATACGCTACCCTCAATTCTGCAGAATTCTTGTCCTAAGAATAAGGAAAATTTCCCTCCTCGACACAAACCATTATTACACCTACAGAATAATCTAATATCTAATTGCCAGTCCACGTTCAAATTGTCCCAACATCCTCAAAATGCATTTTAGAAGTTTTTGTTTTGTTTTGATTTGAATCCAGAAGAAGAATCCACATGCAAAGGATTTGTGCGTTGCATTTACTTATGTCTCTTTGGTGTTATTTAATCTATGTCAGTGCATGCTCTTGATTTTGCGTGTGTGTGACCCTGACTTGTTGAAGAGGTCAGGGCAGTTGTGTCATAGTATATCCCGTATTCTGAATTTGTTGGTTTCCTCTCGGTATACGTTATTTTCTTCAATAAAAAGATTTAAAGGCAATAGTAATAAAGGAAATCAGGCCCTGGGTTATAGAAACAGAGATCTTCAAATCAGCTCACCTTCTTAATATCTCCCGCAGTGGCACTGCCCAGTGTTCTGGTCCTCAGACCTGATTCTTTAAGCCCCTTCCCTGCCAGTCTATGGCTCTGCCCTTTGGCATGCCTCATGTTGTCATGCCTTCTCCAGTCCCACTGTGCCCTGCCCACCGAAGTCAGGACTTCGGTGCCTCACCCCCAAGTTACTGTAACTGCTTCCTAACTGACCTCTCTCTAGTGCTAGAATCTTCCCCTAAACGTCTGCTGCTGCCTTCATCATGTCATTCCTCCCTAAAAAACCATCAATAGCTCCCTATTTCCTACTCTCCAGCAAAAGTCCATCTTTTCTGTCACAGCCAGCTTTGAACACAGCCTTCAACATCAGAGACACATCTCTACTTAAATCCTAGCGCTGCCAATTTCTTGCTGAGTGGCCTTGGAGAAGTCACTAGGCTTATCTAGCCTTCCATTTGCTTATTTGTAAATGGAAATAATAACTGTGCCTGCCTCCCGAGTTTGTCCAGCGTGCATCTCTCCAGAGCCCCCACTTCTTCTAACGGTCTGTTCAAATCTTGCCCTTTGAGTCTTGGCTCAAGCCCTGCCTCCTCCAGGAAGGCTTCTTATCCACAGCAGCCCTCCTGCTCTGCATTCCCATAGCTCTTGTGGTCTATAGGGAATGATTTAGCAGATGCCAGTTGCTCTGAACTAAATGTTTGTGCTCCGCCCCCCCCCCCCCCCGTTCGTATATTGAAAACTAACTCCAATGTTTACATTTTCATCTTATCTGCTAGTTTAGATGGCTGGGGCCCCTTGAGGGCAGGCGTAGGTCTGTCTTTTCTTTCTCCCAGAGCTCAGAGAGCTAGTACTGCACTAAGCTCTCAGCATTCAGGGGGGCGGTGCTCTGTGAGAAGATGCTTTGTGAATGTTCAAGATCCTCCTTTTAACTCTGAGAAAATATGAGAATCTCTGTCTTGGGTGAGACAAGAAGGACCAAGGACTGTGACCATCATCCAAGTATGCCACAGTCATTGCTCCTATGTATAGAGTGCCTAGGGTGTGTCTGCATATATATTCTGTTTGATTCCAACTTTATAGTTCGAGAAGCAGAGGCTCAGAGAGGGTAAGTGACTTGCCCACGGTCACCCACATATTAACTGCTGAAGGTGGAATTTGAACCCAGATCTGTCAAAATACAGAGCCCATACTCTTTCCCTGCTGCCTCAGAAGCAGCAGCGAATAGTAGGTGTGTTGGTGGAAGGAAGGGCGAGTTACGAGGGCCACTGTGATTAGGACCAAGTTTATTCCAGTACTCTCCTTTATCAAGGAGAATGTCCACCCGGATGGTAGTGTTGTATTACCAGCAGTGGAGCAACTTCCATGAATCCGTCTTCCCTCAGAATCGAGGCCCTAGGACAGGATTCTCTGTGGCCATGGGAGAGAATGAAACGAAGCAGCTCACACAGGAAAAGGATTTAGGGGCCCCATCTCTGTCTCAAAGGGCCTTAAACAGACCATCTGGGTTAGTGGGAACTCCCAGAGGGTTAAAAGTAATGATAAGGAAATAAGTAGGAGAGCAAAGGAGGAGAGAATGATAAGATGGCAAGTAAACAGGGGACAGGATAGGAGATTAGCTTAGGAAATATGTGTTCAGGGGAATCCCGCATGAAATCCTAAAAAACAACCCCCTGCAGCTGGGGAATTGTGTGTGTGTATGTGTGTGTGTGTGTGTGTGTGTGTGTGTGTGTGTGTGTTTGTTCAATCTTTGGATTTAAATAAAGAACAGACCAGATTCAGAGTCCTTCTCGGCAGCCACTTCATCACCCTGGCATCACATTTCCCAGCTGGAGGGCAGTAATTGCCTGGCCAGATCTGGACCCATCTGGGAAACACCAGGGTCGTCCTGAATCGTCATATACCATGCTGGCCGCCAAAGGCATAAGGTGACCTAAGTGAAGCCTTCACACAGGCCATATGTACAGAGTCATAAAACCCCAAGGGAATGTGGCAACAGAGGCAGAGTTGGTGTGCCTGCCAAATTTCCAAGGGGAAGAAGGAACTTGCTGCGTCTGTATTTGCCCCCAGGATTGGAAAAATGTATCTCAGTCACTGGAACTGAAGGGGGGTGGCCTTTACCTTCACAGGAGAGTCACTGTTTATACAAATACTGCTGATGGCCTGATATATGTGTGTCTTTATATAAATAGAGCTATACACTCACTTTGCCAGATTGCATCAGCTACCTGCTTAACATTTTACCCTGGTGTTTTTTTTTTTTTTTTAAACCAGTCTGAAAATCAGAATAATCTGTTGTCTCTGCACTGTTTCTAGTTTAGAATTTTTGCTTTGAGAGTCAAAGAAGCCCACATCTGGTGCTTGCCCTTGAGACAGTCACTGATTAAATGAATTGCACCTACTTTCATTTGTTAGAAACCATATCGCTTTGACAGAGCTCATTCACAGCGACAAGGAGGGTGGAGGGGCGGTCCTGTGGTGGTGGTGGTAATTCTTAGAGAAACCAAGCAGTGAGCTGGCCACTTGCAGGGCTTGCTGTTGCCAGTGTACCCTTTCATTTCTGAATTCAGCAAACGGATGTCAAATGTATCAGGACCTGTGCTAGACATGGGATACAAAAGCAAATAAAACATGTCCCGTCTTGTCCGGGGTTCTCTTAAGGATCTCATGTCCAAGGAAGAGGTAAGCTCCTTGAGAAACAACATTCAGGGATTTCTGGTCATCTTGGTCACTGGAGCTGTTTGCTGCAGGAAGCTCCTCCTCCACCCCAAGCACGTTGTTTGGAAAAAAAAAATCAGTATGTAGGGGAGGGGAGTGGGGAGATGGGTGAAATGGGTGATGGGGATTAAGGAGGGCGCTTGTCATGATGAGCACTGGGTGACGTGTGCAAGTGTTGAGTCACTGTATTGTACACCTGAAACTAACATAACAGTGTGTGTTAACTAACTGGAATTAAAATAAAAACTAAAATAATAATAATAATAATAATAATAATAATAATAAAAAACCCCCAGGCCCACGATAGCAACTGACTTTGCATAGCTTTATATATTTGAGTGTCAGCTACCCGAGGGAAGAAATTGGAATTTTTCAGTCTCCTGTAGAATCTAGCAAGGTGCCCTGAGCATAATATCACAATTAATATTTTTGCCAAGTGGATTTGTGAATAAATAAATGATTTTGAAGGATGAAGAAAATATTTTTCAATATGTAGTGGAGATCAAAAGCAAAACCAAACAAACAAATTCTAGTGCCAGAATTGGAGAGGCAGCTCAAAGCCACAGCAGTGAGCAAGAGTTGGCATTTATGCAAGCCACAGAGGAATCAAAAGTAGACGTGCATCCTGGGTGCTGGGTATTAATGGCAGAGTGGGGATGGGAGTAGGAGCTGAGCTCCTACAGAAAGCCAGCAGCTGGAAGGATAACTCATAAACAGGGACCGGGATAGGAAAACAAAAAGCAGTTCAGAAGTGTAGTGGCTGCTTTGAGTAGAGCGCAGGGAGAGAGCCACATAACCCAGGGTATGCAGGCAGGGAGGCCTCCCAGGTAAAGTAATTCTTGCCAAATCACAGTATTTGCTTAATTATGTGCTGGACACTGTACTGAGTGCTTTGCTTATATTAGCTCATTCTTAGAACAGCCCTATCTTACAGATACTGAAACTAAGGAACAGAGAGATTAAGAAACTTGCCTAAGGTCACACAGCTACTAAGTGACAGAATCCAAACTCAAACCCAGGTAGTATGGTGCGAGTCTGTGTTCGTAATTATGACTCTGAAAATGAATTTATAACTCAAACTTTCTAAGTCTATGAGGAAATAAACCACCACAAGACTGGCACAACAAATGGAAGAATTCACCTCTTAGGAGCTATAGCTAATAGAGAAATCTGAAAGGGGCTTTGAAATGAGTATGCTGGGGCACCTGGGTGGCTCAGTTGGTTAAGCATCGGACTCTTGATTTCGGCTCAGGTCATGATCTCACGGTTGGTGAGTTCAAGCCCTGCGTGGGGCTCTGTGCTGACAGCACGGAGCCTGCTTGGGATTCTCTGTCTCCTCTCTCTGCCTCTCCCCTTCTTATGCACTCACACTCTCTCTCAAAATAAATAAACAAACTTAATTAAATAAATAAATAAATAAATAAAATAAAATAAAATAAAAAATTTCAAGTGAGTATGCTTAGAATGTTCCAAAGATTTTTTAAAAAGGAATAGGAATTATAAGGCAATAATAGAACAGTTTAAAAAATATGGGTGGGCTTGCAAAAGAACCAAACTATAGGCATGGAAATGGAAAAAAAAGAACACAATTAGACGAAGCAAATGGCAAACAAGACACAGCTGATGAGAGGATTAGTAAAGTAGAAGATAGATCTGAGGGAATCATCTGGAATGCAAAGCAGAGGAATAAAGATGCGGAAGATATGAAAGAGACATGAAACTACTTGGAGGCTAAAATGAGAAGTTCTAACAAGTTTCCGGTAGGAGAGAATAGAGGGAATGGAGAACAGGTAGCATTCGGAAGATAATAGGGGGGAATTTCCAGAGTTCTTGAAAACCAGGAGTGCTCTAACTTCCTGTTGTAGTATCAGGCTCAGGAGCCCGCAGGTAGGTCATCAGTCCCCACGGAGGAGGCCAGCATCTTTAGCTCTAGCACTGCTACTGTAACAGCTCCCTCCTCTTTTGCCTGGCTTTCTACTCATTCTTCAGGTGTCAAGGTTAAGTATCACATCCCGCACCTCCCCAAATAGGTCAGGCACCTATGCTATATGATCTCCTGTAATGCACTTATGAAAAGTCTAAGTAAATGTCGATCTGTGTAATTACTGATTCATCTGGGTCCTTGTCTCTCTTGCATGCTGCTATGACTCCAGAGCTCAGGGCAGTGGCTGTCACGTGGCAGATGCTCAAATAGCTGAATAAATGAATGGGTACAATGAGTGGCTATCACCTGAGCCGATGAGAGGAAAATCACAGCCTTGGGAGGGACCTTGGAAAAGCTATTTTAACTCTTCCCCAGTTTATGAGCAGAACTGTTGTGTAACTACTTCTGAAAGAGCAAAGCAATGTGTTTTTCTTAAAACCACAACATAGTAGTTCCTTTTTCCTTTAAATAGTTCTTATTATTTGGAAGCAAAAGGTGGTCAGGAAGCTGTTGAGAATAGACACAGACCTCTTCTTGAAAATACGTAAAAATAACATCTAAAATCATTTCCTATTTTAGAAGAGCCAAGGAAACTGCCAGCTTCAAAGAAACCTTGTAGTAAATCCTTTTGTTGCATGGAATGATGGACCAAATTGAGTGAAGATTCTCTTTTTATCCAACAGAACCAAAAGAAACAGGTTGAAATTTGGTGTGGTCACAGCAGTTGCTCATATCACCTCGTGAGAGCCAATTATTAAATTTTTCAGAAACTGTGACTGGCTGTTAAATACAGCCATTATTAAAAATTAAACTACAGAAACTTACAATGAAATCAACACGATTGAAAAGAAAGCTAATAAATACTCAAACTCATCACTTCCTAATTATTTTACTACACTTATCTATTATCCGTGCTCTTGAGGTTTTTTGTGTCCTTTGTATCCAGATACAAAGCGGAAATAATATATGCTTTGCAACCGTTCATCTCTTTGCAACTCCACCTTCAGTGACGTCAAGTCGGTAGTTTGAAATCAGCCATGGTAAGAGTATTTACATCCTGGAAATTATCAAATGCTACAAATCAGTGTTTCATCTATTATTTTTGATTCTCTTGATCGGGGGTCTGCAAACTTCCGCCCACAGCATGTTTTTGTACAGCTCACAAGCTAAGAATGGTTTTTAGATTTTTAAAGAGTTGTAGAAAACCTGAAAAAAGAATATGCAACAGAGACCCTATGTGGCCACAAAACCTAAAATATTTGTCATGTGTCTCTTTACAGAAAAATTTTGATGACCCTTGGTCTAGACTTAAGAAACTGATGGAGAAATGTTAATAGTACAGATTAAACTTAAAATTGCACTGTCTCTGTAGCTGTTACATTTTAAATAATACAAAAAAATGTAGGAAATATTCCTCCAGTATATTCATAGACTGTTACCAGATTTAGTAAAGAAGTCCCTCACGTCACCGATGTGAACGAGCGACATTTCAACCTACATTCTGTTGTTTCAGTTTTGTCTTACTCATTAATGCAAATACACAAATCTACCGATACTCATGTTGGAACTACACTTGTTTGTAAATTGCCACCTTAGGTTGGCTATAGATACAAGAGTCAGGGAAAAATCAACGAAAGCATTCTGTAAGGGTTATTTGGTGAAATTTGTAATAATGAATATGACATGTTTTATTATTATTTGTCAACTGTGTGCTACACATTTATAATCAAGATATATAGATATATTTTATTTTCAGAGAGCAGGTTATTAAGCATTTAACAGTGCAGTACTGGTCATATCTTTGGTTTTGTTTTCAGATCTCTAGTTCATTTTATAAATAATAGTATATATTTATAAATTATATCTTTTATATGCTATAAATAGTATAGTATATTTTATGAATTTGATAGCATATTTAGTTACTATTTTTTATTGAAGTAAGAGCATTTAACATGAGATCTATCTTCTTAACAAATTTTCAGGTGTACAGTAAAGTGTTGTTAACCCCAGGCACAATGTTGTATAGCAGAACTCTAGAACTTATTCATCTTGCTTAACTGAAATTTGCAACTGCTGATTAGCAACTTCCCATTTCCTTCGCTTCCCCAGCCCCTGGCAATCATCATGTTATTCTCTGCTTCTTTGAGTTTGACCATTTTAGATATCTCATATAAGTAGAATCACATCGTATTTGTCCTTCTGTGTTTGGCTTACTTCACTTAGCATAATGCCTTCTAGGTTGAAAATGGCAGGATTTCCTTCTTTTTTACGGCTGAATAATATTTCATTGTATGTATATAGCACATTTTCTTCACCCATTCATTCATCAATGGACGTTTAGGCTGTTGCCACATCTTGACTATTGTGAATAATGCTGCAATGCACATGGGAATGCAAATATCTCTTCGAGATCCTGATTTCAATTCTTTTGGATAAATATGCAAAGGTGTGACTGCTGGATCATATGGTAGTTCCATTTTTAAGTTTTGGAAGAATTTCCATACTGTTTTCCATTGTGGCTGAACCATTTTACGTTCCAACAATTCACAAGGGTTCCAATTTCTTCACATCCTTGCTAACTCTTGCTATCTTTTCATTTTTGATGATAGCCATTCTAACAGGTGTGAAGTGATATTTCATTGTGGTTTTGATTTGCATTTCCCTGATGATTAGTAGTGTTGAGCATCTTTCCATAGACCTGTTGGCCATTTGTACGTCTTCTTTGGAGAAATGTCTATTCAGGTCCTTTGCCCATTTCTAAATTGGGTTGCTTTTGGTTTTGTTTTTTGTTTTGTTTTTGCTATCGAGCTCTAGGAGTTTCTTATATTTTCTGGATATTAAACCCTCTCAGATAAATGTTAGCCAATATATTCTCCCATTTCATAGACTGCCTTTTCACTCCATCGATTGTTTTCTTTGCCATGCAGAAGCTTTTTGGTTTGATGCAATTCCACTTGTCTATTTTTGCTTTTGTTGCCTGTGCCTTTGTTGTCCTAGCCAAGAGATCATTGCTCTGTTCATATCTTAAGGAGATAAAGGTCTGTGGGGATTTTTTTAAGGCTTTCAACAGGTTCAGAGTCTCCTTTCTTCAGCTGGATCTGAGCAAAGCTACTAACCTGAAAACAAACTTACATCTGAGCTGTCTTAAAGCATTTGAGTTATGGCTGCAAACTCTAACCCTCTTCATCTGATCATGGGGAGGGAGGAGGCTGTCTAGTCCTTGAGGCCTTGAGCTGCCTGGGAAAATCCTTGGGAAAAGATAACATTTCACTTTGGTGACAAATTTGTTGATTTTACAGATAACATCCACATTTTGCCCTCGAGAAGGAGCACTCAACAAGGACATTGGTTTTTATGGTTTTCTCTAAACAGTCATTAGTACAAATTAATAAATCTTTTTGTTGGGGAACATTGGGCTATATTTCATCTTTGTTCAGCTAACAGAAACAAGGAATGCATTTCCTTGAGTTCAAGATATAAAGAACAAGAAACTTTGAAGTTACATGGATCTGGCACATGCCCCTAAGTCATGCTAAGGACCCAGTGCACCAGTTATGAGCATGAAAGAGTACATGTGAGTAAATTCTTGCTTTCTTTGGCAGTGGAATTTACAAACCTCTAGAACTAAGGTTATTAAACTTGAGACTGCATCAGAATCACCTGGAGGGCTGTTGAAACACAGATGACCAGGTCCCACCCCTGAGTCTCTACCACCAGGTCTACGGTGGGGGCCCCAAATTTGCATTTATAACCAGTTCACAGGTGATGGTGATGGTAATGCTGACACTGCTGGTCTGCGGACCACACTTTGAGAACCAGTTGTCTAAGAAGAAAGCCCCTGTGTTCCAGCTGCCTGGTTTTGATTAAATTCTTTCTTAAGATGTTCCCTGCAGTGTCACTTCGACAGTTTGTGGTCAGCGAAGCAATCTGGAAAATGCCTTTCTCCTACAACTCACACAAAAATAGGCAAAAGGCTTGGCTGCTCTGAACCTGGATCATTTCAGCCTTGGGCAAAGTGAGCTCCATTCCCATCAGAAAGCCCTTTGGGGCTTGAGTTAGTGTTTCAACTCCTGTTAAGACAAGAGATCCAGTGACTCTGAGCCCTTGATATGTACTGTTCTAGAAAGGATCCAGAGACCTAGGGGATCCCAGCTGCAGTGTGGGGATGAGGTGTAGGTTAGGAGATTAAAATTTTGGCACTAGTTAGCTTCAGGTTCTATCTGGGGAAGGAGTGCAAGAGAGGCTAGAAAGTGAGCCTAGAAATAATCCTCCCAGCACTACTCCCAAGAAAGTGGAAGTGATGGTGGAACTTCCTGTCTCCTTGAACCAAAGTAGCACCCTAGAGAGGTGGAGTGATAGGAGAGCTGGAGAGTGTAATGCAATATCTAAAATGTCTCCAGCGGTTATCTTTGTGGGGTGGGGCCACAGGTGATATTTTTCTTTCTACTTCTCTGCATTTTCTAAGTAAAAAACGTACATGTATATATGCTCATAAAAAATTCCTCACTGTTTTTCCCTTTTTAAAAAAATTTTTTTTAACGTTTATTTATTTTTGAGACAGAGAGAGACAGAGCATGAACAGGGGAGGGTCAGAGAGAGGGAGACACAGAATCTGAAACAGGCTCCAGGCTCTGAGCTGTCAGCACAGAGCCCGATGCGGGGCTCGAACTCACGGACCGCGAGTTCATGACCTGAGCCGAAGTCGGACGCTTAACCGACCGAGCCACCCAGGTGCCCCTGTTTTTCCCTTTTTAAAAAAAAAATGATGCATGACATATATAATTAAGTGCATGAATTCCCTTAACCTTAAGTATAAGCTTCATGATTGTGTGTGTGTGTGTGTGTGTGTGTGTGTGTGTGTGTGTGAGAGAGAGAGAGAGAGAGAGAGAGAGAGAGAGAGAGAGAATACCCATGTAACCGGGATCTAGACCAAGATAGAGAATATGTCCAACTTCCCAGAAGGCCCCTTCATGCTTCCAGTCAATATCCCCCAAGGGTAACCACTGAGTCACTGACCTCTACCATCACCAATTAGTTTCATCTATTCTTGAACTTCAGAAAAATAGAATCACATAGTATGTATTTTTTGTGTCTAGTCTCTTTAGCTCAATATAATGCTGTTAAGATTTACTCAGGTTGTTGCCTATAACAGTAGTTCCTTCCATTTTATTGCTAATTAGAATTCCATTGTATAGAAACACCATAATTTATTTATCCCTTCTCCTATTGATGATCATTGAGGTTATTTCCAGGTCTGAGCTAGTATGGATATCCCATCTATTTCTTTCAAAAGTTAGGATGTAGCAGTGGAAACGATAGATTCCTTAATAGTAACAGCACTCTTTTATTGAATGCCTATTTTGTGCCAGATATTTTACTTAGTTCCAGTCATCCTAATAGCCCTGGGTGAGACAATGCCATTATTCTTCTTTCACAGGAGAGGAAACTGAAACTGAGAGAGACACGCCGGGTTCTCTGGAGACCAGATTCTGCAACAGTTAGAAGTGCAAACAGTTTAGTGGGAAATAGTACCTGTGAAAGAAAAGGGGAGGGAGCAGGATTGGGCAAGGGGATTGTCATATCATGGTGGAGACCTGTCAGAATCTACCAGCCCAAATGGGGAGCTCCAGAGCAAAGATTGCCTTATAGAGGAATCTTCTGTGTGGCGGAAATGGGCTTTGGATCTTCTCCTTGATCAGTCATTGGCTGGGGGCCACCCCAAGAACAGGATGACCTTGGCGCCAAAGCTGACACAGACCCTGAAGGAACTAACAGCTGGAGGCTGTCAACTAACCACAGTACTCACAGCTGGGAAGTGGGTTCTTTCAGGACAGGGGTTCTGAGCAGAGCATCTCCATGTGTGCCATCGCAAGTAAATACAGAATCAAGGATTCAAACCCAAGTTACCTGCAGCCGAAGTCTGTCCCCCTTTCCACTCTGGCATACTGCCTTCCCAAGTCAAGAAACTCTTCTAGTCAAGACAAAGAATCTCTTCACAGCATGAGCCCTGGTCATTAGGTGCTAGGTAAAGCCAAAGCTGGGGGCAGGTCTGATTTTCTTTCTGTCCTTTGCAGTTTGCTCCAACTCTCAGGTGCTCACCATCAATTGCAGGAGTCCTGGCAGCAGAAGTGGGAAGGACATGTTCAAGATAAATCTATCGCCACTTGCTGGGGTGCTGCCCAAAGTGTGAGGCTGCATGTAAGGCAAACAAGTCATGGGCAAGAGCCTTTTCCTTTGAGAAACAAATGAAGGCAAGCTCCTCTTCTTTCTGAAAGTCTGGGCTCCAACTATAGCTTAAACTCAGAGTGGGCAGTCTTAAGAGGGTTAACGTTGAATGAAGTGCCCCACTGAGGGGAAAGGGGCCTCAGTCAGAGGGAAAGACTTTTCTTAAACTCAGGGCAGCATGCTCAGAAAGATGAATGGGATATATATTGAAGTGTGACTTTTCAGAGAAAGTAAGGTTGGTTCTGGAAACACGTGTAACTTTCCAACACGATTCGCTTCCAGGTTGGAGTCATTAGACCTAATTTCGGTGACTACTGTTTCCCTAGGCTGTGCCCTTTCTCTGCAGAGTGGAGGGATCAGAGGTCTCTGGGTATGCTAGCCTGAGACATTGAGACTATTGTGGGCCCTTCATATCTGACCATTCATTTCTGTCAGTTAAAAATGCTGTGGACCAGAAACAAACCCTCACATTTATGGTCAATTTACTTTCAACAAGGGTGCCAAGACAATCCGATGGGGAAAGAATAGTCCTTTAAATAAATGGTGCTGGGACAAGTGGATATCCACACACAAAAGAATGAAGTTGGGCCTTTACCTTGTACCATATATAAAAAATTAAATCAAAACAGATCAAAGCCCTACATAGAAGAGCTAAAACTATAAAATTCTTAGAAATAAACATAGGTATAAATCTTTCTGATCTTGGATTAGGCAACAGTTTCTTAGATAGGACACCAAAAGCACAAGCAACCAAAGAAAAAATAGATAAATGGGACTATATAAAAATTAAGAGCTTTTGTGCTTCAAAGCACACAATCAAGAAAAAGTGAAGAGACCACCCACAGAATGGGAGAAAATTTTTGCAAATTATGTATCTGATAAGAGACTTGCATCTAGAATATATACAGAACACTTACAACTCCATTATAAAAACACAAATAACTCAAAAATTATCAAAGGATCTGAATAGACAGGCCTCCAAAGAAGATATACAAATGGCCAATAAGCAGATGAAATGATGCTCAACTTCACTAGTATTGGGGAAATGCAAATCAAGCCACAATGAGATACCACTTCATAACCACCAGGATGGCTATAATAGAAGGTAAGATGGGAAATAGTAAGCGTCAGTGAGGATGTAGAGAAATCAGAACTCTCACACACTGCTGGTGGGATTATAACATTGTGAGGCCACTTTGAAAAAACAACCTGGCAGTTCCCGAAAAAAGTGAAACATAGAGTTAGTTACCCCATGACCCAGGAGTTTCACTCCTAAGGTACATACTCAAGAGAATTGAAAACATATAGCCACATGAAAATTTGTACCTGGATGTTCATAGCAGCATTAATCACAGTAGCCAAAGAATGGAAACAACACCAAAGTCCACCTCAACAAATGAATGAACAAAATGTGGTACACCCACACGATGGAGTATTATTTAGCTATAAAAGGAATAAAGCACTGACATATGCTACAACTTGCTGAACCTTGAAAACATGCTAAGTGAAAGAGCCTAATTCCAAAGGACCGCATATTGTATGATTCCATTTATAGGAGATGTCCAGAATATGCAAATCCATAGAGACAGGAAGTAGATTAGGGTTTGGGAGGAGCTAGAAGGGAAGAGAACCAGATTGCCTGTTAAAGGCTACAGGGTTTCTTTTTGGAGCGATGACAATATTCCAGAGCACTGGTGATGGTTGTACAGCTCTGTGAATATACTGTGGTAGGTGAATTATATCTCCATGAATCTATTAAAAATCCTGTGGATGCCTAATCACCTGGTACTCACACCTTTGGATTCTTCTAGCTGTCCTGGATGGGTGGTCAGTTTTATTCAATTCTAAATTCCTGGGCCTGTACCGTCAGAAGTTAGGAATTAAGGTTGGAGCTGTTTTTGTCTTTTGCTCCCAAGTAACATTTTTCTCAATGATGTTAGCACAGTGCAGCCTTTATTCTGAAGCAGCCACTGTCAGAAGGCCAATTTGGACATATGTCGCTTGGATATTTTTTACCCTGAATGTAGTGCCTACTTCAGAGGCTATGCTAAGGGTGGCTTCCTTCTTGAAGAGTCACATCTGCCCAGTTGAAGAAACTGCAATGATACTCAAGTGTTAACATGTCTATAGCAACTTGGATAAAGCTATAGTCAAGAACACACACACCAAAATGGAGAAAATAGAATGACTGACAATGCACAGCGTTGCCAAAGATTTACAGTAAATGGAACGCTCATATGTTGCTAATGGAACTGGAAATCAGTAAAACCACTCTTGCAACGGTTTGGCAATACCTACTAAAGTTAAACAGATGCGCACCCTATGACCCAGCAATTTAACTCCTGCATATACACCAAATAGTGATGCATAAGAATGTTCACCAAAAGGCATGTGCAGGAATGGACGCGGTATTCCTATTCATAATAGCTCCCGACTAGAAACAACTCAAATGTCCATCAACTGGATAAAGGATAAAATGTAATATAGCTGTACAGTGGAACACCACTCAGCAATTTTTACAAAGCCTCCTAGTACATGTAACAACTCAGATGCAGCTCAGAGACAGAATGCTGAGCAAAAGAAGCCAAACACAAAGCATGCTACAGATTCTATGTTTTCATTTCTAGAAAGTACAAAAGGAGGCAGAACCAATCTACGGTGATGAAGGTCAGGATCGTAGTTACTTCTGGGGGCAGGTGTTGACTGGAAGGGGACAGGAGAAGCCTGTGATTTACTGGAATCATTCTAGATCTTGATCTGAATGGTGTAGACAGATGCGTACCTGGGGACACGATTCACAGAGCTGTACCGTGAGGTTTGAACACCTAACTGAATATAAAGTGTACCTCAATTAAATATATAGAAAAATGTAAACTGAGGTGGCAAAACTATGTTGTTATGGAAAGTGAGAGCTGGAAGGGGTTGTACGGAGAAGGTGCAACCCCTCCTTTTACAGATGAGGAAACCGAAGAAATTCAAGACTTGTCCATAAGCTAATTGGCGTAAGAACCAAGACTGATAACAGTTTGCCATCTTGGAACATGTATTACGTGCCAGGAGCTGTTTTCAGTTATGTGATCCAATGCTCGCATTAACCCTATGAGGTGAGTGGCTGTTGTTATCAGACCCATTTTACAGATGCAGAACCTAAGGCCAGATAGCTGCCAGTCCAGGCAGTCCTACCCCAGCACCCACGCACATAGCCACTCTCCCCAGAGCTGAATGCTGAGACTCACGATCCAGTGCTTTGGGTCCTGAGCATCATGCTCTATTTTTTATTGTTTATAGGAATATCTGTTTATTTCCTCAAAACATCCTCTGAGAATTCTGGGGAGGACTAGCGGTAGGTATAAATCCAGTCGTAATGCCCAGCTTATACTTGTCTATAGAAATTGCACATAGGTGAAGTCTTCACATGAAGGCTTCAAGGCTGATGACAGAAAGTTCTAGAACTCAGAAAGATTTCCTCCTGGCTGCTCCAAATCCCTCCCTGAGATTGGGGCAGGATGGGCTAAGTGTGACTCCTCCAAACAAAGCCCTCTCCCACCCCACCTACTCCCCCAGTGAGCAAGTACATTGTTGTCCTTAACCAAAACCAAATGAGCAGTCACGGTTACACTGTTGTCAATGAGGAAGACAGGCCCAGTGGAAATGGGTCTGGCTTTGGGCAATGGCCTCCCAGAGACTGCCTCCCAAGGTGGGACCTACAGCCTGGTTCTGGCTTTTGTGCTATGGGCTGGGAAGAGGGAACTCACCCACAGAGGGGTCTGCTAGGCTTGAACATCTGTTCACAAGGTCAGGAAACAGATGTGTGTTACAAGGGGCCACCTCTTCTTTTGACCCCTTTCCACTCTTCCAGGATCTTCCCCCATGGGCTTAGCAGTCACACGTGGTTCAATTAAGGTCATCCAACATCTCTGGAGTGTCTACTCTGAGAATTCAGGTATGATTTTACTCACCCGCCCTCAAAGAGTTCACTTTCCAGTGGGGCAGATTCCAGAGCCAGACAGCTTGGGTCCAAATCCCCACCTCCCCCCACCCCCTACTTGTGTGACACTGGACAAGTTCCTTCACCTCTCTTGGTTTCCTAGTTTCCTCATCAATAAAGTCAGGACGTCAATCTCACTGTAGGGCTGTGAGGGTTAAATGTTAACACACGTGAAAGATTTAGAACAGTGACTTATGCACCCTAAGTCCAAGATAGATGTGAGCTATTGTTATAATACAACGTTTTGTGGGAGCACAGAGGAGAAGGCCAAACTCAGAGGGAGTCAGGGAAGGCTTCCCAGAGGAGGTGACAGCGAAGTGAGTCTCGAAGGATGAGTAGGGATTAGGATGGAGAAGCAGTGGGGGAAAGAACGTTGTGGACAGAGGAAAGAGCACGAATTGTAGTGGAGACGCTGGACACTGCTGGGCACGAGCAAGGTGCCGGGGGTGCAGTGTGGTGTCACTGGAGCTGGGGGCGCAGAGGGCCTTAGAAACCTGAATGCTCCCCTTGAAGTCTCCTTTTCTTCCCTCTGAGCCAGGCCAGCCTGCTTTTGGCCATGGGGCTTGCCCTGGATCTCGATAGAACCTTGGCTGGGGTTCACAGGAGGCTGCAACAATCTCCAGGAAATGCCGAGGTGATGAGGATGGCCCTGCATACGGCTAATGTAACTGTCACTCTAGTCTCCCTCCCCCCTTACCCCCCGAAACACATTTTTGTCTCTGTCTCTGGAAAACATGTGTGCAAGCAAAGTTTGGCTGGGTGGCAGATGAATTGAATTTTTTTTTTCTTTTTTTTACAACAGAAAGCCATCAACAGTGCAGCTACGTGAGAGCCCCCAACCAGCCTCATATGTTCACCTGAAAAACCAGTCCGAAAAGCCCAAGTCCCCAGGGTGGTCCCATTCCACCTGGGGACTGTCCTCAGTGCATCTGTTTCCCACCGACCCTATAGCGGAGATCCAGCAGGCAAAGGGAGCCTACTGCCTCATGCTTGAGGAATGCTCCCTCCCATCCTCATGGCTTCCAGAACTCAACAGCTCGCCTCTTATGGGCCAATGTTTGCAGAAAATGTTTGCAGACTTCATAGCATGCCACTTCCAGGAATAATTAGCAGTCAGGCAGTCAGTCTTTCACTCAGGTCTGGTGAACAAAAACCTCAAGAATGTGGAGCCGGGTGGGAGGGGTGGAGGAGGTTAGGGGTGTTTGCCTAAGTGAGGCTTGCCAGCCAGCCTAGCTGGCCGAGTTTGCTAGCCCCCTGAATCCCAGTCTCTGAGCACACATCTATCCCCCCGACCCCCCAGCACACCACCCAAGGAACCTGCTCAGTCTGGCCTCCAAAGGAAGGTCACTGGCTAGTCTTTCCTTTGTCCCATAGAACACCCAAGTCACCGTGTAGCCTCTAGCCCTGCCATGCAAACAAGACAAGGAGGCGCCCTAACTCATATCAAGAGCTACTGGTCGTGGGCACCTTTTCCAATAATGTCCCCATGGTCTTGAAGATTCGGCATCTGAAAATCCCCTTCCCCCGCCGTCACCTAACAAAGACACTGCTGAGTTTTAAGTTCACAGACCCAATTGAGTATCAACCGCATAGTGAACAGTTGGGGATTTTTCTGAGAAGGCTGTGATCTATGCTCTGCCTTGGACTTCTGGCACTATTTCACTGAACCAAAGAAGAATACGGTCGCTTTGCTTCTTTGTTTAAGAAAAAAGTATAACCCCACGGGGTGAAACTCCTGTGACACGTTGGTTTTTGTCAGGCCTCTGACCTTTGGCTAAAACCTAGTCTCTCCCTGTGATAATCCAGTGTTACTAGTTTAATGTACAGGCCCCTGAGTAAATTTTGCAAAGGACTTCCTATCCTGGTGAATGGCAAACTAGCTCAACAGACTGGAATGACAGGGTATTTTAGGAAAATAAAATTGAACAGAAATCAACATAAAGTCCTGTAACTTAGTCCCAAAAAGTCAGTTGCACAAATACAGGACAGGAGAAAACTAGCTGAAAGGTATAATATGCAAAAAAATAATAATAACGGGGGATGCTTAGAAGTTTCTGGCGACAGTCAGACAGACAGTTATCTGGTGATAAAGTGTGATGTGGCCAGTAAACCAAAAAGAAAAAGTAGTTTTAGGTTGCATTCATAAAAGTCTAGTCTTCAGAATAAAGGAGGTCTTCTCTGGCCCCATAGATCAAGCAAAATCCTCCTGAGTCATTGGGTGACATTTGGGGCAAACTGGTGGGTAAGGAGGTAGAGTGTTGAGCTGGATAGGGAGAGTTTTGTTCTTTTATTATCTATCTCCCCACTAGACTGTGAACTCCATGAGAGCAGGGATCACACTTGTTCCATCCACTGTTGGATCCCTAGTACATAGTATGGTGCCTGTCACAAAAGCATGTGCTCAGTGAACAGAACCGAGAGACTGAACAAATGAAGGGAAAATCTTTTTTTGGTCCGAGCCACTCAAGAGTGCCGAACCAGCTCTGGAGGTGAGGTCCCTCCCACTGGAGGAGTACAAGAAGAGGCTGGATAGCCATTGGCGTGGGGATTGTAGAAGGGGTTCAGGGTCCTTAGATGACCTTAAAGCACACCTCCCAAGTCCCAAGGGCGTATAACAACACTCCCTGTGGGAAAAGCAGAGGCTGACACGGTGCCTCTGGGTGGTTTCAATACCCTAGCTGGTTGTGGGCTCAGAGCCATAGGAAGCATGCATTCTTTCACATACCTACTTACTCCCTCTCTCTTCCCTTCCATTTTGCAGTTAAATGGGGTCTCGAGAGTGTTTTGGGGTACCTGTACTAAAATCAGGCAATACTCTGTTATCTTCCTCAGTGGTCGAGAATGATGGTGTGGCCAATCTCACCAGCTGCTTGGAGGTACACCCCCACTCTGAAGAAAATACACTGAATAAATACTAACCTTAAAATCGTGATTCTGATGAAACAGAGCCAGTGACTCTCTCAGAAGTCCTGAGACTTTGTTACCCCCAAAGGGGGCTTTATTTGGGAAAAAAACCCAATTCACAATATACTAGTGACAAACGAGAAGCGACCGTTCACTGTGTAGAAGTCGCTGCCTGACCAGTGCCCTGTAATAGGTAGCTGGCTGGTGGGTGAGGAGAGGGGTCAGGCTCGGGATTTCAGAGACTGGAGCTGCTGAGTTTTCTCTATTGAACACCCTGCCGGGCACACCCGTACCTCTCGTCATTCCTGAGGCTCCTTCAGCCATACTCCTAGAGGCAAACTCAAGACTTACTGGGGGCTGTGAGGAGACTCAAACTCCTTATGTAAGTTATGAAAAGGTGGATTTTTCCTCCTCTGTATCTGTTTAAGCCAAAACAGTCCTTTTGGGGGAATCTGGTTAGTGCTGACAGAAGCAAGGATGAGAGACAGAGAGAAAGATCCAGGGGTTGTGAACCTGCTGAAGTTATACTGGGTGAACTTTTGCAGGTTTGTTTGTTGGTTTGTTTGTTTGGAGAGAGACAGAGACAGAGACAGAGACAGAGAGAGAGACAGAGAGACAGAGAAAGGGAGGAAGGAGGGAAGGAAGAAAGAGGAAGGGAAAGAAGGAAAGAGGGAAGGAAGGGGAGGAAGGAGAGGAGGAAAGAAAGGAAGGAGGGAAGACGGAGGGAAGGAGAAAGGGAAAGGAAGGAGGGAGAAGGGAAAGAAAAAGCTAAGTGGATTTAAGACAGTATGTGGGAAAGGAAATGTCCCATTATTCTGTGGCCATTTCCTTTACACCTAGGAACTCTCCCATGTGAAAGTCTCATCGCAGTCCTAAAAATTAAACTCTACAGAGAGATTCAGTGAGCCAAATGATCCCAAATGAGAAATGGCAGAGGAAGCAGCGCCCACCGTGGTCCCCAGGCCCTCTGGGTGAAGGAGGCTGTTCCAGTGAGTGTCAAATGCCAGAGAGATTTGTGGCGGGCCAGGCGGACACCGCCTTTTGATCTCCATCTGTAGAGGGAGGAATTCGGCTCGCCTTGTTCTGATATAGCTTAATCTCAGATTGAGGGCCCAAAGAGCTTCTAACTATGTGAGCTAGGTACTGCTGGCCAATCCCCAAATGTTCCTTGTCTTTACTCTTCCGTTAATGAGACAAAATGTGAGTGTAATCTAGTGCAGAGCCGGGCAGCACTGTTCACACAGTTTCTATCTATTCTGGAGATGAAAGGGAAAATGTTCAACAGATGGATATTTCTAAAGCCTACCATCCTTTGCTTTTTTTGAAGCTACACATCTGTTGTATATGATTACAACAATCCCCTATGGGGTGAAACACAAGAAGCTTGCCTCGGACACCAAAATCTTGGCCCAAGAGCCCACTTGGGAGCCATTGAGGATATGGCCTTTTTTGTGATATTTTTACAAGTTTAATGGGTATGGGAAGACACCGAGATTGTCCAAAGGGATCTGATATCATGGAGCTTCCCTGGAAATTCTAGCTTCAGGATGACACGTGGAAAAATATTCTAAGCACTAAATCCTAAAAACTCGTTTTCACAGCCTCACGCCTCAGAGTCTCTTGGGAAGCTTCAAAAGGACTGGGGGAGACACCCTCCATCTTTGCAAAGCCAAGAGAGTCTCCATCCCAGCCCAGAGGCCATTCAGGAGAGAAATGGGTAGGACTGGGGTAGACAGGAGGGGGTAGCTTCTGTGTCTTCCGTATATCCAAACAAGAAAAGCTCACACATCCAATAAAAGAAGGCCAAAGTGGGAAATGACCCAAGACAAAATACACTTGGTTCCTAGAATATTCTTCCCCCAAGTTTCTGTGGTGCACTGACATGAGTAATTTAGACTTGTAAAAAACAAACACCACCAGTCTCTCAAACAGGAGGTGACTGGGTCCTCCTCTTCCCTACTGGCTATGTTAATTTCAGGTCCAAGTGGTCCAAGGTGGACCGCACTAAGTGCTTTGGCACTGGTGGGGGAGGAAACTATTTGGGGGAATTCAAGGAAAACTTGAAAATGGGTTTTCCCTCACTGATTTCTCATTCCCTCCTCTTCCTGTCTCTATAGTTGGCAGTCCCGATTAGATTATACGGATTAGACCCAATCTTTCAGCAGCATGGGGAAAAGTAAACATGGGAACAGCTCTGCTCCCATAAATAGATCCACAGGATAGGAGTTTGGGGGTGTTTAGTAAGAGAAAAAATGATCAAGGAAACACTGACTCTTTACTCTCCTCAATTCTTAGCAGGGGACACCCTGGACCTCAATTGTCCCGTCCGTGCTATGTGGAGCACAATATCATTGATTCGTCTGAGGCAGGGTTGCTGATCACTTGAGACCACATCCACCTCTGCCATCTACGATCAACAGGCTTTGTTCTGGGCCCGTAGACAGCCACTGTCTCTGAACTCTGTTAAGGGCTGAGCTGATTTATAATCAAGAAGAACGAGGAAGCTGTCATATCTCAACAGACCCACCGCGACAAATACTGTCTGGCCTCTTCCTTCTTTACTACGCTGGAATTTGAGAAAAGGCAAGCCCAAGATAAAAACTGGTGAGGTTTGCCGGTCTCCCCACAGGCCTCTGCAGACATTTCCTCTAAGTGTGGCCTGGAGAGAAATAAAAGTGGCCTCTTCCCCCCTCTACAGCCTCTGGCCCCAGAGGATGAGGCAGAGTCAGAGCTTACAGTGTGGACGGCCAATACAGAAAATCTGAGCTCACAAGGTTCCTTTCGGGGTAGAGATGGAGAGCCCGAATTCCCAGATGGACAAGGTCACCCCATCGTTGCTCAACCCTCTGTTGTTCTGAGCAAGGCAGCCCAGCGTCTCTGTCTCCCCCAAAGGTAGAATGCACACTAGCAGAGGCAGGAGCAAAAGGGGAGGCAGAAACAAAGGAGTCTTTCTTTAGCAGAGTGACCTTCCATAAGTCACTTAACCCTTCCATGCCCCTTGCTGCCATGTGACTCAAGCCATAATTCATTGGTTACAAACGTTTCAGTTGCTCAATGAAAAGTAATGGAAAAAGGGTGAACTTGTATAGTTATTCTACTATGGAAACTTTGTCCATTCAAAGGCAGGTTACAGAGTGGCCTTTATTTTAATTGAAAAGCATCTGGAAATTGAAAAGCCTGTTTGGCCCAGGGCCGCCTTGCAGAGTAATTGATGCGTGTCATCTGGCTGGACCATCCTCTGTGGGGACTCCAGGGCGGGGGAGTGGGGCCTGCCTGGGCCTGGTGCCCTTTTGGTGACTGGGGCAGATAAGCTCTGCCGCGCATACCTGCTCCCTCTACGGATATTACGGGGACTGCTGTGGCACACCGTCTCAACGAGTCCTCGCCCCACTGAGCCAGGCTGCCATGCCTTTGGCTTTGTGGACTGCATCCTGAGGGAAGGGGGTGTCTGACGTTAAGCCTGTATTCCCAGAAAGATGGTTAGAGAAGCCCGTACCAGGGTGCGTTCCCGCACTCCCTGACAATAAGCCCTGATAGCACAAACATTTCTAGATAACATCTTGTGACTGGATTTTTATGTGAGCAACATGCTCCCAGGCCCTGCTCCTCACAGAACACAGAATGACTGGACAGAATGGAACGCTCTTTAGATAGGGAGATACCAAACCCGGCTCATCCCTGACTGTGGCTTTAAAGAGGTCCTTTCTCGGGGCGCCTGGGGGGCTCAGTCAGTTAAATGTCTGACGCCTGGTTTCAACTCAGGTCACAATCTCATGGTTCGTGAGTTCGAGCTCCGTGTCGGGCTCCGTGCTGACAGCACAGAGTCTGCTTGGGATTCTCTCTCTCCCTCTCTCTCTGCTCCTCCTCTCTGTTGCTCACTCTCACTCTCTCTCTCTCTGTCAAAATAAACTTAAAACACTTAAAACTTAAAAAAAAAAAAAAAAGAGAGAGATCCATTGTCTTGTCCGGGGCTCAGTGTCCTCATCAGAGAAAATTTATCCACGGGTCCCAAATGGAGCTGTTCACAGAATCTACTGTGCAGGGATAGCGTAGAATGTCAGTTACCAGTCCAGATGGCCTGGGTTTGAATTCTGACTCTCCCGCTTCCTACCCAGGTGACCTTGGGCAACTTACTAACCTCTGTGTGCCTCAGCTTCCTCCTGAGTAAAATGAGAATATTAAAATTACTATTGTGAGGGTCATATGAGTTAATATTCGTAAATTACTTAGAACAGCAGTGGTTAGAGCTATGTAAGCATTTGTTACATAAGGAAACTTATCCAGAATGAAGATTTCTGGACACTGCCCTGGGAGATTTTGATGCAATGGGTCTGGAAGGAGCCAGGACAATATGGATCTTTCAAAGGCTTTCCAGGTGATTCTGAAGCCCAGACACTAGATGGTCCCTAAGCATCCAGCTGTGCACCATGAGAGCTGTGTTCACTTAACAAATGTTAGCAGAGGGACCATTGTGTGCCAGGCACTGGGCTAGGTGCTGGGGATACAACAGCGAACAAGTCAGATGTGAACTCTGCCTCGAAGAAGCTCACCCTCTAGGGGAGAGAGACAGAGTGTAAACAAGTAACCACATAAATACATAATAAACACCTGATATAATTTCAGAGAGTAATAAGTGCTCTGAAGGAAACAAAAGAAAATAAGGTGACTGCTGGGGTCCTACTTTCATGAGGGTAATCAGGGAGGCCTCTTAGAGGAGGTGATAGCATCTGTGGACACCTATGTTACTATCTAGGGAAAGAGCTAATGCAAAGGCCCTGAGGTAGGAACAAGCTGAAAGGGTTCAAGAAACAGAAAGAAGACTAGAGTAGCCGGAATGTGGCAAGTGAGGATAAGAATGGCAGAAAATGAGGTCGGGGGGTAGGTGGAAGCCAGATAACGGGACCATGGTAGAGTGTTGGGATTTTAAGTGCACTGGAAAACCATTAAGGGTTTTAAGCCTGGGGTAATATGTTCTAACTTATGCTTTAAAATCTTTTTAACGTTTATTTATTTTTGAGAGAGAGAGAGAGAGAGAGAGAGAGAGAGAGAGAGAGAGAACGCAAGTGGGGGAGGGACAGAGAGAACAGGGAGACACAGAATCCGAAGCAGGCCCCAGGCTCTGAGTTGTCAGCACAGAGCCCAATGTGGGGCTCAAACCCACGGCCACGAGATCATGACCTGAAGTCAGATGCTTAATTAACTGAGCCACCCAGGTGCCCCTAATTTATGCTTTTAAAGGATCGATTTGGCTTCTGTGTTTGGGGTAGACTAGGGAGGCAGGGTGTGAAGCAGGGAGACCAGTTAGGATACTGTTGTGGTGGTCCAGGCAAGAGATGGCTATAGCTTGGGCAAGGAGGGTAGTCCCAGAGGTGCTGAGGAGTGGTCAGACCCCGGATATATTTTGAGTATGAAGCCAAAGGGATTTGCCACTGGCTGGAATCACAACCTGTCCCTACATGCGTGCCTTGCTGCTATGCTTTGCTCTCCACGTAGCAGCCACGCTGACCTTCTCGAAATGTAGATCAGGCCATGTCACTCCCCTGATCTCAAGCCTCAGTCTAACGGTTTCCCATCACACCATGGAAAGGCCCACAGTTTCCCAGGCGCTCTGGTTCCAGCGAACCTCTCCAAGCTCATTTCCTGCCACTGTTCTGATCCACTCCCCATGCAACAGTCACCCCAGCCTCTTTTTCAAACACACCAAGGAAGAGCCTTTCTAAAGGCCTTTGCACTTGCCGTCGCATCTGCCTCTAGCACCTTCCCCCAGACCTTCTCATGCCCTGCTTCTGTGCTCCAGGTTCCGACTTGAAGGTTGCCTCTTCCAACAGCCTTTCCCCAAGCACTGTATCAAAAGCAGCAGCCGCTGTCATTTTCTATCTACTTACCCTGCTTTATTTTCCTTCCTAGCAATTTTATATTACATTATATTATACCACACTGTATTATAACTTGACATTATATATTATATAGTTATCCATTTATTATCCAACTGCCTACAATCTAGTATAATTTCCATGAGAGGAGGGACTTTGTTCTCTGCTGTATCCCCAGCATTTATAACATGCCTGGTGCGTAGTGGGTTGAATGAGAACCATGGCATACTAAGACATGGATGTCTACATCCTAAACCCCAAGAACATGTGAATGTGATCTTATTTGGGAAAAGGGTCTTTGCAGATGTAATTCAGGATCTTGAAATGAGATCATCCTGGTTTATATGGGTGGGTCTTAAATCCAGTGACAAGTGTCCTTACAAGAGACACACAGAGAGGGACACGGAGAAGAGAAGGCCGTGTGAAGACAGAGGCAGAGACTGGAGCAATGTAGCCCCCAAGCCAAGGAAGGCCTGCAGCCACCGGAAGCTTGGAAGACGCAAGCAAGGATCCTCCCGTAGGGCCTGTGGAGGGAGGCTGACCCCTCCCTCCTGCTGACACCCTGCCGACACCTTGATTTTGAACTTCTGGCCTCCAGAACTGCAAGAGACTAAATTCCAGTTGTTTTAAGCCTTACTGAGTTTGTGGTAATTTGTTACGGCAGCCACAAGAAACTGATACAGTAGGTGTGCAATGCCGTATAATGGAAGAATGAATGCATAAATGAATGAATATGGGCAAGAACTAGATGGGAACAGGATAGGATCAGGAATCAGGAGCTTGGTATTGGACATATCGTCTGAGATGCCCATCGCACGTACAAGAGAGATGTCCAGTAGGCAGTGGGCATATGAGACAGGAGAGGTCAAAGCTAGAGACATCCCACTTGGGGGTCATCAACCACAGGGCTAGACAGTATCGCCACTGGAGGCAGAATAGTTCAGATTGAGGAGAAGGCTGAGGAGGAAGCATTTACAGTGCTGTTTCCATCCGGCAGTAGTTCTCCATCTAGGGTGATTTTGCTACCTTCCCCCAGCAGGGCACATTTGGCAATGTCTGGAGACATTTTTTGGTTGCCACAGGTAGGGGGGGGGGGGGAATGCTACCGTTATCTAGTGGGTAGAGACCAGGGACACTGCTAAACATCGTAAAATGCACAGGACAGCCCCACAACAAAAAAAATATCTGGCCCCGAACTGTTTGTAGCACTGAAGATGAGAAACCTTTGTATATAGGGACTGGTTTAAGTCTCCTAGTGTTGTGGGTTTCTTCTTCTTCTTTTTTTTTTAAACCTATTTTGTGCTGTACACATTTTCTTTCTAAACTCTTATTTATAAAAGATTTAGAAAAAAGATCAAGAGGCGGCAACCAACTCCCCACTACTGGCTTATTGTGTGTGACCTTGTGCAATTTACTTCCTTTTTCTAAGCTTCTGGGTCCTTTGGGTGGCTCTGGGAGAAGGCGGGGAGCAGGCTGATGGCATTAGCTGCTCTCTGAGCTTTCTGCCAGGCCCCAGCGTCTGCATGTTTGTTCTCCACCCCCAGTGAGAGGTAAATCCCCGCTTGGGTCAAGCCCCTGAGCAGAGTTCCCGGCACTGACGGGCAAAGAGAAGAATGTAAGATACCTTAGGCACAGAGACTTCATTTTCTAGGACAGCCCCAATTTCAAACATCCATCACCTTGAATCCCCACAAGCACATCCACGGGTACTTTTGTGTCCCAATATTTGGATTTAGAATTCCTTTTTCCTAATGCTGAACGAGCACTTAAGTGTCAGGCACTATTCTAAGTGCATCATATCATTTAATCTATCACACTGACCCTAGGAGGCAGGACCACTCTTATTCCCTTTTTATAGATAAGGAAACTAGGGGTCAGAGGTTAAGTCACTTGGCTAAGGTCACCCAGCCAGCAAATGATAGAGCTGAAGTGAAGAACCAGGTCTGCCCGATGCCAGAGTGTGCCATCTTAGCTACTCTGTCACCTGGCTCGTCACATCACCTTCCAATATACTCTGGAGCTGTTGAGCTCCAGAGGGGAGGCTCTCTCCAGTAGGGGGAGAGGAAAAGAGAAACAAGGACGCCCTCAAATGTTAGCCATTTCCTGGTCTCCGGAAGGGCTTCTGTATGAGCCAGCATTCTAAAAAGGGAAAACACCTTTCCCGATCCCTATGGCACTTGTGTAAGGCCTCTCAAGAAAATTACACAGTTCAAGGCTTGCAAAATCTGTTTTATATGTGGGGCGTTGGCTGTAATACTAGACTTTTCATTTGGCTGCCTTAATTAAGGCCAATAGCCAAGTGTCTCTGCACTGCACTTTTAATTAGAACAGGGCACAGACATGGTGATGCGGAGGGCCATTTGAGAAGTCGCTATTTAGTCGCTTTAGTCGTGGCTATTTCTTCCCTTCTTAAAGTCAGGAGGAATCAAGCCTAATAGAAAAGTGTAAAGGATTCCAGTGCCCAGAGGTCAACCCCTTCATTGTACAGGTGAACGTACTGAATTTCAAGGGCCTAAGACTTCCCCAGAGTCATATGAGCAGATTGGGGGAAGATTTGTAAGCAGTCTCCTGTGACCAGGCCACAAAAATTCTTCATGTCAAGGGTCACTTCCTCTTCTCAGGGCCTAAAATTATATTAGCTGCTCTTTTGTTAGGGCATCATTGTTGTTTTCACAGGCTCCCTGGGAAGCTGGAAATTATTCTACCTTGAAGGAACCCACCTGAATTCTTCAGTGGCCGTTAACAGAGTTAAATAACCAAACCACAGTCCCTCAGGCTGTCACAATACTGTATGTGATGAGGAATCAAATGAGTAGTAAATGCTCCGGTCATTAAGAGGAGGAGATCCTCTTGGGAAGAGGTAATTGAGGAAATGAGTCTGCCTTAAAGGATAATAAGAGAGAAGGGAGATGCTGTTCCAAGCAAGGGGGATAGATTGAGCTAAAGTACAGACGTAGAATGTACGTCAGTTACTATTTATTAAGCTCCTACTCTGTGCCCGGTCCTAGAGATATATCCATTTAAGAGTGTCTCTGCAAAGGACCACAAATTTAAAAGAAAGCGAGCATTTAACCCACTGGGGGCAGAGGAGTAGATGAAATGAACTTCTGAAGTTAAAAACAAAAATAAAAGAAGGCAAATACTATGAAATACAATAATGAGAATGGGAATGAAGAAGGCAAAGATGAAATAAGATGACAATGAATGGAAGCCCCATGAATGCAGAGAAGTTTTGTTCTACTCACTAACGACTCCATTGTTCCAAGCGCAGTACCTAGGACACAGCAGGAACTCATAAAAATATTTGTTGAGAAAAAAATGAACGTAACAGCAGCAGCAGCAACATCATCATCATCCTCATATTCAGAACCAGGTGGCTCAGCAAAAGATCATGGAGAAAGGACTCCAATTACAATTTTTTTAATGATTATTTATTTTTGAGAGAGAGACAGACAGACAGACAGAGCACAAGCAGGGGAGAGGCAGAGAGAGACAGAGAGAGAGAAACACAATCCAAAGCAAGCTCCAGTCTCTGAGCTGTCAGTGCAGAGCCCAACGTGGGGCTCGAACCCACAAACTGTAAGTTCATGACCTTAGCCAAAGTTGGACTCTTAACCAACTGAGCCACCCAGGCACCCTCAATTCCAATTTTTTACTCAGTTCCTTCTCCTTTTGGGGCATTTAATTTCCCATTGTGTGCAGAACGGTGCTTTTTTTTCTCAGATTTTTATTTTAAAAACATTACATAAAGGATGTTGTGTCCTCATTGCATTGTATCAGAAGACACATTATGTAAGTTTGCTCGACTGTTGGTGATGTTAGGCTTGTAATTTCAAAGGGGAAAAGATAATTTCACAATGGAGAAATCAGGCAGACACCAACATACACAAGAAATCAAACTAACATACCCTCATGCCCTAGCATTTCAGCATATATTGATGGCCATTGCCTGAATCCATTATTAAGGTGGTGGTTGCAAAATGGTGACCTCCTAATTCTGTGATTCCTTCTATATTTGTTGGCATTCTTCTGGGCAAAGTGATTTTTTAAAAATTTTCAATGTTTATTTATTTTTGAGACAGAGAAAGAGAGAATGAGGACATGAGCAGGGGAGGAGCAGAGAGAGAGGGAGATACAGAATCCGAAGCTGGCTCTAGGTTCTGAGCTGTCAGCACAGAGCCGGACATGGAGCTGGAACTCGCAAACCATGAGATCATGACCTGAGCCGAAGTTGGATGCTTAACCGACTGAGCCACTCAGGCACCCCTGGGCAAAATGATTTTTAAAGTCCTCTCTGACCCAGATGTTCTGTGCTTCTATCATTGAACCTGATTTAATTTATCTGGTAGCAGGAACATTGGAGAGTAGTAGGGCCATTGACTAATGAAGCTCTTCACAGAACAGTTGGATGGGGCACAGAGCCCAGGCTGCTGAGCCAATGAGGGAGGCAAGCAAGGTCAGATGGATTTTGAGGTGCTCAAGGAAGAAGGAAGAACCATTTGGCCAAATGACTCCTCTTGTCTTGATCAGAGTTACTGAAGACTGGCCTTGCCATAGGTGACTCACATGCTGCCTCCCGATCTGCTCTTGACTCTAGGATGTAAGCTACTCAGATGGCCCAAGAAAAAGTGTGACATATATCTTTGTAAAGTCAAACTCAGACAGTAAACGAAGATACAGTAAAAGGGCATATGAACTCTTCAATTGTGACAAGAGTCATTTTCATCCTTGTCTAGTTCATAAGTAGGAGAGAAAAGCCCAGGAAATATGCACAGTATTATTTTGTGTGTGATTTACTTGTTCAGTTTCTACACTCTCTTCTTCCTTTCCTCCATTTCTAGAATTTTCCATGAAGTCCTAGTACACTAAGAAAAATCAAGGGGTACATTAGCTTCAAAGTTTTCATTCTTCCTCTGATTGAAGCTGTAAAATTGATTCTTGGGGTGTGTTTTCAGCAGTGAAATGGGATTTGGCTTAGTTCAGTGGGCCCTGGAATCATCCCAGAACTTCCATGGCCATTTCTCGCACCACCTGCAGAGATCCTAGAGATGTCAGCTAGAGCACCCTTTCCCCATCATCGCAGGTCTGCCCACCTTCCATCGTAAACAGCAAAAATGGGGAGGTTAGTTACACAAGCTGGTTCAGATGGGCCCACTCAGAGGAGTCTAGAATCTAGGTTCCTCTTCTAGAAGAAATTCTAGTCTGTTCTCACCACTTGATGGCACAAAGATCTGAGTGCCACAAATCTTTTCCACCAAGGATTGCCAGAGGTTTGCAAACAGTGGCCTTGTCTCATTTATCTTTCTCTGCTTCCCATCACAGGCTAATTCAGCCCAGATTAAAAACAGATGATAGGGCTGGCTTTTGGTGAAGTCAGAGATAGGGTTCTTCCAGAGTCCTGCCCATAACACTGAGCCCAAATGTAGAGTGTCTATGTGATTTGCAAAGTACTGCAAAACCATCCATGGTAGCTTTTGTGGCAAGAGGCTTGGAAGGATGCTTATTCTCTCATTCAAGGTCTCCTGCTTCTGTAGCTTCCACAAGTCAACACGGGCTTTGTGCCCAACCCTTCTTGGTGCTCACATCAGTCTGCGTGGGTACCATGTTTAAGGCCTGAAAATTGAGTTGGGCATCTGCAATAGTGTTGGCCTAGATCTGAAGGGAAAGTGAATTTGGCATGCCCACTACATGCAAGGTGACAGAGGCCCTTTGTACACTGCCTGTCTGGACTGACCTGGGTTGAGATGCCCAGTAAGAAAGTTAGAGAGTGGTCTTTTGTCAGCATGATGAGAAGCTGGCCACATCAGAGGATAATCAATCTTGGACTAGAATTGGGCAGAAGGGTGGAGTGGGAGAAAAGGACTAAGGATGGGACTTCTATACAACACCTAAGAAGCCTTACCAATAGTGCAAATTGAGTTCCAAGGGAAAGGAGCCCACCTTACTAGGAATTTTCCCCCATCACCCTCAACAAAAGAAGGATTCCTTTTTGCATACTTCAGCCTGATCCCCAACTACATGAAGGCAAATGAATGTCCCTCCAAAGCTTCTCATGGGAACTCAGAATCTGGCATCATTCAGGAACTGAGAGAGTTCTAGGGATTAAATCTCATTATCTCCTCAATAGCCAGAATGTTATCCAATGCTCTACCATTAAAAAACAAAACAAAACAAAACAAAACACCACTGTAGTTGGTCTCTGCTTTGATCTAGTATTTTCTCATTTCTTATACTCTTGCTACCAACAAACTGAAAATCTCAGCATTTTCCCCACTTACATTCTAGGGAGACAAGTTGTATGTCCTAGCTACTCCCCATTGCCCTATTGAGTACTTTTTTCTTGCTAGGCCACTTCATACATAGGTCATCCATCAGCTGATACATCGACTGTCCTTGGGTCAGGTACCCATCCATGACCTAAGAAGTCACCATTCCATTTTTGAAGAATAGTCCAGGGCCATTTTCTTCAGCAAGGGAGTGTGGACCATGTAGTTTCCCTTAGAAGGAAATGGTGGAGAGGCCGACTGTAATTGGCATGTCTGCTCTAAGATTTCTAACGGCATAATGGCTGAGGAAGAGATAATGAAGGCCCTATCGGACACCCTTTGCATCAGAGTGTGTGATGGTCACCGATTGCAGCTTTGCCCAAAGCCCTAGGCATATCCCTCGAATCCCATAGAGTATACAGAGGGCCATTAGTGACGTGGACTATGTAGGAGAAAGACAGTTTCACCAGAGTTTTCTAGGCAAAGCCCTAGGCATATCCCTCGAATCCCATAGAGTATACAGAGGGCCATTAGTGACGTGGACTATGTAGGAGAAAGACAGTTTCACCAGAGTTTTCTACTGATGGCAGAAGGTAGTAGTGGAGATTAAATGGCTTTTCTTATCTTGGAAGGCTGCCTAGCCCCTCCAGAGGGCCTCAGCAGAACAGCTGTCATTCTCTACAGAGCAGTAACTTTGGCCCCGCTGAGTGAGTGGCCACGTGTCATGTGCCCTTCCTGAGGAACATGCTCCAACTTGTGTCCCCTGCTATATTTGAGCTATTGAAAGTCCCAGCAGGAGCTAAACACCTGCAGCACTGAGTGGTAACCCAGATCGTTACTTTTACTGGGCCAAGCACTAGAGACACAGGAATCCCTTCTCAAATTCCTCACCCCAGTGCCACCAACCTTTCTCTTAGGTTAGTTCCAAAAATAGTGCCCATGTGGGGCCACAGGCTGGTGGGTAAGGGGATGTAAAACATGGAAATACATGTAATATAGCAGGCGGGATGAAACGGAATCGTTCCCTTTTTGGGTCAGGACTGGGAAAATATTGATTATTTCATGTGAATGGAAAAAACTGTCTTGAATCTAGTAACTGATAGAAGAACAGATTAAGGTCTTCTGAGAAGAACTCAAGCTCGGACTTAAAAGCCAATTTTCCAAAACACAGGGCTCACCAGGCTGCTTCAAGTCAGGGGAGTCTGTACACATCCTCTTTGACAAGGAAAATCCAACATGTTGTACATTTGGTCCTGTGGGGAAGAGGGAGGTAGACGACGGCAGCTCTCTTGCACTCTAAAGGCTTGTGTCCCTTATCAGGGCTTGTAGCTGGTCTTTTTCCCTGCCTGGTAGCTAAGGAGTCATTTTGAGACAGACATCTGTTCAGCAATCTGAAAGCCCCAGACAGAAGACGGAGACATTCATTTTCCTTTACTCATAATGCAGAGGCCAGGGAGGACTGATTTGGTGGCAGCGTTCCATCCTGACCTGGATTGCAGCTGATCTGGGAAGAATAATCCAGGATGACACTTAGGCACTATCCAAACGGTCTTGAATTACCAAGCAAGTCCCAAAAGCCAGCTAGGAGAATACTTTGGAACCTGAAATGGATGTAAGCCGAGAGGTCCTTAATCGGAGGTCTGCTGTTGATGAGGTTACAATGTGGTGAAGTGGAAGAATGCTCATCCAAGAATCAGGACATCTGGGTCCTGGCCCACAACTAACTCACTGCATGACCTTGAGCAAATCCATCTCTTTCTCTGAGCCTCTCTGTTCCCCATCTGTGCAACTCAGGGTAGAACTAGATGCGTTAGGAGTTCCTTTCCAGCCCTGTCTTCCTATGGTTTGAAGATAGGAAAGTTGGTGGCCAAGAGTATCTCTTGCAGGGTACGATGCCAAACCCAGGGTATACAAAGGTGGTTTACTTTTTATTGAATATTAAATAAACAAATAAAAATCCTCTTCTCTGGTTCAACATCTCCCTTCACCTCAGCCAGCCATCTCGTTTGGCACAGGGAGGACTAGGTGAGAGAATGAGAAGTACTCAGTATGAGCCCTGCCTGCTGCTGGACCAATTGCCCCTTCCAGGACCCCAATTGCAGCTTGGCCCTTGCCCTTTTTCTTCTTCAGCATGACCAAGAATCCTGGTTTTTAGTCTTCATCTTAGAAACCGATGGGATGAACTAATCCCAATAACAAATTGGGCAATAATTCAAGAAGAAATGATAGCCTACTCTTCCAGAGGGCTTACAATGTAATAGGGGGATAATTACAAATCACAAAGATTTCCCAGTGCCCCTCTAATTTTATGCCACTCTTAAGAATGATGTATCAACAGAAAGAGATCATGAAAGGAATATTAGCATTAAGATTCTGTCACAGATCAGTCATGGGAATAGCTAGATAGAAACAAAGTGCGAATTCAAAATCATTTACAAAGCCTAAGGAAAATGTGTGTTATGCTTTTCTCCTCTGAAATCATCTGAAGAGTGACCATAAACTTCTTGTCAAATCAAAACTCTCCCTTTACCCCTGCCAAAGGCAGAAAGGGTCTTTCTAGTTTCTTTCAGACCATCAGTGGAGTCTGTCTTAGGGGGTAGATTTAAAGTCTTCTGGGAAGTTCATTGCTCAGTATATGATGTGAGAGTCTACTGGTTGCTAGAGTTAATGTAGCTGCTTTAGCTGGCTAGGTTATGCCCCCTTTCCTCCTCTCACTCTTGGACAAAGTGTGATGTAGTGGAACGAGTGCTGGACTTGGGCTTGTGCCTTAGTGGAATTTATTTAACTTCATCAAGTTTCACTTTCCTGATCTGTACAATGAGGGGAATAATAGCTACTTACCTCATAATTTTGTTTGAGGACTAAATGAGATAATGCATATATAAAGCACCTAGCATAGTGCCTGTTGGGCACACTGTCGATTCTCAATACACAGTAGTTATTCTTAGTTTTAGAGAGGCCTCACAGTGGGGCTGTGTGATAGCTCTGGGCACTTGGAGGTGAGCCTGTGGACTACTGAAAGTAGTTGTGAGGAGAGAAACAGAAGACAGGAAGAGAAGTGAAGGGGCCAAGCAGAAACTTCTCTTGTTTCCTAATGGCCAGCCCTGACTCCAGGAAACAAGTTTAGAAGAAAGGGCTCCCCCAGTCGTCTCTGTAAATGTGGCCAGAGCGGACCGTTTTCCCTCCTGCTCTAAGAGTGCACGAGAACATCTGCTAAACCTGCCGTTTTCCCCCAACTCGGACATTTTCCACTCATTTGACTCACAGAAATCAGAGATGAGATTTTTTAGGGTTTTTTTTTTATAGCAAATCCAAGTGTTTTGTCAGTCATGCTTAAGGGGGTATAGCCTTTCAGACGCTGAGCAAGTCTGTAACAGACAACACGGCAAACAGTGTCAATCCTCCCGTTCCCGCTTTGTCAAATGATGTGGTGCTGTGTGATGCTGTGATATGAATCATTCAGGCAGCTGCCATACTGCATTAATTGCAGAGGAGCTGGATTGCATACAAGGTGTTCCCAAAGGTTCATTACTAAATACTCCTCCAGCAGTTCTTTGAAAGGTTGCATTGGGTGACAAGGACACTAAATCCTTCTATGCGTTAGAGCTCCAAGAAAGGACAACTGGAAATTACACCATGGTTTTCCTCTCTTTTCTTTCCAGAAGAGAAAACATAATTACTCACTTGGGCCATTCCCACCCTCTCCTTGATGTTTTCTGGCTTTGAAGGCACTTAAGTTGCTGTTTCCTCGCGTTCAAAGTCTTACACCACAATTTCTTTATGAAAACAATATGTCTTTTAAATTAATGATAAATAAAAGTGAATATGTCACTGGAAGATCATTCTTGTGTAAAGTATCCAGAATTAAAAAGAGTCCAATCACCTCTAACCTCACCCCAATCTCATATCTTAAATTTCAAGCTACTTGGAGACCATCTCCACTCAGATGTTGCACCATTACGTCCCACTCCCTACGCCCCAAACCAAATGTTTCACCTTTGCTCCGAAGCATCTCCTTTTCCTACTTTTTTTTCATTTCTGGTGAGGGCACTACGTACGATGACTCAAACAGCCAGGCCTCGAAACCTTGGGCTCATCCTAGATTTCTCTCTTTCCTTCATCTGCCCTTTCACAGATGACTAAGTTCTGGTTGTTCTGCTTCATGACTTGCCTTTAAATCAGCCTCTGAGTTGCCTACGCCCCTCTGTTGCCACTGCCACAGCTCTGCCCAAAATTCCAGAAGGGTTGCCCTATTGCTCATTGTATTGAATCTAAATTGACCTATCATTCAGGAACCTTACATTATTTCAGAACGAACCCATAGCTCCGGCCGGGGCTCCATCCTCCTTGTATCGGTATGAACCACAAACCACGTTCACTCCTGCTTCCGGGCCTGTGTTTGTTTTTGTGCCCACCTTCTATCGCCCCGAATTTACACATCTTCGTATCTCTGAGGGCCTCTGACAAGGTCCGCTTCCTCCAGCAAGCTCTCCCTGACTTATCTAGCATATAGGCACTACCCTCTGTGCCTGTTGCCTCCACCATGATATTTTAGCAAATATTCAGATGATATAAAGGAAAAAATATTGAAAGAGTCAGGAAACCTGGGTGCTAGTCCCGGCCTTGCTTTTGACTCAATATGCGACATTGGACATTGGGCAGTCACTCCCCTTTGGGTGTTGGTGTTCTCCTAAGCAAAATTAGAGAGTGAAACCACAACACTGTTTCTCAGGTACAGGTTATTTGCACAGCACCTTCACATTTGCTGTACCTGCAATCAATCTCTACTTTTATTTAAGTAGAAGTTTCCTATCTTTCTTTTTGATTGAAATACATTTTTCTGGGAAGCCTGGGTGGCTCATTCGGTTGAGTGTCCGACTTCAGCCCAGGTCATGATCTTGTGGTTTGTGAGTTCGAGACCCGTGTCAGGCTCTGTGCTTGGAGCCTGGAGCCTGCTTCTGATTCTGTGTCTCCCTGTCTCTCTGCTCCTCCCCTGTTCACGCTCTGTTTCTCCCTCTCTCTCTCTCTCTCTCTCAAAAATAAACATTAAAAACAATTTAAAAAAAAGAAATACATTTTTCATTGTGGTAAAACATATAGAACATAAACTTTACCGTTTTAATAATTTTTAAGTGTCCAGTTAAGTGACATTAAGTACATTCACACTATTGTGCAATCATCACCACCATCCATCTCCAGAACTCTCTCCCAAATATTGCAACACTGGAAGTCCATACACGTTAAACAATAATTCACCATTTCCTCTTTCCCTAGTCCCTAGCAACCACTATTCTACTTTCTGTCTCTCTGAGAGTATTCTAGGTACCTCATATAAGTGGAATCATAGAGCAACTGTTTATTTTGTCTCTGGCTTATTTCATTTAGCATAGTGTCTTCAAGGTTCATCCATGCTGTAGCATGTGTCAGAATCATGTACATTTTTCATAAAAGGAAATGATCACATCTGTGAAGTTATGATTTTATGGAATGGCTATATATTTTTCTAATATACATTAAGATAAATATGTAACAATAAAAATAAAGTTTGTGTGCCTCAGTCCCGTCAGTAGTGTGTGCCTCGTTTTCAGGGAACACCTGACTCAATCATCTTCACAGGCTTATCAAGCACGAAAAATATATGCCTCAGGGCAGCAATGGCTTTCAAACATGGCTGATTATCAGGAGGCTTCAAGTGGTTTTGAGAACAGACCTGAGGCCTATCCCAGACCTACTGAATCAGAATCTCTGGGGATGGCCTGGGAGTCTGTGTGTGAACAAGCTCCTGAGGTGTTCACGATGATTAGTCAGGTTTGGGGGCACTACCCCACAACTGACTTGAAGGCAGGGTGCCAGGTCTATGCCACTTTTTAAAAAGCTTTTAAAAATTTGTTCATTTTGAGAGAGAATGAATGGGGGAGGGGGGGAGAGAGACAGAGAGAGACAGAGAGAGAGAGAGAGAGAGAGAATCCCAAGAAGGCTCTGTGCTGTCAGCACAGAGCCTGATGCAGGGCTTGAACTCATGAACTGTGAGACCATGACCTAAGCTGAGACCAAGAGTCGGATACTTAATTAACTGAGCCACCCAGATGCCCCTATCTATGCCTCTTTTACGTTTCCAATTTCACAGTGCTGGTCACAGAGGTCAAACTCAAAAATATCATATTGGCTGATAAATTGAGAACTTCCAGAAATAGAAAAGAGATGGAATTTTAAATTAACTTTTTTCTTTTCAGCAGTGTGTCCCCCCCCCCCCAACTAGTTCCTCTGTAAAAGAGGCATAATGACACCCTACCTTATGGGGTAGCTGTGACTCAAATTGGATAATATGTGGGAAAGCAATGACTGTTACAAAAATTTCTTGTACACTTCTTCTGAGCCCAGCATCATGCCAAGGGCTATGGAAGACAGACAAGAAGTTTAAAACATGATTCCTGTTCTCACAGAGCTCAGGATCTGCTCGAGGAAACCAAACTAACCCAGATGGAACAAGTGAGAAGCAAGGACTTCCGAGTGGGGCAGAAATTCAAGCCAGGTGCTCTCTGGGCAGGCTTCATGGGCAAGGCTTGAGCTGAGCCCTGAAGGAAAAACAGAACTTAGAGACAGAGAGAGACAGAAGAGGCCAGAACATTCCAAGAGCAGGGAATGGCATCAGACGTGGCAGAGGCGGTTACCCATGTGGTATATTTGAGTTGGCCCAATAAGACTCGTCTCATCACACAACGCCCCAAAATAACACTGGAAATTTGACTGTTTAGAATTCTGTTCCTTATGATGGCTCTTCTGGAAATGCAAACACACCTGGGCTAGTTTGTATATGACCTCACTTACACCTTAGTGTGCATTAGTTAAATCAGAATGCTTTCTCCTCAACATCTGGACGAGATGGGTGGGCTGAGGGATGGGACTCTGATTGGTGGAGGCTCAGGAAAGGGTCATTTTGGAGCCCCAGGAACAGTTCCAGCTGGGAATCCAGAAAGCGGTGCGGGGGCCCAGGGAGGGCAGCAGGTATCAAGGCTCTAAACTGCCAATGACAATGTCATTGTGAACACAAGGAAGGAGACAAGTCCTAACCAGAATCAATTTCAAATAATTTCTTCTGTTGATGTGTTTAGAGGCCTTTGCAAACCAGGTTAACTTACAGATTTCTATTAGAAAAGCATCAAGCTTCCACGCTGAACAAATGATGGGTACACATGGGTTATTTCATTTGATGGGTGTTTGGGAAGAGGGACTGTGACAGGCATAGAGATGTGGTTCTTTGGAAACAGGCCTGTAACAGGCTCTCTTGGTCATTTCATACCCAGGCTCTCCCTCCCAGCCCCTTTGCAGTTTGACTCTTGGGCTTGACCTCAGGTTGGAAAAAAGTTTCCTTTGCAAAGACTATGTATTTTTTTTTTTGTCTCCCAGCGTCTGCTGCTGTCAGCAGAGCTGGTTTCTTGAATAGCTGCGATTAAAGACAGAGGCCCCTTCTCTTCCTTCTCTGGGCTGTGAGGAAGCTGGTTTCCCACATAGGGCTGCACTTGGGGCATCTCTTCCTGGTCAGCCCTCCATTCTCTGAGGCCATTACACCAGTTAATCCAGCCAGCCAGCTAGCCAGCCTTGGAAGGTTTGGCTTGGAAGGTCCCAAGTAACTTAGGCAAAGATATTTCGAAAAATGTCTACAAAACTTGACTCTGGGGCTTCAGGAATGAGTCTATGACAGTGAATCCTGTCCACCTTTTTAAAATTTTACTACTTTCCTCACAGAGCCAGTACACATCCTGCCTGTGGGACATTTTTGTTTTCCCTACTCCAATTAGGCATGTCCATAATCAATCACTGAGTTAATTCAAACTATTCCTTCAGAGCTCACAATGTGCTAAGCTTTATATTGGAAAGAGGGAAGTGAAAGGCAAGGCTATATATTCAGAGAAAATATATCCTCTCCCTACACAACACACATACACAAAACATAGTTAGTTCCCAAGAGGAGACAGTAGAAGGTTAAAGTCAAAATTACTGCAGGGGAAGAGCAATCAGTGTCAACAGAATTTGGAAAAGGAACAGTGAAATTCAGGAGGGGGAAGTGGTCTAGTAAGGCTTCCAATAGGAAGTGGCTGTGAGCTAGACTTGGACAGATAAGCCACATTTAGAAAATATATTGACATAAGTTTTATCATCCTATCACCCTTGCCTGAGAAATCTCAAACAATTCCTCCAGAATCACAGCCTGGCATTCAAGGCTGTTAGTCATATGGCTCCACTTCCCTAGTAACTCCTAATGTTCTGCTACACAGGATTCCTCACCCACCCCCATTTACATTTGGTCTCTCGAGCATCCCCACATGTCTATACCTTGGCTTTCTCTGTGTTCCACCTTCACTCCTTCCCTCCCCTCCAATTCTCCAATGTCACCTATTCCTCATCAAGTTCAAAATCACTTCACCCTTGACTCATCCCTGCCAACACACATCCAGTTATGTCTCCCTCCCCTGAAATTCCTCAACACGTAAGGCATGTCTCTCATCCGATACACCACATCTAAACCACTTGCTAGAAGAGTTAACAGTAGTATATTATGGGATGCAGCAAAAGCAGTTCTAGTGGGATTCGTAGTGATTTATTCCTACATTAAGGAAGAAGAAAAAGCTCAAATAGACAACCTAACTTTACACCTCAAGGAACTGGAAGAAAAAACAACAAACTAAGTGCAAAATCAGTAGAAGGAAGGAAATAACAAAGATCAGAGCAGAAATAAATGAAATAAAGACTAAAAAGACAATAGAAAAGATCTGTGAAATTAAGAGCAGCTTTTTTTTTAAAAAATTTTTTTTTTCAACGTTTTTTATTTATTTTGGGGACAGAGAGAGACAGAGCATGAACGGGGGAGGGGCAGAGAGAGAGGGAGACACAGAATCGGAAACAGGCTCCAGGCTCCGAGCCATCAGCCCAGAGCCTGACGCGGGGCTCGAACTCACTGACCGCGAGATCGTGACCTGGCTGAAGTCGGACGCTTAACCGACTGCGCCACCCAGGCGCCCCAAGAGCAGCTTTTTAAAAAGATAAATAAAACAGACAAACCTTTAGTTAGACTTACCAAGAAAAAAAAGGAGAGAGGACTCAAATATATAAACATAAATGAAACAAGAAACATTAGAAATGATACCGCAGAAATGCGAAGAATCATAAAAGACTACAATGGGTAACTATGAAACAATAAATTGTGCAACCTAGAAGAAATGAATAAATTCCTAGAAATATACAGCCTACAAAGACTGAATCATAAAGAAATAGACAATCTAAACAGATGGATTACTAGTAAGGAATCCATAATCAAAAACCTCACAACAAAGAAAACTCCAGGACCAGATGGTGTCAGGGGTGAATTCTATAAAAAGCGTAAAGAATTAATAACAATCCTTCTCAAACTCTTCTAAAAAATGGAAGAGGAAGGAACACTTCTAGCTAGACTCATTTTACGAGGTCAGCATTACCCTGATACCAAAACCAGACAAAGACACCAGAGGAAAAAAAATAAGCCAATATTCCTCATGAACATAAATGTAAAAATCCTCAACAAAATATCATCAAACTGAATTCAACCGTACATTAAGAGGATAATATACCATGATCAAGTGGGGTTTATTCCAGGGATGCAAGGATGTTTCAATATCCACAAATAAATCAATGAGATACACCACATTAATAAAATGAAGGATAAAAATCATATGATTATCTCAATAGATGCAGAAAATGCATTTGACAAAATTTAACATCCATTCATGATAAAACAAGACACTCAAAAAAACAGGTAGAGAGGGAATATACCTCAACATAATAAAGGCTACATATGACAAACCTACCACCAGTATCATATTCAATGTGAAAAGCTAAAAACTTTTCCTCTAAGATCAGGAACAAGACAAAGATGCCCACTCTCACCACTTTTATTCAACACTGTACTGGAAGTCCTAGCCACAGCAATTAGACAAGAAAAAGAAATAAAAGACATCCAAATTGGAAAAGAGAAAGACTTTTTCTATTTGCAGAAGACATGATATTATACATGGAAAATGCAAAGATTCTACCAAAGAAGCTGTCAGAACTAATAAACAAGTTCAATAAACTTTCAGGGTACAAAATCAATATACAAAAATCAGTTGCAGTTCTGTATGCTAAAAATGAACAGAAAGAGAAATCGAGAAAATAATCCTGCTTGCAATTGCATCAAAAAGAATAAAATACCTAGGAATAAACTTAACCAAGGAGGTGAAAGATCTGTAAACTGAAAATTATGACACTGATGAAAGAAACTGAAGATGACACAAATAAATAAGATACTCTGTGCTCATAGATGAGAAGAATTAATACTGTTAAAATGTCCATGCCACACAAAGCAATCTCCAGATTCAATGCAATCCCTATCAAAATTCTACCAGCATTTTTCACATAAATAAAATAAAACAATCTTAAAATTTATATGGAACCACAAAAGACCCAGAAGAGCCAAAGTAAGTTTGAGAAAAAAGAATAAAGTTGGAGGCATTACACTTCCTGATTCTAAGCTATGTTACAGAGCTATAGTTATCAAGACAGTATGACCTTGGCACTGCACTGCCTGCAGAGATGTCTGCCCTCAGACTTCTGGTGAAGCCCAAAATCATTAAAAAGAGAACCAAGAAGTTCATTTCACACCAGTCAAAATTAAACGCCAAGTGGCAGAAACCCAGAGGCATTGACAATAGAGTGCACAGAAGACTCAAGGGCCAGATCCTGATGCCCAACATTTGGTTATGAGAGCAACAAGAAAACAAGGCACATGCTGCTCAGTGGCTTCCAGAAATTCCTAGCCCACAACGTCAAGGAGCTTGAAATGCTGCTGATGCGCAACAAATCTTACTGTGCGGAGACTGCTCACAATGTGTCCTCCAAAGCCACTGTGTAAAGGGCAGCCCAGCTGGCCATCAGAGTCACCAATCCCAATGCCAGGCTGCACAGTGGAGAAAATTACTAGACAGACAGCTTATGTGCACATTGCATTTGTGTTAATAAAACTACAAAAAGAAACCCAGTATGGTATTTACATTAAAACACATATAGGTCAATGAAACAGAATAGAGAGCCCAGTAATAAACTCATACATATATGATCAATCAATCTATGACAAAGGGGTCAAGAATACACAGTGGGGAAAGGATAGTCTCTTCAATAAATGGTGTTGAG
Source organism: Panthera onca (assembly GCF_046562875.1). Lineage (NCBI taxonomy): Eukaryota > Metazoa > Chordata > Mammalia > Carnivora > Felidae > Panthera > Panthera onca. Next base: position 18,147,719 of record NC_138357.1, on the reverse strand, counting down.
AGGGGCGCCTGGGTGGCTCAGTCGGTTAAGCAGCGGACTTCAGCTCAGGTCATGATCTCACGCTTTGTGAGTTTGAGCCCCGCATCGGGCTTTGTCCTGACAGCTTAGAGCCCGGAGCCTGCTTCCGATTCTGTGTCTCCCTCTTTCTCTGTCCTTTCCCCACTCTCTCTCTCTCTCTCTGTCCTTTCCCTGCTCTCTGTCTCTCTCTCTTTCTCTCAAAAATAAAGATTAAAGAAAAAATGAAAATAAAAAAATAAATGGTGTTGAGAAAACCGGACAGCCATATGCAAAATAATGAAACTGGACCCTTACACTATACACAAAAATCAACTCAAAATAAATTAAAGACTTGAACATAAGACCTGAAACCCTAAAACTCCTAGAAGAAAACAGAAAAAGTTCCTTGACGTCAGTCTTGGCAATAATTTTTTTAGATTTGACACCAAAAGCAAAGGCAATAAAAGCAAAAACAAATAAGTGGGACTTCACCAAACTAAAAAGCTTTAGCACAGCAAAGGAATCCATCAACAAAATGAAAATAAACCTACCGAATGAGAGAAAATGTTTGCAAATCATATCTGATAAAGGGTTAATAACCAATATATAAACAGAACTCTCACGGCTCTATAGCAAAAAACCAATCTGCATTTAAAAACAGGCAGAGCAACTAAATAGACATTTTCCCAAAGAAGACATACAAGTGGCCCAATAGGTACATGAAAAGGTGCTCAACATCACTAACCGTCAGGGAAATGCAAGTCAAAACCATAATCAGATATCACCTCACACCTGTTGGAATAGCTATCATCAAAAAGATGAGGGGCGCCTGGGTGGTTCAGTTGGTTAAGTGTCTGACTCTTGATTTCGACTCAGGTCATGATCTCACAGATCATGAGATAGAGCCCCGCATTGGGCTCTGCCCTGACACTGCAGAGCCTGCTTGGGATTTCCCTCTCTCCCTCTCTCTCTGCCTCTCCTCTGCTTGCACGTGCACATACTTGCTTGCTCTCTCTCTCAAAAACAAATAAATAAGCATAAAAAAGAAATGTTAATTTAAAAAAAGTTAAGGGATAACAAGTGTTGGCAAGGATGTGAAGCAAAGGGAACCTTTGTGCACTGTGGATAGGAATGTAAATTGGCACGGCCACTCTGGAAAACAGTATGCAGCTTCCTCAAAAAATTACAAATAGTACTACCATATGACCCAGCAATCCCATCACATTTTAATGTGACACACACACACACACACACACACACACACACACACACACACAGGAATATTATTTGTCCCTGAGAAAGGCAAAAATCCTGCCATTTGTGACAACACGGATGGACCTTGAGGGCATTATACTAAGTGAAATGAGCCAAATAAAGACAGATTCTGTATGGTATCACTTATATGTGGAATACTTTAAAAGGAAGTCAAAGTCTTAGAAACAGAGAGTAGAAAAGTGGTTGCCAGGAGCTGGGGGGGTGGGTAGGGGAAACAGAGAGAGGTTGGTAAAAGGATACCAGCTTCCAGCTATCAGATGAGCAAGGTCTGAGGAGGTGATGTAAAACATCGTGACTATAGTTGGTAACACTGTATCATATCATTGAAATTTGCTAAGAGAGTAGAATGTAAATGTTCTACAAAAAAAAAAAGAGATAAATACCTGAGGTGATGGATGTGTTAACTAACCAGATGATGAGAATCCCTTTCACACTGTATATCAAATGGCTGATGGGGCCCCTGGGTGGCTCAGTCAGCTGAGCGTCCAACTTTAACTTGGGTCATGATCTCATGGTTCACGAATTCGAGCCCCACATCGGGCTCTGTGCTGACAGCCCGGAGCCTGGAGCCTGCTTTGGATTCTCTGTCTCCCTCCCTCTCTGTCTCTCCCCCACCCCTCTCTCTCTCTCAAAAATAAGTGAAAGTTAAAAAAATATCAAATGGTTGTGATGTATACTTTAAATATCTTACAATTTTACTTGTTATACCTCAATAAAGTTGAAAAATAAAAGCAATTACACACACACACACACGTTAACCATTATTAAGGCTTTTATGTTACTAGGCACTAGGTGAAGCATTTTGTGAGCATTGCATTTGATTGGCAGAACGATCTTGTCAGGAAGATGCAATTATTATTCTCATTTTATGGATGAGGGACTGGATGCTCTGTGGGGTTCACTTGGCCAACGTCATACAATCAGTAAGTGGTGAAACTCGCTTTCTTGTGGCCTCTCCTATCTGGGCACATAGGTATTGAGAGGTACAATGTAAGCAAACCATTCTTACATGAATCCATCCATATTCCGAAACTTTGAGAGAGAGGGTAGAGAGAGAAAGAGGGAGCGAGGGAGGGAGAGAGTGGGCACACAGTTGAAATTGTGTGGGTAATTCTATCCACCATTCCACTTTGCTTTGCCTTGGAGTTAACTTAAACTGAGAGATGTGAATCTGCTGTTCCCTCATATGGTGTTGGTTCCTGTGAGCCTCTCATGAATGATTCTCATGCTTAAACATATGTGCTTTCGAAATTCAATATGGTCCCTAAATGCAAGCCGATTGGCATGGTTCTCAACTAAAGAGTGATCTGGTATAACGTTGGAGGAAATAATAAAGACAAGCCCGTGCTGGACTTACCAAAAATGGTATATCTGTCTCCAGTGTAGCACCTTTCAAAGGAACTTTTGAGGGGTATTTCGTCTATAAATTGTTATGTTTTTGCTCACCAGGAACCTAACCCCTCATAAGATATGACTTTCCTATACTTGTCTTGATTCCCCAACTGGTGTGAAAACTCCATGTGAGTAGAGCCTCTATCCTAAACTATTTTATATTCCTTCCAAGTGCCTAGCAAAGTAACTTGAAAATAATAGGAGTTGAACAAATCAATGTCAAAGATTATTCATGAGACATGTTAATTTTCCCAGCAGGTTTAAGGTTACTGAGATATCCTCTCAAGCTACCCACAAAATGGAAGAGAAGATTTGTACTACCGTGTCTATCCCATGACTCGTTGGCATTCTCTGTACTATTTCTAGAAATAGAATCTGTCTGTTCCCATCCCTCACTGGGTCAACCGAGCACCTGGCAGTTTCCTATTGATGCCTGTTCAGCTGTCACCTTCAAACTCCTGGTTCTGTTTGCTCAGTGTGCCTCCTAGAGTAGGCCTGACTATTTCGGGTCTGAGTTACAGCTGTCAGCGTTTCAGGCGTACTTCACGTATTTCTAGAATTAGGTGGAAATATTTGAAGCCTGAAAAAGGAGCTATAACGTTCTGAGTATGAAGGAAATATTTAGGCAAGTATCAACTGGCAGCACAGAAGGCCAACTAAGAAGAATCGAGTCCCTGGTGATAAAATGAGATGAGAACAACATAGCCAAGCCATCTTGGGTTACTTGCATTTTAGTAGCATGGGGTGAGTTACCAAACTATTTATGTTATTTTTATTAGCATGCGATTAAGGAATTGACCCAATGTGAGACTGTTTGCTATAAATGTGAAATGACAGAATGACTGAACACATTTGCTTTGCTTTGCTCTAATAGAGAATAATTGTAATTCCTTAATTTAAAAAGCCATTCCGGTTGTACATATGTCCTAGGGATGCTTTGAAAGTCAAGCTGTACCTCTTGGACCTCATTCTTTCCAGTTCTGGGTAATAGTTTCTACTCTCCAATCTGATAGGGTTCAACACTGACCTGCAGGAATTATACTGTGATTCTGTACCAAATTATTAAGATATGATTAGTTCTCTTGGAGTTGGGCCCAGAAAAAGTAGAGGAGATTTTATGGAATGGCAAGGTACCAAGGCAAGATGATGATGATAGAGATTTCTTCAGCTTCCAAGATCAAATTCAATTTGGTGACTGAATGCAGGCGAGGCCAATCATCTCTTCTCTTACAACGCATAGTTATTTGGGATTCCTTTATCCAAGAGTGTGTCAGGGGAGGAGTCAAACCCGTCTTCAATTTTGCCTTTTAATAACTTTGCCATTTCATAATTTTGCTTTTGTCATGCACACTGGAAAAAAACAAAACCTTAAAAGTAACTAACAACCCCTCTGTCATTGAGATCCCCCAGATAAAAGCTATTAGTGGAATCAAATAAAAGTTCTGGAGATGAAAAGGGTAGTGATTGTGGTGCCAGCGAGACAAAGACCATAGGCTCAATCCTTAAAAGGATCAGTTGGCTTTACTTTCTGTCTGTATTTACAGACTGCTTCCCAGATGATTCCGAGGCAGGTAGTTCAGGCACCACGCTTGGAGAAACACTACCTTAGAGACTAAACATAGTCATGTCCACAGTCCAAAGGAAATTAAAATCCTGAGAGCCACTGCCCTTAAATTCTTTTCAAATCTTACTTTTCGTGGGAATCTGTGCCTTTCTGCTGAGTCTATTCCTGCTTCCTTCTAGCCCATAAATGACTGGCATGGAGGTCATGGATTTAAATTGTGGGTTGAAGAAGTTGAAAACTTAAAATTTCAGCTCTAGTGCTAATTTGCAGTCTAGTTTCAACTTAATAAGTCAGTCATTTCCCCCTTTGTCAATTGAAAGCCCGTCTAAGAAACATCTGGCGAATTTTGGATGAAAAGCACGGGGAAAATGCTTGCATCACAAGATGAGTTTTTTCTCTACCTACGGTTGCCAGAGTCTGCACACACAACAAAATTGAATTACAGATAAAGGGTGACTAATTCTTTGGCGTAAGTATGTCCCATGCAATATCTGGGATATACTCATCCTGAAAATTCATTGGTTATCTGAAATTCAGACTTAACTGGGCATGCTGTATTTTATCTGGCAGCCCTATCTCTACCACCACCCTTTTCCTGGAGCCTGCACTTGCCAAGACTTGGGCAACAGAAGAGAGCGTTTTGTAACTCAAGGCCGGGAAGGAAATGAGCGCTCATTTAGCATAATGCAGGACAGGAGAAACGCTAGCAGGGGATTAACCTTCCACGCTGGAGAAATGCAGGCATATTCTGGGGATGGGGAGCAGGAGGCTAATGGAGGGGAATGGAGGGGAGGACAGAGCGTGCTTGGGCAAACACACACATAATCCAACTTGCTCCTCCTGCAGCCGCAGAAAAAAAATAGAGAACCAAGGACCTCCTCACACAGAAGGCTTCTGTCATTTTCCACCGCCACCATCAAAGGGAATGAGGCATTTCTATACCAAAAGGCACAATCTCGGAACCGTAGCTTGGCTTTTTTATTATCTCCTATGTCCATCCACAATTGTGAGTTAAGAATTTAGATTGCAAAACTCACTGTGCTCTCTGGGTTCCACGGGCTCCTTTTCCCCCCCAGGTCAGGTTGTGCAAGGGGCTCCCGGCTTCTTGTGCTATGCTGCTCTGCTCTGCAAAAACCCAGCCTCACTCCTTTCTTTCCTGCAAGGCGCAAGTCTTTTTTCCCCATGGCTCCTGTCAGTCTTCACCTCCTAGTCCACTTTTCCAGCCTCCGGCTCTCTAAGAGCCAACATATCTCTCTGCTATCATTCTGATCTTCCTGCCCAAATATGGATTTACAATGGCAAAGCAACCACTTTGCCCTGAATTCAACCAAATAGGGGTACGTGGAGGTCATAGGTAACTGACAAGGGTGGAGGTGGTTTCAAAAATTAAAAGAATTTTCTTCCTGATAAAAAAGAAAGCATGCTCGTTGTAAAAGAATCCAAACAAAATGTAAAAGAAAGGAAAATAAAATACCCTTAATCACAAGACCTAGAGATAACCACTCTGGCCATTTTAGAGAGCATTTTTCAATATTCATTTGTTCATTCATTCTTTCAAAAACAACGTATTAGTGCCTGCTACGTGCTAAACACTGTTTGAGGCTCAAGGAATGCATCTGTAAACAAAGTAGAAAAACAAAACTACCTACATGGCTCTATTTACATATGCACACAAACCCATCCACAATAGAATTTTACGTTAATGGGCTCATACAAGACACGCTATTTTGTAACCTGCTCTTTCGTGGAATAATGTGTCACGGACCTCCTTATACGTCATCAAGTACTGATTTACGTCATCCTCTTAATGTCGACCTTGTATATTCTATAGTATATGCGCACCACAATTTACTTAATCATCTCCCTAACAGACATTTATTTCCCATTTCTGCTACTGTAAAAAAAACAGAGCAATGAGTATACTTGTACGTGTATATCTCTACGTGCTCGTCCAATCATCTTATTAGGAAAAATTCCTGGTTTTGCTCCTATCTCACTTCTTGTTTCTTCTCAGTCTCTTTTGCTATCTTTCCCTTCTCTGATTAATCTCTGAATGTTAAAGCCCTTCACCCTCTTTTCTAGCTTCACCTCCCCCTAGATTATCTCATACAATCCCATGGCTTTAAACATTATCTATATGCTGCTTATATCTACAATTTTGATATCTCCTCTGGAGCTCTAGACTCCTATCCAACGGTCTTTTTTTAGAATCTCCGCTTGTATGTCTGGCATTGGATCTCAAAGTTAATGTCACCAAAAGAGAACCCTTAATTTTGTCCCCCAAATATATTCCTACCTTGGCCTTCTATACTTCAGACAACGGCATCACCAACCATGCAGTTATTCGGGCCCCAAACAAGGCATCAGTCTGGTTTCTCCTCTTTTCTTTACCCTCAGCCCCCTTTCAAATGTTTTCAAGACTATCTCCAAAACACAGTTCAGATCTGTCCCTTTCTCTCTATATTTGCCACCGTCATTTGCTACCATCTGAATCCAGGCCACTCCAGCCTCTCACCCAGGCTACTGCATTAGCTTCCTAATATCTCTTTCAGTTTCCCCTGTTGTTCTTCTGCGCTCCTTTCTTTACATAGTAGTCAAAGGCCCTACAATAATCATACTAACGATACAAGAATACAAGCATTTACTTTAAACTCAGAAAAAGAAGACAAGCTTGTGCCTGACATTGTAATCGAAGACCCAGCAAACACAATAGTATAAGAAAAAGAAATAAGACATGCAAGGATTGGGAAGAAAGAAAAAACGATCATACTTGCAGACGATACAGTTGCCTACATATAAAATACAATAGAATTTCCAAGCCATTAAAACTGTGAGGATTCAACAAGTGTGCTGCATCTAGTAGTGTGAAAAATCAGTATCGTTTCACTTCACCGAAAACAACCAATTAGAGCAGGTAGTGTTTAAAAAGGAATTCTACTAGTCAGAGTATATATTCTTGGCAAGGATCTAGAAATACATATACACACAGGTCTTGGGTAAGACCTTTATGAAAGATTTTTGGAACTCACAAAAGATGACCTTGTACTTCCAGTTCCAGGACAAGATGAGGTGGAAGTAATTTTCCCTATTTGTCCCACTAGGTTCAGGTAAAACCTGTCGATGTTATGCATAAAATAAACATAAGAAGCCTCTGATAGGTGGAGAGAAGGCTCAAATAGACTGGCTCCGGATTTGGGGAACTGACGAGCCACATCGGTAAGTCCCTTCTGTGTTTCTCTGGCCTCGTCTATCCCAGACTGGGTGCCAGAGAAACTGGCAACCCCAAAACACCCACAAGGACAGACCAAAACGAGTCCCAACAAAGCCCGCTCTCTCTAGCCAAAGTACCAGGAGAGGAGCAATGTAGTAGAACAGACAACTTTTAACAATACAGTAATGTTCCCTACGCCAGCTAAATACCCGCAGGAAAACAAAAACATTGGGGTACCACTTCCCCTTCTGCCAGCACAGGCAGATTTTAGAGAGCCTGGACTTCACCCTCCCCCAGACTGTAAAGAGGCAGCACAACCTCATAAAGGGCTGAGTGGGAAGCCAGGATTGTAACAGGGTCCCTCCTCACGTGGAGTAAGTGACAGTAATGAGGCTGTACATCTTCGTCCTCCACCGCAGCATTGCCAGAGAAGGCCTGCTAAACCACAAGATTTCAAGAACATATACCGAATGATAATATATGCCCAAAATATCAAAATCATTTGTCACACCAAGAACCAGGAAAATCTAACATGAAGGAGAAAAAACAATCGACAGATGCCAAGACAGAGATGCCATAGCTGTTAGAATTACCCAATAAAGATTTTACAGCAGCCTTCACAAAAATGTTTGCGCCGGGGGCGCCTGGGTGGCTCAGTCACAGTTAAGCGCTTGACTCTTGACTTCGGCCCAGGTCATGATCTCACGGTTCATGAGTCCGAGCCCCGCATCGGGTTCTGTGCGGACAGCACAGAGCCTGCTTGGGATTCTTTCACGCACCCTCTCTCTGTCCCTCCCCCACTCATGCACGCGCACACGTGCTCTCTCTCTCTCTCTCAATAAATAAACCTTTAAAAATAATGTTTGAGCCAATAATTACAAATATAAAAACAAAGGGTAAAACACCCTTATCAAAGAAATAGAAGATATAAAGAAGAGCCAAATGGAAATTTCAGAACTGAAAAAGCAAAATAACCAAAATAAAAAAAAAAATCAGTGGAAGGGCTCCAAAAGCAAAAAACAAAACACAAACTCGGTGGGTGGGCTCGATAGCAGAATGGAAGAGGCAGGAAAAAATAGTTGTAAACTTGACGATAAAAAAAAAATAGAAATTACTCAGGATGAACAACAGAAGGAAAGTAGACAAAAAGTATGAACAGAGCCTCAAGGACCTATGGGATTATATCTAAAGATATAATATTCGTGGCATCAGAATCCCAGAAGAAGAGGAGAAAGAAGACAGGGCTCAAAAAGTAGTCAAAGAAATGCTGGCTGAAAACTTCTCAAATTTGGCAAAAGACACAAATACACCTACAGATTCAAGAAGCTTAGTGAATCTAGGGGTGCCTGGGTGGCTCAGTCCGTTAGGCATCTGACTCTTGATTTCAGGTCAGGGCATGATCTCACGGTTGTGAGATCCTGTCCTGGGCATGGAGTCTGCTTAAGATTCATTCTCATTCTCTCTCTCCCTCCCTTCCTCTCTCTCTCCCCTCTCACCTCCTCCCCAGCTCCCATATGCTCTCTAAAAAAAAAAAAAAAAAAAAAAAAAAAAAAAAAAAAAAAAAAAGGAGAAAGGAAGATAAACCCAGAGAAATCTAATTCTAGATACATAGTCAAACTTCTGAAAACTAAAAACAAAGAAAAAAGTCTTCAGAGAAATAATACTTTTACCTATCAGGGAAAAACAAATTCCAGTGACAGTGGGTTTCTCAACAGAACCTGTGAAGGTCACTAGAAAGTGGCATAATGTTTTTCAAGTGCTGAAAGAAAAGAATTGCCAACACAGAACTCTACATTCAGAAAAAGTACCCTTCAGAAATGAAGGAGAAATCAAGGTCATTCTCAGATAAAAGAAAATTAAAAGAACTGGTCACTAGTACACCAACACTTAAAGAATGGCCAGAGGAAGTTCTTCAGAAAGAAAGAAGGATGAAAGAAAGGATCTACAAACATCAGGAAGTAAGAGGAACAAAGAAAGAGCAAAACATAAGGGTAAATACAATGGGTCTCCTTCTCTTGAGTTTTCTAAATTATGTTTCATGCTTGAATCATAAAATAAAACCCTGTCTTAATACATTTATCAATGTATGTAGAGGAAATATTTAGGGCAATTTTAAACTGGGGAGGAGGTAAGGGGACATAAAGGAAGGAAGTTTACACATTTTTCTCTACTAGGTAAAATGTTGACAGCAGTAGACTGTAATGAGTTATGTATATACCTATACAAAGAGATACACACACACACAAAACCTATAGATAGGGGCGCTTGGGTGGGTCAGTTGGTTGAGCTTCCGACTCTTGATTTTGGCTCAGGTCATGATCTCATGGTTTGTGGGTTTGAGCCCCGCATTGGGCTCCACACTGACGGTGTAGAGCCTGCTTGAGAGTCTCTCCCTCTCTCTCTGCACCTCCCCTGCTCTCTCTGTCTCTCAAAATAAATAAACTTAAAAATAAAAATAAATAAAAATTTTGTAGATACATCAAGTGAAACTCTAAAGAACTCTCAAGTAACCCACGGGAAGATAAAAAAATAAAAACATAGAAACAAAAGATAGAAAAAACAGAAAACATCAAAAATGGAGATGACCAAAATGTCATTCAACAGGTGAATGGTTCAAAAAACTGGGCTATGTCCATACCATGGACTCATGTTCAGCAATGAAAAGGAGAAAATTATTGATACACACAACTTGGATGAATATCCAGGGAATTAAGATGATTAAAAAAATATAATCTCAGGGGCACCTGGGTGGCTCAGTCGGTTAAACATCCAACTTCGGCTCAGGTCATGATCTGGCGGTTCACGAGTTTGAGCCCCATGTCGGGCTCTATGCTGACAGCTCAGAGCCTGGAGCCTGCTTCAGATTCTGTGTTTCCCTCTCTCTACCCCTCCCCTGCTTGCACTCTGTCTCTCTGTCTCTCTCTCAAAATAAATTAAAATTTTTAATAAAAAAAATTTTTAATAAAACATTTTTTAAGATAATTTCAGAAGTTCACATACTGTATGATTCCATTTACATAACATTCTTAAAATGACAAAATTGTAGAGATGAAAAGATTAGTGGTCTCTGGGAGTTAAAGATGGGGTGGGTGTAACTGTAAAGGGGCAGCATGAGGGATCCCTTCGTGGTGATGGACTAGTTCTGTATCTTGATTGCAACGGTGGTTAGACAAAGCTACACGTGATAAAATGGCTTAGAACTATACACAAACATTGTGCCAGTCTCAAATTCCTGGTTTTGATAGTGTACTCTAGTTATGTAAAATGTAATTGCTGATAGTAAGGTTTCAGTTATGCAAGAAAAATAAGTTCTAGGCACCTGTGTACAACATTTTGCCTAGAGTTAACAATTCTGCATGTTCCGCTTAAGAATTTGTTAAGAGGGTAGATCTCATGTTAAGTTTCTTACCAGAAAACACCAACCAAAAGAAAAAGGGACAGGAGGAAACTTTCAGAGGTGATGGATATGCTTATTACCTGATCGTGGTCTTAGTTTCACAGGTATATGCATATCTTCAAACTCATCAAATTGTACACATTAAGTGTGTCCAGTTTGGGGTATATCAATTTTTTCCTCAATAAAACTGTTTAAAAAAACAAAATGTAACCACTGTGAGAAAATGGGCAAATAGTACAGGATGTCTCTGTACTACATTTCCATCTTCCCATGAATCTATAATTACATCGAAATAAGACCTTTCAAAAAAGGTAACCTCAAAAAGCAGAGATATATAATGATCATGTATGAGAAGACTCAACATCAAGATGTCAATTCTCTTCAAATTGATCTATAAATTTAGATCAGTTTTCAGTCAAAATCATAATGGGATTTTTTAATGGATCTTAACAAGCTGATTCTAGAACAGAATAGACAAAACAGTTTCAGAGAAGAGCAACAGAGACAGATTATCAAGACTTATTGTCACGTTATAGCAATTAAAACAGTGTGGTATTGGCAGATGGATCAATAGATCAGTGAAATATAAAAAAAAAAAAGCCTAAAAGTAACTCTTATAAATCTGTGGGAAGTAGGTATATAACAGACGTTGATTATAAATCATGGAAGATATGATATAGACTATTCGATAAATGTTGTTAAAATTATCCATGTAAGAAAAGATAAAACATGATAACATCTTCAGATCCTATGTAAGAATTCAAAATGAATTAAAGATCTAGATGAGTTTTCTTTTTTTTTCTTTTTTTCTTTTTAAATTTTTTTTTTCAATGTTTATTTAATTTTGAGAGACAGAGAGAGACAGAGTGTGAGTAGGGAAGGGGCAGAGAGAGAGGGAGACACAGAATTCCAAACAAGCTCCAGGCTCTGAGCTGTCAGCACAGAGCCCGATGCGGGGCTTGAACCCACGAACTGTGAGATCATGACCTGGGCTGAAGTCGGATGCCCACCCGACCGAGCCACCCAGGCGCCCCTAGATGAGTTTTCTTTAAGTTCATTTATGTAAGTAAGCTTTATATCCAATGTGGGGCTTGACCTCACAACCCCAAGATCAAGAGTCGCACGCTCTTCCAACTGAGCCGCCAAGTGCCCCAAAGATCTAAATGTTAAAAGCAAAATTTTATAACGTTTTGATGCAAATATAGAATACCTTTATGATCTTGGAGTAAGGAAGAATTTATTAATCACACACACACAAAAAAACCTCACACATTTTAATAGAAAAGACTGATAAATGTGACTGCATTAAATATTAAAATATCGGGGCACCTGGGTGGCCCAGTCGGATAAGCGTCTGACTTCAGCTCAGGTCACGATGTCACCGTTCGTGAGTTCGAGCCCCGCGTCGGGCTCTCTGCTGTCAGCGGGGAGCCTGCTTGGGATTCTCTGTCTCCCTCTCTCTCTGCCCCTCCCCTGCTCTCTCCTGCTCTCAAAAATAGAATAAACATTAAAAAAATAATAAATAAATCTTAAAATGCCTATAGAAAAAAGTGACACTACAAAGACAAACCATACAGTGGGAGAAAACATTCACCACACCGAAAATTGAAAAAGAAACTGTATCCAAAAGATACATAACAAATACGTTTTTAAAAGGCAACCAACCCAAAAGAAAAATGTGCAAAGAATACCAACAGGCAACGGACGGAAGGAACTGGAATGATCTATAAATATATGAAAAGATTGAACATCTTTGTTCAATCTTTGAAAAGATTGAATACAGCCTCGCTAGTATTCAGGGAAACACTGGTCAGATTGACAAATTTAAGACTCAAACGTTGCCAGTTGTATGGTGTCATGGGAGCACGTAGACAACTGGTGGGGCTGTTAGTAAGAAATTGGAAACAACCTAAATATCTGTCAACTGGGGAATGACTAGGTTAAGTGCGTCACGATTGTACTATAGGTTGCTGTTCAGCGGTGAAACGGCCTAGCTCAGTATGTACCTACATGGACTCATCTCAGGAACACAATACTGAGAATGCGTGGACAGAAAGTGGGAAATAAAGAGAACCTCAACTTCTCCTTAAGTATTTTATTCTTTTTATTTTAAAAAATGGAAGTCAAAGTAAATATAGTACTGCATTTCCACTCTGCACAGCAAGGACACAAGTGGTTGCTATATTCTTCTCTGAACTTTCCTGTATTTTGAAAGTTCTCAATAGAAATGAAAGGTGTGGCATCAGTTGCTTCTGAGAAACACTGAGTTTGGTGAACTGCCATATAGGTACTAGTAACTTAATGTGTTAACCTTCCCAGGGGCATTTTCAGTTTTTTGCACAATGTCTATTTACTGTTTTTTTTGTTTTGAGAGAGAGAGAGAGAGAGAGAGAGAGAGAGAGAGAGAGACAGAGTGTGAGCGGGGCGGGGGCAGAGAGAGAGGGGGAGACACAGAATCCGAAGCAGGCTCCAGGCTCTGAGCTGTCAGCACAGAGCCCGACGCGGGGCTCGAACCCACAAACGTGAGATCGTGACCTGAGCCGAAGTCGGACGCTTCACCGACTGAGCCACCCAGGCGCCCTGAGACATTTTCATTTTGAAACAAGGCTGCAATGTTTAATCCAAAGGTCAAGGCACTGTGGTATTTGCTGTCACTTAGGAATCGTGAGCTACAGAGTTTTGAAGACAAAACTTCAAAGGGAGTTCTTTTCCTTCCATGTACTAGTCTTGCAATTTGGGTACAGTTGCTGCCACTTTGACAGAACGATAGGCTCCCGTTAGGTTGGACAGCTCAGAGAGAACGGCACATTTCCCCCCATTCAATTAGGCTTCCATTCTTGATAAATAAAACTGGACTTGAAACAACTCCCCATAAAATAAAATTTATAGAGACATGATTTATAGAAGCAAGATTTATAGAAACACGGACACCTACCTGCAAATCCCCTCCAATTTTATGAAGCATTGATTCTACTGTGTTCATCAACCCTGAGTAGACTGAACACAATTTAAATATTTCTTGGCTTGTCTGCGGAGCATCAAGTCTTGTCCATAGCTTGGACACTCCTAACTCCCTTCGCCCCCGTCAACTCTGCCAGTTGTTTAAACTGCTCGAATCTTTCTGCAGCCACAGCTTTTAAGTGAGAGTCTTTTTATTGCTTTGGGCATGCTCCTTCTCCCAGCCAGCGCTCAGAATTTTAACTATCTCACTATTCAATTTCTCTCTGTCTCTTTACATGGGGGAGAAACTGGATTGCTGTTCCACACAGTTTGGCAAAGGCTAGCAGGGAGTGAGAGATTACAGCCAGATGCACATCTGCACGTCAGCAGCAAGAAGGTCTGGGATGGTGCTTTTTCAATCAGAAGGGAGTCGTTTTCCCCCTCTCGAAGGAGAGGGCCTCCTCCCTCCCATCAGATATTTGGCGGCTAGATGCTCACCGATTAATTACTGAGGCCGCATCGACACACAATTGGTTTTCTTAACAGCAATCCTAGCAGGCTTCCAGTTCACTCGTGAATGTGCTTTTTATTTTTAAAAGAACTACCCTCCTTTCCCAAAGCATACATTTTATAAAAAAAAAGGAAAAATAGAAAAATCGTTAAAAGAACAAAGGATGATTTTTAAACAAATGACTCTACCACAATTTCTACTAGTAGAAATTCAAGCACCAGTGGGAGAGTATTTTCAGGGGCAGGGAAACATTGTGAGTACCCTTCAAATCAGAACACCAAGCCAAACAGTTATTCTATTGGCACATCACATGAGGTATCATTCCTAATATCTTCCGGTCAAGTACAGAAATCTATTTTATATTGGAAAGGTAAGGCAACATAGGCATCTTTTCTCTGTACCCCAACAGCCCCCCCATGTGCCTAGTAGAGATAGTATATCAACTTCATTATTAGTAAGTTCCTTTTTCTAGTTTGACTCATTACTGAGCCTTTCCATCTGTTTTCCAAGACATATGAGGTCCCCGATATAATCACTCCAGGAAACCTAACCTGGTTCCTGCCTCTTGGGTCACATTCTCTTTTCTAAGGAGCTCAACATACAATGCAGCCAGTGCTAGAAGTAGTTGATTGCAAGAAGTATAGTTATGGGTTCTCCAAGACAGGCTAAATGTGCAAGTCTGGGTCGATAGTCACTACTTTAAGATCCCATCTCTGTATCGGGGGAAATACTGGAATCTGACAAATGAGCGGTAGCTCTCTGATATCAATGACAATTTGCTATGCAAAATTTGGGGGCAGTCCAAATGAAAAAGTGTTCACTTGAGTCCTGAGAAGCTGCCCCTACTCATCCTGCCCCCCAAGTTCATCTCTCTCCGCTCTCCCAGATACCACACACCTTGTGGGCCACTCCAGTTCTAAACTGTGATATAACCGATAGATGTTCATATGTATGACATACCCCATGGGTGTACTTGGGGACTACACAATTCTTGGCATGCCAGCAATTAATTGGGCCCTTGTCTCTAACTCTCATTAAAACATACTGAAATGTTGGGGCACCTGGGTGCCTCAGTTGGTTGGGCGTCCAACTTCGGCTCAGGTCATGATCTCACATCCGTGGGTTCGAGCCCCACCTCGGGCTCTGTGCCGACAGCTCGGAGCGGGAAGACTGCTTTGAATTCTTTGTCTCTCTATCTCTGCCCCTCCCTGCTTGTGCTCTGTTTCTCTCTGTCTCTCAAAAAATAAAATAAAACATTAAAAAAAAAGATACCGAAATGCAAACAAGCAAGAATGACGCTGTTATTATAAGGATAACCTTGAACCCATTCCAACTCATAACTCAAGTAAATCATTCAGCAATTTTGGTAACTTCACTACTATCAGTAACAAATTATCTACGCTACACTTTACAGCCAATCATGACCCATCAGCTGTGGTTAACAATGGCTACTCGTCACATCAGTGGCCTGGCCTGCTCTCTCGTGCCTCTGCACATGCTTTTCCCTCTGCTTCAAAAGGTCTAAAACCCCACATAATAAGTCCACAAAACAAGCTTGTTGATTGACTGAAGGAATGAACGAATGAAGTGCTTGCGACCTCAGATAAGCCTCCCACCGCGTTAATAACGTTCACACATCAGGCCACAGCCATGCACAGATGAAAAATAATATTCTGTTACGACTAGGAAAGTCAACTGTGATTATGGGCAATTTTCTTAACCAGAAAGCATTGAGAAGTAAGATGCTTTGCAGCTGTACATTTTTATTAAGGGCCGTTTAAATAAACATAAAACATGTTTGCCAGGGGAGGGTAAAAAGACAGATGCAAATTTCAGTCAGAAAATAGGTACATTCATTATTTTTTTTTGCATTTGCCTTAAAATGTGCCCCTAAAACAGCAATTACCCCTTGGATGTCATTTTTGACCAGCGACAGGGACCAGAAATAGTGACTTAATTTAGGCAGGAGTTTGCTGGTACATAATATGGCTACTGTGCCTGGAGTCTTTCTTGGTCATAAAAGCAGCAAGGAAGTATGACATAACGTTATGATGGTAAATCACAGCCCAAGCCATTTTGGTTGGCAGAATTTGAAAGACAAACATTACTTCAGGAGCGGAGAAGACGTGCCTAATTACCTCCGTGCCTGGGCTGGGTTCCCTGCCGTGTCGTTCCTGGACTCGGGTGTGTCCACACGGCCAGGGGCCACGTGTGCAGGGGCCAGCGTGGCTTGGTGAGGAAGGAGGCGCCCGGAGATGTGAGGACCGGCAGCCCCACCCCTGCAACCTCCTATCCAGGGAAATCAGGCAGCTGAACCCAAGGAGAAGGCAGCCTCCAGGGGCCCTGTGGAGCCTGGAGGGAGGGAGGCGGCGGGAAAGGGAAGAGGCTGGTCCCTGCCTCGGCTGAGGTGGGGAGCTGAACCCATGGCACTTGCGCATCTCCACCATTTTTCCCTCGGGCCAGCCCAAATCACCGCCTGCTTCTCTCCTGAGGTCTCCCTGTCTGGCTGCAGCTGAGGCCCAAATGGGCTTGGGGGCTCACCCACCCCAGGTGACCACAGTCTAGGGGTGGGGTCTTCTGTGCTTGCTTGCTGCCTTTTTGGGGGCTCAGAAATTTCCGTTCCTTTGTAGATTTTGTTTTACACGGATGGCCCCGGGCCACCCTCCTCTCCTGCTTCTGTTTTCTGTCTGTCTGCATCTCTCTCTCTCTCTCTCTCTCTGTCTCAGTCTCTCTGTCCCTTTATGGAAATCAGCTACCCTCCATAGGGTAGGTTATAGTAGAATCCCAGCAACGACGCTTTCCCTGGGCCACTCATCCCTTTGCCAGAGCTTTTATTTTTTTTCTCTCACTCCTCAAGGGTAGCCCCCAAATCCCATTAATTCTCAAACTTTCTCTCTCTTTTTAATTGTGATGATACACACAGAACACAAAATTTACATTTTTAAAAAAACCCAAAATGCAGGGGGCACCTGGGTGGCTCAGTCACTTAAGCGTCCGAGTCTTGGCTTCGACTCAGGTCATGATCTCACGGTTCGTGAGTTCAAGCCCCACGTAGGGCTTCGCACTGACAGCGCAGAGCCTGTTTGGGATTCTCTCTCCCACCCCCCCCCACCCTTCCTCCACTTGCGCTCTCTGTCTCTCTCTCTCAAAATAAATACACTCAAAAAATAAATTAAAAAAAAATAAAATCCTGAATGCATTTATTGGGATAGTTTCCCACTCATCTTGATTTAGCGTGCTTTTAGTGCTGCTTCTGTCTGAGGGAGCATCTTTCTGTAATCCTTGCTTGTCCTCCTGCAGGCTGGCAGGGGACAGTGGAGCAGCCAACACACAGGACTACGGTCTACTTTCTGTCTCTATGAATGTGACTACTCTAAGTCCGCCGCCTAAGTGGAATCACACAGTGTTTATTTTTTGTAACAGGCTCATTTCATTTAGGCTAACGTCTTCAAGGTTCATCTACGGTGTGGCAGGTGTCAGAATGTCCTTCCTTTTTACGGCTGAGTAATATTCCATTACATGGACGTACCACCTTTTGTTTACATTCATCCGTTGACAGACACTTGGGTTGCTTCTGCCTTCCAATCTTTCCCTTGAACTGTGGAGACATTAGGAATGAACACCCAAAGTGCTGAAGCTCTCAGGTACCCCATCCTCTGTTCTCCAGAATCCTCATCTTTGATCATCACAGCCCCCAGGTATTGATTATACAGATCAGTTCCTAAGTGGGTTGGCTTACTTTATAGCGGTTAATCTTCACAACAATGCAGTGAGGCGGGTGTTGCTCCCATTTAACAGAGGGCGATACTGAGTCTCAGAAAAGCTAAGCAACTTGCGTAAAGTCAAACGGTTAAGAAATAGCAGAGCTCTGTGGGAGAGAGCCAAAGCATTAGAGACTGTTAAAAACTGAGAACAAACTGAGGGTTGATGGGGGGTGGGAGGGAGGGCAGGGTGGGAGGGAGGGCAGGGTGGGTGATGGGTATTGAGGAGGGCACCTTTTGGGATGAGCACTGGGTGTTGTATGGAAACCAATTTGACAGTAAATTTCATATATTAAAAAATAAAATAAAAAAAAAAAAAAAAAAAAAAAGAAATAGCAGAGCTCAGATTTGAAACCCCCAGTCAGGCCTGTCTGGCTCCAAAGCCCCTACTGAGAACCACCACTCCTAGTGTCCACCCAAGGCCCAGAGACCTTTGCCACCAGTTGCTACTTCCTTCGGTTTGGTCTCAGCTTGGGTTGGTTGGGAAGAAAAGTAGAGCTTGCTCCACGCACTGACAGACCACTGACCACCTGTGCCTGGAAGGGCCCTTTGAATCCTCAAATCCTGGCCACCACCTCTTGCGCACGCACACGCATGCCTACACACACACACACTGCGTTCCGAGATCATTCTACTCTGGAGACTGTTTGTTCATCAATTAGTAGAAGAAGACTGGTCTAGACGAGGGACTTGGTTCATGTTCTTGGATCTGCTACTCTTCCGCAAGCTATTTGTTTCGTTTCCTCTCCCGGGGCAATCTGCTCTTGAATGGATTAATTAAAGAGGTGCCCAGCATTTTAAAATGCTAGAAGAATTAGGCTTGAGGCTGTTGGCAGATGTTCACCTGTTAATGTAAGTGTGTCTTAGATACCCGAGCGACACCGGTTTCTACCGAGGAAAAGACGGGCTGAGGGACCCTGTGGCTGAGATTGGGGTGTGTGTGGAGGGGTGCCCCATGGGGGTGAGAAAAAGCATAATGGGGCAGGGAAGTTGCAGATAGAAAACACAAACTCAACTGCCTCCATTTTGCCAGGAGCTGGCCAAGTCCATAGCTTTCTCTGACACTACCCCGAAAGACGGGCCAGAGTGGCTGTGCACATGCCAGTACCCTGGGCAGCAGCAGGCCCAGCTGGGTAAACAGAAGTACAGGAGCAAAACAAGCCAATAAATCAAGGTGCAGCTCTAGCCTGCCCCAGTCCCCTCCTCCCTCTTCCTTTCCAGCTCCCCCGGGTCTCCCTATCAAGCAAATGGGCCCAGGTGTCCTTTAATCTATCTCCTTTGCCCTTCACAAGGGAGAAATGTATCTGTAGGAAGGGTGAGCTCAGCCCCACCTGTGACCTGCGTCCAGGGTCTCTTGCAGGGATCTGTGAGTTTCACACATCCAGCTGCTAATGGCAGAAAAGACAAGCAGACGTGGGGTGTTTGAGAAGCTTATGGTTGGCCTATGGTTAGAGGGGCCCTGGGTGGCTGACCTTTACAGAGTTACAGAGATGAATGGGCATGTTCTCCGCTTCAAGCATTGGAACATGAGCCACAGCCTATATTAAGCACACAGAGCCCTGATAGAACCAGAGTTGACCTCAAACTCCACCACTGCCCCTTTGCCTCATGACTTGCGTTTTTCATACACTCCCTGTGCTCAAATTTGGAGCTCTCGCATTTTTGAGAGCCCTAATCCTGCTGGCAAATGGATATATCACCCGCTGTTGTGTCATTGATCCGCAGAGGGCTTCTTCCTTCCGGAGGCCTACACGGTGTCATGTTCCACCGGGTGGAGGTCTTCTGACTGCTCTATCCCCAGTGCCTAGAACAGTGCTAACATATCATTGGTGCTGGTCAAATACTCGTTGATAGAATGAATAAATTAGCATAACGTAATGGCTTAGGGGTCAGTCTCTGAAGTCAGACCAGAATTCCAGCCCAGGTTCTGCCAGTTTGACCTTGGCAAAGATAACTTTCCTTGGCCTTGATCTTCTTGTCTATAAAATAATAGTATCATAAAAAGACTAATGCATGAATTAAAAAAAAAATAATGCACGTACTGCACTTAGCCAGTGCTTGACCCATAAGTCCTCAGTAAACTGTTAGTTATTATTGTTTCTTTGTACATCAACTCGAGGCAACTGGTCTAGATTGCCAGGGGTGCTGAACTAAAGATTCTGTGGTCTCAACCTGACTCGATGGAAAAGAGGGCTTTAAGGCCTGCTGTGAGTGAAGACAGGAGAAATGGGAGCTTACTCGCAGGGGATTTGCCTTCTCTGGCTTGGCTGTGAAAATGGCCAACCCCAAACCATCTGGAATACTCTTCAGGGAAAAGTACATCATGTACATATGGCAAATTGCTTTTATCAACCATTCAGGTGTAGGAAAAAAACATATGCCTTCAGCGGGGACTGCCCCCCACAGTAAGGGCAAGGTGGAGGGTAGGCCTGCCTACTAAAATTCTGAAACCCTTCAAATAGCCCACTACTTGCCCAAGGGTTGGAAACAGTATTCTTCATCAAAGAAGCAGACCCTGATGAGAAGTCACTCCCTTATTCTTGATGGAGTCTTTGGCTCTATAAGAAGAATGACGGTCTTTCCATGTGCTTTTCAGTCTGTCAAGTGTCACACGCTATATTTCAAACATGTAAGTTGACATCGTGTGAGCAATACTGCACTCATTTCCAACCCTATTTGAACTTCAAAGGACATGTCAACCACATTAGTCCCACCTAAGTATGTGGCACTTTTGATCAACAGGTACCTGATGGCCAAGAAGACTTAGAGGCCCATGTGTATTTAGAAATGGAGCCAAGAAAGGGAATTTTGGACTAAAGGTAAATGAACTTAAGTCTTGTAAAGTTTGACTTCATCTGTAAACACAAAGCACATGAGGTCAGAGAAATTCTTAAATTCTCTATCTGTTTTAAAACACTCCAATGACATCATCTTGAGTCTGGGAGTGTCTTTGGGGTCTGGAGAAGTGTGAGCCAGGAAGCTTCCATGGAGAGAAAAAAATTTTCCCCATCACAAATTCTCTCCAGAGACTTTTAGCTCTCAACAAAGCTGTGGGGTAGACTTGGGCCAGGAGGGGCACTGTGAGCGTAAAAGTCTAATCTTTCACTCCCTATTCCCTGAACCTGCTTCACCAAATAATGAACTTGCCTGTGTACGTTACTCGAAAAGTACCTAAAGAACAACCTGCTCTCCAGAAATACCTCCTTCTTGGCCTCTAGCAAGCCATCTTTTTTTTTTTTTTTTTTTTTTTTACAGCTTTGGGGCTTGACATTCCTCTTGATCAGAGAATTCGGACAGGGTAACTTAGGGAGGGGCCTTAGCAAACAAGAACACGTGACTCAAGCAAGTGGATGCCATCTGGTCAGTTAGCAATTGTTGGCAAGGGACACTCAACAGGGAACCAATTATGAGAGTAGTCTCAGGGCCTAAAGTCCCAGCTGGGGGGCAGAGACCTCAGAGATATAATCCCAGAACCTGGCTACTTGAGGCCACTGGGGGGCTGGACAGAGCAGCAGAAAAGGGAGATTTGGGGGTAAAGAAGACAAATGTTTGCATTTTGCCTGGAGTCATGCTGGACAGAGTCCTTTTTCACCAGACAGAAGGAAGACAAAGCTCAAAGACTGCTTACCTCCTTTTCTCTGCCCACCTCCCTCCCTTGCCAAATGAATCGGGTACAAAGGGGCTTGTGAATAATTGTGTTTTGCAGAAAGGTTAGGCCCCCTCTTTATGGGCTCCTTACTGATAAAGAATTTATAACAGTCATTCTCTAAAAAGAAAGAATTTCACCCAAGTCATTTTCACCTTACACCTGAGCAAAAACTATGGACAAATGTTCTTTATGAATATAGATGTAAAAATCTTCAAAAAATTTAGAATAGGTAAATCCATAGAGACAGAATGTAGATTAGCGGTTGCCAAAGGCTAGGAAGAAAGGAGAATGAGGAGTGACTGATTAATGTGTATGGCTTTTCCTTCTGGGGTGATGAAAATGTTCTGGAACTACATAGTAGTGATGATTGCACAACAGTGTGAATGTACTAAATGCTACTACTGAGTTGGACACTTTGAAATGGTTGAAATGGTGAATTTTATGTTATGTGTATTTTACCACAATAATAAAATCCTCAACAAAATACAGTTGACCCTTAAAGAATGCAGGGTTAGGGACACCAACCCCTCCCTGCATTTAAAAATCCACATATAACTTTTGGTTCTCCAAAACCTTAACTACTAATAGCCTACTGTTGACTAAAAGCCTCACCCATAACACAGTCGATCAATACACATTTTGTATGTCATATTATTATATACTGTATTCTTACAATAAAGTCAGAGAAAAGGTTATTAAGCAAATCATAAGAAAAAATACATTTACACTGCTATACTGTATAACTTCCTCAATCTGACAAAGGGCATCTATGAAAAACCCACAACTAACAAAATTTAATGGTATAAGACTGAAAGCTCTTTCCTTAAGATCAGGAACAAGACAAAGATTTCTACTCTTACTCTATTCAACATTGTACCAGAGGTCCTAACCAGGCCAAGTAGGCAAGAGAAAGAAATAAAAGGCATCTATATTAGAAAGAAAGAAGTAAAAATATCCCTACTCATAGATGATATAATCTTATATGTAGAAAATTCTAAAGAATCGACCAAGATAACCTATTAGAGCTAGTAATCATGCTCAGCAAGGTTGCAGGATACAAGTTAAACACACATACAAAAAATGAGCAAAGGAAGAAAAAGAGAGACAGAGACAAACCAAGGAACAGACTCCTAGCTATAGAGAACAAACTGATGTTTACCAGAAGGGAGGGCAGGAGGAGGGATGGGTGAAATAGGCGAAGGGATTAAGGAGTACACTTGTGATGAGCACAGGGTGTTGTATGGAATTGTTGAATCACTACGTTGTACACCTGAAGCTACTCTAACACTGTGTGTTAACTATACTGGAATTTAAAATAAAATAAAATTTAAAAAATCAATTGTATTACTATACACAAACCATGGACATCCTGAAAATTAAATTAAGAAAACAATTCCAGGGGTGCCTGGGTGGCTCAGTACGTTGAGCATCTGACTTCGGCTCAGGTCATGATCTCACAGTTCATGGGTTCGAGCCCCGCGTCGGGCTCTGTGCTGACTGCTCAGAGCCTGGAGCCTGCTTCGGATTCTGTGTCTCCCTCTCTCTCTGCCCCTCCCTCGCTCATGTTCGCTCTCTCTGTCTCTCTCTCTCTCTCTCTCTCTCTCTCTGTCAAAAATAAATAAACATTAAAAAAATTTTTTAAAAATAAATAAAAAAATAAAGAAAGAAAACAATTCCATTCATAATGAAGTAATAAAATAGGAATAAATTTAACAAAAGAAGTGCAACACTTGCACACTGAAAACTATAAAACATTATCGAACAAAATAAAAGAAGACCTAACTAAATGTAAAGACATTCTTTGGGTATGAATTAGAAGACATAACGTTGTCGGGGTACCTGGGTGGCTCAGTTGGATAAGCGGCCGAGTTCAGCTCAGGTCATTGATCTCAACATTCATGAACTCAAGCACTGCGTGGGGCTCTGTGCTGACAACTCGGAGCCTGGAGCCTGCTTCAGATTCTGTCTCCCTCTCTCTCTGCACCTCCCCCACTTGCACTCTCTCTCAAAAATAAACAAATATTTTCTAAAAATTTTAAAAAGAAGAAATAACATTGCCAAGATGTCAATAGTCCCCAGATTAATTAATTTGAATCAAACAGATGCACTGCAAGCCCCAACAAAATCCCAGCTGGCTTTTCTTTCAGAAATTGACATGCTGATTCTAAAACTCACATGGAAATGGCAAGAGACTAGGAGCTAAAACTATAAAAACTAAAACTCTTAGAAGAAAACATAGCTATAAATTCTTGTGACCTTGGATTAGGCAACGGAGTCTTAAATTGGCCAAAAAGCACAAGTGACAAAAGAAAAAGATAAATTGGACTACATAAAAGTGTAAAGCTGTCATACTGTAAATTATACCATCTAGAACATGAAAAGACATCATGAAGAATGGGAGAAAATATTTGCAAGTCACATACCTGATAAGGGACTTAGAGCTCTTACAACTAACTTAATAACAAAAAGACAAATAGCCCAATTAAAAGTGGAAAAAAGATTTGAAAAGACAGTGCTCTGTATAAATGGCCAATAAGTACATGAAAAGATGTTCAGCATCATTAGCCACCCAGAAAATGCAAATAAAAACTATAAAGAGATACCATTTCACATCCACTAGAATGGCTACAATAAAAAAAGATAACAACAAGCGTTGGCAAGGATGTGCAGAAATTGGAATGCTTATATGCTACTGGCAGAGATGTATAATGACGGTGACACTTTGGAAACTGGTCTGGCACTTTCTTAAAAGGTTACACATAGTTATCATAAGACCTAATAACTCCACTCCCAGGTATATATAGCCAAGAGAAATGAAAACATATCCACTCAAAAAGGTGTATACAAATGTTCATGACAACACTATTCACAATAGCCAAAAGGTGGAAACAACTCATATGTCCGTCAACTGATAAATGGATAAAGAAATTTAATATATCTATACCATGAAATATTATTCAGCCATAAAAAGAATAAACCTTAAGGACATTAAGCAAAGTGAAATAAGCCAGACAAAAAAGGCCACACGTTATATGATTCCATTTATATGAAGTGCCCAGAATAGCAAAATCCATAGACAGAGAGAAAATTAGTAGTTGCCAAGGCCTGGGAGGGGCTAGGACAGGGCCTGGTATGGGACTGCTAATGTGTAAGAAATGTCTTTTTGGTGTGATGAAAATATTCTGGAATTGGATAGTGGTAATGGTTGTACCACTTTTTGAATATACTAAAACCACTGAATTTTATACTTCAAAAGAGTATATTTTATGCTATATGAATTATACTGCAATAAAAAATGGAAAAAAGTTTTCTTGGGGAGATCACTCTGATTTTTGGTATGTAACTCAGAAGGAACTCATGGAATTATGTCACACGTTATAATAAAACTTTTCAACTCTCATCTTCTTATTTCTATGAACAAGATTTCTCAGTCCTTATGTATATAAAGAAGGAAAACTAGAAATGGAATAGATGCTGAGTACTGTCTTTCTAGCAAAAAGCAATATTTATTCATGGATACCTGAAAAAAATCCCATCCATTTCATTAAGAGATGCACTTAAATAAAAGTTTACTTTTACGTGGTAATCTTGTCAAAAATGCATAAAGTCAATCTGATTGTGAAAAACATCACACAACCCTAAATTGAGGGACATTCTACAAAGTAGCTTGCCAGTATCTTTAAAAAAAGGTGTCAAGGTCATGAAAGACTGAGAAAGACTAAAGAACTGTTACAGACTGAAAGGGATTAAGGAGATATGACAACTCAATCCCATATGGGATCCTGGATTAGATCCTGGAACAGAAAACAAACAAACAAACAAACAAACATCAGTGGAAAGGCTGGGAAAATCTGAATAAACTCTGCTGTTTAGTGCAACAGACTGAATGTGTCCACCCCAAAATTAGTATATTGAAATCTAACCCCCAACGTGATGGTATTAAGAGGTAAGGACTTTGGTAGATAATTAGGTCAGGAGAGTGGAGCCTCCACGAATGGGATTAGTGCCTTTATAAAGGGGACTCCAGAGAGCTCTCTCTCCCTGTTTCTGCCATGTGATGGCAGTCCGCAACCCAGAAATGGGCCCTCACCTTACCATGCTGACACCCATTTCTCAGACCTCCAGCCTCCAGAACTATGAGAAATAAATTTCTGTTGCTTATAAACCATCCAGTCTGTGGTACTTAGTTACAGCAACCTGAACTAAGTCAGTATTTAGTCAGTATTATGTGCCAATGTTAATTTCCTGGTTTTGATCACTGTACTATGGTTAAGTCCGTTAACATTACGGAAGACAGGTGAAAGGTATATAGGAACTCTCTGTACTGTTTTTTTCAACTTTCACATAAATCTACAATTACTTCAAAATAAAAAGAAAATCACAGGGGATTCTCGGGCAAAAATGTTTGATGACTATTGAGTTACATGAGTCACAGCACCCATGAGACTAAAGCAAACCAGTGCAACTCTTCCTGGTTCTGAGACCTGAGAGAAATTTCTCCCCCGGTGTCCTCACCGCGCACTGATGTGATCAAGTCCTTAGCATCCTTTTGCAGGAAACAGCAACAAGTAGGGCTCATTTTTCTTTCTGCAAGTCTACATTGTGCACTGAGAGGATGCTTACATCTCTCTCAAGTGCAGCGGCTCAATTTATTTATTTATTTTTAAAAGAGTGCTCTTCCTGATTACAAAAGTTCTGGAAAACAAAGGTAACTACAAACAAGAAGATAAAAATGCCTGCAATTGCACACTACAATGAGTACGTCGGGCTATTTCCTCCTAGTCTTTTTCCATGCATACATACACGATTTGTTGGGGGGGGGGCAGTTCTTTTAATAAAAATATGAATCATCCCAACGTAACTGTAAACTACTTTTCTTTATAATTACAATAAAAGACCATCTCTCCACATCATGACGTTTTTCTCCTACATTTTAAGTCACAAGATAAAATTCCTTTGTGTGGAAGCACCAAAACTGATGTTACTGACCCCCTATTACTGGATTTTATGCTCATCAACCCTACAGGGCCAGGGGCCCTGTCTCTGCCAGAATCTCTGCATGCAGGCTAGGCGATGAGACCAAGCCAAATGAACCAAGAAACACTGATGGCTAATTGATAAGAAGATAGGGTTTCTGCTCTTCCAAAATATAAGCAAGCCTCAGAATGTTGCTTCCTAGTGGATGATGGTGAGCTGTGGTGCCTATCTCCCTGCACCCCTATTTAGAAAAATGTTTGAGTCTATCTCCAAATATCATATATATATAATGTTAATGTATTTATTTATATATTTAAGAACATATACTTAGGTACATATATATTGCTGGTTTACAAATTACATTAACGTACTGCATACTAATATACGAATTATGGACATTATATAATATACACAAGACCAGAAAATTATTTATAAATAGTGGATGAGTAATTTGTAAATTATAAACATACACTCCTGAGTTTGTTTAGTGTGTCTGTTTTATGTCATAAAGCATATACAGAAAATGGAAATTTAAAAGTGGTCACATAAAGAGGCAATGGAAACAGAAGTTCTAATATTTTCTTCCTTCACACACTCCACTTTGGAGATGGAGTGGGATGAATGGAGAGATCTTCAACTCTATCCATTACTTGCTTGGAAAGAAAGGCAGCATGTCACTTGTCATAACACCTTCAAACAGCTCCTGAAAGAGTCCTCAGTCAGGAAGTCTACCTCAAAGCCTCTTGGACCCCTCTAGGCATTTCAAATTGGCTCCTGCAGAGGACTGGTGACCTCTGTGCCACACGGCCGTTCGTTACCCTGCTGGTGTGTTGTCTATTGACTTTAGATTGTTGGAGCCTGTAGGCAAGAGGCGGGCCATTAATCTGTCCAGCACTTAGCATGCTGTTAGCCTTCATTGTTAGAGGCCACTGTGATTTGTAGACCAAACACTGGCCCTAGAGTCAGAAAACCTGGGTTTTGGTCCCTTCTCTGCCCCTTGCTTAGCTGTGTGACCTTGGGCAAGCCCATTCATGTCTCTGAAGGAAGCCTCAGTGTGCCATAGGAGGCAGTGTAATGAGCAGAAGAGACCTAGACCCTAGAATCAGCCAGACCGGGCTCAAATCTCAGCCCTGCCATTGGGTGCTCTATAATCCGGGACAAGCTCAGGTTCCATGTTCTCATTTTCAACTGGGGGACAGCAGTAATACCTATCTCACAGGCTTGTGAAAAGTTCCTCGAAGAACACTCAATAAATGTTTACTGAATCCGACATTTAAAGGTAAGCAGAACTACTGAATATCAAAGTCCTCCAAAATTGGGGCACCTGGGTGGTTCGGTCAGTCAAGCGCCCAACTCTTGATCTCAGCTCAAGTCATGGTCTCATGGTTCCCAGGATCAAACCTCCATCAGGCTGGGCTCTGTGCTGGCAGCACAGAGCTTGCTTGGGATTCTCTCTCTCCCTCTCTTTCTGTCCCTCCCTCCCTCACATGTGCACATGCTCGCTCTCTCTCTCTCTCTCTCTCTCTCAAAATAAATACATAAACATTTTAAAAAGTCATCCAAAAGCATCTGTTCCAACCCCCTCACTCCACAGATGAACATACTGAGGGCAAGCCTGGGGAAGGGGGTTTGTCCAAGGCTACACCCTGAGTTCTGTCTCTTCCATAGTCAGCAAACCTGGATTCTCATTAGGGTGCTAGAATTATCTCCAGGTGGATTACCCTCAACCACCCCTTTGCTTGTAATACACATTTAATAGTTATTGTTCTACATATGAGGGAAGGAATAGGAAGGGAGGAGAAGAGCCATGACACTAAACTAAGGCCCACAGGTCGGATAAACACTTTCAGCCATTCAGAAGGAATTGGGGTGACAATAACATTCGTGATAATGGCTCACACACTAAGGACCAGGTATGACGCTAAGCTCTTTCCATATATTAATGTACTTAATCCTCACAACAGCTATATAATCCCCACTTTACAGCTGAGGAAATGGGCTCAGAAAAATTTCTCACTTGCCCATGGTTATACACTGGGAAAGCTAGGATTCCAACCTAGGTAGTCTGTCTTGGGCAGTGGTTCTCCAACTCGAGTAAGCCCTGGAATCAACGGGAGAGCTCATTCAAACACAGATGACCGGGTCCCACCTTCAGAGTTTCTGAGTAAGTAGGTCTCGGATGGGGCTCAAGAACTTCTATTTTTAATGAGTTCCCTGTTGATACTGCTGCTGCTGCTGGTAGAAGGGCCACAACTGTGCACATCAATAGTATATGATTCTACATCCAACCACCTTATTACACTACCCAGGTCACTCTCTTGCAAATTCTTCATTGACTCTTCCATAACCTTAAGATAAAACACAGATGCCTCCTTAAAACACACAGGGCATTTCATGATCTGGCCGTATTTAGCTTTCTAATCTCATCTCCTTCTGGTACCCTCCATACACCACATGTCCATCCTCCAAAGTTGTTCTTCCACTGCAGAAGGTACCAGAAGCTCTCTGTGGCTTCTGTCTGCATTTGTTATTGCTTCTCTCTAGGATGCTGCACCTTCACATGCTCCTCCTGCCAAACTTAACTAACTTCTTGTGCTTTAAGGTTAGAGGTTCGGCTCAAGCATCACTTCCTTCCAGAAACTTAACAGGATCCTACTTCCTACCCCCGCTCCAAGCTGGAATGACAGGCCTCCTTGGGGCTCCCAGTTCTCTGGCCTTCCTTCCTGCTCTCACTATACTGTACTTTTCTATATAGTGATTTCTCCTATAACCATGAGGGACCTGTTTTTATTCATATTAGTATTCCCAGCACTTGATATGTGGTAAATGTTTGTTAAATGAATGTACAAGGTTGATGGTTGGGGAACATCACAGAACCCAAATAACAATATTGAAAAACTGTTTGGTGAGGAGTGCCTGGCTGGCTTAGTCAGTAGAGCATGCAACTCTTGCTCTTGGGGTTGTAACTTTGAGCCCCACGTTGAGTGTAGAGATTACTAAAATAAAATCTTAAAAATAAATAGGAACATCTGGGTGGCTCAGTCGGTTAAACGTCCGACTTCAGCTCAGGTCATGATCTTACAGTTCACAAGTTCGAGCCCCACGTCGGGCTCTGTTTTGACAGCTCAGAGCCTGGAGCCTGCTTCGGATTCTGTGTCTCCCTCTCTTTGTGTCTCTTCCCTGCTTATTCTCATTCTCTCTCTCTCAAAAATAAATAAAACATTAAAAAATTTTTAATAAAAATAAATAAATAAAAACTATGTGGTGAAAATATAGAATCAGAAAAAGCAAACTGTCTCTTTCTGTAAGCCTGTCCCAGTGGTGCAGAATTTATCAACCATTCTTTTTCCCATTGCCTATCTCCCTTTCACTCTTTCTCTTCCTCCCCAACTCCACCTACAGTGCTGGAGATATTCTAACCATGCTCCTGGGGCTACATTTCCAGTCCTTCTGCCCCAGTCTCTGATTGCCTCCAGATTGCCATTAAAGTTGTCCCCATATGGTGTGGGGAGAGAACCTATCTCTGGCAACACTATACGACTTAGCCAACTCCAGTTTGCAGGGGTGTGCTCCCCTTCCCTCAAAAATAGGGAAAATCAGGAATGGAAGGAGAGGGCTGGGGCCGTATATCCTGGGTGACATAGATTTCAACTCTCTTTCCAGATTGTGGCTTATTCTCTTCAGGGCAGTTGTTTTCACCCTCTTAGAAGAATGGAACAGGATCATTTCTCATTATTTTTTTTTCTGACATGAAGGCAGATAATGAATGCTGGATGGCCTTGTGATTTATGAGTTCCTTGAAAAGAGGTTGCTCAGCTGAGATCTAAGAAGCATAAGGCAAGTTTAATATTTATAATTTGCTTCTCCCAATGACTCATCTCAAGTTTCATCAAGAGTTGTGGTTCAGCCAAAGCAAACAGTAGGGGGAGCTATACTTTGTAAAGTGTAACTATGAGAGCCAACCAGCTCTGGTGGAAGTTCAAAGAGTCACCTAACAAACAACAACAAGCAGCAACAACAAAAAAACTGGGAAGGAGAAAGAACCTGATTTCCAGAGTTACATTATAATATTCAAAATGACCAGTTTTTAACAAAAAATTATGAGACCTGCAAAGAAATAGACCATACCCAAGAAAAAACAGAACAACCAATAGAAACTGTCCCTGAAGAAGCCAAAATGTTGGACCTTTTAGACAAAGCTATTTTAAATATATCCAAGGAGCTAAGGGAAACCATGTCTAAAGAACTAAAGGAAAACGTGAGAATGATATCTCGATAAATAGAGAGTATCAATAAAGATGTAGAAATGATCTTTTAAAAGAACCAAATAGATATTCTGGAGTTGAGAAGTACAATAACTGATATGAAAAATTTACTAGAGAGTTTCAACAGCAGATTTGAACAGGCAGAAGAAAAAAGTCAGCAAACTTGAAGATACTGATATCCAATGTGAGAAACAGAAAGAAAAAATAAAGAAAAATGACCAGAGCCTGAGAGACTCATGGTACACCCTCAAATGTACCAACATATACATAATGGAAGTCTCCAAAGAAAAGGACAAAGAAGCAGGAAGAATATTTGAGGACATAATAGCCAAATCCTCCCCAAACTTGATGAAAAATATTCATCTACATATCCAAAAAGTTCAACTAACTCTACATAGGATAAACTCAAAAAGGTCTGCACCTAGACAAATCATAAGCACACTGTCAAAAGCCAAAGGCAAGGAGAGAATCTTGAAAACAGCAAGAGAGAAATCAGTCATCACATACAAAGTATCCTCAATAAGATTAACAGCTGATTTCTCATCAGAAACAGGGAGGTATGAAGGCAGTAGGATGATATATTCAAAGTGTTGAAAGGCAAAAGTTGTCAACCAAGAATTCTATATCCAGGAAAAATTATCCTTACAAATGAAGGAGACTATTATTCAGCCACACACACACACACACACACACACACACACACACACACAAAGAATAAAATTTTGCCATTTCCAACAACGTGAATAGACCTTGAGGGCTTTATACTAAGTGAAATAAATTAGAGAAAGGCAAATATCATAGGATCTCACTTATATGTAGAACCAAAAACACTAACCCAAGCTCACAGATACAGAGAACAGATGGGTGGTTGCCTGAGGTGGGGGGAGGGGGACAAAATGGGTGAAGGAGTCAAAAGATACAAACTTCCAGTTATAAAATAAATAGGTCATGGGGTGGAATGTACAGCATGGTGACTATAGTTCATAAGGCTGTACTGCATATTTGAAAGTTGCTAAGAGAGTAGATCTTAAAATTCTTCATCACAAGAAAAAACTTTTTCTATAAGTAGGTATGGTGACAGGGGTTAACTCGACTTACTGTGGTGATCATTTTGCAATATATGCTAATGTTGAATCATGTTGTACACCTGAAGCTAATACAATATTATATGTCAATTATACCTCAATTAAAAAAAGAGGGGAAAGATGGCAAAGGGCATCCTTCAGGCTGCAATGAAAGGACATTAGATAGTAACTCAAATCCACACAAAGAAAGAGCCCCAGTGCATGTAATATTAATATTTATGGGTAAATATAAAGGTATTAATGTATTTTTGTAACTCCTTTTTTCCACCTGATTGAAAAGACAACTGCATAAAGCAATAATTATGAATCTATGTTTGTGGGCATATCATGTATAAGGATGTAATTATGATGCTCATTTTACAGATAAAGAACCAAGGCATGCCCAGACTGAGGCATGGGGAGGTAGTGAGCCTTGCCAAGGTCACACCACGGTCGAGAGGTGGAGGCCAGAAATGAACACACGTCTGCCTGATCGCAGAGCCCATGAGCTTAAACCTTTTGCTTTGCTCTGCCTCTCCACCTAGCTGCTAGAGGGAAGAAGCTCAAAACATCCCACCGAAGATGGTTCTTGAAAATAGCTTCTCCTTCATAGATTTCTATTATATTACTCACAGTGCCCCCAGCACAGGGCTAGGCACACAGCAGATACTCAATAATTCCAGTTGAACTGAGTTCACCCAGAGTGATCTACATAGTTCAGGGACCTAGGGACAAGGCAGCTTTAACAAGGGAATGGCAAGACTAAATATTATTCATTAAGTGTTTCCCATTTTACCAGGCACCATGCCAAGTGTTTGTATGCATTCAAGTTACCTAGTTTTATCCATATAAGAACCCTGAGAGTTAGGTCCTAGAACTATCTTGTCTTATAGAATGAGGAAATTGAGGCACCAAACACTTAAATAACTTAAGCAAGGTCCCACAGCTGGTAAGTGGCAGAGCCTGAATGTGACCTCCCCCGTGCTGTCTCCATTTGACCATGTCAGGAGTTCTGAGAATTTTCCAGGTATAGATACTAGTTACCAAATGAGTTGACATCTAGAGCCAGTAGTATGATTTCGGAAGTGCCAGAAAGGTACCTTCTCTCAATATCCCTTTAACAACCCTCCCACTTGCTGGCCAACGCATGAAATTCCACTGATAATGATCTATTCCTTGGGCTTAAGTTCCCGTACCCTGAAACGATGGCCTAGGGAAGAGCGCATAAGCCACTGTGATATTCCTTCCAGAGGGATGCTTTCATTGTGCCCATATAGATAGGCAACATAAGATGCCATCATGGCCAGAGAAGGGAAAAACACAGGAGCATGAGGGCCTGAGGCTGCATGAAGGAGAAAGGAACAGGTAGAGACCGGCAATAGACAAATGTCATTGTTTTGGAGAGGACCAGCCTTGGTCAAATGACAGTTATTGCTCTGCAAACATCCTCACAGACAGCACTGAATTTCTGAGAAGGAGAGTCGTTCACATGGGAGCCTTTGGAGCGAAGTTCTTCAAGGGGAGGTGGTGATGAAAACCCAGACTTGTCTGTTTATCCTGAACGTCCCTCAGTTAGCTCTGAGATGCTACTCAGCACAAACTCCTCTGAGTGCCAATACTGTTACTGCTACCTGCGAAACGACTCCTGTTTGAAAGTAAGAGGAAGGGGACTGATGAGCAGGTTGGGGGAAGGCTGGTGCAGCCTCCCGGGGAAGGGGAGGGATGGAGGTTGCAGCTGAGAGCTATGCTTTTCCACCCAGCTGCAGGGAGTAGTGTGGGGAAAGAGGTCTTGTCTGGGCTCGGTTCTGCCTTCGATGACTGTATAACCTTGAGCGAGTCGTTCTGGCTGGTTCCTTCTCTCCACAGATCTTACATGCTTTCTATATACTGATGGCTCCTGTCCCTATATCCTTACACTAAAATCTCCCGGCTGAGCTAGAGCTGTTGTCCTAGGTGGGCCAGGTTCCCCTCCAGAGAACACTTACAAAACTAAACATCCTTTAATTTCATATATCCTTCTATAAGACAAAGAATGTTGGGGCACCTGGGTGACTCAATTGGTCAAGCATCCGACTCTCAATTTCGGCTCAGATCATGAGCTCATGGTTCGTGAGATCGTGCCCCACATTGGGCTCTGTGCTGACAGCTCAGAGCCTGCTTGGGATTCCCCCTTTCCTTTTCTCTCTCTGCCCCTCCCTGCTCGCTAGCTCTCTCTCTCAAAATAAACAAACAAAAAAAAACATTTAAAACAAAGACAAAGAATGTTCCCTACAGTCTGACCTTGGAATCTGTTCTCTTTGCTATGCCATGTTTTAATTCCGGGGTCACACTTCAGAGCTATGTGACCTGGAATAATGCACCTGAGCCTCAGTTTCCTGGTCTATAAAATGGGAATGTAATCTTGCTTGCCTGCGCCTTAAGCCCTGCGCCTGGCACATACTGAGCGCTCAAAACGTGCATGTAAAAGTGAATAAATGAACAATGGTTGGATTTGATTCCCAAATTTATGTTTTTGTATCAGCAGAAGATTGGGCCCTTTCTCTATTTGGGGGATATTTAAATAAAATGAAAGCCAAATAAAGCTTTAGAAATGCTGGGTAAAGCCTTCAGCCTTCTCATCTACATTATAAGCCATCCCAGGGACCCGTCCCTAAACTGGCAAAGGCACACGTGCCACCTGGTACTTCATAAATGTTCTCTACCGCTGCCAGGGTGGAGCAGAGAGACTGGCACCACGTGACAGGAGACTCAGTGTGGTCTATTTGGTGGGATTTCTGGGCTATTTGGACTGGTCCACCCCACACCCTGTTTTCCCAATCACGTCTTTCCTGAAGCCTGAAATGTCCACATTGTCGTCTGAGGAAACTTAATACAAAACTATCTACCCTATCAGGCGCCTGGGTGGCTCAGTCGGTTAAGCGTCTGGCTTCGGCTCAGGTCATGATCTCGTGGTCTGTGAGTTCGAGCCCCACGTCGGGCTCTGTGCAGACAGCTCAGAGCCTGGAGCCTGCTTCCGATGCTGTGTTTCCCTCTCTCTCTGCCCTCCCCCACTCACGTTTTCTCTCTCTCTCTCAAAAATAGACATTGAAAAAAAACCATCTACCCTATCAGCTCTCATCCTAGCACTGTGGCCTCTACCCAGGAGGCTTTTTGTCCCCTTAGAGTCTTGTTAATATGCACATGTGCCTGTGATGCCCCAGGCTCTTACCAACTAACCTCCAACTTGCAGTTCAATCCTTAGCAGGACTTGACAGAGTGGGACACAAAATCAGTATGTGAGCTAGAGGGCTTGCCTCACAGCAAGAAGGCAAGTGAGGCCAAAGGAGGTGGGGAACTGGGGGCCAGAGTCTCCTCCCTGACATTGCACACAACCCTGGTGACTGTCCCTCCAGTCTGCCTAAAGCTCCGGGCAGAAATGAAATCCAGCATCTGAGCAGCCCAAGATTGGACCATCAAGTCATACCAATTTGGCCTAATGGGTGCAGAGGAGGCTAGTCTACATTATAGACCATTTTTCAAAAAGATACAGTTTTATGACTGCCCAGCCGGTACAGTAGCATGGAACTAATAGCTAACCCAAGGGCTGCCAAGCCCCAGGCCTGCCAGATCTGTTTAATGACAAGATAAGAACCATTTATAATTAGCACATTTGGTCTGTAAATGGGCCCCGCTATACTCCTAGCCAACAGTTTGTTCCCAGGGTTGCGATGAGCATGTACCCATGATGCTTACTCCATTTTTTTTTTTTTTAATTTTTTTTTCAACATTTTTTATTTATTTTTGGGACAGAGAGAGACAGAGCATGAACGGGGGAGGGGCAGAGAGAGAGGGAGACACAGAATCGGAAACAGGCTCCAGGCTCCGAGCCATCAGCCCAGAGCCTGACGCGGGGCTCGAACTCACGGACCGCGAGATCATGACCTGGATGAAGTCGGACGCTTAACCGACTGCGCCACCCAGGCGCCCCTTACTCCATTTTTAACAGGATCTCAAAGCAAACTCAATCTTTATGAAGCTTCGCCCCTAGCAGATGCTCCCAAATGCTGAGGTAGGGGCATCCAAAGCAGCGACTGAGGTTGGCTGGAGCCAGATCATCCAAAAGCAGCACTGTGGGGGAGACGAAACCCTGACCTTTGTTAGAATGAAGCATCAGCGCCCTGAAACCAGAACGGCCCCAAGCTCCCTTATCTGCTAGAAATACGCAGTCTCCCAAACATCAACTGAACACGTTTTTTTTGGTGGGCATCTAGTTGGCAGTAGGACGGAGTCAGAGATGCAACTTTCTGGTTACGTCAAACGAAACTGTTAGGAAAAGACATCCCAAGCAAGCTGGCAGGATACCCGCTTCGGTTTCCTCCCGGGAAAAGTGAATGCACAACAAGGATCCTGTGTGCGCTCTCCGGCCATGGTTACACACACTCACACACACACACAAGTCCTTTGTTGGGCTTTGAGGCAGGAAATGGGAAATTAAAAAGAAGAGCCTGAGAAGCCATTTTATTTCATTTTCAGGGGGCTTCTCACCATCCTGCAAAGGAGCCAGCCCCGAGTGATACAGACTGGAGGCCCTCTCATGGAGTCTTATTTTTCATTCCCAATATAAAGCAGAGAACTTGCAGGGCTCAGCACAGGAGAAGCTTCATCTGATGGGGAAAAGCCTGTAGGCTCTGAAAGTAACCCAGGGTTGGCCTTGCGGGTGTGGTGAATCCATGTTTTGATGAAGTGAACGCATAAAAGAGGTGAGTGTGTGCAAAAAAAAAAAAAAAATCACAGGCAAAGCTCCAAAAACACCCACTTGAGCTGGGTCTGGAGAGGCAGCCAAACAGAGAGAGGCTCGCCTTTCTCCTTTAGACTTCTTTGGCATATTTGGAGTTTGTGAGGATATGCACACAGGTAGTATGTGCTCCCCCCCACCCAAAGAGCTGGGTTCGGCAACAATGGGGGCACCAGGGGGAGCCTGGGGCTGTTTCCTCCAAAAACTGGACAAGGAGGCTTTGGATCATCAAGGGGTGAGAGGGTTGCAGACAGAGTGAAAGCTTAAAGGTACAAAGGAGCATGGTGGGTGGCAGGGGTACTAGGTACCCAGAGGAGGCCTGACGTGACTGGAAGGCCCCAGGCCAGGAGCATAGAGAGGTGAGGAAGTGAAAAAAAAAAAACCCAAACCAACAGACTGTACGTGTCAGATACTACAGGTTGTTGGCATGAGAGTGTTCCCTGCCCTGCCCTCGGGGAAAAAATGTTTGCAGACCCATGTGAGTTTAAGCGCTGCGCACCCCAACATGATGTCTGCACAGCAGTGTCACCTCTGGGAAATACATCTCTTGTCTTCAGAGATCCGTATGAGTCCTAGGGAACCTGGTTGAGGTTGTTTCTCAGATGAAATACAGTAAGCCGGGACAGCTGTGCCTGACATTTCCTGAGCAAAGCAAGGGGGGCTGTGCCTGGCTCTGCCTTGTCTGGGAGGGGAAACATTCCGGAAGGAGCCCGCACTCCCAGCCCCTGCTGGGCCTCCCTGCTTCCACTCTGCTCTCTCGGCCCCAGAGTTGGGAGCCCTCACAAATGTGTTGGGCTGAAGGTTGCAGATAAACCCTGGATGTGGTTTTTTTCCAAGCGCCATCCAGGGCAACCTTCTCACACGTAGCCTCTTGTCCCCAGCCCGTTGGCAATGACCTAGGCCTGACCCCCCCACCCCTGCCCCCCGAAGCAAAGGCTGGCTGGTTTCTGGAGAAGTGTTAGGACCAGGGGAGCATGGGAGCCAGGGCTCTCCCCGGAGCCCAGCAAATCCAGTGCTCTCTGTCCCAGCTTGTGGGGTCTGCACGTGGGGAGTTAAAATGCAGGCTTAGTCCCCCACTCCACACCTGCGGAGGGACAGCAGGCCTGGTGTGCCCCCGATGGCTGGCATACAGGGGCCTCATTCACAATTCACTGCGTTTCAAGGGGCCTTGCCTATCACAGGCCACTCTTCCACAGGGCCTCCTTCCTACGAGTTCCTCCTGCTCACGGTCAAGCTGCTCTAATCTTACAGATAGGCCTGAACCTCCTTCC
The DNA here is from genome assembly GCF_046562875.1 of Panthera onca. NCBI lineage: Eukaryota > Metazoa > Chordata > Mammalia > Carnivora > Felidae > Panthera > Panthera onca. Next base: position 18,109,671 of record NC_138357.1, on the reverse strand, counting down.
CTCAGCACATTTTTTAGGAAGGGTGTTTTTTTCTTCTTCTCCCTCTCTCTCTCTCTCTTTTTTTATCATCATCAAAATATATTCACAAAACACCCACATCTCTGTCCACACTATAAATCAGGGTGGGGAGCCTCTGGCCCACAGCCCAGATCTGGCCCTCAGCTTGATTCATCTGGCATGTGGGGGATACTGTACTGGCTGCTACAGCTGCAACCCAGAGAATAATGCCTGCCTCCCTCCCTGCCTCCCACCCCCTGGACCGCCGGGGCGGCCCATTCCAAAGGGAGCCTCGAAAATCGCCGGACTCAGATGGGGGTGGGGGGGTGGCTCCTGTGGCTCCTTCAGTTGTTATTCAACAGGAAGCGGGACTAGGGAGCCAGGGAGGTGATTTTCATAATGACAAAAGTCAATGTTTAGCGGCCACTTTGCGAAATTTTCAGGACTGACCTAACAAGGCACCGGCACCTACATTTTCTCATTTAGCCTTCCCAACCCTTTTGCGCCAAAGAACTCTTGTTTTCCTCTGGAGGGTAGGAAGCAGGGGCTCAGGAACTGGCCTGGCCCCACAGCTAGGAAGCGGCCCAGCTGGGAATGAAACTCGGCCGGCTTACATCAGCGCCTTCGCGGCCATTCGGCACTGCTGTCTGCTGTATCGCTGCTCCGCACTTGTTCTCACGGTTCTGGAGTCCCCTCTTTCCTGGTCTCGGTGACGTCTGCAGTCACCATGTGGTAGTTCGGGGGGGGGGGGGGCAGTAAACTCGACTCCAGTCACTTCAGTGTGGCAATCTCTGCTCTACACAGTTACAGCACAAACAAGCAAACAAAACCTAAGGGTAGAGAGGATGTTTAATGGGCTACTTGTAATTTTAAAAGGCAGTGAAACTCTTCTCCAGTCCAGACCCGCAAAGAAATAGGAGGATATTAGGGGAGTTGATCACAAAGATTCCCTCTTACTATTTGTCTAGATAGGTGAGGAAAGGTGTAATGGGGGTGGGGGAGGGAGGGGGAGAGGGGAAGAGAGAGAGGGAGGGAGAGGGGGAGGAGAGGGAAGGAAAGGAAGAGAAGCCCAGTAAGCCCTCTTGTACTTTCCGAGAGAGACCTCTTCAAAGCCTCCCATGGTATCTCAATGCCCCAAAGAACCCCTGGAACCTTTTACCACCTCAAAGACTGTGTTGGGAGGGCATCTCCGAGCAGCTGAGCCGGAGCCCGGAGTTTACGCCCCAATAAAGTAGAGCACGTCTCTGGGTACCAAGAAAGATGTTACAAGTCCAGAAATACCCAGCAGTTGAATGGTTAAAGACAAAAAGGGAGCAGGGGGTAAGTTCCAAGCCCCCAGTGTCAGACCATCTGTCTACCTTAAAAAAAAAAAAAAAGAAATATAAGCTTTTGCCTGATGTGAAATCTGCAAATACCAATGGACCCACAAATACCCTTTGCTGACACTCCAAGGCAGCGGACAACTGCTTGGGTTTAGGAAAAACCGGGGGAACTCTAGACTGATCCAGGAAAGAGGAGGCAGCTGCTTGGTGACAGAGCCCCAGAGCCCCCATGACTCCTGCTTCTTAAGGCCCAAGTGACCAGAGATATAGAATAAAAGACAGAGTTGGCTGAGCCCCTAACCCCGCAGACAGGGTGGTCCCAGAATCCGACAGCTGGTACTAACAGCCCTGGCAGCGTGACACTCCAAATGAGTACATCTCGTCCTCCCAAGATCCTTGGAAATGGAAGCTTCGCTATGCTCATTAGTGAGAAGGCTCTGGCGCCCTCCAACCCATTTGTATCTCTACATCCTCTCTCTAAACATTTGTTGTCTGCAGGCACAGCTGCAGGCTCCTAAAAGCCACGGCCTCAGACCTCCGGGAGACCCCACAGGAAGGAGTCAAGGTGAGCATAATGAACCTGAAGGGCATCCTGTCAGAGTCCCACAAGCAAGTGGTCTTGCAGATCTGGCCACGGAAAACACAAGGCTCTGTTTGCAGAACCTGCTTGTATCTTGCCCTGCGTGGCAGTCCAGAAGCCAGCTAACTCGGAGGAGTTTGATTCTACCCAGAGAGAAGTGTATAAAAACTGCAAGACTCTAAGGAAGTAAATCAAAATAACAGTGCATCTAGCAGCCTGGTGACCTATTTCCTGAATTGGATGTTGGAATCGCCTTCCCACAGCACAGCCAATTGTGATGTGTTAGTATCTTCATGCAGCGCAGCCCTCTGGCTTGGAGGCTCTGCCCCGTTGCTTCCCAAGGAAATTCCACTGCAGGCAATGTTATGATTAGTGGACTAATAACACTTGTCGTTGGAACACTCCAGACAAAGCTGCAGTGTGGACTGGCCTCCAAGTCCCTTAATCACCTATTTCATCATCTCGACACTGGAGCCCTGGCAATGGGGATGGGCTTGTGGATCCCAATAATTAACCAGGGGGACAGCTGCTTGCTTGCATGGGGATCTCCCTTCCCTCCATTCATAATCCCAAGCCGATCTGGGGTGTTAACCGGTGTGGTTGCCATGTCCAATACTGGATGACAGTTAGAAAAAGAGATGCTGCGGGGCACCTGGGTGGCTCAGTCAGTCGAGCGTCCAGCTTGGGCTCAGGTCATGATCTCGCGGTTCGTGAGTTCGAGCCCCGCGTCGGGCTCTGTGCTGACAGCTCGGAGCCTGCTTCGGATTCTGCGTCTCCCTCTCTCTCTCTGTCCCTCCTCCGCTTGTGCTCTGTCTCTCTCTGTCTCTCAAAAATGAATACATGTAAAAAAATTTTTTTAAGAAAAAGAGATGCCGCAGGCTAATTCTGAAGCAAGCCACCTGCCTGTTCACTCCTGACATTCAGGCACACACATTTGCCTTGTGATTAGCTTGCTGGGGTTCTGGGCAGGGGCCAGGGGAGAGTCCGGGAAATGTGTGTGTGCTAATGGGCCCCACCACCTGATTGGGAGCGCTGCCAATTCCCAACACTATAATGGCAGCTCCTTCACTCCTCCCCCTGACTTTGCATGGGGCCATGGGGGGAGGGGACACGGAGTCTCTAATCACACCAAGGCCTCTGAAGGAGCCAGTTCCGTCTATGGGAAATGAGGCAGGGGGTCGGGGGCGGGGGGGGGGGGTGGGGGGACAGTCTACTCCACTCCTTCATCTGGTCCCTTTTGATGGGGCTTCAAATCAAATCAGTTCATTAGCTGAAGGCAGATGCTTCCAGTCTCTGAATGAGCTGATTTAGAAGTGAACATGTATAAAAAGGCAATACAATAACATAGACAAGCAGGGGAGAGGGAGGCTGATACAATCATAGAGGGAGGAAAAGGATCTCCCGGGACTTACTGATTTCTCAGAACTGCTGACTAGCCTCAGACCAGCGAACTTCACTTCCTTTCTAACCCTGAGAGCCATAGGGGCTTCTTGGACACACGTTTGAGGGAAGAAATAAGCGTATAAAAATAAAAAAAAAACATATGAAGGGAAAACTAAGTGGGGGGGGGGGTAAGTAGAGAGAGCAAGACAGAGAGGGTGAGAAAAAAGAAAATTAAAAAAAAAGGGGAAAGGTCAATTATTGTTGGAAGGTAGAGTGCTAACGGCAACATCTACAGGCCCTTCGCAGAAGCACCGGAGCTCTGGGGTGCCTGAAGCTGGCTTCAGGGAGAAGTACTTTCCCAGTGCACGGTATTTGATTATTTGGAACACATCAGCGGTTCTCCCGATAACAAGACACAAGGCAGGCAATCCTTGGCAGTTTTCTTCCCACAAACGCACTCGTCGTCCAAGGTTCCTGACATAACTACACTATTCATGGGGTTCCCAGGATGAGATGGCTGCCCGCAAGCCAACTGGGCAAACCCCAGGTGTCCACACCCCCATCCCAGACCTAGGTACCAAGACAGAATGGCTTTTGTCCTCTCCTCCACCCTCCCTGAGAAGTATAAGCTGCCTGGGTGACCAGATAGCTCATGGAGCAGAGGCTCAAATATTCTCTGGGAAAGTCCCACCCCCATCCCTTTCCCACTGACCTTTCCAAAATTCATTTGGCTTTGTTTTAGGCTCTACAAGTTATGAAAGTTAGCTTCCAGGGGAGCTAGAGATGAGGCATTCCCAATGTGGGATTTAGACCTCTGTTAATTTCCACCCAACTGCCAGAGTATAGTTTGGGGGCTGCTTCTCCCTCATATCTAGACAATGACGCAAAACCTGTTGATTTGTTTAGACACAAATTGTCCCTTAGCAGGACAGATGGTATTCAACAGAATGGAATAATTAGGAGATTTAAGCAAAATAATTATGTGGGAAAATATAGCTGGAGTCAAGCGTGCCTGGTAATCTATCTATATGAAGAATTCATTTTTTAAATGTGCATAAAAATTGTCATTCTAGATTCCATTGCCTTGTTACCCTGAAGTAAAACAATACTTTATCGATGAGAGATGTTTCATATCATGCTGTTAAAGACAAACACGATTTTTTAAGAATCGTGGGAACAGTGACATGAAACGTTCAGTTTATTTTCATCTCTTCCTGGGGAAACTGAAGTTCCTGGTGAAACAACTTTATGAGGCAACGGCTTAATTACACTAAATGGTTTTTGAAAAATAACACCGTGGGGTGGGGGTCGGGGGTGGCAGGAGCCACCTTGTTAAGTTGCTGTTTTGACGTTGAGCTGCCTTTGGCTTTCCATAGCTCGGGGTCCAAGAGATGGGACTCTTTTCTGAAACATACATTTCTTTAAAGGAAAGCTTCGTGTCTAATGCTCTTTACTAGGCACACGTTAAGTCCTCGGCCCACACAAGGGAGGATGAAAGGGCCTGCCCGAAACATTTAATCTTGAGACAGCTGACTCCTGGAGCAAACAGGAGGCCAAACTGCTTCTTGCCTCCCCCATGGCCAGTGCCACCAAGCTGTCTTTCACTTGTGTGATCTGACAAAGGCAACGAACGTGATTTGGGCCTAGCACCTTGATGGCGTACCCAGCCAGAAGGACAAGTGCAATAATACCCGCCCAGTTCAAAAGGTCTGGGGCCAGGGGAAAGAGTGGACTTTGAATTCATTGCATTTGGGATATTTGCGTTTTATTTAAGCGAGGCATCGGGTCTTGATCTCCAAAAGTCATTCCAACTTTACAATTCTGGAATTTCTTGCCATTATCTACCAAAGCTGAACACGCACAACCTCGGACTCAGTAATTCTGAGTGTACTCAGAATTATAATTATAATTATTTTATAAATATTTTATAAATATTTATAAAAATTCTGAATACACTCAGAATTACTAGGCCAGCGTGCTAATATCAGTCCAATATACTCAACAGAAATGCACGTGTGCATGCTCCAAGACACATGCACAGAAATATTTATAAGAGCCAACACTGATAATAACTCAAAGGCACAGCAAGAGTAGAATGGATAGACACTGAGACAGTCATTCGGTGGAATACTATACAGCAATGAGAATGAATGGTCTACAGCTATAAGCAAACGTGTATATAAATCTCACAAGGGCAATGACGAGCAAATCGGCCAGACACAAAAAGAGCCCAGACCTGTATGGTTCCATTTAAATAAAGCTCAAGCACAGGCAAAGCTGGTCTATGCCGTGAGAGGTCAGGACAGTGGTTAGTGTTGACAGGGAGTGGCTGGGAGAGATGAGGAGGTGTGGTAGGTTGCACGGTGGCCCCCCAAAAGATATATCCACATTCCAGAACGTGTGAATGTGAACTTCTGCAGGGAAAAGGGTGTCTTTGCAGACGTAATTAAATTAAGGATCTCAAGATGAGATCATCCTGGATTATCTGGCTGAGCCCTCAGTGACAAGCGTCCTTATAAGAGGTAGAAGAGGAGAAGACAGAGAAGAGGGGTAAAAAGGAGAAGGGCCCTGTGAAGACAGAGGCAGAGATTCAGAGTGATGCAGCCTGAAGCCAAGGAAGGTCTGAAACCATCAGAGTTGGACGAGGCAAGGAAGAATTCTCCCCTAGATTCCCCAGACGGAGCATGGCTTTGCTGCCACCTTGATTTCAGACTGCTGGCTTCCAGAACTGTGAAAGAAACATTTCTATTGTTGTAAGCCATGGAATCTGTGGTAATTTGTCATGGCAGCCCTAGGAAACTAATACGGGAAAGGTGTTCTCTTTCTCGATTGGGGTGCTTGGTTACATGGGTAAGTTCACTTTGTAAAAATCCATCCCGTTGCACACTAATAATTTGTGCACTTTTTTACGTGTGTATTATACTTCAATAAGTCATTCCCTTAAAAAAAATCTATGATTCAATAATCTAGGTTCCAGTTACCCACCATTTTGAGTAAAGAGAGGCTGGCTTTATGAGGTTTCGTTGTTTAATATTCAAGCCTCGCTTCACAACAGGAAGGAAGGCATTTCACCAAATCAAAAAGTATGCCCCTAACAAATGTATACTCATAGTCTTTCTTTCCACTGAAGCATGGTGAGGGAACTTTGGAAGACACGAGGTCAGAATATCCAGCAGATATCCATTTTCAGATTTTCCTTTTTCATTGAAGTAGGTGGCAGGAGAGTTAAGGGATAACAAATCTCCAGGACTGGAACTGTCTGGAAGTTTGGGGTAATGATAGAAAGACCAATACCTTACTTCTGCTCAGGGTGGGTCAGCTGTAAGCCTTTTGTGATCAACAACAAGAAGCAGCCAAACCGTAACTCCACCTCATCTGGAAATTTTGCAGTGGGCGGGAGAAGCGTGGCATGTAGTTCGTGTGTTGTTGAGAGTGACACTTAAAGACAGTTCCCTCGGTCTTGAAAAACAAACAAACAAACACACAGACAAAAACCACACTTGGCAGCTTACAAACAGCGAACCAGTGGAGGTTTCAGATTTTTCCCAAAAGAATGAGATGCCTCCAAAACAAGCGTGTTTTCCAGTTTCCACCCTCTCCGACCCCCGGCGAGGATTTTGAACATGCACTCCCCTCACGCTGGCTTTGAAGAAGTCAGTACTTGCCAGGACTGTGGACTCAAGACAAAAGCCAAGTGCAGATGGAAGGGACTGTGGAGAGCAGGCCCAGATTCCCTCGGCAGGGATTAGTGAGGAACAAAGCTGGCAGGGTGGGGATTTCGGTCACAGGTGCAGAGAGGCGTAGGGCAGGGGATGGGGTGCCAGGGAAGGCCCTCTTCCGTCCTCATGAAAGTCAGCTTTCACACATGTCTACTTAAAGGGGGCCACGGCTGCCTAAATCCAGTTACTGATCTCTAGTTCGAGGACACCTCGTGACTGAAGGTGAGCAGACAGGCCTACTGTGTCCTCCATCAGGGAGCAGCCCCTCGCCCATTAGCCCTGCTAAGGCACCTACAATATGGGACTGTGGCCACACGGTCTGGGGTATGCAGTGTGAGGCAAAGACAACGTGGTCTTCTTCCAACCCTGAGAGGGGTTTTGAAGTCCACAGTGGGAATAAACAAAGTTTTCGCGACGGTTTGGGTGCTGACTTCCTTAAGGGGCCAGATCAGGTTAAAATTGATGACTTCTCCAGGTTCCCTCCTGCACTCAAATCCTCACATGCGCGTGCTCTGTTCTGCGTGGAAGAAACAGCAAGGGCCGAGCCCTCCGTTTCTGTTGTCACCTTTGAGCTGCTGCCATCTACACGTAGCTGTGAATGCAAAGGAAAATGAAAGAGAGAGAGAAAAAAGAAAAGTGAAGACAGAACTGAATGGCACATGTTCCAAATTAGGCCACTACGGGATGGCCACAACAGTGACTTCTTCGGCAAGAAGAAAAACTTCACTCAAGGATTTGTTTGAGGGGAAAATGTGAAATAAGGGGCGAAAAAGAAGAAAATGCCTACCTAGGAGATACCAAAAGAAAGGCAATGTTCATGAGACCAGATAACAACTAACTGATTTGAAAAGAAGTCACAACATAAATATAACACTGTAGGTTTACTACAGTGGGATTTTAAAAAATTAATTAAAAAAACATTAGCTAATGTGAAATCCTGAGACTTGACTGTAACATATATTGCATGTTTTTTTCCTAATTCAGTTTCGTCTGTATGGCATTCCGGCCAAATGTTCTAACCAAAACCCCTGAGGACAGACTGAACATGAGACAATAGTTCATAATTCAATTCCATCAGCATTCACTGAATGCTTAGTACGTGCTCAACATTCTGTGTAGTGCTGCGGGCAATGTGTAGGAAGCAGACAACACGGGTGATGCCTGCAAGAAGTTTGCCATTTTGTTGGGGGAGAGAAGACTTCCAAACATAGAACAGTGCAAACAATTAAATTAGAAAATAAAGGCCAAAATAAAGAACCAAGAGAAACATACTTCAGGGCAAAGATGCATGGTTCGGGCAAGAACGGGCAATTCAACACCACAAAAATGCCAAAGATCGTAAGGAGTGGTCCACCGGATACAAATAAGGGAGACTCCTGGGCTGTAGGAAGGGCCAATGTCACGCTCTGAAACTGACAGTAATGAGAAAACTCTCAACTGTTGGTGCTGTTGAGACCAGGGTACTGTCTCCAAATCGACAAAAGACTAAGAACGGCTTCTAAACTCTCTACCATAAGGTGTCAATTTAAAAGGCTAACTGATGCAAAATCGGTCATCTTGATGTGGTAGTGACAAAAGTCTTTGGTAACTGTGTGTGGATACTACCTAAGAAAACCTGGATCAGAAGAAGTTGTTGGTAAGTGCGCGGCACTGTTTACAGAAGCAGACCTAAGTTCTTCGGGCCATCACAAAGGTAGGTTTTAGGTCAAAACAGAGGAGACAATCCAGATACTACTCTCTCTCTCCTCCCTTGGTTATGATTCCCCAAAACGTAGTGGTTCTTTAGAGTCAGACCGAGTGACCCCACCATGTATTTTACCCACATGGCCTCACCTCACTTCTCCAAGTCTCAGTTTCCTCAAATGGAAATAATCATAATAGTACCTACCCCCACTGGATTCTGATGAGGAGTCAATTAGGTTATATGTGTGGAGTGCTTAGCACAGGGCTTGCCATATGGCAGGAGCACAGTAAAAGTTTGCTATTGTTTTCCTTAATCATAATAACCTCCTGATTGCCACCAAGGGCTAGATAAATTCATAGTTAAGAGTCTGGGATTCGGACTCAGATTAGAGTCTAAATCCAGTGCTCTGCTATTTACTATGTAACTGTGGGAAAATTAGGCTGATTATTATTATTATTATTATTATTATTATTATTATTATTATTTGCCATTGTGGCTATTATTACTACCATCTTCGTTTCCCAGGTACCCTAAGAGTGGGAAAGGAAGTTAGAAGACACAAGTATTCCAGGCACTGGAAAGGCCAACCTTCCACTGTCAATGAATAAACTGCTCTTCTGAATTACAGTCTCCTCTGAGTCCAGTTAGATCAGTCTTCCAGAGTCCCCATGGATGATCTGGGATTTCCTGTCTCAGCGACCAGCCAGCCTCTTTTGTCACCATCTACCCCGCTGAATAAGAAAGGTTTGGGCCCACAAGGCTGCAAGTCCAGAGTGAATACTGGGATTACTGTGGCCATAGCTCCTTTTTCCTGCTCTCCTCCCCGAGTTGACTATGTCCTCAAGTTCACGGGAGACCACGTGGCACTTTCCGACCTCACCTCCACACAGGACAGCAGATTAGAAGGATACTGACCTCTTAACACTGAGGAAACTCTCCTAGAAGCCCACAGAGAACATTCTTTCCTCTCTCGTTGATACGAACTGGGTCATGTGCCCATTCCCAAATGAATCGTCATAGCCAGGTAGATCTGAGACACCCGGGGGCACAGCATTACCAAGATTGGCTTAGATTACTTAGGCTCCACCCAGTGAAACTGGAAGCAATCCTCGAAACTACACTTGTGGTGAACAATGTGAGAGAGGTAGAATCGATGGTAGGATATCAACCCACAATGGACCACCATTTTAAGCATAGGATATCCGTGCTCCCTAATGCTAGAGATAATGAAAAATAACCCTACCACAAATAATTGGCCACTCCCCGAAAGCTAGTTGAAGTTAAGGTCTACCCCAGTGACCTCTTTGGAACTATAGTCATATCCGGAGTAACAGGAATGTCACTGCCTGGAAAAACAGGGTCCTTTTCTAAAATGGGCTTTCCCTTCTGGCCAGACTTCTTGGTCCATAACGGCAGTTGATAGGATCTTTGGGAGAGGTTTCCTTGGCCTTTTGTTTGAATGTTGTGCCCCCTTTATGATTCTATACATGAAGAGGAAACCAGCCCTTTCCAGGTTTGTCAGGACCCTGATTAATGCCTCAGTAGCAAGCACGACCCAAGCCACAGTGAGCCCAGTTCCTTCCTTTCCCAGAAGGAAGCTAACATGGCTCTCCCTTTGTTTGAAGGTGCTGGGTGAAAAAACACTCACTGCAGGTTCAGAAGGAGCTAAGGAGGCCCGAAAATCAGTTTCCCTCCTCACCTCCCTAATGTTTGTGTTGAATTTAAAATGAAGCAGCCTGAGAAACTAAGATTCACCTAAGCCAAGGTTGAAGACTCCATACACTGGCACAGCTGAGGCTGGCCTACTTGCAGAGTTCAGCGTGACGCCCTGTTCTGGAAGGTATATAGCCATAGGCCTGTGCCACAAGGTTCCATTCCCATCGCTGGCTTCCTTTTTGACCTGTTTTTAAGTTTTCAAAACTCCCACCCCTCTTGCAGAACAGTTTTGATTCCTTGCCTGACCTCTGCCTGGTCTCCCTGGGCAGGTTGTCTTTTCTTCTGCAGCTGGCCAGGCTGGCTGGCTGCCTAACTGTCCCAAGAGACAGAAAGGCACCCTTTACAGCTCTCCAGTTTGGGTCCATTTTCACTGCCTCTCTGGAGTTAACATCAAGGACTTTAAAAACATCTTGGTAAATGCAGATATAGAGGGTAGATAGGATTGTGGTCGCCTTGGCCTTCGTTTTCCTTGCTGCGCACAGAGTAGGAAAATTCAGTGCTGTTTTTGGATTTGACCCAACACCTTTTCTGTCCAGAAAGCCTATGTGTGTGTGTGTGTGTGTGTGTGTGTGTGTGTGTGTATATATATATATATATATATATATATATATATATATATATATATATAATAGATGATATATCACAGTCATTGGCAAAGCTAACTAATGCCCAAACCCCACTCCTAGATCCTGGTGCCGACTGCCAGAGGTAACCATACGTTAACATTAGTGAGACATGGTGGACTGTTAAACCCATCTGCATTATTTGAGGTGAAAAGGTGGAAGTGAACAGACTTCCAAGTTTCTTGGATTAGTAGCAGTATAATTTCTTTTGGACTGTAAATACTTCGAAAGATCATATTTTCTACATTACTTGGAATTTGTTTTTCAAATCAAGTGAATATTGTATACAGAACATTGTGCTCCATGTTCAAGGGGCTATGTAGGTTTTAGTAAGGGATACATGCCATATGCTTTGGAAAAATTATAAGCAATCCAAGGTAGTATATGCTAAGTCAAAAGGAATGGTAAAGAATGGTACAGAGCAGGCTGTAAGTGTAACAGCAGCACAGAGGACTTTATCCTTAGTTGATGTATAACTAACGGCTTAAACTCATTTCTAAGCCTTGCCCTTAGGCCTTTTCAATCAGGACAATGACATGCACTGGGAGAGGTGGGGTGGAACAGCAACCATCTAGAGTTAAAGGAAACCTCTCATCAACCCGTTGCCAATAGGCACCAAGAGTGCCCTGTTCAGGTGCTTGCTTCCGGGGGCTAATATTGGACTCTCCAGGAGGCCAAAAGAGGGTCTGCCCAGGGGTTTACGTGGCAGCTTGCATTCGGATGGGGAAGGGAAGATAAATGTGGAAGAAGGTTGGAATAGTGGTGACCTGACCTCCCTGGGAAACACCCCGCTGTATTTTGAGTTGCCTGGTCACTCAGCTTAACAATCTTAAAAGAAGACATTATTTTGTTCAGTGGCTTGTAGTGAAGTTTATATTCTGCCAAGGAAGAGAAAATAAATGTCTGTGGGAGTGGGGAAATAGTGGGGACCTCCTTGGGAAATTCTCTGCTGTTCACTCAGCTTATTAATTTTTAAGAGACATTCCAAGGTCAGGAAGAGAACCCTGGCCAAAAGTCAGGAAATGTGCTGTGGGGTAGGCCATTTAGCAGAGGTAGGGAGAACATCAGCCTCTGGGAACCCACAAGGAGTATTTATAATGATGACGACACAGGTGTTACCTTTTATACCTCGTTACACTCTTCAAAGTACTTCACATTTGCTACCACAAAATCATAGAATCTTACGAGGAGGACTTGAAGACTTATCCCGGACTTTGGGAATTCTCCAGTGTGGCCTCCCACCCCAGGCAAGACGGGCACCTACAAAATTCCACTCATTGAACTTTCAAAGCAGCCCTCTGTGGAAGCCAGCTTAGTAGGTTGTAACATCTCTATCTTATAGAAAAACCAACTGAGGAACTAGAGAGTGTTGGGCCAAGATGATACAGTCAATTAATGATAAAACTGGCCTTTGACATGCTAGTCCCCAGCTCTTTCCAAGCTATCACACATCTTTTATCTTTAAGGGGATATATTCTAGTCAATCTTCTCGTCCTTACTATGTAACTTAGCAACTAACTGTTCTCAAGTTGCTTTAGAAGCTTCAAATCAACTAGAGTACAAGGTCCTTGGGGACTAAATTCACATCCCATACCACCTTTGAATCTCCATCCTCTCCCCACCTCACCACCAATGTTAGGAGTTCCTGGAAGGTATTTAACAAATGCCCAGAATGAATGGATTGAAATTCTAAAATTTCTGAGCTACTGCTTATACCTTAGCGGTATGCCAGAGTCTACTTTCCACGAGTGTATCCCCATATTTGGAAATTTCGTTTGGTTGTAGCTATTGGGATTACTTAGGCAGGTTGAAATACTCTGATATGAGGACTTAAATTGGGGGAATGTCTTGATATCTTATAGCAGATCGTCTTTCTCGATGGATGAAACAACTGACAATTACCTAGACCTGATATTGGCAAGGTGAGGATCCAACATCTTTATTCCCCCTGAAAGCCCTGGCTGGAATTCTAGAGAATAGGTTAGTCAAGTTGCCCCTTTATGGCCACTGGAATGTATTAAATGAAACACACTGTGTTCACATTAAATCTTTTTTTAAGAATTATTTTTTAAATGTTTATTTATTTATTTATTTATTTATTTATTTATTGAGAGAGAGAGAGAGAGAGAGAGAGCAAGCAAGCAGGGGAGGGGCAGACATAGAGGGAGAGTAAGAATCCCAAGCAGGGCCCACGCTGTCAGCACAGAGCCCTCCCTACACAGGGTTCGAACTCACAAACTGCGATGACCTGAGCCGAAATCAAGAGTTGGACGCTTAGCTGACCGAAACACTCAGGTGCTCCTGCTCATATTAAATCTTAATGTGAGAGGCAGTTCTAATCAGGGTTATTTGTCATGGGTTTTTGACATAAACTAGTGTCCTCCAAGAATGTTAGGCCACAATAAAGACAAGAATCAATTATGAAGAAATATCCACAGGATAGACTAGTTAGCCAGAATATGTGCTTTTTTTCTGAAGTTAAAATTCTGGACTTGGTGAGATACTTCTATTACAAAAATAGATTTTAAACTGCTGTCTATACCTGTCTGTGCCTAAACTTAAAAACAAACACACAAACTCTCTTAGGGCACCCAGGTGGCTCAGTCGGTTAAGCGTCCGATTTCAGCTCAAGTCATGATCTCACAGTTCGTGAGTTCAGGCCTCACGTCGGGCTCTGTGCTGACAGCTCGGAGCCTTGAGCCTGCTTCAGATTCTGTGTCTCTTCTCTCTCTGCCCCTCCCCGCTCCTCTCTCTCTCTCAAAAATAAACATTAAAAAACATTTTTTTAACTCTCTTTAGTTCATAATTCTTTTGATGTTGTTGACACACACAAAAGCCTTCACTCATCAGTTTCCATTCCTATCTGCCCATTGCTTTAATTCTCCTCTCCCACCAATAGAGTCTCTATTGCCATAAACATCTCTTGTTCCCACCCCCCAAGGAATCTGGAAATGGTGTTAAATAGCAATGAGTTTGCACAGTGCTGTAATTTTTATAGCTATCAGGAGCCGCCACTGCCACTCCTACACCAGAGAGGAGTTAGCTGCCCCAAAAGTCTTCCAAGAGGAGAACAATCTGGCAGATTACCCTCACCAAACACGACCCAGGCAGAAGGGGCCCAACCTGTCTGGTGAGATTCTTTCAAACACATTTTATACTATCAAGGCTTGAATTCACCAGAAATCAACAACAACAACAACAACAACAATGAAATGTATCAGGAAACGTGTAAGGTGGAGTAATATAAGTAAGATACACTTGAACGTAACTTTCTAAGCCTAAACTGCATAATAATCTTTTCCAGATCCTTTTAGTTCACGTCTTAGTCCAAAAAGAACCTTATATGGAACTGCACACATTTGGCCCAGTACAAATTTGGCCCAGACCAAGCCCCTTAGACATGTCCCACCACAAATTCATTCTGTCAACTGCAGCTTGGCTCCCACCACGGCTGGTTGCGGCTTACACACCTTATGCTGTGAATATTCTACTCTTTCTCCTCAGCCCCCACCCCCAGGCCTCTATCTCCCAACTCCCCATGCTTAGTAGATGAACTTGACAAAGGTTGCTGAAAAAAACTGAAGCTATGGGCCAGAACTCTTTTAAAGCAATTGGACATGTGAGGTATCTCCCACACCGCATGAAGACCCTTCTCTCAAGATTCTCAAAGTTATCCCTCCCTCTCTGCTTTAAAGTTCATCCCTTTCCACCTTTCTCCTTCCACATTTATCCTCTCCCTCGAGACTTGCACTGTCCTATTGGTAGCTCCCAGCCACAAGTGGCTATTTACACGTAAATGAATTAATGGGGCGCCTGGGCGGCTCAGTTGATTAAGGGTAGGACTCTGGGTTTCTGCCTGGGTCATGATCTCATGGTTTCGTGGGTTTGAGCCCCATGTAGGGTTCTGTGCTAACAGTGTGAAGCCTGCTTGGGATTCTTTCTCTCTCTCTCTCTCTCTCTCTCTCTCTCTCTCTCTCTCTGTCTCACTCTCTCTGCCCTTCCCCTGCTCACGCTGTCTCTTTCTCTCTCAAAAATAAATAAACTTAAAAAAATTTAAATGTAAATAAATTAAAATGAAATCAAATTGAAAATTCAGTTTAGCTTATTGCCTTAGCCACATTTCAAGTGCTCAGTAGCCACATGTGGCCAGTGGCTACTGTATGGTACAGCAAAGAGGCAGAATGTTTCCATAACTGCAGAATGTTCTAGTGGATAGTGATGATCAGTAGGATCCTCTGATTCCTTACCTGTCCCATGGGTTCTTCAATCTCATCACAACAACAGTACCAACTACCTACACTGGTCCACCTACCCTTGTAGCTACCAGTCTCTAAATGTAACCAAACTTTTTTTTTAATTTTTAAGTAATCTCTCCAACCAATGTGGGGCTCAAACTCACAACGCTGAGATCAACAGTCGCAAGCTCTACTGACTGAGCTAGCCACGAGCCCCTCTGTCATACTTTTAGAATGGAAATTTGCCTTCAGGACTGCATTCCTTTCCTGATCCTCTGCAATCTGACTTCTATACCTTCTTTAAGAAATGACGCCACCAAAGACTTTTGGGGTATCTGCCACCATTTTTTTTTTTCAGTCATCACCTTCTTAAAATTTCTTCTCTCTAACCTCTTTCTCTAACCTCCGGTCCCTGGCACAGCATCACTGCTGAAGTGTTGGTAAGAGGAGACAGTGAGCTTCCCTCCTTGATCATTCATTCATCCAGGATCCTTGTTATGTATCCCTCCTGTCCCCAAAGCCCTGTCCTCTTTTCTTCTTTCTGCCAGCCCTCCTCTGATGAGCTCATCTTCCCTTGTTCGCCGTTAACTATCGACCCCACGAAAATGGATTCAATCTCATGGCTCAAGACACTAATTTCTCACCTATATGCCTGGCATTACTGGGAGAGCACCCAGCATGAATGTTTATAATATCAGTGAATGCCCCCACTTAACCAACGAGTGCAGAGAAATCTACCTCCCCATCCTAGTTCATTCCCATGTCCCTCACAACACTGGGCACGTGAAGAGTCAGGGACTGAAGGAGGCAGAAACCAACACTAGAAAATGAAAGATATGGGAAGGCTCTGGCCCAAGGAACTTTGTCTATATAATAATTCTGCCATAGTCTTTCTTATGGCTAATTCCAAAGTCTCAAGATGGGATAGAAGTTCTTTCGCCTTTTGATTTCTTCTTCTTCCTTTTTATGGAGGGAGGGGTGAGTCGGTAACCTCCACATTGCCACTTCGTAGCACACTATAGTTGTAGACCAAAATGGAAAAGCAGTCACTTGCACAAAGGCAATAGCATGTCATAAGCCTGCAGCGAATTACACCCTGGTGTTGTGTGAAGGAAGCTGACAGGACAACACCTCCTTCCCTTCTCAAAATGAACGCATAAAGTACACTCTAACCTTTAACAGCAGATGACGTCTATAACTAATGTGAAGGGAAGTCAGAACTTGTTTTCTCCCTTTGGCCTTTTTTTTTTTTCTTCAGCAGACACATTGCTCTGCTAATGAGAAAGCTAAGAAAGTGATCAGGTAGAAATACACAGCTCAGTCAACTAAAGGAAAATTAAAGTAATGCAGACAACACAGTGCATGGTGCTTGAGTTGGTCACACTTAACTTAAAGACAACTAGTTCCTGACCAACGTACTTCCCCTGCCCCCACCCTAGCCTTATTGAGGTGTATTCATTTGGCCCTTGAACTACACAGGTTTGGACTGTGTGGGGCTCTACTTATATGCAGACTTTTTTACAGGACGGTACTGTAAATGTATTTTCTCTTCCTTGTGACTTTCCTAATAACATTTTCTTTCCTCTAGCTTACTTCATTTTAAGAACACAGCGTATAATACATAAAACATACAAAATATGTGTCAATCAACTTTATGTTACCAGTAAGGATTCTGGTCAACAGTAGGCTATTGGTGGTTAAATTTGGGGGGAATCAAAAGTTACCCATGGATTTTTGTAAAGGAGCGGGGGTCAGTTACTTCTTCTGGTGAAAATGCTTAAGATCTCCTCTCTTGGCACATTTCAAGTACACAACACACTACTATTAACTACAGTCACCATGCTGTCCGTTAGGTATCTAGAACTTATTCATCCAATAACTGGAAGTTTGTACCCTTTGACCAACATCTTCCCATTTCTGCTACCCTCCATTCTACTCTTCCTATGAGCGCAGCATTTTTTTTTTTCAGATTCCACACATACGTGATACCATACAGTATTTGTCTCGCTCTCTCTCCTGGTCAATGTTCCTGAAATGTATATTCAACATCTAAAATGCATAAGTGATGCTAAGAACACTGGGAAACAGGAGAAATTTACACTGGACAGAGGTGAGTAGTCCCAAATCTCAGGGATCTTTGACAGCTACAAGGTCAAAGACAGTTTTTCACAGTGATTTGTATGAAGTTTGCTTATAAAAGAAAAACAAATTTAAAAGAGGCCATTCAGTTATATATAAGGTAATCAAAGTGGCAACAAGAATCTCCAAAGTAAGCATTTACTAAGCAATTTGGGTTAAAATGATATAAAAGGCAGATTGTTTGGGCCACTATATCTGCCTTTTTTGCACTTGAAGAAAATTTATAGATGAAGAAACTGCTTTAAAAAAAATAAAAAGAAAGAAAAAGGAAAGTCTCCTTTCCCACAGCCTTCTGCTAAACAGATTCTGTTGCTAGGTAAACATAAGCTACCAACAATTTATGTACCAATATATACAGCAACTTGTAGCTGAGAGGAAGCTTGCTAGCTTATGAAACAGATGGTAGATTTGTGCCATGGCCCAAGAAAGAACAGGGTTTTGCCAGGATGAGCCACCCCAAGTCTCTCTGACAATTTCCTAGCCTAATAAACACCCTGACTTTTTATGTTGTGAAGTTGGAGGAGAGGAGAATCATGTAGAAAAGAAGGAAACAGGAAGGAATGGCAAAGAGGATGCTCTCTGAGACTCGAAATTATCGGTTTTAAACTTTGTGTTTAAATATATGATAACAGCAGAAAGTAAACCAACACAGCTCATAATATATCCCTGAGACTTGCCATGTGGGTTGAAGTCAAATTTAATAAGTCCAAATACATCAACTCCACTTCTCTAGCACTATAACAAATTTAAGCAAGCCTCGTCAAAGAATCAGGGGTGGAAAAAAAGGAGGGCATAATCTTCTGTGAAGTCTGTAACCAGAGAATACATCTGTGCTTATGAACATTTTGTAAAAAGAAATTTCGGCAACTCAAGGCCCCCGCGGTTCATATTTCTCACACAAACTACACTGGTGTTTGTCTAACAAGCAACTGGTTCACAACTGGACTTCAACTACCCCCCAATCCTGGAACAAACTGTTGAACCACACTCAGATCCACACTGACATCTGCAGGTAATTGAAACAGGACTTCTGTGAATTAATTTCTGGACACAGATTCTCAAACCATTCATCACAGTAGTGTGTGAACCCATAAAACTGAAATACCCTGGATGGCCGTTTCTTTAAAAAATGCTCTCACTGTTTAAGCCTTTTCATAGCTTAAAATACTGTCTAGATAGAGTATGAACTCAATTATGGAGAGAAAACCCACAAACATATAGCTATTTCTACCTGGTGTCTTTATGGTGATTTTTATTTTCACTTTAAAATGTTCTTCTATTTTCCATTGCTTTTCATTTATTCTCCAACGATCATACAGCACTTTAACACTACGTTCTGGCTCCCTCACTTTACCCTCAAACCCTTTGTTGTCCCAATTTAATTTGCATTCACATTCATCAGAGCCTTGAAGATAAAACCCTGCAGAGTGTTGTTTTACTGTATTCAACTGCCGCCAGGCAGTGTGCTTATTTATATACGGCTATCAAAACTAAATACGCACAAACAGATTTGTAGCAGACTCAAACTGCCATAGTCTAATCCATGTGATTTTTCTACAGTACCTTTCAACTGAGCAAAATCTCCAAGTAACATTTATTGGATCAATCTATCATTGCAATATTAGAGAAAATAGGATCTGCTACCAAGAGGCTCCTTTTACAATGAGTATCTGGAGGAAAGCCTGTTTTTCTGGGCTTGAAAAATCAAGTGACTCATTCAAGGTCTGAGGTAAAAATCAGCATTTGAAGAAAGCCTTATTCTACATGTGAAAAAATTAAGTGTAATAGAAAAACACATGGGGAATTCCGAGTCATAGCAAAGAAAGTGCAACTGCTGAAGGGCTCATTAGCAAACTTCATCCACAGGCACTCAGAAACATGCATTTCCCCCTCCCCCGAGGCCCCCCCCCCCAACTTACAGTTGGGTTACATAGCAAATGTTTATTGATGTGTTTATTTTTTGGTGCCTGGAATGCATTTTCTTGAAGAACCGAAGTTATGGTTGTTAGAGTAACAAGTTAACTCACAAAAGGAAAGCTAAGATGTTGTAGGTTTACAACGAAATTCTAGGAAGCAATTTTAGCAATAAGATCAAACAAATGTAGGTAGGATCTTAGCAAGAGACTACTTTTTAGTTTCCTTGTTTTGGTGCCTGAGAGAATAATTCTAGGAAGATAAGAAAGAGGACATTTTCCAGTACTGTTCATTGTTAGCATCTAAAATTCCCTTTAAAACTTGCAACTTCTCTTACTTTTTGATTTTATGCTTATGGGCCTTGCTTAAAGTTTTAGTTTAGTTAACAAAAGGACAAGAGATGGGAAATTCGAGAGAAAAATTAAGAGAGATTTTGCTCTAAAAACTGGGTAGGAATCGAAACAGAATGGAGAGAGGGAACTAATGAAAATATGGATATTGCCTCCACTTTATTCACCCAGTCATTCATTCAAGTATGAAGTGACAGGAACCAGTAAATTCTTCATTCAGTTATTCACCCCTCTCCCCAAGTGAGCCACATGGTCAAGGTGACTGCATATTTTCAAAATCATACTTGCATCTCTCTTGCTTTTGACGTTGCTTATGTGTTTTTTTTTCCCATGCAAAAGGTTTTTACTTTCATTTTTATGTGGCTGAAATTTATCCATCGTTTTCATTCCATCTGGATTTGGAGTCATACGTAGAAAGGCTTTCCCCATACCCAGGTTTTCTTTCAGTACTTGTATGGCTTTATTTTTTACATTTAGATTCAGGTGGGAGCTTATTCCAGTATACAGTGTGAGGTGTGGAGCCAAATTATCTATTTTTTACAGCTATCCAGTTATCCCATAGTATTTATTAAAAAGGTCATCTTTGCCCCCAGTGATTTGGGTGTACCACCTTTATTATATATTAAGTTTTCAGGGGCGCCTGGGTGGCTCAGTTGGTTGAGTGTCCAACTACTGCTCAGGTCATGATCTCCCCGTCGATAGTCCAACCGTGGGTTCAAGCCCCGCATCAGGCTCTGTGCTGACAGCTCAGAGCCTGGAGCCTACTTCGGATTCTGTGTCTCCCTCTCTCTGCCCCTTCCCCACTTATGCTCTGTCTGTCTGTCTCTCTGTCTCTCTCTCTCTCAAAAATAATAATAAACATTATTATTTTTTTAATTTTTATATATACCTGGGTCTACTTCCGGACCTTCTGCTTTATTCCATTGATCTGTCTGTTCATGCACCGGTACAATAATAGCAACAGGTTATAAACATTGAATAATAATTTAACAAAAGAATTTGAAGTGATACGCAAAAAGAAAGGGTGCAGCTTTCTTTAACAGAATGGTCGCTAGCAAATGTGGAAGGAATGAGAGAATTAGGAGAACACCATTTTGCAGCTACCATTTAAAAACTGATTCGGGGGGCACCTGGCTGGCTCAGTCGGTAGAGCATGTGACCCTTGATCTCAGGGTTGTAAACTCAAGCCCTACATTGAGTGTAGAGATTACTTAAAAATAAAATCTTTAGGGGTGCCTGGGTGGCTCAGTCGGTTAACCGTCCAACTTCGGCTCAGGTCATGATCTCACGGTCCCTGAGTTCGAGCCCCACGTCGGGCTCTGTGCTGACAGCTCAGAGCCTGGAGCCTGCTTCAGATTCTGTGTCTCCCTCTCTGTCTGACCCTCCCCCATTCATGCTCTGTCTCTGTCTCAAAAATAAATAAACATTAGAAAAAAATTTTTTAATAAATAAAATCTTTAAAATAAAATAAAAATAAAAATAAAATAAAATAAAATAAAATAACTGCTTCATGGGCACCTGGCTGGCACTGGAAGAGCATGAGACTCTTGATCTTAGGGTCATGAGTTTGAGCCCCATGTTGGGTGTAGAGATTACTCAAATAAATAAACTTTAAAAAAAACTGACTCAGATAGGCATCACTAATGAATATGAAAACTATTTGGTTCAAGTTTTGAGGGAACAGGACATGTCCACGGTCACACATACTGTTTAAATGCTAATCCGTTAATTACAAAGGGGAAAGAGGACCTTGGTGGTGGAAGAATCTGGAGAATACTACCTTGACTAAGTGACCAACTTGGCATCGCCAACGGGACACCAACATCATGTACTGCCTGATGTGGTGCAATAGGAATCACCTATGTGGTGGCATTTTTGCCAAAAATGTTCAATCTAATGTTTCACTGAACCTAATCCTGAGGAAACAGTCTAAAAAAATCCAAATTACAAGACATTATGCAAAATAACTGGCTCAGGATCTTCAAAATAAATGTTTTATGAAAGATGAAAAAAACTGGGGGGCTGTCCTGTATTAAAGAAAACTAAAGAGACATGACACCTAGGTAAATTTGCGTGACCTTTGATCCTGAATTTGGGATCCTCAATTAAAAAAAGAAAAGCCCTAAAGGAGATTTTTGGGAC
This sequence comes from Panthera onca, assembly GCF_046562875.1. Lineage (NCBI taxonomy): Eukaryota > Metazoa > Chordata > Mammalia > Carnivora > Felidae > Panthera > Panthera onca. The sequence goes on along the minus strand of NC_138357.1, from coordinate 18,087,867 downwards.
AATTTGGGAAATTTGAATATGGACCGTGAATTAAATAAAGTTATGTTATCAATGTTACATTTCTTGGGTATGATGACAAAATTGTGATTATGTAAGCAAACCTCCCTGTTTTTAGGCAATGTAGGATGAAAAAGTGTTTGAAAAAGTGCCTTGATGGCTGTAACTTAATTTCAAATGGTTCAGAACAATATGTGTGTATATATGAGGAGGGAGAGGAGGAGAAAGTGGAGAGGAAGAGACAGTGGGCATGAGAGGGAACAAAGGTGGCAAAATGCTAACAAATGTTTAATCTTAACAAATCTGAACAAAATGTTTCATCTTGGTGAAGGGTATATAGGTGTTCGTTGAACTATTCTTTCAACTTTTCTATAGGTTTGACATTTTTCCAAGTAAAAAGTTGAAAAAATATTTAATTGAATTTGGCCATACCTGTCAAAATTACAAATACACATACCCTTTGTCTCAGTGGTTCCCTTTCTAGAAATTTATCTGACATATGATCAATGTTATTCATTGCAGCAATGTTAGGTAATAACAAGATTGGGAGCAATCAAAATTTCCTCCAACAGGGAACTAGCAAAATAAAATGGAATAAAAAAATGACATCGACTGATGAATGGATAAAGATGTGGTATATATACATACACAATGGAATACTACTCAGTCATCAAAAAGAATGAAATCTTGCCATTTGAAACAACTTGGATGGAACTAGAGTGTATTATGCTAAGCAAAATAAGTCAGTCAGAGAAAGACAAATACCATGTGATTTCACTCGTATGTGGAATTTGAGAAACAAAACAGATGACCATAGGGGAAGGGAAGGAAAAATAAAATAGGATAAAAACAGAGAGGGAAGCAGACCATAAGAGACTCTTAACTGTAGAGAACAAACTGAGGGTTGCTGGAGGGGAGGTGGGTGAGGGGATGGGCTAAATAGATGCCAGGCGTTAAGGAGGGCGCTTGTTGGGATGAGCACTGGGTGTTACACATAAGCAATGAACCACTAAATCCTGCTCCTGGTACCAATTCTACACTATATGTTAACTAACTTGAATTTAAAGAAAATCTTGGAAGGAAAAAGAAACGACGAAGCACTCTGAGGACTAATACGAAGTCATCTTCAAAATATAGGATACATTGTTAGGAAAAAAGGGTAAGGTACAGAACAATACCTACCTATAGCATTGTGTTTGATGGAATAAATAACTTACTTCTTCCCTTCCCTAAACCCACATCCCTTGCAAGGTGACTTTACAGCTCCTTCCAGGCCTTGAATCTGGGCTAGCCTGTGACTTGCTTTGATCAATAAAATATAACAGAAGTTACAGTGCGCCAGATCCAAGCCTAGGCTTCCAGAGGCCTGTGGTTTCTGTTCTTATGAAGCCCTAACCCCACAATAAGAACAAGCTGGAAGGTGAAAGACCCTGTGGAATAGAGCTGAATAATCCCAGCTGAGGCCATACTAGACGAACTGATCCCCAGATGACTCTTCAACTGATCGACTGAGATCAGTGGAACCTTCTAGCTTGCCCCTAGACTCATGAGAAAAAATGAACAATTATTATTATAAGTCACAAAGGTTTTACTTTGGGTGGGCGGAGAAGGCGGCGGGGGGGGGGGGGAATACATAGTAACAGTTCATAAAAATAATGCTATCGCCTGTGTAAAATTTTGGGGAAAAATACTGATGCATTTGTTCGCATATGCAAACTCTCTGTAAGTACACACAAGAAACTGGAAACACAACTGTTTTGGGGAAGAAAAGCTAGGGTGGCTAGGGGATGAAGATGGGAGGGGGACACTTCACTGCTCTTTTGTACCTGTAGAATTTTGAACCCTGTATTCCCAATGAATTAATAAAATCTGTTTCTTTCACTCAAATCTTTCTAGAACCCTTGAATCATCTCTAGTGGGTAATGTGAACTCTCATACCCTATAGGAGAGATTATAAATTGGGATAATCTTGGCGGGGTGGATGTGTGGTTTTAAGCAGTGCCTATAAAATATGCAAATACGTATGCAATGCAGACTGTCTCTGGAAAAAAACCACCAAAAGCTGGTAACACCGGTTGCTTCTGAGGAAGCACCTTATGGAACTGGGGGGTTAAGGGCAGAAGGAAGACTGACTTTTCCCTATATGCCCATGTCACTATTTGAATTTTTTACCCTGAACTTATATTACCTTTTCAAAAGGAAAATCATGACTAAAATACACACAGCCTTTGACCCAATAATTTATCATTTCTAAAAATCTCTCCTGCAGAAATACTTACAGAAGCAAAAATAAATGTATGTTATTACTTGTGTATACTAATAAATTATAAACAGCCTAAATGACCATCAATTAAGGATTAGTTAAATAAATTATGGAATGTTTGTACAAGGGAATAATATACAGTTGCTAAAAATGAACCCATAAACCATCACCCAGGTCAACATAGCACATTCCAGAACTCCTGAAGCACTTCCGTACTCCCCAATGCCCAATGAATTATTGCAAACTGAATAAACCCATGTAAGCATCACCAAGATCAACATAGAACATTCCAGAACTCTTGAAGAACCCCCCCATGCCAATTCCAGCCATTTAACACTCTATCAATTATCACAAACTGAACGAACCCATTTAACCATCACCCATGTCACGAACAGTCCAGAACTCCTGAAGCGCCCCCTAATGCCCACTTCTAGCCATTCACACTGTGAATTTCACAAACAATAAACACATGTAACTATCACCCAGGTCATAGAGAACATTCCATAGGACATGTTTTCCAGAACATTCCATAGGACATCCAGTTTGTGATCATTCATCAAGCAGTATACTCTTCTGTATGTATACTTCAATAAAAAGCTCTACAATATGCATGTGAGCCTATTATAAAGATGCTTCATATGTATAAAAAGGCTAATTAGGTCTACAAATCAAACTTACATTACAGTTGAGAAGGCTGTGGGGAAAGGGGTTTTTATTTACTTTGCATACTTCTATAAGGTTTTTATTTATAATTATAATGTTTATAATGAGCTTTTTCCCCTTCATAACTGATACTTTTTAAATGAATAAAAAATGATGAAAAATACCCAAAAAATAACTTTAAATACTGCTATGAGATGTTAGTTTTTTCCTTGAAGAGAAACTATACACCATCAGGATTACAAATCCTAGAATCCTTGACCCACCACCACCACCAATCAGCGTCCCCCTTCCTGCTACCCGTACCCCACAGGTCTTGGAGGGAGATAAATGCCCGAAGAACAGATTCAAAGAAACACTTGACCAGCTCAGGCTTTCACCTCAAACTTCAGTGTAGTCACTAAACGGGTTAGACTAAAAATTCCTTTTGCCCGAAATAGGCCTCAGTGACCTAGACTTGAACCTTCTTTCTCTGAGGGTGACCTTCTGACCTTAGCTTTGGAGCTCTAAACACTCCTCCACTCAGAAGAGAGGTAAGGAAAGAAACTGAAGGAAAACCACACCTGAGGAAGGCAAGACACCTCTCAGGGTAACTGAATGGCCCTACTTTGCCTAAGACTTTCCTTGTTTTAGCACTGAAAGTCCCCAGGAAACACCTCAATTCCAAACAAACCAGAACCTAACAAACCAGGCGTCAAGTGCTCTTTAGGCTCCTTTTTCCTGAGCCCCAACCAAGTTCCCCCTTGACTTTCAAGCTGAGAGGGGTGTCTTCTCCTCAGACCCTTAACTTTCAAGCTGAGAGGAGTGTCTTCTCCTCAGAAGGCACCAGACTTCTCTTACCACACTTCACGGAAAATCAGAATCAGAGTCTCAGAAAGAGAGGATCCAAGAGGCACCCAAAAAGAGCATTCCACACAGATTCAACAGCCTTTAACTTCTTCATACCATCAGTTCCACACGCCACGGTGACCCAGTGCTTTCCTGGATCTAAGTTCTGATTTCAACTTTACTTTGAAGATCTGGGCAGTAACTTGGATATCTATCACTCATACTATTGTTTATTTAAGATGTTTCTTTAAATGAGCTCACTTTTTGTTATATTCATTTCTTAAATATATGTTTTAAAATATGTGCTAACTCTAACAGAAAACTTCACATCACTATCATAAATGGAAAATCAGCACCACACGCAACGAACAGAACTTACTAGGTATATATTAAAAGGTTGGACTCCCTGACGCAGACTCCTCAAGCAAGTTTTCCTCAGGAATGTCTGCAAGACCAGAAGCTTGGTGCTCCTCCTAGAGGTCAGAGCGTGTGGTTAACACTTCCCTGGGGGTTTTCTTCCAGCTCCTTCTGTAGGGGAACACTCCCCCTGACTTCCTTTCAGCTCCCTCTACAGGTTAGAGTGACTTTCCTCTAGCTCCCCCTATTGGTTAGAGGGTGGAGTTACTCAACAAAATTTTATTGAGTGACTGTTATGTTTTGGATACAGTGCTAGCTGCTGGGGATACGGAGGAGAAAATGGGGAACGAGTGGGGGTTGTAACTGAGCAAGGGCTGGGAGAGAAGGGAAGGAGGGAGTTAGAAGATTCCGGCACCGGGGCGCCTGGGTGGCTCAGTCGGTTAAGCGTCCGACTTCGGCTCAGGTCATGATCTCACGGTTCGTGGGTTCGAGCCCCGTGTCGGGCTCTGTGCTGACAGCTCAGAGCCTGGAGCCTGTTTCAGATTCTGTGTCTCCTTCTCTCTGTGACCCTCCCCCGTTCATGCTCTGTCTCTCTCTGTCTCAAAAATAAATAAACATTAAAAAAAAAAAAAATTAAAAAAAAAAAAAAAAAAAAAAAAAAGAAGATTCCGGCACCGCCTGTGCTGTCTCCATTTCCTAAACTCCCCGCTTCATTCAAGCCACGACAATCTGGCTTTTGCCCCGCCCACCTCCCCAAGAGCGCACTAATGAAAGTCTCCCGGGGACCGGAATTATCGGATCCAATGGGAAGAGTTTCAGTCCTCATCTTGAGTGACCGTGGAGACAACGCCTTCCTTAGCTTCGCTGATAGTGTTAGCTCCTGTCTCCAGGTTTTTCTCCTACCTCTCTCGCCGCCCCATCTCTCCTTCAACCTGTCTCTTCGGTGTTGGTGCTGGTCAGGACTTGGTCCTTCACCCTCTTCTCCGCTAATCCCACTACTTCCATCTATGCGCATAACCTCCACCCCCATAACCCGACTCTCAAGTCCTGAAATACCAGATGTTTCTCTCTCCAGCCTCGTTTCTTCTATTAGCAAGTTACCGGTCTCTGTGGTAGCACCTGTATCCTATTTCCCTCTACCTGACTCCCACCTCCACCCCAAGTTTGTTCTTCAAGATTCAGCTTCGGTGTTACCTCTTCTGGGAGGCATTCCAGAAGCACAGCCCAGGTTGTGAGGGACTCTCCCTTGGTGTTCCCCACCACACTGGGTGCTTCACCACACGACACCAGGGCTTCCAGATTACTTCCGCTTATGCCACCAGGCTGGTCTACTTGAAGGCATGAACTTAATCTGCACTTAGTTCCCAGCACGGGGCTCAGTAAGTCAATTTGTCAAATTGACTTCAATTTGTCATCAATCTGTCAAACTGATGAACATAAGAAATCCCTGAGCTGTGAGCAATTCAACGCAGAAGAGGAGCTTAGGGGTGGTGACTGGGATGGGTGTGAGCCAGGGAGATTTAAGACCTGAGTATTTAAGCCCGTTTTCCCTTTCCCTTCTGCAGAGGCAGCCAGGGCTGGTGGGACTGAAGGGACCATCAGGGTCAGAGCAGGAAGATGGCTGGAAATGAGGAGGCAGGCAGGGTCAGAAACCGGTTACATACAGGGGAAATGAACAACCGTATTGAGGATGACGGGAGCCGGGGTCCTCACTGTCAGAGATCGGAGTTACAAATATGGATACGGTGGACCCTGGAATGAACCCTGTGGTGTTTAACGGGAATCGAAGGTACCAGTTTGAACTCATGTTTTTTAAGACAGATACATATGTGTGCATGCACACACACACATTTACATATATTTTCTCTATGCTGCCTTTAGACCAGGATATCCAGATAGTAATGATGATACCTAGTGCCTACACCTTGGCTTTGAAAGATTAAAGGAATCAAGGCTCCTTAGAGAAATGTCTGATCTCAAGGCTGGGGCAGGGAACGTATGATTCTGGGGCATATTAAGCCACATAGTGAAACACTGATCAAAAAAAACCAGAGATTGGTCAAAAGGACACAGGAGCCAGCTTGGAGGGGCTCTCTCCACTGTCCAAATCTGCGATGTGAATATCAAAATAACGAAAATGACTTAAAACCCACGGACTAAAACAGGACTCCATGAGTCCCACACTGATGCAAATAAATGGTGAAGGGAATTTTTTTTTTTTTACGGTATTACGCCAACCAGTAAATGTAGAAAGAATGATAGAATGAGAGTCACCATCAGTTGGCCATCATAATGCCACCAGGCATGAATGATCTATGGATACTAAAACTAGTGAGGGGAAGTTTGAGGAAACAGGGTATTTATATACCCTCAAAGGATCTCCACACAAAGTATTTTATTAATTTCAAAGGGAAACCATTAACTGTACAAAAGAAACCTGGCAGGTACCACCTGAACCAAAGGACCAAGGTTCCCATCACCAGCAAAAGGATGGTGATGTCACGTGTATCCTGCAAGAACACACTGCCAATGCAGTGTCACTTCTGTGGTATTTCTGCCCAAAATGCATGACCTGAATTTAATAACTAGGAAACGGCAGTCAAACCTAAATTGAGGCACAGTTTTCAAAATTGGCCAGTACTTTTCAAAAATATGAAAATCGCAAAAGGAGAGACTGGGGACTTCAGATTGGGGGAGATCAAAGGCACATAACGAAGTGTAACACATAATCTTGGATTGAATCCTGGGTCAGAAGAAAAGATTTTTTTTTTCCTTTTTGCTAAAAGAACATTATTGGGACCACGGGAAACCTTTGAATAGAGTCTACAGATTGGATGGTAGTTTTCTATCAAAGGTAATTTCCTGATTTCGATAGTTTTATTACATAGACCGTCCCAGTCTTTGGGAAAAGTACACTGAAGCATGTAAAGGTAATGGGGTGTCATTTCTGTAACTTCTCAGATGGTTTAGAAAAAAATACGTGAATTCTTAAGTATGAAGTATTCGCACATACAGAAGAGAGGGGGAAACAGGGAGAATGCTAAAGCAAACGTGGTTAAATGTTAACTAGGGAATCTGGGTGAAGGACGTGCGGGAATTCTTCGTGCTACTGTCGCCACTTTTCCGTAAGTGTGAAATAGAATAGTTCATGTTTTTAAGATACTGAAAAGAAAATGGAGTGTTTATGGCCTGAGTCACGCATACAAGGCTTTTATTTTTTACCTGTCTACCCACCCATGTTGTTCCAAAACAATTTAGTCTTATGAATAGGTCAAAAACAAACAGCAAGAGAAAAATGAAAAATAAGAAGTCTGCGTGGCCTTGGCAAAAACAGTCTCAATCGTCCCGTTCTACAGAATGCTCGTGAAAAGTCTGACAGACCGTGTGGAGCGGTTTCCTTTTCATTTTGGGAAACAGCCCCAACTTCAATGCAGCTAATTCTTCTGTGGTCCTGGTATCATTTCATCCCGAACTTGACTGCGACGAGACACACAGAATGCAATACGGGGATACGGAGGCAGAAAATTAATTATTCAGAAGAATAAAAGAGCCTTTAACAACTTTTACAGAATTTTATGCATGTGTACACACTTTATTAAATTTGCATTCTAAGATATACACAAGGTCAGCATTTCACAAAATTTTCTAGAATTTATTCCAAAAGCGGTTATCATGAAACACAGTGATTATATAAGTTAGTCAAGCAAAAAGAGCGTCTATAGGATTTTCTTATCGTATCATCTCTTGTACTTGTTTTCAAATAGAAGCCTGAAACAGGATATATTAGAATAGGAAGAGAGAATTTTATTTTATAACAATGACCACTTTTCAAATATTAGACTTTATATAAAAATAAAGGGGTACTGTCACCAGAGCTCATTTGAAGGTTAGCATCTCTTTTTATTTATTCCAAAACAATCCCTGCATAAACTTAACTTTCTAGTCAATTTAAGCAACAAAAACGAACTTGGGTTTAAACAATAAAGTGAATCATCTGGTCTCCTAGTTCTCCTACTATTGGAACAACTTCATTTTCCTGTCCCAATTCTAACCCACCACTGAATTTCAAGAAGAAATTTCAATATCAACACATTCCAAAGGTTGTTTCTTAAGAGTCCTAAATTAGAGCCCAAAATTCATGGCCAAAAGTATCCCTTTAAGGCAAAGAAGACAGTAGAGCAAAGGTGGGTAAGTATCCTGTAAGAGAAAACCATCTCTCGGTATTATACAGGCAGAAACATCTTCACGTGGTTCTTTCACAAGCGGAATAAACACACCGAATACCCTCGAAGTAACTTCTCTTTAAAATGGCACACTAGGGAACGACCTTCATAATATATACATTTATGTTAGGATTGAAAGATTATGGACTCTGCACAGGGGAAAACAATGTGAGAAACAAAGCCACTCGTGGCCATCGTGGTGGTTATTACAGTTTAAAATCAACACCACACGTGATGCTGTAACAGAACAACTTACTGCAAGCTAAGCGACGCTGTCTCAGAATTCAAAGAGGATAGATTTCCCTTCAAGTCATACAGTGTTACTACTCTGTGAGTACCCTCAAAGCGCATCATCTTCCTTCAGAATTCAAGAATCTTTGCCTTCAAAGGACACAAAGGCAGTAGTTTCCATTTCTTACATTCATTTAAAACGTGGAATATTATGATCCTAGCGGGAAAATTTGCATATTAAACACAGACAACCCAACCACGATGTCTCAACATTAAAAGAAATCTCTCACAACATTTTAACACAGTTTTAAATAATAAATAACACAACGATAGATTACACTCAGCTTTTTTAAATAGCTCTGTCAGGATTTTCCTCTTTTAGAAATTAAATAACTTACGGTACCTCAGACTTACTATCATGTCCACTGTTCACAGCTCAACAGCTTCTTAAAAGCAGAATGCACAGTAACGTGGACTTTTGCGGCTCCTGAGAGCTTCCTCGGAGATACGAAGCTGCCCTCGCTAGAAGGCAGCATCAACAAGAACTGGATTCTGACTCTAGCGGCAAAAACACAATAACCAAAACACAGTGGGCAGCAGCACTCACCACGCGACAAAACAAACAAATCCGAGGACGAGAAAGGAATCAGCAAAAAGCAGCAATCAAAACAGCGTGTGGCAGTAAGACACATAAAGCCCCCTTTTCTAGCCTACCTTATGACATACACCTTTACAGCACAACACTGCACCCCAAGGCACCTCAGGCCTCGTAATACCACCCGAAACAAGCTGTCAAGCTCCGCGTACGCTTTTCTACACAGTGCTTTGTGTGTAAATAACATTATTCATTCATTTGTAGATGCTCCACACATCTGGTCAAGGCAGGGATTTCTTCTCCTTGATAACACCACCTAGAAACATTAACAATATTTTATATATTCCTTCGGGCAACAGGTTTGGGGAGAAAAACATCAACCGCGGTAGCTAAGGCATAAGAACCTCTGGTGACTAATCCAGGCATCCCGTCAGTCCATTTACATTCTCAGCACTAAAATCAATCCTCACGTCATACACTCCACCAGCAAAGCGACATGGATAGTAATGAAAGCAACTACGTGTTCCCTCCCCTCGGTGAGAAATGGCAAGTAAGCAGCTCAAACAGGAAAGGGAAACAAAATAATGTACTTTAAGCTGATGCGGAAAAATAAAAATTTAATATAATCGAAAGCAATCCATCTATTATCGTGGAATAAAGAGATTTGAAACTATGTAGTCAACAGACAACAAAAACAATCTCTCAAGCAAGAGAATTTCTGATCAACTTTAGCTGTCATGTCACTGCTGGGAAAAAGAACCACTGTTGAAAATACACATCAGTGCTTTCCTTTATTAAACGCATAGACTCGAAAATAGGTGCTCTCTGAGGCACGGAGGGAAAAAATATATACTCTAAGCAATCAAAAATGAGTTATTTGAGATTTAGTCACTAGATCCAAAACGAAATCAGCAAGAAGAGACATGAGTCAGGTCACTACACTCGTAAAATTGAACTTTAGAGGAGAGAGATGCCAAAAAAGAACGGCATCGAAATGGTTGAAGTCTGTCACACTTTAATCCTCGTTATGGATCAAAGCTGTCTGCGTTCCTCACTGAAATGTTTTGTGTAGGAAACAGCAGTTAAAACACTGAATCAGAAATGGGTAAGTCACTTGGGTGAGAGATCATCCATCAAGATGAACGAAGAGCATGAATTGGTGCATGCTACTGGAGACTCTGCGGTTGTGCTGCCTTTAGCCAGTGAGTCTGAGGATAAGCCACTGCTGCTACTACTGCCATCCAAAATATCTGAACTGAGGACAAAGCAAAAAGAATTATAAGCAGATGCATCTATCAGGGTAAAGGTAAACATAACATGCAACGACATAGTTTCAAGAACTCACGAATCGGTAAGAGCATTTGTAAATGATAAAAAGCACAAAAGCAACAGCAATGAACTACATAATGGACTATATTCAGATACCTGCAAAAACAAAGTCACAGAAATCCAAAGTAAGACGTTCAAGGTTCTGTAGCATTTTAGTGCTCTCGTGGAGGCACCAGAATGTCAGCATTCCCCTTGACAGGTCATGATTTTTGTGAGGGAGTTAACTCCCTTACCTTTAGCTCAAGAGATTGCTACCCTTAGATTTACCTTCTTCCCTTGCCATCAGCCTTACAGTAAGAGCGATGGTTACTGGTTGAGGTACCCTGGACTGTCTGAAGTACTCTATTAAGTACACTGCTTCGTGGTTCCTCTACTCCAGAACAACAGGTGTTCAGCTACTCTAGATTTGACCGCTTCCCCATTCCCAAGGTGCCTTCAATTCAAACACATTTGTTTCCTGATTTCCCCCTCCACTTTTGGTCTTTTCTGTTCTTCTCATTTTGTGAATTTCTTATACCGTTTCCTTTTCTCTTGCTTTCAAAACCCAAAGGTGTCCCTGCTATCTCTACAAGCTGCCTTCAGTTACTGTCCAGTTAGGCTGCTAAAAGGAATGCTCTCTAGCCACAGACCCAATACCCTCACCACCCTCCACTTGCCTCTCTGATTCTGACAACTAGCTTCTGCGCCTATCCTTCCGCCAAAACACCTGATGTGGGCATCAGGGCCTCTACAGTCCAGCCCAGGGATGCCTTCCTTATCCATCCAGCCCAGGCTCTCATGGCTGCCAATCACCCATCTGGCCTGCTTCACAAACCTGGCTTCATACTTCAGTATTCACAATTAAGAGCCTTCACAGTTGCGCACCAGGCTGCCTTTCTGGTTCAGATTCCCACTGATCCAACAGTGAAGTTCTATGCTCTCGATCTGGCCTGAATTCACTCACATTCATTTATTCTAGTATTTGTTGAGTACCTACCAAGTGCAGGAAGTAGGCTAGACATTAGAAATACAGTGGTGTCTAAGACAGACATGGTCCCTGCCCTCATCGAACTTACAGTACAGTACAGGAGACAGACATTTAAATAACTCTGCTAATACATATATAATTTGCGATCAAAGCAATAAAAGCAAGATACAAAGGGCTCTGCGAGTACATAACATGGGTAACCTGATCTAATTTGGAGGAACAGGGAGGAACACGTTCCCCAAAAGTGATACGTGAGCTGTCACTTGGAAGATGAGTAGGCATTAACCAGGTGTGGTTTGGGAGGAAGCAAGGGTAGTTTTAGGAGCCAAAAGCAGGCTAGTGTGGCTGTTAAGTACAAAGGGTAAGAACACAATGAGAGACAAAGCTGGAGAGGTAGTCAGGCAGTTTTAGGATTTACACACACACACTTTTTAATTTTGGAAAGGGAAGCAAGCATAGAATTGGAGAAGGATTAATGATCAGGAAATATGGATTCTAAATGAAGTCTGGTTACTAGCTCTTCTACAAAAGCCCGCACTGGTCTAAAGTGCTCTGAGGCTCAATATTAAGAGTACTTAATATCGGGGCGCCTGGGTGGCTCAGTCGGTAAGTGTCCGACTTCAGCTCAAGTCATGATCTTGCGGTTTGCAAATTTGAGCCCCACGTCGGGCTCTGTGCTGACAGCTCAGAGCCTGGAGCCTGCTTCGGATTCTGTCCCCTCTCTCTCTGCCCCTCGCTCGCTCGCTATTTTTCTCTCTCTCTCAAAAATAAACACTAAAAATTTTTTTTTTAAAAAAGAGCATTTAACATCATTTTTATGAATTTCCAAGTTAATGTAGTTCCAGTGTTAACCCATAGTACATTTGGAAGTTTCTGGGCCCTATACCTCCCCCACCTCAACAACATGTAACATTCCCCTCCACACACTTCTCTGCTATTTTTCTTCAAAATGTCATTTCTATTGCCTGTGGATTGTTTTTAGGTGGAGACAGAATACAAATAAGCTTCGGAAAAGTAAAAATAAAAATGGAAACAGTATAGTCCACAGTACTCCCAGTCTATGCTCACTGCTGTGAAATGCATCATTAATAATACCACTTTTAAGTAAGAAGTTCGGAAAATTTAGCTGGCTCTGATATTTTTTCAACCCAATGGGAAAATAGGTCTAAAATATGAATTATTCAAAGTACTGAAAGAAAGTTACACAGATAATCTAAGACATTGGAAAATCAAAAGGCCTTTATATTTGCCTTTGGAACATATGTGATTTTTCCTCCTGCAGCATTTTGCCTAGACTAATATTAAAATGAATTTACTTTCCTAAAGCACATATTGGCCGGGCAGCCGAAGGACACGCTCTGTGCTACTTGGCAGGAAAAAACAGACTTAGATTAAAATTTGGCCACCAAGCAGATAATCTGAATATAAATAAAGACTTTCTTATTCCAGCCACCAGACTTATGGTGAGCCCTGGGTTAAAAGATTCCATTCGTAATAAGACCTGCTTGCTTAGGTGAATCCTGCATTCATTCAAAAACACAGAACATGACTCATGCAGAGAGAGCTCTCACCTAACACCACTGATTACCTTAAGAGAAATAAGCTAACAGGGAAGTTACCAAGCAGTTACCAAGAGAAAAATACAAATCTGAATTTTTCGTTTCATTTATTCCTTTTCAGGAATTTCTTCTCTATTCTTAAATACGAACATGCATAAAACTTTGTTCCTTTATAGTACAATAGCATACCTCCATCTAGCCTCCAGTAGAATTTACTCCGGATATTTTCACAAAACTAAAACCCGTTCTATCCAACAGTCACAAACTACCCACAGTATATCCATGTAAAGCAAGACTTACGTGATTTTTTTATTCATAGATCACTGAACAAAAGTGACTTTCATAGTGTTCACTATTAAACCTTCTACCGGGCCTTCTAAAAGCAACAACATATGGTCCAATTTGAGTTTATCTTTTTCCCTTCCTAGCTTAAGCTCTGATGGAGGTGTTAATGAGCCTCAGACTAATGGCTGAAAGCCAGACAATGCAAGGAAAGCAGAGGACCTAGACAGTTCAAACTGGACATAGGGGTAACAAATCAAAAGTGAACGATGGGGTGCCTGCGTGGCTCAGTCGGCCGAGCGTCTGACTTCGGCTCAGGTCACGATCTCACGGTTTGTGGGTTTGAGCCCCCTGTCGGGCTCTGTGCAGACAGCTCAGAGCCCGGAGCCTGCTGCGGATTCTGTGTCTCCCTCTCTCTCTCTGCCCCTCCCCTGCTCGTGCCGTCTCTCAAAAATAAACATTAAAAACAGTGAACGAATTCTAATTCATTCTAGCCATGGTGTATACATATTGACGCAATATCTAAATCACACAAAAATAGTTATAATTATTACGGTAGTGCCCGCTGCCTAAAAAAATAAGGGTGAAAGCATAAGAGAATCATTAAAACATTCAAATAATAAGGTAACAACAAAATCAGGATGTCCAGCGTGTCTCACACTATTATCCATCTGGGTCAGCCACTTGGTGCCTTGTGCGGTCAATAAACTGGACTCTATCAGATTAGATTTGGCAGGCAGGTAAATGCACTAGAAATAAGCCACAGCTCTACCAACCCCAGCACAGATCCTGGTATAAGCTAAGACTTACAGGGCATCCCCTACCCCTTGGTGTGGGTTAAACTGGTCCCTAGGGTACATTCTCTGGTCTCTACCGTCTCACCTGAAGAAGACCCAGCATTATCTTTCTGCATAACTTCTAAGTTTTTAAGATCACACATTTAAATATTATCATTTCCCCAGTCACCTTGGGGATAGGAGCTTTAAAGTATCGGCACAGATGTCTAAGCTGCTCACATAACCATGTTCAAGGTATACGAATACAGTTCTGTTATAAAATAAATCTTGATTAAGTCTTATTCTTTGCACATATCACATATTCATGATTAAATTTTCTTGCCGTGACACATATACCATTAAAAATAATGTTAAAGTCACTAAGTGAAATCTAATGAAAAATGTTAAAATAAAACTATAAAGGCTAAATTAGCAGTCACAATAACACTGATGCAGTGGGGAAAAATTTCATGGGAGAACTTGTCCTTTTCTGTGCGAGAAACAGACTACCACTTAATCTTCACTATATGACTGGTGGCCCTCAAAATTCCTTTATGTAACGTGCCACAGATAATCTTGTCCCCAAAAGGACAAGGAGCAGAACAAGAGTTCTCAAGACACAAAAAGAATCAAAGCACCACGGAAAGGTGAACTTCCAAGCTATCGTCAAATTCTTGATGTTCAGGGGCGCCGGGGTGGCTCAGTCGGTTGAGCGTCCGAGGTCATGATCTCACGGTTGGTGGGTTCGAGCCCCGCGACGGGCTCCGTGCTGACAGCTCAAGAGGCTGCAGCCTGCTTCGGATTCTGTGTCTCCCTCTCTCTCTCTGTCCCTCCCTGGCTTGTGCTCTGTCTCTGCCTCTCAAAAATAAATAAAAATGTTAAAAAAAATTCTTGATGTTCAGAAGGACTAAATCCAGAATGACAGAATTCCTGCCTTGTGGTTAACAATGCTCCCCAGATTTGGTTGGCAAAGATTTCAGAATTTTCATCGAGTAAAAAATATGATACGAAGAGCAGGCCTACTATTCCTTTGCGTGGCAGTTAACACACTGGACACAAACCCCAAATGGGTCCATACTCAAACTTCACACTTAATTTACACTTCAGACATCAGATTTTAAAGACTATTATCCGATATATAAAGCTTAATTTACATTGAGGAGGACACTTGTTGGGATGAGCACTGGGTGTTGTATGGAAGCGATGAATCACGGGAATCTACCCCCAAAACCAAGAGCACATGTACACACTGTATGTCAGCCAATTTGACAATAAATTATATTTAAAAAAATAAAGTTTAACTTAAAGTTTTAAAACCCACCTCTTCTTTATGGGGTGGGGCAGAGAACAAATTACAATAACTTAAATGATGAGATAACATCTACTTATGATCTGGTGGTACCTTTTCTGCTCCCTAAAATATATAAATATGGTTTCTTCAGCGATCAAGTATACTGTTACCCTTGGCAACAGAAACCAGAACACAGTTAGTCTCCATCTCTGTCCCCGTTTCTAAGAATACGGATGTCTGATCAATGAAACTGCATTACAGAGATAGGAAAAACAGTTTCTGCAAAGGCAGGATCTAATTTTTATATATCATGAATAACTCATGTTTAAAATCTCTTCATTGCAGGCCTACATGTCAGCAATACTAGTATACAAGGGGTCCCAAAAGTCAGTGCAATTTTAAGTTTTAATAGTCTCAGAAGTCCAGATGCTACGAACTTACTAAAAACATCTTTTAAAGCTTAATTGCTTACATACCTTTCACACTTAGTTTTGTGAGTTTTGAGCAATAAATTTCTTTTTAACATATTACTTGAGCCACATGTTGGCTTGTTACTGCTCGATGACTGGTCTCATGTGAATAAAACAAATCTTTCCAGGGTGAAGCAACACTTTTTGCCTTTAGGGATCAAAGTGCCCTTGATCGCCAATGTCAGTGTCCCCAGGGCTCTCATAGCTAGTCACAGGTCGGAGGAGAATGAGCGTAGTGGCAACACAAACAGGACAGAAATAGGACCCTCACCGCAGCCACCATGGTCGATAACATACGTTTTGCTGCTCAGAGGAATAAACGTCTGAAGGAGGGGTAGGGACCCTTGGTAAACACCCTCTCTTTCCCTTTTTATTTGTGTGAACCTGTTTTATGGCATCCTGTAGAGTCCATGACAATATTTAAAAACTCCACCGCACCCTGTATGTTTTCAGCTCGGCAAAATGCTTTCGTATCTTTTCCCTAACTTGGTTGCTTGGTTAGTAACTGGGTAAGCAAAGCTATTTATAATGTCATGTGCCTATATTAAAACACACTTTACCATAAAAGTGATAGGCAGTTTCCACTAAGTATAGAGTTTCATCCACTAGTCCTGTTGACGAGCTTTAGAAGTTTTCTCTTTGCAATCATCTACATACCTGGAAAAGCACTCTATACCGAAATTAGCACACTGAGCCATCAAGGACAGACACATATGAGAGAGAAGAGAGACTGTGGGGCTGAAAATAGCTAGAACAATCTAAAAGACATCTGTTCCAACATTAGAACGGCACTGATCGACGAGTCTAATAAACTAGAATAATCTGTGACTTCTTGGTCAACTAGAAGTACAGGTTATCTTACATAAAACAAGTATCTGATTTGGAAAGAAAGAATCGCTAATCCTTATACCTTATAAGTAGATTACACAATTCTTCCATTTAGAGGGCACCGTCCTTCTATTTTTGTATAAGTATTTATTTTATTTGAGAGAGAGAGAGAGAGAGAGAGAGAGATAATATGCACACGCAAGTGTGTGAGGGGCAGAAAAAGAAAATCCCAAGGAGGCTCCCTGCTGTCAGCACAAAGCCTAATGCAGGGCTTCAACTCACAAACTGTGAAATCATGACCTGAGCCAAAATCAAGAGTCGGACGCTTAACCGACTGAGCCACCCATGCGTCCAATCCCCCCCTTTTTAAATAAGTATTCCCATCCTTTTTTTTTTTTGAAGTGAATGTACTGTTGGGCTCTTAAAAAAAAAGACCCTCGGCTATAAACTCAGGATCCTGACAAAAGGTGCCAAACAAAAAGTCTAGACACAACTGTGTCTAGAACACAGGTGCTCAGTGAGTTGATTAGAAATACATGCTAAAAGATCTCAACATATTACCCGGCCACTGCCACTATCCCTCCCCTTCCTTCCAATATGTACATCAGCATCCAAGTACTCAACTTCAGGTAGATGAAGAGAAGTTGACTGTTGCACAAAAACACTGAAGGGTCTTAAGTTAGACACCCACACTTGGATGAGTAAGACTAAAAGAAATTATGTGAACAGACCACAGGAGTCAGGAAGTATTGGTATACAACAAAACCTCAGTTAGGATTAGGACAGAATACCTCCAAAATTTCCAAAAGATTTTTACAACAACAGGAAATGCTATTTAGAAAACGCCATGCTTAAGAGGATGCCGGTATTCTCTGCTCAGTTAAAAGAATATACTACAAAACGTGGCAGAACAGCCACGATCGAGGCACACTGTCCACAGCGACCCAGGAAAACTTTCTCCCGCCAGCCAGCTGCTGCCCCTCCCCCACACCATTAGCACCCACTGAGAGAGGCTGACCTGACAGGAGCTAGGAATGAAGGTGCCAAGAAGAAACACACATTCCCAAAAAAGTACTCGATGACTTTCAAATGATCTGGTTTTCCACGGTATCTGTACCTCCATGGAGATTTCCCTTCTACAGAGCATGAATCAAAAGTTGAATATTATTTCAAATGATCCCAATGTACTGTTAATGTGGCTCTTTTTAAATAGATCATACCCTAACATCTTTTCGATTTTATTTCATTTTTTACCATGAACTGAGATCAGACAGTTGTGCAGCCTCCGGAGACAGCATATTGGTAGTGCCTTGGAAGAGCCTCTTGGGCTGGCTTTCCGTTTCCATTTCACCTAAAACAGAAAGAGATGATGCTACTGTAAAACAATTTTACAGATACGGGCGTGGTGCTAAAATGGGATGATCTTTGTTTAACCAAAGCTCAGAATACTTCTTCAAGCCATTACTTCAAAGCTATTTTTCCATGCGCTTTAAGGTGGAAGAAACATGCTTCCATAGAACCTCAACCAAAAAGTAAGCAGCCCTAAAAAAAAAAAAAAAAGAAAAAAAAAAAAGAAAGAAAAGAAAAGAAAAAGCCCTTCTTATTTAGCACACTACGGATATAGTCATGTTCTTTAACAGAAGAGAAGAACACTGACTGCATCGGGCAAAATGAATCAAGGCTTACCACAGCAGAAATAAAGACTCCCCAAATAGCTGAAGCTCACAGTGAATAATGATTTATCCTAGAGAATTAGGAAAGTCCATTGATTTTATATTATTTTAATAGTGGAACATTTCCCGAGTCGAAGTCAAATGGGTTGAAACGTATGTAGTCTAATAAACTCAAAGGTTGCTTTAGACTACTTAGTAAAATGAAGACTAAAACAAAAATAACTCTGTTAAGAGAAAATACTGAAAATCGGAACCTAATTTTTCTAAGATGTTACACATGATGAGGCCCAGGGGACTTGACTACCCAGGTAAGGTTTAAGGAAGCCTTTGACATCTTTACATACAAATGAAATGTGTGGCATGGAAGAAGAAAATCCCATGAAAAAAATCATACTTTTACTCTTCGCTAGAGTTCTTTTAAAAAAAATAGTAACTGAACGCCCATCTGTAATCGAAAGCAATTATTAGTCAATTCACAAAATTGGTGGTGTACTGGCTACCCCAATTTTCCAGATTTTCTCAGAACATCTAGAAGCTAGCAGAAAAACTGCATCCATCACAATAACATTTTGCCCCCAGGAGTGCTAAGACTAAAAACCCTCGGTTAGACCGAAAAAGCCCCTTTCCAAATAAGTCATGATCTAAAACACACAAATAAATACCTTAGTTTTGAAGCTCCTTATCTGAGCTTTACAATGGAAGATTAAACAAAATTCAATTCTTGGGCCTAACTATACTCCAATAGAAAATTAGTAACTGTGAACTTAAAGCTGTACAAGATTCTTAGGATGGAGAAAGATCAAGAAAGAACAAATGCAACATTCATTTTTTTTTCATATTATCAATTAATTCATATTACCTCTCTTCTGGAACTATTCTGAAAATCGCTGAAACTCAGGAAAGGTTATATCTTTATCTGCTTCTTCCAAGCTTTAATATGGAGCTTTTAAAAGCTACTGCTGGACTTTCAACAACACCTTGTTAGCAAAAGACTTTAGCCCTTTTTAGCAAAGAATCCCTCCATCTGCTGGTATATTTTGGAATAGCTTTCAAACTAAACAACCATACTAATTCCACCAATTTCCTGCAAGATATTTAAAATTGATAACAATAATGATGGCTCTTGTTTCCAGGTGTTAGTGTCACGTAATACCTCCTGAGAGGGTTCCTATGATTGTAAATAATTCTCTGCAGCATTAAGGCTACTAGTTCATAAAATAAAATTTATTCGCTGAATACAAACATTGTCACCATATCAAAATCTATTTTCCAGAGCACACCATCTTTAATTTTAAGTTATCTAAAATATCGTACTTTTGGAATCTGGGCATGATGCTATCGCTGGAGTTTCCACTAAAGCTGCAAGTACCTGTTAACCTGATATTAGGAGAGCGACTTGTTTCCTGGCCCCCACAGAGATCTACACAAAGAAATCACTTAGTGCATTGCTTTTTCAAAATTATTGCTAAAACTCTCATTTAAAATGACCCCCAACACTTGCAATCACATAGATACAGGCCCAGGAATAATGACTAAACGTGCATTAATTTTTTTTGCCTTTTGAAAATAGACTCCGGGGGCTAGGCATTTGAGTATACAGCATGTTTATAGACCTGTTCGCTATGACATAAGCACATACTTCTGCAACATATTAACTTGCATCTGTTTTCTATTCAGATCACTGAGAGGCAAAAGTTTTGGAATATATATTGGTAATATGAACATATGAATAAGATTCAGTTGTGAAGTGTAAAAAATATGGACAGTGTTAAGTAACCAATTTACAAACTTCAGAATCAGTAAAGCATACGTTGGGAAGAATATTTCCTATTTCTTCAGAAAAAAGGAATCACGCCTTGAGCTAATTTCAGACAGAAATTCTAATTTGTCATTCAAGCTCAACTAGGTTTAATATCAGAAGTGGGACACTTACCTTTTCTTTTAAGAGGACCAAGAACACTGGGCCTAATGCACTTGACTGGACTCTGACTCCTCCTGCTTCAAAGAATAAACAAACAGGATGATGTGAAGTACTTTTAAGATGCAAGATAAACGTTATAGCCCAAATAAATCAATAAAATTGACAGTCATGTAGAAAAAAATGGAAAATGCCTGTGTTATAAGTTGAGTAACTGAACTGCCAATACATGATCTGACCTGGAATATGATAATCTGAAAAAACACGGCATTTTAAGCTATTTTAAAAAATCGTCTAGGGGCACCTGGCTGGCTCAGTCGGAAGCACACGCAAGTCTTGATCTCAGGGTCATGAGTTCAAGCCTCACATTGGGTGTAGAGATTACTTAAATAATAATAAAAAAAAAACTTAAAAAAAATAATTCTATAAGACAAAATATCCACAAGTTTTTTCAAAACAGATAAACCTTATTAAAAAACTATTTGGATTTGACTGGTATACAATCTTTAACAAACTTTTTTCCTTATCCTTACAAAGGATAGATTATTGCGCGCATGCACGTGTGCGTGTGTACGTGTGTTCGTTCTCTGGCACCATGTCTCAAAAAACACATCTCTGGTAAAACGTTACTGCTAGAATACAGGTGGTAGGTATATGGATGTTCATTGTGTCCAATTTTGCTGTCTGTTGGAAAATTTCCGTAAGAAAATGTTGGGGAAAAAGGTCATCGGGAGACACAAATTGAACGTGTAGCATTTCAACCACATTTTTTGAAAAGTAGGCTGACTTACCTGGAAAAGCGTCTTGGACTATGCACGGGACTTGGCGGCAGCCCACTGCTGCTCACAAACATTTGTAAGGATGGTGAAAAACATTGCTAGAAAAAAAGCATATTTAATATTAAAATAGTTCTAGTGCTCTGGCTTTCAAAAAGTTCTCAAAATAATAGAAACGACATCCTTAGAACTGCTTAGCTGTGTGTGTATATTTTACATACGCAGAAACACACGCGTGAGAATATGTACCTAGACTGACGTACCATTTTCTTCAAGTTACTATCAGAAACTTTCATGGATTTTCCTTCCAGTCATTGGATTTTTTAAAAAATGAGGCGATGTGTGTGTGTGTGTGTGTGTGTGTGTGTGTGTGTGCGCGCGCGCGCGTGTGTGTTTTAGAGTAAACAGCTCAGTGTGTGAAAGACAGCTAACACCTTGTCAAGGAGCCTACCTTTCCAAATCCTCTGGTGGGTGATGGTGCCGGAGAAACTGGAGTGAAGTCAATCCTTTTAGGAGAATATAGTTTCTCCGGCTTCTCAAAATCGCTATCACTCTGTAAACATAAAGTGTTATTTCCTTGTAATTCACAATTCAGCCCATCGCAGTTCTTCTTTACTACTCAAACACGCCTACACTTTTAGAATAGAAATGCACAGACACTAAACAGTTGCAATCTAATATCCTGGCGGAAAAGCAGAGATCAAAAACCGAATACAAATTTGGAAATGGGGGAGACAGAAGTGTCTGAAAAAAATTAATGAAGCCAATGAATGACATAAAGGTTTCCAAAAAATCAAAACCAAGCAAACATGTGAGAACTTTACCAGGCTCAAGCTCTCGTCCCATGACTGGCTGATCTGCATTGCTGTCTGCACTTCCCTAAAACAAATAAAAATGAGAGGCCGTCAGTGCTCAGAAGCAAGACATACATTAGGCTCTGCTCTTGTGAAGCACTGCTCTGTTCTTTGTGAAGCACTAACCGTTCGTGTGCAGTTTCTCTGTTCATCATATCC
The DNA here is from genome assembly GCF_046562875.1 of Panthera onca. Taxonomy (NCBI): domain Eukaryota; kingdom Metazoa; phylum Chordata; class Mammalia; order Carnivora; family Felidae; genus Panthera; species Panthera onca. The sequence continues at coordinate 18,065,831 of NC_138357.1, read as the reverse complement.
ATGCCTTCCTCCTACAAAGACAAGCACATGCTGAAAACACAGTATTTACCCACATCCACACAGTTCTCTACTTCAAAGTACAATTTAAAAGACTTCTTTCTACCAAAAAATAAACAAATAAAAGACTTTTCTACCGTCTTTGACATAATTACAGTACAGCAGCACATGCTAAGACTGTCACCCAGGCCACATCTGTGTTTCACCTGCACGCACACTCAGAAGAATTTGCATCTGTCTATGGCCACCCAGAGTGGGCTCATTTTTAATATCTACATCTTCAGAATGAAAATAAAATCCAAATGGAAGATTCAGACAACTGCAGCTGAGCTAGGAAGTAGAATTTACCCTTTTGATCTGATGCAGTCTGCTACTAGGAACGCGATTTGGTGACGACGACAGCAACTGGAAAGGAAAAGTAAACACTTACTACTTTCTGAATCACAAAGCAGTGTCTGCTGTCAGTACCAGTGTCCAACCTCCCCCCAAATAAGATTTCACATTCTTCTCAGAGATCTAGCTCTTTAGATCACTGAACATTAATGCACCAGAGGCAGGACACTCGGTTTTTGGAAAGTACACCAGGTGTCCAACCTCAAAGCACCATCTGTCGCAAGACAGGCACTGACTTTAACACTTTTCCCAAATGAATGCAGAGCTGTGTACGTTCATGTAAAAAAAGATTCCAGGCCTTAGAAATATCCATTACCCGACTTATCTAAAATAAAGAACTAGGTAAGAAGGGAAAGAAAAAACTTGTAGTCATTTTTAACACCAATGCACCCATGGAGGAAGATAGGCAAAGAAGCCCAGTATAGTATTTTGTCTATGATTAGTGTTTATCGAAAACACTTCAAATCTGCAATAGGAAGATTTTGTTTGTATGCTCTAAATCACTTCTAAAATTTGGTCACTACCACTACATATACCACTGTGCTAGAATATACACCACAAACCTTACTAGTTAAGAAAAAATCAACGTGGACGGCAATGTGTATTTTTCAAATAACCATTCCTTTCCCTTAGAGCATCATTTTTTGACAACACAAGGCTAAAATGACCTGGGGGCCAAATCATGTTCCTTCAAAATAAACACAATCTGATCCCAGAATGAAAGGTAGAATTCATCTCAAGAGACCTTCCGGAGTTCTAATAGCCATAATCTAAACAACTGCTATTTACTCCCTAATGAAACGCAAACAAATTTGTAATGCTGTAAGACAAATAAGACAACAATCCAGTTACGAGAGGCCCTATCCTATTAAAACTTCTAAAAACCCTAATGTAGTGAGTAGAATAAAAGGGTGATAAACTGTTCCAAGTTTTTTAGGCAAAAGCTAATCCAGGTGCCATTTTTAAAAGTTAGACACTGAAATATGATTTGACCTCAAAGGATATCTCTTCAGTACCCACCCTTTTCTCTTTCTCTTTCCTCTCCTAGGCTCTGAAAATAGAAAAACTTTACAAATAAAATCCTTTGCAAAAGTGTTTTTTTTCCACTTATAAAAATAACACGTGTTTACCACTAAACTCTTAATAAGGCCATTTGAAAAGCACTGGGCCACGAGGCAAGTCTCTAAGGCAGGAAACACTAACAGGATATCGTGGCAGAGAACATGGACGTGGCAGAGAACAAAAGAAACCCCAGGGGCAACGAAATCATCAGGAAAGCCAAAGTAAAGAGTGCAAAAAGCTGACAGCAGAGGAAGTCAGAAATGTAGATGCTGCATCTATAGAATGTACAACTTGTCAACTAAGAACTAGAAGGAAGACCCAAAAGGAAGACAGGGAGGAGAAATGCTGGGTCTTGTACCAGAAACAAGAGCAATGTACCAACTGAGAAGAAAGCCAAGCACTTCAAGGAGGTGCTGTTAATGGTGTTAAGTAAAGCGAAGAGCCTAAGTAGGAGAAGGAAAGAGGCCCCTGCCACTGGGCACTGGTGATTTTTGCAAGAAGTTTTTTAATAGCATGGTGGTAGGAGCAGTGAGATCACAAACTGGTCGAGTAGCTGGCAAGAAATTGGGAAACAAGGAGCTGGAGGCAGCTGGGTGTAGATTAGGCTTTGTAGAAGCTCGGAGGGGTCAAGGGAAAACAAAGAGAGACGTAGGGAAAAAGACAAGTTTGTGTTCCAGATATTCAATGTGTGAGTCAGGAGAAGAAGGCAGGAGCGAAAAAGCCAGGGAGGAGGGGACTAGAGAGGAGACAACAGACCAAGCAAAGTGACAAGAGACAGAAAATCTAGGAACCATTGGAGAAAACATCACATGTGAAGGTAACGACATCTTAAGAGCAAGAAAGCTGACGTTTATACAAGATGACCGTCTGCCTTCACAGAGAAGGGTCAGCCACTGAAAGTGAAAGGTCTAGGAAGCTCGCAATTTTTAATTAGAATATTGCTTCGGAGAACAGTGCAGAGTAAGTGGCAGGCACCTTGGGCCCAACATGCCCAGAATTTATCTCCTGGCCCTTCAGATGACCAATTCCTTGAAATTTCCCTACTCATAATAAAGGCAGCGCTTTTCCCCTGGCCGCTAAGAAATAAAAGTTCAGTCCCCTGGAGTCCTCCTTCCCCTTGCGTTTACACCTAATCAGTTGTCAGATCCTGCACAGACACCTCCTGCAGATCTTGCGTCGCTCCTTTCCATTTCATTCAACACCTTGCTTTTTGCAGGTCAATCCGAGAGGTGGGTAAGCGTATTAAGATTTATAGAGGACACTGTGATTGAACACACGTGGTATAACCCATCCGATGACCGAAGTACCCGAAGGGTGCTCCGGAAGGCATCCCAAACCAGGAAGCTCAAAAGGAGAAGGGGATGGAGGGAAGGACAACGTAAGGATCCACAAAGAGAAGTGAACCAACGTGGCCCCTTCAGCGAAATAGGCATTTTAGTGCAGCCAGAGCAAAACGTATCTGTCAGGGAGTAGGGAGAGAGGAATCAAGACAGAGTTGATAAGAATTTTCACATCTTAGAAAAGAGCAAAGTCAAGTGTACAGAGGCAAATTCATTTTCCCTTCTTTGCTATACTACTGATATCGGGAGCATGGCTGTGTAACAAGCAGAAACATTTCTCATCTACAGGGCGAAATGAAGCCGTTCTATTTTCCAGTATCCTCGGGGAAGAAGGTGAGGTGAATCAAACCTCCAGACAGCTAACATTTCCCCCTTTTAAGTATTTCTAGCCACTTCAGCTGGAAATCTTCCTTAAAAGTGTATTTTATTTCTCCTTTCTTAAACAGATTTTACCAACCAGAATGGCCTTGACCTATCTCTATTCTAATCCCAGCTCTGCCACTTAGCAATTGTGTGATTCTGAGCAAGTCATTTCTATCAGCTGAGTCTTAGCTGCTGCCTCTTTGAACTGGTAAGGACATCTTTGGCCCTGCCTACTTCGCAGGGGGTGGCTATGAGGATTAGAAATGTGAAAGGACTCGGTAACATGTAGAATACCATGAAGGCACAGGGTATGGTACACTACAATTTGAAAAAAGGTTAGTGACCCAGGTATCCTTAAGAACATCAAGTATTTTACAGTTCAGTGCCAGTGAGACCCTCAGGGACCATTAACAGGCTCTTAGCCCTTATGCTAAGCCACAGACTGCGTTGTTAAAAACCGGTCTGCTTTTCAGTTTTCCCCTCTCCTCCTCTGCTAGCAGCTATTAGTATACCTTAAGCCCGAATGCACCTCTTTTGATTTGCTGCTTCTCACACACTACTGAGTTGGAAGCTTATTATGATTGTGCATAATTTTAGATGATTTGGAGGTCAGAGGCTCTCCTGTAAACAAACTGATGAACCTTTGTGCACAGACTATGGAAATCTAGTGCGGCCATTCAGAGGTCTGTTTGCTTACATCTCAGATGTCTTTCAGAGTGATGCAGCTACTGGCTAAGTGGGCTCCACATGTGAAGTGCTACTATATTAAAAACCTCATCATAATCTCTCCCAATGCGTCCAACTAATAGGGTGACCCCTGACAGCTCAGGCTATTTAGAACAGTCACAATTAGCAACTCTACCGAGAATATAAATACACGCATTTTAAAGGAGATTTCACTTTGGATACATAGCACTGTCCAACAGGTAAGTGTCAGAAATACTCGGCTAATGTCTAAACAATTTTTTGCTTCCTGGGATAAATAAAGACCATTTTTCTCAGCTATATTTAGAAGTTAATCCTGACTTCCCTCATAACCATCATGCAAGCAGTGACAAAAAAAACAACGAACAATTTTTAAAAACACAAAGTCCCACAGCCAAGAAAAAAGTCTTAAGCAGATCTCTGTTTTGCACCAAAAGCTGACAAGGGCCACAGCATGAGCAAGATAGGTAAAATTATTTTTTTTCTTTAGTGAACGATGGTACATAGCACATCATCTTAAGAACGAACTACGTCTGGAAGTATTTTCCCCAATCCATACCACTAAAAATACTTACTTCTATACTTACCAGGGTATGACGGCTCATAATCGTTGTACTATTCCTCCGAGTTCTAAATGTGTAAGGTTGAAAAACCTGAGAAAGATCACTAAAAAATAAAAATAAAATGATTAATGTCTTTTCCTTTAAGACATCCTTCAACTGTATTAACGCCCACTCTCCAGTTAACAATGAATCTTCGATGGCTCCTCACTCCAAACAATGAATAAACTCCTCACCGGCCTTCCTAGTGGCTTGCTGTGGATCACAGGTCTACCCAGATACTGATCTCCTCAGTGCTTGGGGGGCAGCTAGGAGAGGTATGGGGCGGAGCTCCAGACTGGTTGCTTCCAGCTGCCTCTGGCCAGAGCCCACGCCCCCAAACCGGTTCCCACCAGACAAGAGCAGCCTCATCTGTTTACCCCAGAGCACCTAAACGTGTTGCTGCTTTCTGTGTGCGCCATGACGGTGAGAAGGGCCGGGCCCTGTTCTACAGTATGAGCCCAGTTAGCACCTCTCCCACTACTGCCCTAAATATGTTCTACCTTTGAACCCGCTGCGCAGCTAAATAAACGTACCTGGGGTTTTGTTCATGTTGTCTCTTCTGTCTCCCCCCCCCACCCCACCACCACCATCGGCCCAAATCCTTCCTCTTCTTGAGCACCCATTTCCATGCAGTGCCCTCTGTGAAGCCTCTCTTCAATACACAAACCTGACGCAATCATCCCTCCTTTGAGTCCAAAGAGCACAATGGGAAATGAGATTCTTCTTGAGATACCCACTTTACCTTTTATTAAAGAAAAGTGTGCGTGTGTCTCAAACTCCTTGGGCAGAGGTCTTTTGTTCATCTTTGCACAATCTCCCCGCACTGCCTAGCAGAGTGCCATGCCCATAATAAGAGGGCAAGAAGGATTTTCAGGGCTGAACTGAATTGGGTTCCAAGGGACCGCTGAAATCACCTAATCCAGCTCTCCTAAATTTTGAATGAGAAAACTGACACTCATGACCACAATCAGGGAGAAAATTGGGATGAGGCCTAGTCTCCTCACCCCTGCTTCTGTCACATCATGCTACCTTGCAAGTATTTACTTAGATCCTGATTCAAAAAACAGTGCATTATTTCTACAACAGTCTAAATGCAGGTCAGTGGGATGGCCCCGACCCCCTAGCAACTGCTTTTGCTTACCAGATTTTAAAAGACAACCCCAAAGACCAATTTATTCCTATAGTATCAAAAATAAATGTAGAGCGGAGGACGGCATTAGGAAAGCAAGGAGCCACTCCAACCTCCCCCCAGTTTCAAAATTTAGTAAAAGAAAATAAGTAAATCCATTTCCCCCCAAAATACAGATATTGTAATCAGTTTGACAGACAAGGATTACCTGTTTCTTTGCCTTCACTGTGCTTGATTAATGATTTTGGCTAATTCTACTCCCATCCCCTTTTTTGGACTAATTCCATTTCCACAGGGTCTCACAAATTAGCTCTCTACTAAGATGAATTGTCTTACTTCTAAGAGTGAAATGTAATAGGCTCAGGAGGTCTGCCAACCTCCTTCACCATCACAAAATTCTACCTGAAAATAGACCCTCTGGTGACTTATTCACATGACAATACAAGACCCTACCACTAAAATTCAAGGGTTGATTGTTCCCATTGTTTTCTAAAACATTGTTTTCTTTAACTGATCTAAGCTACAGGACACCCTTTTTTTTTTTTTATTCACTGGAATGCATTTCAGGCAGTTTTGGGATCTGAAAACATTAGGACAAATCCGAATCACTTAATGTGACATGAACACGCCACTTGAGTACAAGTTATTAGATAAATTGTGATTTATTAAAGTAAATGCTCTGTTAATGCCAGGGTTCCTAAACCGAGCTTAGAAATAGCAGCTCTTAGAGACAGGTGTCAAGTTGCAAGTCTAGTTCCAGGGGCTTCAGTCTGACATTCAGTGGTGTAAATTAGGCAGGGTAAGCAACCTGTTAGAAGAGCCAGAAGCTCCTTGTAGTTCCTTTCAGAGTGAGCCAACAGAGCCCCAGGTAAAGAGGGCCTCATTTTCCCCCACGCTTCCCAGAGTTTGGGGTCAAACTTTCACTCCACCTTGGGACCCAAGTCACTGTCAAGCAAACAAGCCCCCCCCCCCCCCCCCAGTTTGGAGAACCCAAATGAGCTCCAAGTCTCACTTTAGGGAAGCAAGATTGCTTGCAGGGAATAGAGGAGACCCTGAACCCCCTATTCATCGTCCCCCACCCCGCTCACCTGAGCCCGTGGATCAGGGGAGCGCTGCTGGATCTCCTCAGGGCGCCCCCATCAGATGTGTCAGGCTCAAAGTCCAGCTCCATTTTCTCCTGAGCCATGTCGGAGACTTGCAGGCAGGCACAGCGGGCAGTGCTCAGCTCCTGGTGCTTAGCTATGGACTCCCAAGACTCTCACTGCAGGACTGAGCTGCTGGGGACTGGCAGCTGGGGGCGGGGGCTAAGGGGCGGAGGCTTGGGGGCGGGGGCTGGGGCGGAGAAAAGCAGGAGAGGAGGAGGAGGAGGAGGGAAGGAGGATGAGGATGAGGAAGGGAGGCTGATAGTGAGTGAGGGGAGGAGGAAGGGGAGACGGTAGCGAGAGGAGGTGGTGGTGGAGGGTGACAGAATAAGGGGAAGACGATGGAGAAAAGAGAGGGATGGAGGGAAAAGAGCAAGAGGAAGGGAAAGGGGATAGATGGAAAAACAGGAAAACAGAGTACAAGGAGGACAGAATCGGGAAAGGAAGATGGGGAAAGGACGAGGACGGAAGGGAAGGAGGGCAGGGTGGAGGAAAAAGAGCACGAGAGAGGGAAAGGAAAAGACGAAGTATGGGGAAGAGGAGAAGGAGGCGGACAGAGGGAGAAGAGGAGGGGGAGGAAACTAGGCAGCGGCGAAACTCATGTTGCTATCTTTCGGCCGACGACCTCAAGTGGGGCCGGGCTACAGACACCGCAGCTGCCCGGGCAGTGCTAACACCACCGTAAAGCTGACAGTCGAGCAGGGCCTGGCCGGGCGGCCTCGACGGCTCCAGCTCCCCATGCTCGGGGACCCGGTCCAGCCCCCCATGCTCTGGGACCCGGTCCTAGGGGCTCCTCAGCCCTGCGAGGGGTGCTTATCCCCTCCCTACCCCCCCTCCCCTCCTGGAGGACAGGTGGGGGGTTCGGCCCCTCAGCCGCCGCCGCGGTGCCTCCTCTTCCTCTCTTGGGTTCTGATGGCCCGGGGGGAACCCCTTGGGGCCAAGACCAAAATCTACAACCTGCCGCCTCTTCCGCCTCCCACGCTTCAGAAGCGGGAACCTCCACCGGGCCAAGTCTTCCGCGTCCGGGCACCTATCGGGTCCTGCGCACGCGCCCGGCGGCAGCGCCAATGAGCCCGCGGGCACGGAGCATGCGTGGGAGCCCCGCCCCGCAAACCTCCTCCAAAGTGGGAGGAGCGTTTCCAGGGGGCCCGGCGCCTTCCTCTATGGCATTGGCCCGGGGACCCTGGCGCCCGATTTTGAAAAGAACCAATAGTTTGGAGACACTGGAGCATCATCTTTCAGGAGGAGTTTGGGCCAATATTCGAGGGAAATGGAAACTTGTGGTTTTCACGTTTTTTCGCTCCCAGTTTGTTTGCTCTGACCTCTGTGATCCCTGCTCGTTTCTTAAATCCCTTGATTTTGTTGGCCTTTGGAGGGGCTGATTTCTTTTTCAGATCATCCATTTGGTTGCACTAGACAAAACGGAAGTGAAAAAATAATGAAAGTTCATATGGCGAGTGGCAAGGAGTCATCTCCATTTTGCAAGGCTTCAACGATGTTAAGAAAAGTCCTGAAGAACAAGTAGCAGACCCAGAATTTTTTTTTTCTTTCTAGGATTTATGGAGACCCTAACAATAGCCATTCGGCACGTGTGAGGCCTGGAATTATTTTATTTAACAAACACCTACATAGCAGTTACTGTGCTAGGTCCAATAATAAGAGCTTTAGAAATATTAACTCATGTAATCCTCACTACTTGAATGACCCTAGGATAAAGATGGCATTGTATTGTGTTAATCATACATACAAAGAGGGGCGCCTGGGTGGCGCAGTCGGTTAAGCGTCCGACTTCAGCCAGGTCACGATCTCGCGGTCTGTGAGTTCGAGCCCCGCGTCAGGCTCTGGGCTGACGGCTCGGAGCCTGGAGCCTGTTTCCGATTCTGTGTCTCCCTCTCTCTCTGCCCCTCCCCCGTTCATGCTCTGTCTCTCTCTGTCCCAAAAATAAATAAAAAAAAAAAAATCATACATACAAAGAAATATAGGAAATTTGCTAGTTGGGAAATTGGTTTCAAAATTTAGCAAAACTACTTTTACCTGACTCTTCAATTTAGTTATCCCATATTAAACCTGCCAAGCTCAATCATTTTATTCCTCAATGTTAATATTTGCTCCTTGTAATACAGAGTTTCTAAAGCTCTTTTGGAAAGTTTCCTTTAGATTGCCTACATCTTCCTGCCAACTGGATTAGAAACTCTGTTTTTGATCAATTTATTTATCTCTTTTTATCTCAAGGTCATAGCAACTCCATCATCTGCTCAAAAAAAAAAAAAAAAGTACATTCTCGGGTTCACAAAAGCTACTGAACAGTCATTCGCTGACCACATGCAGAGTCCCTAACTCTGAGGAGTCCAACAATTTAGTAGAATTGCTAACGTTCAGAAGCTTAACGATTAGGAGAAACTTAAGGACATGTGAGGATATGGATGCTACCTTGGCCATCATTTCAAGGTTCAATTCACATATTCCTGCCTACCTAGTTTCTTTCACTTCATGGAAATCTTTTGGGAGATTTGGGGTGTTTGTAACCTGTGGCCTTGGACTCAACTTTTCTCTGACTTACCCTTATGATAACTAAGGGTTAAGCAGTTGCTTAAAAGTTGCCATAACAACTGGTAAACTAGACAACTGATTATCACATATTTGTGGGTCACCTTTTATAATGAAGAGGCCTGGTACAGATGGCAGCAGACTGGGACACTCAAAGACAGGAGTAGCATAAGTGGCAAGGTATAGATCTAAGCAAAATGGCAATCTGAGATCATGGCATATTGCTATGGAACAGCAGGAGCTGATCATGAAACACAGCTAGGTTGGTATAATCATGTATAAAAATGGGAATAAGTAAAAATAATTTCTTCAAATATTGTGTTTGCCACTATAGTATACAGAATTGTTTTTGTACTACTCGTTCCTTTTGACATTCTAACTTATGCATGTACTATGGGTTCCTGGCATTTAGCTACACTTTAGTTAGAGAGTTCCTCCTCTTTGGTAATAGCTGAAAACTTCCTGCCATCTTGGGTACGTATTTGTTTCATATTACTACCCCTTTTCTTGCAAGTCTCTTGGTTGCTCTTTCCTTGTCATGTTATAATCTATTGTCTTAGTGTTATTGTACTTCGATTTTTAAAAATTAGATATCTGTAATGCTTAGGCATGATGATATTGTCTGTTCATTCAAAATATATCTATTAAACTTTATTACTTGCCACGAATATCAACAAACTCTTTGAAAAGTAAAATGAGCAGCAGAGTGGGAGTAAGATCTAGTTCTTTTCTCATGTACTCCCTCTCTATTTTTCTGCTATTCAATTTGGCTTTGACCCCATTCTGTATTTAACCACAGCCTTTGACATCCACCCTGACTTACTCAGCTTTAACTACCATCTTTCGTAAATTTTCCAGGTACCCTGGGAACTTTAACAGTGGCTTTCAGGAGACCTTGGTACCAGCTCAGATTCTACTGCTACCTAATTATGTGCCATTAATCTCTCTGGAATTTTATCGACTGTAAAATAGAAGTAACTTGCCTTCTTTACAAGATGGCTGTGAATGGCAGGTTATTTAAACTTGCATTTATTCATAAAATAATTTAAAAAGATTTATCAAGTGTTTATGAGTACAGAAATAGTATCCAGAGAAATATCCAGACGCACCTCATCTGTCTTTTCACTTAAATAGAACGGCAGAGGACTCTTGGCTTTGCCACTTAGCAGTTGTCACTTGAGTAACTCCTCTGGGCTTCAGTTTCCTCCTTTGAAAAATGGGCATTGTGATAGTGCCTACCTCACAGAATTACTGTAAGCATTAAATGCAATCACATATTTAAAGTGCTTATGGGGCGCCTGGGTGGCTCAGTCAGTTAAGGCTCCAACTCTTGATTTTGCCCAGATCATGATCTCACAGTTCATGGGATTGAGCCCTGCGTTTGTCAGCACAGAGCCTGCTTGGGATTCTCTCTCCCTCTGTCTCTGCTCCTCCCCCACATGCACATGCTTGCACTCTCTCTCTCAGAATGGATAAAAAAATTTTTAATAAGTGCTTAGGACAGTACCTGGCATATAATTAAGTGCGTAAAAAAATGGTAGCTATTGTTAACCTGTCTTACGTCAGGAGACTCCAAATCATCCTCATGTCTGGTAATATAATTAAGTTTTTCTTATTCTGTTCTCAGAATGAATGAAGAATGATTATGATCGTTCATGTCATTAACTTGTCATGAACTGTTTCAAGATAATCCCATTACATTCACCAGTAATTAGCTGAGCAGGGTTCATGATTGAACCAATTGAGACAAGTATATGAAGACATTTTTTAAACTCTGAAGTGCTATACCATGTAGTGACTATTTTAATTAATAACTATCATTTCAGTAGTTTCACTTGCCTTCTCTGCCAGTTCTCTATACGGTTCTTAAAAGGTATGGTTTTACAAAATTATTAGCATGGAGTTACGATTTCAGTATTCCGTGGCTCATTAAACTGGTGAAAAATTCTAAAAGAGCACTTCTTAAAATGTTTGAGCCATGACAGCGTTATTAAATGGAAACACTGATTTGGATGAATATTAAATTCTGAGACATTTGTTCTGAGCAAACAAGCTTCTCTACTTTAACTCAAATCATTTTCTTATATGTATAGCTTTGAGAAGATAAATGGTATTTAGTGTAAAAATATACACTTATGATTACGGTAAAAAAACAAAAACAATGAAACCACATGGAAAACAGTGATTTGTCTGCACAGTTGATTCAATTGGATTAGCGCCCTACCAGGACACTTTGGCCCCCTCCCTGTTTTTATATTATTTTTGCTTCCCTTCCCTTATGTTCTCTTATGTTTTGCCTACCAGGACACTTTGGGAGCAGGTGGCAGGTCTTGGGTTGTTCCCCCCCCCCCCCAGACGTATTGCATTATTTTAAAACTACAAATGTGTAGTGTTGGCTATAACAGGACAGAGGTAACAAGCTTGTAGGTCTCAATTATAAGGGGATAATTGGCTAATCAAATCTGAGAAAACAATATTATTTTAGACACAGCAGAAAAGACGGCGCTCCCGTACCCCTTACTCCTCCCCACCCTTTCTTTCCTAAATAACGGTCAGCGAAACCATCCCGCGGTTCACATGGGAGCGGAGGAACAACCACGGTGAATCACCCCTAGGAAGAGAGAAGAGAGAACCCGGCTAAGGGTAAAAAAAGCGGCTCTGACTGCGCGTGCGCCCCCCCGCCCCCGCAAGGCTGGCGAAAGCGCCCTCATTAACCTTCATTGCTTGCGTAATAAGTGTGCGTCGGCGGGCCGCGCGTCCGGCGCATGTGCGGAGGGGCGGCACCCAACTGATTCTCGGAGGCGACAGGTTGTAGTTTTTGCTTGGGCCGGAAAGGGTCCCCTGGGGTTTCCTTGGCCGAGGGAAATAAGGGCGAACAGTTGTGGAGGTGACTAAGATAAATTCCCCACTTTCATTATAGACTTGGAGGTGGAGTATCTTCTCAGCGTTAGGGACCCGGAGCTTGTGGGGGGTCCGAGGGTCCGAGCCAGTCTTGCCACGCTTTGTGCCCACTGGTATTAGGGATGGTAGGGCTGCAAAGGTGAGCACTGGTCTAAAGGTGGTGCTTCCTCTCTTTTTCCCCTTTTCCTCCCTCCCTGCTCTCCTCAACCAGTTGACTTGTCCTTATGTGAATGGGAGCCAGAAAACCTTGCGAAGTTCGGACCAAGCAGTAGCTTCTTCCTCGACGTGGACATGGCACAAGAGAAAATGGACCTAGACTCGGAGCTGCTGCCGAGTTCAGCCACAACAGACGACTCGCTGAAACGATCCAACAGCGCCCCTTTGATCAGTGGGCTTGGGTGAGCAGGCTTGAGATAGCAGGGGGTGGGTGGCAGGAGTTGGGGACAGTGACTTACGATAGCATTCCCATCCCTTTCTTCATCGAGCTTCTGCAGCTATCTCCCGTGTTCCTGTTGTCTGGAGATCTCACACTCAGCCTTGGGGAGGAGTGGGTTGGGCTGGCCGAAGGGAGAGCGCACACCTACCCTGAGGTTGACACACGTGAACCTGAACGTGCTCTTCTGACAGTCCACAGGGACCCAAAAGCAGCAACCTATTGGTGTGGAGCAGGACTTTTTCTAACTTCACCCCATCTCTTACCCACTCCTTTGAAGAAACTGAGTGTTCCCCACCCTTTGCCTCCAGATCTTCTGTAATGACTAATTTTTTGTCATTCTCTCAGCTGCTTTGTCACCTCTGACCTTCACCTCCAGCCATCATAAAAGGTTGCCAAGCAACTAAGCTTGGACCTTTTTTTACACCTAGTTTTTATTTGAACAAAAAGTTTAGGTACCAGAGAAACTTGATCTCCTAAATGTTGCATCCTCAATGGCCGGTACTGCCCCCAACTTCGTTCTTGGGGGGAGGGTGGTGAAAAACATCTTGCCTTTTTATGTACAAACCACAGCTATACATACAAAAATTTTGTGTGAATTTTCAAGAGGGAGTAATTGGAGGGAAAATGTAAAAAAAAAAAAAAAAAAGGGCTCCTTAGAGGGGCGCCCGAGTGGCTCAGTCGGTTAAGCATCCGAATCTTGATTTCATCTCAGGTCATGATCTCATGGAGCCTGCTTAAGATTCTCTCTCTCCCTTTCCCTCTGCCCCTACCCTCTCTAAAAAAAGGGGGAGGGAAGACACCTTTGAGGACTGATAATGGAAAACATAAGATTTAGAAACACTGTCCTGATGGTTAACTGTTTTTCCTGCACATATCCACTATCTGGCATGGCACAAGCTTATAATTTCTTAAAATAGGGTTTGAAAGTGAGATCTTGGATCTCACATCATAGTATCATAAAGTTTTATCAGTATTGTAAAAATGTTTGAAAAATTCATTCACTTCCTGTGTTAGTAACTTTGTTCCTCGTTTTTGCTAGCATCATACTAATTGATAGGTATAAATCACAACAGTTAGAAGTGAACTCAGAGACCAGATATACCCTCCTTATTTAATGTATGAGGAAACCGAGGCCCATAAGTCTCTAAAATGACGTAGTAGGGCCAGTACTAGGAACCTGTGTCTCCTGACTCCTAAGCTAGTGTTTTGTCCACTACTAATCAACTTCTAAGCTCATTAACTAACCAAATACAGCTTTCTGGTCATTTGAGGCAAAGGAGAATATACTGTTCCAAAAGGAAATGCAAACTAAGATTAATCAAAAAAATAATGCATTATCTTTTTTAATAGGCAGATAGAAAAATAAAGGGGAGGCAGCTGTGCATGTTGAGCTGAAAACGAGAACATTCTATAAATTCAGGATAGACCCTAATCCTATTGTATGAAAAAATGAATTGCTGTGGACCCACTCTGCTAGAAGAAAGCACTTGAGGAGAATGTTGGTTTTACTGGAAGCCTTTATGAAATGAAAAACAAGTTGCAAGCAGTCCTAGAAACAAGGAGAGTGATCGCAGTTATCCCTTCATGCTTTGTTTTGTTCTGCGAAGGATTTAAAGTTTTTATTTTTATCATATTAGAGCATGCTTACAGTGTCAAATTCTGTAGCTTAAGCTCCTGATGCATGAAGCGAAATTGGTACAGAAAGGTGAGAATCAGTTTACCTATTTATCTACGAGGAGTTAAAGATAAAGAAACCACAAGGTGGACCAAGTCCAGGGACTCTCATGTGTCATAAAGAAGTAACCCGAAGATGATATGTGACATGCCTGATGTCAGGGAACTTGGCCAAATGATCTCCTGAGGGCAGATTTTGTGCTGTTATGGCCAGTTTAGAGCATGGTCAGGAAAGTGACACGGCAGGGAAAACAATTTGGAGTAGAATTACACTAGAATTCAAGTTCACCTCCATTCTGTTTGGTTGTATATGTACACTGCTCACTTCCCTCGCTTTCTCACTAAATTGAGCTTCTAATACTTGTTGTCTTGCCTCTTTCACTGCTCATTAAATATTGTTGCACTTCTTTCAAGTAATTTTCCAATTTTGCTTGATGCTTCCTGTGTATGAACACAATCTCTTGCACCAGTATTCGCAGAATTTGTTCCTTAAATATTAACTCTTTAATATAAGAATTACTGGTTTTTTTTCAAAAAAGTTCCTGCACTGTTTTGTGTACATCTCGTATTAATAAAAATACTGATGTCAGGGGCGCCTGGGTGGCTCAGTAAAAATACTGAGCCTGGGTGGCTCAGTCGGTTGGGTGTCCAACTTTGGCTCAGGTCATGATCTCACCGTCCATGAGTTCGAACCCAGTGTCAGGCTCTGTTCTGACAGCTCAGAGCCTGGAGCCTGCTTCCCAGTCTGTGTCTCCTTCTCTCTCTGCCCCTCCCCTGCTTGCTCTCTGTCTCTCTCTGTCTCAAAAATGAATAAAAACATTAAAAAATTTTTTTAAAAATCAAAAATACTGTTGTCAAAACTTTTGAACCTCTTGGTTCTTTATACCCTTTAGCCATCTACTTGTCTGACTTCACTACTGGTGTCAATAACCTTATTTAAAGGTAGTTTTTTTTTTCCTTTTACTTCTCTGGCCCTTTGAGTATTAGTAAGTTCTGGGATTTCTGCCAGTGCCTTCCCCCTGTAAATACCTCTAGTCTGGCCCTGCATTTAAACTGTTTGAAAGTCAAACTACTACCTGTGGGCCAAATCCAGCCTGCCATTTGGTTTTGTAAATAAAGTTTTATTGGAACATAGCTATGCCCATTTGCCTACTTGTTGCCCATGGCCACTTTCCTACTACAATGACAGAGTAGCTGCCACAGAGATTGTATGTCCCACAAAGCCCAAAATATTTACTGTCTGGCCCTTTGCAGAAGAAATTTGCCAACTATCTGGCTTATTAAATTCGTACAAACCTGGAAAGACAATAGTGGCTGTAGTGAATGATTGCTTTGGGGATATAACTAGCATAAACATCTTGTAGCTTAGATATTTAGACAGAGCTGCTTATTGCTCATCTGATGTGGTGCATTGAACCTGTATCTAGTTATAGTGTCTTTACTTTAAGTTGTAGCACTTAACTCAGTTGTAGGTATCACCTAGGATTTTATGAATTCATGTTGAGTGACTCCTACCTATTGAAATCTATGCTTCCTCAATGATTTCTTTCAGTTATAGTCGTATTAAAATTGAGTGACAAAAATTTAGGGGAGAATATAATTGCCAGCCTTAAGAATTACCCTCACATACAAGAGTGCAAATATGTAACCCATTAGTGTCCCTCCAGCTTTCTTGTGACTGCTAGAATATTTTCCTGTTCTCATAGAGAAAAATGATTGGAAAAGGAAGTAAACATTAGACCCATACCACATATCCCCTCATAAAATATTGAGTTACTACCTGTTATATACAAATTACTATGCTGCAAAGATGTATTACAACTCAGTAAGCTTTTAATTTAATAGGGAAAATAAATAATCAAAGGATTTAAATATATGATAGACTAAGATCTGTGCTTAGGGAGGGAAAGAAAGTGCTAGGGAGATGCAAAGAAGGGAGTGAGAAATGACAGTAGGATTGAGGGATAAGGAAAATGTTCTTGGAGACGAGGCATATGAGATGGATTCTGATGGATCGATAGGATACAGATGGGAAGAGGGGAGCTGGAGAGCTGGGACAGCATTCCAAGAATATGCTGAGCCTCGAGCCTGCTGAAGATTCTCTCTCTCTCTCTCTCTCTCTCTCTCTCTCTCTCTCTCTCTCTTTTTCTCTCTCAGTCTTCCTTTCTCCCTCTCTCCTTCTCTCCTCCATCCCTCTGCCCTTTGCACCTCTCCCCCACTCTCACGCAGGCTCAAAAAAAAAATGTCCTCTTGTAAGTGAAGTGATGGTGTTGGTAAATGGTGGGATTTAAAAAAAAAATTTTTAATGTTTATTCATTTTTGAGAGACAGAGCATGAAGCGGGGAGGGGCAGAGAGAGAGGGAGACACGGAATCCGAAGCAGGCTCCAGGCTCCAGGCTCCAAGCTGTCAGGACTGAGCTTGAACTCAGTGCTGGGCTTGAACTCACGAGCTGGGAGATCATGACCTGAACCGAAGTCAGACGCTTAACCTGCTGAGCCACCCAGGCGCCCCTGGGATTTTTTTTTTTTTTTTTTTTGATGACTTTACTTCACAACAGAAAGTTGGTAGCAACTGTACGTTTGTGCCAAGATTTTGTTTTGAAATCTTACTAGTTCATCACATCCAAAAGTCTAGAGCTAAAGTGTGGAGGGCTTTGAATGTTATAGTAATGAACGTAATTAAATTCAGCCCACGGTAATGAAGAGAATTACTGAATATTGTGAGCAGGAGAGCAAGCTGTCCTTCAGGAAGGTGACCTGGTAGTCTGTTAGGTAGATTGTGTCAGGGGCAAAACTGAGGTGAAGTGACAAATGAGACTATTGCAAAGTCCGCAGGAAAGTAAAAAGGCTTTGAATTGGTTTTTGGCAGGGAGCCTAAAAAGAATAAGATGGCCCTATGAGCAGCTACAGAGGCAAAACCTGAAAGACTTGGCACCCGAGTGGATATGGCAAAAATGAAGGAAATGTTACCAGTGACTTTTATCCTCCTTGGGGAAACCTGGGTGAAAGGTACACGGGAACCCTCTGTAGTCTAGCAACTTATTGTGAGTCTTCAACTGCTTCAAAATAAAAAGTTTTAAAAAAAGACATAAAGGGGCACCTGGGTGGCTCCGTCGGTTGAGCGTCCGACTTCGGCTCAGGTCATGATCTCACAGTCCGGGAGTTCGGGCCCCGCGTCGGGCTCTGTGCTGACAGCTCAGAGCCTGGAGCCTGCTTCGGATTCTGTGTCTCTCTCTCTCTGCCCCTCCCTTGCTCATGCTCTGTCCCTCTCTGTCTCAAAAATAAATAAAAACATTTTTAAAAATTAAAAAAAAAGACATAAAAAGGAGAAGATGTTTTCAGGGTCCCAAGCCCAAATAAGGCCGAGGCGCCATCGACGCAGAGAAAGACGAGCCCCATCTTCAGCAGGCAGCGGTTGCTTGGCTTCAGCCTGTGGTTGCCATGTGGGAACGTGGCCCGGTGTGGCCACGTCTTGCAGAGTTTTCGAGAGAAGCTAGAAATCCGGAATCTGGATTATTTGCGTGAACCCTCTTAATGTTTTGAGTGTGTGCAACTACGTTAAAAACATTTTCATCAAACAAAAGATATCTGTGAAAATCTCAGTTCTGTCGACCTCTACCGGTTATCCCTCTTGTTCGTGTGAAAGCTTCACAGTCGAGAGGGAGTTGGTATCGCACATGGTAGCTTCAGTCATAAATTTAAGTCAGTTACAGGTTTACACAGAAAATGATGCATTTCCAAGGCCACAATAAATTATACTTATTCTTGGTAGCATGACTAGAGGTAAAGTGGCATGCTTGAAAATTTCTTCCCTTACAGGGACACTTGTTTAGGCTCAGCCAACTAAGGCTGTGCGTGTGCACATGCACACATATTGCAATTTATCCACCTGCACAACTGGCTCCCCAAAGAAGCCATTTACGTTAATGGCATGGTTTCTTAAGTATCTGGAATCTTAATTCTTTAAAAAAAGTTTTGTAATGGATTTTAAATGTTTTCCTTTTTTTCATAGTGATAATTCACAGGTATTCCAAGCTGACACGTTAACAACTAGAAGAAATAGCACAACGCTTATGACCCAACAATGTCTGGTAAGAAAATGCTTGTAGCAGCCTCACTTGGCCAAGACTTGTGCAGTTGGTTTTAACTAGTGCTTCTCAAACTTGAGTGTGCATCTGGAAGGCTTATTAAAATAGACTACTGGCCCTCAACCCCAGAGTTTCTGATTCTGGAGATCTGGGGCGGGACCTGAGAATTTGTATTTCTAACAAGTTCCCAATTTGAGAAACAGCTCTAAACATCACTGAAGGAAAAATAAACACGGTGACTACAGTTATGATTGCTTTGCTGCAGCTGCAGCAGAGTTAACTTTTAAATCCCATGTGGATTTAACATTGAGATTTGTTCTTATGTATAAGACCATCTGGCTTCCAATTTTTAAAAGAATGTTCTAATTTTGAGAGGAAAATTTGCAGGCTCTCTTAAGAATAGTTTTTAGGCTTCTAGTTTGACTTTTATCTCACATTTATCTTGAATTGAAAATAAAGTTTGTTTTTCATGGTGTTAAAATGTAATCTCTAAATTATTACTCTCACTTAACTAATTATCCTATAAATGTAGGTAATAGCTTGTAGATCAGTAAACCAAAATGAACAAATGATTTACTAAATGAATCTCTTTATTGATGTGAAATTCATATAATATACAGTTAACTAATTGAAAAGTATTCAATTCAGGGGCATTTAGTGCATTTACAGTGTTGTTCAACTACCACTTCTCTCTGGTTTCAAAAAGCACACACTCTTATCTTGTTTTCCAGGTTGAAGGCTTTCAGTCTTTCATCACTGAGTATGATATTACCTATAGGTTTTGGTAAATGCCCTCTATCATGTTAGGGAGGTTCCTTTCTATTCCTATGTACTTGAGTATTTTTATCATCAAAGCATTGGATTGTTTCAAACGCTTTTCCTGCATCTATTGAAATAATCATGTGGTTTTTCCCCCCCTCTGTTCTTTTAACATGATGCGTTACATTGATTTTCTTTTATGGAACCACATTTGCATTCCTAGGATAAATCCCACTTGGTCTTGCTGTATGATCCTTTTAATGTACTATTGGATTTGGTTTGCTATTGTTGAGAATTTTTCCATTTGTATTCTTCATACGCAATGTTGGTCTGTAGTTTTCTTTTCTTGTAGTGTCTTTGCTGGCTTTGGTATCAGGGTAATGCTGATCTCATAGAATGTGTCAGGAAATGTTCCTCCTCTTCTATTTTTGGAAGAGTTTGAGTAGGATTGGTGTTGATTCTTCTTTAAATGTTTGGTAAAATTCACCAGTGAAGCTATATCTGACTTTTCTTTGTTGGGAGGGTTTTGAAACAGATTCTATCTCTGTACTTGTTTACGGATCTATTGAGGTTTCCTATTTTTTCTTGAGTTTGTTTGGTAATTTATGTGATTTTTATTTGTCCATTTCTTCTAGATTACCTAATTTGTTGACGTATAGTCGTTCATAGATTTCTCTTACGTGATTTTTTAGTGAAATGTTATAGCTTGGAACCCATTTTAAAATAATGCCTCCTGATCTTGCAACTGGGTATTTTCCTCTTTGTAGAATGGTGTCCAATATTATTTCCCCCAATGCACTAATATTATACCAGGAAAAAAATAGAATTGTTCGTTAAACAAATCTTCCTGCTTTTACTCATTCATTTATTTACTCATTCATTTAACAATATTTATTGACTGCTTGCTTCTCCATCAAAGCCCTCCCTACCTATTCACTCTTCTTTTCTACTTAGCCAAGCCAACAAATATTTTTAGGAACCTCCTATGTATTAAGCCCTGATCTAGTTGCCAGAGAGATCTAACCTAGTTTGAGGGGTTGAGGGAGGAAATGACCTCTCTTAGTTGAGATCTTACTGATGTGTAGGAGTTAGCTAGCTTGGGATATGGACTATAGGAGCAGACAGTACTCCAGGTAAAAAATGACACGTGTAAAAGCCTGGAAATGAAAAGGAGTATGGTGTGTAGAGAATTTGAAAGAAGTGCATTCTAGCTAAAGTGGAAATAAGGATGAAGTGGGGAGAGATGACATTGATTGGACACATAGATTAGTGCACAATCTCGTAGGGCCTTCCAAGTCGTGCTAAAGATTTTTCACTTTGTCCTTCTAAGGTCAATGTGAAGCCACTGAAGAATTCTAAGTCTGGGACTGACATGACCAGATTTGCATCTTTGAAAGACTACCCTGGCTGCAAAGCGGTAAGTAGATTGGAAGTGGGCAAAAGGAAATATAGGATGATCAGATAGGAGGCAGCTGCGGTGACCCTGGCTACTGCCATGGCCGTGAGCATGGAGGAGAGCAGGAGATTCGGGAGATATTTGAAAGGTAGACTCAATTGTTGATAAATTTGGTGGAGGGTGGGCAACGGTGGAGGCAAGGATGACTGCTAGGCCTCTGGCTTGGGCAGTTGATGGGTCGGTGGGGCCACAGAAGAAGGGAACATTGGCAGAAGAATGGATTTGGAGGGAAGACGAGTTTAGTGTTGGACATGTTAAATTTGAAGTTCTCTGGGATCTCTAAGTGAAGATGTTAGTTGTACTGATCTCAGTACCACTGAGTTTGAAGCTCAGTTTGAAGGAACGGTTTGAAGCCCAGGATAGAGATCTGAGCTAAAGACACATGTTTAGGCACCATCACTGGATCGTTAATTAAAGCTCTGGGAATGCATGCTATGACCTATGCAGAAAGTATAAAAGAAGAAAAGAGGCTACAGGAAACAGCTTTAAAGATCACCAGTAGTACCATGAAAAGACACGGAAAAGTATTAAGTTATATGCTATCGAGTGGCCAGAGAGCAAGTACTTAAGTAATACTTAAGTATTAAGTTATAAAGACTGAAGGATGTCCTTTGAGTTACCAAAATGGAGATTATTAATGAATTGCTTGTATTTGAAAGCAAATTCTATGGAGAGAGGGGTGGGGTGAAATGAAGCCAGATTGGATTGGGTTGAAGAATGACTGAGAAGAAAAGACTTACAAATGGCATCGTATATACTAGCTTGGTTATTCGGGTACACGTTACCCTTTCTATGTGCTAATTTCCTCATCTGTAAAATGGGAATGTAACCGTATCTGCCTCATAGGTTTGTTGAAGTGAGTACATTAATCAGTGTGAAATATATCCATAAAACTGGAAGAAAAAGAGAAACAGCACGTAGCACAACAATGTGAATATACTTGACACCACTGAACTGGTACATTTACACACAGCTAAGATGGTAAATTTTATGTTATGTGTATTTTAACATAGTTTAAAGGGGGAAAATGCTCACAGCATGTAAAAAAAAAATCAGTGTAAAGCACTCAGCACAGCATTGACACATACTAAGTGCTCCACAAATATTATTAATTTTTTTAGTTTTATTAGTAATGGTACATATATAGAACAGACATGTACCTGGCATTTTTTTAAATGCATAATTTTCCTTTGGAATTCTAGGCTTTTAATTTGCATAACGTTCAGTTTAATATAATGTGTGTTTTAAAACAAACCATCTTATATAACAGGTTGTGTTTGGCACAACTGACGTCATTTACACTTACCTGATGACAGGAGTTTCAAGGCTTATTGGTTTCACTTGCTATAACAGCATGATGCATGAGGTTTTATTTTGTTCAAAGTCTGCACTTCATTATTATTGTGAGACTTATGTAGGTTTATACTTGCTTTCAGGATAGATAGGCCGAATTGTCTAGGAGAATGACAGATAGTTGGGATGCTTTTGGCAGAAGTAACAAAATCCAGTTAGAAGCAGCTTAAACTCTAAGGGAATTTATTATCTCCAATAACAAGAAGTCTTAAGGAAAGGAGCTTCCAGGGTTGGTTAATTCAGTGGCTCAGTGATGTCATCAGACACCCAGGTTCCTTCCGTCTTTCCACTCTGCTACCCTCAGCAGCCTCACTAAACTTTGTACCTAGTAATTAGACGTAGGGTTCAGAATCCTATGTATAGCATGAGCTTGCATGTATTTACAGATGTCGAGAAGGATATGTGTCAATCTATCAGTAGTTATTTCTGGAGCATGGAATTATAGGAAGACTATTAACTTACAGCATTTCTATACTATTTGCTTTTCACAAAGCATCAACAATACAGGTGTTTTCATTTCCTTTTTTTAAATTTTTTGTAATGTTTATTCATTTTTGAAAGAGAGAGACAGAGCACAAGCAGGGGTGGGGCGGAGAGAGAAGGGGACACAGAATCCGAAGCAGGCTCTAGGCTCCGAGCTGTCAGCACAGAGCCCGACACTGGGCTCGGACTCACGATCCGCGAGATCATGACCTGAGCCGAAGTTGGACGCTCAACCGACTGAGCCACCCAGGCGCCCCCAGGTGTTTTCATTTCTAGCTGATATATCACATCACAAATTAGAAACATCATTCTTGAAAAAATACATGTATTATTGAGTGATAACATGAATCATAAGTTTAAGGGTCCTACCCTATACTGGACTGTCCTTAAAATTGGCGTGGCAAGAACCTAGAGTAGCCAAGTTCATACAGACAGAAAGTAGAATGGTGGCTGCCAGGGGCTAGGAGGAGGGTGGAATGAAAAGTATTTAATGGGTATAGAGTTTCGCTTTTGCAAGATGAAAAGAGTTCTGGATACTGGTTGCACAACAATATGAATGTACTTAACACTATCGAACTGTAGATTTAAAAGTGGTTAAGATGGGAAGTTTTATGTGTATTTTATCACCATTAAAATTTCTCAGGGGCATCTGAGTGGCTCAGTCGGTTAAGCGTCCGACTTCGGCTCAGGTCAGGATCTCACAGTTCATGAGTTCGAGCCCCACGTCGGGCTCTGTGCTGACAGCTCAGAGCCTGGAGCCCACTTCAGACAGGGCTGTGTCTCCCTCTGCCCCTCCGCTGCTTGCACTCTGTCTCTTGCATTGTCTCAAAAATAAATAAACATTTTTTAAAAATTAAAAAAAAATTTTTTCATGTATTTCAGTGAAGGTGAAAGTGTTTTAGGAAAAATTGCAGTGGTAGAAGGTATTGAAGAACAATGGGTGCCCTTTAACATGCAGATAAAGATGTATATTTCCAAACCTTGTAAAAATCTGCTGTCTCACAATTATTTTCTGAATTAAATGCCAATATTTTCCTCCCCACTCTCAGAAAATCACTCCACCCCACTTCTGATGATCAGAAACTTGAGGCCCTCTTTTTTTCTTTTAAAGTAGGCTCCACGCCTAGCATGGAGCCCGATCTGGGGCCCAAACTCACAACCCCAAGATCAAGACCCGAGCTGAGATCGAGTCAGATGCTTCACCAACTGAGCCACCCAGGTGCCCCCTGAGGCCTTCTTCTGACTGTGGGGACCATGCCGTCCCCCCAAATTATCCCTTCGCTGTATCTCCAGGGTTTGCATGCCTGTTCCCCACCCTTCCACTAGGAATTCACTTCCTGGCACCCCTGTTTAATTTGGTTTAGCTACATCTCCTCATCTCTACCCCCACCTTCTCAAAACAGAGCAGGAGAAATATTTCATCTTCCTCTTGGAAATGATTGTGCTTTTCTTGAGCAGTTTGTCCATTTTAATGTCATGACTACTGATATTTGTCTGATTAGGGTTTGCTTTTCACATTGGCAACTACAAACTAAATTTAATTTATGGCCCACCCAGTAGTGAGTGTATAATACATTCCTGGCCCTGCTTTATGCTCGGTCTTGCTAGCCTGCATTCAATTCATGTTCAGAATCAGTCACTGCAGGAACTAGGCAGAGGCATTCGTAAACACAGCACACAACTCTTGTTCAGGATTTTTTAAGTGCTTTATCTCTAGTAACTACAGAAGGAAAATGGGTTAAGATTAGCAACTGTAGTCAAGTTAAAATTCTTTCCAAAGAATTTGATGTCTTTACAATATTAATTTTCTGTGGTTTCTCTTTTAAATGGAAATGAGCTTGATCTTTCTTATCGTAATTCCTTCACTGGAGGTAATGCTTGGGAATCAGCTTCACCCAGCACCCACCCCAATGCCCCTCCTCCTCCCCACCCCCATGACATCATTCCTTGGTGCTGATACTCTTGCTTCCTCCCAAGGACTTTTTCCCCCTAGAGTGTGAGAGAAAGGCACAATGAGAAATTGATACAAAAGATACCAGTGAGGTTTATTGAGATCTCAGGAAATGCTTTATTTCTATTTTAGTACCTTGTTTCGTGTAGTAAAATTATCTAAGGTAATTCCCTTGCAAACACCACCTGTAGTACTTAACCTGTGGGAGATTCTCTTCCAAAAGCCTTCTTTTCTCCATTTAATTTTCCATGTCATTCCTAAAAGAATCAGCCAAGTCCAGTCCACATTTTGTCCAGTGTAAGAACCTTCCTGTGGCTAATGATTCAAATCCTACCTTCCCGAGACATTCACACTACATTCCTGTTGATCTCCTCAGTTGCAGTCAGGCAGTCTTCTTAGGATTTCCTAGATAAAGTTTTCCAATATGAAATTCTTTTTTTTTTTTACAAATTTTATTTTTTTAAGTTTATTTATTTATTTTGAAAGAGAGAGCAAGTGTGCACAAGCAAGCAGGGGAGGGGCAGAGAGAGAGGGAGAGAATCCCAAGCAGGCTCTGCACTGTCAGCACAGAGCCCAATGCAGGGCTTGAACTCACAAAACAGAAGATCAAGGCCTGAGCCAAAACCAAAAGTCAGACACTTAACCGACCCAGCCACCCAGGCACCCCACAATGGGAAATTCTAGGCCTTTACCTGAAACTAACCAGTTTCTTCCCAACCCTTAGATATCAATTAAAAATAATCTCTTCCGGGAAGTCTTTCATAGTTCAGAACAGTTTGCCACACCATGCAATTCTCTTATTTTGTTTTTAATAATATGTCGTCATAATGCAGCTCAAGTACCGTAATTTCTTTATATAGAGCATATGTATATATTTACATTCAGCTTAGCGTGTTTTTCCAATTAGATTATAAATCTTATAAACCTGAGTGTTTCACATTTTATATTACCTTTCTGGGCATTTGAATGATGACAATATGAGAATCAGTAGCATGAATTAAATGTATTAAAATTCTGCTTGTTCAAAGTGTGTGTTGGGGGGGTGGGTGTGGGTGCGTGTGTGTATTTGATGGGGTTTTTTTAGGGGCAAACCTATACAGTTTTGGTGCATGTCACTGTATAACAGCTTCTCAGTGATCAATGCTAATAAAGGGAAGCATTGGGGGAGAATATCCAAAACTGTGGCTAAATCACAATATTTTCTGCTTGCTTTGGAGAGTCGATTATTTTCATAGTATTCTCTAAGAATGGGCATACAGTTTTTTTAAATTAGTAATCATATCTAATGTTGGAGAGAGAGGAGGAGATTGATGTTCTCATACACTGCTAGACAGTAAATCTGTATAAGCTTTCTGGAGGGCAGTTTGGCAGTGTGTATCAACAGCCTTGTGATCCAGAAATTCCATCTCTATGAATTTCTCCTAAAGAATTCATTAAGGATATGTGCAAAGATTAGCTTAAAGGTTATTATCACAACATTATTTATAAGAGTAAGCAAAAAAATGTGGCAACAGTATGCATGTCCAACAAAAGGGAATAGGTTAAATGAATGTGCCTTCATTATCTGAGTTTGAATCCCAGTTCTAGCAATTACTAGCTGTATGAACTTGAGCAAGTTGCCTAATTTCTCTGGCCCTCACTTTTCTCATCTTCTTTAAAATTTTTTTTTAACTTGATTTATTTTGAGAGAGAAATCAAGCAAGGGAGGAGCAGAGAGAGAGAGAGAGAGAGAGAGAGAGAGAATCCCAAGCAGGTTCCTCACCATCAGCATGGAGCCCGACGTGGGGCTTGAATCCATGAACCATGAGATCATGACCTGAGCCCAAACCAACAGTCGGGAGTTTAAACACCTGAGCCACCCAGGCACCCCTCACTTTTCTAATGTTTAAAATGGGGACAATATTGGGGTGCCTGGGTGGCTTAGTTGGTTAAGCGTCTGACTTTGGCTCAGGTCATGATCTGCCAGCTCGTGAGCTTGAGCCCCGCATCAGGCTCTGTGCTGACAGCTCAGAGCCTGGAGCCTGCTTCGGATTCTGTGTCTCCCTCTCTCTCTCTGCCCCTCCCTGACTTGTGCTCTGTCTCTCTGTCTCAAAAAATTAATACACATTAAAATTTTTAAAAATAAAACGGGGACAATAATAATGTCTACGTAAGGGGTTGTTGTGAGAATTGAGTGAAATAAGACATGCCTGGCATATAATGGGTGCTTCCTATTATGGTACATTCATATAATATTCAGCCTTTAAAAATGGTATTGCAGGGGTCGCCTGGGTGGCTCAGTCAGTTAAGCATCCAACTCTTGATTTGGGCTCAGGTCATGATCTCATGGTTCATGAGTTCGAGCCCTGCGTTGGGCTCCTCACTAACAACACAGAGCCTGCTTGGGATTCTCTCTCTCCCTCGCTCTCCGTCTCTCAAAAAATAAATAGACTTTGAAAAATAAAACAATAAAAACGGGGTTGCTGGTAGGGTGCCTGGCTGGCTCAGTCAATAGATCATGTGACTCTTGATCTCTGGGTCATAAGTTCAAGCCCCACGTTGGCTGTGGAACCTACTTAAAAATTAAAAAAAAAAATCGGGGCGCCTGGGTGGCTCAGTCGGTTAAGCGTCCGACTTCAGCTCAGGTCACGATCTCGCGGTCCGTGGGTTCGAGCCCCGCATTGGGCTCTGGGCTGATGGCTCAGAGCCTGGAGCCTGCTTCCGATTCTGTGTCTCTCTCTCTCTCTGCTCCTCCTCTGTTCATGCTCTGTCTCTCTCTGTCTCAAAAATAAATAAACGTTAAAAAAAATTTTTTTTTAAATAAAAAAAAATAATAATAAAAATGGTATTGCAGGTGAATTTTAACATGGAAAGATATGTGGAATATATTAGGTTATTTTTATTTTATTTCGACAGTAAAAATGCAGTTTATTCACCTGTTTATAAGACAGTATATAAGAGGCAAAGTGTTTCACATCATAGATTTCACTTCTAACTCCTTGAACTGTTCATTTCTTTCACTAAAAGGAGAGACTAGAGGCGCCTGGGTGGCTTAGTCAGTTAAGTGTCCAACTCTTGATTTGGGCTCAGGTTGTGATCACCTGATTCATGAGATTGAGCCCCACTTTGGGCTCTGCACTGACAGTGCTAGCTCTCTCTCTCTCAAAACAAATAAGTAAACATTTTTTTACAAAAATACAATACAAGGAGAGGCTAATGGGGAAATGCCAGGCAATGCTTAGGCAACTAAAATAAGGTCGGGGTGGGGAGGCAGCGCTAAGGTCATCCTCATAGGGATGGGCACAAAGGGGCTTTTAGTCGCAAGCTGATTTTCTAGAACTGGTACTGGAAGCACAGGAGCACCACTTCTGGATGTTCATACTTCATTCAGCTCCACCACACAGGCACAGCAGCACCTTCTGGTAGCTGCCCTTGCTGTCTCCCTGGATGTGGTAGTGCAGGGACATGCCATGCTTTCTCTTGAATTCAGACGTAATTTTTAACATGTCCCCTTGCTTCACTTGTGGACACCCATGATTCTAATCAGGGCCTTATCATGAACCCTCTTGCCCTTTAGGAAATCACACAATTAGTCATCAAAATAGGGGGGCTTGTTCTGAATACACTGGACCAGGTTCAGAAAAGCATTTTCCAGGTCTCCTTTGACCTACTCCTTGATCATAAGGGCTGTAGCTCTTGTACCTTTCAAATTCTTTCTGGAGGTGACACACACTTGCTTGGTCATGGTTCTGATCCCCTTGAGAACATCAGTTTCTTTCCTCTTTACCCCAGCATTAGAGATCATAGGCATCTAGGGTCAAACAGTTCGTAATCAATGAGCCATCCTCGGCTCCTCTACCCTTTGCAAGGGCAAACATGGGCTTGCAGAAGTCACCAGATGTGTTGGAAAGAAGGTCCTTCTCCAGATCAGTCTTGTGCATTTCCTTGTAGACTGCTAATTGGTCCTTGAGCAGATGATCTCAGTGAGGGAGTCCTCATCAGTCCTCAGCACCTTCATGGGGGGAGGCATTCAGCTTGGAAGCCTCATGCTGAGCAGGTGTTTTCAGTAGGCCCCAAATCACCTTCTCTAGGTGGCCAGTGGAGGCTGAGTTCAATGCTGATGCAAATTCCTTTTTGGCCCTTCTCTGGTAGGCGAAGGCAATATTCTGTCTCTCCTCATTGCTGCGGTTGGTCAATATATTGATGGCAGTGACCTCATCCACACCTTTAGTCTTGATGCCATTTCATTGTTCAAAGGATTCTGCTCAGCATCCACTTGGTGTATGTTTTGACCATCCTGTGTGCATTTGGGGACTGTAGAGGGGTCACCCTCCAAGCTGAGTTTGTGCAGAATTTCGTGAACAGTAGACATTCTGATAAGATGCTGGCCCAGGAGCTGAAAGCTGCGAGCATCCCCAGATGCAGAGCCAGAATATATTAAATTATAAAGAAAAAAAATACCCAAACCACAAAACAGTATGTGTGGTAGGATCCAGGTCTGGAAAAATAAACACTGAGATATTTGCTATGGTCATGTCTGGATGGTGGGTGTTGCTAGGTTTTTTCCCATTATATTTTATACTGAGTATAAAGATAAAGTATAAAGATACTGAGTATATCTTGTTTTATCATGAGAAAAAAGTGAGTCAGTTTCCGTTGAAAAAAAAAGATCAGGATGAATAGGTGGTGCACAGAGGGTTTTTAGGGCATTGAAACTACTCAGTCCAATACTGTAATGATGGATATGGGCCATTATATGTATGTCCAAGTCCATAGGGTGTATAACATGGAGAGTGAACCCTAATGTAAACTAGGAGCTTTGGGTGGTGGTGATATGTCAATTTAGGTTCAGCTATTACAACAATTTACCACTTGCGTTCAGATTTTGATGGTGGGAGAAGCCATGCTTATGTGAGAGGAGAGGAAATCTCTATACCTTCCACTCCGTTTTGCTGTGAACCTAAAACTGTTTAAAAAAATAGTCTATTACAAATAAATTAGTTAAAAGATCACATGGGGAAAACAATGAAGAATGCTGGGTAGGAAGGAATAGATATATCTGAGTCTTATAAAGCTACCATATATAATCCCAGTTGTTGTTGATATGTTATTAAACATTGAATTCTAGAAATATTTGATGATGGTAGTGATAATGGTGGTAGTGGTAGTAATAGGCACCATTTACTGAGCACATACTATGTGCCAGGTGTTCTGTTAAGCATATCACATGTATTATTGCCATTATCACAGTTCATACAAATAGGTGCTTGAAAGAGAAAGTCTTGTTACATTGTTCATAACACTATTCCATATAATAATAAAATGTCCAACATATCCCTTTTATGCAAGTTTCATGGAGAAAAGTTTCCTGACTTTGGCAAGAAGGGTCACCTAGTAGCCTTATTGATTTGAATTAGGAATTTTCTTGAACTGTCAACTGTGGCACATGCTTAGAACAGGCTAGTCTGAATTTCTGGCCGGTCAGCAGTCATGGGCTCTTCGATACCTCCTTCTTTATACCCATCCTCTGGATAGAGAGTGAACCAGGCTCCGGGCTGATGAATATCTGAGTGTGTCTCTTCCAAAGTTAAATAGACAATGCTGTTAGGTATCATCTGCTCGTCTGTGTATACTAAAGTAGATCATTTTGCCACAGTCCAAATTTTTTGAGTGTGTCATTCAAGGCTTTCCAGCATCTTTGCCCTCTCGACCTCGGAATCTTCCATCCCTCCAGAGATACCTGGTGTTGCACTCGCACGAAACTAACAATCTTTCCTAAAACACATTTCCTAAAACATGCTGTATACTTTCCCTTTTCTATTGCTTATGCTGTCAAACTCCTTGTCCTATGAGTCCCAACTCAAATGCCACCTTGTGCCTTATCTGTCTCCTGTCTCCCACTCCCTATGCCCATTCCCTTAATCTTTGCTTTCTATTCCCACCCCGCTTTGCCTCTATCTCACACGTATTTCCTTGTCTCTCATATAATAATTTGCTTTCGTGTCTGGATTGGAAGGTGTCTGAGTGTAATAACTATGACTTATTAGTTTTTCTTTTAATCTTTCCTTCCCCTCTGAGCAGAAAAGCAGTTCCTTAAACCTAATAAGGGCCCAGTAAATATTGAAATACTTAATGGTTAGCCCTATTTGTCTGTCAGTGAATTATTATAATGAAGTAGTTGTGGCTGTCAAATGTAATTTAGATATAGTGAATTTTCAGTTACTGCACATCACTTTTCTATTCTTACTTCTCGACCTTTGCTGTTTCCTCCACCGTCCAGCAGATGATTAGGAAAAAGCAAACTGGTTTTAATATTTTCTTTTTTTTTTTTAATTGGCAAATATTTATTTATTTATTTTTTATTTTTTATTTTTTATTTTTATTTATTTATTTATTTAATATATGAAATTTACTGTCAAATTGGTTTCCATACAACACCCAGTGCTCATCCCAAAAGGTGCCCTCCTCAATACCCATCACCCATCCTACCCTCCCTCCCACCCCCCATCAACCCTCAGTTTGTTCTCAGTTTTTAACAGTCTCTTATGCTTTGGCTCTCTCCCACTCTAACCTCTTTTTTTTTTTTTTTTCCTTCCCCTCCCCCATGGGTTTCTGTTACGTTTCTCAGGATCCACATAAGAGTGAAACCATATGGTATCTGTCTTTCTCTGTATGGCTTATTTCACTTAGCATCACACTCTCCAGTTCCATCCACGTTGCTACAAAAGGCCATATTTCATTTTTTCTCATTGCCACGTAGTATTCCATTGTGTATATAAACCACAATTTCTTTATCCATTCATCAGTTGATGGACATTTAGGCTCTTTCCATAATTTGGCTATTGTTGAGAGTGCTGCTGTCAACATTGGGGTACAAGTGCCCCTATGCATCAGTACTCCTCTATCCCTTGGATAAATTCCTAGCAGTGCTATTGCTGGGTCATAGGGTAGGTCCATTTTTAATTTTCTGAGGAACCTCCACACTGCTTTCCAGAGCGGCTGCACCAATTTGCATTCCCACCAACAGTGCAAGAGGGTTCCCGTTTCTCCACATCCTCTCCAGCATCTATAGTCTCCTGATTTGTTCATTTTGGCCACTCTGACTGGCGTGAGGTGATATCTGAGTGTGGTTTTGATTTGTATTTCCCTGATAAGGAGCGACGTTGAACATCTTTTCATGTGCCTGTTGGCCATCTGGATGTCTTCTTTAGAGAAGTGTCTATTCATGTTTTCTGCCCATTTCTTCACTGGGTTATTTGTTTTTCGGGTGTGGAGTTTGGTGAGCTCTTTATAGATTTTGGATACTAGCCCTTTGTCCGATATGTCATTTGCAAATATCTTTTCCCATTCCGTTGGTTGCCTTTTAGTTTTGTTGATTGTTTCCTTTGCTGTGCAGAAGCTTTTTATCTTCATAAGGTCCCAGTAATTCACTTTTGCTTTTAATTCCCTTGCCTTTGGGTGAGAGTCGAGTAAGAGATTGCTACGGCTGAGGTCAGAGAGGTCTTTTCCTGCTTTCTCCTCTAAGGTTTTGATGGTTTCCTGTCTCACATTCAGGTCCTTTATCCATTTTGAGTTTATTTTTGTGAATGGTGTGAGAAAGTGGTCTAGTTTCAACCTTCTGCCTGTTGCTTTCCAGTTCTCCCAGCACCATTTGTTAAAGAGACTGTCTTTTTTCCATTGGATGTTCTTTCCTGCTTTGTCAAAGATGAGTTGGCCATATGTTTGTGGGTCTAGTTCTGGGGTTTCTATTCTATTCCATTGGTCTATGTGCCTGTTTTTGTGCCAATACCATGCTGTCTTGATGATGACAGCTTTGTAGTAGAGGCTAAAGTCTGGGATTGTGATGCCTCCTGCTTTGGTCTTCTTCTTCAAAATTACTTTGGCTATTCGGGGCCTTTTGTGGTTCCATATGAATTTTAGGATTGCTTGTTCTAGTTTCGAGAAGAATGCTGGCACAATTTTGATTGGGATTGCATTGAATGTGTAGATAGCTTTGGGTAGTATTGACATTTTGACAATATTTATTCTTCCAATCCATGAGCAGGGAATGTCTTTCCATTTCTTTATATCTTCTTCAATTTCCTTCATAAGCTTTCTATAGTTTTCAGCATACAGATCTTTTACATCTTTGGTTAGATTTATTCCTAGGTATTTTATGCTTCTTGGTGCAATTGTGAATGGGATCAGTTTCTTTATTTGTCTTTCTGTTGCTTCATTGTTAGTGTATAAGAATGCAACTGATTTCTGTACATTGATTTTGTATCCTGCAACTTTGCTGAATTCATGTATCAGTTCTAGCAGACTTTTGGTGGAGTCTGTCGGATTTTCCATGTATAATATCATGTCATCTGCTAAAAGCGAAAGCTTGACTTCATCTTTGCCAATTTTGATGCCTTTGATTTCCTTTTGTTGTCTGATTGCTGAAGCTAGAACTTCCAGCACTATGTTAAACAACAGCGGTGAGAGTGGGCATCCCTGTCGTGTTCCTGATCTCAGGGAAAAAGCTCTCAGTTTTTCCCCGTTGAGGATGATGTTAGCTGTGGGCTTTTCATAAATGGCTTTTATGATCTTTACGTATCTCAAGGGTTTTTATTAAGAAAGGGTGCTGGATTTTGTCAAAGGCCTTTTCTGCATCGATTGACAGGATCATATGGTTCTTCTCTTTTTTTTTGTTAATGTGATGTATCACGTTGATTGATTTGCGAATGTTGAACCAGCCCTGCATCCCAGGAATGAATCCCACTTGATCATGGTGAATAATTCTTTTTATATGCCGTTGAATTCGATTTGCTAGTATCTTATTGAGAATTTTTGCATCCCTATTCATCAGGGATATTGGCCTGTACTTCTCTTTTTTTACTGGGTCTCTGTCTGGTTTAGGAATCAAAGTAATACTGGCTTCATAGAATGAGTCTGGAAGTTTTCCTTCCCTTTCTATTTCTTGGAATAGCTTGAGAAGGATAGGTATTATCTCTGCTTTAAACGTCTGGTAGAACTCCCCTGGGAAGCCATCTGGTCCTGGACTCTTATTTGTTGGGAGATTTTTGATAACCGATTCAATTTCTTCACTGGTTATGGGTCTGTTCAAGCTTTCTATTTCCTCCTGATTGAGTTTTGGAAGAGTGTGGGTGTTTAGGAACTTGTCCATTTCTTCCAGGTTGTCCAATTTGTTGGCATATAATTTTTCATAGTATTCCCTGATAATTGTTTGTATCTCTGAGGGATTGGTTGTAATAATTCCATTTTCATTCATGATTTTATCTATTTGGTTCATCTCCCTTTTCTTTTTGAGAAGCCTGGCTAGAGGTTTGTCAATTTTGTTAATTTTTTCAAAAAACCAACTCTTGGTTTCGTTGATCTGCTCTACAGTTTTTTTAGATTCTATATTGTTTATTTCTGCTCTGATCTTTATTATTTCTCTTCTTCTGCTGGGTTTAGGCTGCCTTTGCTGTTCTGCTTCTATTTCCTTTAGGTGTGCTGTTAGATTTTGTATTTGGGATTTTTCTTGTTTCTTGAGATAGGCCTGGATTGCAATGTATTTTCCTCTCAGGACTGCCTTCGCTGCGTCCCAAAGCGTTTGGATTGTTGTATTTTCATTTTCGTTTGTTTCCATATATTTTTTAATTTCTTCTCTAATTGCCTGGTTGACCCACTCATTCGTTAGTAGGGTGTTCTTTAACCTCCATGCTTTTGGAGGTTTTCCAGACTTTTTCCTGTGGTTGATTTCAAGCTTCATAGCATTGTGGTCTGAAAGTATGCATGGTATAATTTCAATTCTTTTAAACTTATGAAGGGCTGTTTTGTGACCCAGTATAGGATCTATCTTGGAGAATGTTCCATGTGCACTCG
Source organism: Panthera onca (assembly GCF_046562875.1). NCBI lineage: Eukaryota > Metazoa > Chordata > Mammalia > Carnivora > Felidae > Panthera > Panthera onca. Next base: position 18,031,622 of record NC_138357.1, on the reverse strand, counting down.
AGAAGAAAGTATATTCTGTTGCTTTGGGATGCAGAGTTCTAAATATATCTGTCAAGTCCATCTGATCCAATGTATCATTCAGGGCCCTTGTTTCTTTATTGACCGTGTGTCTAGATGATCTATCCATTTCTGTAAGTGGGGTGTTAAAGTCCCCTGCAATGACCACATTCTTATCAATAAGGTTGCTTATGTTTATGAGTAATTGTTTTATATATCTGGGGGCTCCGGTATTCGGCGCATAGACATTTATAATTGTTAGCTCTTCCTGATGGATAGACCCTGTAATTATTATATAATGCCCTTCTTCATCTCTTGTTACAGCCTTTAATTTAAAGTCTAGTTTGTCTGATATAAGTATGGCTACTCCAGCTTTCTTTTGGCTTCCAGTAGCATGATAAATAGTTCTCCATCCCCTCACTCTCAATCTAAAGGTGTCCTCAGATCTAAAATGAGTCTCTTGTAGACAGCAAGTAGATGGGTCTTGTTTTTTTATCCATTCTGATACCCTATGTCTTTTGGTTGGCGCATTTAATCCGTTTACATCCAGTGTTATTATAGAAAGATACGGGTTTAGAGTCATTGTGATGTCTGTATGTTTTATGCTTGTAGTGATGTCTCTGGGACTTTGTCTCACAGGGTCCCCCTTAGGATCTCTTGTAGGGCTGGTTTAGTGGTGACAAAGTCCTTCAGTTTTTGTTTGTTTGGGAAGACCTTTATCTCTCCTTCTATTCTAAATGACAGACTTGCTGGATAAAGGATTCTCGGCTGCATATTTTTTCTGTTTAGCACACTGAAGATAGTGCCAAGCCTTTCTGGCCTGCCAAGTTTCAAAAGAGAGATCAGTCACGAGTCTTATAGGTCTCCCTTTATATGTGAGGGCACGTTTATCCCTTGCTGCTTTCAGGATTTTCTCTTTATCCTTGTATTTTGCCAGTCTCACTATGATATGTCGTGCAGAAGATCGATTCAAGTTACGTCTGAAGGGAGTTCTCTGTGCCTCTTGGATTTCAATGCCTTTTTCCTTCCCCAGTTCAGGGAAGTTCTCAGCTATAATTTCTTCAAGTACCCCTTCAGCACCTTTCCCTCTCTCTTCCTCCTCTGGGATACCAATTATGCGTATATTATTTCTTTTTAGTGTATCACTTAGTTCTCTAATTTTCCCCTCATACTCCTGGATTTTTTTTATCTCTCTTTCTCTCAGCTTCCTCTTTTTCCATAACTTTATCTTCTAGTTCACCTATTCTCTCCTCTGCCTCTTCAATCCGAGCCGTCGTCATTTCCATTTTGTTTTGCATTTCGTTTAAAGCGCTTTTCAGCTCCTCGTGACTGTTCCTTAGTCCCTTGATCTCTGTGGCAAGAGATTCTCTGCTGTCCTGTATACTGTTTTCAAGCCCAGCGATTAATTTTATGACTATTATTCTAAATTCACTTTCTGTTATATTATTTAAATCCTTTTTGATCAGTTCATTAGCTGTTGTTATTTCCTGGAGATTCTTCTGAGGGGAATTCTTCCGTTTGGTCATTTTGGAGAGTCCCTGGCGTGGTGAGGACCTGCAGGGCACTTCCCCTGTGCTGTGGTGTATAACTGGAGTTAGTGGGCGGGGCCGCAGTCCGACCCGATGTCTGCCCCCAGCCCACTGCTGGGGCCACAGTCAGACTGGTGTGTGCCTTCTCTTCCCCTCTCCTAGGGGCGGGATTCACTGTGGGGTGGCGTGTCCCGTCTGGGCTACTTGCACACTGCCAGGCTTGTGTTGCTGGGGATCTGGCGTATTGGCTGGGGTGGGTGGGCAAGGTGCACGGGGGGCTGGAGGGGCAGGCTTAGCTCGCTTCTCCTTAGGTGATCCACTTCAGGAGGAGCCCTGTGGCAGCGGGAGGGAGTCAGATCCGCTGCCGGAGGTTTGGCTCCGCAGAAGCACAGAGTTGGGTGTTTGCGCGGAGCGAGCAAGTTCCCTGGCAGGAACCGGTTCCCTTTGGGATTTTGGCTGGGGGATGGGCGGGGGAGATGGCGCTGGCGCCTTTGTTCCCCGCCAAGCTGAGCTCTGCCGTCCGGGGGCTCGGCAGCTCTCCCTCCCTTTGTCCTCCAGCCTTCCCGCTTTCCGAGCAGAGCTGTTAACTTATGACCTCCCAGACGCTAAGTCGCGCTTGCTGTCGGAACACAGTCCGTCCGGCCCCTCCGCTCTTGCCAGCCAGACTCGGGGGCTCCGCTTGGCCAGCGGGCCGCCCCTCCGCCCCGGCTCCCTCCCGCCAGTCCGTGGAGCGCGCACCGCCTCGCCGCCCTTCCTCCCCTCTTCCGTGGGCCTCTCGTCTGCGCTTGGCTCCGGAGACTCCGTTCTGCTAATCCTCTGGCGGTTTTCTGGGTTCTTTAGGCAGGTGTAGGTGGAATCTAAGTGATCAGCAGGACGCGCGGTGAGCCCAGCGTCCTCCTACGCCGCCATCTTCCCTCCAATCTCTGGTTTTAATATTTTCTTAAGCAAAATTTAACTAGTGAGGTAATATCCTCCTTTAAAAAGTCATATGATACGTTTTTAAATGGAATAAAAATTCAGACCAGGTACTACTTCATAAAAACATTTGTCCAACACACTCTCTTTGAGCACACACCTTCTCCCCATGTACCAACTCACTCTTCTTACTCCCTTTCCTGGCTACCCCCCACCCATAGGTCTCAGCTAGGAACCTCGGGCTGGTCTTCAGCTCTTCACTCTTTTTTCCTTTTTTTTTAAAGAATTTATTTTTAAGTAATCTCTATTCCCAACATGGGGCTCGAACTCAACAACCCCGAGATCAAGAGTTGCACGCTGCACCGACTGAGCCAGCCGGGTGCCCCTCTTCACTTTCTGATCGTTTCCCCAGTCTGCCGCCTCCTCTTCTCCCATCCTTTTTTATTCAGACTCTCATCTTTTACCTGGTCTTTGATCCTGCTTCTGCTCCCTTGTCCCTCCACTCTCAGTTTGTTATGTATATGCTGCTAGGGTTGCCTTTCCAAAACAGATATGATCTTGTTTAAAATACCTTTGAGGGGCACCTGGGTGGCTCAGTCGGTCAAGTGTCCAACTCTTGATTTCAGCTCAAGTCATGATCTCATGGTTCATGAGATCAAACCCCACATCGGGCTCTGCACTGACATTATAGAGCCTGCTTGGGATATTCTCTCTCTCTCTGTCTCTCTCTCTTTCTTTCTTTCCCTCTCTCTCTTCCCCTCCCCCACCGTCGGGCACACACGTGTGTGCGCACACTCTCTCTCAGTAAATAAATAAACATTTAAAATACCTCTCGGTTTGAAGAACTCAGAAGGACCTATGCTTTAGGTTTCCTATTGGGCTCAAAGGCTAAAGTCCAGAATCTACCATCTGGTTGCAGCCAAAGTTCCCCAAATTTGCTTCCTTTCATGCTCTATCGTGTACCAAACTGCAGCCACTCTGAATGTCTCTGTTCGCCAAACATGCCTCTGTCTAAGCATCTCTTCCCGTCTCTTCCCACTCCCTGAAATACCCTGCTTCCTCTTCTCTACTGAATCCCTGCCCTCCTCTGGGAAGCCTTCCCTAGGACCCCAGGCAGAGATATAGTCTCTGTGCTTTGATTTCTCACTTATCATAACTCGTTCTGGCACTGGCCTAGTTTTCCCTACCTACACTTTGAATTTCTCAAGGATAGGAAAATGTTTTATTTACCTTTGAGTCTTCAGGGCCTAGCACAGTGCTTTACCTCATCAAGTATTTCCAAATTCACAGCTCAGTGTGCTCTTGAGATATAATGTAGAAGTAAGATATGGTAGATTCATTATCCGGCATTTTAAGGACTAACCAGGATACAGGGAGAATGGATAAATGAATTCTAAAGGTAATTTGCAAGCCTCTTTTTCACAGTTAGCTTTAAATCCCTCCATTCTTTCATGCCTCTCTTGTGTGGGTCCTCATAAGCTTTGAGATAAGGCAGAAAGGGAAAAAGTAGTCTAGACAACACGTATCTGAACAAGCAAGAGTAAAATGTGCTGGGCTACTTGGAAGTGATTGCCTTAAGTCCTTCCGTATTATGAAAGTATGTTTTTCTCAGCTGGGTTCCAAGATACTGGATAGGGTTCTTTTGTTTGTTTTTTGCAAGGCAAAACTGGCAAGAAAAAATCAGGTGATTTTAAGATCTAGTGCCTTGGGAGAGCAAAGGTAGAGAGAAGCAAAATGTTCTATTGATGTTCTGCTCTGTATTTCTTATGTTAACAGTTATTTTGTTCTGTTTTGATGTATATAGACTTTTGATTACTATAATTTTCAGTCAAGAGTCAGTGGGATTTTTTATTATTTCTTTAATTTTAAACTTAACGAATACTGTTGCTAGCATGGATTAGACACTCAGATACTTTAGATAATTCAACATTGACTTCATTCATGTTTAGAAATAATCAGAAGGGACGCCTGGGTGACTCAGTCGGCTAAGCATCCGACTTCAGCTCGTGTCATGATCTCACAGTTCGTGGGTTTGAGTCCCATGTCGGGCTCTGTGCTGACAGCTCAGAGCCTGGAGCCTGCTTCGGATTCTGTGTCTCCCTCTCTCTCTGCCCCTCCCTCGCTCACTCTTTCAAGAATAAATAAGCTTTAACATTTTTTTTCAAAGAAATAATTAATCAGCAACATTAAAGCCAGCTTGACTACTATTTATTTTTTATTGAAGTGTAACTAACAATGTTATGTTAGTTTTGGGTATTGACTTTTATATTTTAAATTTCAGTTTTTGCCACCTTCTTCCGTTCCCATTCCTATTCATGCTTCCTTTGGTCGCCTTCACCAAATCAAACAGGTAAGAAGACTTTCGAAACTCATAGCTGTTCAGTAAAAAAAGGAAACTTTATTTTTCTTTAGAAAAATACCTAGGGTTCAGTAATTCCAAGTGAGGTCACATGTGATTCTGTTTTTAATTCCAGGAATGGTTCCTCTAAAACAAAAGCAACTATGGAGTCCTGTATTTCTTCGGGTTATAAACTGATAGATTCCAGAAAGACAGTGTATTCTTCTACCTTGAATCTGGCTTCTTTCAGAGCTCTCAAAGAAAAGGAATGCTATCTAGAAAAATTAATTTTTTAGGTTCATAATAACCATAGTTATCATGGTGTTTTTTAAACCGCCAGATGAAATTTTTTGACAGATGAACAGCCTTTATGCTATCGTTCTGTGTTCATTTCTTAGTGATCTGAGTTCAGGGACACATTGTACTTCACTGGCTTACGTTTTGTGCAGGTGTGTGTGTGTGTGCATGTGTGTGTTTAATTGCAAACGCCTAATACAGTTAAACCTTTTAATTATCCAAAGATTAGCCACAGAGCTCAAAAGATCAAATCCCCACTCCTCCACAGGTGGTGGGATTTTTCTGACCCAGCTACAAGCAGACTTTTGTTCAAGAGGGGCTTAACTGTTATGGAGCACTTATTATTCACTTAGTGCTGTAACAGGTACTTCACATGTGTGGTCTCATTTTATCTCGCAACAACCTTATAAGATCAGAATCTAACGATGGGAGAAATTTAGTAATTTACCCAATGTCCAGGGTTAGTGACTATCAGAGCCAGATTTAGCCCCAAATTACTGGATTCCTTTCCAGCTACCCTTTCCCTATTTCAGTGGCAAAAAAGCCAAAATATCTCATGAGCCTGGTGTTTAGGATTCCAACTTCTGCTTCCTTTCCCTCTCGCCCTCTCACGCCATGACTTCCCTAAGGTCCAGTTTATCATCCAGTAGCAAAATAGTATGGTAAAAAGATTCTTTTACTTTTTAGTAGATAAAACATTCTTTGTCTTTGTGAGTATGGAGCTATTTTAGAAATTCAAAAGAGCCTAAAACTAGTAGGTGAGATGACCTCTGGTTTATCTGTGCAATTTGCTTTGTTGCTTCCTCTAAATGAGACCAATATTTAGAAATTGATTACATGTTGCTATTTGATTATGAAGCTTGAAATCAAGATTAATTTAATTGGTTTGTAATATAAATCATAAGGCACTCTGTTTCCATAGTGACAGAATATACATTATATAAACATTTAAAATGAAACACAAGTAGAAAGTGAATTAAATGGGAAAACAGAAATACTTCAATCTGGGTACTGATTGAATGGAAAATTAAGACTTATTTTCAGCAACTTAATGGTCTGATATCTTTTTTTTAATTTTTAAAATATTTTTTAAAAATATTTGAGTGGGGAGGGAGAACATGAGCGAGGGAGAGGCAGAGGAAGAGGAAGAGACAGAATCTCAAGCAGGCTCCACACTGTCAGTGCAAAGCCTGATGAGGGTCTCAATCTCACACACTGTGAGATCATAACCTGAGCCAAAGGCCAGAGTCGGACACTCGACCAACTGAGCCACCCAGCCACCCCCTTACACATATCTTAAATTGCATATTTCTTTATGTGTATGCTTTAACTATGGCTTCTTTTTAGTATTGATCTTATTAACCTTTTGGGAAGGAGGATGCTTGAAAGTAAATCCTGATATCTTTTTACCCATAAACACTCAGTATGAATCTCTGAGAAGGACTTTTTTCCTACATAATCACAATGCCATCATTACATCTAGCAAAATTAAGTTATTCTGTATTGTCATCTAATAACCAGTCTATGTTGAAATTTCATTATTCCCAAAAGTATCTTTTCTGCTGATTCAAACATGTTCCAACTATGATCTCTCAGATCTCTTTTATTTAAAATAGCCTTTCCTCCTGTTCTTATTTCATGCCACTTATTTTTTGAAGAAACCAGGCCATTTGTCATGTAGACTACCCTACATTCTGATTCTGCTTCTGTGTGATGTTGTTTAATATGTCCTTTTATTTCCTGTATTTCCTATAAACTGATTTGAATAAATTTTCTTTTACTTTTAAATAAGCACACATACTTGGGGCGCCTGGGTGGCTCAATTGGTTGAGCGTCTGACTTCGGCTCAGGTCATGATCTCACGGTCTGTGAGTTCGAGCCCCGCGTCGGGCTCTGTGCTGACAGCTCAGAGCCTGGAGCCTGTTTCAGATTCTGTGTCTCCCTCTCTCTGACCCTCCCCCGTTCATGCTCTGTCTCTCTCTGTCTCAAAAATAAATAAACGTTTAAAAAAAAAAATAAGCACACATACCAAGTCAATATTAGGTCCTGGGTCAACATTTAAGTAGATGTGTGGTTTAAGTTGCCCCTTTCCTAGTAGGCAGCTAATGGGTAATTTTTTCTCTACAGGGGTTGTTAGCTGTTTTCTAGGTATTAGAGAGCTTGAGAAAATGAAGCTGGAAGTTAATTTTCTGTCCACCCCCCAGTTTTATTGAGATGTAATTTACATATAAGGTTGTATAAGATGTACAGTATAAGTATACAGTATAAGTATAAGATGTACAGTAATGATTTGATTTATGTATTGTGAGATGATTACCATGGAAGTTAATTTTCTTAAATTTTTTTTTAATTTTTATTTTTGAGAGAAACACACACACACACACACACACACACACAGTGTGAGCAGGGGAAGGGTAGAGAGAGAGGGAGACACAGAATCCAAAGGAGGCTCCAGGCTCCGAGCTGTCAGCGCAGAGCCAGACGCGGGGCTCAAATTCACAGACTGCGAGATCATGACCTGAGCCAAAGTTGGACAGTTAACTGACTGAGCCACCCAGACGCCCCTAGGAACTATTCTTTTCATGTAACTTTTCCTTTCCTAATACCAATTGAGTTTATGTTTCAAGAGGTTTGGAAGCACTCGGCTTTTAGTTCCCTATACCAAAGCCCTAAACATAAGTAACCGCGCTGCTGAAATAGTTTGTGTATTCGTTTTCTAAGGTTGCCACAACAAAGTACCACACACAGTGGGGCTCACCAAACAGAAGCGTATTTTCTCACCACTCTGGAGGCTACAAGTCTGAGATCAAGGTGTTGGCAGGATTGGCTTCTTCTGAGGGCTGTGACAGAAGGATCTGTTCCAAGCTCTCTCATTGACCTATAAATAGCCATCTTCATGTTCACATGGTGTTTTCCCTACACATTTGTCTGTTTCCAAATTTCTCCTTTTTATAAGGACATATTGGATTACGGCCCACCCTCGTAACCTGGTCCTAACTTGATTACTTCTGCAAATGCTCTATCTCCAAATAAAGTGACATTCTGAGGCACTGGGGGTTAGGACTTCGACATATGGATTTTAGGGGGACACTATTCCACCCATAACAGTTTGTTCATGGTATATGGTTCTATAATTTTACATTTATTTCCTGACTTGTCAAATAGGATATAAAATCATCGATACCTAGTAAGAACTTGACTTTTTCTGCAGTACCTTAAGTAACATCAGTTTAATTCCCTACTTGCACACTACCTCTGCATTTCTAGCATCTCTCCTATTTATATCTTCACAGATGTAAACTTTAGCACCATGTATTATAGTCTTTGTTTTATCTCAGCTGGTTTGGATAAATTAAGCTGGGTTTAGACACAAATGTAAGGGAACTTTATGAAATGCAGCCATTTAAAACATCGTGCCAGCTGGAGTAGAGGGCATGATTTTAACAAGGACAATATCAGTTATCACAGTTTCACAGTTACTTTGTCTTATGGACTCTGCTACCACTTCTAGTCTAGGAAAGCAACGGCATTAGATTTCTGTTCTGTGTTTTTCGGTCTTCCTTGGAACCTACTAAGTACCTGGTCTTTTTTATGAAGAGATGTTCTTTAAGGGAATAGCCTAACTTGTTTTAAAGGAAATTTAATTTGACCTTAACTCACAAATTGTTCATTCTTTCAGCAAGCATTTGTTAAGCCCTGTGCCGACACCGGGCAACCAAAATCTTTCAGGCATACTCACCTTCAGAGAGCACAGTGGGTAGCTCACCATTTCCATTTTTACCTTGGATCCTAAAAAGCTGAAAGCTAAGTTCAGTGCTCAAGTGCAACAACTCTCCTTAACCTGGGTTTCTAGCAGACAGCACTCTTTGTCCCTCAGAGATATGTGGCTCTTGATTTGTTTTTTTAGTATTTATTTACTTTCGGGAGAGCGCAAGCAGGGGAGGGGCAGAGAGAAGGGGACAGAGGATCTGAAGCGGGCTCTGCGCTGACAGGCTGACAGCAGCCAGCCCGATGTGGGGCTCGAACTCACGAACTGTGAGATCATGACCTGAACCAAAGTCGGACGCTCAACCAACTGAGCCACCCAGGTACCCCTCTTGACTTTTTATCCTTATTTTAACAATCAGACTTCATTATAAGCACCTCATATCCATTTTGGAAACAGGCAAGATATAAATGATAAAAGAGTCAACCTGCTTTTACTAACAACCTTCAAAATAGCTGATGTTGGGTAATGCTCCAACTTCCAACGGAACAGTGAGCAAAATCCTGTCCTACTTTGGGAAAAATTGCTCTTGGTCGTTGAGTAAATTACAAAGTACTTTGAGCTTCTCACTACAGGAAAACGTCTACATCAGTATTAGGTGGAAGGACTATACTAACTTTACATTTTGTTGAAAAGGTTTACTGTTACTCCATTGTTTTTAAAGACTAACTTCTTAAACTTCCTTTCCCAATTTCCCTCACTTTCCATAATGACATCAAAAGAACTCAAAGCTCTAGGTTCACCTTCAGTTCTTCCTGATTTTTCTACTGTATCTAATTAGGCATCTAATCCTATTAATTCTTCCTTGACACATCCTCTCTGTTCCCACTTCCTTCTGTCCCTTGGGTCCATCCAGATTACTGTAGAAATATTCTAAGAGATTTCCTATCTCTGTCAGTTTAATCCGACTTCCACAACCAACAGCAAGATCACTTCTCTGAGACATCATTTTCACCTTTTTCTCCCCTGTGCAGAAAGTTATAGTGGCTTCCCATTACCTACTGAATAAGAGTAAGACTAAGTATAGCTAGGTTGTAGCGAGCACTTACTCACATAGGTTGCCAGGCGCTGTGATAACAACTGTACAACCACTTCGTTAGCCTCAGTTTGTATTATCATCTTCATATGAATGAAGAGACTGAGGCTAAGGTTAATTCACTTGCCTAGGATTGACAGTTAAAAAGTTACAGAGCCCAGATTCGACCCAGTTCTATTTGGCTCCAAAGCCTGTGGTCCTAACAACTATGGTGTTCTGCGCAAACTCTTTAAGTCCCAACCCTTCAATTATTTACAATCCTAGAAATCTGGCCCTATTTTACCTCTCCAGTTTTAGCTCTCATCGCTTCTCAGTACAAACTGTTTCAGTCAAACTGTTTCACTCCCCTCAGACCTGCCATGTTCGTTCCCTCCTCTAAGCTTTTGTTCACATGCTTCCTTCTGCTTGGAATGCCTTCCCCTCCACCCTCTGCTTGTCCAGATTTTAAACCACTTTCAGGGCCTAGGTCAAATTTTCATTCACACAACTCACGCCACTCTTCTATTCCAGACTACCCATAACGTGTATTGTTTATATAGACGGTAATATTTAAGCTCTTTTGATCATACACTGCATCAGTGCAAAATGTTTTAGCACATCCTTCCAGTACATGTAAACTGTATTTACATTATGGGTATGTACTTCCAAGCTGGTATGTAACGTGAGTCATAGAATATATGAGCAACCCAAATACAGAAAGGATGAGATAAAGACGAAATGATGTTTTTAGGACATTTTAAAATGTATTTTATTAATTATGAGTCATTATTGAGAGGGAATATGGGTCCATATTTCTAGTAGTGTTCATGACCTCAAATTATTTTAGCCAGCTCCTTGACAGAGACTAGTTCAGCATTGTGTTTTCAAAAGAAGGTGGAAGGTGATGTGCTGGGCTAGGAGTAGCACAAACGCCACCTTTGTCACCTCCCTGTCACTTGCTTAGACTTGTATTATGAATCTTCTGTCCGACATTTCTTTATAGTAATCTTGTTAAGATACTTGTCTATTTTGTGGAACTCGGTTTAATTAAAACTAGATAATATATCCATATGGCCACCTAACTTGCAACTCATTACAACTAGCCTCCCCCTAAATGCTGTTCTTTTGCAAGATCTTTGGTCTCTATGGGCTGAGTGAGAGCACCTGTGTCAGTCTGTATATCTAATATTAGTAAACCTTCATTTCTTACTATCTTAGATTTAAAATGTGTAAATTGAATTTTTTTTTTTTTTTTTTTTTTTTTTTTTTTTTTTTTTTTTTTTTGCTTCTCTGTGAATCACCATGTATACTTCCTGGGCTATGATCATGCTTACTTTGGAGAGCACCAACCTGATATATATAAAACTTGTCTCTCAAATATGATTCTAGGTCATTTTCGGGAAAGCTCATCTGCTTATTTCATGTTCCCCATCATATTTAGCACCATATTTGCCCAACTGTGTCCTAGGTACTTTATTATGTGTAAAATATGTTTTTAAGAAGACCAGGGTGAATTTGGACTGTAGGATTTTTTTAAAAGCCATTTTAACCATTTTTAAGAGTACAATTCAGTGGCATTAAGTACTTTCACAGTGTCGGGCAATCATCATCACTTTTCATTTCCAGAATTTTTCATCCTGCCAGACAGAAACTCCATGCCCGTTCAGCAGTAACTTCCTACTTAACCTCCTTCTCCTGTAACCTCTATTCTACTTTCTATTTCTATGAAGACTTGACTATTCTAGGTACCACATATAAGTGGAACCACAAAATATTCGTTCTTTTGTGTTTATATCACTTAACATAATGTTTGCAGTATTCAACCATGTTATATGTAGCATGTGTCAGAACTTCATTCCTTTGTATGGAATTGTGTTTATATCACATTTTTTAATCCATTCATCTGGTGGTGGACACTGGGTTGTTTCCAACTTTTGGTTATTATAAATAGTGCTGCTATGAACTTTGGTGTACAAGTCTCTGTTTGAGTTCCTGTTTTCAATACTTTTGCGTATATACATAGGAGCGGGATTGTTGGATAATATGGTAAGTCAATGTTTAACTTTTTGAGAAACTGTCAAATTGTCTCCTACAGAGTCTGCACCATTTTACATTCCCACCAGCAATGTCTAAAAGCTCTAATTTCTCCACATTTTTACCAACACTTGTTATTTTCCACATTTTTAAATAACAGCTATTCTGGGGCACCTGGGTGGCTCAGTTGGTTGAGCATCCACCTCTTAATTTCAGCTCAGGTCATGATCCCAAGATTGTGGGATCAAGCCCCACATTGGGCTCCATACTAGGCATGGAGCCTGCTTAAGATTCTCTCTCTTACTCTCTCTCTCTCTCTCTCTCTCTCTCTCTCTCTCCCTCTCTCCCCTTCCTTCCCTCTGTCCCTCCCCCCCCTCATGTTCTCTCACTCTCAAATAAACAAACAAATACTATCCTAATGAGTGTGAAGTGCTAGCTTCTTTGCAGTTTTGAATTGCATTTCCCTAATGACAAATGTTGAACATTTTTCACATGCTTATTGATCATTTGTTTTAATTTTGTAATGTTTATTTATTTTTGAGAGAGAGAGAAAGAGAGAGAGAGAGAGAGAGAGAGAGAGTGGGGGCAGGGCAGAGAGAGAGGGAGACACAGAATCGGAAGCGGGCTCCAGGCTCCTAGCCATCAGCACGGAGCCTGATGTGAGGCTCAAACTCAATAAGCTTGAGATCATGACCTGAGCCAAAGTCAGAGGCTCAACCAACTGAGCCACTCAGGCGCCCCGCTTATTGACCATTTGTATATCTTTGAAAAAATACCTGTTCAAGTCCTTTGCCCATATTTTAATTTGTTGTTTGTTTTGTTGTTGTTGTTGTTGAGTTGTGAATGTTCTTTATATATTCTGGATATTAATCCCTTATCAAATGTAAGATTTGCAAATATCTCTTCCAATTCTGTGATTCTTTTCACTCTCTTGATCGTGTCTTTTGTTGCACAGAAGTTTTAAATTTTTATGAAGTCTGTTTTTTTCTTTTGTTACCTGTGCTTTTGGTGTTATATCTGTGAAATCATTATCAAATCCAATTCATAAGGCTTTTGCCCTATGTTTTCATGTAAGAGTTTTATAGTTTTAGGTCTTATGTTTAGGTGTTTCATCCATTTCAAGTTAATTTTTATATATGGTATAAGGAAAGGTTTCAACTTCATTCTTTTGCATGTGGGTGTTCAGTTTTCTCAGCACCATTTGTTGAAAAGACTGTCCTTTCCCCATTGAATGGTTTGGCGCCCTTGTCAAAAATCAACATGTATCTGAGTGTTCATTTCTGAGCTCTCTATTCTGTTCCTTTGGTCTATATGCCCTTATGCTAGTACCACACTGTTCTGATTACTATAGCTTTGTAGTAAGTTTTGAAATTAGGAAATGTGAATCCTCCACGTTTAGTCTTCTTTTTCAAGATTGTTCTGGTGATTCAGAGCCTCTTGAGATTCCATGTGAATTTTAGGTTGGGTGTTTGTATTTCTGCAAAACAAAAAAATGCCACTGGGATTTTGACAGGGGTTGCATTGCATCTGTAGATCACTTTGGATAGTATTGCCATCTTAACAATATTAAGTTTTCTAACTCATGAACACAGAATATCTTTCCATATGTGGGTTATTTTTAAAAATATTTATGTGAGGGCACCTGGGTGCCTCGGTCGGTTAAGCGTCCAGCTTCAGCTCAGGTCGTGATCTCACAGTTTGTGAGTTTGAGCCCCACGTCAGGTTCTGTGCTGACAGCTCAGAGCCTGGAGCCTGCTTCGGATTCTGTGTCTCCCTCTCCCTCTCTCTCTCTCTGCCCCTCCCCCGCTCATGCTCTGTCTCTCTGTGTTTCAAAAATAAATAAAACATTAAAACAAATTTAAAAAAATAAAAATAACTATGTGAGAAATTATACTTGCATTTATAAAAAAGGTCAAACACTATGGTAAAGTACAAAGAAAGAAAGAACAAATTACCCTAAACCGCACTACTCATTGATAAGTACTGTGAACTTTTTGGTGAATATCCTTCTGAACACCTCTTGTTTATAATTTTACATAAATAGCATGTGAGGATTTTTCCTACTTGATATGTAATACGTGTTTCTCAATGTCAACGACTAGATCTAAATCCATGTTTGCACCATCATTTACTTAAACAAACCCATACTGATAGACATTTAGTTTGCTTTGGACTATGAGTAATATTTGTGAGTATCATAGTATGAATCGTAGGAAAAATAGTATAATAATAAATGTTTGACATTTTCTCTTTTGCATGAGGAAAGGTACAAAGTGTTTCATCTAAGAAGTTTCTGCATATCTGATGTGCTGCAATGCATTAGTAATAGATCTTTGATGTAGTAGGTTCAATAATGAAAAGTAGAGAACTAGACACGTGTTTAGAGATTTGTTTACACTCTGGCTCTTCTAGAGCCCAGTGAATAATGATAAAGGTACAACCAAATGAAACAATTTTGTAAAACCATAGGAACAGGTATTCATTTATTCTCATGTTCTGCCTTTCAGGAAGAAGGCATGGATTTAGTAAATAGAGAAGCAATGCATGAATGGTGAGTCGTGTACTTTGAATTACTGTTCTGATCATTTCTCTATTCAGTTATGTCTTTTCTTTTGGTTAGGCAAACTGCAGTACTGATATCTCTTCTTTTGTAGGGAGGTACAAACTGCAAAACAGATAAGTCAGTCTTGGGAAGAAAGTTTGAAACTGGTATGGTATTAACATTACACTTTTATTGAAAGTTTTACTGATTTTCGGTGTTGGCAATACCTACTTCTGCTGTAATTTCTAGAAATCCAAGCTCTCGTTTGAAACTGAAATTTATATGCTGCATAAATCATTTTTGATCGCTCTTAAGAAACAGTTTATCACTTACTCGTAAAAATAACTGACATCATTTGAAAGTGGGGTTCACAGTAAATAGTTGTCTGATACAAAACCATCGTTGTTTTGGACCAGCTTCCTCTCTGTCCTAGTAAGTCTAAGAAGAGTTCAGTTCTGCTGGTCAAATTGCTCACATGACAAAACAATAAATGATTTCACTCCTTTCTACGTAATTGATTAACTACATATTAGAGTCTTAAACCACAGACAGTGGGTTTCTTGGATAAATACTGCATTTTTATTCCTGTAACGTATATACTCACACTAACATTTTAACATGCAACCTTTAATTTGAACATATTTGGAATTTCATTACATCCCCTGGTAACATTTTTCCATGTCTCTGTACACATTATGGTCTTACTTAGTTGTAGAAGTTGAGTGATGTTTCGGCTTCTTTTCCATGGACATCTCAGATAATGATAGAACAGGAATTAAGCTGAAATTTGAGTAGGAGAGATTCTGGTTAGATGGCTGTTGCCAGATTTGGGAATGATTAGATTAGGAAATGGGTCATCAGCAGAAACAGTGGCATCTTATGTTCCTTTGAGCCCTGAGTGCCTTAGATGGGCATCTATCCCTGGTTTGGGAGTGGGTCCTAAAGAATGAGTAGATAGCCTGTGGAGTCTGCCCCTTTTTATATTTGGGGCCAACACAATTTATGGATGCTGCTGCATTCCCTTAACTGACCCACTTCTAATTACTTCAGGTGTTGGCACGAGGGAGTGAATCTGTGAATGTGTTAGGATGTGTAAGGGAACACGTAGCGTAACTTTACCTGCGTCTCAGAAAAGAAAAGAGCACATTTCAAGGCCCCGAATTATGCAATACTGATTCTGTCTATATAAAATCTATCAACATTTTTTATAGCTGTAGTTATCGTTGCTGCCTCATTTGTATCTTAGTTCTAACCAAATCCTTTTTGATTGTTTCCTGGAAATGGTATTGTAGTCTTCAAAAACAAGGTACAGGTCAAACCGGAAGAGAAAATTTTTAATTTAGGATTTGTGTATATACTAGTAAGTATTGCTCAATATCACGTATTCACGTTCTACATCTTTGGGGACACTAGGGAAGTCCCTCGACTTGCCATGTGACTCTTTTTTTCTAAAAGGGGAAAGGGTGCCTTGGCTTATTGAGGTGAATCGTGGGTTCCCTGCTTGTTTTAGGATGATGTGAGCTCCTCACTGTGGTGCGCTCACTGATTCAGTAAGGGTTCCCTTCCCCATGCAGCAGCTATCTCCTTAAGTGTTTGATAGGGACGCAATTGGTGCTCCAATTGTACACTGCTTTCTGCCTACACAGAGTGCCAGTGATTTAGAGAAACCATCTTCAAAGTGCATTGGTTTAATTCCAGTACCCCCAGCACCTTCTCCCACCAGGGGGATTGGGAAGGTAAGAAAGGAGAGCCTAAGAATCTGTGTCCCTTGAAATACCTATGAGATATTAACGTTTCACCACCCAAACTTTGGGGGGGATATATTTTGCTATAGCACATCTGATCCTAAACGACAGTTTTCCCTTCCTTTTCATTTCTTGAACTATTATTAACATATAACAAAAGTCGCCAGCTTTGAAGTATGTGACTTCATTAACTTTGGTACTTGTGTATAATCCTGTAGCCGTAACCATAACCCGGATGTAGAACCGTTCCCACGCTCTAGACAATGTCCTCGTGATCTTTTGTAGTCCATTGCCTTCTCTCCCCCACCCCCTGCCCCCACTAGGAAACCACTGATCTGCTTTCTGAGAAGAGTGGTGGTTTTAAACCCTCTGTTCTAATTTGGTTTTAGCAATATTTTTCTCCATCGTTACAAACTTATGTGAGTTACACCGCTTTGTCTCCAAGTCCTAGTCCCAGTCCTACGCAACAATTTCCAATGTAAGTTCATGTTGTATGAAAATACCAAAGTGCTTATAAAATAAGAATTTTAGAAACTTACAAGAAATTATAGCTCCAGGTTCTATGACAACCACAGAAGTAATGTGTTTTTTGCTAAATTAAGATGTCATTGTTTTGGTTTACCATTTTGTATATTGAAAAGAATCAAGTGAGTTAAGGACATGCGAGGACACGTGAATGTATGAAGAATCAGTAATTCATTAACCCTGTGTGAACATAGTCTTCCTCTCCAAGCTTGTTGATAAGGATCAAAGCTAATTCTTGAGGTGTAAACAGCTGCACCTGCTCATTTACCGATGATTCTCACCTTGATTCAAGGCAAGTCACAACCAGAACAGTAGGTCTTTCTAGCTTTTTCCCCCCATAATTTCAAAAAATCCTGAATCCTTCTAAACCGTAAGACAGTTTGCTATCCTGAGGCATTCCTGTTTTTAACCCAGATTTAGAGAAAAGCAATAAAATGATGTGATACTACATAGTCCTTTTTTAGTGTATGTCCTTAGATCTATTCTAATGAAATAGTCATAGCTGATTTTGTTCAAATTTTTTTCTGGTAATGATTGTGATAATTTTATTTTAGAAGAAGAAATCAAAGCCCCACCAACACTATTAGACCAAGTATCTTTGGATCATTAAAAAGAAAAGGTACTTTTATCTACTAGCAAAAATAAATATAACTTTGAATTATTTTTATAAAGTATTATATAAAATCAAGTGCTATAAAAATTTCATTTTAAAGGATTTATTTAAAATATATTTGAGAAGTTACTAGAGGCCTTTCATTTTACTCAAACTACGTAAAGACAATTTTAAAAGCTATAAGGTGCTGGGGTGCCCGGCTGGCTCAGTCGGTGGAGAATGCGACTAGATCTCAGGGTTGTGAATACAGGCCCCACACTGGGTGTAGAGATTACTCAAAAATAAAATCTTTAAAAATTTTTTTTTTAAGCCATAAACTGCCATATAAATGTGAATTGAGAAATTTAATTCCAGCTTAGTTAACTCTTAGGATTTTCATTATATAAGTATAATTCACCAGGCTAGCTGCCTTAACTACTTGTGAAAACAAAGTGGGGAATGAGTGAATGAACAGATAGAATGAATCAGTCATCTAGTATTCTGCTAAATCTCGACCCCTGCCCTGCCGCCCCGCCTGCCGCCACACCTACTTGTTGACATCGTATGAGTAAGTTGACACAAATCAGACCCACTTTCTACACTTAAAATATATGCTAAGGTGTGTGTTCTTTGATGGTTCACTTCTTTATGGGGATTAATTTTGGAAATTAATGAAATTAATGAAAAATACCCACCTACTCAGTAATAAAAGGACAGTGGAAAAAACAGTAGTGTTGTTTTTTTTTTTTTAACTCCCACAGCCCTGGATCCCATTTCTCAATCCTGCCTCACTAAGCTAGGTTATTCTTCCTTTTTCGTTAATACCACTACTGAGTTTTAAAGTTAATACAAAGTTTAACCATAATAAGGAGGGAAAATGGATAAATAGGAAAGAAGGTTAAAAGTTTAAAATGTGTATTCGTGAAAATTCCATTAAGATAGGAAAGAAGAGGGGCGCCTGGGTGGCTCAGTAGATTAAGTTTCCGACTCTTGATTTACACTCAGGTCATGATCTCACGGTTCGTGAGTTTGAGTCCTGTATTGGGGCTCTGCATTGGCAGCACGGAACCCGCTTGGGATTCTCTCTCTCTCCCTCTCCCTCTCTCTCTCTGCCCCTCCTGTGCTTGCTCTCTCTCTCTCTCTCTCTCTCTCAAAATAAGTAAAATAAACTTTAAAAAAGTAGCTTTAAAAAGAAGATAGGAAAGAAGAAGGAAAAGAAGAAAAAGAGGAGGGAGGGGGGAAGAAAAGAAGGAGAAGGGGAAGGGAAAGGAGAGCAAACTATAGGGAAAGAAATTGAAATGTACTTCAGTCTTCCATGTATTTTTGGATAAATTAATGGCAGTTGCCCTAACAACACATCTAACTAAGTATGTACTTCCTGTATCCTAGGACTAAGACAAGATCAGTTCTGGAAAACACTCTTTCAAACTAAGCACATCGTTTTATGATGATGGATCAATGACCTAGCTTTGGAGTATTTTGTCTGTGCTGTGAAGTTGGGGGCTAGTGTTGAGAAAGCGTTTAAATATATTAATAGTTTAGGAGTTGTTAGGAAGTTGGGGTCATTTCAGTATTTCAGATAAAATATGCTTAGGGGCACCTGGCTGGCTCAGTCAGTGGAGTGTGTGACTTTTGATCTTAGGGTTGTGAGTTCGAGCCCAACATTGAGTGTAGAGATTACTTAAAAATAAAATCTTTAAAATAAATAAGTAAGTAAATAAATAAATAAAATACACTTAAAGACAGTGTTTTACTAAATTAAAATAATTCTCCTTTTAAGACACTTATGCATAAAATGTTTTTATGACATTGAAAATTCCTGGAATTTTCTTAGAAGTTGTGATTTATTTATTTATTTATTTATTTTTAGGTTTATTTATTTATTTTGAGAGAGTGCACATGCACGCACAAGTGGGGGAGGGGTAGAGAGAGAGGGAGAGAGAGAGAGAATCCCAAGCAGGCTCCACGCTGTCAGCACAGAGCCCGACGCGGAGCTTGATCTCTTGAACCGTGAGATCGTGACCTGAGCTGAAATCAAGAGCCAGACACTTAACCAACTGAGCCACCCAGGTGCCCCAGAATTTGACTTAAAAAGTTATTTTTAGTGCTTGCTTTGGTAGCACATATACTAAAATTGGAACGATACAGAGAAGATTAGCACGGCCCCTGCACAAGGATGACACACAAATTCGTGAAGCTTCCATATTTAAAAAAAATTATTTTTATAATACAATTTTGACATAATAGACTTGGTTTCTGTCCAGTGTCTTGGTGGATGTGTCATGTTTCACACAAGCCTCTTGTACCTGGCAGTTGCTCTGGAGGATGACTGCCTCACTCACTTCTTTGAAGTGTCCGTAAGAACTCCAAAGCAAATTCTATATGTACTACGTGGTCTATATTTTAAGTCAGACCATAGTCTGAAGGTAGCCTATACAAGTTTGGTCAAAATTCATCTGGCATTTTAGAGATAGTAACAGATTAAACGGAAATTTAATTTTATTTATCTATTTTAGAATATGAATATCCATTTGGGAAACAATAAGTGATGTCCTCTTTGGAGCCTATTAATGAAATATGGGGGAAAAGGGTATAAAAAATCCAAAGAGGTCCTGGGTGAGGGAGGAAAAACAATGAGAACTCTAAAAAATGGAAGAGAGTATGAGATCACTGTTAGAATCTCGAAGCATATGAAGGCAGTTACTTCCATTGGGAATAAGCAAGAGCAAATAAGGCTTCAAGTGGGAATCCTGAGAAATCTGCAGAAATTAGACATCTTTAAAGAGAATTTTACAAGTAATAATGGTTTCAGCAAAGAAAATTTCCATTTTCTTCTATGATGAATTTGTTTTGATTTGTCTTGCTTTTAATTTAAACTCCAAAGGAGAGGTGAGTAATTTCTTCATAATGGTATAGTTGTAATCTGGCATGGAACAGGATACCCAGACCTCTTTTGAGTTTTATGAGCCATGATTATACTCGTAAGGAAGGTCTGTGGAATTTCTATTCCTAGGGGTATATTTTTAAATTTTAATTTAATTTTATTTTTAAGTAAACTTTGTGTCCAACGTGGAGTTTGAACTCACAACCAAGAGTTGCACGCTCTACTGACTGAGCCAGCCAGGCACTCCTATTCCTAGAGATATTTTTTAATGAGTAGGTGGCCTTAGTGTTTCATCATTCATATATATTTCACTCTACGAGTTATGGGCTTGAACATTAGTTTTCTCTCATCCAGACATGGTTATCACACGATTATGTAACACTGTGCAGATTTTACCATTTACTTTGATTTAAGATTACAGCAGTATAGTTTTTTGACATTAGGTGCTTCTCCTTATTCTTTAAAAATATATTTATTTTGTTCATTGCATACTATAAAAGAATTGGTCTATTTAGTTCATTGTATATTTTTAGCAAAATACAGACAGCAATAACCTAAACATTTAAAATAAGGAATGAGATTAAATTATGATACAGCCTTAGTACATAGCTCTATAAAATGACGTTGTAGAATTTAGTAAATAATATGAGAAAATTATACTCATTAAAAACAAAAAGTAGACGATGTATCAGTATTATATTCAACACAAATCCAATTTTGTTTAAAAACAATCATGTGTATACACACATATTTAGGAATTACTGGAAAGTGGTTATCTCTGGGTAATGGGGCAGTAAAAGTTTTTTCTTTGTGTTTTTATGTATTTTATAATAATTGTTTGCAACTAAAAGCAAAAAGCATGCTAGATAAAACATATTCTGCCTTGGTCTGCTTTTCTCGTCATAGGTGAAATGATAGCTAAAGATCCGCCTAAGAGATTTTTCGAAGGCACGACCAACATGCTTTCTCCCGATACTACCCAACAGTCTGATGTGAATGTTTGGTGAGTATTAACATGAATTTTTAAACATTCGTTGGCCATTTTTCACTTGGTTTTTAAGTCTGTTTTTACTATTGTATATATTCAGAAGTCTGGTCTATTATTAAATATTTTTAGAAGTCATCCAACTAATATCCCAAATGGATGCTATTACCCTTAGTTCTTCTCCCTAACGTTTATGTGTGACACTAATATATGCTGGATACATTTTTAGAAGTGGGGTTTTGGCATTTGATTAAGAGGTATCAGAGAAATACATAAAAATGCAAGCTTGGAAAAAAGTTATCTTCTGCCCATCTTTTCTACCTTGGATTTTTGTGTGCTTTGTTAGGCTGAACGTATGAAATCACTCTTGTAACTAGGGCCAATTCTTTGCTTCACATATTTTGTATTTGTTTGTAGACAAAGCGGAGTACACAGAGATCTTTTGAATTCTGTTGTCAGTGAAAGGTATTTTCTTCCCCTGGTCTATCTTCAGATACTCTTGGTGGAAGCAGTAGCAGCGCAGGATCTTCTTATAACTCACCAGTTAGCATCAGCACCGTCACAAACTCCCGTGTCGTCTTCTGATTCTCGTTCTCCATTTATTGTAGTAGACGAACTTTCCGCTAAGTGATTCACCCATCCCAAGACTTTCTCACCAATGGAGAAACACACATTTGCTTCTCTCTCTCTCTCTCTCTCTCTCTCTCTCTCTCTCTCTCTCTCACACACACACACACACACACACACACACACACACACACACGTTAGAGCAATAACAGAATTGTGTGTTTTAGGAGTGCCTGGGTGGCTCAGTCGGTTAAGCGTCTGTCTTTGGCTCGGGTAGTGATCTCATATTTTGTGAGTTCAAGCCCCGCATTGGGCTCTGTGCTGGCAGTGCAGAGCCTGCTTGGGATTCTGTGTCTCTTCCTCTCTCTCTGCCCCTCCCCTGCTCGTGTGCTCACTCTTTCTCTCTCAAAATAAATAAATAAACTTAAAAAAATAATTGCAAGATATAATTTAGGCTATTTCCTATTACCTTATTTTCTCAATTTCCTAAAATTCTCTTTATCTACAGAACTTGCATGTCTAATTCCTGTGTTTGCCCTTAAAAGCAATGTAGTGATATTTTCAAAGATGTTTTCCAAATAAGAACTATATTGAAGATACAATCATACATTTTCAAGCTGCTAATGTGTAGAAACATGCTGCACCTTGAGTTTTTAAAAACATAATTCAGAACTCTATTTATTTATCTGAATAAATAAAATTTTAAGTTCTGATGAAATAGAATTGTTCCGTTAATCAACAAGTAAAATAATTTTTTAAATTCTGTACTGAATGCCTGTGCTAGTTCTTAATGATATTTTCAATAATTAGAAAAATCACCTGTCTTAAAGCAGTTTTTAACTTTTTAAAAAATGTTTATTTATTTAGAGAGAGCACACACGTGTTGGGGAGGGCCAGCATGTAACACTATTTGGGGCTCCATGCGGGTCATGATCATGACCTGAGCTGAAATCGAGTCAGATGCTTAACCGACTGAGCCATCCAGGCACCCCTAAAAAGCTTATTTTTAATTTTTTTTAAATGTTTATTTATTTTTGACAGAGAGAGAGAGAGAGACAGAGCATGAGCGGGGGAGGGGCAGAGACAGAGGGAGACACAGAATCCACAGCAGGCTCCAGGCTCTGAGCTGTCAGCACAGAGACTGACACGGGGCTCAAACTCACAGACCGCGAGATCGTGTCCTGAGCCAAAGTCGGACGCTCAACCGACTGAGCCACCCGGGTGCCCCCCAAAAAACCTTATTTTTAAAACTAAGCTAGTTATACATGCTGATGCAAGGATTGCCTATTTTGCACATGAATCCTTGGATGTTTAATTTGTTTGGAAGGAATAGGTAGGGGAAACAAGATGAAAAAAATTTAATTGAATAGCAAGAAAATAATATGTAATTGGGACTTCACTCAATTTGTACTTAACCTGATTATCCCTGATCAATTTTGTATTCTAATTAAGTGTGGAAAAAAGACAATGTTGATAAATGGTGGTCTTTTACATTTCTATGAATTACTTTTTATTCATGATCATGATTATGCATTTGATTAAATAAGGCTTAATGTGTTAGGGTTTTTCTGCAAGAATCATATGCCTCCAGTTGTTCCCTAAGGGCTATAAATGTTTGTTTAAACCCCAATTTTGTATTTAAAAGTCTTAAGGGTTTTCTGAATAAGAAAAAGTATGTGTTAAAAATATAAAATCTAAAGTAAGTGCTTTAAGTAATTAAGGGTAGCACTAGCATTTTGAAAAATAGAAATGTATCCTCATGAAATGAAGTTGAGAATTAGTTTAAATTTCCTCAGCTAACAAAATAGGAATGGTTATCTAAAATATTTATAAAAAGTTTTTCCTTGTCATTAGAAGTCATCAGAATGATGAAAATCTGATGTAGGTATGCCCCACATAGGAAAAAGACTGTTCCACCAAGAATTGTTTGACAGTGGCCCCAGTGGAATTAATGGTTACATATGTGGGGGAAGATTCTGTCAACCTATGAGTAAATGAATACTTATGAGATGACTGAGGTCATGATGGTCTCTGGAAACTGAGACACGATTCTACAAATTGGCCAAGGACAAGTGAACTATCAATATCGCCCTCGTTACTCAGCTTCTATACTTACCTGACCCTTGGTGGACCAATTGTGAACAGATACAGGGGCCCTCATGAGATGAGGTGTGATGGCAGTGATGTTCCTTGCTGAATTTGTAGATCATTGACAGACAATAGTGTCCTCCTGTATGGTTGACACTTTAGCCAAAAAAAAAAAAGTCTTTCAAAATACAAAACCTTTGGAGTACAAAAACCAAGGATGGAGAAAGTGAACAATGGGGGCGGGACTACTACTCAGTTGTATAAGGAGCTTTTGATCATTAAATCTTGGTAATCTGGACATTCTCAATACACTTCTTTCAACTCAGACAATTCCTTTAAACTCTGTCCAGTTAGTTTTTATTTAGTTGTACTCCAGGGTGCCACACTTACTATAATATGCTCAGAATCAAGGACTTTGTAGTCGATTTTCCCATCTGTTGCCTTTTAAGGTTTGGTATTAGGAGGATCTGTTTAAATGATTTTCATTTATTTTTTTAAATGTTTATTTATTTATTCTGAGAGAGAAAGAGAGCAGGGAAGGGACAGAGGGAGAGAGGGAATCCCAAGCAGACTCCACACTGTCAGCACAGAGCCTGACATGAGGCTCAATCCCATGAACCCTGAGATCATGACTTGAGTTGAGACAAAGAGTCAGACGTGTAACCGACTGAGCCACCGAGGTGCCCCAATGATTTTTCATTTCTTAAATGATTTTGAGACCAAAGTAGTTCTGACTTTCACATGATGAGATTTTGTGGTTGATTTTTATTTATTTATTTTGTTGGTTTCAAGTTTTTATTTCAATTCTAGTTAGCTAACAGAGTGCAATATTCGTTTCAGGAGTAGAATTTAGTGATTCATCAGTTACATATGACACCCGGTGCTCATTACCAGTGCCCTCCTTAATGCCCATCACCCCACCCACCCCCCTCCATCAACCCTGAGTTTGTTCTCTATAGTTAAGCATCTCTTATGGTTTGCCCGCCCCCCCCGCCCCCGTCTCTCCCTCTCTCCCTCTCTCCCTCTCTCCCTCTCTCCCTCTCTCGCTCTTTTTTTCCCTTATGTCCATCTGTTTTGTTTCTTAAATTCGACATATGAGTGAAATCATATGGTATTTGTCCTTTTTCTGATTGACTTATTTCACTTAGCAGAATACATTCTGGCTCCATCTAGTTCATTGCAAATGGCAAGATTTCATTCTTATTATGGCTGAGTAATATTTCATTTTATACACACACACACACCACATCTTCTTTATCCGTTCATCACTTGATGGACATTTTAGCTCTTCGCATAATTTGCTTATTGTTGATAGTGCTGCTATGCTATAAACATCGGGGTACATGTGTCTCTTCAAATCAGTATTTGTGTGTCCTTTGGGTAAACACCTAGTAGTGCAATTGCTGGGCAGGGAGATACAAATCAAAACAACAGTGAGATACCACCTCATACCTGTCAGACTGGTTGATTTTTTAAAATTATTGTAAGACTATTATTTGGTCATCCTAAACATGCCAAAGGATTATAATGTCAGTTTTCATAGTAAAAGGCACGTATTTGTTTTCTAGGGCTGCCGTAACAAAGTACCACAAACTGAGTAGCCTCAACCGTCAAAATAGATTATCTCATAGTTCTGGAGGCTGAAGGTCCAAGGTCAAGGTGTCAACAGAGATCTTCCTTCTGGGGGCTCTGAGGGAAAATTTGTTAATATTTCTCTCCTGGCAGTTGCCAAAAATCCTTGCCTTACAGACATATCACTCCAGTCTCTGTCTCTGTCATCATATGGGCTTCTCCCTGTGTCCCTGTGTTTTCATGTGGTTCTTATAAAGACACCAGTCATTGGATTTAGGGTCCAAGCTAATCCATTATGACGTCATTGTAGCTTGATTACATCGACAAAGACCCTCTGTCCATATAAGGTCACATTCACAGATACTGGGGGTTAGGACTTTAACATTATCTTTTTGTGCACACAATTTAACCCGCAGCAGGATACTTTTAGAATTTTGACTTATTTTTCTTGTTAGTTTTTTAAATCATCTATCTTATAACCCATTTTAAAAAATAGCAGAATAAGAGGTGACCGTATTGAACATAGCATTGGTATGTCTTCTTTTTTTTTTTATTTTATTTTAGTGCACACGTGAACAGGGGAGAGGGGCAGAGGGAGAAAGAGAGAGACTCTTAAGCAGGCTCCACGCTCAGCCCAGAGCCCGATGCGGGGCTCAATCCCATGACCCTGGGATCATGACCTGAGCCGAAATCAAGAGTTGAATGCTCAACCGACTGAGCCATCCAGGCGCTCCTGTCTTGTTCTTATATATTTTAAATTTATGCTTGTTTATAAATATAGATGTATGTTTATGTACATATACATTAGTTTTCACATCCAAAATCAAGAGTCGGATGCTCAACCGACTGAGCCATCCAGGCGCTCCTGTCTTGTTCTTATATATTATAAATATATGCTTGTTTATAAATATATATGTATGTTTATGTACATATACACCAGTTTTCACATTGTCAATAAAAGGATAAATGAAAGTAGAAGTATGTTTCTAAAATATTTTTTTAAGTTTATTTATTTTGAGAGAGAGAGAGAGAGAGAGAGAGAGAATATGAATGGGGGAGGGGCAGAGGGAGGAGGGGAGGAGAGAGAGAATCCCAAGCAGGCTCCGTGCTCAGGGCAGAGCCCCATGTGGAGTTTGATCTCACAAACCTTGAGATTGTGACCTGAGCCAAAACCAAGAGTTGGATGCTTAACCAACTGAGCCACCCAGATGCCCCTGTTTTTAAAATATTTTCAGAGTATCATTTTTATGCCTTAAATATATATTCATGTTTGATCAAATATTCCTACTTTACTTATAACGTTATAAAAGAGCAGCACTCCGGATTCATCCTGACATGAGGACTCACTGGTAATAAGTCAGATTCTCAGGTCAGGGTAAAAACTACAGTTCTTAAGATTTATGACTAAATCGACCAGTCAAGCTTATAATTTCAAGTATATTGAATTAAGTATCAGGAAACTCTATTTAAAATTGTAAGATATATGAAGATGAGTGAAATGCCATCCCTACCTTCAAGCAGAATAAGTACAAAAATAATAATGATACAAGACAAGGCAATCTAAGATGACTACAGATACACGTATGAAAGGATGTCTGAACTATAAAAGTAGGAGAGAAACACAATATTGGAATGATAGGATTTTAGAAGCCTTTTAATGTACCTCTCAATGCAGAAATCCTTTTAAGAATTCCACTCGAATGATCTTTTAGCCTTAGCTTGAAATCTTATAGTAATCAACTGACTTTCACACAACAGTTCATTCTGCTGTTGGACAACTCTCACTATCAGAAAGCTCTTATGTTAAAAAAGGGGGGATGGGGTTAGAATTTGTATCTAGGTGGCCTGTTTCATTGGCTCTTTAGAACAGAGACAAATCAAATGTGCTATTAAAAGCAGATGAGTTAAGATTCTAATTCTGCATTAATCTTTGTCCCTGCTTCTTGAATTATTACCACTCCTACTACAAGATATATTTAATCTCATCTCCTAAATGAATTTTTAAAATTCACCTAGAAGCAACTATATATAAATATCCACGAAGAAAATGCACGTATGATACTTTGGATATCTATGGAGAAAACGAATTACAATTTGCCTCAAGTGTTTTTAAATATTTTAGATCTTAAAAGTTGAGCTTGAAAAATATGTCATATAGGTAGACTTCACTGTCAGATCATTGAAACTATGCATTTAGAAAAGGCCCAAGAACAATAAGTACTCTGGCAAAAAGGTAACTTTGTTTCCCTTAAACTCTATGATATCTTACAGATTTCTTCCACTGTGGTTCTTAACCCAAGAGTAAATGAGATTGATTTTTATAAATGTCTAGAATGTATGGGTGGAGAGAGTCATATATAGGAATCTTGGAAACTTGCTCAACTTTCTTAATAGTGGGAGACCTTAATGACCATGGCCTCTCAGAAGAAATGCATTAAATTAATGCATTTATTAACTGAATCCTACAAATTGACCAATAGTCTATATATATATATGAAATTGGAGATCTCCGTGGCATCACTGACTTCAAAGTAAACTGGTAACATAACTATTCATGTCCACCTTTTAGGGGGAATGACCCAATTAACATAACTATTTATGTCAAACTTTTAGGGGAATGACCCAATTATATTATGAGTATAAGAGTCAGAAGACCTGACTTTGGCTCCAGCTCGGTCACTGCTCTGTGTGACTTTCAGCAGAGTCACTTCACCAATCTGGGCTTCAGATTTCCAATCTGTAAAATACAGTTGAACTAGATATTTACAAGGTCCGGTCTGCCACTTAAAATTTTATTGATTCTGTAAAAACATTTGCCTTCATCTTTGCTACTGTAACAGATGCATGATGGCATTGAGCTTCTGAGGGCTTTAAGAAAGTATTTAGGAAATCAGAGAGCTTGATTCCTAATATTTTGATTCTTTCTGGCAACAAGAAACTCATTTTGTTCAGCCTCATCAATAGTTGCCTCTCTTGTATGAATTATGCATGCTTTATGATGAAATGTGGAAAGCTCATTTCCCCCTGGTTTCTTGTTTTGTGTGGATAAATGATCCTCTCAGGATTTCCATATTAATACAGGTTCCCACTGACAAAGCACTCACCGTAAAATTTTCTTTCTAGTGACTACAGCTTGAGACAAAACAAAATAAAGATACACTTGGCGTTTTTGTTTCAGAGAAGCAAAGGAGACAGGGCACAAAAAGCTACATCAACTATAAAAGCCCTGGCACAGTTCACATTCGGAAGTGCTCAACTCGTAGTAAATAGCAGACCACCAGCAAAATAGTTTTTCTTTTTCCTTGATAATTAGGATATGGCTATAAGAAAAACCCTCTAACTTCGGTTTAGTTGATTTCATGGCATGACTCTTGTGCTTGGTAACTCTCCGTTGAACACACACAAAAGAGGGCACACTTGAAAGTCGCCAATAGCTGGTTTGTGACTTTGTGCTGAGGAAGGAAATATACATATTTTTTTAATTTTTTAAATGTTTATTTTTGAGAGGGAGAGAGAGGCAGACTGCGAGTGGGGGAGGGGCAGAGAGAAAGAGAGACACAGAATCCGAAGCAGGCTCCAGGCTCTGAGCTGGCAGCACAGAGCCCAACGCGGGGCTCGAACTCACGGACCGCGAGATCATGACCTGAGCCGAAGTCGGACGCTTAACCGACTGAGCCACCCAGGCGCCCCTGAGGAGGGAAATATTTTGAAATTACATTATCTAGCAGAGGAACCTAATTATACTTTCCATTTCGAGTCTCACTCTTCTGAAAGGGAGGATTTAGTTTGCTTCCTTAACTCGACTTATATTAAACTCTGCAGTAGTTTACATTGAGTCCTGTCCTTAGACAATCTTTTCATAAGTGTGAAGCCTTTGGAAAGGAAGGTGCTGAGGCTAGCATGTTGGGACTATCAAGGGAAGTTCAGCTAAACCTCTCTTAAACTTTATTTGGAATACATTCCCATGCCACAGTGATTAGCAGATTTCTTTTTTAATGTTTATTCATTTTTTTGAGAGAGAGCGCAAGTGAAGGAGGGGCAGAGACAGAGGGAGACACAGAATCTGAAGCAGGCTCCCGGTACCAAGCTGTTAGCACAGAGCCCGACGTGGGGCTCGAACTCTTGAACGACCAGATCATGACCTGAGCCGAAGTTGGACGCTCAACCGACTGAGCCACCCAGGCGCCCCTGACTAGCAGAGATTTAAAATGTGTTTGTAGTATACACGGCTGTTGAGAGTATGGGGAAAGTGGTGTTTAAATTCACTGCAGTGGGTTCTTAATGTCCTTTGTGGAGGACATTTGGTGGTATGTATCAGAAGCCTTCAAAATGTGCACCTCTCTTGGCACAGCAATTCTTCTAAAAATTTTTCTTAGGGAAAAATATGGGACAGGTTGAAAAGGATGTTTACTGTTGTGAAAAACGTAATGTTTTCAACACATGGGGCTGGGGCAACTGAATATCCACATGCCAAACAGTGAAGTTGGATTCCTACCTCCCACCGTATACAAAAATTAGCTCAAAATGGATCAAGGACCTAAATAGTAAGATCTAAAACCATTAAATTTTTAGGGAATAAACAGGGGTAAATCTTCATTATATTGGATTGGGCAATGGATTCTTAGATATATCACTGAAAACATGACCAGCTAAAGAAAAAATAGATAAGTTGAACTTTATCAAATTAAGAACTTTCGTGCCTCAAAGGACATTAACAAGACACTGAGAAGACAACCAGAAAATTTGTAAATCATATGTGATGAGTTTAATCCACAATATGTAAACAGGTCTTATAACTCAGCCACAAAAAGACGAACAACCCAATTAAAATATGGGCAGAGGACTTTATGAATAGACATTTCTCCAAAGAAGATTTACATATGGCCAATAAGCATATGAAAAGATGTTCAATATCATTCGTCATTAAACAAATGCAAATCAAAACCACAAAGCGGTATCACTTCATACCCACTAGGATGGCTGTAATAAAAGAGATATTAACAAGTGTTGGTGAGGAGGTGGAGAAACCGGGCCCTCGTACATTGCTGGTTGGAATGGAAAATAGTGCACTGACTGTGGCAAACATTTTGGCAGCTTCTCAAAATATGAAACATAGAATTCTCGTAAGATCCTCGATCTTCCAATCCACTCCTTGAAAACGAGGACTCAAAAAGATACTTGTATGCTGTTGTTCCTCGTGGCGTTATTCACAACAGCCGAAAAGGTGGCCACCACCCCAGCGTTCATCACCGGTTGATACGGTGTAATTACATCATACATACAGTGGGATGTTGTTCAGCTATGAAAAGGAATGAAATTCTGGTACATACTACAGCGTGAATGAAACTTGAGAACATGCTAAGTGAGATATTTAAAAGAGATAAGTTCATAGAGACAGAAAGTAGATTACAGGATAGTAGGGGCTGGGGGGAGGGGGTAATGGGGAGTTATTCATAATGGGCATAGAGTCTCTGCTTCGGATGATGAAAAAGTTTTGGAAATAGATCATGGGAATGGTGTACCTTGTGAATGTAAGTAATGCCACAGAATTGCATGCTTGAAAGTGGTTGAAGTGGCAAGTTCAATGTAAAAAACAAGAAACCTAGTATTTGCCACAGATCAGTTAAGCCACCATTTCCCAGGGTGTTTTATAAAATATGAATAAGTTAAGTGTCCTGAAGAATAAAAGATGGTTAAGGAAGTTTAGGAAAACCCATTAAAATCGTTTCTTTAACATTGTGATAGCCCAACAAAAGAGGTAGGGTATGAAGCATCTTTAACTTTTTAACTTAAGTTCTTGTTTTTGAGGGCGATCTTGTGGGATCTATGTTATGTACAGCCTTTGGAAAACGTTGGGTTAAACAAATTACAGTACGTTCCCTCCATGGAAATCTGTGCACCCATTAAGAATGATAACATGGTCATATGTCACTCGACATGGGAAAGATGTTTACGCTAGATTGCCAAGTGAAAGAGCAACATGATTAATGGGACCTCATTTTTGTTTTAAAAAGGTATAGGTATGCCTTAAACCTAAAAAGGCATAGGTAGCTATTTTATGTGGATATATAACAGAAAAAAACTTTGTAAGGCTATATACGAGTATTAGTGAGGATGTGGAAATAGGACCCTTGCACATTGCTGGCTAGAATGTAGTGACTGTGGAAAACATTTTCGCAGTTCCTCAAAATAGTAAACGTGGAATTGTTAGATGATCCAAGAATTCCACTCCTTGAAAACCAGGATGCAAACAGATACAGGTATGCTAATCCTCCTTGTGGCATTATTCACGGCAGCCAAAAGGTGGCAACAACTCAAGGGTCCATCACCAGATATTTGGCACCAGTGGCCATGTCGCCACAAATGTTTTCTTCTCTGTGTTTTCATTCTAGTCTTTATGAGATGGTTTCCAGACCTATTACCATCTTAGCCGTTGGCCTCTGAACATTGTCCAGTTCGTCAACATCCTTCAAGTGTGGGACCGAGAAATGACCACCACACGCCACACTTTTTTTTTTTTTTTGCATCTCATTATGAGTTCCTTAAAAAAATGTGATATTAGATTTCTCTAATTAAAGCAATTTCAGAATACTTCTGGTTCGGTGCGACTGTACTCTGAATCCTGTTGTAAGATTATGTGGGAATGCGAGCTGGTGCAGCCACTCTGGAAAACAGGATGGAGGTTCCTCCAAAAACTAAAAATAGAACTCCCCTATGACCCAGCAATTGCACTACTAGGCATTGATCCAAGGGATACAGGTGTGCTGTTTCGAAGGGACACATGCACCCCCATGTTTATAGCAGCACGGTCAACAGTAGCCAAAGTCTGGAAAGAGCCCAAATGTCCATCGATGGACGAATGGATAAAGAAGATATGGTGTATATATATATATATATACGATGGAGTGTCACTCGGCAATCAAAAAGAAGGAAATCTTGCCATTTGCAACTACATGGATGGAACTGGAGGGTATTATGCTAAGTGAAATTAGTCGGAGAAAGACGAAAATCATATGACTTCACTCCTATGAGGACTTGAAGAGACAAAACAGATGAACATAAGGGAAGGGAAACAAAAATAATATACAAACAGGGAGGGGGACAAAACAGAAGAGACTCCTAAATATGGAGAACAAACTGAGGGTTACTGGAGGGATTGTGGGAGGGGGTTGAGCTAAATGGATAAGGGGCACTAAGGAATCTACTCCTGAAATCATTGTTGCACTAGATGCTGACGAATTTGGATGTAAATTTAAAAAAATAAAAAATAAAACAAGTTAAAAAAAAGTAAAAACAAAATAATAAAAATAAAGATAACTGAATAACTATAAAAACGATTAGGCATGTGTTTAAAATAATATTTTAAATATTATTTTTGACATTTGAAAATGTTCATAATATAATGTAAACCCAAAAATAGCTTATCAAATTGTATATTCAATGCAAAAATTTTGCTTCAAATATTTTTTTCAGTGTTTAAAATAAATATACTGTGGTAGGAATTTGTCAAAAAGATTATATGGTAGATACTCAATTAGCTATTTCCCCATCTTTTAATTTCTAAAGCTACATAGATGAATAAAACACTCCAGATAAGTTCCTTATCCAATCTCCTGTATTTGTTAAAACCTTAGTAGAACTTTTTATCAAACACTGAAAGGAGAGAACAAGAGGGCTTTCATGCTGATGGGAAGGGCAAAGAGAGTCCCTACAGCCTAGCCAAGGAATCTGAAGAACCTCTTGTCCTACATCATTTTCCACTCTTTGTCCCGATCGTTGTACCAGTTTTTAGACACGGTCAAGCTGCATCCAGATTGACTGGCCTCTCTATTGAGAGGCACCTAACAAGATGACAGTGACAAGCTAGGGTTCATAGTGATGTAGAATACCATTTCTTGTCCTTGATCTGATCCCAGTTCTCCTGACCAACCTAAGCTATACGTTGGTCTTCTTTCCAGCCTAATGAGTCCTTTGCCTTTTATCCCTTTCGCCATGCTCCCCACATGGTAGGCACTATTTAAATGATCCTGGTAAACTGTACCTACCAGCTCCAAATAGCATCAGCCCAGTGCCTTCCACCGTGCGTATGTGCCTGTGTGCTTAATTTTTTGTTTGTGGGTTTGTTTGTTGTTGTTTTTTTCACTGTTCCAGTCAGTGGAAGGGAAACTTGATTGAGGGCACAGGGTCTTGGGGCTCGGGCAGGAGCCTGCCCTACAAGCAAAGTAAGAGTCAGTAGAGGGGCCTTATTTGACCTTCTCGGGACGCGGGTTTTTGGTGTGGCCTCACTTTTTCTTGGCGGCAGTTGACAGCGCTGGGGTGCAGACGAGAATAACAGGGCACATTTTACCTTGTCACAGTTGTATTTCCGGGCCAGCTGGCGGAGGGAAGGCCCAGGGATGCCCCCCCACGGGCAAAGCACCGAGCGCAAGG
This sequence comes from Panthera onca, assembly GCF_046562875.1. NCBI lineage: Eukaryota > Metazoa > Chordata > Mammalia > Carnivora > Felidae > Panthera > Panthera onca. Next base: position 17,997,801 of record NC_138357.1, on the reverse strand, counting down.
TGGATTCTTTCTGGAGATTGTAGCCTGAGAGAGTGCGGCCATCCTCCAGCTGTTTGCCCGCAAAAATTAGACGCTGCTGGTGAGGTGGGATGCCCTCCTTGTCTTGGACTTTGGTTTTGACATTCTCAGTGGTGTCACCGGGCTTGACCGTGAGGGTGATAGTTTTACCCATCAGAGGCTTCACAAAGATCTGCATCTCTGTGTCCACAAGGCTGCTGCCACCGCCCCACTCAGCTACCTTGTTCTGTGTGCCTGGTGTTTTCAAGAGAGTAGTTTCCTCACTGCAAGGACTGCATCTTGGTGCATAGTTTCCAACAGGATGCTTAATGCTTATACTTGCTAAGCAGAAGTAACTTTAAGTCTTCAACTTTTGGGGGCATCCGGCTGGCTCAGTTCGGTAGAGCATGTGACTCTTGACCTTGGTGTCGTTGAGTTTGAGCCCCTCGTTGGGCATAGAGATTACTTAAAAAAATTAATTAATTAATTAATTAATTAATTAAAAAATAAAAATGTTTGTAAAAATCTTCAACTTTTGAAGAGTTTTCCATTAATACTATGCTTAAAGTCAACTTTACTGAGATATAATTTACATACTTATCACAAACTGCACCCAGTTTAAGCCCGCAGTCAAGATACAGACCACTTCCATTGCCAGAGAGAATGCCCCCTTGTAGTTAGTTAATCTCAACCCCTGCTGCTGGCTTCAGGTTATCACTGGTCTCCTTTTCTTTATCGCCATAGATTAGATTCTCTTTATGATGTTTCACATACATGTATAATCACATAATATGCACTCTTTTGTGTCTGGCTGGTTTCGATTAGAATGTCCTTGAGATCCATCCATGTTGCTTTCTGTATCAGTGATTCATTACTTTTTATTGTGAGTCATATTTCATTGTATGTATATGTTACAATTTGTCCATTCACCTTTTAAAAATTTTTTTTTATGTTTATTATTTATTTTTGAGAGAGACAGAGACAGAGACGGAGAGACAGAGCGTGAGTGGGGGAGGGACAGAGAGAGAGGGAGACACAGAATTCAAAGCAGGCTCCAGGCTCTGAGCTGTCAGCACAGACCCCAATGTGGGGCTGGAACTCACAAACCGTGAGATCATGACCTGAGCTGAAGTCTGACACTTAACAGACTGAGACACCCAGGCGCCCCTGTCCATTCACCTTTTGATGGACATTTGGGTTGTTTCCAATTGGGGGCCATTACGAATAAAGCTGCTATGAATATTTGTGTTTTAACTTTTATGTGGATGTATGCTTTAATTTCTCCTGAGTAACTATCTAGTAGAATTGCTATATTATAATGGTGAGTGCATGTTTAACTTTATTCAGAAATTGCCAGCCTGTTCTCCAAAGTGATGTTACCATTTTGTATTCCCACCCGCAATGCATATTCATTTGAGTACTTCATGTGTGTGGTTCATTTAAACAGTGTTTTGCATTTTGAGATCCTGCTTTTCTAGAGGATTTGTTGTGTTAAATCTCCCTTAAGATAAGAAAGCCATCAGTGAGAGTAAGGAAATATGTTTAAATACGTTTATTTTATTTAAAAAACGCTCATTGGATTTTATTTGTTTTCAAAGAATTTACCCTGTATATCTTGGGTTTTGTTATTTGGCCAAATGCAATGATTCATCACTGTTTAAAATGATCAGCTAAAGGGCATACTTCCTTCAAAAGATAATCCTATTTGATTTAGAAAATAAACTGACCTGACTTTCTCCAGAGTCTTCTAAAATTCTTAGGAATAGCTTCATATGACTTCCCACTTCTTTTTAGTTAACTTTGAGATAAATTCATAGATAAATCATTCTCAGAGAAGCTATGGCTCGCTAAACTCCCAGTGACGTAGTAAATGTGTATGTAGCCTCCCATACTCCCTCCTTACTGGCAGGTGAAGAGTCTGACTTTATAGATATTGGCCAGTGTCCTGTTGGTTAGGGGCTGTGAGCATCTGGAAAGCTATGAAGCATGGTATCAGCCTTTGGATCTTGGTGACAAAGAAGAAATTCTTTTTAAATGAAACAAGGGGGCGGCTGGGTGGCTCAGTCGGTTGAGCAGCCGACTTCGGCTCAGGTCACGATCTGGCAGTCTGTGAGCTCGAGCCCCGCGTCGGGCTCTCTGCTGACAGCTCGGGGCCTGGAGCCTGCTTCAGATTCTGTGTCTCCCTCTCTCTCTGCCCCTAACCCACCTGCATTCTGTCTCTGTCTCTTTCAAAAATAAATAAACATTAAAAAAAAAATTAAATGAAACAAAACAGGGGCCGCTGGGTGGCTCAGTCGGTTAAGCGTTCGACCTCAGCTCAGGTCATGATCTCACAGTTCGTGAGTTCGAGCCCCACGTCTGGCTCTGTGCTGACAGCTCAGAGCCTGGAGCCTGCTTCGGCTTCTGTGTCTCCCTCTCTCTCTACTCCTCCCCCAGTCGTGTTCTGTCTCTCTGTCTCTCAAAAATAAACACTAAAAAAATTAAATGAAACAAAACACTGGATGTACTTTGTCTATTTCACCGTACCCAAGATCCAAGGGTTTATAGAGCACGTGTTGCCAAGCAACAAGCTTTGCTAATCTCACTTTAGCATATAGGAACTCTAGTGTAAGTTCCAGGGTTGTTTGAGTCTTGTCTGGGACTCCTCAAATGCTGGGCATGAGAAGGAAGCCATTTGTATACTAGAAAATGTGGTGCCACGTTCACCAGGCTCTCGACTAGAGGATTTTGCTATCTCCTTTTCTACACTGTAAAATCAGGAGTAGTGTGCTTGCCTCTAGGATTTCTATCCCATCGTAGATGATCTGCACAGAACCGATTTAGTACTATTCTCCTCTGTGATATAGGACCCACATTAACACATTGCATTTGTGGGCTATTTGGGGTCATTTGGCAATGCCCGCTCTGCCCCAGAGAACTAACCCCTTCTGCTCCCAGCTTTTTTTTTTTTGTTTCTATGAGAAGCTTTTCTTTAGTCTCCAATTTTCTCGAAGCCATTTAAAAATATCATTTACTCTATACAAGAGCTCGTCTTTCCTTTATAAATCAAATACATTCCAGGTTTACTATATTATATTGAACTTTTCTTGGTCGTAAACCTTTCAAGGAACCTGGATTCATCTCTGTGACTCTGTGGAATTGTTATTCAATGGTAACTGCACCAGACGTTTTTCTGGTTCGAATTCTTTGACTGAGTGGTTCAGAGTCCTGTATTGTTTCATGTGAATGAAACGGCTCTTTTTAGAAATGCAGCACACTTCTCAGGAAGTTGAAAAGCAGGAGCACACTTTGAGATACGAAGCAGGTTAAGAGCACCTAGGCACTGTGTCTCTGCTGATGTATTATTGATCGTATTTAGATTCTGCTCCTCTCTCCCTAAAGACTTGAAGCAGAGACCGTTGAAGTTGATACAGCTTGTCATCGTTTCTTCCCACCCAGCTTTCTGCTGCCTGTTTCCTTCCAGCTGTCCAGGTGCCCGCTCCTCCACTAGTATCTGCCCAGGTCGGCTCCCTTCCAGAAGGGGCCAGGGCCGATGCTCCAGAGACACTTCTTCCCTCTTCTAATCAAAACTCCCATCGTATGTGGAGAAAAGGGAACACTCATGCACTGTTGGTGGGAATGCAGACTGGTGCGTTGCGTGTGGAAAACAGTGTGGTTCCCAAGAAATTAAGAATAGATCTACTCTATGATCCAGTAATTCTACTACTGGGGATTTACCCGTAGAATGCAAAAACACTAACCCAAAGGGACACCTGCACCCCTGTGTTGATAGCGGCGTTATTTACAATAGCCAAAGTATGGGAGCAACCGAAGTGTCCACGGTATGTATCTCTAATGGAATGTTACTCAGTCGTAAAAAAGAATGCAATCTTGCCATTTGCAACAACATGGATGGATCTAGAGGGTATAGTGCTAAGTGAAAAAGTCAGAGAAAGACAAATACCACACGATTTCACTCATACGTGGAATCCAAGAAGCAAAACAAACGAACAAAGAAAATGAGACAAACCGAAAAACTATAGAGAAGAAAATAGTGGTTCCCAGAGAATAGGTGGGTAGGAGGGAGGATGGGTGAAATAGGTAAAGGGGATGAAGGGTACACTTATCTTGATGAGCACCGAGTAAGGCATACAAGTGTTGAGTCACTATATCATTTGCCTGAAACTCATATAACACTGTATATTAACTCGACTGGAAAAGAAAAGCTCCCATCCTAGCCAGTCTGACATCAATTTGGACGTCCTGATTAAAGTTTTTCACAGGAAGTTGGAAGTGGCCAATAAATTTAACCCTGGGGAGGGTTGTTTGTATTTTAAAGCAACAATTTAGCTCTAATCTCCATCACTGGAACTTGGGGCGTAGTGGTCAGGAGATGACGTAGATGGGACGGTCCATCCCCTTCCTGCCCCCTCTCCAGCGCTCCCCAGACACAACGAAGAGTGGGTAGAAGCCACAGGCCTTCTCTCCTCTCTCTCCATTATCGTCCCCATTTGTTTAGGAGCAAACTGACACTTGGGAGGCTTACGCGGTGCCCAAGTTTCTCCCTGGGGACAATAATGGCACCGATAGCATGGAAGTTGTTGTGAAGACAAAATTATCTGCTACATGCAAAACGCTAAGCTTCCTGGCAAATCATAAGCACACAATTTTATAAGTGCTTGTTGTGATCGTTCTTATTTACCAGCTGGTCTCTAAAAGGAAAGGAAGAGGCCAATCCTAGGTATCTTCCAGTCTCCCTTTCTAGACATTCGGCATGCCATTCTTGGTTTTTATTTACACATGGGTTATAAAGCTTCCTTTAACGTAAGTTTAAGGGATGCCTGGGTAGCTCAGTCGGTTAAGCGTCTGATGCTTGACCTGAGGTCAGATCTTGATCTCAGGGTCAAGAGTTCAAGCCCCGAGTTGGGCTCTGCACTGGGCGTGAGGTCTACTTAAGAAAAGAAACAAAGAAATCCAAGTAGGGAAAAGTAAGTTGATTTAAACAGAATTGTTAGGTGTCACGTGGTGTGTGGATGTGGCAAAGATGTTGATGAATATAAGTAAATGCCTCCTTCAGTGATTCCTCATCACTAGAATAAGGTGAAACCGTACTGGAGTGGCCACCCTGTTTAATATTGTACTGTGAAATATTAATATTAATATTAACTATTAATATTGCTATCTTCCCCCCCCCCCCCGCCTCCCAGTACTCCTGATCCCCTCTAGCCTGCTCTGCTTTTTCTTTTTGCTCTAGGATGTATCACCTTCTAACATTTTCTATAGGTGACTTTTTTTTTTAATTATTCATTTTTGAGAGAGACAGAGACAGAGAGCGAGCAGGGGAGGGGCAGAGAGAAAGGGAGGCACAGAATCCCAAGCAGACTCCAAGCTCCGAGCTGGTCCCACAGAGCCCGATGAGGGGCTCGAACCCACCAACTGCGAGATCATGACCTGAGCTTAAGTCGGACACTTAACCGACTGAGCCACCCAGGCGCCCCTAGGTTACTTATTTTCTTTTTTGTGTCTCTTTGTTGGAATGTAAGCCCCTCCAAGGCAGGAACCTTTTACTGGTTCTGTTCATGAAGTGAGCACAGTGCCTAAAACAGTGCATGGCCTTGGAGATGGTCACTAAATATCTGATGATCTCGCGGTCTGTGAGTTCAAGCCCTGAGTCGGGCAGCTCCGAGCCTGGAGCCTGCTTCGGATTCTGTCTCCTTCTCTCTCTGCCCCTCCCCGACTTGTGCTCTGTCTCTCTCTGTCTCTCAAAAATAAATACATGTAAAAAAAATTTTTTTTCAAAGATTTGGTTACAAAAATGTCCATCACCGTCTTGAGTTTGTAGCAGTGAAGACTTTGCAACAGACTCAACATCCATCAATCAGAGTTCAGTTCGAGAACTCATGGTGACTCTCACTGGATGAAGGACAATCCGGCACTATCTACCAAAATTATAAATGCACATAGCCTTTGAAGGAGCAATTCTGCTTTTAGGAGTTTATCTCGCGGATATACTTGCTCATGTACCAAATGAGCGTGTGTTGGTGGCTCACTCAAGTGCACTCGTCACTCCTACTAGACACAGCAGTGACAGAACTCATTAAATTATTATGTGGGGCTATATTTATTGATGTGGGAAGATCAGAAGAGCTAACATTAATGCAGCATGCTGCGTGCCAGGCACTGCGATAAGTGTTTTTATATATTTTTATCTTATTTAATCCTCATAACAGCCCTGTGAGGTAGTTCCTATAATAGTATAATAATAAATAATAGTCCTCATTTTACACGGGAGGAAATGGATTCAGGGAGGTTAATTTACTTACCCAGGGTCAGTAATCCGTAGCAATTGCTAATACGGAGCAATGCTGAGATGTCTGAAATATGTTATGACAAAACAATATGTACGCTACGATCCACTTTTATGAGAAAAAAAAATACACATAGATATGTAAGTGCATAGATGTGCATTTAAAAAAAGGTTGGAAAGAAATATATCAAAATATTAACAGTCGGCTGCTGCGATTGTGGGTGGTTTCTCTTTTCTTCCTTTTGCTTATAATTTCCTGATTTTTCTGTCAAATCTTGGGGCTGACTTGGAGGGAGGAAGTCCCGCCAGGAGGCGTGAATTACTTGTGTAATTTTAAAGATGGCTCCATCTTTAAAAGCTCGGCGGTGGGGGCGCCTGGGTGGCGCAGTCGGTTAAGCGTCCGACTTCAGCCAGGTCACGATCTCGCGGTCCGTGAGTTCGAGCCCCGCGTCGGGCTCTGGGTTGATGGCTCGGAGCCTGGAGCCTGTTTCCGATTCTGTGTCTCCCTCTCTCTCTGCCCCTCCCCCGTTCATGCTCTGTCTCTCTCTGTCCCAAAAATAAATAAAAAACGTTGAAAAAAAAATTTAAAAAAAAAAAAGCTCGGCGGTAGTGTGGAACAGTGACACAGATTTGTGGGAAGCGTTTCTAGGCTGAGAGGGAAAAAAAACACCAGTGGGGAGGGAGAGATTGCCCAAAGGGAAAGAGGATGGCTCCTGGGGCCAAGTGCAGGCGAAGTGTCAAAGGCACTGGTGGAAGAGGCAACCTTGAGGAGCAAGTCCCTCGCTTCCATGAGGCTGAGGGGTGGGGGACAAGCAGACGGGGGGCCGGGGGAAAGGCAGAGAACTGGCGCAGGGCTAGGGAAAGAGGGAGCACTGAGAGCTCCTGCCCAATGACCTGTGTCCTATCATCGAAATCCAAAGCTGGCCCTCTACTGAGGGGTCGGGCAGAGGGGGTTGGGTAGGGGATCTGAGGAGAGGGAGAGGATTTGGAACAATCACTGAGAGAAATTTGATACAGATATATAAAAGGACTGCCTCGCAGCCCTTGGGGCCCCGCTGAGGCTGGCTGGCCTGGCTCTGTAGCCGAGCCAACTTCATGACCTTCTCCAGCAATAGCCAGCAGCCCGGGAGTGGGGGGTGGAGAGAATGGGTGGTGGGATTTTCACAGGGCTGGGGATTGGCAGAGCAGGTGCTGCAGAAGGACACGGGGAGAGCGAGTCCAGGGGTCAATGCTAGCATGGCTAAATGGGGCTGACCTGGAAGGAGGAAAGGATGCCAGCAGGCTTACTGATGGCGTCTGGGAAAGGAGAAGGGAGGAAAGACAGGCTGGTGGCCGTGTGGGCCAGAGAGTGTAGAGCGAGACCAATAGGAAACTGAGGTCGGAGGGGCGTTTCTGAGTTTGACACGTTGAACTGTCTCCTCTGGAGCTCTGGGGGGAAGCGGGACGTGCAGCAAGGAAACGGTGCGGACGGAGGGGTGAGGACAGCGGTACAATAACGCCTACCTGATAGAGGGCAGTTTGGCAATATCTGTCAAAATTCCAAAGGCACGTTCCCGTTCGTCCAGCAGTTCAGCTTTGAGGGGTGTCTCGTCCAGATATACTTACTTGCTTTTGTGCAAGATGAGTGTTGAGGGTGAGTCGGGACGGCGCTGTCTGTAACGGCCACAGATTGGAAGCAGCCGAAAAGTCCATCGATAGTGATTTCATTGGTTACATAAATTGTGGTTCATAAAAATGGAACGCTAGGAGGCTGGAGAAGGGAGGACGTTTCTCTTGCTAAGTGGAAGAGGCAAGGCACCGATCAGTGGGAATAGTTCACAGTCTATTTGCTAACCCACGTGTAAAACCTCTCCAGACGGATACATAAAAACTGTTCATATAGGTTGCCTCTGAGGAGGGAGAGCTGTTGGCTGGATGACAGGGTTTGTTTGGAAGGCAACTTCTCATTTGCCCTTCTGTTTCTGTTGTGTAGCTTTCGTCTTTCTTTATGGAAATATAAGCGACAGAGAAAAATTGTATATATTCGAGGTATACAATGTGATGTAGCTTTTGAATTTGGAGCCACGTGAATATATTACTCAGTGAGGGAATAAAAATAATTAACTGATAACATTATATATAGACATCCATGTATCTGTATGTAATTTGGATCTCTTTTATAGATAGGACATCATTAAAATAAAAGCACAACGAAAACTCCCACCAGAGAGTTTGCTTCGAACCAGTCAGTTTGCCCCGGAGATAGGTTGGAATTTGGATGCCATGAAACTGACCATGTGCCAGTAATTGCTGAGGCTGGGTGACGGGTATGTGGGGGTTCGTTTTCATCTGAAACGCGAAATCGCTGCTCTTGTAGGGCAAAAATGCCCACGTGGCGGCAATTCCATGCGGTTTAAGCTAATGCTGTTCTCATTTTTTGTAAATTTTCCACAATACAAAAGTTTTCAAAGACAGAAAAACAGGTGAGCTCCCTCCACACTCTTGCTAGGAATACTCATCCCGGCTCTTGTATCTTATAATTCAATGGGAATAAAGTCCCATTCCCCCGTCAACTTCTTTTTTTTTTTTAATTTTTTTTAAATCTTTATTTATTTTTGACAGAGAGACAGAGTGTGAGCAAGGGAGGAGCAGGGAGAGAGGGAGACACAGAATCCGAAGCAGGCTCCAGGCTCTGAACTGTCAGCACAGAGCCCAATGTGAGGCTTGAACTCACGAACCGGGAGATCATGACCTGAGCCAAAGTCGGACGCTCGACCGACTGAGCCATCCAGGCGCCCCTCCCCTGTCAACTTCTGAAACAGCGTGCTGCCTCTCTGATTCCCTTTATTCTGGGACCCGATACTATTTTCAGGATTTTTCCTGTTAACAGCAACCTCTCCCCACCCTGTTGTGTGTTAATTGGGTACCACCTTATCCTTATTGCTGGTGAAGCTCATCCTGTTCTCTCAAAAAATCACGTCTTTAGTTTTTTATGATCACTTGATGTTCTCTTCCTGCCTCACGGTCTATTATTAGCAATCCTAACTAATTTGGGGCCATGCATTTGTCCAGGTTGCATATATTTATCCGTCTGGGGGCTGATGTCTCTAGGACATTTAGTATACAGCCTTAAGTTGTTTTGCTTCTGTCTGCGCTTCTTCTGTTACCTAGGAAGCTACGGGGACTTTGGCCTGGCCCCCAACACCTGCTAATCCATGCGTTGTTGTCTGTCCTCAGGAGGCAGGTGGCTTCCCCTTGCTGCCTACAGGTCCGGGCATCTTCCCTGTGCCCCGCAGTCCGTCGGTCAACCCTGCTTGCGTATGCCCCTAGTACCCCCAAACTTAATCGGTTCCTCCAACTTGAAGCCTCCCCTTTACTTCCTCTAGAAACAGCCTCCTATGACCCCCTTCCTCAGGCAGTCTAGGTTTGGCATACCTTCTCTGTGCTCTCACAACTTCCTTTGTGACGCCAAAATGTGCTGGCCTCTTTTTTTTTTTTTTTTTTTTTTTTTTTGTCCTGTCCATCCCAGACTACGAGCTCCTGGGTTAAGGATCAAGCCTGTGTCTTGTTCTCCCTTGAATATCTCACACCGAGCACGGCATCGGGCACATGGTTAAATGCTCGAAATAATACATTTTTACGATTTTAATTTGAAATACTTCCGGCGTACAGAAAATTGTATGCAAAAATAGCAGAAAGAACTTTCACGTGCCCTTTATCAAGATTCATCTGGTGTTAGCATCTTGGTACATTGACCATTCTCCCTACACACACACATGCACACACACACACGCACACACACACACACACACACACTCATACACACATTTTTGCGTGTGAGGCTCTGGGGAGTAAATCGCAGACATCAATATGTGTTTCCTAAGAACAAGGACATTCTGTTAGATAAACATATGGTAAAGTTGGCAAATTCAAGAAATATAACATTAGATACAACATACTATTATATAATCTACAGGTCATACTCCGATTCCGCTCATTGTACCAAGAATGTCCTTCACAGCTATTTTCTTCCTGGTCCATGATGCAGTCTAGGATCACACATTGTATTTAGCTGTCACGTCTCTTACTTCTCTCAAGTGTCCTTCCATCTGGAACAGCCCTCAGCCTTTCTTTGTCTTTCAAGACATCAGCATCTTGGAAGAGCACGGGCCAGTTATTTTGCAGAACGGTCCCCAGTTGGGGCTTGCCTGATGTGTCCTCATGATGAGAGGTCATGCATTTCTAGCATGAGTCAAACATTAAAAGGGATCCAGTGATTGTCGGTGACGTTAACTTTGATTAATTGTTAAGATGACGTCTGCCATGTTTTTCCAGTGTAAAGATACAACTTTTCTTTTTGTACTGAGTAACTAATGTATGGGGAGATACTTTGAGACTATGTAAATAACATGTTTTTCATAAAACTTTCAGTCACTAGTTTTAGGATCCATTGATGACTCTTGCCTGAACAGTTTTTACTATGGTGGTCGTCAAAGAGTAATTTTCAACATAACATCTATGCATTGGTTAAATGAATTGCTCATTTGTCCTACAGAAGGGATGCCTCCTTTGCTAGGACAGCAGCTTCCAGTTGGCTGCAAGAGTGAAGTCTAGGTGGAGACAAGCTGGCAGTGCTTGGAAAACTTAAATGAGGTCAGTTCTGCTCCAAGCCCTGCTGGCCTGTATCAGGACCCCGCATGGACTCCGTGGCCTTCCAAGATGGTCTCCCTGCTGAGGCCCAGCAGCAGCGGCTTGCTTAGTCAGCCCCATGCCTGTAGGACCCATGCCTGCCTACTCTTACTATTTTCCATCAAAGTGGAGAGCAGAGAGGATAAAGATGGGGGGCACTCTTGCCTTCCATTTTGACTTATTTGAAAAACAGAAAGCAGAATTCAGGATTCCGCCCAACCTTTTCTGCCATTCTGGAGACCACATTTTTAGACGGTGGGATCGAGGCATTGCTTTTTTTTTTTTTTTTAATTTTGTCACACAAATTTATCTATTATAGGCTAGCAATGTGTTAAATGGTGGAGCTTCTACTGGTCTTTCAACTCCTTCAGGCTTCTGATGGCCGACTTTACTGTGAGGGCAGAAGTGGTGTTGCACCACCCGCTACAGTTTTCATGCGGGAACCACGATGCCAGATTCCCCACAGCTCGTCTTTTCATCTTGGTTTTGTCACAGAAGGAGCAAGGCTACTTGGTGTGCTGGCCTATTTCAAGCTTCTTCGCCATTTTCCTCAGGGAGGCACCACAACGGGTCCCGTATTTACCGACGATTCCGACCTTCGTGGTGCATTTAGCCATGTCGCTGCGAGCTAGGTCGGAGCCCACGGAGCCAAGGTATCATGTTCATGTGGGTTCTTGTACAGAAAACGAAAGGCACCGTGACTACATGGAAGGCAGAGGGAAGTACATGGTGGAGTTATTTTTGTTCGGGGACTGTATTAGTTTCCTAGGGCTGTTGTACCAAAATACCACAAACAGGGTGGCCTAAAACAATAGAAATTTATTCTCTCACAGTTCCAAGAGCTAGGGTTTAAAATCTAGGTGTGGCAGGGGCATGGCATGCTCCCCCTGAAGCCTCGAGGGCAGGATGCTTCCTTGCCTCTTCCAGCTTCCCGTGGCCCCAGGTGTTTCCTGGCTTGTGGCTGCACATCTTCAGTCTCTGCCGCCATCTCCCCTGTGTGTCTGCATTTGCCTTCACATGGCATTCTCTCTGTGTCTGTGTCTTTGTTCAAATTTCCCTCTTCTTATAAGGACCTCGGTTATATTGGTTTAGGGCCCGCCCTAATAACCGCATCTGAACTTGATTACATCTGCAAAGACCCTAACATTCACAGGTACCCAGGGTTAGGGCTTCAGCCTCTCTTTTTGGGGGACCTGACTCAACCCATAACAGGAGCCATGTCTGAAGTCCAGCCCATTTGGGAACACAAAGTGGAGTGCTATTCCCTATAATGCCTCAGCCCAGTATAACAGAGCTCTCTGTCCTTCCTGCTCACTCTGGTCTTGGTTGGCTTGCCAACATGTAAGGAAGGAAAATGAGACAGGCAGAACATCCTCAGCCCCCTTGAAATAGACTTTGGACGTTAATTTTCAAATGACCACAAGCGATGCACGTAGCCATTGCATAGAAGACAATAGTAGAGAACAGGAACAGTCTACGAGGCTCTGGCCCCTGCATTCCTTCACAGAATTCTCATACTTATGATATAAATAGATTTGTTACCATTTGACCGATGGGGAGCACGAGACCCAGAGAGATGAAGTGACTTCAAAAAAGTCACACAACTACTGATACTAAATTTCAGTAAATATTTGTTGCCTGAATGAGTGAATGAATGACTCAATCTGGGACAGTATCTCTGGTCTCCATTTCCTGATCCATTACTCTTTCCACTGTACCTCACAAATGACTGAAGACTGAGGTGTGGTCCCAAGACAATGAAGTATAGATCTGACCAGGTCAATTCCAGATTCTGTTGCTGTATTTAATAACTTTCTGAATTCTGTGGTAATGAGCATGCCAGCCTAATTGATTTCTTTTCCTGCTCCTCTTCTGATACACCAATCAAGAGGCCATTTTGTCAAGATACTGAGGCATTGGCTTTAATTTTACTTGAGCTACATAATTGTCTAAAATTATATTTGCACTAAAGGCAGGCCTTATCACGGGGACACTTTTCCTATAACAATATATCAAGGAAGTAAAGAATTCAACATGTTACCTTCATACTCAGAAATGGAAGATTGATATTCCCTCATGCCCATTTCTGGGTTTCCATCAGCATCACTGAGGGAGCCGGGAAAGCTCCATCCAACAAGGACTCAGTAACAATGTGCTGTGTGCCCAACCATGGGCTAGGTGATGGAGTGAAGGTCGGGGAAGAAGAGAAGGAAGCTCTCTCAAGGATCTTCCAGTCTAAGGGAACCATGTGGGCATCCACATGGGAAACAGTGACCAAAGAGAAGTTGACACTTCCTAAGCACCTATGAGGTGCCAGTCACTTGACGAACCCAGGAAGGCAGATATTACCCCTATATAACAGATGAGCAAACTGAGGAACAGAGAGGCTGAGACAACTTGCCCAAGATCGCATAGCTAGTAAGTGGTAGAACCAGGCTTCAAGCCCAGCAGGCCTGTGACTCAACAAAAGAGAATAATATGAGATGGCTTATAGGCAAGCACTTGCTTGCATGGGCCAGACGAGATGCATTCAAGAAGTTTCAGTGAGATGCATGGAATCTAGGAAGGCCAGGATGGGGCCTCTGGGAGATAAGACTGTGTCAGGAAGTTGACAGCCTGCAGCAGGTGCTCCCATACCAAATCCCTTTATAACTTGCCCACTACAACCACCTGTTCCCTGAAGGGCTCAGGCTCCGTCCATCTTCTCTTCTGGTGTACTTGGGAAGGTGGGGAAGAGAAGCCAGTTCACATTTCTACCTTCAACTCAAACTGCCCCCTCTCCGAGGCTGGCTGAACTGTTAACCATCCAAGTGCCTGACCTTGTGGGACAATTTCTCCACGTTTCTCAACCCAGAAGCATAGCCCCCTTTGAGCCGAGAGGAGCCTCTCTTTTGAGAACCACAAGACCCCACACCCCCCGTGGCCTCCCCTCTCCCTCCTTTCCTCCCCTTACGCTTCTGTTCACATAGAAAGCATGGCAGGAATTGAACGTGTTTCTGCTTTTTTTTCCATGGCAGGGAGAAGAGCTGGCTTAGTCAGATATAGAATCCTCCCAGTCTGCTCAAGGCGTTGCCAATCAAATAGCCTTCATCTGAAACATCAGATCTGTAGATTAAAATAAAAGAAGGGCACACGCATTCTCGGACTTTTTTCTCTACCCAGTGAAAAGAATAAGTTTCTTAAGTCTGTAGTTTTAGTTCTCAAGAGTCAAAGAGTTATGGTATATGGGGGGAGGGGAGGTGGGGGGAGGGTTCTCTCAAAAGAAAAATGGGATAAATGAAAGGTTTTGTAGGTCACTTACAAGAAATGCAGAGTTGTGCTCAGATTTTTTTTAACTTTTTTTTAAAATTTTATTCATTTTTGAGAGAGAGATAGAGCATGAGCAGGGGAGGGCAGAGAGAGAGGGAGACACAGAATCCGAAGCAGGCTCCAGGCTCTGAGCTGTCAGCACAGAGCCCGATGCGGGGCTTGAACCCACGAACTGTAAGATCATGACCTGAGCCGAAGTCGGATGCTTCACAGACTGAGACACCCAGGCGCCCCTTTAAGACTTTTGATTTTGAAATAAGTATGGAGTCACAGGAAGTTGCCCTTCACCCAGTCTCCCCCAATGATTACATCACACATAATTATAGTACCATATAAAACCCAGAAAATGGATATAGGTACAATGTGTATGTATAGTTGTATGCCATTTCATTACATGTGTAGATTTGTGTGACCACCATCACAATCAAGAGGAAAACTATTCTATCACCACAAAGATCTCCCTGTGTACCCCTTTGTAGTCACACCCACCCTGCGCCCTACCCCCATCACCATCCCTAATCTCTGGTAGCCATTAATTTATTCTCCCATCTCTATAATCTTGTACTTTAAAGGAGCGCCTGGGTGGCTCAGTTAGCTAAGTATCTGCCTCTTGATTTCGGCTCAGGTCATGATCTCGTGGTTCGTGGGATCGAGCCCCGTGTCGGGCTCTGGGCTGACAGCGTGGAGCCTGCTTGGGATTCTCTCTCTGCCTCTCTCTCTGCCCCTCCCCCACTCGTGCTCTCTCTTTCAAAAATAAATAAAACATTAAAAAAAAGATCTCGTATTTTAAAAAGTACAGTTCCCTTACAAAAATGGATTGGCACCTCCAGTTTTCACAGAATCTCAGGCTTGAAGGAGTGACTTCTCCAGCCCATTTCCCACTCCATGCCCAAATTCCCTCTCCACTTCCTCCAAGTGTCCATCCAGCTGCTACAACATGCAAACCAGAACCTTCTTCAGGATCTTATGGATATTGCGGTATGTGATATAAATATTTAGAGCAAGGACATTGTTTCCTCCTGCAAACTTATTTAATAACTGTCAAAACTTTTACCCTTAGACTAAATATTACAAAAGGCCCTCTCCTGTGCCGATTTTCCCATCACACCCTGTTCTGTCCCAAACAAGCACCTCCTCTTTCCACCCTTTTACCTAGTGAGTGGGATGAGATGCAGGAGGCCTGGAAGGCTCACAGAAAATGCCAGAAATCCCTTCCTTAACTATAGATGAAATAGTCTGGCCTCCAGCAGTTGGGGCCTTTCAAACGTAAGTGGTGCCTGTGTGGAATTTATTTCCCAGGCTGTTGTTATCTACATGATACCTGTAAGTCATTCCGGGGAGATAATCCGTGGAACCCAACTGCCCTGGAGTCCAACTCCTCGGGACTCACTTGTGGTGGGTAAGAGAATTTTGCAAGGCACTCTATAGCCCATAGCATCAGAAAATAATGACTCAAAAGCATGCCAAGACCAGAAGGGGTTAGCAGAAGTCAAGCCACGGGGGTTCCATGGCTGGGATTAATTTGGATCCCCCACCTCCTCTCCCCTGTACTGTTTTGAAATCTTTCCACTTTGCACAAACCGAACTTGCTCTGCACAAAGAGCACCTTGTTCTCCTCAACTGAACAGCGGCACTTACACAAATGCAGACTCAGACCCATTAGGATGTGGCCTTTAGACGAAATGATTTTCTTGAAGTATGGCTAAGAGGACCCTAGCTCACCACTTTCTGAGTGGGGGCTCCTGCCTTCCAGAACCCTCACTTCCCCTTAGGTGAAGAGCGTATGAGCAGTGAGGAAGGGAAGGCAAGACTACAGCTAGCTGTGTGCCCCACCCCAAGTGCCATGGCTCTGGGTCCACATCACAGCTTTCAACCCAAAGGCTAAAAGGCCTGAAATACGTGCTTCAGGCGAATGTAGCTACTCGTGTCTCAATGTTTTCCCCTTAACTAAATAGCCTGTGTGTGGAATTTGTCATTTCCAAAGTGAAAAGATATCTCCAACTGCTTTAATGATCCTGGCGCGGGCGTGGCTGCTTTGGTTTTGTAAGGGGGTAATTTCTGTGGCTACTTTTGGGCTTTTTCTTCAACTTGTGGTAAATGCACAGAACACAAGGCCACTCCCTGGTCTGGAAGCTGATCATGGCTCTGACCCTTGCTCACTGGGAGGCCTTCTTGTGGACGGCAAGTAACTTCAACTCTCCCAGCCTCAGTTTCCTCATCTGCAAAGGAGGGATAAATAATGGCTGTCCTCCTAACAAAGGAGGTCATTTACATAAACACATCAGCAACATCTTTGTGAAAGTTTCAGAGGGAAAATCTAGTGATCAAGACATTCCAATACAGTATCAAAAATAGTTCAAAAATGTTCTTCGGTGTTTAGAAAAACATTCTTTTTTTGGAATTCAAATGGTTACTTTCATTTATTTTTTATTAAGTTTTTTTTTAATTGTAATTCCAGTATAGTTAACATACAGTGTTATATTAGTTTCAGGTGTACAATATAGTGATTCAACGGGGCACCTGGGTGGCTCAGTCAGTTAAGGGTCTGACTTCAGCTCAGGTCATGATCTCATGGTCACGGGTTTGAGCCCCACGTAGGGCTCTGTGCTGACAGCTCAGCAGGCCTGGAGCCTGCTTTGTGGATTCTGTCTCCTGCTCTCTCTGCCTCTCCCCCACTCATACTCTGTCTCTCTCTCTCTCAAAAATAGATAAAACATTTTTAAAAAATTTTTAAATAAACATTTAAAATTTTTCTTAAATACAGTGATTCAACAAGTCTATACGTTATTCAGTGCTCTCATGATCAGTGTACTGTTTAGTTCCCATCAACGATTGCACCCATCCCTCCACCCACCTCCCTTCTGGCAAACATCAGTTTGTTCTTTATAGGTGAGAGTCTGTTTCTGGTTTTGTCTCTGTCTTTTTTTTCCTTCGCTCATTTTTCTGTTTCTTAGATTCCACTATGAGTGAAATCATATGGTGTTTGTTTTTCTCTGACTTATTTCACTTAGCTTATACTCTCTAGCTCCATTCATTGTTGTTACAAATGGCAAGATTTCATTATTTTTATAGCTGAATAATAGTCCAGTGTGATATATCTATATCTATATCTATATCTATATCTATATCTATATCTATATCTATATCTATATAATCTTCTCTATCCATTCATCTGTCAACGGACACTTGGGCTGCTTCCATAATGTGGCTATTGTAAATAATGCTACCATAAACATAGGAGTACCTATATCCCTTTGAATTAGTGTTTTTTTGTATTTGGGGGAGAAATACCCAGTAGTGCAACCACTGTATCATAGGGTAGTTCTATTTTTAATTTTTTGAGGAACCTCCATACTGTCTTCTAGAATGGCTGCACCAGTTTGCATTCCCACCAACAGTGCACAAAAGGTCCTTGTTCTCCACATCCCCACCAACGCTTGTTGTTTCTTGTGTTGTTCATTTTAGCCACTCTGACCCATGTGAGGTGATATCGCACTATGGTTTGGATTTGCATTTCCCTGATGATGAGTGACGTCGAGTATCTTTTCATGTGTCTGTTGGCCATCTGGATGTCTTCTTTGGAGAAGTGTCTCTTCATGTCTTTTGCCCGTTTTTTAATTTGATTATTTGTTTTTGGAGGTGTTGAGTTGGGTAAGTTTTTTATATATTTTGGATAATAACCCCTTATTTGGATATGTCATTTGCAAATATCTTGTCCCATTCAGTGGGTTTTCTTTTAGTTTTGTTGATTGTTTCCTTTGCTGAGCAGAAGCTTTTATTTTGATGCATTTCCAATAGTTTATTTTTTTTATTTCCCTTTCCTCAAGGAGACCTATCTAGAAAGGTGTCACTATAACCAATGTCAGAGAAATTACTGCTTGTGCTGTCTTCTAGGATTTTTATGATTTTGTGTCTCAACATTTAGGTCCTTAATCCATTTTGGGTTGATTTTTGTGTGTGGTGTAAGACAGGGGTCCAGTTTCACTCTTTTGCATGTAGCTGCCCAGTTTTCCCAACACCATTTGTTGAAGAGACTCTTTTTCCCATTGCGTATTCTTTCCTCCTTTGTTAAAGATTAATTAACCATACAATTATGGGTTTATTTCTAAGTTTTCTATTCTTTTTTTTTTTTGATAGAGCAAACAAGGGAGACAGGGATAGAGAATCCCAAGCAGTCTCCATACTCAGCATGGAGCCCAACTCGGGGCTCAGTCCCACAACCCTGGGATCATGGCCCAAGCTGAAATCAAAAGTCAGATGCTCAACCGACTGAGCCACTCAGGCACTCCTGGGTTTTCTATTCTATTTCATTAATCTGTGTGTTTATTTTTGTGTGCCATACTGTTTTGGTTAGTATAGCTTTGTAACCTAACTTGAAGCCTGGAATTGTGATACCTCCAGTTTTTTCTTTTTCAAGATTGCTTTGGCTATTCGAGGTCTTTTGTGGGAGCGTTTCCCCTCAGGTCAGGACCAAGACAAGGATGTCCACTTTCACCACTTTTATTCAACGTAGCACTGGAAGTCCTAGCCACAGCAAACAAAAAGAAGTAAGAGGCATGCAGATTTGGCAAGGAAGAAGTAAATCTTTCACTCTTTGCAGATGACATGATACTCTATGTAGAAAACCCGAAAGACTCCACCAAAAGACTACTCGAACTGACACATGAATTCAAGTCACATGATGCAAAATCAATGTACAGAAATCGGTTGCATTTCTATACACGAATGATGAAGCAGCAGAAAGAGAAATTAAGAAAACAAACCCATTTACAGTTGCACCAAAAATAATAAACTACCTAAGAATAAACTTAACCAGAGAGGTGAAAGACCTGTGCTCTGAAAATGATAAAACATTGATGAAAGAAGATGAAGGTGACACAAAGAAGTAGAAAGACATTCCAGGCTCATGGATTGGAAGAACAAATATTGTTAAAATGTCTTTCCTGCCCAAAGTGATCTACAGATTTAACGCGATCCCTATCAAAATTCCAACAGCATTTTTCACGGAGCTAGAGCAAACAATCCTAAATTTTGTATGGAGTCACGAAAGACCCTGCATAGCCAGAGCAATCTTGAAATAGAAAAACATTCTTAAAATAATTCTTAAAGTCTTATCTGTTTTACCTTAGGCCGGGTTTTTTGGCCGATCATGACTCCATTCTTAGGGTTCATTATATTTTTTAGCAAGAGGGTGAGGTTGGCCATAAAATATTATGAAATCATTAGAGTGCAGAGTTAAAAAAAAAAAAAAAAAAAACAAGAGTGGGGGATAAAGTCATCCAAATACTAGGAATTTGATCTCAGCCATAAAGGCAATTAGCTTTGTGGAGCCAATAGGTTTACTACTTTTCAGTAGGGTTACTGTTTCACAACAGCGAGTTGTGTCCAGGTCATTTGGTTGTAAAGTGGAGAGTCAATCAGAATAACCCCGTGGTGCCTATGACCAGGCCAGTTTGTGTGCCTCTTCACCTGATCTTTCTTTGTGAGGGCAGCGTGCCCTGAACTGGATCCCTGGGGCTTTGAGCTGAGAACTTCATCGGGTTCCTGCTACTGGCTAATTAATTGGCAGATCGACTCGTTGCAAAACCAAGTAGCCGTGCTGACCCATTAACGCAGGTCCCTAGGGTCATTAGGACAGCAGAAAGAGAAGGAGATGGCCTCATCTCCCAGGATTACAGGGGAGAAGTTCCTGAGATCTGATGAGTTCTCAGACGAGCATGATCCAGGAATTGTGCTTTTTCTACCTTTTCCTGTAATATTCCTTTTCGAAAAGCTCCTCAGAAAACAAAATGTCCTGTGGCCTTGCCCAGCGATACCCAGCCACTTAAGGGCCCCTTCTCTGTGGAAGCAGTTCTCCTGCACAGGTCTGATAGGCTCAGACCACTCAGCTGGTTGGAAGGTGCAATAGCAGTCAGTCAACAGCCTACCCTTCCTGCCCATGTGATGTCAAACCAGTCTGGCTGATTTTTTTTTTAAATTCATTGCCCAGCTCTGCGGGTCGATAATGTATCTTCCCTTTGTGCTGGGAGACTGTGGTTGCAGTCTCGTTCCTATGTGGGTCCACAGTCACTGTCAAGGGGGAGTACCTTTGATCGCTGCTCCAGTGTTTTGTTTTGTTTTGTGACCACTCTAAAATATTGAGCTGTCTACGTGATGCCATAACAGTGGATTGGAAAGCGAAAAGGTCTTTCAGTGGAGGAAGCGATTGCTTGCGTAATAGCCGACCGTGTGGTTTTCTGTTGTTGTTTGCTGTTGTTGTTGCTGAGATGGCTCGTTGTTTTGTGTTGTGTAAACACATACTATTATCTTTTCTTTTTTTACTGAGTTGCCCCAAAAGTAAACTCCCTCGTGGGGAGGCTGCATGCTCTAAGTGGTAAAATCAAAAACTGTGAAGCCAGACAGATCTAAATTTCTTAGCTGTGAGCTCTTGGGAAGACTGAATAATCTATCTGAGCCTCAGTTATCTCATCTGTAAACTGGGCAAGATAACATCTGCCTTGAAGTGTTGTCGGATCGTTATGAGGCTATTTTAAGTGTCTGGCCTAGGTCAGGCAGTCAGTATTTCTCAACTTTAATGTACATACACATCACCTGGGGATCTTGTTGAACTGCTGACTCTGACTCAGTAGGTTCTGGGGTGGGCGGGAGATTCTTCATGGCCAATAAGCTCCCAGGTGATGGCCATGCTGCTAGTCATCTGCAAAGTGGCCAGCACAGCTAGTTCCTTAATACATGAGCACCCCAAAATAATTCAATCTCTCACTTAAAAATTACTGAGAAGAAACCCTTTTTCCTCAAACATAATACCAATCTGCCTATAGCTATGTTCCCATAGCCTTTGCAAAATGGCTCTTTGAGATTGGCCATGGTTGGTCATTTCTGAAGGCAGGTAATCGGTACGTGGGAGAGGTTCATTATACTATTCTCTCTGCTTCTGTACATCTTTAACATTTTCCAAGAAGAAAACCCCAACAGATTTTTAGGGCAGTGACACTATTCTGTAGGATACTACAATGGTGGATGCAGGTCATCATACATTTGTCCAAACCCACAGAATATACACCAAGAGTGAACCCTAATAGAAGCTATGGACTTTGCGTGATAATGACCTGTCAGTGGAGGTCCACGCGTTGAAAAAAATGCACAACTGGGGGATATGGATAGTGGAGTGGCTACGCATGTAGGGAGGGGGCATGGGGTATATGGGAACTCTCGGTACTTTCAGCTCAGGTTTGCTGTGAACCCAGAACTGTTCTAAATGATGAAGTCTAATCAAGAAAACACCCACAAGGGGCTCAGTTGGTTGAGCGTCCAACTTCGGCTCAGGTCATGATCTCGCAGTTCTTTTTTTTTTTTTAATTTTTTTTTTTTTTTTAACGTTTATTTATTTTTGAGACAGAGAGAGACAGAGCATGAACAGGGGAGGGGCAGAGACAGAGGGAGACACAGAATCCGAAACAGGCTCCAGGCTCTGAGTGGTCAGCACAGAGCCCGACGAGGGGCTCGAAGTCACAGACCGTGAGATCACGACCTGAGCCGAAGTCGGACGCTTAACCGACCGAGCCACTCAGGCGCCCCGATCTCGCGGTTCTTGAGTTCAAGCCCCGCGTCGGGCTCATGTGCTGACCGCTCAGAGCCTGGAGCCTGCTTCGGATTCTGTGTCTCCTCTCTCACTTCCCCTCCCCTGCTCATGCTCTGTCTCTCTCTGTCTCTCCACAATAAATAAATATTAAAAAAAACCCACAAACAAAAGAGAGCTGTTTCCTAACAGCGTGAGAGCCGCAAGAGATACAGGTTGCCTAGTACAGTGATTACCTCCAACAACATGTTCATTAGAAGACAGAAAGCTTTCTTTCCAATTCTGCAAATAAATCCATTCATAACCTTGCCTTCTGTGACCTATGATTGTACAAAAGTAATTTCCCCATCCACCCCAGGATTTAGCATATTTTTTCCCTTACTATTAGCACAACTCACACTTCATTTTCTCACAATGTTTTTTGCATTGTTTTTCTCTACCTTGGTGGACTAAAGTCTGTCCACATCCTCATAACATCATTTATTCTTTTCACTTTATTGAACCAGGGCTTTTCTCCACCTACCCGGATCACATCCGGAACTGCCCAGCTTGCACGTTCATTAAGTCCATGATTCACAAAACAATTGCCATGCAAAATTGGAAAACACACAGAGTGAGCTGGACAATCTTCATCATCTTCCTTGAAGTGGGCCTGGTTTTTATTAGGTACTGAGCTGACACAGTTCAGGACAGGTGCCCCCAAATTTTTGGACGTCTTTTGATTCACCAAGTGATGGGGGCAAGTCAGAAAGAAACTAAATGAACAAAATAAGGAAGCAGCCAGCTTGAGCTTAGTCTGTTTGCATTTCTTTTTCCTCTTGGTTACATAAAGTATAAAGCCTCTCTCAACCAGTGTCCTAATTGATTCCTCTTTTTTCTGCCGATGGCAGGGTCTTTGATGTGGTAACTGGACAAGGCCTCATCCGGATAGCCTGTAGCTGGGTCAACTCTTTGTTATTTTGTTTGGTATTTAATCCTGGAGAGTAATGTTCTGCCCTGGTATGTTGTTTATCACTTCCAGATTATAGGTGTAGCAAATATTTTCCTAATGAAATAATCACGAACTTGGCATTCTCCCTCTGGGCTAACACAGCTAGGCTCTGTGGGGCTCTCCGTCTGGATCTTCTAGTTCCAACCCACTCCCTCCAATTTCCTTTCGGTCCATTTTAAGTTGTCCCTTTTAAGCGTATTCTCTCCAAATGCCAGGGCTTTAGGTGCTACTGGAAATGTCCCATCTTTTTCATAATAACAACGTTTTGAAATGTCAGCACTGTTTCCGTGTTCATGTTGAAACCCCAAAGGTGTCTTCTCGGCAGCCGCTGTGCTGTCTTTCCCCTTAAATGTTCGCAAATGAAAATATCTAGCAAAGACGCTCATTTCCAGAATCCCTTCTAGAAACCTGAACTTTCCATGCCGACTTTGTGCGAGTCCTTTTGAAGTTAACTTGGGTGGCAGAATTGTGCAGGCCTAACGATTTCGAGGTGACAAACACCTGCCGCGACAGATAATTACAACTCTTGCTGTGCATTTCCTGTTTGCCGGCTGCTTTCAGGATGAATCATATTTGTTTCACGATGACAACTATTTCTTTACCTTGTTCCTGATTAAACTCTGTAATACCTATGGCCCCTTGGAGAGTTTGGTTCTTCGTGGTCAGTGCCTTCAATCATGGCAGACAGGAAATAATGGCACATACATCACGGTCTCAAATATCTCCCTGGAAATTATTTCAAAACAACTGGCCTCCTCTTGTGGCACACTCATCCTTGCCTTTTCTTGTGAACCCAACTCTGTATATGAATCGAGCCCACCCTTTAAGTGCCAGCTCAGATCCTTCCAACTCCTGCAGCATTTGTGGGGTGTGCCACACGCTTGAGTGCGGAACTGGGTCCAAGACTGAGGTTCATCTTGTTCCTCCCTTCCCCCATCCCACCACACTCCAACGCACTGTAAATCCCGGTAGCGCAGACACACAGTGTGTGATCACCTGCCAGTCACCCAGTTCTCGGTGATTACAGCCTGTCCAAATGTGACAGGTTTCGAATGAAAGGGAAGGACTTGAGACTAAAGTTGAATTAATCATAACTGCTTTATGATTCTGGGAATCTACTTTGGAAACTCATTGGTTGGGGGGGCGGGGCGTCCTTTTACAAAACTGGGAAAGGACACACTGAAGAGAGGAGGAAAGCTGCCTACAAAAGACATTGGTTACAGATTTAGTCTTCAAAAATAACCCCCTTCCAAGATGATAAAGGAATAAATTCCCCCACATGGTGATCTAGCACCTTTCTGGTTTCACTTTTTTTTTTTTTTTTTACAAATGTTTGATCCATTTGGTTTATCTTGATGGAATGCGTCATTACGACTTCAGTTTTTCTCTAGATAGCTATCCAGTTGTTTTCATGCCATTTATTGACCAGTGTATTATTTTTCTGTGTGGGGATGACACTTCTAGCATATACTAAATTCCTAGATGTATTTGGGTCTATTTCTGTACTTCCAACTCTTTTCGATTGCTCTCTTCATGGCCCAGTGCCACAGCTAGAATTATGGGGGTTATATAAATGTTTTAATTTCTGGTGGAATTTCTCCCATTAATCTTCTTTCAGAAGTTTTCCTAGCTGTGCCTACTTCTCCATATGAATCTAGAATCAACTTGTCTGGGTAAAAAAGAGATACCAAAACCTCTTGGTATTCTTATTGGAACCATGTTAAATTTATATAACTTACAAACAAGGGAAATTTTCATGTCAACACTGTATGTCCAAGAACAAAAAGATGTCTACTTGTTCTAGTTTTGGTTTTACCAGGAGTGTCTTTTAGTTTGCCTTATAAAAGATTATGGACTTTAAACCTAGGGTTTTTTAAGTTTGTTACTCTAAATGGATTATTCTCATTAGGTCTTCAAACTGGTGTTTGTGTGTGTATCCATGATTTGGCACTTTGGAATGGTCTGGGGTTTTCTACAATTCAAAATCCAGAAGCCATAAAAGATTCATAAATTCAACTGCCCTAGGATAAGGTTTACATGGTAAAAATACCATAAGTGAATTATGCTGTAAGCCACACAAGAAATGTATTTGGACAAAGAAACGGTGGAAGCATATTTAAACAACAGTGGTCACTTGAAAGGAGCTGAGGGGACAAGGAATGGGATGGACAGGGATGGCGAGTAGTGATTTTTTACTGTACACCTTTGAGTAATCTCTATACTCAAGGTGGGGCTTGAACTCCCAAGCCCCAGATCAAGAGTCACATGCTCCACTGACTGAACCAGCCAGACGCCCCTGTAAACCTTTTTATAGTTGATTTTTGAAGCATGTGACTCTTACCTATTAAAAAAATCTAAACAAATGAATTCCCTTGGCAAATTAAGAAACTTAATACATTTTAGCTCACATATCTCACTCCTTATTTTTCCTATTTAACTCGCAGGAATAGGAGACAGCTTTAAGAAACAGGAGACTAAAACTGAGTTCCTCAGAGGTAACTCAAATAAAATGTGGAAGTCAACGTGAAACTCAGGAGGTCTCCATTTTCTTTTATTTTTTAAAAGTAATTTTTGTCCTTTACAACGGGTTATCTCACACGCACATGTGTGCGCTTGCACACAGACGCACGCATGCGCGGATGCACACACGTGCACACACACACACAGAGGACTTGAAAGGGACAGAGAAACAAGGATAGCCTCCAAACATATTTTTTTTTACAAAGTTCAAAATAGATTACATTTATGTGCTTTTCAGTCATTACACAATGTACAGACATGATCCATTTAATGATTTATCTTCCCCAAATGGTTAAACAGTGAAGATTTTCTCTGAAAGAGTATATGTAGCTTTTACTTTAGAAGCAAAGTACTATTTCCTGCAAAAACCAACCTCAGGCATACATTTTGTGTTTATGTAAATTCCTTGAGAATACTACAGTAGCAGGTGCAGAAGTTTGTTCTGTAAAAAGATCTGAAAGATGATTTTCAAGAGACTCAAGGCATTGTGCTCTCAGATAAAAATCCTAAGTCAAGGGGCGCCTGGGTGGCTCAGTTGGTTAAGTGTCCGACTCTTGCTTTCGGCTCAGGTCATGATCTCACAGTTCGTGGGTTTGAGCCCCGCGTTGGGCTCTGCACTGACAGCACGGAGCCTGCTCCGGATTCTCTTTCTCCCTTTCTGCCCCTCCCCTGCTCGCGTGCACACTCTCTCTCGCAATAAATAAATAAACTTAAAAAAAAAAAAAACCCTAAGTCAAAAGATCAGTTATTATGATAAGAACAGTTCAAACTGCATATATGTGGTTAAAGATCAGAGACGCTACAAAGAAATGTAAATAGTTGTGCTTTAGGGGCTTTTTTTTGGTAAAGTTGTTTTAATAAATACAAACTTAAAAAATATCTCCGTGACTGTTATAAAATAGACACGTATCAAGGATTTTGTATACTTGGCTTGGAGTTTAAAGGTGAAAAATATCTCCATGTAAACCACCCGGCATCTGGTAACCCCAGACCGGGCTAGTTGCTTACAGTCAGGCAAAGGGCTAGGAAGAAATGATAAAGTGATTTTTTTCCTCCTGTTAACAGAAAGCATTATCCAGAGGTAAAGCCAGGGTGAACCAATTAACTAAACAAATGCCTACCTTCCTTTAGACTTCTTAGGCCAAATAGAGAAGTCACCCTACTTCTGAGGGTTGCAAAAACCCCCACATGCTTTGTGTCTGGACCACAACCTGTGCTGTAGTTCACCAGATGAATGAAATATGTCTGGTCTCCTGTGAGATCCTAGGATAGGATAAGCATGATCCCTCAGCACTTTATGCTTTTTCTCTTGGTGCCCTCCACACATTAACCGTGAAACTTATTTTAGAAACACCATGGCAACTGTTTATAATGAGAGGACAAGGTATAATTTACATAGGAACATTGATGTTTGTAGTTAGGAAATGTCATTTTACATTTAAGCTGGTCAGTTTGCTCTTTCAGGCCTTTAACTGTGAAGGACATACGACCTTAATCAGAGTAAATTAGAAAAAAAGATGAGAAAATAACAGATGGTTAAAGTCTTTTGCATAATCGGTTTAGATATAAAAAGAATTTTTTCAAATAATTTCCTAGGCGTAATTGAGGCATCCTTGCTGTCTGTATCATAATGTGCTAGAGTCCTTCAAATAAAATTATAGAGTAATTTAAAATATATATTATACGTTTGCAATTATACATTTGCAATTATTGTAAATCACTCAATAGTTTGTAGCATGTTAATGGAGTGAAAGAGATAAAAGGCAGTCCACATTCATATTTGCAAGATAAATTTACTTCAGAAGTCAACTGAATTCCTTGCTCATGTTCTAAGTATGGCCATTGTGATAAGACCTGAAAGAAAAAAATTGAAGAAAAGTTAAAGCCGTGCATTTTACAAAATCTTCCATTCACTAAGTAATTGTTTAGGCCCCAATGAACAAATAAAAGACAGCACATGGACAGGCACTCTACCAAGAATTCAAAGTCAGTGTGAACAGCTGATATTATACAGAAGAAATCCAATTTATAGCAATGGGCAGTCACTGGACAGATTTAATTAAATCACTAATGTCTGGCCATAGCTAATTTTTTAACCATCAAATATACCTCCCGCTTTATCCAGTCACATAGCAGACACAGCATTTTCAAGTATCAGTAAAGCCCGCCAACTTCATCAACAAACACATTCCGAGCCCATCCCGGGGCTCTAGGACCACAAAGAGACAGAAGCATAGTATTCCTGTTTGGCCTCTTTTGAAGAGACTCCATATGTAAAACCATAAAAATGTAATAACAGAAGAATATGCTCAGTCCTAAATAAGTGGCCTAAGGAAAAAAAGTGAGTGATAAAGTACAGAGAAGGAGAATAATTGCGTAGGACCAGGGCAGTCAGAAAAGGTGCCCCAAAAGGTAAAGCTGAAATAAGCCTAAAAGACTGACAGGAATGATAAAGGAGAATGCGATCGGCGGGCATTTCAGGTGAGGGAAGATGGCAAGAGCGAGCACAAGGAGGTTGAGCGGACTCTCAGAATGAGCTTTTCGGGGAATCAATAAATAATCCGACAGGCTCCGATCCAGGATTTATACAGGGAATCAGCTAGACAAGATTAGCTCAAAGAAGTCACAGAGTGTGGAGAGCCTTAGATGCCAAACTGTGGACTCCTACTTCTTCCTATGGACTTGGGGAACCACTGAAGGCTCCTCAGTAGGGAGTGGTGGCCGTAAAACCAGACCAGAAGGGACATCGGTCTAACAGCAATGTGATGGAGCATTTGGGAGAAAATAAAGGGCAAGGGTGTGTGTGGGGGGGGGAGAATAGGAAGAGAAGGGACACAGACAGAAGGTAGGGGGTCATATTTAGAAGACAATTTTTCAATTAAAAAAAAAAGAGACAAGGGGGCGCCTGGGTGACTCAGTCGGCTGAGCGTCCATCCGACTCTTGATTTCAGCTCAGGTCACGATCCCAAGGCTGTAGGATCAAGCCCCGCACCGGGTTCCATACTGAGCATGGAGTCTGCCTAGGATTCTCTCTCTCTCTCCCTGCCCTACCCGCTGCTCACCTGTACTCTCTAAAAAATTTTTTTAAAAATTAAAAAAAAAAAAAAAAAAAAAGAGCATTCCAAGGAACACTGAAAGAATACTGATGACTTGGCGTCTCAGAAGAGGTGCCAGGAGACTACGAAGACAGGGTCTGTCATCACCAGAACCCTGATCCCTGACACATGGCAGGTACTGAGTACCTGTTCGGTTAAGGTAATTATAAGATTTCAAGCTAGGATGGCTGAAAGAATAATTTAACAGGAAATATGGGAACGGGCTTAAAGAGAAAGGCTCACGAGGTTCAACAAGGCTGCAGTGTTCACCTAGGTCACTGTATGCACTACGTCGAGGTGATTCCCTCCAATCCCTAGAAGTAGAAATGCTGGATCGTGGAATATATGCATTTTACATCTTCTACATGTCTTATACCATTGAAAATCAGCAAAATGAAGATAACTGAATACAGTATTAGGTACTAGATCAATAGGCTACAAAAAACTAATTGTAGGGGCACCTGGCTGGCTCAGTCACAAGAGCGGGCGACTCCTGATCTTGGGGTCATGAGTTCGAGCCCCACGTTGGGTGTAGAGATTACTTAAATAAATGACCTTCAAAAAAAAAAGAACTCAGTGAAAGCCAAAAATTAAATCTTAAAGTGCACATTACCTCAACACCTCAACACATGCTTTTGAAGCAATCTTACCTGTTTTTCTAAAAAAAAAAAAAAAAAAAATTAAACAGGTGTCAGCACCACCGCCACCTCTGAGCCCACACATAGGGCCCAAATGCATCCTCCAAACACTTACCTAAGATATAAGCAGCCACTAATTTTTGATTCACACTTAAGTGGAGGTAGAGAGGCACCAGCGATTCCACATCCCCCAGCGTAGGAAGCATCAAAGCCGCAATGCACACCACTCCCAGGAAGACAGTTAGTAAACTAGGTCCTGAAGAGACAGTTCTGTTTTCTGTAAAAAGACAAAAATCCCCGAGCCTGCTTGTTTGAAAAGGACTTAAGACCAAAGTTGGTTCACATAAACTGCCCACCACTCACCAGGATTCTGGTTTTGTCTGACTTCTCTCTTTCCCCAACATTTCCATTCCATGGGGACCTATCTGCTGGACTTATCTGGAAGCCCATAACTGCTGGGCCATTACAGAATAGAGTGGTGAAGTGGCATTATGAGGTAGCGAGCTCCTGCCGAAAGGTCACCATTCTTACCCCGCCCCCAACCTCACCCTAATCAGTTTCACCCCAATGTATTTCTTGTGTCCACTCCTTTTGGAGCGCACTGCCTTCTGAGAGCATCTTAGGTAGGTCTCCAGACAAGTGTGGTCCTAATAACTGTGGCATCCTGCTACCGTTTTTGAAAATGTTTA
Organism: Panthera onca; assembly: GCF_046562875.1. Lineage (NCBI taxonomy): Eukaryota > Metazoa > Chordata > Mammalia > Carnivora > Felidae > Panthera > Panthera onca. The sequence continues at coordinate 17,968,029 of NC_138357.1, read as the reverse complement.
AAGCAGCAGAAAGGCACTACTTGAGTGTTTTAAAGCTACCTGTGAAGATTCTTGTCCTCTGCTCTACCCCATTTACAGCCAAGAAGAAAGTAAAAGCAGTATCTGGCAAGTATCCCGCTAAATGAAATAAACCAGTCACAGAAGGACAAATACTGCATGATTCCACTCACGTGAAGTGTCTAAAAGAGCCGAACTCAGAATCGGAGAGTAGGACGGTGGTTGCCAGGGACTGGGGGGTGTGTGTTTAAAATGGGAGAAGCTGGGGCGCCTGGGTGGCTCAGTCGGTTAAGCGTCCGACTTCGGCTCAGGTCACGATCTCACGGTTCGTGAGTTCGAGCCCCGCGTCGGGCTCTGGGCTGATGGCTCAGAGCCTGGAGCCTGCTTCCGATTCTGTGTCTCCCTCTTTCTCTGCCCCTCCCCCGTTCATGCTCTGTCTCTCCCTGTCTCAAAAATAAATAAAACGTTAAAAAAAAAAATTTAAAAAAAAATAAATAAAAAATAAAAAATAAAATGGGAGAAGCTAATCATGGGCATAAAGTAAAATGAGTAAGTTCTAGAGATCTGCCGTACAACATTGTGCCTATAGTTAACGCTACTGTATCGTGCACTTAAAAATGTGTGAGTAGGGCAGATCCCATGTTAAGTGTTCTTACCACGATCAAATAAAATAAATAAAAAAAAAACACGATCAGGCCTGCTATTCAACAGTTCTGGCTGTATGTGTACAATATTCATGGCCATATTTTTAAGAAACCCAGTAACAGTACATTCTGTTCATCTAGTTTTTCGCACCACCCTTCTTTCATTAAAAGGAATAGCCAACAGCAACACAATCTGGTGTTTTATTAATGAAATAACGCTGTTCATTTTATTATTAAATGCAGCTTTTCTAAATTATTAACACCTTAGCTGTTGCATGAAGTTTAATGGAGCCTTGCCAAAGCCATACAGGTGAAAACAAATTCAGATTTTGTAGTGATTACTGCATGAGATGAAACCATAGCATAAATACCGAAAAACAAGTCTTATTATGTTAGTTAATAAATGAAATATCTTTATATCTGCTGCAGAGATAGGCTTTCAAGGAAAACATTTGTTTGTGAAAACTACACTGCTGGCTACAAACCCACAATAAAGATCATCTCAAGGAACTTTTAGTATTTAGAAAAATTCCAAAGACATTTGCATAGATGCTTGAAATCTTTCAAAAGGGAAATTGCTTTTTTGCTGAAACTACAAGATTGTTGCAAAGGTTTTACAGAGATGGAGAAAACAGTTTCCTGACTGGTCCCATCCCCCCAGAGGGAACACGGTTAAGGCTTGATATAGATCCTTTCGGATTTTATAAATACCCATATAAACATGTAAAAACTTTTTTTAACATAAATGAGACCATAATATACACAGTGTTCTATAACTGTTTTTTCCTCTCAGAAATATATTTGAGCCTCTTAGTCAATGTATAACCATCTATCATTCTATCAGATCCTTGTAAATAAATGCCTGCCTGGCATCCCATCTCATGAACGCTCATAATTTAATCAATCCCCAATCGATGGACTTTTAGGTCATTTTCAGTCTTTCACTGTTACAAACAGTAATGACGACTGTAATTTTCTTAAGCCAGAGGGCACAGACTCAAACACTGCATAGACATAGCAGTTCATTAGTAATATCATTAAGACAGACCCACTAAGGTTCAGCTGCATCTTTTCAAAACATCTTCCTAATAAACCTGGGCTGTGGTCGTTTGTAAAAGTATGCTTTGTGGGTTTCTCTTAAATTTCTGTTAAATGAAAAAAATGTATGTATGAGTGTATTCACGCACACAGACGAGGTCTGGAAAGTAACACGGAACACTTACATAAGCAGATCTGTGAAGTGTGTGGGACTGTAGGTGCTGTTTTCCTTTTTGAATTTGTTACTGCTATGTCTTTTCTAGTACAATCAACTCGAGAAGACATTTCTCATTTTTACTGCCTTTCAATACATTTATAAAACCCAAATCTTTCATGATCTAGCCTTTGACCATTTTCTGGCTGGTTCGCGGAGGCTCACAACGTTGTTGCCCTTGTAATATGTCTAATAAACATCTTTCTGAGCCAAAGATGTGCAAAAATAAGGACAGTTCAAAACCTCCCCCCAAACAATCTCGATTCGTTTCGACATTTCAGCTTAGAGAAACTCAATGAAAAAGTGTAGAATTCTACATACTGGAAACCAGACATAATTTACTATGAATTTAATAAACGGGAGAAGTGACAAATACTACTTTGTCAACACAGACTCCATCAGTCACCCTTATACTCTATTAGAGAAGAAAACTTTACTTGGTTTCCTGCCACATTAGAAACATTGGGGTAACTACTCGCTAACTGGACAGCTCGGTCAGGACTTCATATGGGGCTCTACTGCAGTATCCCCTTCGCTCTGAAGACTGGTGAGAGCCATGGAAACCTTGTAAGACAAAGAAAACCAAGCCAACAGACCCTGCCAGATGAGAAGTCCAGGCCTCCTAGTGAAGGCCACGTACACACTACCCTGTGCCGGGCACTGTGCTAGGTGCCGAGGACATGACGGTCAATGAGACAAGGAAGGTGCTTGCCTTCCTTCAGCTTCCCGACATGGCTGGCTTAGAGAGGTTTGTTTTGTTTTGTTTTGAAAACAGAAATCACCTCATTCATTTACCTACTTTGATTTCACAATTAGAAGAATTTCCTAATACACTTCAGATACCAAAGGATCATTATCAAAGTAAAATAAGAATAAAATGCTCAATTAATACACGCTGTAATTACTTAATCTTTTAGGATGATTTTCACCAGAACTGTAATAAATTTTAAACTAAAGGAAATATCTATCGATAGGTAGACAGATAGATAGATAGATAAAACTGAACTTTTAACCCTTATGTTTTTTGGCTATTAAACTGGTCTGTTGGGGACCTGGGTGGCTCAGTCGGTTGAGCATCTGACTTCAGCTCAGGTCATGATCTCACGGTTTGTGAGTTCAAGCCTCATGTCGGGCTCTGTGTTGACAGCTCAGAGCCTGGAGCCTGCTTTGCATTCTGTGTCTCCCTCTCTCTCTGCCCCTCCTCTGCTTGTGCTCTGGTCTCTCTCTCTCCCTCAAAAAATAAACACTAAAAAAAATTTTTTTTAATAAAATAAACTGGTCTGTTAAAAACAGAAATGAACCAATTATGCATTTATGAATTTAACATCAAAAAACAAATACTCATTATATGACTCTTCTTATTCTACAGAAGGCATTTTACAGGGGGAATCTTGCATTTCATAAATATTTATAAGTCAACTTCGCAATACTGATCGGAGATCAAAGCGACATTTACCAGAGGTTCTCTTTCAGCTTCAAAAGCTGAAAATCTGGTCCTGTCAGTCCATGACAGTTGCTGAGAAGAAAGCAATCTACTGGCTGCTACCTAGTCCCTGGTCTTGGTACAGCAGAAAATCTGGGCACTGCCTGCATGGACAGAGAAGACTCTTGCCTACAGTAAATCAAAGAGGCATTACTCCCTGTGGTATCCAAATAAACACTCTAGGATGAACAAACTGATAGGGATCTGTGAATTAATGTAATGACAAGTAGATTTGTTTTTAATTCCTCATAGATAATGTTGCAATTTCAAGGACAGCTGCTATCACATTCATCTATCACTATCAAAAAGTTTCCATGTTTTTCTATGGAAAATTTTATCTTCCTCCTCTTATAATAGGGTTGGAAGAAGATAATGAGAAGTTAAGAGGGAGGAGGACTGACGTCCAAAGAGTTGAATATGAGGATAGTGTCAATGTTGAAAGAATATATCATAACGCTTCTGAATATCTAAGCTGGAAGGAAATGAGGAATGGAGAGGGATTCAATTAATAGCCCACAGGGGATATTATAATCTACTTAGTTTAATTAACTTCAACTTTAATGAGATTTTTTTTTCAAAATAATATGAACGGTGCACCAAGCTTGGCCTATTGCCAAACACAATCTCTCTCCTCCTTCGAACTAATTAAATGAGAAAGGATACGGGAAAGTCACAGAAACAAAAGTATATAACTGCCAAATTGCGCTAGCCCCATCGAGCGCGGTAGCTGCATTCTCAGGCCACACACATGTAAAAGGCTATAGCACCCTGTCCTGACGGCCTCGGCTGCTGCCGAGACGCTTTCTCCCTGTTTCAAGGCTAGCTCGAGGCCTCTTGCTTGACGTTAGGGTACCAGATCTCTAAGTTCGGTTTGGAAGTAGTTAATTAGGTTTAAGGGGGCAGATCATTTTTCTAGTAATGATTCTTAGCTCCCTGTTTTCAAGTTAGACATGCATAAGACCTCCAAAGGGCTTTCAAAGCAAACCAAGACTACCTGGTTGAAAGGACTGCTCAAAAAATAAACTTTCAGTTAAATGTTCCTTTATCCTTTTTTCCTCTTCTTCCTTTTGTTGTTCTTTTGCAGATGGGAGAAGAGTAGCCACAACCTCTTTCCTTCCTAAAGCCTTCCTCTGGCTTTGCTCGGAAACTTGGAGACGGAATTTGTCCGTTACACCATAGTGACAGGATCGAACGTCTCTATGACGAATCACACTGAAAACATTAAAAAATAAATGCTGTTTAGGTTTCTGGGGGCCTGTCAAATGGAATTCAGCCAGAGATTTCATACAAGAGAACATTAGCTGACTTATACCCAAATACTCAAATACAGAAATTGGCTAATGATGTTAAAACAAAATCATAGCATAGACCAAAAGGAAATGGGTGGTTCTAAAATACTCGATGAAAACACAGGGCGCCTGGGTGGCTCAGTCGGTTAAGGGTCCAACTCTGGATTTTGGCTCAGGTCATGATCTCACAGTTCATGAGACTGAGCCCTGTGTCGGACTCTGTGCGCTGACAGCGCAGAGCCTGCTTGGGATTCCCTCTCTCCCTCTCTCTGCCCTTCCCCCACTCATGCTGTGCAATCTCTCACTCTCTCAAAATGAATAAACTTAAAAAAATGTTTTAATAAAATCTCTGATGAGAACACATACTCTGCAACATAGAATAAAACTCTTAAGTGGGGTGCCTGGGTGGCTCAGTTGGTTAAGCATCGGTCTCTTGATTTCGGCTCAGGTCGTGACCTCACAGTTTGTGAGTTCGAGCCCCGCATCCGGCTCTGCGCTGAAAAGGCTGCTTGAGATTCTCTCTCTCCCTTCTCTCTGCCCCCACCCCACTTGCTCTCTCTCTCTCTCAAAATAAATAAGTAAATGTAAAAAATGTTTTTAAAGTCTGAAGTAAAAGAAAACATAGGTAAAGAAAATTCCTTTTAGCAATGGCATTTTTTCCCCCTTGATATCTGTGGGCAGCAAAAGTTACTAAATAGGACATATGTAAGATGGTTTCTTCCTCACAAAAGTCTCATCGACTTCTACTGACACTTATCATTCACGTAACAAACCTCACCTAGACTCAGAATTGCAAGTCTATGCACACAGGTAAAAACAAGCAATTGAATAAGTAAATAACCCAGTATGACCAGTGTCAACCAGAAGGCTAACCAGAAGGCTGACAACGCACCTCCGTGTTCCTCTGAAAAGAGTCTAAAGCACTTCAATTTTTATGAGAGTTATCTGCAATTCCATTTATTTTGCTTCGTTGTTAATAGAGAACACAAACTGATTAGGTCAAAGATAACACATTTATTGGGCAAGAGACTACATTTCTTTGGAGTAGTCCTTTGCTTATTGTGTATTGAATGAAAATCAAAAGACACCTGTGAAAACACGTCCTCTAAAGATATATCATCTTACGGACAGGAGAGGATGAAAATGTGTTCGGACAGAAAACACGTGTGCTTCTCATTCTCATGGAAGATTTAAACAAATATGGTTTACTCGGTAGCTTAAATTAAGAGCTGGTCAATGGCGGGGCTCCTGGGTGGCTCAGTCGGTTGAGCGTCCGACTTCAGCTCAGGTCACGATCTCGTGGTTCACGAGTTCGAGCCCCGGAGCCTGCTTGGGATTCCGCGTCTCCCTCTCTCTCTGCCCCTCCCCCGCTCATGCTCTGTCTCTCTCTCCCTCTCTGTCAAAAATAAATAAAACATTAAAAAAATTTTTTTTTAAAAAGAGCTGGTCAATGGATCCATCTGGTCACCACTGGCTCCAAAGTGAAAATTAAATATGAACAGCTTGAACAAATAATCATTTATCTGACACCCTAAGACGAAATTATCTGGAAGAGCTCAGATAACCTTTTACAGATGAGTAGTCACACACTTCCTTCCTGTGTGTATAGATTAACTTCCAGGCTTATTAGCTGAATCATTTCAGATGAACTCCTATTACCATCGTTCTGTGAACGTAGTGTTATTCGTTTCCCAAATGCCGCTATAATAGGATGTTCCGAAGAAAGCTAAATTCCCTATTATAGCTAGAGAAATTTAAAAGAATAAGTCAGAAGTTTACCTTCATAAATGACCCTGCTCTGACTAAAAGCAAAACAATGAGGAAATGTTCGTGGAAGTATTAACACACATATCAGCTCCAACACCATGAAATACTATTAAGTATTTGGTCAACCTGTTTGGAATCTTAGGGACTTCTTAAGAATTTTGAGACTAAAACTTCCAGCAGAAATTCAAAATATATCAAATGCCTATGTGGGAACGGCTTCAGGACGAGAGCCTTTTCAAGTTAAACACATAAATATGAACACACTTAAAACATGTTACCGGGAAGTGATTTCGACTTACATATCCACACAACACTGAGGCTTGACTGCACCTGCAGCATCGACGACAACATACTTATTTGGAGTAGTACACAAAACTGAAAGAAAAAGTCACAATGGCCATTAGTGTTTCTTAAAAATTAGTTTCTACAAGTAAAAAATTAGTAGGGACTAGTTAAAACTCCATGAAATAGACCTGGGAGACTCACCTTTGAACTTTAAGGCAAACTCATAGGGATTATACAGAGTCAACACTTGCTTATGTGTTGACTGGTCATCTGCATAAAATATTAGCTCCGTGGGAAACACAAAAACAGGAAGATTTCCTTCCACTAACTCTGGCTGTCTTTTTTGTTGATGCATTGGCACTGAATCCCCCTTGCTGCAGCTTCTGTTTTTACAGTCTCAAATCTATTTTGGACTTTTCTTAAGTCAGTTAGTTAAAAACTCCAAAGCATTTTGGCAATCTAGAAAGAGAAGAAGAGAGAAGGAAATCGAATGATACCTGTTTTCATTTGTTGTCCCTCCACAAAAAAGCATGTTCAGCTTGCATTAAAATAGGTCCCCAAATCATTTTAAAGATACCTTTTGACTTTTCCTCTTGGCCTACTTATACGGTTAGTACCAAACTATGCAAAGAAATTTACACACACTCCTTCACATTCAAGATTTCAACCTATGATAAATTACATAAATGCTAGATAAAGAAGTGTTTCTACCTCAAATTAATCACCCTCTTTCAAAGAGGTGCGATCACGGACAGCACTCTTTTAAACCCTCGGATTTCTTAAGAAGTGGAATAAATCAGGGGCGCCTGAGTGGCTCGGTCGGTTGAGCATCCGACCCTTGATTTCGGCTCAGGTCACGATCCCAGGGTTGTGGGACTGAACCCCATGTCAGGCTCCATGCGGAGCATGGAGCCTGTCTGAAATTCTCCCTCCCTCTCTCTTTCTCTCTTTTTCTCCCTCTCTCTCTGCCCCTCCCCTGCTCACACTCCCTCTCAAATAAACAAACTTCTTTAAAAAAGAATAAATCAAGTATTGTCACAACTGACTTTATGTGAGCTAACCAGACTTCTTAAAGACTAAAAAGTATAAAACAAAGGAAGTTTCCGTGATTTGTGGGAGAAAAACATGAGACTTACTTTCACACTCATTTCAACCATGCTTTAGTTAGTGCTTTCTGGCCGCATGGGTGGAAGAGTTCTTTTCATCTTTTTTCTACCGAAAACCCAAGACAAGCAAAAATGTCTTGAAAGGAAGCTGAATATCCAGACTTATTAAGGAGTCCTTGGGAGTCTTCTATGAAAATTCAAAGTCAGTAAATAGGCTGTGGCACGCAAGTGGCACTGTGCCTCCCCTCCTACGTCAAGTACACAGGCTTCGTGAGAACTATTTGCTTCCAACTTAGAGACCTTTTGGATTCCTTCTGGGGTTCTCGAGGATGTTCTGAATAGTTGTGGCTGGCAGAAGTCTGACGGTCTGGTGTGTGTGATGTTTCTGTGTTTACTTCTCAGGCTAATTTTAATCAACAACGTTCCGTTTAGCTACCATCCTAAGAATATGGCTTTTGAAAATGCACAAGCTGGAACAATGCGATCACGGGAAATGTCTGATTTTTCACTCGGTAGAGCATACCTTTAAAATAGGCCATAAACCACTTAATACTTTGTGTTCAGGTTCCCACACAGTCAAAGAGAAACAGAACAGAAGATTAAGGTGTTTGGTTTTACCCGCTATCAGGGGCCTGTGTGCTGATTCTGCCTGAGGCCTTTCTAACTTTTATCAAGGAAGATACTGTGTAATCATGGATACACGTTTTTATTCTTTCCTTTCAGTTGAACACCTGTTATAAGCCAGCAACTATGTCAGGAGCTGTGCAGAGATACACAGAGGGCCCTGACCTCAAAAGACTCGAGTCTAACTGATGGGACAATATTTAATCTACCCCTGTCATGAGGCATACCACTCTATATAAAAGTGCTAGGCATTTACAAGACTGCCTGAACTAGTCTACCTGGAAGAGGGGCCAAGAGACGACATTTGAGGTAGTTCCTAAAGAAAAAAAAAGATATATACTTCTGTGTCTGGGGGGAGGGTGGGGGCCACAGGTAGGAAAGGCTCTCTGACCTAGGGAACGGCCTATGCCAAGTCACAGAAATGTGGAGGTGAGGGACAACACTGGGAAGGTCATAATCTCCCAGCTTTCCCGGATCATCATTTGACTTCTTATCCTTATACTTTGTGGCACACATGTAGCTCATGACAGCTGTGGGTTGGTTTTGGGTTTGGGGTTTTTTTGACCAAGCTGAAAGGGCCTATTGACATTTCTATTAGTAATAACATTTAATGTGTGTATAATTCATAACAGATTACAAACTTTTTATTAATTACACATACTGAATTAATTAATACATGCAATGCTTTCAGCACTTACTGTAGGCCAGGCAATGTTCTAAGTGTTTGCTGGGGTTATTAGATGAGGAAGAGACTAGACAGAAAGTCAGCAGGCCTCCTGCCCTCAGTCCGGCGTCTCCACTCTACCAAACTGCCCGTTGTAGTACAATAAAAGTAAGATCATTCTGAAGAACATCTGGTGAAATCATTCTAATTTTGAGTTTTTATTTGCCACGACTTTCTGTCTTTTCTTTCACGACTTTTCTGTCTGCTAAGAGCCATACACATTTCTATTTGGATAATGTGCTCTCAGAAGTCTGGCATATTGTTTTTGACAGAAAATAGTTAGCTCTATTACTTGCTTAGTAAGCTTGGCTATTAGAAACAGAACAAACAAGTTTGCCCTCACTAAATAATATTCAACATCTCATTCTGAAACTATGTTAGGATGAGAATTTCGCTTATGGTAAAAGGTGGGATGGCATCTGATTTATGGAAAATAGGTTAGTCGATAAATGTTGGTAAAACCAGGAATCCAACTAGGGGGAGGAAAATAGTTGAATTTATTCCTAACACCTTGTAAAATTCTAAAATTTTATTAGGGTAAATTCCAAATGGATCCAAGTTTTAAATGTAGAAAAATAAAACCATAAAACACCAGAAACCATGGGTCATTTTTTTTATATAATCTGAGGCTTTCTAACAACCAGAAACCAAAATATATTGATAAATTCAACTATATAAAAACTCTTAAAACACTGCAAGACAAGAAAACTTCTAAGCGAAGCCAAAAGAACATTTTCAATCACAGGCCATGTCTAACTCCCCTACTGTATGTAGAGGAAATATAAATCACTATGAAAAAGCACTCTATAAAAATGAACAAATGCTACAATATTTTATAGAAACTGACATACTGGGTGCTGGGTGGCTCAGTCTGTTAAGCATCTGATTTCAGCTCAGGTTATGATCTCATAATTCAGGAGTTCGAGTCCCACATCAGGTGAACACAAGCCCCACTTTGGGTGAGCCCTGCTTCTGTCTCTCCCTCTTTTCTCTCTCTGCCCCTCACTTAATTGAGCCCTCTCGAAAGAAAGAAAGAAAGAAAGAAAGAAAGAAAGAAAGAAAGATACAAATTGTTTTTAAACTTACCAAAGGCCATGTAACTTCACTCACAAGAGAAATACAAACTAAAGCTATACTGAAACACATGTTATTACTTGTCAGATTGGCAAAAATCAAAAAGTTTGAGGGGTGCCTGGGTAGCTCAGTCAGTTAAGGATCTGACTCTTGATTTCGGCTCAGGTCACGATCTCACGATCCCCGATGCGGGGCTCGATCCCACACTGCTGGTAGCGCAGAGCCTGCTTGGGATCCTCTCTCCCTCTCTCTGCCCCTCCCCTGCTCGTGCATACATGCTGTCTCGCTCTTTCCTTCAAAATAAATAAATAAACATTTAAAAAATATTTTTTAAAAAGTTTGATAGCACATGGTGGAAGCAACCAGGCACGCTCTTAACATTGCTGACAGGGCTATAAACTGGCTCACTGACTATAGCTGGTAAAAAATGAACGCACACGTCCTTGGTGCTAGAGACTCTGCTTCTAGGAATTTATCCACCATAAATATTCCTCTTGTGTGAAATTATGCATGTGGAGGTTTTTTAATCCTCAGTACTGAGGATTAAATAATTTATGTGAAGCACACAGAACAAAGCCCAACACTCAATAAGGGCTAGCTATCGTCAATAGTAAAAGACTGGAAACAGCCCAACTGTCCATTAATAGGGGATTCATAAAATAAAGTATGATACAGCCAATCATTGGGATACGAGGCGTCTGTCAAGAAGAGGCAGCTCTTGGGGCGCCTGGGTGGCTCAGTCGGTTAAGCGTCCAACGTCGGCTCAGGTCGTGATCTCACGGTCCCTGAGTTCTAGCCTCACGTCAGGTTCTGTGCTGACAGCTCAGAGCCCAGAGCCTGCTTCGGATTCTGCGTCTCCCTCTCTCTCTGCCCCTCCCCTGCTCGCACTCTGTCTCTCAAAAATAAATAAACATTAAAAAAAACTTTTTAAAAAAAGAGGAGAAAGCTCTTTGTGTAGTGTGGATATGGACTGATCTTCAAGGGTAGTGTTAGGTGGGGAAAGCAAGGCACTATGCAGAGTATACAGTATGCTGCCGCTTGTGTGGTAGAGGGACAGTTCCTGGCCATGGGTCAAGTATCTGTGGAAGGATAGCCAGGGCGGCCCCTGGAGAGACAAACTGAGTGGCTGGGGACAGGGTTGGAGGGGAAGTTTTCTCTGGATGACTTTTTGTACCTTTTGAATTCTGAACCCTTGAATACCTATTCAAAAGTTTAAAACAAAAATTTGAGGGGGCGCCTGGGTGGCTCAGTCGGTTAAGCATCCGACTCTTGATTTCAGCTCAGGTCACGATCCCAGGGTTGCGGGACTGAGCCCCACATCAGGCTCTGCACTGAGCATGGAACCTGCCTGAGAGTCATTCATTCTCATTCTCCTTCTCTCTGTCTCTCTCTCTCTCTCTCTCTGCCTCTCTCTGTCCCTCTCTCTCTCTCTCTCTCTCGGTCCCTTCCTCCCTCCGCCCTGAGTGTGCTCACTCTCTCCCTAAAATAAAAAATAAATAAAAGAAAATTAGATTAAGTTATATTAAATTAAATTAAAACTCGAATTAAACAACCACTATACCAGGGCCTAATTCGGAAGAGGTGCCAGTGTTGAAACTCAAGAAGGAATTTAGAAACAATGTGTGACAAATCTCTGTTAATTGCATTTTCCGATTCATGATCCTTTAATAACACTGAAAGACCTCAACTGTTAAATACAACGACTGCAATTCTTTAAAATAATTTTTTTTTAATTTTTTTTTGATGTTTATTTTTTGACAGAGAGAGACAGAGCATGAGCGGGGGAGGGGCAGAGAGAGAGGGAGACATAGAATCTGAAACAGGCTCCAGGCTCCGAGCTGTCAGCACAGAGCCCGACGCGAGGCTCGAACTCACAGACTGCGAGATCATGACCTGAGCCGAAGTCGGACGCTCAACCGACTGAGCCATCCAGGAGGCCCTAAAATAATTTTATATGCAACAGAAACACATCACAGTGAGAAAAACAAAGGTTTAAGATGGCTGGCAGCCTGAGGAAAACGTGCAATGTTCTGTTACACAGGAGTAGGACACGCTTTATAAATCTGACTGGGAAGTCAGAGTTAACCACACAGAACAAGCACTGAACTCTTGCTTCTAACCCTAGGGGGAGGTTCACTGGCATACGTCAGAGTGCAAGTTTTGCTAGCTCTCCATAATGGCTCAGAATTCTTATCCTTCTCATTTTGAAACTTTCTCTCTACGAGTTGGATACGTACACCTTTTCCCATGAATTATGAATAGGCTGTCCATCCCCCAGTCACCATTAAAGAAAGAAGTGTTTCGTTGGCTTTAGCACTTTATTATTTCTTTTTTGTAGCCCCGTTCCCATTTCGCACGTACCTTGGCTAAGATATAAATTGCCTCCCGAACTCCAACCAATGGAAACCGGAGAGGAATTAGCACCAGGTCACCAAGGGCAACGTTAGAGACTTTGCCAACAAACATAATGAAGCCTAACACCCGCCTCTAACTGATGGTTTTCCAGAGACTAACGCTTTCTCTTTGCTTCTGTCCATATCGCAAAATGATAAAGTGCAAAAATTCTGGGGAGAGATGATATACTAAAGCCGGTAAAAACCTCACTACAGATCGGTTGAGGAGGTCGCTTTCCCCAAATCAAAGACACACCAAGCCAAAGAACGTTAGCTCTCAGCCCTTCTCATTTGACCCAAGAGGAGAGCACGCCCAGGAGAGTTAAGGGACTTACCCGAGGTTGCACAGGGTACTGGTGGCGAATCTCTGGTCTCCAGACCCACACTTCCCTGTACAGTAACCATCTCCTCTGGGTCTCATTCCCAAAGTCCTGCCTCCGGTGTGCTCACTGTCACACGTGCCCTCATCTCTACAAAATCTCCCTGCTTTTCCAGGAGAGAAGAGCTCTCAAAAGGAGGATCCCAAATGCAAGTCCTGATGTGTGTGTTTCCTTTTCAGTTTTACAAAGAAACTGAGAGCCGATTTCACTTACTAAGTTGAGCACGCTTTCTTTTCCGGGTTATGAAAGAACAGTTACGGCTGTCGGTAGCTATTCACTAGGGCATGGGTACCCAAGGTTCATTTTATTCTTCCTCTCTGGACACCAAAATGTTCTGCCTTCTTCAAAGCCTACTTCAGATTTCCCCTTTGTGGTCTCCCCTCTATGTCCCTGATCTATACAGATCTCACTAATTTTGTCACGTGATCTTTTACTGTACTTACTGTATTCGTGGCATATCCTGACATTGGCTTTGTGTGGATTACTTCTGACGGCCCAGACTTCAAGCATAATGCCATATCGTGTTTCTGTGGGTTTTTTGTCGGTTTGGGTTTGGGGGCATCCTACATGGACCCAACCTCGGGCACTTAGCAGCTTTGCCTACGGGCGTCTACTGATAACAGTCTCCCCCATCAAGGAACATTCCTGTACCTCATAGCTGAGCGCACTTTGTCCATAAAAGACGGAAAGGATCCCAGTTAAGGGAGCAGTAAATCTATGGTGGCTGCTTGCCAGGGGTTCAGGTGAGAGAACAGAGAACGCGCGCTCCCAGCTGTCTCTCCCCACACCTCCCGCCCGCTCTCCTGCCCCTCTCCCTTGTCATCAGCCCTGGCTCCTCAGTGGCCGCCTAGGTTCCCGAAGAGCCCCAGCCTTACAGGGAGACAGTGCAGCTGGCAGCTGACGATACACGAACGGCCTTGTCCTTTTCCTCTGTACAAAGGCACAGGGATACAACCATGAATGAAAATCTGAAAGAAAATCCGATGTCTGTACACCACCTTGTGACCAGTTTGTAAACTACTCTCTCTCCCTCCCTCTGTCTCTCTCTCTCTCACACACACACACACACACACACACACACACACACACACTCACACAAAAGTCTAAACACATAAGTCCTCACACACTCTCCACTATCAGTCCAGGGAGACCGGCACCCCCCACAGTGTGATTTTTTCTTTTTTTTTCTGTTTTCCTCCCTTTCGATTGACCAGAAGGAAAAGAGAAGACTCGGAGAGAAGTGGGAATTTCCAAACCTTTGCCCACTACAGACTCAAAATGGAGATTGCAAACAGAAACCACTTTAAAGGCATAGTGTCATTTGCACCCCCCCCCCTTTTGGGGGGAAACGGGAGGCTGCGAGAAAATCAAATGGAGTTAAGTGGCCCTTGGGGATTCTTGTGCAGAAAGTGGGTTGAGGTTTGAAACGGTTAAGGATAACCTGAAGCAGACTTCCCCAGAAACAAGTGAAGTGACCCGTCTGCTTGGCTCCAGTGTACCAGCTACCGACCCCCTCTCTCCGGCTCTCGTGTTTACTCTGATTAGGGTTCTGGCTCCACCCCTGGGCCCGCTCCCTTTTATCTGGGCACAGGAACTATCTCCTTCTGCCATATTTGGTGCAGGCCTGCCAGTGGCCAGCTAAATACTAAACAGTTAAGAGCAATAAGTTCTTTTGCTCTAGTCTCGCCAGTGTTAAAACCGCTTCTTCCTTCCCATTTCATCGACTCGGCTCTCTTCCTCTTGAAATTTCCAGTACTGCCTGTTAGGATTTTTAAGGGCTGGTACATTCCTGAAGTCAGGTGTTTCACAGGCACTGTTGTGCTGTTCACTATAGGTTAAATGGTTCATTGTACAAATATTAGGCTATTTGGTCTTTACACATTTTCTAGGTTTTCCACGTACTTTGAGGTCTTACCGAAGTAAAAGACTTCACAACAGTCTATACACTGTAAAAGTTGAGTAGTGTATGTTTTAAGATTAAAAAAAATAATAAAGATGCCCTCCAGTAGCATCTTTTTAAAAATATTTTTCTTAGGGGCGCCTGGGTGGCTTAGTCAGTTGAGCGTCCAACTTCAGCTCAGGTCATGGTCTCGTGGTTCGCGAGTTCAAGCCCCGCATGGGGCTCGCTGCTGTCGGCCAAGACCCCACTTCTGATCCCCTGTCCCCCCCACCCCTGCCCCTCCCCTGCTCACGCTCTCTTGAAAATGAATACACATTTTTTTAAAGAAACACATTTTTCTTAAACTAGTTATTTCCAACCTTTGTTTTACAAGATCTCAAGATCTTCCGTTATTTCGAGATGTATGTGCAATTCTCAAAGCGAAATCCCTATTAATCCACATTAATTACTTCATTATATGAAATACCTATGTTGCTACCTACGGCACTCTCCAACGTTTTAGAGTCACAAAGTCATTCAAGGACCATTAACTGAGCACTTATTATACGCTAGGCACCGTGCTAGGGAAGGTGGAGCAAGGATGGAAACATGGTCTCCGCCCTCGAAAAACTCCGTCTAGCACAAAAACCAGATATACATAGTAATTAGGGTATCATGTGACCGTGTTAAAATGCTGGTGGATTAAAAAGCTCTAGGGGCCTAAAGAAAGTGACGGTGTGCCTTAAATAGGAGTTTGCAGTGGGAGTGGAGAGGGGGGTGAGTTCCCGGATGAACATGTGTCGAAGCACGAAAGGGACTCTTAAGATGAAGCTCTGGCACTGCGTGTGGTTAAAAAATAGCATGTATGGGGGAGTGGCAAGGGATGGTGAAAAATCCTGTAAGCCACGTTCGGGGGTGTAGACTTGATCCTGGATGCCCGTGGTTGTCAACATGTGGTACTGGACCGGCAGCAGCTTCACCCGGGATCTCGTTAACAAGGCAAATTCTTGGGTCCCAAGCTAGACCTACTGACCCAGAAGCTCTGGAGGTGGGGCCCGGTCATCTGCGCTTTCACAAGCCCTCCGGATGATTCTGACGCAGGCCGCGCTTGGAGAACCACGCTGCAGGCGATGAGAAGATGCTCTGACGGGTTTGGAGCAGAGAACTGCCTGGATAAGATCTCAAGCAGGAACACCAGTTGCCGCCGCCACCGGGGCAAGCACGGCCCCCAACTCCGGAGTAGTTACAGGAAAATACAAACGACGCTTGAATAAATGTGACATGAAGAGACGAGGGCCCAGATGAAGGCAGGAGGAATGGGGAGGAAACAGAGTTTAGAGATCTTTTACGGGTGGCCCAGATTCAATCAGGTGCCGAGGATATATCCATACAAAGGTGTGACTGAAATGGTTTTTAGATAAAAGCTGCAGCCTTGCCGGAGGTATCAACCACTCACTAGGCGTTTCCTGAAACTGTTCCACGCGGTCCCTAGCAAAAGGGGAGGTGGAGCGCAATGTTTGTGTTTCCAGGGTCAAAAACAAACGGTGCCCTGGCTTCCACACGAGTCTTCCGGTCAGCTGGGCAGTTTGACTTCTCACTGGAAGTCAGTAAACTGGCATTCATAGTAACATAAAAATCTTTTGTGAGTTTGGTTAGTGTGAATCCAATCCTTGAGACTGACTGACAATTTCTGGATGTGCTGGCAAAATTAAATTTCAAGCGCTGAAAAGCTGAAAATAGGCATCGGTTCCGGTGATCGAACCAACCAAGGCACGGACGAGGTGAGACCCTGCTAGAGCCTTCTTTTCATCCTAACTTCATCACTGATCACACAGTCCACTTAATTCAGGAAGAAGCTGGAATGAATGAAAGAATCACTTTGTACTATGCCCGGAAGGTCAAGAAAGTCGGGTGTACCTGTTATTTCTAACTTTGGAGGCAGGATTTAGCTGAGGCTAAATCTTCCATTTCCTGATCGAGAGGTGAGAGGGACAACCCACATGGCTAATTTACCTAATGAGAATTTAAGCACAATTCCTATTTCTACTAGGACTCTGGATACCTCTCATTATGTACTGTATGTTTTCCAGCTGATATCAATATCTTGGCTTATTTGACCAACTTATTTTGTCCAAGAATAGTTCCCGATCAAAAACTGCACTGTTTTATGGAAGTTGAGAGCAATCAGGCACCCTGGAGATTAAAACAAAACTTTCATACTATAGATGAGGAAACAGAGGGCCTCAAAGAGCAAATCACTTCATCTATTTATTGTAGGGCAAGCTTTTCCAGAATACTACAAGGTGGCAAAACAAGATTCAGAGCAACACGGATGGATAATCGGTTCATTTAAATTTTAGACAACATTTAAAATTCCTCTATTTTCCATCTTAAACGTTTTAAAAACAGAAAATGAAGAGTAGCAAATTACTTACTTTATTGGGCCATTAGAGGATGGGGAAGCTTTTCTTGTAGTTTCTCGTTTTCAGAAACTAGAGTTAAATGTCAAAACTTCAGGCGAAAAAAATTAAAAAATTAAAAATTGGGGAAGAAAATGTGCATGAACAATTCAAGGAGAGAAACATGCATTCTTTTATAAGCTATCTGTTCTGTTTTCTGTCTTTGCCTACAAAGGGGTAACTTTGCACTGAATGTTGTCCATTACATCCAATTACATATTACATGTAAAGGGAATCTATCACCACTACCCCTTACAGATTTGAGAAACTCCAGATTTTCCAACATCCTGGTATTTGAGTAAACCTGGTATTTTTGAGAGCTCTAGAAATGCTTCAGAAACTAGTTTGATCTTGTATGCCGTTTGGGTATGTAGACGTGAACAACTTGAAAGGCACATTTTGGCCCCGTTTCCTGTTTTCCAAACTTCCCACTGCTTTCTATCAAATATGTATGTAATCTAAAAGTTGGTGTTCACTCCCTGGTCAGTATCCTGTATATAGCATTTTACAGGCAGATTTCCAAGCACTTAAAGGAAATGTGGACACGGTTTTCATCATCAAGAATGTATTAAATTCCAGGTGTGCCCTGGCTGAAAAAGTAGACTTTTCCCCTTCTGTCTGGAATTCACATTAAGAACGCAATGCATTCCGATAGAACAGGGCTGCTTTTTAGGCAAGATCCAAAGGATCCCATTTTCCAGGTCTGCGTCCATCTCTGATTCCCCTCAGAGGTCAACAATCGGGACCGTTTTTATTATTTGCCCTCTCGCTCCCCGCTGTGAGGTCTCTTAGACTCTACTCGGGCAGAAATGCAACTTCAGTCCGGAGAGGGCAGATGTCAGTTACTTCGAAACCGCAGAACATTGATTAAGGGCTGGAGGGCAGGAGAGGGAGTATCAAACGGTCCGTTCTAGGACTTCAGCTCCACCTGACTGGGGCCCAGCCTTTCCAGCCTTCGTCCCCACACCGGCCGGCTCCATGTGAAACCGGTCATGTGAGCCTGTTTACAGCCGAGCAGCTGGTGCAACCATCAGGATCCGTGCGGAGGTCCAGGAAAGGGGACGGATGCAGGCCACGTACCCCTTCCACTACCGCCCCCCGTCACTATTCCACGAAGGCGTTCGCTCTCCCTCCCTGCCTCGCCACCCCACTTTCACCTCCCTCCGGCCATCCCGGGACGCCTCGCTCCGGCCCCATCGATTTCCTTCCAGTTGCTCGCCGGGGGGGACCGACTGGGTGGGGGGAAGGAGGAGTTAGGGCGAGGTCGGTGTCACCCCGAATGGGGAGTCAACCTCCCTCCCGCAGTCCTCCTCGAAACATCCGCCAAAGAGTTGTCCCTGGAGTCGCATCCCCGGGGCAACCGAACTCTGCCGGGCAGGCACCGGGAGGATCCCGAGCCTGCTGCCTCCGCCCGGGCACGAAAAAGGCACACACGGGCCGGCCCGACCCCGGAGCCGGGATCCGCGGGCGGCCGGGCAGCTGACAGTCAGAGAAGGGGCAGAAAGGACTCCATCTGCCCGCTCCCACCTCCCACCCGCATCCCGGCGCCGCGGAGCCCCGCCGTCAGTCGCAGAGCCAAACCCGGGGGTTGGGTACGGCTCATTCTTTGCGCGGGGTCTCGCGCCAACGTAACTTCCACGTCTTCCCGAAGTCAGAGGAAGTGGGTGACGGGACGGGGGGGGGGGGGGGGGACTCACCTCGGCAACACCGGCTCCTCGGAAAGCAGCTGCGACTGCTCCTCCGGTCCTTTGTCAGCGTCTCTAAGCTGCACTGCCTGCTGGGATACCGGAGGACTCAAATGCCACCTCTCTCCGCCCTCGAGGATGAGCTGCGGTTGGGGGTGGGTGGAAAGAGGGAGAAGAGGTGGAGCCAGGGGCGGGACCGGAGCCGGGGGCGGAGCCTCCTTACTGCCACCTGGCCTCCGAAGTTTGAGTTTCTTCCTAATCCGCGCTCCGGATTTCTTCCTGCTGCCTAGGACCTGTCCTTCCTCTTCCCTCCCCTCCCCTCCTGCCGCCCCTTGAGGAGGCCGGAGACTCTTACAGAGGGTCAGCTCATCTCTCTTTGCACTTGTCGGGCAGTCACGCTTGATTCCCTCCCCCTTCTTCCCTACACACACACACACACACACACACACACACACACACACACATCCATCCCGTGAGTACCCAAGGCTAATTGATTCTACCTCTGAGACACGTCTTATTGACCGCCTTTCTCCACTTTGTCCTCAGTGCTATGGGCTCCGTGCAGCCCCCATGACTTTTTGCTTTGGAGCTCTACAGTAGCCTCCCGGCTGGGCTCTCTCCTTCCACTCTTGCCTTGGCTCACGCCATCTCCCAGACTGCAACCAAAGGGATTTATCTTACCTAAGATGTATAGGTGACCTGTTACTTATCCGCTTAAAACCTTTCAATGTTAAAAACAAAAACAAAAACAAAAAAAACCTTTCAATGTGTCACAAGTCCCTACAATCCTTCAGCGTGGTATAGAAGGACTTCTGTAATCCTTTTCTGATGCACACAATGCTCTAACCCAATAAACTAGGCATCCCTGGAAGACAGCGGGGCCTGGGACAGCACTGCCTGCCCGAAACACTCCCCCTTGAAAGGAAGCCACACTGTACTGTCCATAGGCCCCTTGAAATATCGTTAAAGATGGAACGCTCGGAATTAAATGTTAATGATGTTCAGAAAGGATAAGTAAGGTACAGCTGCCACAAGTTCCCTACCCACAAGTATAAGGCCCAAAGAATTCCCCCCACTTGCCCCACATGTGCAATAGGCTGCCAGTAGATCTCCTTTGGGCTCAGGTTTCTGATGCCTTTGCTTCTGGATTCCCTTCTCTCTCTTTGGAATGCCTACCTCTCTTTCAAGGCCCGGCAGAAATGCCACTTCCTCCAATAAGCCTTCCAGGATCTTCCATGAGAACTATTGATTCCTGCTCCATCACCGTAGAACGTTGCTTATTCTGCTTTGCAATTCTTCCTGACTTAGGCAATCACTGGTTGTGTATTATGTCTTCCTTTCTCTCCTACCTAGACTATGAATTCCTCAGAGTGACCCACAGCTGCCGGCACAAAGCCTAATCCAGAAAAGACATCAGTACAGTTGGATGAAATGATATCCTTCGACTCCACTGTATCTGAAGCCCAAAGTAGGCCCAGAAGGGAGCCTAGGCAAGGCTTCCCTAGGACGTCTTCATCTTGACCCAGCCACATGTCATTCTGCAAAAACAAACTGGTTAGACAGCAGAGCATTGCAATTGCAAAAGGCCCAAAGCTTGTACTTCCCTTGCAGGTCAGACTGGTTTGTGGTATAATATGTGGTTGTGGAAAATGTAACTGGTACAGTTCACATGAGAATTCAGTGTAGACAAATTTCATGGTGACATAGAAAATAACAGTTTCCAGATGTAGAAATCTCTCCCCCTTTGGGAGGCTTTGGATTCCTATTTGCTTCAGGCTACCCTTGGGCTCTATATCCCTTCGGACTTTGAATACCGTGTTATAAAATATGCTTTTGCAAAGTTAGGCATCTGGCTTTGTGTTGTTCTTGCATCACTTAATGCGTATTTGTTTTTGCTCCAATTATATTACAAGCTACACTTTGGCGGGTTTCCTCATCCCTAAAATGGGGACAAGAATCCCTGGCCTACCCAGTTTACTAGGCTCTTAGGAGGTTCTAATGTGGTAATATTTATAGCAGGTGTGATAATGTAACTATAGGATGCTCTTCAAATGTAAGTTCTGTTTTATTATTAAAAACCTTTACACTCTACTACTTAGGTAGGTGTGTTTGAGATCCCACGTTAGGAATCAAAGCCTTCATTGCAAATTCCTGAGGATAATGCTTTACTTCATGGTTTCCACAATTTGCCTGAAGGGAAGATTCATCACCTGGAGCCCTTGTTAAAAACATTCCCAGAACCTACCCCAGATCTACTCAATAAAAATCCCCGGGTAAGATTCTGCTCCAACAATTCTAACGCGGGGTTTTTTTCAACACCACCAAAGCAATTCTCTGACACCGGCTGGGTGTCCTACAGTTCATCTCAATTCTGACACTATTGTGAAAATCATTAAAGGGAAACCTCACTTAGATGGAGGCGGGAGGTTTGGCAGGGGCAGCTCTCGCACCCTACCACTGTTGGTCAATTGTGGATCCAACGTGAAGAGGTGGACCTTGCACTGTGGATACTGCTTTTCTATCTATTCGGGCCAGAGGAAGGAAGGCTTCCTCCTCCCCCGGCAACAGCCCAGCCAATGAGAGACTGTTACAACACAGCCAATGAAAAGCCACTGTACTTGGAACTCCTAGTTTACTCCAATGGGCTTCTTCTTTACAACCGCCCTCCCAACTGCCCCGCCCCCCCCCCCCCCCCCCCCGCCTCTATAAAAGAGCCTTCATTGGCTTTGTTCCCTAGACTTGCTTGCTGATGGTTTTTGTTTTGGCTTGCTTGTCCCAGGTTGCAATTCTCTGCTGTTCCTAAATAAGCCCACTTTTTGTTAGCAAAATAATGGGTATTTTTATTTACTAAGGGTAACACTCCACCTGGGGACAGCGGCAGATCCCACAGGGTAAGGGCTCGGTCCCACAAGACTGCCCTCCACTTCAGATGCCAGTGGCAAGTCCAGGTTGTTACCTATACTTCTTACTAACTGGCAATAAATCAGAGGTTCCTGGGACCCCCTCCTTGGGTTCAGTTGATTCGCTGGAGCAGCTCGCAGGACTCAGGAAGCCAGTTTACTAGATTACCAGTGTCTTACAGAGGCTATGAGAGGATACTTAAGGTGAGGTCCTGCACAAAGTAGCATCTGTACCTGTGGAGTTTGGGGCCCAGCATGGTGACATGTGGAAGTGTTCCAGTTCACCAACCTGGATGCCCTCAGAACACTGTCCTTGTGGGGGTTTGTGGAGAATTCATTACACAGGCATGGTTGATTAAATCATTGGCTCGCTGGCCATTGGTGATTGATTCAACCTCCAGCCCCTCTCCCATCCGGAGAGGTCAGCAGGGTGGGACTGAAAGGGTCAACCTTCCAGTCACGTGGTTGGTTCCCCTGTCCTTAGTGCTTTCCAAAAATTACCTCATTAACACAAGCTCATGGGTGGTTGAAGGGGGGTTGTTATAAGTATCAAGACACCTTCATCACTCTCATCACCTAGGAAATTCCGAGTTTTAGGAGCTTTGTGCCAGAATTGGGGAGGTAGACCAAAAATATATTTCTTATTATAACTCGCAATATTACACCAGGAGAAAAACAAGGTCAACAGTACCGTCAGGAGTGACGCCAGGTGACTGGTTTATCCCCAGGCAGGTCTGGGAGACACAGCATTTACCAGTTGTTCACCTATCAGAATGAATTAGTTTAGGACTCTTTCTGGGACAGGTCTTTTCAGGCAGGGAGAAATCACAACTGGAGAAGAACTTTGGAGGAGGCTCCAGAAGGACAGATTTCAGCCTGCGTCACAATTGTGCCTGCAATTTAGTATCGGCAAAACTTTCCCCTTGAAGTTCCTTGTCCTTGCCTGGAGCTCTAAGAAGCTGGCTTGAGGTCATATAGCTTGCAGCTCTTAAGACAACACTTAAGACAAAATGTTAAGCCTTTCATTTGGAGGCCTTTGTTGCCTCAGTCCAATTGGTGGTTTCCCAGAATTTTCTCAGCGCCACGGTGGTTTTGTGAACAACACTCCCTTTAGATCCCTCTCTTCAGACTTCCTTCCCCCCAGCTCCTGAGCTGAGCTCTTTCACGGCAGTTAAACACTGTTATTGTCATTGTTTTCCTGTTTGTCTCTGAGGTGAAGAGGGCTGGATTTGGTCTTGTCCATCCTTGCATCCAAAGGACGTGGCATTGTGCCTGATGTATTGTAACTACTTATGTTGGGCTGATCTGTGAAATTGCTTACTGTCTGCTTCACCTACTTGACTGGGAGCTCATTGAGGGCAGCCACAAGTCAACTCTGTATCCTCACATCCTCGCCTCATGCCACACAGAGTCATCGGTCAGCAACTGCCTGTTCAAGAGCGAATGGTCTCCCTTTTGGGAGAGCCGAGGGTAACTAATTCGGGAGAGAGGCAGTCTGCTTGCTAGGCATCGGCACTGGCAATCTTGGGATTAGGACTCGGGGGAAACTGATTGCTCATAGCCTTTTGAGGTCAGTTTGAGAAAGGCCTTCTGAAAGGGGTGGGGAATACTGCTTGGCTCTCCCATTACCTTGAGACAGGGGCTGGGGCTGGAAGATGTCGCTAAAACAGTGTCGAACATCAACAAGGCTTCAACTGCATTCTTACCTGCTGACAGTCCAGACACATGGCAAATCCAGGCATACAAAGGCATTAAAGGCCATGCCTTTACTTCTAGACTGTTCAGACATAGTGTGTTGCTATTCCTTTTGGAAGCCTTTGCCCAGAGCTCCTCTCCTGTTCATTCTTGCCATAACTCATTTTGGAAAAAAAAAAAAATAGGAATCCTAATAGCAGGCATTTGGTGGCAGAGAAGAGAGACAGTTTGAATCACCTAGAGTACTTTTTGCAAAGGAAGGAACTGAGTTCCATTGTCCCGCTAATTAGCTGTATGAGTTTCTTTAGCTGTATAAATCCCTTTCTTTATCCTGGGCCTCGAAATTTACCCGTCTGTACAATGAGGTTGTTGGACTACAACGAGTCTGTGGCAGGCCTGGACAGAAATATCCGTTCGAGGTCCTGGAAATAGACTCTCTCCTGCCCTGATCCCTCACCCAAACATATAGAATCAAGCACAGAAACATGGTTCTGTATTTCCCATCCCCTTCACCCAATGACCCTTATTATAAAAATTACGAAGTTACCAATTAGTCAAGAACATTTACTGAATTGCCTGCTCGATGTCAACACTGCGTGTGAATGATTTTGTTTTTTATTCTTGAAATGGTGGGGGCATTTTTCATGCTCCAGGAGCTTGTCGTGGCCTCGGTGACATCAAGAGGAGCCTGTGACTTAGTGAGCCTGTGGGATGATTTTTACCTTCTGTTGTGGCAACCAGGGCACCTGTACTCTTTGCACCTGTCAGGTTACAACACTGTTACACAAGGCTCTCTGTTTACCACACTAGAGAAAATTGACCAAGACAAGGAGATGGTCTTAGGCATAGTGTTCAGGGGAAAGATGCAAAGTTCAGGAGTTCCTTTTGACTGTAGACGACGACTGTGGAATGACGCGTGTGAGGTGGTGTGGTTTACAGGAAGAAGCGTGGAGTCATGAGCTATGGAAACTGGGGTAAGTCTTAACTTCCCTGGGCTCAATTCCTTCATTTGTAAAACTTTCATTCAGATGGCCTGAAGAGAGGAAATAATGCATGCTTATAAAGAGACTACAACATCGAAGGCCTTTAGGACATGTTAGTTATTATTATGGAGAATCTGAGAGATGATGAAGGAAGAAATAAAAACCACGGGCTACCGACACTGGTCAAGTCGACAACAAAAACTCAAGGGGGGTCCATACTATCTAATGGTGGGATAGCCCAGACACTGGCTTAGGTTACCCCTGATTCCAGCTTATATCTCAGGACTCTCCCGGGGGATCTCCATGCTTTTACATCCTCCATACATCAGCGCCTCTGTGCTCCCTGACATTTGTATGTGCCATTTTGTTTCTTCTAGAATCAAGCACAGAAACATGGTTCCCACAGCAACCCCAGATGGGTCTCACCACTTCCCACATGAAATCCTGACACACTCAGCATTTTCCAAATTCGGTAACTTTGCTGAAAATTTTAAGGGTTGTCGGGAAGATCCCACATGGTACGAAGTAGCTTCCTGCTCTCCTGCTATCTTCACCTTTTCACTCTGCCCCTTTCCAAAGCCTGCACTCCTTGTGACCCAACGCTTCATGCTTAACTCCTTGGCTTCTCTCATCAATGGCAGGCCAATCTGGGGCTTTTCTATCTAGTAAGCTGGCAGGTACTCCATAACATATATTTATATATATTTTTTAAGCTGCACTTAGACTTTGGGGACACCCTGTTGAAGGAACATGCCAAAAGGCAGCACCTAAAATTTCATCAGGGCTCCCAGATGTTTAACTTGTCACACCCACCTGCTCCTCTGCTCACTTCATGGGCAAACTTGGAAGGCAGACTGCACTAATATACCTGAAAACAATGTTTCTAAGGTAAGCACGCATGCCACAGCACATCTGGGAACATTTCATCACACACGCACAGATGAGTTTAACGACTGGGATGAGTAAACCATGGCAAGGAGATCCTGCAAAACACATACTTAAGACGTAGCTTGTATGTAATTATACTTCACTCCAGACCATGGGATTTCGTACTTCAAAAGTGACAGCCCTGTAATCCAGTTTTAAGTATTTTTCCAAATGTCCACTACAGGAGGCAGGCACACTATGCCACAGTGCCGTGGTTAAGAGCATTGACAAGAAGCATTCAGATCTGGGTGAAAACCTCATCTCTGGCCCTTGCCGAGCTGTGTGTGACCTTGGGCAAGTTTGCCTCTTATAGCCTCAGTTTTCTTATCTGTAAAATGGGAGTGATTATATAACTGTTGAGGTTCTCTATATAACACCATGAAAGTCATTTTTAATGTTGGCATTGGGAGTAAAATCAAAGTTTAGATATATATTTGGATGAGTAACGTTACTAAATAAATGAACTCCAACATTGAAAACACCCACAGTCCATGTTTAAGAAGCCAATTCTGGTTTGTGGGCAGCTGGGTGGCTCAGTCAGTTAAGTGTCCGACTTCAGCTCAGGTCATGATCTCATGGTTCATGAGTTTGAGCCCGGCATTGGGCTCTGTCCTGTCATCGCAGGGCCTGCTTCGGATCCTTTGTTTCCCTCTCTCTCTGCCCTCTTCTCAACTCTCATATGTTCTCTCTCTCTCTCAAAAATAAATGAACATTTAAAAAAAAAAAAATGAAGCCAATTCTGGCTTAATCTGGTTACGCATACCCAAATAAGCACCTAGTCTTTGAAGCAAAACCTCCAAATAAAACTATATTTAACCCATAAAAACAAAATTACAAATGATTATGTCATCAAAATACACTTTGGCCAGTGGTATTCAAGCTTCCGGAACTGTATATTCTTGGCAGTGATGGAGAGCCCATGATTGCCTGTCTGTTTGTGATTGCAAAGGACCAAGGAGTTTTGGGTTCTTTGCTACTCATCTGTGGCCACATTAGCAAGCCTCTGAAAATAAGCAAGAAAACACTGCTATGGTAATTTACTCATCAGGAACTCAAACCACTTCCTTGCCTTTAGTCATCTACCAGTGCAGCAGCATTTTAGGTAACATTGACCACTATGGAAGTAATTAGTTGTGGTCATATTACCTTAAAGCATCATGACAAACCAAGTGACTTTATTCAGGCTAAATCTGTAGAGATGATTTAGATATACGTAACAAATCCTTTTTGTCTGTTTGTTTGGTAGGTTGGAGCACTATCTTAAAATATTTAAACCGAGGACAATCCTGGATCTTTTTGGTCCCACTGAGGACAATAGTCTCATAGTCTGTCTTAAAACAATTTATAGCACTTAATGGTGATTTGTTGTAACTGAATAAGTGCTCTGGCAGAAGCCCCTACAATTTTAAATAACTTGAATGAGATTGTTAGAAACAGGACAAGTTCATTTCAAAGCTGGAAACATTTCCATCTTTTAAGAGGTATGAATTTGCATACTTCTCTGAGGCAGATATTCCTTTGTTCTGAAAAAACAAATGAAGTGTCCTTCAGTCTAACAAAATACAAGCCTGTCAGCTCCCATCCATCCCACTCCATCCCACCCCAAAATCCTCAGGCCTTGGTAACCTCATGGCCTCTTTCTCCAAATCTAGGCTGAATTCTGGAGGTCTGTCTCATTAACCTTAAAAAATAAACTGCCAGTTATTTTACCAGCAAAAAAAAAAAAAAAAATGTGTTTATTCAGGAATAGCAGAGAATTGCAATCTGGGACAAGGAAGCTGCAGCAAAACCATAGGCAAGTCCGGAGAACAGAGCTTAGGAAGGCTCTTTTATAGAGTAAAGGGGGCAGTTGGAAGGGCGGTTGTAAACAAGAAGTCCATTGGAGTAAACTGGGAGTTGGAAGTATAGTGGCTTCTCATTGGTTGAGCTGTGACTGCCTCTCATTGGTTGGGCTGTTGCCGGGGTGTAAGGGGAAGAGGAAGACTTCCTTCCTCCCGCTGGGGTAGTAAAGCAGCAGCCATGTGCAAGGTCCTTCTCTTCCTGTTGAGCCTGTAATTGAGAGGAATGGTAGGGCGTGAGAGCCCCCCACCCCCACCCGGTCCAACCTCCTGACCCTAGTTTAGTGAGGTTTCCCTTTATTAATTTTTATAGTCTGGTCCTCCCGGAGGCTGTCAGGGCTAAATCTAGGGTAGTTACAGACTTATTTTCAGAGGTGTTTTCCCAAATCTAAGTCTCTCTAGTCATATATTCCCTCTCCCCCATCTCCCAAGTATACTCCTCAACATAATACTGTTTCTTCTCTTGTTACCCAAAGTTCTACTCTTCTTTCAGCAACCAAAAACTTCCATCATGCCTATTCTGGAATGGCCGCTACATAACTATCACTCTTTATATTCTCAACACCTTTTCTGAACAATTTTTTCCACCTCCTTACCTTTTTTTTTAAATTTTTTCATGTTTATTTATTTTTGAGAGAGAGACAGAGCATGAGCATGGTGGGGGGGGGGGGTGGGCAGAGAGAAGGAGAGACCCAGAATCTGAAGCAGTCTCCAGGCTCTGAGCTGTTGGCACAGAGCCCAACGCGGGGCTCGAACTCACAAACCGTGAGATCATGACCTGAGCCCAAGTCGGAGGCTCAACCGACTGAGCCACCCAGGCGCCCCACCACCCCCTTACCTTAATGGAAACCTGATTTCCCTCTGAGGACACCATTTCCCTTGCAGCCTTCACAACACAACATATTCCATAGGCTGGGAGGTGGGGTTAGTGTCCTCCACATTGGGGAACACCGCTGTCAAACATTGCTCCCTCCTTTGAAGTCCATTCTGTTCAGCTGTGCTAATGCCTCCTCATCTTGGTCCCTGTTACTGACTTAACTTCTGGCCACTCTTCTATATCCACTGGAGGCTTTAACGACTGGCTCTTAGTCTTCCTTACTACTGTAAGCCCTGCCGCCATTTTCCTGGGGGCCTCCAATGTCCACATGGCCAACCCCCCCATTACCTTTGATCTCCTTGTTTCCAAAGACCCCTCTCCTCCACTCAGCCACCCACTCCAACAGTTATGCTCTAGATTACTCTTGTAAGCAGCAGAAATATATCTTAATTCAAACATCTCATTAGGCCATTGTCCCCTTAATTATCCCACACCACCTGTTTTGTTTGGTTTTGTTTCACAATGAAGGGACGTTTGAGTGGCTGTTGTTAGAAAGAAACAAAAGCCCAAAGGTCCCAAATGAAGTGACTTATGTTAAGCTCCACCAGGCCTTAACACCTAATTACAGTTTCAACCTCTCCCGGGAGTGGAGTTTTAAACCAATCAGTCTGGAATGTCCTGATCAGCACTAGTGAGGTAATCTGCACGATAAAAGTGACTTTGCTTGGAATAAATCTTTTCTTCTTTTGCTAATAACTTCCTTGTCCCACCCATTTCTGCCTATAAAAGCCTTCCATTTTGTATTACTACCCGGAGCATGCTTCTGTTTGCTAGAAGGATGCTGCCTGATTCATGAAATCGCTGAGTAAAGCCAATTACATCCTTGAGTTTACTCAGTTGAATTTTTGTTGTTTAACACTATCAACACGATCCTGTTCCTTCTTCCATGTTAACAGAACCCACTGTTTTCCACTATCCACTTCTCAGGGAATGTGACTCATCAGTTTGGGGGTAAACCTTGATGAATCCAAAAGAATGATTTTCAAATTGTTGTCCCCAGGAGGTCCCTTTCCAAAGTCCCACAAGGTCGAAACTATTTGCATAATAGTAGTCTTTTTTTGTTCCTGTGTGGACATTTTTAAAAACATGTTTTTAATGTTTATTTATTTTTGAGAGAGAGAGAGAGAGAGAGAGAGAGAGAGAGAGAGCATGAGCAGGGGAGGGGCAGAGAGAGAGGGAGACACAGAATCCAAAGCAGGCTCCAGGCTCTGAGCTGTCAGCACAGAGCCCGATGCGGGGCTCGAACCCACGGACCGTGAGATCATGACCTGAGCCGAAGTCGGACGCTCAACCACCGACTGAGCGGCTCAACCACTGACTGAGCCACCCAGGCGCCCCCAAAATATAATCTTTTAAAAATAGAAAGTATGATGGTAGTCTCAAAAAAACAGAACTGGCTCAGTGGAGTTGCAAACTCCACTGGCTGCTTTCTTCATGTAACTTGACTTTCACCTGAAAGAATGACAAGCTGTGGTCATTTGGACTTGAGTATTTGTCAGATACTTTTTTGCATAAATTAATAGTGTGCGTCTGGTACTTTCAGAGAACAGTCTTTGTTCTGAACTGCTATCGACTGTGACAAATGCCCCTGAGATATCAAAGATCAGAATCAAACAATTCCCAGTAGATGTAGGAACATGGAGGTCCTGCCATCTTTCTTGAAAAATTTTGGTGAATGGTAGGGGTGGAATACAGGTTAAGGTAGGCTGAGAAGCGAATGAAAAAGAAAAAGGAAGCAGTGAGAATAGACAGCTCTTGGGAGAAGTTTAACAATGAAGAGGGATGCCTGGGTGGCTCAGTCGGTTAAGCATCCACCTCTTAATTTCGGTTCAGGTTATGATTTCACAATTTGTGGGTTCGAGCACAGATCCTGCTTGGGATTCTTTGTCTCTCTCTCTCTGCCCTTCCCCTCATCTCTCTGTCTCTCTCTCTCTCAAAAATAAATAAATAAACATTTTAAAAAAAACAATGAAGGGGAAAACATAGAATAATAGCTGGAGGGGGAAGTAGGGTCAAGGAAAATTGTTCTAGACACGTGAAAGGCGTGAGCATGTATAAATAATGATGGCATGGAGAAAATTAAGAGGTATTGACTGAAGATACAGAAGAGAGAGGGAGTAGTGGGCAAGATTCAGGAGAAGAGGTTGGGATCTGGGACTCAGTTGATGATGGAGGTGGTGTGTTTGTGTGTTGGTTGAGCAGGGGTAGTAGGAGTTTTGAAGAAGGTGGAGAAAGTGTGAAGTTGTCATTGCTGAAATTGGGAAAGCAAGTAGAATAGAGAAATAGAGTAGTCTTGCCAGGCATGGTGGATCTCATCCATTCCCATTGCCTCTACCATTTCTATGTTGCTGGTTCCCAGACCTATGCCTCCAGTCCATGCATTTCTTCTGACCTCCGGGCCCACGTATCTTCTTTTTTTTTAAGTTGTGTTTATTTGTAGTCTCTACACACAACGTGGGGCTTGAACTCACAACCCTGAGACCAAGTCACATGCTCTTCTGACTGAGCAAGCCAGGCACCCCCAGACCCACATATCTAATTGACCATCGGATATCTCCACTTGGGATATCCAAATACAGGCGTTTTACTCACCACATCCAAAATCAAACTCATGATCCTCTCTCCCAAACCAGGTCTTCTTTCAGTGTTCCTGATCCCAGTGAATGACACCATCATCCAGATGGTTATGGAAGACATGATCCTAGGAATCATCCTTGTTTAGTCCATTTTCCTCACCCTCCACATTCAATCAATCACCAAATCCTATTAGTTCAATTTTGTTAACATATCTTAAATCTATTCACATCATCCCATCCCCTACTACCACCCTGATTCAGGGCGGTATGACCCTGAATCTGGGCTATTGCCATATTCTCCCACCTGCCTCCCCAAGTCTTCATTCTATTTTCTATGAGCAGAGTGATCTTTTTCAACAAACAAATATCATGTCACACTGCCGTGTAAACCCCTTCAATAGCTTCCCATTTTCCTCCAGGATAAAAAACAAAACTTGTAACTCTCCTTTACTTCCGTCCCCCCTCCACCTTCTGTTACACAGCTCATATTCCCAATCTCTCATCCTGCTGCCCTGCTTTTTCCCCCCATCGTGGTTATCACTTTCCAACGGTCCGTGTACTTTATTATGACTGTTGTTTATTCTGTCTCCCACCTGTAGAATGAGACCCCCTCTAGGAGACCCTGCATCTTTGTTGGGTACACAGCTTTATCCCTGTTACGATCCGAAGTGTGCCCTGCCTAAAATTCGTATGTTGAAATCCTGACCCCCAGTACCAGAGAACGTGACCGTACTGGAGAGAGGGCCTTTAAAGAGGTAACTAAGGTAAAATGAGGTCACATTTGTGGGCCCTAATCCAACATGACTAGTACCCTCACAAGAAGAGGAAATTAAGACACAGATGTGTACAGAGGAACACCACGTGAGGACACAGGGAAGAGACCGCTCTCTCCAAGCCAAGGAGAGAGGCCTGAGAAGCAACTAACCCTGCTGACGCCCCGACATCCAACTTCTCCCTCCAGAAACCTGAGAAATTAAATTTCTGCGATCTAAGCCCCCCAGCCTCAGGTGCTTTGTTATGGCAGCCCTAGAAAACTGAAACAGTCCCTAACAGAAGAGCTCCCGGCGCATAGGAAGCACTCGGCAAACATTCGCTAAAAGAAGAGATGAATGTGCCACCTTCCGCGACCCAGCCCCTGCTGCCCTCACTCACCTCATCTCCTGCCACTTTCCCCCTGGATCTCTCAACTCCTGCCGCCTTCCGCGACCCAGCCCCTGCTGCCCTCACTCACCTCATCTCCTGCCACTTTCCCCCTGGATCTCTCAACTCCTTCCAGACGGAACTTTTCTGAACTCCTCAGATGTGTCAATCCCCGGTCCCTCACCCAGAAACTTCGCGTGTCCTTCCCTCTGCCTGGAGTGCTCTCTTCCCACGTCACCCTATGCTACACATCAGCACCATGACTTCCCACTATGCATCCTTCGGGGGTCAAAGTCAATTTAAAAACAATGTTCTCCAAATAGATCCATTAAAGTATAATGGGTGTGCAATACACCGCACTTACTTCAAGTGTACAGTTTGACACGTTTTGACATTTGTACACAACCATGAAACCATCCGCACAATCAAGACAATGAACGTATATGTATCCGCCCCAAAATTTCTTCATGACCTTGTTTAGTCCCTGCTTCCCTGCTTCCCCCACTCTCCAATCAACCACTCATCTGCTTTTTGTCACTGTAGATTAGTTTGCATTTTAGAAAAATGACTCGGGGGCACCGAGCCCTTCATTGGGCTCCATGTTGAGCATGGAGCCTGCTTAAGTTTCTCTCTCTCTCTCTCTCTCTCTCTCTCTCTCTCTCTCTCTCTCTGTCCCCCTCTGCCCCCTCCCCTGCTCACTCTCTCTTTCTCTAAAAGAAAAGAAAAAGAAAAATGACTTTATTGAAACTAATATGACACTACGTGAACTCGACTGGAATGAAAATTTTTCTAAATGATTTTAAGGAGATGTAATTGACATACAAAATACTGTACATATTTAATATACATAGTTTGCCTTTTTTAGAGACTTACATAAACGGGATCATG
Organism: Panthera onca; assembly: GCF_046562875.1. Lineage (NCBI taxonomy): Eukaryota > Metazoa > Chordata > Mammalia > Carnivora > Felidae > Panthera > Panthera onca. Next base: position 17,935,164 of record NC_138357.1, on the reverse strand, counting down.
CAGTGTGTTGTTTTTATTTTGCTCTGGCTTCTTTGACAGCATAATTATTTTGAGACTCACCTGTGTTGTTGTGTGTATCAATAGTTCATTCCGTTTTATTGCCGAGTAGTATTTCATCGTATGTACTTACCACAGCTTGTTTATCCATTCACCAGTTGGTGGACATTTCTGCTGTTTATAGTTTGAAGCTAGTTTGAAGCTGCTGTTTCTAGTTTGAAGCTGCCATGAACACTTGTGTACAATTAGCTTTAATCCTATTACTTTCTTGGAAATGTGTTCTATCTCCCAGATTAACTGCGGCCCTCCTGTTCTACTCTCATTTATTCATGTCTTCCCTTTCTGTAAATGTGTGTTTGCTTACGAGGACTATGTTGGTTTGGGCGAATGACTTGGAGAAATCGCTCATGAGATAAATCACCACGGTGAGACCAGAAGGATTCGTTTTTCTCCCGAGCGAGATGGGGATAAGAGGAAGCAGAGAACAAAATCTTTGGATCCGTCTGTTATAATTTGACAAACACCCAGTATTTGGACAGTTTCAAGTGCATTGGCCTTTTTGTTTGAGAGATTGGTAAAAGACAATAAGATCAATTTTAACTACATTTTTTTAACTTTTTTTTGACAGAGAGAGAGAGAGCATAAGTGGGGAAGGAGCAGAAAGAGAGAGAGGGAGAGAGAGAGAATCCCAAGCAGGCTCTGGTGCCATCAGCACAGAGCCCAACACGGGGCTCAAACTCACAAACCATGAGATCATGACCTGAGCAGACATCAAGAGTCAGACGTTTAACCGACTGAGCCACCCGGGCACCCCTAACTATACTTTTTTTTAAACAAAGAAAGTGTCTAATGCTGTGCATTTTGCTTGCTGTGGGGTCCTACCCTTTACACAATCTTCCTACATCCTTTATCCAAATATCCACCAGCGAAGGGCTCCTACCCACCCTCTTCTCCCTGCGTTCCCCCCACTAACATGGACAAACCTCACCTCCTCTCAGAACGCCCTCTTCTCTTCCGTGACTGGCTGGATTTGATCCAACAGCTCTGGACCTAGTGACCCAATGGAGGTGAGAGACCCACCCAGCAGCCTGGCTCGAGTTCCAGGCATACAGAGCCCTGTTTCCGATCCTGCTGGTCCTAAAAATATACCGACCATTGGCAGGTGGCTAGGCTATTTTCAACCTTGGGGGCCTCAGGAATCAAGGGATTCATGCCAGACCAGGAAGCAAAAAAGCAAGCCCTTATCGGTGGGCTTCAGATAAAAACAGCTGTCTTGTGGCATGGCCTCAGCTGAGTCTCGACTGTCCGTTTACTGGCATTGCTAGTTGTTTCCCTTTTTAGGCTCAATCATATTTTCCGTTCCCTCTCTAAGCGTGAACCTGGGACAGTGAATGCAGATATCGGGAGGGGAGAGTGGGAGGCCAGAGAAATATTTTGTTTTTCAACTTGCCCAACTCCGTGGAGTGCTCAAGTTACAGAGGAGCTCCGAAATAAGTTAGAGCTGCTCAGAAGTGTCTCTACAGTCTCAGGCTTCAACATCATGCATGTCTAGAAAGTGGGTCATGGTGTCTGTTTCTGCTGGCAAAATTAAAGGACTATTATTATCATCTCCATTTTATGGAGGAGGAACCCTGAGGAACAGAGAGGTTAAATAACTTGTCTGAGTCAAAGGAAGCAGCTAGAAAGTGGCAACGCCAGTGCCAGGGTACAAACTCAGATCTGGTGGACTCCAAAACTTATGCTCTTGATCACTAGTGTTTCTAAACCTGTGGTCCTCAACTTGTCTCCCAGAATTGTATTAAGTGGGTGGCCACCTCATAAACAAGTACAGTTGACCCTTGAACAACACAGGTTTGAACAACACGGGTCCACTTATACACAGATTTTTTTTTTTTAACGTTTTATTTAGTTTTGAGACAGAGAGAGACAGAGCATGAACGGGGGAGGGGCAGAGAGAGAGGGAGACACAGAATCGGAAGCAGGCTCCAGGCTCCGAGCCATCAGCCCAGAGCCCGACGCGGGGCTCGAACTCAACAGACCGCGAGATCTGAGCTGAAGTGACCTGAGCTGAAGTCGGACGCTCAACCGACTGAGCCACCCAGGCGCCCCTTTTTATAAATATACTGTGCAGTACTGGAAATGGATTTTCTCTTATGACTTTCTTAATAACATTTTCTTTTTGTTGTTGTTGTTTTCATTTAAACTTTACTTAGCCAACATACAGTGCAATGTTCGTTTCAGGAGGAGAATTCAGTGATTCATCACTTACATACAACACCCGGTGCTCATCACAAGCGCCCTCCTTAGTACCCATCACTCATCTAGCCCATCCCCCACCCACCTGCCTCCATCAACTCTGTTTGTTCTCTATCGTTCAGAGTCTCTTGAGGTTTGTTTCCCTCTCTCCTTCCCCCCTCCCTTATATGCATCTGTTTTGTGTCCTAAATTCCACATATGACTGAAATCATATAGTATTCATCTTTGTTTGACTTATCTTGCTTAGCATAATACCTTCTAGCTCCATCTATGTGCTTGCAAATGGCAAGAGTTCATTCTTTTTGATGGCTGAGTAATATTCCATTGTGTATACAATATATACACGATAATATATAATATATATACCACAACTTCCTTATCCATTCATCTGTCAATAGACATTTGGGCTCTCTCCATAGTTTGATAATGTGGTTATAAACATCAGGGTGCATATATCCCTTCAAATCAGCATTTTTGTATCCTTTGGGTAAATACCTAATGGCGCAATTGCTGGGTCGTAGGGTAGTTCTATTTTCAGTTTTTTGAGGAACCTCCATACTGTTCTCCAGAGTGGCTGCACCAGTTTGCATTCCCACCAACAGTGCAAGAGGGTTCCCCTTTCTCTGCATCCTGGCTAATACCTGTTGCTCCTTGTGTTGTTAATTTTAACCATTCTGACAGGTGTGAGGTGGTATCTCCTTGTGATTTTGATTTGTATTTCCCTGATGAGCATCTTTTCTTGTGTCTATTAGCCATCTGTATGTCTTCTTTGGAGAAATGTCTATTCATGTCTGTTGCCCAATTCTTTTTTTTTTTATTAATTTTATTTTTTTTAATTTACATCCAAATTAGCATATATGTTGTCCATTTCTTAACTCGCTTATTTGTTTTTTGGGTGTTGAGTTTGATAAGTTCTTTATGGATTTTGGATCCTAACCCTTTATCAGATATGTCATTTGCAAGTATCTTCTCCCATTCCATAGGTTGCCTTTTAGTTTTGTTGATTGTTTCCTTTGCCGTGCAGAAGCTTTTTATCTTGATGAGGTCCCAATAGTTCATGTTTGCTTTTGTTTCCCTTGCCTCCAGTGACATATCTAGCAAGAAGTTGCTCCTGCTGAGGTCAAAGAGGTTGCTGCCTGTGGTCTCCTCCAGGACTGTAATGGTTTCCTGTCTCACATTCAGATCTTTGATTCATTTTGAATTTATTTTAGTGAATGGTGTAAGAAAGTGGTCCAGTTTCATTCTTCTGTATGTCACCATCCAGTTTTCCCAACACTATTTGTTGAAAAGACTATCTTTTTTCCATTGGATATTCTTTCCTGCTTTGTCAAAGATTAGTGGACCATATAGTTGTGGGTTCATTTTTGGGTTTTCTATTCTGTTCCATTGGATCTGAGTGTCTGTTTTTGTGCCAGTACTATACCGTCTTGATGACTACGGCTTTGTAATATATCTTGAATTCTGGAATCGTGATGCCTCCAGTTTTGTTTTTCTTTTTCAGGATTGCTATTTGGGGTCTTTTGTGGTTCCATACAGATTTTGAGATTGTTCTAGCTCAGTAACATTTTCTTTTCTCTAGCTAACTTTATTGTAAGAATACAGTATGTGATACATAGAACATACAGAATATGTGTTAATCAACAGTTCCCATTATCAGTAAGGCGTCCTGTCAATAGTAGGCTATTAGCAGTTAAATTTGGGGGAGTCAAAAGTTACATGTGGATTTTTGACTGTGCAGGAATCAGTGCCCCTAACCCCTGCGTTGTTCAAGGGTCAACTGTACTGTCATGCAATTTCAGCCTCATAATTTGCATTTCTATCTACAGTCATAATAATACAAAGAGTACTGTCTTAATTATTTTGGATCCAAGAGAAAATAACAGATCTAAAGTGTAAATGATGTATTTGCTCCAAACAAAGGCAGATAATATCATAGTTAATTCAGAGGCAGTGTTTTAATAATGCACATACCAATATACACTTGGGGAAAGTGATGTAGTTTCAGCAAAACACCATCATCCATCAAGTTAATGTTAGTGACTTTGAATTTTATTGATTTTATGGTTTTGTTTGCATTTAATATGCAAAATCCTTCTGGTTTTAAAGTTGTTTAACTATTGTAAGCATAAGGAGTATGTCTCATTTTACGTTAGCGTATATTTAAGTAATATTATAATAAAAAATCAACACCAAGGGTCCGAAGCATTTTTTTTTTCCCAATAGAAAGCATCCACACACTGCTCATATTTGAGAAGCTGCCGTACAGGGTGTTAAAGACTGTAAAGAGTTGCATGAGTGTCCAGGGATCCCTGCGATTGGAATTTTGTTTTTGTTGCTGTCATTACCTTGGAGATATCTCAAGGGTGCAAGGTGACCCTGGCCTCTTCAACCACTGGTACTTGTATGCAATGCAGCTGTGGGTCTTTGGCATTCCTCAACTCACGAGTCTAGTTACCATATCTTAGTAATTTGCGTTTTCTGCCACTGGTAGTAGACTGTACTATTTTCTCACTTATTTATCCAAATAAAAATGACGCGGGGACGCCTGAGTGACTCCGTCAGTTGAGCGTCCCACTCTTGATTTCGGCCCAGGTGATGATCCTGGGGTCATGGGATCAAGTCCCATGTCGGGCTCCACATTGAGCATGGAGCCTGCGGAAGATTCTCTCTCTCTCTTCCTCTGCCTCTCTCCCCCACTCGTGTGCTCTGTCCCTTTCTCTCTAAAATAAAATTAAAAAAAGAGAGAGAGAAAGAAATGGAACCAAATCAAAGCTCCCTAAGGAAGAACCAGAAAGCAGACACGTGGAAAAATGCTTATGGTGTCATATTAAGCACCCCCCCAAGAAAGGTGTGGGGGAGGAAAAGCATTTGGACCCAGGGCTTACAGTCAGGGCTGGGACTTTGTGGTGCTCACTGTTGCATATTCAGTTCCTAGAACAGTGAGTGCCTGGTACATGATATGGCCTAATAAATACCTGTGGAATGAACGAACGAACTGTGGAAAAATCTGTAAGCAGCTGAACAGGGACTGAAGGAAGCATCTGTGAATGAAAAATATTGGGAATGTGTTAGAGCAGAGGGTCTTGGTCTCTCTCTTTCTCTCTCTCTCCCTCTCTCTCTCTCTCCCCCCCACCCCACCTTCCTCTGTCCTTCCTTCCTTTCTCCTTTCTTCCTTTTTTCCCTCTTGTCTGTCTCTCTGAAAAATTTTACTGTTACATTTATAATTAAAACATGGGAAAATAAAGACATTCTGTCGGTCTTACAGAAAAATGCACAGTAAATATTTCAGTAAGGCACACCAAAGGAACCAAGGATGTATTATTAAAGTATAATCCGGCACTAAGCAGGCTTTACTGGGAATGTTCCTGGGTCCTTTTATTATGCTCTAAGGAGGAAATATGCAGAACATTTTGAAGCATTCATGCTTGTCAATTAAACATAAAAGAAAGGGGCTATTTGGCAATGGGTGAAATGGCATGCATGCTTCAACACGTGAACCTAATAGACCTGCTGCAGAGACCTTGACAAGTGACTTTATTAGGATTTGTTCTCGAAATAATTTACTTTATGGTGTACAGGTAACAGACCTTACTGCAAGCTTTTGTATTTAGACCCTTGCAGTTTTAGATGGACCTTGAAAGTGTTCCACCCTCCTTTTCTTTTTTTTTTAATGTTTATTTATTTATTGAGAGAGAGAGAGAGAAAGAGAGAGAGAGAGAGAGAGAGGGACAGAGAGAAAGGGAGAGAGAGAATCCCAAACAGGGCTCCTGGGTCAGCGTAGAACCCGACATGGGGCTCGAGCCCATGAAACGTGAGATCATGACCCGAGCCGAACGCTTAGCCAACTGAGCCACCCAGGCGCCCCAAGAGTATTGTAAGAATTAAATGAGATAACTTAGCCTTCAGTAAGTGTTAGTTATTGCTGGTGTCTTTACTGATAACTGCTATCTCAGAGAGTCTTTTCCCCAGCCTTGGAAAGCAGACAGCATAGGCTAACATTTCGCCTGTGAGCATAGTGAAAGAGGGGTTAAATGGCTTATTAATTCTACTTATTAATTACTTATTAATTACTAATTAATTATTATACTTATTAATTCTACTTATAAGTAGCATGCTCACATCTGGAGCTCTGATATTCTGCCACGTGGTGCACTGGTCAACACCTTCAAGATCCTTTCCAGTGCTAAAATTCTGTGATGTCTATAGAAAGGAGTCTCATGGCCAGCCTTTTAAAACGTTTAGTCTGTTTCATCTCAGAGCACAAGAAAGTAACAAAGTGTAGGGCTCTCACGTAGATGACACCGAAGGGAGCCAGCTTCCTAATACTAATAAACCAGTGGTGTCCCATCTACGGCATTTAATTTATGCAAATTTAACTGTGGGTTCATGCCGCCCCTCCGTCTCCAGCCAATGCAGGAAAAGAAAAGAAATACAAAAACAATTCCACTTGCCATCCTATTCCGTAAGTGGATGCCACAGGATGAGCCGGAGATAGAAGCAAAACATCTGGACAGGACACACACAAAAGCACGCTTTTTGGGAAATTTGTAGGACTCTTCAAGAATAGTCTTAATGTGACTTGGAATTGACATGCTGACTTTGTAACTTAACCTTGGCATTAGATAGAACACTGCTACTGCTACTAATAACTGCTACCATTTACTGAGCGATTACTACACACCAGAGTGCTAAGTGCATCATGTCACAAGCAGAACAATCCTCTGAGGTAGGTACTTAATTATCCTCAGTTGAAGCAGGAATTTATCATAATAGTAATAATACTAACAGCTACAACTTCTTGACTGTCTAACAGCTCAGAGAGGTCACTTGCCCAGTCTTCATAGTCTTTAACATCAGACCCAGAGGTAGAGCCCACATGATGAGCTTATACAGACATCACTCGTAAAATGTGAAAGGCACTGACAAGTGATTTCTCACAGGACATCATAGTTCTGTGGGAACTCGTGACCACAAGCCCTAGAATGTCATATGGAATGTGCACATTGATGTGAGAACAGACGTTTCAACCTTGGTCAAGGGGCGCCTGGGTGGCTCGGTCGGTTGAGCATCCAACTCCTAAGTTTGGCTCGGGTCACGTTCTGTGTAAGATTCTCTCTCTCTCTCCCTCTGCCCTTCTCACCTGCTCACATTTGCTCACTCTCTCTCAAAATTAGAGTAAAAACTTACGTGAAAAAATATGTAAATAACTCCTGGTCAAGAGCTATTGGCATCCCTGTCAGCCCCATAACAGTTGAGCTGAATTGTTTCTGTTTCTCTAAAACTATCCGTAAGGGTCCTTTGAAAAGTTTTTTACATTTTTAAAAAGGGTTTATTTCTTTTTCTTTCTTTCTTTATTTTGAGGGGGAGGTGCAGAGAGAGAGGGAGAGAGAGAGAACCCCAAGTAGGCTCTGCACAGTCATCAGGGAGCCCAACGCGGGCCTTGAACTCATGAACTGTGAGATCACGACCTCAGCCAAAGTCAGACGCTTAACCAACTGAGTCACCCAGGCACCACCTAAATGTTTGTTTATTTTTGAGAGAGAGAGAGAGAGAGAGAGAGAGCAAGCGGGAGAGGGTCAGAGAGAGAGGAAGACAGAGGATCCCAAGCTGGCTCTGTGCTAACATCAGAGAACCCGATGCGGGACTTGATCCCACAAACCGCGAGATCATGATCCGAACTGAAGTTGGACACTTAACCAACTAAGCCACCCAGGTGCTTCGGGTCCTTCTTTTTTTTTTTTTTTTTTAAGTTTGTTTAGTATTTTTGAGAGAGAGAGAAAGGAGGTGCGTGTTCACGCGCATGTGCAAGTGGGAGAGGGGCAGAGAGAGAGAGAGAGGGAGAGAGAATCCCAAGCAGGCACTGCGCTGGCAGCACAGAGCCCGATGTGGGGCTCGAACTCATGAAACATGAGATCATGACCTGATCCGAAATCAAGAGTCAAATGCTTAACTGAATGAGCTACCCAGGCATCCCTGTATGGGTCCTTTTTAAAATTTATGTTGGGGGCACCTGGCTGGCTTGGTCGTGGAGCATGCGACTCTTGATCTCAGGATTGTGGGCTCAAGCTCCATGTCGGGTGTAGAGATTACCTAAAAAAATAAAACCATTTTTTAAAAAGTTATTTTGTAACGTAGCTATTGTTTTTTCTATTACTAAAAGTCTGTTCAACTGAATCAGTCCCCAAAGTTTTGAAAAGCATATGATTTAGAAACTCTGAGACAGTTTTAAGCTAACTTTAAACTGTTTTCCATTCCGCAGTGGGCTAGAAATTTGAAAGCCAGTCTCAGCACTACTCTCTATGGTCCTCAGCTTTCTTTTCCTAAAACTGAGATAGTAAGATTTTGTCCAGACCTACTGGTATAAATTGAAATATTCCTGGATTCTCTTAAATACTTGGATAATTCTACTCCTTATACATGGCTAATTTTTGTTTTACCAGTTACTAATTCTAAATATTGCCTGTGATACGAGGAGGGAAACTGTCAAAAAGATCTTGAGGATTTAAGGGATGCTGGTTTTCACAATGATGTGTTGTGTCATCAAATATGGAAACAAGTTGTAGGCCTAAAAGCTAATGGCAAGAGTCCATCAACACTGAGTACAGAAGCAGGGATTTTCCGAACAATTGTGGCAACAGCTTGGAAAATACTTTTCCCTTCCACGAGCTCGATGTTACAGGTAAAATCTATTTCATACTTTTTATGTCTCCCTGAGAATCCAATTTCGCTCTTGTGCTGTCTCACACATATTTGTTGTACCTTCTGATCATATCTTTATCTAAGAGCTTTCTTGTTTTCTGATTGCTCTTTTTGGTTTTATCCACGTGATGTGTTTTCTAATCTTTCTGGGGGTGCTAAATAAAGTATCTTTTAAACAATTGTTTAATGTTTATTTTTTGAGAGGGAAAGAGAAACAGAGCATGAGCGGGGGAGGGGCAGAGAGAGGGAGACACAGTATCCGAAGCAGGCTCCGGGCCCTGAGCTGTCAGCACAGAGCCTGACGTCGGGCTCGAACTTACAAACTGCGAGATCATGACCTGAGCCGAAGTCAGATACGTGACCAACTGAGCCACCCAGGCGCCCCAATAAAGGATCTTTTTAAAGATCATTTTTGATCCTTTAGATCCTTTGATCTGCTCCCTTCAGGATATTTCTTTGCTTATTTTGGACTTCTTTTTTTATTTTTTATTTTTTATTTTAGAGAGAGAGTGAAAGCAGGGGATAGGGGCAGAAGGAGAGAGAGACAGAGAGAGAGAGAAAGAGAGAGAGAGAGGATCTTAAGCAGGCTCCACCCTCAGTGTGGAGCCCGACGTGGGGCTCGATCCCATGACCCGGGGATCGTGACCTGAGCTCAGAGCAAGAGTTGGACGCTTACCTGACTAAGCCACCCAGGTGCCCCATCTTGGACTTCTTTTATGTTGCCATTTCTTTCAAATATTTGGTGTTCCTTCGTTGGCTATTTATACTTATATTTATATTTATGTATTAATGACTGGGGGACTTTGATGAATAGGAGATACAGCTTTGCCTTTGAATAGAACTATTTACCCCAAGATCATCTGCCTTGAAAGGACGGCCTGACTGCAGGCTCTGTATAAGTAAATGGGTCCCCAGCAAGCAGGCTTTCCTTTGGGTAATGGGCGGAGCAGCCAGCTCGGGTCATTCTCCCAACACCGCACTGCTGACGAGAGGTGGACTTGATTCTTAGTTCATTTTATCCCTGAGTGCTGCTTTCTTTTCTTCTTTAATTCTGGGGCTGCTGTGGAGGTCAGAAGGCTCTGTTCTGCCTCTCTCCCTGGTCCCAGTACTCATTCTTGAGGCCCCCCCCCCCCCAAGGTATATTTTTTGCTTTGTAAAGAAAGCAGTCACTGGGGTGGGTGCTGGTTACCAATGCTACTTCTTACACCTTCTGTTTCAGCCATTCCACTCTGACTTCCATCCCTCAATGCACTCAGTTTTCCATATCTGTTAATTTCAGGACCTATGAGCTAGTCCTATGAGCTTTCTGTTGCATTCACTATTGTGCCTCTAGAACGGCTTCTGGCATTGAGTAGGTGCTCATGAAGCGCTTAATTCATGATCAAATGACAAGTGGACGGGCACCAAATTACGGAAAGCCTCAGCGCCAAGTTTTTGATTAGATGTGCCATTTAGTGCAGGTCAGCTGCCCTTAGGTTGGCTGGTTGGTTTGGGTTCTATAATCTTGGCCTCAAAAGAAACAACCACTCTCCAGGCAGGCAATCACTACAAGAAGAAATTCTGAGAAGGTAATGCTGGCTAAGCAGGGACCTGGACGCTAGAGACTTGGGAAGGTTGTCTTTTTTTTAAATGTTTATTTTATTTTTGAGAGAGAGCACATGTGGGGGAGGGACAGAGAGAGAGGGGGACAGAGGATCCGAAGCGGGCTCCGATGTGGGGGGCTGGAACTCACGAACTCTGGGATCATGACCTGATCCGAAGTTGGACGCTCAACCGACTGAGCCACCCAGGTGCCCTGGGAGGGTTCAGTGTTGATCCAGGGAGCTAGTGTCCCTCTGGACGCAGGTCAGCAGTGTGAAGAGAGGGGTTCTTGCAGAGACTTCTGGCAGTAGTATTGTGGTAGGTCGAATAATGTACCCCCGAAGATGTCCAGTTCCCAATCCCCAGCATCTGGGGATATGTTATATTACTTGGCAAGGAGGAATTAAGATGTAGACAGAATTACGGTTGCTAATTCGCTGACTTTGAGATGGGAAGATTATCCTGGATTATCCAGGTTGGCCCAAAGTAATCACAAGATTATAAGTGAAAGGAGGAGTCAGGGAAGTCTGTGTTGGGGTGATTTGGTATGAGAAAAATTCAACCCATCTTGCTACCTTTGAAGATAGAAGAAGAGGGTCACAAGCCAAGGAATGTGATGGGCTCTAGAAGCTGGAGAAAGCAAGGAAACAGATTCTACCCTGGAACCTCCACAAGGGAATGAAGCTGGGTGCCTAAATTGAATCAGCAAAAGTAAATGCAGTAAGGAAGATTCAGAAGATCAAGGGCCTTCCTTTCTCTGGCTTCAAATTTCTCATCAGCAAAATGGTGGATTTTTAATAGATCAATGATGTTCAAATCTTTTTTAGTCACTGTGATGGGTAATCTTATGTACTGACTTGACTGGACCCCAGGGTGCCCAGATATTTGGTCAAACACTATTCTGGATGTGGCTGTGAGGATACTTTTGGATGAGATTACCATTTAATTTGGTAGACTGAGTGCTTGCTTCAGCAGCACATATATTAAATCGGTAGACTGATAAAATCGGATTGTCTTCTCTAGTGGGGGTGAACCTCACCCGATCAGCTGACAGCCTGAATAGACCAAAAAGGCTGACCCTTCCCAAGTAAGAGATAATTCTTCCTACCTAATGGTTTTTGAGCTGGGACATTGGCTTTTTCCCTGCCTTCAGACTCAAATTGAAGTAGCTGTTCTTTCTACGCTTCACGCCTGCTGGCCTTTGGACGAGAAGTATATCATTGGTTCTCCTGGTTCTCAGACCTTTGTACATGTACTGGAACTAAACCATCAGCTCCTGTGGGACTCCACATTGTCAACTCACAGATCTTGGGACTGATGAGCTTCCATATTCATGTGAGCCAATTCCTTATGATAAATCTCTCTCTTGCTGATATTGTGATTTTTTTTATTTTAGAGACAGAGTATTGTGCAAGTGGGGGGAGGGGGAAAAGGAGGGGGTGAGAGAGAGAGAGAGAGGGAGAATCCTAAGCAGGCTCCACACTCAACACGGAGTCTAATGCAGGGCTCCATCCTATGACCCTGGGATCATGACCTGAGCCAAAATCAAGAGTCAGACACTCAACCAACTGAGCCACCCAGATGTCTCTGATATTGTGATTTATAATAAGAAATATATATTTGGTCTTTGTCCCCATTCCTGACACAGGGCTCCTGAAGCTCCTGAGCATTAGTAGTATCTTTTGTTCTAATGAGATGACTCTGGTTGGGGTCCTGGATTAGGACTGGTCACCAGAAAGACCAAGCCAAGATTAGAAGCTTGGAATTTTCAGTCCTGCCCCACTCTACCCCCCACCCCCACATCCTTCAGAGAGGAGAAAGGAGCTGGAAATGGAGTTAATTATTGATCATGGCTACATGAGGAAGCCTCCATAAAATCCCAAGTCAGTGAGCACATCCACATACCAGAAGGGTGACACATCCCAACTCCACAGGGACAGAAGTGCCTGTGCTCAGGACTCTCCCAGACCTGGCCCAATGTATCTCTTCATCCGGCTGTTCCTCTGTGTCCTTTTATCATATCCATTAATAAACTGGTGAATATAAATGTTTTCTTGAACTCTATGAGCCATTCTAGCACATTAATCAAACCCAAGGAAGGGAGTCTTTGGAACCCGCAATTTATAGCCTAGTTGTTAAAAGCACAGTATCTGAAGTGGGATACGAGCAGTCCTGTGAGACTAAGCCCTTAACCTGTGGGATATAATGCCACATCCAGGTAGATAGTGTCAGAATTGAGTTTAATTGTAGGACACCCAGCTGGTGTCACAGAGAGTTGCTAGGTAGGGGAAAATCCCACCATATCTGGTGTCAGAGGTGTTGTGAATATTCTGTATGATAGTAAGGAAAGACGCAGAAGGAGAAAAGGAAAACTGTAGGTTTGTCCAATTCTCTCTCTCTCCCCCTCTACCTAGAGAACTTGGCCTAATACGGCCACCAAAGCCCAATATAAATAACAGATACCAGTGAAAATGCTTCAGCTCTGACACGGTTGAGTGGGTCTACAGCCCCATCCACTCAGAGCCCCTGTCTCCTTCTGGGCCCCAGAGCTTTGATGAAAACCATTTGTCTCAGGTCACCACTTAGCTCTTAAATTTGATGAATGTGTTTCGTTTTCTCTTAAAGAAGGATATAAATCGAAAAGTAAAAATATCCCAGTGTATCCTCTTGCCTTGATGTCCATTTATGTTAGTTTCCTATCACTGCTGTAACAGATTACCACAAACTTGGTGGCTTCAAACAACAATTCATTATCTTATAGTTTTGTAGGTTGGAAATCCAAAATGGCTCTCAATGGACCAAAATCAAGGTAATGAATTCCTTCTGCAGGCTCTAGGGAGAATCTGTTCTCCTGCCTTTCCTGTTTCTAGAGGCCATTTGCATCCTTTGCTTCGTGGCCTCTTCTTCCATCTTCAAGTCTCTCTCACCCTCACTCCCATTCTCCTGTCTCCCTCTTTGACTCATAAGGACTCCTGTGATTACATTGGGCGTGCCTGAAAAATTCAGGATAATCTCCCATCTCAAGGTCATCTGATTAGCAACCTTAATTCCATCTAGAACCTTAACTGCCCCTTGCCATGTACCAAAGCATATTCACAGGTTGTGGGAATGAGGGCATGGACATCTTTGAGGGGACGTTATTTTGCCTACCACACTATTCCTTAATGGTGGCCGCTGATAGTTTTTTTCAGAAACGTTTTATGTATATACAAGTGCTCATTCATGTGCAGTGCTCACAATTCATGCACATATGCAGATGTTTTTAAACATAACATGGTTCTGTAACTTTATTTTTTCTTCGATTAAAAATATATTTTGAGGGGCGCCTGGGTGGCTCAGTCGGTTAAGCGTCCAACTTCGGCTCAGGTCATGATCTCGCGGTCTGTGGGTTCGAGCCCCACGTCGGGCTGTGTGCTGACAGCTCAGAGCCTGGAGCCTGCTTCGGATTCTGTGTCTCCCTCTCTCTCTGCCCCTCCCCTGCTCATGCTCTGTCTCTCTCTCAGTGTCAAAAATAAATAAACATTAAAAAAATTTAAATATATATATATATATATTTTTTTTTTTTGAGTCTGTCGGGTTTTCCATGTATAGTGTCATGTCATCTGCAAAAAGTGAAAGCTTGACTTCATCTTTGCCAATTTTGATGCCTTTGATTTCCTTTTGTTGTCTGATTGCTGATGCTAGAACTTCCAACACTGTGTTAAACAACAGCGGTGAGAGTGGACATCCCTGTAGCAACGTGGATGGAACTGGAGAGTGTTATGCTGAGTGAAATAAGTCATACAGAGAAATACAGATACCATATGTTTTCACTCTTATGTGGATCCTGAGAAACTTAACAGAAGACCATGGGGGAAGGGAAGGGGAAAAAAAAGTTACAGAGGGAAGGAGGCAAACCATAAGAGACTCTTAAAAACTGAGAATAAACTGAGGGTTGATGGGGGGTTGGAGGGAGGGGAAAGTGGGTGATGGGCATTGAGGAGGGCACGTGTTGGGATGAGCACTGGGTGTTGTATGGAAACCAATTTGACAATAAATTTCATATATATATATTTTTTAATAACATCCTTTATGGAACCACCCAATATTTTTATCCACTTAAACAGAAGAGGGTTACTACTTTTTTTTAAAATTTTTTTAATGTTTATTTATTTTTGAGACAGAGACAGAGCATGAACGGAGGAGGGTCAGAGAGAGAGGGAGACACAGAATCCGAAGCAGGCTCCAGGCTCTGAGCTGTCAGCACAGAGCCCGATGCGGGGCTCGAACTCACAGACCGCGAGATCATGACCTGAGCCGAAGTCGGACGCTTAACCGACTGAGCCACCCAGGCACCCCAGAGGGTTACTACTTTTAACCATAAAGGGCATAGGTTACATTAAAATTATCTATCAGAGATGGGTCTCAGCCCATAGAGCGTCAGCAGGCCGTCAGAGTCTCATCCAACAATGCAAAAATGAAAGTTACTACTCAGGGTGCAGCAAAGCAAGAGGAATCAGATGCCGGTACTCTGATGATGCAGTACATCTGACTCCAGTGACTACAACAATTTCTTCTCTGCAACTAATTTTTCTTTTTTTATTTTAACATTTATTTATTTTTGAGAGACAGAGAGAGACAGAGCATGAGCAAGAGAGGAGCAGAGAGAGAGGGAGACACAGAATCTGAAGCAGGCTCCAGGCTCTGAGCTGTCAGCACAGGGCCTGACGTGGGACTTGAACCCACGAACCAGGAGATCATGACCTGGGCTGAAGTCGGACGCTCAACCGACTGAGCCACCCAGGCGTCCCTAATTTTTCTTTAAAATTAAAAAGGAGGGGCACCTGGCCAGCTCAGTTGGGGGGGGGACGTGTGACTCTTGATCTTGGGGTTGTGAGTTTGAGCCCCACTTGGGGTACAGAGATTACTTTTAAAAAAACTTTAAAAAATGGATAAAATCAAAAAGGAAATATACACATTGTTAAACTAATTGAGAGTATAAGAGGATGTATATTGAAAAGGAGGTCTCCTTCTTACCACAGGGCCACAAAACTACTACTAATCATACCTTGTATGGCCTTCTGGAAAATTTTAAGCATAGAGAAACACATATCTATGTGTGTATCCTTTTGAGGGCATGAATAGAAAGCGAATCAATCATCCCACACTTATTTCTCTGTGAAATTGGCTTTCTAAAGAACTTTTCACTTTGACTTAATTATAGATTCACTTGTAGTTGTAAGAAATGAACCCAGGTCGGGGCGCCTGGCTGGCTCAGTCGGTAGAGCATGTGGCTTCTGATCTCAGGGTCATGAGTTCAAGCCCCATGTTGGGCACGGAGCCTACTTAAAAAAAAAAAAAAAAAGAACCCAAATCTGTCTGAACTTCGAAACCACTGTTTCTCAACTTTGGCTGCACAACACTGGCATCTGGAGAGCTTTAAAAAATACTGATGCCTGGGTTCCACTGCCAGAGATTCTGATGGAACCGGCTCAGGTTACAGCCTTGGCATTGGGAGTTTTAAAAGCGCCACAGGTGACGCACATGTGCAGCCAGGGCAGAGCTCTTAATTTCTACAGTCCCCAGTCTCCAGGGCAGGGAACAGGGTTAGTGTGGGTGAGATGGTGAGAACATCTGTTCCCTGAGCTAACTCAGCCCGAGCAAGAACTTGGAGCCAGAGGCGTATAATTAGGAGAAAAGCAGGTTCTCCTCAGAGTGCGCAGACACATGGTAGGGTCCCTGTGGATGTGGGACAGGGGGTTAAGCCAATTATATGAGAATCTCACGTGACAGGGTGATCCCAGTTGACATCTGACTTTTACGGACCCCTTGGCCGCCCCAGGCGGTCACTCATTTCCTCTATAACTGCTCTTCGAAAGCCTTGGGCAAGGCCTCCTTTTCCAAAGTGTCAAGCCTCAAGAGCTTGAAATATGGAAATAAAATATTTTAAACTTTCCATTGAAAACAGGGAGGCATGCTCCATATGAGAATAAGTGGGTCTGGCTCAGGGTGAGGTCCTGCGTCTCTGCAGGAGGGTCGGGAAAGGCAGCGTGGAGGGCAGGGCCCAAAGTACCAACCGGCCGGTCTCCCGGGAGGTCGTAGGCAGGGTTGTTTTCTCTTTGGAGGGCTTCTGCACCTCCGCCCGGCTCCCAGCCTTCAGGAACCCCCTGCAGGAACGCTGAAGCGGCCCTCCCTCTGCCAGAGACACACCGAAATAGGAACCTCACCAGCGTGGGCATTAGAGGTGCCACTCTCACAATCACAGGACAGCCCAGGAGAGGCAGCGACAGGGTGACTAGATGCGTAGTTTGAGGAGTACAGCTGGCCCACACCGGGGACAGGAGCCACCATTTCTTGACTGCTATGTGCCAGGCGCAAGCACTTGCCCTTGTGATAGGATACTGTTCTCCGAAGAGACGATTTTCCCTGTCCCCTGGCTTTTTATTTCCCTTTGATTAGGGTATAATTTAGATTCAGTAAAATTCACCCTTTTTAGGTGCACAGTCCCGTGATTTGTATCACAGAATCGCCACCAGAATAAGATGTGGAATGTTCCATCACCTCCAGAAGTTTCTGCACACCCCTTCCCAGTCAATGCCCTAGCCCCATCTGGAGCCCCTGGAGACTACTGGTCTGATGCCCATATTTCAGGGACCGCAGCTCAGGGCCCAAAACTTGAGGCAAAAGACACTCATCACCCCATATTCTGAGTTCAGAGGACCAGCAGCTGTTAGGACCAGCCACCAGCCCCCCGATCTCACTGGGGAGAAACCAGCTCTCTGCCCCAGTGTCCAGCTGATATAAGAGGTCTAATTTGGGGCTTCACAATGTTTTCCTTCCCCAAGCAGAGAGAGGAGACACTCCAAGAGACCTGCTCATAAAAATAAGGCTTGGAAGTGACCCAGCGTCTTACTAAGACGGGGTTTCCCTGAAACCTGTGAAGAGAACGCGCTGGCACTGTGCTTGCTGCTGCCGGGGCAGAGAGGAAGAAGCTTCTGGAGCAGTGGAGGCCTGGGGGATTGGCAGGCAGGGCTAAGAATAGGCCCCTGGATGTCCTGATTCTTGCGTATATGGCTTATGTCTGCAAGGCCAGGAATTGTCCCAAAAGGATAGATCAGATTGACCCATGGTCTGGCCAAAAACTACCATAGTATGAGGGCAATGAGTTTCACACCTCAACAGGGGCACAGCGCAGTTGAGGGATATTTACTGGGAAATAGGAAATAAATAAAATGAAACCATTTTACATATGAACCCCAGTGAGTTGAGACACCTCAATAAACTGTTACACTTACTTTAAAAAAAAAATTTTTTTTTAATGTTTATTTATTCTTGAGAGAGGTAGAGAGAGATAGAGCATGAGTGGGGTAAGGGAAGAGAGAGAGAGAGAGGGAGAGAGAGAGAGAGACAGAATCTGAAGCAGGCTCCAGGCTCTGAGCTGTCAGCACAGAGCCTGATGCAGGGTTTGAACCCACGAACCGTGGGATCATAACCTGAACTGAAGCGGTACGCTTGACCGACTGAGCCACCCAGGCATCCCAATTTGTTACACTTTCAATGCCTCTATTAATCCTAAAAACACCTTATAAGGTAAGTATTCTTGTTATTCCTAGTTTATGGATGAAGGAATTGAAGAACAGAGAGGGCACGTAGTGTGTCCAAAGTCACAGAGCAGATAAATAAATGACAGGACCATGACTTGAAGGCAGGTCCACTCAACCCTGAGACCTATGTGCCGTCCATGACATGTGTGTGTCAAGGACGTGGGGAGGAGAAGACGTCATCATGCGGTAACAGTGAGATTCCAGTGGAGACTCAAGGGCGTCCAGTGTGTTAGGTGTCTGTATCCTTCCCATTTGGTGACTTTCCTCCCTCTTTAGCTACCAGGGGCCTGCTTCTTCAGAATAAATCTGCACAGGCTCTGGTTCATTCCCTGCTTTAAGATTCTGTCAAGATATACTTCCCGGTGCCTGGGTGGTTCAGTAGGTTAAACGTCCCACTTTGGCTCACATCACTATCTTATGATTTGTGAGTTCGAGCCCCACATCGGGCTCTGTGCTGACAGCTCAGAGCCTGGAGCCTGCTTCGGATTCTGTGTCTCCGTCTCTCTCTGCCCCTCCCCTGCTCTCTCTCTCTCAAAAATAAACATTAAAAAAAAGATAAACTTCTTGTCACTTCCAGTTGGAACCCCTCAACTCACTCTGACCACACACCCTAACCGAAAGCCACCTCCTTGCTTGGGACTCTACAGCTGTATCCGTCCCTCATGCCTGTTGCCACTCTTTATGGCAGCTTTACTTCCCAGATTGTCACTTTCTGGGTGGCCCCACTGCAGTAAGCTGGGCCTTGGCCCTCAGATCTAACATAAAGGTTTTCCCTTCCGTATGAGGGCATAACTCAGTATGAGTCGACAGGTTTAAAAAAACAAACAAACGTGGTACTCAGTTTATGTACAGCACAAAACTCTCTTCCGTGATAGAAAACAATAATCTTAAAAATATGGTTATGATAGGGGCACCTGGCCGGCTCAGTCGGCAGAGCCTGCGACTCTTGGTCGCAAGATTGTAAGTTCGAGCCCCGTGTTGGGTGTAGACATTACTTAAAAATAAAATCTTCAAAAATATATATGGTTACTGTAGCCCTAGAAGAAGGGGAAAAAAAAACTCCACCTTAAGCTCCTTGCTAACTGCCTGCTGCACGACTTATTAAAGTGTTGCAGGAATTCCATTAATGTCAATATGAAAATTCCTTTCTTCAGAGCATTCGTGTAAGAATAACAACAAACACTCAGCATTCATTTACGAAGATTTTAAGCTGCGAGCAACACCATCCTTTAAGCCAATCCAGTTGCACGGGTGCTCCCAAAGCCATGCTAAGATCGTCTCATCAGGATTCACTAGGCCTGAGGATTTTCTGTGTTAAAAGGTGGGTGCCAGGAAATGCCATAAAACTTTGTTAAGCTGATATGAATTAGCAAAAATGCTGCAGCCACTGTGTATAATCTTTGTTTCTTTGGTGAAGATATTGGCCAAGCCACATCTTGATGCTGTGGGTCTATCTTCTCCAGCTACTTGCGTTTTATTTGATTGATTGATTGAGACGGGGGGAGGGGGGATGAGAGCAAGCAGGAGAGGAGAGGGGCAGAGGGAAAGAGAGAGAGAGAGAGAGAGAGCGCTGGACACGGGGCTCCACCTCACGACCATGAGATCATGACCTGAACCTAAGTCAAGAGTCAGATGCTTAACTGACTGAACCACCCAGGCTTGCATTTTAAATGAACAAGATGGTTTTATTAAATGATGATACTTTCTAGGCAGTTGAGATATCATAGAATGTGGCATCATTCCAAAAAAAAAAAACACCAAACTGTAGAAACAAAAGGACTGCAAATGAGTCAACACTCAAGTTTGTATAGTCCAGGACCCTGGTATTGATAGCAACCAAGAGACCAATGATAGAAAAGAATGTAATCAGACAGCTTTAGACTCAGGAATTCATGCAAATATTTTTTTAAAGTCATCACAAGTCGAGCTTAAACGATCGGGTAACAGAATTGCCAAGAATTACGCGCACTTCTGTGCTGCTGGGTATTAACTGGTTTTGACGCACTGTCTCACCTTGATGTCTGCCTTCTGGATACTCACTGATGATGATTTGTCTGACTCTGAGATAAGTCTTAGTCGGTTCAGGCTGCCATAACAAATACCATAGACTGGGTGGCTTCAACAACAACAAATATGTATTTCTCATGGCTCTGGAGGCTGGAAGTCCCAAATCACGGAGACAGCATGACCAGATTCTGGTGGTGATTGGTGAGGGCTCTCTTCCTGGTTATATCCTCACATAGCCATTTCTTGGTCCATGCACTATCACCTTGAAAGTGAAGGCTTCAAAATATGAATTGTGGGAGGACACAAATATTCAGTCCATGGCAACATACTACTGTCCCGTTTCCACCTACAGCTTCTTTGTTCTCCTCGTCATATGAGTGCTGGCCTTGGTGAGTAACCAGCTTGCTTGAACCTCCTTCCCAGTGTAACTGAAGGTAAATGGACACTGGAACCTTTGGAGAAGCATTGGGGGAATATTCATTACATATGATTTCCATAGCACTGCAGAGTGCTTCCCCAAAGGTACTCATCCTTCCCTTCAATTTTCTGTTGCAATGGCTGACACCGGCCTTTTGCTCCCCACATTGAAATTTCTAGGGCGTGTACAAGTCAACTATCACCCTACTTGGCCACACTCTCGCTTGTCCCTAAGAATACCATGTCTAAAAAAAAAAAAAAAAAAAGAATACCATGTCTATTTACCATCACTACAGATTACTGCAGGTCAAGGCATTCTGGTTGCTTCTCCAGTTTTGTGGCCTGTATTAGTCTACTCAGGCTGCCATATTAAAGTACGACAGCCTGGGTGACTGAACAACAGGAATGTATTTCCTCACAGCTCTGGAGGCTACAAATCTGACATCAAGGCGTCACGAGGTTTGGTTTCATCTGAGGCCTCTCTCCGTGGCTTATAGATGGCTGCTTTCTCCGTGTCTTCACATGTCTTCCCTCTGTGGGTGTCTGTGTCCTGATCTCCTCTTCCTTTAAGGACACCAGATATTGGATTAGGACCCACCTCCATGATCTCATTTTGCCTTAATTATCTTTTCAAAAACACTATCTTCAAACACAGTCGTTTGAGGTACTAGGGGTTAAGACTTCCACACATGAACTTGGGGAGGACGCAATTCAGCCCACGACAGGGCCTGTTCTGATAATGACTTCAATCTTGCCTAGGCCAGTTAAGTATCGTCATTGGCTCCTGCCAGAACCTTCATTGACGTAAGGGGGCCCAGCTCCACCACAGCATCTCCTACTGTCAGTCCTGGTCTACAGACGACAACCACCATTGACCTTCACAGGGAAACTGGTGTCCCTGCTTACTGGTGCCTTCCTGGTGAACGACTGTCTCCTGGGCCCTCCAGGGAACATAGCCAGGTAGCAGATTATCTGGGCTCACATTGTAACTTCACTATAAAATTGCCACATCTGTGACACCTTGAACTTTCTGATTCCTTCCCCAATATGTAATCTGTTCTGGCGTGTTCACTTCATTGATTGCAGCCATTGTTTGTCCGCCCCATTCCCCTGTTCTCCAGGTTCAAGCAGGACTGGATCCACACAGGTCATTGCCAGGACATTAAACCTTGAACCCTGGGAGAGTGCTCCTATGTCAATGAGTTCTCTCCTTTCCCCCTTATGTTTCTCCCCCTGGGAAAACCTGACAGTCCTAAGATAGGGGCATCCCCAGGCCTAGACCTGGACCCAGTGCTAACCGTTTCCTGTTACACTCGATGGATAAGGAGAGGTCAGCTGGAAAATCACTATTTATGGAAAATGTGAGGGTCTCCCTGGGCCCCTGAAGAGGAACCATGGACCCCTAAGAACCTGGAGGAGAGGAAGGTGGCCCTTGATATCATGATGATGTAGGACATGTCTGTGAGAAGGCTTTGGTTGCGTGACCGGATTCAGTGGCCTCTGGTCCTTAACTGAGCTCCTTACCTTCCCATGTGCTCCCATCGGTTCTCTTGCTGGTTCCACCACCGGCCCCCAGTTTTGTGGCCTATATTAGAGCACTCGGGGGGAGTGCTCTTCATGCCCACGCTCTTACTGGTGCCTCATAGACAGTCCCCAAATCCGTTCTGCCCCGCTTTCACTTCAGTGGGTCCCCTCTTCTCCAGCCCCAAGGCACCAGCCCCAATTCCGATCTCCTGTCCCCTCTATCCGGGGATTGCAGGGGCCCCGGCGCAAGTGCCCGGCTGATTCAGGAACCTTTTTTCTCTTCCTGCTGTTGGTGTCTCCTTCTGTCTCGTGGCAGCTGAGAGCATGTTGTCATATAGTCAAAGGTAACAATTAGACTTCCACGGAACCACTCTTTTAGGGCCCAACCACTTGTCCTACCAAAGGACTTGTGAATCTTGAAAGTTCTGCCTTGGGATTAAAGCCTGCAGTTTTGTCTACTCTCTAATTTGGGTGGATGACGGCATTCCTCCCTCGGACTAAAGACAGACGATTACTGAATGAGCCACCAGGGGGCAAAACTGCCTTAGTTTAGTAAATTCTGTCTCCCTCTCTTTTTTTTTAATTTTTTTTTTTTAATGTCTTGAGAAATATCCACGTTTTTAATTTTTTTAACATTTATTTATTATTGGGAGACAGAGAGACACGGAGCATGAGCAGGGGAGGGGCAGAGAGAAGGGGAGACGCAGACTCCAGGCTCTGAGCTGTCAGCACAGAGCCCCATGCGGGGCTCGAACCCATGAACCGTGAGATCATGACCTGAGCCGAAGTCGGTTGCCCAACCGACTGAGCCACCTAGGCACCCCACTAACTGTCTCTTTCTTATGACAAAGTATGCAACATTTGGAAAATATAGATAAACCAAGAGTAGAAAATAAAAATCACCTGATAGCCCATACCTCTGATAACCACTCAGAACATTACATTTTGTTTACATTCTTTTTCCCCTTTACCTAAATGTAAATAAAACTTTTTAAATGTACTATTTCTCTACATACTATCTTGTTTCTACTCTGTAACAAAATCTTGTAAAAATCTTTCCTAGGTGTTATGTATCCTTCTATGGCATTATTTGCTATTTAATTATCAAAAAAAAACCCTATCTAACATCATTGTGGTTAAATTTTTGTACATACAGAAGGGGAGGAAAAATTTTCCCTCTAACTTTCTAGATTATAAGTTCAGAACTCTCCCTGATAATAAAAGATAGAGGGGTGCCTGGGCGGCTCAGTCGGTTAAGCATCCGACTCTTGATTTCAGGTCAAACCCTGATATCACGGTCTGTGAGTTCGAGCCCCAAGTTGGGCTTTGTAGTGACAGTGTGGAGGCTGCTTGGGATTCTCTCTCTCCTTCTCTCTCTCTGCTCCTCCCTTGCTAGTGCTCTCTCTCTCAAAACAAATAAATAACCTTAAAAAAATAAAAGATTAACAGAAGAAAAACAAACAATTTAAATAATATGTATATCCAGGAAAATGGACTGATTCCCCCAAATGGCCTAAGCTACCACTTTAAATACTATCTCCAGCTAAAGATAATGATGTTGGAGGTAGGAGGTGCCAGTTATGGGAGGCTATGAGAAAAAGCACAGTAAACAAGGATAAGGTTATTATGCAGATTTAAGTTGCTGTCTTTTCCTTTGGTAAGTTTCTGGAGATTCAGAGTCATACCCTTCCTGGTACAGCGAAGGAGAAACCCATACAAATGGAGATTTCTAGAGTGCCTGGGTGGCTCAGTTGGTTGAGTGACTCTCGATGTGAGCTCAGGCCTTGATACCAGGGTCGTGGGATCGAGCCCCATGTTGGACTCCATGTTGAGCATGGAGCCTACTTGGAGTTCCCTCTCTTTCTCTCTCTCTCTCCCTCTGCCCCTCTCCCACACACACACGTGCTCCCTCTAAAATAAAAAAAATGTTGGGGCGCCTGGGTGGCTCAGTCGGTTAAGCGTCCGACTTCGGCTCAGGTCACGATCTCACGGTCCGTGGGTTCGAGCCCCGCGTCAGGCTCTGTGCTGACAGCTCCGAGCCTGGAGCCTGTTTCAGATTCTGTGTCTCCCTCTTTCTCTGACCCTCCCCTGTTCATGCTCTGTCTCTGTCTCAAAAATAAATAAATGTTAAAAAAAATTTTTTTTTAATAAAAAATAAAAAAAAAATTTCCAAAATGGCGATTTCTCTTATAAATGTAAATGTCTCTTGCAGCTCCTGGGTGGCTCAGTCAGTTAAGGATCTGACTCTTGCTTTTGGCTCAGGTCATGATGTCACAGTGCGTGGGATCGAGCCCCTTGTCGGGCTCTGCGCTGACATTGCAGGGCCTACTTGGGATTCTCTTTCTCCTCTCTCTCTCTCTCCCCCTCCCCCTGCTTGTGCTCTCTCTCTCTCTCTCTCAAAATAAATAAATAAACATTTAGAAATAAGTAAATGTAAATGTCTTTTATGAAGGGGTAACTTCTTTGTTTTCAGAGCCTCTCCTATGTCTGCAGCCTCTCAAAAATAATCAGCCCAAAATAAATATGCCAAAGAGGCAAAATAATTGGGGATAGCAAAGTCTGCTCCCCTTCAACATCAATGATAAGCCCTTCATTGTAAGTTATCGATGACTCTAAGAGGGATTGCCGGCTCAAAGGCAATGCCATCCTTTT
This sequence comes from Panthera onca, assembly GCF_046562875.1. Taxonomy (NCBI): domain Eukaryota; kingdom Metazoa; phylum Chordata; class Mammalia; order Carnivora; family Felidae; genus Panthera; species Panthera onca. The sequence goes on along the minus strand of NC_138357.1, from coordinate 17,910,448 downwards.
AGGTTTGGGACACACATTGCCAAGTTACTTTCCACAAAGAGGGTGACAGATACTCTTTGCCCTGTCATTTGCAACGCTGTTCCTATTTTTAAAACAACAAAATTCAACCCAGTAAAATTTGAAGGTCTAATTGGCTTTATTAAACTACTTACGAATCGGACAGCATTCCATCTAGCAAACAGAAAGGAGATCCAGAGGGCTACGGAACGGGAAAGGTTTTTAAAAGTAAAGAGGGAGCAGGGGAAAAAAGGAAATTATTAGCAAAGAATCCATTGTTTTAGGCAAGGTCATCCTCCTAAAGGAAACGGAAAGCGTCTATCAGTAAATTTCCTAGTGCTGACCGGGAAATTCCCGTGTTGACTGGCGAAAGGTTACATTCCTAGGATGGTTGAAGCTGCAGTCGGGTTGGGTATTAATCCTGGGTTTACTGACTTGGGGCCTTAGTTTAGTGGCTCCATTATGGCCCTGCGGTTTTCTTTGTAGCACTATCTTTTGAAATCTCTGCCAATTTGACAGGCAACATATTACATCATAGCTGGTTTAAATTGCACCTCTTCAACAATCAGACGTGGAACAAATATTTACTGAGCGTTGATTCAGTCTCACGCTCCAGACACTGGAAACCCAGGGAATAAGACACCAATAAGCCCGCAGATACGGGTTGCAGAGGAAATAAACCGGGTAGTGTGTAATAGAATGTAAGGAGCATGCTCCTTAGCTACTGTTGGGAAGAAAACAAAAATTCCTTTCCACCTTCTAGGTTCTTTGGCTGGTCTATTAATTCAATTGATGTAAAACAGATGTAAAAGTAGATTTCCAAACCGAGCAAGCCAGCCTACCGAAGAGAATCTCTCTTAAAATAGGGTAGGGAGGCCACGAAGGAGGCAGAATTTATGCGCGTCCTCAGTGGGTGAAACTGTAAACGATAAACTTCTCAAGCCGGGTGCAGCCCTCAGCCTGGACTTAACTCCCTCCACATTCTCCACTGTGAAAGCCAACCCGGCAACAAATTTCAGTCCCACATTTACATATTAACCCAACCAATCCCAGTTAACCTAGTTTCAATCTCTGTTTTGCTTTGAGGACCTACAGGAGAACTAGGCTTGTCACTTCGCCGTTGGAACTCGGCCCCCTCTTAATCTTCCTGCGAACACGAATCTAGTTTCTCTACCGGAGTCTGTGTCTCCCAAATTGCAATTTTAGTTGCCCAACTAAATGCCCATTTGCTTATATTCTCAGTGGATTCTTTCTTGGTTGAGACAGATTAGCAGGAGAAAAAACGAAAGTTTAATAACATGTTCTTTAACAAGAAAACCCCAGGCCCAAATTGGTGTCACGTAGACCGAGTTCCCGAACTGGGGGTGAATACCTAATCTAACTGCAGTTTCAGCCTCCCCGCAGAAATGTGGTCTTAAACAGTCAGGAATTTTTCGGTCAGCACCAAAGAGTCAGCGTCCAGATTCTCCAAAGAAAGGTGAGGTAATCTGCATGATAAGACCCCTTGCTTCTCCCCCCGCCCCCCCCCCTCCGAAAGTAAAGCCACCTGGTCTGGAACAATCTTTTGGGTTTTTTTGGTTTTGTTTTTTCCCTAGTGACATCTTGCCCCACCCCCCTATTAAAACCTTCCACTTTGTGGGACTCCTTGAAGCGCCCTCTATTTGCTAGATGGGATGGGGCCCAATTCATGAATCGTTTAATAAAGCCAATTGAATCTTTTAAATGGACTTGGTGTTTTGTTACTAACAATGTGTATCTCTGGTGTATGTGGGAAGAGACCCAGGAAACCAGGGTAACTCTGCAAAATGGCTGAAGGCATCACCTTAACTACCGCCTTCATCTGAAGACAAAAGGGGGGAGTGCCTGCTGGCTCAGTTACGAGAGCATGTGACTCTTGATCTCAGGGTCGTGAGTTCAAGCCCCACATTGGGTATAGAGATTACTAAAATTAAAAAAAAAGTAAATAAACTAAAAAAGAGGAAGATGTTGGGGGTGGGGAGTCAGTTTGGGGAGGCTAACAGTGGGGAAAAGTACGGTGGACAAGGGTAAGTTTGTTAAGTTTGTTATGCAGATTTAAATCGTTACCCTTTCCACTGGTAAAAGTTTCTATAGGTTTCGAGCCATCCCCCTCTTCCTGGAACAGAGGAGGAGACACTCTTACAAATGGAGATTTCTCCTATAAATGGAAATGTCTGATACAAAATGATGAGGGGGATAAGGCAAGCTGATACCCCACAAACGCCACCCCTGCCTTGGGATATGTGTGATATTCCTCAGGCACGCCTGGCTGCCCAAGGACAAAGGAAAGGAAAGAAAACGAATGGTTAACTGATAGAGATCACAGTCCTGCAGGACAGAAATCTCCATCAGTTTACAAATATCTCAGTAAACTACAAGAAATGGGCAATCTTATCAATAGCCTAATCTCCAGAAATCTGTGGACTCAGTTTCCTGAAGCCCCAACATCACCCTCCCCTCCATAGTGATGTGGGGAACAAAGGCAAGAAGGAAATGGCAGTCAAATTAAATTTCCTTATAACTTGCAGCCCTTTGACACATCCTTGAGGCAAATACGGAGTGTGACCTTTCTCCGGGAACCCCCTACTGTCTTAATGTTAATGCCTAACTAGAGGGAAAAACAATCTTAGCTTGACAATAGCTAGGCCTCCAGTAGCCTGGGAGTCTTCTTTAGCATATGAAAATCTCTGGAAACTTCCCCTAGGTTTTAGGTCCCCCAACTCCCAACTATAGAACCAGTCTCTCCTCATGGTCCCAGGGCAGCTCTTCCGGCCTACGAGTCCTGTCCCTGTGCTTTCATAAAATCACCTGTTTTGCACCAAAGACGTCTCAAGAATTCTTTTTTTGGCCGTCGGCTCCGAACCAAACCCGTCACCCCAAAAACCTCATCACAAAATGGTAACTTATAACTGGGTTTGGGGAGAATAATAAATATGCCAAAGAAGCATCTTTTGGGGTGGCAAAATTTGCTGCCCGTCACTGCTGATGAGGTTAAACGTTGCCTTCCCTTAGGCTCTTCAGCTACCCTGTTTCTTCTATCGTGAACTGGGGTGTGGTGGGGAGTGGGGGTAAAGGGAAGCTGACAAGAAGCTTGCTGCCATGATAAGGATGCCCTACATCTTGGAAAGTGCACGCTCCACTCCTCGGCCATTCTCTCTGGGCTGCAACAGTGAAATGCTGAGGTGGCCTGCCTCCTGTCTCACCGCAAAAGCAGACACAAGTGCATCAGGCCCAGAATGGGTACACACCACCCCCAACACACACACACACACACCCAGGGTAAGCCACTGCTTGTGATGAGGGATGGCCAGAAGGAAATGATCACCCCAAGCCCCTGAGCAGAAGCCCTGGGCTCTCTCTTCATCCTCACACGGACTCACAGGTGGGAGGCTTTAAGCCTGAACATTTATAATTATAACGACAGCGCATGATGTGGAAAGGTTGGGGTTCAGAGGTCAGGAAAGAATTATTGAGACATCTTCGGTGCAAACAGGCGGTTTTGATGAGGGAGCATAAGGCAAGCTGATACCCCGCAACCCGCCTCCCCCTGCCCAGGTGGGATATATGTGACTTTCCTCGGGCACTCCTGGCTGCCCAAGAACTAAGGAAAGGGAAAAACCAATAGTTAACTGATAGAGATCACAGTCCTGCAGGACAAGTCTCCATCCGTTTACAAAAATGTCTTAGTACATTACAAGAAAAAGGCAATCTTGTCAATAGCTTAATCTCCAGAAACCTACAGACTCAGTTTTCTGGAGCTCCAATATCACCTTCCCCTCCATAGTGATGTGGGGAACAAAGGCAAGAAGGAAATAGCAGGTAAAATCAAATTTCCTTATAGCCTGCAGCCCATTGACACATCCTTGAGATAGGCAGAGTATAACATTTCTCCAGAACTCCCTACTGTCTTAATGTTAATACCTTACCACCCAGAAAACAACCTTAGCTTCTTGACAATAGCAAGGCCTCTGGCATCTTAGGAGTCCTCTTTAGCATATCAAAGCCTTCTGGAGGCCTCTCTTTTACCTTCCTCTCCCCCAATTCCATAGTATATAATCAGTCCCTCCTCACAACCCCAGTACAGCTCTTTCTGCCCCAGGGTCCTGCCCCCGTGCTTTAATAAGATCACCTTTTTGCACCAGAGACGTCTCCAAAATTCTTTTTGGCTGTCAGCTCCTGACCCCCACCACTCCAAAACCCCATCAGTTTTATTAAAGTACAGGCACAGGACTTGTGGGCAGAAAGAGCTGTACTGGGGTTGTGAGGCATGGCCGATTATATACTTGCAAGTTGGGAGGGAGTTAGGGATAGCCTAAGTCTTTAAGGAATTTGGAAGCAAGGTTTCCAGGACCTTGAGGGGTCATTTACTAGTGTCTAGTAAACTGTTAGTCATGAGACCCTTCAGATATATGTCAGTGGGCCGTATGCTTGGAGGATAATTGTTCACATATATCTGGGGGGGGGGGGGCGTGTAGAGATAAAGGAAGTTTCCAAAGGGTTTTTGTATATTATGGGGCGCCTGGGTGGCTCAGTCGGTTAAGCGTCTGACTTCGGCTCAGGTCATGATCTCACAGTTCGTGGGTTCAAGCCCCTCATCGGACTCTGTGCTGACAGCTCAGAACCTGCAGCCTGCTTCGGATTCTGTATCTCCCTCTCTCTGCTCCTCCCCTGCTCGATCTCTCTCTCTCTCTCTCTCTCAAAGATAAACATTTTTTAAAAATTAAAAAAAAAGAAGACTTAACAGGATCCTGGAGATCAGGATAATGGTAAGCTAAGATTGCCTTTTGCCCTTAGCAAAGTGTCAACATCGAGGCAGCTGAGCTCCTAGAGGGAGGTCAGTCTGCCTGTTTCAAGGACTTGTCAGTGGGCTGTAAGTAGTAAGGAAATTGAATTTTTTGTCTTGCCTTTGTTTCCCACATCAATGCACACTCCAACTGTGGAAAACTCCACTGGGTATCATAGTTCTCCCTCTGCTCCTGTGGTTTTAGTGGGATCACTGTATGAGTTTCAGGTGGACAGCATAAAGGCTTGGCCTACATATATTGTGAAATGATTACCACAATAGGTTTAGTTAACATCCATCATCTCATATAGATACAATAGAAAGAAATGGAGAAAAAAATGCTTTCTTTGTGACGACAGAACTCTTAGTGTTAGCGAGCCCTCCTGCTCATCTGTAGACCCCAACAGTTACAATCAAAAAGAGACAAGACCGCTTAACTCATGTTTCAACTAGAACCCATTGCGCTTATTTCTTATTGCATTTTCTTGGGGCATTGACAACGACTGGAACATTCCAACCGCCAGACCAGAAAAGCCCCGACAGCAGCGGAATGAATGCCTAGAAGACCACACCCAAAGCATCCCCTTCCCTGCCGGTGATCATGGGCTGAATACCCAAAGCATCCCCTTCCCTGCCCGTGATCATGGGCTGAATACATACGGACCGCACCCCCACCCCCATACCTCCCTCCCACCCGCTGATGCTGGCACCTGAAATACATTTCTCTCTTTCTCTTTTCCAAACCTTTGTCTCTTGAGTTATTTGGCTTCTCTCGTGATGAACTTATCAGAGTTTGTTTGGCAACAATTTGGCAAACCCTACCAGGAGCTGTGGTCTCGATTTGTCCAGCACCCTCAGGATTCTCTGGGCCAGAGCAGTTGGCCCCACAGCACAAGGGCTCACCTGTTCCATTTCCAGAGTTAGTAGCCATGATGGATCAGTCAGTAAAATTAGGATTCACTCTCTTAACAACTTCCCTATCGCACAGCTGTGTTAGCTGTAGTCATCATGTTGTATATTACATCCCTAGTACTTACTTGTCTTATACCTGGAAGTTTGCACCTTTTGAGCACCTTCCCCAAGGGCACCTCCCTGCCACCACCCCTGCCTCTGGTAATTACAAGTGTGATCTCTTTTTCTGGAACTTGAGTACCTTAGTTCTTGATCCCTGCCTTCTGGGTGGGCAGAGGAAGGGTTGTTACCATGACAGTAGTACAGCAAGCCATGGAGCCCTACGTAGAAGTGACTATGACTATGGTGGCTGATTCAAAGGGGTCACCGAAGTCGAAATACAGTGTCAGAACCAAGGATGAACAGGTAGGTAGGTAAATAATGAAAAACATCAGATGTTCATTTGTTGAGCCCAAGTGGGCAGCCATTCAGAATCGGAAGCTTGGCTTACTGTTGCAGACCTCTGTCTCCCTCCACACCCCCGGATGACTGCTTCCTCCTCCACCAGGATTTCAGCTGCTTTATAAAGGGGTACAGAGGGGAACTTGCAGCGGGGAGGACTTCAGCTTTTACGACTGTTGGCAACAAGCATCTGAGTCCCCAGCAAAGGGCGCTGGTCACAGACGTGGCCTTTGCTTGAGGTGTCCGTGTGTGAGGAGACACAGGGGGAGGAGAGAGATGTGCAGGTACCTCTTGGGGCTAGGAGAGGAAGGAGGAAAAGCCTCCAGCCCTTTCCCTCACGCTGACCTCCTCCAGCCCTGTCCCCTCCCCATTCCCTCCTCCCAGGCAGAAATGCCCAGAGCTGCTGAATTTAACTGATTAGGGTCTGGATCAAGCTCTCAGTGAAGAAAAGCACTTCAAGTGACCCTGTGGATGGGGCCCTCTGTACCAATTCAATCTACTGTTGTGAAAATGTATAAGGACAGTGATGTGTTCCAGGCTTGTACTACAAATGCTCACAAGGCATCAGAAGAGAATCTCCCGCTCAGGGCACTGACACAAGTCGACAAATTCCCCTGTGATTTATTACAGTGCGTGTGAGGGGGTGGCTGTCAGTATATAGCGTGATCAACTCCCTGGCTCCACACTCCCGCTCCATGGGCAGGACTCGGCTGCTCTCACAAGTCCGGCCAATCCTTCCCTTGATGAAACCTGTTATATTTTTACTGACTCTGGGGCTGTTGTTGATGGCCTAGCCATTTAATCTGCCAGTTGAAAGAGTTAGACTGGCAGATTAAAGACACCTTTCGGGGCACCTGGGTGGCTCAGTCACTTAAGTGTCCAACTTCAGCTCAGGTCATCTCGTGGTTTGTGCGTTTGAGCCCCACGTCAGGCTCTGCGCTGACAGTGCAGAGCCTGCCTGGGATTCTCTCTCCCTCTCTCTGCCTCTCCCTCACTTGAGCTCACTATCTCTCTCTCTCTCTCTCCCCACCTCAAAATAAATACATAAACTTTATTTTTTAAAAAGACACCTTTCTTGGGGCACCTGGCTGGTTCGGTTGGAAAACCATGTGACTCTGGATCTCTGGGTTGTGAGTACGAGCCCCACTTCGGGTGTAGAGACTACTTAAAAAAAAAAAAAACACCTCTCTTTGGAGTCACAGAGTGTGGAAACCAACTACGGATGCTTATGGGACTGTCTGGGTCACTCACAGAGATGCCCACAGGAAAGGGCCGTTCTCCAATGAGACCAACTAAAATCAAGCTGCTGATCAAGCCTGCACTACCCAGATTGCCATCAGACATGGTGGCACATCTACCATCAGGGACTGGGCACAAAGTACAGGACCCTATGTTTCTGATGCAGAAGCCACTGCGACAGGCCACATTTGTGGCTCTTGCAACTAAGGAGACCACGTTGCACTCAGCATTGACCCTGACAGGTTGACTACATCAGACCTCGGACTGTGTGTACCTCTCGGTGCTACCAATGGTCTCACCACTTTTGATACGTTTTCAGGTCACACGTTGCCGTTCCGGTCTGATCAGCTGACTCCCAGCACGCTGTTGCGGCTTCCGTCAGTCTTATCTGGGGCGTGCTTTCCGCTCTCCAATCCACTTGCAGCCTGACAAACGGTGCGTCTTTTTTCCTCAGGCGTCACCCCGGAACGGGCCAATAGTCAAAACAGTTTGATGCACTTTCTGCACTGCATTAGTATCTGCTATCGTGGAGCTCTGGAACGCTACCTGCCTCTGCTTCCTCTGGGTCCTCACACCTTAGTGGGGCAATTTGATCACTGAATGCAGGTCCCCAGCAAGGGATCTCTTGGCAACGCTTAGGATGAAAACAGCAGGGGCTGATTGAAGGTAAGACGAAGTTACAGGTGTTTGTACGGGACATAGCGACTGTGTAGCGGTGGAGGAAAAGTGCCAACGCTAGGAGCTTGGGAGAGAATTCCGTTAGACCTCTGAAGGATAGGGGGCAATTAATACTGCTTTTGTTCCCTGGGTCCGGCATTGCCACTGGAGTCAAACAGCAGCTGCACTGGCACTCCGACCTGCTGCTGAGTCTGTAGTCTCCTTCCACGTGCTATGAAAACAGAAAAACTCGTGTGCCTATGCTGGCCGGAGACTATTTTATTCCTGGTGCCATGGATGGCAGCTCCTGAAAAGTCACACGTGTCAACACGGGATGCAGTACAATTCCTATGCTTGTGACACTTGGGTGGCCCTGGGTTATGTGTGATGGCTAACAGTCTGGCCTTGGACTATATCCTTACAGTTTCAAAGTAGACTTAGTCCCCGGGGACTTTTTCAGAATTGGGTGAGACCAGGACTCTGGAAGGCAGGGATGAAAATCGTTTATAAGACAAATTAAGCAGATTTGACCCCACACGCTGGTGTTCTGATGAATCAGTGGCATGCTCATGTAAAAATTCAAATTCGGCTAAGAATGTGATGGGCTAAAGGGTGCAGTGTTGGGGGAGACAATCCACCACGGGCCGGGCCGTCGGTGCCTTCGCACATTTTTTTGCCGGGCATGCCAAGACTGGAAGGCCCTGACTGCTCTTTACCTGGCTTTTCTCGAGATTGTTTTCACGTCACGGCAAACAGCCTTGAGGGATGAGGTGATGTCTCCCCCCCACACAGACAAGGCTTGTTTCCACTTGCTGTCCTATACTGGAGTCCACTGCGTGCGCCAACACCCATGATAAGCCTGCTGCATCACCTCCGTGGGACTTCGGGAGCGTGGGAAGCCAGCACGGGCACTCGGCAGATCCCCTGGAAGTTGCTTTGCTGGGAGTAATAAGGTCATTTTCTTAGACTCGGGAATCTTGTGTCTTTTGCCAATATCGGCGAAGCAGTAACAAGTTAACTTTTTAGCCTATACCTATGGTAAACTCTCAGAGCTGGTAGAATTCTTGACATCACCCTGTCTTTTCATTTCCTTACCAGCGACTTCCGAAGAGCACAGGTTTTTCATTTTGATAAAGTCTAATCTACCAATTGTTTCTTTTGTGGATCATACTTTTATGTCATGTATAAAAACTCTTTGCTCAATCCCAGGTCACACACAGCTTTTCCTGTGCTTTCTTCTGAGAATGTTTGCAGCTTTATGTTTTACATTTAGATTTGTAATCCAGTTTGGATGAATTTTTGAATAAGGTGTTATTTTTTAGGTCAAGGCACAATTTTTCTTTTTCTTTCTTTCTTTCTTTTTTTTTTTTTTTTTGACTATTGACGTTCAATTATTTCAACATGTTTGCTGAAAGGCAAAAAAGCTTTGAATTGCTTCTTCATCTTTGTAAAGTATCAGCTAGCCATATATGTGTAAGTCGATTTCTGGACTCTATTTTGTTCCATTGATATGTGTGTTTATCTCTTCTTCAATACCACGCTGTTACATTATGGTATGGTAGTTTACAAAATAAAATAGATAAAATGCAAACATAAGACTTCGTCCTATTTATGTTACAGAATGTGTTTCTTGCAGTGTGGAAGGAGAATATAATTCACATTGCACACTGTATGAAATCGCCATGAAATATTAAATAATTAGACAGTTGGGTTATAAATGCTTTATATTATGCAGAAAACTTTGATGTTTTGGTGATATTTGGGAAAATTGTTTTGGATGAGATGAGAAGCATTATTATTTTTCCCATTTAAATGAACAAAAGAGGGGCGCCTGGGTGGCTCAGTCGGTTAATCGTCCGACTTCAGCTCGGGTCATGATCTCACGGTCCGTGATTTCGAGCCCCGCGTCGGGCTCTGTGCTGCCAGCTCAGAGCCTGCAGCCTGCTTTGGATTCTGTGTCTCCCTCTCTCTCTGCCCCTCCCCTCCTCACGCTCTGTCTCTCTCTGTCTCAAAGATAAATAAAAACATTTAAAAAAATTAAAAAATAATAAATGAACAAAAGATAGAATTCTGCCATCCAAAAATGTGGCATCCAACATATTTCCAGTAATAGATTAGTTTCAAATAATGAGGAGTGCCTATACAGTCTTTTTCCACACTTAAAATTCTAAATAAAACAAACAGCAACAACAATGTTGGGGTTCAGAGGTGCCTGGCTGACTCAGTTGGTAGAGCATGTGACTCTTGACCTTGGGGTTGTGAGTTCAAGTCCCATGTTGGGTGTAGAGATTACTTTTTTTAAAAAAGGTATGGTTCAGGGCAGTCTGCCCTAAAATATGCCACTTTGGCATATTGATTATTTTGAATTAAAGTTACTTAAGAGAGGGGTATGGGCTCCATGTTGGGCGTGAAAACCTAGTGAAAAATAAAAGAGGACATAGGCAGGGGAGGTGGGAGGGAAGAAATAATAAAGTCACTTAAGAAACAGCCAGTGCGAGAAGTACACTCTGACCCCCCTCTGCCCCCCTGAAAACAGGAAATTAATTTCCCATGTGAAAGGTACCATCCCTGTACCAGGAGAGTAGAAGGCATCCTTATCCCCAGAAGTAGGGAATTCAGAGCCAAGAAGGCTTTATAAACAAACTCTGTTACTTCACCAATTCACTACCCTAATCCCAAACTTCTTTGTCTCATCAGGTTCTTCACAAATGTATTGTTTCTTTGTTTAAAAGGTATAAAAGCTGCCTACGTTGGTCATTTCTTGAGTCTTGTGTTTTTATGAGCTCCTGTATGTATGAAATGAAATTTGTTTTTCTCTTGTTAATCTGTCTTATGTCAATTTAATTATTAGACCAGCCCAGGAATCTAGAAGGGAAGAAGGGAAAACTTTTCCTCTCCTACAATCACATGCTCCCACTTCGCATTGTACAACTATGCTTTGTACAAAACAAATCCCACTCAACTTCTTCTCAAAAGTCTCACACACGATCACATCCAGTTCTAAATTCAAGACTGTTGAGGGGCGGGGCGCCTGGCTAGCTCAGTAAGTAGAGCATGTGACTCTTGATCTTGGGGTCCAGAGTTCAAGCCCCACATTGGCCATAGAGCTTATTCAAAAAAAAAATGTAAAAATGATAGCTGAACAATGTTCATCCTTCTTTAAGTTTGTCACAATCGTGTACTGATATTCCGTCATTTGTGGGCTAAACTGTAAATTTCAACTACCATCAACACACCCTATATAAGGGGCGGGGCAAAGAGAATACATTAACATACCAACAACACGCACGTGCGCGCGCACACACACACACACACTCCAAAATAAGGAAAGAAAAACATATGAACAACCACTTCCATTTTGTTTCTGAAACTAGTTACAAGGCCGTAGTTGATATTTATAACTTTTCTTCTACTACCCATTCTGTTTTCTCTTGCCCTCAACCAGTCTCTCAGCTACCAAGTTCTCTTTGCCTGGTGGACTGAGGTAAAGCTTCATTTCTGAGAGATATGAGCCCTTTGTAGTCCTGCCTATATGGTGTTGCTGTAATCTTTCATCAACTTTTACCACTGAACATTGCAGTATTGGGGGGGAGGCGCACCTTCAGGCTTAATCCTCCCTGCCTGCATTGCATAAAAGCAACCAAACATCCCTTGATGATCAGGATCAATCACACCAATCAAAGTCCTATTTTTCCCGTTGGTCCAGTGACATGTGTAGTTTAAATAGCTCGGCTGCAGTCTCAACATTCATTCAGTTCAATGGAGTCTTGTAGTTTCTACTGGTAGACTAATAATCAGACCCCTAAATCAGCAGAGGCTAAAATCAAGGGAACAGGAAGAAACTACCTGCAAATGGATGTTGAGCAGGCAATCCACCATTCCAGATGATGAAAAATAAGACATGGCCGGGATAAGGTACGACCAGTGTGAATTCTCTTGAGCTCTTTCTTGCCTTATTTTGCTGTAAAATGAGTTCTGTTGGCAGAAGCAGTGTTGTATGGGATATCGTGATTGTGCGTAGGCCCACAAACGTGGTATCTGTTGAGGTGTTGTAGGCATGGAAGATAAATCCACACTGCAGCACCCTCCGTGATGGAAGGGGCCCATTGTAATCACCCTCCCAGCAGATGGCTGATTGGAGCCTCCTCCCGCCAAAAGAAAATGGTACATTTGGAGGAGGTGGGGGGTGGTCGGCGTTGGCCTCTGCTCTTGGCAGGTTGGAATTGGACACTCAATTGTTCTGATAGCTAGATCAGACTTGGTGAGGGGAAGTCCATATAACTGAGCCCATGGAAAGCCTCTGTCTCTGCAACCATGGCCACTTTGTACATGGGCTCCTGAGCGAGCCATATTGTTCACATGATAATTGTGAGTCCTCGTCAACAGTTCATGACCTCTGGTGGGCATTTATATGGAACACAAATGTGTTTATACCCTGTGGCCATTAGAGGGCCCATCACATATGACTTTTTATTGGTTAAATTTTTAGGGAACCCTGACTAATACAACTGGTTATAGAGAGGTCCCTGTATTAGCGGGCTAGGGTGGCCATAACAAAGTACCACATGCCGGGTGGCTTAAAAAGCAGAAATTTATCTTCTCATAGTTCTGGAAGCTTAGAAGTCAGAGATCAAGATATCGGCAGAGTTGATTTCTTCTGAAGCCCTCTTTCCTTGGCTGGTTTCTTCATGTATCTTCACACAGTCTTCCCTCTGGGCCTATCTATGCCCTAATCTCCTCTTCTTATAAGAACACCAGTCGTGTTGGATTATCACTTACCTTGATGACCTCGTTTCACCTTAATTACCTGTTTAAAGGCCTCATCTCTAAATATAGTCACATTCTGTGATACTGGAGGTTAGGACTTCAACGTACGAATGTGGCAGGGACACAATTCAGTCCGCTAGAGTCCCCATGAAACCATAAGTGTGGGTCGAGGAAAGGAAGGCAGTGTGGCAGACAAAGACACACGAGGAGTGTGAACCATTGCTCATGAACCTTACGTGTGCCCCTAGAACCAGCTGAAGGCCAAGTCATATACACCACTTCTTTTCAGGATCCTCCTGTATCCTCCACTAGCCAAACAAGTACATCCATCAAGGATGTGATGGGGATCACTACCGTGGAATTTTTAGTCTCCGTGGTAGCCCTAATTTCTGGGAGTCCTCCATGCATATATATTGGTTTTGGTCTGCTCTTTGGAGAGGACAGCATAGTGGTTAAGAGCATGGATTCTGGTTTAAATTCTGGTTCCACCAATTACAAACAACCTTGGGCCAGTTGCTTAAACTTTCAATGCCTTGATTTCATTTTCTGTAAAATGTGTACAATAGTGTCTACTTCGTAATGTTGTTGTTGTTGTTGTTGTTGTTGTTATAGTTGTTGTTGTTGTTTTGGTAACGTTGTTCTGAGGAATGATATGTTAGTATATGTAAAGGGTTTGGAAGACTGACTGACACAAAATAATGTATGTTTGCTATTACTGCTAGGATTGTAAAGGAGAGTAAGTTCCAGCCTTCCATCTGGCCTTCCTAACAGAAAAATTCTCACCCCACAGGTCAGGAGGCCAGTTGGGGTGTTTTGCCAGTTGGGGGTTACCTCTGTTACAACTGAAAACCTGGGAACTTGAGGGGTGCCTGCGTGGCTCGGCCAGTTAAGCGTCCAACTTCGGCTGGGGTCATGATCTCGCGGTTCGTGAGTTTGAGCCCCGAGCTGGGCTTGCTGCTGTCAGGGGGGAGCAGCCTTTGGATGCTCTGTCCCCCTCTCTTTGCCCCTCCCCCACTCATGCTCTCTTTCTCTCAAAAACAAATAAACATTAAAAAAAAAAAAGAAAGAAAACCCAGGAACTTGGGAAATTACTACAGAGTGAATTTGTATGCCCCCTAGGCCCACTATGAGTTGGATTTAAGCCAAAACTCCATTTATCACTTGCCCTCCTTTAGCCCTTGCTCTGTGGGCAATAGTGTTGCTCTGAGTCCCCTGGATTAGTGCTAGCTCAGAGCCATAGTCCAATAATCCCTGGACAGTATGGATTTTTATTTCTCCACTGAACAGTTACCTTGGGAAATCACTGCAGGTCCTTTGGGGGATAGTTAGGAAGATTTACAGTACATAATTATGATGTTACCATAGCAGCCTTCCTCGTGGTACCTGGCCTCCACTTCATCCTAGGGACTCTGGGGATATGACCTGCGGGGTTGGTGACCCAACTTTCTGTTTGCCAGAATTCTTTTCATTAAATGGGCCATGCTTCTGTTTCAGTCCTAGGGCTCCCATGATCTAGTAACCACCACCAAAGATCACTGTTGACCAAACCATTTTGATTGACAGTCTGCCCTGTAGCTCTCTTCCCGAGCATGGCTATCAGTTAGCTTTTGCTATGAAAACAACACCTCAAAGTTTAGAGGCTTAAAACAACCATTCATTTACTTAACAAGTTGTTGGTGATTGACAGCTTGGGCTGGGCTATTCTGCTCGTGTTGGCTGGACTGTCACGTGTCTGTGGTCAGTTGCTGCTGGTGGTCTTGGCGACACGACCTCTAGGGGTTGGTTGGCCATCAGTTGGGGCTACAGGGATGATTGGGGCATAAGGCTCATCTGCTTTGATCACGTGGCGCCGGGGTTCCAAGACTAGCAAGAGTACATGCCCCAGCGCGTAAACACCTTCCTCGCTTTTGCTTGCACTGTCTTTGCCAAGGTCTTATGGACCAAAGCAAGTCATATAGCGGATTCAAGAAAAAAAGACACAGGCCACCTCTTGATGAGAGGATCTGCAAAGTCAATGCAAAGTTAGGGGATTCAGGGAGGGGAAACATTTGTCTCTATTTTTACTCTCTGCCACAGTCACCAATTCCACCCCCCCAACCCCACCCCACCCCATTCCAGAGCCCTTGCCCTTTTAAACACATCACTTAATTTCTTTTTTTGTATGTTTATTTATTTATTTTGGGAGAGAGAGAGAGAGAGAGAGAGAGCAAGCAGGAGACGGACAGAGAGGGAGAGAGAGAATCCCAAGCAGGCTCCGTGCCTACACGGAGCTCAATCCCATGAACCATGAGATCATGACCTAAGCTGAAATGAAGAGTCGCTTGCTTAACTGACGGAGCCACCCAAGTGGCCCCACTCATTTTCTTTAGAGAAACACTGTCCATTTTCATCCAGGAGATGAACTCCTCCACTAGGTGGGGGGCAGTGGAGGGGAGGTGGTGGAAATGCCCTTATTCAGCATAAACAGCTCCCTTAATGCCATCCTCCCACTTCAACCCTCCATACCAGGCAATGTGAGGGTGCTTCTTCCATGAAACCGACTTCTGCTCCTGCCCCACCCAGGCTTTGCCTGAGATTTGCTGGGCTGTGGTGCCCTCCGCCAGGACTGAGTCTTCAGATTGAGCCAATCCGCATTCATCTGGGGAATTTCTCAAACTCTTGGTCCTTTATCCTCACCCCTTTCATTAATTTTATGAATCAATTTACTTTGCACTTCTTTCTAATGGTTTCTATTTGATTTGGAGGGGGAAACACCTGCGTTCAATTCAGTGCCTTCTGCTACAAAAGCCTCTGATTACATTTAAATCTATTACCTCTAGACCAATATAGCAGTTAATGTGTTCTTTCCATATACGTTAAGAGTGGGTGATTCAGAGAGAAGAATTAAGGCATATGCCCTCTATTGTGGGTAAGAAGAACCAGGAGACTTGTATAATTTCCTAAAGACAATAATTTTGGCCCATTGCTACTATTTCATATTTAGTGTGTGGTGTGAGGGAGGAGGCATTTTGCTTAATACATCACCTGAGGCTATTTTGTCTACTCTGGTTTTTCATAGGGCTATGGTTGAGATTTTATCATGATCAGTCTGCTTGTGCTGTCCTGCCTGCCTTAGGAAAAAATTTAATATAAAAATAAACAAAGGGGTCACGACCTGGGCAGCCTGTGGGGCAGGGAGACAAGGGAAAGGGAGGAGAAGCCTGCCTAACTATCCCCTTCCTCACTGTCACCCCTGCCCCTGAGGTCTCCGGGATCCATTAGCCTGAGTGTTCATTGGTACAACCTTTTTACTGGGGAGTGGGAAATACTGAATAAAATTAAGCCTGCAAAACTTTGGCACGGTAATTCCTTTTATGCAAACATGCAAGGATATATGCACATATAATGTTTAACCTTGCTAGTAATCACAATATGCAAATGAAAACAGTGAGATATCTTGGTATCAATGATTTGAAAGAAAGTGAATGCCCATTATTAGGAAAGTTGAAAGTTTTCATAGGTACATTAGTACAAGCTGTGTGGAAGGCAGTTCTAACAACATGTATCAAAATTCATAAACAGATGAAAACCTTTATTTATTTATTATTTTATTTATTATTTTATTTTTTTTAATTTACATCCAAGTTAGTTAGCACGTAGTGCAACAATGATTTCAGGAGTAGATTCCTTAATGCCCCTTATCCGTTTAGCCCATCCCCCCTCCCACAATCCCTCCAGTAACCCTCTGTTTGTTCTCCATATTTAAGAGTCTCTTATTGAAAACCTTTTTGTAAATATTTTATTTTTAAGTAATCTCTATACCCAACATGGGTCTCAAACTCACAGCCCCGAGATCAAGAGTGGCATGGTCTACCGAGTCAGCCAGGCACCCCAGATGAAAACCTTTTGATCCAAGAATTCCACCTCTAGGAATGTAATCCAGGGAAATATCAGAGAAGCATACAAAAATGTGCACGCAAAAATATTAATCTCAACATTGTTTATGCTAGTGAAAAATTTGAAACCATCCAAATATCCATCAGTTAATTATTGGCCACCCATAAGGAATAATACACAGTTGCCATAAGGTATCAACATGGAAAGATATGTAAGATACATCGTTACGTTTAAAAACAATTGTCAGGGCAGTATGTTTATGATTCCATTTCTTGTTTTGTGATTTGTGTGTGATATATGTATATATGCCTTGCTATTAAAAATGTAAATAATTGATAAAACATATACCAATCCGTTAATAGTCTTTCTGGGGGTTGTGATCTGAAGAATTGTACTTTTCTCATAATACATATTTACAATGTTTTAATGTTTTACAAGCAATGAGTAAAATAATACTGAAAGATTAAGAAGTTTAGAAAATTTGCTCAGCTTCACTGATAATTGAATGAATGCAAATTAGAGGAGCAATGAGACATAATTATTGCCTTTCATATTGGCAGAAAAAATTCCAATTCAATGTTTCGTAGAGCCCGGGTCTCTAAACTTCTTTGATCAAGCACATATATTAAAAAGTAAAACTTTTTGACCTTGAGCACTCTCTCTCTATATATATACATATATGTTTATATGATTTTTTTATAAATAAAGATGGGCTTATATTCCTCATTCTCTTCTGCCACTTGAAAATTCATGCATACAATGATGCATACCGCATAAGAAAAACTGGAAACATTCAGAATGTTCATTCAATAGGGGACTGGTTAAATAAATTATTGAACATTATTAGTCAGCATATATATTGGGGTAGTGATCAGTCGTCCAAGAGAGTGAGGTACTTATACATTATTGACATGGTAAGAGCACTACATGAACATATCAGGTTTGAAAGTATATATAGAAAACCCAACAGGAGTTCATGGAGGGGGCGGGGTGAGGAATGTGCAACTTAGCAGGGACTCTGATTTCCATTGTTCTAATTGTGCTGTTGAAAACCTCTAGCAACTTGTTTGTATAACTTTTCCCATTAGAAGAATAGTACAGATCTAAAACAAAATTTTCCAAAGTCGCTTGAATCATTAAAACAGAATGTACACATTTTACAGTGGAGAAAATGGGTAGGTTTTGTGTGTTCGTACTCGCTCCCAGTTGAGGATTGAAAAAATTCCTAAAGGGATGTGAGGCAACAGAAAACGGGTTCACGCTTCCAAGCTATTCAAGATCACGTTTATGAAGGAAATTTTCCAACGTTTTGAGCAAGTTTTGTTTTGCTTCCGTTGAAATTTAAAACACTTAAAAAAAAAAAAAAAAAGGACCCACCGGGAGGTGGAAGCTGGGTCTCCCGGGAAAGCCGCGCGCCCCTCCCCCTCCCTCCCCCGCCTCCCCCAGCTTGAGTCCCCCCTCCCCCGTCCCCCTCCCCTCCGCGTCCAGGGGCTCGCGATCTCCGGCGCTCCGCCCGCCTCGAGGCAGCTCAGCTTGGTGGCCCTCGCGGAGGACTGACCGATCGCGGATCGCCGCGGCCCGAACGCGGTGGGGAAGGAGGGCGTCCGCCGGGCAGCGCGGCTGACATCTGCGGTCACGGGGTGACATCTGCGGTCACGGGGTCGGCCTCCCGCGCGGAGAGCGGCCCCGTGCGTCCCTCCGTGAGTCGATCGGTGGGTCCGTGCAGCCGGCTCAAAGCCCTGGGCTCCCGGCACCAAATGGGAGGCTACACCAGACCGATGGCGGCGGCGGCGGCCCTGTCGGGCCCGGGGGTGCGGCTGTCGCCCTTGGCGGCGGCCCGCGGCTCATACGGCGCCTTCTGCAAGGGGCTCACGCGCACCCTCATCACCTTCTTCGACCTGGCCTGGCGGCTGCGTACGAACTTCCCCTACTTCTACGTGGTGGCCTCGGTGATTCTCAACGTCCGCCTGCAGGTACATATTTAGAGCAACTAACTTTGTGGCATTCGGGGTGGGGGGCCCGGCGGGATGGCTGGCTTCCACCCACCGGCTCGCCAGCCCTAGAGCAAAGCGGCCAGTTCGACTCTCCCGCACGCAGACTTGCCGGTCTGCTTTTCCACTGCCTTATCTTTTAATGTAAATGGGCGGCTAGAAATCATCGTTTGCCCCAAGCTCACAGTACAACCAGGAAAGCCTAAGATAGAATGAAAAGGTGATTCTCTAGGAAATAGATAATTCAAGGAACAAGGAAAGAACTTTAAACTCGGAAAATCCTCACAAATACTTGAGAGGCTCTTGCATCCATAAAAACACAAAACAGCCCAAACGGTAGGAAATGACAATGGTCACAGAATGCCCGAAGGGGAAAAACAAGAGGAAAGGTTGCTAAGAACTTAAAGGTAAACTAACTGTACCATAGTGGTCCAACTAGGAGGCAAATCTTCCAAACGAGAAAAAGGGGTAAACGGACTTTCAACGGAAGGGAATGAATTCTGAGCAATAGATGGGTTGAGTTAGAAGCTGGAGGAAATGCATATGATCTGGAAGGCATACATTTCTTCATCCCCAAAGAGAAGCCAATGGCGAACGGAAACTGCAGAGGAGAACGAACCTTTCAAACTGTACAAGGAAGGCATGCTTCAAATATAAAGCAACCTCGGACGGGGCCTGGTTTTGAACAGTTGCCAGGAGTGGAAGAAAGGGAATCCGCTTGGACACTGATTGGCACGTGCACCATGACTCTGCGGTCACAGAGGAGACCAGTCACCCGGTTCAACTCAGCTCTTCAGTGAACGATATCGGAATAATCATTTCAGTGGAAATATAAGTTACGGTTTTCCATTTTTAGACTGAATCTGTCAGCTAAGAAGGGAAGACAGTTATGGTTGTAGAACCAGACGGCAATGTTAGCCACTCGGACAGTGTGGGAGTCCAGGCAATAAGCAGGCAGGCAGAGAGGAGGAAATAGAACAGTGGTGTTATTCTCAGAAAGCAGGAAGTCCAGATTCTGCCTCTAGTTGAAAGAATAAGGCAGGTTTGGGGATTGTATTATTAAAGTCAACAAAGTAGCTAACAGGAGATTTAAAAATAGTGATTCAGCCATTTTGAGCGGGTAGGAGGTTCTGGGAGGGCAGGAAGTCAAAAAATTCCTCCTGTTATCAAGTAAAAAAATAGTAACAAAAGCATATTCTCAAGGAAGAAAAAAGGTAACCACTAAACAGACGTGTAAAAGTTTTTTGCTGCTGGCTGGGGGGGAACTGCGTTGAACAGGATGGGCGGGGATTTACTGCTTTTCATTATATGCCTTTTTTATTATTTGATTTTTTGAAAACTGTGTGTGGATTGCTTTGATTCAAAATTAAAACATATTGGGGCGTCTGGGTGGTTCAGTCGGTTGAGCGTCCAACTCCGATTTCAGCTCAGGTCATGATCCCAGGGTCAAGGGATCGAACCCTGTGTCCGGCCCATGCTGAGGGTGAAGCCTGCTTAAGATTCTCTCTCTCCCTCTGCCCCTCTCCCCTGCTCACTCTCTCTCTAAAGTAAAAAAAAAAAAAAAAATTGCAGATCTTCAGTCCCCTAAATCAGAATCTGCATTTTAAAAAAATTAAAACTTATTAAAAACTGCATTTACTGCAATTAGAAGGAAATTTGGGGGAGGGGGAGCTGGTAGACCCCCAAGGCAAAACTTTAAAACCAAAAATGGCTAGTAATCTTCAGGTAGCCCAGAGCTTCCTCACTCTCTGAAACTGCACAGGCAAATTTCTGCAGTGTCGCAGTTAAGGTAAAAAAAAAAAAAAGAGAGAGAGAGAGAGATTTATTTTATAAAACTTATAATTTTTGAAAACTGTTTTCCGGTTTTGTTGAGATATAAGTGAACATCTAACATTGTGTAAATGTAAGCTGTGTAGTGCGTTGATTTGATACACTCCTATATCGTGATATGATTGCCATCAGCATTAGCTGACACCTCTATCACATCACATAATTACCGTTTTTGCGGTGAAAACATTCCAGATTAGTCTCTTCTCAACCTTCAAGTATATGACAGAATATTGTTAACTGTAATCACAACTCTGTCTTAGCTCCCTAAAGTTCGTTCATCTTCTAACTGGGAGTTCGTGTTTTTGGACCAACACGGAGGTCCTCACTTCCCCCACCACCCCCCATCCCCGCCCCCAGTAAACACCATCCCATTCTGTTTCTGTGGGTTTGGCTGTTTTAGATTCCCCATTTGAGTGAGATCATACAGAATGTTGATGGCCTTTTGGACGAGTGCCTCAAGATGTTTAGACAAGATGCCTACATTTTAGTATTGGTCATAATAGCGAGACAGTGGAAATTAACTAAATGTCCACCATTAGTGTAGGGGCGCAGGGCAGGCCGCCCCAAGATGGGCCGCTTTGGCATGAACATTATTTTGAGTCAAAAGCAATCCAAACCCAGCGCATGCAGGAAAAACTCTTCACCTTCCCCTCAACTGCCTGTCTGTACCGGGAAGAGAGCTGGGAACAGAGATTCCTTTTTACTTAAGAAACTTCTCTGCATAACAGGGTGACCTTTGTTTTCCAAACATCTCCTCCCCGCTTCCAGCTAATGGTCTTTCTCCCCTTTTATTTTTAGGCCCTACCCCTCTTCTTAGCTCCTATAAGCCACATGTTGCCTCACTGTTTTTGTAATCTCAGGTGTGTGTGGATTCCCCATATATCTGCTATTAAATTTGATTTTCTGTTAACCTGTCTCCTATCGATTTGATTCTTCGTCTGGCAAGAAGGACCTTGAAGGGCAGAGGAACTTCCCAACTGTAAGCTTGGTTGAATAAAAATAGCACAACTATATAATGGAGTACTGTGTAGCCATCAAAAATAAGGGATTCTAGGGGTGCCTGGATGGCTCAGTCGGTTAAGCATCTGACTCTTGATTTCAGCTCAGGTCATGATCTCACGGTTCATAAGTTCGAGTCCCACATCAGGCTCTGCACTGACAGCGTGAAACCTGCTTGGGATTCTCTCCCTCTCCCTCTCTGCCCCTCCTCTGCTCATGCTCGCAATCTCTCTCACAAAATAAATAAACTTAAAAAAAATAAAGAATTCTATTTTATAGAAGTGGAAGGAATTTAATAGATGGGAAGTCATGTCACAAATGGCTTATGATTGAACCAGAGGGGGGAAGTGCACGCACACACACACACACACACACACACACATATACACATGTATATATGTGTGTACATTTGCGCACTCCGCTTATATAGAAATAAGAATACTTGGGGGGCGCCTGGGTGGCTCAGTCATTTAAGTGTCTGACTTCGGCCCAGGTCATGATCTCGCAGTCTGTGAGTTCGAGCCCGGCTTCGAGCTTTGTGCTGAAAGCTCAGAGCCTGGAGTCTGCTTCGGATTCCGTGTCTCCCTCTCTCTGCCCCTCCCCCACTCACGCTCTGTCTCTCCCTCTCTCAAAAATAAAATACACATTAAAAAAGCATTCTTTACAGCAGATATTCAAATGAAAGCAAATTGGTTTCAATGTAGAAAGTGTAACTAGTTATAGACCACTTCTCAGAAAACACATCTTTTTGCCCATTATCAAAGATCAAATATGCACATTTCTAAACAGTCACAGTTTAAAACTTTAACTTGCAAAGAGCAGGGGCTTTTGGTTTCACTTTTCAAATTATTTCTCCTAATTCACTGCAGGGATAATTTCTCTCATCCCACAGATTAAAAAAAAAAAAAAAAAAACAAAAAAAACGAGTGTAAGGACAGCATCCTCCAATTTATTAACCTCTTTCCATGCTCCTCAGACCTTCAAGAGCTGAATATCTCTGGCATCGTTTAGCATAGGCTTGTTGTAGAGTTAGATGCAGTTCTCTTGAGCTCTGCTAACACTACCGTAGAGCAACAGAAAATATCCTTTAACCCAAACTTTCTATGCAATTCTCTGAAAGCACCAGATGGGAGGGAGTGCCTCTCTTAATGCCCACGATTTTCTACTTTGACTCTATCATTTCCCCCTTCCACGTCGTCTCCTGATAAGACCGAACATCTGACTTTACAGACACAGATGGCAGACTCCAGACCCTGGACTTCTTCAGCCTGGGCTTTCTTTTGTGACCCTTGAACCCCCTTCCTTGGATGCAGTTCCATGACTGCCTTCAGACTCACACTGGTTTTGGTCACTTGAATGACGACTAGCATTGACACTTTTCTCCAGCAACCCAAAGACACTGTCTCTAGAACCCTTGTCTCCAGTGTAGGGTGGAAATAGTTGGAGAGTTGTAAGCATTGTCTTTCAAGATATGACTTACCATAAGTCCCCCTTTGGGTGTTTTTACTGCAAATCTAAGAGCTTCACTTCGAATCCTCCCTGAAAAGTGCTGGAGAACCTGGAGGTCGGGTTTATAAAGCCAAATTTTGTTGAACCAAGGAATCTAAATGATCCTGGGTAAGGTAACCAAAGTCTCATAAGGTGGAGGCTCCAGGACGAGCAAGGATATCCAATATTCCAGGGCTTTACTGGATGCTAATGTCTTTCCATCACCTGTATTTCTACCCCAAGTACTCCTGTGGTGTGGGGTACTGAATCCCAGTGATTTCTGGCAGTTCCCAAAAGGTGGGGATGTTAAGTAGAAAGATAATGTAGACAGTAATAACCTTCTACTCCTTGGATTCTTAGCATGTACAAACACCCTTCTTCCATTCAAAGGATTCCAAAAATACTCCCTCCTGGCATAACTTAATTACTCCATGTACAACCAAGAACTACCCATACAAACATTTTTAGTTGTAGGTGAGGTCATGGGGCCTCCGTTTATAGTTCAGTTTCTCCCGGTGATGACTCTTCTCTAGCTCTCTCATTATCCCAACTGGATATTGATATTCTGCAATTCTATGGCCAAATGGTGAATTCATCACCACCACTCTATCCTATTTGCAAGACTAAATAAGAGGTGAGAGAGTTGAAAAAGCAAATAATCATCAGTGAAATACAGGTAGAGGGTAATCATTAGGGAAATACAGGTAGAGAGTAAAGTCCTCAGTTCTGCGATGGCCACGAGGTCCTGTCATTTATGATTTCTCTATCAATCTCACGTTATTTTTGTCTTTCTTATGGGGGAAGCTCAGTCCTTCATTCCTGAGGAGTCTGAGCCCTTGATGGTTCTTGGTAGGGTTGCAATGCATGTAGGGATTCCCTGAGTCTCATCCATATTCCTCCTCGTCCTCATTCTATAGCATGAACACCATGATCACCTGTTTTGAGTGGCTTCAGGAGCTAAGAGTGGCTTCAAATTTGGTGGAACCAAGGTCTCATAGCATTTTGGGTGTGTTTCTTCTAGGGAACTAAAACCTCTAAACTAGCAGAGTTGTAGGAGCTAGAAGTAAAATGTTGCAGAGGGGCCAGGTGTAATGACCTTTATTTCCACCCCCTCATTCCCCGGCTTGCAAATCTCGGTAGTGGGAGAAACAATACTATTTATTGGCGGCTGGTTCATACTATTTATTACATCCTCGCAGTCTCTGCTGTGATTCTCCTATCAGGGTGTGTCACAGGCTCCATACAACATACTGACTTACCCCCAAACATTTTGGGCACCATTGGATCAGTTAGATGATAAAGGCCAAGGTGCAGACTTACTGGCATGGTTGCCTACACCAGCTTGGAGAGCCTGTTTTAGCTGTCGGCCCACATTAGCCCCCGGGTGGTAGGGTTAACATCTGTTTAAGTCTGGGATGGTGGCAAAAATCTCTGCAATTCCCATAAGGATTAGCTATCAATTTTACTTGCTCTGTTCATAAGGAGGTGGAGCTCTAATTGATTCCATTCGCCCCTTCTTCCCCTATACCCCCTTCTCCAGGGGCCAGGTAACCAATGTGGCAGTATATAGGAGGCAGGCACTGGTCTCTGGCTGGAGATTTCTGAGGTCAGGAGACTTGCTGGAGCCACCTGTACCAGCGGGGTGAATAGGAAGAAAAGGGTGGGACAGTCCTCCACTCCATGCCTCTGCAACCCTCTGGGGGTGCAGAAGATAACCTTAGTATTTTCCGTGACACCATGTGCTGTAGCATGGAGGTTAGAAGAACCAACAGAACCTCAGGGTAACCCTGACAGCTACCAGCCAGAGAAGGAACACTCACTCCATCTGGAGAGAGGACTGGGGGACTTGGTCTGGTGGGTTTCAAAGGACACCCGGGCACCTGGCTGGCGGCTGGTTCAGTTGGTAAAGCACGTGACTCTTGCTCTCAGGGTTGTGAGTTCAAGCTCCACGTTGGGCATAGAGCTTAAACAAACAAACAAACGCCAAAATGTACCCCCTCTGAGAGGGTTCTCAGCCACAGTAGGGGGTGAGGGGCATGCCCTGAGATTGAACATCAACAACAACAATAACAAAAAGTATGGACTCAGAAATGTGTAGATGCTGCCTGATGCTAAGTATACCCAGGAACTGGTAGAATCATCCCAGAGGAGGCGTACAGAGTCTCACTCGGCCTGCTGAGTGGCAGACCCAGGGAAGAACTCCATTTTCCCCTAACCTCCATCAGCACCCCCTCTACTCTGTGGTAGGTACCACTGCAGGGGTTCTCTGGGTCCCGTGACACTAGCATTGACTTAAAGGAAGTTACATTAGCCTCTGAAAGGTTTGGGGCTGTCCTGCTCCCAGTTGCAAGCTGCCAAGGTCAGTGGGTACAGGCACTTTCAGGGCAAGGCCAAGGGAAATGTTCACAAGTGTGATAACAAATTTCTTGCACCTGACTGTCTCCCCATTCTAAGGATTCTGGATCTGTGTAATTATGATTCATGCATGGGAATTGTACGTGAGCTATTCCTCTAGCTGTTAGGCTGGTATGGCGACTCAAATACTAGACACTTCTGCTGGCCAGACTTAAGAAACTTTGTGGTTATACAAATCAACCATCAACCTTGGCGGAATGTCTATAGATTTCATTCCTGGGAACTCCAAGCTTAATTACCCATAGTCAGAGATCTCTGCGTGGGTAGTAGTCTCTTCAGGCTGCCATAACAAAATATCACAGCCTGGGTAGCTTAAACAGCAAACATTTATTTTCTCATACCCCTCTTGGACAGAAAGTCCAAGATCAAAGTGCCAGCACGTTGGTTTCTGGTGAGGCCTCTCTTTCTGTTACAGAAACTGAAGGCAGGCCATCCCAAGATGGGCCACCCTGGTATGAAGATTATTCTAAGCTGAAGGCAGTCAAGACCCTGGGGGCTCAAGAGAAATTCTTGTCCCTCCTTTAACTACACAGAAGAATCTAAATTGGGGGTCTTTCCCACAATGAGGGTTATTACCAGAGATGAATATTATCTGAGTGACCCATCTGTATGGCAGGCAAATATCTAATTACCAACATCTGCTGTTCTTATTGCCCTGTGAAGTGCATTGCTTCTCTCTGAAGTCCCAGACCCCTGCCCCTTCTCCTTAGTTCAGGATCACATGTATACCTCATTTTGCCTGACTGCCTTTGGAATTTCCATGTCTGTGTGGATTCCCCATTCATATTTCTATTCAATTTGATTTTCTCCTGTCAATCTGTCTCTTGTTAATTTGATTCTTAATCCATCTAGAAAGACCCTTGAAGGAGAGAAAAATTCTTCCCAACGCGATCTTATAGACAGCTGCCTTCTTATTGTGTCCTTACATGGTGTTTTTTTTTTTAATGTGTGCGCAGACAGGGATCTCTGGTGTCTCTTCCTCTTCTTACAAGGACACCAGTCCTATAGGATTAGGGCCCCACCCTTATAACCTCAATTTAACCTTAATTACCTCCTTGGAGTCCCTATCTCTGAATAGAGTCACATTGGGAGTTAGGGCTTCAACATTCACACTGAGGGGGCCAGAGGGACACAATTCAGTGTATAACAGCATGGCAGAAGACTCCCGGATGTCTGTTAGGGTAACAATACCCACTTTGCGGCTGATGTTAACTGCCACCTCCTAGACTCTATTCCTGGCTCTAACACACTAGAAACCAGAGAGCCCATTTTAATGGCACCTACTTTTCGCTGGCATCCTCAGTCTAGAGAGGACAGCTAGCAGAAGTGCTTTTGAAAGCTTCTGATGCTTCACTTATTCACTAGTTTCTTGAGGCCAAGGTTACAGGACAGACACTTACATTTCTTTGGAGGGCAAAGCCAGGGAGTGAATGGGTAGATGCTCATGGGACCCAATACTGTACTCTCATGTTCAGAAGTCTTGAATTTCTTCCCCTACATGATGCCAGTGGGTCCTAGCCCCTCAATGCCATATATCACAGCCTAGCATCTGGTCCAGATTGGCATTAGACAGCCCAGAAAATAGAACCACAGCCTGCTGCTTAAGCCCATCACAGCGAACAAAATTCATGAATGTCTACCACTCATTCTGCATTTAACTCTGTTCCTTGACTGACACTGCATCTCACTTCCGACCCCTGGATGACATGCCTTGAGTCAATCTAGAAAGATGACAGAATCTTTGGATCGTGAGTAATTATATTCTCCATAAGGTGGCTCCTCCCTCTCCACACACAAAACACAGAACAGACAGCAATTACTGACTGACATCGTGAATTAAATGACCATTTAATCCTCGGGGGATTTGGAACAACCCTGTCCAAACCTTGTCCCGGTTACAAGTAGTTGACTTCAATATCCATTGTCCCCCCAACACACACAATGATTAATATAAGCTAATAATGATTCTACCATTCCCTTTGTCAGAAGATGGGAAAAAGCCCCACTGATCCAATCAGGACCAGTGAAATGTGAAAAGTGCACTACGGTGCTACCAAGAAAGCTTTCCTCTCTCCTAAGAAGTAAATGCAAGGAGGCATGGTTTCCACACCCCCCCCACGCCCCCCCCCCACCCCCGCTGCGGACATCTTAGATCTGAATATGGCCCCTGGGAACTGCTGTAGCCATCTTACTAAGAGCCGACAATGGAACCCAGTCCTGGAGGGTGACAGATCCAAAGGAATGGCAAAGAGCTAGAGCTGGAGCTCTGTGTCTGGAGCCTGCTATACTTCTGGAATAATTCCCTGATGATACTAAAAAAAGAGAAGCTCTTACTAAGTGTGTAAGATGAGTGTGTTGGAGATGCTGGATCTTGCCCAACACGAATTATTTGAGTTGCTGAAGTTGAAACCAGCATTCAGATTGTCACTGATTTATTGAAGGCGTTTAATGAAAATAGGACGATGAAACTGAGGCTGAGGAAGGGGAAGTGACTTGCCCAACGTCACTTTGGAAGTTAGCAGCTAGATGAGAATCCTGGTATTGGCCTGGGAGAGTCTGAAACTCTCCAAATATCTTAGGATTCTAATGACGAACAGTAGGGATGAGAGAAAAGGTTTCTTGAAATGACAGGATTTCAGAAAGCATCTCTCTAAATAGTTCTTCATCAGATATAGTTTTCAAAGTAGTCCTTCTCGAAGAATGTATCAACTGGTGGGTGGTCTGGGAAAACCCGGCTGTCTTGGCTTGACATATCTCTGTGCCCGTCAGTCAGGTCTGAGGAGACGGTGCTGTGGGGAGAGTAGTTGGCTTCATGGCCGCAAGAGGCTCCATGGGAAAAGGATGGCTGCCCTCTCACCTCTCCCCTCCCTGGTTACACATCATTTTCCCTCAGATCTCCACTTCCCAGGCTGGAAACCTGGCCTGTGAGGAATACACAGAAACAGCCCAGGAACTCCCTGGTCCAAGGCAACATATCATGAAGGACACTCATTTGACTAGACCGTGTACTACCACACTCAAGTTCATCCAGTAACTGTTCAACTTTTCTCCCTTCAAGCACTGACTAAACCAAGAAATAGACTGCCATCTTGAGGTCGTTTATAGCAGAGGAAAAAGGGTTCAAGCATTTGCTGTGTTCACACTTAGGCAAATCATTTTCCCTATTCAAACCTAAATTTCCTTGCCCATAAAATAAGGGTGTGGTCCTAGATCATTGGTTCCCAAACTCACCCCCACAAGGCATCTATTCCTTTAGTGGTTTGTAATTGGGTTGCTCATCAGAATTACCTATGATCTTTGAAAAAAAATATATATATATGTCCATGCTTTACCCCTAAATATTCTGGTTCACTAAGCATGGGGCAGAGTCAGGGCCTGGACACATGTGTAAAACAAAAACAAAAAACATTCCACAGGTGCTTCCAAAGTACTCCTGTGTTAGAAGTCTGTGATGTACATGGGAATAGGTGCTTCTCCAACAATGCCAACCATAATTCCTTGGTCTTGGGCTCTGGAAACCTTTACTCTTCGAATGTACACTGTGGATTTCCAATAGGTGTTAATGGTATGCAGCATTCTCAGAGGTGTTTGACCACAGAACCAACACCTACTAATAGTTCAGACACACCAGTGTTTCTCAGATCACAGGAAAACCCTAGATTAGGTGTCTTGGTGACCTCGGGCTGCCAAAACAAAATACCATAGATTGGGTGGCTTAAACAACAGAAATCTACTTCTCACAGTTGTGGAGGCTAGAAGTCCAAGATCAAGGTGCTGGCCAAATCAGTTCCTGTTGATAGCCCTCTTCCTAGCTGGTAGATGACTGTTTTCTAGCTATGTTCTCTATGGCTTTTCCTCCATGTGTGTGAGCTGAGAGAGAGAAAGAGAGAGAGAGAGAGAGATATCTTCCTCTTCTTTAAAAAATTGTTTTAAGTGTTTATTTTTTGAGAGCGATAGAGTGCAAGTGGAGGAGGGACAGAGAGGGAGGGAGACAAGAATCTGAAGCAGGCTCCAGGCTCTGAGCTGTCAGCACAGAGCCCGATGCGGGGCTTGAACCCACGAACTACGGGATCATGACCTGAGCTGAAGTTGTACGCTTAACCGACTGAGCCAACCAGGTGCCCCTCTCTTCCTCTTCTTATAAGAACACCAATCCCATCTGATTAGGACAGCACCCTTATGACCTCATATAACCTCAATTCCCTCCTAAAAGCCTTATCTCCAAATACAATCATGTTGGGGTTAGGGCTTCAACATATGAAACTGGGGGTGGGGGACACAAGTCAGGCTATAGTAGTAGGAGATATCCAAGGCTACTCTGAGTCTCCAGTTTAGGATTCTCAGTGAACTATTATGTTTTGATGAATCATTGTTCCTGATATTAAGGAACTTCCCATGGGAAAATAGCATCAACTGACCCCACAGGAGTGTATTTTCAGTGTTCTCATCGCCTCTGATGAAGGATATTGCCAAAGAACAATGTATTACTGTGATGACCAACAGGAACCAATATTCTAAGCCTGCTCGGAGTGCTAGGTCCATATCCCATCTTCACTTCTAACCTAGATGGAGCCAAGCCATGCCTTATTTATCATCACAAAGCAACAAGTTTTACTGATCCCAGACAGTGGTCTAAAACGCTATTTGTGGGGCACCAGGGTGGCTCAGTCAGTTATGCATCTGACTTTGGCTCAGGTCATGATTTCATGGTTTGTGGGTTTGAGCCCCGTGTCGGGCTCTGTGCTGACAGCTAAGAGCCCGAAGCCTGCTTTGGACTCTGTCTCTCCCTCTCTTTCTGCCTGTCCCCTGCTAGCACTCTGTCTCTCTCTCTCAAAAATAAACATCAAGAAAATTTTTTTAAATAGTAAAAATTAAAAAAATAAAACCCCATTCCTGCATCTGAACTTTGCACAACATTCAAGTTGTGGGCTAAATATTCGTTTTCCCTTCCGCTCTCCTGGAGGATAGACAGGAGATTCCCTTTATTTTTACTTCCTTTTTGGGTCCAAAGAGAAAAGACCGAGCTGAAATTCCAACTCCTTGCAAATTCACAGATGGTTCCTTTACATCCAGTTTTTTATTCCATTTTCACCCACAGAAGGGATTCACACACCTTGAGTAAGCTCATATCCCACACACATTGTTCTTATGTATTAGCTCATGTCCTTTCGTGAGTCCACATTCTACTTTTGAGACTCTGCGTTAGGTATTGGCTCATATTTCCATACACAGACTGTGGTAGATTGATCACAAAGGCCACAGCAGTCCCTCCCATCCTTCGGAGTGCACAGCGCTGGGACTTCACCACTCCTTTCATTGGGAAGAGGAATCTATTTCTCCACCTTCTTGAATCTGGGGTGGCCTGTGACTTCCTTGACCTATAGAAGGCAGTGGAAGGGGCACTGTGGGATTTCGGAGCCTCATCAAGGAGACTTGGAAGCTTCCATTCTTGTTCTCCTGGAGCCCCAAGACCTCAATGTTAAGAAGCCTGGGAGCCTAAATCTCCTGGGAGCTGTGAAATATATACAGTCCTGAGCCACAGTGCGACTGGAGCTACTGAGCACAAGGCCGGGCCAGGCATGTTCACCCATGACACCCACCCCCACCCCCCGTCTAAAGCTACCCTGGAAAATACTGACTTGCTATCTGGATCTGACACAAAGGACCAATGGCTCTTGGCCCTGTGTTCTCCAGGGCCCCATATTGCTGGCAGCTGGGCAGTGACTCAGAGTTTTCCAGGAGGGCAGAGAGACGTCCCTGATCCCCACCTTCATAGAAGCAGTCCACAAACCCTCCTCAGGGCGAGGTGCAGAGCTGGGGCCGGGCTCTCTCCCATACACATTTTTCAGGCTGCCCATTGCTGTTTTCTGGATTCTTGCTATCAAAGCTGCCCTGCAGGTTTACTATCACCAGAAATCCATCGTATAAATGTGTGCATGAGTAGGCAGGGCGGAGAGGAAAGAAGGAGTACACATGGTGGTCAGCCTGGGCTCTGCCCTCCCTGAAACTAGGCCTTGACCCTAACATCCCAGAAGAGGCAGCCCTACCCATCTTGGCTCACAGGACCTGATCTGCTCTGTTTTATGGTCTGGAACTCCTCATGATCTACCACCAATGGCTGCATACACATCTTCTAGACACCAATGTGTCATCCCAATGGCACAAAGAAATCATGTCCCAAATATAAAGGACTGAGGAAAAATGAATACACTTGATGCATTGATGAGGTGGGATCGTGGTCGGGTTTTCTTCCTCACCAATTCCTGTTCTCCTTACTGTGAAGCTAAACTGAAAATAGGAGTGTTAATTGACCCAACAAATGGGGAACCTGACTGGCAGTATCTACCAAAGCTAAACACAAGGATCCCT
The DNA here is from genome assembly GCF_046562875.1 of Panthera onca. Lineage (NCBI taxonomy): Eukaryota > Metazoa > Chordata > Mammalia > Carnivora > Felidae > Panthera > Panthera onca. The sequence continues at coordinate 17,878,666 of NC_138357.1, read as the reverse complement.
TGTGACCCAGCAAGTGTAACTCTAAGTTCTTTACCGTACAGAAATATGTACAGGTATTCAGCAAAACGTGAGTGCAAAAACTGACTGTGCAGAGCACAGAAAGAAGCAGAGAGACCAGTAAGGAGGCTATTAGAAGAATCCAGGAGAGTGGTAAAGGGAGTCTGAACAAGGGTAGTAACAGTGCAGGTGTAAGAAAGTGGTCAGATTCTGGTTGCATGTTGAAGGCAGAGCTGAGGATTTGCTGATGGGCACGAAAGAAACAGAGTCAAGTAAGATACCAAAGTGTTTGTCTTGAGCAATAGAAAGGAAGTAGTTACCATTTACCAAGGAGGGAAAACAGAAAGAGCAAGCATGGGAGGGAAAAAAACAGAGCGTTGAATAAAACTATCACAAATACTAAATAATTCAACTTATTTTAAAAAGTAAGCCTATGAAATCAGTGAAACTAAGTTTCCCTTAAATGTTCCAATATACAAGCAATATCAAAACTTAGTAAGAGTTCTACTTAAAATTCCAACTCCAAACCCATAATTCGATTGCATAGTTTAAGTTGGAACATCAGGAGCCACATCATGTTTGGGCCAAGCTGTTTTGGCAGCGGGGAAGGGGCATGACCTGTAGCATTATCTCATAAAAACACATGATTTCTGAAGGACACTGGAGTGTCACGGCCCTAATTAAGTTATGTGCATACATGTGATTATGATGTTAGAGAAGGTAATGACATCATCAGAGTGCTGATTCAATGTTGTGGTGTTGCTAATATACTAAAAGCAAATGCCGCTCGTAAAATCATATAATCCTTCTTTTTATCTTTTCAACATCGGTGGAGGTGACATGATTAGTTTCTCCTGATCTCACCATATAGCAAATTCAGCGATTTCTTAATATCTAATCCTCCATTCGTCCCCTCATCATGGTGCATCACTCTTTGAATGTGCTGCTCTGGATTCTGTTGGCTAATATTTGGGGTGTATGTTGCCTAACATGGGGGTTAACGCTGCAGGCAACATCTGCAGCCTGGGGCCAAGAACCGCTGGCTGAGAGACACATGAATAAGCAGGCAAAGGTGGTCACAGAACCTCACTCAAGGGGCGTCCAGAGGCCGAGAGTCAGCTAAGGAATTACAAAGGCTGAGACAACAGCAGGGACACCCCAGCTCCAGAGGTTTGGGACCTCCCCCTCTCCACGTGTGGCAGGCTCCGCCACATCCCGGAGGACCCAGGGCCCTGGGCTCCTCCCCCAGCCCCGCCCCTCGCTGGCCGTCCAACGCGGGGGGGACCCTCGGCCGCCCCTCGATTCCGAACCCGCCTCCTCTCGCGAGCCTTAGGCGCCCCCGCCCCGGTGTCTCTGGCCCTGGCGCACCTCTCTCGTGTTGCGCCTGCGCGGCGCGCTAGCTGTCTTGTGGGCAGAGCCTGCGCAGACGTCGGGTACCGCCCATAACCTCTCCCCCAGTTCCTGCCCTGGTCCCTCGTCCGCGGAATGCACTTTTGCGGATGCCTAGCAATGTAGTGCTGTACTAACGGGATGTCGTGGTGTGTGGTAAGGTAAGAGTGAATAAATGCCTCAGGTAAAATCATACCCTCCACCTGAAATAGGACCAATGGGGATTGGGTCCCAACCTAATGTGAGGCTCATTATGTAACACAAGAGAGGATCTTACAAGGGGTATAAAGTTCAGCTGTAGGTGGAGAAAAGGAGAAGTGATTTAAATTCCGCGTACCGCTGAACCTCTCAGGCAGGACAGTGAGACATTGCAGCTTGGGCCCCTCTAGACTGGATGGCAGGAACAGAGCTGCTGACACCTGCACCCAAAGTCTTTATGAAACCCTAGGGAGACACGTGTGCCCAACCACCCAGTGTATTTACAGACAGAACAGACTGCCCGGGTCTCGATCCCCTCTCGGGAGATTTTAACGACCACGATGATGTGTTGGGTTTTTAAAAAAATATTTTATTTTCGAGTAATCTCGACACCCAACGTGGGGCTACAGACTGAGCCAGCCAGGCGCCCCACAGAGATGTTTCAGCCGTGGTAAGCTGTGTGGGAGACACGCAATGTTAGCTACTGGAAATTTTATACAAGAACTGGAAAGTGTGCATGTGTTTAAAGAACAAGCTGCCAAAAAACGTTACTACCCACTTAACTAATTTAACTCTGCGTTGACAGAGCCTTTAGAAGTAAGACCCATCATGAAAGATGCCCCAGATGCAAGGGACCAAGATTCTACTGCTGGCTTCGCCAGGCATTCACTGTGTGCTTGCTGCTTCTAGTTTTGGTCCTACTGATTTCTGGACTGACCTTCTGTACAACCATGCTGGTCCTGCTCCTTCTGACTTACCCTTGGGAGTATCAGCAAATTCCCCCACAACTGCCACAATCCCCACATACGTGCTTATGGCCTTCGTGAAGTGCCCGAAAGGGTCACTTTTCCTAGGGAGGTAGTAGATTACCTAATCGCTTGAGGGGACTACTTGCATGAAAAAGGGGAGACCTTAACAAAGACAGGGAACTTCCACTGTGGCCTGGAGACCCCGTTCCCCTGGCACCAAGTCCCTGTTGTTAATGCATCAAATTCCACACTTCAGAGCTCTGCCCTGGTTCAGGCGATGATGCACACAGCAGAGCTACAGACTCTGTGACCATGCTGGCGTTCATGTGAATAATAAAAGAATTCTACAAGAGAGATTTTCTGAAGCACATAAATTTTATTGGAAGAACACAAGTATTTTACAAAATGCAAGATACTTAAGCAAGAAATACATTTTAAAGACGGAAGTGAGCATAGCTCAGGGAAACTCAACAGTATGTCTTCTCAATGATATTGCTTGCAGTGAAAGGATATTAACTAGCCTTTTCAAGATATCACTCATTCGTGGGGTGCCTGGGTGGCTCAGTCGGTTAAGCGTCCGACTTCGGCTCCGGTCATGATCTCACAGTCCGTGAGTTCGAGCCCTGCGTCGAGCTCTAGGCTGACAGCTCAGAGCCTGGAGCCTGCTTCTGATTGTGTGTCTCCCTCTCTCTCTCTGACCCTCCCCCGTTCATGCTCTATCTCTCTCGGTCTCAAAAATAAATAAATAAACATTAAAAAAATTAAAAAAAAAGATATCACTCATTCTTTTTTTATAACGATATTTGTTTACTTATTTATTTAATTTAAGCTTCATGCCCAGAGTGGAAGCCAAAATGAGGCATGAACTCACAACCCTGAGATCAAGACCCTGAGATCAAGAATTGACCTCAGATCAAGACTTGGACGCTCAACCGACTGAGTGACCCGGGTGCCCCTGTAATAATTTTTTTTTGAAGTAATCCCCACACCCAATGTGGGGCTCGAACTTAACAACCCCAAGATCCACAGTCACATGCTCTACTGACTGAGCCAGGGAGGCGCCCCCACGATATCACACATTCTTGGGGTCTAGTCCCAAACTCTAAATACAACAAAAGTATCATTGGCTCAACTATGATAGGTGAAAAGCGTCAAAGCAAGTAGCTGTGGCAAGTGAACTGGGTCATACAGTAGACAGAAGGGTTTGGGACACGCTCAGAGAAAATGTGGCGACTGGAAAGACCAATCAGCCTGAAACTACGGCCCTCCACCCCGTAGGAGAAAAATACACTGTACATACATGGTTTGACATGTTCTCATATGCAAAATAGTTTGCAAGATTACTTGCACAAGCACAAAAACACAAATTGTAAACAATGACAACATACCAAACGCACGCCAATACCAAAATCACATTAACCCACTGTCCATGTCTTGTCATATGACGAATTGCTGATGTCACGGGGCCACTCCTTGAGTCCAAATCCTCCAGGGGAAGTTCATGGCTTCTGTAGCACTGCTGCAAGTCAATGAAATTTAAAATCCTATGGACAATAAAGGTCACCCTTGTACATCGCCAATGCAAATGCGACATATAAAGGGAACAAGCAAGGCAAAACAATAAGAAAGGAGCAGTAATCTCCCTTTCCCCTGTATAGACACTTCCTTCCCCTTCACTTTGAAGATCTAAAACCATTGGAGGGGAACACTCATCTGTACTCATGGGAGGCTCTTTTTTTATTATTTCTTCAACCACTTTACTGAGGTATGGAGACGTACGAGTGACATACGATAAGCTGTACATAGTTAATGTATACAACCTAATGAGTTGAGGGATCAGTATACATCCATGTATCAACCATCACCATCAATTATATCATAAGCGTAACTGCCCCCTCCAATGTTACATTTCACCCTCACTAATCAGTATTTTTCTTTGTAATAAGAAGACAACCAAAGGCAGAAGACCTACCCTAAGAGGGCAACTGTTTCCGTATGCATTTACTCTGAGCTCTGGAGGAGAACTCCTGGTGCCTCCTTGCGGCTTTAACCATATCCCACATCCTACGGGTCGGCACCCCAACGGCACAACCCGTCATCTACCCGGAGGGTAGAGTGGCATCTACACCAGGCCTTTCGGCATTCTGTGAGGCCGCTGTGTCTGACTGATGGGGGAGACTGAGGCAGTCAGTGAGTCTCCTCCAGAGTCACTGACCTCATCCCACTGATATTCTTTTCCGAAGCTGGAAAGAAGCCTTACAGTGGGTCTGCATATGAATGAGAAGAGACCAGGCAAGCTCAGAAGGCCAACCCTAATCTCGCCCGGCAGGTGGTCTGCTTGGCAGGGGTCCAATCCATATATGCTGCTCCTTGAGTGGGCACAATGGATGAGGGGGTAAGCTCAAATGCAGACGGGCCTAGATGCCACCGCGGAAACTGTCCAGGAGTGCACACGTTTTGCACGTTCCTCCCGCCCATTTCGAGAGGCCTGTGCACTAAGTATCCATCACACAGGCTCCGAGTCCTCCCCTCCCACCAAGTATTCTGTCAGGTCCCGTGTGCCACAAGAAAGACAGATCACACCTCAGCTCCTCCAGGACACTCAAGAAAGAGAGGCCGTGAGAGGGACAGTACAGCTCAACTTCCAGCGGACCACTGACACCAGCATAGTGACTCAAATCCTCTCTTAACAAGGTTTGTACTTTCCTTGATCATTGCAGTTGACTCTCTGGATCACAGAGAAGCCCCTGAGGGCACAGGCACGGGCAGGAACAGAAGCAGGCCAGAGTACAAGCCACTACTCATGCATCTTAACCTTCAGGTGAAGGTACCCTTGGCACAGATGCTCTAGAGGAAGCTCTATGCACAGGCCTAACTTTGGCCAGTCCTCGGGACTCACCAGTCGGCGTGGGCCTGTGGGTAGCAAGGGGGCCTGGTCTCTCATGGGAGCATGGCATAGGGGCAAAGAAAATAAGAAACAAGAGCTAAACTATCCCCATGGAAAGGAGGACACGACCTCCCCCTTCCCTTCTCTGGGAACATGGACTTTGGAAAACTTATCATTGTGTGCTCTCTGCCTCTTCGCAAACCTTTTGAAAAGCTAAACAAGTCTGTTGCTAGTTTTAAAACCCAGTATCCTGACACACGGAGGGGAAAGCAAACACCACAAGCAATGCCCAAGAGCCAACACAGATCCGGGACAAAGGAAGAAAATGTCCCTGGAGGATAAAATAGACATAAGCAATTCCTTCTCAGAAGGGCCTCAGGTTATTGTCACCTGCAACAAGACAGCAGGGGGAAGGACGACCCACCCTACCCCGTGGCCTTCCTTCACGGGCCCACGGTACCACAGAGTAAGGATGAAACAGCAGAGCCGTGCCTGCTGGCAAACCCACACTCCACGTGGAACGTGGAAAACAACACCCTCTTCTCCTAATGAATGTGTCAACTCAACAAGACAGGCGTAGTTTCTCATGTCACATCCACCAATGTCCATTGTCTTCTCGCCCCCAGTTATGCTGCCCCAGGGTAGTGCGTGAGAAGGGAGAAAGGCGGGGGACACACCCCTGAACCCACAATGCCTACCACAACTTTCACTCCAAGTCCTTCGGCCCACCCAAGGTCAAGATTCCTTCTCTTCCCAGAGTGTCCTCAGAGCCTTTGTGGGCCCCAGATTTCACTAATCAAGTGAAATCAAGAGCCTGAAAATGGAGGTTGGTAACCACAAAGGCGCAGTAGCAAATGTCCTTGATATTCTAAAGGTCCCCTGCCTCATGGAAGGTTCATTCACAGCACCCATGCGCCACTCCTCTTCCCGCCATGTGCAGAGTTTGGTCAGCAGAAGAGTGCAGAAGTTTAGATGGAAACGCTTGGATACATTCCAACCACATTGCCATACACAAAATGAGGATTCCTAAGGATTCCTAGGAGGCCATTGCTCTGCATGGGAGACATCCTCTTACAGCTTCTTTGTATAGGCAGCCTGAGAACAGGACATCCCTATATTGGGATAGCCACTCCAGAGAACAGTAGGATGGCCTCTCCTAAAATTAATAACTGAACTCCCATATGACCTATCAATCCCGTATCTGGGCATTGATATAAAGGAAAGGAAGCCACTATGTCAAAGACACATACTTACCCGATACTCACCGCAGTATTATTCTCAACGTGTAAGAATGGGAGACTGCTAAGCATCCATCAACAATACAAACGGATAAAGAAAATGTGGTACATGTATACAATGAAATAATAATCAGACATTGAAAAGTACGCCTATATCAGGGAACCAGTGTAACAAGGCATACACTACATTTCAAAGGCTTTACCTTGTGCTCCTTTGGCAGCACATATGCAACGGCCTTCCCGCTCATCCTCCCGCCACGTGCAGACTGTGCTCAGCAGCAGAGTGCAGAAAGCTTAGATGGAAACACGTGGATAGGATTCCAACCACATTCCCATACACAAAATGAGGATTGCTAACGATTCCTAGGAGGCCATTGATCTCCATGGTAGACATACTCTTAGTTTCTTTGCATTGGAGGCCAGACAACCAGACATGACCCATTTCTTCCCTGGGAGCTAATATCTGCCCAGTCGCCAGATGCTGCCATTGCCCCTGAACCCACAATGCCTACCACACTTTCACACTAGGACACTCTACCCACCCCCTTTCAAGTTTCATTACACTCCCAGAGTTTACTCATATATCCCTTCTGGAGCCTAGGTTTCACTAATCGCGAGAAACGAAGGGCCTGAAATGGCGTATAGAAACAAAGGCGGAAAGATTAATCCTCCACCCTGGACACCTGACCCAGGAGGTTCCCGCACATCCAGAAACATCTGCACATGTCCATGAGAATCGAAACGTCCCCTGCCTCATGGAAGGTTCATTGACAGCACCCACGCAGGTGCAGGTACCAAGGGTGCAGGTCCCAAGGGGTGCAGGTACCAATGGGGCCTGGTGTCTCATGGGATCATGGCATCAGGGCAAAGAAAATAAGAAACAAGAGCTAAACTATCCCCATTGAAAAGGGGGACACGACCTCCCCCTTCCCTTCTCTGGGAACATGGACTTTGGAAAACTTGTCCTTGTGCGCTCTCTGCCTCTTCGCAAACCTTTTGAAAAGCTAAACAAGCCTCTTGCCAGTTTTAAAACCCAGCCTCCTGACACACGGAGGGGAAAGCAAACACCACAAGCAGTGCCCAAGAGCCAACACAGATCCGGGACAATGAAAGAAGATGTCCCTGGAGGATAAAATACACATAAGCAACAGCAGTTCCTTCTCAGAAGGGCCTCAGGTTATTGTCACCTGCAACAAGACAGCAGGGGGAAGGACGACCCACCCTACCCCGTGGCCTTCCTTCACGGGCCCACGGTACCACAGAGTAAGGATGAAACAGCAGAGCCGTGCCTGCTGGCAAACCCACACTCCACGTGGAACGTGGAAAACAACACCCTCTTCTCCTAATGAATGTGTCAACTCAACAAGACAGGCGTAGTTTCTCATGTCACATCCACCAATGTCCATTGTCTTCTCGCCCCCAGTTATGCTGCCCCAGGGTAGTGCGTGAGAAGGGAGAAAGGCGGGGGACACACCCCTGAACCCACAATGCCTACCACAACTTTCACTCCAAGTCCTTCGGCCCACCCAAGGTCAAGATTCCTTCTCTTCCCAGAGTGTCCTCAGAGCCTTTGTGGGCCCCAGATTTCACTAATCAAGTGAAATCAAGAGCCTGAAAATGGAGGTTGGTAACCACAAAGGCGCAGTAGCAAATGTCCTTGATATTCTAAAGGTCCCCTGCCTCATGGAAGGTTCATTGACAGCACCCACGCGCCGCTCCTCTTCCCGCCATGTGCAGAGTTTGGTCAGCAGAAGAGTGCAGAAGTTTAGATGGAAACGCTTGGATACATTCCAACCACATTGCCATACACAAAATGAGGATTCCTAAGGATTCCTAGGAGGCCATTGCTCTGCATGGGAGACATCCTCTTACAGCTTCTTTGTATAGGCAGCCTGAGAACAGGACATCCCTATATTGGGATAGCCACTCCAGAGAACAGTAGGATGGCCTCTCCTAAAATTAATAACTGAACTCCCATATGACCTATCAATCCCGTATCTGGGCATTGATATAAAGGAAAGGAAGCCACTATGTCAAAGACACATACTTACCCGATACTCACCGCAGTATTATTCTCAACGTGTAAGAATGGGAGACTGCTAAGCATCCATCAACAATACAAACGGATAAAGAAAATGTGGTACATGTATACAATGAAATAATAATCAGACATTGAAAAGTACGCCTATATCAGGGAACCAGTGTAACAAGGCATACACTACATTTCAAAGGCTTTACCTTGTGCTCCTTTGGCAGCACATATGCAACGGCCTTCCCGCTCATCCTCCCGCCACGTGCAGACTATGCTCAGCAGCAGAGTGCAGAAAGCTTAGATGGAAACACGTGGATAGGATTCCAACCACATTCCCATACACAAAATGAGGATTGCTAACGATTCCTAGGAGGCCATTGATCTCCATGGTAGACATACTCTTAGTTTCTTTGCATTGGAGGCCAGACAACCAGACATGACCCATTTCTTCCCTGGGAGCTAATATCTGCCCAGTCGCCAGATGCTGCCATTGCCCCTGAACCCACAATGCCTACCACACTTTCACACTAGGACACTCTACCCACCCCCTTTCAAGTTTCATTACACTCCCAGAGTTTACTCATATATCCCTTCTGGAGCCTAGGTTTCACTAATCGCGAGAAACGAAGGGCCTGAAATGGCGTATAGAAACAAAGGCGGAAAGATTAATCCTCCACCCTGGACACCTGACCCAGGAGGTTCCCGCACATCCAGAAACATCTGCACATGTCCATGAGAATCGAAACGTCCCCTGCCTCATGGAAGGTTCATTGACAGCACCCACGCAGGTGCAGGTCCCAAGGGGTGCAGGTACCAATGGGGCCTGGTGTCTCATGGGATCATGGCATCAGGGCAAAGAAAATAAGAAACAAGAGCTAAACTATCCCCATTGAAAAGGGGGACACGACCTCCCCCTTCCCTTCTCTGGGAACATGGACTTTGGAAAACTTGTCCTTGTGCGCTCTCTGCCTCTTCGCAAACCTTTTGAAAAGCTAAACAAGCCTCTTGCCAGTTTTAAAACCCAGCCTCCTGACACACGGAGGGGAAAGCAAACACCACAAGCAGTGCCCAAGAGCCAACACAGATCCGGGACAATGAAAGAAGATGTCCCTGGAGGATAAAATACACATAAGCAACAGCAGTTCCTTCTCAGAAGGGCCTCAGGTTATTGTCACCTGCAACAAGACAGCAGGGGGAAGGACGACCCACCCTACCCCGTGGCCTTCCTTCACGGGCCCACGGTACCACAGAGTAAGGATGAAACAGCAGAGCCGTGCCTGCTGGCAAACCCACACTCCACGTGGAACGTGGAAAACAACACCCTCTTCTCCTAATGAATGTGTCAACTCAACAAGACAGGCGTAGTTTCTCATGTCACATCCACCAATGTCCATTGTCTTCTCGCCCCCAGTTATGCTGCCCCAGGGTAGTGCGTGAGAAGGGAGAAAGGCGGGGGACACACCCCTGAACCCACAATGCCTACCACAACTTTCACTCCAAGTCCTTCGGCCCACCCAAGGTCAAGATTCCTTCTCTTCCCAGAGTGTCCTCAGAGCCTTTGTGGGCCCCAGATTTCACTAATCAAGTGAAATCAAGAGCCTGAAAATGGAGGTTGGTAACCACAAAGGCGCAGTAGCAAATGTCCTTGATATTCTAAAGGTCCCCTGCCTCATGGAAGGTTCATTGACAGCACCCACGCGCCGCTCCTCTTCCCGCCATGTGCAGAGTTTGGTCAGCAGAAGAGTGCAGAAGTTTAGATGGAAACGCTTGGATACATTCCAACCACATTGCCATACACAAAATGAGGATTCCTAAGGATTCCTAGGAGGCCATTGCTCTGCATAGGAGACATCCTCTTACAGCTTCTTTGTATAGGCAGCCTGAGAACAGGACATCCCTATATTGGGATAGCCACTCCAGAGAACAGTAGGATGGCCTCTCCTAAAATTAATAACTGAACTCCCATATGACCTATCAATCCCGTATCTGGGCATTGATATAAAGGAAAGGAAGCCACTATGTCAAAGACACATACTTACCCGATACTCACCGCAGTATTATTCTCAACGTGTAAGAATGGGAGACTGCTAAGCATCCATCAACAATACAAACGGATAAAGAAAATGTGGTACATGTATACAATGAAATAATAATCAGACATTGAAAAGTACGCCTATATCAGGGAACCAGTGTAACAAGGCATACACTACATTTCAAAGGCTTTACCTTGTGCTCCTTTGGCAGCACATATGCAACGGCCTTCCCGCTCATCCTCCCGCCACGTGCAGACTATGCTCAGCAGCAGAGTGCAGAAAGCTTAGATGGAAACACGTGGATAGGATTCCAACCACATTCCCATACACAAAATGAGGATTGCTAACGATTCCTAGGAGGCCATTGATCTCCATGGTAGACATACTCTTAGTTTCTTTGCATTGGAGGCCAGACAACCAGACATGACCCATTTCTTCCCTGGGAGCTAATATCTGCCCAGTCGCCAGATGCTGCCATTGCCCCTGAACCCACAATGCCTACCACACTTTCACACTAGGACACTCTACCCACCCCCTTTCAAGTTTCATTACACTCCCAGAGTTTACTCATATATCCCTTCTGGAGCCTAGGTTTCACTAATCGCGAGAAACGAAGGGCCTGAAATGGCGTATAGAAACAAAGGCGGAAAGATTAATCCTCCACCCTGGACACCTGACCCAGGAGGTTCCCGCACATCCAGAAACATCTGCACATGTCCATGAGAATCGAAACGTCCCCTGCCTCATGGAAGGTTCATTGACAGCACCCACGCAGGTGCAGGTACCAAGGGTGCAGGTCCCAAGGGGTGCAGGTACCAATGGGGCCTGGTGTCTCATGGGATCATGGCATCAGGGCAAAGAAAATAAGAAACAAGAGCTAAACTATCCCCATTGAAAAGGGGGACACGACCTCCCCCTTCCCTTCTCTGGGAACATGGACTTTGGAAAACTTGTCCTTGTGCGCTCTCTGCCTCTTCGCAAACCTTTTGAAAAGCTAAACAAGCCTCTTGCCAGTTTTAAAACCCAGCCTCCTGACACACGGAGGGGAAAGCAAACACCACAAGCAGTGCCCAAGAGCCAACACAGATCCGGGACAATGAAAGAAGATGTCCCTGGAGGATAAAATACACATAAGCAACAGCAGTTCCTTCTCAGAAGGGCCTCAGGTTATTGTCACCTGCAACAAGACAGCAGGGGGAAGGACGACCCACCCTACCCCGTGGCCTTCCTTCACGGGCCCACGGTACCACAGAGTAAGGATGAAACAGCAGAGCCGTGCCTGCTGGCAAACCCACACTCCACGTGGAACGTGGAAAACAACACCCTCTTCTCCTAATGAATGTGTCAACTCAACAAGACAGGCGTAGTTTCTCATGTCACATCCACCAATGTCCATTGTCTTCTCGCCCCCAGTTATGCTGCCCCAGGGTAGTGCGTGAGAAGGGAGAAAGGCGGGGGACACACCCCTGAACCCACAATGCCTACCACAACTTTCACTCCAAGTCCTTCGGCCCACCCAAGGTCAAGATTCCTTCTCTTCCCAGAGTGTCCTCAGAGCCTTTGTGGGCCCCAGATTTCACTAATCAAGTGAAATCAAGAGCCTGAAAATGGAGGTTGGTAACCACAAAGGCGCAGTAGCAAATGTCCTTGATATTCTAAAGGTCCCCTGCCTCATGGAAGGTTCATTGACAGCACCCACGCGCCGCTCCTCTTCCCGCCATGTGCAGAGTTTGGTCAGCAGAAGAGTGCAGAAGTTTAGATGGAAACGCTTGGATACATTCCAACCACATTGCCATACACAAAATGAGGATTCCTAAGGATTCCTAGGAGGCCATTGCTCTGCATGGGAGACATCCTCTTACAGCTTCTTTGTATAGGCAGCCTGAGAACAGGACATCCCTATATTGGGATAGCCACTCCAGAGAACAGTAGGATGGCCTCTCCTAAAATTAATAACTGAACTCCCATATGACCTATCAATCCCGTATCTGGGCATTGATATAAAGGAAAGGAAGCCACTATGTCAAAGACACATACTTACCCGATACTCACCGCAGTATTATTCTCAACGTGTAAGAATGGGAGACTGCTAAGCATCCATCAACAATACAAACGGATAAAGAAAATGTGGTACATGTATACAATGAAATAATAATCAGACATTGAAAAGTACGCCTATATCAGGGAACCAGTGTAACAAGGCATACACTACATTTCAAAGGCTTTACCTTGTGCTCCTTTGGCAGCACATATGCAACGGCCTTCCCGCTCATCCTCCCGCCACGTGCAGACTATGCTCAGCAGCAGAGTGCAGAAAGCTTAGATGGAAACACGTGGATAGGATTCCAACCACATTCCCATACACAAAATGAGGATTGCTAACGATTCCTAGGAGGCCATTGATCTCCATGGTAGACATACTCTTAGTTTCTTTGCATTGGAGGCCAGACAACCAGACATGACCCATTTCTTCCCTGGGAGCTAATATCTGCCCAGTCGCCAGATGCTGCCATTGCCCCTGAACCCACAATGCCTACCACACTTTCACACTAGGACACTCTACCCACCCCCTTTCAAGTTTCATTACACTCCCAGAGTTTACTCATATATCCCTTCTGGAGCCTAGGTTTCACTAATCGCGAGAAACGAAGGGCCTGAAATGGCGTATAGAAACAAAGGCGGAAAGATTAATCCTCCACCCTGGACACCTGACCCAGGAGGTTCCCGCACATCCAGAAACATCTGCACATGTCCATGAGAATCGAAACGTCCCCTGCCTCATGGAAGGTTCATTGACAGCACCCACGCAGGTGCAGGTACCAAGGGTGCAGGTCCCAAGGGGTGCAGGTACCAATGGGGCCTGGTGTCTCATGGGATCATGGCATCAGGGCAAAGAAAATAAGAAACAAGAGCTAAACTATCCCCATTGAAAAGGGGGACACGACCTCCCCCTTCCCTTCTCTGGGAACATGGACTTTGGAAAACTTGTCCTTGTGCGCTCTCTGCCTCTTCGCAAACCTTTTGAAAAGCTAAACAAGCCTCTTGCCAGTTTTAAAACCCAGCCTCCTGACACACGGAGGGGAAAGCAAACACCACAAGCAGTGCCCAAGAGCCAACACAGATCCGGGACAATGAAAGAAGATGTCCCTGGAGGATAAAATACACATAAGCAACAGCAGTTCCTTCTCAGAAGGGCCTCAGGTTATTGTCACCTGCAACAAGACAGCAGGGGGAAGGACGACCCACCCTACCCCGTGGCCTTCCTTCACGGGCCCACGGTACCACAGAGTAAGGATGAAACAGCAGAGCCGTGCCTGCTGGCAAACCCACACTCCACGTGGAACGTGGAAAACAACACCCTCTTCTCCTAATGAATGTGTCAACTCAACAAGACAGGCGTAGTTTCTCATGTCACATCCACCAATGTCCATTGTCTTCTCGCCCCCAGTTATGCTGCCCCAGGGTAGTGCGTGAGAAGGGAGAAAGGCGGGGGACACACCCCTGAACCCACAATGCCTACCACAACTTTCACTCCAAGTCCTTCGGCCCACCCAAGGTCAAGATTCCTTCTCTTCCCAGAGTGTCCTCAGAGCCTTTGTGGGCCCCAGATTTCACTAATCAAGTGAAATCAAGAGCCTGAAAATGGAGGTTGGTAACCACAAAGGCGCAGTAGCAAATGTCCTTGATATTCTAAAGGTCCCCTGCCTCATGGAAGGTTCATTGACAGCACCCACGCGCCGCTCCTCTTCCCGCCATGTGCAGAGTTTGGTCAGCAGAAGAGTGCAGAAGTTTAGATGGAAACGCTTGGATACATTCCAACCACATTGCCATACACAAAATGAGGATTCCTAAGGATTCCTAGGAGGCCATTGCTCTGCATGGGAGACATCCTCTTACAGCTTCTTTGTATAGGCAGCCTGAGAACAGGACATCCCTATATTGGGATAGCCACTCCAGAGAACAGTAGGATGGCCTCTCCTAAAATTAATAACTGAACTCCCATATGACCTATCAATCCCGTATCTGGGCATTGATATAAAGGAAAGGAAGCCACTATGTCAAAGACACATACTTACCCGATACTCACCGCAGTATTATTCTCAACGTGTAAGAATGGGAGACTGCTAAGCATCCATCAACAATACAAACGGATAAAGAAAATGTGGTACATGTATACAATGAAATAATAATCAGACATTGAAAAGTACGCCTATATCAGGGAACCAGTGTAACAAGGCATACACTACATTTCAAAGGCTTTACCTTGTGCTCCTTTGGCAGCACATATGCAACGGCCTTCCCGCTCATCCTCCCGCCACGTGCAGACTATGCTCAGCAGCAGAGTGCAGAAAGCTTAGATGGAAACACGTGGATAGGATTCCAACCACATTCCCATACACAAAATGAGGATTGCTAACGATTCCTAGGAGGCCATTGATCTCCATGGTAGACATACTCTTAGTTTCTTTGCATTGGAGGCCAGACAACCAGACATGACCCATTTCTTCCCTGGGAGCTAATATCTGCCCAGTCGCCAGATGCTGCCATTGCCCCTGAACCCACAATGCCTACCACACTTTCACACTAGGACACTCTACCCACCCCCCTTCAAGTTTCATTACACTCCCAGAGTTTACTCATATATCCCTTCTGGAGCCTAGGTTTCACTAATCGCGAGAAACGAAGGGCCTGAAATGGCGTATAGAAACAAAGGCGGAAAGATTAATCCTCCACCCTGGACACCTGACCCAGGAGGTTCCCGCACATCCAGAAACATCTGCACATGTCCATGAGAATCGAAACGTCCCCTGCCTCATGGAAGGTTCATTGACAGCACCCACGCAGGTGCAGGTACCAAGGGTGCAGGTCCCAAGGGGTGCAGGTACCAATGGGGCCTGGTGTCTCATGGGATCATGGCATCAGGGCAAAGAAAATAAGAAACAAGAGCTAAACTATCCCCATTGAAAAGGGGGACACGACCTCCCCCTTCCCTTCTCTGGGAACATGGACTTTGGAAAACTTGTCCTTGTGCGCTCTCTGCCTCTTCGCAAACCTTTTGAAAAGCTAAACAAGCCTCTTGCCAGTTTTAAAACCCAGCCTCCTGACACACGGAGGGGAAAGCAAACACCACAAGCAGTGCCCAAGAGCCAACACAGATCCGGGACAATGAAAGAAGATGTCCCTGGAGGATAAAATACACATAAGCAACAGCAGTTCCTTCTCAGAAGGGCCTCAGGTTATTGTCACCTGCAACAAGACAGCAGGGGGAAGGACGACCCACCCTACCCCGTGGCCTTCCTTCACGGGCCCACGGTACCACAGAGTAAGGATGAAACAGCAGAGCCGTGCCTGCTGGCAAACCCACACTCCACGTGGAACGTGGAAAACAACACCCTCTTCTCCTAATGAATGTGTCAACTCAACAAGACTGGCATAGTTTCTCATGTCACATCCACCAATGTCCATTGTCTCCTCGCCCCCAGTTATGCTGACCCCAGGGTAGTGCGTGAGAAGGGAGAAAGGCAGGGTACACACCCCTGAACCCACAATGCCTACCACAACTTTCACTCCAAGTCCCTCGGCCCACCCAAGGTCAAGATTCCTTCTCTTCCCAGAGTGTCCTCAGAGCCTTTGTGGGCCCAAGATTTCACTAATCAAGTGAAATCAAGAGCCTGAAAATGGAGGTTGGTAACCACAAAGTCTCATTAGCAAATGTCCTTGATATTCTAAAGGTCCCCTGCCTCATGGAAGGTTCATTCACAGCACCCATGCGCCACTCCTCTTCCCGCCATGTGCAGAGTTTGGTCAGCAGAAGAGTGCAGAAGTTTAGATGGAAACGCTTGGATACATTCCAACCACATTGCCATACACAAAATGAGGATTCCTAAGGATTCCTAGGAGGCCATTGCTCTGCATAGGAGACATCCTCTTACAGCTTCTTTGTATAGGCAGCCTGAGAACAGGACATCCCTATATTGGGATAGCCACTCCAGAGAACAGTAGGATGGCCTCTCCTAAAATTAATAACTGAACTCCCATATGACCTATCAATCCCGTATCTGGGCATTGATATAAAGGAAAGGAAGCCACTATGTCAAAGACACATACTTACCCGATACTCACCGCAGTATTATTCTCAACGTGTAAGAATGGGAGACTGCTAAGCATCCATCAACAATACAAACGGACAAAGAAAATGTGGTACATGTATACAATGAAATAATATTCAGACATTGAAAAGTGCGCCTATATCAGGGAACCAGTGTAACAAGGCATACACTACATTTCAAAGGCTTTACCTTGTGCTCCTTTGGCAGCACATATGCAACGGCCTTCCCGCTCATCCTCCCGCCACGTGCAGACTATGCTCAGCAGTAGAGTGCAGAAAGCTTAGATGGAAACACGTGGATAGGATTCCAACCACATTCCCATACACAAAATGAGGATTGCTAACGATTCCTAGGAGGCCATTGATCTCCATGGTAGACATACTCTTAGTTTCTTTGCATTGGAGGCCAGAGAACCAGACATGACCCATTTCTTCCCTGGGAGCTAATATCTGCCCAGTCACCAGATGCTGCCATTGCCCCTGAACCCACAATGCCTACCACACTTTCACACTAGGACACTCTACCCACCCCTTTTCAAGTTCCATTACACTCCCAGAGTTTACTCATATATCCCTTCTGGACCCTAGGTTTCACTAATCGTGAGAAACGAAGGGCCTGAAATGGCGTATAGAAACAAAGGCGGAAGGATTAATCCTCCACCCTGGACACCTGACCAGGAGGCTCCCGGACATCCAGCTCATCAGCTCATGTCCCTGACAATCTAAACGTCCCCTGCCTCATGGAAGGTTCATGGACAGCACCCACACGCCGCTCCTCTTCCCGCCATGTGCAGAGTATGGTCAGCAGAAGAGTGCAGAAAGCTTAGATGGAAACGCTTGGATACAATTCCAACCACATTCCCATCCACAAAATGAGGATTCCTAAGGATTCCTAGGAGGCCATTGATCTCCATGATAGACATACTCTTTTAGTTTCTTTGCATTGGAGGCCAGAGACACATTTCTTCCCTGGTAACTAGTATCTGCCCAGTCGCCAGATGCTGCCATTGCCCCTGAACCCACAATGCCTACCACACTTTCACACGAAGACACTCTACCCACCCCCTTTCAAGTTTCATTAGACTCCCAGAGTTTTCTCATGTATCCCTTCTGGACCCTAGGTTTCACTAATCGTGAGAAACGAAGGGCCTGAAATGGCGTATAGAAACAAAGGCGGAAGGATTAATCCCCCACCCTGGACACCTGACCCAGGAGGCTCCCGGACATCCAGGCTCATCAGCTCATGTCTGTGACAATCTAAACGTCCCCTGCCTCACGGAAGGTTCATTGACAGCACCCACACGCCGCTCGTCTTCTTGCCACGGGCAAGGTACGATCACTGGAAGAGTGCAGGAAGTTTAGATGGAAACGCATGGATACAATTCCAACCACATTCCCATACACAACATGAGGATTCCCAGTGAATCCTAGTAGGCCATTGCTCTGCATGGTAGACGTACTCTTTCAGCTTCTTTGTATAGGGAGTCTGACCACCTGACAGCACTACATTGGGTAGCACTACGGAGAACAGTAGGATGGCCTCTCAAAAAATTAATAATTGAGCTCCTATATGATGTATCAATCCCGTATCTGGGCATTTATATAAAGGAAAGGAAGCCACTATGTCAAAGACACATACTCATCCCATACACTCACTACAGTAGTATTCTCAATATGTAAGACATGAGAGACTTGTGAGCATCCATCAACAGCATAAATGGATAAAGAATATGTGGTACATGTATCCAATGAAATAATATTCATCCGTGGAAAAGTGCGCCTATAACAGGGAACCAGTGTAGCAACGAATACACTGCATTTCAAAGGCCTTACCTCGTGCTCCTTCGGCAGCACAAGTGCAAAGGCCTTACCTTCAGGTGTTCGATATCCATTCCCCTTCTGTCACCCACATCCATAAGAGGAATGAAAATCCACTTCAGGCTAACAGGGTTTGACATGAAATACTTCACACCAAGAATTCATAACTCATTAACATCCCCGCTGGGAAGTACACATTCACGGAGTACAGGCCTCATAACGCAACTGATGTGGCAGGCTCCAGAGTGGACTCCTGGGAAAGAGCCACCAAGCCAGACCCCACCTTAAATTGGGAGGGTCACCTTGTCTTTCCCTCAGGGTCCTGAGTTTGAGATGCCACCAATTAAACAGTCACCCTTTAGGAAGCTTCAACCTTGGGTCTTATTTTGTTAAGTGCCAGTACTCAGAAGTCTTACCCACAAAACATTCATCTACGTCTTCCCCATCCCTCCCCCCAGTGAAATGACCCAACATGACTTTGATGGGCAGTGGGCACAAGTGTGTGTGGAAGAAGGAGGAGGCATCACGGTTATTAAGTTGTACAACTGCTTTTGACAAGCAGACAAGCCATTCTTGTTCACTTTTGTACCTACCGCCTGGGGAAGGAACATGCGTTGGGGCACAGAGTTTTGCAACTACCTCACGTCTCAGGTTTTCACTGGGTAGGAAGTCGTAATGACCCCCATCTCCCACGGCTTGAAAGTAACCGAACCAAGTACAGGGATAAATGAAAAGTCTTTGAAATGTCAACATGTTGTGTAAAGGCTACATACGTTAGTGTCTAACCACAAAGAAATGTGGATCGTTTGGACTTTGGGGAGTGCACATCAGGCTCTGTGATGCCACCTTCTGGATAGAACTGGTGCGAACAAAGCAACAGAGGAACCAGAGGTGTGTCTGACACTAGAGGTCACAAGGGTCTTTGAATGCACCTTAGAGCCATTCGTCTTTATGCTTAACACTCTCACACCCAACCGTCAAAGTCTTCACCTGATTTTCCCCAAATTAACCACTGCCCAGAAAAGAAGTAACTTTATACAGAGAAGGAAAGAGAGGAGACCTTTGGGCACTGCCAGTTACCAGGCACCCTCCAGCCCCAACTTGACGCTGAGTGACATCAGCTTCAATGTCAGACGTCCAAGGCAGCCAGGAAAGAATGCAGCTCAGAGAAAGGCAGGGTCTGGGATGCTGGGCTACCTCCTGGCATCACAGCAGAGTTAAAGAGGTCCATTTCCAAAGAGATGCCCAAGACCCTCTGAGAATAGTGGCTGGCCCTGTGAAAGGAAACAAAACGTAGCTGAAATTACAGCAAAAGGCTCAAGAAATGAAGTGCAAGTGGGGTCTGCACAGGTGGCAAGAGGATCTAAACCAAGCCATGATCTTTTGCTCCCCTAAACACATTCTGGAAACGGTGTCCCGATTTCTTCAGTACCTCCTGTGTGCTGAGCACTTCATAAAGATGATCACGCTTGATTTTCACACCACGCCTGAGAGCAAGAGCAAGGTGTCATTTCCATTTTGCAGATGTGGAAGCTGAGGCTCAGAGATGACAGGAAGAAAGGGCCGAGGGTCTTTCAGACTCACATACTGGAAACTTATTGTGAACGAAACACGATGGGTGACACGGTCTCGGCGACATCTGCAAAGCCAAAAATAGCTAGAATGTACGGAAGGGGAAACCCGCAAAGAAGTATTGACCCACATGTTGCTTGAACTGTTAGCCTGTGCTTCTAGGACGGCTGCCACATAAATGCCCACCCACCCCAGCGGGGGTGGACCGGCAGACTGTCACCCTCTGGCACCCACTTGGTGTACAGGTCTCATCTTTCTCGCCTCTCCTAGGTACGCCTGGCTTTCAATTAATTCAGATCCATGACTTAAAAAAGTTACACCCAGACCTGAAGAAATGCACCTGAGCAGTGCTCCCACAATCTCTGAGTTCCTGAAGTTTGTGTCTGACCATCCCATCCAGGCCATCCTGCTTCTGCATGGTATTAGAAAGCGATTACCAAAAGGATAAAAAGGCTCAAGATCAGGGTTTTTTGGACATCTGACATTCTAATAAAGCCAACGTGTGTGTAACAGTGGCACGCAACAGTAAGCAGAGGAACACGAAGAAGGTCTGGGAAAAAGATGCCACTGACTCCTTGAGGAAATTGACTCAAGACATGGAGTCTCTACCACGGAGTTAACAAGTAGTGTCTAGGCAGTGACCCCGACCTTGTGGGAAGCGCCCGTGTTAGAGACTCAGGGATGGGATTTCCACACCATCTGGAATAAAGGTACAGCGGACAGGAGACAAGTGCTATTCACCCAACACCTCTGGCCTCGCACAGCCTAAGGTTGCTCTTACCTGTATGGCTGGCCTCGACGATTGGTTCAGGGTCCTCTCCTCTCATAACGGGCCCACCGGCTGACCAGAACTGGACGTTCCCATCACAGATCCTGAGGGAGGTGATGATTGTACAAATCTACAAAGAGACTTACCTGTGGAAGGTCAGCTTGGGACCACTGCAGGAAAATTAGGCCACTTGGAAACTCACAACACGAGTGGATGGGGCAAACTTCCTCTTTCCCTCATCCAGAGCAATTTCTCAAAGCGGTTGGTGGGGCCAGAGGACCCAATCATGCAGCCTGTGTGAAGTCGGCCAAAAGAGTGAAAGAGAACGTAAGGCAGGAACTGCATGCATGAATCAACCCACAAGGTGAGATTGCGGCTTTAGAGGCTGATTGTCCCCTCAGCACGAACCATGGTGCATCCCGCCTTCATCAACCAGCACAGGGGAATTATTAAATATTATGTTAAGAGGTATCACCCCTCAGTGGCGAGAAGGGGTGTCTCAGAACTCCCATGTCGCTCTTCACTAATGAAGCCATCCACTCGTACACAATTGTGGGTAACAAACCTTTGGAATGGGTGGTGGTGTTCTCACTTTGTTACCAATTGCTGACACTGACATACCACGCAAGACACGATGGGTAACAAATCATTCAAATGGGTTTTGTGCTCTACTTAATAGACCACGAAATGCACATTACAATGGCTGGGCTGTTATACTAGACTTCTTAATCGGTAACATAGTAAGTTCCAAAACTGCTAAAAAGCAAAATGAGCTAAGTTAATCACAACAAATTCAGGAAGCATTTCACACATTGCATAATGTCCCTACCAGCTGACATTGAACATAGGTCTCCGAGGAGGAAACAACGGGAACAAATTGGACATTTGGTTACATACACACTGGAGAATCTGCTCTCAATGTGCAAGAATGCCCCTAGGATACTACAGGCAATGGAATGGGCAAGTAATGAAAGCACCTTCATTCCACACTTAGATTTTGTTCAAGATCTAGGACTCTGTCTCAAAAGTCAGGATTGGTGAGGCTAGTTGAGTGTCCCAGTTCCTGACGTCTGCTTTGCTGTCAGTACCGAAGACAGTAAAACCCAAATACCAGCAGTGGATCTTTCACAGGTCTAAATGTAATCAAAGTACATTTTACAGACCTTCAACGTGTCACCGATATGAGTCATTAAATCGTTTCTACGTGAGCTAAGATACCAAATTCAAGTCAATATCAAGAATCAATCAGCAAAAAGGCTGATAAGGCAAACCCAGCTATCACCATTATCAAAAGGAAGTCCCTGTTGTACCAAGTATCAGATTACTCTCAGGGATTAGGGCGCTCAGGGTTTTGAGCAAAACAACAGCTTCCCTCTCATTGAATTCTCCCCTTGCATACACATTAGGTCTGACACAGGAAGGGAGGTGTATGAGGAGAAGCAGGCAGCCACTGACTATTTCCTAAGCCAATATGCTAGCCCTTGGGGCATTAAGGCACGGTCAGCTCTTGTGGCTCAAGAGGCAGGGACAGCACCCTCTGCGATTGGGGTGGAGTAGGGTGCAGGGAGAGCAGCATGTCCAGTCTAGCCCAGGACCCCTAACAAGGAGGACTGGAGGTGTCAGGGAACAGACTGTTTGTAAATAGGATACCACAAAGTAATTTTTTCTATGGCAGAACACCTAGGAAGGAGCACCTGGGTCAGCATTTAAAGACACAACAATAAAAAAAAGAAAAGAAATACCACTATGTCACGTGCACAATCAGGGTTCTAATATAATATTCAAAAGTATGCACTGTGACCAGCAAGGGCCATTCAGTTCTAGAACACAGAGAGCAATACTTCTGGGGGTGAATTTGCTTGTAAATAAATTGAAAATGCCCCGTGACGTTCAAAGCAAACGCACTAAAGACGAAGTACAGAATTGACCTGAATAAAGTTGATAAGTGTCATGTAATTATTATGAGAAATGAAACCCAGAACGAAGCCAACGGAATTCCGGGATGGCCGGTGACAGGCACTTCCCGGAATTCGCGGTCAGGAAACAGCACCGTCAGCCTGATGGTCAATACCTGCTATTTTTTACATTGAAAAGAAAATTTTAAGTAGGCCCATGAAATAAAACACACAGAGCCAGTTTTTCAGAAACATTTTAATAGCAAATAAGACGAAAGGTTGGGCTCCCGGGCCACCGGGAGCCAGTCACTGTCATAAAGCAAGAAGCACACACATAATTAAAACAATCTCTTCCTCGTTTGTAAAGTAACGATAACGCCAAAAATGGTTAACACAAAGCTTACGCAAAGGGCCTGGAACAACATTTAATGGAACAAAGTCATAGGAGACCCAATTCTTTTGTGCACCCAAATCCCCAACTGTATGAGAGGCAAGCATTCACCAGATTGTTTTGAATTGTAATTTGAATTGTGTTTTGAATTGTAATCACCTCAAAACGTTTATTATTATTCATTTTGAAGACTTTATTTTTAAGCACTCTCCACACCAGTGTGGGGCCTGCAATCACAACCCCCACATCAAGAGTCACAGGTTCTATCACTGAGCCAGGCAGTTTCCCCAGAAAACCTTTGTTTTTAAGAGAATTTATCCATAGGGAACAAGACCAGGATTTAGCAAAACAAATTATGTCAAACACGCCATTATACTGGAAACATAAGGCACCCCATTAGACGTTGAATGCCTCCTCTGTAAATTGAAATTTACACCAAGCACTTTAAAGGAAATATAGGAGGAGCGCCAACATCAAAATTCAATTGGCTGCCTTAAGACCAACATGGAAAATTAAATGCCAAAACAGTGTTCAGTCTTGGCTAACAAGAGCGGCTAGGAGACATTCGGCGTGTGAAACTTTCACGTGTCCAGCCGGACAAACTGTTCCAAAGTGCACGCTGAAAGTACTTTCACGTTTGGAGAACACGTATGAAACACAGTCAAAATAAAAAACCAAACTCAAATGGATGCAATGTTGCAATATCACAGGGAAAACACACCCCACTGCCATTACGTTATCACAGGAAAAACAAGAAATAAGATCCCGAGCAGATCATTCCCATCGGGGACTTAAAGCACCAAGGCCCTGCCAAGCAGACCCAATAGACTACCTTCTTATTCGAAGACGGCAATTAATAGAACACCTTTTTTTTTTATGGAAAACACGTGAAAAGCTTCCGGACCGCTATTGGTTGGATACAATGATAGGAAAAACACGAATACGTTACAGAAAAATGCAGCTTTCAGTGGTGACTGAAGACAATTCCCGGTGGTCAGTGAACAAGCCCCGAGCCCACCACGCCATCTGTTTCCCCACTTTCACGTTGGAATTATCAGGGGGTTCCCCCGCCTTTTCAAGGCAGCATATGCAGAAGACCATTCCAAATTTTGAACAACTGATAGGAAACACACAGTCACGTTAAATGAAAGACAAAACTGCCCTCAAAGGCAGGCATCGGCTGTCGTAATCACACACATGCTCCCCTTTCCTTACTTTCACTCTCCTTTCGTTTCAGATCAAGATAAGAGATAGCCTGTCACCAAGACACCTCACACAAATGGCCAAGACCCAGATGTAAACAATAGTCGGTGACAAGTCCCGTCCCCAAACACTGTACCATGGAAACCAAAATCGGCTCCCAGGCAGGCAACAGCCATCGTCCTGGCCGGGAACCCACTCAGGCTCAGCCAACCGCACCCCTTTTTCTGCATTTTTAAGCTGCAAACACCACAAAACATGAAGACCACGAATCCGGGGGGGGGGGGGGGGGGGGAAGGGTTCGAGACCCACACTCAGACAAATGAAATGATCTGAAAGACTCATCATGTTGTTACATAAAGCACAACAATGTCCCCAAAGGCAGCTAAGGGCCCTTCCCTTGTCATCAATCCGGAAGCCCATGAGACACATCTGTCAACGTGTCTTAGGACACACCATCCGCCCCCCCCCCCCCCCCATTCTCTTAAACTCACACTTCAAACAGCCAATTATGAGAGAAAGTCAATTAAACTTACACTTGTGAGATCGGAGCATTGTCAACCGCCATATATCCACAGTACCCGCCATATTTTGTCATCACTGAGGGGAACGGTCTACGGAAGCCTCGTTGCACAATCCAAACCGTCATCGGCCTGCTCACGTGGTAGGGCTTCATTGCCGGGTGCTTGCCATCCTTCAGTGGCCCCGCCTTCAGACATCAGCTTGGAGGGCCTGCAGTGATTGACAGCCAGACTGTCCATTCTCTTAGGTCTAGGAGTGGAAACCGCCATACTTCCAGGTCCAAATAAATTACTCAAATATTTGTTCATATTTTTGTCTCTGTACATCCGTGTCTGTCCCTCAAGGCCGACCCCCCCCCCGCCTTGTTAGACCTTTGCACATACCTCTTCCTTTGTTTCTAGTCATCTCGCACTTCGGAAATCTGGCTCACCTAGTTTATCCTGACCTAGCTAAATGCGTCCTCCTCCAGGAAGCCTTCCATGCTTACTCCTCCCATCTTCACATAGTGCACATCACCCCTGACAAAGACCCTCTCATGCTAGCACTATCCTTCCCCCATTTGTCAGGCGGGTCGGGGGTGTTGCGAGGCTTTATTGTGTAAATACTGTCACGCAATAGTTTGTGAGGTTGCCCTAACTACTGCGATGGTTAATTTTCGGTGTCAACTGGACCGTCCGTGGGTGCCCAAGTTGAACATTATTTCTGGTTGTGTCTGGGAGGCTGTTTCTGCATGAGGTTTGCATTTGAATCGGTAACTCAGGAAAGTGGTTTGCCTTGCCCACTGTGAGTGAGCATTATCCCAGGCACCGAGGGCCAGAATATACCAAAAGGCACAGGAAGGAAGAATGGTCCCCTTTCCTTCTGCCTCACTACTTGAGGCGGGACATTTCATCTCATCTCCTCCTACTCCTATTTCTTTTCTAAGTAGGCTCCACACCCACTGTGGGGCTTGAACTCATGGCGCTGAGATCAAGAGTCATGCCCTAGTGACCGAGCCAGCCAGGTGCCCCACTTTTCCTGCTCTTAGACTGGGATTCATATCATTGACTCCCCTGGTTTGAAGGTTCTCAGGCCTTCATTCTCAGACTGAATTACCCCACTGTCTTTCCTGGCGTTCCAGCTTGTAGATAGGAGATCGCGGGACTTCTCAGCCTCCATACATGTATGAACCAAAGTCTTCATAATATATTCCCATTGGTTCTGTTGTCTGCAGAATGCTGACTAATAAATTGGGAATATCGCAGCTAGCTGCAGCTGTCACAGATGGCTTCATAGGCCTCAAATAGAACTCTGGAGCAACAGCAAACCCAAATAAAGTAAAATGAGTTCCAAACTACGGGGGATGAAAGGAAGACACCAGAAGCAGACAGCCTGATAGTTGGGCAGTGTTAAGGACACAGCCATTGGCCCGGATGGGTGTCTTATCCACGGAGTCTGGCTGCTCATTTACAAACTCCGTGAGAGCTTATGGTTGAGCTGGGTTGGGGGTAACAGGCTAACAAAGATCTAGAGGGCAGCAGAGTGGTCGCAGGCTTTGTCCAGCAACCAGTGAAGGGATGGTTTGGGGCAGTTAATCCACGAGAGGGGAGACAGGAAGATAGCCTGGAGCTGTTGATGTAAATGCCGTCCCAGGATCTGCCAACCCCCCTTCAACACTTGTCTCTAAGGCTTGTCCCTCTGACTGGTTCTGTGGATGGACACATGCTGGATCCTTTCAATGCCTGGCATGTGATAACCTATAACACACACGTCCTGTTTCTCAAATCGCCTACGTCTCCCTCGTCCTTGGGTCACCAATCGTTCCTGTCCCATTCACACTCAATCCCAGGCCAATGCCCTGGGCTGCTTCTACCTGTGCGGGAAGCACTAGCAATCACTACTTCCCTGCTGTGCATTACGGCCAGTGGTTGCGTTTGTGGGCTGCACCTTTGCTGCTGGGATTCATACACCAGCTCTTCTTCCTATCAGCGGGGTAACTTCAGATGATTTTTGCGCTTCAATTTAATTTTCTCCTCGGGTACATGAATGTGCCAGTAAGAACCAGCTCACTCGGCTGATGGAATATTCGTTGAGTTCACGCAAAGCCCTTTCCTGCTGCCTGGAGCCTTCCCATCCCAATGTAGCCCATATAAATCTGTAGTTTCTAAACACTATTCGGAGCACATAATCCGCATCTTACAACACACTACCTAGGTCTCCGATTGTTGGGTCCACAGCTTTACTGCTTTCGTCTGCGGTAATTTCTCCATGCTAGTGAATAAATCAACCAGTCCTAATTTTTTCACCTTCCTATGTCTCATAGCACGTGCTCCTTTTAGCAGCACAGATCCTACATCTGTCTCATATCTCCTTTCTAAATGCATCACCAGTTTCCCATATATAATCATAAAATATAGCTCAGTACACAGCATGGTATATATGGGGATTCAATATGCACCTATGTAGGTCCTGAAACAGAACCTTTCCCCGGGAGATCTCCAGAAATACTCCCTCTTGAGGAGTTCCTAAACCCTCTGGTCCAACGTCGGGTTGTGCCCGAAGGCACAATGGGAGAGGTGCTCCCATAGAGGAGTTGGCAAAGGGCTCGGGAAGATGTGGTTGCCTATCTCAGGCCAGTCTCTCAGGAACGTGCCCCAGGCTGAAATGTGTACCCCTGAGACTTGCTGTGGCTTGTGAGAGAGGAGGTAGGTTAACGGACTAGGGACCTTTCCAAGGACACGAGGAAGTCATTTACTTTCCTTGGTAGGATCCGTGGGTGCTGAGTGCTGGGAGAAGTCACCAGATCGAAGGCTGAGACTGTGCTGTACCTGTCCCGCCGTGGTCCAGAAAGGCAAGTCGGCCTCCAAGTCCTGAGCGCCCACACATGCACACACACTCGCATGTAATTGTGACACTGTGATAGACGGAGATCTCAGGACCTCACAGACGGGCACAACTCGCTGACTTACCACAAAGAACGCCTGCCACTATCGTCCACTAGAAGAAATACAACTTGCCAACAACCTCGAGGCCCACACCTGGCCCCTTCTAATCACAGTATTCTTCCCCCCCACTCAAAGGTCACCATCTCCTGACTTCCCTAATAATCTCTTCCTTTTCTGTTTAGTTTCACTGACTAAGCTTGATTCCGTAACTATTCAGCTTTTCATTACTTTTCACTCATGTAAAATTTGTCTTCGGCCTGAGGAATATCGGTTAGTATTTTCTGCAAGTACTATCTTCTGGTGACAAATTCTCTCAGGTTTTCCCCTTCGGTGTTTATAAGAAGACCTTTATTTCATCTTCATTCTTGAAATATGTTGTGGCAGGGGGAGGAGTTTCCCACTGGGAAGTATATTCTTTCAGCGCATAGAAGACGATATTTCATTTTCTATTCTTTTGCTTTTTCTATTTTTTACTTGAGACGGCAGCTCTCAGGCTAATTTGCTTTCATCCTCTGAAAGCTTACAACTACTCTATTTGCCTTTGGTTCTCAATAGCTTTCCTACAATGTGCTCACGTGTAGATTTCTTGCATTTTTCTCCACGAGGAGTCTGTTCTCAGCTCATATCTGCTCATATACTGCTTTGCTTCGTTCTCTTTCCTATTTGCCTGGAACCCCAAGGAAATATCATCTCTTTCTTTCATACGATCCTCCTTGTGTCTTACTTAATCTGTATTTTTCATATGTTTATCTTTCAGTGTTTCATTCTGGATATTTTCTTATGACACGTCTTTTGGTCCACTGTTTACCTCTTGAGCTTGTATCACCTATGCTTAGACATATCCACTGAAGGAGGGAGTCCCTGTCACCGACTCCTGGGTCAGTGTCTGCCAGCCTGAAAGGCCAAAGCCCAGAGGGTGGCTGAGGCTTGCTCCCGTGTGGAGCCTGGGAGAGAGGAAAGGACTCTCATCCTGGACGTGTGGGGTTAGCTCTCCAGGCTCCGGGCAAGAGGATGACGGTGTAGCCGTGAGGCAGGCAGGCAGGCGGAGGTCCGCTGAGGGGAATCTGGGTGCAGCAGGCTCTAGTGAAGGAAACAGCCTCACAGTACAAGCATGTGGATGTGACAGACCAGGTTGAAAGTCCCCACCCAGACCACTGTCACTATTTCACCTGGCACAGATCCCTGAAAAAGTCCCCTTCCAGGACATTGTTTATTTCACCAGACTGGGAGGTAGGTGTGGGAAAGCCCTATCATCAGGGATTTCCTGGGAGAACAAAATCAGAGAGGATTGTTTCACAGCAAGGTCACCTGAGGTCGCTGGCATCTTGTATTGTAGGTGGGGTAAGAGATAGGAAACACCAACTAGTAAATAATAACATATTTTTGAATATCTGTTAAAACACCGCATTGCCCTTACGTTTCAAAAATTTCCACACTGATTTTGGGTCTTCATTGCTCCATATGAACGTCAAAATCAACTCATTTAATCAAAAATATCCTCTGCGTTCCTGGTAAGATTATTTGGGGGGAGGGGGTAGCGAATGCTGCACATAATTGGATTAAACGCAGTATTCGCACATAGCCTGACCCCATCACTAGGCACGTGTTGGAAGTATAATTTAACTTAGGGAAATTTAATGTCTTTAGGATGTGGAGTCATTGTATCCCAGATCTGGGATATCAGTCCATTTGTTAGACTATTATTTTGGATCCATCTTTAGCTTAAGACACTTCCTCATGCGTTTTCTTTACAAGTAAAAAATACATTCCTGGTACTACTAACATTGAATTATTCTGAATAGGGTGTTTAATATCATTTTACATTTTATCCAATTATTTCCTGTATATATGAAAGGTGGTGATACATTTATATTAATCTGAAATGGCAAATCTCCCCGTATCCTTTCCAATTTGTTAAAAGTAAGCACTAAACCTAACATGAGGCTTGAACTCAAAACTCCGAGATCAAGAGCTGCGTACTCTGGGCTGCCTGGGTGGTTCAGTCAGTTAAGCATCAGACTCTCGATTTCAGTTAGCTCATGTTATGATATCCCAGTTCGTGAGATCCAGCCCCCTGGACTCGGTGCTGATAATGTGGCTCCTGATTGGGATTTTCTCTCCCTCTCTCTCTGCCCCTCCCCTGCTCGCTTGCTCTCACAAGAAATAAATAAACTTAAAAAAAAAAAAAAAGAGTTGCACACTATACTGCCTGAGCCAGCTAGGAGCCTCTCCTTTCCAATTTGTTAAAATCCTACTTATTCTTTTTCTTTTTTCTTGATGTACGAACATGTATAAAGTCACGGTTGGAAAGCATCCAACCACTCTTTTGCTTCTCTTTCAGTTTCCATATGGATCATTGTCTTTTTGCCTCTTAATATAGCATATTAGCTTCTTAACTTCCAACTCTTCTTACATGCCCCAGTCCGGTGCATCATTCTTAAATATGCTCTCTGGATTATGTTAGCTAAATCAACATCTGCAGCCTGGGTGCCAATAACCTCTGGCCGAGAAGATGCATAAGCAGCACAAAGTGGCCGCAGCAGCTCATGCAAGGGGCATCCAGAGGCAATGGGTCGGCGAAGGAACTCGAAAGGGCGGGTGGCCTGCAGGCACGGTGTGCACCAGAAGCACTCCTCCAATAGGAAGCACTTGGCTCGCCCTTCCCCACGTGCAGCAGACTCCCCGCTCACCAAAGAAGACCTGCTGTCCTGGGCTCCTCCCCTGGCCCCGCCCCTCTCCCACCGCCCTCGGCCCACCACCCGCGAGGACAACCTCGGCCCCGCCCCTCCATTCTGACCCCGCCTCCCCGAGCGGCCTTTAGGCCCGACCCACCCGGTGCGCTCGCGCCCTAGGGCACCCACCGCTCCGTCACGCCTGCGCCCTGGCGACCACCCGGCCTCGTGGGCGGAGCCGGCGCCAGTCCCGCCCTCCGCCCCCCCTCCCCCGCCCCGGGCCCGGGCCCGCCTCCGCGCACACGCACTTCCCGCCACGCCTCCCCGCCCAGCACAGCCCCACCCCGCCCCGCACAGCCCCGCCCCGCCCCGCACAGCCCAGCTCAGCCCAGCCCAAGTAGCGCGAGCGCGAGCGCGAGCGCGGCGCGATGGACGGCCGAGTGCAGCTGATCAAGGCCCTCCTGGCCCTGCCCCTGCGGCCCCAGACGCGGCGCTGGAGGAACCCGATTCCCTTCCCCGAGACCTTTGACGGCGACACCGACCGCCTCCCGGAGTTCATCGTGCAGACGGGCGCCTACATGTTAGTGGACGAGACCCTGTTCTCCAGCGATGCCCTGAAGGTGACGTTCCTCATCACCCGCCTCACGGGGCCGGCCCTGCAGTGGGTGATCCCCTACATCAGGAAGGAGAGCCCCCTCCTCAATGACTACCGGGGCTTCCTGGCCGAGATGAAGCGGGTGTTTGGCTGGGTGGAGGACGAGGACTTCTAGGCCGGGAGCCCCTCGGGCCTGGGGGCGGGTGCTCGGGGGAGGGTGCGCTGCGCCCGTCGCCGCCGCGCAGATGGCCGCGGGCGGCGCCTCGCCGCGCCTCGCCCTCCCTCCCCCTCGCCGCGATCGAGCGGCCGCGCTCTCCCCCGCGCTGCTGTCCCCTCCCGCGTAGTGCTTGCCTTTGTTCCAGGAATAGCGCTCCAGGTCCCCGCTGCCGCCGCCGGGCCCCGCTCGGGAGCGCGCCGCCGCCCCCTGCGGCCAGCCGGGCCCCTCCCGCGCAGCACACTTGGCCTCGGGCCGGCGCTCCAGCTGCGGGCCGGGCTCCCGTTACACGCCGGACAGACCACCCACAGCCCGGCCGCTGCGGGCCGCCTCCGCCAGACTGACCGCCAGGCCTGCGGCGCCGCGCGCGGAGACCCGCGCTGAGGCCGGGCCGCCGTCGCCACCCGGCGCACACCGCCGACACACTGCGGCCCGCGGCCATCTGGACTCAGCCGACAAGCGTCTGAGCTGGCCACGGCCCCTGGCCCCTGGCCCCTGGCCCCTGGCCCCTGGCCCCTGACCGGCGATTCCAGCAGCTCGCCACCCACCGCGCCCCGGCTGGAGGGCCGGGCCAGCCTCTCACCTGCAGCGGGACCCACTCCCTCCCACCTCCCGGAGACCTCTTCTGCTCCTGCCAGATGGCCGCCGGGTCCCAGGGGTGCCTGGCAGCCAAATCCAGTCACTCGTTTCCTCCTGTGGACCTGTTAGTTTTGCCCACAATCCGGTTCTCTTCTCAATTCGCAGCTGTCTCTCTGACGTGTGCCTTTTGTTCAACACAGTCATTAAGCCCTGCACTCTGCCCAGCTCTTCTACACTACCTGGACAAACGTCTTTTCCTTCTTTTCAATAAATGTCAGACGCTGTGCAAAAGAAATTGAGTCTCCATGAGTGTGGCACCTCTCCCTCCCTGGTCCAGTGCGTGGGGTCCGTGGCCCGTTGAGCAGGCATGTGTGTCCCCTGTCATTCTGTGGCCGACGTCGAATCCTGCATGATGCAAGCGAGCCGACGGTCCTGTGCTGGTCCCGGGGATGGGCACCCCACTGGTGGCCGTTGGGGCCCAGAGGCTGCCTCGTCCAATCCAGTCGGCTGCGTGCCCCTTAGGAAATGGACCTCGATCTGAGTTTGGCCAAGGCGATAGCAGGAAAAGTCGACTAGGAGGCTTCTGGAAAAGAATTCCTCATTTCCAGAATGCTGCTTGAAAGCACAACAGCTTTTTGTGGCAAATCATGAATCCCACACATTTGTTGCTGAACACCTGTCAAACTGTATTTAATTCATTATTCAGGGAATCAGCAGAATGACAGGTTCTTTAGAAAAAGCACTTACATTTACAAAGCCTTGACTGGGTGAGTGGTAGAGAAGGGAATGCACAAGTGGCATTGTTCGTTGAATACAAACCTGGTTGAGGAGCCTCAGGACAATAAAATTCTAAGTTTCTCTGAAGGGCAGAATAGGAACAAAGACATTACTTCTTACTGTTTCTCTGTATGCTAACCTCTGAAGTCTGCGCGGACAATAGCCTCTGCTACCTGGTCTATGGCTGGAAAAGTTAAATATCCTGATAAAGTCAAATAAAAATGGTGGGCTTATAGAGGAGCACTCAGTTCAATCTGCCTTATTTCTAATTGGGTGATTTTTCAAGAACATGAAAAAGAATCCATCAGGTTCCTAAGACAGTATTGTTTTCCTTTATCGCTTTCTGTGCATCCGTTGTTTTGAACAGGAAAACTTTTGTCACTCCTGTGAAGTTTTTCATAGACTGTACACGGAGCTAGGGGAACATCTGAATTATGTATATGATGATGTCTGTATTCCAAGAAGTAGTGGAAGGCACCATTTACTTTCAATTTGGCTTGTAATGTATCACAGTCTTGATATCAGAGGGAATATTTTGAGTTACTTAATATAATAAAGTTGTCATGGTTCACAGGGTTCTTAAAACAGTTGAAAGCTGGCTAATTATGAGATCCCAAGTGGAGGCGCTAGCTGTCAGCTCTCCTGCATGGGTTTCAAGGATGATTGTGTTAAGCATATTCAGTGTTTGGTTTTACGGTTTGTTTATTTATTTATTTTTGAGAGAGAGAGAGAGAGAGAAGAAGGAGGAGGAGGAGGAGGACGACGACGACGATGACGACAGAGAGAAGGAGAGAGAGAATCCCTAGCAGGCTCCGAGTTGTCAGCCTGGAGCCCCACGTGGGGCTCCATCTGAAGAACCTGGAGATCATGACCTGAGCCCAAGTCAAGAGTTTGGTGCTTTAACAGATCGAGTCACCCAGGCGCCCTGCTTTTAAACGTAGACCCTGCTCACATGGTTTGGAAACAGTTTCTAGAGTCAGCCTAGCATGTTCCCCATGGTATTTGTCTACCTGGCTCTAGAGAGGTGGGTGTCATGGGCAGGGACTTCTGGGTGTCCTTCAAACAATGTCCTTAACCCCCCTTCCTCTCCCAATAAAAATGCCCTGCAGTTTTCTTCCTCCTGCCAGCATGGCTGTGTTAGGAATCATGCCTTCATCTCCTCGAGTTGTACCCTTCCCGGTCATCTTTCATGCTGAAATGTCTTGGAGAGGGTCTTAGTTTGCCAGAATCAATCATGCACACTTTAGCGAGTCCAGAAAAGGACAAAGGAATGGTATTTGTCAGGAAGAAAGGAGGTTCTTTTTCATTACTTTGCGATCCCCCACCCCTCCACCTTGCAGTTACATTCTCAGTTCGTTGCCCCTCACTTCCCTCTTGCACTGGACTGGACTCAACACCCATCGAGAAGCCTTATCTTAGAAGGGGGGACTGATACAAAAACTGACAAAAAAGAAGATGAATATAAGAGGAACAAGAGAGAAATGCAATTAACCGTTTATTGACTTATTTTTGCTGGTTGGAGCCAATAATGACCTGAAAGCTGGAATTAAGATAACAATACACAAATTTTGTGGCAGTGAAATCCACAAAAATTTAAAGTCTGACCAAAGTGGACTTGGGGTGCTTCAGTGCCCTGAGTCTCAGGTCTCAGGGGAATCTTGGTAGAACACACTCATGAAATGGCTCTCTCTTCCCTTAATCCCAGAGGACAGAGAGGGGGTAGGAAGGGAATTCTAAATGGACCCTTTGTGAGTGCCCATGATGTATCTGTCCACCAGAAGCTTGGGGCCGAAGGTGCAGGCTTATAGAATACCAGCAGTCTGAATCTTCTTCCAGGAGCCTTCCCAGGGGACGGATACCCGGCGTCTTCAGGAGTTGAGACACTGCTTTGTCTTCCATCATGAAGCTACTGTTACTCCTTGGGTACTCCATCAAGCCCTTTTGAGCAGGAATAATTCTTAAATGAAAAGTCACACATCTAATGGGACCAGGTGTGGGAA
Source organism: Panthera onca (assembly GCF_046562875.1). Lineage (NCBI taxonomy): Eukaryota > Metazoa > Chordata > Mammalia > Carnivora > Felidae > Panthera > Panthera onca. Next base: position 17,844,106 of record NC_138357.1, on the reverse strand, counting down.
GGACAGAGATCAATCAAAACACAGTGAAATAGAGTGAAAGCCTGTCATGATCTCAAACCATTTAATAGCCTGGGGAAATGGTCACGACGGAACAGGAAGCAAAAAAAAAAAAAAAATCAGTGTACTGAACAGTCAAGACCCAGTTAGGGCATCGAGACCCTTCTATCTTGCCACCACTGCAGCCCATCACAAAGTCCGGACTGCAAGGTCCTGGCCTGGGCCCAAAGCTCCTTACCTTCCCATTTGCTCCCATCGGTTCTCTTGCTGGTTCCACCACCAGCCCCCAGTTTTGTGGCCTATATTAGAGCACTCAGGGGGAGTGCTCTTCTTGCCCACGCTCTTACTGGTGCCTCATAGACAGTCCTCAAATCCGTTCTGCCCCGCTTTCGCTTCAGTGGGTCCTCTCTTCTCCAGCCCCAAGGCACCAGCCCCAATTCCGATCTGACCCCTCTAGCCGGGGATCGCAGGGGCCCCGGTGCAAGTGCCCGGCTGATTCAGGAACCTCTTTTCTCTTCGGGCTGTTGGTGTCTCCTTCTGTCTCGTGGCAGCTGAGAGCACGCTGCCAGATGGCCAACAGGGGAACATTTATAATGTCAGCGCCCTGTTGGACCTAAGGAAATAGTAAGCCTGTTATTTGGGCCTTGACCGCCATAGTACCTATTCTGCTATCTGAGCAGAAGAGGGCATATTTAGTTACCCTCGAAGCAAACACGTTCTTTGTAAGATCGTTAGGATAGATTTCTAAAATTAACACATAGACCAAAGTCCATATAACACTGTACCTATTTTGACCTGTCAAAATCTCACTCCAGAAAGATTGTTTTCAAATCATATTCTTACTAATAATGTGAAGAAATGTCTCTTTGCCTCTGTCACTATTAAATTTTTAATTTTCAATAAGATGCAGTATCTCAACAAATACTCTTTCCCACAGCAAAACGCTCTCTTTCATCCTGCTTCGCCTCTGTCACCAATAAGATGAGGCTCTTAGAGAATACTTTCTCCCTCTCTTCTCCTCTCCTCTACCTTACTATAACCAAGACAGTTGGAAACATTCTTCTGTTTTCCAACCCCACTCTCATCCCCTCAAGTGATGGGGCTGGTGGAAACTGTTGACACCAGAGGGTATGGGAATAATTCAGCTAGGAATTTTTATCATTTTTAGGTCTCTATGAGGAACAATATTTAACTTGTACTATGAAAGTCTATCAACCCACTTTCAGGTATTTGATGTTAAATGACATCTTAGGGATGAAGACAATGGTGAAGTTAAATTTAGACCTTTTCAACATCTACAAACACCGAGGTTTTCCCATTTGCTCCGAAGAAAACATACAAGTATATTCAAGTAATGAGTTAGCAGAGTTGCTAGGCACAATGGTGAATGAAAGAGACAGAACGCCTGCCCGTGAGATATTGAGAGGAGATCAAAGGGTCAGACATCAGACAAAACTTCAGATGTAACCACCCACAAATTTGGAAGCCACATTCCCTTTCACCAAGAAATCTTTTTTTTTTTTTTTTGAGAGTGAGAGAGTGTGAGCAGGGGATGGGCAGAGAACAGATGGGGGACAGAGGATCCAAAGCAGGCTCTGCACTGAGAGCGGCGAGCCCCATGTGGGGCTGGAACCCATGAACTGTGAGATCCTGATCTGGGCCGAAGTCGGACACTTAGCCGCCTGAGTCACCCAGGCGCCGTTCACATTCGCCAAGAAACCTTAAGTGGGGGAGTTCATCTAATGTGATTCTGAACGGGTTGTAAAGACAATGTGAGGTTAAGGTTTAAGGATAAGAACCTTCACGTTGACTTTCAGTTTGGAGGATTATCTATAATCCACTATTCCAGTTTATTCTATCTTCATGGAATCACGCAGCCTGTCTTGGAAGTCAGAGTTCGGTGGGTAACACGATGACTAGCACCACCCTTCTCAGGTGTTTACTGTCATTATCATCTCGCCTCAACCCCTGAATCATCGCTCAAATAAGTTTTTTTTTAATGTCTATTTATTTTTGAGACAGAGAGAGACAGAGCATGACTGGGGGAGGGGCAGAGAGAGAGAGGGAGACACAGAATCTGAAACAGTCTCCAGGCTCCGAGCTGTCAGCACAGAGCCGGATGTGGGGCTCGAACTCACGGACCGTGAGATCACGACCTGAGCCGAAGTCAGACGCCTAACTGACTGAGCCACCCAGGCGCCCCATCGTTCAAATAAGTTTAACGGATATTCTGTGTGTGTCAGTTGTAGCAGGTCATTAGACCACTGAGCACGTTGAGGAGGACACTCTTCGGGCAACCCTGGAACCTCAGACCACTATGGGACGTTTAAACCCATTATTTAATGAATTGACACCCACACAATTTGTGCAATCAAGTCCATAAAGACAAGGAGCAAAGAATTTGCTGTGTGAGTAGCCGTAACATCAAGGCCAGCCCCGTCCACTCTGCCTACACTAGAACACGCTAATATCTAATACTTGAAAGTAACGAAGACTTACGTGTATTGAGCTCTTAATATGTACAAAGAAATGCCAGAAGTGCCTCATGCACATGAACTTATTCATCATCACTTTAAGATAAAGTCCATAGTTCTGTCCACTCCTTTTAGAATAGCACAGGTAGGGGCGCCTGGGTGGCTCAGGAGGTTAAGCCCCCGACTCTTGATCTCGGCTCAAGTCACGAGCCTGTTTGGGATTCTCTCTCTCCCCCTCTCTGCCCCTCCCTCTCTCATGCTCTTTCTCTCTCAAAATAAATAAGCAAACATTCTTAAGAAAATTTAAAACATTAAAAAAAGACTCATGCCCTACTGACTGAGCCAGCCAGGTGCCCCTTGAGTACCTCTTTCTACATTTATTGGCCGCTTGGTACCTTCTTTTATGAAATATCCATTCAAAAGCGTCACCTATTCTAAGTTTATTTATTTATTTTGAGCCTTTGAGAGAGGGAGAGAGGGAATCCTAAGCAGGGTCCCACTGTCAGCACAAGCCCATCTCGGGGCTCCATTTCACGAATGGTGAGATCACGGCCTGAGCTGAAATCAAGAGTCAGACGCTTAACCAACTGAGCCACGCAGGCGCCCCTCGCTTATTTTTAAACTGGTTTATCTATCTTCTTATTGACCAGCAGCAGCTCTTTATATGTTTTTGGTGTTACTACTCCAGCCAAAGGCCATCAGGAACACACCTATAATTGAGCGAGTTGGGTCTGTTACTCCTTGGAGCAAGGGAAAACACAAACCGTGCAGAGCCACGGGGCATCTCAGCAAGAAGATGTTAGAAGAAACGTACCGAAGTTGGCTCGTGTTAGGTAATTTGATGGTTTTAAAAAGTGAGGCTTTGTTCTGGATTGGATGTTGTCAGGAAGTGGGGGAAATTCTATGACTGTCTTTTTGAGAGAGGGAGAGAGAGAGAGAGAGACAATCTTAAGCAGGCTCCACACTCATTGTGAAACCTGATGTGGGGGCTCGATCTCACAACCATGAGAACATGACCTGAGCTTAAATCAAGAGTTAGACACTTAACCAACTGAGCCACCCAGGCCCCCTGGAGATATCTTCTTGTATTGTCTTCTAAGACCTGCTTGATTTTTATTAGAATTGCATTTAATCTAGAAATAAATTTGGGAAGAATATATATTGTAACAATTTTGAGTCTTTCAATTCATTACCATCTTATATCTTTCCATTTATTTTGTTATTTAAATTAGTTCAGTAATATTTCATATGTTTCAGTGTCAAGGTATTGAAAATCTTTTATAGATTTATTCCTCGGTATTTGATAATGTACAATACTATCATAAATGGTATTTTTTAAGATTTTATTTTTTTGAGGAATCTCTACACCCGTGAATCACGAGATCATGACCCGAGCCAAAGTCTGATGCTTAACTAACTGAGCCACCCAGGCGCCCCTCTTGTTAATTAAAAAAATTTTTTTATTTATTTTTAAAATTTTTATTTATTTTGAGAAGGGGGAGGGGTCGAGAGAGAGGGAGAGAGATAATCCAAAGCAGGCTCCACGCTCAGTGAGGAGACCGATGCAGGGCTCAATCCCCCCCCCCCCGGTGAGATCATAACCTGAGCCGAAATCAAGAGTTGGACCCTCAACCGACTGAGCCACCCGGGTGCCCCTCATATACACATTTTTTTTTTAAAAATGCTGCAGTCAACGTCCTTATTGGAACTGCTTGTTGGTAGGGCGTGCATGTCATAAACTTTACGAGGTATTGCCACATTCATCTCAAATTTTGTTCTCCACTGTCCACCAGCATTTTATGAGAACTCTCATTTTCCCACATCCTTCAACATTTGATATTGTCAGTATGTTTACTTTTACCAATCTAGTAGTTTTGAAATGGGAGGCCGTTTTTGTTCTGCTTAAAATCTGTGTGGGAGCTTCCTGATACGTGAGCATATGGCAATTTGGGGAGAATGCTGTGCTCTGAGGGGGCCTGGAAGCTCTGTGCCCCTTCCCACACACCTTGCCCTCCGCGTCTCTTCGCACTGGCTGTTCCTGAGTTCTATCCTTTCATAATAAAGCAGTGATGTGCACAGAAAAGGCCAGGTGAGGACACAGCAAGAAGGTGGCCTATAGAAGCCGGGGAGAGAGACGTCAGGAGAAACAGGATCTGCCCACACTGGGATCTGGGACTTTCAACCTCCAGAGCTGAGAGAAATAAGTGCCTGTTAGTTAAATTAAAAACACCCACACATACACACTCCCAACTCTGATCACTAGTGTGATTGTGCATCTCTTCAAATGTCCCTCACTTGGCATTGATTGTTCATGTACCTTTTGGATATCTTCCACTTGTCCTTGTGTAATTACTCTCCTCCACCGTACTCTGTGCCCAGGACGCTGACCCTTTTGGACAGCGTGAATGACCCACTTGCCCTCTGGCTTCCGGTTGAGTTTGTTGAGTTGCTGAATTGTTGAGATTGTTGAGTTCTGATTGAGTTTGGCCAATGAGAGACCTCCATCTCTACCAGACTGAGTGGTGACTGTGGCTGAGTTCCTCTACCAAAGACAACAAATGCCCTCCAGGGGCTTTCTTGTTTTATTTGTTTGAAGTTTTATTTTATTTATTTTGAGAGAGAGAGAGAAACAGAGAGCAAGCGTGAGCAGGGCAGGGGCAGAGAGAGAGGGAGAGATGATCCCAGGCAGGCTCTACACTGACAGAGACTGAGACTCTAGCCCAAAGACCATGAGCCCATGACCTGAGCCTAGATCAAGAGTTGGACGCTTAACCGACTGAGCCACCCAGGCGCCTCACCACAAAGACCTTTCTCGTTGCCCTACAATAATGGTGTATAAGAAATTCCTCAAAACTTAAAACAGTCACCTGTTCTCCTTGCTCACGTGCTATCGGCTGTCTGGGGCTCTTCTGCGACAGGATGCGCTCGGGGTGGGCTTGGCTCTACGATGCCAATTGCATTTAGATTTGCTTCAGTGTGAAGCAAATGTATCCAGAAGCAAATGTATCCCTGTAGTCCAGACCGAAGGATCAGTGAGTACTTGGGGCAAGCTCTTCTCACGGCAATCACGGGAATGAAGGACCAACAAAACCTCACAAGCATATTGACGTTCTCTGTTCACATCATGTCTGCTCACACTGCATCGATAAAAACAAGTGTATGACAAAGCCTAGATTCAGAGAGACGGTTATGTACACTCCACGCCGAGAGTGGGTGGGGGTGGGAGCGAATATTTGCAGAACAATTATCCAATCTGTCACAACTTCCTCTGACCGTACACACACTTTTTTCATAATCCTTTCATTTAATGCTCCTCTATTACCCCATTTGTGTGCGCCATGGGTTTCTTGTTAGAACCCTGATTAAGCCTATATCATCCTCACAAGTTTCTATAGATTTTCCACTTTTCAGGGATATACAATACCCCCTCCCATTTTAGTGCAGCCTTTCCCCCCCCTTTTATGCTTTCCTTTTTTGTGTGGGTCCTCTTCCCTGAAGGCCCTACCCCATCTCTGGCACCAACCCTTTCCCACCTCTTGTGACTAATGCTAACAACTTAGTGTGCATATTTCTATAGTTTTCTTCATACCTACCCAATCGTGTGTGTGTGTGTGTGTGTGTGTGTGTATTCATATGTAAGCTTTTTTGAGTTAATATCTATTTGACAACCAAAACATGATGCATTTTTCTACATATTGTTTCTTATGTGAAACCTTAAAAAATCTCCCCAAATTGGCTGCCATAGACCTTTCTTATTCCTTTAAAATGCTGAATTATGGGGGTACCTGGCTGGTTCAGTAGGTAGAGCATGCAACTCTTGATGTGGGGGAGTTTGAGCCCCACGTTCCGCGGACAGAGTACTTAAAAAAAAAAACTAGGGGCACCTGGGTGGCTCAGTCATTTAAGTGTCCGACTCTTGATTTCAGCTCAGGTCATGATCTCGTGGTGCGTGGGACTGAGCCCCGCAGAGGGCTCTGCGCTGACAGGGTGGAGCCTGATTGGGGTTCTCTTTCTCCCCCTCTCTCTCTGCCCCTCCCTGGCTCTCTTTCTCTCTCAAAATAAATAAACATTAAAAAACTAAAATGCTGAACTATGTTCCATCCATGCTGACTCCATTCCCCTATTGATGAGTGAAGTTCCTGGCTTAAGTGCTGCCCAGATCCCACCTTTAGGCCTGAGGTAGTCCTTCCCCCAGCTGCTGGGAGCCTAGGCTTCTGAGAGCCACAGCTGAATCACTCCCCAGTAATTGCTTTGGGTTGAAGGGAGTTGCCTGGCCCAGGGGTACCTATTGCCTTTAGGTAAGACCATATCTAATGACTACTCAGCATGGAGGTACCAAGGCCTGGCCTCAACTCCTCAATCCATAACTTTTCTGAATGGCTATTCCAGCTTTAGAGGTCACTGTAGAATCAACTGAGGCCTCTGTTGCAACTGCCATGTTTCTTTAAAACCTCCCTCTGCTGAATCCTGCTTCTCTTCCTCCCTTACAGGTGTTACGAATCTGTTTCTGAGGGAACTTAAAGTGTATTTGGTGCTAGAACGGGTCCTAAGAGCAGATTACGAGATAGGATTTCGGAGTGCGATTACCTGCCAGCTGCTTAGATGCGAGGACTCCATCACTGGTGGTGGGTAAGTGCGGATAACCTGTGATGTGGTAGTGATGCACCTGTCAAGACTTTCACTAGCAGTGAACAGAGACAGGACACCAATGGAGGGAAATGTACTGGCAGGTGCAATGTCTCAGGGGTTGACTTGTTCAGAAAGTAGTAACTATAAAGATTGTGCAAATAGATGGTTGTAACAAGAGACTACTATAAAACTGCACAAAGACGAGGAAACGCAGTCATTAACACCAATCTAACCTAGGCACCAAAGCCAAGAGTCTCAAATGCAGGCAGAAGGCAGAGGCTGACTACTGGCCTATAAGTATTAGTCCTCTTTGTATGCTTCTCACAAGTCCATTTTGTTTTCCACAACATGTCAGATCTACTCATGCACAAACTAAGCTCAGCCTTTCCCACTCCCTTCACGTGTTCAGAGAAAATCACTAAATCAGAAATGAGTCAGAGGTTGGATTCTATGAACTCAATATACAAGACTGCTGCCCTGTAAGCCCATCTCTTATCTAAATCTATCAGGATATTTAACTTTTCCAGCCATAGACGAGGTAGCAGAGGACAATAGAGGCTATTGTCCGCAAGACTTCAGAGGTTAGCATACAGAGAAACAGTAAGAAGTAATGTCTTTGTTCCTATTCTGCCCTTCAGAGAAACTTAGAATTTTATTGTCCTGAGGCTCCTCAACCAGGTTTGTATTCAACGAACAATGCCACTTGTGCATTCCCTTCTCTACCACTCACCCAGTCAAGGCTTTGTAAATGTAAGTGCTTTTTCTAAAGAACCTGTCATTCTGCTGATTCCCTGAATAATGAATTAAATACAGTTTGACAGGTGTTCAGCAACAAATGTGTGGGATTCATGATTTGCCACAAAAAGCTGTTGTGCTTTCAAGCAGCATTCTGGAAATGAGGAATTCTTTTCCAGAAGCCTCCTAGTCGACTTTTCCTGCTATCGCCTTGGCCAAACTCAGATCGAGGTCCATTTCCTAAGGGGCACGCAGCCGACTGGATTGGACGAGGCAGCCTCTGGGCCCCAACGGCCACCAGTGGGGTGCCCATCCCCGGGACCAGCACAGGACCGTCGGCTCGCTTGCATCATGCAGGATTCGACGTCGGCCACAGAATGACAGGGGACACACATGCCTGCTCAATGGGCCACGGACCCCACGCACTGGACCAGGGAGGGAGAGGTGCCACACTCATGGAGACTCAATTTCTTTTGCACAGCGTCTGACATTTATTGAAAAGAAGGAAAAGACGTTTGTCCAGGTAGTGTAGAAGAGCTGGGCAGAGTGCAGGGCTTAATGACTGTGTTGAACAAAAGGCACACGTCAGAGAGACAGCTGCGAATTGAGAAGAGAACCGGATTGTGGGCAAAACTAACAGGTCCACAGGAGGAAACGAGTGACTGGATTTGGCTGCCAGGCACCCCTGGGACCCGGCGGCCATCTGGCAGGAGCAGAAGAGGTCTCCGGGAGGTGGGAGGGAGTGGGTCCCGCTGCAGGTGAGAGGCTGGCCCGGCCCTCCAGCCGGGGCGCGGTGGGTGGCGAGCTGCTGGAATCGCCGGTCAGGGGCCAGGGGCCAGGGGCCAGGGGCCAGGGGCCAGGGGCCGTGGCCAGCTCAGACGCTTGTCGGCTGAGTCCAGATGGCCGCGGGCCGCAGTGTGTCGGCGGTGTGCGCCGGGTGGCGACGGCGGCCCGGCCTCAGCGCGGGTCTCCGCGCGCGGCGCCGCAGGCCTGGCGGTCAGTCTGGCGGAGGCGGCCCGCAGCGGCCGGGCTGTGGGTGGTCTGTCCGGCGTGTAACGGGAGCCCGGCCCGCAGCTGGAGCGCCGGCCCGAGGCCAAGTGTGCTGCGCGGGAGGGGCCCGGCTGGCCGCAGGGGGCGGCGGCGCGCTCCCGAGCGGGGCCCGGCGGCGGCAGCGGGGACCTGGAGCGCTATTCCTGGAACAAAGGCAAGCACTACGCGGGAGGGGACAGCAGCGCGGGGGAGAGCGCGGCCGCTCGATCGCGGCGAGGGGGAGGGAGGGCGAGGCGCGGCGAGGCGCCGCCCGCGGCCATCTGCGCGGCGGCGACGGGCGCAGCGCACCCTCCCCCGAGCACCCGCCCCCAGGCCCGAGGGGCTCCCGGCCTAGAAGTCCTCGTCCTCCACCCAGCCAAACACCCGCTTCATCTCGGCCAGGAAGCCCCGGTAGTCATTGAGGAGGGGGCTCTCCTTCCTGATGTAGGGGATCACCCACTGCAGGGCCGGCCCCGTGAGGCGGGTGATGAGGAACGTCACCTTCAGGGCATCGCTGGAGAACAGGGTCTCGTCCACTAACATGTAGGCGCCCGTCTGCACGATGAACTCCGGGAGGCGGTCGGTGTCGCCGTCAAAGGTCTCGGGGAAGGGAATCGGGTTCCTCCAGCGCCGCGTCTGGGGCCGCAGGGGCAGGGCCAGGAGGGCCTTGATCAGCTGCACTCGGCCGTCCATCGCGCCGCGCTCGCGCTCGCGCTCGCGCTACTTGGGCTGGGCTGAGCTGGGCTGTGCGGGGCGGGGCGGGGCTGTGCGGGGCGGGGTGGGGCTGTGCTGGGCGGGGAGGCGTGGCGGGAAGTGCGTGTGCGCGGAGGCGGGCCCGGGCCCGGGGCGGGGGAGGGGGGGCGGAGGGCGGGACTGGCGCCGGCTCCGCCCACGAGGCCGGGTGGTCGCCAGGGCGCAGGCGTGACGGAGCGGTGGGTGCCCTAGGGCGCGAGCGCACCGGGTGGGTCGGGCCTAAAGGCCGCTCGGGGAGGCGGGGTCAGAATGGAGGGGCGGGGCCGAGGTTGTCCTCGCGGGTGGTGGGCCGAGGGCGGTGGGAGAGGGGCGGGGCCAGGGGAGGAGCCCAGGACAGCAGGTCTTCTTTGGTGAGCGGGGAGTCTGCTGCACGTGGGGAAGGGCGAGCCAAGTGCTTCCTATTGGAGGAGTGCTTCTGGTGCACACCGTGCCTGCAGGCCACCCGCCCTTTCGAGTTCCTTCGCCGACCCATTGCCTCTGGATGCCCCTTGCATGAGCTGCTGCGGCCACTTTGTGCTGCTTATGCATCTTCTCGGCCAGAGGTTATTGGCACCCAGGCTGCAGATGTTGATTTAGCTAACATAATCCAGAGAGCATATTTAAGAATGATGCACCGGACTGGGGCATGTAAGAAGAGTTGGAAGTTAAGAAGCTAATATGCTATATTAAGAGGCAAAAAGACAATGATCCATATGGAAACTGAAAGAGAAGCAAAAGAGTGGTTGGATGCTTTCCAACCGTGACTTTATACATGTTCGTACATCAAGAAAAAAGAAAAAGAATAAGTAGGATTTTAACAAATTGGAAAGGAGAGGCTCCTAGCTGGCTCAGGCAGTATAGTGTGCAACTCTTTTTTTTTTTTTTTAAGTTTATTTATTTCTTGTGAGAGCAAGCGAGCAGGGGAGGGGCAGAGAGAGAGGGAGAGAAAATCCCAATCAGGAGCCACATTATCAGCACCGAGTCCAGGGGGCTGGATCTCACGAACTGGGATATCATAACATGAGCTAACTGAAATCGAGAGTCTGATGCTTAACTGACTGAACCACCCAGGCAGCCCAGAGTACGCAGCTCTTGATCTCGGAGTTTTGAGTTCAAGCCTCATGTTAGGTTTAGTGCTTACTTTTAACAAATTGGAAAGGATACGGGGAGATTTGCCATTTCAGATTAATATAAATGTATCACCACCTTTCATATATACAGGAAATAATTGGATAAAATGTAAAATGATATTAAACACCCTATTCAGAATAATTCAATGTTAGTAGTACCAGGAATGTATTTTTTACTTGTAAAGAAAACGCATGAGGAAGTGTCTTAAGCTAAAGATGGATCCAAAATAATAGTCTAACAAATGGACTGATATCCCAGATCTGGGATACAATGACTCCACATCCTAAAGACATTAAATTTCCCTAAGTTAAATTATACTTCCAACACGTGCCTAGTGATGGGGTCAGGCTATGTGCGAATACTGCGTTTAATCCAATTATGTGCAGCATTCGCTACCCCCTCCCCCCAAATAATCTTACCAGGAACGCAGAGGATATTTTTGATTAAATGAGTTGATTTTGACGTTCATATGGAGCAATGAAGACCCAAAATCAGTGTGGAAATTTTTGAAACGTAAGGGCAATGCGGTGTTTTAACAGATATTCAAAAATATGTTATTATTTACTAGTTGGTGTTTCCTATCTCTTACCCCACCTACAATACAAGATGCCAGCGACCTCAGGTGACCTTGCTGTGAAACAATCCTCTCTGATTTTGTTCTCCCAGGAAATCCCTGATGATAGGGCTTTCCCACACCTACCTCCCAGTCTGGTGAAATAAACAATGTCCTGGAAGGGGACTTTTTCAGGGATCTGTGCCAGGTGAAATAGTGACAGTGGTCTGGGTGGGGACTTTCAACCTGGTCTGTCACATCCACATGCTTGTACTGTGAGGCTGTTTCCTTCACTAGAGCCTGCTGCACCCAGATTCCCCTCAGCGGACCTCCGCCTGCCTGCCTGCCTCACGGCTACACCGTCATCCTCTTGCCCGGAGCCTGGAGAGCTAACCCCACACGTCCAGGATGAGAGTCCTTTCCTCTCTCCCAGGCTCCACACGGGAGCAAGCCTCAGCCACCCTCTGGGCTTTGGCCTTTCAGGCTGGCAGACACTGACCCAGGAGTCGGTGACAGGGACTCCCTCCTTCAGTGGATATGTCTAAGCATAGGTGATACAAGCTCAAGAGGTAAACAGTGGACCAAAAGACGTGTCATAAGAAAATATCCAGAATGAAACACTGAAAGATAAACATATGAAAAATACAGATTAAGTAAGACACAAGGAGGATCGTATGAAAGAAAGAGATGATATTTCCTTGGGGTTCCAGGCAAATAGGAAAGAGAACGAAGCAAAGCAGTATATGAGCAGATATGAGCTGAGAACAGACTCCTCGTGGAGAAAAATGCAAGAAATCTACACGTGAGCACATTGTAGGAAAGCTATTGAGAACCAAAGGCAAATAGAGTAGTTGTAAGCTTTCAGAGGATGAAAGCAAATTAGCCTGAGAGCTGCCGTCTCAAGTAAAAAATAGAAAAAGCAAAAGAATAGAAAATGAAATATCGTCTTCTATGCGCTGAAAGAATATACTTCCCAGTGGGAAACTCCTCCCCCTGCCACAACATATTTCAAGAATGAAGATGAAATAAAGGTCTTCTTATAAACACCGAAGGGGAAAACCTGAGAGAATTTGTCACCAGAAGATAGTACTTGCAGAAAATACTAACCGATATTCCTCAGGCCGAAGACAAATTTTACATGAGTGAAAAGTAATGAAAAGCTGAATAGTTACGGAATCAAGCTTAGTCAGTGAAACTAAACAGAAAAGGAAGAGATTATTAGGGAAGTCAGGAGATGGTGACCTTTGAGTGGGGGGGAAGAATACTGTGATTAGAAGGGGCCAGGTGTGGGCCTCGAGGTTGTTGGCAAGTTGTATTTCTTCTAGTGGACGATAGTGGCAGGCGTTCTTTGTGGTAAGTCAGCGAGTTGTGCCCGTCTGTGAGGTCCTGAGATCTCCGTCTATCACAGTGTCACAATTACATGCGAGTGTGTGTGCATGTGTGGGCGCTCAGGACTTGGAGGCCGACTTGCCTTTCTGGACCACGGCGGGACAGGTACAGCACAGTCTCAGCCTTCGATCTGGTGACTTCTCCCAGCACTCAGCACCCACGGATCCTACCAAGGAAAGTAAATGACTTCCTCGTGTCCTTGGAAAGGTCCCTAGTCCGTTAACCTACCTCCTCTCTCACAAGCCACAGCAAGTCTCAGGGGTACACATTTCAGCCTGGGGCACGTTCCTGAGAGACTGGCCTGAGATAGGCAACCACATCTTCCCGAGCCCTTTGCCAACTCCTCTATGGGAGCACCTCTCCCATTGTGCCTTCGGGCACAACCCGACGTTGGACCAGAGGGTTTAGGAACTCCTCAAGAGGGAGTATTTCTGGAGATCTCCCGGGGAAAGGTTCTGTTTCAGGACCTACATAGGTGCATATTGAATCCCCATATATACCATGCTGTGTACTGAGCTATATTTTATGATTATATATGGGAAACTGGTGATGCATTTAGAAAGGAGATATGAGACAGATGTAGGATCTGTGCTGCTAAAAGGAGCACGTGCTATGAGACATAGGAAGGTGAAAAAATTAGGACTGGTTGATTTATTCACTAGCATGGAGAAATTACCGCAGACGAAAGCAGTAAAGCTGTGGACCCAACAATCGGAGACCTAGGTAGTGTGTTGTAAGATGCGGATTATGTGCTCCGAATAGTGTTTAGAAACTACAGATTTATATGGGCTACATTGGGATGGGAAGGCTCCAGGCAGCAGGAAAGGGCTTTGCGTGAACTCAACGAATATTCCATCAGCCGAGTGAGCTGGTTCTTACTGGCACATTCATGTACCCGAGGAGAAAATTAAATTGAAGCGCAAAAATCATCTGAAGTTACCCCGCTGATAGGAAGAAGAGCTGGTGTATGAATCCCAGCAGCAAAGGTGCAGCCCACAAACGCAACCACTGGCCGTAATGCACAGCAGGGAAGTAGTGATTGCTAGTGCTTCCCGCACAGGTAGAAGCAGCCCAGGGCATTGGCCTGGGATTGAGTGTGAATGGGACAGGAACGATTGGTGACCCAAGGACGAGGGAGACGTAGGCGATTTGAGAAACAGGACGTGTGTGTTATAGGTTATCACATGCCAGGCATTGAAAGGATCCAGCATGTGTCCATCCACAGAACCAGTCAGAGGGACAAGCCTTAGAGACAAGTGTTGAAGGGGGGTTGGCAGATCCTGGGACGGCATTTACATCAACAGCTCCAGGCTATCTTCCTGTCTCCCCTCTCGTGGATTAACTGCCCCAAACCATCCCTTCACTGGTTGCTGGACAAAGCCTGCGACCACTCTGCTGCCCTCTAGATCTTTGTTAGCCTGTTACCCCCAACCCAGCTCAACCATAAGCTCTCACGGAGTTTGTAAATGAGCAGCCAGACTCCGTGGATAAGACACCCATCCGGGCCAATGGCTGTGTCCTTAACACTGCCCAACTATCAGGCTGTCTGCTTCTGGTGTCTTCCTTTCATCCCCCGTAGTTTGGAACTCATTTTACTTTATTTGGGTTTGCTGTTGCTCCAGAGTTCTATTTGAGGCCTATGAAGCCATCTGTGACAGCTGCAGCTAGCTGCGATATTCCCAATTTATTAGTCAGCATTCTGCAGACAACAGAACCAATGGGAATATATTATGAAGACTTTGGTTCATACATGTATGGAGGCTGAGAAGTCCCGCGATCTCCTATCTACAAGCTGGAACGCCAGGAAAGACAGTGGGGTAATTCAGTCTGAGAATGAAGGCCTGAGAACCTTCAAACCAGGGGAGTCAATGATATGAATCCCAGTCTAAGAGCAGGAAAAGTGGGGCACCTGGCTGGCTCGGTCACTAGGGCATGACTCTTGATCTCAGCGCCATGAGTTCAAGCCCCACAGTGGGTGTGGAGCCTACTTAGAAAAGAAATAGGAGTAGGAGGAGATGAGATGAAATGTCCCGCCTCAAGTAGTGAGGCAGAAGGAAAGGGGACCATTCTTCCTTCCTGTGCCTTTTGGTATATTCTGGCCCTCGGTGCCTGGGATAATGCTCACTCACAGTGGGCAAGGCAAACCACTTTCCTGAGTTACCGATTCAAATGCAAACCTCATGCAGAAACAGCCTCCCAGACACAACCAGAAATAATGTTCAACTTGGGCACCCACGGACGGTCCAGTTGACACCGAAAATTAACCATCGCAGTAGTTAGGGCAACCTCACAAACTATTGCGTGACAGTATTTACACAATAAAGCCTCGCAACACCCCCGACCCGCCTGACAAATGGGGGAAGGATAGTGCTAGCATGAGAGGGTCTTTGTCAGGGGTGATGTGCACTATGTGAAGATGGGAGGAGTAAGCATGGAAGGCTTCCTGGAGGAGGACGCATTTAGCTAGGTCAGGATAAACTAGGTGAGCCAGATTTCCGAAGTGCGAGATGACTAGAAACAAAGGAAGAGGTATGTGCAAAGGTCTAACAAGGCGGGGGGGGGGTCGGCCTTGAGGGACAGACACGGATGTACAGAGACAAAAATATGAACAAATATTTGAGTAATTTATTTGGACCTGGAAGTATGGCGGTTTCCACTCCTAGACCTAAGAGAATGGACAGTCTGGCTGTCAATCACTGCAGGCCCTCCAAGCTGATGTCTGAAGGCGGGGCCACTGAAGGATGGCAAGCACCCGGCAATGAAGCCCTACCACGTGAGCAGGCCGATGACGGTTTGGATTGTGCAACGAGGCTTCCGTAGACCGTTCCCCTCAGTGATGACAAAATATGGCGGGTACTGTGGATATATGGCGGTTGACAATGCTCCGATCTCACAAGTGTAAGTTTAATTGACTTTCTCTCATAATTGGCTGTTTGAAGTGTGAGTTTAAGAGAATGGGGGGGGGGGGGGGGGCGGATGGTGTGTCCTAAGACACGTTGACAGATGTGTCTCATGGGCTTCCGGATTGATGACAAGGGAAGGGCCCTTAGCTGCCTTTGGGGACATTGTTGTGCTTTATGTAACAACATGATGAGTCTTTCAGATCATTTCATTTGTCTGAGTGTGGGTCTCGAACCCTTCCCCCCCCCCCCCCCCCCCGGATTCGTGGTCTTCATGTTTTGTGGTGTTTGCAGCTTAAAAATGCAGAAAAAGGGGTGCGGTTGGCTGAGCCTGAGTGGGTTCCCGGCCAGGACGATGGCTGTTGCCTGCCTGGGAGCCGATTTTGGTTTCCATGGTACAGTGTTTGGGGACGGGACTTGTCACCGACTATTGTTTACATCTGGGTCTTGGCCATTTGTGTGAGGTGTCTTGGTGACAGGCTATCTCTTATCTTGATCTGAAACGAAAGGAGAGTGAAAGTAAGGAAAGGGGAGCATGTGTGTGATTACGACAGCCGATGCCTGCCTTTGAGGGCAGTTTTGTCTTTCATTTAACGTGACTGTGTGTTTCCTATCAGTTGTTCAAAATTTGGAATGGTCTTCTGCATATGCTGCCTTGAAAAGGCGGGGGAACCCCCTGATAATTCCAACGTGAAAGTGGGGAAACAGATGGCGTGGTGGGCTCGGGGCTTGTTCACTGACCACCGGGAATTGTCTTCAGTCACCACTGAAAGCTGCATTTTTCTGTAACGTATTCGTGTTTTTCCTATCATTGTATCCAACCAATAGCGGTCCGGAAGCTTTTCACGTGTTTTCCATAAAAAAAAAAGGTGTTCTATTAATTGCCGTCTTCGAATAAGAAGGTAGTCTATTGGGTCTGCTTGGCAGGGCCTTGGTGCTTTAAGTCCCCGATGGGAATGATCTGCTCGGGATCTTATTTCTTGTTTTTCCTGTGATAACGTAATGGCAGTGGGGTGTGTTTTCCCTGTGATATTGCAACATTGCATCCATTTGAGTTTGGTTTTTTATTTTGACTGTGTTTCATACGTGTTCTCCAAACGTGAAAGTACTTTCAGCGTGCACTTTGGAACAGTTTGTCCGGCTGGACACGTGAAAGTTTCACACGCCGAATGTCTCCTAGCCGCTCTTGTTAGCCAAGACTGAACACTGTTTTGGCATTTAATTTTCCATGTTGGTCTTAAGGCAGCCAATTGAATTTTGATGTTGGCGCTCCTCCTATATTTCCTTTAAAGTGCTTGGTGTAAATTTCAATTTACAGAGGAGGCATTCAACGTCTAATGGGGTGCCTTATGTTTCCAGTATAATGGCGTGTTTGACATAATTTGTTTTGCTAAATCCTGGTCTTGTTCCCTATGGATAAATTCTCTTAAAAACAAAGGTTTTCTGGGGAAACTGCCTGGCTCAGTGATAGAACCTGTGACTCTTGATGTGGGGGTTGTGATTGCAGGCCCCACACTGGTGTGGAGAGTGCTTAAAAATAAAGTCTTCAAAATGAATAATAATAAACGTTTTGAGGTGATTACAATTCAAAACACAATTCAAATTACAATTCAAAACAATCTGGTGAATGCTTGCCTCTCATACAGTTGGGGATTTGGGTGCACAAAAGAATTGGGTCTCCTATGACTTTGTTCCATTAAATGTCGTTCCAGGCCCTTTGCGTAAGCTTTGTGTTAACCATTTTTGGCGTTATCGTTACTTTACAAACGAGGAAGAGATTGTTTTAATTATGTGTGTGCTTCTTGCTTTATGACAGTGACTGGCTCCCGGTGGCCCGGGAGCCCAACCTTTCGTCTTATTTGCTATTAAAATGTTTCTGAAAAACTGGCTCTGTGTGTTTTATTTCATGGGCCTACTTAAAATTTTCTTTTCAATGTAAAAAATAGCAGGTATTGACCATCAGGCTGACGGTGCTGTTTCCTGACCGCGAATTCCGGGAAGTGCCTGTCACCGGCCATCCCGGAATTCCGTTGGCTTCGTTCTGGGTTTCATTTCTCATAATAATTACATGACACTTATCAACTTTATTCAGGTCAATTCTGTACTTCGTCTTTAGTGCGTTTGCTTTGAACGTCACGGGGCATTTTCAATTTATTTACAAGCAAATTCACCCCCAGAAGTATTGCTCTCTGTGTTCTAGAACTGAATGGCCCTTGCTGGTCACAGTGCATACTTTTGAATATTATATTAGAACCCTGATTGTGCACGTGACATAGTGGTATTTCTTTTCTTTTTTTTATTGTTGTGTCTTTAAATGCTGACCCAGGTGCTCCTTCCTAGGTGTTCTGCCATAGAAAAAATTACTTTGTGGTATCCTATTTACAAACAGTCTGTTCCCTGACACCTCCAGTCCTCCTTGTTAGGGGTCCTGGGCTAGACTGGACATGCTGCTCTCCCTGCACCCTACTCCACCCCAATCGCAGAGGGTGCTGTCCCTGCCTCTTGAGCCACAAGAGCTGACCGTGCCTTAATGCCCCAAGGGCTAGCATATTGGCTTAGGAAATAGTCAGTGGCTGCCTGCTTCTCCTCATACACCTCCCTTCCTGTGTCAGACCTAATGTGTATGCAAGGGGAGAATTCAATGAGAGGGAAGCTGTTGTTTTGCTCAAAACCCTGAGCGCCCTAATCCCTGAGAGTAATCTGATACTTGGTACAACAGGGACTTCCTTTTGATAATGGTGATAGCTGGGTTTGCCTTATCAGCCTTTTTGCTGATTGATTCTTGATATTGACTTGAATTTGGTATCTTAGCTCACGTAGAAACGATTTAATGACTCATATCGGTGACACGTTGAAGGTCTGTAAAATGTACTTTGATTACATTTAGACCTGTGAAAGATCCACTGCTGGTATTTGGGTTTTACTGTCTTCGGTACTGACAGCAAAGCAGACGTCAGGAACTGGGACACTCAACTAGCCTCACCAATCCTGACTTTTGAGACAGAGTCCTAGATCTTGAACAAAATCTAAGTGTGGAATGAAGGTGCTTTCATTACTTGCCCATTCCATTGCCTGTAGTATCCTAGGGGCATTCTTGCACATTGAGAGCAGATTCTCCAGTGTGTATGTAACCAAATGTCCAATTTGTTCCCGTTGTTTCCTCCTCGGAGACCTATGTTCAATGTCAGCTGGTAGGGACATTATGCAATGTGTGAAATGCTTCCTGAATTTGTTGTGATTAACTTAGCTCATTTTGCTTTTTAGCAGTTTTGGAACTTACTATGTTACCGATTAAGAAGTCTAGTATAACAGCCCAGCCATTGTAATGTGCATTTCGTGGTCTATTAAGTAGAGCACAAAACCCATTTGAATGATTTGTTACCCATCGTGTCTTGCGTGGTATGTCAGTGTCAGCAATTGGTAACAAAGTGAGAACACCACCACCCATTCCAAAGGTTTGTTACCCACAATTGTGTACGAGTGGATGGCTTCATTAGTGAAGAGCGAAATGGGAGTTCTGAGACACCCCTTCTCGCCACTGAGGGGTGATACCTCTTAACATAATATTTAATAATTCCCCTGTGCTGGTTGATGAAGGCGGGATGCACCATGGTTCGTGCTGAGGGGACAATCAGCCTCTAAAGCCGCAATCTCACCTTGTGGGTTGATTCATGCATGCAGTTCCTGCCTTACGTTCTCTTTCACTCTTTTGGCCTACTTCACACAGGCTGCATGATTGGGTCCTCTGGCCCCACCAACCGCTTTGAGAAATTGCTCTGGATGAGGGAAAGAGGAAGTTTGCCCCATCCACTCGTGTTGTGAGTTTCCAAGTGGCCTAATTTTCCTGCAGTGGTCCCAAGCTGACCTTCCACAGGTAAGTCTCTTTGTAGATTTGTACAATCATCACCTCCCTCAGGATCTGTGATGGGAACGTCCAGTTCTGGTCAGCCGGTGGGCCCGTTATGAGAGGAGAGGACCCTGAACCAATCGTCGAGGCCAGCCATACAGGTAAGAGCAACCTTAGGCTGTGCGAGGCCAGAGGTGTTGGGTGAATAGCACTTGTCTCCTGTCCGCTGTACCTTTATTCCAGATGGTGTGGAAATCCCATCCCTGAGTCTCTAACACGGGCGCTTCCCACAAGGTCGGGGTCACTGCCTAGACACTACTTGTTAACTCCGTGGTAGAGACTCCATGTCTTGAGTCAATTTCCTCAAGGAGTCAGTGGCATCTTTTTCCCAGACCTTCTTCGTGTTCCTCTGCTTACTGTTGCGTGCCACTGTTACACACACGTTGGCTTTATTAGAATGTCAGATGTCCAAAAAACCCTGATCTTGAGCCTTTTTATCCTTTTGGTAATCGCTTTCTAATACCATGCAGAAGCAGGATGGCCTGGATGGGATGGTCAGACACAAACTTCAGGAACTCAGAGATTGTGGGAGCACTGCTCAGGTGCATTTCTTCAGGTCTGGGTGTAACTTTTTTAAGTCATGGATCTGAATTAATTGAAAGCCAGGCGTACCTAGGAGAGGCGAGAAAGATGAGACCTGTACACCAAGTGGGTGCCAGAGGGTGACAGTCTGCCGGTCCACCCCCGCTGGGGTGGGTGGGCATTTATGTGGCAGCCGTCCTAGAAGCACAGGCTAACAGTTCAAGCAACATGTGGGTCAATACTTCTTTGCGGGTTTCCCCTTCCGTACATTCTAGCTATTTTTGGCTTTGCAGATGTCGCCGAGACCGTGTCACCCATCGTGTTTCGTTCACAATAAGTTTCCAGTATGTGAGTCTGAAAGACCCTCGGCCCTTTCTTCCTGTCATCTCTGAGCCTCAGCTTCCACATCTGCAAAATGGAAATGACACCTTGCTCTTGCTCTCAGGCGTGGTGTGAAAATCAAGCGTGATCATCTTTATGAAGTGCTCAGCACACAGGAGGTACTGAAGAAATCGGGACACCGTTTCCAGAATGTGTTTAGGGGAGCAAAAGATCATGGCTTGGTTTAGATCCTCTTGCCACCTGTGCAGACCCCACTTGCACTTCATTTCTTGAGCCTTTTGCTGTAATTTCAGCTACGTTTTGTTTCCTTTCACAGGGCCAGCCACTATTCTCAGAGGGTCTTGGGCATCTCTTTGGAAATGGACCTCTTTAACTCTGCTGTGATGCCAGGAGGTAGCCCAGCATCCCAGACCCTGCCTTTCTCTGAGCTGCATTCTTTCCTGGCTGCCTTGGACGTCTGACATTGAAGCTGATGTCACTCAGCGTCAAGTTGGGGCTGGAGGGTGCCTGGTAACTGGCAGTGCCCAAAGGTCTCCTCTCTTTCCTTCTCTGTATAAAGTTACTTCTTTTCTGGGCAGTGGTTAATTTGGGGAAAATCAGGTGAAGACTTTGACGGTTGGGTGTGAGAGTGTTAAGCATAAAGACGAATGGCTCTAAGGTGCATTCAAAGACCCTTGTGACCTCTAGTGTCAGACACACCTCTGGTTCCTCTGTTGCTTTGTTCGCACCAGTTCTATCCAGAAGGTGGCATCACAGAGCCTGATGTGCACTCCCCAAAGTCCAAACGATCCACATTTCTTTGTGGTTAGACACTAACGTATGTAGCCTTTACACAACATGTTGACATTTCAAAGACTTTTCATTTATCCCTGTACTTGGTTCGGTTACTTTCAAGCCGTGGGAGATGGGGGTCATTACGACTTCCTACCCAGTGAAAACCTGAGACGTGAGGTAGTTGCAAAACTCTGTGCCCCAACGCATGTTCCTTCCCCAGGCGGTAGGTACAAAAGTGAACAAGAATGGCTTGTCTGCTTGTCAAAAGCAGTTGTACAACTTAATAACCGTGATGCCTCCTCCTTCTTCCACACACACTTGTGCCCACTGCCCATCAAAGTCATGTTGGGTCATTTCACTGGGGGGAGGGATGGGGAAGACGTAGATGAATGTTTTGTGGGTAAGACTTCTGAGTACTGGCACTTAACAAAATAAGACCCAAGGTTGAAGCTTCCTAAAGGGTGACTGTTTAATTGGTGGCATCTCAAACTCAGGACCCTGAGGGAAAGACAAGGTGACCCTCCCAATTTAAGGTGGGGTCTGGCTTGGTGGCTCTTTCCCAGGAGTCCACTCTGGAGCCTGCCACATCAGTTGCGTTATGAGGCCTGTACTCCGTGAATGTGTACTTCCCAGCGGGGATGTTAATGAGTTATGAATTCTTGGTGTGAAGTATTTCATGTCAAACCCTGTTAGCCTGAAGTGGATTTTCATTCCTCTTATGGATGTGGGTGACAGAAGGGGAATGGATATCGAACACCTGAAGGTAAGGCCTTTGCACTTGTGCTGCCGAAGGAGCACGAGGTAAGGCCTTTGAAATGCAGTGTATTCGTTGCTACACTGGTTCCCTGTTATAGGCGCACTTTTCCACGGATGAATATTATTTCATTGGATACATGTACCACATATTCTTTATCCATTTATGCTGTTGATGGATGCTCACAAGTCTCTCATGTCTTACATATTGAGAATACTACTGTAGTGAGTGTATGGGATGAGTATGTGTCTTTGACATAGTGGCTTCCTTTCCTTTATATAAATGCCCAGATACGGGATTGATACATCATATAGGAGCTCAATTATTAATTTTTTGAGAGGCCATCCTACTGTTCTCCGTAGTGCTACCCAATGTAGTGCTGTCAGGTGGTCAGACTCCCTATACAAAGAAGCTGAAAGAGTACGTCTACCATGCAGAGCAATGGCCTACTAGGATTCACTGGGAATCCTCATGTTGTGTATGGGAATGTGGTTGGAATTGTATCCATGCGTTTCCATCTAAACTTCCTGCACTCTTCCAGTGATCGTACCTTGCCCGTGGCAAGAAGACGAGCGGCGTGTGGGTGCTGTCAATGAACCTTCCGTGAGGCAGGGGACGTTTAGATTGTCACAGACATGAGCTGATGAGCCTGGATGTCCGGGAGCCTCCTGGGTCAGGTGTCCAGGGTGGGGGATTAATCCTTCCGCCTTTGTTTCTATACGCCATTTCAGGCCCTTCGTTTCTCACGATTAGTGAAACCTAGGGTCCAGAAGGGATACATGAGAAAACTCTGGGAGTCTAATGAAACTTGAAAGGGGGTGGGTAGAGTGTCTTCGTGTGAAAGTGTGGTAGGCATTGTGGGTTCAGGGGCAATGGCAGCATCTGGCGACTGGGCAGATACTAGTTACCAGGGAAGAAATGTGTCTCTGGCCTCCAATGCAAAGAAACTAAAAGAGTATGTCTATCATGGAGATCAATGGCCTCCTAGGAATCCTTAGGAATCCTCATTTTGTGGATGGGAATGTGGTTGGAATTGTATCCAAGCGTTTCCATCTAAGCTTTCTGCACTCTTCTGCTGACCATACTCTGCACATGGCGGGAAGAGGAGCGGCGTGTGGGTGCTGTCCATGAACCTTCCATGAGGCAGGGGACGTTTAGATTGTCAGGGACATGAGCTGATGAGCTGGATGTCCGGGAGCCTCCTGGTCAGGTGTCCAGGGTGGAGGATTAATCCTTCCGCCTTTGTTTCTATACGCCATTTCAGGCCCTTCGTTTCTCACGATTAGTGAAACCTAGGGTCCAGAAGGGATATATGAGTAAACTCTGGGAGTGTAATGGAACTTGAAAAGGGGTGGGTAGAGTGTCCTAGTGTGAAAGTGTGGTAGGCATTGTGGGTTCAGGGGCAATGGCAGCATCTGGTGACTGGGCAGATATTAGCTCCCAGGGAAGAAATGGGTCATGTCTGGTTCTCTGGCCTCCAATGCAAAGAAACTAAGAGTATGTCTACCATGGAGATCAATGGCCTCCTAGGAATCGTTAGCAATCCTCATTTTGTGTATGGGAATGTGGTTGGAATCCTATCCACGTGTTTCCATCTAAGCTTTCTGCACTCTACTGCTGAGCATAGTCTGCACGTGGCGGGAGGATGAGCGGGAAGGCCGTTGCATATGTGCTGCCAAAGGAGCACAAGGTAAAGCCTTTGAAATGTAGTGTATGCCTTGTTACACTGGTTCCCTGATATAGGCGTACTTTTCAATGTCTGAATATTATTTCATTGTATACATGTACCACATTTTCTTTGTCCGTTTGTATTGTTGATGGATGCTTAGCAGTCTCCCATTCTTACACGTTGAGAATAATACTGCGGTGAGTATCGGGTAAGTATGTGTCTTTGACATAGTGGCTTCCTTTCCTTTATATCAATGCCCAGATACGGGATTGATAGGTCATATGGGAGTTCAGTTATTAATTTTAGGAGAGGCCATCCTACTGTTCTCCGGAGTGGCTATCCCAACGTAGGGATGTCCTGTTCTCAGGCTGCCTATACAAAGAAGCTGTAAGAGGATGTCTCCTATGCAGAGCAATGGCCTCCTAGGAATCCTTAGGAATCCTCATTTTGTGTATGGCAATGTGGTTGGAATGTATCCAAGCGTTTCCATCTAAACTTCTGCACTCTTCTGCTGACCAAACTCTGCACATGGCGGGAAGAGGAGTGGCGCATGGGTGCTGTGAATGAACCTTCCATGAGGCAGGGGACCTTTAGAATATCAAGGACATTTGCTAATGAGACTTTGTGGTTACCAACCTCCATTTTCAGGCTCTTGATTTCACTTGATTAGTGAAATCTGGGGCCCACAAAGGCTCTGAGGACACTCTGGGAAGAGAAGGAATCTTGACCTTGGGTGGGCCGAGGGACTTGGAGTGAAAGTTGTGGTAGGCATTGTGGGTTCAGGGGTGTGTACCCTGCCTTTCTCCCTTCTCACGCACTACCCTGGGGTCAGCATAACTGGGGGCGAGGAGACAATGGACATTGGTGGATGTGACATGAGAAACTATGCCAGTCTTGTTGAGTTGACACATTCATTAGGAGAAGAGGGTGTTGTTTTCCACGTTCCACGTGGAGTGTGGGTTTGCCAGCAGGCACGGCTCTGCTGTTTCATCCTTACTCTGTGGTACCGTGGGCCCGTGAAGGAAGGCCATGGGGTAGGGTGGGTCGTCCTTCCCCCTGCTGTCTTGTTGCAGGTGACAATAACCTGAGGCCCTTCTGAGAAGGAACTGCTGTTGCTTATGTGTATTTTATCCTCCAGGGACATCTTCTTTCATTGTCCCGGATCTGTGTTGGCTCTTGGGCACTGCTTGTGGTGTTTGCTTTCCCCTCCGTGTGTCAGGAGGCTGGGTTTTAAAACTGGCAAGAGGCTTGTTTAGCTTTTCAAAAGGTTTGCGAAGAGGCAGAGAGCGCACAAGGACAAGTTTTCCAAAGTCCATGTTCCCAGAGAAGGGAAGGGGGAGGTCGTGTCCCCCTTTTCAATGGGGATAGTTTAGCTCTTGTTTCTTATTTTCTTTGCCCTGATGCCATGATCCCATGAGACACCAGGCCCCATTGGTACCTGCACCCCTTGGGACCTGCACCCTTGGTACCTGCACCTGCGTGGGTGCTGTCAATGAACCTTCCATGAGGCAGGGGACGTTTCGATTCTCATGGACATGTGCAGATGTTTCTGGATGTGCGGGAACCTCCTGGGTCAGGTGTCCAGGGTGGAGGATTAATCTTTCCGCCTTTGTTTCTATACGCCATTTCAGGCCCTTCGTTTCTCGCGATTAGTGAAACCTAGGCTCCAGAAGGGATATATGAGTAAACTCTGGGAGTGTAATGAAACTTGAAAGGGGGTGGGTAGAGTGTCCTAGTGTGAAAGTGTGGTAGGCATTGTGGGTTCAGGGGCAATGGCAGCATCTGGCGACTGGGCAGATATTAGCTCCCAGGGAAGAAATGGGTCATGTCTGGTTGTCTGGCCTCCAATGCAAAGAAACTAAGAGTATGTCTACCATGGAGATCAATGGCCTCCTAGGAATCGTTAGCAATCCTCATTTTGTGTATGGGAATGTGGTTGGAATCCTATCCACGTGTTTCCATCTAAGCTTTCTGCACTCTGCTGCTGAGCATAGTCTGCACGTGGCGGGAGGATGAGCGGGAAGGCCGTTGCATATGTGCTGCCAAAGGAGCACAAGGTAAAGCCTTTGAAATGTAGTGTATGCCTTGTTACACTGGTTCCCTGATATAGGCGTACTTTTCAATGTCTGATTATTATTTCATTGTATACATGTACCACATTTTCTTTATCCGTTTGTATTGTTGATGGATGCTTAGCAGTCTCCCATTCTTACACGTTGAGAATAATACTGCGGTGAGTATCGGGTAAGTATGTGTCTTTGACATAGTGGCTTCCTTTCCTTTATATCAATGCCCAGATACGGGATTGATAGGTCATATGGGAGTTCAGTTATTAATTTTAGGAGAGGCCATCCTACTGTTCTCTGGAGTGGCTATCCCAATATAGGGATGTCCTGTTCTCAGGCTGCCTATACAAAGAAGCTGTAAGAGGATGTCTCCCATGCAGAGCAATGGCCTCCTAGGAATCCTTAGGAATCCTCATTTTGTGTATGGCAATGTGGTTGGAATGTATCCAAGCGTTTCCATCTAAACTTCTGCACTCTTCTGCTGACCAAACTCTGCACATGGCGGGAAGAGGAGCGGCGCGTGGGTGCTGTCAATGAACCTTCCATGAGGCAGGGGACCTTTAGAATATCAAGGACATTTGCTACTGCGCCTTTGTGGTTACCAACCTCCATTTTCAGGCTCTTGATTTCACTTGATTAGTGAAATCTGGGGCCCACAAAGGCTCTGAGGACACTCTGGGAAGAGAAGGAAACTTGACCTTGGGTGGGCCGAAGGACTTGGAGTGAAAGTTGTGGTAGGCATTGTGGGTTCAGGGGTGTGTCCCCCGCCTTTCTCCCTTCTCACGCACTACCCTGGGGCAGCATAACTGGGGGCGAGAAGACAATGGACATTGGTGGATGTGACATGAGAAACTACGCCTGTCTTGTTGAGTTGACACATTCATTAGGAGAAGAGGGTGTTGTTTTCCACGTTCCACGTGGAGTGTGGGTTTGCCAGCAGGCACGGCTCTGCTGTTTCATCCTTACTCTGTGGTACCGTGGGCCCGTGAAGGAAGGCCACGGGGTAGGGTGGGTCGTCCTTCCCCCTGCTGTCTTGTTGCAGGTGACAATAACCTGAGGCCCTTCTGAGAAGGAACTGCTGTTGCTTATGTGTATTTTATCCTCCAGGGACATCTTCTTTCATTGTCCCGGATCTGTGTTGGCTCTTGGGCACTGCTTGTGGTGTTTGCTTTCCCCTCCGTGTGTCAGGAGGCTGGGTTTTAAAACTGGCAAGAGGCTTGTTTAGCTTTTCAAAAGGTTTGCGAAGAGGCAGAGAGCGCACAAGGACAAGTTTTCCAAAGTCCATGTTCCCAGAGAAGGGAAGGGGGAGGTCGTGTCCCCCTTTTCAATGGGGATAGTTTAGCTCTTGTTTCTTATTTTCTTTGCCCTGATGCCATGATCCCATGAGACACCAGGCCCCATTGGTACCTGCACCCCTTGGGACCTGCACCCTTGGTACCTGCACCTGCGTGGGTGCTGTCAATGAACCTTCCATGAGGCAGGGGACGTTTCGATTCTCATGGACATGTGCAGATGTTTCTGGATGTGCGGGAACCTCCTGGGTCAGGTGTCCAGGGTGGAGGATTAATCTTTCCGCCTTTGTTTCTATACGCCATTTCAGGCCCTTCGTTTCTCGCGATTAGTGAAACCTAGGCTCCAGAAGGGATATATGAGTAAACTCTGGGAGTGTAATGAAACTTGAAAGGGGGTGGGTAGAGTGTCCTAGTGTGAAAGTGTGGTAGGCATTGTGGGTTCAGGGGCAATGGCAGCATCTGGCGACTGGGCAGATATTAGCTCCCAGGGAAGAAATGGGTCATGTCTGGTTGTCTGGCCTCCAATGCAAAGAAACTAAGAGTATGTCTACCATGGAGATCAATGGCCTCCTAGGAATCGTTAGCAATCCTCATTTTGTGTATGGGAATGTGGTTGGAATCCTATCCACGTGTTTCCATCTAAGCTTTCTGCACTCTGCTGCTGAGCATAGTCTGCACGTGGCGGGAGGATGAGCGGGAAGGCCGTTGCATATGTGCTGCCAAAGGAGCACAAGGTAAAGCCTTTGAAATGTAGTGTATGCCTTGTTACACTGGTTCCCTGATATAGGCGTACTTTTCAATGTCTGATTATTATTTCATTGTATACATGTACCACATTTTCTTTATCCGTTTGTATTGTTGATGGATGCTTAGCAGTCTCCCATTCTTACACGTTGAGAATAATACTGCGGTGAGTATCGGGTAAGTATGTGTCTTTGACATAGTGGCTTCCTTTCCTTTATATCAATGCCCAGATACGGGATTGATAGGTCATATGGGAGTTCAGTTATTAATTTTAGGAGAGGCCATCCTACTGTTCTCTGGAGTGGCTATCCCAATATAGGGATGTCCTGTTCTCAGGCTGCCTATACAAAGAAGCTGTAAGAGGATGTCTCCCATGCAGAGCAATGGCCTCCTAGGAATCCTTAGGAATCCTCATTTTGTGTATGGCAATGTGGTTGGAATGTATCCAAGCGTTTCCATCTAAACTTCTGCACTCTTCTGCTGACCAAACTCTGCACATGGCGGGAAGAGGAGCGGCGCGTGGGTGCTGTCAATGAACCTTCCATGAGGCAGGGGACCTTTAGAATATCAAGGACATTTGCTACTGCGCCTTTGTGGTTACCAACCTCCATTTTCAGGCTCTTGATTTCACTTGATTAGTGAAATCTGGGGCCCACAAAGGCTCTGAGGACACTCTGGGAAGAGAAGGAAACTTGACCTTGGGTGGGCCGAAGGACTTGGAGTGAAAGTTGTGGTAGGCATTGTGGGTTCAGGGGTGTGTCCCCCGCCTTTCTCCCTTCTCACGCACTACCCTGGGGCAGCATAACTGGGGGCGAGAAGACAATGGACATTGGTGGATGTGACATGAGAAACTACGCCTGTCTTGTTGAGTTGACACATTCATTAGGAGAAGAGGGTGTTGTTTTCCACGTTCCACGTGGAGTGTGGGTTTGCCAGCAGGCACGGCTCTGCTGTTTCATCCTTACTCTGTGGTACCGTGGGCCCGTGAAGGAAGGCCACGGGGTAGGGTGGGTCGTCCTTCCCCCTGCTGTCTTGTTGCAGGTGACAATAACCTGAGGCCCTTCTGAGAAGGAACTGCTGTTGCTTATGTGTATTTTATCCTCCAGGGACATCTTCTTTCATTGTCCCGGATCTGTGTTGGCTCTTGGGCACTGCTTGTGGTGTTTGCTTTCCCCTCCGTGTGTCAGGAGGCTGGGTTTTAAAACTGGCAAGAGGCTTGTTTAGCTTTTCAAAAGGTTTGCGAAGAGGCAGAGAGCGCACAAGGACAAGTTTTCCAAAGTCCATGTTCCCAGAGAAGGGAAGGGGGAGGTCGTGTCCCCCTTTTCAATGGGGATAGTTTAGCTCTTGTTTCTTATTTTCTTTGCCCTGATGCCATGATCCCATGAGACACCAGGCCCCATTGGTACCTGCACCCCTTGGGACCTGCACCCTTGGTACCTGCACCTGCGTGGGTGCTGTCAATGAACCTTCCATGAGGCAGGGGACGTTTCGATTCTCATGGACATGTGCAGATGTTTCTGGATGTGCGGGAACCTCCTGGGTCAGGTGTCCAGGGTGGAGGATTAATCTTTCCGCCTTTGTTTCTATACGCCATTTCAGGCCCTTCGTTTCTCGCGATTAGTGAAACCTAGGCTCCAGAAGGGATATATGAGTAAACTCTGGGAGTGTAATGAAACTTGAAAGGGGGTGGGTAGAGTGTCCTAGTGTGAAAGTGTGGTAGGCATTGTGGGTTCAGGGGCAATGGCAGCATCTGGCGACTGGGCAGATATTAGCTCCCAGGGAAGAAATGGGTCATGTCTGGTTGTCTGGCCTCCAATGCAAAGAAACTAAGAGTATGTCTACCATGGAGATCAATGGCCTCCTAGGAATCGTTAGCAATCCTCATTTTGTGTATGGGAATGTGGTTGGAATCCTATCCACGTGTTTCCATCTAAGCTTTCTGCACTCTGCTGCTGAGCATAGTCTGCACGTGGCGGGAGGATGAGCGGGAAGGCCGTTGCATATGTGCTGCCAAAGGAGCACAAGGTAAAGCCTTTGAAATGTAGTGTATGCCTTGTTACACTGGTTCCCTGATATAGGCGTACTTTTCAATGTCTGATTATTATTTCATTGTATACATGTACCACATTTTCTTTATCCGTTTGTATTGTTGATGGATGCTTAGCAGTCTCCCATTCTTACACGTTGAGAATAATACTGCGGTGAGTATCGGGTAAGTATGTGTCTTTGACATAGTGGCTTCCTTTCCTTTATATCAATGCCCAGATACGGGATTGATAGGTCATATGGGAGTTCAGTTATTAATTTTAGGAGAGGCCATCCTACTGTTCTCTGGAGTGGCTATCCCAATATAGGGATGTCCTGTTCTCAGGCTGCCTATACAAAGAAGCTGTAAGAGGATGTCTCCCATGCAGAGCAATGGCCTCCTAGGAATCCTTAGGAATCCTCATTTTGTGTATGGCAATGTGGTTGGAATGTATCCAAGCGTTTCCATCTAAACTTCTGCACTCTTCTGCTGACCAAACTCTGCACATGGCGGGAAGAGGAGCGGCGCGTGGGTGCTGTCAATGAACCTTCCATGAGGCAGGGGACCTTTAGAATATCAAGGACATTTGCTACTGCGCCTTTGTGGTTACCAACCTCCATTTTCAGGCTCTTGATTTCACTTGATTAGTGAAATCTGGGGCCCACAAAGGCTCTGAGGACACTCTGGGAAGAGAAGGAATCTTGACCTTGGGTGGGCCGAAGGACTTGGAGTGAAAGTTGTGGTAGGCATTGTGGGTTCAGGGGTGTGTCCCCCGCCTTTCTCCCTTCTCACGCACTACCCTGGGGCAGCATAACTGGGGGCGAGAAGACAATGGACATTGGTGGATGTGACATGAGAAACTACGCCTGTCTTGTTGAGTTGACACATTCATTAGGAGAAGAGGGTGTTGTTTTCCACGTTCCACGTGGAGTGTGGGTTTGCCAGCAGGCACGGCTCTGCTGTTTCATCCTTACTCTGTGGTACCGTGGGCCCGTGAAGGAAGGCCACGGGGTAGGGTGGGTCGTCCTTCCCCCTGCTGTCTTGTTGCAGGTGACAATAACCTGAGGCCCTTCTGAGAAGGAACTGCTGTTGCTTATGTGTATTTTATCCTCCAGGGACATCTTCTTTCATTGTCCCGGATCTGTGTTGGCTCTTGGGCACTGCTTGTGGTGTTTGCTTTCCCCTCCGTGTGTCAGGAGGCTGGGTTTTAAAACTGGCAAGAGGCTTGTTTAGCTTTTCAAAAGGTTTGCGAAGAGGCAGAGAGCGCACAAGGACAAGTTTTCCAAAGTCCATGTTCCCAGAGAAGGGAAGGGGGAGGTCGTGTCCCCCTTTTCAATGGGGATAGTTTAGCTCTTGTTTCTTATTTTCTTTGCCCTGATGCCATGATCCCATGAGACACCAGGCCCCATTGGTACCTGCACCCCTTGGGACCTGCACCCTTGGTACCTGCACCTGCGTGGGTGCTGTCAATGAACCTTCCATGAGGCAGGGGACGTTTCGATTCTCATGGACATGTGCAGATGTTTCTGGATGTGCGGGAACCTCCTGGGTCAGGTGTCCAGGGTGGAGGATTAATCTTTCCGCCTTTGTTTCTATACGCCATTTCAGGCCCTTCGTTTCTCGCGATTAGTGAAACCTAGGCTCCAGAAGGGATATATGAGTAAACTCTGGGAGTGTAATGAAACTTGAAAGGGGGTGGGTAGAGTGTCCTAGTGTGAAAGTGTGGTAGGCATTGTGGGTTCAGGGGCAATGGCAGCATCTGGCGACTGGGCAGATATTAGCTCCCAGGGAAGAAATGGGTCATGTCTGGTTGTCTGGCCTCCAATGCAAAGAAACTAAGAGTATGTCTACCATGGAGATCAATGGCCTCCTAGGAATCGTTAGCAATCCTCATTTTGTGTATGGGAATGTGGTTGGAATCCTATCCACGTGTTTCCATCTAAGCTTTCTGCACTCTGCTGCTGAGCATAGTCTGCACGTGGCGGGAGGATGAGCGGGAAGGCCGTTGCATATGTGCTGCCAAAGGAGCACAAGGTAAAGCCTTTGAAATGTAGTGTATGCCTTGTTACACTGGTTCCCTGATATAGGCGTACTTTTCAATGTCTGATTATTATTTCATTGTATACATGTACCACATTTTCTTTATCCGTTTGTATTGTTGATGGATGCTTAGCAGTCTCCCATTCTTACACGTTGAGAATAATACTGCGGTGAGTATCGGGTAAGTATGTGTCTTTGACATAGTGGCTTCCTTTCCTTTATATCAATGCCCAGATACGGGATTGATAGGTCATATGGGAGTTCAGTTATTAATTTTAGGAGAGGCCATCCTACTGTTCTCTGGAGTGGCTATCCCAATATAGGGATGTCCTGTTCTCAGGCTGCCTATACAAAGAAGCTGTAAGAGGATGTCTCCCATGCAGAGCAATGGCCTCCTAGGAATCCTTAGGAATCCTCATTTTGTGTATGGCAATGTGGTTGGAATGTATCCAAGCGTTTCCATCTAAACTTCTGCACTCTTCTGCTGACCAAACTCTGCACATGGCGGGAAGAGGAGCGGCGCGTGGGTGCTGTCAATGAACCTTCCATGAGGCAGGGGACCTTTAGAATATCAAGGACATTTGCTACTGCGCCTTTGTGGTTACCAACCTCCATTTTCAGGCTCTTGATTTCACTTGATTAGTGAAATCTGGGGCCCACAAAGGCTCTGAGGACACTCTGGGAAGAGAAGGAATCTTGACCTTGGGTGGGCCGAAGGACTTGGAGTGAAAGTTGTGGTAGGCATTGTGGGTTCAGGGGTGTGTCCCCCGCCTTTCTCCCTTCTCACGCACTACCCTGGGGCAGCATAACTGGGGGCGAGAAGACAATGGACATTGGTGGATGTGACATGAGAAACTACGCCTGTCTTGTTGAGTTGACACATTCATTAGGAGAAGAGGGTGTTGTTTTCCACGTTCCACGTGGAGTGTGGGTTTGCCAGCAGGCACGGCTCTGCTGTTTCATCCTTACTCTGTGGTACCGTGGGCCCGTGAAGGAAGGCCACGGGGTAGGGTGGGTCGTCCTTCCCCCTGCTGTCTTGTTGCAGGTGACAATAACCTGAGGCCCTTCTGAGAAGGAACTGCTGTTGCTTATGTGTATTTTATCCTCCAGGGACATCTTCTTTCATTGTCCCGGATCTGTGTTGGCTCTTGGGCACTGCTTGTGGTGTTTGCTTTCCCCTCTGTGTGTCAGGAGGCTGGGTTTTAAAACTGGCAAGAGGCTTGTTTAGCTTTTCAAAAGGTTTGCGAAGAGGCAGAGAGCGCACAAGGACAAGTTTTCCAAAGTCCATGTTCCCAGAGAAGGGAAGGGGGAGGTCGTGTCCCCCTTTTCAATGGGGATAGTTTAGCTCTTGTTTCTTATTTTCTTTGCCCTGATGCCATGATCCCATGAGACACCAGGCCCCATTGGTACCTGCACCCCTTGGGACCTGCACCCTTGGTACCTGCACCTGCGTGGGTGCTGTCAATGAACCTTCCATGAGGCAGGGGACGTTTCGATTCTCATGGACATGTGCAGATGTTTCTGGATGTGCGGGAACCTCCTGGGTCAGGTGTCCAGGGTGGAGGATTAATCTTTCCGCCTTTGTTTCTATACGCCATTTCAGGCCCTTCGTTTCTCGCGATTAGTGAAACCTAGGCTCCAGAAGGGATATATGAGTAAACTCTGGGAGTGTAATGAAACTTGAAAGGGGGTGGGTAGAGTGTCCTAGTGTGAAAGTGTGGTAGGCATTGTGGGTTCAGGGGCAATGGCAGCATCTGGCGACTGGGCAGATATTAGCTCCCAGGGAAGAAATGGGTCATGTCTGGTTGTCTGGCCTCCAATGCAAAGAAACTAAGAGTATGTCTACCATGGAGATCAATGGCCTCCTAGGAATCGTTAGCAATCCTCATTTTGTGTATGGGAATGTGGTTGGAATCCTATCCACGTGTTTCCATCTAAGCTTTCTGCACTCTGCTGCTGAGCACAGTCTGCACGTGGCGGGAGGATGAGCGGGAAGGCCGTTGCATATGTGCTGCCAAAGGAGCACAAGGTAAAGCCTTTGAAATGTAGTGTATGCCTTGTTACACTGGTTCCCTGATATAGGCGTACTTTTCAATGTCTGATTATTATTTCATTGTATACATGTACCACATTTTCTTTATCCGTTTGTATTGTTGATGGATGCTTAGCAGTCTCCCATTCTTACACGTTGAGAATAATACTGCGGTGAGTATCGGGTAAGTATGTGTCTTTGACATAGTGGCTTCCTTTCCTTTATATCAATGCCCAGATACGGGATTGATAGGTCATATGGGAGTTCAGTTATTAATTTTAGGAGAGGCCATCCTACTGTTCTCCGGAGTGGCTATCCCAATATAGGGATGTCCTGTTCTCAGGCTGCCTATACAAAGAAGCTGTAAGAGGATGTCTCCCATGCAGAGCAATGGCCTCCTAGGAATCCTTAGGAATCCTCATTTTGTGTATGGCAATGTGGTTGGAATGTATCCAAGCGTTTCCATCTAAACTTCTGCACTCTTCTGCTGACCAAACTCTGCACATGGCGGGAAGAGGAGCGGCGCGTGGGTGCTGTCAATGAACCTTCCATGAGGCAGGGGACCTTTAGAATATCAAGGACATTTGCTACTGCGCCTTTGTGGTTACCAACCTCCATTTTCAGGCTCTTGATTTCACTTGATTAGTGAAATCTGGGGCCCACAAAGGCTCTGAGGACACTCTGGGAAGAGAAGGAATCTTGACCTTGGGTGGGCCGAAGGACTTGGAGTGAAAGTTGTGGTAGGCATTGTGGGTTCAGGGGTGTGTCCCCCGCCTTTCTCCCTTCTCACGCACTACCCTGGGGCAGCATAACTGGGGGCGAGAAGACAATGGACATTGGTGGATGTGACATGAGAAACTACGCCTGTCTTGTTGAGTTGACACATTCATTAGGAGAAGAGGGTGTTGTTTTCCACGTTCCACGTGGAGTGTGGGTTTGCCAGCAGGCACGGCTCTGCTGTTTCATCCTTACTCTGTGGTACCGTGGGCCCGTGAAGGAAGGCCACGGGGTAGGGTGGGTCGTCCTTCCCCCTGCTGTCTTGTTGCAGGTGACAATAACCTGAGGCCCTTCTGAGAAGGAACTGCTGTTGCTTATGTGTATTTTATCCTCCAGGGACATCTTCTTTCATTGTCCCGGATCTGTGTTGGCTCTTGGGCACTGCTTGTGGTGTTTGCTTTCCCCTCCGTGTGTCAGGAGGCTGGGTTTTAAAACTGGCAAGAGGCTTGTTTAGCTTTTCAAAAGGTTTGCGAAGAGGCAGAGAGCGCACAAGGACAAGTTTTCCAAAGTCCATGTTCCCAGAGAAGGGAAGGGGGAGGTCGTGTCCCCCTTTTCAATGGGGATAGTTTAGCTCTTGTTTCTTATTTTCTTTGCCCTGATGCCATGATCCCATGAGACACCAGGCCCCATTGGTACCTGCACCCCTTGGGACCTGCACCCTTGGTACCTGCACCTGCGTGGGTGCTGTCAATGAACCTTCCATGAGGCAGGGGACGTTTCGATTCTCATGGACATGTGCAGATGTTTCTGGATGTGCGGGAACCTCCTGGGTCAGGTGTCCAGGGTGGAGGATTAATCTTTCCGCCTTTGTTTCTATACGCCATTTCAGGCCCTTCGTTTCTCGCGATTAGTGAAACCTAGGCTCCAGAAGGGATATATGAGTAAACTCTGGGAGTGTAATGAAACTTGAAAGGGGGTGGGTAGAGTGTCCTAGTGTGAAAGTGTGGTAGGCATTGTGGGTTCAGGGGCAATGGCAGCATCTGGCGACTGGGCAGATATTAGCTCCCAGGGAAGAAATGGGTCATGTCTGGTTGTCTGGCCTCCAATGCAAAGAAACTAAGAGTATGTCTACCATGGAGATCAATGGCCTCCTAGGAATCGTTAGCAATCCTCATTTTGTGTATGGGAATGTGGTTGGAATCCTATCCACGTGTTTCCATCTAAGCTTTCTGCACTCTGCTGCTGAGCACAGTCTGCACGTGGCGGGAGGATGAGCGGGAAGGCCGTTGCATATGTGCTGCCAAAGGAGCACAAGGTAAAGCCTTTGAAATGTAGTGTATGCCTTGTTACACTGGTTCCCTGATATAGGCGTACTTCTCAATGTCTGATTATTATTTCATTGTATACATGTACCACATTTTCTTTATCCGTTTGTATTGTTGATGGATGCTTAGCAGTCTCCCATTCTTACACGTTGAGAATAATACTGCGGTGAGTATCGGGTAAGTATGTGTCTTTGACATAGTGGCTTCCTTTCCTTTATATCAATGCCCAGATACGGGATTGATAGGTCATATGGGAGTTCAGTTATTAATTTTAGGAGAGGCCATCCTACTGTTCTCTGGAGTGGCTATCCCAATATAGGGATGTCCTGTTCTCAGGCTGCCTATACAAAGAAGCTGTAAGAGGATGTCTCCCATGCAGAGCAATGGCCTCCTAGGAATCCTTAGGAATCCTCATTTTGTGTATGGCAATGTGGTTGGAATGTATCCAAGCGTTTCCATCTAAACTTCTGCACTCTTCTGCTGACCAAACTCTGCACATGGCGGGAAGAGGAGCGGCGCGTGGGTGCTGTCAATGAACCTTCCATGAGGCAGGGGACCTTTAGAATATCAAGGACATTTGCTACTGCGCCTTTGTGGTTACCAACCTCCATTTTCAGGCTCTTGATTTCACTTGATTAGTGAAATCTGGGGCCCACAAAGGCTCTGAGGACACTCTGGGAAGAGAAGGAATCTTGACCTTGGGTGGGCCGAAGGACTTGGAGTGAAAGTTGTGGTAGGCATTGTGGGTTCAGGGGTGTGTCCCCCGCCTTTCTCCCTTCTCACGCACTACCCTGGGGCAGCATAACTGGGGGCGAGAAGACAATGGACATTGGTGGATGTGACATGAGAAACTACGCCTGTCTTGTTGAGTTGACACATTCATTAGGAGAAGAGGGTGTTGTTTTCCACGTTCCACGTGGAGTGTGGGTTTGCCAGCAGGCACGGCTCTGCTGTTTCATCCTTACTCTGTGGTACCGTGGGCCCGTGAAGGAAGGCCACGGGGTAGGGTGGGTCGTCCTTCCCCCTGCTGTCTTGTTGCAGGTGACAATAACCTGAGGCCCTTCTGAGAAGGAACTGCTGTTGCTTATGTGTATTTTATCCTCCAGGGACATCTTCTTTCATTGTCCCGGATCTGTGTTGGCTCTTGGGCACTGCTTGTGGTGTTTGCTTTCCCCTCCGTGTGTCAGGAGGCTGGGTTTTAAAACTGGCAAGAGGCTTGTTTAGCTTTTCAAAAGGTTTGCGAAGAGGCAGAGAGCGCACAAGGACAAGTTTTCCAAAGTCCATGTTCCCAGAGAAGGGAAGGGGGAGGTCGTGTCCCCCTTTTCAATGGGGATAGTTTAGCTCTTGTTTCTTATTTTCTTTGCCCTGATGCCATGATCCCATGAGACACCAGGCCCCATTGGTACCTGCACCCCTTGGGACCTGCACCCTTGGTACCTGCACCTGCGTGGGTGCTGTCAATGAACCTTCCATGAGGCAGGGGACGTTTCGATTCTCATGGACATGTGCAGATGTTTCTGGATGTGCGGGAACCTCCTGGGTCAGGTGTCCAGGGTGGAGGATTAATCTTTCTGCCTTTGTTTCTATACGCCATTTCAGGCCCTTCGTTTCTCGCGATTAGTGAAACCTAGGCTCCAGAAGGGATATATGAGTAAACTCTGGGAGTGTAATGAAACTTGAAAGGGGGTGGGTAGAGTGTCCTAGTGTGAAAGTGTGGTAGGCATTGTGGGTTCAGGGGCAATGGCAGCATCTGGCGACTGGGCAGATATTAGCTCCCAGGGAAGAAATGGGTCATGTCTGGTTGTCTGGCCTCCAATGCAAAGAAACTAAGAGTATGTCTACCATGGAGATCAATGGCCTCCTAGGAATCGTTAGCAATCCTCATTTTGTGTATGGGAATGTGGTTGGAATCCTATCCACGTGTTTCCATCTAAGCTTTCTGCACTCTGCTGCTGAGCATAGTCTGCACGTGGCGGGAGGATGAGCGGGAAGGCCGTTGCATATGTGCTGCCAAAGGAGCACAAGGTAAAGCCTTTGAAATGTAGTGTATGCCTTGTTACACTGGTTCCCTGATATAGGCGTACTTTTCAATGTCTGATTATTATTTCATTGTATACATGTACCACATTTTCTTTATCCGTTTGTATTGTTGATGGATGCTTAGCAGTCTCCCATTCTTACACGTTGAGAATAATACTGCGGTGAGTATCGGGTAAGTATGTGTCTTTGACATAGTGGCTTCCTTTCCTTTATATCAATGCCCAGATACGGGATTGATAGGTCATATGGGAGTTCAGTTATTAATTTTAGGAGAGGCCATCCTACTGTTCTCTGGAGTGGCTATCCCAATATAGGGATGTCCTGTTCTCAGGCTGCCTATACAAAGAAGCTGTAAGAGGATGTCTCCCATGCAGAGCAATGGCCTCCTAGGAATCCTTAG
This sequence comes from Panthera onca, assembly GCF_046562875.1. Taxonomy (NCBI): domain Eukaryota; kingdom Metazoa; phylum Chordata; class Mammalia; order Carnivora; family Felidae; genus Panthera; species Panthera onca. Next base: position 17,805,887 of record NC_138357.1, on the reverse strand, counting down.
GAATCCTCATTTTGTGTATGGCAATGTGGTTGGAATGTATCCAAGCGTTTCCATCTAAACTTCTGCACTCTTCTGCTGACCAAACTCTGCACATGGCGGGAAGAGGAGCGGCGCGTGGGTGCTGTCAATGAACCTTCCATGAGGCAGGGGACCTTTAGAATATCAAGGACATTTGCTACTGCGCCTTTGTGGTTACCAACCTCCATTTTCAGGCTCTTGATTTCACTTGATTAGTGAAATCTGGGGCCCACAAAGGCTCTGAGGACACTCTGGGAAGAGAAGGAATCTTGACCTTGGGTGGGCCGAAGGACTTGGAGTGAAAGTTGTGGTAGGCATTGTGGGTTCAGGGGTGTGTCCCCCGCCTTTCTCCCTTCTCACGCACTACCCTGGGGCAGCATAACTGGGGGCGAGAAGACAATGGACATTGGTGGATGTGACATGAGAAACTACGCCTGTCTTGTTGAGTTGACACATTCATTAGGAGAAGAGGGTGTTGTTTTCCACGTTCCACGTGGAGTGTGGGTTTGCCAGCAGGCACGGCTCTGCTGTTTCATCCTTACTCTGTGGTACCGTGGGCCCGTGAAGGAAGGCCACGGGGTAGGGTGGGTCGTCCTTCCCCCTGCTGTCTTGTTGCAGGTGACAATAACCTGAGGCCCTTCTGAGAAGGAACTGCTGTTGCTTATGTGTATTTTATCCTCCAGGGACATCTTCTTTCATTGTCCCGGATCTGTGTTGGCTCTTGGGCACTGCTTGTGGTGTTTGCTTTCCCCTCTGTGTGTCAGGAGGCTGGGTTTTAAAACTGGCAAGAGGCTTGTTTAGCTTTTCAAAAGGTTTGCGAAGAGGCAGAGAGCGCACAAGGACAAGTTTTCCAAAGTCCATGTTCCCAGAGAAGGGAAGGGGGAGGTCGTGTCCCCCTTTTCAATGGGGATAGTTTAGCTCTTGTTTCTTATTTTCTTTGCCCTGATGCCATGATCCCATGAGACACCAGGCCCCATTGGTACCTGCACCCCTTGGGACCTGCACCCTTGGTACCTGCACCTGCGTGGGTGCTGTCAATGAACCTTCCATGAGGCAGGGGACGTTTCGATTCTCATGGACATGTGCAGATGTTTCTGGATGTGCGGGAACCTCCTGGGTCAGGTGTCCAGGGTGGAGGATTAATCTTTCCGCCTTTGTTTCTATACGCCATTTCAGGCCCTTCGTTTCTCGCGATTAGTGAAACCTAGGCTCCAGAAGGGATATATGAGTAAACTCTGGGAGTGTAATGAAACTTGAAAGGGGGTGGGTAGAGTGTCCTAGTGTGAAAGTGTGGTAGGCATTGTGGGTTCAGGGGCAATGGCAGCATCTGGCGACTGGGCAGATATTAGCTCCCAGGGAAGAAATGGGTCATGTCTGGTTGTCTGGCCTCCAATGCAAAGAAACTAAGAGTATGTCTACCATGGAGATCAATGGCCTCCTAGGAATCGTTAGCAATCCTCATTTTGTGTATGGGAATGTGGTTGGAATCCTATCCACGTGTTTCCATCTAAGCTTTCTGCACTCTGCTGCTGAGCACAGTCTGCACGTGGCGGGAGGATGAGCGGGAAGGCCGTTGCATATGTGCTGCCAAAGGAGCACAAGGTAAAGCCTTTGAAATGTAGTGTATGCCTTGTTACACTGGTTCCCTGATATAGGCGTACTTTTCAATGTCTGATTATTATTTCATTGTATACATGTACCACATTTTCTTTATCCGTTTGTATTGTTGATGGATGCTTAGCAGTCTCCCATTCTTACACGTTGAGAATAATACTGCGGTGAGTATCGGGTAAGTATGTGTCTTTGACATAGTGGCTTCCTTTCCTTTATATCAATGCCCAGATACGGGATTGATAGGTCATATGGGAGTTCAGTTATTAATTTTAGGAGAGGCCATCCTACTGTTCTCCGGAGTGGCTATCCCAATATAGGGATGTCCTGTTCTCAGGCTGCCTATACAAAGAAGCTGTAAGAGGATGTCTCCCATGCAGAGCAATGGCCTCCTAGGAATCCTTAGGAATCCTCATTTTGTGTATGGCAATGTGGTTGGAATGTATCCAAGCGTTTCCATCTAAACTTCTGCACTCTTCTGCTGACCAAACTCTGCACATGGCGGGAAGAGGAGCGGCGCGTGGGTGCTGTCAATGAACCTTCCATGAGGCAGGGGACCTTTAGAATATCAAGGACATTTGCTACTGCGCCTTTGTGGTTACCAACCTCCATTTTCAGGCTCTTGATTTCACTTGATTAGTGAAATCTGGGGCCCACAAAGGCTCTGAGGACACTCTGGGAAGAGAAGGAATCTTGACCTTGGGTGGGCCGAAGGACTTGGAGTGAAAGTTGTGGTAGGCATTGTGGGTTCAGGGGTGTGTCCCCCGCCTTTCTCCCTTCTCACGCACTACCCTGGGGCAGCATAACTGGGGGCGAGAAGACAATGGACATTGGTGGATGTGACATGAGAAACTACGCCTGTCTTGTTGAGTTGACACATTCATTAGGAGAAGAGGGTGTTGTTTTCCACGTTCCACGTGGAGTGTGGGTTTGCCAGCAGGCACGGCTCTGCTGTTTCATCCTTACTCTGTGGTACCGTGGGCCCGTGAAGGAAGGCCACGGGGTAGGGTGGGTCGTCCTTCCCCCTGCTGTCTTGTTGCAGGTGACAATAACCTGAGGCCCTTCTGAGAAGGAACTGCTGTTGCTTATGTGTATTTTATCCTCCAGGGACATCTTCTTTCATTGTCCCGGATCTGTGTTGGCTCTTGGGCACTGCTTGTGGTGTTTGCTTTCCCCTCCGTGTGTCAGGAGGCTGGGTTTTAAAACTGGCAAGAGGCTTGTTTAGCTTTTCAAAAGGTTTGCGAAGAGGCAGAGAGCGCACAAGGACAAGTTTTCCAAAGTCCATGTTCCCAGAGAAGGGAAGGGGGAGGTCGTGTCCCCCTTTTCAATGGGGATAGTTTAGCTCTTGTTTCTTATTTTCTTTGCCCTGATGCCATGATCCCATGAGACACCAGGCCCCATTGGTACCTGCACCCCTTGGGACCTGCACCCTTGGTACCTGCACCTGCGTGGGTGCTGTCAATGAACCTTCCATGAGGCAGGGGACGTTTCGATTCTCATGGACATGTGCAGATGTTTCTGGATGTGCGGGAACCTCCTGGGTCAGGTGTCCAGGGTGGAGGATTAATCTTTCCGCCTTTGTTTCTATACGCCATTTCAGGCCCTTCGTTTCTCGCGATTAGTGAAACCTAGGCTCCAGAAGGGATATATGAGTAAACTCTGGGAGTGTAATGAAACTTGAAAGGGGGTGGGTAGAGTGTCCTAGTGTGAAAGTGTGGTAGGCATTGTGGGTTCAGGGGCAATGGCAGCATCTGGCGACTGGGCAGATATTAGCTCCCAGGGAAGAAATGGGTCATGTCTGGTTGTCTGGCCTCCAATGCAAAGAAACTAAGAGTATGTCTACCATGGAGATCAATGGCCTCCTAGGAATCGTTAGCAATCCTCATTTTGTGTATGGGAATGTGGTTGGAATCCTATCCACGTGTTTCCATCTAAGCTTTCTGCACTCTGCTGCTGAGCACAGTCTGCACGTGGCGGGAGGATGAGCGGGAAGGCCGTTGCATATGTGCTGCCAAAGGAGCACAAGGTAAAGCCTTTGAAATGTAGTGTATGCCTTGTTACACTGGTTCCCTGATATAGGCGTACTTCTCAATGTCTGATTATTATTTCATTGTATACATGTACCACATTTTCTTTATCCGTTTGTATTGTTGATGGATGCTTAGCAGTCTCCCATTCTTACACGTTGAGAATAATACTGCGGTGAGTATCGGGTAAGTATGTGTCTTTGACATAGTGGCTTCCTTTCCTTTATATCAATGCCCAGATACGGGATTGATAGGTCATATGGGAGTTCAGTTATTAATTTTAGGAGAGGCCATCCTACTGTTCTCTGGAGTGGCTATCCCAATATAGGGATGTCCTGTTCTCAGGCTGCCTATACAAAGAAGCTGTAAGAGGATGTCTCCCATGCAGAGCAATGGCCTCCTAGGAATCCTTAGGAATCCTCATTTTGTGTATGGCAATGTGGTTGGAATGTATCCAAGCGTTTCCATCTAAACTTCTGCACTCTTCTGCTGACCAAACTCTGCACATGGCGGGAAGAGGAGCGGCGCGTGGGTGCTGTCAATGAACCTTCCATGAGGCAGGGGACCTTTAGAATATCAAGGACATTTGCTACTGCGCCTTTGTGGTTACCAACCTCCATTTTCAGGCTCTTGATTTCACTTGATTAATGAAATCTGGGGCCCACAAAGGCTCTGAGGACACTCTGGGAAGAGAAGGAATCTTGACCTTGGGTGGGCCGAAGGACTTGGAGTGAAAGTTGTGGTAGGCATTGTGGGTTCAGGGGTGTGTCCCCCGCCTTTCTCCCTTCTCACGCACTACCCTGGGGCAGCATAACTGGGGGCGAGAAGACAATGGACATTGGTGGATGTGACATGAGAAACTACGCCTGTCTTGTTGAGTTGACACATTCATTAGGAGAAGAGGGTGTTGTTTTCCACGTTCCACGTGGAGTGTGGGTTTGCCAGCAGGCACGGCTCTGCTGTTTCATCCTTACTCTGTGGTACCGTGGGCCCGTGAAGGAAGGCCACGGGGTAGGGTGGGTCGTCCTTCCCCCTGCTGTCTTGTTGCAGGTGACAATAACCTGAGGCCCTTCTGAGAAGGAATTGCTTATGTCTATTTTATCCTCCAGGGACATTTTCTTCCTTTGTCCCGGATCTGTGTTGGCTCTTGGGCACTGCTTGTGGTGTTTGCTTTCCCCTCCGTGTGTCAGGAGGCTGGGTTTTAAAACTGGCAAGAGGCTTGTTTAGCTTTTCAAAAGGTTTGCGAAGAGGCAGAGAGCGCACAAGGACAAGTTTTCCAAAGTCCATGTTCCCAGAGAAGGGAAGGGGGAGGTCGTGTCCTCCTTTCCATGGGGATAGTTTAGCTCTTGTTTCTTACTTTCTTTGCCCCTATGCCATGCTCCCATGAGAGACCAGGCCCCCTTGCTACCCACAGGCCCACGCCGACTGGTGAGTCCCGAGGACTGGCCAAAGTTAGGCCTGTGCATAGAGCTTCCTCTAGAGCATCTGTGCCAAGGGTACCTTCACCTGAAGGTTAAGATGCATGAGTAGTGGCTTGTACTCTGGCCTGCTTCTGTTCCTGCCCGTGCCTGTGCCCTCAGGGGCTTCTCTGTGATCCAGAGAGTCAACTGCAATGATCAAGGAAAGTACAAACCTTGTTAAGAGAGGATTTGAGTCACTATGCTGGTGTCAGTGGTCCGCTGGAAGTTGAGCTGTACTGTCCCTCTCGCGGCCTCTCTTTCTTGAGTGTCCTGGAGGAGCTGAGGTGTGATCTGTCTTTCTTGTGGCACACGGGACCTGACAGAATACTTGGTGGGAGGGGAGGACTCGGAGCCTGTGTGATGGATACTTAGTGCACAGGCCTCTCGAAATGGGCGGGAGGAACGTGCAAAACGTGTGCACTCCTGGACAGTTTCCGCGGTGGCATCTAGGCCCGTCTGCATTTGAGCTTACCCCCTCATCCATTGTGCCCACTCAAGGAGCAGCATATATGGATTGGACCCCTGCCAAGCAGACCACCTGCCGGGCGAGATTAGGGTTGGCCTTCTGAGCTTGCCTGGTCTCTTCTCATTCATATGCAGACCCACTGTAAGGCTTCTTTCCAGCTTCGGAAAAGAATATCAGTGGGATGAGGTCAGTGACTCTGGAGGAGACTCACTGACTGCCTCAGTCTCCCCCATCAGTCAGACACAGCGGCCTCACAGAATGCCGAAAGGCCTGGTGTAGATGCCACTCTACCCTCCGGGTAGATGACGGGTTGTGCCGTTGGGGTGCCGACCCGTAGGATGTGGGATATGGTTAAAGCCGCAAGGAGGCACCAGGAGTTCTCCTCCAGAGCTCAGAGTAAATGCATACGGAAACAGTTGCCCTCTTAGGGTGGGTCTTCTGCCTTTGGTTGTCTTCTTATTACAAAGAAAAATACTGATTAGTGAGGGTGAAATGTAACATTGGAGGGGGCAGTTACGCTTATGATATAATTGATGGTGATGGTTGATACATGGATGTATACTGATCCCTCAACTCATTAGGTTGTATACATTAACTATGTACAGCTTATCGTATGTCACTCGTACGTCTCCATACCTCAGTAAAGTGGTTGAAGAAATAATAAAAAAAGAGCCTCCCATGAGTACAGATGAGTGTTCCCCTCCAATGGTTTTAGATCTTCAAAGTGAAGGGGAAGGAAGTGTCTATACAGGGGAAAGGGAGATTACTGCTCCTTTCTTATTGTTTTGCCTTGCTTGTTCCCTTTATATGTCGCATTTGCATTGGCGATGTACAAGGGTGACCTTTATTGTCCATAGGATTTTAAATTTCATTGACTTGCAGCAGTGCTACAGAAGCCATGAACTTCCCCTGGAGGATTTGGACTCAAGGAGTGGCCCCGTGACATCAGCAATTCGTCATATGACAAGACATGGACAGTGGGTTAATGTGATTTTGGTATTGGCGTGCGTTTGGTATGTTGTCATTGTTTACAATTTGTGTTTTTGTGCTTGTGCAAGTAATCTTGCAAACTATTTTGCATATGAGAACATGTCAAACCATGTATGTACAGTGTATTTTTCTCCTACGGGGTGGAGGGCCGTAGTTTCAGGCTGATTGGTCTTTCCAGTCGCCACATTTTCTCTGAGCGTGTCCCAAACCCTTCTGTCTACTGTATGACCCAGTTCACTTGCCACAGCTACTTGCTTTGACGCTTTTCACCTATCATAGTTGAGCCAATGATACTTTTGTTGTATTTAGAGTTTGGGACTAGACCCCAAGAATGTGTGATATCGTGGGGGCGCCTCCCTGGCTCAGTCAGTAGAGCATGTGACTGTGGATCTTGGGGTTGTTAAGTTCGAGCCCCACATTGGGTGTGGGGATTACTTCAAAAAAAAATTATTACAGGGGCACCCGGGTCACTCAGTCGGTTGAGCGTCCAAGTCTTGATCTGAGGTCAATTCTTGATCTCAGGGTCTTGATCTCAGGGTTGTGAGTTCATGCCTCATTTTGGCTTCCACTCTGGGCATGAAGCTTAAATTAAATAAATAAGTAAACAAATATCGTTATAAAAAAAGAATGAGTGATATCTTTTTTTTTAATTTTTTTAATGTTTATTTATTTATTTTTGAGACCGAGAGAGATAGAGCATGAACGGGGGAGGGTCAGAGAGAGAGAGGGAGACACACAATCCGAAGCAGGCTCCAGGCTCTGAGCTGTCAGCCTAGAGCTCGACGCAGGGCTCGAACTCACGGACTGTGAGATCATGACCGGAGCCGAAGTCGGACGCTTAACCGACTGAGCCACCCAGGCACCCCACGAATGAGTGATATCTTGAAAAGGCTAGTTAATATCCTTTCACTGCAAGCAATATCATTGAGAAGACATACTGTTGAGTTTCCCTGAGCTATGCTCACTTCCGTCTTTAAAATGTATTTCTTGCTTAAGTATCTTGCATTTTGTAAAATACTTGTGTTCTTCCAATAAAATTTATGTGCTTCAGAAAATCTCTCTTGTAGAATTCTTTTATTATTCACATGAACGCCAGCATGGTCACAGAGTCTGTAGCTCTGCTGTGTGCATCATCGCCTGAACCAGGGCAGAGCTCTGAAGTGTGGAATTTGATGCATTAACAACAGGGACTTGGTGCCAGGGGAACGGGGTCTCCAGGCCACAGTGGAAGTTCCCTGTCTTTGTTAAGGTCTCCCCTTTTTCATGCAAGTAGTCCCCTCAAGCGATTAGGTAATCTACTACCTCCCTAGGAAAAGTGACCCTTTCGGGCACTTCACGAAGGCCATAAGCACGTATGTGGGGATTGTGGCAGTTGTGGGGGAATTTGCTGATACTCCCAAGGGTAAGTCAGAAGGAGCAGGACCAGCATGGTTGTACAGAAGGTCAGTCCAGAAATCAGTAGGACCAAAACTAGAAGCAGCAAGCACACAGTGAATGCCTGGCGAAGCCAGCAGTAGAATCTTGGTCCCTTGCATCTGGGGCATCTTTCATGATGGGTCTTACTTCTAAAGGCTCTGTCAACGCAGAGTTAAATTAGTTAAGTGGGTAGTAACGTTTTTTGGCAGCTTGTTCTTTAAACACATGCACACTTTCCAGTTCTTGTATAAAATTTCCAGTAGCTAACATTGCGTGTCTCCCACACAGCTTACCACGGCTGAAACATCTCTGTGGGGCGCCTGGCTGGCTCAGTCTGTAGCCCCACGTTGGGTGTCGAGATTACTCGAAAATAAAATATTTTTTTAAAAACCCAACACATCATCGTGGTCGTTAAAATCTCCCGAGAGGGGATCGAGACCCGGGCAGTCTGTTCTGTCTGTAAATACACTGGGTGGTTGGGCACACGTGTCTCCCTAGGGTTTCATAAAGACTTTGGGTGCAGGTGTCAGCAGCTCTGTTCCTGCCATCCAGTCTAGAGGGGCCCAAGCTGCAATGTCTCACTGTCCTGCCTGAGAGGTTCAGCGGTACGCGGAATTTAAATCACTTCTCCTTTTCTCCACCTACAGCTGAACTTTATACCCCTTGTAAGATCCTCTCTTGTGTTACATAATGAGCCTCACATTAGGTTGGGACCCAATCCCCATTGGTCCTATTTCAGGTGGAGGGTATGATTTTACCTGAGGCATTTATTCACTCTTACCTTACCACACACCACGACATCCCGTTAGTACAGCACTACATTGCTAGGCATCCGCAAAAGTGCATTCCGCGGACGAGGGACCAGGGCAGGAACTGGGGGAGAGGTTATGGGCGGTACCCGACGTCTGCGCAGGCTCTGCCCACAAGACAGCTAGCGCGCCGCGCAGGCGCAACACGAGAGAGGTGCGCCAGGGCCAGAGACACCGGGGCGGGGGCGCCTAAGGCTCGCGAGAGGAGGCGGGTTCGGAATCGAGGGGCGGCCGAGGGTCCCCCCCGCGTTGGACGGCCAGCGAGGGGCGGGGCTGGGGGAGGAGCCCAGGGCCCTGGGTCCTCCGGGATGTGGCGGAGCCTGCCACACGTGGAGAGGGGGAGGTCCCAAACCTCTGGAGCTGGGGTGTCCCTGCTGTTGTCTCAGCCTTTGTAATTCCTTAGCTGACTCTCGGCCTCTGGACGCCCCTTGAGTGAGGTTCTGTGACCACCTTTGCCTGCTTATTCATGTGTCTCTCAGCCAGCGGTTCTTGGCCCCAGGCTGCAGATGTTGCCTGCAGCGTTAACCCCCATGTTAGGCAACATACACCCCAAATATTAGCCAACAGAATCCAGAGCAGCACATTCAAAGAGTGATGCACCATGATGAGGGGACGAAAGGAGGATTCCATGTTAAGAAATCGCTGAATTTGCTGTATCGCGAGACCAGGAGAAACTCATGTCACCTTCACAGATATTGAAAAGATAAAAATGAGGGATCATTTGATTTTACGAGAGGCCTTTGCTTAGTATATTAGCGATTCGTATATGACATGACTGGGGCATCTAAGAAGAGTTGGAAGAAAGCTAATATGCTATATTAAGAGGCCAAAAGAGAGTAATCTATATGGAAACTGAAAGGCAAGTGAAAGAGTGGTTGGATGTTTTCCAACCATGACTTTTTACATGTTCATGCATCAAGAAAAAAGGAAGAGAATAGGTAAGATTTTCACAAATTGGAAAAGAGTGGCACCTGGCTGGCTCAGGCAGTATAGTATGCAACTCTTTTTTTTTTGAAGTTTATTTATGTATTGTGAGAGAGTGAGCGAACAGGAGAGGAGCAGAGAGAGGGAAAGAGAGAATCCCAATCAAGAGCCACACTATCAGCACCGAGCCGGTTGGGGGGGGGGGGTGCTCATCTCAGGAACTGGGAGATCATGATGCCAGCTGACTGAAATCAAGGGTGATGCTTAACTGACTGAACCACCCAAGCAGTCCACAGGATGCAACTCTTGATCTCAGGGTTGTGAGTTCAAGCCTCACTTTAGGCTTAGGGTGTACTTTTAAATAGTTGGAAAGGATACGGGGAGATTTGCCATTTCAGATTAATATAAATGTATCACCACCTTTCATATATACAGGAAATAATTGGATAAAATGTAAAATGATATTAAACACCCTATTCAGAATAATTCAATGTTAGTAGTACCAGGAATGTATTTTTTACTTGTAAAGAAAACGCATGAGGAAGTGTCTTAAGCTAAAGATGGATCCAAAATAATAGTCTAACAAATGGACTGATATCCCAGATCTGGGATACAATGACTCCACATCCTAAAGACATTAAATTTCCCTAAGTTAAATTATACTTCCAACACGTGCCTAGTGATGGGGTCAGGCTATGTGCGAATACTGCGTTTAATCCAATTATGTGCAGCATTCGCTACCCCCTCCCCCCAAATAATCTTACCAGGAACGCAGAGGATATTTTTGATTAAATGAGTTGATTTTGACGTTCATATGGAGCAATGAAGACCCAAAATCAGTGTGGAAATTTTTGAAACGTAAGGGCAATGCGGTGTTTTAACAGATATTCAAAAATATGTTATTATTTACTAGTTGGTGTTTCGTATCTCTTACCCCACCTACAATACAAGATGCCAGCGACCTCAGGTGACCTTGCTGTGAAACAATCCTCTCTGATTTTGTTCTCCCAGGAAATCCCTGATGATAGGGCTTTCCCACACCTACCTCCCAGTCTGGTGAAATAAACAATGTCCTGGAAGGGGACTTTTTCAGGGATCTGTGCCAGGTGAAATAGTGACAGTGGTCTGGGTGGGGACTTTCAACCTGGTCTGTCACATCCACATGCTTGTACTGTGAGGCTGTTTCCTTCACTAGAGCCTGCTGCACCCAGATTCCCCTCAGCGGACCTCCGCCTGCCTGCCTCACGGCTACACCGTCATCCTCTTGCCCGGAGCCTGGAGAGCTAACCCCACACGTCCAGGATGAGAGTCCTTTCCTCTCTCCCAGGCTCCACACAGGAGCAAGCCTCAGCCACCCTCTGGGCTTTGGCCTTTCAGGCTGGCAGACACTGACCCAGGAGTCGGTGACAGGGACTCCCTCCTTCAGTGGATATGTCTAAGCATAGGTGATACAAGCTCAAGAGGTAAACAGTGGACCAAAAGATGTGTCGTAATATCCAAAATGAAACACTGAAAGATAAACATGAAAAATACAGATTAAGTAAGACACATAGAGGATCGTATGAAAGGAGAAGATGATATTTCATTGGAGCTCCAGACTAATAAAAAAGAGAAGGAAGGAAAGGAATTTATTTGGCAGGTTTTACCCAGAGACCGGATGGTCGCTAGGGCGCAGGCATATTACAGGCGGGGTGCACAGGTGCTCTGCGGGGTGGGATCGCTAGGGCCTGAGAGGAGTGGGAAGGGATGGGCCTAAGGCCTGGTAGTGGGGGGGGGGGTGGTCAGAGTGAAGGGGTAGGACCGAGATTCCATCTGGGGTTAGGTAGGCGAGGGGCGGGGACAGGGGAGGGGTCCAGACCCAGGTCCTCTTGGTGAGGGCGCGGTCAGGTGCAGGAGGAGGAAGAAATCCCAGCATGTGGAGCTGAGGTGTGCTCCCGTTGTACACCCCTCTGGAGTCCATGCACCTCTCCCGGCGTGTTCCTTCGTCCAGCATCGATATTGACACTTTGGAATGTCATAAATAAATCATCTTGTGAAAAGTGTCTCTGCTTTGCTCTCGTTATTTTTGCCACTGAAAAGATATTGTGTCTCTCCCAGCATATCAAGGGGCTAGTTGTGTCAATGCATTTTATTAGTGGTGATTGTACCATGATTCCTTATTTGCTATCGATGCTTTGAACACAGTTTGATTTGCTGTGTTACAGGGTCTGAGGAGCCGGATAGTATGACTTCTGCCTGCATCCATACATGCTTTTCAATAAAACAATCCTACCAGTGCAACTAAATATATTTCTTGACTCCAAAAGTCCCAAGATGCCCTCCATGAATTTTATCTATTCCTTAATAGTAGGAAATGAAAGGTGTCAAACATATTTTTAGTTTCTTGGAATGATCACATGGATTTCTCTCTCTCTCTTAACATTTTATGTTATTAAATTTTTTTTAATCTTTATTTTTGAGAGAGAGTGCAAGCATGGGAGGAACAGAGAGAGAGAGGGAGACACAGAATCCGAAGTTGGCTCCAGGCTCTGAGCTGTCAGCACAGAGCCTGACTTGGGTTTGAACCCATGAACCGTGAGTCCGTGACCTGAGCTGAACATGGACGCTCAACCGACTGATCCACCAGCTGCCCCTCAACATTTTATTTTTAAGTAATCTCTACACCCAAGGTGGGGCTGGAATTTACAACCCTGAGATCAAGAGTCCCATGCTCCATCCACTGAACCATACAGGTGATCTGGATTTTTCTCTTTATGTTAGTTTTGTATTGCTGTCTTTCCAAATTATCACATATTGATCACAAATTACCACAAGTTTATGATCTTACAGTTCTGCATTGCTAGACGTTTGGTATGGGCATTTCCAAACAAAAATCATAGTATTGGCACATTATGCTGCTTTCTGGGCTCCTGGGCTCCTTCCTCTTTCTTAAAAGTCAACAGTAATGGGTTCTGTCTTTCTCACACCGTATTTCTCTAACCCATTCTTCTGTCTCCCTCTTTCACTGTTCAGATTTTACCGGAGTAGATATTCCCAGACAATCTCAGCATTTTAAGATAAACTGCTTAGAAACCTTAGTTCCATCTGCAACTTTTTTTTTATTTCCCTTTTGCTGTATATTCTCAGGTTGTGGGGGTTAGGATGCAGACATCTTTGAAGGGCCATTATTCTGTATACTACCTTCTTCTTCTTGGTTAGTATAGCAAATTACATTTGATTTTCAATTCATAAAACAACCTTGCATTTCTGAGATAGACTACACTTAATTTTGATGTGGTATTTTTTTAAAAAATACATTACTAGATTGCAATGGGATAAATAGTGATATATTCATTCAGTGGAATTCTAGAGAATATTTATTTATTTATTTATTTAGAGAGACAGTGGGCACAAGTGAGTAAGGGCCAGACAGAGAGAAGGAGAGAGAGAGAGAAGCGGGGCTCACCCAAAGCAGGGCTTGTGTTCACCTGAAGTGGGACTCGAACTCAACGAACCATGAGATCATGACCTGGGCCGAAGTCAGATGCTTAATGACTGAGCCACCCAGGCACCCATAGACAATATTTAAAAAGTAACTACTCACTGCAATATGGATGACTGCTACAGAAAATATATCCAGTATAAGAAGTGAACACAAAAAAGTATAGGGGCAACTGGGTGGCTCAGTCAGTTAAGCATCCCACTCTTGATTTCAGCTCAGGTGATCTCACAGTTCATGAGATTGAGCCCCCGAGTCTGGCTCTGCCCTGACAGTGTGGGGTCTGCTTGGGATTCTCTCTCTCTCTCTCTCTCTCTCTCTCTCTCTCTCTCCCTCTCTCTCTCTCAGGCTTCTTTGCCTCCCCTGGTCTCTCTCTCTCTCTCTCTCAAAATGAACATTTTTTTTTAAAAGAAAGTATATAAGTTCATGATTATTTTTTATATCAATGCCAAGAATGGGCAAAACTAATGTTTGTAGCATTTAGAATAGTGGTTATCCCAGAAGAGGGGTGATTAGAGTCTGTAAAGTTGCATGAAGGAATTTAATGAGATGCCAAAAATATTTTCCAAAGCAACTCTTTGGATCTCCAAAGAGCATCTCCAATGCTTCCAAAGCAGCATTCCGTATTCCCACCGCCATGTATGAGATTAATTTGCTCTTCAAATTCAATAGCACTTAGTACTGTCAAGTTTTCATTGTTCTGTTTTGTTTTTACTTTAGCCCTTCTAATAGCTGTGAAGTGGTAACTCATTGAGGTTTTAGTTTGCAATTCCCTAATTATTATTTTTTTTTAAAATATTTTTTTAACGTTTATTTTTGAGACAGAGAGAGGCAGAGCATGAACGGGGGAGGGTCAGAGAGAGAGGGAGACACAGAATCGGAAGCAGGCTCCAGGCTCTGGGCCATCATTAGCCCAGAGCCCGACGCGGGGCTCGAACCCACGGACCGTGAGATCGTGACCTGAGCTGAAGTCGGACGCTTAACCGACTGAGCCACCCAGGCGCCCCTGCAATTCCCTAATTATTAATGATAGTGAACACTTTTGGTGCATGTGCTTATTTGCCATATATATTTATGAAGTGTCTGTTCAAATATTTTGCCCATTTTTTACATTTATTTATTTTTTATAGAGAGAGACAAAGCACAAGTGGGGAAGGGGCAGAGAGAGAAGGAGACAGAGAATCCGAAGCAGGCTCAAGGCTCTGAGCTCCGGGCTGTCAGCACAGAGCCCAACACAGGGCTCGAATTCACAGACAGCGAGATCATGACCTGACCTAAAGTCGGACGCTTAACCGACTGAGCCACCCAGGCGCTCCTTGTATTCAAGTCTTAATCAGATATGCGATTTACAAATATTTCCCCCCAGACTTTGCCTGTTTTTTTTCATTCTCTTAAAAGTATTTTTTAAAGAACACAAGGTTTTTAACTTGATGAAGTCCAATTTACCTAATTTTCCTTTTATGCATTATGCTTCTGGTGTCCTAGATAAGAAATCATCACTTAATCTGAGGTTGTATAAGCTTTTATCCTGTTTTCTCCTAGTTTTATAATTTTAGGTTTTACCATTAGAATTATGAACCATTTTGTGTTAATTTTTTAAAAAAAATTTGATGTTTATTTATTTTTGAGAATGAGAAAGAGTGTAAGTAGGGGAGGGGCAGAGAGAGAGGGAGACACAGAATCTGAAGCAGGCTCCAGGCTCTGAGCTGTTAGCACAGAGCCTGATGTGGGGCTTGAACCCACCAACCGTGAGATCATGACCTGAGCCAAAGTGAGACACTTAACCAACTGAGCCACCTGGGCACACCCCATTTTGTGTTAATTTTTATATCATATGAGGTATTGATTGCAATGTGTTTTTTGCAGATGGATATTTAATTTTTCCTGTATCTTTTTGGAAAGGAATTTCTCCACCTAACTGCATTTACAACTTTGTCAGAACTTAGCTGTCCATATGTGTGTAGGTCTATTTCTGGATTCCATATTCTCTTCCATTAATCTATTTGTCTGTTTATGACAAAACTACACTGTCTTAATTACTATAGCTTTATCACAAATCTTGAAATCAAATAGTACTAGTCCTTCTAGTTAGTTCTTTCTCAATATAGTTTTTCCATTGTATGTTCTTTTATTTGCATATGGATTTTAGAATCAGTTACTTTTTATATATTAAAATGTTTTGTTGTGACTTTGAATCTATAGATCAATTTGGGGAGAATTAACATCTTAACAATATTGACCTTTCAAACCATGAACATATATCTCTCCATTACTCAGATCAGCTGTAATTTATCTCCAGAATGTTCTGTAGTTTTCATTGTACACGTTTTTAACATTTTTTGTCATAGTTATCCCTAAGTTTTAAACATTTCTAAGGTGTTAAATTTTTGTTAATTTCAATGTTCTCTTGTTTGTTACTGGAAATATGACTGATTGTTTTGAACATTCACCTTGGGTCCTGCAACATTCCTAAATTCACTTATTAGTTCTAGTTTGTTGTTGTTGTTGTTGATGCTAGATCCTAGAGAATCTGTTTTCTACACACACGATCAAGTAGTCTGCAAATAACAAAAGTTTGCCTTCTTTCTCCCTGCCAATCTAGGTTTTCTTTTTTTCTTTCTTTCTTTCTTTCTTTCTTTCTTTCTTTCTTTCTTCTTTCTTTCTTTCTCTTTTTCTCCTTATTGCACTGGCTGGAACCTCCAGTACAATATTGAATTGAGGTGGTGAGAGTGGGCAAGCTTCTCTTGTTCTTGATCTAAGAGTGGAGAGCATTCTGGCCTTCACCTGGAAGTATGATGTCAGCTGTAGGTTTTGTAGATGCTCTTCATTAGATTGAGGAGTTCTATTTTATTCCCAGTTTGATGAGAGTTTTTAAAAGAACCATATAATATAGAAATTCTCCTTCAATGCATTTACCCTAGAGAAATGAAAACATGCTTACACAGTAATCTGTACGTGAATGTTTATAGCTGACTTATTTGTAATTGCTAAAAACCTGAAACACGCCCAATGTCCTTTAACAGATGAATGGATCCCCAAACTGTAATACATTTATCCATACTGTGGCTAACATTAAAGTGATCACATGATCCCGACCTCCTGATGATGTCTTTGAGTGTGGGTGGGGATTGTGAATTGCTTCTAAAAAAAGAGAATATGGCAGAGGTGATGGAACGTCACTGCTGTGATTATGTTACATTAAACATGTCTCTATTTTGCAAACTGAGTCGCTCTCCCTCTCCCACTGGCCATGAAGAAGCAAGCTGCAGTGTTGAAGTACCTGTGGAGAGGGCAACACAGCACAGAATTACCTGCAAGCTTGAAACCAAATTAAGAGATTCTTATTATATTTTGTTATATTAACTGCTCAAGGTGCATTATCCTTTAAATATGCTTCTTTGGATTATGTTGGCTAGAATTTGGGGTTTTCCCTTTTTGTTGCAAGGCAACCTCATCTATAATCAGCGATGCATTACTTCTTTGGTTGAGCAGTGCACGAATAAGCACAAATCAGCAGGAACATGTGTTCACAGAATCTCACTCGAGTGGTGTCAAGAGACAAGGTCCGCAAAGGACACAGCAGGACTGAGACTGAGGGGAGGAAGGGGTAAAATTTAAGGAACCCTCAACCCAGGGGACAGGTGAAAGACCCCCAGGAGCGCTGTGCACCAGAAGCACTCCTCAAATAGGAAGCACTTTGGCCCTCCCTTCTCCACGTGCAGCTGACTCCGCCCTCACCTAAGACCTGGTGACTTGGGCTCCTCCCCTGGCCCCGCCCCTCTCCCACCGCCCTCGGCCCACCGCCCGCGAGGACAACCTCGGCCCCGCCCCTCCATTCTGACCCCGCCTCCCCGAGCGGCCTTTAGGCCCGACCCACCCGGTGCGCTCGCGCCCTAGGGCACCCACCGCTCCGTCACGCCTGCGCCCTGGCGACCACCCGGCCTCGTGGGCGGAGCCGGCGCCAGTCCCGCCCTCCGCCCCCCCTCCCCCGCCCCGGGCCCGGGCCCGCCTCCGCGCACACGCACTTCCCGCCACGCCTCCCCGCCCAGCACAGCCCCACCCCGCCCCGCACAGCCCCGCCCCGCCCCGCACAGCCCAGCTCAGCCCAGCCCAAGTAGCGCGAGCGCGAGCGCGAGCGCGGCGCGATGGACGGCCGAGTGCAGCTGATCAAGGCCCTCCTGGCCCTGCCCCTGCGGCCCCAGACGCGGCGCTGGAGGAACCCGATTCCCTTCCCCGAGACCTTTGACGGCGACACCGACCGCCTCCCGGAGTTCATCGTGCAGACGGGCGCCTACATGTTAGTGGACGAGACCCTGTTCTCCAGCGATGCCCTGAAGGTGACGTTCCTCATCACCCGCCTCACGGGGCCGGCCCTGCAGTGGGTGATCCCCTACATCAGGAAGGAGAGCCCCCTCCTCAATGACTACCGGGGCTTCCTGGCCGAGATGAAGCGGGTGTTTGGCTGGGTGGAGGACGAGGACTTCTAGGCCGGGAGCCCCTCGGGCCTGGGGGCGGGTGCTCGGGGGAGGGTGCGCTGCGCCCGTCGCCGCCGCGCAGATGGCCGCGGGCGGCGCCTCGCCGCGCCTCGCCCTCCCTCCCCCTCGCCGCGATCGAGCGGCCGCGCTCTCCCCCGCGCTGCTGTCCCCTCCCGCGTAGTGCTTGCCTTTGTTCCAGGAATAGCGCTCCAGGTCCCCGCTGCCGCCGCCGGGCCCCGCTCGGGCGCGCGCCGCCGCCCCCTGCGGCCAGCCGGGCCCCTCCCGCGCAGCACACTTGGCCTCGGGCCGGCGCTCCAGCTGCGGGCCGGGCTCCCGTTACACGCCGGACAGACCACCCACAGCCCGGCCGCTGCGGGCCGCCTCCGCCAGACTGACCGCCAGGCCTGCGGCGCCGCGCGCGGAGACCCGCGCTGAGGCCGGGCCGCCGTCGCCACCCGGCGCACACCGCCGACACACTGCGGCCCGCGGCCATCTGGACTCAGCCGACAAGCGTCTGAGCTGGCCACGGCCCCTGGCCCCTGGCCCCTGGCCCCTGGCCCCTGACCGGCGATTCCAGCAGCTCGCCACCCACCGCGCCCCGGCTGGAGGGCCGGGCCAGCCTCTCACCTGCAGCGGGACCCACTCCCTCCCACCTCCCGGAGACCTCTTCTGCTCCTGCCACATGGCCGCCGGGTCCCAGGGGTGCCTGGCAGCCAAATCCAGTCACTCGTTTCCTCCTGTGGACCTGTTAGTTTTGCCCACAATCCGGTTCTCTTCTCAATTCGCATTAATTTCTTAAATATGTGTTTGTTGGTCATCATTCTAACTCCCACATTCTACACAACTCCTGGCACTACCTGGACAAACGTCTTTTCCTTTTTTTCAACAAATGTCAGACACTTAAAAAAGAAATGTCTCAATAAACATGGCACTTCTTCTTCCCTGTTCCCGTAAAAGGGGTCCATGTCTTGTTCAGAAGGGCTTTCCTTTGCCATTCCATGAATAATGTTAGAAACTCTCTCCATTGACTCATGCCTTATAAAACGTCAAAGTTAGGATCCTGAGATGGTGGGGATAGAGACCTCACTTGTAATTTGTCAATCCCAGATGATGACTCCTTTGAACTAGTAAGGATTGTTCCAAGCCTCTTAAGAAATGGATCTGTAGTTTGGCCGAGGTGATGTGAGAAGTCAACCAGGAGGCTACTCTGAAAAGGTTTTTATCATTTCCAAAAAAGTCATTTGAATGCACCCGAATTGTCAAAGACCATTAATCCCACATAGATGGTGAACAGTGTCACAGTTTTATTTAACCCATTTTTCAGGAAACCAGCAAAATGATATAGGTGCTTTAAAAAACATTTATAGAACCTCCATTATGTGGGTATTGGGGGTGGGAAAAGCATGCAGAAATGAGATTGTTTATGTACAAACTTGGTTGATGACTTGTAGGGCAATAAATGTATAAATTTACCTAATAATCTGAAAAAAAAAGTCATTGCTCCTTGTTTATCTACAGTTTTAACCATTTATATTTATAGTACTATAAAAAGCCTGTACTCCCTCACGAATTGTCATCAAAATTAAATACCCTGAGTCAGATGACCCATAGGAAGGCTCATACGCAGTTCTCTGGTGCAATGTTTAAGGTTGTACCGTCAACTTTTTGCCTCATTTCTAAGTTTTGGTGATTTTCCAGAACACAGGAGGGTAGAATAAAACACACCAGTGTTTGGGGGCTTCTTATTTGTCTCCCAACTCTTTCTTCATTTGAACGGGTAAGCTCTTGTCGTTCATATGTTGTGATTGAGCTGGAGGTACATAACCTGCATTATGCGCCTTGGTTGTTATTATTATTTTTTGGTTCCTCCAAATAGTGAGACCACCGTTAACATGCAGTTTGGCACATAACAGGTCAAAGCCTTCAAGTCAGAGGAAAAATTTGAATTGCTTAATGAAATGAGGTTTTTATGATTCACACCGTTCTTAAGATAGTTGCAAGCAGGCTAATTATGAGGCTCTAATTCAAGGTGTTGGCAGGTGGCCTTTGTGGATGGGTACAAAACACGATTGTGTTCAGCGTATTCGCTGTTCGGTTTTAAACATAGATTCTGCTAAAGTGGCTTGAAAGGTGTTTTGGAAACACTTCATGGAGTTGGTCCAGCATATTCCCTACGACCTGTGTCTGCCTGGCTCTAGAGGTAGGACAGGGCAGGGACTTTTGGGCATCAATTGAATGATGTCAATAACCCTCTTCCTCCCTCAACAAAAATGCCCTGCAGTCTTCTTCCTCCTGCCAGTGTGGCTCTGTTTAGGATCGTACCTTAGTCTACAGTAGCTGTATCGTCCTCAGTCCTTTATTGTGATACATCTGTCTGGGAGATGGTTAACAGTTCTCAAGAATTAAACATGAGAGGGGCATTGGGGTGGCTCAGTTGGTTAAGCGTCCAGCGTTGGCTGGGGTCATGATCTCGCAGTGCGGGAGTTCGAGCACCTCATTGGGCTCTCTGCTTTCAGTGCAGAGCCTGCTTCAATCCTCTGTCCCTCATCCCTGCCCCTCCCCCACTTGCACTCTCTCAAAAATAAACATTAAAAAAATTAAACACGAGCATTTTCTCAAGAATTAATCATGAACATTCTCACAAGACTCCATAAAGGAAGAGAAGGAAGAAATGGTATTTGTAAGGGAAGAAGGGAGGTTCTTTTGCATTAGTATCTCAGTTCCAGTTCAGGCTGCTGTAATAAAACACCACCGACTGGATGCCTTAAACAACAGAACATTCATTTCTCATAGTTCTGGAGGCCGGGAAATGCAAGGTCAAGGTACTGATACATTAGGTGTCTTGTGAGGGCTCACTTTCAGGACTGCAAACAGCTGCCTTTTTGCCTGTATCCTCACATGGTCATAAGAGAGAGAGAGTTCTGGTTTCTTCCTCTTATAAGGGCACTAATCCCACCATGGTGGTTCCAACCTCGTGACCTCATCTACACCTCATGACCTCTCCTAATGCCCTACGTCCAAATACCACCATAGTGGGGGTAGGACTCTGACATACGGATTTGGGAGGGGGAAACACACTCAGCTACCCAGCCTCCCCTAAAAGACTGATTTTTTAAAAAAGAATATAGGAGGGGCGCCTGGGTGGCTCAGTCGGTTAAGCGTCCGACTTCAGCTCAGGTCATGATCTCACGGTCTGTGGGTTCGAGCCCCGCGTCAGGCTCTGGGCTGATGGCTCAGAGCCTGGAGCCTGCTTCCGATTCTGTGTCTCCCTCTCTCTCTGCCCCTCCCCCGTTCATGCTCTGTCTCTCTCTGTCTCAAAAATAAACGTTAAAAAAAAAAAAGAATATAGGAGGCATGAGAGAGAAAAGGAAATTAATGCCCCCCCTTTATTTTTTTTTTGGTGGTGGTGGTTGGAGCCCCAACTAATACTGACTTGAAGTCCATAATTAAGATAACATGAGACAAATTTTGTGACTCATGTGGACAAAAAAATGTAATATGTAGACACAGGACAAAGTGACCTTTGGTTTAGTGTCCAGAGATCTTGGGTTGCAGGACAATCTTGGTAGAGAGAACTCAATAAGTGGCTTGAGGGGCACCTGGGTGGCTCAGTGGGTTAAGCATCTGACTCTTGATTTCCGCTCAGGTCATGATCTCACGGTTCGTGGGATCAAGTGCTGCATCAGGCTCTGGCCTGACAGCACAGAGCCTGCTTGAGATTCTCTCTCTGCCCCTCCACGCCCCCCTCTCAAAAATAAATAAGTAAACATTTGAAAAAAAAAAACAACTGGCTTGAAAGGGCAACTCTCAAATTGTTACGACCATAATTGTCACACAGCTTGGTGAGGGACAAGTGTCAAAGTCTCATTTATTACTGAGTTTGACTTCATACTATATCCATTAGTGTTCCGTGACCTTCTATTGAGGTATATGTACTTCAGAAGTATACAGCAAAGTGCCTATATCATGACCATACCACTTGAAGAATTTTCACAAACAGAACACACATGTTTCACCAGTACCCAGATCAAAAAAGAGAACATTAGAGGGACCTCAGAAATCCTTCTCATGCCCCCTTACACTCACTAGCACTTTAAGGTGCTTCCAAATTGATGTCTGACAGCACACATCACTTTTGCCTATTTTTGTTCTTTCTATAAATGGAATGATACAATCTATAGTATTTGGAGTTGGGCTTGTTTTACTCGAAACTCTGTAGGATTGGACCATATATTTGTGTGTGATTATAGTTTGCTTATTGCATTGTATGAATATATTACAATAAACTTGACCATTCTGAAAAGAATGTATTATTCAGGAAACCAGCAGAATGACAGTGCTAGTTCAAAGAATCGTTTAAACGGTGTGGAGAACGGAATGCAGTACTAGAGTTTGTTAATTTAGGTACAAGCCTGGTTGATGTCCAGAAAAAAAAAAAAATACCACTTCTTACTATGTTTCTACAAATTAACCTCTTAAATCTATAGTATTTTGTTTTCAGTTTTCACAAGGCCAACTTTCTTTCACTTAAAGGATGTTCTTGATTTAGAGAGAAAGGCCTATACAATAACAAAATGGCTGGGGATTTTTGAGCATTTCCTATGTCCCAGGATGTTTACACAGATGTTCTTTCTTAATCCTCGACATCTCCCACAAGGTAAGCACAGTTTATATTTGACAAAACTGAGGCTTAGCAAGGGAAATTAATTTGCCAGAGGCCCAATAGCTGAAAAGTGTCCGGTGTCAGGTGCTCTATGTTTAGCCATCCCCATAACCCTAGGGCAGAAATCACTCCCTAACCAACGTGGTGAATGGGAGGCAATGAAAAGCCACTCATACACTCAAACACACGTATTGTATGTATTTCAAAATGCAGTGAAGCCTATACTTTCAATGGGTGATTTTATTGCATGTAAATTATAGCTTGATCTAAAGTTGATTTTTAATTTTTTTAATGTTTATTTTTGAGAGAGAGAGAGAGAAAGAGAGAGAGAGAGAGAGAGAGAGAGAGAGAGAGAGAGAGCGCACAAGCGAGGGAGGAGCAAAGACAGAGGGAGACATCGAATCCGAAGCAGGCTCCAGGCTCTGAGCTGTCAGTCAGCACAGAGCCCGATGCAGGGCTCGAACTCACGAACTGTGAGATCATGACCTGAGCTGAAGTCGGATGCTTAACCAACTGAGCCACCCAGGCGCCCTTAAAGTTGATTTTTAGATCTGTCACAAAAATTGATTGAATATCCACAATTAAATGAGATTCATCCTATTTCAATATGGTGCCATATGAAAGTTTGAGGACATATGGGATGCCTATTAGGGGAGCTACTAAGGTGGACGTGGTAGTTCAGGGAGAACTTCTAACTGAAGTGAACAGGTCTAGTGGGTAAGAAATAGTCTTATTCGTCTGGTGAAAATTATGGGAAAGCAAAGAAGAATCACAAAATATCCCAGACAAAGGAATAAAGCAGCTAAAGAGAGCCTGGTCCATGTCAGATCCAAGAATGGCCCAATCCCTAAGCCAGAAACTTGGGCCCATCCCAGATTCCTCCTCTCCCCAACCTCCACTTCCCAAATAATTACCAATAGTTCTAATAAATCTAAACGTCACGTTTATCTTCCCATCCGCTTTTGAGGCTCTTGAAGCCCTCAATAGTTTTCACCTGCAAAATGCTCATTACTGGACTTGACCCACAACCCATCCTCCCCCAACTCTACTCAACGTCAGCCCCAGAGTGAACATTAAAATGTGAATCTAATCATATCAGTGGTCCAGTCAATTTCTTTCCATTGTTCCCTGGTGACTACAGGATAATTGATATATGACTTTGCATGGCATACAAGAGTTATCAGGATGTAGCGTTCTTTCTGTCCCACCATGTCTTGTCCCTGACTTTTATATACTAATCACACTGTCTCATTCTTCTGAACCTCAGACAGAAGTGGCCCTCTTAAGTTGGAATCAAGTCTCCATGCATTTACTACTTCCTCTATTGAGATGGTCCCTGTCTTAACAAGGGCAGATTTAAGTGTTCTTTATTCTATAGTCCCACTGTGCCATATACAAGCACCAAACCATTATCATACCCTAAAAAATAATACAAATGATTATTGTTATTAGAGTTATGGCAAGTCCCATTTATTGAGTACTCAGACCTTACATTTGTTATCTCATCGAATTCCCATAAGGAACCCAATATATATGTATCATTTCACCCACTTTTTAAATGAGAAAATAATGGATTAGGAAGGTTACGAAATTTGTATAACATCATACAGCTGGTGTGACCAAGAATGGACTCAAGCCCTTCTTAATCAAATCCAAAACCGAGATTCCAGAAACATGTTATTTTCCCAGTACAGCCAAATGGACTCTAAATTCCTGGAAGACTTGGACATACTTTTGCACTGATGTATCCATAGTTCATAGTAAGGTGCCTAGGACCCAGGAATTACTTAATAAATGATAAGTGACTGACTTACAAATGAGTGAACAAGTCAATTAATCAAGGTCTTGCAGAGAAGATTAAAAGGGATGGCAAATGAATTGTGAAATCATTATACTAATATCAGGCATGATAAGCACATCATATGTTAACCAACTAACACACACAATCTGATAAAGACTGGAGGGCTGAATGAACCAATGTAATTCACCAGCAATACAATAATTTTTCAAATTTCAAATATGTTGCTGTAAAAACACGTATCTGTGTTGCCAGCACTCTCTCGTGTCTGTACATTATAATGTCATGTAGAGATTTCAGAATGTATATGAAATTATTAGGACAATTCATAACTCCAAAAACTATACACGTCCCCAGGCCAATATACAGATCTACTAACCAGTGGACAAATCTTTTTTTAAACTGAAGGATAACTGACATACAATATTGTATTCATTTCAAGTGTACAACATAGTGATTTCATATTTATATATATTATGTAATGGTCGCCCCAATAAATCCAGTCACTATCTGTCACATACCAAGTTGTTACAATATTACTGACTATATCCCTTATGTTGTAGGTTACATCTCTGAGTTATTTACTTTATAACTCAACAACTGTACCTCTTTTTTTTAACATTTATTCATTTTTGAGAGAGAGAGAGACAGAGCATGAGTGGGGGAGGGGCAGAGAAAGAAAGAGACACGGAACCTGAAGCAGGCTCCAGGCTCTGAGATGTCAGCACAGAGCCAGACGTAGGGCTCGAACTCACAAGACTGCAAGATCATGACCTGAGCTGAAGTCAGACGCTTAATGGACTGAGCCACCCAGGTGTACCCTGTACTTCTTTTTTTAATGTTCATTTTTGAGAGAGAGAGAGAGATAGAGAGAGAGAGAGAGAGAGAGAGAGAGAGAGAATGAGTGGGGGAGGGGCAGAGAGAGAATCCCAAGAAGGCTCTGAGCTGAGCTCAGAGCCTGACATGGGGCTAGATCTCAGTGAGATCATGACCTGAGGTGAAATTAAGAGTGCTTAACCAACTGAACCACTCAGGTACCCTGAAAAAATTTACCTCTTAATCCCCTTCACCTATGTCACCCCCCCACTTTGGCAAAGAAATCAGTTTGTTCTCTGTATTTATAAGTCCATTTCTATTTTGTTTTGTTTGCTCATTTATTTTAGTTTTGAGTTTCCACATATAAGTGAAATCATAAGTCAATCTTTCTCTGACTTATTTCACCAGGGGACACTTCTGATTGGGGAGGAGAGGACAACAGAGTATGCCGACTGATCTAAAATGTTTTCTGAAAAGCTGTGCTAGACCAGCCAGAAAAAAAAATGTGTACATGCTCTTGAGGCCCATACAGAGGTTAAAGGTCTGAACTGCACGGAGATGAATTTTCGTTCTTCCTCTGCCTCCCTGTCGCTACTTTGCTCTCTTCAGACCTGCTGCACTGAAAGGAGCCAAGGGCCTCTTCCCATTTAAAGGGTGGTGAATTACCTCGCACCTTCTACTCATTTCAGAGTGAAATGACATACATGATCTAGAATAAAAGAAGCCATGTGGACAGAACAGGGCAGGGATTTTTTCTCTTGAAAACTCTGATATGAACATGGAATCAGTTATTGGTTGAATTGTCTCCCCACAAATGGTGTGTAGTAATTCTCACCCCCAGTACCTTGGAACATGGCCTTATGTACAGATAGAGTCTTTGCAGAGGTAACCAAGTTATATCAGGTCATTAGGGCAGGCACTAGTCTATCATGATTGGTTTCTTTATAAAAAGGGGAAATTTAAAGAGACAGATGCACACAGAGGGAGGATAATATGAAGAGGCTTAGGGAGAGGGCAGCCATCTATCATGCAAGGAGAGAAGCCTGGAACAGAGCCTTCCCTCACAGGCCTCAAAAGGAACCGACTTCTCGGCGCCTAGGTGGCTCAGTAGGTTAAGAGTCTGACTCTTGATTTCAGTTCAGGTCATGATCTCACGGGTTTGTGAGTTCAGGCCTTGCCTCTGGCTCAGCACTGACAACATGGAGCCTGCTAGGGACTCTCTCTCTCTCTCTCTCTCTCTGTCTCTCTCTCTGCCCCTCCCCTTTAAATTTATTTCAAGTGTAAATAAAGTTTGAAAAAAGGAACCGACTTTGTTCACAACATGATTTTCAACTTCTAGCCTTCAGAACTGTCAGACAAGCAATTACTGGTCTTTAAGACTCCCAGGTTGTGGTGCTTTGCTATGGCCACATAGGCAAAATAATACACAACCATATATGTAATTTTTCTTGCTGGAATGCAACTTCTTTGGGTTGAGAATCTATTGGAATTTTACAGATTCCCGAATCAGAAATGAGGCAGAGCTGATTGAGTGCTCCTCTATAAGCCCACCTTTTATCTGACTCTATCAGGATATTTAACTTTTCCAGCCATAGACCAGGTAGCAGAGGCTATTGTCCGCACAGACTTCAGAGGTTAGCATACAGAGAAACAGTAAGAAGTAATGTCTTTGTTCCTATTCTGCCCTTCAGAGAAACTTAGAATTTTATTGTCCTGAGGCTCCTCAACCAGGTTTGTATTCAACGAACAATGCCACTTGTGCATTCCCTTCTCTACCACTCACCCAGTCAAGGCTTTGTAAATGTAAGTGCTTTTTCTAAAGAACCTGTCATTCTGCTGATTCCCTGAATAATGAATTAAATACAGTTTGACAGGTGTTCAGCAACAAATGTGTGGGATTCCTGATTTGCCACAAAAAGCTGTTGTGCTTTCAAGCAGCATTCTGGAAATGAGGAATTCTTTTCCAGAAGCCTCCTAGTCGACTTTTCCTGCTATCGCCTTGGCCAAACTCAGATCGAGGTCCATTTCCTAAGGGGCACGCAGCCGACTGGATTGGACGAGGCAGCCTCTGGGCCCCAACGGCCACCAGTGGGGTGCCCATCCCCGGGACCAGCACAGGACCGTCGGCTCGCTTGCATCATGCAGGATTCGACGTCGGCCACAGAATGACAGGGGACACACATGCCTGCTCAACGGGCCACGGACCCCACGCACTGGACCAGGGAGGGAGAGGTGCCACACTCATGGAGACTCAATTTCTTTTGCACAGCGTCTGACATTTATTGAAAAGAAGGAAAAGACGTTTGTCCAGGTAGTGTAGAAGAGCTGGGCAGAGTGCAGGGCTTAATGACTGTGTTGAACAAAAGGCACACGTCAGAGAGACAGCTGCGAATTGAGAAGAGAACCGGATTGTGGGCAAAACTAACAGGTCCACAGGAGGAAACGAGTGACTGGATTTGGCTGCCAGGCACCCCTGGGACCCGGCGGCCATGTGGCAGGAGCAGAAGAGGTCTCCGGGAGGTGGGAGGGAGTGGGTCCCGCTGCAGGTGAGAGGCTGGCCCGGCCCTCCAGCCGGGGCGCGGTGGGTGGCGAGCTGCTGGAATCGCCGGTCAGGGGCCAGGGGCCAGGGGCCAGGGGCCAGGGGCCGTGGCCAGCTCAGACGCTTGTCGGCTGAGTCCAGATGGCCGCGGGCCGCAGTGTGTCGGCGGTGTGCGCCGGGTGGCGACGGCGGCCCGGCCTCAGCGCGGGTCTCCGCGCGCGGCGCCGCAGGCCTGGCGGTCAGTCTGGCGGAGGCGGCCCGCAGCGGCCGGGCTGTGGGTGGTCTGTCCGGCGTGTAACGGGAGCCCGGCCCGCAGCTGGAGCGCCGGCCCGAGGCCAAGTGTGCTGCGCGGGAGGGGCCCGGCTGGCCGCAGGGGGCGGCGGCGCGCTCCCGAGCGGGGCCCGGCGGCGGCAGCGGGGACCTGGAGCGCTATTCCTGGAACAAAGGCAAGCACTACGCGGGAGGGGACAGCAGCGCGGGGGAGAGCGCGGCCGCTCGATCGCGGCGAGGGGGAGGGAGGGCGAGGCGCGGCGAGGCGCCGCCCGCGGCCATCTGCGCGGCGGCGACGGGCGCAGCGCACCCTCCCCCGAGCACCCGCCCCCAGGCCCGAGGGGCTCCCGGCCTAGAAGTCCTCGTCCTCCACCCAGCCAAACACCCGCTTCATCTCGGCCAGGAAGCCCCGGTAGTCATTGAGGAGGGGGCTCTCCTTCCTGATGTAGGGGATCACCCACTGCAGGGCCGGCCCCGTGAGGCGGGTGATGAGGAACGTCACCTTCAGGGCATCGCTGGAGAACAGGGTCTCGTCCACTAACATGTAGGCGCCCGTCTGCACGATGAACTCCGGGAGGCGGTCGGTGTCGCCGTCAAAGGTCTCGGGGAAGGGAATCGGGTTCCTCCAGCGCCGCGTCTGGGGCCGCAGGGGCAGGGCCAGGAGGGCCTTGATCAGCTGCACTCGGCCGTCCATCGCGCCGCGCTCGCGCTCGCGCTCGCGCTACTTGGGCTGGGCTGAGCTGGGCTGTGCGGGGCGGGGCGGGGCTGTGCGGGGCGGGGTGGGGCTGTGCTGGGCGGGGAGGCGTGGCGGGAAGTGCGTGTGCGCGGAGGCGGGCCCGGGCCCGGGGCGGGGGAGGGGGGGCGGAGGGCGGGACTGGCGCCGGCTCCGCCCACGAGGCCGGGTGGTCGCCAGGGCGCAGGCGTGACGGAGCGGTGGGTGCCCTAGGGCGCGAGCGCACCGGGTGGGTCGGGCCTAAAGGCCGCTCGGGGAGGCGGGGTCAGAATGGAGGGGCGGGGCCGAGGTTGTCCTCGCGGGCGGTGGGCCGAGGGCGGTGGGAGAGGGGCGGGGCCAGGGGAGGAGCCCAGGACAGCAGGTCTTCTTTGGTGAGCGGGGAGTCTGCTGCACGTGGGGAAGGGCGAGCCAAGTGCTTCCTATTGGAGGAGTGCTTCTGGTGCACACCGTGCCTGCAGGCCACCCGCCCTTTCGAGTTCCTTCGCCGACCCATTGCCTCTGGATGCCCCTTGCATGAGCTGCTGGGGCCACTTTTTGCTGCTTATACATCTTGTCGTCCAGAGTTTATTGGCACCCAGGCTGCTGATGTTGATTTAACTATCATAATCCAGAGAACATATTTAAGAATGATGCACCAGGACTGGGGCATGTAAGAAGAGTTTGAAGTTAAGAAATCTCTTAATATGCTATATTAAGAGGCAGAAAGAGAATAATCAGTATGGAAACTGAAAGACAAATAAAAGAGTGGTTGGATGCTTTCCAACCATGACTTTATACATGTTCGTACATCAAGAAAAAGGGAAAAGAGTAAGATCTCAACATATTGGAAAGAAGGGGCACCTGGCTGGCTCAGGCAGTATAGTGTGCAACTCTTTTTTTTTTTTTTAAGTTTATTCATTGTGTGTGTGTGAGAGAGAGCTAGCAGGGGAGGGGCAGAGAGAGAGAGAGAGAGAGAGAATCCCAATCAGGAACCACGCTGTCAGCACTGAGTCCAGGGGGCTCCATCTCATGAACTGGAAGATCATGACCTGAGCTGACTGAAATGAAGAGTCTGATGCTTAACTTACTGAACCACCCAGGCAGCCCAGAGTATGCAACTCTTGATCTCGGGGTTGTGACTTCAAGCCTCACGTTAGGTTTAGTGCTTACTTTTAAAAAATTGGAAAGGGGGGCGCCTGGGTGGCTCAGTCGGTTGAGCGTCCGGCTTTGGCTCAGGTCATGGTCTCACGGTTTGTGAGTTCGAGCCCTGCGTTGCGCTCTGTGCTGACAGCTCAGAGCCTGGAGCCTGTTTCAGATTCTGTGTCTCCCTCTCTCTCTGCTCCTCCCCTGCTCATGCTCTGTCTCTCTCTCTGAAAAATAAATAAACATTTAAAAAAATTAAAATAAATAAATAAAAAATAAAAAATTGGAAAGGATACGGGGAAGTTTGCCATTCGAGATTAATATAAATGTATCACCAGCTTTCATATATACAGGAAACAATCGGATAAAATGTACAATGCTGTTAAACACCCTATTCTGGGCTCATGGGTGACGGAGGGGTGGGTGCCCTAGGGCACTAGCCGAGGGGAGCAGGGGGGGGGGGAGGGTCAGGCCTAATGGCTTTGCAGGGAGGCAGGGTCAGAATGAAGGGGCGGGGCCCAAGGTTCTCAAGGTGGCAGCTGGTGAGGGGCGAGGCTGGGGGAGGAGCCCAGGATCTGTGGCTCTACCTGGTGCAGGCAGGGCTTGTTACAGGTGAACTTGGGTGGGGTCCTTTTCTGGGGGTTGAGGAGTCCTTCCTTCTCACCTTTTCAGCCCCTCAAGCCTAGCGTATCTAGGCGTATCTAGTCCGTATTTGCGGACTCTCGTATCTGGACATCACTTGAGGGAGGATTTTCGAACACAGTTTCCTGCTTAATCATGCATTTCTCAGCTAGAGAAGCGTTGTACAGCAGGTTGTAAATATGGCTGCTTTGCAGCATAATGGGAAAGCCCCAAATATTTGCAAATGTTATCTAGAACCCCGTATTCAAAGAATGATGTTCCATGACCAGTTAATGTAAAGAGGTTTAAATGATAAGAAATCTCTTAATTTGATATATAGGAGACCAAAAGAGGATTATCGGTATAGAAACAAAGAGACAAAAGTGAGCGGTGTTGAATGCTTTCCAAAAATGACGTTGCACACTTCCGTGCGGAAGAGTAAGGAAAGGAATAACTGAGAGATTAACCGATTGAAGGAAGGGAAACCATTACAGGTTATATCTGATTTCACTTGTATTGTTGAGTACAAAATTAATATAAATTCGTCACAAGCTTTCATACGTGGAGAAAGTAACCAGTTAAAGTAGATAGTGGTGTTAATGACTCAATTCTAAGAAAGCAATCAAAAAGAAACAGTGCCTTGTACTATACTCCAATAATTGTAAAAGCCACTTGAAAACATTGTTAAATGCTAAAGAAGGATACAAAAAAAAAATAAATAAGCAAGCAGAAATGCACGGCCAGGTCTGATACAGAATGGTACAACCCTTTACGGATGTTAGTTTTCCCTGTGTGAGGAAACGTGGACTGCGGTGGTACCCGGAGAGGTGCCCATGCGGCCTCAGTGAGAAGGTCAAAGAATTGACCCAGCTGGAACTGCATGAGCTACAGAGCCAGCCGCTCCCGCATACCAATAAGGTGACAACAAATCTGCCTCCACCTGCTTGAGTCGCACCAGCGCCTGGGTCCCCATGACCTTTCACGGGCAACATATCCGTCGTGGACCTAGCTAACCCAAAATTACTCACAAGTAAAAAAGAAAAGAAAACATTTAAAAATCAGAAAATGATAGTTTTCTGGCACTGGACCTTAAGCAGCTGGGGTAGTGTTCCCTAAGGGTGAAACAGCCCCTCAGGTGAACCCTGGGGGTTGCCTCAGCTTGCTGTCAGGAGCAAACACCCCAGCCTGCCTGTTTTATTTGTTGGTTTGTGTGCTTATGTGTGTGTTGCGGGAGCGGGGCGGGGGGGGGGGGTTCTGTTTGTTTATACTTGCTGATCTCAAATGGAAAGCAGATGTGAGAAATCTCCACGTCTCTCATAGTTTTCTTGAGCTTCTTGCCCTGGAGAGCCTATCTTCCTATTGAGGGTGTTTGATACACTCACCCCCCACCCCCGGAATGTCTCTTTCCCAGGTCCAGACCCCCTCCATCCAGGCTGGGGCCTCTCATTGCCACTGAAAATCTCTTTGGGGAGTTAGAGCAGGGGGAACCAACCTTAAGTATTCCCTGCTATGTGGATGGTGACAGCTCAGAGAATCTCTGACAGCTGAAGGAAGCTACCATACGCTTGGCTGGTATCAATGCAAAATAAACACACCCTTTTCGAAATTTTCGAAGAGAAAGGAAAAGAGTTATTCCAGCCCACGTTAGGACAGCTGCCCAAGCTACACAATCTTCACGAAGAAGAGAGCGTTCTGGGGAAAGAACATTTGGTGCAGGGTTATACATGTTCTTTATATAAAGTCACAAGTCATCATGAGGAAGAACATTCCAGAAACTTACAGACTTCAATGTTTTTCATATATGCAAGGCTGTATGATTATAATCTTATGGGAACCAGGGAGGGATTTTGTTGTTGTTGTTGCTTTTCTTATTTTTGTGTTTGGAATGCGCTTTTTTCTTTTTTTAAAAATGAATCAGACATATAATGTGTGTTCAGGGCAGAGACAGAGCCCATGCTTTGAGGTTTTGCCAAGTCATTTTGACCTAGTATAGCTTCCCGGGGAGCCCAGGAGCAGCAACATTAAAAGTTGACAATTTCCTTTATCACTGAGCAGCCAACGGAGCCAGGCACCCATGCCACATTTGAATTTTGACAAAGATTCATTCCTGGATCCTCATCACAAGCTTGGAAAGGCCATCTGTTGCCACCTGTGGCTGTGCCAGTGCTAATATAGAGTCTCGCTAGTAATAATACCCACATGTCACTGGCCATCTGCTCACGTAACCCCTCAGTCCCTTGCAAACTGCTCGCCACCCAGAAAGGCATTTCTGAGACTCCCTGGGGACAGGGACACACACGATGGGGACCAGTGTACTGTTTGAGGTGAGGGTGAGCGTAGCTGGGTAAGGGTGGCTCGCAGCCCAGTGGACAACCCATTCCTTAAGACAGAGAGGGTAATGATGGGGATTGTTTATAAATACAGTTCCAGCTGCCACGGGAGACCCGGAGCACTCTGCATGCTAAGGAGCTCTGTGGGCAGGACAGGAGACGTTATAGCTTGGGCCCCTCTCGCCTGGACGGCAAGAACAGAGCTGTCACCCGAAGCCCAAGATCCTTATGAGATCCCAGGGAGAGACCTGTGCCCCCCTGCCCAGAGGGACACATCTTTCATCAGAACAAACTGCCACAGGGGCGCCGGGGTGGCTCAGGGGGTTAAGCGTCCGACTTCGGCTCAAGTCATGATCTCGCGGTCTGTGAGTTTGAGCCCCGCGTTGGGCTGTGTGCTGCCAGCCCAGAGCTTGGAGCCTGTTTCAGATTCTGTGTCTCCCTCTCTCTCTGACCCTTCCCCCATTCATGCTCTGTCTCTCTTTGTCCCCAAAATAAACAAACGTTAAAAAAAATCGAAAAAAAAAAAAGAGAACAGACTGCCACAATCTTACTCTCCCTTCCCATCAGTGGAGATTTTAATGACGACAATGATAAGGCTATTTGATGAATGTTTAAATCCTACAGAGGACATGCAGTTTTAGTTCTTTGGAACTTTTACACAAGTAGTGGGAAATGTATTGACATTTTTAAGGGACAGTGTACAAATAATCTTCACTGGCCTGCCTCTCTGGACTCTGCCCTTACTAAGACTTTATAAGACCAGGTAGTGTGGTGCAGTGAGAAATATTTCAGACTTAGTGGACCAAGGTTCTATTACAGGCTTGACCAGGAATTAACTGCATGCTTGCTGCTTCTACTTTTGATTCTCGTGACTTCAGAATTGATCTTGGGCAGACCCAGG
Source organism: Panthera onca (assembly GCF_046562875.1). NCBI lineage: Eukaryota > Metazoa > Chordata > Mammalia > Carnivora > Felidae > Panthera > Panthera onca. The sequence goes on along the minus strand of NC_138357.1, from coordinate 17,772,420 downwards.
CTGGTCATCCCACCCCTGCCTTATTCTAGCAGGAACAGAAGATGCCCCATCACCCCCACAATATCTGAACATGTATTTGTAATCATTATGAAGTGGCCACTTTTCATAGGAAGGTGTCAGATTATCTACTACCTTTCTTACCTTACCAAGGTTTGCTCCTTGTTTGCTCCTGACAGCAAGGGGAGAACTTCAGTTCTGGCTTGGAGACCCCTTACACCTGCTACCAACCCCCTGACCTCAGTGCCTCCAATTACAGAGCTCAGAGCTGTGCCCTGGTATACACCCTTGATGTATATACCACATACTTCCTTGATCACATTTGTATACATTGCAAATGATAACAATCTACAAGTGGGAGCTTCTCCAACAGCAACACAAAATGTCACTAGAGGAGCACAAGTATTTTTACAAAATCTAAGAAAGCAAACCAACGAGCAAGTGTCACAAGAACAGGAACAAAGGTAGCTCGGGAGAAATCACCAGTTGGTCACCTAAGTAACACTCTCAAAAGAAATGGCATTAATGAGACTTAGCAGGAAATCACTCAGTCTTGGGGGTCTAGTTCAGTACTCTAAAATTAGTAGGATGAAGACTATGATTGGCTCAACTAGGGTGAGGCAACCAGTATCAAACCAAATAGCTATGGCCAGGGGACTGTCACACAAGGGTGTGTGCGGAGTGGGCAGTTCTCAGAGAAGAGGTGCCTGCTGGAGAGAGAATCTCAAGCAGGCTCCATGCCCAGCATGGAGGCTGATGGGGGGCTCCACCCCATGACCCTGGGGTCATGACCTGAGCCAGAATCAAGAGTCGGATGCTCAACCAACTGAGCCACCCAGGTGCCCCTCCATGTTAGTTTATTAACATAAAAAAAAGTTCTTTCATGGAGGGAAGAAATTGGAGGGTTTTTTAAAAGTGTAATTAATATACAATGTTATATTAGTTTCAGGTGTTTCCTTTTTAAAAAAAAATTAAATGTTTATTTATTTTTGAGAGAGAGAGAGAGAGAGCACGAGCTGGGGAGGGGCAGAGAGAGAGGGAGACACAGAATCGGAAGCAGGCTCCAGGCTCTGAGCTGTCAGCACAGAGCCCGACGCGGGGCTCGAACTCATGAACTGCGAGATCATGACCTGAACCGAAGTCGCACACTCAACCGACTGAGCCACCCAGGTGCTCCAAGGAGCAGTTTTTAAATTTTCAGGAAGCTGAGAGTATAATTGAAAATTGTAGCGATTCCAGCAACTCTGCCTGATTCATCCTGCCCTGAGTACACTTGTTCACTGTAATATTAGTCCCAACTATGCTGTTGGAGCTGCGAATTGGATGATTTTATATAAAGCCTGAAAAACAAACTCCACGACTGCCAAATTCAAGTGAAAATCACAGCTGTGTCGACATGACAAGTTAGAGTTCGAAAAATATCACTTGATGCACTTTTCCAAGGCTTGTCTGTGTTAGGAGAAGCAGGAGTCTAAAAGGCTGGCCTCGCTGTTCCTAGAACTCTCCGAACAAACCATTGAACCACGCTGCACCAAATCAGTAGATGTCACCTGAAGAGAGACCAAGAAAAAGGCTGATTTGCATGGATTCAAACCGGACAAAAAAAGTCACACCCTGCAATCCAGTGCAGTTATCTGTCACAAATGTACTAATAACAATAACCATATAAATTTTCGCTATTCCAATATATACTGCTAATGATACTATGAATTCAAATTTAATTTCATTAAGAAAGTAAATCTCAGGGGCGCCTGGGCGGCTGGCTCAGTCCATTGAGTAGCTGACTCTCTGAGCTGATAACGTGGAGCCTGCTTGGGATTCTCTCTCCCTGTATCTCTGCCCCTCCGCTGCTCACTCTCTCTGTCTCTCTCAGAATAAATAAATACACTTAAAAAAAAAAAAAAGAAAAGAAATCTCAGTCATGTCAATTCTAAGATTTTTTTCTTTCTAATGACAATTATTGAAACTAATACTTTCATGTTCATCAGTGCAGTCCTGTGTTTAATATTGTGCCCCTGGTTCATTGGGCTGTGTTTTTTAAAGATTTTATTTTTAAGCAATCTTGACACCCAACGTGGGGCTCGAGCTTAAAGCCACAAGAGTCACATACTCCACTGACGAAGCCAGTCAGGTGCCCCAATTGTGCTTATCTTTTACCTTTTTTTAACGTTTATTTATTACTAAGAGACAGAGAGAGACAGAGCATGAGCATGGGAGAGACAGAGACGGGGGAGACACAGAATCTGAAGCAGGCTCGAGTCTCTGAGCTGTCAGCACAGAGCCTGATGAGGGCTCGAACCCACAAACCGCGAGATCATGACCTGAGCTGAAGTCGGACGCTTAGCCGACGGAGCCACCCAGGTGCCCCATTGTGCTTATCTTTTAATTGAAATATAATTGACATACCATGTAATGTTAGTTTCAAGTGTACAACATCTTGATTCGACAATTCTATGTGTTACTCAAGGCTCATCACAAATGTCACCGTATAACGTTATTAAAATATTATTGACTGTATTCCCTATGCTGTACTTTTCACCTCTGTGACCTATTTCTTCGATAAGTGGAAGTTTGTGCCCCTTAATCCCCCTCACCTCATTTGCCCATCACCAGTTTGTTCTCTGTAGACTCTGCGAGTCTGTTTGTTTGTGTCGTGCTTGTTTTTTATGATTACTTTTCATCTTCATAGTAGTTAGTGCTGAACAACAGCTGTGCTCATCTACACTGTAGAATGCATCAACCAACAATTCAAATTACTCCTTCAACTCTATTTGAGCTTGAGAATTACGACTTCCATACTTCAAGAAGTTCCCCTGGTAATATAGCTGCTTTATCAAGAAACACAACTGGTTAAGAGGAAAAAAACAGACAGAGAGATCCCCTTTGGAAACTACTGGAATTCAAATGGTGCCCTCCTCACCCCTGACTCACTAAATATGAGAGTAAAGAAAAGTATATATGCTTAGGGCTTTAAAAAAAAAAAAAGGTCTCATTCTCGTCTGTTTTTTCCCCTTTCTTTCATTAACACAATGTTCATTTTGCACATAAGACCTTAGATTGATTTACAAAAACACCCTGTGTAATGAATTCTCACCTACCAGGGATCTTAGATACCCATCTGGAGGAAAGAGTGCATAAGTCAGTAGGCCCCAATGGCTGGCACTCATGTGCAATCATCTGCCACTTGCCTTAAAGTGTTCACTACCAAATTCTTGTACTTTAAAATACATATTACTTCTTTTTTTTCCAATTTATGTAAACTAAAAAAGACCCCCAAACAATTCACTCATTTCTCCCACCCCAAATCTGCTTCTGGCATCCACAAATCTGTCCTCTGTATCTATGAGCTAAGTTTTTCTTTTTAAATGTTTATTTTGAGAGAGACAGCAAGTGAGCAAGGAAGGGGCAGAGAGAGAGGGAGAGAGAGAGAGAGAATCCCAAACAGGTTCCACACTGATAGCACAGAGACTGATGCAGGGCTCAAACCCACGAACAATGAGATCATGACCTGAGCCGAAACCAAGAGTCAGATGCTTAACTGACTGAGCCACACAAATATATATACATATATATATACATATATATATATATATATGTATATATATTACTAAATATATATTTTACTATATATGTATATTACTATGTGCATGTATATTTCAATTCCACATATAAGAGAAATCATGCGGTATTTGTCTTCTGCTCTTTGACTTATTTCAGTTAGCACAGTGGAGGTCTATCCATGTTGCAAATGGCAAGATTTCCTTCTTTTTCAATGGTTGAATAATATTCCATTGTGTGTATGTGTATATACACACATACATGTATATATGCATGTATGTATATACATGTGTATACATGTATGTACAAGTGTATACATATATGTACATATGTATGTATATACATGTGTATCTATTCCATTGAATATATATCACAATTTCTTCATCCATTCATCCAGCAGTGAACACTTAGGTTGTTTCCGTATCTTGTCTATTTTAAATAATGCTGCAATGAACGTGGGGCTGCATATATTTTTTCAAATTAGTGTTTTTGTTTTCCCAGAAGTGGAATTACTAGATCATATGGTCATTCTATCTTTAATTTTTTGAGGAACCTCTATACTGTTTTCCATAGTGGCTGCAATTTACATTCTTTTTTTTTTTTTTTAATGTTTACTCACCTTTGAGAGAGAGACAAAATGCGAGTGGGTCAGGGGCAGAGAGAGAGGGAGACACAGAATCTGAAGTAGGCTCCAGGCTCTGAGCTGTCAGCAAAGAGCCCAACGCGGGGCTCGAACTCACAAACCGTGAGATCATGACCTGAGCCGAAGTTGGTCGCTCAACTGACTGAGCCACCCAGGCGCCCCTGCAATTTACATTCTGACTCACAGTGCACGAAGGTGCCCTTTGCTCCACATCCTGGCCAACACTTGTTATTTCTAGGCTTTTTGATAATAGCCATTCTAACAGGTATGAAATGATATCTAATTGTGGTTTTGATTTCCATTGATGTATAGTATCTTTTCATGTACCCGTTGGCCATCTGTATGCTTTCTTTGGAAAAACATCTATTCAGATCTGCCAATTTTTAAAACAGATTATGTGCTTTTGCTGTTGAGTTGTATGAATTCTTTTTATATATTTGGATATTAATCCCTTATCAGGTACATGGTTTGCAAATATTTTCTCCCATTCAGTAGGTTGCCTTTTCATTTTGTTGATGGTTTCCTTTGCTGTGCAGAGGCTTTTGAGTTTAATGTCATCACACTTGTTTATTTTTGCTTTTGCTGCTTTTCCTTTTGGTGTCATATCCTCCTGTCTTCTTATGTGATCTTCTCTAGGACCATAGGTGACTATAGTCACCCTACCTCTGCCTTACCCTTAACAGGATCAGGAGATTTCCCTCAACACCCCTACAACCCCCAAATATGTATCTGTGGCCTTCACATAGTGGCCCAGAGGATCACTTCTCATAGAGAGGTATTAATTTACCTACCTTCTTTCTTTTCTTAATAAACTGTTATGCCTCAGGTATCACCAGTTGGGGAGGGTAGCTTAGGGCACCTGGTATCTCATGGGGGGGGGGCATTCAGTCTCCTAGTAGCAGAGTCTAGTATGGGTCCAAGGGAGGTGATGAAAAGGTGAAGAGAGCACAGGCTTCCCCTAGAAGAATGCGGCAGGAACAATCCCATCTTGTGGCTTGCCACAGGCTTCATAGAGCAACCCAATATGCACTGTATCATACCACCTGCTACACCTGCTTGCATCACAGCCAGACTCACATGTGGTGCCTTCTTCTCCTATGGGGCTGGATAGTTTTCCCATGCCTAGAAACTCAAAAAATGATCCCTGTATCAGCCACCCCACCAGCCCCATCCCGGCTTTGGGAATGTCTGAAGTATTTCGTAAGCCGATACAATCTGGATGAATACAACAGATCCAAAAATTGCATGCTTGGAGTTATTCATAAGGCTTTCTGGTCCTCTTTTTGAAAACTATTTCCTATACATACTCATCTATAATGTATGAGATTCATTTAAAAATAATCCCGTGGTAGTAGGAAAGGGGAAGGGGCAGAGATCAAGCCTGATTGACTATCAGTTGATACTTATTCTACATAGATCATGGGAACATGCAGTTTCTCTGTGTTATTTTTCAACTTCCCCATGTTTGACATTTCCATGAGGTTTGTGAAATGTGATCAGCCTTGGAGAGAAAACGCAAATCCAGGTCCTTTGAGATTTGTTGAAAGATGTTTGAGCGGAGAGGGGCATGGCCATACTTATGTTTTCCATGAATCACATTATAAGGGATGAAGATGAATTTGGCATTGGCAGGGGTGGGGCTGAAAACCTGGGAAAAGGTAGACAATGATGGGACATTTGTAGAGAATCAATGGGGAAATAATTTGTATGTAAACCAAGACAAGGCTGATGGGGATTGGAAACTGGGGGTGCATTCCTGAAGCCATAGGAAGTGGAGTCTTATTAACTGGATACATTAGGGAGAAGGATGCAGTCTACTCAGATGACTTCTGAATTCTGGGTGGGTATTTGGTGACACCACCCAATATAGGAAGCCAAGGAAGAAAAGAAGGGTATTTTTGGTTTGTAGGAAAGACGAGTTCAACTTGGAACACTTTGAGTTTGAACCTTTGAGTGTACCATAGGCAGTTAGATCTGTGATCACAACCTGCTTGGTTACCGTGTCTAAGGGCTGCTCCTCACCATCACAGGGTCATGATCTCATTTTTACAAGACTCAAGAGTTGAGGTAAACTCACCAGAGATTGATTTACAAACAAGCATGCCAATCACCTTTCATGATTGAGAACTATAAATTGTCAGGATAAACCACCAACATGAATTTAGAAAGCAGAAGGTGTTCTTATGGGATGGGGATCCCAGGACAGGTATATTTTCACTGGGTAGTGGGGACATAAAGACCTCAGGAGCCCCAGGTCAGGCATAGTAGTATAACGTTACGTGAGGGTTCCAGAGAAAGAAACGTGGCTGACTTTTCAATTTTAAGCCTTCTGTAGCCTAGAGGCTGGGGATGTCCCTATGCTCCTCGGAAGACACAGATGACAGAAAACCATACAGAAGGATGAGTTGAGGCTGAAGGCAGAACAGAGCAAAGGCAGGGATGTGGCCAGGCTCTCGCCCTTCAGTTCTCCCAGAGGCACTGGCGAGAGAGATGAGAAATGGCCCCAAGAGTCTTGCTGCTGTGGCTGCTAGGACTCAGGACGTTTCCAGCAAAGCTGGGAGCCAGCAGAGGAAAGCTGGGAGCTTCGGGGATCTCACTGCGGACTGAAGCTGCAATGCAGCCATCAAAGGCACGGATGGCTGTCTTTTCCAAAGCTGGAAACATGTGGATGGATGGAATCCCCTCTGTTTTATGTTTTCCTGTCTCTCCTTGTCCACGTCTGCTCCCCGCCCCCACGCGTCTGAGTGCTGGCGGAGGAGACGTAATGGACAAGGTGTAGACAAGGCAGAAGGAAGGAGTTGTTTCCGTGGGCCGGTGCGCTGTGGGTGGTGCTCCTGGCGTGCAGGATGCCACAACAGCAGCCGTGACCCGTGGGGCCCTCTCTATGTGCCAGGCACCTGCCAGCGCCGCGGCATCTGGTCCCCATGACAACCTGTGAGGAGGATGTTGCACATGCGAATTTTATCAGTCAGGATGCCAGGGCTGGGGGGGGGGGGGCGGGTAGCGAGTGCTGTTCCCACGGCCCCTGCGAAGGGGCACGGCAGCTTTATCTAACGAAGAAGTTTGTGGCCTTGACACAATGCTGCCTTTTGGGGTCCCCGAGACTGAACAGCTTGGATGACTAGCTACGGAATAAGGCTAATAGCTGATAAAGACTAGTCCTCATTCACTGACCCCTTCCACGAGGCAGGCACCGGGGCTCAGTGTTTAGTCGTTGATGCGTATTATTTCACGGATTCTGCACTGAACCTCTGAATTACGAATCCTTGTGTAGATGAAGGAAGTGAAGGTCAGAGAGTGAGGGGCCGGGCCATACTCATACCCAGAAGACGTTACCTCTTCCAAACCTGCTCACAACCTGAAGAGCCAGGGTTCAGGGTTCAGACCTGGCTGCCCCCTCCCAACCCTGCTGGAGCCGCACTGCGCCTGGTGTCCACATGGGACTGACCATCTCCCAATGTCAATGACGTTCTGAAAAGACCCTGAAGACGTGGGGGTGCCCTGCTCCCCACACCGTGTTTGAGAATCACGGTTGTAGCGTGCATGCAGTCGGAAGCACATAATCCGTTCGTGGATTCTTATTTGCTCAAGATCATGCACCTCGTGTAACTCGAATACCTATGTATCTCGTCCATATGGTGTATTCATTTACAGGAAGCTAATTCTGTCAAGGCTGGACGAAACGCTCTTGGCCGCAGCCCTATTCTGGCTTGTGCTAACAGAGCAGCGCCATCTACTGGTGACTGCCTTGAACTACATCAGAAAGCCCTCGGGGTGTTGCTATGGCCTTCCGCCAGAGGGACAGTCAGGGTGCATGGCAGATTTTGGTCAGGGGAAGGGAAGAGAGGTCTCGGGACACAGGAAGGGCGTGGGGTACGTGGGTGTCAGTGTGAGGCTGCAGAGCGTCTGCCTTAGCCATTGCACTGGGATTCCCAGGGTGATGTGGTCTGACTTTTCATTGAATTTGACATGGGGGAAAGCACCCCCAGCAGTGTAGCTAAGAACGGAAGTACCCCGCAGGTGGCATTTATTACGGTTTGGTCTCTTATATGTATGTCCTGACTTTGGGCTAATTTTTGTATATGATGTGAGGTAAGGGTCAAGTTTCGTTTTTACAGATGAGCTCTTCCAGTACTATTTGTGAAAAATATCTTTTCTCTATAGGATTGCCTTGACACCCCTGTCAAAACTCACTTGTCCATAGAGTTATGAGTATATTGTGAACTCGGTGTTCTGTTCATTGAGCTCTATCTTTCTGGACGATTGCTGTTCTACACTGAGCCTTGAAACTAGGTAGTGAGGGGGTGCCTGGGTGGCTCAGTCAGTTAAGCGACTGACTCTTGATTTCGGCTCAGGTCATGATCTCATGGCTCATGAATTCAAGCCCCCGCATCGGGCTCTACTGTGACAGTGCAAAGCCTGCTTGGGATTCTCTCTCTCCCTCTCTTTCTGTTCCTCCCTGCTTGTGCTCTCTCTCTCTCTCAAGAGAAATGAACTTAAAAAGAAATTTTTTTAAAGAAACTAGGCGGTGAAAGTCCTGCAATTCTGTTCTTTTTCAAGATCATTTGGCTGTCCTAAGTCTTCTGCATTTCTGTATAAGTGTTGGAATCACCTTAGTAATTTCTTTAAAAAGTCCTGCTATGCCAGGTCGTCTGGGCGGCTCAGTCGGTTGGGCATCTGGCTCTAGGTTTCAGCTCAGGTCATGATCTAACGGTTTGTGAGTTTGAGTCCTGAGTGGGGCTGTGTGCTGACAGTGCTCGGAATTCTCTCTCTCTCCCCCTCTCTCTCTGCCCCTCCCCTGATCTCTCTCAAAATAAATACACTTTAAAAAAAGTTCTGCTATGACTTTAGTGGAAATTCGCAAATCTATACATCACTTACATTGTGTGGACAGCAATACGGAGTCCTCAAATCTGTGAGCATGGTGTAGTTCTGCATTTATGTGTATTCTTTAATTTCTTCTGCAGTTTTCAGGGTACAGGCCTCGCATAGCTTTTGTCAAATTCATCCCTAAGTACTAATCTTTCTACAAAGATACACAAATGGCCAAAAGCACATGAAAAGATGCTCAACAGCCTTAGTCATTAGGGAATTGCAACTTAAAATGACTACTTCACACCCACTAGGAGGACCATAGTTTAAAAAAAGAAAATAAGTATTGGAGAGGATGCGGAAAAATTAGAACCATCCTATGTTACTAGCGAGAATATACAACGGTGCAGCCTCCATGTGAACCCGTCTGAGGGCTCCTCAATAAGTCAAATGTAGAGTGACCATGTGATCCAGGAATTTCACTCCTAGATATGCACCCCCCAATTTGGAATCAGGTGTTCAAACAGAACTGGTACATGAACGTTCATAACAGCCCTTTTCATAAGAGCCAAAAGGTAGAAACAACACAAATGTCCATCAACACATGAATGGATAAACAAAGTGGTGTAGACACACGATGGAATATTATTCACCCCTGAAAAGGAACAGAGGACTGACATATGTAACAATGTGGAGGAACCTCCAGAACATGATGCTACGTTAAGAAACCAGACATAAAAGGTCACCACTTGTATGATTCCATTTTTATAAAATATCCAGAAGAGGCATATACACAGACACATACAGCATATTTTTGGTTGTCAAGGGCTGGGGTAGGGAGGGAACGGGGACTGATAGCTTAACGGGTATGGTGTTTCCATTTTGGGGTGACGAAAATGTTCTGGAACTTGATACTGGTGACAGTTGTACAACATTGTGAATGTACTTCATGCCACTGAATTGTATATTTTAAAATGGTTACAATGGTAAATGTGACATGCGCTGTTGATATTATATGTATTTTGTCCACATGTGTTTGTAATTTTTTACATATTATTTGTATTTTGCCAGAATTAACTAATCAATGGATCATAAATGTAGGGATTTGTTTACAGTCTCTCAATCTGTTCTGCTTATTTATGCACTTATCGTTTCATCAATACCACACTGTCTTTATTACTGTGGTTTAAAATAAGTTTTGAGGGGGGCGCCTGGATGGCTCGGTCAGTTAAGCGTCCGACTTCAGCTCAGGTCATGATCTCACAGTTCCTGGGTTCGAGCCCCATGCTGGGTTCTGTGCTGACTAGTCAGAGCCTGGAGCCTGCTTGGAATTCTGTGTCTGCCTCGCTCCCTGCATGCTCACGCTCTGTCGCTCTCTCTCTCCCTCAAAAATGAATTAACATTAAAAAATAAAATAAAATCAGTTCTGAGGAGTGATCATGATCAGAGCCAAAATCAAGAGTTGGCCACTTAACCGACCGAGTCACCCAGGAGCCCCAGGTTCTTTTCTCAATTTCATGTTTTGAGTTTTTGTTGCTAGTATATAGAAATACAATTGCTCTCTTAATATTGATCTTGTGTCCTGTGGCCTTGCCAAATGTTTATGGATCTGGTAGCTTTTTTCTCTGCATGCATTTCTTGGGATTTTCTCCATATAGGATCATCCGTGAATAAAGATAGCTTTATTTTGTCCTTTCCAATCAGAATGGTTTTATTCTGGTGGGACGGGGAGATTATTCCACTGGCCAGAACCTCCAGTTTATGTGGAGTTGAGATGGCAAAAGTGGACATCCTGCACTTTCCCATATGAGGGAAAACCTTCATTGTTTTTTAAGTTTATTTATTTATTTTGAGAGAGAGAGAGAGAGAGAGAGACCAGGGGAGGGGCACAGAGAGAGATTGGGAGAGAGAATCCCATGCAGTCTCCAAGCTGTCAGCGCGGAGCCTGACTTGGGGCTTGATCTCACCGACCTGGAGTGAGACCTGATTCTAAACCAAGAGTTGGATGCTTAACTGACCGAGCCACGCAGGCACCCCAAAACCTTCATTCACAGATACCGTCCAGAGAGGCCCGGCAACACCTCAGTCTCGGAAGGCTGCGAGCCGGGAACAGCTCCCAGGAGGGGACGGTGGGTACAACATGCACTCCAAGGACAGGGAAGGAGGTGAGGAGCTTCTGATTGCCCGGCTCAAGCTCGCGGGTCAACCAGGGACCACATCCTCACCATGACCTCCTCCAAAGACGGCCACGGGGATGATGGGGAGCTTAGGGGGACAAAGCACCCAGCATGGCACCTGTTGCCGGGCAGGCTCTCGCCACCTGTCACCGGCCAGTTGCCTTCACTTGGTTTCCTCTCCTCATAGTGACAAGGCTGCTACAGTTGAGACCTGAGGACAAATGTTGAATAGCCAAGAACCCACTGAATGCTCAGTGGCTCCCACTCAAGCTCAGGGAGCTTGAAGGCTCCCTACTGATGACCCATGAATACATGTGGCCAGACTGGGGCCAGGCAGTGGTCGTCAGAAGAGCTGGACTCAGGGCGCCACCCTTAACCAGAGAGGAAGCTGCCTGCCTTGCTAGGTGGCAGGGAAGGGTGGTCCTCCCTCACCAGTGTGCCTGGGCCCCTGAGCCCCGGTCTGACCCTCCCATCTTGGTTGTGACAGGCTACCTGATCCCTCGTCTGAGTTCAGGACCATCAGGCACTGAACAGGACCATCCGGACAAAGCAGGGGGAAGCTCAGGGTGCTGGCAGGGACTGGGGTCCATCCCTCTTGTGGTGGCAGGTGTTGGAAGGGTCGCTCTTGTCACAGTGCTCCGGCGGGTGGAGCACACCCAGGCTGTGCTCCTCAGCGTGACCGTGACTTTGCATCCTCAGGACACCTCCGCCCTGGGGACGGTGGGCCTCCCTTCTTCACCTCGGCCACTGCGGTCCTCCCCGGGCCCCCTTCACCAGCCCTCTCTCTGCCTGACTGCCCATCCTTAGCCCTGCAGCCTCGGACCCCGTGACAGGCTTCCCTGGGGAAGCACTGAAGGGACAGCTCGGGTCTAAGATGGGGAGAAGGGGTGCTGGCTTTCAGTCCCCGTGATTCATCGTTTCCAAAGCTGGGAGGCCACCTGGACGGCAGGGAGCCAAGGGGGACTTCGCTCTGCTGTTGTAGAGGGGCCTCCAGGTGACCCAAATTCGGTGCAGAGAACCCATTTCCCCCCACCTCCCCCATCTCCCCATCAAGACTGACCGCAGGAAGTGCTTTCTGACACCAGGCTGTAAAATGAAGAAAAGACTCGGGTACTGGGTACTCGGTTATGCAAACAAAGGCTGTGAATAGGACAAACTGCCCCCAGTCAGGCCTGCGCTCCTGCCTTCTCCTCCAGGGGCACTGGCCCAGGCAAGTCGGGCCTCTGAGCATCTTCTGAGCAGGCCTGCATCCCTGCCACAGCCCCACCCCCCTTGCAGCCCTCCCAAGTGGGTCCCCCTCCCCCCGCTCCGGGCCCTCCAAGGGGGGCTTCCGGGCTATTGCCCCACACCACGAGAGGAGGCCTCTGGTCTTATTTTATTTTATTGAACTCAAGGAGTCTTGTTTGGTTTTGTTTTGAACTTAGAGTGACAAGATTTGACAATACCAGAAGCAAGAAGATTTCTCAGCAGACAATGCTGACCAGTACAATCACACGCAGGAAAGTGACGCTCATCTTACTCAGCCCGTGTCTCTGATTTTGTAGAAGCTTCGCTGCCTGGAAAACAGACTGCAAATAAATAAAGTGCACTGAGAGCCCATCAGGCAGCCAGGGCCCACGGGGGGACAGGGGAGAGGTGGGGGAGGAAGCACGCTAACTACTCAAGGCCAAAATGGTCAGAAAAGCAGAGGCAGGAACACATGCTGAAGATGTGCGGACCCTCCCCAGTCCCCGGGCCTCGCGCTGAGACTTCCTGCGCCCTCGGGACCGGGGACCCACGGGGGCGGGGCGTCCCTGCAGAGGAGGGGTCTCGGGCCAGGGGCCCTGAGGCTCCCCCCACACTTCTCCCTGTTGGGAAGAGGTGTCATAGGCCCCGGGCAGCTCCAGCTGAGCCACAAGGCTGGAGCCGGGGAGAAGGTCACCCCAAGGGTGAGACCTGGGCTTGAATGGGGCACATCTGTGGATCAGCCCCGAGGAGGCCCCTCGTCCTCTCCTCTCAGGCAGCCCGTGTGGCTCTCGCAGGCTGTCCCCACAGATCTGTGGATGGAGTCAGCAGGCTGGCAGGCTCCCACAAGTGGTTCCGGGTGGAAGGGGATTGGGTGCAGGAGGGGCCACAGGACCGGGACTCCCAGGACGCTCGGTACAAGGAAGGAAGCCAGTACACCCTGTCTGCGGGGAAACTGCAGGGGATACATGGTGGCCTCGTCTGGCCTCAGTCCCCAGGGCCAGGCAGGCAGAGCCCTTCACCCAGGACCGGGCTTCCAGCTGGACGGCAGAGGAGGGCAGGTGGTGTGACCCTGGGCCACTCTGTCCCTGGGGCTGACCAGACCACTTCGGTTTTCAGTCCCAGGAACTCGGAGCACTGGGGGCCGAGAGCAGCCAGCGGCAGAGCGGCTGTGGGACCGGGGTCTTTCCTGGCTCCCCCGGGGCCGAGCCTGGCCATCCTGGTACAGGGGGAGCAGCACACCCGGGGCCTCCAGGACCATCCAAGCCCATCTAGAGGAGGTTCTCTCACGTGATCCTGGGCTCGGGGGGCCAAGCCTGGGGACAGAGAGATGGGGTTATGCGTGGGTCCCGGCCCCGTCCCCCACACCAGCTTTATCCCTTCACCCTCCTGGTTCCATCACGTTCCCAGGAGCCACGCTACCCCCCACCCCCACTCTGCCACCCAGACTGAGAGGCTTCTGCCGCTCGACTGCTGAGGAGTCCTTGGTCACGCCTGGGGTGGGGTGGCAGGGGAGGCCAGGCTGTGTAGATGAAGGCCTCGGCTCCACAAGGGGTTCTGGGACTGTCTCCCGTGTCCATCTCAGCCCTGACTGTCTTCCCTGTGACCTGCCACCCCCCCATCCAAGGAAAGCCAGTTCCCCACACTCCCTACCCTGGGCCTCTCTCTCCCCCTAGGTGCCCCGAGGGCCTTGAGGTCCCCTCCCCCACCCCAATCTGTCCTGCCAGGTTTTCTGGAAGACAGGGGACAGATTCAGCCCCACCACTTCTTATGTGTGTGACAAGGGCAAATCTCTTCCTGTCTCAGAGCCCACTTTTCCAATCATGGGGTGGGGAGAACAGAACGCCCTCAAAGTGTTGCTAGGAGGTCTAGTGTGGAGGTGACAGGGTCTCGTCCTTCCCCACGCCAGAACTGGACCGCTGGGTACCCCACCCCTCCGTGCCTCTGCCTGGAAGGCCCTTCCTGTCCTCCTGGGCCAGGCCCTTTGCCCAGCAGCTCCCGGGGGCAGCTCTAGGGCCAGGGGCGCCCCTGGGCAGGGATTTGAGTCTCTTGACAAGGCCAGAGAAGGGGCGGGTCACCACCTACAAACACTGGTTCCTGAAAGACAGAAAGAGACGGAGACTTGACAGTGCCTCCTCACCCAGAACACCCCCTCCCCTTTCCCCAAGTGCTGCCTCCTCTACAAGCCCCTCTTCCACCTGCTCTCCCCACCCCAGCCTGAGAGCTGCCCTCTGCTCAAGGAGATCCCCATTGCCCTAGCTCCTCTGGGTGCACAGGGGCTGCTGGAGGCGGCATTCCGTGCCACCTGGCCGGCAGAGGTAGGGGCCGGAGGGAGCGTGGAGCGTGGCTGCGATGGCGGAAGAGCAAGGCTGTGGGGGCAGGGATAGGGCGGAGCAGCCTTCCCACTCGTCCAGGTCTCCAAACGTCCAAACGTCCGGCCCCAGGATGCCCTCAGAGGGGGAGGGGAGCGGGAACAGGCCGAGAGCGGCCCCCCAGCCCCCAACACAGGACAGGAGGCAGTTCTGCCAAGGGCTGGGCGGGAGCTGTGGAGACCCCAGGGGCCTGAGAAGGGGACCGACCAGGGGTTTGGCCAAGAACACAACCACCCTTCCTGTCTGGCCCCACAAGGGGGTGAAAGATGGCAGCATCTTTTCCTTCTAGAGCCTTCCCCGGCGCCTCTCCCAGCTCACTCCCTGGGGTTCCTGTGGCAGCATAGGGGCCTCAGGGGACAGCGGGGCGGGGATGGGCCGACCCTCCGAGATGCCCAGGCCGCCGCCGCCCCTCACCCGTCTGGGAATGAGACCCAGGGAGTCCTGGGCACCTGCGGCCCCCTCTCCCCGCCCCGCCCCGCCCCGCCCCTCCCTGGGCAGCTCAGGGGCTGGCTCCCTCGGGTCCAGGGCACAGTTCCTGCCGGCCACCACGATGTCATGGCAAGCGCTCCCGCCGGCCCGAAGCCCCAGCCTCTGGCCTCCTACCTTGTTGGTCAGGGCCAGTCAAGTCCCTGCTGCAGAATTTGTCCTTTCTGCTTCCCCCACCCCGGCCAACGTGAGGCGACAGGTCGGCCGCAGTCAAATGGTGTTTTCTTTCTCGAGCCCGACGGAAAGGACCCGTCTGGTGAGTTTCTGTGCAATGGGTCACCGGTCGCGACGCGTGTGGGCGGGTCGCGGCCGGGGCCCGGCTGGGTGGCTCGGTGGCCCGCGTCCTCCCGCGGAGGTCTAGGGTTCGGGGGCCCCGGCCGCCCCGCCTCCTGCCCCCGCCGCGTGCCGGCGGCCGTCCTCCATGCCGGCGCCCCTGTCCGTCTGGGCCGCGCGCGCCGGTCCCTCTGGCCGGGGCTGCGGCGGCGTGCGCTCACTCGATCCGCACCTGCAGGCGGACGTTGAGCATCACCGAGGCCACCACGTAGAAGTAGGGGAAGTTCATGCGCAGCCGCCAGGCCAGGTCGAAGAAGGTGATCAGGGTGCGCGTGAGCCCCTTGCAGAAGGCGCCGTACGAGCCGCGGGCCGCTGCCGAGCGCGACAGCCGCAGCGCCAGGCCTGACAGGGCCGCCGCCGCCGCCGCCGCCGACAGAGCCGCGGACGCCGCCATGGGCCTGGGCCCGCGCGGGCCCCGCCGACCGACACGAGTGCGAGCGGCCGGGCAGGTGGACGCGAGGCCTGCAGCGCCCCGCCCCGCGCCGCCCTCTGTCACCTCTTCCCTTGCTGGCCCCGGGATGCCCCACCGCCGCCACCTCCGCCACCGCCCCTTCTGAGCAGCTCGCAGAGAGCTCCGCCCACAGAAAGCTCCGCCCCTCGCCGGCTGCCGCAGAGGCCGCCGCCAGTATAACCCCGCCCCCCTCTTGGCCACACCCCTCCCGGGCGCTACAGAGCTGCCGCCGCTGTCATAGACCCGCCTACGGGACCGCCCCGCCTGCAAGCCCCTCCTCCTCCTGGGCTCCCAAGGGCAGAGCCCGAGGGCGTGAGTGGTTTGGAAGGTGGTGCTGCCCAGGGATTGCTTTTGCCGAGTATCCTTGAGTGGAGGGGAGGGCCGGAAGGTCTGGATCGCTATACCGATTCTGTATTGAAGGCCCACTGGGAAGGCTCCCCCGGTTTACCTTATCCCCTGCCCCGCCATCTCCTCCGAAAACCCCGCAGGGCGACCTGTTGGATCTTTCTTTAATTCACATTTCTCTGCTAACTCAGCAGAGTTTCCCCAAGCCACAGGCGCATTTTTCCTCTCTGGTATATTTGCTGCTCATGTGTATTTCTTTATTGAATTGCCCTGTTGTCCTTGTTTTTAAATTTTTTTTAAAAATTATTTATTTTGAGATAGAGAGAGAGAGAGCATGAGTGGGGTAGGGGCAGAGAGAGAGAGAGGGAGAGAGAATTCCAAGCAGACTCTGCACTGACACAGCACAGAGCTGGAAGTGGGGCTAGAACTCTTGAGCTGTGAGATCATGGCTTGAGCCTAAATCAATCAGATGCTTAGCTGACTGAACCACTCAGGCACCCCCCTCCCCCCACATTCTCATTCTTATACCTGTAGGGAAAGAAAACTTTCCCTCTACACTCTTAGTTTCTATATGTATACACCTCCTAGGTATATGAAATAAATCGACAATAGGCAGATTAACAGCAGAAAAGGTATACACCTTTATTAATTTTTAATATTACCTGTCCAGGGACATCACAGGTAAAAAAAAATGTGAACACCCAGAAAGGCAGTGTGATTTGAGAGGTTATATACCATCTTAATCGGGGAAGGGGATTGGAGATGTAGGCAATTTAGGGGAGACTAAGTGATTTTTTTAGGAAACATGAGTGAGTTCTTAGTAGAACGGACTGGAGATTGGATAGTTTGTGAAAGATTTTGGATGTGGTGTGGATTTCTAGGTTTCCCCCTTGTGGTAAGAATCAGTTTCCCTGGTTGATGAAATTTCTTAGGAGGGGTTTTATGAGAATTGAGTTCCTTTTGGAGGATTTGTCTTTAGGCCCATAAGGGGATGTTAACCTAAAAAATAAAATCGTCAGGGGCACCTGGTGGCTTAGTTGGTTAAGTGTCCAACTTCAGCTCAGTTCATGATCTCGTGGTTTGTGAGTTCAAACCCAATGACAGGCTCTGTGCTAATAGCTCAGAGCCTGGAGCCTGCTTCAGATTCTGTGTCTCCGTCTCTGTCTCTGCCCCTCCCCTGCTCGCGCACTCTCTCTCTGCCTCTTTCTCAAAAATAAATAAACGTTTAAAAAAATTTTAATAAAAAATAAAATTATCAGTAACTCACCAGCAAAAACATGTTTATTTGGGAATAGGAGAGAATTACAACCCAGGACAATCAAGCAATGGCTTAATGGTAGGCAAGTCGAGAGAACAAGAGAGGAAGTTTCTTTTATAGAGTAAAGGGGGAGGCTGGGATGGCTGTTATAAACAAAAAGTACGTTAGAGTACATTGGGAGTTTCCAGTATAGTAGATTTTCATTGGCTTGGTTGTGACTGTCTTTCATTGGCTGGGCTTTTGTTGGGGAGGGAGGGAAGGAGAAACATCTTTCTTTTTCCTGCTGGGGTAGTAATAGCTAATGTAGTATCTATTTGAAAGATATGTCTCTTCCTCTCAGTGTCTGCAATATACAAGGAATGGTAGGTAGGACATAAGGGGTCCCCTTCTGGTCTCCCATGAGGTTTCCTTTTATGAATTTTCACAGAGATTTCAGAGAAAGCCTCTCCCTGCATTTGCTATGTTTCAAGTGCTTTTAGCTCAAAATAATATGCCTAAGTGGCATATTTTGGCATGGTGTGCCCCGAAGTCCTTCAAATCACATGGTGATTTCTAACCACTCCTCTTAATCTATTGTTTGCCCTGGATACTGTACAGGATCGTCTCAGGTTTTCAGTTGCCCTTGTTCATGGCATTTTTTAATGGTGTGCTTAGAAGCACTTCTGTGGTTTCACCCTAATCTTTATTCCAAGGCAAATCCAACTCAAACTTGATCAGTTATTAAAGGCGATTTAATAAATTGTGGAAATAGTCATGCTTGCTTATACACATAACTTTTATTTTTATTTTCTAATTTTTAAGTTTATTTATGTAATTTGAGAGAGAGAGAAAGAGGGTGGGAGAGGGGCAGAGAGAGAGAGAGAGAGAGAGAGAGAATCCCAAATTCGGGACTGAACCTATGAACTGTGAGGTCATGACCTGAAACCAAGAGTCAGATGCTTAACCTACTGAGTCATGCAGGTGCCCCTATACACATAACTTTTCAAAAAAGCTGTCTGGGGGCGCCTAGGTGACTCACTCTGTTGATTGTTCACTCTTGATTTTGGCTCAGGTCATGATCCCACAACTGGTAAGATTGAACCCCAAGTCGGGCTCTGCACTGAGAGTGCAGAGCCTGCTTTGGATTCTCTCTCTCCCTCTCTCTCTGTCTGCTCCTCCCCCACTCATGAGTGCACATGCTCTTTCTCTCTCTCTCTCTCTCTCTTTCAAAATAAATAAATAAACATTAAAAAAAAAAGCTGTCTGCAAGAAGTAGATTCACAATGACCCCATCCCAGTTTCACAAGGAGAGCTGGCTTGAGTATTTAGGCTCTCTCAAAATGCCTGTTCACCACCACACTTGAACATCTCTGTGGCATCTCTATAATGGCGTAAGGAACTCAGCAAATCCATATATACTGATCTGGCAATTCCTACCTACATAGTAAAGGGAAACAAGGCAAGCCTGAAGCATCAAAGAAACTGAAGGAGGTGGTAGGGAATAGGACTAATGGGTGGTTCACTTTACCACCCAAACACAAATTTTATCTCTGTTAATACATCCTTCATAATAGGAAAGAAAGACATTCTCAGATGGAAAAAAATTAAGAGAAATTTTGATCAGCAGATATATCCTTAAAGAATGGCTCAGGGAAGTTTCCTAAATGGAAAGGAAAAGATCACCTGAGGAAGATGGCACTTTAGGAAGGAAAAAGAGTCATTGGAATGGGTAAAAAGAAGAGAAAATATAATAGACTATCTTCTTCTTGAGATTTCAAAATTATTTTGATGGTTGAAGCAAAAATTAGAATTTCATCTCATATGGAGGAAATACTTGACATTTATATTTAAAAGTGAAAAGGTTAGGGGTGCCGGGGTTGCCCAGTTGGTTAAGTGTCTGACTCTTGATTTTGGTTCAGGTCGTGATCTCACGGTTTGTGACTTTGAGCCCCGCATTGGGCTCCACGTTGACACTGTGGACCTGCTTGGGATTTTCTCTCTCCTTTCTCTGCCCCCCCCCCACTCTCTCAAAATAAACAAATATACTTTTAAAAAATTATAAAAGTGAAAAGGTTAAATAGACCTAAATGGAAGTACGATTTCTATACCTCCCTGGAAGTGCTTTAAATTGTCAATGTCAGTACGCTATGATTAGTTATCATGTATACAGCATACCATTTTCTCACTGTTGCTTCTTACCTTATTTTCTCCCTCTCATTCCTGGAAAAATAATGCTCTTATCCACATTTCCAAATCCATTGCAAAAGGAGGAAACCTTTCTGCCTTCTGGATCTGTTCATGGTGTCAGAGACCCCTTGGTCTTACCTGTAACCAATTTGTTCTTAGTCCCAAATGCCACTTCCAATTATACCTACAAGTTTATGGGTGTTACTTATCAAGTTATGCTATTATGGCCCAGTGTCCCCATACCTTGTCTCCATCTTTCTTCAGTCATAACTATATTAGCTCAGTTAAATCCCTCCATCTTTGCAAATTGTGTAATCTTCACCACCTTCCATGTTCTTTTCCTTATCTAAGTGTGTCCTGTCTCCCTGAGCCCAAGGGAAATACAAATCAGCTAATTTTTCTTTGCAAGATTTGTAGAAAGGACTGTTTTAGGATGGGATGGCTTCTTAGAGGATGTTATCCCAACTCTTCTGATTCCTGGCTTGAAAGTGTCAATCAGAAAATTCTGGCTAATGGATCTGTCAATAACCAGACCCCAGCCAGAGTAGTCTGAGTTCCACCTGGTTTCATTTTTGTCTGCAGTGGATGGCATTTCCCATGGACCTAACTGTTCAGGTAACTGGTGAATTGGAGGTCAGTGTTTATTGGGATGTTTGGCTGTCCCTGTCAACATCCATAACAAATCAGAAGCTTTCATTGGTCCATCCCATTAAACCTCTACAGTTGCCTTACATGGGAACTTCCAGGAGATGTATGTGACTCTGGGTTTGCCTCCATAAGGAGAGCCTTTCTTCCTTGGGTCAGAGTAAGTGCCAATGAACACATGATCAGAAATCTCTCCATTACATTAGGAGAGGTAGCTGACTCCACAGCCAATGCAGTGGCAGCTCAGAAACAATCATTTGACTCCCTGGCTAAAATAGTTTGGTGTAATCACGCAGCCCTTGATCATCTACTTGCTGAACAAGAAAGTGCTTGCGTGATAGTCAAAACCACGTACTACACTCTGGGGAAGTAGAAACGCAATTGCACAAAATGAGAGAACAAGCACATTGGCTACAATGAATTTAACCTAACGATCCATGGTCCTTTGATCTCTTTAGCTGATTACCTTCAGGTTGCGGTTCCGAGTTTAGAACCATTGCTCAAATGGGATTTGTCATATTACTTTCAACTCTGCTTTGTATAATTATTTTTAAGCTTTCTATATGAACCTGATAAACCTTTGTAGAAACAACATGTGGAACAGGGTGATACTAGCCCAATGCTTTGAGATGATCTCCAATGCTTACAACCCTGATAAGATATACACTCTAGATGTGAATGCTGAGAGTTCTCCTTCCTACCCTTCCTTGTTACTAAATGTGATCTTAACGGTTTCCAACCTGTGTACTTTTCCTCCAATGTGAGATATGGCAACCATGAAGGGTCCTTCCTGGCACTGAGGGACAAAAGCAGTAAATGTGGAAAACCTGACTCTTGATCAGTGATGTTTTAGAGGAAAATGATCAAAAGGGGGAAAATGTGAAAATTAATAAAGGAAACCTCATTTAAAATGGAGTGGGAAAGCCCTAAAGGGAGAGCTCTCACACACTACCACTTGTCAACAACATCTGCAGACCCCAACGGGAAGAAACTTACTTTCCTACCCCAGCAGGAGGAAGGAAGATTTCCTCCTCGCTCAGCAACAACTCAGCCAGTGAGAAACTGCCCCAACTCAGCCAATGAGAGGCTATCACAACCTTGGACTCTCACTCTCCTCCAATGACTTTCCTTCGAAACCACACATCCCAAATTCCTCTCCCCTGTAACTCTTGGTTGATAGCACAGAGCTGGTAGCACGGAGCCTGCTTGGGATTCTCTCTCTCCCTCTCTCTCTGCTTCTCTGTCTCTCTCTCAAAATAAAGTTAAAAAAAGATTTAAAAAAAAGTGGCTCCTGGGACCATAGTGCATAGTGAGTGCCTTGGCACAGTTGGCTCCCTTCCAAGAAGAGCAAGACACAGCCTGTTTTGATACAAATATAGACGTGCAAGTTCAGCTTTCCCACAGTATCTGTGGTATCGTTTAACATTGAACAGAAAGCCGTTGCTTAGAGCTGAACACTCACTGATCTCTCTGTGGAGTGAGTATAGGGGTGAGGTGGTGGTGTTGGTAGGGTGGCGGTGGGGGTGGTGGTGTGTGGAGGGCGCCTAGCGACAAAGGAAGAGAAAAGAAGGCCGTGAGGAGTGGGGATTACACATCTGGGAGCAAGGTCCTCGGGGCAAGTTGCTGTGCCACCTTCCAAGACAGGCATCAGGCCCTCCCTACAGAAGCCCACAGAGACCCTCTACTCTCGGAGAGGCGCAAAAAGGGATCACACTGGAAGTGATTTCCGGCTGGCCACCACATTTCCGCTCTCACCTCTGATAGGAGGAGCCATGAAGTCCCGCCCATCAGCTCACGGCTTCTCAGTGGCTTCCACTGAGCCCGCTGTGTTCCCATTGGCTGGATGGTGAGCCCGCTAAAGCCCCTCGTGTGGCAGGCTGAACGAAGGCTCTCATAGGCATTTGTCTGGACGTCGGGTGGTGCTGAGGGGTGGCCGTGGCGTCTGAGCGGCTCTGTGGGAGGCAGAGAAGCAAGCTTGGTGTTGTGTCTGAGGGGCACAGGCTGCCCTAACAACGGGACCATGCTTCGCTTCATTTCCAAGGCTCTTGCCTTCTTCCGTCGGAGGGTGGACTCCTCGGAGGCCGAGAAGGAGCAGCATGTGAAGCTCTTGGAAGGTACTCGATTCGTCTCCTCCCTCCCAGGGGCCTGCACCTAAGGGTGCTCCCCTTTCCTGGCTCAGAAGGGCGCCGCATGCCCCTGGCAATGCCTCCCTGTGAGGACAGGCATCCTAGAGTCCCTGCATGCCCAGAACTCTCCTGTCCTAGGGGATAGTGGTGTAGACAGAGAAGGCCCCTGGGGAGCTGTGCCCGGCCCTTGCATTTCCCCAAGTGCTGTTGGAATTTACATGGTGTAAATGTGGAAATGTGCACCAGATTCCTTTTCATCTTTTCAGTAGTAGTGGATCTCCCTGACTTGAGATTGCATTTCATCTTGTTTCCCAAACACGCGTGTATCTGAAGCCAGGTGGTCAAGTCCTATGTCTGTCGCTGGTCCGCGGCCAGGGGCCACATGTAACTCGCTCCCCTCTGTGTCCTGAACTCCCGCCCCAGGGTCGGGCCCTGAGTGGATGACTCAGGGGACCCCGGTGCAGACGTCCCTTGTGTCGCTGGGCACCCGTGAAGCCCGAGAGGGCGTGCCGGGGTGGCCGGCGTCCCTGCGCCGCAGGGCCGAGTTCATCCGCCGCAGTTCATCCGCCGAGCTGAGCGCTTGTGTGTGCCAAGCGCTGGGCTCGGGGCCTTAAGGGGCATTCGTGCCATTCGATCCTCGGAAAGCCCTCACGGGGGAAGTCAGAGTATTGTCCCGTCCGCTTTACAGCCGGGTCAGGGAGACGCGAGCAGGCGAGAGAGGGGGCCCCGGCTGGTCTCCCCCAGGCCCGGAGGCCCAGCAGCCACCCCCTGACGTGTGTGCCCGGGCTCGGAGGCACTTCCTTCCACGGGGTGAGTGTGTGTTTGGTCAGCGTCATCCTCCCAGCTGGGACCCGGCCTTCCTGGTGCCCGGAGGAGTCTCAGCTGAGTCGGCCACAGAAGCCTGCGGCTTAGCTTTAGCGGGAAGCTCTCACTGCCACGTGCGTTAACTGTGTTTTTGCCGAAGGGACAATGCAGAACTTCTGACATATTCTCATGAGCCTAAGTGGCAGTTGCCCTCTTGTCCCGTCCCCTTCTTGTGTTTTATCTTATATATATATTTTTTATTTTTAACTAATCTCCAACCCAGGGCTCAAACTCACAACCCAGAGATCGAGATTCTTATGCTCTACCGACTGAGCCAGGCAGGTGCCCCTTCTTTGTGTTTTATGATTTCACTTGATAAATTTGACCCATTTAAAAAAAAAAAAAAAAAAAGGTTTCCAGGATTTTCTTGGCTTCTGAAACCATCATCTATTTTTTCAAGTTTATTTATTTTGAGAGAGAAGAGAGAGCACAAGCAGGGGAGGGGCAGAGAGAACGAGAGAGAGAGAGATCCCAGGCAGGCTCCTCGCTGCCAGCACAGAGCCCAACTGGAAGGCACAAACCGTGAGATTATGATGTGAGCTGAAACCAAGAGTGGGGTGCTTAAAAAACTGAGCCACCCATGTGCCCCCCTGAAACCATAATCTATTATAATCAATATTTCTCCCAGCCTCACTTTAGAGGGCACCTAATGTGTTGTGGTTCATAGTGTGGGCTCTGCAGGCTTAGTCTCTAGGTTCAATCCAAAATTATGGCTTACTAGGTGTGTTTGTTCAGAAAAAAATAAACCTGAGCGTTTGGGATGCACATTTGGACTAGATTTAAACCCCCAGATCTCTTTATGTGTTTTGTCTGGTGAGATGTTTGAATAATCTCTAGATGCTGCTGCTGCTGCTATCGCTGATAATGATAAAATTCTATAACAATAATGGCCGTTTAAAGACTCTCTAGACGCAGAAGCCATGATAACAACGAACACGTAAGCTCTAACCTGTGGGAGACATTCACAGTGCTAAGCACTTGACATGTACGTGTCAATTAATAATTACAACAACCCTTCCCTCCCCCCCCCCCCGCTTTATTGAGACATAATTTCCACATCACACTCTTAAGTTTAAGGTGTACATGATGCCTTGTTATATGTGTATATTGTGAAATGTTTGCACAATAAGGTTCATGAACACATCCATCACCTTACATAGTTATCCTTTGTGCCTGTGTGTGTGTGTGTGTGTGTGTGCGCGTGTGGTGAGGACATTTAAGATCTCTTCTCTTGGGCAGACATTAAGATTGCCCTGGCTTTACAGATGAAAACAAATTCAGAGAGGTTAAGAAATGTGCCCAGGGTTACACAGATGGTAAAGGGAAGAACTGTGTTCACAGCCAAAGAGTCTGGTTCCAGACCCAGCGCCCTCTATGGCAAAGCTCCACTGCCAAGTGCATTGGGCTGCTGTGCCTTACAGAGAAATGGTGGAACCAACCTTTTAACATGAGCATTCTGCCTCCCAAACACTTAATCACTGTGCCCCTCTGCATCTCAAACTAAGTCCAGCTTATTTCTGTAGCTAGATCATTGTCTACCATATCTTCCCCTGGAAGGCTTTATTTCTCATGGGTACTTACTTTGGAGACTGATTAATGAAACGTTTTGTTTACCCCTCTCTTAGGTGACACCACATTAAAAACTGTACAGGGAGCTGTGACAAAGGTCTGTAAGGACCACGGCTTGATTGATGACTTGATCTACTTCAGTAGTGATGTTGTGACTGACAGTGTGTTTCTGAACGTGGGACAAAAAGTCACTGCCATTGTGGAAGAAGATAAAACATATGGATGGAAAGCGATCAAAGTAAGATTAGTATGAGTTTGGGGGCCATCTTTATTCCTGGGGGGCTTTCAACCTTGCTTCTGTTTATTCAGCCTCTCTAAAGTGACCTGGCATGGCAGAGGTACAGTGGAATTTGAATTCCAATTCACTGTGTTGTGCGGTACACTTGTTCCTATCTTTGTAGTGCTTTCTATTTATAAAAGTAGAAATTGTATATCTATTCTTCAGCACTAAAACTATTTAACAATAATAATTATTAGAGTCTAGATTATTATACTGCAACTTCCTTTTCTCCCCCAAGTAAAGGATTTTTGACTTTGCTGAAATGTAATTGCTAGGTGAACAGACATGCACTTTATTTTTTTAAGTTTGTTTATTTATTTTGAGAGAGAGAGAGAGAGAGAGAGAATTCTAAGCACTAAGCAGGCTCCATGGTCAGGGCAGAGCCCAACTTGGGGCTTGATCCCATGACTCTGGGATCATGACTTGAGCTAAAATCAAGAGTTTGACACTCAACTGATTGAGCCACCCGGGCACCCCAAGAGTCTCCATTTTTAAGGACATAGTTCGATGACATTTTTAGTAAATTGTACAGAGTCATGCAATCATCACCTCAATGTAGACATTTACCATTTTAATAGATACTGTCAAATTATGCTTCAGCTTTATTGTACCAATTGGCACTGTCAACAGCAGGCTGTGAAAATGCCTGTTTGCCAATATTGACAAGGTTGGAAATATTTCAATCTTCGAAATCTTTTCCAATCTTTAAAAAAAGGCAGTCTCATAATTTTATTTTGCATTTCTTTAAGTGTTGGGGAGAGTACAACAATGTTTTTTTTTTTTTTCTTAGAGCTATTTCTAGTAGGAGCATCAGAGCTGTTTGTACGTTATGGAAATTAGAGCTTTGTTAGAAAATTTATCTTATGAACGTTTTGCCAGTATTTCCTCCAAGACTTTTTTAAAAATTTTTTAATCTGTTGTTTATTTCTGAGAGACAGAGCACGAGTGGGGGAGGGGCAGAGAGAGAGGGAGACACAGAGTCCAAAGCAGGCTCCAGGCCCTGAGCTGTCAGCACAGAGCCCAACGAAGGGCTTGAACTCACGAACTGGGAGATCATGACCTGAGCCAAAGTCAGATGCTTAACAGACTAAGCCACCCAGGCAGCTCTGTTTGTCTTTTTAGAGCTTCCTCCTTCCCCCATTATCTTCCCAACTTTATCTCATGCTCTTTCCCTCTGGGGGCACTGATCTGGAATCTTTTAGTTTTCTTCCTTGTTCTTCTACATTGAGATGTGTTGTCTCTCCTCCCTTGTCATTTCCCTGCCCCTGTCCTCAACCCTACACACATTTGCCAGGTAAAAATCTTTCTCTTTTCTCACAGCCTATATCAAATCCCACTCTCTCCAGGAAGTTGTCCTATATTCTTCTTTTTAAGTTTTTAAAATTTATTAAAAATTTTTTAAGTTTATTGATTGATTTATTTTTGAGAGAGAGAGAGAGACAGAGTGAGCAGGGGAGGGGGAGAGAGAGAGGGAGAGAGAGAATCTGAAGCGGCTCCACACTGTCAGCATGGAGCCCAATGTGGGGCTCAAACTCACAAACCGTGAGATCATGACCTGAGCCAAAACCAGTAGTCAGATACTTAACCTACTAAGCCACCCAGGTGCCCCTAAAATTTATTTAAATAATCTCTACATGCATGTGGGGCTCGAACTCACAATTCCAAGATCATGACTGAGCTAGACAGGCACCCTGTTGTCCTATATTCTTTCAGTTTGAAATTCCCTCCCTGCTGGGAATTCGCAGCAGCCAGCATTTGCACTTGGTTTTACCATTTGTCACAACTTGCACTGAATTAGTGATTTTTGTCTTTTACTCCTCTTTGATTGTGACTTGCTGGAGGGCAGGAACAGTGTATCTTTTACCTTCAAATCTAGTACCATCAGTGCATTAAACCTGGTTGGTACACAAATTGTGTTTTTAGACACATTTTAAAAATATATGACATGGGGCTCCTGGGTAGCTCAGTCGGTTAGGCCTTTGACTTCGGCTCAGGTCATGATCTCGCGGTTCGTGAGTTCGAGCCCCAGGTTGGGCTCTGTGCTGACAGCTCAGAGCCTGGAGTCTGCTTCAGATTCTGTTTGTCTGTTTCTCTTTCTCTCTGCCCCTCCCGCACTCGTGCTCTGCCTCTCTCAAGAATAAGTAAACATTAAAAAAATATATGACAGAACAACACAAAGAGTGAGCCCTCATTTAAACAATGAACTTAAGGGGTGCCTGGGTGGCTCAGTTGGTTAAGTGTCCAACTTTGGCTCAGGTCATGGTATCATGGTTCGTGGGTTCAAGCCCCGTGTCAGGCTCTGTGCTGACATCTTGGAGCCTGGAGCCTGCTTATGATTCTGTGTCTCCCTCTCTCTCTGCCCCTCCCCCGCTCGCGCTGTCTCACTCTGTCTCTCAAAGGTGAATAAATGTTAAAAAAATTTAAACAATGGTCTTTAATTAAATATACCGTGTCGATATTGGGTTATCAATTGAACCAATGTACCAATCAAACAAATGCAAGATTCTAGTAATAGGGCAAACTAAGAATGGAGGAGAGGAATGTATGGAAATTTCTGCTCAATTTTTGTAAACTTCTCTAAAAAATAAAGTAATGAAAGATATAAAGCTCACTCATTATTTTATCATCATCTCATGTCTATCATATGTTTGTCAGGTGAAATCTATTCACCACTGTTTGTTATAGTTGTTTAAATCACTTCTTGAATGACAATGATTAAAGTGTGTTTCTGTTTTTTAAATTTGTGTTATGTTTGCAGTAATTGTTTCTTTATTTTGCAGGTGGTTGCTCTCTGTGATAGTTGCCATGGCAATGGAATGTCCAACTCCTACGCTAGAGTTTCATTTGCCTCTATTACCTCTGCAGAGGAAGGGGCTGACTACATTGATCATACAACTTACTTCTCACTAGATGTTGTTTGTAAAGGTACAATTTACATCTTTTAAAATTTAATATTAGGTTTTATCTATTTTTTCATTTTATAGATTGGATTTGCAGATGGTTATAGGCATCATTTCCAGCGTCAAATTTCAAACACGCTACTTGGCAAGAGGATTTTCACATTAGAACTACTTCTCTAGCATCCTTGGCTCCAATCAGAGGCTCTTTAATGCTTGAGATCGACCTTTGGAGTTGAAGATAACATGCAACAAGGGACAGATACCTAATGTTCTTAAGAATTCATGCTACCATTTGTTACCATTTCATTTATTAGATGCAACAGCTAGTATTTTTGTAATTTTTCCATTCATATAGGCATAAAATTTATAATCTAACAGAAAAACATTAAGGGATGCTCTTTTTTAAAAAATATTTTAAATGCTTTAAAATAAATTTGGAGATAGCCTTGTACCTTTCCGTTGGCTTGCAAACTGGCCCCTGTACATGGAGGGCAAGGAGAGATCAAAGAAACAGGCAAACCCCTCCCAATTGGTAGGTGGCCAGTGTAATAAGCAAGGGAACTTACATACAAGGCTTGTCTTGGGTGGACACCAAGTGAATAGATCTCTGCACCCACCTTCCAGAATCTTAAAAATTTACATAGATGCCTTAATTGCGTTCAGTTACATACACTGTCCAGGCGGTCTCAGCAAAACCTTGATCTCTAAATGCTATGTCCTCCAGCTGTGGGGGTGGTGGGCAGAACATAACATTCCAAAGACAGGGGAGGGGGGTGATGAAGAGCCTCCAGCCACCTGGGGTCCAGCTCATGGGTCAACTGGTGGTCATGTCCTCTTGATAACCTCCTTTAGCATTTTCCGTGTGTGTGTGTGTGTGTGTGTGTGTACTTTTGTTGAATTCTATTTGGTAATTATCAGGTATAACAATTTGTTGTTTTTAAAAAATTTTTGTAATGTTTATTCATTTTTGAGAGACAGAGAGAGAGAGCGTGAGCGGGGAAGGGGCAGAGAGAGCGGGAGACACAGCATTTGAAGCAGGCTCCAGGCTCCGAGCTGTCAGCACAGAGCCTGAAGCAGGGCCCGAACCCACGAACCGTGAGATCATGACCTGAACCGAAGTCAGGTGCTTAACTGACTGAGCGCCCCAACATTTTGCTGTTTTATGCCTAAAGCTGTAATTTGTTAATTTGTTTAAGTTATTTGAGTTTAACTCAGCACATGATAGAGTGCTTGGTATCGGCAAGACCAAGATAAGTAAGACTTTATTAAACCACGCCTACAAAGAGCTCACAGTCTAACTGGGAGAGATAGACATGTGGATACATTAAAAGAACATGATGAGGGGCGCCTGGGTGGCTCATTGGTTGAGTGTCAGACTTCAGCTCAGGTCATGATCTCACAATTCGTGGGTTCAAGCCCCTCGTCTGGCTCTGTGCTGACAGCTTGGAGCCTGGAGCCTGCTTCGGATTCTGTGTCTCCCTCTCTCTGCCCCTCCCCACTCACACTCTCTCTCTTGCTCTCAAAAATAAATAAAACATTAAAAAAAAAGAACATGATGAAAACAACACTACTGAGCAGAGGAGAGAAAATGACTGCTACAGGGAGACTTGGGGAAGGCTGCCTGGGTGAGATGCTTTCCCAGCTGGGCTCCACAGCCCTGCAACCCCCTGCCAGGCTGGGTTTTGAAAGATGAATAGAAGTAAAAATTTTGTACCTGTTTAAGCCCAACCAGATGCTGTTTAGCTTGAACACAAAAGGGGAAGTTAGTTCAGCCACACTGCATCTTTCCATTTGATTTTTCTTGGATTAAAAAGCCAGGACTTGACCTTAGTTGGTAACCATGGAAGTCCCCAAAGATGGTTATCTGGTGGCAGCTAGGATTTTAAGACATGTTTAGTTAGAAATACCCAATTCTAAGAGAAAAGGCCCCTGTGATTGCTAAGCTCCAAAGTCAACTTCCTGGTTCATATAACCATGCCAACTGGAAGTCACTGCCAACAGTAGTAGCCCTTGCTAGCAGAATTCTTCTCAATATGGGAAACACTTGAACATGTTTGTAATGCCAAAGGGATTGATTGAAGGTGCAGGAGAGAGCAGGAAGGACTGATGGAACCAGGGCCCTGAGGCATAAATAGAGGCCGGGACCCAAATCACGGGTGAAGGGATTTACTGCTACAAAATAAATCAAGTGAATCAGAATAATAGACTTCTCCAGGGTAAGAAAGTGGGTAGATTAAAAAGACCTGAGCACCTAATCAGTCATGGTTAGAATTGTCAAAACAGCTGCTGTTGATGTGATTATGAAACCCAATGAAAATGGCAAAAGACAATTCCAATTTAAAAGCATAATGGGGGGGCGCCTGGGTGGCGCAGTCGGTTAAGCGTCCGACTTCAGCCAGGTCACGATCTCGCGGTCCGTGAGTTCGAGCCCCGCGTCAGGCTCTGGGCTAATGGCTCGGAGCCTGGAGCCTGTTTCCGATTCTGTGTCTCCCTCTCTCTCTGCCCCTCCCCCGTTCATGCTCTGTCTCTCTCTGTCCCAAAAATAAATAAAAAATGTTAAAAATAAAAAAAAATAAAAGCATAATGGGAATCTAAAAAAAGGAAAAATTGAGTGAAAGTTTTTGGTCCCACACAATGGGAAATCAGTGTGGATTCTCTTCTTGATGTTCATGCAACAGAGTAAATATTTGAACGTCTGGCTCTGTTCCAGGTCCTATTTTCCTAATATTTGCATTCTAAGGAGCTAGATCGCAGGCAATCGGCAAGTAACCTCCACCCCCCCAAAAAGAGAGAGAGTTCCAGGTTGTTCTTTACCGTCTAGGACTTGAACTAGGTGCTGTAATAGTACAACAGGAGGGTACGGTGTGGTAGGGTTTGCTATAGACAGCAATTTAGGGAAGGAAGTGATACTTGAGACCTGAAGAAGGAGCCAGCTGGGGAAAATATTTGGAGTCAGGGAATAGGGGCCTGCGATGGGAACTGAAGGGAGGAGAGGGTGGCGGGAGGGTGGCGGGAGGGTGGTGAGTATGTGTGGTATGACCCGAATGTGAAATGGTTTGAGATGAGGTTGTAAGTGCCAGTAGGATCCAAATGGGATAGAACCTGGTCCCGTGTGAAGGGCATAATTTACACTAGATTTACTCCTGTCGAGAACCTTTTGGGATAACCTTGATGCGGTCAGTTCTAATCAGATGGGATAGGTGACAGAAAGAGTGGTAAGCAGGTTGAGGAGTGAGTGGGAAGTGAATATATGGAGACCGTTGTGGGACAGGAGCGTGGAAGAGAGCAGCTGAGAGTGTGTGTTCTTCTTGGCACAGCCTGAATGTGTTTATGTGTCAGTGAGAGGTGCTCTAATGGGTGCTTCGGGGCCCAAGATCCCATTTGTTTGGACTTGCCTCACAGGATGGTGGTGATCAGTCCCCATTATGCACACAAGATTTGAGGGTTTAGGTCCATGAGTGTTACTCATGGGAAATAGTTAATGTCAGTATTGGGTCCATGATTGTATTTTGTATGTGAATAAACAATAAATCTTAACCATTTTGGTGAAGGATACTAAAATGGAATTGAGCCTTCAAGACCCTCAGGGCAGGGGGGGGCCTACCAAGTGCATAATGTTGCGATTTCGTTCCCCTTTATTTTTCAGGTTATGTGTTAATATGGTCCTATATCATCCTACATATCCTTATGTAACCAGTGCGACCTGAGTTAGAAACCTGAGGTCACAAATAAGGTTATTTCTTTATTTTTCAGAATATATTGGCTTGAGTGCCCACTTGAAAGATTAAAAAAAAATTCTGTGTAACCTTCTTATCCCTTTTTGGACTTTCCCTCATGCCTTGAAGTGTCCAACTGTACAATGTCTTACTCAGGTCAGAGGTAGCTTCCTGTTTCAATATGCCACTATAGTGACCAATAGTCACTAAAAAACCCTGTCCTTCAGCTTCTGACATTCTTATGCTTGAATTTAGGAGACTGGAGTGGGCAGGGAGATGGAATATTTATTTCCCTAGATACCTCATTTCCAGGCTGTACTTTGGCAATGACTTTATACATCTACCAAAGGCCATAGCTTTTGTAGGGCAACTCTCTCCTTCAGCTATAGCTATAGGGGGTGACCATATCCTCTGTTGTCCAATCTGAGTCATTAAAAAATTTTTTTTAATGTTTATTTATTTTGAGAGAGGGAGAGTGTGTGCAAACAGGGAAAGGGCAGAGAGCGAGAGAGAGAGAGAGAGAGAAAGAGAGAATCCCAAGCAGGCTCCATTCTGCCAGCACACAGCCTGATTCAGGACTCGAACTCATGAACCACGACACCATGACCTGAGCCAAAACCAAGAGTCACCAACTGACTCTTAACCAACTGAGCCACCCAGGGACCCCCAATCTGAGTCATTTTTTGAGACTAAAATGGGGTGTTACAATTAATTAAAATTAAATCAGCTTTTGAGTTATTTATCTATGACTAACAAATTGGTTTTAAGTTTGGACATTTAAAATAGTATTAATACATCTTTCAAAAACAAAATTAGTTCTAAAAAAGAACGTCTCAGAGTCCATCAACAGAAACATTTGAATGTTTCATCAAATTGTGATCCAGTGGCAAATTTGTAGGTTTTCTTAATTTCCTTCCATCCTGCTATGGATAGAAATATCTCCAATACAAAATAAGAGCTGCATATGAAGATTTTTGCCACACTCTGAAATGTTCTTAAATATAATCATCTGATTTCAAATTTGTACAGCAGTTGAGCTCTGATGGTTCAATTTGCTCACTCTTCCATTTTTGAGGGGAGGGAATTTTTGACCTCTCTCCCTGCAAATTTCATGTGGGTAAATGTAATTCTCCAAAACCTTCCAAACCTGAATTTTGGCACTATGTTGGTTGAATTTTTTTATTAAAGGCTTCCAACTGATTTTAAACAGACTGTAACCAAACTTAAAAGGACTCGTTTCCAAAAAAAAAAAAAAAAAATCACTACCATAGTAAGACAGTTGGGCTGATTTCACAGTCCTTCAGAGGCTCAAATCTGATTGATCTGTATAAGAAACAGAAGAAAGTAGTAAGAAAAAAGAGAAAAGTCACCATTCTGAGTCATTATCTTTTTTTGTTTGTTACTAAGTAAACTCTACCCCCAAGGTGGGGCTTGAACTCATGACCCCAAGATCAAGAGACATGTGCTCTGCTGACTGAGCCAGCCAGGGACCTGCTGAGTCATTATCTTTTTGTATTCAGTATTAACTTTGTCCCAGAGGTTTGTAGTTCTGTTATTTTGAATATGTAAATACACACAGGTCTACACACGTACACACATGTCTTCTAAATTTTGATTACTACAGCTTTGGTTTCAGTTGGTTGAATATCATGGATGTTTGGATGCGGGTATGAATTATGCTTGCACCACAACCAATTCCAATTACATTTCTGTTCCATCAGTTTTTTATTTTTATTAAAAAAATTTTTTTAATGTTTACTTATTATTGAGAGACAGAGACAGAGCACAAGTGTGGGAGGGGCAGAGAGAGGAGACACAGAATCTGAAGCAGGCTCCAGGCTCTGAGCTGTCAGCACAGAGCCCGACGTGGGGCTGGAACCCACAGATGGCGAGATCATGACCTGAGCCGAAGTCAGACACTTAACTGACTGAGCCACCCAGGTGCCCCCCATCAATTTTTTAATTTTCCAAGAACAGTATGTTTACTATGATACTTTGTTCCAAATTTGTAATTATGTTAGCACTGCAAAAACAAGGGCCCCTGGGTGGTCAGTCCCTTAAGCCTCTGACTCTTGATTTCGGCTCAGATCATGATCTCAGGGTCGTGAGACTGAGCCCCATGTTGGGCTCAGCGTGGAGCTTGGTGTGTGTAGCCTACTTGGGATTCTTTCTCTCTCCCTTTCTCTCTCCCTCTCTCTGTCCCTACCTGACTTGTGCTCTCTTTCTCTCAAAATAAATTAATCTAAAAAAAAACACTGCAAAAACAAAAGAGTATATTCCCAGTGTAAGGCTTTTTTTATGTTTCAAGTTTTTATTTAAATTTTAGTTAGTTAAAATATGGTGTAATATTAGTTTCAGGAGTAGAATTTAGTGATTCATCACTTACATATAACACCCAGTGCTCATCACAAGTGCCCTCCTTAATGCCCACTACCCTTCCAGCAACTCTCAGTTTGTTCTCTAAGAATCTGTTTTATGGTTTTCCTCTCTTTCTCCTATGTTAATCTGTTTGGTTTCTTAAATTCCACGTATGACTGAAATCATACGCTGTCTTTCTCTGACTGACTTATTTCACTTAGCATAATACACACTAGCTTCATCCATGTTGTTGCAAATGGCAAGATTTCATTCTTTTTGATGGCTGAGGAATATTCCCTTGTACATATACCACATCTTTATGCATTCATCAGTTGGTGGGCATTTGGGTTCTTTCCATTACTTGGCTATTGTTGATAATGCTACCCCAGTGTAGGACTTTTATACTGAATTTGTAACAGCATTTGTACTAATATTAGCTATTTTGCCTCTGCCAGAGAGAACTTTCACAACTTTTGCCGAAGCTCTTCAGGCAAAGATCAAGTTAGGCTTAGTACTTGTCTCAGAGGGGAGAACACACACCATGGTGGAACCATGGCATGTCTCAGTTACAGGGTATCAGGAAGAAGCTGTTATAGGCTTTGAGATTTAGTTGGGTGATCTGGGGGAGGGTGTAAGGAAGCGAGGGTTAACCCTAAATTGGATGCTGTCAGTGATTGGTTATTTTGTGGGTGGCACAGTAGCCTTGCTTTTTTTCATGCTTAGACAAAATTATGAAATGGCTTTGTTCTATTTCATTTTGTCATAGTCTCAGGGTGACTTTATCTGAGGTTGTATCCTATGAGATTGTTTACGTCTAACAGGAAAGCAAAATGGCCTGGCTGTGTCAGACCACACTTAATAGTTATGATATTGAATTCTAATTATCATAGTATAATATTATAATATTATTACAGTTATAATACTGAGGTCTAGCTGTGACTAGTTTTGGACATTAGAGGCTGATCATTTTCTCTCTTACTTTGATTCCATGATTTGGATGGAAGGAATCAAACCATTACTGGAATTCACTTAACTCTTCTTTAAAGCATCTGGCATCATTTGATCATTTGTGAAGTTCTTCTCCTAATGGACCTAAGATCTTAACAGCTATTGTTAAACTCTTGCAATGTACCTAAGAAAAATTGTAATACAACATTGTTGAAATTATGTTAGAGCAGTTATTTGATAAAAGAAAAGTCATGCATCATAGAATTATATGTCAATGTACCTTTTGTAACTTCTCATGTTAACTTGTGGTCTTTGGGCACTGTTTCTTAAAATATCTACTAAGTTGTAAGGTAAAAGCTTCAGGGGATCTAGTCCTCTGGTTTTCTTATGGATAGTGATATCACTATGGCCCCTATGGTGGAGAGTAAATGTTGACAGACCAAATGTTGTTTTGGTCTACTCGGGCTGCTGTAACAAAACACCATAGGCTCAGTGACTTAAACAATAGAAATTTATTTTCCCACAGTTCTGAAAGCTGGACATCCAAGACTGAGGTTTCAGCCAATTTGGTTTCTGGTGAGAACTCTTTTTGACTTACAGTTTCTGGCTTACAGCTTCCAGTTCACCAAGTCTTTTTTTTTTTTTTTTTTTTTTAATTTTTAACATTTATTCATTGTTGTGAGACAGAGAGAGACAGAGCACGAGTGGGGGAGGGGCAGAGAGAGGGACACACAGAATCTGAAGCAGGCTCCAGGCTCTGAGCTGTCAGCCCAGAGCCTGATGTGGGGCTTGAACTCACGAGCTGTGAGATCATGACCTGAGCTGAAGGCAGACGCTTAACCGACTGAGCCACCCAGGTGCCCCTCAGTTCACCAAGTCTTCATGTGACCTTTCCTTGGTGTGTGTGAGGGAGAGAGAGAGAGAGAGCACAAGCTCTCAGTGTCTCTCCTTACAAGGACACAAATCCTGTTGGGTTAAGGCCCCTTGCTTATGAGCTTATTTATTTATTTATTTATTTATTTTTATTTATCTCTACAACCAACACAGGGCTTGAACTCACAACCCCAAGATCAAGAGTCACGTGCTTTACTGACTGAGCCAACCAGACGCCCCTCCTTATGAGCTCATTTAATATTAGTTACTTCCTTAGAGGCCCATCTCCAAATACAGCCTCACTGGAGGTCAGGGATTCGACATAAGAATTTTAGGGGGCACAGACATTCAGTCCATAGCACAGATGAATTACATAGTTCATGTATTCATCAACTTTCCTGGAAAATTAATTCATTACTCATTTTTCCCTAAGCACACATTCATTCTTTTGCTCATTGCTGCCAAAAAGGTTTATTGAAAACTAAAAAAAGGGGTTACCAAACTATTAAACAGATAAGTACTTATAGATTTGTACTATAACAGGAACATTCAGTGTATCACAAGATATCTGAGCTGAGTTTTCCTGTTAATGTTTCATGTAAACATAACCTAGGGTGTCTCACATTTCCCAGTGGTCCTCCCAACTTGATAGCTTGGAAGAATCTTGCCATTTTTAGGCTGTGGCATGTATTTGGGCTGATTATGTGCCAGGCACTGTTCTGTGAGTTTTATATGTACTGACGGTTGTCCCTTTACTCTCTGTGGTAAGTACTACAATTATGCTTCTCATTTTATAGATGAAGAAGTCAAGGTACAAACAGGTTAAGTAACTTGACCAAGGTTGCAAGCTGAGTAAGTGGCAGCGTCAAGGTTTGAACCGAGGCGGCCGGATTCATACTTGTGCCCTGACTTATGTACTTCCCTGCCTATCCAGAAAGACTTGTGAATGTGACCAATGTTTGAAGAAATCCCATGGTGCTCTCAAAGAGATTGCCCTGTGATGCCCACTTGATGCTTTTCTCCAAAAGACTTTGTTAAACCAGGGAGAAAATCAACGCATAAAGGGTTATAAACATCCTTTCTGACAGAAATACTTACAGGTTACTTGTTTTAAAAGGTTCAAAGTGTGCTTTCAATGTAATAGAAACTATCTTAGGGTATTACAACGTCAAAGTAATGGTGAAGCATAATATTACCAAGAATATTCCAACTCGACTTCTCTCCATGGCTGTTTTAGGTTTTGAGCCTTACCAAGGAGACCGAGTAGAAGTTGAGTTTTCCACCCAATCAGACACGTTGGGCAGAAGAGCCCTGTCGGTGAAGCCTCTGAGACATAAGCATGTGCATGAGGTAGTTCGTTTGCATGTAGCTCTTGTCGTCTGTTTCTGCTTCTCCTCCCACTAGTGATTATTGCTGCTGCTCGTGATCCCGTGGGGTGTGTTGGGAAAACCATTCTTTGCCATAGAGGGTTCTATTTTTTCATGGAATGGACCGTGCTTCTGAAGGGAAAGAATTCAGGAATTCTATGGAACACACATGTAATTAAAATCTAAATTAGGTAGTTTACTTGGGAGGTATTGAAGTGCTCTGAGAGCAACCATAATAGAAAACAAATCATGTTGAGGGAATTGTTGGGGAAGAATGAATGGAGAGCTTGTGGGACCAGAGCTTGCAGTAAATGCTGGGTGTGATTTAGGTAGTGGAGATGGGAAATGCGTGGGAAAGTCAGTTTGCAGAAAAGGACAGATGGCATTTGGGATGTGACCCAGGAAGTAGGGCAGTGACATTTGTTGGCCACCACATCTCTTTCTCACTCTACCCCTTTCACTCTCTCAACCATTAGGAGAAAGTTTAATGGACATTGAGTGTTATATTTAGAGCAGTATTTCTAATCCTAGACCAGGGCCCCACCTGCAGGGAACCTGACTTAGCTGATGTGAGGTGGGGTCTGGCAGCATGGGTAGTCTTACAGAGTGCTCCGGATGTGACAAATATGGTGGCCAGGCTGGGAGTCACTGATTTAGAGTGACCTACAGATTAAGGCCAGAGAGAGGAGCTGCGGACCTTGTTACAGCGTACAAAGCTTTTACATGAACGTTTCTGTTATCTGTAATTACAGGCCTACATTACTAGCCTACATGGAAGAAATGGGGTGATAGATGACAGCATCTTTTTCACCTTGGAATCTCTGAAGCTTCCCGTTGGATACACACCTCAAATATATGATGTTGTTAATGCTGTCGTGGTGGAGAGCAGTCAGTCCTGCTATATGTGGAGAGCAATCTCCATGACTCCAGTGAAAAGGTGGTAATGAGAAAACAGCATTTGTAGTCCCTGTGAAGCTTTTCTTCTCTTGTCAGTAAAGAGCCTGGTTTGAAAGTGTTTTGTGATAAATAGTTCAGTAAACCTCAGGAATTAATTCAAATGCAACCTTTCAAGTCCTGTGTGGGTTGGCTCAGTGGAGTGTACCTTCTGGATAGTGGTCAGCAGTTTTCGTTATTGATTAAAGACATTTTCATCGTAACTCTTTGTGATAATCTTGTTTGTGATTTTCTCCTTTTAGTGGGTCTGTTTATTTTTTAAGTTAACCTACATCCTCTGGAGTTTTTTCACCTTTAGAACAGTTTCTCATCTAAGAAACTTTGTTTTTTTTTTTTAATTTTTTTTTAACGTTTATTTATTTTTGAGACAGAGAGAGACAGAGCATGAACAGGGGAGGGGCAGAGAGAGAGGGAGACACAGAATCTGAAACAGGCTCCAGGCTCTGAGCTGTCAGCACAGAGCCCGACGCGGGGCTCGAACTCACGGACCGCGAGATCATGACCTGAGCCGAAGTCGGCCGCCTAACCGACTGAGCCACCCAGGCGCCCCAGAAACTTTGTTTTTAAGACACAGTGTGCATCATGGTTTAAAAAAAATATTCTGAGTCTACATTACAGATCCTTGAGATCACCCAACCATGTTGTAGTTAGTTCCCCCACGTTGTGGTCAATAAGTGGAGTCAATATCTTCTAGATTTTAGGTATTCACTCGTTGATTCACTTTAGAAATAGTGATTGCCTTCTACATGCCAGGTGCACGTAGGGGTTACAGCCTTGAACACAAAGGCCGCCCTGATGGAACTTGCCTTCTGTTAATGCCCATCTGGCTCCCAGAGTCATGGGGTCACAGGACAGAAAGGAGCAATTGGGGGCAGTATCGGCTCCAGGTCCCCACGAAAGTCGTCCTGCTACAGCAGCACCACACCCTGTGGGAACTACAGAGAAGCCCGCAATTGGACCAGAGAGACACAGGGGCTGTGGATTCTCCCACTTCCCCACCGTAGTCTCCCGCTGGGTTGATGTGAGGGATAGTGTTCTTGACACCGACAGTGGCTTACCACGGTCCTCGATCGTCTTTCTCACCCCCGTCAGGGCATCACCTTGGTCTCCCTGGATGGATGACGTCATGACAATAGGACTGGGGAGCAGGAAGTATCCATCTGAGTTGTGTTGGAAACAAGGTTTTAATAAGTCACATGAAAACACAGGGACCTGCCACCCCAAGTTTCTGGGGCTCCAGTGTTCTGTGGTAGAGCTTCCCGACCAGTGTGCTGGGAGTGAGTAGCAGATGTGCTGATGCACAGATTCCCCTCCGCTCATTCAGGCATCTTTACAAATGGAGGAAAGAAACTAAAGACAGTCCTCTTGAGCAGCACCAGCCAGCTACAGCCCGTGTGCCAAATCTGACCCGTGCCTGTTTTAAACAGCTTTGTTGAGAGGTGATTCACATAACATACCATTAACCCATTTAAAGTGTTCAAGTCAGTGGTTTCTAGTACATCTGCAGTGGTATGCAGCCATCACCACCACCTTAATTTTCGTACCTTTCCACTCCCTCTTGAAAACACAGCGTATCAGGAATAAAAATTGGATTGTACATTTCACCTTAATGATAGAGTCACATACACATTTTAAAGTCAGCTCCTCAAGCGGTTCTGAAGCCCTATAAACATTAAGACCCACCTGCATTCAGTTGGCCACACATATGGCATCAGATGCCCCTTGCGATCTGAATTTCAAATTGCCATTCCCACCTAGGTGTGCTGCTTAAGTTTTTAAAATGTGTGACCGTTCGCCTACTGCAATCCATCTTGAGCTCAAACTCAGGTGTCGTAAGACCATTGTTCACCATCCATCTCTGGAACTACACCTTGGACTAGCTATATTCCACGTCCTGGTGAGCAGGACCGGCAAATGTCATCCAAAGGGGACACGAACTGCTCTTACATCATGCCTTGTGCTTTCCTTGTGCTTTACTCTTGTTGATGCTGTTCACTTTTTTCTAGAATTTCATCTCCATATTCTTTTTTTTAATGTTTATGTATTTTGAGAGAGGGAGAAAGAAAGAGAGAGAGAGAGAGAGAGCACGAGCAGAGGAGGGGGAGAGAGAGAGAGAGAGAGAGAGAGAGAGAGAGAGAATCCCAAGCAGGCTCACACTCAATGCAGAGCCAAAGGTGGGGTTCGATCTCACAACTGTGAGATCATGACCTGAGCTGAAATCAAGAGTTGGACGCTAAACTGAGTGAGCCACCCAGGCGCCCCTTATCTCTATGTTCTTTAAAATTCCACTGTTGCTTGTAAAAATCCCATCTGTTTCAGGCCAAAGGCAAACCTAAATGTGAAATAGAGGCTTACTCAGAATATCAGTTAAGGAAGTAAGTGTTCATTAGTTCCAAGTTCCATACATTATATTACCTTCCTATAGTATCTAAGAGCACTATTTGCACGACATCAGCCGGAAAATATGATGAAGACTCAAAAATGCTGGCTATTTGCTATGAGAATGGTACCAGGACTCTGCTCTCAGGATGTGCAGAGAGCAAAGGTCATGAATTTTGACTGCCCTCTATCCTCACAACATTGGGCTAGCAACCTATATCCACTATCTCATTCAATCCTCAAAAGCATGGTCAGAGTTTGGGAGCCCTTCCCCTGAAATTTTTTTAAATTAAGATTTTATTTTTAAATAATCTCTACACCCAATATGGGGCTCAAGCTCGCAAGCCCAACATCGAGAGTCGCATGCTCTGCCAACTGAGCCGGCAAGGTGCCCCATTTGACTGATGTATTTTATTTTATTAATTTTTTTTATGTTAGAGGGAAAGAGTGCATGAGTGCAGGAGAGGAGCAGAGGGAGAGAGAAAGAGAGAGGAGAGAGAGAGAGAGAGAGAGAGAGAATCTTAAGCAGGCTCCACGCTCAGTGCAGAGCGTGACACGGAGCTCGATCCCACGACCTTGGGATCATGACCTGAGCCAAAATCAAGAGTTGGCCACTCAACTGACTGAGCCACTCAGGCACCTGTTGACTGAAGTATTTTAAAACAAATTCAAGACATATTATTTTACCCACGGTCACCGTATTATGTGTCATTAAACCATAAGGATATACCAATCACAATTAAATAATAATTCCCAGGCCAATGAATAGAAATCATCTAATTTCATCTAATTCCAACTTCATGTTCAAATTTCTCTCAATTGTTTTGTTCAAAGGAAGATCCAAATAATACCCACATATTTAATTTGTTTTTTATATCTCTGACATATCTTTTATTCAGTAGTCCCCTCCTGACACCCCTTTTTATTGATTTGTTTTAAGAGTAAGTTTTTCTCTTTTTTCTTGAAGAATCTTCCACATTCTGGGTCTGGCCAGTTACTTCGTTGTGCTATCATTTTATTTGTGCCTCTCTTTCATGTATATCTTAAAACCTAGGAGTTACAGGTAGATGATACTTCTTTTTTGCTCTCTTCTAATATAAAAGGGGAGAAAGAAGAACCTCTGAGAATCCTCTCACCTCACAGACAGTGAGAAAGACATATTATATCTTTTGATCCAAACTTTCCTTACCTCTTCTATAATACGGATTCTCTGATTACTTTGCTGGTTTATGTCTCTACCAAGGTATAGGGGCCTTTCCCGATATAGGGACCCTCAATTTCCTGCATATGTACCTATGCTGAAGAGCGTGTAGGCTGTGATATAATACATTCCATATCCT
Organism: Panthera onca; assembly: GCF_046562875.1. Taxonomy (NCBI): domain Eukaryota; kingdom Metazoa; phylum Chordata; class Mammalia; order Carnivora; family Felidae; genus Panthera; species Panthera onca. Next base: position 17,730,279 of record NC_138357.1, on the reverse strand, counting down.
GCACTGAGACAACGTGCATGGAGTCATCTGGCACAATCCAATCCAATACATCTGTGCCAAGTTCATAAATGTTAGTTGATGCCAAAGCTAAGTAAATTCCTCCCTCACTCACAATAATTGTATTTCTAGTTATTTAAATAATCATTTTCTGGATTGCGGTAAACTAAATCCTCTAAAATCCACCACATTATACAAACTAAGTTATTTTCTGTATTAGGTGTGGAATGAGAATACCTCTTCTTACTCATTGGCACAGCCAATTTCAACTTCAAGAGAATTTTGTGATTGTCTAGTACCCAAAACTTGATCAGAAAAAAACAACAAATAAATAACCAAACAACAACAAAGATAGTCAAAAGGCTGAAGGCCCAGCACACAACTTAGGAGAATGAAGTTAATGTCTTAAGTTGGTTCACATATAACAGTTGTAGGAAACATGAACACTCCGTGTAATTACCACAAGTTTGTCATTACACATGCTGACCAGCTATATTCTAAAATATATAGTGAACACCACGCTGTGAGGTATACAACATTAAATGCATCTTAGAGTGGATTATCATTTTGACCTGAAGAATATAAATAGAGTAGATTTTTTTCCTCTTTCTTGAGTAGAGTCAAAATTTGCTGCTTGGATGGGAATGCAAGCTGGTGCAGCCACTCTGGAAAACAGTATGGAGGTTCCTCAAAAAACTAAAAATAGAACTCCCCTACGACCCAGCAATTGCACTACTAGGCATTTATCCAAGGGATACAGGTGTGGTGTTTCGAAGGGATACATGCACCCCCATGTTTATAGCAGCACTATCAACAATAGCCAAAATATGGAAAGAGCCCAAATGTCCATCGATGGATGAATGGATACAGAAGATGTGGTATATATATACAATGGAGTATTACTCGGCAATCAAAAAGAAGGAAATCTTGCCATTTGCCACTACATGGATGGAGCTGGAGGGGATTATGCTAAGTGAAATTAAAGAAAGACAAAAATCATATGACTTCACTCATAGGAGGACTTTAAGAGACAAAACAGATGAACATAAGGGAAGGGAAACAAAAATAATATAAAAACAGGGAGGGGGACAAAACAGAAGACTCATAAATATGGAGAACAAACTGGAGGGGTTGTGGGAGGGGGGATGGGCTAAATGGGGGAGGGGCACTAAGGAATCTACTCCTGAAATCATTGTTGCACTAGATGCTAACTAATTTGGATGCAAATTTTAAAAAATAAAAACTAAAATTAAAAAAAGAGAAAAAAGAAAATAAAAAAATTTGCTGCTTGGAGAGAACTAAGGATTACTATTATAGACTTTGTATTATATATATATATAATTTATATATATATATATATATATATATATATATTACAGACTTTGTAGACAAAACCCAGTGAACCCTGATGTGAGGAATGCATTCAGCAAACCACAAGCACTTCAGGCATCAGCATCTAATTTTGTGATTAACCGACCTTGTGGTATCTCTTTTATTCTATTTTCTTTTGTTTAACTTTTTGTGCTCCCCAAGCATATTTCTAAGCTCCTTGAAAGCAGAGACTACTCCAGTTGAGTGAATGAAGGAAGACATGGACTGTCTGAGAATACATTAACTTAAAAAAAACCTTTTAATGTCTATTTATTATTGAGAGACAGAGAGGGACAGAGCATGAGCAGGGGAGGGGCAGAGAGCCAGGGAGACAGAATCCAAAGCAGGCTCCAGGCTCTGAGCTGTCGGCACAGAGCCCAAAGCGGGGCTCGAACTCACGAATTGCGAGATCATGAGCTGAGCCAAAGTCAGATGCTTAACCGACTGAGCCACCCAGGAGCCTGTCATTAACTATTTTTTTTTTTATAAGTAGGCCCTATGCCCCACGTGGGGCTCGAACTTGCCACCCTGAGATCAAGAGTCATATACTCCATGACTGAGCCAGCCGGGCACCCCTCATTTGTTAACTTTTTATTTTTATTTACTTTTAAAAGTTCATTTATTTATTTATTTTGAGAGAGAGCGCTAGTGGGCGTGTGCGAGCGGGGGGCGGGGGACAGGCAGAAAGAGAGGGAGAGAGAGAATCCCAAGCAGGTTCGCACAGGGCTCAAGCCCATGAACTGTGAGATCATGACCAGGGCCCAAATCAAGAGCCAGGTGCCCAACTGACTGAACCAGCCAGGTGTCCCTCATTTGTTAATTTTTTAAAGCAATATTGTTACATGCTCATCTAATGCTGGTGAAACAGATGAAAAGGCACAGTTCTTGTCCTAACTGGGCTCACTTCTTTGAATCCCTCATCAACCCATTCCTGGGAGCTGAGGAGGAGCCCCCAGAGCTTCATGTGCTCTGAGCCCAAAGTAAGAGCCCCCAAGATTGACTCTATCCAGAGGAGGTCCACTCTGCCCCAAGACGGTGAGGAGGACACCCAAGAACTCTGTATGCTCCTGGCAAGTACTCCCACCTTTGCCTTACATGCCAACACTTCCAGCCTCACCACCATGATCTATTTCGAGACCTTCAGATCAATCACCACAGAAAAACCCGGAGAACCCTTGGACCTCATCAGCCCCTCATCAGTCCATTCATAGGACTCTTCATATCCTCTTTTCCAAATCCATCTTCTAAACAACTCAATTCCTGTGACCTTCCACTGTGTTCTCTTCCACTGTTTCATAGAAAGACTAAGAAAGAAATTCCAAAGATGTTTATTAAGGACAACATGAAAGAAAGGACCTTGAAATACAGGTAGGAACGTCAGGGTCAGACATAGAGGCAAAGTGTATTCCACACAATGGGACTACAATGGCTGGGTATTGGGGAAATGAATGTATACATCAAAGTGTATGATTTGTATTTTAACATTAAGGATGGACTCAAATAACAGTTTTAATAATCTTCAAAGTGTATGAAAAGTGAATTGATATACGGATTATTATACCCACCTCAGAAATAGTATCAGTGAATGAAACAGTGTAAAGCAACACAAAGCCTATAAATCCTAGCAAGAGAGCATTTATGAGCATTTGGAGTGCAGTTAGAAGATCGCTCGCAGTACATGGGGTGCCTGGGTGGCTCAGTCAGTTGGGCGTCCAAATTCGGCTCAGGTCATGATCTCATGGTTCGTGGGTTCGAGCCCCGAGTCGGGCTCTGTGCTGACAGCTCAGAGTCTGGAGCCTGCTTCAGATTCTGTGTCTCCCTCTCTCCCTCCCGGTCCCCTGCTTGTGCTCTCTCTCTCTCTCTCAAAGGTAAATAAACATTAAAAAAAAAAAGATCACAGCACAGCTTGCACGTGCCCCTTCAGCAATCACACGAGACAGCCTACAAATGCTGTATATGTGGGGGAGCACACTTTGTCACGACTCCTTCAAATCACGTGTTTGAACAAGGTAAGGATATATTTACATGCTTAGTGCAACTTGCAAGTCTTCATTTTTTTATGTATTCTGCTTTGTCAAAACCAAATTATGACTATAAACTCTTTACGTCTTCTAAGGCATCACATTTAGTTTAGGAAAAGGGTCTTCAATTAAAATATCAGTTGCATCTGTCCCCAAATGTCATAGGTGACTTTTTTGTTGTTTCCAATTGGCTTTATTTTATTAATTACAACGGCATCGACATAATGTAAAAAAAAAAAAGGACCATATATTTCTACAAAGCCATGTTGAGTTTTTATTCTACATACAATACTTGGTGCATGTATGGATTTGCCTGCACAGATGAATTTTTTTGAGGTTTCCATATATTGCTTTACACTCTTGCTTTCAGCTTTTATTACGGACAAATTTCATTGTCAGCCGGGTGGTAATAAGCTTTCGAAAAACAAATGCATCTTTGTTAGGGATTCAAATGGCAGAACGCACGTGCTGATACCGCTTTCATTTGACAGAAACAGTTCTCTGCAGCTTTAGCCTCACACAAAGACAGGTTTAGTCACGACAGTGTGAACACAACATCCGCTAAGCTCTAGGCAAACCATAGGAACTCAACATATTTTACATTTAGATTGGGCATTATTTTTCTGTTTATACATGTCTGCACTCTCTATGAGGCCTTGCACATACCTTGCGATGATTATTTATGGGATGAATAAGGATATTATAATAAATAGGAGATAGAAAAAAAAGCTAAAACCAAGTAAAACCTCTGTTTCCAATCCCTGATAATTGGGAGGGGAAGCCATTCAGAGAGTAGTACAGTAGGGAAATCACTCACAAAGGAAAACCCTGCATGAATGATATCAAATCCATGTTTACATTTAAATGACTATATTATTACCTCATCCTGAAGGACAATGTGAAAATTAATTAAAGAAAATCTCATTTAGAATGGAGTCTGGGGGTGAGCAGGGAGAGGTCTCATGACCTATTATTAATCAATTACAGACTCAACAGGAAGAGAAGGGCCTTGCACATAGCTTCTGCTTTACTATCCCTACACCCCTGCAACAGCCCAACCAATGAGAGGCAGTCACAGCTCAACCAATGAGAAGCCACTATACTTCCAACTCCCAATTTACTCCAATGGACTTCTTATTTACAACCGCCCTCCCAACTGCCCCCTTTCCTCTATAAAACAGCCTTTCCTCTGCTTTGTTCTCTGGACTTGCCTATGGTTTTGCCCTAGCTTGCTTGTTCCAGACTGCAATTCTGTGCTATTCTCGAATAAACCCATTTTTGCCACTAAGATAACTGGCAGTTTTATTTTTAAGGTTAATAATGATTATCATAGTACAAAAGATAAGTTAAAGAGCAAAAGTATCATTCAGTTTAGAATCAACACACCCTGGGAGATAACTATTTGTAACTTTTGCATGAGAACAGGGTAACCATATAAGGTGCAAGCAGAGAACTTGATTCTCCCCTCCTACATTTCACCTCCAAATTTGCTTAAACCTTCTCTGTGGGTCCGAACTGGGTCTCCACTCCTTGGATAATGATGATGATGATGATGATGATGATGATGACGATGATGGTGGTGGTGGTGGTTACTCTTATTATTTTGATTACTTTTAGATAGTAAAAAGTTCTATGGTCACTATAATCATACAGATAAGATAATTTCAGTAATTAAAATGTCCCGTTTCTTTTAACAGATTATTATTTGTAGGGATTATTGTATAATCCCAAACAATTTTTGGGGCCAAAGTCAGACTTCCCCAAAATGTGCCACTTTGGCACTTGATTATTTAAAACAAAAGTTGCTTAAGAGACAGCCTATGCAAGAAGGACACTCAGAATCTCCTCTGTCTCCCCAAAAACAGGAAATAAATTTCTTATGTGAAAGGTGCCCTTCCCATACCAGGAGGTAAAGAGACATACTTATCACCAGAGGGGGGAAATTCAGAGCCCAGAAGACTGTAGAAACAACTCTTGTTACCTTTTATTGATGTACTACCCCAACCCAAATTCTGTTTAGAATTTCTTACTAACTGAAACTCCCAAAGTTAAGTTTTCTTTGTCCTGTCAATCCCTCACAGACTTACTGTCTCTTTGTCTAAAAGGAAAACTGCCTTAGTCATTTTTGAGGGTCTCAATTTCAATATTGGGCCTTCGTGTGCATGTAATAAAACTTTGGGGCTTTTTCTTTGTTAATTTGTATCATACAAATTTCATTCATGTTTGTGAAAGTAGGCTTCATGCCCAGCGCAGAGCTCAATGTGAGGCCTGAACTCAGAACCCTGGGATCAAGGCCCGAGCTGAGATCAAGAGTCCGACGCCCAACCGACTGACCCACCGAGGTGTCCCTCATATAAATTTAATTCTCAATCCAGCTGGAAGACCTGGAGGGTAGAGGGGAATTTTGCTTTCCTTCACTATACACAAAATTAAGTCATGTCTCTGTACCAGTTTGGATCTACTTAAGTTGGAAATTCTCTAGCAGCAAAGTGGAGATGTGGTTGGCTTCTAATCTATTTTCCTGCCTCGCAATCTTTTTCTTTACACCTGTGCTTGCTGAATGGGGTCACACATCTCCAGGGTCAAAGTGGATGGGGGAAGGGTGAGTGTTGTGGATGGGAGAGTCTTATTTGAAGAGTTAGTGTCATGACTTGGCCTTGATGCTGTCTGGTCTGGAGGGATGTTGAGAGTTGCCGTTCATGGATTTCCTTGAGATTCTTCCTCTAGAGACATCTGATGGCCTCTCCTTCAACAGGGAACCTGGGCCAACACCTCTCCTCTGTTCCTCCCATAAGACACCCCCACTCCCTGTATCTGACAGTGCACCTTCAGCCTGTTTTTACTAAGCTTTTCCTGATCCTGGCAGTTGTCTTGGGTGGGGTTGTTATGCCCAGAATTCGTGATCCCCAAAGACCGCCAGGGAGCCGAGTCCGATGTAAAAGCAAAAGAGCCTTTATTCGAGCTAGCTCGAGCTCAATCCCCTACCTGCACCGGTGCCGCGGCGAGATACCGGAGAGAGAGCGAGTTTCAAAAGGACAAAGGTTTTATTGGGGCCTAGGGGCAGTTGGTGAGGTAATGGCTGTGGCCTCAGCCGATTGGCTGGGGAAGGGTCCGAGTCCTGTTAGGCAGGTGGGGAGGGGGGGGTGTTACTCAAGGGGAGGAGGCGTGGTCAAGGTGAAGGACACAGAACAAGATGGAGTTGGCCGGCGTAGGCCCGCCCTTTCAGGGTCCTTTCCCAAATGACCCAATAAGGCTCCCACTCACATTCAGCCCAGGTTGGGAAACATCTCTCTTTTCCCCCTGCAGTCCCAACGGCGGGACAATTTTTCCTTCTTGTGGCCCTCTACTCTGCTGCTGACCCCTTTCCCCAGTTTCTTGGCTAGAGGCCTTGTGCAGGCCTGAGTCCATATATAAACTGGTGGAATATTTATGTGAAAAGAGAGTTGATCCTTTTATGAAAACTAGATTGAAAGTCTTTGGAGAGTCTGTTTACTACGCTGGAATTACAAAATTTTTAAATAAATAATAAAAAAAGAAAGCCTTTGGAAAGTCATCATCTAAAATTGTTGAATTGTGTGTGACAAAGAAAATGGCAAAAGATTGAAAGAAAATCAAGGAGGCCTTTGTGTTTGAGTTGTTTCCCGGGGGCTATAAGGTCTGCCTCCCTTTAAAGAGACCCACTCTGGAAACGGTGAGGTTGTATTATGAACGCTGGTTATGCAGGCAAACAATGAGGAAACACAACTGCAGGCTCGCAAACAAAGCAGTGGCCTTGGCTGCCCAGCAAAAAGTTGGTGAATAAATGAATATTTATATGTTTCAGGTTAAAATAAAATGCTTAATGGGGCACCTGGGTGGCTCAGTTGGTTAAGCCTCTGACTCTTGTTTTCAGCTCAGGTCATGATCTTGCGGCTCCTGAGTCCCAGCCCCCGCGTGGGGCTCTGTGCTGACCGCTCAGAGCCTGGAGCCTGCTTCGGATTCTGTGTCTCCATCTCTCTCTGCCCCTCCCCTGCTTGTGCTCTCGCTCGCCCGCGCTCTCTCTCTCTCTCTCTCTCTCTCAAAAATAAATAAACATTAAAAAGTTAAAATAAAATGCTTAATGTAGGCAGGTATCATTATTTATATGATTTTGCATTTGAATCTGCATTTTCAATTATCGATCATCTACCCATCAATTCTGACTTTGTAAGTACAAAGTGCTTTCACTTTGCATAGAATACCCTTGCCTCAGGCTGTAGAATCAGGAAAAAGTTCTGTGAAGCTGCAAGAAAAAGACACAGCCTTCTCTTCAATTTCGGCGTCTCCTTTAAGCCATCCTCTTGTATCTGCTTTTCTTTTCATGCTCCGAATTTTGAAGTACAGTTGACCCTTGCACAACACGGGTTTGAACTATGTGGGTCAACCTATATGCAGATTTTTTTTTTCTCCAATAAATACAGTACAGTACTGTAAATGTATTTTCTCTTCTTTGTGGTTTCCTTTTTTTTTTTTTTTCTTAAAAAGATGTTTCTTTATTTTGAGACAGAGAGAGAAAGAGAGAGCACATGAGCAGGGGAGAGGGGCAGAGAGAGGGAGAGCGAGAATCCCAAGCAGGCTCCACTCTCAGCGTGGAGCCTGATGCAAGGCTTGACGTGGGGCTAGATCTCATGAATTGTGAGATCATGACCTGGGCGGAAATCTAGAGCCGGATGCTTAACCAACGGACCCACCCGGGCACCCTCTTGTGATTTCCTTAATAACATTTTCTTTCCTCTAGGTCACTTTATTGTAAGAATACAGTATATAATACAGATAATATACAAAATACGTGTTGACTGTTTATGTTATCAGTAAGGCTTCCAGTCAACAGTAAGCTGTTTGTAGTTAAGTCTTGGGGGAGTCAAGACTTATACACAGGATTTCCACTTCACAGAGGGGTGGGCACCGCTAACCTCCATGTTGTTCAAGGGTCAACTGTATATTGGTTTACGTATGTCTTCACATTTGCCCTTCACATTCTCTTAAAAAGTCAAGAGAGGCTAGTTGCTAGGAAGATAATTAAATTACACCAAAAATTATAAAACTTAGCAGCTCTTCTCAATATTCTTTCATCTAATTATTTTCTGGACCACTTGACAGAGTTGGCCACTCGTTCCTCAGTTCGTTTGCCCCCTGGATCGAGTTTTCTTCCAGTTTCTCTGACTACCTATTTTTCCTCTTCTTGAGTGTTGTCTACTCATGTGCCCAACCCAGGATTCTTAGCTTTCGCCTCCTCCCTTCCTGTTGCTCACACTTATTGATTCAAGTCCATTGTTTTAATTTCACTTCTAGGGTCATGCCACTGGCTTTTGTGTACTTGAAACTCAGAGCGCTGTACTTGGACTTTGGCAGGAGTTCAATAAAGGCTTATGGAATAAACTTCCAAATTTACTTTGTTAGCCCTGATTTTCTTCCAAGCTCCAAATCTACATATGAGGGAGCTACTACAGGGTGGTGGCCAATTGGGTGGGCCATATGGTAAGATTGTTTAGGTTTAAACCTTGTTTCAGTTAGACGCAAGGATGTGGCTTAGAGAAAGTTACTTAGGTTTTCTAAGGCTCATTTTCTTGATCTAGAAGAGAGATACGGTAACAAAACCTGCCTCACAAAGATGACGTGAGTTTGGGGCAATGTAATGCATGTCAAGTGCTTAGCAAAGTGCCTGACACATAGTAAACCCTCTATAAATAGTAGCTTTGTTTAAGTGCTTGGTAAATACTGCCTCACTGACGTCTGTCCAAAACTTAATCCACTACCTTAAACTCAAAAGTTGTTTCTCTTTTTCTGCGCCCTACTTCAGTTAACAAAATTTCTACTGTTTCAGCCAGTGAGGCCGAGAATTGATTTGAGTCATTATCTACTTCCTTCTTGATCGTCACATCTAATGAATTGCTAAGCCTTGTCAAAAAAAAAATCCAAAAATTAAATCTTCCAACTGAGCCGTGCTTTTCTTTCTTTTCACACAGTCATCAACCTAATTTGGGTCCTCATCATCCTTCACCTGGACCACTCCAATAGGCTCCAGACTGGGGTATTTGGGAAACTTGGATTGATTCATAGAGTGCTAGCCCATAACAGTTTCCCTTTGCCTCTAATATGTCCTTTGTTAACCTTAAGAACAAAACTGCCAGTTATTTTACCAGCAAGGAAATGGGCTTATTTGGGAATAGGAGAGGATCGCAATTTGGAACAAGTAAGCTACAGCACAACCATAGGCAAGTCTAGGGAACTAAGGCCAGGAGGGCTCTTTTATTAGAGGAAAGGCACAGCTGGAAGGCTGTTGTAAACAAGAAGTCCATTGGAGTAAACTGGGAGCTCCAAGTATAGTGGCTCCTCATTGGCTGAGCTGTGACTATCTCTAATTGCCTGGGCTGTTGCCAGGGTGGGAGGAAGCCTTCCTTGCTCCTGCTGGGATAGTAAAGCCCATCCATATGCAAGGTCCTTCTCTTCCTGTTGGGTCTGTAAACGCTGATGAGTGGTTGGGAGTCAGAGGCTGCCCCTGCCAACCTCCCGACTCCATTTTAGTGAGGTTTCCCTTTATTAATTTTCACACCGTCCAATCGTTGCCAATAATGTTCCTATATAATATTTCTAAATGGCTCAAACTTTCAATGAATCCTTACTGCCTAGAGAATCAAGTCCAGGTTTCCAAACACTGAATGATCTGACCTCGACCCACCTTTTTAGTCTCTTGTCTCACTGTGTGGGCTTCTTAGGTGCAAGCAAATAACTGTGAGACAGTCACAGCTCAGCCGATGAGAAGTCACTATACTTCCAACTCCCAGTTTACTCCAATGGACTTCTTGTTTACAACCGCCCTCCCAACTGCCCCCTTTCCTCTGCAAAGGAGTCTTCCTCTAACTTGTTCTTTGGACTTGCCTATGGTTTTACTGTAGCCTGTTTGTCCCAGATTGCAATTCTCTGCTAATCCCAAATGAACCCATTTTGCTGGTAAAATAACTGGCACTTTTATTTTGTAAAGTTACCAGGACAAGACCAAGAATCTGTCTGGATATGTTTAAAGGTTCTCTCTTTCACACATGTATTTGAGTAGAAGGGTGTAGGCCGCTGGGTGACCTGACTTACTTGCACGTCTGTTGATGTTCTGCTAAGCAATTACCATGTCTGTGAGACTTCCTGTTGAAACAATAGATGTATGGCAGAGAGGAAAGGTGCTTTTCCTGCTTCTTTTTTTTTTCTTTTTCTTTTAACTTGTTTTATTTTTTATTTTTTAAAATTTACATCCAAATTAGTTAGCATCTAGTGCAACAATGATTTCAGGAGTAGATTCCTTAGTGCCCCTTACGCATTTAGCCCATCCCCCCTCCCACAACCCCTCCAGCAACCCTCAGTTTGTTCTCCATATTTATGAGTCTCTTCTGTTGTGTCCCCCTCCCCTTTTTTATATTATTTTTGTTTCCCTTCCCTTATGTTCATCTGTTCTGTCTCTTAAAGTCCTCCTATGAGTGAAGTCATATGATTTTTATCTTTCTCTGACTGACTAATTTCACTTAGCACAATACCCTCCAGTTCCATCCACGTAGTTGCAAATGGCAAGATTTCGTTCTTTTTGATTGCCGAGTAATACTCCATTGTACATACATACCATATCTTCTTTATCCATTCATCCATCGATGGACATTTGGGCTCTTTCCATACTTTGGCTATTGTTGATAGTGCTGCTATAAACATGGGGGTGCATGTGTCCCTTCGAAACAGCACACCTGTATCCCGTGGATGAATGCCTAGTCGTGCAATTGCTGGGTCGTAGGGGAGTTCTATTTTTACTTTTTTGAGGAACCTCCATTCTGTTTTCCAGAGTGACTGCACCAGCTTGGATTCCCATCCTACTCTCCTTTTAATATAATTGTTCATCCAGTCCTAAATCATTTTCCTTGATTTAGGTCATGATGGACTATACTTTGCCTTTAAGACAAATTTGCGAGACGGGTTTGTGGGTATCTGCATTTCCCCCGCCAGTGCACATTTGAGAAGTTTTTCTATTGCCTACAACATAGGCAAACAACCCTGTTATGTAAGCCCAGGGGGCATTATTCACATAGAATGGTGATGCCTCCAGAGGCACAAGGTAATACATATTTCCACCCTCCTAATTCTGAAAAACTCACGGATATGCTTTCTGTTAGGGGTTGAATTGTGCCTCCAACAATTCATGTTGAAATCCTAACCCCCAGACCCTCAGAATGTGAGTTTATTGGAAATAGGGTTGTTGCAGATGTAATTAGTTAAGATGAGGTCATTCTGGACTTGGGTGGGCCTCTAATTCCATATGACCTGGTGTCCTTGTCAAAACGGGATGTGTGCACACAGGTATGTATACAGGGAAACCGACATGTGAAGGTGAAGGCAGAGATCACGGCGATGAAGAAGTAAGTGTGATGCTTAATGTTATGTATCAACTTGACTGGGTCACAGGGTACCTAGATGTGTGGCCAAACATTATTCTTGGTGTGTCTGTGAGAGTGCTATGAATGAGATTAACATTTGAATTGATAGACTGAGTAAAACAAATTATCCCCTAATGTGAGTGGGCCTCTTCCAATCCATAGAAGATCTGAAGATAAAAAAACAGCTGGCCCTCCTATGAATATGAGGTATTTCCTCCTGCCTGCCTGAGCTATGAATTGGATCTTTTCTGGCCTTCCAAATTGGACTGAAACATTGGCTTGTCTGGGGTGTCAAGCCCGCTGCCTTTCAGACTACAACCTACACCTGTGCCGTGAGCTCTCTGCTGACTGGACTTCTCAGCCTCCATAAGAACACAAGCCAATTCTGTTTCTGTTGCTTTTTGGTTTACTGTTTTAATTTATGCTTTTTTCTAATTAGGCTCCATGCCCAATGTGGGGCTCAAACTCAGGACCCTGAGATCAAGAGTTGCACGCTCTACCGACTGAGCCAGCCAAGCATCCCATAAATACTGTTTATTAAGGCTCCCCACGACCTAATTCTTTCTGATAAATCTGACTCTATCAACCTACCTACCTACCTGTCTGTCTGTCCATCCTATTCGGTCCGTCTCTTCAGAGAACCCTGATAATACTGTAAGAAATGCCAAATCTTGCCAGCAAGCTAGGCAAGGGCCTGGAACACATTCTCCCTCCCAGCCCTCAGAAGGAACAACACTGCCCACTCATGACCTCTGACTTCTCGTCTCCGGAACTGTGACTCCATACGTTTCTGTTATTTCCTCCACCGAGATTGTGGCAAACTAATGAACCTTCTGAGGCTGCAAGTCGCAGAAGAGAATTTAAAAAGCAGCCTGCTCTTTCCCCCTTGTAAAACTGAGTTCCCCAGTTCCCAATTGTTGCAAGGATAACAAACACCCAGAGGTTAACGCATTGTTCTTTTCTTCCACGTTTATGGCCTTTTTTAAAGCGGCTGTTGTTTCTTAGGTGTTTTTTCTTTTCTATTCTATTTACTTGTACCAGCTCATTCTGATTCCTGGTGTTTCTAATGTGGCTTCATTTCAGCAATGGCTTTATTTCTTACTGTTTTTTTAAGAAGTATTTTTATTTTATTTTATTTTATTTTATTTATTTATTTTTTATTTTAGAGAGAGAGCATTGCAGGAGAGGGAAAGGGGCAGAGAAAGAGAGAGAGGGAGAGAGAGAGAGAGAGAGAGAGAGAGAGAGAGAGAATCCCAAGCAGGCTCCGTGCTCAGCACGGGGTCCAGAGGCACAGTTTGACCCATGACCCTGGGATCATGCCCTGAGCCAAAATCAAGAGTCAGACACTCAAACGGACTGAGCCCCTATTTCTTCCTATTTTTACATGAACTTTGCCAGCTCATTGTTATCTGTTTATTTCCTTCTTTATCTTATCATTTCTCCTTTATTTTCGTGTTCATTTCATGTTCATTTTTTCCATTATTTAAAATTTCTTAGTGCTACTAAAAAAAGAGTATGCGTAACTTTCTCTTACACTACCTGGTAGTGATTCTTTTCCCTAGAATGACACTTTCTCTGCCTTTTGTATTTTTTTGTTGTGTTACTTTGTTCCCTTTCTTCTTTCTTTCTGTCTTACTTTTTTCTGGTAGCATCAACCCCCCATCTCATTTATTTAAACTTCTGCTTACTACTTGATTTCAGTTACGGCAACCTTAACTCAGCCGACACTGCTTAATGACAGATTGCGGGGCGGGGAGTGTGAACACAGGGAAGGTCACTGGTAGTTAAACAGGTAGTTCTTATGTGATTCCCACTTCTGATTTTACTCCCCTTTATGTTTTTATTTTTACTTTTAAGAGACAGAGTACTCGCATGCACGAGTGGGGGAGGGGCAGGGAGAGGGAGACAGGATCCAAAGGGGGCTCGAACTCACAAACCCTGAGAGCCTGACCCGAGCCAAAGTCGGACACTTAACGGACTGAGCCACCCAGGCGCCCCCGATTTTGCTCGCTTTTGTTGGCGCTAGAATCTAGAGGGCTCCCTGCCCGCCCGCCTGCCTGCCTTAATGTCTCCTTCTCTTGTTTTTTTTTTCAAAGTTTATTTATTTAAGTACTCTCTACACCCGACGTGGGGCTTGAACTCCCAGCCCCGAGATCAAGGCTTGCATGCTTCTCCAACTGCGCCAGCCAGGCGCCCCCTTCTCGCATTTGATGACATCTGCACGTTGTATAATATCTGAAGATCTTGTCAGAGCTCTGCATCCTTCCTCTATATGTGGTTTGTGTCTGATTCTAGTCCTACTATTATTGCAAATGGAATTTCATTCCCAGTATTTTAACTTTTGGCTCACAGCTATCACAATGAGTCTCTACTCGCTATTCTACAAAAAGCCACTGGGAGGCAAGTTGGGGAAACTAAAAATATCTGCTGAAACCTCATGGAGGAACACAGTACAGAGCTCTAGGCAGCATGACTGAGTGCTTCCATCAGGACGTTTGAGCCACAGACCAGGGACAGCCCCAAGTCACTACGCCCTGCTCAGTTCTCAGCTTCCTTGCGTGTAACATGAAGGGGTTAGAGGAAGTCCGTTCTAAGCCTTCCACGGTTCTAAAGTGTTACAACAGTAAATGTGATTTCATGAACCACAATCGAATTATTTCAGGGAAGAGGGACACTTTTTGAAAGGTTTCTCTAAGTGTGCTATGTGTAGGAGATTGAACAGGCAAAAGTATGTTGCCAGCGTTTGTTTGTTTGTTTGTTTGTTTGACTGATGGCCTCACGTTGAGACCTGTGTCAATGAGAACTGCGTGTCCCAAGGAACAAAGTACTTTTTACGGAATTTTGCTTCCAGACAGAAGTCATAGTGTCAGAGTCTGTATTTGATGCTAATAGAACTTTTGTTCCTGGACAGATGCATGTTTTCTTTCGCAAGATTCCTTCGGATTATAAGTGTATTCGTAATGCACAAGCATCGTGTCCGTGCACCATTCTGTTAAAGGGTCTCTGGTGTCCTTCGGAGCACAGGCCCCTTTACACACATCAGGGAGCCCTGCCTCCTCTCTCCTTCCGGCCGCTCTAATGGGGGGGGGGGAGGGGAGGAGGGCAGCCAATTGAGTAGAGGGAAAGAGAGGTGGCCCACCCCTTGCTGGTTACATTTTCACTTCCTGTTCCTGTCCCCACCCCAGGAAGACAGAGGAGGGGTGGGCATTGTGTCCCCTCTTCCAGAGCCTTTGGGAGCGATGGAGGGTCTTCCCTGGCCATTTGGCGCTGCTTCTCCAGGCACTGGACAGGGGATGCTGTCAAGCTCCCCAGGAAGGACTCTTCTAGAAGAGGGTCTGAGCCCCTGGACAAACCAGAAGGCGGGAGGCTCCTAAGGAGGATGGGTGTGGACTGGGCTGGTCCTGTGCAGGGGGCCCAGGATCGACTTCTGGGGCCAATCTCTCTTTCCTTCCCCCTTTCTGGCTCCCTCTCCTCCATCTCGGTCTCTCTCTGCCCGCCGCCGCCCCTTTGGATGTCTTACTTGTGCTTCTGACTTCTGGAGACACAAATGACGCTGAAATGCATCCCTCCAGTAACATTGTGGTGGAGGGATGTCCCTCCAGTACGATCTGCACACCATGGGGGCTCGTGGGGAGGCCTCTCTGACCTCCAAGGCCCCCCTTCATCCCCCCTCCCCCCTCACAGCAGGGCCCTCAGTGGCGGACCTGTCACATTTGCCACCGCAGTGTCACTGCCCAGGGCTGGGCCTCTGTGGAGCCTCAGCTGGGCTGCTGCTTGGCTCACGCACCCCTGGGAGATGCCGGGTAGGCGGTGCCGGCTGCTGCACGGGGTCCCGAGTCCCAGGAGCGACAGTGCCACCTGCTGCACCAGGTCGAGACCTGCGTGCACACACGTGCACCCACGGTGCCCGGCACCAGAGGGTACATTGCGACGTCCCTCTGCGCCGCTCGTGCTGTCGCTCAAGGTGCTATCCGTGAGTTTCCTCCCTGTTGGAACGTGGCCCCCTGCGTCCCAAGGTTCACGGCCCATAGCAACTCCATTTGCTGTGAGTCGTGAGAGGTAGGATGCCAGAAGCCGCCCTCCAGGAACACTAGAGGCCGAGCCAGATTGCACTCGGGAAGGGCACAGGCTCGGGGCGGAGGTGATGGGATGCAGAGGGCTTGAGTTGTCTTGCGTAACCCAAGGTCGGAGGGGAGGGGAGGGGAGGAGCAGGCGCCCCTACCCGCGGGCAGGTGGGGGGAGGTGGGGGGCCTTCCCCTACCAGCAGTGGGGCTGGGGTCAGGCAGCTGTCCTCACTGCCCAGGACAGTCTTGCCCGTGCCTCACTGCTCCCGCACCTGCGCTGCTCCTGCACCTTCTCTCGCTGGTCCCTGGCTGGTGCCCTGAGCTGGCCATGTGCCCAGGGCGCTCTCCCCTGGGCCTCAGCTTGTTTCTCAATGCCCAATGTTCTCACTCCCATCCGACTTCCCTGAGGGACTGTCGAGCCCTGTACGCTCTCGCAGGGGATCCAGGGCCCCGTACTGCCAAGATGGGCTGGGGCCTTCAGTCCAGTACATTCTCGGCTTCCAGCCACCACTGCCTACCAGGTTTTCCCCACCCGGCCGGATAAGGGCCTGGCCGGTCCAGACTTTGGGGACAGTGAGAAGAGCCATTCCCTTCAGGGGGCCCAGAGGGTGTGACATTCCCATATTAAAATGCCCTGTGCTCTGACTTTTAAAATATGAACTAGAACCAACAATGACGCAATGCTGTCGTGTCTAAATGATAATCTCCTGAGCATCAGAATAAGAAACCCCAAAGGAGTGTCCTCAACTTCCCGCCCTGCTGGTGGCCTGTTCTGAAACAATGTGTGTCCCTAGGCTAGTACCTGGGTTTTCCAGGGGAACCCAGAGGGTGTCTCAAAACCGCCTAGGGAGAGGAGTCTCCCTTCCTGGAGGGACCTGCTTCCACATCGCGGTTCCCTTTTGTCCCGGGTTAAAGGTGGAAGAGACCTGCCCTGCAGTGTGACCTCGCCATCCCCCGGTGTAGGAGAGCTCCTGCACTCCGTGTGACCATGAGTAAGATCCCCTGTCCAGTGTCACTGACCTAAGGACGCTGTTCGGGCAATAAGAACACATCGAACCAAAAGGAGGAAAACGCAGCTTTTATTTCAAGAGCTGACACGAGAGAGGTGTTTGTTATTTTAAATCAATTTTTCTTTCGCATTTTCAAGAGGTGGGGGCGGGGGTGGGGGTGAGCAGGCAAGACCCATGGCTGTTTGGAAGGGGCCACCTGCACCGGGGCGTGGCTCAGTCCAGCATCCACACCCACGTGGACAGGTCCACGTCACTTCTGTGCCTCCCCAGCTGCCTATTCAGTAAAAAGCACAGGATATTTTGGGAAGGCCTGGGGCGTCTTGAGGGTCTAGTTGTCTTCTCCTCGTTGCTGGGTGCGGGTGTGCTGGGTTTCACTTCAGGTTTTTCTTTCTCCATGACTCGCTGACGCCACAGACGGCTTCACGAAGGAGCACCACTCCTGGAAAAGATGATGAAAGTCAATCGACCCGGGGGACCCAGGGGACCCAGGGGCCTCTTCCCCCCGCCACCCCCCCACCACATGCACCTGTTTCCAGGGTAGTCCTCAGAGATCGCTTTATCTGCCTTGTTCCCTGCAACAGGCAAGAACAGTTAAAGAGAATCCACTCCAGGCATTTCAAGAAGGAAAGGATCTAAGGAAAGGATCCTTAGGAATCTAAGGAAAGGATCCTTTCCTAAGGAAAGGATCTGTGTAAGGCCCGGAGGAGCAAAGGACAAGGGCTGTGAGTGTGATGACAAACTGCGTTTGGAGACCGCACTCACCCCTAATACCTGACCTTGACCCCCACACCCCTGATCCCTACCACGACCCCCAGACTGCCCCCCCCAAAAGCTTTGTGCTGTATTTCTGAACCCGACGCAGTGCCCGTTTTATCCAGTAGGGTTGGGGGTCATCAGGTGGGTGGGCATGGTAACGTCACAAAGAAACATTACATGTTATTGGTGGATATGGATATCTTACCTCTCAGACCACCGAGCTCTCGCTTCAGGAACGTCTGGAAGAGAGGTCGAGGAGTGAGAGAGAGGATTCTTCTCCTCCTCGTCTTATCCTTCCTGCCCTGAGCCCCAGGGCCTGACTGGCTAAGCCCAGAGGTGTCACGGTGACTCACAATGGCTCTCAGAACCTTTTGACCACACGCAAGTTCCGAGCGCTGGACACGATCACCTTGGTTACTACTGGTTCACGGCTGAAAACTGCAAGTGGGCCAGTGGTGCCGGGGCCGGGGGAGGGGGGTCAGTTGTTACCCACATTCAGTGACACCTGGATCAGTCGAGGACTAGGAGAACCAGGTCAGACCTCCTTTGCCTGAGAGGCAGGGAGGGCCCAGCCTCCAAGCTGTCGTCCCAAACCGAGTAGAACCACGTCAAGACATTAAGATACGGAGTTCAGTCTCTAAAAGACCTCAGAAAGGGATGGCAACTATTATCAGTGTCCGACTAACACAAGACAGTGGCAAAACTGCCTTTCTCTTAATGGATTTCCTTCTTAGGAGAACCAAAGTAGACACCCAGGAAGTAGATCAGGAAAGGTTGACTGACATCAGTTAAACACATAAGAAAATAAGTTTTGTAGACACTTCTATTAGGAAATACAATACAAAGAAAACGTCTTATTCAAACGCGTCATGAGCATTGTAAAATACCTCCAAATATAATTAACTTAAAAAAAAAAAAAAACCTAGGGAAAATGTCCATGAACCTTTTCATGAGCTTCCTGTTTGGACACTGAAATAACATTTTAATTTATTTTGGGGGGGGGGGGGGAAAGGAAGGCTAATCTTTGAAGTGTTGTCGATTCTGCTCTAAATTCCCCTCTAAATGTGTGATTTCAGTGTGATCGCAATCATAAACCACAACAGGAATTTGAGTGTATACTTGGAACCAGTACCTGGGGTATAAAATGACCTTGAAGAGAAAATGCGAGGGATTATCCAAACGGGGGCGTTTTCCCTACTGGATATTAAAACTTACTCTATAGGATTAGCAATGAAACAGGAATTGACAAACACGTCAGTGGAACAAACTAGAGGGTCTAGAAATATTTTCATATATATGTGGGGATCAAGTAAGTGATAAAGCTGGCGTTTCACATCAGGTGTCACCTTTAAGCAGTATCTTATGACTAAGTTGGTGTGTGTGTGTGTGTGTGTGTGTGTGTGTGCGCGCGTGCCCTTGCGTACACATGTTGCGTGTATTCTTAAAGTGCGGAGGAGCTTCTGGGGCCACTTGTTATCTCTCCTAGAGGTAATTCTAGATCCCGTCAACTTTTACAGGCTTTTTCAGTCGTGCTTCTTCCCGAAGCCGGCTCTGGTGTCAACCAGTCATGGAGAAAGGACACGGAGAAGTCGGTCCCAGCGCGCCCACGCAGAGCATCAAGAAGGCAGATGAATACCTGAAACCCACCTGGGCCTGTTAAAACGTGCTGAGCTTTCTACTGGGGCGGCAGCTGGGGAGGCACAAAAAAGGATGAGGCTCTGACCCGGTGGCTGTGGACACTGACACAACGGTCACCAGGGTGGACGTGGCCTTTGCCAAAAAGCCATGGGACTGACCCACCCAAGATCCTTGGGGATCATGAAAAATCCCAGGAAATGGTGTGGGTCCACGAATCCTTCCCCTGATGAAACCATTCAAGTTGAAACATTGATTTCACTTCTCTCGGGTTCGTGTGTTGCTTGTTCTCGTGCTCTGCGTGCTTCCGACTCTGTGCCAGCCAAAGGCCACCAACGTGTCAAGTCCTGCTATTTACCCTTAGACGGTGTTTCCTAACTAACACGGCAGCGTCTGGGGGATTTGGAATCGAGAGGGGCCCCCTTTGGAGAAGCTGGAAAGGCTGCTGAGTTTACGAACGAAAAGGCCTCACACCTCCAACTTACTAAGGAGACGGGTCTTGCAGGAGGCCGCTCGGAGGTCTCAGAGTTTGCGGGGGACAGTGGGAAGAAGTCAGAATCCAAATAAGTTTCGAAAGGGGGTGACTGGGGGGAATGGGGACAGTTCTCCATGTGGGGGTCTAATGGTTGGAAAAGGGGAGGGAGGCATATTCTGGCTGAGTCGCAGTGGCATGAACGTGCCACACCTGGTCCCCCTTTCCTACTTAGGCCTTTAGCCTGGGCCAGGCCTGAGCTGGGAGGGAGCGGAGGCATTGACTCGGAAAATCCATCAGAGCTGTGGTTATTACCTTGGACAGGACCCTGACCCCCTGACCGTGTGGAATACTAAGCTCACCAAACACATTCTATCACCGCATAGTGATCACAAAAATCATGAGGCCTGATCCTGCAGTTGATGATGGGAAATAGAGAAGAAGGAGGCCTGCAGAGATTTGCTGGGGCATCCAGAGGGGTCAGGAAACACCATGTTCGTGGTTTGGCCCCTGCTTGCTCTATGTAACAGTCACACAGACATGGGAAATCCCAGATTCAGGCTGGTGCTCACCCCAGGGCAGATAGATTCACTGTGTTGCAAGTTCTATTTCCCTAGCTGGGAGGTGTTCACACAGTCATTCATTATGCTATTCCCTATATGTTCTATACATTTCTGTGTTCCTGATACACTTCATCAGTTGGGAAAAAGAAAAGGGGAGATAATGAAGCAAGCAGCAATGACTGAGAGAAAAAGAATCGTGTAGAGCCTATCTTTCAAATATTGGTAAAAAATAACTTTGAGCGTAGAACTCTATTTCCAACCGAATATATGAGTTTCAGAGTGAAATAAACACATTTAAAAATAAATTTACGTATAGTTGGGGCGCCTGGGTGGCTCAGTTGGTTGAGCATCTGACTTCGGCTCAGGTCATGATCTCGCGGTCCGTGAGTTCGAGCCCCACATCGGGCTCTGTGCGGACAGCTCAGAGCCTGGAGCCTGCTTCTGATTCTGTGTCTCCCTCTCTCTCTGCCCCTCCCCTACTCATGCTCTGTCTCTCTCTGTCTCAAAAATAAATAAAAACATTAAAAAAATTTTTTTAAATTAAGTATAGTTGACATATAATATTAGGTTAGTTCAGGTATACAGCGTAAGTGATCAAACAATTCCATACATTACTCAATGCTCAGCAGAAGTATAGCTATCATCTGTCACCATGGAGTTATTACAGTATTACTGATGATATTCCATATGGGGCACTTTTCATCCCCATGACTTATTTATTTTATAACTGGCAGGTTGTACCTCTTAATTCCCTCCACCTATTTTGCCCATCTCTCCCCCACGTCCTCCCTGGCAACCACCAGTCTGTTCTTTGTATCTATGAATGTGTTTCTGTTTGTTTGTTCAGTGTTTTTTTAGGTTCCACATATAAGTACACTCATATGGCTTCTATCTTTCCCTGTCTGACTTATTTCATTTAGCATGATATCATCTAAGTCCATCCATGTTGTTGTAAATGCAAGATTTCCTTCTTTTTTATGGCTGAGTAATATTCCACTGTGTGTGTGTGTGTGTGTGTGTGTGTGTGTGAGTTGTGTGAGCATGTGTAATGTCATATCTTTATCCATTCATCTATTGATGGACACTTGGGTTTCTTCCATATCTTGGCTATTGTAGATAATGCTGCAATAACCATAGGGGAACGTATATGTTTTTGAATCAGTGTTATTGAATTGCATACATTTTTAATATACAAGGTGTCCAAGTCCTGGTTTCCAGGAAGCAGACCCTGAGGCAAACCATCAGTACAAATAGCTTACTTGAAAGGAAGTACCAGGTAACACTGGTAAGGGTGTGTGATGAAGCGAGACTTGCAAGGAAGGCAGCCAATTAAGGGGGGGATGATCTAGAAAGTTACCACTTTGGCAAGTGGAGCTTATTCAGTGGGGGGACTATGGGAGACTGGGTAGAATGCATTTCACATCCATCCCAAGTATGGGACGTGGAACCTAGAGTATGTAGCTGCCAAATACCCAAACATTATTTTTTTAAGTTTATTTTATTTATTTTTGAGAGAGAGAGAGAGAGAGAGAGAGAACAGGAGGGGCAGAGAGAGAGAGGGAGAGAGAGAGAGAATCCCAAGCAGGCTCCATACTGTCTGATGGGGGCTTGATCTCACAAACTGAGATTGTGGCCTGAGCCGAAATCAAGAGTTGGACGCTTAACTGACTGAGCCACCCAGGTGCCCCCCCCCCACCATTATTAATAAAGGGCTCGCTACTTACAGAGGCAATAAATATCTGACACTTCCAGTGGCCTTGGGTCATGTCCAGCATGCTCCAAGGGTAAGAAAAAACCCTCAGGCAGAGAATCATGGGTGATTGTAGTAAGCGGCCTTGTGGGTATAGATGTGAGACCTGGTTTTGAAAGGCGAGAATCAAAACACATGTGAGTGTCCTAATCTTTTTGACATAGTCTGCTCCCTAGATATGTCAACATTCTATCCACTGTTTGTGTAAAGTTTTCAATGAACTGCAATTACATTTCTTCTCTAAAGCTGATCATGCATTAAACCGATTAGCATTTATAATTGGAATCGGGTTTCAGGAGCCCCAGTCCGGGAAAATGTTGTAAGGTTTCAGCTGTCTAAAGAACGTTTGCATTGCAGACATTAAAATCTTCTCTCAGGGGAAAAGAGAGCAAGACTTTTGTATTCTGTTCTACCTACAGATATGCACTGCTGGGCACGTGGGCACCTATCTCTCCCTAGGATCTCAGAAGGATCTTGGGCTGCGGATGTCAGCAGCTCCGTTCTTGCCATCCAGTCAAGAGGGGCCCAAGCAGCAACGTCTGACATCCTGTGTGAGGGGCTCCTGAGAGTGCAGAGTGTGCCAGGAACCTCCTCTCCTGGTCTCCCATGGCAGCTGGAACTGTATTTATATCCTTGTTATTAACCTCTCTTAGGCTGCTCCTTCCCCCACCCCGGCGCATCCACGACCACCCCTGGCCTAGCATCCTCCTAGTGTGTGCTTCCTGGCCCAGGGGTCTCAGAAAGGCTGTTCTCCATGGTGACTCCATTAGGTCCCCAGCACAGTCCCACGTGGCCACAGCGGCCCTCTTCAGCTTTGATGGGAGTCCAGCTATGAATCTTCGTCGTGGTTCAGATTAGGCTTTCAGTGTCCAGCTCCCTTGTTTGTTGTTTTTCTGTCTCCAGTACCACCAGTCATCAACTGTCGGCAAAGTGCCTAAGAGCTATCACAACTTCAGGCTGCAGTTGTAAATGACTGGGGAGTCCTAGTGGCTCAGAGGGCCCCAGATGCTTGCCCTCTGAATGAACTCTAAAAGAGCTGCTCCCTTTAAAAGAGATCCAGTGCAATCCCTGTTTATAGTAAGACAGGCTAAGGGACCATGACCAGCCCAGGGGCGCTCAAAGCAAATTTGAGAGGGGCAAGTGTCTTCAACGTGTCACTGCCTCTCCATTAGGGACCCCCATCCGCCCCCATCTGCGCCCTAGGCCCAGATATTCTGTTCGCCTCTTTATAGAGCCACATTTCCCAAACTCTTTCAGGGAGTACTGGATCTAGGAGATATGAGTAACTGTGCTGTAAACAAAGTACTCCCTTGACCAGTATGTCTGGGAAAGTCTACACCATGTTATATCCTTATATAGGTGATGCACAGTATCCACCAGCACTGAAATCTTCAAGAAGACTTCTTTACTCCTCTGCCTCTCCTACTCTTCCCCTTCCTCTTCTTTTTCCCCTCCTCTTTCCTCCCATCTTCTCCCTCTTACCCACCCTCTTCTCTCTCCCCAAGAAGATATCTGGATACAGATGCTTACACAAGATGATTGTGGCCAAAGGACAGACTCATTCCCTTTGCTTTCTTGTCTTCCTTGGTGTTTGAATGTTGGCCATTGGATTACTGGTCCTGGCTGGCTGTGAGCACATACCAGCATCTGATTCTGGTGTCTGTGGTTGCTGTTGTGGCTCCCAATAAGGAGAGCTGTCCATCTTGGGCCATCCGCTTCCCTACCCCAGGCCTCTTCTTGTTGACCCAGGCTCCCTTGGGCGTCTCTATGGAGTCTTTCTGAGGCCTGCAGCGGGAATCGTTCATGCTACAAATGAGCCATGCGGAACCCAAGGAAATAATCTCAGGCCTCTCCTAAGTGCCAGGCTGGCATTTCTGGCCTCCTCTTGCCTCCTTCTGTTGGTGTGGGGCACTGAGAGGGTGTCTCCCTCCCAGAGCTCCAGGTAGAATTTGGGGCCAGGTGCCATTCTGCTCTAGGATTTCCAACCTGTCTTGAATGTCTGTCCTGTTCATGTTTCCTATCCTGATACTCTCCCCTTCCTTTCCAAGTCTCTCAACAAGTAGCCTTTTCTCTCCAGTACCATTGCATACAGTTATATAGGTGTGTGTACCTGGGGACAACCTCTTGGGAGAGCCTGGAGGTTGAGGAGGGATGTGACGGGAGCCACAAAGCCACCAGGAGAGGAGTCAGGCAGAACTGGGAAAGCCACGGGCTTGGGTGGCGGAGTGAGGCAAGGGGTAGGGATGTGGGTCAAGCAGATCTACACCCCTGCAGTGCCCCTGCTGGGGAGCTCCTCAGGGGAAGGGGACTGAAATCCAGAGGGAACCAGTGGAGCAGAGAGAGAGGCGGCATTCACAGCACTAAGGTTGCCAAGCAGAAAGCAAATTCTCCCTATGTTTAAAATGTTTCAAAATGTAAAAGGTGGGGGATGAATAAAAAATGAAAGTCGGCAGACTGGCTAAAGACAAAGCACTGTCCTCAGCGTGGTACATTCTCATGGGGGTATAGATGAACATTTCAGAAATGGCCGTACAGGTATAGTTTACGGAGGCTGGATGGTGGGAGCTGCTGCTGGTGAGGAAATTTACAGTTAAGCAAGAAGGAAAGGCTAGGATGACCCATGTGGCAACGGACTAAAGTCATATTTATTCTAATAGACACAAATGGATAGATATAGGAATATTTATAGATTTGTGCATATACAAGTTACGTTAGTTTCCTGTTGCTGCTGTAACAAATTAGCACAAACCCAGTGGCTTGAAACAAAAGAATTTTTTTTTTCTCCTAGCCTTCTGGAGTTCAGAAATCTAAACTCAAGTTGTTAATGGGCTGCATTCCTTCCAGAGGCTTCAGGCAAGAATCCATTTCCTTGCCTTTTTCAGTTTCCAGAGGCCACCTGCATCCACCTGCGTTCATGACCCCTTCCTGGCATCACTCCAGCTACTGCTTCCATGGTAATAGCTCCTATTACTAACTCCACCCCTCCTGCCTCTTCCTTATATAAGGACGCTTGGTGAGCAGAGGGATTTTGGCGGGGGGTGGGGGGGGTGGGGGGGGTGGGGGGTGGCGGTTGGTGATCAAGGAAGACACAGGACAATGAGAGGGAGTAGCACACAAACCTTATTCGGCAGCACAAGGACAGGGTTATATGAGAGGGGAAATCCCTCCCATCAAGAGACCTTCCAGAGACAGAGGTATGGGGGCCACCACCCGCATGGGGAATGGGGCAAGGAAATTTCCAGAGAAGAAGGGACAATGAGAGAGGAAACGGTTTCATGTCTCTTAGCAGCTTAGTGGGGAATCTCTGGGTCAGGCGGTTCCAAAGGGTAGCAGCAGTCTGGGGTCTCTTGTAGCTCCAGTGTTTGACTTATCTGTGGTTGGTAGATGACGGGTGAAGTTTTGTGTAGTATGTAAAGTAGGTAGGCTCCAAATGGCTTTGGAAATATGTTCTTTGGACTATCTAAAACAACTGGATGTATGAGAATTTGGGTTTGACACCAGTGGGCTTTGGACTTTGGGACCCTCTGGTCCCAGCCTGCTAAGACGAAGTAAACAACATAGGGGTTCATCATGTGGAGTCACCCACAGCTAAGGACACGACAAAATGAGAAAGAAGGGACAGCGGTGGTTACCAGAGGCCATAGTTACCTCCCTTAACTTGCTTACGTTCTGCTGAAACCATAAAGCAGCACATCCTAATCTTTTTGGTAGTTACGAGAAGCTGATGGACTCACTTCCTAGAAAAACACACACATACACATCCAAGTTAAAAATTTTACAAAATGTTCTAGAAAATCCGCGGACCCTCTAGAATTGTGTTGCCCAATATGGTGGTCATAAGTCCCATGTGGCAGATTCAGTTTAAATTAATTATTAAAAATATTCAGTTTCTCATTCATACTGGCCACATTTCAAGTGTTCCATAGACATAACTGCAGTTCTATTGTAGTTCAAAGCCACAACTGGGCTTTGAAATTCCATGGGCACAAGGCTAAGAACCCCATCCCTTAAATGAACCCCTATACATCTGGTGGCCTGTCACCCCATTCCCAGTCTAACATGGGCTGTCCTGTGTTTCTGAATATATACAGGCCACAAAAGAAATAGGGATCAATACTTAAAACACTGGGAAATACCCTGAAAGTCCATACGGCTCTGAGTAACCCTTGGTCACCTTGAATCACAGGCATCTTGGCTACAGCCATGCCTCCAAAGACTGCAAATCCAAAATCCTTCCTTCTTCTCCACTCAAGACATGTGTACTTCAGCCAATATCAGCATGACCCTCATCCTGCTATGGCATGCCTAGTGGCTTTCTCGTGAGAAAAATGTACTGCATCAGGACAGGCCATCAGCCATCTGTTCTGCATTAATAACAAAGGACACCGATCACGTTCGTGGCTCTCTGTCGAGGTGCTGTTCTAAGCCTCCTGCATATATTAGGTCATGTGGCCCTCACCCAGAGCTAGGGGATGGGGACTAGTATTATGCCCTAAATACTGATGAGGGGACTGAGGACAGAGGTTTAGGACTGAATAAACTGTCCCATGTCACCCAGGAAATGCCAGAGGAAAATGGTGACAAAGCTAGAAGGGATAGACCCTTGCAATGCTCATGTCTAAAAACATCCAAAAGTTCTTAGGGCAATCCCTGAGGCCACCCACGTGGTCACACACGGGTCTCAATACCAGCACCGACCCTATGCTATGGGTACTCTCTCTGCATTTGCCAAGATGTCTTCTGTACCTGTCCTCTTCCCTGGAGTGGGACAAGGAAAAAAATACTCATGATCTTCCTAATCATCCCAAATCATCCCTTCTAGTCATCCCAAATGTACCCTGTGACCCTATCACCCCTTATCTCGATGGTAACCTGGACTTTAGCGGCAGACCATCCAGGCGGGATAACCTGCTCGCTTTGTGAGCCTGACACCCAGCGCTTCTGTCTGTAACATGAAAATGATGATAGCATCGATTTCACAAAATTTCCTGTGTCGGATGCAACTGCACGGAAGCGAACGACAGCATGCGGGGCACAGAGGAAGCACTCAGGAAAGGTTATTGTCCCGAGCACTGATTCCTAGAAAGCTTCCCCATGTCCCGCCTAGGCACCTAACCGTCGCTGGAGGGCATCCAGGAACTCGGCCGGCTGGGGCTGTGGACCCGCCCTTACCGTGCTCGGCCTCGCAGCCCGCAGCCCTCCCCAGACGCGCCGAACTCTCCACCACGTCCACCAGGGCCCTGACCGTCCCGCTGTCCCTCCGTCCGCCCTTCCGCAAAGAAACGTCACTGCACCCCGGGACTCACGGCTTCTCCCCAAAAGCCGCCTGAGCGAGCCTGCTCTCACCCGGCCCACGGATAGAGAGGTGTTTGCAGAGCGGGCACTCGGAGAAAGGAGAGGGGGGACACGTCGTGGGAACGTCTAAAAGCCAGTCACAAATCGGCTGCCTGGGGCGCGAGCATGGCCCCAGCGCGCTCCCGCCCACGATGTCCCGCCGCCCCGAGGGACAATCCCCAGGGACCGATCCCGGTCCCAGACAATCAAGGGAAGGCCCGGCCGGGTCGCAGGGAGCTGCAGCGGCGACTGACCGGGTCAGGTCTGGCGGCGGCCAGTAGGTGAAGCCCCAGCGGGACCGGCCAGCCCCTTCCCACCGCCCGCGGGACGACCACGCCCTGTGGCCACTTAGGGACTCCCCATCTTTGCACAAAGCTCTCTCAGGCTCCCCGCGGCAGCTGCGCAGGGCGCAGGCGCGCGCCCGCACTCCCTGCGGACTACATTTCCCGGCAGGCCCCGAGACGTCCGCCCTGCCATCTGGTTCCCTTAGCAAGCCGACGTGGGAGAGGACGCCACTTCCTTGGCTTCCGCCGGGCCCCCAGCCACTTTGGAAGCGTTCCGGTTTCCGGTCTTAAGCGCTTCTGGAGCCCGGGAGCTTGGGTGCGACGTTCCCGGTTTCTGATCCTAGCAGCCCTAGAGAAATCGGAACGGTGGGGACCCCTTTTAACTCTTAGGACTGGGTCACGGATTCCCAAACCTCTCTGTGAGGCAGGAATTTCTTGGGAGATCTTGGTAAAAATTCAGATTTCTGGGCCCCTTTCCGACACCCTGATGCACTACATCTCGCATGAGCTCAAGAATTCTCATTTTAATAAACTTTCCTGGGCTTATGACTCTGGTCTTGGTCTCGCGGGTGACAGTGGCCTTGGGCTACCTTTCTAATTTCTTCTTTTGAACACCCCGAGCTTCGACCTCGCTACCCCGAGTGCTCGTCTCTACTTTCCGCCGCCACTAGAGGGCTCGTGGGACTTTGGGTTCGTCCAGTGGCCCTGCCTCTTGTTTTCTGATTGGTCCCTCGCGGGCCCCGTGCTGGGGCCACATTTTCCGTCCTGGGTGAGTTGGCGCGAGGCCAGAGGCGATGCTGTTTCTGGGAGACCTAGCCCTCACATTGGTCATCAGCTAGTACTGATGGTGTTCGGACGCCAGACTTTAGAGCTGGTACTTCCCTCGTGGGACCAGGACGGAGAGCCACCTGTGATTGTGCCTCCCAGACCTGGGCGGAAGTGAGATGAGGGGCCAGGCGCCCCACCGCCCCGAACACGCAGAGGCCTGGAGACAGCTCCCCCCGGGTCGGAGTTGGGCTGGTGGGCTGGGACTGGGGGCCAGGGGCATGCGGATCCTGCACATGCTGTTTATTGTCGCACGGGGCTCCGGACACCTTTGCCGGAGGTCGCGGCTGGTTTCGGGGTCAGGATGTCTAGGAACCTGACCATGGCATCTAGCCCAGGCTCCCAGGAGCAAAAAGGGCCCCTGTTGTGAGACCCCAGGAGTTACTGTGCCTACAGTGAGGACCTGCCCTGCCCACCCACCCCCTTGCCCCCCGCACCTGATGGCCCAGACTGGTGGCCTCCCACTTGCGCTTCTGTGGCTCCTGGCGCTAGGTCCCTGGAAACCGTCAGGCGGCTCCTGGAGCTGTGTCACTGGTGGGTGGCTTTGGCCTGAGACGCGCACCCTGGAGCAGGCCCTAGATCTGTTGGTGTCCGAGCGGTCCCTGGCCCTCCTGTCCCAGGACATCCACAGCCGGGTGCAGAAGCTGTTTCTGCCTCTTGCAGCGTCTATGCAGAGAGCTTGAGAGATGAGGGAATAGGTGAGAGAGAGGGACAGAGAGAGTGCTTTTATCTGGTTTGGTTGGCCCCGAAGACTGGGACACCACGGAGACTTACTTCCCCGTTCGGATTTTCTTGATTCCCCTGAGTAGAGCTTACTTGGGCAAGTGACTTTTTCTCATTTCGTCTGGAACTGTGATCCTGCAGATTTTCCCCAGGCGCAGAGTGAACGGGGAAGAGGGCCTGTTCCACAGGGAGGCAGTGTTGCTGCTACAATGGTCAGTGTCCACTCGAGGTAGATCCTAGGGGTTCAGGTCCTGGCTCTGCTCACTGCCCACTGACGATGTGACTTTGGGCAGGTGACCGTTGCCCCTTGGGCCTCGCTTCCCGCGTGGCTCAAAGGCTTATGTGGTGGTTTTGAGGACTAAAGGGGGAGCACCGTGTACATTTGACGGCACTGCTGGCATGTTGGTGCTTAAAACTGTTAGCTGGCCTGGCCTGGTGGCCAAACCTGTAGGTCCAGCTGCCCCGGAGGCTGAGCCAAGGAGGATCACTGGAGCGCGGGAGTTCTGGGCTGGAGAGCGCTATGCTGGCGGGGTGCGTGGGCCAAGGTCGCCATCTCTTTGGTTAATCTCTGAGAAGCGAGAGACCACCAGGTTACCCGAGGAGAGGCGAACCCACCCAGGCCGGAAACTGAGCAGGTGAAAATTCACAGGTGGACCAGCAGTGGACTTGTGCCTGTGAATGACCTCCGCCCTCCATCCTGGGCAACATAGGGAGACCCGTCTCTAAACAAACACAACGGTTAGCCGTTGTTACGTTAGGGTCAGCAGTCTGGTCCCGTCCGCAGAGCTGGGTCTCAGTTGACGGTGAGCCCAGAAAAGCAGTTTGGCTTGAGGCACTGAAGTCATTACCCCCACCCCCACCCCCAAGTCAGGTTATCCAGCAGTGAGGAATGGGAGAACTGGTGGGGGAAGGAAAGAGGGAGTGGAGTACATCGGAAGATGTATGGGGGGAAGGTGTGCGCTGGGAACGTCTCCCCACACGCTCCACATACAATCACATGCACACATTTCCACTCTTGAAGCCATTTGAAACTCTCGTTGGGTCCAAAGTGACAAACCGGTCGTCTGTTATGAAAATTTGTCCTCAGATCCCTGTAATAATTTCCCTTGCTGTTTGGCCCTTTTATGATAAGTGATGGCAGGTTGGCTTTTAGGTCACAAGCAATGGGCTGGGAACAGAAATGCTTTTGAAGCAGCCTCTGCTTCAGGAAACAGCATGAAAGTAACTGACCTTGAAGCTGGAGCCAAAGGACGCTCAGGGAAGCCCCGGGCTGCATTAGCCTCTAAGCCTCAGCGCCAAAAGAACCGGCTAGTAGTAAAGGAGACAGGTGAGGAATAGAATGGGCCGGTGAGAGGGGAGAAGGGCTTTGGAATGGCCTTACTGACACCAGCAGCGCAGAGCATAGCTTCCAATAAGAGAGAATTTCTGAAGTAAGTTTCTTGAATACGGAATGAAGGACCTCCGAAATGGTGGTTTGGGTTTTCCTGGAGGAGGGAGAGTTTCTTCGTAGAGTCCCTTTTTAAATTAAACTTTTAATTTTGACATGATTGTAGGTTGACATGTAGTTGAAAAAATAGAGCGGTGGCCTTTGCCCTTTAGGTAGTTTCCCAAATGGTAACGTCTTGCAAAACCTATATACTACAGCCAGGATATTGACAGGAATACAGTCTGGATACAGAACCGTTCATCGCTGTTAAGGATACCTCCTGTTGCTCTTTTATAGACTTCCCCACATGCTGTCCTGCCAATCTAACAATTTTTACCCATTCCCTGCCCTCTGGCCCCTGGCAACCACTAATCTGTTCTCCCTTTATGTAATTTTGTCATAATTTGTCAGTATTTTTTTTTATAATTTTTTTTAATGTTTATTTTTGAGAGACAGAGAGAGACACAGCATGAGCAGGGGAGGAACAGAGAGAGAGGGGGATACAATTTGAAGCAGGCTCCAGGCTCTGAGCTGTCAGCACAGAGCCTGACGTGGGGCTCGAACTTATGAACAGGGAGATCATGACCTGAGCCAAAGTCGTACACTTAACTGACTGAGCCACCCAGGCGCCCCTTCAGTAATGTTTTATAAATGGAATCATATCATCTGTAACCTTTTGAGGTTGGCTTTTTTTCCCTGCTCAGCAGAATTCCCTGGAGGTTTATCCAAGTCATTTTGTGAAACAATATTTGTTTCTTTTTATTGCTGTATAGATATACCACAGTTTGTTGAAACCGTCACCCACTGAAGGACACCTGGGTTGTTCCTAGCTGTTGACTATTACGAAGGAGCTGGTATGAACGTGCATTGTTGTGATTGTTATTTTTATGATCTGTGCTTTAAAATCATTACCAGATAATTCTGGCATCTAATTAATTTTGGAGTTAATATCACTTGATTGTCTTTTCGCATTCAAGTTGTGCAATTCCTGGTTCTTTGTATGAAGGATGATTTTCCGTTTGTGTCCTGGAAATTTTGGATATTCTGTTAGGAGATGTTGGGTTCTATTTAAACTTTGTATTTTAGCAAGGAGTCCTCCTGTTTAGGTTTGGCACGCAGGTCCTGGCCTACCGTTAAGGGCTGTGATTGTAACGATAAGATGATTTTCAGAGCCTATGTGGTGCTTTTTTTTTTTTTTTTTTAAGTAATCTCTTCACCCAACGTGGGGCTTGAACTCACAGTCCTGGAGATCAAGAGTTTCATGCTCCACTGACTGAGCCAGCCAGGTGCCCCTATGTGGTGCTATTTTGGTAGGCATGGTTTATGCTGCTGCTGGGGCCTCAACTTGTCCCTGTGGATATTGCTTGAGAAAATAGAAGAAACCTACCTTATGATTCTCGTTGGGGGAAAGAATCTGCTGCCTTCAGAGAAAGCAATGTTTCCAGTGTTGGGTGTTTGCCCCCTTGCCAGTAGCGGGGGGGTGGGGGGGGGGACATTCTGGGCCCAGAACTTGTTGGGGCCTGATTTCCTGTGCTGGTGCCTCCCAACAGCAGAGCGTCTCAGGGTGGGGGAGGGCATTTTCAGGCCCAGTGATGAAGGGGAGGGTTCCTGAGCCAGGCACCTTGTTGAGGTGGGACCCCCCTTTACTGGTGTCCCTCGGTTTCAGGGTGTTTCTGACTCAGAGCTGGGAGTCTCAGGCTAGACTGAGAAGGAGAGTGCTTCCTCGGCTGGGTGCTTGTCGTGTTGGCATGTCCTTTGCCTGTGGCCCAGTTGCCAGGTCTCTGTGTCAGGAGCCTTGAACTTGGTAGGAAGTAGAGTCCTTTTCAAGGTCAGCAGAACTCTCACCCTCTGCTAGAGGATAGGAGTCTTGGAGCACTGCAGGCCAGCAGGCAGAGAGTGTTATTCCTTTACTCCGTCCCCATCATTTCCAATATTAAGCCTCCATTGCCTTCTCTTTTTATTTTTACTTTCATTTTTTTAAGTTTATTTATTTGGAGAGAGAGAGAACAAGCAATGGAGGGGAAGAGAGAGGGAGAGAGAATCCCAAGCAGGCTCCACACCATCAGCATGGAGCCCGATGCGGGGCTCCTACTCACGAACCATGCCGTCATGACCCCAGCCGAAACCAAGAGTCGGACGCTTCACCGACAAGCCACCCAGGCATCCTGCTTTTTCTTTTTAGAGTGTTTAGTCCTAAGGAACAGGGACCAGGTTTGGGGGAAGGCATACCATATTGTAGTAATTTATCGGGTGCTACAGAGTAGGGATGCTGTCGTCATTGGGACTTCTATCACCTTCATCATTATCTGTCCTCTGACTTTCTCTCTTTTCCCCTGAGGGGGCCATGGAAGACAAGATGATGGAACCAGGTGGCACAGAAGATGCTACCGTGTCCCCCCCCCCCCTGCCCGGTGCCCTTCCTCCTTGTTGCGTGTTCCTTTGGTAGGCACCCTTCCTGCCACTTGCAGATGGTTCTTTGTCTCTCACTGAAACGTGTCGCCTGCACCCTCTGCATTTTCTCCCCCACATCATAAAGGTAGCCCCACTCCCCTTCTCCCCTGTGAAACCTGTTCTCAGCAGGTCCATAATTGCCCCTCTTGTGAAAATCAGTGACAGGAAACCTCACTAAAACAGGGTCGGGAGGCTTCGGCAAGGGGAACTCTCACCCTCTGCTTCCTCTAGTCAATTGCAGACCCAACCGGAATAGCTGGACTTGACCATCCGAGGACTTGAACTTGCACATGGATACTATGCTATGATTGCAGCCACAGGAATAGCTGCTTTCCCGTGTCTGGTGTAAGAACGTGGTCCAGGTTCATTCTTCTGTGGGTCGCTGTCCAGTTTTCCCAGCACCACTTGTGGAAGAGACTGTCTTTATTCCATTGGATATTCTTTCCTGCTTTGTCAAAGTTGAGTTGGCCAGAAGAGATGCTTTCCTTATTCCACCCCCCCCCCACCCCACCTTCCAACAGCTCAGGCATGATACTTGGAACTCCCAGTTTACCCCAATGGACTTTTAGTTTATAACAGCCTTCCCAATTTACCCCTTTTCTCTTTAAAAAAGCCTACCTCTTCTTTGTTCCCCAGACTGGCCTCTGGTTTTGCCCTAGCTTGTTTGTCCTGGATTGCAATTCCTTGTGATACCCAAATAAACCCAACTTTTGCCGGTAAAGTCACTGGCAGTTTTTTATCTTTAACGCTAAACTCTGTTCCATGGCTCTGCCCAGAGGCATCCCTTGACCTCATGTTGCCTTGTGTAGGGTCAGTTCAACATCTGCCAAGTGGCACAGTAGCCTTGGACTCAAGCCTCAGCTGGCCGAGTGGAAGGAAGGAGGCTGCACTATAGTGGATTTCCTACGGCAGAAAAAGTAGAATCGACTGGCACCCCCAAACACGCACCACGCACACATTCACAGCATCCAAGATACCGCACCTGCTCTAAGTTTTTGACTCCTTAAAATTTCAAGGTCCTTGTTTTTCTGAATTCTCTTGTATTTCTATTCTCCATTAGTATCTTTACCCACCTTCTCAATGACAAAATTTTAGGGGCACTGGCTCAATGTTCCATCTTATCAGCTGTCACGGGACTTAAAAGTGCAGGAAGGAGGCTCTGTGTGCTTAGGGATTTTCATCAAGCGTTACTTATAGTTTGGGAAATTTGGAACCGAGGACTATATCCAAAATGGGAGATCGTCTGAATTAATTACAGTGCAGCAATGTGATGAACAGTTATGCAGAAATGTAAAATATGACACAAAGCTCATCCCTGGATTTTGGTGGAGGGCACACACTGTGCACTGTCCAAGTTTTCCAACTTTTCTGTGTGTAGACAATCCTCATGAGAAAGAGTTGGGGAAAGTCTTTTAAAAATACCATGGTTCGTGCCCACCCAGGGACACACACAAAAAAAGGGGAAACCTCATAAAACAAGACCTGTGTACCTTATGATCACAAGCACATTGAAGTACAGGGGAAGAAAGAATCACCCTTCAACCTGCTTTCGTGCATCAAGTACACGAAGTGGTCACAACTGTGAAAACATCGACACTAATTCTGCAAAGGGGTCACAGTTAGTTTCTGTTTCCTTTTACTGGGACCATCTCCACTGTCACCATGTCACTCTTCAACCGCTGCGGTGCCCAAGGTGGAGCCCAGCCCCTTCAGGGAGCACCAGATACGGAGGGGAGTCCAGATCCCCGCTTCTGGCCATCGGGCTTGTCCGAAGTCTCTGTCTGCAGGCGGTGGAGGGAGGCTTTGCTGTTTCTCTTTGTAGCAT
The DNA here is from genome assembly GCF_046562875.1 of Panthera onca. Classification (NCBI taxonomy): domain Eukaryota; kingdom Metazoa; phylum Chordata; class Mammalia; order Carnivora; family Felidae; genus Panthera; species Panthera onca. The sequence goes on along the minus strand of NC_138357.1, from coordinate 17,695,346 downwards.
AGCACACACCAGTTGGAGTTTTGATTCTTGACCTCATTTTCCTCTGAACCCCAGGTCCTTTTCTGGTTACCCATCTTTTTTTCTCCTTCTGGAGTTTCCCAGTCACATACAGTTTTGGTTGATATTGACACATGAGAGTTAAGGCTCTTTTATTATATTAAACCCACGCTTCAAGGAACGTACCGTCTCTCCCCACTGTCGCCTCCCCCAGGCAGACCTTCCCCTGTCATCAAACTGATGTGGCTCTTCCTTGAGGCCTTGTGTCTTGAAACTAGAACAGTGAGGAGCCCCAGATACTTGAGAGGCACTAGAAAGTCACCCGGATGAGAGGCCTCACCCAGCCCCAATCTTGTGCCGCTGCTGGCAAACGTCACCGGCGTAGCTATTCTCTGCTGTTTTCATGAGATGATGTCACTACGAAACATCACACGTAAAACATGGGCCAGGTGCACACGTGTGTCTGTACTGACCGGGGACAAGTAAGCTGGCCGATTTCCTTTCTTATTAGTCCCTGGCCCTGGGGTCAATGTCAGATAACACTGGCCGGACTTTGTGGTGATAACCAGCTATGGGAAGGCAGGATCGATGGGCCCCATGCTCTCGTAGTGGTATTTCATACAGCAGGCCCAAGCCCCTTCCTGGAGGATCCCATGAGGTCCCTGCGAGGGTGTTTTGTTTTGGGAAGCAAGTTGTGCTCAGAGACTGAGCAATGTATTTAACACGGGTTCGCTTGGGAATTTCATAAGCCACTCACATACAGGGTGATGTCTTTTAAAAATTTTTTAAATTTATTTTTGAGAGAGAGAGAGAGAGAACACAAATGAGGGAGAGGCAGAGAGAGAGGAGCCACAGACTCTGAAGCAGGCCCCAGGCTCTGGGCTGTCAGCACAGAGCCGGACGCAGGGCTCGAACTCACTGACCACGAAATCACGACCCGAGCCAAAGTCAGACGCTGAACCAACGGAGGCCCCCAGGTGCCCCCAGGGTAATGTCTCTTAATAAATGAATACAGAAGCATCATGATCCAAATCGATCACACTGTTGTTCCAGGTAAGGGAGATGAGAGGAACCGAGCGCAGATTTAGTTGAGCTGTACCTTTCTATGAGTTGGTACTAGGCAGAGATGACTTAGCCGGCTGACAGCTGACATGCAGCTACCACCGCAAAAGCAAAAGCCCCCGTGGCTAGAGCAGGTTGCTAGGGAACCAGTGTGGCTACCGGTGTCGCTGGGCAAGAGGATGGCCTTCCCAGGGCCAGTGGGTGGCTTTCATCACTGTTGGGAAAAGAGGCGCCTTTACTGTGGCAGTAGCTAATTGCCCACAAGGTCTCTGGAGAACTGTTTAGATCAGCCAAGTGTGGCCTGGCCCAGGCCAAACACTTTTGGATTGCCCTCCCAAACTCTGCGTATTGATAGCCAAAATGTCCCCTTATCTGGACATGTTGCTTCTTCGTATGTTTTTTATAGATAAGCCCCCAGCGAGGGCTTTCAGCAGCTGAGCCGCTGCGTGCTTATCAGTGAGAACAGACAGATGATGACGTCCCAACACAATCTGCCCATTCTTCTCTCAAAACAACTTTTTTGTCTTGTCAGAAGCAAGTGGATTTGAAATAATACCAAACCACTGCACAGCAAAGAGGCAGCTGAGTTCATACCTTTTATGTTCCTACTTTTACATCACGTACTACACGCTGTTATGCTCTGACATGTCTGTAAAGGAAACCAGAACAGATTTTAACTGGTTTTATACAAAAGTGAAGTTGATGCTGGGGACAGTAAGGACCACAGGGGCCACAAAAGAGTGTCTGTGAGATGTGAGCCGACCCTGAGCAGGAGCCTTGCCTCTTTGCAGCAGAGGTAGTGTGAGAGAGGGGCGGAAGGCTGCTTGGTAGAGAATCAGTGCCGCATTTCTACACTGATGGAAACAAAGTCCTAGTACCAGACCTGGGGCAGGGAGGTTATATTTTTGTATAACAACAATAACCGAATTGGTTTTTTTTCTTCCAGGAAATCACTTTAAAATGTTTACTGCTGTAATAAAGGACCATATGGTTCTAAACATCGTAATAAGAAATTTGAGGATTTAAAGTCAGGATCCTCAGGGGAGGGGCAGGGAGAGAGGGAGGCAGAGAATCCTATACAGGCTCCACACTCAGTACAGAGCCCAACGTGAGGCTCAATCTCATGACTGTGAGATCATGATCTGAGCTGAAATCAAGAGTCACTCAACCCACTGAGCCGCACCAGTGCCCAGAGTTAGCGTCCTTTTGAGAAAGATTTCAGAGCTGACAGTGGAATCGCTGTATCAATTTATATGCTTTTGGAATGTGCGAAATCACCACCACTGCTTAGGAGCCACGGTTTATCTAGATGTTTTGCAAGTGCCTGAAACGGTTAAGTCTTAAATATGTGTTATAAGAAAACCAACTAGCAAATTTGTTAGCACTAACAGAATTTCTAACTTTTCTGTCTCCCCAGGAGCTCAAGCATATCAAGATCAAGATCAGTGAAAGGAAAAACGTTTGTTTTGAAGCATTATTCCTTTATCCTTCAATCTAGCTTACAAGCACTTTTGAATAAAAATTGACTTCCATTCTGGAAAAGAAGACTCATTTCCTTGTGATCATGTAAGTCTTTACAAAGAAGGGATTATATGCATTTCTTCTACAAGAAGAAAGGTTTAAGATCGCCTCTTGCCTGACACAGGTACATAGAAGGGAGGCAGGTAGGAATGACCTAGGGAAGTTAATGTTAGGTAATGGCTGTTGAAAATTTGCTCATATCACACCCATAAAATAGTTGATAAATCTTGTAGTTAACATTAATATCCTTATACAAATGGCCAGTAAGCACATGCAGATATGCTCAATGTCATTACCTATCAGCAAAACGCACATCAAAACCACAGGGAGGTACTATGTCACAGTACTGTGATGAGTATAATAGAAGAGACAGATTATAACAAGTGTTAGTGAGGATGTGGAGAATTTAGAACACTCATACACTACTGGTGGGAATGTAAAATGGTGTATCCCCTTTGCTAAACAGTCTGGCAATTCCTCAAAGGGTTAAACATAGAGTTACCATATGATCCAGCGATCATGCCTTTACATATATATGCAAAAGATATGAAAACATATGTCCAAACAAAAATTTGTACATGAATGTTCCTAACAACATTAGGTATAGTAGCTAAAAGGTAGGGAAAGACCCCAATAACCTTTAACTGGTCCATTTTGTTTATCCATACCATTGTATGGATATACCACATTTTGAAACACGAAGTAAAAGGAGAAAGTATGAAAAATTTAAAGGCATCTTCTTTTTCCTGGACACTTCAGTGTATATATTCATACCCTGTGATATATCCATACAATGGTATAGCATAGCTATACAAAATCATTCAACAGTAAAATACAATGGAGTACTGATATATGCTACAAAATGGATAAAGCCTGAAAATGTCAGGCATAATGAAAGAAGCTAGACAGAAAAGGCCACATGTTGCATGATTCCATTTATATGAAACATCCAGAATAGGTAAATGTATATGGACAGAAAATAGATCATTGGTTGCTCTGGTTGGTGGAAGAGAATTACAAGAAATGAGGAGTTATAGGTTGAGGGTTTGGTGTTTCTCTTTGGGGTGATGTAAATATTCTGTAATCACTTTCCACGTTGGTGGTACGACTCCGTGAATATACTAAAGACTACTGACTTTTAGCATATTTTAAATGGGTGCATTGTATGATTTGTGAGATATAGCACAGTAAAGCTGTTACAAAATCTAATTACTAGAACCAGAAGTCTAAGTCATGTTTAATAGCTCATTAATATTGTCAGGCCTCAGTTTCAAAAGTTACCAATTTTAGAACGGAATCTACTCTGCAACCATTAAAAATTTTTTTTAATGTTTATTTATTTTTGACAGAGAGAGAGAGAGTGAGCATGAGTGGGGGAGGGGCAGAGAGAGGGAGACACAGAATCCGAAGCAGGCTCCAGGCTCTGAGCTGTCAGCACAGAGCCCGACGCGGGGCTGGAACTCACAAACCACGAGATCATGACCTGAGTTGAAGTTGGATGCTTAACCGACTGAACCACCCAAGCACCCCTCTGCAACCATTTTTTAAAAGATGTATTTTATTTTGAGAGAGGGAGAGAGAGAGAATCTCAAGCAGGCTCCACACTCAGCACAGAGCCTGACTCAGGGCTCGATCCCACAACCCTGGGTTCATGACCTGAGCCAAAATCAAGAGTTGGAGGCTCAACAGACTGAGCCACCCAGATGCCCCACAACTGTTTTGTTTTTTGTTACTGCTTGTTGCATCTCCTTCAGCGCAAAATGAAACCTTTGGAATTCATTTGTAGTGTCAACAAAATCAAGGAGATAGTCCACTGTCTTACAGTAGATACTCGAAATTCTGGAGTCTGTTTTTCATTAGTCTGTCTTTACTGGACAACTGCCTTTGTAGTCTTCATTCCCATTTAGCCACATCCTATCTTTTTCCAAGTTGGCTTCTAATTCTCCACATTTCTCAAGAATTTATCTACAACTGTCCTCTTCAAAGCCTTTCAGACCCTATTCAGTTTCTTTTCTATAAAGATTTCTTAGGAAGCTGCTATAGTTATTTGTTTCACTTCATCTCAACTCTTGGCCCAGTTAAAAATCACATTTTTGTGTTGTGGATTTTAATTCTGGAAACTCCTTTTCCTTGTCTTGCTCATTGCAATCTTATTCAAAATTATGACTTTCTTCAAGTTGTTTCCAGTTAAGGATCATACCTTGATTCCTTGGGTGAATCAAGGTTGAAGTGTTTAAGGGAAGGAAAATGACTTATAGATTTTACATAGTTTCTCTTTTAGTGTTTCAAACATATCGGCCAAAATTTAACTATAAATGACATCTAGGTGTTAGGGGTTAATTAGAAACCTTTAATTTTGCAGTTTTATAAAAGAGAACATGGCTCAATGTATGGTTTTCCTATTAATAATATTAACAATATGTAATGAAATGTATTTTAAGTAAATTACAACTTGTCTTCCTGGAGTCTATAGTCCTTTTATTTATTTTTATTTTTTTGAAGTTTATTTATTTTGAGAGACACAGACAGAGTGCGAGCAGGAGAGGAGCAGAGAGAGAGAGAAGGAGACACAGAATCTGAAGCAGGCTCCCCGCTCCAGGCTCCAGGCTCCAGGCTCCAGGCTCCAGGCTCCAGGCTCCAGGCTCCGAGCTGTCAGCACAGAGCCCGACGCGGGGCTCAAACCCACGACTGAACCGTGAGATCGTGACCTGAGCTGAGGTCGGACACTTACCTTACTGAGCCACCCAGGCGCCCCGTAGTACTTTTAAATAAGATTCTTCTCTTTGAAGCATACAAACCATAGTAGGTTGAAGAGAGCATTATACTTATTTCTATAGTCATTCTAAATGGCTGTTAATCTACAGATAATTTCTATTGAAGACAATTACAAGGAATAATTTTGTGCAGATTAATATATAAACCCCATATGGTTTAAAAACTTACGATTTAAAAAAACAAAGAAAGAAAAAGAAAATGTCTTTCATCTAACTGCCCCCATAGGTTAGTGAGTGATTCAATTTGAAGGGTAAGCCCAGGAATTGTTCACAAGTAACAATGCCTTGACTTCTTCATTGTCAAAAAACATTAGGTGAGAATGCCTGACTTCAGGAACATAGCTTTGAAAGAACCATTCTAAAATGGTTTCTCTGCTGAGGCAAACATATTTACTAGGGTTATATATCACAGATAATGGCACTGTCTCCTCTAGCACGCTTTTGGGGCAGCTTTGTTTTTCAAATGGGGGTTGACCTTGGCTTGAGTCTCATCTGCTTTTGCATAGGTGTTATTTTTCTCCTAGGCACGCAGGTCTCTTTTTTGCCTGCCGGAGTAGTTACTGGCAGTGACTTTCAAAAGATGTCAGTTTCATCCTCACTGCCCTACTGAGCTACAGTTTCCCCTCTATTGATTCACAGTGACAGTTTTCGTCCAAACGGCTCAACGCTAGGTAAACACTGATAATGTGGATACTGACAACCCAAGATACAGATTCTTAGAAAGATGACTTATCCAGAGGACTATGCTGAACATTACAGGAGATACACAAATGAAACGAGGGTCCTGTCGTACAGAGAAGCATAATGCCGTAGAAAAAGCATGCGGTGGGGCGCCTGGGTGGCTCAGTGGGTTAAGCGTCAGACTTCGGCTCAGGTCCTGATCTCACGGCTTATGAGTTAAAGCCCCGCGTCGGGCTCTGTGCTGACAGCTCAGAGTCTGGAGCCTCTTCAGATTCTGTGTCGTTCTCTCTCTCTCTCTCTGTCCCTCCCTTGCTCACATTCTGTCTCTCTCAAAAATAAATAAAAACATTAAAAAATTAAAAAAGAAAAAGAAAAAGCATGCGATGAAGCAGCAAGACCTAAATTCTTGTCTAAAATCAGCCGCTGGCAATCTATGTGACCCTGAGGACGTCACGTCCTACATCTCAGGAGGCTCAGGACAGGTCTAGGGACGACTTTCGGGGCGGTGGCCCTCACTGGGGAGTTTCTAGTAGAAAGGGCTGCCGGCCGCCAGAACGAGACCAGGCACGATCTGCGCTTGGCGATCAGGGCCACAAGATCGCGGCACCTGGAGTCAGTAGGCTACACGGCTCCCAGGCGACGAACAGCTTACGGGGCTCCCCTAGGCCTCCAGCCGGCTTGGAGAAGGCGTGTTCGCGCCCGGGGATGAGCCGGAGCAGACGGCCGGCTCCCGCCTCGGGTGGGAAGGACCAGCGGCTCGGTTCCCGCCCGGCGGCGCCAGGTAGAGAGAGGGGGGATGGCTGGGCGTGGCTGTCACAAAGCCACCGGAAGCGCATCCTTTCTTTTCCGGTTGGGCCCGGTCCACAGAGCCCAAAATGGCGAGTCAGGGTACGGGGTCAGGGAGCTAGAGGGATCAAGTGGGGGACCGGTCCTCCCAGGGCCCCGCGCTCCGGAGCTCGGAGCTCCACTCTCCAGGCCCGGAGAGGAGCGGGAAGCGGGCGCCTCCTCCCCTAGGGCGGCGGGGAGGCCTGTCGACCTTGCAGCCGAGCCGAGGAAGAGGGAAGTGGCGTCCGCGGAAGCCAGAGCTGGGCGGAGGTAATGGAGAAGCCGCGTCGCCCCTGGGATTCGGTCCGGCGCGCTCCCGGCGCTGCGGGGCGGCACGTGCCAGTGGCAGCCCCCTCCCCCCCGCCCCCCGGCGACGAGCAGGGGCGGGGCCGGCAGCCTCCCGCGGCGCGCGCCGCTTGGTCCCAGCCCCGCGGCGGCTCGGCCCGGCCGGTCCTCGGGCTCCGGCCGCCGCGTCCCGCCTCCGCAGGCAACCTCTTTGTCCCCCAGGTGCGCGTGCAACCCAGGGATGCTCCCCGGGCACCTTTGGGGGCCGGCCACCCGCGGAGCGCTCCGGGGCGCGTTTGCGGTCGGGCCCGAGGACGTCTCGGACTCGTGGTGGGGGTGGTGCAGCGGTGTCTGCGCTGCGCTCCGCGAGACTTCCGCGTTTCCGCCGGCTGGTGGTTGGGTCGCCGGAGGAAGGGGCATCCCAGCCTCAAAGACGTTAGCTTCTAGTAACAGAAATAGAGGAGGCGCCCCCCCCCCCCCCCCCCCCCGTACCCTCTGAGCCTGGATAGGCAGCAGGGAACCAAGCTTTTGTTTGAATGCCCGTGGCATCCTCAAAAGAACTTTGTTGTTTCTGCTGGCATACCTCGGGGAAAATCGGTCTCTCAAGGCCACCCTTAGCCCTACTTAAAGATCTATACGACCCTGACCCTGAGGAAATGTAAAGTCAAGAGAAGGGCTACCTTTACTAGGACCCTTCCTGTCTCAGAAGAGCCTTAATCATCACCCTTTCTTTTTCTATGTTTACAAGCCGACATTGTATTTAGTAAACAGGGCCGACTTGGCTTTCCGGTAAAGTAAGCAAAAAACGAATACACAGGTCCAGAATTGCACCGTGCCCTTAAGTCTTCCCAAAAAGTACCCCCCAAAATGTTGACATCTGGTTGCTCAGTTGGGGGTATTTGCTGAGGGGAGTAAGGTTATTTTTTTCCCCTAAATGCTTTACTTCTTTCTGATAGGGTTGTCTCAGTTCTCCTGCCAGTATTAATACAACGGGAAGGAGAATATCAAATGTTCCACGAAGTAAAGGTTTCAGTCTTCTAAGAGGATGAAGGGGCAAAGAAGTTGTTTCCACCTAACTAAAGACAAAAGACTGGGATGATTTGTTAACGTTTAGAGAAACTTGGACATGCCCTGTTTGTGAAGATAGGACAGGAAGCACACAGATTAACTATTGGCTACTCTCAAAGCTCTTTTTAGCGAGTGGGTGCCAATATTTTCACCCACCAGCCTTTCCTCGACCTTTAACAAAACAAGGAAAGTTATTGGGGCGCTTGGGTGGCTCAGTCGGTTGAGCGTCTGACTTCAGCTCAGGTCGTGATCTCGCGGTTTGTGGGTTCGAGCCCCGTGTCCGGCTCTGTGCTGACAGCTGAGCCTGGAGCCTGCTTCCAATTCTGTGTCTCCCTGTCTCTGCCCCTCCCCTGCTCGCGCTCTGTCTCTGTCTCTCAAAAATAAACATTAAAAAATTTTTTTTTCAAAAAGGAAAGTTATCAGTTGACATTTGCTTTTTCTGAGCCTTGCTTTGTGTCAAAGCTGAGTAAGAGAAAAAAAGAGAGAAATGTGCATCCTGAAGTAATCTGTGATCATGAGTGTTCTAATACGTGGCGGGTGATTTTAAAAGGGAGATTGGACAGGTTCTTTTCTGTTCATTCTTCTCTTATAACCGTAAATGGCAAGTAAATGTGTGCCATGTGGCTTTCTTCTTGACACGTACTTCTTTTCTCCCCTCCTTCAGTGCCCTTGAGAAGATCCGCTCATTGGTTTTATACCAAACCTGACAAGGCCTCAGTTGTCCAAGGCCCCAGGAGGATGTCACACATAGGAGTAAAACTGTTCCTAGAGCAGATGATGATGAGACATCTAGAGGTGAAGGCATGCTTGTACCCCCACATGGAGGCTTTATGGGAGACTAAGGAGTCCGTGAAAGAACGCTCTGGTGAGAGGAAGAAATCCAGCCCACGAATGGACAGTCTTGGTCCCGAGAGCGCTCACCAGCACTTCCGGAGCTTCTATTACCATGAAGCACCTGGGCCGCACGAAGCTGTCAGCCAGCTTCAGGAATTATGCCACCAGTGGCTGAGGCCAGAGATCCACTCGAAGGAGCAGATCTTGGAACTGCTGGTGTTAGAGCAGTTCCTGACCATTCTGCCCAGGAGCACCCAGAGCTGGGTGCAGAAGTATCATCCACAGAGCATCAAGGAGGCTGTGGCCCTGGTAGAGCGCTTTCAGAGGGAACCTGGTGGAATAAGTGATGAGGTGAGAGGATTCCTTACATGTACAATAAAATAGGGTAAAGGTGGATATATCTAGGGGGGGGAATGGGGTGGATTAGGCCACTCTTCTGTTCCTTTAGGACAGCTAGGCAGGGTCTGGAGTCACAGGCGGGCAGCAGTCACAGACGGCAGGTTTCAGAGTTCTGGCCATCTTTCTGGGCCTTAGAAAAAAGAAATGCCTTTTGCCCTTTTTCGGGCCGGGGTGAACTAGAGTTGGTGGGCCTAGTCTGGCATGGCCAAGGAGAGAGGACTTGAGTTCGTGAAGGCAGAGAAATAAAAGGCAAGACCGAGTAGGCAAAGGAGGAAAAATCCGGGGGAAAAATGCATAGCACTTAGCAAAGGAGAGAGAGGGTGGTTAATAGAAGTATCAATCAGCTCTGGGAGGACTGAAGGAAGAGGAGAAATGGAAAGGAAAAAGTGAAACAAGGATCCAGAAAGAAGAAAAATGACTAAAAAAAAAAAAAAAAAAAGGGACAATGCCAACAGGGGAGTGGACAGAATCAGGATGCTGAAGGGTAGTGCCCTGTCTGGTGGGTGCACGTATCTCTGGGCCAGAAGAAAAGACCTTCCGTCACTCTCCCTTAGTGGTCTACCCTTGGCCTTGCTGGGGAGTGGGGAATCAGGATATGCCCTCGGGAGAAGGCAGCACCCTTCCTTTCCATGGGGAGCCCGCCTTGAGGAACACAAGGCAGGGTCTATTTTTGGTGTCTCTCTAAACTGGATCCTACGGAGGGAGGTTAGAGTCCAAATTTTCCCCCGGTTTTTCCTCTCCCGCATCCCCTTTCTCCATGACATCCTTCCCTGGCCATGAGAGGATTGGAAAAAATCTGAGAATCTTTTTTTTTTTTAATCCAACTCATTATTATTTAGAGAAAAACTCAGAAGATAGAAATGCCCTTGGATGAGGATCCATGTCCAGAAAGCAAGCTCGTGAAGGCAGCCTGCCCCCACCCTGCTCGTGGCCTGTGTGGCTGGAGGCTGGCAGCAGTCACAGCTCATTTCATGTTACACTAATTTCCCCCAAAGATGTATATGGTTCTCTGGGAGGAAATGGTGACGCAATATCGCTTTAGGTTTTTTGTTACTTCCTTGAGTGCCACGCCCTTTCCTGAATCTGGGCTCTTTTGTTCATCCCTCCGCCACCACCCCGAAACCAAAAGTAAGTTCTGTGCTAATGAGGATGGGGATTATTTCTAGGTCACAGCCCATGATCGGGGAAAGGAGGCAGTGCCCTTGGGAGGAACAGCAGTGGCCCCAGGCTTTAAGTGGAAGCCCGCAGAGCCCCAACCAATGGGTGTGTTCCAGAAAGAATGTTGGAATACATACCGGGTACTACAGGAACAGCTGGGCTGGAATACTCACAAAGAAACCCAGCCTGTATATGAAAGAGGTGAGGAGCTTCATAATAATTCTCTTCTCCTGGGAGCTGTGACGGTAACCGGTTCAGCTGGAACGTCATGGGAATTTGCCAGGTGCCCAGCCGGGCCGGCTGTTCGGACGTCTCTCAAGTTGGGAGTACAGTAGGCTAACGGTGGGCGGCGGTGAGGGTCAGCTTGGCGTACAGAAATGTCCAAACCACAGAACCCCGGTATTGATGGCGTGGACCTTGCTCCTTAGAAATTTGAGAGGAGAGAAGACGGAACAGGGACGGAGGGATCATCTCACACGTCTTATGTCAGGGAAGAAACTGGGGTCAGAAATAGATTGTCATGACAGAACGGGGGGGCGGGGGGAAGAGTGGCGCACCGGAAAGAAACACAGTATGAGACACACCATCTGCACTAGAGGACCCAGGCCTTTCGTTTTCAACCACCTCGAATTCTTGCCCACCCCAGTAAACGATGTGTTTGGTGAGAGGGAAAAAAAACATAATGGCTTTCCTTTTGTCAAGTTCTCTCATGAAATCTGGGGGAACAGTGAACCGGGGAACCGGTTCTTTGGAGCGGTGGATATTTGGTTCTTATTGACAAGGAGAAGGCCACTCTGGCACCACACACACACTTGTGAAGGTGAGCCATCTTTACTGAAGGACTCCTGATGTTCTGTGGTGTAGAAATCAACTCAGGGTATTTGTGAACCTAAAAGAGAGAAATTTTCTCTGGCTCTTTTCCATCCACAGCGCTGCCTGCTCAACAGATTCTAGCCTTTTCTGAGCAGAAAAGCACCCCAAACTGGAAGATGGCGTCTGAGCTCATCTTGCCTGAGTTCCAGGTGAGCTGTACTTTCCAGCTTTCTCAGGCAGCCTGAACATGGCCTTGTCTGTGCTTTTCTCTGCTGCCCATGACCCACAGTGCTCGGCGGGTGCTCTGAGGCGTGTTAGCCTCGGATGTTCACCTCTAGGTAACTAGGCTGGGCACGGTGGCGACTGGGCCCTGCCCACGCTGCTTCCCGATCTCTGGCTTTTTCCTTTCCTGCCATCTCACCTTTTTCCCTCTAAATCTTAATACTCTTCTTTGGTGACTGGCCTGCTGTGTAATTCAGAAATGAGTGAAAGGGCGGCTTCTATAGTGGCAAGTACTGAACCCAAACCCATTCTTTTCTTTAGAGCTTGTTGACATTTGAAGATGTGGCCGTGTCTTTTTCTGAGGAAGAGTGGAAATTACTGGACCCTGCTCAGAAGATCCTTTACAATGATGTCATGCAGGAAAACTACGAGACTGTCATCTCTCTAGGTAAAGATTCTTCCTTTCCTTTGTGTGGAAGTTGAGTGATCTGGCCGCAGTTTGTGGAAAATCATCTCCTATGGGGGAGTCCCAGTGTTCCAGTAGCTGCTTGGGTCTCAACTGGATGGTGTGGGGGAAAGGAAAGACATATCCGGATCATTCCAAATAGATCCTGACTACAGTCATGTCTCCCCGTCTTCTGCTCTCACCGTCCTGGTCTAAGCTGCCATCATCCCTGACCGTGTCTGCTTCAGCAGCATGGGACTTCCCTTCCCCATACTGCTTCACGTGCGCGCCTGGCGCTTCCTTCTCAGCTTCCTCCTTGTGTGTCTACTTACAACCATAGGAGACTAGAAAGAAGGTACTGAGTCTAAGATTCTGCCCATTTAAATACCTGGAGTAAATGAAAGTATGAAAGAGTCATTCACTCTCCCTGAAAGTAATCTGGCATTATGATAGTAGTCCATGACCTCAAGGTTTTCTTCTCAGAACATTATTGTTAACCCCCTAAACTTGAAGTAATCTGTTTAGAACAGTGGGGAAAATTGCAGACCCAGGGTCCCCAAGAGTTCAAGGACAATCTTGGAGGGTCTCCTGCAGGTAAGTATATACATGGGAAGGGGAGAAATGTTCTTTGATAAGAACCTTTACAGGAGATTAATATCCCAAGATTCTACTCCTGTGTATTTTTTAAAAAAATTTTTTTTTAACGTTTATTTATTTTTGAGACAGAGAGAGACAGAGCATTAAGAGGGGAGGGGCAGAGAGAGAGGGAGACACAGAATCCGAAACAGGCTCCAGGCTCTGAGCTGTCAGCACAGAGCCCGACGTGGGGCTCGAACTCACGGACCGTGAGATCATGACCTGAGCCGAAGTCGGACACTTAACCGACCGAGCCACCCAGGTGCCCCTACTCCTGTGTATTTTTAACGGAACTTCTTACTAAGATAATTGTAGATTCACATGCAGATTTAAAGTGTAATACAAAGAGAAGCTGTGTACAGACACTTTACCCAGTTTCCCTCAATGATAACTTTTGCAACAGTATCATATGATATTACAACCAGGATGTTGATATTGATATAGTCTTCTGACCTTCATATTTTCAGTTTGTGTTGATTTGTGTGTGTATTTAGTTCTGAAAGTTTTATTACAAGTGTAAGTTTGCATATTCACCGCTGCAGTCAAGATACTGGACAGTTACATTACCACAAAGGCCTTTCTTTTTTTTAAAAAAAAGTTTATTTTGAGAGAGAGAGCACGCAAGCGCGTATGCACAAGCCAGGGGGAGGGGCAGAGAGAGAGGGAGAGAGAGAATCCCAAGCAGGCTCTGCACTGACAGAGGCTGGGACTCATACCCCAAGAACCTTGAGCCCATGACCTGAGCCTAGATCAAGAGTTGGATGCTTAACTGACTGAGCCACCCAGGCGCCCCACCACAAGGACCTTCTTGTTGCCCTTTTAGAGCCACACACACTTGTCTCCTACATCTCACCCCATCACTGACCCATGCCAACTGTTGATCCGTTCCACATTTCTAAAATTTTGCCATCTCAAAATGTCATATGAATAGAATCATAAAGTGTGTGACTCTTCGGCATTAGCTTTTTTCATTCAGAATAAATCCCCGGAAATTGATCTAAATTGTTGTGTGTATCATAGTTGCTTTTTTTTTTTTTTTAACACTACTGAGTAGCACACCATGATACTGAGAGAACGCGGTTTGTTTAACCATTCATCATTGAAAAGATATCTTTGCAGTCTTCATTTTTTGCCTATTGTGAATGAAGCTGTCATGAGCATTTATGTACAGGATGTTTTACAGAGATACGTTTGCATGTCTCTGGAGTAAATGTCTTAACAGTGCAATTGCTGGTTCATATGGCAATTACATATTTAATTTCACAAGAATGTGCCCGACTGTTTCCCTGTGGTGGCTGTAGCATTTCACATTCCCCACCAGCAATGAATGAGTGATCTAGATTCTCCTTATCCTTGCCAGTGTTTGGTTTGTCTCCATTTTATTTTTGCCATTCTGATAGGTATGTAGTGTTCTCTCATTGTGGTTTGGGGTTTGCATTTCCCTAGTGGCCAGCGATGTTTTATAGATTTTCATGTGCTTTTTTGCCATCTGTGTATTCTCTTCAGTGAAATGTCTTTTACCCGTATTTTAATTGGATTCTTTTTTAATTGTTGAGTTTTGAGAGTTTTATATATATATATATATATATATATATATATACACATATATATTTTTATGAACAAAGTCTTTTTTTAATGTTTGTTTATTTTTGAGAGAGAGAGAGAGAGAGAACATGCATGTGCGCAGGGGAGGGGCAGAGAGAGAAGTGGGCTCTGTGCTGATAGCAGAGAGCCCGATGTGGGGCTCAAACTCGTGAACTGTGAGATCATGACTTGAACCCAAGTTGGACACTTAACCAACTGAGCCCCCCATGCGCCCCTGTAAACAAAGTGTTTTTTTTTAAATGTTTATTTATTTTGAGAGAGAGTGTGTGCAGGTCTGCGTGAATGGGGAGGGGCAGAGAGAGAATCCCAAGCAGGCTCTGCGCTGTCAGTACAGAGCCCAACACCACTGACTAGGGACTTGACCCCATAAACCCTGGGACCAAGACCTGAGCCGAAATGAAGAGTCATGCCCAACTGACTGAGCTACCTAGGTGCCCCGAGAGTGTTTTATATATTATAGATTCTAGCGCTTTGTTGAATATGCAGATTGTAAATAGTTTCTCCCAGTCTGTATAATGTCTTTTCAATCTTCTTCCTAGGGGCTTCTATAGAGCAAAAGTTTTTCATTTTGATGAGGACCAAGTTTTTATTTAAAAAAATGTTACTTAATGTTTATTTTTGAGAGAGAGAGAGACAGACAGAGCATGAGCAGGGAGGGGCAGAGAGGGGGGAGACACAGAATCCGAAGCAGGCTCCAGGCTCCGAGCTGTTCGCACAGAGCCCGACCTGGGGCTCAAACCCACAGACCATGAGATCATGACCTGAACCGAAGTCGGACGCTTAACTGACTGAGCCACCCAGGTGCCCCAATGAGGACCGACTTTTTAAAGACTTTTTATTTATTTAAGTAATCTCTACACTCAACATGGGGCTCCTCCTCATGGCCTTGAGATCAACAGTCACATGCTCCACCAACTGAACCAGCCAGCCGCCCCATGAGGACCAATTTCTCATTTTTTCCTTTTATACGTTGTATTTTTGGTGTCAAAGCTAGAACTCTGACTAACCCTAGATCCTCCACTGAATTGTCTTTGCACTTTTCTCAAAGATCAGTTGGGTATATTTGTATGTATCTATTCTGTTCCGTTGAGCTCTTTGTCTGTTCCTCTGCCAACAGTGTACTGTCTTGGTAACTGTAGCTATATGATACAAAAGACTTAATATCTGTCAAGTAGACGGATTCTTCCCCCTTTATTCTTGTTTGTAAAATAAAATTTTATTTTAGCCCTTTTAGGGCCTATGTCTTTCCACGTAAATTTCAGAGTAAGCTTATCAATGTCTACAAGAAACTTTGTTGGGATTTTGCTAGAAATTACATTAAACCTACGTATTAGTTTGAGGAGGATTGGTATCTTTACTATGTTGACATTTTTTTTGATCAGTGAACATAGTCTCTATTTATTTAGGTCTTTGATTTCTTTCATCAACTTTCTGTAATTTTCAGTGCACAGATCCTCTGAATGTTGTGTGAAGTACGTGCCAAAGCATTTCATTTTCACTGGAGTATTTGGAGATGGTATTGTTTTTAATTTTGGTTTCTTGCACTCTCTTCATACAGGGATGCCACTGATTGTGTATTTTGATCTTGTCTTCTGCGACCCTACTAACTCAGTTATTATTTCTAAGAGTTATTTTGTAGATCCCTTGAGATTCTTATACCTAGGTCATCACATTATCCGCAGTGCCTTTTGATTTCTTTTTCTTGCCTTAACTTTTTCTTGCCTTAGTTGGAATAGCTCCAACTTCCTGCTGTGTTGAATAAAAGTGGGAAGAGTAGACACCCTTGCCTTGTCCCCAGTCTTTTGGAAACATTAAGTCTTTCACCATCACCTGTTAATGTTAGTATGGTTTTTTTTGTTGTTCATACTCTTTTATCAAGTCAATACAATTCCTAACTTAGTGTTTTTATCATGAATGGATGGGGGGATTTGTCAAATACTTTTCTGTGTCCGTTGATAGGAGTATGATCCTTAAATGCTTGTTGATATGGTATGTTATGTTGATTGATTTCACATGTTGAGCCAGTTTTGCCTACTTGCAATAAATCCTTCTTGATCATGGTATATAATGCTTACATATTTTTGTATTCAGTTTGCCAATATTCTGTTCAGGATTTTTGCATTTAAGTTCACGGGGGATGTTAGTCTGTAGTTTCTTTTTTAGTACTGACTTGATATGATTTTGCTGTCAGGGTAATACTGGCCTTATAAAAAGAGTTGGGTAGTATTTCCTCCTCTTTTCTGGAAGAAATTGTATGACATTGGTGTTAATTCTATAAATATTTGGTAGAACCCTCCAGTAACACCATATGGGCCTGGATTTGGAGGAGACCTAGTTCAACTATGAATTCACTTTGTACTGGTGATGGTGCTGTTCAGATGATCTATTTCGTGTTGGTTGGTCTAGTTTGTGGTTTTGAGGAACTGCTTCATTTTTTCCCAACTTTTAAAAGACACGAATATAAGGCTGTTTATGGTATTTTCTTACCATCGTTTTAGTTGCTGCAGAATGTGTAGTGATGGACCCGATTTCCTTCCTGACATTGGTGATTTGGGTTCCCTCTCCTTTTATTTTTGTCAGTTGTGATAGAGGTTTCTCAATTTTACCAATGGCTTTGAAGAACAAGCCCTATGGTGGTGACTTTTGCTCCGATCTTTATTATTTCCTTTTTCAACTTGCTTTGGGTTTACTTTAGTTTTTTTCTCTAGTCTGTTGAGGTGGAAACCCAGAGTATTGATTGGAGACCTTTCTCCTTTAGTGTTGGAAGTGCTTAGGGCTATGCCTTTTCCTCTGAGTGCCACGTATTTTAATATATTATAATTTCATTTTCATTCGACTGTGTCTTTTTACATTTTCTTGGAGACTTTCTCTTTGAACCACAGAACTTTCAGACGTGTATTATTTCATTTCCACATATTTTTAGATTTTCCTCTTTCTGTTTTTGATTTCTGGTCTGATTCCATTTTTGTCAGATTGCCTCTTGTCACTGTTGTGAGAAGTTGTGATTTTTTTTTTTTTTTTGTTCTTGCTCCAACGGGTGATTTTTGATTGTATCCTGATCATTTTATCTATTACGTTAGGAGAGTCTGGGTCACATTTCAATATTTTAATTTAATGAGCAGTCCCCCTATTTTAGTTTAGCACATAGGTTCTTTGCTGCTTTTGTGGGTTATGCTTCCAGTGACAGTTTAATTTTCAGAGGCTTCACAGTGTTATTGTGGTTTCCTTGGTTTTCGTGTTCCTGCCAGGGCTCCCATGTGTGCCTGCTGGTGTTGCTTGTGGGGGAGGAAGGTATTTCGGAGGACAGAGTGCCTCTCTGTGGGAAAAGGGGAATCTCAGACCCTCAGGGATGAAGAGGCTTTCTGGGCCAGGCCACTGTGGCTAGGTGCCTCTTGCTAGTTCTGCCTGCCCACTTTGGAGTCTCCTAGCTGGGGTTCTGATGTTGGCAGGCTTCCCATTCAGACCGGTGCAGGGATAAGCCTATCCAGGCAGCCTTCTGTTGCTAGGTTGACGGTGGGAAAACACTAGATCAGGGTTGCCATCTTCCGGTGGGTGTGGGGACGTAAGACACTCTGCTGTGTTACTCTGCTAGTCCTGGGAGCCCAAACCATTTTGCATTCTTTTTAGCATCTTTTAGAACTCTCTGTTGGTTGTGGCTTGCATTCTTTAACTGGTTCGTTATTGTGCCTAGCCAGGAGGATCCGGAGGAAATGCGTCTATGCCATTTGCCCGTATCGGACCAGGAATCACTTGTTCCCGTGTTTTTGAAAAAGCAGTCATCATAGATTTTTCTCTCCATGCCTATAGTTTTCTTGTTCTGGGACACAGATGGCTGACTCTTCTGTTTATTCCAACAGGGTTAAAGCTCAAAAATGACACTGGAAATGACCAACCTATATCTGTTTCTGCATTAGAAATACAAGCGTCAGGACGCAAAGTGTTAAGAAAGGCCAGAATGAAAGTTGCCCAGAAAACAACAGGCAAAGAAAATCACGGTGCTACACGTAGGCTGCGGAAACGGCATCGAGCTTTCCTAGGGAGGAAAAGAAAGAAACTTTCAACTTGTAAACAAGAGCTTCCAAAACAAATGGATCTTCATGGGAAAGGCCATGCAGGAGAGAAACCTTTTAAGTGTCAGGAATGTGAGAAAAGCTTCAGGGTTAGCTCTGACCTTATTAAGCACCAGAGAATACACACTGAAGAGAAACCCTACAAATGTCAACAGTGTGATAAGAGGTTTAGATGGAGTTCAGATCTTAATAAGCACTTAATGGCACACCAAGGAATAAAACCCTACAGATGCTCATGGTGTGGCAAAAGCTTCAGTCACAATACAAATCTACACACACACCTAAGAATTCACACAGGGGAGAAGCCCTTTAAATGTTACGAATGTGGGAAGAGATTCATTCAGAACTCTCACCTTATTAAACACCAGAGAACCCACACGGGTGAGCAGCCGTATACCTGCAGCGTATGCCGGAGAAGCTTCAGCAGGCGGTCAAGCCTCCTCAGACACCAGAAGCTCCACAGGAGAAGGGAAGCCTGTCCAGGGTCTCCGGTCTGAAGAAAATCACCGTACGGCCCTTGACCCCAGAGACGATGGAAGAGCGTAAAACTGTGAGGCACCCACGATAAAGAATTTGTCACCAACGGGACATTTTGGAGGGGTACACGCCATACGTCACAGAAAGGAGTCTAAGCTGTCTCTCTCGTTCAGCATCGTATCTTCAGCGCCTGGCACGAGACTGATACACAATGAGTACTTGCTAAATAAACGAGTGGAAATATAGCTATCAAATACCTATAGTTACCTACTCCTCTCTCTCTCTCTGTGTATCTGTCTGGTTACCCAGCTTCCCCACCCTCTGTGATCTAAATTCTGCAAGTATCGGGTGCTCAGCAAATATGTGAGAGTCTTGGGTCCTACTCTCATCCTCTCTCGGGAGAGGTGGAAAAGAAGAGTATTCAGGTCCTCCGAAGGGAGCTCAGAGAAAATTATTAAGCCGGACAGAGTTTCTGTGGCTAGCATTCTGTCGACAGGAACAACCAAGCCCAGGGCTGAGGGAACTTTATTCTGCAACAGGAAAGTGCCCCCGTTCCAGCAGCCTCCCCACTGAGCCCTCGCCGCCACAGTGTTTTCTGTCACGGCATCCCAAGCTGCAGGGGAAGGCCTTAATGCCAGCACAGACCTAGGGACCTTGCAAGCACTTGATATCTCTCCTGCCGCTCCTCTCAGCATTGAGGTACATAGAATGAAACGATGATGGAGGCAGTCTGGGCCCTCATCCCTTAATTTGTCTCTTTGTGGAAAGCCCAGGGCCGTGGTAAATGGCCTTTTTTTTTTGACTTTTCACTGTGTGAACTAGAAGCTTTCAGATTGGTGCCACACTGCTCCAGGGCCTAGAGGGAAGCCCATTTTTATGGAAGCTTAGCCACGACCCCATACACTTTGGATGCTCTGCAGGAAAGTCTGGACATTTTATAAAGTGATTTACTGAGAATGGCAAGGTGAGCCCTGTGGCCTTCATAGCCTTAGTGCACCTTGGATACCTGGAGGGAGACATGTCAGAGCAAAAGAAGGCCTGTGGCTTAGAGTGATGGCCCCAGTGAGAGCCAGGTCAGATGGAACCTGGTTTTTGAGGTTGGTGGTTTCTCTTCCTTCCCCATCAGCCCCAGGGCTTATCTCCTGAGAAGACCATGTGATGTCAAGGGAAGGGCAGGGAAGTTGGAAGACAGGGCATTATGGCTATGTCAGATCCTAGTTTAAGATGTTGGCCGAGGCTCCTACATATTTATTATTTCATAACATTTTACCTTTTAATAAAATGGAATGTTGTTTCGTATTAAACATTAAAACTCCATTGTTACCGAATCACCCAGAGATGGCAGTCAGTCACTTTTTTGGAATAGATATCTCCAGAGATTTTTTCCATCAAGAGACCCCTCTGAGCCTGCTATCAGGTTTGCGAAGTGGAGATAATAATTATGTACTCTCAGGGCAGCTGTGAGGATTAAATGAGATGTGAACATGCCTCACACTGATGGGCCACAGTGGGTGTTCCACAAACATTTGGAACATTTTTCCTTTGTCTTTCAGCTGGTAATTTTGAACATTTTTTAAAATGTTTTTAAACATTTTTTAAAGTTTATTTGAGAGAGAGAGAGAGCGAGCGGGAGTGGGGGAGGGGCGGAGAGAGAGGGAGACACAGAATCCAAATCAGGCCCCAGGTTCCAGGCTCCTGGCTTTGAGCTGTCAGCACAGAGCCCAACGCGGGGCTCAAACTCACGAACTATGAGATCGTGACCTGAGCCAAAGTCGGACGCTCAACCGATTGAGCCACCCAGGTGCTCTTTCCAAGTAGTTATTTAAAATTTTTTTTTAACATTTATTTATTTTTGAGACAGCATGAACAGGGGAGGGTCAGAGAAAGAGGGAGACACAGAATCCGAAACAGGCTCCAGGCTCTGAGCTGTCAGCACAGAGCCCGACGTGGGGCTCGAACCCACGGACTGTGAGATCGTGACCTGAGCTGAAGTCGGACGCCCAACCGACTGAGCCACCCAGGCGCCCCCCCCCCCCCCAAGTAGTTATTTTAAAAAGAAAATCAATTTTGTCTACTTATCCAGCTTTTAAGCATTCTTAATTAATTAATGGTGTTTCCTTCATTCCCAGCTGTTTTATAAGTCTGCTAGTGGTGGTCAGAAGGGTAGCCTGGTATGACATTCCTTTCTAGAGATACTTCTCTCTAGTCATTGGGAAACAATAAACTAATGTCCCCATTCAGCTAGATATATTGCTAATGAGTAACAGAATCAAAATAGACTAGATGCCCCCAATTTGAGATACCTGCAGAGCGGGGAGGGGAGGTGATGGCTAGGGGTGGACTATTTGTGGACAGTATTTACACTATTAGGTGTATCCTCAAACTGATGGGAAAGGAAGGAAGTGACTGGAATGGCCACTGAAACGAATGCAAGCACTAAGGCCAGAGAAGGTGATTTGGAAGGAAATAATCCCATCATGTTCCTGAAGGCTTGGAGACTGCCCCACCATCCCTTCCAGAACCATCTGAGATTGTGCCCTTGGAATTAAGGGGAAATTCAACTTTTTGCAGAGGGCAGTCACTGTGTGAATGTGTTTGGTACCATCCTGGACACCTACTGTTGTATCACTGTTCAAAGGACCTTTATTAATGTAGCATTTAGAAAGAGGAGATTGACTCAAAAATTGAAGGAAGTGCTGTATCAATGGAGCAAGCAGTTACTGCCCATTTAAGAGATTCCTCAAAATTCCTGAAAATGAGTCAGCATAAGGCCTCCATGTTCATCAAGTTGCCAAAATCTGTTATAAAACCTGTTAGCTTGAAAGCTCATCTTGGAGGTCCTCGTCTGTGCTGGCATCCCCAGGAGAGGTCAAAACCAGGAAACATGGGTCCTGTTTTAGAGATCAGTTATTGAAGGCAAGTGGCAGGCAGGCCTTTAGGTGCAAATGGGCAGAAACAGGAAGAGAATTGATTCCTGGTTCTGAATTCGGACTCTGCTGCCCTTTGAATACAAGGGCTCCAGGAAGAAAGGACGTTCTTGTCCCTGCGGTTGTGGGACAGGGTTTAGAAGTTGGGCTTCCTGGCTGACTGGGTTCAGGCCAGTTCATGTAGGACTCAGGCCTGTTCATGTAGGACTCAGGCCTTTACCTTCTCCCCCCTCAGCAAACAGTGACATGGCCTCTACCCAAGAGCCTGTTGGGGTCCCTCCGCAATTACTGCTGTAATCGCTTAAAGCCGTATCCCCTACTTTCTCCAGTTACCAGGGCTGAAGAGGCCCTTGGAAGCCGAGGAGACCATGCTTCTTATTTTGCAGAAGATTCAATTGGAGCTTAGGGGGTTTTCCTTCCCAGGGCCCTTGTGGCAGAGGGAGGAATTGAAATAGTCTCCCAACACCCAGGCCTTGGAACTCTTGGTCTCTCTCCAGACATGATATATTCAACTCCTGGCAATGGCTTCTCTGGAAGTGTCACTCTTTAATTTTTTTTTAAAGTTTATTTATTATTGAGAGACAGACACAGAGCGTGAGCAGGGGAGAGGTAGAGAGAGAGGGAGACACAGAGTCTGAAGCAGGCTCCAGGCTCCGAGCTGTCAGCACAGAGCCTGACAGCCCCCACAGAGCCGTGGGGCTCGAACTCACAAACTGTGAGATCATGACCTGAGGTGAAGTTGGACGCTTAACCAACTGAGCCACCCAGGTGCCACTCGGGAAGTGTTGTTCTTAAACCTCTTAGCTGTTTCCTGTGGAGCGAGGAATCCCTTCTCAGCCATGATCTGTTTTGTTCTTGGAGGGCTCCAAACCCTTTTCTCTCAAGATAACCCCTCAGCCGGGAAGTTCCACTTTTGAGCTCCTTAAGAAAGAGCTGCCCTGTTAACAGAGGGTGCCAGGCCTCCAAAAGTATGTCTTGTCCCTGTACACAGACTAGGACCAGGGAACTGTCCCCCTTCTACCCAGTCTCAAGCCCAAAGGGGTCTGGGACTTGTAGGAGAGTCACAGGAAAGCTGGACATGGGGGGCATGTTCCTGGAGAGGCCGCCTCTCCTCAAAACAACCCACCTCCTTATTTCTGTGCTACACATTCATTAATTTTCCTCCACGACCGTGGTCACCAAGTCACTCTTCCATCGAGGTTTTGGTAGCCCCCAGTTCCCACATCCTTTATGTCCTGTTCCCTCCTTGGTTTTCTAGGCCGTTCATCTGGCTCCGTGACAGCCAACTTTCTTTCCTGTCCCCCAGCTCACAGATCCGGTGCTGGGTCAAGCTGCCAATGCGCCTTCAATTATTCCTTGCTTTTAGCTCCCAGTATTGCCTCCCGGCCTGTCCTAATCCTTCCTTCGATGGCATATCACATCTTCCTTCTTTGGCTCTCCAAACTCACTCCATACTGACTTTCCTCTTAGAACAGCCTTTAAAACCCAGATTTTGTTAGAACAGCAATTGCTGGGCTCCACCCCCAGAGTTTCTACCTCAGTTGGCCTGGAGTGGGCCAGAAAACGGGCATTTCTAACAAGTTACCGCATGATGCTGATTTTCCAGCATTCCCCCTTTGAGAACTGCTGTCTTAGAATACCTCTTGAGTACTTTCTCCTGTGGCCAGAGATGGTCTTAGAACCTCAGTAACTAGCAAAGGCTCGCCCAGGACTGGATATCCATATAAACTCCCTGAACATATGGGGCTGACCAGTTTAGGGTTAAATGTGAACTTAATATGCACTTTACTCTCATGTAATTGGCAAATCACTACCAAAAATTAAGTGTGGCCGAAAAGACTCTCCGTGTTCCCTGAGTTTTGAGGATTCCATCCTGTCTCCCTGATTTCCCTGTGTATTTCAGTCTCTGGGACTGCCAGCGTGCCTGGCCTCCTTGCCGGCTCTCTGGACATGGGCCCACATCGGTCACCATGAAGCTGGCTGCACTGCAAGGACCTCTGGGATCTGGTGACCTCTGGGAGTGGATTTGACGGAAACACCTCAGAGGCATCTCTGCTAACTGGTTTTCTTCCTCCCTGGTGCTGTCTCCTCCACTGTCCTGCCTGCCTGCCAGCCCCTTTGCAACTCCGCCCATCTGGCATGCGGGTCCACGCTGACAGCCGACCTTGGCAGAAGTCATGGAGCAACCCGAAAGGATTAACAGGGAAGCACAGCGGCCTGGTTCTCCCTAGGGAGATTCGCCTTTCTCTGAGTGCTCTAACTCCTTCCTCATGCAGGACATGGGTGGGAGCAAAAACCACCCAGCACTTCAGAGGTGAACTGGACAATTAGTGTAGTAAGGGAGACCCTGCACCCTCACTGAGGCCTGCAGATCAGTGGCAGGCTGAGTGCCCGAGACCCAGAGAGGCCTCCTAGAGATGCAGTCTTGGGGAGCTGCTTCTGAGGGGTCCTTTAGGGACCAAGGTTCGCTCATGCCTGGCAGGGCTGCGTAAAGACTGTCCAAGGGAGATTGGACATGAATAGCTTTAAAGGCAACTATTTCCAAGTCCTTGGTTCCATACGTTCTTCTTCCTAAAACTGATCCTGAGGAAAACTCTGAGGGAGGTTCTCCCTCCCCACCTCGCCTTCATCACCACCCAGCCTCCACTCCTACCTGCTCTGATCTTGCCATGGTGTGTTGCCCCAGGGTTTAAGGCATCCGAGGAGCCAAAGAGGCTTTAAACCATCCTGCCTGGGGAACTGAATGACGAATGACTAGGTAGGGAATCCTGCATATCAAATAGTTTCCTGGGTTTTTTCTTTTAGACAGAATTGAAGAATTTATTTTTTTTAATTAAAATTTTTTTAATGTTTATTTATTTTTGAGCAAGGGAGAGAGAGCGCAAGTAGGGGAGGGGCAGAGCGAGAGAGAAAGACACACAATCCAAAGCAGGTCCAAGCTCTGAGCTGTCAGCACAGAGCCCGATGCGGGGCTCAAACTCACAAACCGCAAGATCATGACCTGAGCTGAAGTTGGATGCTTAACTGACTGATCCACCCAGGCGTCCCAGAAGAAGGATTTATTAATTAATTGATCAGCTGATAGATCATTGGGAAAAAATTGGTGATAGTTCAGTATTTGATTTAAGCCATATAACTCTAAAGGAAATTTAAAAGTTTTGAGCGACCCTGCTATAACAAGATTCTGCCTGTGCTCACTGACATATCATCTCTGGAAAATGGGAAATAGAGATATAATTGGTGATGAGCCAGATCTCATTCGGGAGATAACTAATATTCATTCATGATATGAACTAATTTCAAGAAATTCATTTGTACCATTAGGAGTGGGATATTCAATAAGCATGTTTTGTTTATAAGCGCCCAAATTTATAATATATTTGTTTAATCAATAGTGTTTAATAATAATAATCAAAAGAAACACATTAACACTTAGAGCCTCATGGTTATAGGACATTTCCCACCTCTTTGTATGTATTCTAAAAGAAATTTATTGAAGCATGATGCACAAACAGAAAAATGCTCAACTATTAAGTGTATAGCTCAATGAATTCTCACTAAATGCATGGCTTTGTAACCACCACCCAGATCAAGAAAAAGATCATTACCAGCACATTAGGAGTGGGATGGTTGGGTCATAGGGTTTATATACGTTCACCTTCTTTAGATACTGCCAAAATGTTTTTCAAAATGTACAATCTGCATTCCCCCTGGTGGTGTATGAGGGGTTCACTTGTCCCTTGTCCTTCTCAACTTTTTTTGAAATTGGCTGGCTCTTTCATTTCAGCCATCCTGGTGAGTAGTAGGATTATGGTTTTAATATGCATTTCCTTGATGATCAATTAAGATGAGCACCTTTTCCTATGTAGAATACATGGTCAGTGAATATTTGAATATACTTTTTTTTTTTTTTTTTGCAAAGTGCCTGTTAAGTCTCTTGCCCGTATTTCTATTGGGTTCTTTTTTTGCTACTGATGTGTTTGATTCTGAATTTGAATCCTTTGTTGGATACATGTGCTGCAGATGTCTTCTCCCACTCTGTGGCTTGCTGTTTCACTCACTTAATGATGTCCGTTGAAGAAGAGTTGCCAGTTGTAATGTCTTCCAGTTCATTGGTATTTTCCTTTATCATTAGTGCTGTTGGAGTCTTGGTTAGGAAAAAATCACCTACGCCAAGGTCATGCAGATATTTTTCTATGTTTTCATTTACAAGTCATATTATTTTACCTTATATATTTAGATATAAAATTCATCTGGAATTGACTTCATACCCAAGAGGTGGTATATCCATTCAGTGGATAATTCTTTGGCCAGAAAAGGGAATGAAATATTGATACATGCTACGACGTGGACAAACCTCAAGAAACAATATGCTGACCAGGCACTGAAGCTCATATACTATATGGTTCCATTTATGTGAAATATTCAGTATAGGTAAATCCATAGAGACAGAAAACAGATTAGTGGTTGCCAGAGGCTGGGGAGGATGGGCGTCTCCTTTGGGGTAATGAGAATGTTTTCAAAGCAGATGTGATGAATGCACAACATAGTGAAGGTACTAAATGCTACTTAATTGTACACTTGTTTGTGAGGTCCACCCACGTTGTAGCATGTATCAGTTGATTCCTTTTTAGGCTGAATTATGTTCCATTGAATAGATATACCATATTTTGTTTATTCATTCTTCCACTGAAGGACATTTAGGTTATTTTCATCTTTTGGCTTTGTGAATAGTGCTCTATGAAAATTCATGAACGAGTATTTGTTTGGATGGCTGTTTTCAAAATAATTGAAAATACCAATTCTTTCAGGTATACACCTTGGGGTAGAGTATACACCTGGGTCATTTGGTAATTGTATTTTTTGACTTTTTGAGGAACCTCCAAATGGTTTTCCACAACTGCCCCATTTTACGTTCCTACCAGAATGTACAAGCGTTCCAATTTCTCCACAGCCTCACCAAGACTTGTTAATTTCCATTGTTTTTAATTATAGCTATCCTAGTGGGTGTGAGGTTTTGTGGCTTTTACTTGCATTTCCCCAATGACTAATAATGTTGAGTATCTTTTCATGTGCTTGTTGGCCATATGTATATATTCTTTGAAGAAATGTCTGTTTGAGCCCTTTGCCCATTTGTTAATTGGGTGGTTTGTCTTTTTATAGTTGAATAGTAATAGTTCTTTGTATATTCTGGATAATTGGCCCTTATCATTTATATGGTTTGCAAATATTTTCTCCCATTCTGGAGAAATGCATCTCTTTCTGGATGCACAAAAGTTTTTACTTTTACTGAAGTCCAAGTTATTTATTTTTCCTTTTGTTGCTTATACTTTTGGTGTCATCTTTTAAAAACTACTGCCATACTCAAGGTCATGAAGATTTGACCTGTGTTTTCCTCAGAATTTTAAAGTTTTAACTCCTCGATCATTTAGCTCTTTGAGCACTTAGGTCTTTAGTCCATTTTGAATTAATTTTTGTGTATAATGTAAGGTAGGGGTTCAACTTCATACTTTTTCATGTGGATATCCAATTGTCTCAGCATTATTTTTTTGAAGAGCCAATTTTTCCTCACTGAACGATCTTGCACCTTTGTCAAAAATCAGTTGACTGTAAACGTATGGGCTTATTTCTAGACTCACAATTCTATTCCATTTGTCTGTATATAGCCTTATGCCAGTACCACACTGTTTTGATTCTAATAAATTTTGAAATCAGAAAGTAGAAATCTACCAACATTTTCCCTCTCTTTCAACGTTGTTCTGGCTATTCGGGATGCCTTGCAATTTTATATCAATTTTAGGGTTGGTTTTTCTGTTTCTGCATAAAAGGCTGTTGGACATTTGATAGAGATTGTACTGAATTTTATAGATTGTTTTGTGTAGTATTGCCACTTTAGCAATAAGTCTTTCAGTCCATAAACGTAGGATGTCTTCACAGAACCCAACATAGGGCTTGATCGTGACCTGAGCTGAAATCAAGAGTTAGACAATGGGGCACCTGGGTGGCTCAGTCAGTAGAGCATCTGACTTCAGCTCAGGTCATGATCTCGCGGTTCATGAGTTTGAGCCCCACATCGAGCTTGCTGCTGTCAGTGTGGAACCCACTTTGGATCCTCTGTCCCCCTCTCTCTCTGCCCCTCCCCTGCTCATGCTCTCTCTCTCTCTCAAAAATAAATAAAACTTAACAAAAAAAAAAAAACAGTTGGACGCTTAACCAACTGAGCCACCCAGGTTCTCCCGCTAGGTGTTTTAACATTTCTTTCAGTAATGTTTTGTAGTATTTGTTTCAACTTTTGTGCCTCCTTGGCTTAATTTGGTCCAATGTATTTCATTCCTTTTGCTATTACTGTAAATATATTTTATTAACTTCCTTTTCACATTGTTCATTACTCCTATATAAGAATACAACTGATTGTTGCATGTTGATATTTTATCCTGCAACTTTGATGAATTTGTTTATTAGCTCTAGTAGTTTGTGTGTGAATTCTTTAGGGTTTTCTACATTAAGATCATGGAACCTGTGAATATAGTTTTACTTTTCCCATTCCAATATGAGGACTTTTTGGTTTGTTCATTTGTCTCATCGCTCTGGCCAGAACTTCCAGTACAGTGTTGTCCATTTCATCTCAGTTGCCTAATTTGTTGGTGTGCAGTTATTCATAGTATTTTCTTATAATCCTTTATATTTATGTAAGGTTGCCACTTTCATTTCTGATTGGAATCTTTCCTCCTTTTTTTTCTTTGTTACTCTAGGTAAATGTTTGTCAACTTTGTTGGTCTTTTCAAAGAGTTACCTTTTTGTTTTGTTGATTCACTGTAATATTTTTCTATTCTCTATCTTCACTCCAATATGTATTATTTAAAATTTTTTTTAATGTTTATTTTTGGGAGACAGACAGACCGGGGGAGGGGCAGAGAGAGGGGGAGACACAGAATCTGAAGCAGGCTCCAGGTGGTCAGCACAGAGCCCAATGTGGGGCTTGAACCTACAAAGCGCAGGATCATGACCTGGGCCGAAGTTGGACGCTCAACCAACTGAGCCACCCACCCACCCAGCCAATATTTATTATTTATTTCATTCTACTAGCTTTGTATTTAGTTAGATCTTTTTTTTTTTGTTTCTTAAAGTGTAAAGTTAAGTTATTGATTTGAGATATTTCTTCTTATTTAATGTATTTACAGCTCTGAATTTCTTTGCTACATCTCATAAGTTTTGTCATGTTGTGATTTTAATTTCATACATCTCATTTCCTTTCTGCTTTCTTCTCTGAATCAGTGTTTTTAAGAGGGTGTTATTTAATTTCCATGTATTTGTTAATTTTCCAGTTTTCCTTCTGTTACTGACTTACAGCTTCATTTTGTTGTGGTCAGAGAAAATATTTTGTCATATCAATCATTTAAAATTTACTGGGGCTTAATTTAAAAATTAAGTTAAATTTTATTGGGGCGCCTGGGTGGCTCAGTCGGTTGAGTGTCGGACTTCGGCTCAGGTCATGACCTCGCGGTGTGTGAGTTTGAGCCCCGCGTCCGGCTCTGTGCTGACAGCTCGGAGCCTGGAGCCTGCTTCAGATTCTGTGTCTCCCTCTCTCTCTGCCCCTCCCCTGCTCATGCTCTGTCTTTCTCTGTCTCAAAAATAAATAAAAACATTAAAAAAAATTAAATTAAATTTTATTTTAGCAAAATGCTGAATATGAGACCTACCCTTTAAAATTGTGAAGTGGATGTTACATTATTGTTGACTATAAGTACAGCGTTGTACAGTGGATCTCTAGAACTTACTCATCTTGCTTAACTGAAACTTGATGCCCATCGCTTAGCAACTCCCTGTTTCCCCCTCCCCCCAGCCCCAGGCAACCACCATTCCACTCTGATTCTATGAATTTGACTATTTTAGGTACCTCATATAAGTGGAATAGTATGGCATTTGACTTTTTGTGACTACCTTACTTGATTTAGCATAATGTCCTCAAGGTTCATCCATGTTGTCCCATTTTGCAGAATTTTTTTTTTTTTTTTTTTTTTGCGTGGCATTTCTTGAGAAACTCTTGGGAAGAGTTTGCAAATTGTGTGTCATCCTTGTGCAGGGACCATGCTCATCTTCTCTGTATAGGTCCAGTTTTAGTATATGTGCTGCCGAAGTGAGCGCCCTTCTTTTCTTAATGCTGGATAATATTCCATTGCATGTATATACCACATTTTCTTTATTCATCTATCAAGGA
Organism: Panthera onca; assembly: GCF_046562875.1. NCBI lineage: Eukaryota > Metazoa > Chordata > Mammalia > Carnivora > Felidae > Panthera > Panthera onca. The sequence goes on along the minus strand of NC_138357.1, from coordinate 17,665,329 downwards.
ACATTTAGGTTGTTTCCATATCTTGGCTGTTGTGAATTGTACTTCAATGAACATGGGAGTGCAAATAGCTCCTTGAGACCCTGATTGCAGCAACTGTGGATAAATACTCAGAAGTGGGATTACTGGATCATCTGATAGTTCTATTTTTAATTTTTTGAGAGACCTCCATACTATTTTCCATAACGACTGTACTATTTTGCACTCCCACCAACAGTATACAAGGGTTCCAATGTCTCCACATCTTTGCCAACCCTTGTTGTCTTTTTTTTTTTAAATAATAGCCATTCTGACAGGTGTGAGGTGATACCTCATTGTGGTTTTGATTTACATTTCCTTGATGATTAATAATTTTGAGCATTTTTTCCCCATATATCTGTTGTTCTATTTGTATGTCTTCTTTGGAGAAATGTCTGTTCAAGTTCTTAGCCCATTTTCTACAAAACACTGATGAAAGAAATTAAAAACCCAAACAAATGGAAAGACACCCCATGTTCATGGATCAGAAGACTTAACATTGTTTAAATGTCCATATTTCCCAAAGCAATCCATAGGTTCAGCGCAATCCTGTCAAAGTCCCACTGACTTTTTAAAAATAGAAATAGAAAAAAACCAATTCTAAAATTCATATAGAACCACAAGAGACAATGAATAGCCAAGTCAATCTTGAGGAAAAAAGGACAAAACTGGAGGCATAATTCTTCCTTATTTCAAAATATATTACAAAGCTGGTCAAAACAGTATGGTACTGGCATAAAAGTAGACATATAGACCAGTGGAACAGAATAGAGAGCCTGGAAATAAGTCCATGTATATATGGTCAATTGATTTTTGACAAGGGTGCCACGAATTTGCTATGGGGAAGTAATAATCTCTTCAACAAATGGAACTGGCAAAACTGGGTATCCACATGCAAAAGAATTAAATCCGACCCTACATCTTGTATAACAACAGTCAACTCAAAATGGACTCAAGACAAATGGAAGACTTAAAATAAAACTCCTAGAAGAAAACATAGGAGGGAACGCTTCATGACATTGGTCTTGGCCATGCTTTCATACTATTACACTAAAAGCACAGGCCACAAAAGCCAAAATAGAGAAGTGGGACTATATCAGACTAAAAAGCTTCCGCACAGCAAAGGAATCAACAGAGTTAAAAGGCAACCTATGGAATGAGAGAAAATGTTTGTGAAGCATATATCTGATAAGGGGTTGATGTTCAAAATATATAAGGAACTCCTACAACTCAACAGCAAAAAGCTAATAACTCAAAAAGTGGGCTACGCACTTGCGACCTAACATATAATCTATCCAGAGAATAGTCCATGTGCACGTGAAAATGTATGTTCCACTGTTTGGGGGTGGAATATATGTCTGCTAGGTCAAGTTGATTTATAGTGTTGTTCGAGTTTTCTATTTCCTTATTGATCTGTCTGGGTGTTCTATCCAGTACTGAAAGTGAGAAGTGAAGTTTTTGACAATTGTAAACCCATTTCTTCCTTTTAGTTTATCAAACATTGCTTCATATATTTTGGGACTCTCTTGTAAGGTGTGAATATGTCTATAATTGTATTAATTCTTGATAATGTGACTCTTTTATCAATACGTAACATGTTTTGATTAAAATCTATTTTGCCTAATACTAGCATAGCCACCTCAGGTCTCTTGATTACAATTTGCATGGAATATCTTTTCCATCCTTTCACTTTAAACCTATTTTTGTCTTTGGGCCTAAAATGAGTGGGGGAGGGGCAAAAAGAGAAGGAGAGAGAGAATCCCAGCACAGAGCCCAACACAGGGCTCGATGCCATGAGCCGTGTGGTCATGACCTGAGCCAAGATCAAGAGTTGGATGCTTAGGGGTGCCTGGGTGGCTCAGTTGGTTGGGTGACCAACTTCAGCTCAGGACACGATCTCACGGCTCGTGGGTTCGAGCCCGCATAGGGCTCTGTGCTGACAGCTCAGAGTCTGGAACCTGCTTCGGATTCTGTGCCTCCCTCTCTCCCTGCCTCTCCCCCGCTTGCACTCTGTCTCTCTGTATGTCAAAAATAAATGTAAAAAAAAATTAAAAAAGAAGAGTTGGATGCTTAACTGACTGAGCCACCCAGGTGCCCTCGCTTTCTTGCTGCTTTCAAGGTTCTTATTCTCTTTGTCCTTATCCAGCTACTCTGTCACCACCAGAGAGTTTGGAGTTAGGTAAAAAAAAAAAAAAAAAAAAAGCAAGCACCTTGCATCGGTCCTCAGGGAAACCCCAGACAGGTTAAAGTAGACAAATACAATTCCTTGGGAACAAGATCTCCTCTGCTCCCTCAGAACAGGGTACCCACACCAGGAATGCCAGCTTATTGTCTTCAGGACTATTGTCACAGAGGGGAGGGGAGTGGGCTGAGGCTCAGTCAAAATGCCACAGAGTTCTCCTATCCTCAGTTTTCTTTGTTTTTTTTTTTCTTTTTTCCGCATTCACTTGGTTGCTAGAAAACTTTATTTCCTAGAGTCTGACAAAGTTAATTCAGATAGTATTTGCCCATTTTCTGGTGTTTCTGTGAAGGGACAGACCCTTCAAATTCCCTACTCTACTATTTTTGCTGATGTCACTCTTCTGTATTCTACCTGTCTGTTCTTGCCCATTGCCTATGCTTTTTCACATTATAGCCCTTAACATATTTTTTTGGAGGAAGAGAGAGAGACAGAGAGGGGGAGGGGCAGAGAGAGAGGAAGACACAGAATCCGAAGCAGCCTCCGGGCTCTGAGCTGTCAGCACAGAGCCCGACGCGGGGCTCGAACCCACGAGCCATGAGATCATGACCTGAGCCGATGTCAGACGCTCAACCAACTGAGCCACCCAGGCGCCCCAGCCCTTAACATATTAATCACAGTTATTTTAAATTCCCTGTTTGATGATTCTAAAATCTATACCATGTCTGAATGTTGTTCTGATGTTTGCTTTGTCTCCTCAGACTGCATATTGTTGCCTTGTCTCATACATTGTCATTTTTATTGAAAGCTGGAATGATATACTGGATAATAGGAGCTAAGGAAGTAGGCCTTTGGTGTAAGGTGTTATCAATCTGCCTTGGAGTTGGGCTTTGTTTAGTGCTTGTTCTAGTTGTCTAGCTGTAAGTGCCAAGGTTTCAATTTCTTCCAGCATCCTTATTTGTAACTCTCCTGTGGTCTTTGGTCGTCCCTAAAAATTCCTTCTTTTTGTTTTAGTTTTTAATGTATATTCATTTTTGAGAGACAGAGTGTGAGTGGGGGAGGGCCAGAGAGAGAGGGAGACACAGAATCCGAAGCAGGATCCAGGCTCCGAGCTGTCGGCACAGAGCCCAACACAGGGCTCGAACCCACGAGCCGTGAGATCATGACCTGAGCTGAAGTCGGACGCTTAACCGACTGAGCCACCCAGGTGCCCCTAAAAATTCCTTCTTAAATAAGAATCTGGGCCTTACAGCTCTTTGCACTGCAGTATAACAGTATAATAGTCCACTGCTATCATTCTAGACCCTGTTACTGTGGTGGTGTGATGCAGGGGGAATCCAATTGTTCTATAATATTATGTTAAATATCTATCTTTTAGTAGGCCCTGTCCCTGGACTGTGACCTTCACTGGTGTGTCTCAGAATTTTTTTCCCTCCTTTTAGTTAAGGCTGAAAGTCTAGAGGGGGTAGAATTGAGTAATTTCCCTGGTCTCAGGTATGGCAAAACTCTGGTAAAGTGTTTTCCCCTGCTGAATAGGGGAACTCTGTCATGGAGAAAGTACTGCCTGTCTTTCAAAATGTTCAATGCTACCGCCAGCCTAGTCTATCAGAAACCTGAGTTTTCCTTATGTCTTCCTGTGAAAACTTGCGGCGGGGGGGGGGGGGGGCGGGTTCTGGAGGTAAAACTCCTGAAAGTGTGATGACCCTCCTAAGACTGCAGCCCCCAAGTATCCCTCACTGTCCTGCTAGTCCTACTCAGACTCAGTAACGTGTCAAAGTTACCTGCTGAGTGTTCGTACCAGTTTATGGCTCCAGTGGCTTGGGCTCCAGGCAAACTGTCCCTGGCTGTGATTGTCTGTCCTGGCCTGTCCCTAGATGTTAGGGTGGCAGTTTGCCCGGCAACCTTAATTTTCAGTGGAGTATAAGAAAAGGTTATGATTTACATACAGTTCATTCAAATTTTGCTAATTGTTAAGGACATCATTTGTAAGCACTTTAGAAATCAGAAGTGAAAATAAGTCACTTCTTTTTTTTTTTTAGTACAGAGTCTATTGAACAGAATTTCACTCTTGAAACTCTTACTCCTTCAATTGCTGTCAAAGTTCTTGAGGCACATGACCTGGTTGTCACACAACCTCTCCAGTGTCTTATCCTCAGTCTCCTTTGTGGTTCCTTTTCCTCTGCGTGCCATCATGTAACAGTCATCCACTTAGGCTGTGTCCTTGACATTCTCTTTTCACTGAAAAGTGATCTTTTTTGCTCTCTTTATTCTCTCTGGCTTAACATATTCACAATGATGGCTCTATCTACCACTATCTACCACTCCTAAATCTAGAGCCCAAGTCCGACCCTCATCTCCATAAACATATCCAAGAGTGAACTTACTATTTTTCATCTGAAACCTGTTTTCCCACCTACGTTCACTTTCTCATTGGACATCACCACTAGCCACACAGTGTTCCAAGCCAATAAGTATGACATTATCAAAGACTCTTACCTCTCCACACCCACTATGTAATCAACCACCAGAGCCTATAGATGATGCTTCCTTACTTTTTTTCTTATGTCTCTTTTCCCTCTTCATCCACTGTGGCATTATTTTAATTCTATTTTTGGTCTGAATTACTGTGATAGACCTGGTATTAATCAGGACTCTGGGTTTTCAGTCCAAGAAGTTGGACTCCAACTAACTTAAGCAAAAAATGAAAAGAATTATTATTATTATTATTATTATTATTATTATTATCTATTGGCTTATGTAACTGAGAAGTCAGAAGAGTAGAAATGTTTTCAGGCTTTCCTGGATGCAAAGGTTCATATAGTGTTGCCAGGACTCTATTTCCCACCCTTTGTCTCCAGCAGCAGCTCTCCATAGTCAGAAGATGGTCACTGGCAGCCCTAAGGCTACATGAGCCTTTTCGTTAGCCTTTCCAAAAAAGAGCAAAACATCCTTTTTGATGGCTTCAGCAAAATCTGTTTTATCATTTGGGTTGTGCTACAGGCCCAACCCCAGACCAATGACTGGCTAGAGTGAGCAGGGGTAAGATGATAAAGAGGTATTTTGATTGTTCACGCCTCTGGTCACTTGTCCATTCTTGAGGTTGAAAGAAAGCATATGAGCCCCCACCTGAGTCATGTGGGCTGAGAAGGATATTAGGATGGGAGAGGGCTGGTATTTTGATGACCAGGATGTTGGACAAAGAGCATGTGTCTACTCTAGCCTTCTTATTTCTTTATGTCTGCTCTGGCCTCTCCCAACCCATCCTATACCCTGATTTTCAGAGTAGAACAGGGTACAGTTATGAAAATGGTCTTTGTTGAAAATTCTTCAAGAGATCTCCAATGCTTTCAGCATGAAGTTCAATGGCCTTAGTTTAGGGCACAAGATATTTCCTGACCTGGCCTCTGCCTTCTTCTCTGACTTCATCTTTTTCCACATACCCGCAAGTATTTATATCTTCTGGACACATGAAACTCCCTAAGACAATTGTTGAAAATCTCTGCCTTGTCCAAGAACTATTCTTTCTTTCTAAATGTCTCCCCTCATTGTTCACTCCCTTTTATAAAACCTAATAAACTCCTTTTCAGCACCATCTGAAACTCACTTGAAGGGCCATCATGTCTTTTGGGAAACCCTTTCCTTCTTCCAAGTTTGCTTTAAGTATGTCCTTTGTGCTCCAGTAACATTCTGTGGTCAAATTTTGAACACATTTTATAAGATACGTTTGCTAGTTGACATGTCTGCTTCCATTCTCTTGTGCACTCTTTTATTATGAGTAAATGTGTTCTATCCAGCGTTTTCATCCTCAATACTTAGCCCAGAACCTGGCTCAGGTAGAAAGCTGAAAATGCTTTAAAGAGCTGAACACCCAGCTCTTGTCAGCCCCTCCACATTAAACCCACACAAAAAATCTTACCTTCTTTGCTTCCAGAATTCTTTGTAGAGGCTATTGCTACTTTGATTTAATTTTATGAAACTTTCTACTTGTTGCTACGTAATTCAAGATGGATGGTTAATACTTGGTAGTACTGCTGATGTACTTAAGAGACCGAATTCCATCAACTATTCAGTTGGTGGGACCTCTCAGTCTATTGATGGCAAGGATCACGTTTTATTCATTGCTCGACAGCCAATGCCTGGCTCACAAAAGGTGCTCGTTGGATGTTTACTCGGTGAATAAAAACCCACCTCCATGTTTTTCCAAGTGAGCTCTCAACAATTTGCAATGAAGCTGTGAATGTTTTTCTTTCTTTCTCACATAGCTTGGTCTCCCTCTTCTCATCACCTCAGAGCCCAGTTTCCACATTTTTCCTCTTGCTTTCCAACTCTATTTGTGTTCTCCAAGTAGCGAGTAGGAGGCTGGTTATATTCTTGCCCTACTCTCCTTCCCCGCATCCAAATTAGAGGCAGGGATAGCTACCTGGGAGTCAGACATCAAGAGTCCCTGTGGGAGAAAGTCACCGTCTCTACATGCATGTCTGACGCAAGAAAGGAAAAAACAGACTGGCAGGCCTAGCATAGGAGCAATCCACGTGGAGGCAGGTGCCGCTACATCCCTGGGCACGGGAATGGGATGCCCATCACATAGCCACCCTGATTCATCCGTACACAGGAATGGAAGGAGAGCCTGCTTCCCTTCCGTCGCCAGGCTGGGGAAGAAAAACGAAAAACAAAAAACAAAAAAAACCTTAGCAGCTTGTGTCCCCCTGTGCCTCTGAAACACGAATACAAGTGCAGGTAGATTCCTGCACGTCTCTGGGCGAGGGAATGGAGAGACCAGGCCAGAGCGGGTCCCTGCAAGACCCTGAACAAAGGCATTCAAAGGAAGGCTGTTCCCGGAGTGTTCGGGAAGGAACACACCTGTTCCTCACTGGAAACCGGAAGAGTAGGTGATGCAGGTCCCCAGACCCTGAGCGCGGGAAGAGAAAGGCGATGCTTGGCCGCTCCCGCTGCATCCAGGGAACCAGTAAGGGAAGTGGCAGCAGGGCCCTGTGCCTCCCTGGCCACGTGAATGGAAGTTGAGGCAGGTTCCTGTGGATCCCGTGGTGCGGGAAGGGAGAGACCGTCGCGGGGTGGGTCCCTGTGCGTTCTTGGAACACAGGAATCCACGTGGAGACAGGTCCTTGTACGTCTCTGGGCACGGGAATGGGATGACCTTCGCCTGGCCTCCCTGGATTCATCCCTGGACACAGGAATGGAAGGAGAGCCTGTTCCTGTTCCATCGCTGGGCTGGGGTAGACAACAACAACAATAAAAACTTTTGAGGCTTGGATCGCTTGTGCCTCGGAAACAGAAATGCAAGTGGCGGTAGATTCCTGCGCGTCCCTGGGTGCGGAAATGGAGAAACCGGGCCAGGGGGGTCCTTTCCGGTGCCTGCACTAAGACATTCAAAGGGAGGCTGTTTCTGGTGGGCGCCGCCTTGTGCGTCCCTGCTTGGGAAGGAAAAGAGCGCCACGGGGGCATGTCCATCGGCCTCCTGGACGCGGGAGTGCAAGTCAGTGTGAGTCCAAAAGCAGAGGAATAGAAAGAGCATCGCGTGGCCGGTCTTTTGCATCCAGGGACATAGGAATGGGAGAGGCAGCACAGGGTCCCTGTGCGTCCTTGGGCGCAGGGATGGAAGGGCCAATGCGTGGCGAAGCCCCTTGTGTCCCTCGACCCAGGAATGTGACAGGAGGCAGGATCCTTGCGCCCCTGGGTGCGAAATGAAAAGACCGCCCTGTGGTGAGTTCCTGTGTGTCCCTGGACACAGGAATGGAAGGGGAGGCAGATCCCCAGTGGGGACCCGGGCGCGGGAATGGAATGATCATCAAGCGCCCGGCCCCTGTGTCCCCCTGGATACCAGAAAGGAAGCAGAGGACAGTCTGTGGGTGTGCATCCCTGTGTGCTGCACTTGGATGGATTTTTGTGTACCCGATCCCTGTGCGTCTCAGAAATAGAAAGGGAAGGGTGGCAGGTCCCTGTGCTTCCCTGGGTGCAGGAATGGAATGGCCATGTCGTGGCAGGTCCCTGTGCACCTCTAGACAAAGAAATGGAAGGGAAGGCTGGTCCCCAACCATGCTCGCGCTCACCAAGTGACAAAACTTGGGCTTCGTGTGTTCCTGTGTGCCATGGAAACAGGGATGGATGGGGCGGCAGGTCCCGCTGGTCCCTTGACAGGGAAATTAATACACCATCTCATGGCAGGTGTCGCCTGTGCATCGCTGGGCACAGGAAGAGTGGGAGATGCAGGTCCCTGGGAGTCCCTGAGGGCGGGAAGAGAAAGGCATCCGTGGGCCCTCCAGGGACGTCCCATCCAGGGAAGCAGGACTGGAAATTTCAGCAGGTCCCTGGCTTCCAAGAAGTGAGGAAATGGAAAGGATGTGGCGAACGGGTACCTGTGTCCTCCGGGCCACGAGAATGGAAGTGGAGGCAGGTTGCTGTGGGGCCCAGTGCGTGTGACCGATCAGCCTTTGGTGACGCATCCTTCTGCGTTGCTCGACACAGGAATGGAACGGATTCGCGTCTCCGTGGTTCTCTTGGCGGGTGAAGGCAATACCGTTCCCTGGACACAGGCACACATGGGGAGGCAGAGTCCTGTGTGTCCCTGGGTGAGACAATAAAAGAACTTGCACGGCGGGTCCCTGTGGGTCCCTAAACAAAGGAATGGAAGGGGATGGCTGGTCCTTGTGTGTCCTTATGTGCAGGAATGGAACGACAGTCGTGTGGCTGGTTGCTGTGTATTTCTGGACACAGGAATGGAAGGTCCCTGTGGGTACCTGGTCGTGTGAATGGAAAGACCATTGCATGGCGGGTCCCAGTGCACCCATGGACCCAGGGATGGAATTGGAGGCTGATCTCTGTGCGTCCCTGGACCCGGGAATGGAAACACCATCACGTGGCATGGTCCTGTGTGTCCCTGGACACAGAAATGGAAGGGGTGGCAGGTCCCTGTGAGTCCCAGGGTGCGGGAACGTAAAGACCATCGAGTGGTGGGTCCTTGTGTGTCCCTGGACACAGGAACATAAGCGGAGGCAGATTCTCCTGAGTCTCTGGAGCTGGAAAGAAAGGTGGGACATAAAGCGGGTCCCTGTGCCTCCCAGAGACACTTTCCAGAAAGCTGAGATCCCTTGACCCTGAGGCCAGGGGACCTGAATCACCTCCAGCCCTGACCTGGGCTTCAGCACGAATAGGAGCAACTAGTGAGGTGCCTCATTCTTCCAGAGGCCCAGGGACTAGAGACGGGCTGCCAACCCCAATTCACGGGGGTCCCTGCCGCCCACCAATCGCTATGCCCTGGCCAGGCCTTCAGGGTTGTTTGGGGCTGGGATAGCTCCTCCGGGAGGCGGGACATCGTGGGCAGGAGCGCGCTGGGGCCATGCCCGCTACCCCGGCAGCCGATTGGTGACTGGCCTTTAGACGTTCCCACGACGATGGAACTGGAGAGTGTGCTGCTAAGTGAAATAAGCCATCCAGAGAAAGACAGATACCATATGTTTTCACTCTTATGTGGATCCTGAGAAACTTAACAGAAACCCATGGAGGAGGGGAAGAAAAAAAAAAAGAGGTTAGAGGGGGAGAGAGCCAAAGCATAAGAGACTCTTAAAAACTGAGAACAAACAGGGTTGATGGGAGATGGGAGGGAGGGGAGGGTAGGTGATGGGTATTGAAGAGGGCATCTTTTGGGATGAGCACTGGGTGTTGTATGGAAACCAATTTGACAATAAATTTCATATATTAAAAAAAAGATCACTTGAAATTGAATAAATAAAAAAAATTAAAGAAAAAATAAAAATAGACGTTCCCACGACGTGTGCCCCCTCGCCTTTCTCCGAGTGCCCGCTCTGCAAACACCTCTCTATCCGTGGGCCGGGTGAGAGCAGGCTCGCTCAGGCGGCTTTGGGGAGAAGCCGTGAGTCCCGGGGTGCAGTGACGTTTCTTTGCGGAAGGGCGGACGGAGGGACAGCGGGACAGTCAGGGCCCTGGTGGACGTGGTGGAGGGTTCGGCGCGTCTGGGGAGGGCTGCGGGCTGCGAGGCCGAGCACGGTAATGGTGGGTACACAGGCCCAGCCGGCCGAGTTCCCGGATGCCCTCCAGCAATGGTTAGGTGCCTAGGCGGGAGATGGGGAAGCTTTCTAGGAATCAGTGCTGGGGACAATAACCTTTCCTGAGTGCTTCCTCTGTGCCCCGCATGCTGTCGTTCGCTTCCGTGCAGTTGCATCCGACACAGGAAATTTTGTGAAGCTGCTGTTACAAGGAGAGACACTGGGTGTCCTTTAAGAGACTTGCCCAGGGATGGGAGGAGGAAGGATACATGAATTGTGTGGGTGAATACAGGGAGAGCATGGGGGCAGGTACCCACAGGTCTGGAGACCTGTGCAGATGTGCATGTGACCACCTCTGCGACCTCAGACATCGCACTAAGAACATTTGGATGGTTTTAGACGTGAGCGTTGCAAGGGTCTATCCACTCTAACCTCGTCACCATTTCCCTCTGGCATTCACTGGGTGACATGGGACAGGTTATTCAGTCCTCCTGAGCCTCCAACTTCAGTCCCCTCGTCTACATTTAGGGGATAACACTAGTCCCCACCTCCTAGCTTTGGGTGAGGGCCACATGACCTCATATATGCAGGAGGCCGAGAACAGCACTCGGACAGAGAGCCACGAACGTGATCGGTGTCCCTGGTTATTAATGCAGAACAGATGGCTGATGGCCTGCCCTGTGGCAGTGTATTTTTCTCACGAGAAAGCCATGAGGCATGCCACAGCAGGATGAGGGGCACGCCGATGTGGACTGAAGTACACACACATTGAGTGGAGAAGGATGAGGGGTGCAGATTTGCTGCCTTTGGAGGCGTGGCTCTAGCTAAGATGCCTGCCGTTGAAGGTGACCGGGGGTTCCTCAGAGCTACATGAACTTTCAGGGTGTTCACCAGTGTGTAAGTATCGTTCCCCATTTCTTTTGTGGCCTGTGTATATTCAGAGACACAAGACAGCCTGTATCAGACAGGGAGTGGGGTTACAGGCCAGCACATGTGTGGTGGGTTCTCCTTAAGGCAGGTGCTCTTAGCCTTGGTGGAATTCCAGAGCCAAGCTGTTCAAGAGATCTTTCTGCACTGGTGGCTGCGGAGCGTTTGAAATGTGGCTGGGACCAGAATTTTGTATTTTAATGACTTTAGGCTTAAATGTCCACCTGGCTCTAGTGGCTACCTTATTGCACAGCACAGTCCTAGAAGGGTCTTGGACGTTTTATGAACCTTTGGGAAATTAGATGCAGATCTGGATTTGCATGGGTATTTTTCCAGGAAGTGAGTCCATGGCTTTTGTCAGCCTCTCAAAACCACCGGAAAGCTCCGTCTGCTACATTAGGGCTTTGGTGCAAAGTAAGTAAGTTAAGGCAGGTAAGTACAGCCTCTGGTAACCACTGCTGTTCCTCTTGTTTTGTCCTGTCCTCAGCTGTGGCTGGTGCCCACTGATGCGTGTACACAAAGAAATGGGTACACAAATTCATAGGTAACACAACCCACCCACATTCATCCTCCAATAGCATCAATGTTGTGCTTTAGGGTGTGCCGGCCAGATCTGGCCACAGCTTGTGTTTGTATACCCAGTGAACTGATAGGAGTTTTAAGCTGTGAAAGGGTTATTGTTTTTTGAAGAAAGGACAGTAAGGGACAGACTGAATGTGGCCCACAAAGCCTAAAATGTTTCCTATGTGGCTCTTTACAAGAAAATGTTGCCAGCCCGGGTCAGGTGGAGTCTAGAAAGGATATCAAGGAAAGGGGACATAGTTTGCCATAATCGAATCAGCATTTGAACACACTCCCTTTTCGGGCTTGACTGCACAGAAGACTTGAAGTTGTCAGATGCCCGCATCTATGCATAAAGTCACCGGGAAGGCGACAGCCACCAGTTCAGACTGGGACAGCTCAAACACTGGGTGGCACCGCTGGTCGTGTGATTTTCCACAGTGGCAACGAGTGTCAGTCAATCTGAACAACAAGGAATACAGTGGTTGTCTGATTTCCCAGGTAGGGCTTTCCTAGAAAATTCAGGTCACGCTACCATATGCAACACTATTTGGTGTGTATATGAGCCACAGTGTGAAGTCCTTGACAGGTTCTTTTTACCTGGATGGAAGTTTGAGGGGGAACTACAGAGTTGGCGGGGACCCGGAGCAGTGCCGCACCGTGAACGGTTTATACTCCCGTCTCTGCCCACTGAGTTCCGCCGGCCACCTGCCTTCATGCCACGTCAGCCTGTGGTGGTGGCGCTACTGTCCCCTGCTCAGAAGGGCACAGGGCAGAACCTGTGGCAGGAGGGAGAAAGGGCTTCGAGTTGGGCCTTAGGTGCCCGGTGTTGTGTGTTGACGGGGCTGTGCAGTTAGCCTCACTGAACTGGAGCCTTGCAAAATTTGCTGCGCCCGCCCCAGGGCGTAAGGAATTTATGGTTTCCCTTCCTCTCTCTGTCCTCTGGGTTTGGCTTACGATAGCAGATTTTACGTGCCTGTGGCCTAATCGTGCACTGCCCAGTACGGCCGCCACCGGCCAAGTGTGGGTGGCCCTTGAGCGCTAGCGATGTGGCCAGTGCAAACTGAGATGCGCTCTAAGTGGAAAACGCTGGCCACATTCAGAAGACTGAGCATGAGAAATAAAGTAGGTGAGATATCTCCCTAGTAATGGTTGGCGTTGATTACATTCTGAACTTAGGGTATTTTAGCGGTACTGGGTTAACCGAGGCATGTTATTAAGATTGACTTCATCGCTTTCTTCTTTGTTTATGCGGGTACTGCAAAAGCAAAATGACGTACACGGGTCACACTGTCGCTACCGGGCATTGCTGGTCTAGACTTTAGAGTGATGGGTTCTGCCATTTGCCCCAGATCGATAGGCAGGAAATGCTCTTGGAAGAACTGGCACCGGTGGGAACGGCACACGTACCACCAAACATCCACCTGGAGTCACCCCCACTCCAAGTAATGGGACCTGCCCCGGAGGGCCCAGTGGCAGAGCCTTGGATCCCACAGGCAGGGCTGCAGGAGCTGAGCTATGGTGCCGCTGAGGAGTGCCAGCCCTTCCTGGACCCCGGTAAGGCAGGGGTTTTATTTCCTTTCTGAGGTTTGTACTTTGAGAGCTGAAGCGCTCTCCAGGTCTGGGGGTGGGTCAGAAACACCCACTGCTGGATGGAAGGGGACCACCGTGATGAAGCGTGGGAGGAGGGACGCCTCTCTGGGAGGAGCTGAGAACAAAGCACGGTACATCAGATGGGATTAAAAACCCATTGTTGTGGGTTCCTCAATGGCTTTTATGGCATAACAGCCTCATTCAAACTTGGTGCACTATAAATATACTCACTTTAGGTCCTTGAAGATGATTTAATCACTTACCACAGTATAAAGCAAATATGTATCTCATGCGATCAGAACCTAGAACAGCATTTCTCCAAGAGTGGTAAGCAGCTTACGTGTGTCAGGGTCACCTGGGGTGCATTTTCTCAAGCTCTCCAGGCTAGGCCTGTACATATTACAGGACCACTGCTCCAGAGTCTCCAAGAGTTTGTGCTAGAAGGAGAAGGTCCAGGCAGAGAAAGGCAGCTGGGCTGCATAGCTCGTGTCCCTACATTTCGCTTCCCCTTGGGGATTCTCGTAACATTGCTACCAGTGATTCCTGTGGCTACCCGACACCCCTCTGCTCTCCCCTCCCCCACTGACTTTGGCCCAAATGTGGCCTGAAATGTCCTTTCTAACTCTCTCAGCCACAGCTTCAACATGTGGACACTTAAAAAAATTTGTTTTAATGTTTATTTATTTTTGAGAGAGAGAGACAGAGAATGAGCAGGGAAGGGGCAGAGAGGGAGACAGAGACACAGAATCCAAAGCAGGCTCCGGGTTCTGAGCTGTCAGCACAGAGCCCAACGCCGGGCTCAAACTCACAAACGTGAGATCATGACCTGAGCCGAAGTCAGATGCTTAACTGACTGAGCCGCCCAGGCGCCCCAACATGTTGACACTTCTAAGACGTTGAAATGCTGAGACAACAAGGAGACATAAAAAATGAACATATCGAGAATAGCCCAAGTTACGAAATGTTGATATCTGGCAGATCCATAACCAGCTCAGTGCCTGGGCTTCGAAACCAGGTCCCTTTTCCACATCTTTGGAACATTTATCCATTCAATTACTATATATGAGCACCTACTAAGAGCTATGCACAGTTCACATATGTAAATGGGACTGTAGGTACTATCTGTGAGGCATACAGGACTGTAAAATGCTATGGAAATCCATAGGAGGACTGCCTAACCAGCCCGTGGCAGAGAGGGAAATCGTCCTGGAGGAAGGGGGGGTCTGCGTGGAAACCTGTAGGATGCATCGTGGTGAGGAAGGGAGAGAGCTCTGGGTGGAACACACAGCATGTGCAGAGGCTCGGAGGAGAGAGCGCTTGGTATATTTGAGGACGTCCTGCTACAGCTTGAGGGGTACCAAGGAACCTGAGTAGCACTGAAAAGCCTGGAGAGAGAAGCAGCGTCCTGGATCATGAACAACTTCGTCAGCCTTGTGGAGAAGTTACTCTTTCTCATCAGGGCAACGGGGAGTCACCGGGCATTCTCAGGGAAGAGACCTACTACACAGATTGCATTTTACGTGATCACTCTGACCGCAATAGGAAAGGGCAAGACTTGAGGCAGGGGCACCATTTGAAAGGTTGTTGCAATCACCCAGGTGAGAGGATGATTTTCTAAACTAAGGTCATGTTGGTGATGACAGAATGAGAAAAGGGGGACTGATTCAAAAGCTATGTGGCCCGTGGAAAATGCAGGACTTGGTGGTTGACTAGGCATTGGGTGATGGAGCAGTGAGCGTTGGGAATGGCATCCAGCTTCTGGTGAACTGGGTAAATGGCATCATTATTCACTGACACAGAACACAAGAAGAGGGTCAGATTTGGTGGGTCAAAGTGAGTCTAGATTTGTACGTGAGGAACTTGCGAGGCTTATGGGTCTCCAGGTGGAAATGGCCAATGTGGCATCAGAGCTCAGGAGAGAGATCAGGGTTTGGGATAGAGGTGTGCAAGCCAAAAGCTTATAGAAGGTGGTAGAAGTGTCTAGGGTGGTCGAGATCTTTGGGGGATTGTGCACAATAAGAAAGTACAAGGTCTTGCGGGCAGATCCTGGGAGATAACATGTCAGAAATGATCATTTTATGTGGATGCGAAGATCTGTCAAGCTTTCAGTTACCTTGCTTGGGTTTCTTGCTTTCAAATGCCCTCTTGACGCTAATAGATCATTCTAACTCCTGTGCTTAACCATGGCTTCCACCCCATCTCTTCTGGTTTCCATTCTGAGTGCCATCTCTCTTCTCCAGGTGCCTGGCAGACTATGGGGGAGGGCACAGGTGAGACTCCACTCTCTCCTTGGAGAGAACAGCTGGGTCCTCACACACCTAACACTGGGACTATATGATGTCTGTGCAATGCCATGACTCCCGTAGAATTCAACTCCTACCATTACAGAGTGCGTGTTTGGCGACACCTTTGGGCTCCTTTCTACATTGAATCGATTTGTCCAGGTGCAGTATTTTTTGTAGCTTACTTTAGCAAGTACGGGGCACGTAGAAGTCGTGGACTCTGTCTCGTTTTTAATAGAGGTGACAGAGGAAAGCCCACAAATACGTATGTGTATTTATTATGGTGAAAGCCAAACTGTATAAAATATTGTCATTTATGTTCCAATGTTTGCCTCACCTACATCTCTGGTCTGTTGTCAAGGTTTTAAAAACCTGTGCTTTGTGTCTATGCCTGCAAACAGTGTCAGAACCTGGCCAGTCATGTTTAAATACAAATCTCTGCATTCCACCCCCCACTCCCCATGCGGACTGCTCCTCGTGGCAACAGTGCGAAGTACAAAGATCACATATGATGCCAAGCTGACACATTGTTCTTGATTGTGATACTTGGCTTCTCGAAAGCACCAGACGGTCCCGTGTATTCAGCAAGAGAGACAGAGGATGAATTCAACAAGTAAAATACACCCGGTAGGAACAAAGGAAACTACCCCTTTCTCATAACTGTTTAAAGTGATCTAACATGCTTCATGGGGCGCCTGGGTGGCTCAGTCGGTTAAGCGTCCAACTTCGGCTCAGGTCATGATCTTACGGCTTGTGAGTTCAAGCCCCACGTCGGGCTCTGTGCTGACAGCTCGGAGCCTGGAGCCTGCTTCAGATTCTGTGTCTCCCTCTCTCTCTCTACCTCTCCCCCACTTGTGCTGTCTCTCTCTCTCTCTCTCAAAAATAAATAAAATGTAAAAACAAATTAAAAAAATAGTGATCTAATATGCTTCATACTACTGAATGGGAGGTCCTCATATTTACCTCCTGATCGCCAAAATCCCATCCTTCTTACACTTGGAGAAAGTCTGAGAGATCTAGGGACTGATCAAGGAAAAAGATGTGACCAGGAGGTGGCAGTAGCGTGTACAAGGTTTGTGGCAACTCTCTGCTTTGCTTCCGGCCAAGGCCAGAGTCAGAAGGGGAGGAGGAGGTGGGAAGTCCCCAGGGAGTGAGGGCTCCCAGAGGGGACTTGCCTATCTAGGGATCTTATAGCCCAGTAGCACGATGGGCAGTTGATGGGTCACTGAATTCTAAAGGGCAGCAGCAGCTTGAGGTTATAGAACCAACTGTAAGGCTCCATCTTTTCAATGGCTGGCAGATGTGGGGTGAAGTTTCCTGGGGTATGCAAAGTAGGCGGGGTCTAAATGGCTAACAGTTTGATTCTGGGACTACCTTTTAAATCACTGCGTGTGAGAGAATTTGTTTGGCACCAGCAGCAGACTTTTGAGCTAAGGGGTGTCCGTCTGTGTGGAAGAAATGAATGCCCTAGGGGCCAATACAAAGAGGGTTCGTTCATGCACTTAGGCTCATTTCTAGAAAAACCAATCTGGTGGTTGGTTATGTGGCAACACAAACTGGCTGGTGATGAGGATAAAGAGAAGAGACTCCCCATGACTTCTGAGTGCAATTCAGTGTTGGCCAAAATACCCTGGAGTCAAGCCGTAAAACACAATGGGCATCCTTCTATGGGCATGTGTTGGTAGGACAGATTTCGAAAATAGGAACAGTTGGTTAGTGGACATATATATTTATAACTTTAATAGATATGATTGGGGCGCCTGGGTGGCTCAATTGGCTAAGCATCTGACTCTTGATTTCTGCTCAGGTCATGATCTCAAGGTTTGGGAGTTCGAGCCCCACATCGGAGCCCGGTTGGGATTTCCATTGGGAAAACCAGCAGAACCGTCATGCAGAGATCGTGCAATCCCTGTCCATGATCAGAATCTCTCTCTAGGAGAAACAGCTGAGAGCTCCAACTGGGAAAATCCTTTCAGCCCCACAGCCAGTCAGCAAAACAGTTCCAGAGAGAAACTACACCAATGTATGCAGTGTGGGAGATGTTTTGTTAAAAAGAAGCTACTTAATAAGCACATGCAATTCACTCGGGAGAGCTCCCTCCTGAGTGCCTTGAGTGTGCGAAAAGATTCCTTCGTAAATCAGACCTCCTTAGGCACCATCGACTTCACACAGGGGAGATGCCCTGTGAATACTCTGTGTGTAACAAGCGATTCACTCAGGGGTCACACTTAATAATGCACCAGAGAGCCTCTCGTCAACAAGCAATGAACCGATCCTTTGAGTGTAAGAAAAGGCTTTGTGATAGATCAAGTTGTATGAGACGCCAGAAAATCCACCGAGGAGGAGAGCCCCATAAATGTCCCAGTTGTGGGAAAAGTTTTAGTCGACAGAGCGTTCTTACTTTGCACCAGAATACACACGCTGAAGAGAACCCCAAGCCAACTGTGGCATAGGTGTGAGAAGCATTCCTTTCAGCTCTAGGGCCAGTGTCCCAGTAAACAGGGATGTGCCCAATCGACGTGTATCCATGCAATATTTTAGTCATGTGGAAATGTATCTGCTTTTCCTGCTTTATTCCCACTAACCAGTTGTTGGACCAGCACGCGGATACCCCCCTACCAGGGGCAAAGAGCACTTCCCTCGACTCCCACGTAGATCACGTATCAGAATCGTGTGCGCCTGTGCAGCCATTGCTGTTGACACATCTTCTGAGCCTTTGACACAGTCCATTTTTGAAATGTGGAACAAGGGCAAGGAGAAGCATCCAACTCATAAAGGACTCTGCAAGGCAGGTAACAGTGCCCACCATGCAAGTGCCAGGAAGAGTGGAAGGAATATTTTAGCATGGAGGTCCTACCCAGGGTGAACTCTCAATACAGATTGTATTTTCATTCTCTGTTCTTTGAAATGTGAACTCATTGAAGGCATCAAACTTTACTTGAAGCCTAGCTTTGCTAACACCACAAATTGTATGCAAGGTCATTATTTATGATTTTGCAATGGTTATGCCAATTTTCACATTATTTCCTCTTTGCTCCAAGAGTTGAACAAGGTTGATATTTTCCTGCCAGGTTTTGATTATAATGCATATTCATTAATAAGTGATATTTGTTCTATTTCTGCTTTGAAGTGCATTTAGATTTTCTCGAGGACTCTCTACCAAGACCATAGAGAATAAGGGTCCTGCTTGTAGGGCATACCCTAGGAGTGGGTCCTGTGATCTACACCTATTCACCTTGTCTAAACACTGGCAAAATGTTCTACAGGTACCTTCTCCCCCTCCTTGGCTTATGGTTTCACTTGCTCATTAGTGTACCTTTATTATACCTTGATGAAGAGAAGTTTCCAGGGGTGCCTGTGTGGTTCAGTCAGTTAAGCAACTGGCTCTTGATTTGGCTCAGGTCACCCCACATCAGGCTCTGTGCTGTTGCTGAGTGTGGAGCCTCCTTAAGATTCTCTCTCTCCCTCTGCCCCTGTCTCCTGCTTGTGAGCATGCTCTCTCTCTCAAACAACTAGCTACTTGTGTATTTATTCTTGCTGGTCCTAACTGAAAATGTATGTGAGAAGTTATCTCTCTTTTGAATATTTTTTTAAGCAGTTTCCGCACCCAGTATGGGGCTTGAACTCAAAACCCTGAGCTCAAGAGCTGCATGCTCTGCCGACTGAGCCAGTCGGGTGTCCGGAGAAGTTATCTCTAAATATCAATTTTTCTCCCAGTTGTCTTCCCTATAGGTCCTACCTCCTCCTTGAGAACACTGACCACACCATCCCTCTGATAATGTCTATTTTCTGAGGCCCAAAGGCCCTCCATGTAGACCATACACTTCTCGCTGCCACTTAAAGTCTCTGTGGGAGAATAAGGGTGCCAGGTGAACCAGCCCTATATTCGCCTTGAGTCCTGAAGGGTGACAGCTCAGAAGATAGAAGTTCCTTCCTAAGTGTATCCCTGGCTTTCTGAGACCATGGCTGCCTCAACTCACACACTCTGTCATATAAAGCCAGCCCAAGGCTTTGCACTTAAGCCTATGCCCTTGGCCAACCTCTCCCATCAGCCGAGTCAGGGCTGGTGGGCAGTGAAGCCAGGCATGGAAGCCATTTGTGAATTCTGACAAAGATTCATTACTGGGTCCTCATTTCTTGTTTAAGGAGGCATTCTGAGGCCATCACTGGCTGTTCAGATTCTGGACAGTTTCTCTGCAGGAACTCTGCTCGGAGTTCCTGGGCAAGTTACGTAACTTTCCCAGACAGCAGATAGTATCTGGCTCCCCAGCTTTCCATAAGCATGCAGGCAGATGATAAGGGCAAATTGCTTAGCACAGAGCCCATCAGAAGCAGGCAACAGTCTCTGTGGGTATTCAAAATTGGGAACTTTAGAATTTTCAGATGTCACTGGTACATTTCGAGTTTCATTCTTGGTCTCATTTGCCCGGAGCTCGGAGGGGTGGGTGTAAAGTTGGCCGTGCTTCCGGACTTCGTGTTTAGCTGTGGAAGGTAACAGCATAGGATGCCTCAGAGGAAAACGTGTTCTTCGAATCTTCCCTCTAGCCCCTGTTGGATGCTGGAACCCCTTGGGAGCTCAACTATTGGCTACTTCCCACTGGGTGGTGCGCACTCATTAGAATTATTGTGAGGATTCAACTCAAAGGTGGGTCTCTGATCAACACTGACCTCTCTACTGTGTGAAATATGCCTTTAAAAAGAAGGATGGTGGGGCACCTGGGTGGCTCAGTCGGTTAAGCGTCTGACTTCGGCTCAGGTCATGATCTCATGGTTGGTGGGTTTGAGCCCCGCGACGGGCTCTGTGCTGACTGCTCAGAGCCTGGAGCCTGCTTCCGATTCTGTGTCTCCCTCTCGCTCTGCCCCTACCTCAACTCATGCTCTGTTTCTGTCTCAAAAATAAACAAACATAAAAAAAATTTTTTTAAAAAGTCATACTCTACTAAAGCGGATATAGGGGCTTCTTTGTAATTAATCACACACCAATGTCATTAGCTCATTAGGGACTTCCTCTAATCAAACACCTGGTGACAAAGCCCTGAATGAAAGTTGATTATGAAAAGAAAAGCAAATGAGAAGTTTGAAGCTAGGGGCACTGTCTGAGGGGGAGAATCACAAGTGTAGGAATCTGCACTGGCATCTTCCTGGGCATCTGGAAGGCAAGGGGGTCAAGAAGTTTACCCAGTTTCCTGCTGGTAAAAAACAGCTGACCTGGCACTCACTTCTCTCAGCTGCCAAGTTGCCCAAAGGTCACGATTTCTCTTCCTGCTGTCGCCGCTTCATTGTCGGAGGGAGCTGATTTCACCGGTTACCATGTGCCAGGCACAGTGTCAGGTTGGACTCTGCGTATTTGCTGACCGGCCTGGACCGAGGTACCTGGGATAGTATCAGGAACCAACACATGTCTGATGCTTGGGGAAGGCAAGGCCTGGCACATGAAAAGCCTCACTGCATTCAAGAAATCCCCCAGTCCGAAGAGTCACTGGCGTCACCGAAAACAAAGAAAATACTCTTGTCATTTTTTGTGTTTATTTGCATGAAAAAGAAACACACAGACTGCCTTATCTACCTACCTCTCTGTCTTTGTGGAAAATAGATGTCAGAAGCACACCCCCATCATCTGACGGAGTTTTCTTTCAGTTCTCGCCCTGTAGGAGCTACCTTAATGCAATTTAGGGCCGGGATAGGAAACACCTCAGAAAACCTTGTCGTGTTCTAATGTATTCTCATCAGTAAAATGCACACCTTCACAGGTATCCATTGAGCAGCCACAAAGTGCCAGATTTTCGAGTGGTTCCCGCCTGCTGCCAGCCTACAAATATGTCACTCATCCATGTGGCTTCCAAAGATCTGCCTGTCTCACTCCCCAATCAGAACGAATCTCTACTATTAGAAATATTGAAAGGATGCCTTTCAAGGTGACTGCATCACAAAACTTTCTATCACGAAAGAATCTTTTATGTCCCCGAGAAGGTGAAATATCAAATCACACCTGTAAGACACATTATCCGTGCCCCGCTGGCTGGATTTGGGGGCTGAGCAGCCAGTTTGGGGGCAGTCAGACAGGCGTGCGAGGTGGCCCTGGGAGACTCAGCTGCCGGCCAGGAGGAGCTCAGGGTGGCTGGTGTGACAGGCTCTGACTGCAGCTGTGACGGCCTGTTCGGATGCCCTCTCGAACCAGCCTGGCTGCTGGAATCCCCACTAGTAAAGTGAAATGCTTAAGGTTCTCCAGTACAGACTATGGCTACATTGACCTTCAGTTTAAGAAAAGCCCTTTGAAGATCCCACAGAGGGCCCTTGTGCTTGTTACATGGCTCCTGGTGCCTTTCTCATTATCGTAGGCTCCCCCTGCAGGCAGGCAAGGAGGGGGTGTGAAGAGGCCGGACCCATCCTGATCCTTGCTGGTCTGACCTTTGGCATCCCGGTGTTCTGTGGGGGGGGGGGGGCATTTTACCACTGGGGAGTCACTTACATCCAAATACCCCTGGGGTACTCCTGACATTCCAGACTTTGAAGATTAGCGCCCACCTTAGCTCTAGCAGAAGAGTCACAGTTGGGCAGGCAGTTCCTTAAGACACTGAGCAGAGCCAGGGATGATGCAATTCTGGATATTGCAGATAGCTAACAAGCAACAAGTTCACTCTGAAGGTGTCAACTGACCGCAAGTTTACAATTAGCTGATTACACTCTTTTAAGCTCTATTTTTCACCTCCTGGCCCTGGCAAAGGCTCCTGAGCAGTTCGGCCATTTAAATACATATCCTAGAATGGGGCTCCTAAGTGGCTCAGTGTGTTAAGAGGCGACTTCAGCTCAGGTCATGATTTCACGGTTCATGGGGGTTCATGGGTTCAAGACCCGCGTCGGGCTCTGTGCTGACAGCTCAGAGCCTGGAGCCTGTTTCCAATTCTGTGTCTCCCCCTCTCTGCCCCCTCCCCCACTCATGCTCTGTCTCTCTCTCAAAAATAAGTAAAACATTAAAAAAATTTTAAATATGTATCCTGGAAGAGCAGCCCTATTACTGGTACAGGAAATTTGGAGGTTATTCTGGAGACCACCAATTAGAGGTTTGAGCCTTTCTTTTAAATAGTGCTTATCGTCCATTTGTTGTAGTGGCAAATGGAAGAATGTACTGTGTCACATTTCTTATTACTAAGGAATGTATTTTGAAACTATCTAGGAATCTTATCCCTGGCCCCCGCCTCTAACTGCTTTCTGGTGGAAGGCTCTGGCAAAATCAAGTATCAGCGTAGGTTCATCTGAAATATGTTTTACGTGCTTTCTTTTTGCTGGTAACCGGGAATTGTTAAAACTCCAGAGCCAGTTTTCCAAACGTAAACACTTTCTGTTCACCAGCCCTTGTCCAGCTCTAACCTGGTTAACCAACACATTGGCCGGCATATAATTTGGGTCATTCTGTCCTTTGTCGATCAAGATGTTCTGTGTATCATGCCTTTAATGACTAGACTCCTGAGAGTCTTCTAAGGGGAAAATGTAGGTAAGTGGTTATTATTTAAAGATTAGAAACCTGTCCTTAGCACCTTGTATTAGGATGCTACCCCACTGAAGGTGGCAAGATATGGCCTGGACTCCTAGAAGACTAGACTACCACGGCTTGATTCTATGTCCTAGCTTGCAAAGAGTGATATATTCCAAAGTAACTAAATGGTCAAAATCTAAACCAACCAACCAACAAACAAAAATTCCCACATCTTTAAGCTGAAGGTTTCATGAGAAGTGCAGAAAGTTTAAACCGTGATGAACAAATAATGCTGACTAACAGGTCTCCTTGGAAACATTACCATCTTCAACCACCCTTATAATTATTTAGGAGGAGAGCATTGATGGATGCGAAAATCACTGAGTGAAAAATTGTAAGGAAATCAGGCATTTACACACGCTTAGATTCTTTATTATAAAGAGGAAATTCTCCATTAATTACAATGGAGAAATCTTGAGACGATTTAATGTTTAACTTTGGCCTGATAATGAAGAAAAATGAGACAAATGAAAATTTAGAGGCATTCTACTTAGAATGAACTTTTCAAAAACATCACACTATCTTACAAGAAAAAAAGATACTGGAGAAGAGTGGATATTTTCTATATCAAATTAGACTATGGAGATATGACAAGTAAATGTCTTGTATAGTCTTTGATTAGAAATAAGGTACAAAGAATGATGGGGATAATTGGGAATTTTTGATTGTGGACAGATAGTAGAATTATAACTATAAAGAATATGTCTGTGTAAGAGAGAGACAGAGACAGAGAAACAGAGACAGAGAAACAGAATGAGAGACAGAAGATCAAATATACATTTGACCCTTGAACAACATGGTGTTTGGGGCACCAACCACCCCTCCCCCAGGCATAGTCAAAAATTCGAGTAAAACTATTGACTCCCCAGTAGTGAAATTATTGGATCATATGGGATTTCTATTTTTAATTTTTTGAGGAAACTCCATAGTGTTTTGAAGAGTGGCTGTGCCAATTTATGTGTACAAGGGTTCCCTTTTCTCGTCATCCTCGGCAACGCTTGTTGTTCCTTGTCTTTTGGATTTTAGCCATTCTGATAGGTGTAAGGTCATATCTCGTTGTGGTTTTGACTTGTATTTCCCCGATGATTAATGATGTGGAGCATCTTTTCATGTGTACATTGGAATATGATGCTGCCATGAAAAGAATGAGATCTTGCCATTTGCTACGGCATAAATGGACCTAGCGGTGATCATGCAAAGTGAAATAAGGCAGTCTGAGAAGTAAATACCATACGATTTCACTTATACGTGGAATCTAAAACAGCAAAAGAAGTGAAAAACAAACAAAAAGGAGAATCAGACCTATAAATACAGAGAAGAAACTGATGGCTGCCAGAGGTGTGGGGGGGAGGTGAGGGGATGGGCAAAATGGATGACGGGGAGTGGGAGAAACAGGCTTCCAGTTATGGAATGACTAGGTCACAGGAATAAAAGGCATGGCATAAGGAATATAGTCAATAATATTATAATAGCACTGCATGGTGACAAATGGTAGCCACTCTTGTGGTGAGCACAGCATAACATATAAACTTGTCAAATCACTATGTTGTGCACCTGAAAGTAATGTAACATTGTGTGTCAATTACACTCAAAAAACAAAAAAACTTTTCACACCCCCCAGACTCAACTAATAGCCTACTGTTGACCAGAAGCCTTACTGATAGCATAAACAATCAATGAACACATATTTTATTTTATTTTATCTATTTATTTATTTTTAGAGAGACAGAGAGCAAGTGAGAGCAAGGGAGAGGCAGAGGGAGAGGGAGAATCCCAAGCAGGCTCCAGGCTCAGCACGGAGCCTGACATGGGACTCCATCTCAAGACCCTGAGATCATGACCTGAGCCAAAATCAAGAGTCAGTCACTTACCTGACTGAGCTACCCAGGTGCCCCAATACATATTTTATATGTTTTATGTATTATATACTGTATTCTTACAATAAAGCAAGCTAGAGAAAAGAAAACGTTATTAAGAAAGTCATAAGGAAGAGAGAGTACATTTACACACTACTGCACTGTATTTATTTTTAAAAAAAATCTGCGGGGCGCCTGGGCAGCTCAGTCAGTTAAGCGTCCGACTTCAGCTCAGGTCGTGATCTCGCAGTTCATGGGTTCGAGCCTCATGTCGGGCTCTGCACTGACAGCTCAGAGCCTGGAGCCTGCTTCAGATTCTGTCTCTCTCTCTCTCTCTGCCCCTCCCCTGCTCATGCTCTCTCTCTCTCTCAAAAATAAATAAAAACATTAAAAAAGAAAAATAAATTAAAAAATCTGCTTCTATGTGGACCTACACAGTTCAAACCCACACTGTTCGAGGATCAATAAGCTTGGAACAATTGCCGAGTCTAGGTAAATGATCTATGGGTGTTCACTGTGCTACACTCTCAACTCTTCCATAGGTTTGGAAGCTTTAAAACCTAAAAATTGGAAGAAAAATCAGGGTATGCAGAAAGACACAGGCAGAAGGTAAAAGTCGGCTCATCCTGCATATAACTTTCATTAGTTTCAGAACCACCTCTGGAGCTCCACCCTGGGTTGTGAGCTCTGGAGAATGACTCATGTCCTTTCCAAAATTGCGTCTCGAGTATCCTGGCATGGTCTTCAGAATGTATGTCAGCTAATGAGTGTGGGAGAGTGACTTCTTTCCAGGATACGCTCCAGAAGAGCAAGGGTAGAGGCATCTCTAGAGACAAACAAACCAAATGGTGTTCCCAGGCATCACGTCTTGAGGCCTTTGGGTTTCTAGAAGAACCAGATGACTGGAACTGCATCAACATAGATGTTACCGTAGAGCTGAATATCTGTGGCTGGATATTGTTCCCTGGCAATGCCCTTTGAACCTCACCTGCCTTCTTCAGCAGGAAATAGCAGAGCTTTGCAGGCCGTCTTTGCTGTCTTTCTTCCTCTTGCAGTTGGCCCTAAAGAGTCCATGAAACCCAAACTTGGCTAAAGGGCTTGACGCTCTTCATTGTACCCTCCAGTATGGGACCAGGTTTTCCGTTGCCACCCCTCTCCTTGATGTTATCAGGACTACACGAGTCAATCTTCAAATGTTGAATGAGTGTTGCATACCTGATGTAGTTTTTTGACATCTGTGAGCCAAGACATTCCCAGAGCTCTTTACCCCAATGTCACAAACCCTAGATAAGAACTTTTTGTTGCTGCCATTGGCTGGACCAGATGGCCAGACCATTGTCAACGGCCAAAGAGTCTGTAATTGCAGATTCAGGAGATTGTTGGCAAGGGCCTCTGGTCCCAGGGAAACTATCTGAAATGCAATCACATGTGTTGATCCTTGAGTCCCATCCTTTTTAGAAGCTTCTTGGTCAAGCTCCATTGCATAGGATGGTGGTGATAAGGTAGACAATCTGCCTTTGCTTTTCAGTCAGTTGATCCCATGGGCTTCCCCATTAGGTCAAGGGTTCCAGGATAAAGATGACCTACTTCAGCACTATGACATCGGGCAAGATAGTGAAGGCAGAGAATGCTACCCTGTCCTGCAGGTAGGATATGCCAGAGGGGCCAGGTTTGGCTTTACCATGTAGCAAGGAGTCTTGGTATCCATACCCAGTTTCTAGGGTGCTGCTTCCATGACCCAAGGCATAATTGGTACCTGGATATGGAGAGTCACAGGCTCATGGCCTATTTCCAGGACAGCCAGGGTGTGGCCACCGATTGCCTCCCTTATGGCATTGAGCATGTGGCCAAGTGCTTGCATCAGAAGATCATGGACTCACCGATGGTCCAGAGACTCCCAGCAATAAAAAAAAAAAAAGAAGTATTCTAAAGCTTCCACAGTGAAAGGGCTTCTGGGGGAGGCATTAATAGGAATGCCTGTTGTATTACAATTATATTAACCCTGATTCCAATTGGGGTTAAAAGTGAGTTTAAAGCTCAACTTTATAACAGTGTCTCATACTGCATTAATAAAAGTGTATTTTCTTGTCTGAGGACCCACATGTACCTCTCTGCCACCAGTGACACTGTAGATGAAGGGTGAAGTTTGGTGTGTCTGTAGGCTATGGAATCTCACGGTCTTGTCCCTGACTTGGGGTCATGGCTCCCTAAGCACCATCAGTATCACAGGCAGACCTCGGGATCCCCAATCGCCATAACTGGAATTGGGCTCATGCATGGCCTCAAGGGTAGGTAGATTCCTAGCTCTCTGGGAATATGGCACATGCTGAGTTGTTCCAGCTCAGTTTCTCAATGGCAGATGCTGGCAGAACTTTCAGGGACACAGATAGAATGTTCTGTCTCGTGAACACAAGCAACTGCATAGCCAAAGACATGACCATCAGCCATGGCGTAGAGACCAGTTTCAGACTCAGGAGCCCTGTGTCTTCTGATACTGTGAGGATCATGAGCATTGTCTTACCCCAAGCCCTCTTCTTTGGAAATGGGATGAAGGAGTAGAACAGTGCCACTTGGGTGGTGAACTTTGCAGGGACTGAATATACCTCCACCTGAGACCGTTCAAATGAGAGAGTTGACCGAGATGGCGGCACTGGTAAATGTTGTCACCCGAGCACTTCCTACCTGGGAAATCAAACAACCACTGTATTCCTTGTTGTTCAGGTTTACGGACACTCGTTGCCACTGTGGAAAATCACTTGTTCTGAGTGTTTTACTACTACCATTGTCAGTTCATCCTCACAGACTCCTAAGGGAGGAAGTCTGGTTGTCATCCCCACTTTCACAGGGCGGTGGGGAGCCTGCAGATCAGAGAGGCTAAAAGACTTGCCCAAGGTCACACTAACTTGGACCGCGAATCAAACTGCTTGTCCCTTGAGCTCATGCTCCTAACCACTCCGTGCAGCAGCAGTTTACTACCATGGGCAAATGTGAGTCCTCCTCACATTTTACAACTATTACCCAGCAGGGTTGAGGCTCATCAGGTCAATTCACTTTATAATGGCAGATGAAGATGTGACATTAACTAGCTGTGTTTTACCCAGGCCACAAGAGCTATTTGGAGTAGCCATGATGAGGTTTTTGGGGTGATGGTAGGGGTCCGGAGCCGACGGCCAAGAAAGAATTCTTGAAGACGTCTTTTGTGCAAAAAAGGTGATTTCATTAAAGCATGGGGAGGGGACCCATGGACCGGAAGAGCTGCTCTGGGGTTGTGAAAAATGACTGGTTGTATACTCCGGAGTTGGGGAGGTAAAGTCAAATGGGAGGCTTCCAGAGGGACTTTGATATGCTAAAGAGGACTCAGCTATACCAGAGGCCTGGCTATTGTCAATCAAGACTGTTTTCCCTCCAGTAAGGCATTAACATTAGAACGGTAGGGGGTTCCTGGAGAAATGTTGCACTCTGTATTTGCCTCAAGGATTTGTCAATGAGCTGCAGGTTACAAGGAAATTTAATTTGACTGCCACTTCCTTCTTGCCTTTGTTCCCCACATCACTATGGAGGGGAAGGTAATGTTGGGGCTCGAGGGGGCAGCTAATAACAGATATTTGGGTACCATCTCCATATCTGCTCCCTGTAAATTCAGCTATCTTGTCTTAGAGCCCTTTGCTGGATGATGCAAAATCTCTCCGTTCAAACTTTCCCTGTGGGGGTCACCAAAATGTCCTAATGGTGTTCATTGCATTTCAACAGGTCCACTGAGCAATGGTCAGTGACTCTGGCCTCAAGATACAATCACCCAGTGAAAGCTGCAAGGGAACTCAGTCCCAGGTAGGATTCTCTACTCTTTCCCAAACTCTGGATCCAGCCTTGGCCATGACTCTTGGCTGCCTACTTTTTAAATCCCAGCTCACAGAGGGGCGCCTGGGTGGCTCAGTCAGTTAAACATCTGACTTCAGTTCAGGTCATGATCTCACAGTTTGTGAGTTCAAGCCCCGCGTCGGGCTCTGTGCTAACAGCTCAGAGCCTGGAGCCTGCTTCCAATTCTGTGTCTCCCTCTCTCTCTCTGCCCCCTGCCCTGCTCACACTCTGTCTCTGTCTCTCAAAAAGTGAATAAACGTTAAAAAAAAATTAAAAAAATTAATCCCAGTTCACAGAAATGGCTGAAAATGATTTCAGCTGAGTAGTTATACAGCTATATCAATAACATGAAAGTGTGACCGTGTGGTTATTGTCTAGAGGTATGATGTGGATTTTCACAGGATGTTGGAGGTCTAACGGTGAGGACGGGGTTTTAGGTGAGTTATAGTGCTACTCTCCTGAAGAACAAAAAGGACTATCATATCATGAGATATGATTTGCCCCCACACCGGCTACCCCACTCAGTCTCCCATGACAACTGAGGAAACTGAGGCACAGATGCCTGTAAGGGGGACCCAGTCACACACTGCTTTTCTTGAGTGGCAGGAAATGCTCAGTCGTCTGGGTTTCTCCCCTTCCCGGATAGAACCACGTAAAGACACAAAAATACTGTGTGCCATGACCAAAACCAATAGAAGGATGAGAACTGTTTCCTTGACTTCCACAAGGATCAAGGGGAAGAATCCTGAATGGGTAGAAGGATGGGGCTCTGGAAGCAGACAAGTTGGGTTCATATCCTGGTTGTGCCACATACTAGCTATGTGACCTTGGGCCAGTTACATACCTCTCCTGTGCCTCAGTTCCCTGACCTGGATAAATGGGTGTGACAGTGGCACCCACCACAGTTGTGAGAAGCGAAATGAGCTATTGTATGTAAAGCCCTTGGTGAGGTACCTAGCAGGCAGATACCCTGAGCCCCTTATAATCTGTGAGAGACCAGAGAGTGGGTGTCAGCACATCCTTTTTCCCTCCTACGAACCCCTCAAAGTCACAGACAAGGGTAGAGAATCTTTTCTGGCCAAGTTGGCTCTCCTGCCTAGAGCTCCATTTACAGGTCGGCTCACTGTTGGTTTGACTTGGGTTTTGGTGCCTTGTTTCTGAGCTCCGGTGCCCTTCCCTTGGAGGAAACAGGTTGAGCAGATGAGACTGAGTCAACCCGCCTTGGGGTCTGCACCTCTCTCTGTCTCAAATTTATGCTTCTGAGCAATCTTGTTGCTTGGTACCTAAAGACTTTTACAGAATTCGCTTCCATGCATTTTTGCGTTCTTGTTGGAAAAAAAATACAAGACTTACATTCATAGAGATCATATGACCCCCTCCTCTCCTATACTCCACCGTCTCACACCCCCGACCAGAAGAACTGGCATTTGCAGTTTGCGGTAAACTTTTCAGATCTTACCCTTGGCATGTATCTGTATAGACAACTCTGTGAAGAAAAGACAGAGGGGATAAGATACATATTGTTTTTCAAGTTTCTTTCTTCAATTGCCACTTCTTGGAAGTTATTTCCATGTTGGTACATAGAGGATATTTCTCCAAGAATAAAATATGAAATAATAGAAATAATATATCCGGTTCACACTGGCCACAAAACACACATGAATTTCTTTTTCTTTCTTTCTTTCTTATTATTTTAAATAGTTTTTTTAATGTTTATTTTATTTTGAGAGAGAGACCACAAGTAGAGGAAGGGGCAGAGAGGGGGGAGAGAGAGGCTCCGTGCTGCCAGCGCAGAGCCCGACACGGGGCTCGATCCCACGAACCATGAGATCATGACCTGAGGGACAGAACCCTGCTTCAGACTCTGCACTGGCAATGAAAGGCCTGCTTGGGATTCTCTCACTCGCTTTCTGCCCCTCCCCCACTGGCATCCACACACTCTCAAAATAAATAAACATTTAGAGGTTAGAGTGGGAGAGAGCCAAAGCATAAGAGACTCTTAAAAACTGAGAACAAACTGAAGGTTGATGGGGGGGTGGGAAGGAAGGGAGGGTAGGTGATGGGCATTGAAGAGGGCATCTTTTTTTTTTTTTTTTTTTTTTAAATTTTTTTTTTTCAACGTTTATTTATTTTTGGGACAGAGAAAGACAGAGCATGAACGGGGGAGGGACAGAGAGAGAGGGAGACACAGAATCGGAAACAGGCTCCAGGCTCTGAGCCATCAGCCCAGAGCCTGACGCGGGGCTCGAACTCACGGATCGTGGGATCGTGAGATCGTGACCTGGCTGAAGTCGGACGCTCAACCAACTGCGCCACCCAGGCGCCCCGAAGAGGGCATCTTTTGGGATGAGCACTGGGTGTTGTATGGAAACCAATTTGACAATAAATTTCATATATTAAAACAAATAAAATAAACTATATTTCTTACTGTGTATAGCACTTTAAAGAAAAAGGAAATAAATACTGAAGAGTGCCTACTATCATAAAAAAATATATAAATAAATAAACATTTAAACAAAATGGAAATACGCATGAAACTGTTTTAGGAGTCAACTGTTTTGATGCTAAAAATACCATTTCTTGTTGGATAGGAAAATTAGTTATTGTGATCCAATGAATTCTTCCCAAAATAAATCTATGAATTCAGTGCAAGCACAGTCACGACCCTTAACAGGATTTCGCCATGAAATAAAACGAGCTGATTGTTCAATTAAATGGGAGAGAACGTATGTGGGAGTAGCCGTGATGGTGAGCTTGCCACACAAGATATGAAAATCTACACTGCAGACTTAGCGATTAAAACAGGAACTGACAATCTGTCAATGGAGCAGATTAGAGATTCTAGACACAGACCTGTGTACATGACAGAATGGAAAAAATGATAAGGCTGGCATTTCAAAACGCATGATTCTACAAAGCAACATCCTCTGACTACCCTGGAAACAGGTGCATGTGGTGTGGGGGGGTGGGGGGAAGAGGCCCCCGGGTCCACTGGCTCAACTGGGTTTCATCATCTTTCTCAGGCTTCTTCAGTTGCGCCCCTTCCGAAGCCATCTGTAGTGTTAGCCAGTCATGGACAAGGACACTCGGAAGTCAGTCCCAGCATACCCATACTGAGCATCAAGAGGAAGGCAGATGAATACTCAAAATCCAACCAGGCCTCCAAAAATGTGCTGAGCTTTTTCCTGGGTAGGCAACTAGGGAGCCACGGAAATGATCTGGATCTGTCAAAGTGGCTGTGGATGCTGACATGAGCCACACCAGGGTGGAGGTGGCCCTTGACAAAAAAATCACATAACTTACCTGCTTATGCCTACCCACAATTTTGGAAAAGGCGAAAAGAATGCTTTAGAATAACAAACTCCTGCCTTGTTTCAGCTGTCAAAATAAAAGCTGCATTTTCACTCCTATGGTTTGATACGTTTTTTTGTGCCCGAGCAGCTTCTTTCTTGGGTTAGTTACACTGGACAATGGAATGGAACGGAACGGAACCAGTGCTAACGTCATGTGCAGGAGCTCTCACGTACTGGGGGATGGTGAGCTCACACTGCGAGGCATGTCTCTCTCAACTCTAACCTGGAACAGAAGCAAGGGAACAGTGATGTAGAAGCAGGTCCCTGCAGGAACTGAGACTCCCCTCCCTAGCGTTTGCAAAGACACCCACTGTGTTCCCCTGGAAAACCCAGTTGCTACCCTGGTGAAAGACACTGGTTTAAGAACAGGCCTTGGGCTGGTTGGGAAATTTAGGAGACCCACTTTTCAAAATTCTGATGCTCATGAGAATATCCTTTAGACACTACAGCCTTGTGACTTTGTTGGTTCTATTTCATATAAAAAATCAGAGCACAAGGCATTTTAATATGGGAACATCATACTGAAACAGCACTCCAACCGGTCTTAAGGGTTAACGTGCTTGAAGCTTATGCACTCCTTCCTTACTGACCTAAGTCCCTTGGTCTGTAGTGGAACTAACCTACTTGCCTTGAGCTTTGCAGACCAATGGCCTCAAGGAGTGAAGGACCAGACTTTCTCAGAAGATAAGGCCTGACTGCATTCGAAAACAGCCATTGCAAACGCAAATCTGTTCAAGGACGTGCCAACACACGACTGACCATCTGGGCACCTGCTTCTCCTGTGCACAGCCCTCCCCCCTTTTCCCAAGCCTTCCCCTTTAAAACCCTCAGGCTTCCCCTGGATGGGAAGATGGTCATTGAGATGTATGCCCACCATCCTCCTGGGTTGCCGGCCTCCTGAATAAAGCAACCTTTCCTTACCCACCATCACTTGTCTCCCGAGTATCGATTTCTCACTGGCGAGCAGCTGAACTTGAGTTTGGAGCCTGTTCTCTGTCCAGTACCAATACCCTCAAAGCCTCCTGAAGGGAATGGCTCTTCTCACTGTCCCCAAAGTCTGGACCGGCCAGGCCCTTATCCGGCCGGGTGGGGAAAACCTGGTAGGCAGTGGTGGCTGGAAGCCGAGAATGTACTGGACTGAAGGCCCCAGCCCATCTTGGCAGTACGGGGCCCTGGATCCCCTGCGAGAGCGTACAGGGCTCGACAGTCCCTCAGGGAAGTCGGATGGGAGTGAGAACATTGGGCATTGAGAAACAAGCTGAGGCCCAGGGGAGAGCGCCCTGGGCACATGGCCAGCTCAGGGCACCAGCCAGGGACCAGCGAGAGAAGGTGCAGGAGCAGCGCAGGTGCGGGAGCAGTGAGGCACGGGCAAGACTGTCCTGGGCAGTGAGGACAGCTGCCTGACCCCAGCCCCACTGCTGGTAGGGGAAGGCCCCCCACCTCCCCCCACCTGCCCGCGGGTAGGGGCGCCTGCTCCTCCCCTCCCCTCCCCTCCGACCTTGGGTTACGCAAGACAACTCAAGCCCTCTGCATCCCATCACCTCCGCCCCGAGCCTGTGCCCTTCCCGAGTGCAATCTGGCTCGGCCTCTAGTGTCCCTGGAGGGCGGCTTCTGGCATCCTACCTCTCACGACTCACAGCAAATGGAGTTGCTATGGGCCGTGAACCTTGGGACGCAGGGGGCCACGTTCCAACAGGGAGGAAACTCACGGATAGCACCTTGAGCGACAGCACGAGCGGCGCAGAGGGACGTCGCAATGTACCCTCTGGTGCCGGGCACCGTGGGTGCACGTGTGTGCACGCAGGTCTCGACCTGGTGCAGCAGGTGGCACTGTCGCTCCTGGGACTCGGGACCCCGTGCAGCAGCCGGCACCGCCTACCCGGCATCTCCCAGGGGTGCGTGAGCCAAGCAGCAGCCCAGCTGAGGCTCCACAGAGGCCCAGCCCTGGGCAGTGACACTGCGGTGGCAAATGTGACAGGTCCGCCACTGAGGGCCCTGCTGTGAGGGGGGAGGGGGGATGAAGGGGGGCCTTGGAGGTCAGAGAGGCCTCCCCACGAGCCCCCATGGTGTGCAGATCGTACTGGAGGGACATCCCTCCACCACAATGTTACTGGAGGGATGCATTTCAGCGTCATTTGTGTCTCCAGAAGTCAGAAGCACAAGTAAGACATCCAAAGGGGCGGCGGCGGGCAGAGAGAGACCGAGATGGAGGAGAGGGAGCCAGAAAGGGGGAAGGAAAGAGAGATTGGCCCCAGAAGTCGATCCTGGGCCCCCTGCACAGGACCAGCCCAGTCCACACCCATCCTCCTTAGGAGCCTCCCGCCTTCTGGTTTGTCCAGGGGCTCAGACCCTCTTCTAGAAGAGTCCTTCCTGGGGAGCTTGACAGCATCCCCTGTCCAGTGCCTGGAGAAGCAGCGCCAAATGGCCAGGGAAGACCCTCCATCGCTCCCAGAGGCTCTGGAAGAGGGGACACAATGCCCACCCCTCCTCTGTCTTCCTGGGGTGGGGACAGGAACAGGAAGTGAAAATGTAACCAGCAAGGGGTGGGCCACCTCTCTTTCCCTCTACTCAATTGGCTGCCCTCCTCCCCTCCCCCCCCCCCCCCATTAGAGTGGCCGGAAGGAGAGAGGAGGCAGGGCTCCCTGATGTGTGTAAAGGGGCCTGTGCTCCGAAGGACACCAGAGACCCTTTAACAGAATGGTGCACGGACACGATGCTTGTGCATTACGAATACACTTATAATCCGAAGGAATCTTGCGAAAGAAAACATGCATCTGTCCAGGAACAAAAGTTCTATTAGCATCAAATACAGACTCTGACACTATGACTTCTGTCTGGAAGCAAAATTCCGTAAAAAGTACTTTGTTCCTTGGGACACGCAGTTCTCATTGACACAGGTCTCAACGTGAGGCCATCAGTCAAACAAACAAACAAACAAACAAACGCTGGCAACATACTTTTGCCTGTTCAATCTCCTACACATAGCACACTTAGAGAAACCTTTCAAAAAGTGTCCCTCTTCCCTGAAATAATTCAATTGTGGTTCATGAAATCACATTTACTGTTGTAACACTTTAGAACCGTGGAAGGCTTAGAACGGACTTCCTCTAACCCCTTCATGTTACACGCAAGGAAGCTGAGACCTGAGCAGGGCGTAGTGACTTGGGGCTGTCCCTGGTCTGTGGCTCAAACGTCCTGATGGAAGCACTCAGTCATGCTGCCTAGAGCTCTGTACTGTGTTCCTCCATGAGGTTTCAGCAGATATTTTTAGTTTCCCCAACTTGCCTCCCAGTGGCTTTTTGTAGAATAGTGAGTAGAGACTCATTGTGATAGCTGTGAGCCAAAAGTTAAAATACTGGGAATGAAATTCCATTTGCAATAATAGTAGGACTAGAATCAGACACAAACCACATATAGAGGAAGGATGCAGAGCTCTGACAAGATCTTCAGATATTATACAACGTGCAGATGTCATCAAATGCGAGAAGGGGGCGCCTGGCTGGCGCAGTTGGAGAAGCATGCAAGCCTTGATCTCGGGGCTGGGAGTTCAAGCCCCACGTCGGGTGTAGAGAGTACTTAAATAAATAAACTTTGAAAAAAAAACAAGAGAAGGAGACATTAAGGCAGGCAGGCGGGCGGGCAGGCAGGGAGCCCTCTAGATTCTAGCGCCAACAAAAGCGAGCAAAATCGGGGGCGCCTGGGTGGCTCAGTCCGTTAAGTGTCCGACTTTGGCTCGGGTCAGGCTCTCAGGGTTTGTGAGTTCGAGCCCCCTTTGGATCCTGTCTCCCTCTCCCTGCCCCTCCCCCACTCGTGCATGCGAGTACTCTGTCTCTTAAAAGTAAAAATAAAAACATAAAGGGGAGTAAAATCAGAAGTGGGAATCACATAAGAACTACCTGTTTAACTACCAGTGACCTTCCCTGTGTTCACACTCCCCGCCCCGCAATCTGTCATTAAGCAGTGTCGGCTGAGTTAAGGTTGCCGTAACTGAAATCAAGTAGTAAGCAGAAGTTTAAATAAATGAGATGGGGGGTTGATGCTACCAGAAAAAAGTAAGACAGAAAGAAAGAAGAAAGGGAACAAAGTAACACAACAAAAAAATACAAAAGGCAGAGAAAGTGTCATTCTAGGGAAAAGAATCACTACCAGGTAGTGTAAGAGAAAGTTACGCATACTCTTTTTTTAGTAGCACTAAGAAATTTTAAATAATGGAAAAAATGAACATGAAATGAACACGAAAATAAAGGACAAATGATAAGATAAAGAAGGAAATAAACAGATAACAATGAGCTGGCAAAGTTCATGTAAAAATAGGAAGAAATAGGGGCTCAGTCCGTTTGAGTGTCTGACTCTTGATTTTGGCTCAGGGCATGATCCCAGGGTCATGGGTCAAACTGTGCCTCTGGACCCCGTGCTGAGCACGGAGCCTGCTTGGGATTCTCTCTCTCTCTCTCTCTCTCTCTCTCTCTCTCTCCCTCTCTCTCTCCCTCTCTCTCTTTCTCTGCCCCTTTCCCCCTCCTGCAATGCTCTCTCTCTAAAATAAAAAATAAATAAATAAAATAAAATAAAATAAAATAAAAATACTTCTTAAAAAAACAGTAAGAAATAAAGCCATTGCTGAAATGAAGCCACATTAGAAACACCAGGAATCAGAATGAGCTGGTACAAGTAAATAGAATAGAAAAGAAAAAACACCTAAGAAACAACAGCCGCTTTAAAAAAGGCCATAAACGTGGAAGAAAAGAACAATGCGTTAACCTCTGGGTGTTTGTTATCCTTGCAACAATTGGGAACTGGGGAACTCAGTTTTACAAGGGGGAAAGAGCAGGCTGCTTTTTAAATTCTCTTCTGCGACTTGCAGCCTCAGAAGGTTCATTAGTTTGCCACAATCTCGGTGGAGGAAATAACAGAAACGTATGGAGTCACAGTTCCGGAGACGAGAAGTCAGAGGTCATGAGTGGGCAGTGTTGTTCCTTCTGAGGGCTGGGAGGGAGAATGTGTTCCAGGCCCTTGCCTAGCTTGCTGGCAAGATTTGGCATTTCTTACAGTATTATCAGGGTTCTCTGAAGAGACGGACCGAATAGGATGGACAGACAGACAGGTAGGTAGGTAGGTTGATAGAGTCAGATTTATCAGAAAGAATTAGGTCGTGGGGAGCCTTAATAAACAGTATTTATGGGATGCTTGGCTGGCTCAGTCGGTAGAGCGTGCAACTCTTGATCTCAGGGTCCTGAGTTTGAGCCCCACATTGGGCATGGAGCCTAATTAGAAAAAGCATAAATTAAAACAGTAAACCAAAAAGCAACAGAAACAGAATTGGCTTGTGTTCTTATGGAGGCTGAGAAGTCCCAAGATCTCCAGTCGGCAGTGAGCCCACGACAATGTAGGTGTAGGTTGTAGTCTGTAAGGCAGCAGGCTTGACACCCCAGAGAAGCCAATGTTTATGCCTCCACTCCCTCCCAGCTCAGGCCTGGCCCAGGCTTAAGGCCTAAGTAGGAAAGGGGGACCAGGTGTGGCACGTTCATGCCACTGTGACTGAGCCCGAATATGGCTCCCTCCCCTTTTCCAACCATTAGATCCCCACATGGAGAACTGTCCTCATTCCCCCCAGTCACCCCCTTTCGAAACTTATTTGGATTCTGACTTCTTCCCACTGTCCCCCGCAAACTCTGAGACCTCCGAGCGGCCTCCTGCAAGACCCGTCTCCTTAGTAAGTTGGAGGTGTGAGGCCTTTTCGCTCGTAAACTCAGCAGCCTTTCCAGCTTCTCCAAAGGGGGCCCCTCTCGATTCCAAATCCCCCAGACGCTGCTGCCGTGTTAGTTAGGAAACACCGTCTAAGGGTAAATAGCAGGACTTGACACGTTGGTGGCCTTTGGCTGGCACAGAGTCGGAAGCACGCAGAGCACGAGAACAAGCAACACACGAACCCAAGAGAAGTGAAATCAATGTTTCAACTTGAATGGTTTCATCAGGGGAAGGATTCGTGGACCCACACCATTTCCTGGGATTTTTCATGATCCCCAAGGATCTTGGGTGGGTCAGTCCCATGGCTTTTTGGCAAAGGCCACGTCCACCCTGGTGACCGTTGTGTCAGTGTCCACAGCCACCGGGTCAGAGCCTCATCCTTTTTTGTGCCTCCCCAGCTGCCGCCCCAGTAAAAAGCTCAGCACGTTTTAACAGGCCCAGGTGGGTTTCAGGTATTCATCTGCCTTCTTGATGCTCTGCGTGGGCGCGCTGGGACCGACTTCTCCGTGTCCTTTCTCCATGACTGGTTGACACCAGAGCCGGCTTCGGGAAGAAGCACGACTGAAAAAGCCTGTAAAAGTTGACGGGATCTAGAATTACCTCTAGGAGAGATAACAAGTGGCCCCAGAAGCTCCTCCGCACTTTAAGAATACACGCAACATGTGTACGCAAGGGCACGCGCGCACACACACACACACACACACACACACACACCAACTTAGTCATAAGATACTGCTTAAAGGTGACACCTGATGTGAAACGCCAGCTTTATCACTTACTTGATCCCCACATATATATGAAAATATTTCTAGACCCTCTAGTTTGTTCCACTGACGTGTTTGTCAATTCCTGTTTCATTGCTAATCCTATAGAGTAAGTTTTAATATCCAGTAGGGAAAACGCCCCCGTTTGGATAATCC
Source organism: Panthera onca (assembly GCF_046562875.1). Lineage (NCBI taxonomy): Eukaryota > Metazoa > Chordata > Mammalia > Carnivora > Felidae > Panthera > Panthera onca. Next base: position 17,626,485 of record NC_138357.1, on the reverse strand, counting down.
CTCGCATTTTCTCTTCAAGGTCATTTTATACCCCAGGTACTGGTTCCAAGTATACACTCAAATTCCTGTTGTGGTTTATGATTGCGATCACACTGAAATCACACATTTAGAGGGGAATTTAGAGCAGAATCGACAACACTTCAAAGATTAGCCTTCCTTTTCCCCCAAAAAATAAATAAAAATGTTATTTCAGTGTCCAAACAGGAAGCTCATGAAAAGGTTCATGGACATTTTCCCTAGGTTTTTTTTTTTTTTAAGTTAATTATATTTGGAGGTATTTTACAATGCTCATGACGCGTTTGAATAAGACGTTTTCTTTGTATTGTATTTCCTAATAGAAGTGTCTACAAAACTTATTTTCTTATGTGTTTAACTGATGTCAGTCAACCTTTCCTGATCTACTTCCTGGGTGTCTACTTTGGTTCTCCTAAGAAGGAAATCCATTAAGAGAAAGGCAGTTTTGCCACTGTCTTGTGTTAGTCGGACACTGATAATAGTTGCCATCCCTTTCTGAGGTCTTTTAGAGACTGAACTCCGTATCTTAATGTCTTGACGTGGTTCTACTCGGTTTGGGACGACAGCTTGGAGGCTGGGCCCTCCCTGCCTCTCAGGCAAAGGAGGTCTGACCTGGTTCTCCTAGTCCTCGACTGATCCAGGTGTCACTGAATGTGGGTAACAACTGACCCCCCTCCCCCGGCCCCGGCACCACTGGCCCACTTGCAGTTTTCAGCCGTGAACCAGTAGTAACCAAGGTGATCGTGTCCAGCGCTCGGAACTTGCGTGTGGTCAAAAGGTTCTGAGAGCCATTGTGAGTCACCGTGACACCTCTGGGCTTAGCCAGTCAGGCCCTGGGGCTCAGGGCAGGAAGGATAAGACGAGGAGGAGAAGAATCCTCTCTCTCACTCCTCGACCTCTCTTCCAGACGTTCCTGAAGCGAGAGCTCGGTGGTCTGAGAGGTAAGATATCCATATCCACCAATAACATGTAATGTTTCTTTGTGACGTTACCATGCCCACCCACCTGATGACCCCCAACCCTACTGGATAAAACGGGCACTGCGTCGGGTTCAGAAATACAGCACAAAGCTTTTGGGGGGGGCAGTCTGGGGGTCGTGGTAGGGATCAGGGGTGTGGGGGTCAAGGTCAGGTATTAGGGGTGAGTGCGGTCTCCAAACGCAGTTTGTCATCACACTCACAGCGCTTGTCCTTTGCTCCTCCGGGCCTTACACAGATCCTTTCCTTAGGAAAGGATCCTTTCCTTAGATTCCTAAGGATCCTTTCCTTAGATCCTTTCCTTCTTGAAATGCCTGGAGTGGATTCTCTTTAACTGTTCTTGCCTGTTGCAGGGAACAAGGCAGATAAAGCGATCTCTGAGGACTACCCTGGAAACAGGTGCATGTGGTGGGGGGGTGGCGGGGGGAAGAGGCCCCTGGGTCCCCTGGGTCCCCCGGGTCGATTGACTTTCATCATCTTTTCCAGGAGTGGTGCTCCTTCGTGAAGCCGTCTGTGGCGTCAGCGAGTCATGGAGAAAGAAAAACCTGAAGTGAAACCCAGCACACCCGCACCCAGCAACGAGGAGAAGACAACTAGACCCTCAAGACGCCCCAGGCCTTCCCAAAATATCCTGTGCTTTTTACTGAATAGGCAGCTGGGGAGGCACAGAAGTGACGTGGACCTGTCCACGTGGGTGTGGATGCTGGACTGAGCCACGCCCCGGTGCAGGTGGCCCCTTCCAAACAGCCATGGGTCTTGCCTGCTCACCCCCACCCCCGCCCCCACCTCTTGAAAATGCGAAAGAAAAATTGATTTAAAATAACAAACACCTCTCTCGTGTCAGCTCTTGAAATAAAAGCTGCGTTTTCCTCCTTTTGGTTCGATGTGTTCTTATTGCCCGAACAGCGTCCTTAGGTCAGTGACACTGGACAGGGGATCTTACTCATGGTCACACGGAGTGCAGGAGCTCTCCTACACCGGGGGATGGCGAGGTCACACTGCAGGGCAGGTCTCTTCCACCTTTAACCCGGGACAAAAGGGAACCGCGATGTGGAAGCAGGTCCCTCCAGGAAGGGAGACTCCTCTCCCTAGGCGGTTTTGAGACACCCTCTGGGTTCCCCTGGAAAACCCAGGTACTAGCCTAGGGACACACATTGTTTCAGAACAGGCCACCAGCAGGGCGGGAAGTTGAGGACACTCCTTTGGGGTTTCTTATTCTGATGCTCAGGAGATTATCATTTAGACACGACAGCATTGCGTCATTGTTGGTTCTAGTTCATATTTTAAAAGTCAGAGCACAGGGCATTTTAATATGGGAATGTCACACCCTCTGGGCCCCCTGAAGGGAATGGCTCTTCTCACTGTCCCCAAAGTCTGGACCGGCCAGGCCCTTATCCGGCCGGGTGGGGAAAACCTGGCAGTCGGTGGTGGTGGTGGCTGGAAGCCGAGAATGTACTGGACTGAAGGCCCCAGCCCACCTCGGCAGTTCTGGGATGCGGGGTCCCCTGGAAGAGATGCTGGGGAGAGGGTGCAGGGCGCGACAGTCCCCTGGGGAAGTCGGCATGGGAGTGAGGACTTCGGGCATGGAGAAGCAAGCTAAGTGGGGAGGGTGCTCTGGCGACATGGCCAGCCCCGGGGACCAGCCAGGAGACAGGGAGAGAGGGCGGAGCTGCGAGAGCAGTGCAGCTGCAGGCATGACTGTCCTGGGCAGTGGGGACAGCTGCCTGACCCCAGCCCCGCTTTTGTTCGAGGATGGTCCCCCGCCACCCTCCACCTGCCCGCACATCAGGGCTCCTGCTCCCCACCCCACCCCTACCTTGGTTATGTAGGACAACTCTAGCCCTCTGCATCCTGTCACCTCCTCCCCGGCCTGTCCCCTTGCCATGTGAGTTCTGACTCGGCTTCTCGTGTCCCCGGAGGGGCGATTTTGCGCACCCTCTCCCACGCAGCTCACAGAAAAAGGAGGCAAGACGGCCCAAAAGGCTTGGGACCTAGAGGCCTGTGCCAACGGGGAGGAATCTCACAGATAGCACCTTGAGCGACAGCAGGAGCAGTGCAGAAGGACCTAGCAGGTAGCAGGGGGTACCTCCCAAATCTTCATGTGGGTTCTTGGTCAACTCCACGGTCTAAGGTATCTCATTGTGGTTTTGATTCGCATTTTCCTGATGACTAATCACGTTGAGCATCTTTTCATCTGGGTGTTGGCCATTGAGACTCTTTGGAGAAATGTCCATTCAAGTCCTTTGACCATTTACAAATATTGGATTGTTTGTCTTTTTGTTACAATGTAAGAATTCTTTATAGTCTGGACAATACACCTTGTCGTATGTATGATTTGAAGAATTTTTCTTTTATTCTGTGAGTTGTCACAGAACCTTCTTATAATAGTGTCCATTGATGAAAAATTTAGAAATTTTTGATAAAGCACAATTCACCTGGCTTTTCTTCTTGTTCGTCATGCTTTTGGAATCATATCTAAGCAACCACGGCCAAATCCAAAGGTCATGAAAATTCATCTCCACATTTTTTCTAAGAGTTTTATAGTTTTACGACTTACACTTAGGTCTTTGATCCATTCTGAGATATAATGAACTCTTACAACTAAACAACAAAAAGTCAAACCCCTAATTTACAAATTGGCAAAGGACTTGCATGGAAATGTCTCCAAAAAGATATACACATGGCCAACAAGCACATGAAAAGATGCTCAACATCGTTAGTTACTAGGGAAATGTAAATAAAAAGCAGACTAAGGTACCACTTCACACTCACTAGGGTAGCCAAAAAAAAACCCAAACAACACGGAAATTAACATGCACTGGAGAGAAATGGAGAAAGCGGAATCCTCACGCATTACAGGAGTGTCAAATTGTGCAGACGCTTTGCAAAATAGTCCAGCAGTTTTTCAAACGTGTAAACATAACATTACCAATGACCCAGTAATTCGACCTCTAGCATATACCCAAGGAGAAATGAAAGCATATGGCTACACAAACACTTGCAGACAAATGTGAATTTTACCTTTATTCATACCAGCCAAAAAAGAAACAACCCATACGTCCAACAAATGATTACTGGATAAACAAATTATAGATCCATATATGGAATATTATTTGGCCATACCAAGGAATGATGTGATGATACTGCTACAACATGGACAAACGTTGAAAACATCGTGCTAAGTGACAGAAGCCAGAAACAAAGTGCCACATTTTTTATATGGTTCAGTTCATATAAAAGTCCAGAACAGGGACATCTATAAAATATTCTTGTCTTGTTTCTGATCATAGGGGTATTTAATCTTTCACCATTAAGTATATTAGCTGTGGGTTTTCAGATACTCTTTACCAGGTTGAGGAATAAATTGAGGATATTAATGTTTACTGGAAGATTTATCAGGTTTCTTTTTGGTGTAGTGTGAGTATTTTTCATCTGCAACCATTTTGCGACACTGTTGAATTTACCTACGTTGTAACACACATGCTCTGCACACGTCCTTTGTATCACTGTCAGGCAAGGGGTAACCTTAAGCCTTTTTCTCTCGTGGAGGAAATGTATATAATCCACTCTTAGTAAGAAATAATATTATCAGAAAGAAATGAGATCTCATTTCAAGAATGGAAAGGAATTTTTATTAAAATTGCTTGCAAGTTAGATTGAAAGCTAAATAAATGTTTCAGGGCACCTGGGTGGCTCAGTCAGTTGAGCATCCAACTCGATTTCAGCTGGAGTCATGATCCCAAGGTTGTGGGATACAGCCCCATGTCAGGCTCCCTGCTGAGGGGCTCTCTTTCAAATAGTAAGATAGGATAGGATAGGATAGGATAGGATAGGATAGGATAAGATAAGATAAGATGTTAAATTAAACATGTTTTAAAATATATGCATTTTTTTCCTTCAACTGTTCTTGCTATTTTTTTTTTTTAAGTAGGTGTCAAGCCCAGCGTGGGGCCTGAACTCAGGGCCCTGAGATCCAGACCCGAGCTGAGATCAAGAAGAATAAGTTGGTTACTGGACTGGGCCACCCACGCACCTTGCTATTCTTGAGTCCTGACATTCAGAGTTAGGAATTCTTCTAATGTTAAGAAACGTGCTGGTAGGTTTTCCGGTAATACATATCAAGAATTAGTTATCTCAACTCTTATGAAACGTTTAGATAGACTGTAACTCTTAAACCAGCAGTGGCGATTTTGTGCATTCTAAAATTGTGTGTGTTGATGTAGTGATTCGGCAGCAATCTTTCTAACCTCCTCTTAAAAGGCTGCTGAGTCTAAAACCTCAAATTTCTGATTATGACGTTCAGATCCATACATTCCTTTACTGCTCCAGTAAAAATTTTTAGATAAAGTGACTTCCTGAAAAAAATCATACAATTCAGGCATTTTTGTTGTTATACAACAATATAACCTCCCTGCCCCAGGTCTGGTACTAGGGCTTTGATTCCATCAGTGTAGAAAGGTGGCACTGATTCTCTACCCAGCAGCCTTCTGCCCCTCTCTCATACTACCTCTGCAGCTAGGAGGCATGGCTCCTGCTCAGGGTCGGCCCATGTCTCACAGACACGCTCTTGTGGCCTCTGGGTCTTAGGGGCCAGGGGTCCTTACTGTCCCCAGCATCAACCTCACTTCTGTATAAAACCAGTTGAAATCTGTTCTGGTTTCCTTTACAGACATGTCAGAGCATAACAGCGTGTAGTACGTGATGTAAAAGTAGGAACATAAAAGGTATGAACTCAGCTGCCCCTTTGCTGTGCAGTGGTTTGGTATTAGTTCAAATCCACTTGCTTCTGACAAGACAAAAGAGTTGTTTTGAGAGAAGAATGGGCAGATTGTGTTGGGACGTCATCATCTGTCTGTTCTCACTGATAAGCACGCAGCGGCTCAGCTGCTGAAAGCCCTCGCTGGGGGCTTATCTATAAAAAACATACGAAGAAGCAACATGTCCAGATAAGGGGACATTTTGGCTATCAATACGCAGAGTTTGGGAGGGCAATCCAAAAGTGTTTGGCCTGGGCCAGGCCACACTTGGCTGATCTAAACAGTTCTCCAGAGACCTTGTGGGCAATTAGCTACTGCCACAGTAAAGGCGCCTCTTTTCCCAACAGTGATGAAAGCCACCCACTGGCCCTGGGAAGGCCATCCTCTTGCCCAGCGACACCGGTAGCCACACTGGTTCCCTAGCAACCTGCTCTAGCCACGGGGGCTTTTGCTTTTGCGGTGGTAGCTGCATGTCAGCTGTCAGCCGGCTAAGTCATCTCTGCCTAGTACCAACTCATAGAAAGGTACAGCTCAACTAAATCTGCGCTCGGTTCCTCTCATCTCCCTTACCTGGAACAACAGTGTGATCGATTTGGATCATGATGCTTCTGTATTCATTTATTAAGAGACATTACCCTGGGGGCACCTGGGGGCCTCCGTTGGTTCAGCGTCTGACTTTGGCTCGGGTCGTGATTTCGTGGTCAGTGAGTTCGAGCCCTGCGTCCGGCTCTGTGCTGACAGCCCAGAGCCTGGGGCCTGCTTCAGAGTCTGTGGCTCCTCTCTCTCTGCCTCTCCCTCATTTGTGTTCTCTCTCTCTCTCTCTCAAAAATAATTTAAAAATTTTTTAAAAGACATCACCCTGTATGCGAGTGGCTTATGAAATTCCCAAGCGAACCCGTGTTAAATACATTGCTCAGTCTCTGAGCACAGCTTGCTTCCCAAAACAAAACACCCTCGCAGGGACCTCATGGGATCCTCCAGGAAGGGGCTTGGGCCTGCTGTATGAAATACCACTACGAGAGCATGGGGCCCATCGATCCTGCCTTCCCATAGCTGGTTATCACCACAAAGTCCGGCCAGTGTTATCTGACATTGACCCCAGGGCCAGGGACTAATAAGAAAGGAAATCGGCCAGCTTACTTGTCCCCGGTCAGTACAGACACACGTGTGCACCTGGCCCATGTTTTACGTGTGATGTTTCGTAGTGACATCATCTCATGAAAACAGCAGAGAATAGCTACGCCGGTGACGTTTGCCAGCAGCGGCACAAGATTGGGGCTGGGTGAGGCCTCTCATCCGGGTGACTTTCTAGTGCCTCTCAAGTATCTGGGGCTCCTCACTGTTCTAGTTTCAAGACACAAGGCCTCAAGGAAGAGCCACATCAGTTTGATGACAGGGGAAGGTCTGCCTGGGGGAGGCGACAGTGGGGAGAGACGGTACGTTCCTCGAAGCGTGGGTTTAATATGATAAAAGAGCCTTAACCCTCATGTGTCAATATCAACCAAAACTGTATGTGACTGGGAAACTCCAGAAGGAGAAAAAAAGATGGGTAACCAGAAAAGGACCTGGGGTTCAGAGGAAAATGAGGTCAAGAATCAAAACTCCAACTGGTGTGTGCTATGCTACAAAGAGAAACAGCAAAGCCTCCCTCCACCGCCTGCAGACAGAGACTTCGGACAAGCCCGATGGCCAGAAGCGGGGATCTGGACTCCCCTCCGTATCTGGTGCTCCCTGAAGGGGCTGGGCTCCACCTTGGGCACCGCAGCGGTTGAAGAGTGACATGGTGACAGTGGAGATGGTCCCAGTAAAAGGAAACAGAAACTAACTGTGACCCCTTTGCAGAATTAGTGTCGATGTTTTCACAGTTGTGACCACTTCGTGTACTTGATGCACGAAAGCAGGTTGAAGGGTGATTCTTTCTTCCCCTGTACTTCAATGTGCTTGTGATCATAAGGTACACAGGTCTTGTTTTATGAGGTTTCCCCTTTTTTTGTGTGTGTCCCTGGGTGGGCACGAACCATGGTATTTTTAAAAGACTTTCCCCAACTCTTTCTCATGAGGATTGTCTACACACAGAAAAGTTGGAAAACTTGGACAGTGCACAGTGTATGCCCTCCACCAAAATCCAGGGATGAGCTTTGTGTCATATTTTACATTTCTGCATAACTGTTCATCACATTGCTGCACTGTAATTAATTCAGACGATCTCCCATTTTGGATATAGTCCTCGGTTCCAAATTTCCCAAACTATAAGTAACGCTTGATGAAAATCCCTAAGCACACAGAGCCTCCTTCCTGCACTTTTAAGTCCCGTGACAGCTGATAAGATGGAACATTGAGCCAGTGCCCCTAAAATTTTGTCATTGAGAAGGTGGGTAAAGATACTGATGGAGAATAGAAATACAAGAGAATTCAGAAAAACAAGGACCTTGAAATTTTAAGGAGTCAAAAACTTAGAGCAGGTGCGGTATCTTGGATGCTGTGAATGTGTGCGTGGTGCGTGTTTGGGGGTGCCAGTCGATTCTACTTTTTCTGCCGTAGGAAATCCACTATAGTGCAGCCTCCTTCCTTCCACTCGGCCAGCTGAGGCTTGAGTCCAAGGCTACTGTGCCACTTGGCAGATGTTGAACTGACCCTACACAAGGCAACATGAGGTCAAGGGATGCCTCTGGGCAGAGCCATGGAACAGAGTTTAGCGTTAAAGATAAAAAACTGCCAGTGACTTTACCGGCAAAAGTTGGGTTTATTTGGGTATCACAAGGAATTGCAATCCAGGACAAACAAGCTAGGGCAAAACCAGAGGCCAGTCTGGGGAACAAAGAAGAGGTAGGCTTTTTTAAAGAGAAAAGGGGTAAATTGGGAAGGCTGTTATAAACTAAAAGTCCATTGGGGTAAACTGGGAGTTCCAAGTATCATGCCTGAGCTGTTGGAAGGTGGGGTGGGGGGGGGTGGAATAAGGAAAGCATCTCTTCTGGCCAACTCAACTTTGACAAAGCAGGAAAGAATATCCAATGGAATAAAGACAGTCTCTTCCACAAGTGGTGCTGGGAAAACTGGACAGCGACCCACAGAAGAATGAACCTGGACCACGTTCTTACACCAGACACGGGAAAGCAGCTATTCCTGTGGCTGCAATCATAGCATAGTATCCATGTGCAAGTTCAAGTCCTCGGATGGTCAAGTCCAGCTATTCCGGTTGGGTCTGCAATTGACTAGGAGAAGCAGAGGGTGAGAGTTCCCCTTGCCGAAGCCTCCCGACCCTGTTTTAGTGAGGTTTCCTGTCACTGATTTTCACAAGAGGGGCAATTATGGACCTGCTGAGAACAGGTTTCACAGGGGAGAAGGGGAGTGGGGCTACCTTTATGATGTGGGGGAGAAAATGCAGAGGGTGCAGGCGACACGTTTCAGTGAGAGACAAAGAACCATCTGCAAGTGGCAGGAAGGGTGCCTACCAAAGGAACACGCAACAAGGAGGAAGGGCACCGGGCAGGGGGGGGGGGGACACGGTAGCATCTTCTGTGCCACCTGGTTCCATCATCTTGTCTTCCATGGCCCCCTCAGGGGAAAAGAGAGAAAGTCAGAGGACAGATAATGATGAAGGTGATAGAAGTCCCAATGACGACAGCATCCCTACTCTGTAGCACCCGATAAATTACTACAATATGGTATGCCTTCCCCCAAACCTGGTCCCTGTTCCTTAGGACTAAACACTCTAAAAAGAAAAAGCAGGATGCCTGGGTGGCTTGTCGGTGAAGCGTCCGACTCTTGGTTTCGGCTGGGGTCATGACGGCATGGTTCGTGAGTAGGAGCCCCGCATCGGGCTCCATGCTGATGGTGTGGAGCCTGCTTGGGATTCTCTCTCCCTCTCTCTTCCCCTCCATTGCTTGTTCTCTCTCTCTCCAAATAAATAAACTTAAAAAAATGAAAGTAAAAATAAAAAGAGAAGGCAATGGAGGCTTAATATTGGAAATGATGGGGACGGAGTAAAGGAATAACACTCTCTGCCTGCTGGCCTGCAGTGCTCCAAGACTCCTATCCTCTAGCAGAGGGTGAGAGTTCTGCTGACCTTGAAAAGGACTCTACTTCCTACCAAGTTCAAGGCTCCTGACACAGAGACCTGGCAACTGGGCCACAGGCAAAGGACATGCCAACACGACAAGCACCCAGCCGAGGAAGCACTCTCCTTCTCAGTCTAGCCTGAGACTCCCAGCTCTGAGTCAGAAACACCCTGAAACCGAGGGACACCAGTAAAGGGGGTCCCACCTCAACAAGGTGCCTGGCTCAGGAACCCTCCCCTTCATCACTGGGCCTGAAAATGCCCTCCCCCACCCTGAGACGCTCTGCTGTTGGGAGGCACCAGCACAGGAAATCAGGCCCCAACAAGTTCTGGGCCCAGAATGTCCCCCCCCCCCACCCCCCCGCTACTGGCAAGGGGGCAAACACCCAACACTGGAAACATTGCTTTCTCTGAAGGCAGCAGATTCTTTCCCCCAACGAGAATCATAAGGTAGGTTTCTTCTATTTTCTCAAGCAATATCCACAGGGACAAGTTGAGGCCCCAGCAGCAGCATAAACCATGCCTACCAAAATAGCACCACATAGGGGCACCTGGCTGGCTCAGTCAGTGGAGCATGAAACTCTTGATCTCCAGGACTGTGAGTTCAAGCCCCACGTTGGGTGAAGAGATTACTTAAAAAAAAAAAAAAAAAAGCACCACATAGGCTCTGAAAATCATCTTATCGTTACAATCACAGCCCTTAACGGTAGGCCAGGACCTGCGTGCCAAACCTAAACAGGAGGACTCCTTGCTAAAATACAAAGTTTAAATAGAACCCAACATCTCCTAACAGAATATCCAAAATTTCCAGGACACAAACGGAAAATCATCCTTCATACAAAGAACCAGGAATTGCACAACTTGAATGCGAAAAGACAATCAAGTGATATTAACTCCAAAATTAATTAGATGCCAGAATTATCTGGTAATGATTTTAAAGCACAGATCATAAAAATAACAATCACAACAATGCACGTTCATACCAGCTCCTTCGTAATAGTCAACAGCTAGGAACAACCCAGGTGTCCTTCAGTGGGTGACGGTTTCAACAAACTGTGGTATATCTATACAGCAATAAAAAGAAACAAATATTGTTTCACAAAATGACTTGGATAAACCTCCAGGGAATTCTGCTGAGCAGGGAAAAAAAGCCAACCTCAAAAGGTTACAGATGATATGATTCCATTTATAAAACATTACTGAAGGGGCGCCTGGGTGGCTCAGTCAGTTAAGTGTACGACTTTGGCTCAGGTCATGATCTCCCTGTTCATAAGTTCGAGCCCCACGTCAGGCTCTGTGCTGACAGCTCAGAGCCTGGAGCCTGCTTCAAATTGTATCCCCCTCTCTCTCTGTTCCTCCCCTGCTCATGCTGTGTCTCTCTCTGTCTCTCAAAAATAAACATTAAAAAAAATTATAAAAAAAAAATACTGACAAATTATGACAAAATTACATAAAGGGAGAACAGATTAGTGGTTGCCAGGGGCCAGAGGGCAGGGAATGGGTAAAAATTGTTAGATTGGCAGGACAGCATGTGGGGAAGTCTATAAAAGAGCAACAGGAGGTATCCTTAACAGCGATGAACGGTTCTGTATCCAGACTGTATTCCTGTCAATATCCTGGCTGTAGTATATAGGTTTTGCAAGACGTTACCATTTGGGAAACTACCTAAAGGGCAAAGGCCACCGCTCTATTTTTTCAACTACATGTCAACCTACAATCATGTCAAAATTAAAAGTTTAATTTAAAAAGGGACTCTACGAAGAAACTCTCCCTCCTCCAGGAAAACCCAAACCACCATTTCGGAGGTCCTTCATTCCGTATTCAAGAAACTTACTTCAGAAATTCTCTCTTATTGGAAGCTATGCTCTGCGCTGCTGGTGTCAGTAAGGCCATTCCAAAGCCCTTCTCCCCTCTCACCGGCCCATTCTATTCCTCACCTGTCTCCTTTACTACTAGCCGGTTCTTTTGGCGCTGAGGCTTAGAGGCTAATGCAGCCCGGGGCTTCCCTGAGCGTCCTTTGGCTCCAGCTTCAAGGTCAGTTACTTTCATGCTGTTTCCTGAAGCAGAGGCTGCTTCAAAAGCATTTCTGTTCCCAGCCCATTGCTTGTGACCTAAAAGCCAACCTCCCATCACTTATCATAAAAGGGCCAAACAGCAAGGGAAATTATTACAGGGATCTGAGGACAAATTTTCATAACAGACGACCGGTTTGTCACTTTGGACCCAACGAGAGTTTCAAATGGCTTCAAGAGTGGAAATGTGTGCATGTGATTGTATGTGGAGCGTGTGGGGAGACGTTCCCAGCGCACACCTTCCCCCCATACATCTTCCGATGTACTCCACTCCCTCTTTCCTTCCCCCACCAGTTCTCCCATTCCTCACTGCTGGATAACCTGACTTGGGGGTGGGGGTGGGGGTAATGACTTCAGTGCCTCAAGCCAAACTGCTTTTCTGGGCTCACCGTCAACTGAGACCCAGCTCTGCGGACGGGACCAGACTGCTGACCCTAACGTAACAACGGCTAACCGTTGTGTTTGTTTAGAGACGGGTCTCCCTATGTTGCCCAGGATGGAGGGCGGAGGTCATTCACAGGCACAAGTCCACTGCTGGTCCACCTGTGAATTTTCACCTGCTCAGTTTCCGGCCTGGGTGGGTTCGCCTCTCCTCGGGTAACCTGGTGGTCTCTCGCTTCTCAGAGATTAACCAAAGAGATGGCGACCTTGGCCCACGCACCCCGCCAGCATAGCGCTCTCCAGCCCAGAACTCCCGCGCTCCAGTGATCCTCCTTGGCTCAGCCTCCGGGGCAGCTGGACCTACAGGTTTGGCCACCAGGCCAGGCCAGCTAACAGTTTTAAGCACCAACATGCCAGCAGTGCCGTCAAATGTACACGGTGCTCCCCCTTTAGTCCTCAAAACCACCACATAAGCCTTTGAGCCACGCGGGAAGCGAGGCCCAAGGGGCAACGGTCACCTGCCCAAAGTCACATCGTCAGTGGGCAGTGAGCAGAGCCAGGACCTGAACCCCTAGGATCTACCTCGAGTGGACACTGACCATTGTAGCAGCAACACTGCCTCCCTGTGGAACAGGCCCTCTTCCCCGTTCACTCTGCGCCTGGGGAAAATCTGCAGGATCACAGTTCCAGACGAAATGAGAAAAAGTCACTTGCCCAAGTAAGCTCTACTCAGGGGAATCAAGAAAATCCGAACGGGGAAGTAAGTCTCCGTGGTGTCCCAGTCTTCGGGGCCAACCAAACCAGATAAAAGCACTCTCTCTGTCCCTCTCTCTCACCTATTCCCTCATCTCTCAAGCTCTCTGCATAGACGCTGCAAGAGGCAGAAACAGCTTCTGCACCCGGCTGTGGATGTCCTGGGACAGGAGGGCCAGGGACCGCTCGGACACCAACAGATCTAGGGCCTGCTCCAGGGTGCGCGTCTCAGGCCAAAGCCACCCACCAGTGACACAGCTCCAGGAGCCGCCTGACGGTTTCCAGGGACCTAGCGCCAGGAGCCACAGAAGCGCAAGTGGGAGGCCACCAGTCTGGGCCATCAGGTGCGGGGGGCAAGGGGGTGGGTGGGCAGGGCAGGTCCTCACTGTAGGCACAGTAACTCCTGGGGTCTCACAACAGGGGCCCTTTTTGCTCCTGGGAGCCTGGGCTAGATGCCATGGTCAGGTTCCTAGACATCCTGACCCCGAAACCAGCCGCGACCTCCGGCAAAGGTGTCCGGAGCCCCGTGCGACAATAAACAGCATGTGCAGGATCCGCATGCCCCTGGCCCCCAGTCCCAGCCCACCAGCCCAACTCCGACCCGGGGGGAGCTGTCTCCAGTGCCCGGGCCTCTGCATGTTTGGGGCGGTGGGGCGCCTGGCTCCTCATCTCACTTCTGCCCAGGTCTGGGAGGCACAATCACAGGAGGCTCTCCGTCCAGGGCCCATGCAGGACTAGGTCCTGGTCCCACGAGGGAAGTACCAGCACTAAAGTCTGTCGTCCGAACACCATCAGCACTAACCGAGGACCAATGTGAGGACTAGATCTCCCAGGAACAGCATCCCCTCTGGCCTTGTGCCAGCTCACCCAGGAGGGGAAATGTGACCCAAGCGCGGGGCTCGGGAGGCACCAATCAGAAGACAAGAGGCAGGGCCACTGGGCGAACCCAAAGTCCCAGAAGCCCGCGGGTGGCGGCGGTAGGCGGAGAGGAGCACACAGGGTAGCGAGGTTGAAGCTCGGGTCTTCAAGAGAAGAAACTAGAAAGGTAGCCCAAGGCCACTGCGGTCTGTGAGAGCCTGACCAGAGTCATAAGCCCAGGAAAGGTTGTTAAAATGCGAATTCTCGAGCTCATGCAAGCTGCGATGCTTTAGGGTGTTGGGAAGGGGCCCAGAAATCTGAAGTTTTCCCAGGCTCTCCCAAGAAATTCTTCCTGCACAGAGAGGTTTGGGAATCAGTGACCCAGTCCTAACAGAGTTAACGGAGGTCCCCACCGCTCTGATTTCTCTAGGGTTACCGGGAGAGAAGCCCTCCCTAGGATCAGGAACCGGGAACGTCCCACCCAAGCCCCTGGGCTGCAGAGGCACTTAAGACCGGAAATGGGAAGGCTTCCATAGCGGCTGGAGGCCCAGAGGAGGCCAAGGAAGTGGCGACCCCTCCCACGTCAGCTTGCTAAGGGGCACAGACGGCTGGCGGGTGTTTCGGGGCCTGCCGGGAAATGTAGTCCAAAAGGCGGGCGCGCGCCTGCGCCCTGCGCAGCTGCCCCGGGGAGCCTGGGAGAGCCGTGGGCGCCGAGGCGGTGAGTCCCCGAACGGCCAGAGGGCGTGGCCGTCCCTGGGGCGCGGGCGCGGGCGCGGGCGGAGGTGCTCCGGTCCTGCTGGGGCTACGGCAACCGTCCATCGCCAGCTCTGACCCCGCGGCGTGTGCAGGGGCGAGCGACGGGCGGCGGGCCGCTGTCCGGCCGGGACCCCACCACCGCTCCCTGCGACCGGGCCGGGCCTTCCCGAGGTTGTCCGAGACCGGGATCGCCCCTCGAGGCGGCGGGACATCGTGGGCGGGAGCGCGCTGGGGCCATGCTCGCGCCCCAGGCAGCCGATTTGTGACTGGCTTTTAGACGTTCCCACGACGTGTCCCCCCTCGCTTTTCTCCGAGTGCCCGCTCTGCAAACACCTCTCTATCCGTGGGCCGGGTGAGAGCAGGCTCGCTCTGGCGGCTTTTGGGGAGAAGCCGTGAGTCCCGGGGTGCAGTGACGTTTCTTTGCGGAAGGGCGGACGGAGGGACAGCGGGACGGTCAGGGCCCTGGTGGACGTGGTGGAGAGTTCGGCGCGTCTGGGGAGGGCTGCGGGCTGCGAGGCCGAGCACGGTAAGGGCGGGTCCACAGCCCCAGCCGGCAGAGTTCCTGGATGCCCTCCAGCGACGGTTAGGTGCCTAGGCGGGAGATGGGGAAGCTTTCTAGGAATCAGTGCTCGGGACAATAACCTTTCCTGAGTGCTTCCTCTGTGCCCCGCATGCTGTCGTTCGCTTCCGTGCAGTTGCATCCGACACAGGAAATTTTGTGAAATCGATGCTATCATCATTTTCATGTTACAGACAGAAGCGCTGGGTGTCAGGCTCACAAAGCGAGCAGGTTATCCCGCCTGGATGGTCTGCCGCTAAAGTCCAGGTTACCATCGAGATAAGGGGTGATAGGGTCACAGGGTACATTTGGGATGACTAGGTAGGAAGATCATGAGTATTTTTTTCTTTGTCCCACTCCAGGGAAGAGAACAGGTACCTGAGGCATCTTGGCAAATGCAGAGAGAGAGAGAGAGAGAGGACCCATAGCTTAGGGTGGGTGCTGGTATTGAGACACGTCTGTGACCTCAGGCATTGCCCTAAGAACATTTGGATGTTTTTAGCCATGAGCGTTGCAGGGATCTGTTCATTCTAACCTTGTCACCATTTCTGTCTGGCATTTACTGGGTGACATGGGACAAGTTATTCAGTCCTCCTGAGCCTCAACTTTCAGTTCCCTCATCTGAATTCATGGCATAATACTAGTCCCCACCTCCTCTCTTTGGGTGAGGGCTACCTGACCTAATAAATGCAGGAAGCCGAGAACAGCACTTGGACTTAGCAACATGAATGCCATCAGTGGCCTTCAGAATTAATGCAGCCCAGATGGCTGATGGCCTGCCCTGATGTAGTGTTTTTTTCTCATGAGAAAGCCAGCAGGCATGCCATAGCAGGATGAGGGTCACGCTGATGTGGGCTGAAGTACACACGCCTTGAGTGGAGAAGAATGAAAGGTTGCAGATTTGGAGCCTTTGGAGGTGTGGTTCTCCTAAGATGCCTGTTATTTAAGGCAACCAAGGGTTCCTCAATAGCACAGGGGCTTTCAGGGTGGTTCACCACTGCTCCCCTATTTCTTTTGTGGCCTGTATATATTCAGAGACACAAAATAGCTTGTATTAGTTTGGGAGTATAGTTACAGGGCAGCACATCTAGGGTGGTTCATTTAAGGGAAGAGGTTCTTAGCCTTGGGTCAATGGAATTCTAGAGTCGCACTATCGAGTAGAACTTGCTACAGCGATGTCTGTGGAGCACTTGAAATGTGACTAGTATGAATGAGAGACTGCATTTTTAATTTCAATGACTTTGAACTGAATCTACCACATGGGACTTGTGACTACCATATTGGGCAGCACAGTTCTAGAGGGTCCGTGTAGGGCGTAGAACATTTTGTAAATGTTTGGAAAATGGATGCAGCATTAGATGTGTATGTGTATTTTTCTAGGAAGTGATTCCCTGGCCTTCGTTAGATTCTCAGAATCACCAGAAAAGATTAAGGTCTGCTGCTTTAGGGCTTTGGCGGAATGTAAACAAGTTAAGGGAAGTAAGTATGGCTTCTGGTAATCACTGCTGTTTCTCCTTTCTCCTTTTGTCCTGTCCTCAGCTGTGGGTGGCTCCCCCTTGACACACGTACACAAAGAAATACTGGAATCTGAGACTTCAGGCCCCAGAGAAATTGCACACGGCCAGAAGGGGGCGATGGCTGTGGCCCTGGGTTGTGCAATCCAGGCTTCCTTGAATCAGGGCTCTGTGTTTCAAGACTATGACGCGGACTGTGAAGTCTTCCGCCAGCGCTTCAGGCAGTTCCAGTACAAAGAAGCAGCCGGGCCTCATGAAGCCTTCAACAAACTCTGGGAGCTTTGCTGTCAATGGCTCAAGCCAAAGATGCGCTCTAAGGAACAAATCCTGGAGCTGTTGGTGTTGGAGCAGTTCCTAACCATCCTGCCCACGGAGATAGAGACCTGGGTGAGGGAACATTGCCCAGAGAATAGAGAAAGAGTTGTGTCGCTGATAGAAGACTTACAGAGAGAACTTGAGATACCAGAGCAGCAGGTGAGAAGAGTTTGGGATCTTGGTAATTAGACAGAAGTAGCAGAGACGTCTGATACTAGATCAGACACTTCAATTCCAACCCCGCGCTTTCCCTGAAATGATTTTCATTTTTTCCTTCTGCTGGAATTGGCATATGGTTCCGTGATTCTCAGCTATTAAACCCAGCTTCTATTCTGTAACAAATACTTAGTAATGTCTCTTCTGCTGTCCTGAAATGAAATTTACATATAATGTAACCTTACATACACACAAAATCAAAAACAATACTACAATAAGTGGTCTGTGGGCCAAATGCAGCGCCAGGCCTGTTTTTATGCAGGCCATGAGCTAATAATGGTTATTACCTTTTTAAAAGGTTGTTAAATACAAGAAGTGTAGGTGATAGACCAACATGACCCATAAAGTGTAATTATTTAATATATGACTATAAGAAAATGTTGCCAGCCCGGGTCAGGTGGAGTCTAGAAAGGAAATCAAGGAAAGGGGACATAGTTTGCCACAATCGAATCAGCATTTGAACACACTCCCTTTTCGGGCTTGACTGCACAGAAGACTTGAAGTTGTCAGATGCCCGCATCTATGCATAAAGTCACCGGGAAGGCGACAGCCACCAGTTCAGACTGGGACAGCTCAAACACTGGGTGGCACCGCTGGTCGTGTGATTTTCCACAGTGGCAACGAGTGTCAGTCAATCTGAACAACAAGGAATACAGTGGTTGTCTGATTTCCCAGGTAGGGCTTTCCTAGAAAATTCAGGTCACGCTACCATATGCAACACTATTTGGTGTGTATATGAGCCACAGTGTGAAGTCCTTGACAGGTTCTTTTTACCTGGATGGAAGTTTGAGGGGGAACTACAGAGTTGGCGGGGACCCGGAGCAGTGCCGCACCGTGAACGGTTTATACTCCCGTCTCTGCCCACTGAGTTCCGCCGGCCACCTGCCTTCATGCCACGTCAGCCTGTGGTGGTGGCGCTACTGTCCCCTGCTCAGAAGGGCACAGGGCAGAACCTGTGGCAGGAGGGAGAAAGGGCTTCGAGTTGGGCCTTAGGTGCCCGGTGTTGTGTGTTGACGGGGCTGTGCAGTTAGCCTCACTGAACTGGAGCCTTGCAAAATTTGCTGCGCCCGCCCCAGGGCGTAAGGAATTTATGGTTTCCCTTCCTCTCTCTGTCCTCTGGGTTTGGCTTACGATAGCAGATTTTATGTGCCTGTGGCCTAATCGTGCACTGCCCAGTACGGCCGCCACCGGCCAAGTGTGGGTGGCCCTTGAGCGCTAGCGATGTGGCCAGTGCAAACTGAGATGCGCTCTAAGTGGAAAACGCTGGCCACATTCAGAAGACTGAGCATGAGAAATAAAGTAGGTGAGATATCTCCCTAGTAATGGTTGGCGTTGATTACATTCTGAACTTAGGGTATTTTAGCGGTACTGGGTTAACCGAGGCATGTTATTAAGATTGACTTCATCGCTTTCTTCTTTGTTTATGCGGGTACTGCAAAAGCAAAATGACGTACACGGGTCACACTGTCGCTACCGGGCATTGCTGGTCTAGACTTTAGAGTGATGGGTTCTGCCATTTGCCCCAGATCGATAGGCAGGAAATGCTCTTGGAAGAACTGGCACCGGTGGGAACGGCACACGTACCACCAAACATCCACCTGGAGTCACCCCCACTCCAAGTAATGGGACCTGCCCCGGAGGGCCCAGTGGCAGAGCCTTGGATCCCACAGGCAGGGCTGCAGGAGCTGAGCTATGGTGCCGCTGAGGAGTGCCAGCCCTTCCTGGACCCCGGTAAGGCAGGGGTTTTATTTCCTTTCTGAGGTTTGTACTTTGAGAGCTGAAGCGCTCTCCAGGTCTGGGGGTGGGTCAGAAACACCCACTGCTGGATGGAAGGGGACCACCGTGATGAAGCGTGGGAGGAGGGACGCCTCTCTGGGAGGAGCTGAGAACAAAGCACGGTACATCAGATGGGATTAAAAACCCTGTAAGCTAATGACCCTGCTCAAGAAGCCTGTTTTCCCCTTTTCAGTTGTTTTTATTGTTATAAAATGCACATAACATAAAATTTACCATCTTAATCATTGTGATGTGTATAGTCCAGTGGTATTGAGTGCATTATTAATGTCAAACCACTACTAACATCTGTTTCCATAACTGTTTTCACCTTGTAAAACTGAAACCCCATACTCATTTAAACAAATAATTGCCCATGTCTCTAGCCTTGGAAACCACCAGTCAGCTTTCTGTCTCTATGAATTTGACTACTCTGCGTACCTCATCTACATGGAATCATACAGTATTTGTCTTTTTGTGACTGGCTTATTTCACTTAACACATGTTCTGAAGGTTCATCCATTTTGTAGCATATGGCAGTATTTCCATCCAAGTAAAGGCTAAATAATATGCCATTGTACGTACCTACTGCATTTTCTCTATTTTCCGTAAATGTATGCTTAGTTTTCTTCCATGTTTTAGCTAGTATGCAAATATCTCTTTGAGACCCTGCTTTTACTTCTTTTGGGCATACAACTAGAGGTGGAAATGCTGAATCATACGGCAATTCTGTTTTTAATTTTTTGAGGAACAGCCACACTGGTTTCCACAGTAGTTGTACCATTTTACATTCCCGTCAATAGTGCGTAACTTTTCTAATTTGTCCACATCCTCATCAACACTTGTTATTTTCTGTTCTGTGATAGTAGCATTCTTAATGGATGTGAGGTGGTATCTCACCGTAATTTGGAATTGTGTTTCCCAAATGTTAGTGACATGGAACATCTTTTCAAGTGCTTATTGGCCATTTGTATATCTTCTTTGGAGAATGTGTATTCAAATCCTTGAACATTTCTTTTTCTTTAAGGTTTATTTGTTTATTTTGAGAGAGCGAGCGTGAGCCTGAGCATGAGTGGGGGAGGGGCAGAGAGAGGGAGAGACAGAGAATCCCAAGCAGGCTTCATGCTGTCAGCATAGAGTCTGCCACTGGGCTCGAACTCACAAACCACGGGATCATGACCTGAGCCCAAACCAAGAGTTGGACACTTAACCGACTGAGCCACCCGGGTGCCCCATTTTTTTTTAAAGTTTATTTCCCCCTGTACATTTCAAAAACGGAATGTTCTTTGTTGTTGAATTTTAGAATTCTCTATATATTCTAGATATTAATCCCTTATCAGATATGATTTGCAAATATTCTTCCCATTTGTGGGTTGCCTTTTTACTCTGCTGAAACTGTCTTTTGATGGATAAATTTTTAAATTTTTCATGAGCTACTCTGTGTCTACCTTTTCTTTTGTTGTCTATACTTTAGGTGTCATATCCAAGAAATAATTGCCGAATCCAGTGTCATGAAGCTTTCCCCTATGTTTTCTTCTAAGAGTTTCATAATTTTAGGTCCTGACTTTAGGTTTTTGATCTGTTTTGTGTTAATTTTTGCACGTGCTGTTGTGTAAGGTTCTAACTTCATTCATTTGCACACACATATCCAGTTTTTCCAGCACCATTTGTTGAAAAAAGTATTGTTTCTCCATTGAATAATCTTGGTATCATTGTTAAAAATCATTTCACCATATATATTAAGGTTTATGTATGGGCTGTCTGTTCTGTTCCATTAGTCTATATGCTAGTAAGTTTTGAAATCAGGAAGTGTGAGTCCTGTAGCTTTGTTCTTCCTTTCCACGAATTTTTGTCGTTTGGGCATCCCTGTAGAGTCCATATCATTTTAGGTATGGGTTTTGCTATTAACGCAAACAAAGTACCATTGGAATTTTCATAGAGATTGTATTGAATCTGCAGATCACTTTTGGTAGTATTGACATCTTAATAGTATCAAGTCTCCCAATCCATGAACATGGGATGTGATCTTCTTTCTTTATTTTTTTTTTGTTTTAAGAAATATTTATTTATTTTTGAGAGAGAGAGACACACACAGAGTGCAAGCAGGGGAGGGGCAGAGAGAGAGGGAGACACAGAATCAAACAGGCTCCAGGCTCTGAGCTGTCAGCACAGAGCCCGATGTGGGGCTCAAACTCACAGACCACGAGATCATGACCTGAACCAAAGTCAGATGCTCAACCGACTGAGCCACCCAGGCACTCCTATTTATATCTTCTTTAATTTATTCTACCAATGCTTTGTCATTTTTGTGGTACAAGTCTTTGATGTACTTAATTCCTAAGTATTTTATTCTTTCCGATGCTATTGTAAATGGAACTGTTTTCATAATTTCTGGAATTGTTCATTGTTCATCGTTAGTATATAGAAATGGAACTGATGTTTGCAGGTTCATTTTGTATCCTGGTACTTTGATGAATTCATTTATTTATGTTAACAGTTTTTTAATGGAATCTTCAAGGTTTCTATATACTAGATCATATAATCTGCCAATAGAGATCATTTTACTTTTTCCTTTTCAATTTGAATTCCTTTTACTTCTTTTTCTTGCCTAATTTCTCTGGCTAGAAGTTTCAGTACTGTGTTGAACAGAGTGGCCAAAGCAGGCATCCTCGCCTTCTACCTCAACTTAGAGGGAAAGTTTTCGGCCTTTTACCACTGAGTGTGATGTTCCCTGTGGGTTTTTCATATATGGCTTTTATTTATGTGGAAGTAATTTCCTTCTGTTCCTATTGTGTTGAGTGGGTTTTTTTGTTTTATCATGAAAGGATGTTGAATTTTATCAAATGCTTTTTCCACATCATTTGAAATGGTGTGTTTTTTCCCTTCATTCTGTTAAGGTGGTATATTACATTGACCGATTTTCATATGTTGAAGCAGCCTTGCATTCTAGAAGCAAATATCACTTGGTCATGTTATATAATCCTTTTAATATGTTGCTGAATTCAGTTTGCTAATATTTTGTTCAGGGTTTTTTGTATCAATGTTCATAAGGGATATTGTTGTGTCATTTTCTTATAGTGTCTTTTCTGGCTTTGGTATCAGGGTATTGTTGGCCTCAGAGGATGAGGAAAGTGTTTCCTCCCCTTCATTTTTTTTTTGGAAAAGTTTGAGAAAGATTTGTATTAGTTCTTCCCTAAATGTTTGGTAGAATCCACCAGTGAAGCCATCAGGTCTAGGGCTTTTCTTTGTCAGGAGATTTTTGATTACTGCTTCACTCTCTTTACTAGTTTACTGAATAGGTCTATTCAGATCTTTCTGTTTCTTTGTTATGTAGTCTTGGTAGGTTTTGTGGTTCTGGTAATTTATCCATTTCATCTAGGTGATCCAATTGGTTTGTATACGGTTGTTCATAGTGCTGTCTTGTAATTGTTTTTATTTCTGTAGAATGATTGGAAATATCCCGACTTTAATTTTAACAATTTTTGCCTTCTTTCTCTTTGTCTCTTTGTCTTAGTTCATCTGGCTAAAGGTTTGTCAAGTTCATTTATCTTTTCAAAAAGCCAATGTTTGGTTTCATTGATTTTCTCTATTGTCTTTCTAGTCTTTATTTTGTTTATCTCTGACTGATCTTTATTGTTTCCTTCCTTCTGCTTTGGGCTTAGTGTTTTTCTTTTCTTATTAGTTCCTTAAGTTGTAAACTTATGTTACTGTTTTGGGCTTTTTTTGTTTACTAATGTAAGTATTTATAGCTATAAATTCCCTACTTAGCCCTGCATTCATTATGTCTCAAAAGTTTTGGCACTTTGCATTTTCATTTTCATTGATCTCTAAGTATTTTCTAATTTTCTTTGTGACTTCTTCTTGCATCCATTCGTTATTTAACAGGGTGTTATTTAATTTTCACAAATTTGTCAATTTTCCAGTTTTCCTTCTGTTCTGATTTCTAACTTCATTCCATTGTGGTCAGAGTAAGTACTTTGAATGAGATCTGTGTTTTTAAATACATAGAAACGAATTTGTGGCCTAACATACCGTCTGCATCCCAGAAACTGTCTCATATGCACTTGAGAAGAATCTGAGATTTTTATTCTGGCCATCTTAGTGAGTGTGAAGTGTTTCTTCAAAGACTATAATGGTGTTGAGCATCGTTTCATGGGCTTATTGGGCGTTTGTGTATCTTCACTGGAGAAATGCCTATTTAGATTTTTTGCCTATTTTTGTTTTTTATTTTTTTATTTTTTTTAAGTAGGCTTCACACTCAACCTGGGCCTTGAACTCCGGTCCCTGAGATCAAGAGTTGGATGCTCTAACAACTGAGCCAGCTGGGCACCCCTGCCTATTTTTAAGTAGGATTATATGTGTTTTTATTACTGAGTTGTATATGATCTTTTTATATCCTAGATAAAAGTCTATTATTAGATATATGACTTATAAGTAGTCTTTCATGTTTTGTGACTGTCTTTTAACTTTCTTAATAGTGTCCTTTGTAGCGCAAAAGTTCTTTTTTTTTTTTTTTTAATTTTGATGCGGTCCAGTTTAACTATTTTTTGTTTTGTTGCTTGTGCTTTTTATGTCATACCTAAGAAACCATTGCCTGATACAAGGTCATGAAAATTTACCCCTAAATTTTCTCCTAAGAGTTTTATAGTTTTAGCTTGCATTTAATGCTTTGATTCATTTTCAATTAATTTTTGTATAAGTTGCACAGTAGCGGCCCAAATAATATGTATATTTACATATATTCTCGCATATTCAGTTGTTTCAGCATGGTTTGCTAAAAGGCTCATTCTTTTCACATTGAATGGACTTGAAACTCTTGTCCAAAATCAGTTGACTACAGGTATATGGGTTTACTGCTGGACGGTCAGCTCTAGTCTAGTGATCTATATGTCTATTCTTATGGAAATACCACACTGTCTTTATTATTGCTTTCCAGTAAGTTTGGAAATATGAGAGTGTGAGGGCTCCAATTTTGCTTTTGTTTTTCAAGATTGTCTTGGCTGCTCTGAGTTTGATACAATTCCATGTGATATTTAGCATCAGCTTATCAGTTTCTACAAAGAAGTCAGTTGGGATTCTCATAGGGGTTGTGTTGAATCTGTAGATAAGTTTGGGGAGTATTGCCATGTTAACAGTGTTAAATTTGTGATGCATACACATGTGGTGCTTTTCCATTTATTTAGATTTTCTTTCATTTTTTTTTTACATTTTTTATAGTTGCCCAAGTATAAGTTTTTATACTGCTGTTATGAAATTTGTTCCCAAGTATTCTTTTTAATGGTTTTTCCAGAGGAACTGTTTTCTTAATTTCATTTTTGGGTTGTTCATTAAAAATATATAGGATTACAGGGCGCCTGGGTGGCTCAGTCGGTTAAGCATCTGACTCTTGGTTTCAGCTCAGGTCATGATCTCACGGTTTGTGAATTCTAGCCCTGCATTGGGCTATGCATTGAGCATGGAGCCTGCTTGGGATTCTCTCTCTCCCTTTCTCTCTCTGCCCTTCCCGTGCATGTGCTCTCTTTCTCTCAAAATAAATAAACTTAATATCTCTCTATATAGGATTATAATTAATTTTTGCATATTGATCTTGTGTCCTGTAATCCTACTTGTTTAATAGTTCAAATTATTTTTTAGTGGGTTCCTTAGGATTTTCTATATCAAAGATTATGTCATCTGAAAAAAGAGATAGCTTTACTTATCTTGTTCTAATCTAGATACCTTTTCTTCCTTTTCCTTGCCAAATTACCCTGGCTAGAACCTCCAGTACAATATTCAATGTGAGTGGTGAGACCGGACATCCTTGTCTTGTTTCTGATCTCAGGGGAAATGCGTTTAGTCTTTTACTGTTATTTATGATGTTAGCTGTGGGCCTTTCCTTGATTCCTTTTATTAGGGTGAGGAAGTTCCCTTCTATTCATGGATTATTGAGTGTTTTTATCAAGAAACTCTTGAATTTTGTCACATGCTTTTTGTGCGTCTATTGAGATGATCATGGTTTTACTTTTTATTCTCTTGTAATGGTGTATTTCCTTAACTTTTGAATGTTAAACCAACATTGCATTCCTGATGCAAATGGATTACTTGATCCTGGTGTATAATTCATATTATATGTTGCTGGATTTGGTTTGCTAGTATTTTGTTGAAGATTTTTATATCTATTTTCATCGGAGATACTGTCTGTAGGTGTTTTTTTTTGGTCCTGTCTTTATCTGGTTTTGTTATCAGGGTACTATTGGCCTCATAGACTGAGTGGGAAAGTCTTTGTTCCTTTTCTATTTTTTGGATGTGTTTGTGAAGAATTTCTGTTTTTTTTCTTTTGTTGTTTATACCTTGGATGTCACATTTAAGAAACTGTTGCCTAATTCAAGGTCATGAAGATTTATAGCCATGTTTCCTTCTTTTTTTAAATATATTTTTAAAGTTTATTTCTCTTGAGAGAGAGAGAAAGCACGAACAGGGGAGGGGCAGAGAGAGGGGAGATAGTGAGAATCCCAAGCAGGCTCCACACTGACAGCGTGGAGCTGGACATGGGGCTTGAACCCACGAACTGTGAGATCATGACCGGAGCCAAAGTCAGATGCTTAACTAACTGAGCCACCCAGGTGCCCCTCTTTTTTTTTTTTTAAGAGAGAGAGAAAGTGTGAGTCAGGGGAGGGTCAGAGCGGGAGAGAGAGAGAGAGAGAGAGAGAGAGAATCTTAATCAGACTCCAGGCTTAATGCAGAGCCCAGCAGAGGGCTCAATCCCATGACCCTGGGATCATGACCTGAGCCAAAATCAAAAGTTGGATGCTCAACCAATTGAGCCACCAGGTGCCCCTGTACTTATGTTTCCTTCTAAGAGTCTTGTGGATTTAGCTCTTAAATTTAGATCATTGATCCATTATGAATTAACTTTTGTATATGGTGTGAGAAATGGGACTAGCATCATTCTTTTACATGTGCATATCTAGTTGGCCCAGCACCATTTGTTGAGGAAACTATTCTTTCCCCATTGAATTGTCATGGTACCTTTCTCAAAAATGGATTGACAATAAATGACAAGGCTATTTCTGGCTTATCAATTCTATTCCACTGATACATTTTTCTTTCCTTATGCCAGTACAGTGAGTTGGAAAGTGTTCCATTCTCTTCTGTTTTCAGTGAGAGATTATGTAGAATCGGTGTTAATTCTTTAAATGTTTGGTAGAATTCACCACTGAATCATCCAGACCTGGGCATTCTTTGTGAGAAGTGTCTTGATTACTAATTCAGTACCTTTACTTGTTATAGGTCTATTCTGATTTTATATTTCTTCTTGAATCAATTTTGGGTAGTTTTTGTGTTTCCAGGAATTTATGCATTTCATTTATCTAATTTGTTTCTGTGCAGTTGTTCATACTATTCCTTTATAATCCTTTTTATTTCTGTAAGGTTAGTAGTAATAGTTCCCCTTTCATTTATGATTATAGTAATTTGAGTTTTCTTTCTTCTTTTCTTGGTCAGTTTAGCTGAAGATTTGTCAATTTTGTTAATTTTTTTCAAAGAACCAACCTTGGTTTTATTGATTTTCTCTATTGTTTTACCGTTCTCTGTTTCATTAAATCCTGCTCTAATCTTTATTATTTTCTTCTGGTTGTTTTAGGTTTTGTTTGCTCTTATTTTTCTAATATTTTAAGGTGCAAAGTTAGGTTATTAATTTCAGATTTTTCTTTCTTTTCAATATAGGCATTCATAGCTATAAATTTCCCTTTAAGCAGTGGTTTAGGTACATTCCTAAGTTTTGGTATATTGTGTGTTCATTTTCATTTATCTCAAAGTATTTCTAATTTCTCTTTTGATTTTTTTATGATTGATTATTTATTTAAGAGTGTGTTGTTTAATGACCTTGTATTTATGAAGTCCTCAAATTTCTTTCTGTTATTTCTTTTTTAAGTAGGCTCCATACCCAGCGTGAAGCCCAATGCAGGGCTTGAACTCAGAACCCTGAAATCAAGACCTAAGCTGAAATCAAGAGTCGGACACTTAACCAACCTAGCCACCCAGGCACCCTTCTGTTATTTTTTTCTAACTTCATTCTGTTTTGGTGGGAGAATATACTTTGTAATTGTGATCCTTTCACATTTTTGAACATTTGTTTTATGGTATAGCATCTTGACTGCCCTGGAGAATTTTCCATGTGCACTTGAGAAGAACACATATTCTGTACTTCTTGGGTGGAATGTTCTATAAATGTCTGTGACATTTAGTAGGATTATAATTTTTTGTCTTCTATTAATGATCTTCTGCCTAGATATTCTATCCAGTAGTGCAAAGAGGTATTTAAGTCTCTGCTACTGCTCAGTTGTCTATTTCTTTTACTCTTTCTGTCAGTTTTTGCAGTCATGTATTTGGTACTCTGTTTTTAAGTGCATGTATGGTTAGAATTGTTATATCTTCCTGATTTGTCATTTTACCATTATAAACTGATCCTTTTTATCTCTAGAAGCTTTTTTGTTTTGATGTCCATTTTGTATGATATTAGTGTAATCAGTCTGGCTGTCTTGTGGTTGTTATTTGCATGATATATCTTTTTCCATCCCTTTACTTTCAGTTAGTATCTTTGAATCTAAAGTGTGTCTCCTGTAGACAGCATGTAGATGGATTTTTAAAACCTAGTATGATGATCTCTGCCTTTTGATTGAGTTGTTTAATGCATCTATGTTTAACCTGATTTTTGATATGGTGTAACTTACATCTGTGATTTTACTTTTTGTTTTCTATATTTCTCATATCTTTTTTGTTTCTCTGTCCTTCGTTTGCTGCTTTCTTTTGCACTGAGTAAATGTTTTGAATGTAGCACTTTACTTAATCAATTTTCACTATTTTTTAAAAATTATTTCCTTAGTGGTTACTCTAGAGATTAGCATGTACATCTTAACGTAATCAGATTTAGATTTATACTAATTTCATGCTAGTAAAATATAGAAATATTTCTTATATATACCTCTATTTTCTTCCTTTTTTGTGGTGTTACTATCATACATATTGCATTAAAAATGTTAAAACCTCAAAAAAATGTTAGAAACCCAAAAATACATTGTTAAAGATATTACTTTATATAATTTTAAGCCTTCTAAAAGAGCTAGAGAAGAAAGAAATACAAATAGATATTATGACTTTTGTTGTATTAACATTATTTATATTTCTGGTTTTCTTCATCTTTCCTGTGGATTTTAGTTATTAATTAGTCATTTTTTTACCCCCATACAGTTTTGCGCTCATCCACCTCATTTGTGCTGTTATTGGCAAATATATTACATTTCTACAGATTATTTGCCCAACAGTGCACTACATATATATTGTTCTATACACTGCTTTTAAAATCTTTTAAGAGAAGAGGGGCACTTAAGTGGCTCAGTCAGTTAAGCAACTGACTTCGGCTCAGGTCATGATCTCAGGGTTCATGAGTTGGAGCCCCGCGTCGGGCTCTGTGCTGACAGCTCAGAGCCTGGAGCCTGCTTCAGATGCTGTGTCTCCCTCTCTCTCTGCCCCTCCCCTGCTTGTTCCTTTGTTCTCTCTCTCTCTCTCTCTCTATCTGTCTCTCAGTCTTTTAAGAGAAGAAAGGAGCAGAAATTAGTATTTATACCGTCTTTTATAATTACCCTCTCTTGTTGTGCCCTTTGTTTTTTCGTGTGGATTTGAATTCCCATTTGGAATCAGTAGCTTTCAGACTGAGGAACTGCCTTTAGTATTTCTTGTTAGGCAAGACTTCTGCCAATGAATTCTCTCAGTTTTTGTTTATTAGAAATATTGTTATTCCAGATTAATTTTTTTTAATGTTTATTTGTTTTGGAGACAGAGACAGAGCATGAGAGGGGGAGGGGCAGAGAGAGAGGGAGACACAGAATCCAAAGCAGGCTCCAGGCTCTGAGCTGTCAGCACAGAGCCCGACGTGGGGCTCGAACTCATGAATGGTGAGATCATGACCTGAGCTGAAGTTGGACGCTTAACCGACTGAGCTACCCAGGCGCCCCTCACAATTCATTTTTTACAGATAGCTCTTCTGGATATAATTTCTCATTTTTCTTTGAGCACTTTGAATATGTTGTCCCACTGTCTTCTGGCCTCCAGTGTTGCTAGTGAGAACTCGGCCTTTAATTTTATTGGAGTTCCCTTGTAAGTGACAAGTCATTTTCCTCTTGCTGTCTTTCAAGGTTTTCTTCTTTTTATGTGACCTTTAGGATTTCTACTATGATATGTCTGGTTTTTTAAAATGTTTATTTTTGAGAGAGAGCAGGAGAGGGGCAGAGAGAGAGAGAGAGAGAGGGAGACAGATTATCCCAAGCAGGCTCCTCTGTGCTGACAGCAGAGAGCCCTGATGTGGGGCTCATACTCACAAACCCAGAGATCATGACCTGAGCCGAATTTGATGCTTAACTGACTGAGCCACCCAGGCTCTCTGATATGTCCGTTTGAAGATCTCTTTGTGTTTGTCCTGCTTGGAATTCATCTAGCTTCCGAGATGTGTAGATGAATGTGTTTTCAACACATTTGGGCAGTTTGGCACCACTGTTTCTTCAATTTGTTTTTTTTTTTTCTGCTCCTTTCTCTCACCCTCTCCTGGTTCTCTCATTATACATCTAGTATAATGGCACCTAGTGGTACCCGACTTTTCTCTGAGGCTCTATTCACTTCCCTTCATTCTTTTTTTCTCTCTGTTCTTCTGATAGTATAATCTCTACTGATCTGTCTTCAAGTTCACTGATTGTTCTGATAGTTCACATCCATTCTTGAGCAATTCTAGGGAATTTTTCATTTCAGTTATGGTACTTCTCAGCTCCAGAATTTCCACTGGATTCTTATTATACTTTCTACTTATTGATATTCTCTATTTGATGTGATGTGATGTGATGCTGTTTGTCATCATAATTTACTTCCTTAATCATGGATTGGTTTCGTTCTTGGATACTCATAATGGCTACTTTGAAGTCTTTGCTAAATTCACTATCTAGTCACTCACATAGGCAGAGTCCGGTCTCCACTCTTTTTTTTCTTCTAGTGTATGAGTCATACTTTCCTGTCCACATGCATGGCTCATCATGTTTTGTTGGAAACTGGACATTTTAGATAAAACATTGTAGCAACTCCGGAGTCCTTCTTTCCCCTCCCTAGGGCTTGTTATTGTTATTTGTTTGCTTATTTGTTTGGTAATGGCTGCGTTCCTTCAGTCAACTCTAGTCCACTGTGAAATGTTAACCTTTTGATGTTGCCCCTCAGGGAGCACAGTCTCGGATGTGCACACAGTCACCCTGGAAAGGCAGCACTTTTACAGGGCTTTCTTTGGCTGCCTCTTTCCCTGACCTGACCCTGCCATTAATTTCCAGCTAATTGCTCTATTGTTTTCAGCAATGCCCTGGAGCATAATTTCTCCCTGGACCAATCTAGTCAATTTCAGATACCTTTGTTGGGCTAGCTCCTGAGGTCAGGTTTTGAGATTTGTTGTGATCCCAGGAGGGCTCTTCCCAGCTTGTCTTTTTTCCCACTTCTCTTCGGCAAGCTAGTCAGCCTGCGGTTTAGGGTGTATAGTCCATAAATCTATCAAACTCTTTCCTGTTGCCTTTCATTATAATCTGTGCTCTTTTTTAGAATATCCTTAGGCTTAAATGTTCATCCTCTGTTGCAAATGAATCAGGTGTTTTTTTTGTTGTTTTTTTTTGAGAATATATTAGGAGCTACCTGTTTTAAGGCCTGCTTCTCCGAGGCCAAATCTCTGATACATTGCTCTGGAGGTGGGGGAAATGGTGTGCTTATCTCTGAGTGAAACTGCCACTTTCCAGCTGAGCACTAGGTCCGGCCCTCAGGTCTTCTTGGGTTGCATCTCCAGGCTTAGAACCACTGTCTTATAATCACAACTGCCTTACAAGGACAGACAGGGAGTACTCTAGTGTTGTCACCAATAGGACACCCAGGGTAGCTCCTCCATGCCACCAGTAGAGACTGGGCAGATAAAAGCTGTCCCCACCTTGCAGCCACAATTGTTTGGACCTTAGAATCAACAATGGGTAGCTGGGGTAGGATGAGAAATGCTGAGGTCCTGCCCCTTCCAAGAAGATAGCCCTCCTGGGGGAGAGGCCGCCTCGGTCCCTGTGCCAGTGTAGAGTGGAGCTGGGAGAGGCACCAAAGAGAACTGTTGTGGTTTAAATCCTCAAGAATCTCCCTATTACCAGGGCGCCTAGGTGGCTCAGTGGGTTAAAGGTCTGACTTCGGCTCAGGTCATGATCTCGCTGTTTCCGAGTTGAGTTCGAGCCCTGCATCGGGCTCTGTGCTGACAGCTCAGAGCCTGAAGCCTGCTTCCGGGTTCTGTGTCTCCCTTTCTCTCTGTCCCTCCCCCGCTCATGCTCTGGCTCTCTCTCAAAAATAAATAAACTTTTTTAAAAAAAGAATCTCCCTATTACCTGTGAATTTTAGAAGATTAAAAAAAAATAGATGTTTCCTAGTTTGCTGTAGGCCCTTAGGACCAATGTTTGTTTTATTTTTTTAAATTTTTTAAAAAGTTTGTTTATTTATTGAGAGAGAGAACACAAGCAGGAGAGGGGCAGCTGGAGGGAGAAAATCCCAAGCAGGCTCCTAGCTGTCAGCATGGAGCCCATTGCGGGGCTCGATCCCATGAACTGTGAGATCATAACCTGAGCCCAAATAACGCTTAACTGACTGAGCCACCCAGGTGCCCCTGTTTTTTTATTTATTAAAAAAAATTTTTTTAACGTTTATTTATTTTTGAAACAAAGAGAGACAGAGCATGAATGGGGGAGGGTCAGAGAGAGAGGGAGACACAGAATCTGAAACAGGCTCCAGGCTCTGAGCTGCCAGCACAGAGCCCAACGCGGGGCTCGAACTCACAAACCGTGAGATCATGACCTGAGTCAAAGTCGGACACTTAACCGACTGAGCCACCCAGGCGCCCCATCCTTTTTTTATTTTTAATAATTGTCACTAGTTTCATTGGGAAGTAGGTCTGCAGAGCTCCTCGTGATATGTTGGAAATCCACCTCCCCGACTACATTTCGGTTATAAATCCACATTTTACACCGAGGCCTTTGCTAGTCTGCCTCTTTCAAGTTTCAGTTTTCCCTCATGGCAGGTTTCCTTTGATCTGGAACCCCCAGTTTTGTTTGACCTGTGCCATGTTACCCTTTGATCCCATTCTTCGCTTTGCAGTCTAAACAAAAACAATGCAGTGAATTTGTTTTTCATTTTTTGTAAGCTTATGTATTTTGAGAGAAGGAGAGAGCACATGGGGGGAGAGGCAGAGAGAGAGGCCCCAGCGATCTGGGGCTCACACTCACTTACAGCAAGACCCTGACTTGAGATGAAATCAAGAGCCAGACACTTCAGACTGAGCCACCCTGGGCACCTCAACAATATAGTGAACTTAAACAAAATTGTATTTGAAATGCATTTTTGTTTGTCATTCTTAATTGCAAAAGGTCTTTTTTCCATGAAAATATAAAATAAGGTATTTTAGTCCCCTTCCTATGTTTTGACATAATGCTTTGAAACGTAAATTTTCATTCCTTTGCTAATGTATTTTAATAATGCTACTATTTTAAAAAATATTGCTGATGTTTAAACAGCATCCTGCAGTTAGATTTCAAGGCAACAGTTTTCATCCCACACTTTATTGCAGACCAATATACTTTGCCAGAGCCGAGGAAGGTGAGGAAAGGTCGTGGAAAGAGAATGTGAGCCACAGCAGCTGTCAGTGGGGAGAGAGGTGGTAGGACATGGGGACAGTGAGTGTAGGAACTTGTTCTAGTTGTTCTTAGACTGATAGAAATACCGTTGGATGGTTTTTTGGGTTAATTTCAAGAGAGTGCACTTCTAGGCTTCCCCTGAAATAAACATAAACCCTGCTTTTGCTTGTTGGAAACCTAGTCATTTTCCATTTTATTTGAAAATCTCAATAGAAAAGATTCTAGTAAATAGTTTCATAACCCATACATTTATTTATTAATTTTTTCAGCGTATTTATTTTTGAGAGAGGGCGCACATATGTGCAGGAGCGGGGAAGGGGCAGAGAGGGAGGGAGAGAGAGTATCCCATGCAGGCTCTGAGCTCTCAGCACAGAACCCGACTTGGGGCTCAAACTCACGAACCAAGAGTTCATGACCTGAGTAGAAATCAAGGGTCACGTGCTTAACTGACTGAGCCACCCAGGTGCCCCTCCTAACCCCAACTTTTAGCTTTCTCTTCACTCGGTATCAATAGCAGCATTTCTCAGTTTTATGCCAAAATACGCCAAAACTCTATGAAGATTTACTGCCTATTTTGGCTCTAACCTGAATAAATATCAGACTAGATATAGAAATCATGTAGTGTGTTGATTTCAACACAGAAATGGTTTACTCTCCTCCCACAGAGGAGAATGGCCTTGAATTGAGCACAAAAGGATGTTCTCTCATCACATGTTTTGTTTTTATCTTTAAAAAAGAGAGTCTCTTGTGAGAGATCTTGGGTGGAGTCGTAGTCATTGGGGAGAAAGTAGACCTTAAGCGGCCACATGTCCCAGATGTCGTCAGAGAAAACCCTTGATGACATAAACTATTCTGCTTCTCATCTTTCTTATGGCCAGGGTATCCAATACCAAAGCTGGACGTGAACTTTTCATTGGAGCCTCGAGAAGAGGCATGGGTGAAGGAACTACAAGATTCCAAAGAAATGAAACAGTTATTTGACTCCAAGATAGGTAAGTCATGGTTCATTGATGTCATGGAATAAAGAAAAGAAAAATTCGGCCTTCATCAGGGTAAAGAGTTTGGGATTCTACCAAGGAGTTTCTGTATTCCTGCTGGTGGTTTAATACAATCCTTCCTTTTCCCTCGTGTGTTCCTCTCTGTGGGACGCAGTGACATCTTCAGTTTCTGTTTCTTCTCTCAGGTTTTGAGATGGGGATAGAAAATGAAGAAGATTCTTCAAAACAGAAAAAACTGGAGAATATGTATCCATTTATTGTTACTTTAGAGGGGAATGCTCTCCATGGGCCCATTTTGCAAAAAGACTATGTACAGTTGGAAAATCAGTGGGAAAGTCCCCCGGAGGATCTACAGACAGATTTAACAAAACTGGTGGATCATCCGAACCCCTCTGCAGGAGAGAAACCTGAGAATTCCAACTTAGAAGAGCCTCTCGACCCCAGACCCCAGAAGAAAAAGAGTCCAGGGGACAAACCTCACCGATGCCCTCAGTGTGGAAAATGTTTTGCGCGGAAGTCGCAGCTTACAGGGCACCAGAGAATTCACTCTGGAGAGGAACCGCATAAATGCCCTGAGTGTGGAAAAAGATTCCTTCGTAGTTCAGACCTTTATAGACACCAACGGCTTCATACCGGAGAGAGGCCCTACGAATGCACTGTGTGTAAAAAGCGATTCACTCGACGGTCGCACCTTATAGGGCACCAGAGAACGCATTCTGAAGAAGAAACCTACAAATGTCTTGAGTGTGGGAAAAGCTTTTGTCATGGATCGAGTCTCAAAAGACATCTGAAAACTCATTCGGGTGAAAAACCTCACAGATGTCACAGTTGTGGGAAAAGTTTCAGTAGACTGACAGCTCTTACTTTGCATCAGAGAACTCACACCGAAGAGAGACCTTTTAAATGTACTTACTGTGGGAAAAGCTTTAGACAGAGACCGAGCCTTGTTATTCATTTAAGAATTCACACAGGGGAGAAGCCATACAAGTGTAGTCACTGTTCTAAAAGCTTCAGGCAGAGGGCAGGCCTTATTATGCACCAGGTCACTCACTTTAGAGGACTTCTTTAAGAATCTTGAAGAGAACAGGTTCCCACAGAGATTGACACTAACTAAAAAAAAAAAAAAGTTAACCAACAGCAGCCTGTTTGCCTTGGAAGAATCTTTTTTGTTTGAGCTTATGAGAACAGGTTTTAAAAACTATTTAAAAAGCCCTTCTTCCAAAGTATATGAATTCTAGACTATCTGTCTACTCTTGCAACATTCCCAGATTTGATTTATGCTCTCTTCCTTTTTTTTTTTTTTTACAATGAAATGTTTTGTGTCCTAAGTCAACTATGTCATAGATATAAGCATAAAGCATAGAATTGATGACAATCCTTTTCAGAGTAGGGTCAATATGATGGATGATCATGTCTATCAACATAACTACTAAAGCAGCACCATAATTATTCTGCTGTCATTATGAAAGGGGATGATGTTCGTGCAAAGCTTTATATGTGTCCTCTAAGTAGTAAGCAAGGAGACAGTGTATTTTGTCAAATAATAAAAATGTGTCGAGAACACATTTGCCTGGTAAGAACTGGGTTATTTCCATTGAGATTGTTTATGTCGAAGGAAATTAAGATTTTAACCTTTACTTATGAATTTTGCAAAGTTTGCTAGTCTGTTTAGTTGGCGGTCTGGGGTGATGCTGCTTAGAGCTGAGTATCAACTTGATGATTTATTTTGTTCACAGAATAAGCTCTTTGTGGAAGAATCCCTTGGACAATTGACGTCATACAAGTAGAATCTAACTTAATTTAGATTGCGAAACCAGTGTCTGTGGCTTTTTACTGTCCTTTGGTATTCACCGATGTGTCTCTCCGTGCTTTTAAGATTTTGCCCATTCTTTAATTCAGTGTCCCCCTAACCGTGTGTCATAGAGCACTTAGTTCTACAAGATATTTTACAAATAAGTTCGGGAATCCCTGCTGTCTCCACTTTTCTAGATACACAATGCACATCAGCATACAAGGATCTCTCAGAGGTCCTCCGGTAAAGGCAGAAAAAGCACCTCTTTTGGCTGAGTGTTTTCTAAACTTATTTGACGCCCAGAACCCTTTTTCATGTATACCCGGTAATAACCCACAGAACTAGTATTCTGCAAACATTCCTTGGAACACACCGCCTTTAACCATTTCTATAGCTATCAGTATAGTTTTGTTGCTCCCAAGCCTAGTTATCTTCAGTTGTTTCAAGGGTGTTATGAAAAATTCTTTACGTATATACATTTTTTTTATATAACACACACATCATTTTAAGGAGGTGAGGGTCACCAATCGAGATAATTTATCAGTCGTTCAGTGATTCTCAACCTCTTTGAATTTTACTTATAATCACACATGCATATTGCTACTTATATAAACATTGTATAATCGTGGTAAGGACTCAAATTCCTGTAGCAAGGGAGGAACTCTCTTTGTCAGTTATAGCTGTTAATACATGAAAATATTCATTCAGCCTAGTTCCTTGTTATAAAATACAAGAAGTAGGACATTCAAGTATTTTCCCTTTATGAAGACACCAGTCATTCTTTCCCTAAACTAGGAGTAGGGAAAGTGTATTTTGTTCTATTCCACTGAAGTTCTCGGAAGTGATGTTGAAAATAAGTATTTCGGGGGCAAGTACTCTGTGCCTAATTGGTCCTGTTCTAGGCTTAATGGAAACTAGTCAAGACACGAATCCGTGAGTCCGGTTCATAAGGAGTTTATAGTATCGTTAGTTAAACAAGAGTTGGGAAATAAATGGAGAACAATGCAAGAGAGTTTGTAATTAAGTGCCAAAGCATATCACGTGCTACAGCCAGGACGTATCTTTAATTCCTGTCATCCAGGTCCCTGTATGATGCTGCTATAAGTGTGGGGTTAAAACTGACATCCCAGTAGCAATAAACATGTAACACAGGAGGAGTCTGAATGTAGAGATGAAAAATACGGAATGTAATGGCTTCTCTTTTCTCTCTTGTGGACTTGCATTCAAACCAGAACAGTGCCTTAGAATGGATGTGCCCAACTGCTCTGTATCTATGCAATATTTTAATAAAGTGGAAATGTGTATGCTCTTCCTGCTTCAATCACATTAACTGATGGTTTGAACAACTCAGAAGCACTTCCGACAGCTATGGCAGCAAGTGCCACAGTTGACTGCTGCTCCCACCCAAAGGTGGGATCACTTTACTCCCTGCGGCCGTGGTGCCAGCTTCATGCATCATTCTGAGCATTTCCTACAGGCAAGTTTAGCTAGTAGGCTTAGTTGTGATCACAGCGTGAGCCACATCCTCCCCCTCATCTGTAGCGTACACACACAGCCGGGTTTTGCAGGGTAGAGAACATCCGTTACCCGTTGCCTTGTGATACTGTCCCATATGTAACACGCACCAATAAGTACTTGTGACATCGAATCAAGAAATATGTGAAATCTTGGAAACAGACATCCTAGTTAGAACATTGTGTGGATGTGTCTGATTAAATTTCTGAACATTTCAGGAAGGTAAGGGCAAAATATCTACTTACTATGAAGGGCAAAAACCAGTACCCATCTCAGCAGTGCTAAGAAGATTAAATGAGAGATGTATTGTTCAGGCCTTACACAGGATAAGCTTTCAATAAATATTCAGGATATGTCATTCATTCATTCATTCATTTGTTTATGTGTTTATTTTTGGGAGAGTGCAAGCGGGGGAGGGGCAGAGAGAGAGAGAGAGAGAGAAAGAAGCCCAAGCAGGCTCCACACTGTCAGTGCAGAGTCCAATGCGGGGCTCGGGCCCATGAACCATGAGATCATGAGCTGAGCCAAAATCAAGAGTCAGACACTTAACTGCCTGAGCCACCCAGGTGCCCCAGGATACTGTCTTTTAATTCTTTGCTGTTTAATTATAAAAAATATTTCAGTTGTTGATTTTCCTCTAAATATGGTTTTAGTCCTAGTCACATTCTATAGTTTTATATATAATGTCTGCATTAGGATTTTCTAGAGAAACAACCAATTATATATATATATATATATACATACATATATATATATATATATATATATATATATATAAAGAAAGAAAGAGAGAGAGAGATTATAGGAATTGGCTCATGCAGTTATGAAGATTGGGAAGTCCCATAATCTATCTGCCAGCTGGAGAGGCAGGAAGGCTGGCGGTATAATTCAGCCCGGGTTGGAACACGTAAGAACCAGGGGAGCCGATGGTGTAACTCCCAGTCCTAAGTTGAAGGCCTGGGAACCAGGGGGTTGCAGGTGTAAGTCCCAGACTCTGAGAATCGGAGAAGCAGAAGCTTTTAATGGTCAAGAGCAAGAAAAGATGGACATCCTAGCTCAAGAACAGAGCAAGGGAATTCACTCTTCTTCACCTGTTTGTTCTATTCAGGCCCTCAAGATTGGATGCTTGTCCATGCACTTGGTGAGTGCAGAATGCTTTACTCAGTCACTGTGTCAAATGTGGATCTCTTCTGGTAACACCCTCATGGACAGGCCCAGAAGTGATGTTTTGCCAGCTATCCAGGCATCCCTTAGTCCAGTCAAGTTGACATGTTGAATTAATCATCCCATTGTTACGACTGATGATTTCAAAATTATTTGTTACTGCAGTTTTCGTCACAATTCCCCTTGATCCAAAGCTATACGATACTGCAGTTTTCCTTTTAACTTTTGGTTTTGCCACATTGAGACTAGAAAATGAGGTTCATTCTATTTCTGCTTTTAAAGTTCATTTTAGACTTTTACAAAATTTAAGCTTCTGTTTGATAAAATTTGGGAGGTATCCCAAAGCCCTAGACAATAAGGATTCTGGACGTAAGGCACACATTTAGAATACAGTCTTGGACCTCTCCATTACTTTAATGTCTTTAGGGGCGTCTTGGTATTTGTGAAGGGAGCAGTGACACAGAAGAGATTGGTTTCCTCCTCATTCTGCCTCCCTTCACTTTTGTACTCCTTGCTCCCTTGGTAAGAAGTTTTTTTGGGAATATGTTCTGGATGTTATATAGCAGTTGTTAATAGCTGCCCAGCTGTCAAGGCCGGCAGTACAAGCAGGAGGCCAAATGACCTAGGAGAGACCTAGAGTCTCCATACCCAGCCGAGAATCTGAGCATTCCATAGTGGTCTATCCCCCTGAAAGCAGAGAGCCTGCACTGGATGCCTTGAGGTGTTTGCGACTATGGCCCTGCTGAATCAGCGGGGATTGCTTCAGAGTGTGCCGACGAGGCTACCCAGGTTCAAGTCCAGGCAATCGGGACACACAGGTGAATCAGCCCCTAGTGGCTCGCTGGCAGGTTGTGAAGCCTGCTGTCATTTCTAGCCTAGGGATATGGGCTGAATAATCTCATACATAACCAAAGCTCACACTTAAGCCCTGGGCAGCCCCGGCTTCTTTTCTAGTCCCTCTGTAACAGATGTGGAACACATGTGCAGACAGCTCACCTCCTAGCTTCTCCTTAGCATTAATAATCAGTGTACTCCGCCCCTTCCTTCCCCCCCCCCCCCCACTCCCCCTCGCCTGCCCCGAGTTCTGGAATTTTAACTACTGGGACTGAAGGGTGGTCATAGATTCTTTTCTCACCGGTGTGATGATGGATAAGTTAGTCTCTATTCAGCTTTTCCATCTTGGTTTGCCAGACAGGACTTCTCAGAGGTCTAGCAAGGCCTAAGTTCACATTTTTTGAGGATCCAAAGATAATGAAAATACTCATCTTTCCTCTGGGTGAGCGGAACCCATCACAATCCCTGATATACATGAAACACTGATTTTCAACACCGAACTTTTATCTCCAAGGATTACCTGGAAACCTGATTCATCTATTAGAAAACCAGTTTATGTTCAAAAGATACAGAACTACTGAGTCACTGAAGAATTTCTCGAGATTTTTATTCAAAATGAACAATATGAGTAGTTTGTGTTGAATGTATGCAGTCACCGCGGCACTCAGAATTTCCTTTCAACAGGGCCATGGCGGATTCCATCCGTGACCCTTGCTCTCCTGGACACTCCTACCACTGTCCTCACCTTTCAACATGGCTTGCGTTTTGAAGTGCTACATGCCGTGGAAGAAAGTCCAGGATGAATAATACTCTGTACCTCATTCCAGGCTTTTCCATATTCCTTAAACTACTCCTCTTGTCCTACTGCCTTTCAAAACAAAATTCCTGTTCTCTTAGTTTTACCAAAGCCCCTGCTCTGACTCCCACCTAAACTGACCCAGAGCTCAAGCGTCTAGAGAAGACAAAACAGTGAAATAAACCTAACCATCCCTCTGAATACGACTTCCACCTTATCCTTCAACCACTCCAGCTGCCGAAGAACTACAAGAAGTTGAATAAATCTCTCTGTTGTGTCCACGACACCTTCCATGCGAGTGGTAAGTCCAAACAGGATTCTCCTTCTATCCACCTCAATCTTCAAGTTCCATTCTGATCTCCTTGATGCACTGAGTTCTGGCAATAGTGTCTCCAAACTTTGGAATCTGGTTTTTCCCCTGAGAGGGCGTGTCTTAACTTTCTCATGCCCTTACAGTCTGATTCACCTTTTCAAAGTCCCCTGGGATTAAAAACATCAACGAGTTGTTGGATTAATACAGCCGTACCAAGACCTTACCCCATACACAAGGGAGGGGTCACCCCTATTGGTAAAGGTGGGACTGAAAGTCAATTCTTCCACGTGATGCCAGAAAGCCTCTTAGTACAAGTCATTTGCTCATAGTAAAGGTGCATGTTGCTACAGGATTTAGTTTTTGAACATCTTTAGTATGGAGAAGTGGGTTTGTCCTCAAGAAAACGGCTCTCTCCTTTTTTTCTCTGCTAAAAGCCGTTGGCTGTTGGTAGTCTGAACCCATTTGCCATTTTGGTTTTCTCACAGGGGCACTTCCATTGCCTCAAAGGGGTGTTGCTTACCATAACTTTATCTCTGAAGCCTCGGGGAGCCCTCTGCATTTCACTTTACAAAAGTCATTCAGGTTTCCCTTTCTTCTCTGTACCTGATAATGTGATGACCTAGTTCCCTCAAGGAATAAATGATCCATGGTTTCAAGTGGGCTTGTAGCATTTGAGTGTCTTACTTTTGATTTGAAACCACATCACATAAACTTGTACAGAGGTAGTCTGCTTCTTGGTCATGGCCTAAGGAGTGGTTCCTGGGATAAGTATACTTGATTGGATCTCTATGTGATTCAGGGACTTAGTAATTCTCCCGATATCAAACATACGCCGTTTGGAGCCTCTTCCTTGAGGCAGCGTGCAGGTATATGCCTTCTTAGGCATTCAGGAATAGCAGGGTCAGGCTGCCAGCCTGGACACCTGGCCTGGGAGAGTGCTGGGCACCCAGTGTTTTCTACAGGTGCCCATTAGGATTCTAGCCTGGAAAGGGTAAGTTTCACTATAAGACGTGGCACGAAGCAGACCTGGGAATAAGTTTACGTTCAAAGTGAGATAAGGGGCGCCTGGGTGGCTCGGTCGGTTAAGCGACCGACTTCAGCTCAGGTCATGCTCTCGCGGTCTGTGAGTTCGAGCCCCGCATTGGGCTCTGTGCTCACAGCTCGGAGCCTGGAGCCTGCTTCCGATTCTGTGTCTCCTTCTCTCTCTCTGCCCCTCCCCCTCTCGTGCTCTGCCTCTACCTGTCCTAAATAAATAAACATTAATTTTTTTTTTTTAAAAAGGACTGCTACCAGTCTCGGTTGGTGTGGAGGTGGGGGGGGGGGGGGGGGGGAGAAGTGCGCCTGCGCCTTAGAGCT
This sequence comes from Panthera onca, assembly GCF_046562875.1. Taxonomy (NCBI): domain Eukaryota; kingdom Metazoa; phylum Chordata; class Mammalia; order Carnivora; family Felidae; genus Panthera; species Panthera onca. The sequence goes on along the minus strand of NC_138357.1, from coordinate 17,585,002 downwards.
GACTTGGGGGCCTGAGCACCCTTCCCAAGGGGCAGTGGGCTCTCATCTCTACCTCCTCTGTTTACACTCAGTGATCAGGTCCTTTACAGAAATCACATCGCACTGGATAATTGAGGAATGAAACGGGGAAGGAGCAAAGCATTGATTGCAAATGGCTTAATAATGGGCAAAGGTGGCAGGATAAATTCTATTAAAACAAGTGATCGTGGAAATCATTGACTCTCAGCGGGATGGCACATTCTGTGGAACAGATTCTGGTGGCAGAGAATGAATCTGCTCATATGCAGATTCAGACCGGTCAAAATTCAAGCCCTGCTTCAGCTCTCATTTCTGTAGCAGGATCAGGCACTGGACACGGCTCCTAAGGTATAAGTCTAGTGTGCAGTTACCTTCAGGCCCAACTGTGTGTGAGCAGGGAGCAAGTGAGACACCACAGCATTGCATGCATGCACGGTCTGATGTGGTACATTCCTGGCTGTACGTCTTCTCTGGTTACATGGCCGCATCCCGGGTTTGACGTTAAATTATTCCGTTTAAAAACGCATCATGAATGCCTGCTATGTATATCATAAAATGAAATGTGAATGTTACGGTGAGAACTTCGTACTGAGAGCTGTCATACGCTTTTGAAAAGTAAAAAGTTTTATCACTGAATACAGAAGAAAGTTTGCGGCAAAAAGAAACAAGGGACAGTTTTTTCTATTTATATGTATTTTTAATATCAAAGTATAATTGACATAGAATGTTATATTAGTTTCAGGTGTACAACATAGTCAACAATTCTATACAATATTCAGTGCTCACCGTAAGTGTAGTCCCCGAACAACGTTATATTACAATATACTATTGACTATATTCTTTATGCTGTACTTTTCATCTACATGACTTATTTTTTTATAACTGTACATTTGTATCTCCTATTCCCTGTCATCTATTTTGCCCATCTTCCCATCTTCCATTCTTCTGGCAACCACCAGTTTATTCTCTGTATTTAAGAGTCTGTTTTTGTTTGTTTGTTCATTTTAGATCCCACATGTAAGTGCAAATCATGTGATATTTTGTCTAAAAATCATATGGTATTTTGTCTTTGTCTGACTTATTTCACTTAGCAGAATTCCCTATAGGTTCATCCATGTTGTCACAAATGGCAAGATAGCATTCTTTTTTATGGCTGGGTAATATTCCGGTGTGTGTGTGTGTGTGTGTGTGTGTGAGAGAGAAAGAGAGAGAGACAGAGATAGAGAGAGAGAGAGAGGGAGAGATATCTTTATCCATTCATCTGTTGGTGGACACTTGGGCTGCTTCCATAACTTGGCTATTGTAGACAATGCTGCATTAAACATAAGGGTGCATATATCTTTTCGAATTAGTGTTTTTGTTTTCTTTGGATAAATAACCAGTAGTGGAATTACTGAATCATATGCTATTTCTATGTTTAATTTTTTTGAGGAACCTCCACACTGTTTTCCACAGTGGCTGTATCAATTTACGTTCCCACCAATAGCGTACCAGGGTTTTCTGTTCTCCACATCCTCGCCAACACTTGTTATTTCTTGTCTTTTTGATACTAGCCATTCTGACTGGTGGGAGATGAAATCTCATCATGGTTTTTATTTACATTTCCCTGATGATTAGTGATGCTGAGCATCTTTTCACGTGTCTACATACAGCCATCTGTATGTCTTCTTTGGGAAAATGTCTATTTAAGCCTCCTGCCCATTTTTTAATCAGACTGGTTTTTTGGTGTTGAGTTGTATAAGTTCTGTATATTTTTAGATATTAGCTCCTCATCAGATATATCATTTGCAAATATCTTCTCCCATTTAGTATGTTGCCTTGTTGTTTTGTTGATGGTTTCCTTTGCTGTGCAGAAGCTTTTTATTTTGGTGTAGTCCCAGTAGTTTATGTTTGCTTTTGTTTCCCTTGTCCAAGGAGACAGATCCATAAATATATTGCTAAGGCTGATGTCCCAGAAATAACTGCCTATGTTTTCTTTTAGGAGTTTTATGGTTTCAGGTCTCACATTTAGGTATTTAATCCATTTTGAGTTTATTTTCACGTATGATGTAAGAAAATAGTCTGTTTATATGTTTATATTCATCTCCTGGAAAAGTTTAAAACATGTTTTTATTATTTTTATGATGCATGCAAACACAATAAAACACAAATGTTTGTGTTTGTGTTTTATTTGTGTTGGGTTTTGTTACTAGCAATTACATATCATACTTACTAACCTACTATGAGTATGTTTGTTTTCTAAATATATATATATATATATATATATATTTATGTTTTTGTTTATATTATATTTTATTATATATTTTCATATGTTGTTTTTAACTCCCAACAAACAAGAGTCCAGGGCCACATGGCTTTCCAGAGGAATCCTACCAAACATTTAAAGAAGAGTAAACACCTATTCTTTTGAAGCTGTTCCAAAAAATAGAATGGGAGGGAAAACTTCCAAACTCATTCTACAAGGCCAGCATTACCTTGATTCTAAAACCAAAGACCCCACTAAAAAGAACTATAGACCAATTTCCCTGATGAACATGGATGCAAAAATTCTCAACAAGATACAGCAAACCAGATCCAACAATACATTAAGAGAATTATTCACCACAATCAAGTGGGATTTATACCTGGGATGCAGGGCTGGTTCAATATCTGCAAGTCAATCAATGTGATACATCACATTAATAAATGAAAGGATAAGAACCACATAATCCTCTCAATAGATGCAGAGAAAGCATTTGACAAAATACAGCATCCTTTCTTGATTAAAAACCCTTAAGAAAGTAGGGATGGAAGAAACACACCTCAACATCATAAAAGCCATATATGAAAGACCCATGGCTAATATCATCCTCAATGGGGAAAACCTGAGAGCTTTCCCCGCTAAGGTCAGGAACATGACAAGGATGTCCACCCTCACCACTGTTGTTTAACATAGTGTTGAAAGTCCTGGCTTCAGCAATCAGACAACAAAAAGAAGTAAAAGGCATCCACATCGGCAAGGAAGAAGTCAAACTTTCACTCTTTGCAGATAACATGATACACTATGTGGAAAACCCAAAAGACTCCACAAAAAAACTGCTAGAACTGATACATGAATTCAGCAAAGTTGCAAGCTATAAAATCAATGTACAGAAATCAGTTGCATTTCTATACACTAATAATGAAGCAGAAGAAAGAGAAATCAAGGAGTCGATCCCATTTACAATTGCACCAAAAAACGTAGAATACCTAGGAATAAACCTAACCAAAGAGGTGACAAATATATACACTGAAAATTATAGAAAGTTTATGAAAGAAAGTGAAGAAGACACACACAAAAAAATGGAAAAACATTCCATGCTCATGGATTGAAAGAATGAATATTTAAAATGTTGATACTACCCAAAGCAATCTACATATTCAATGCAATCCCTATCAAAATAACACTAGCATTCTTCACAGAGCAAGAACAAACAATTCTAAAATTTGTATGGAACAAGTAAAGACCTTGAATAGCCAAGGTAATGTTGAAAAAGAAAACCAAAGCTGGATGCATCACAATTCTGGACTTCAAGCTGTATTACAAAGCTCTAATCATCAAGACAATATGGTACTGACACAAAAACAGACACATAGATCAATGGAACTGAACAGAGAACTCAGAAATGGACCTACCAACGTATGACCAACTAATCTTCGACAAAACAGGAAAGAGTATCCAATGGAAAAAAAGACAGTCTCTTCAGCAAATGGTAGTGGGAAAACTGGACAGCAACACGCAGAAGAATGAACCTGGACCACTTTCTTACACCATACACAGAAATAAACTCAAAATGGATGAAGGATTTAAACGTAAGACAGGAGGCCATCAAAATCCCAGAGGAGAAAACAGGCAACAATCTCTTTGACCTCAGCTGCAGCAACTTCTTGACATGTCTTTGGAGGCAAGGGAAACAAAAGCAAAAATGAACTTTTGGGACCTCATCAACATGAAAAGCTTCTGCACAGTGGAGGAAACAATCAGCAAAACTATAAGGCAACTGACAGAATGGGAGAAGATATTTGCAAATGACATATTCAATAAAGGGTTAGTATCCAAAATCTATAAAGAACTTACCAAACTCAACACCCAAAGAACAGATAATCCCGTGAAGAAATGGGCAGAAGACATGAATAGACACTTTTCCAAAGAAGACCTCCAGATGGCTAACAGACACATGAAAAGATGCTCAATGTCACTTATCAGGGAAATACAAATCAAAACCACATTGAGATACCTCCTCAACCTGTCAGAATGGCTAACATTAACAACTCAGGCAACAACAGATGTTGGTGAGGATGCGGAGAAAGGGGAATCCTTTTGCATTGTTGGTGGGAATGCAAGCTGGTGCAGCCACTCCGGAAAACAGTATGGAGGTTCCTCAAAAAATTAAAAATAGAACTACCCTATGATTCAGCAATTGCACTATTAGGTATTTATCCAAAGGATATAAAAATGCTGATTCGAAGGGGGACATGCATCCCAATGTTTATAGCACCACAGTAGTCAAAGCATGGAAAGAGCCCAAATGTCCATCGACTGATGAATGGATAAAGAAGCTGTGGCATACATATACAATGGAATATTACTCGGTGATCAAAAAGAATGAAATCTTGGCATTTCCAACAATGTCGATGGAACTGCACTGTATTATGCTAACTGAGCAAAGTAAGTCAGTCAGAGAAAATATCAGATGATTCCACTCATATGTGGAATTTAAGAAACAAACAGGTGAACATAGAGGAAGTGAAGCAAAAAACAGAGAGACAAACCATAAGAGACTCTTCAATGCAGACAACAAACTGAGGGTTGCTGGTGAGGTGTTGGGTGGGGTGATGGGCTACATGGGCGATGGGCATTAAGGAGGGCACTTGTTGGGGTGAGCACTGGGTGTTCTATGTAAGTGATGAATCACTAAATTCTATTCCTGAAGTCATTATTACACTATGTGTTAACTAACTCAGATTTAAATTAAAAAATTTTAAAGTTAAAAAACATTTTTTTAAGATTTTGTTTTTAAATAATCTCTACACCCAATGTGGGGTTTGACCTTACAACCCTGACATCAAGAGTTGCATGCTCTATCAACTGAGCCAGCCAGGCACCCCTGCTTTCCAGATGTATTTTAAATGTAATTCTGTTTTCACTGAGTTGATTTGTGCTACAGTTTTTTTCTAAAAGAGAATGGAAAAATTTGTTTTTTTTAAGTTTATTTTTTATTTTGAGAGAGCAAGAGAGAGAGAGAGAGAGAGCAGAGGAGGGGCAGACAGAAAGGGGGAGAGAGAGAATCCCAAGCAGGTTCCATGTTGCCAGTGCAGAGCCTGATGTGGGGCTGGAACTCATGAACTGTGAGATCATGACCTGAGCCAAAACCAAATGTCGGATGCTTAACGGACTGAGCCACCCAGGCGCACTGGAAAATTTTATTTTTATTAAAAAAATGTTTTAACGTTTATTTATTTTTGAGAGACAGAGAGAGACAGAGAACAAGCAGGGGAGGAACAGAGAAACTGTCAGCGCAGAGCCCGATGCGGGGCTAGAACCCACGAACCTTGAGATCATGACCTGAGTCGAAGTCAGTTGCTTAACTGACTGAGCCACCCAGGTGCCCTGGAAAATTTTATTTTTAAACTCTAACAATTCAAGAGATTGTTTTATTTTAAATGTTTAGCACCAAACAAATGCATCCACATTTACTTTTTAAAATGACTTCCATAAGTATGTTAATGTTCAGAGCGAGACAGCAAGTATAGATGGCATTTGAAATAAAGTGAGGTTCAGTGTTTGATACCAGGCTTAGAGACCTGACTGACGGACTAGTCAGAAGGTGCAGCATTACTTCTGCAGGTGACCACTGGAGGGAGATTAAGATTCAGATTGAAAGCAGAAGCATGAGGATGACCGTTTGTACTACAAAAGCAGGCAACTCTCACAGGGAAAAGGTTATGGTTCAGTACGAGAGACCAAGTTCAGTACGATGACTGCTGAAATAAGGCTGTCCTCAGTGTGAAGAACAACCCTGAAGGTGTCTGTAGGAATGAAGTTAAGCTTCACCGGGCAGCTTAAGCAATTAGATGGCCTCTCAGAAAAGGATTGTTTCAGTTTAACACGAGGATGATGACAAATGCCACAGTGAGTTTGTTCCTCAGTGTGAGACAAAGAGCATCCAAGCTGACCGGTGGGTGAGGTTGGGTTTGGTGTGCAACAACAAGAAAGAAGATCACTGGGGGAATAAAGTTTAGTGTGACACAACAACCGTGAACTTGACGGCTGGAGTAAGGCAAAGGCTTTGAGTGTGACCACAAGCTGGAAGGTCACTGCAGGCATAGGATAACATTCAGTGTGATGCAGCAACCAAGAAAATGGCTGAGAGATTATGGTTAAGGATCAGAGTGTGACAATAGTGTGAAGAGTGGCGACTGGAATAAGGTTAATGTTCAGCGTGAGTTGGTGACTGTAGAGACAACCCCTGAATTAAGGTGATTCCAAGTGCGCGACAGAAAGCTGGGATGAGAGGCCCAGGTTTCCAGTTATGGGATGAATGTTATATGCACGGAAGGTACAGCATAGGGAACGTAGTCAGTGATATTGTAATAGCGCTTCATGGGGACAGATGGGAGCTACACTTGCGGTGAGCGCAGCGGGATGTATAGACTTGTCCAATCATTATGTTGTACACCTGAAACTAATGTAACATTGTATGTCAACTAGACTTCAATTAAAAATAAAGAGAGATAGAGTTCTTGGCGTGCCTGGGTGGCTCAGTCAGCTAAACGTCTGACTCTTGGTTTTGGTTCAGGTCATGAGGTCAGGCCCCTCGTCTGGCTCCTCGCTATCAGCTTGGGAGCCTGCTTAGGATTCTCGCTCTCCTCTCTCTCTGCCCATATGCTCACTTGCATGCGTGCTCTTGCTCTCAAAATAAGTAAGTAACCATTAAAAAAAAAAAGAGTTCTGGAACTAGAAAAAATAATTCGAGTAATACATAAGCTATGCTTAAAATGAATACAAAGCTAGGAATTGGGTGTTGGAATAAAGTTACAGTCAATGTGAGGAATGAGCATGCTGATTTGATTACTGCTGGAATGAAGGTTCAGCATGATGCTCAGGCATGTCGACGACAGTTATAACAGAAGGTCAGAACGAGATGACAAACCTGAAATATGATTAGTGCTCCACATGTGGCAATTTGTCTGAAGACATCTGCTGGAATAAGGGCAAGGTTCAGTGTGCAACAATAAACAAGTGGGTGAATTACAAAAGTGTTTAAGCTTCAGTGTGAGGCAACAAGCATAAAATGCCTGCTGGAAAAACGTTAGGGTTCAGTCTAAGAAAACAAATGTGAAGATCCTCTGGAGTAAGGACATGTTTGGTGTGAGACTACAGTTACGAAAAGGACCACTGGAAGACGGATAAGGTTGATTGTGAGGCATCAAACATGAAGCTGACCCCCCCCGCCCCCACCATCAGGCTGTTGTTCAGTGGGAGTCCACAGACCTGAAGATGACCACTGGGGTAAGTGTCATAAGATTGAACAGTGTCAGGGTCATGATTGCTTAAATAAGATTATGCTTGAGTGAGGGACAACAAGTGTAGTGGTGGCCATAGGAATTAGATTAAAGATCCTTATGAGACAACCAACATGATGGGGACTGCTGGAACAAGGTGAAGATTCAGTATGATACAAGGTTCTCCACCAGTACTCTTCTTGCTTGTGTTGGCTTGGTGATATCAAGCATTCAGTTGATCGCTGGAGTAAAGTGAATAAACAGTCTGCAACAAAAGCATCAAGAGGACACTGGAATACCTTTGAGGTTCAGTGAGTGGCAACCAGGATGAAGATGAGAGCCGAGATACAGTTAGGGTTCACCAAGCCAACACAAGCAAGAAGAGTACTGGTGGAGAACAGCTGGAGTTCAGTGTGACCCAACAACCATTAACGTCACTGGAATAAGGTTTGATTTAAGGTGTGTCCACAATCTAGAATATTACTGATGGACTAGGTCAAGATTCAGTATGGCACAACTACCAAGAAGATGTCTTTGAATAAGGACGACATGCAGGTGAGACAATCAGCCTGAAGATGGAGAGGACCACTGGAGTTGAATCAGCATTGTGTCAGATAATAACTAGGTGAATGACCACCAGATTAAGCTGAAGTTGTATGCATGACCACAGCATGATGATGAAGGCTGAAGTAAGGCAATTGTTCAGTGTGAGACATTAGGTATGAAGACAGCTACTTCAAAGGGTCATATGGCAGTGTGGGCCAAGAACAAAAATGACTGCCACGATAAGATTGTTTCAGGGTGAGGCAACCACATAGTGTTGACTCCTGAATAAGACTCCTAAATAATAAACTTCGGTGGGAAATAGCAAACATGATGAGAAAGGCAGCAATAAGGTGAAGGTTTGATGTAACACGAGAGGCATGACAATGGCTGCTGGAATAATTTTAAGGTGCTATGTTAGACTATGGGCAACAAAATGGCCCCTAGAGAAGCTAAAGTTTCGGTGTGTGAACAACTAGCATGAAGATGGTGACAGAAACAAGGTGTAGCGTCAGCTATGATGATGAAAGCTGGAATAATCAATCTCTTCTGTGAAAATGGAGGTGAGAGTAGTTACTTATCCCATAGGGTTTTTGAGAAGATGGAGACAGATGAAATGCTGGGCACAGTTCTTGGTCCTGGTTAAGCTTTAAGTCATTGGGAGCTCTGGCTGTGTGCTCATTACCATCACCTCCACAACCAGCAACAATGACTTGGTCATTTCCAACAAGTTAGTGCCTCTTCCAAAAGGACTGTTGCTGCTTGGGTACCTGTATCGGCTGGTTTAATGGGAATGCTTTTTCTTTCAGGAAAGAATACACACAGCTACATTTTTTCTCATGGCGAATGTCTCCCATCTGTGGTTGGAACCTAGGCTCCAAAAAAACAACCTAGTCACTAGGAGAACTGAGGATGGCACTTGAGGGTCAAGTACAGGCCTGAAATTTCCAGCAGGGGGCAGAGGGAAGGAGTGCCTTTCCCCATCCAGATATATATATTTTAAGTTTATTTATTTTGAGAAAGACAGAGACAACACGAGTAGGGGAGAGGCAGAGAGAGACAGAGGGAGAGAGAGAATCCCAAGCAGCCTCCGTGCTGCCAGCACAGAACCCAACGCGGGGCTCAATCTCACAAACCAGGAGATCATGACCTGAGGGAAAACCAAGAGTCAGATGCTTAACTGACTGACCCACCCAGGTGCCCCCCACCTATAATTTTTTTTAAATAGGGCTTCTCTTCTGTTGTTGGCACAGATCCTCACTTCACAAAGACCCTGAGAGAGGAAGCCACTTAGCATCCAACGGGGAAGTAGTGAAAAGAAGAAATTGGGTTTGTTGGGTCAATTGTTTGTTTGTTTGGTTGTTTATATTATTTTTTAAGTAGGCTCCACAACCGACATGGGGCTCAAACTCATGACCCCGAGATTAAGAGTCCCAGGCTCCATGACTGGGCTAGCCAGGTGCCCCATAGAGAGTACATTTAGAGAAGGGATGAAGCTGCCCTCTGAATGGGAGGCTACACAGGTTCCTTTGTGTACTAAGAACAGTCCTGTTCTCCCTCTGCTCCTTTCCCATCATACTTCCAGCTGGCATCTCTTAACTCTGCCCCCTCCGGTGAATTCCTTGCCCAGACATCAATTACTGCATCATCAGATGGAGAAGGGTCCAAGCAAAGTCTGACTCTGTGAGGCAACCTCTAGCAGAAGCTCATAAGTCTGCTCTTTGGAAATCTGCCAGTAACTAGGCTCTTCTGTGCCACTTAATGTAATAGTGTGGTAGAGACACCCAGACTTTCTGCCCAGTCTAGCTAGGGAGTTAGGGAAGCTTAACTACAACTTCACTAAAATGATACCAGTATAATTCTAGGTAGGTGGATTTTCAGTGATCTTAAATCTGATTGTACACTTCTGAAGTCTCTAGACCTTTTACATTAGCACATATCACATCTATTGTTTGAACAGTCATTTCGAATAGAACAGAAATTTAGCATATCCAGCCTTTTTATATGTTGTGCTTTTTCATCAATTACTAGCAAAAGTGCCTCCTCCAGAGGTAGTCCACAGGGTTTAAGTCAATGGCCTTGCCTTAAAGTTCCAATGACAATTCATTCTCTTTTCAATAAGGACAATAACAAGGAGAAAGAAAACACTTTGTTTGATGTGGAATACATCACTCCTAATTTATAGCAAATTTTTTGTCCCGCCTAGAAGTCAACTCAAGAATGATCCAAGGAGCCAGACTTCATAAATTTGGAGGAGAGTAACCTTCCCCTTCCTTGCGTGAGTACTTTTCCACGTTTGGAGATTACCACCAATTAGAGTCACCCTTCTTGGACTCCTTTGCCTTTTTTAAACGCCTCTTCTCAGTGAGGTTGCTCATTAAACCAAATAACTCACAGATGTCTTCCCCCAGCCTACAATAAAGGCATTCAAGATGACAGGGTTTCTAAGGTAAGAGAAGTTTTATAGATATAGTTCACCTTCACAACTTTCTTGGTCGAGCAAATAAGCAACATTTTGGTCAAGAGCAGATTATAAATCTGGGTAATGACTGGCCCTTGGTCACCATCAAATCACCTGGTAAAAGAACTTGAGTGCCATGGCTCAAATAAACGGTTTGGGGTTACACTTTTTCTAAACATGTAAGGCCTCAGCATGTCACAGATAGAAAATAACAATGATCCCCACATTCCTAGATTTTTACATTATTTAATAAATTATGGTGAATGTTGGAATGTCAACGTGCTCTGCAAAAGCGAGGTTGGGTGTTTGGTTTCTAACCAAATAGAAATTTAAGGGTTTGAATCTTAGGTGTGGGGCTGGCCTCATGAATATACATCCTGTGCATCCAAACAAAGCCCGGGTTTGGTCTGAGCCTTTGCTATTGTTATCTTGAAATTCTTAATAGGTTTTGAATGAGAGACTTATCTTCATTTTGCACTGAAGCCCCGCAAATTTTGTAGCTTTTCCTGACATCAGATGCATGATACCACCCTGGTGATCAAACCTGTGCATATAGAAAAAGAGAATAACCAGAGATGTCTGTTGAGAATGAAGGTCAAAGTCTCTTTGAGTGGAGCGCCTGGGTGGCTCAGTTGGTTAAGCGTCCGACTTTGACTCAGGTCACGATCCCATGGTTCGTGACTTCGAGCCCTGGGTCAGGCTCTCTGCACTGACAGCTCAGACCTGGAGCCTGCTTCGGATTCAGTGTTTCCCTCTCTCTCTCTCTCTCTCTCTCTCTGCCCCTCCCCTGCTTACACTGTGTTTCTCTCTCTCTCTCAAAAATAAACTTAAGAAAAATTTTTTTAAAAAAGTCTCTTTGAGAACATTTTCTAATAGTTCATATTTGTATTTGGTCATCTCCACCCCCCACCCCTCAGTCTCTAATTGTCAAGTCTTTGCCTGATCTTCAATGATTTAATCACTGCCCAGAAAAGAAGTGACCTTATACAAGAAAAGACAGGGCAGAAAGTTTTCTGCCACTGTCAACTGTCAGGCACGGTCAGCATGCACAGTATTCACATCCTGGACAGTCCTCACAGGCGCTGGGTACTGAGCCACGTCAGCCTCCACATAAAGTGTCCAAGTTCACCGGGGCAGAACATGGCTCAGAGCAAGGAAAAGCCGGGGGTCCTGGGCCACCTCTTGTTTCACAGTAAGATTACAGAGTAAGATTACAGAAGTGTGGTTTCCAAAGAGAAACCCATTTAATCCCTGAGGAAACTTGGTGCCCTTGGGAAAAAAGACAAACAAAGGAAATGATGATCAAGTCTGAAGAGCTTGGACGAGGAGGAGTGGGGGTGGGAGGTAGGGAGCGGGAAGATGGCTGGCTAGGAAGAAATGCTAAACCAAGGTTCGGGACGTTCTGCCCCGAAATGTGGATTAAGGATATGGGCTGCTAATCCCTTGACTATCTCCTGCATGCTGGGCACTTTACAAAGATAATCTCTCTTGATCCTTGCAACATTCCTCATAGCAAAGCATGATTCCCATTTTATGGCTGAGGAAACCCAGGCTTGAAGCTGACGTTTTGTGGGAATGAGCCAAGGGGTTCCCAGACTCCAATACTGGAGGCCTGTAAGACATGCTTTGTGGTTCCAGCAATGTCTGCAAAGCAAGAAAATGGACCGTGTATCAAAGGTGAAGAATGCAGAGTAACACTGATGTATTTGTGACTTTGTTGGCCTATGCCTCCAAGACCCTTACCACATGCCTACTCTACCGTGGCAGGAAAAGACTGGCAGACCACCCTCCCTGCTCTCCACTTGGTCCATGGGTCTCATCTTTTCCCTTTTTCCTACATGGAAACACCAAGTCGATATGTCTGTAACAGCAGCACACACAGTGGACATAGGAACACAAATGAAGACTGGGAAAAATGTCACCGCATAGTACAAACACAGAGAAGGGGTTTCAACACCATCTTTAATGATGGCACATGGGACAGGAGAGAGGGGCTGCCCTCTGCCCAGCACCCCTCACCTCCTCCTACATAGGGAGGCACTTACTTGTCTGGCTGGTCTTGACAGCTCTGGTTCTGCTCTCTTCACGTTACAAGCCCATAGGCTGACCAGTGCTGGACCTTTTCCATCAACAGTTCCTGAAAAAAGAGGACTGTTGGACATGCTGTGTGCATGTGACTGTCTCTATGTGCTATGTGCCCTAGAAGGCTGCACCTCATAGATTGCATTACCTGACCTCCTTTGCCTTCTCGCTGGTAGTTGGGTTTGGCCAATGGTAAGCAACTTCACGAAATCCAAGGATGGGAGGGGAGAGGCCAAGGTTCTTACTCCCTGCCTCCCTGCCTCCCTGCCTCTTACAACCCTGACTTGTCATTGTGTCTTTGGCAATGGTTATGTCCCTCCACAATTGTAGCTCCTGGCGAGTGGCCCTTCCTCCTATGAATCTATCATGATAGGAAGTACATCAGTGGTCGCTTAGGTGTGGGAAGTAGGAAAGCGTGGGAGGAAGAAATTACAAAGAGTGTGAGGAGACCCGAGAGTGATGGATGTATTCACTTGAGCACAGTGATGGTTTCAAGAGGATATATATGACAACACTTATTAAATTATACACTTTAAATAGGTTCTGTCAATTATACCTCCATAATGGTGTCTGATAAATGAAATGGACATTGTCTTTTATGCAGGACGCAATTTTTTTTTTTTTTTCAGCCAGAGCAGGAAAGTTCTCTCCCTGTGCACAGACACTTCTGGCAGCCAGGCTAGAATTATTCTAAAATGGGTAACAGATCAAAGTGAAACACTAAGACTATAAAACTTCTGGGGTGCCTGAGTGGCCAAGTCGGTTAAGGGTCTGACTTCGGCTCAGGTCATGATCTTACAGTCTGTGAGTTCAAGCCCTGCATCTGGCTCTGTGCTGACAGCTCAGAGCCTGGAGCCTGCTTCGGATTCTGTGTCTCCCTCTCTCTCTGCCCCTCCTCCGCTCATGGTCTGTCTGTCTGTCTGTCTGTCTCTTTCTCAAAAATAAAATAAACATGAAAAAAATGTAAAAGAAGACTATAAAACTTCTAAAGTCAAGCATAGGAGAAGATCCTGGTAACTTTGGGACAGGCACAGGTTTCTCACACAGGACCAAAAAACATGAACCATAGGGAGAATACTGATCAAATACACTTTATCAGGATTAAAACCTTCTGGTCTTTGAAATTGTGGAGAGCAAGATGGAGTCACTCATGTCAAGCAGGAGCCTGTGTCAAGCGATGACGTAACAGCTAAGGGCATGGAAGCTAACACCAGATATTGCAGAGACCAGCGCCAGCTGATGAGACCCTCAGAACTGATAACCAGCAGGGACAGAGGAGGTCTGCAGAGGCCCAAGACTGATTAAAAACCTTTAAAAAGAGGATTTTTTGCAGCAAACTGTCAGACTCCTCAGACACTGACCTCTCTATGTCTGACCACTTCAGAAGGGCAGCTGCTACCCAGGGCTCTGCCTGATCGATCTCTGAACAGACCTGAGATCTGTCACTGCTTGAACATAAATAAACAGTAAGCCCAGAGAGCTGGCCTGGACCAGACTGAGGCCTTATCTCAACTGTGTGCCTGCAGACTGATAACGTGTTTGGTTTGTGAACTTCCTACCCCCTGTTCTATCTTGTTTGTTGTGTGACTTGTGCTTTGCTTTGTGTGTGACATGTAAGAAACCGAGTTAAACACATGGTGAAGTGTCATTGAGTTGGGAACCCTGAACCTGCTTTATAATTATGTTAACCTTGCTTGGTGACTGAATAAAGCAGATGCCTTGGAAAGACACAAGTTGTGTGCATGCCTTCAGTGCATGCTCAGGACAGAAGTATATTGCAAAGATTATTGCTCTTCCGATTGAGCCAGCCAGGTACCCTGACAACCTAATTTTTAAAAGGGGGAAAAAGAGGGATGCCTAGGTGGCTCTGTCAGTTGAGCATCCATTTCTTGATTTTGGCTCAGGTTATGATCCCAGAGTCAGGGGATTGAGATCCCTGTTGGGCTCCGTGCTGAGCCTGGAGTCTGATTAAGGTTCTCTCTCTCTCTCTCTCTCTCTCTCTCTCTCTCTCTCTCTCTCCTTCTGCCCCTCTCCTCTCCTCGCATGTGTTCTCTCTTTCTCTAAAGTAAAAAAATAAATGAAAAAAATAAGTAAAATAAAAGGTGGTAAAAGATTTGGATGGACACTTTACAAGAAAATAGATATTGAATAGCAAATAAGCATATGAACAGATACTTAGCATCATTAATCATAAGGGAAATGCAAAAGAAGACCACCGTGAAATATCAGTACACACCCCGTAGGATGGCTACAATTAAAAAGTGTTACTATTAAATGTAAGTGTTACTAATAAATGTAAGTGTTACTATTAAATGTAAGTCATGGAGTCCAGCCTATGTTCAAGGCTGTGGATTGCCCAAGGGAATGAATACCAGAAACAAATCTGTAATGACAGAAAACAGATCAGGGGTGGCCTGTGGATGGGTGTGGAGGGAACGAGTGACTGGGAGAGGCACAAAAGAACTTTCTGTTATGATGGAATGTTCTATATCTTGACTGTGGTGATGGCTGCACAGATGTGTAACTTTAACAGAACTCCTCAAAATGTATACTTAATAGTGTTGCATTTTATTGTATGTTGATTACATCTCAAACAGAAATCTCTGAAAGATGGAAGCAAGGCTGCCTGGGGACCTTAGGACTTGAGGAAAGACATGGCAATGAGTTCTCCGGGTTGCTCCTTGCCTGCCACTTATCCCTACAGTGGCACTGGAGAAGTATGAAACCCAGAACCGTCAACAAAGAAAAGCTTGCTCCCCCTGGGCCAAGGCCAGGAAAAGGGTGGCCTCACAGAATAGGACACCTTTTGGACAACACCCACCTTCCTTCAGCCAAAGTGCCCCTCTCATTTTCCCAGTTTCAGCAGGGTGGGTGGGGAGCTGACCCTCCGTCCCACCACTCTGATCCCCTCCTGGCCCTCTGCTTTCCCACTCAGTGTCAACTGCCAATTCTGTATCCAGCAAATACATCCTTTAGGAATGAGGTGAAACAAGGAAATTCTCAGATGAAGGAAATCTAAGAGAATAGGTTGCCAACAGACCTACGCTTAAAGAATGGCTACCGGGAGTCCCCTAAAACCAGAAAGGAAATGGTAACATAAGGAGGATGGGCCTCCAGGCAAGAACACAGACTGACGGAGTGAGAAAAAGTAGCAGTAAATAGGATAGAAGCACTGTCTCCTCATGAGTTTTTAAGATCCTATTTTATGGTTAAAGCAAAACCTATAGCATCATCTGATGTGGGTTCAATATACATAGAGGAAATACTTAACTTATTTATATTTAAAGGGAAGGAGGATAAAAGGACCTAAGTGGAAGTAAAGTTTCTCTACTTCACTCCATGGGTTTAAGTGCTAACACCAGTAAACTGTAATATGTACACGTGTATATTGCATTGAAAAAACTATGAAATAAATATTAAAATTATAAATAAAATAAAATGATATACAGCTCTACAGAGACATATACTCAAAAACACTGTAAGTAAATAAAAATGGAGTTCCTAAAAAATGCTCAAGTATCCTACAGGAAAACAAGAAAAGAGAAAGAGGAATGAGAAGCAAAATGAACAAACAGAAAACAAAGAATAAAATGGCAGACTTAAGCTGTAATGCATCAATAATTACTTTAAATGTAAATGGCATAAGAATGGCAATCGAAAGAAATTAGCAGGATAGAGTTTTGTACGAACATCACCCAACTTTATGCTGTCTACAAGAACCTTCAAATTTTACATTATTTTAAAGATATATTCACATTTAAGCATGGTTTTATGCTTCTTGTACAAAAAATAGGTATCCAAATAAATTACAAAATAAAATTACTTAATTTTATAATGAACATAATAAACATGGGTGAACTTGGAAGCACATGAGACTGGGATTGTAAAGGATCACTCAGGCCACTGAAGTTTAATGGCTCCATCATTGAAAACTTAATTTAACAATATCTCCAACCAATAATTAATTTCCACGTGCTTCTCGGTACTTAAAATGGTGGGAGCCTCATCACTTGTCAAGGCTGTCCATTCCTTATGTTGACCAAGAATAGTTTCAGCTCATTGGCCTGATTTCTAAACCATGGAATAATAAAGCAGTAGTTTAATCCCTTTTAAGCATGGTAGACCTTCAAGTATTTGAAGGAGTTCTTACATCTCCTTTATAAGTCTTGTTTTCTAAACTACAAATGTTTCTTTCAATCATTCATCACAAGACTTGGATCCAGTTCTTTTTAAAAAATGTTTATCTATTTATTTTGAGAGAGTGAGAGAGAGAGAAAGAGAGAAAGAGTGCATGAGCAGGGGAGGGGTAGAGAGAGCAGGAGAGAGAGAATCCCAAGCAGGCTCCACACCCAGCATGGAGCCCATCCCAGGGCTTGATGTCATGACTGTGAGATCATGACCTGAGCTGAATCAAGAATCGGGTGCTCAACCGACTGAGCCACCCAGGCACCCGGGACCCAGTTCTTTTATCACCCATACTGGCTGCCTCTTGAAACACTCCAGAGTAATGCTCTTCCTAAAATCATAAAATAAATCTAAAAATATTTAAGAGAATTGAAAGCACGCAGAGTTTGATTTCTGATCACAATGGGATTAAACTAGAAATTAATAACAGAAAATTAACCAGAAAATATCCAAACATGTGGAAAATAAACAACATACTTCTAATTAAGTCTACAGAGTTTCTACACAGCAATGATGAGCACACGGAAACCGAAATGAAAAACACAATATCATTTAAAATTGCTTTGAAGAGGGGCGCCTGGGTGGCTCAGTCGGTTGAGCGTCTGACTTCGGCTCAGGTCACGATCTCGCGGTCCGTGAGTTCGGCCCCGCGTGGGGCTCTGGGCTGATGGCTCAGAGCCTGGAGCCTGCTTCCAATTCTGCGTCTCCCTCTCTCTCTGCCCCTCCCCCGTTCATGCTCTGTCTCTCTCTGTCTCAAAAATAAACAAATGTTAAAAAAAAATTAAAAAAAAATTGCTTCGAAGAAAAGAAAATGTAGTAAACATGTATAGGATCAAATGCAGAAAGCTACACAAATTTTGATGAAAGGAATCAAGATATAAATAAATAAGTAAATAAATAAATAAATAAATAGACACACTGTGTTCATGGATTAGAAGACTAAAAACAGAAATGATGTCAGTTCTCCCCCAACTTGGTAAGTCTCACACTATTTCTAGCATAGGCTTTCTGAACCCATAGACAAATATATATGGACAAACACAAGCCTTAGAATTGCTGAAGACCTGTTGAAAAAGAAAAGGAAAGTGGGAGGAATCACTCCACCTGATATTAACATAAACTAGATAGCTACAGTAACCAAGACAGTATGGCATTAAAGAAAGGATAGACACATAGGTCAATGCGCCAGAATATGGTGCAATCCACAGAGATATACTCAACTGGTTTTTGACAAACATGGGAGAGAAACTCAATGAAGGCAGGATAGCCTTCCCGACAAATTGTGCTCTAGCAATTAGGCATTCTTATCAAAAATCGGACCTGGACCTAAACTTCCAAACCTTCCACAAAAATGAACTCAAATGGACCACAGATCTAAATGTGAAATAAAACTAATATTTTACAAAGAAAACACAGGAGAGAATCTTTGGGACCTACGTCCTGGTAAAAACAAAACTAAACTAAACAAACCAGTTTTTACATCTGATGCCAAAACTACAATCCATAAGTCAATTGGACTGCATCAAAATATAAAAATTTGTCTCCAAGAGAGCAGAATGAAAAGACAAACTTGCAGGGGCACCTGGGTGGCTTGGTCGGTTGGGCATCTGACTTCAGCTCAGGTCATGATCTCACAGACCGTGAGTTCGAGCCCCGCGTCGGGCTCTGGGCTGATGGCTCAGAGCCTGGAGCCTGCTTCCGATTCTGTGTCTCCCTCTCTGTCTGCCCCTCCCCCGTTCATGCTCTGTCTCTCTCTGTCTCAAAAATAAACGTAAAAAAAAAAAATTTTAAAAAAGACAAACTTGCAGACTGGGAGGAAAATATTTGCAAACTGTGTTTGTCATATGTAGAATATATAAAAAAAAAAGCTCACAAAACTTAATAATAAAAACCAAACACCTCAATTAGAAAATGACAAAAGACATTTCCCAGCACTGGTTAAGCATCGGACTCTTGATTTCAGCTCAGGTCATGATCCCAGGGGTGTGGGATTGAGCCGCATGTTGGGCTCTGCACTGACAGTGTGGAGCCTGCTTGGGATTCTCTCTCTCTCTCTCTCTCTCTCTCTCTCTCTCTCCTCTCTCTCTCTCTGTCTCTGCCCCTCACCCCATCTCAAAAATAAATAAATAAACTTTAAAACCACAATGGAAGATCCCAGAATGGCAAAAGTAAAAAAAAAAAAAAAACAGTGATAACACCCAGTGCTAATGAGAATGCAGAGAAACTGGATGTATTCATAAATTGCTGATGGGAATGTATAATATCACAGCCACTCTGGAATCACAAAACTAAACATGCACTTGCCATACAACCCAGCAGTTGAACTCTGGGATCTTTATCTTAGGTAAAAAATTTGGTTCACATGATAACCTGTAAACAGGTATTCACAGTAGCTTTATTCCTAATAGCAAAACTGGAAACAACCCTGATGTCCTTCATGGGTGAATGGCACACAAGTATCCATGCATCTTTGATGCAACCATCAAAGAATACTACTTGGCAATAAGAAGAAGTGGCTATTGACAAGACATGCCCCACAACTGGATGACTCTCCACAGAATGATGCTGCTTAAAAAAAAAAGCTAATCCTAAAAGGATAAACATTGTATAATTCCATTTGTATGACCTTCTTGAAAGAAAATAGAAAACACAGATTAGTGGTTGCCAGGTCTTAAGGAGAGAGGGGAACGGAAGTGGATGTGGTCAGAAAAGGGCAACATGAGGGATCCCTATGGTGAAGAAAGTGCTATTTCTTGACTGTGCATGAACCTACACATCTGATAAAATTGCACAGAGCTAAATGTACACGCACACACAAGAACAAGTAAATTGGAGGAAATCTGAACAAGATAGATAGATGTGTCAATATCCTGATTTTGATACTGTACCATACTTTTGAGAGATGCAATACTGTGTGAAACTCTGTGAAAGGTACATAGGATTTCTCTGTATTTTTTCTTACAACCACATGCAAATCTACGACTATCTCAAAATTTAAAAATATTTAATTAAAATTCAATTTCAGTTCTATATACTAACAATGAACATGTGGAAACCAAAATTAAACACAGAGTATCACTCACAGCCACTCCAAATAAAATGAAATAGATATAACTCTAACAAAATATGTACAGGTGACTGAGTACAAAGAGGTTGCACAAAGGAGGTCTTTTGTGGTGATGGAATATTTTTGTATCTTGATTATAATGGTGGTTACAGGAATCCTGACATGGGATAAAATGGCTAGATCAATACACATACACACACACAAATTAAGGCAGGTTAGGAAAATGGTGAAAACTGAATTAGGCCTGTAGTCTAGATAATAGTAATGTACCAATGTCAATTTCCTGGTTT
The DNA here is from genome assembly GCF_046562875.1 of Panthera onca. Classification (NCBI taxonomy): domain Eukaryota; kingdom Metazoa; phylum Chordata; class Mammalia; order Carnivora; family Felidae; genus Panthera; species Panthera onca. The sequence continues at coordinate 17,564,832 of NC_138357.1, read as the reverse complement.
TGATATTACATTGCATCTATAGAAAATGTAGCCATTGAGAAAGCTGGGTGAAAGGCACAAGGTTTTGTCGTACTATTTTGGCCACTTTCTGTGAGTCTATAATTATTTCAAAATAAAATGTTACAAATAAATGAGATGATGGGCACCTGGGTGGCTCATTCGGTTAAGTGTCAGACTCGTGGTTTCAGCCCAGGTCATGATCCTAGTCGGGCTCAGCGCTGAGCATGGAGTCTGCTTGAGATTCATTCTCTCTCTCTCTCTCTCTCTCTCTCTCTCTCTCTCTCTCTCTCTCTCCTCTCTGCCCCCACCACTGTCAGAGCTCTCTCTCTCTCTCAAATAAACAAATAAAATTAAAAAAATAAATGAAATGAAGCCAAGGAGGGGTTTCAGAAATTAGATTAGAGGAAATAAGCTATAGAAGTGAATGAGGCTGGATTCAGTCTGGAACAAAAGGGTTTCTATGTGGCCTAAGCCTGAATTTCTGTGGCCCTTCTTTTTCATATGATGAAGTTTTTCATTGTATTACACAAATAATACTTATACAAATGGATATACATACGTATACAGAGAGTAAAAAAAAAGCATGTCTTCCTACTGCCTTAACCAGAGGTAAACAATGTTGATTATTTGATCTATCTGCTCTAGCATTTTTTAATGCATTCACACCTGTGCATGGTTATGTTGTGATAAAGCCATGATGCCACACAATAACCTAGTGTTTCTGAAATTCTCTTTTTTCCCCCATGACCATGTAGGTATGACAATTGCTCAAAAAGTGTATATAACTCTGCTGAGTTCCTTCATTAGAGAGACGCCACACATGTTCAACGTGATGATGAATAGGCATTTTGAGAGAGCCTAAATACCCAGGCCAGCCCTTCTTGTGAAAACTGGGCCGAGGTCATGGTGAATCTACTTCTTGCAGACAGCTTTTCAAAAGTCATGCTATAATGAAGCTTGAACACTTCAGTAGTCTTGAAAACGTGGTAAAGTTTGGGTTGGATGTGCTTTAGAACAAAGATGAGATGAAACCAGGAAAGGACTTTTAAGCCCACCGGCAAGGGGGGCGGAGAAAGCCATAAACAAGGGCAAATAAAAACTGAGAAGACCTTGTGCAGTATCCAGGGCAAAGATAAACTTAAGAGTACTTAGAAATCACTATGATGTGAAAGGTCGGGGTGCCTGGGTGGCTCAGCCGGTTAAGTGGGCTCAGGTGATGATCTCGAGGTTCGTGGGTTCGAGCGCCGCGTCAGGCTCTGTGCTGACAGCTCGGAGCCTGGACCCTGCTTCGGATTCTGTGTCTCCTCTCTCTGCCCCTCCCCAACTTGTGCTCTATGTCTCTCAAAAAAAAAAAAATAAATAAATATAAAAAAATTAAAAAAAATCACTACGATGTGAAAGATAAAGACAACAGGGGTAACAAGGCAATGAAATAATAAAGAAATACACATGAGCAGCACACATACCAGAGAGGAAAAATGCGCCTGTGGCTTGGGGAAACTCTGCTGAGTTAGCAGAGAAATGTGAATTAAAGAAAGATCCAACAGGTCGCCCTGCGGGGTTTTCGGAGGAGATGGCGGGGCAGGGGATAAGGTAAACCGGGGGAGCCTTCCCAGTGGGCCTTCAATACAGAATCGGTATAGCGATCCAGACCTTCCGGCCCTCCCCTCCACTCAAGGATACTCGGCAAAAGCAATCCCTGGGCAGCACCACCTTCCAAACCACTCACGCCCTCGGGCTCTGCCCTTGGGAGCCCAGGAGGAGGAGGGGCTTGCAGGCGGGGCGGTCCCGTAGGCGGGTCTATGACAGCGGCGGCAGCTCTGTAGCGCCCGGGAGGGGTGTGGCCAAGAGGGGGGCGGGGTTATACTGGCGGCGGCCTCTGCGGCAGCCGGCGAGGGGCGGAGCTTTCTGTGGGCGGAGCTCTCTGCGAGCTGCTCAGAAGGGGCGGTGGCGGAGGTGGCGGCGGTGGGGCATCCCGGGGCCAGCAAGGGAAGAGGTGACAGAGGGCGGCGCGGGGCGGGGCGCTGCAGGCCTCGCGTCCACCTGCCCGGCCGCTCGCACTCGTGTCGGTCGGCGGGGCCCGCGCGGGCCCAGGCCCATGGCGGCGTCCGCGGCTCTGTCGGCGGCGGCGGCGGCGGCGGCCCTGTCAGGCCTGGCGCTGCGGCTGTCGCGCTCGGCAGCGGCCCGCGGCTCGTACGGCGCCTTCTGCAAGGGGCTCACGCGCACCCTGATCACCTTCTTCGACCTGGCCTGGCGGCTGCGCATGAACTTCCCCTACTTCTACGTGGTGGCCTCGGTGATGCTCAACGTCCGCCTGCAGGTGCGGATCGAGTGAGCGCACGCCGCCGCAGCCCCGGCCAGAGGGACCGGCGCGCGCGGCCCAGACGGACAGGGGCGCCGGCATGGAGGACGGCCGCCGGCACGCGGCGGGGGCAGGAGGCGGGGCGGCCGGGGCCCCCGAACCCTAGACCTCCGCGGGAGGACGCGGGCCACCGAGCCACCCAGCCGGGCCCCGGCCGCGACCCGCCCACACGCGTCGCGACCGGTGACCCATTGCACAGAAACTCACCAGACGGGTCCTTTCCGTCGGGCTCGAGAAAGAAAACACCATTTGACTGCGGCCGACCTGTCGCCTCACGTTGGCCGGGGTGGGGGAAGCAGAAAGGACAAATTCTGCAGCAGGGACTTGACTGGCCCTGACCAACAAGGTAGGAGGCCAGAGGCTGGGGCTTCGGGCCGGCGGGAGCGCTTGCCATGACATCGTGGTGGCCGGCAGGAACTGTGCCCTGGACCCGAGGGAGCCAGCCCCTGAGCTGCCCAGGGAGGGGCGGGGCGGGGCGGGGCGGGGAGAGGGGGCCGCAGGTGCCCAGGACTCCCTGGGTCTCATTCCCAGACGGGTGAGGGGCGGCGGCGGCCTGGGCATCTCGGAGGGTCGGCCCATCCCCGCCCCGCTGTCCCCTGAGGCCCCTATGCTGCCACAGGAACCCCAGGGAGTGAGCTGGGAGAGGCGCCGGGGAAGGCTCTAGAAGGAAAAGATGCTGCCATCTTTCACCCCCTTGTGGGGCCAGACAGGAAGGGTGGTTGTGTTCTTGGCCAAACCCCTGGTCGGTCCCCTTCTCAGGCCCCTGGGGTCTCCACAGCTCCCGCCCAGCCCTTGGCAGAACTGCCTCCTGTCCTGTGTTGGGGGCTGGGGGGCCGCTCTCGGCCTGTTCCCGCTCCCCTCCCCCTCTGAGGGCATCCTGGGGCCGGACGTTTGGACGTTTGGAGACCTGGACGAGTGGGAAGGCTGCTCCGCCCTATCCCTGCCCCCACAGCCTTGCTCTTCCGCCATCGCAGCCACGCTCCACGCTCCCTCCGGCCCCTACCTCTGCCGGCCAGGTGGCACGGAATGCCGCCTCCAGCAGCCCCTGTGCACCCAGAGGAGCTAGGGCAATGGGGATCTCCTTGAGCAGAGGGCAGCTCTCAGGCTGGGGTGGGGAGAGCAGGTGGAAGAGGGGCTTGTAGAGGAGGCAGCACTTGGGGAAAGGGGAGGGGGTGTTCTGGGTGAGGAGGCACTGTCAAGTCTCCGTCTCTTTCTGTCTTTCAGGAACCAGTGTTTGTAGGTGGTGACCCGCCCCTTCTCTGGCCTTGTCAAGAGACTCAAATCCCTGCCCAGGGGCGCCCCTGGCCCTAGAGCTGCCCCCGGGAGCTGCTGGGCAAAGGGCCTGGCCCAGGAGGACAGGAAGGGCCTTCCAGGCAGAGGCACGGAGGGGTGGGGTACCCAGCGGTCCAGTTCTGGCGTGGGGAAGGACGAGACCCTGTCACCTCCACACTAGACCTCCTAGCAACACTTTGAGGGCGTTCTGTTCTCCCCACCCCATGATTGGAAAAGTGGGCTCTGAGACAGGAAGAGATTTGCCCTTGTCACACACATAAGAAGTGGTGGGGCTGAATCTGTCCCCTGTCTTCCAGAAAACCTGGCAGGGCATGTTGGGGTGGGGGAGGGGACCTCAAGGCCCTCGGGGCACCTAGGGGGAGAGAGAGGCCCAGGGTAGGGAGTGTGGGGAACTGGCTTTCCTTGGAGGGGGGGGGGGGTGGCAGGTCACAGGGAAGACAGTCGGGGCTGAGATGGACATGGGAGACAGTCCCAGAACCCCTTGTGGAGCTGAGGCCTTCATCTACACAGCCTGGCCTCCCCTGCCGCCCCACCCCAGGCGTGACCAAGGACTCCTCAGCAGTTGAGCGGCAGAAGCCTCTCAGTCTGGGTGACAGAGTGGGGGTGGGGGGTAGCATGGCTCCTGGGAACGTGATGGAACCAGGAGGGTGAAGGGATAAAGCCGGTGTGGGGGATGGGGCCGGGACCCACACATAACCCCATCTCTCTGTCCCCAGGCTTGGCCCCCCGAGCCCAGGATCACGCGAGAGAACCTCCTCTAGATGGGCTTGGATGGTCCTGGAGGCCCCGGGTGTGCTGCTCCCCCTGTACCAGGATGGCCAGGCTCGGCCCCGGGGGAGCCAGGAAAGACCCCGGTCCCACAGCCGCTCTGCCGCTGGCTGCTCTCGGCCCCCAGTGCTCCGAGTTCCTGGGACTGAAAACCGCAGTGGTCTGGTCAGCCCCAGGGACAGAGTGGCCCAGGGTCACACCACCTGCCCTCCTCTGCCGTCCAGCTGGAAGCCCGGTCCTGGGTGAAGGGCTCTGCCTGCCTGGCCCTGGGGACTGAGGCCAGACGAGGCCACCATGTATCCCCTGCAGTTTCCCCGCAGACAGGGTGTACTGGCTTCCTTCCTTGTACCGAGCGTCCTGGGAGCCCCGGTCCTGTGGCCCCTCCTGCACCCAATCCCCTTCCACCCGGAACCACTTGTGGGAGCCTGCCAGCCTGCTGACTCCATCCACAGATCTGTGGGGACAGCCTGCGAGAGCCACACGGGCTGCCTGAGAGGAGAGGACGAGGGGCCTCCTCGGGGCTGATCCACAGATGTGCCCCGTTCAAGCCCAGGTCTCACCCTCGGGGTGACCTTCTCCCCGGCTCCAGCCTTGTGGCTCAGCTGGAGCTGCCCGGGGCCTATGACACCTCTTCCCAACAGGGAGAAGTGTGGGGGGAGCCTCAGGGCCCCTGGCCCGAGACCCCTCCTCTGCAGGGACGCCCCGCCCCCGTGGGTCCCCGGTCCCGAGGGCGCAGGAAGTCTCAGCGCGAGGCCCGGGGACTGGGGAGGGTCCGCACATCTTCAGCATGTGTTCCTGCCTCTGCTTTTCTGACCATTTTGGCCTTGAGTAGTTAGCGTGCTTCCTCCGCCACCTCTCCCCTGTCCCCCCGTGGGCCCTGGCTGCCTGATGGGCTCTCAGTGCACTTTATTTATTTGCAGTCTGTTTTCCAGGCAGCGAAGCTTCTACAAAATCAGAGACACGAGCTGAATAAGATGAGCGTCACTTTCCTGCGTGTGATTAACTGTACTGGTCAGCACCGTCTGCTGAGAAATGTTCTTGCTTCTGGTATTGCCAAATCTTGTCACTCTAAGTTCAAAACAAAACCAAACAAGACTCCTTGAGTTCAATAAAATAAAATAAGACCAGAGGCCTCCTCTCGTGGTGTGGGGCAATAGCCCGGAAGCCCCCCTTGGAGGGCCCGGAGCGGGGGGAAGGGGACCCACTTGGGAGGGCTGCAAGGGGGGTGGGGCCGTGGCGGGGATGCAGGCCTGCTCAGAAGATGCTCAGAGGCCCGACTTGCCTGGGCCAGTGCCCCTGGAGGAGAAGGCAGGAGCGCAGGCCTGACTGGGGGCAGTTTGTCCCATTCACAGCCTTTGTTTGCATAACCGAGTATCCAGTACCCGAGTCTTTTCTTCATTTTACAGCCTGGTGTCAGAAAGCACTTCCTGCAGTCAGTCTTGATGGGGAGATGGGGGAGGTGGGGGGAAATGGGTTCTCTGCACCGAATTTGGGTCACCTGGAGGCCCCTCTGCAACAGCACAGCGAAGTCCCCCTTGGCTCCCTGCTGTCCAGGTGGCCTCCCAGCTTTGGAAACGATGAATCACGGGGACTGAAAGCCGGCACCCCTTCTCCCCACCTTAGACCCGAGCTGTCCCTTCAGTGCTTCCCCAGGGAAGCCTGTCACGGGGTCCGAGGCTGCAGGGCTAAGGATGGGCAGTCAGGCAGAGAGAGGGCTGGTGAAGGGGGCCCGGGGAGGACCGCAGTGGCCGAGGTGAAGAAGGGAGGCCCACCGTCCCCAGGGCGGAGGTGTCCTGAGGATGCAAAGTCACGGTCACGCTGAGGAGCACAGCCTGGGTGTGCTCCACCTGCCGGAGCACCGTGACAAGAGCGACCCTTCCAACACCTGCCACCACAGGAGGGATGGACCCCAGTCCCTGCCAGCACCCTGAGCTTCCCCCTGCTTTGTCCGGATGGTCCTGTTCAGTGCCTGATGGTCCTGAACTCAGACGAGGGATCAGGTAGCCTGTCACAACCAAGATGGGAGGGTCAGACCGGGGCTCAGGGGCCCAGGCACACTGGTGAGGGAGGACCACCCTTCCCTGCCACCTAGCAAGGCAGGCAGCTTCCTCTCTGGTTAAGGGTGGCGCCCTGAGTCCAGCTCTTCTGACGACCGCTGCCTAGCCCCAGTCCGGCCACATGTACTCATGGGTCATCAGTAGGGAGCCTTCAAGGTGGCTCTGAGCATTCAGCGGGTTCTTGGGCTATTCAACATTTGTCCACAGGTCTCAACTGTAGCAGCCTTGTCACTATGAGGAGAGGAAACCAAGTGAAGGCAACTGGCCGGTGACAGGTGGCGAGAGCCTGCCTGGCAACAGGTGCCATGCTGGGTGCTTTGTCCCTCTAAGCTCCCCATCATCCCCGTGGCCGTCTTTGGAGGAGGTCATGGTGAGGATGTGGTCCCTGGTTGACCCGCGAGCTTGAGCCGGGCAATCAGAAGCTCCTCACCTCTTTCCCTGTCCTTGGAGTGCATGTTGTACCCACCGTCCCCTCCTGGGAGCTGTTCCCGGCTCGCAGCCTTCCGAGACTGAGGTGTTGCCGGGCCTCTCTGGACGGTATCTGTGAATGAAGGTTTTGGGGTGCCTGCGTGGCTCGGTCAGTTAAGCATCCAACTCTTGGTTTAGAATCAGGTCTCACTCCAGGTCGGTGAGATCAAGCCCCAAGTCAGGCTCCGTGCTGACAGCATGGAGACTGCATGGGATTCTCTCTCTCCCAATCTCTCTCTGTGCCCTTCCCCTGGTCTCTCTCTCTCTCTCTCTCAAAATAAATAAATAAACATAAAAAACAATGAAGGTTTTCCCTCATATGGGAAAGTGCAGGATGTCCACTTTTGCCATCTCAACTCCACATAAACTGGAGGTTCTGGCCAGTGGAATAATCTCCCCGTCCCACCAGAATAAAACCATTCTGATTGGAAAGGACAAAATAAAGCTATCTTTATTCACAGATGATCCTATATGGAGAAAATCCCAAGAAATGCATGCAGAGAAAAAAGCTACCAGATCCATAAACATTTGGCAAGGCCACAGGACACAAGATCAATATTAAGAGAGCAATTGTATTTCTATATACTAGCAACAAAAACTCAAAACATGAAATTGAGAAAATAACCTGGGGCGCCTGGGTGACTCGGTCGGTTAAGTGGCCAACTCTTGATTTTGGCTCTGATCATGATCTCTTCTCAGAACTGATTTTATTTTTTTTTTAATGATAATTCATTTTTGAGGGAGAGAGAGAGCGACAGAGCGTGAGCAGGCAGGGAGCGAGGCAGACACAGAACTCAAAGCAGGCTCCGGGCTCTGACTATTCAGCACAGAACCCAGCATGGGGCTCGAACCCAGGAACTGTGAGATCATGACCTGAGCTGAAGTCGGACGCTTAACTGACCGAGCCATCCAGGCGCCCCCCTCAAAACTTATTTTAAACCACAGTAATAAAGACAGTGTGGTATTGATGAAACAGTAAGTGCATAAATAAGCAGAACAGATTGAGAGACTGTAAACAAATCCCTACATTTATGATCCATTGATTAGTTAATTCTGGCAAAATACAAATAATATGTAAAAAATTACAAACGCATGTGGACAAAATACATATAATATCAACAGCGCATGTCACATTTACCATCGTAACCATTTTAAAATATACAATTCAGTGGCATGAAGTACATTCACAATGTTGTGCAACTGTCACCGTATCAAGTTCCAGAACATTTTCGTCACCCCAAAATGGAAACACCATACCCGTTAAGCTATCAGTCCCCGTTCCCTCCCTACCCCAGCCCTTGACAACCAAAAATATGCTGTATGTGTCTGTGTATATGCCTCTTCTGGATATTTTATAAAAATGGAATCATACAAGTGGTGACCTTTTATGTCTGGTTTCTTAACGTAGCATCATGTTCTGGAGGTTCCTCCACATTGTTACATGTGTTGTGATACATGTGATGTTCTACCTTTCACACCGAATTATCTTGCACTGCTTCTCAACGCAGTGTGTGTGCTCTTGTCCGACTGTGGTATTCAGTCCCCACGTGGAGAAAGCCTTAGCTACGTCTAGGGTTTGGGCCAGGGAAATCTCCAGGGCTGAAGTGACACCAGTCCTGTGATCTCCCTGTATCGATGATGTGTGGGCACATGCATGGTGTGAGTCAGGTTTAGGGTGAGTGTTAAAGATGAGGTGAGGTTTAGGTTCACGTGTATACTGTGGGTCACCGTTAAGATTAGGGCTTGGTCAGAGGAGGCTCGTGACGCTGTACCCCCAGTAGGGCAGTTGTCTCCCCGCAGGGCTGAGTAGAGGGGTCTAAGGTGGGTCCCAGTCAGGCTGAGTTTTGGGTGCCAGGGTCACTCCTCGGTTAGACCTCAAGAAGTCCCCTGTGGAGCTCCTTCTGGTCTTTGGAAATGACATTGTGATATTCCAGGTTCCATGCCGAGTAATTCTCTTCCGCTTCTGGGGCCATGTCCATCATGTCCTCAGACTTAGGAATTGGGTCCCCATTAGGAGAAAGCTTTAGCCAAGGTTAAGTTTCGGTCCAGGGACGTTGCCAGGGCTGAAGCGACACCATTGCCTGGAGGGCTGAATGAGGGTCCATGCGCAGGTGCGGTTCACGTGTAGGGTTAGGTTTGAGTTGGGATGAGGTTTAGTTTGGGTGGTATGTGAGTGTCACAGTTAAGGTTAGGGTTAGGTCCCATGAAGCTCCAAGTGCTGAAACTCTTGCAGGGTAGTGGTCTTCCCAGAGGATTGAGTGTAGGCCTCATTGGAATGGGCTCTTCGGGCTTAGTCTTTGTGAGCCAGGGCCAGCCTCGTGTGTGTGCCATCTTCAGTTGGGCCTCATCAACCCCCTTGTGCAGCTTCATGCGGACATTGGAAATGTCATGATGATGTTCCATGTTCCATGCCAAGTAATCCTGCACCGCTTTGGGCCCGTTGTTTGTAGTGTTCTCAGAGATAGGAATTGGGTCCCCATCCAGAGAGATCCTTAACTAGGGTTAATGTTCTGTCCAAGGACTTCACCAGTGCTGAGGTGACACCATTCCTATGTGTTGTGTGTGTTGGGTTAGCGTTTGGGATTGGGTTTGGTGTTAGGGGTTAGGGTTACAGTTAGGGTTGGTGTTAGGGGTTAGTGTTAGGGGCTAGAGTTAGGTTTATGCATTAGGGTTGGGTTTAGGGTTATGTTTAGGGGTTAGGGTTTGGAGTTAGAGTTAGGTTTAGGTGTTAGGTTTGGGCTTGGGTTAGGCTTAGGTTTAAGGTTATGGTTTGGGTTTGAGAGTTAGGGTTATGGTTAGATGGTATAGTTATGGTTAGGTGTTAGCGTTAGTGTTAGGGTTTGCATTAGGTTTAGGGATAAGGTGAGGTCTAGGTCTAGGACTTTGGTTATTGGTTAGGGGATTGGATTAGGCGTTAGCGTTAGGGTTAGTGTTAGAGTTTTATGGTTAGGGTTAGTGTTAGTTTTAGGGTTTATAATTTTAGGGTTAGCAGGGAGAGTTAGAGCATTAGGGTTAGGGTTTTAGGATTAGAGCTTTAGGATTAGGGTAAGAGGGTTAGGGTTAGTTCTCGTTATGTTTACTTTTACGTTTCAGTATTGTTAAAGTTGTGTTTGTACATAGGGATGGGGCAGGGTTTAGTTTAGGGCTGTGGTTAGGGTTAGCTGTTAAGTTCAGGTGTTGGGATTTGGGTTAGTGTTAGGGTTAGGGCTAGGGCAAGAAGTAGGTCATGTTTGGTCTCCCACTTGGAATGGGAGGATGTTCATGGGTGGACACGGCCCTCCATCTTGGAGGGATTGCGTTCATTTTATCGCCCCTGTCTCCCTGCACTGGAGGTTGTTCTCACCTTGTCCCATTCCAGCTTGGTTGTGGAGTGTTTCACACCGTCACCCTACCCTCTCTTGGTGTGAAAGGTTTTCACGTACTGTCTCATCCATTTTTGGTCCATGGGGTGCATAGTTTTAATCTTTTTATCATTTATTTCTCCTCTGATTTTAAGTATTTTCTTCATTCTGCTGTTTGGGGGTTTTGTTTGTTGTCCTTTTTCTGGCTTTTATAGTTATAAGATTATGGAGTTTCCTTCAGGGTTTTTTTTTTTTTTTTCTTGAGGCATACCTGTATTGCTATAAACTTCTCTGTTAGAACCAGTTTTCCTGCTTTACAGAAGTTTGGATTGCTATGTTTTCATTTTCATTTGTTTCCATGTCATTTTGGATTTTGTTTTTGATTTCTTGGTTGAGCCATTGATTGTTTAGTAACATGTTATTTAACTTCCATCTTTTTGTGCCTTTTCCAGATTTCTTTTTCCTGCTGTAGTCTTCTACTTTCATAGCATTGTGGTCTGAAAAGACACATGGTATGACGTCGATCAGTTTGATTTTGTTTTGTCTTGTTTTATGACTTAATATTTTATTGAGTGTGGGGAATGTTCCATGTACACGTGAAAAGAATGTGTATTGTGCTGTTTTAGGATGGAATGTCTAAAATATATCGGTTAACTCCATCTGGTCTACTCTATCATTCAAAGTCACTACTTCCTTGTTGATTTTCTGATGGAATGATCTCTCCATTGATGTCATTGGGGTGTTAAAGTGCCCTACTATGATTGTATGACTATCAATTCTTTACTTTAGTTTTGGACTGTTTTGTGTATTTGGATGCTCTCAGGTTGAGCGCATATATGTTTACAATTGTTCTATCTTTTTGTTGGATGGTACCTTTTATTAGTATAGTGTCCTTCTTTGTCTCTTGTTACAATTTTATTTTTAAATCTATTTTGTCTGATATATGTATGGCTACTGCAGTTTTCTTTTGATACTTTAGTTCTATAACTAGTCTTTTGTAGGTAGGAAATAGATGGGTCCTATATTGTATTCATTCTATCACCCAGTGCCTTTTATTATGAAGAGAGAGAGCACAGGCATGGGAGGGTGGGGTGGGGGGAATGGGGGAAGAGAGAGACAAAGAGAGAAAGAGGGAGAGAGAGAATGAGAATGAGAATGAATCCTCACCAAGTTCCATGCTCAGTGGAGAGCTCAGTTGGGGCTCAATCCCATGATTCTGGGATCATAGCCTAAGCCGAAATCAAGAGTCGAAATTTCAAGCGATTGAGCCATCCAGTTGCCCCCATCTGTCACCCAGTGCCTTTGATTTGAGCATTTATTCTGTTACCAAAGTAATTGATAGACATGTACTTGTCCTATTATTACTTGATGTTGGTTGTTTCTGAATTTTTCTGATCCTTTCTTCTCTTTCTCTTTTTTTGGTTTGCTGGGTTTCATCACAATTTCACAGTTGAAATTGCTTGTCTTTATACTCCGCATATGTATTAGTGGTGTTTGTTTTGTGGTTATTATGAGGTTTGTACCTAACCACTTCTGCATATAGAAGTCTATATTAAGTTGATAGTTGCTTGAGTTTGAACCAGTTCTTTACTCCTCTCCTCCCCGTGTTGTAGCTATGTAGTGTTCCTATTTCAAAACCTTTCATATCGTGAATACCTTGACTGATGTTTTACAGATATACTCATTTTTATTGCTTTTGCGTTTCGCACTTTAATATTGTCACTTTAGGTGTTTCTTTTCCACTTAAGAGTCCCCTTTAACATTTCTTGCGGGGGTGGTTTGTTGGTTGTGAGCTTGCTGAGTATTTATTTGGGAACCTCTTGATCTCTCCTCCCTTTTGAATGATAGTTTGCTGGATAGACTCTCTTTGCCTGCAGATGTTTTCCACTCAGCACCTTTACCATACCATGCTGGTTACTTACAGTTTCAAAGTTTCTTCTGAAAAACATCCAGTGATAACTTTTTATGGGGTTTCCCTTGCAGGTAAATGTCATCTTTTGTTTTCCTGCTGTGAAAATTTTTCTTTATCACGACATTTTGCGTTTTAATTACTATATGACTTGGTGCGGATCTGCTTCTGTTGAATATATTGGGGGTTCTTTGTGCCTCCTGCTTCTGGATCTGTCTCCTTCCCCGCATTAGGGAAGTTTTCATCTATTGTGTCTTCAAATAAATTTTCTGGTTCCATTTCTCAGAGTTCTGAGAATGAGAAATAGGACAGAAAAGACCTATTGAAGGTTCTCTGATGAGGCACTGGATTTGCATGCGTGGAGGATAGATTTGGGACTCAAATGAACAACCTACCTTTAACTTCAAAGAACTAGAAAAAAAAAAACAACAATCTATGTCCAATGTTCTCAAAAGGGAGAAAGTAATCCACATGAGAGTGCAAACCAATGAAACTGACACCATGAAGTCAATAGAAAATATGAAGTAGACCAACAGGGGTTTTCAGAAGAGTGAAACAAAATTGTCAAGACTATACATAGACTACGCTAAGACAGAGAGAGTACCCAGTTCAAAAGAATTATAAATAACAGAGAAGACATTACACCTTATACCAAAGAAACATAAAGGAGACAAGGAGGTGACTATGGCCAAGTTAGATGCCAGCAAACCGCCTACCTAGAAGAAATGGATAGGTTCTTAGAAACACACAACCTACCAAGACTGTACCAGGAAGAAATAGAAGGTTTGTACAGACCCATTAAAGGAAGACTGTATCAACACAAGAAGATAACCAATGTAAGTAAATTGAATCAGTAATCGAAGTTCTCCCAGGGAAGAAAAGCCCAGGACCAGGTGGATTCACTGGTGAATTTGACCAAACGTTTGTAGAAGAACTAACAGCAGTCGTCTCACTGATTCAAAAGGAATGAACACCACCAAACTCATTTCATGACACTGGAATTACCCTGGTAGGAAGCCAGAAAAGGATACTACCTGAACAGAAATCTATAGGCCAGTATCCCCGTGATGAATGTAGATGAACAATTCCCAATAATGTGCAGGCAAACCAAATTCAGCAGCACATTAAAAGGATCATTGACCGTGATGAAGGGTTTTTTCCCTGCAAAAGAAGGATGTTCCAGAAATGCAAATCAATCAATATGACCCATCACATAATTGAATGAAAGAAAAATCGATCAGAAACAAGATTCTTAACTATAAATAACAAACAGAGGGTTACTAGAAGGGAGGTGGGCAGGGGGATGGGTTAAATGGGTGATGGGCTAAGGAGGGCACTAGTAGTGAGGATCACTGGGTGTTGTATGTAAGTGATGGATGACTACATTCTATACCTGAAACTAACATTACACTGTATGTTAACCAACTGGAATTTAAATAAAAACTTGAAAAAATAAATACTAAAGAAATACATAAATACATTTAAACTAAACTAAATAAATACATTTTAAAAAATAAAAAGAAAACTCATGTGATGATGTCAATACACAGAAAAAAGTTCTGAGAAAATTTGGTATCCATTTGTGCTAAAAAACTCTTTAAAATTCAGTGTAGAAGGAACATATCTCAACATAAGAAAGGCCATGTATGTGAAGCCCACAGCTAATATCATACTCAGTAGTGAAATTGTGAAAGATTTTCCACTAAAATCAGGCACAAGACAAGGATGCCCTAGATATGTGAAGGGGATTGGGTGATGCAGGCTTCTGGTTATGCAATGAATAAATCACAGATAGAAGATATAGCATAGGGAACATAGAGACTGGTACTGGAATAGTGATGCACGGTGACAGATGATAGCTACCCCGGTGTTAGCGTAGCAGAATGTATACACTTGTCCAATCACCATGTTGTTCATCTGAAACCAATGTAACATAGTGTGTCAGCTATTCCCAAATAACGTGTTTTTTTTTTAATAAGGTAATGGACTGAAATAAAAAATTTAATGTAAAAGAACCTGTTAATATCAATTAAGAAATGCAGTAAAGTTCCAAAATAGGAAGTCACCATATCAAATTCTGTAGCCTTCCTATACACTAACCCAATTATCTAAGAAGAAGTAAAGAAAACAATCCCATTTACAATAGCATCAAAAACAATAAAATTTATAGGAATAAATTTAGCCAAGGAAGTGGAAGATCTCTCTACAGAAAACTATAAAACCTGTGTGCAGGAATGGAAGAAATTCAATTTGGGTGAAAGAAACAGGAGAACACACAAGTCAGTGAAAAGCCATCCCATGTCCAACTTTCGGACGAATTAATATAGATACGATGTCCATACTACCTAAGGCCCTCTAGAGATTCAGTGCAATCTCTATCAAGACTCCGATGCAATTTTTATGCAATTAGAAAATCATATCCCAAAATGTATTTGGAACCACAAAAAGACCCCAAGTAGCCAACGCAAGAAAGAACAAAACAGGAGGCATCACACTTCTTGATTTCAAGCTTCATTCTAACACAAAGAAATCAGTTATGTCACTGGCATAAGCACACACACAAGACAATGGAACAGAAATTGAGAGCCCAAACTAAACCCATGCATGCACAGTCACCTAGTATTTGACAAGGGAGTCAATAATACACAGTGGAGAAGAGTAGTCTTTTGAATAACTGGTGCTGAGAAAATTGGATATTCACATGTATAAGAACAAAGCTTAGCACCGTATGTTACACCACTCCCTAGAGAGTGAAAGGAAGAAACAGAGAGAGATGTGGTTAGAGAGAAACAGAGACAAAGAGGAAGTACAAGGAGGAAAGTAGATACCTGGTCCAGGTATGTGGACAGGGTTAGATGGGCCAGGGGAGAGGGAATGTATGAAGTGGCTCTGAGTGCTGGGGCAGAAAGGCCTTGTATCATGGGCATCAGAGTTCCATGACCCCAAGACTCCAACATTCCTGGGTCCAAGCTCTGCAGAGGCCATTGGAATTGAAAAGATGGGTATCCCTCATTTCTTCTGGAATTGTGAGGCTCAGCCTCACGTTCTATCATGGAGAGGGATGTCTTGAGGGAGAGTGTGCTGCTCTTTGGCAGGTAAACCCCAGAGCCTGCCCTGTGGGGAGGTGTCCCGGGGCCATCTCCCTCACTGCCCCAGGCCCTGTTGGATTTCCCCCCTCCCCCCACCAGCCGGCCTTCCTCAAGTTCTGAACCCAGGCATCAGGCATTGTGTTGCCCCCAGGTCCTGCAGTCTGGACCTGGAAGAGGTGGATTAGTAATATTGATTAAAAAAAAAAAAATTGACAATAAGGTCCATATCCTCCCTCTGGGACTAGCGGTGTGCATCCAAATCGTGGGTTGCTATCCTCCTGTCCACAACCAATCTGAGGATTCCAGAAGGTAGGTGAACCCTTTAAAACACCATAGTCTTCTCTTACATCAAGTTCAAAGGCTTTTTCTTGTCCCAGCTTTCTTTTAATTCTGAAGAGATGGCAATTAGTAATTGAAGGCATAATGGTCCTATAGGAAATTGACCTATATGACTGATGGACATTATTTTATCCATCCGTATCCCTAAAGCACATTTCGTTGGAAATATTAGCCAAGGATACATACTGTAAATTCACAACAGATGTGTAGCTCCCTGTAAGTTGCATTCTGACCTTGTCACATATGTGTCATCAAAGATATTATTAGTGACTTTTCAGATAAGCTTTCAACATCAAGAAGGTGATGTTAGAGAATCTGGTATAAATGGAATTTCACAGATTCTAAATGAGGAATGATTTTTCATTTTTAATGTTTCTTTTTTTGAGAAAGCCTGAGCTGGGGAGGGGGGAGAGAGTGGGAGACACTGAATGTGAGGCAGGCTCGAGGCTCTGAGCTCTCAGGACAGAGCCTGACGTGGGGCTCAAACTCATGGACTGCAAAATCATGACTTGAGTCAAAGTCGGACACTTAACTGACTAAGCCACCGAAGCGCCCCAGGAAGGATAGCTTATTGGCAAAGAAGGAGAAATTAAAGATAGTGTAAAGGATGTCTATTTTTAATTGAAATATTGTTCACACATTTGTTGTGTTAGTTTTAGGCATACGTTGTAGTCATTCCATATATCTATACATTATGTTGTACTTAACCACAAGTGTAGCTATCATGTGAAAGCATGCAACAGTATTATTACAGGATTGACTCTATTCCATTGGCTGTCCCTTGTATCCCTAGGACTCATTCATTCCATAGCTGGACGCTGGTATCTCTCTCTCAAAGGTGTCCATTCTTTATCTAACCTAAGTATTTTGGTGGGTAAATAAAATTACCTCTTATTCCACATGTGTAAATTGGCGGTCTATTTTCTATGTGTAAATTGTATTGCTTAAAACATTACAAATGATGTCATTACGTTAATAAATTAGGTTTCATTCTTCACTCACAAGAAAGGAGAAGGAAAAGATTTTGTGTCCCAGGCCCTGTCACTAAAACCCTTCCCAATGTGGAGAACAGGCTTAGTTGCCCAGAGCACCTTCGGTCTCTCAGCTGAGCAACCAGGGCCTTCAACATTGCAGGAATTCCCATAGTGGCCAGCAGAGGGAGCTCGAGCACCACAGACAGGGAGGGGCGGGTTCCTCTGCTGGGCAGTGATAGCCAACAGAGGGCGCACCATCTGCTTTTCTGACCCAGGGCACCTCAGAGCAGGAAGGGCCTTTATTGCTCCCAGAGGACTCAGGGCCTCTGCAGCTGCCTCAGTACAGAGAGCAGAGCTGCATTTCCAGCAGGTTCTGCCACCCGCCCCAGGGGAGACCTTGGGAGCTTAGCAGCAACTTGGCATCTCCTGAGTCGTCAGAGAGAAGCTGCCTTGTTGTACTGAGTGCTGAGGAGGGGGCGCTGGGTGGCTTCCCTGGGCAAGCTGGTTGCTGAGCTGCACAGGCCTTTGCATTTTCTGGGCTGTTTTCGTGTTTCATTCCTCCCCTTCCCGGACAGTATTTGAACAAGACGCATTTTACTAAAAGACTCGTGGATTGCGGGGTCCCACGACATCACCTCATAGATGCAGTCGATGGTTTGTTCCAGATTCAGGCTTGTTTTTGGGAAGAAACCCTGACAGAAATTCAGAAGAACGGGAGCTGCAACCAGTTAGGACGTGGATACATGAAATGCTCGTCTCTGGATCTTTTAGAAGAATGAGCTGGGGGCGCCTGGGTGGCGCAGTCGGTTAAGCGTCCGACTTCAGCCAGGTCACGATCTCGCGGTCCGTGAGTTCGAGCCCCGCGTCAGGCTCTGGGCTGATGGCTCGGAGCCTGGAGCCTGTTTCCGATTCTGTGTCTCCCTCTCTCTCTGCCCCTCCCCCGTTCATGCTCTGTCTCTCTCTGTCCCAAAAATAAATAAAAAATGTTGAAAAAAAAATTAAAAAAAAAAAAAAAAAAAAAAAAAAGAAGAATGAGCTGGGACCCACGTTCCGAGTCCTGCTGGAACCAGAGACAGAGGTAAGGGCACAAACTGTCCCCCACATCATACATGCTTCTTTAAAAATTTCATGGTTATTTTTCTAACCTAGTGAAGTGATTGAAAACTACAGAAAACCTGGTTCGTACCTGTCATTAGCCTTATGTTATTTGTAATTTAAATTCCAGTGAGTAAAGATACAATGTAATACTAGTTTCAGGTGTACAATATAGAGCAACACTTCCACACGTCACCCGGTGCTCATCCCAGGTGCACTTCTTAATCCCCATCAGCTGTTTCACCCATTCCCCCACCTCGCTGCGGAACTCCTCAGTTTGTTTCCTAGTTAAGAGTCTGTTTGTTTGTCACTGTCTCCTCCCCCCCCCCCACTTTGTTTTGTTTTATTGCCATGTGTTAGTGAAATCATCGGGTATTTGTCTTTCTCTGACAGGCTTATTTCACCCAATATAACATTCTCTTGCTCTGTCCACCTCGTGGCAAATGACAAGATTTCATGTTTTTACGGCTAAATAATATTACATTCCATATACTACATCTCAATTTATTCATCAGTTGATGGATGTTTGGGCAGTTTCCGTAATTTGGCTGTTGTAGAAAATGCTTCTGTAAACATCAGGGTGCATGTATCCCTTTGAAGAATTATTTTTGTATTCTTTGTGTAAATACCTTGTAGTGAAATTGCTGGATCGTAAGGTAGTTCTATTTCCAGTTTTGTTTTTTTTTTTTTTGACAAATCTCCACGATGTTTTCCAGAGTGGCTGCACCAGTTTGCATTCCTACCCACAGTACAAGAGGGTTCCTCTTTCCCCACATCCTTGGCAACACCTGCTGTTTCATCATTCATTGATTTTAGTCATCCTGACAGATGTGATGTGTTATCTCGTTGTACTTTTGAATTGTATTTCCCTGAAGGTCAGTATTGTTGAGCATATTTTCATGTGTCTCTTGGCCACGTGTATGTCTTCCTTGGGAAAATGTCTATTCGTGTCTTCTACCCAGTTTTAATCGGATTTCTCATTTTTTGTGTGCTGTATAACTTTATATATTTTAGACACTAACCCTTTATCAGATGTTGTTTGCAAATATCATTCTGTAGGTGTTTTAGTTTTGTTGATTATTTCCTTGGTGACAGAAGCTTTTTATTTTTACGAAGTCCCATTATTTTTGCTTGTGTTTCCCTTACCTCAGGAGATATATCTACAAAGACGTTTGTACAGGCAATGTCAAATAAGATACTACCCTTGTTATCCTCTGGGATTTTTATGGTTTCAGGTTTCACACATAGGTCTTTATCCATGTTGGATTTATTTTTGTGTATGTTGTAAGAAAGTGGTCCGTTGTTTTGTTTTGTTTTGTTTTGTTTTGTTTTGTTTTGCAGGTTGCTGTCCAGTTTTTCCAAAACCATATGTCGAGGAGACTTTAAGTTTATGTATTTATTTTGAGAGAGAGAGCACGCAAAAGAGGGGCAGAGAGAAATGGAGAGAGAGAATCCCACACATGCTCTGCACTGCCCTGAGATCATGACCTGAGCTGAATTCACAATCACACGCTTTGGTGACTGAGACAACCATGTGTCCCAAGACTATCTTTTTTTTTCCATTGGATATTCTTTCCTGCTTTGTTGAGAATTAATTGACCATAGAGGTGTGAGTTCATTTCTGGGTTTCCATTCTATTCATCTATGCCTCTGTGTTTTGTTGTTGTTGTTGTTGTTTTCCCAGTACCATACTGCTCTGATCAGTACAGCTTTGTAATATAACCTAAATTCTGGAATTGTGATATCTCCAGCTTTGCTTTTCTTCTTCAAGTTTGTTTTGACTGTTTGGGGACTTTTGTCATTCCATACAAATTTTGAGATTATTTGTTCCCATTCTGTGACAAATGTTTTTGTTAGTGTGATAGGGATTTCATTACATGTGTAGATTGTTTTGAGCAGTGTAGACATTTTAACAACATTTTGTTCTTGCTGTCCATGAACATGAAATGTATTTCCATTTCTTTGTGTCCACTTGCATTTTTTTCATCAGTGTTTCATAACCTTTAGAGTACAGGTCTTTCACCTCTTTGGTTAGGTATATTCCTGGTATCTTGTGGTATTTGTGAACCTGTCAATGGGATTGATCCCTTACTTTCTCTCTGTGTTAATTCATGATTCGTGTATAGAAATGCAATACATTTATGTACATTGATTTCTGTATATTGTGACTTGTCGAATTCATATATCAATCCTAGCAATTTTTATGGGAGTCTTTCATGTTTTTTATAGAGTACATCATGTCAGTTCCAAATAGCGAAAGTGCTATTTCTTCCTTGCCAATTTGGATGCCTCTTATTTCTTTTTGTTGTCTGATTGCTGTGGCTAGGATTTCCCGAACTATGTGAATAACAGTGGTGAGAGGGGTCATCCCTGTATTGTCCCTGACCTTGGAGGAAAAACTTTCAATTTTTCCCCATTGAGGATGAGATTAGCTGTCGGTTTTTCCTAGATGACCTTTATTATGTGCAAGTAGGTTGAGTCTCAATGTACTTTGCTGAGGGTTTTTATCATGAATGGATGTGACATTTTGTCAAATGTTTTTCCTGCATCTGTTGAAAGCATCATATTGTTCTTATCCTTTCTTCTATTCCTGTGGTGCATTATGTTGATTGATCTGTGAATGTGGAACCACCCTTGCAGCCCAGGGATATATCCCACTTGATTATGGTAAATGATTCTATTAATGTATTGTTGACTTTAATTTGAAGGTATTTTAATGAGAATTTCGGCATACATAGTCAACAGGCTATTGGTCTACAGTTTGATTTAAAATTTTTTTTAACATTTTAAAAAATGTTTATTTCTTTACTTAGAGTACATAAAAGTGAGGGAGGGGCAGAGAGACAGGAAGATAGAGAATCCTGGCCATGCCCCACACTGTCATGGCAGGGTCCAACGTGGGATTCGAACCCATGCACTGCAAGATAACGTCCTAATCTGAAATTAAGAGTTGGACAGTAAACCGACCGAGCCACACAGGCGCCGCTGCACTTTTCGGTTTTAGTGGAGGCTTTATCTGGTTTTGGTATCAGGGTAATGATGGCCTCATAAGATGAATTTGTAAGTTTTCCTTCTTTTTTATTTTTTGTAATAATTCGAGGAGAATACATATTACCTCTTCCTTAAATGTATGGTAGAATTCATCAATGAAGCCATCTGGCCCTGAACTCTTGTGTTGGGGGGAGATTTTTTAAATTACTGATATGATTTCTTTCTGTTTTCAAATTTTAGATATCTTCCTGTTTCAGTTTTGGTAGTTTGTGTGTTCCTAGGAATTTGTCCATTTTTCTCAGTGTCCAATTTGTTGCATATAGTTTTTCATAATATTATCTTCTAATTGTATTTTTGTGGTGTTGACTGTTATTTCTCCTTTCTTATTTGTGATTTTATTTATTTGAGTCCTTTCTCTCTTCTTTGTGAAAAGCCTGCCTAGGAGGTTTTCAAGTTGATTACTGCTTTCAAAGAACCAGCCCCTGGTTTCATTGATTTGGTCTAGTGTCTTTTTGGTTTCTATATTCCTTATTTCTGCCTTAATCTCTATTATTTCCTTCTTTCTGCTGTTCTTTTACTCATTCCTTTAGTTGTAAGTTAGGATTGTTTGAGATTTTTCTTGCTCTTTAAGGTAGGTTTGTATTGCTATATAGTTCCATCATAGACTGCTTTTGCCGCATTCCAAAGGGTTTTACCAGTGTATTTTCATTTTCATTTGTTTCAGTGTATTTTCTCATTGATTTCCTGTTTGACCCATTCATTTAGTTCATTGCAAAAGCGTTCCCTTTCCCTGCATCCTTGCCAACATCTGTCGCTTCCTGAGATGTCAATTTTAGCCATTCTGATAGGTGTTAGGGGATATCTCATTGTGGTTTCGATTTGTATTTCAGTGAGGACGAGTGAGATTAAGCATCTTTTCATGTGTGACCAATTTGGATGTCATCTTTCTTAAAGTGTCTCTTCATGTCTTTTGCCCATTTCCTCACTGGATTATTTGGCTTTTGGGTGTTGAGTGTGATAAGTTCTTTATAGATTTTGGATACTAACCCTTTATCTCAAATGTCACCTGCAAATATCTTCTCCGATTTCATTCAGTTGCCTTTTAGTTTTGCTGATTGTGTCTCCTGCTGTGCAGAAGCTTTTTATCTTCAGGACCCAATAGTTCATTTTGGTTTTTATGGCCCTAGCTTCTGGAGACATGACAAATGAGAAGTTGCTGCGGCCAGGATCAAGGAGGTAGATTGCCTGTTATCTCCTCTAGGATTTTGATGGTTCCTGACTTAAATTTAGATCTTTCAATCATTTTGAGGTGTGTATGTGTGTGTGTGGGGGGGGGGTGGTTTAAGAAAAGTGTCCAGGTTCATTCTTCTCACTGTCCAGTTTTCCCAGGACGATTTGCTGAAGAGACTCTTTTTTTCCATTGGATATTCTTATCTGCGTTATCAAAGATTACTCAGCCATATGTTTGAGGGTATATTTATAGGTTCCCTATTCTCTTCCATTGATGTCTCTCTCCATATCTGTGCCCGTACCATACTGTCTTGATGATTGCGGCTTTCTAATACACCATAAATCCAAAATTGTTATGTTTCCACTTTGTTTTCTTTTTCAACATGACTTTGGCTATTTGGTATCTTTTCTAGCTCCTTACAAATTTTGGGGTAGTTTGTTCTGCCTCTGTGAAGAAAGCTGGTGTCATTTTGATAGCAATTGCATTGAATGTGTCAATGGATTTGGGTAGTATTGACATTTTAACAATGTTTGTGCTTCTAATCCATGAGCATGGAATGTTTTCCGTTTCTTTCTGTTTCTTCAATTTTACTCATAGATGATTTATGGTTTGTTCCTAGGGACCCCAATGGGAGAGAGCCTGAGATATGGTTAGGGTTCGGTCCAGGACGTCGCAATGGCCGAACCAATTCAAGTCTCGTGATGTCCCTCGAGGGCTGAAGTGAGGGCCCATGCGATGGTGCAGGTCAAGTGTAGGGGTAGGGTTCGAGATCAGGTTAGGTTTACGTTGAGTGTCCTGGTTAGGTGTAGGGTTAGGGTTAGGTCCTAGGAAGCTCCAGGCGCTGAATGCACAGCTATTCAGATGTCTCCCCGCTGGCCTGAGTTGAGGGCAAAAGGGAGGGTGCCAGTCAGGATCAGTCTTTGGCTTCCAATGCCACACAACTCTATGGGCCCCTGGTGGGGTAGGTCTCAGGAATCCTCTTGGGCAGCTGCAGCCGGGCCTGGGTAACGACACGCTGAGCTTGCAGGTTCCATGCCGAGTGACCCTGCACCGCTTCAGGACCCCAGGCGCGTGGTGCTCTCAGACTTTGGGCTTGAGTCCCACGGGGAGAGAGCCTTAGCTAGGGTTAGGGTTCGGTCCAGGGACGACGCAAGAGCTGAAGCGACTCCGGTCTCGTGATCTCCCTCGAGCACTGAAGGGAGGGCCCATGAGATGGGGCGGCTCAAGTGGAGGGTTAGGGTTAGAGGCCGGCTTAGGTTTTGGTGGAAGATACTGGTTCGGGGTAGAGTTAGGGTTAGGGTTAGGTCCCAGGAGGCTCCAGGCGCCAAACCCACAGCAAAGCAGTGGTCTCCCAGAAGGGCTGAGGTGAGGGCACAAGGGAGGGGGCCGCTCAGGATCAGTCTTCAGCTGCCAAGGCCACACAAGTCGATGGCCCCTGGTCGGGGAGGCCTCAGGAATCCTCTCCGGCAGCTGCAGCCAGGGTTAGGAAACGACATGTTGAGCTTCCAGGTTCCATGCCTGGTGAGCCTGTACTGCAATGGACCTGAGGGACGTGGTGTTGTCAGACGTGGGAATTGGGTCCCCTTGGGGAGACAGCCTTAGCTAGGGTTAGGGTTCGGTCCAGGGAAGTCGCCAGGGCCGAACCGACTCTGGTCTCGAGATCTCCCTCGAGGGCTGAAGGGAGGGCCCATGCCACAAGGCGGCTCAAGTGTGGTGTTAGGACTCGAGGGAGGCTTAGATTTCGGAGGAGGGACCCAGATCAGGGTAGGGTTAGGGTTAGGGTGAGGTCCCAGGAGGCTCCAGGCGCCGAACCCACAGCAGAGCAGTGGTCTCCCCGAAGGGCTGAGTTGAGGGCACAATGGAGGGTGTCGAGCAGGATCTGTCTTTGGTTGCCAAGGCCACACACGTGATTGGGCCCCTGATGGAGGAGGCCTCCGGAATCCTCTTGGGCAGCTGCAGCCGGGCCTGGTAAACCACATGGTGAGCTTCTAGGTTCGATGCCGGGTCAGCCTGCACCGCTTCTGGACCCCATTCGCGTGGTGTTGTCAGACGTTGGAATTGGGTCCCCATGGGGAGACAACCTTAGGAAGGGTTAGGGTTCGGTCCAGGGACGTCGCCAGGGCCGAAGGCACTGTGGTCTTGAGATCTCCCTCGAGGGCTGAAGTGAGGGCCCATGCCATAGGCGGCTCGAGTGCAGGGTGAGGATTCGAGGGAGGCTTAGGTTTTGGTGCAGGGTCCTGGTTTGGGGTAGGGTTAGGGTTAGGGTTAGGTCCCAGGAGGCTCCAGGCGCCGAACCCACAGGAGGGCAGTGGTCTCCCCGAAGGGCTGAGGTGAGGGCACAATGGAGGGTGCCGATCAGGATCTGTCTTTGGCTGCCAAGACTACACACGTGATTGGGCCCCTGGTGGAAGAGGCCTCCAGAATCCTGTCGGGCAGCTACAGCCGGGCCTGGGAAACGACATGGTGAGCCTCCAGGTTCCATGCCGGGCGAGCCTGCACTGAATCTAGACCCCAGGAGCGTGGTGTTGTCAGACGTTGTAATTGGGTCCGCGTGGAGAGACAGCCTTAGCTAGGGTTAGGGTTCGGTCCAGGGACGTCGCCAGGGCCGAAGCGTCTCTGGTCTCGAGATCTCCCTCGAGGGCTGACGTGAGGGCCCATGCCACAAGGTGGCTCAAGTACAGGGTTAGGATACGAGGGAGGATTAGGCTTTGGTGGAGTGTCCCGATTTGGGGGAGAGTTAGGGTTAGGGTTAGGACCCAGGAGGATCCAGGCGCTAAACCCACAACAGGGCAGTGGTCTCCCCAAAGGGCTGAGTTGAGGGCACAAGGGAGGCTGCCGGTCAGGATCCGACTTTGGCTGCCAAGACTACACACGTGTTGGGCCCCTGGTGGAAGAGGCCTCCAGAATCCTGTCGGGCAGCTGCAGCCGGGCCTGGGAAACGACATGGTGAGCTTCTAGGTTCCATGCCGAGTCAGCCTGCACCGCTACTCAATCCCAGGCGCCTGGTGTTCTCAGACGTTGGAATTGGCTACCCATGGGGAGGGAGCCTTAGCTAGGGTTAGGGTTTGGTCCAGGGACGTCACCAAGTCCGAAGCGACTCCGGTCTCGTGATCTCCCTCGAGGGCTGAAGTGAGGGCCCATGCCAGAAGGCGGCTCAATTGCAAGGTTAGGGTTCGAGGCAGGCTGAGGTTGCGGTGGAGGGTCCCGGTTCGGGGTACGGTTAGGGTTAGGGATAGGTCCCAGGAGGCTCCAGGCGCTGAACCCACAGCAGGGCAGTGGTCTCCCCGAAGGACTGAGTTGAGGGCACAAGGGCGGCTGCCGGTCAGGATCCGTCTGTGGCTGCCAAGGCCACACACGTGATTGGGCCCCTGGTCGAGGAGGCCTGCGGAATCCTCTCGGGCAGCTGCAGCCGGGCCTGGGAAACGACATGGTGAGCTTCCAGGTTCCATGCCGAGTCAGCCTGCACCGCTTCTGGACCCCAGGCGCCTGGTGTTCTCAGAGGTTGGAATTGGGTCCCCATAGGGAGGGAGCCTTAGCTAGGATTAGGGTTTGGACCAGGGATGTCGCCAGGGCCACAGCGACTCCGGTCTCGTGATCTCCCTCGAGGGCTGAAGTGAGGGCCCATGCCAGAAGGCGGCTCAATTGCAGGGTTAGGGTTCGAGGCAGGCTCAGGACGCGGTGGAGGGTCCCGGTTCGGGGTACGGTTAGGGTTAGGGTTAGGTCCCAAGAGACTCCAGGCGCCGAACCCACAGCAGGTCAGTGGTCTCCCCGAAGGGCTGTGTTGAGGGCACAAGGGAGGCTGCCGGTCAGGATCCGTCTTTGGCTGCCAAGGCCACACACGTGATTGGGCCCCTGGTCGAGGAGGACTCCGGCATCCTCTCGGCAGCTGCAGCCGGGCCTGGGAAACGACATGGTGAGCTTCCAGGTTCCATGCCGAGTGAGCCTGCACCGATTCTGGACCCCAGGCGCGTGGTGTTGTCAGACGTGGGACTGTGTACCCATGGGGAGAGAGCCTTAGTTAGGATCAGGGTTCGGTTCAGGGACGTCGCCAGGTCCCAAACGACTGTGGTCTCGTGATCTCCCTGGAGGGCTGAAGTGAGGGCCGATGTAACAGAGCGACTCAAGTAGAGGGTTAGGTTCGAGGGCGACTTAGGTTTCGCTGGAGGATTCCGATTCAGGATAGGTTTAGGGTTAGGGTTAGGTCCAAGGAAGCTCCAGGCGCCGAACCCACAGCATGGCAGTGGTCTCCCCGAAGGGCTGATTTGAGGGCAAAAGGGAGGGGGCCGCTCAGGATCAGTCTCCGGCTGCCAAGGCCACACAAGTCGATGGGCCCCTGGTCGAGGAGGCCTCAGGAATCCTCTCAGGGAGCTGCAGCCGGGCCTGGGTAACAACATGCTGAGCTTCCAGGTTCCATGCCGTGTGAGTTTGCACTGCTTCTGGACCCCAGGGGCGTGGTGTTTTCAGACGTTGGAATTGGGTCCCCAGGGGGAGAGAGACTTAGTTAGGGTTAGGGTTCAGTCCCGGGACGTCGCCAGGGACGAAGCGATACCGGTCTCGTGATCTCCCTGGAGGGTTAAAGTGAGGGCCCATGCCACAAGGCAGGTCACGTGCAGCGTTAGGGTTCGAGGCTGGCTTAGGTTTTGGTGGAGGGACCCAGTTCCGGGTATGGTTAGGGTTCAGGTTAGGCCACAGGAGGCTCCAGGCACCGAACCCACAGCAGGGCGGTGGTGTCCCCGAAGGGCAGGGTTGAGGGCACAATGGAGGGTGCCGGTCAGGATCCATCTTTGGCTGCCAAGGCCACACACGTGATTGGGCCCAGGGTCGAGGAGGCCTTAGGAATCCTCTCGGGCAGCTGCAGCCAGGGTTAGGAAACGACATGTTGAGCTTCCAGGTTCCATGCCTGGTGAGCCTGTACTGCAATGGACCTGAGGGACGTGGTGTTGTCAGACGTGGGAATTGGGTCCCCTTGGGGAGACAGCCTTAGCTAGGGTTAGGGTTCGGTCCAGGGAAGTCGCCAGGGCCGAACCGACTCTGGTCTCGAGATCTCCCTCGAGGGCTGAAGGGAGGGCCCATGCCACAAGGCGGCTCAAGTGTGGTGTTAGGACTCGAGGGAGGCTTAGATTTCGGAGGAGGGACCCAGATCAGGGTAGGGTTAGGGTTAGGGTGAGGTCCCAGGAGGCTCCAGGCGCCGAACCCACAGCAGAGCAGTGGTCTCCCCGAAGGGCTGAGTTGAGGGCACAATGGAGGGTGTCGAGCAGGATCTGTCTTTGGTTGCAAAGGCCACACACGTGATTGGGCCCCTGATGGAGGAGGCCTCCGGAATCCTCTTGGGCAGCTGCAGCCGGGCCTGGTAAACAACATGGTGAGCTTCCAGGTTCCATGCCGGGTCAGCCTGCACCGCTTCTGGACCCCAGGCGCGTGGTGTTGTCAGACGTTGGCATTGGTTCCTCTTGGGGAGAGAGCCTTAGCTAGGGTTAGGGCTCGGCCCAGGGACGTCGCCAGGGCCGAAGCGACTGGGGTCTCGTGATCTCCCTCGAGGGCTGAAATGAGGGCCCATGCCAGAAGGCGGCTCAATTGCAGGGTTAGGGGTCGAGGCCGGCATAGGTTGCGGTGGAGGGTCCCGGTTCTGGGTACGGTTAGGGTTAGGGTTAGGTCCCAGGAGGCTCCAGGCGCCGAACCCACAGCAGGGCGGGGGTCTCCCCGAAGGGCTGAGTTGAGGGCACAAGGGACGGTGCCGGTCAGGATCCGTCTGTGGCTGCCAAGGCCACACAAGTGATTGGGCCCCAGGTCGAGGAGGCCTCCGGCATCCTCTCGGCAGCTGCAGCCGGGCCTGGGAAACGACACGGTGAGCTTCCAGGTTCCATGCCGAGTCAGCCTGCACCTCTTCCGGACCCCAGGCGCGTGGTGTTGTCAGACGTTGGCATTGGGTCCTCTTGGGGAGAGAGCCTTAGCTAGGGTTAGGGTTCGGCCCAGGGACGTCGCCAGGGCCGAAGGGACTCCGGTCTCGTGATCTGCCTCGAGGGCTGAAGTGAGGGCCCATGCAGCAAGGCGGCTCAAGTGCAGGGTTAGGGGTCGAGGCCGGCTTAGGTTGCGGTGGAGGGTCCCCGTTCGGTGTAGGGTTAGGGTTAGGGTTAGGTCCCAGGAGGCTCCAGGCGCCGAACCCACAGCAGGGCGGTGGTCTCCCCGAAGGGCTGAGTTGAGGGCACAAGGGACGGTGCCGCTCCGGATCCGTCTGTGGCTGCCAAGGCCACAGACGTCGATCGGCCCCTGGTCGAGGAGGCCTCCGGAATCCTCTCGGGCAGCTGCAGAACGGCCTGGGAAACGACACGCTGAGCTTCCAGGTTCCATGCCGGGTCAGCCTGCACCGCTTCTGGACCCCAGGCGCGTGGTGTTGTCAGACGTTGGCATGGGGTCCCCGTGGGGAGGGAGCCTTAGCTAGGGTTAGGGTTTGGTCCAGGGACGTCGCCAGGGCTGAATCGACTGCAGTCTCGTGATGTCCCTCGAGGGCTGAAGTGAGGGCCCATGCCAGAAGGCGGCTCAATTGCAGGGTTAGGGTTCGAGGCAGGCTTAGGTTGCGGTGGAGGGTCCCGGTTCGGGGTAGGGTTAGGGTTAGGGTTGGGTCCCAGGAGGCTCCAGGCGCCCAAGCCACAGCAGGGCGGTGGTCTCCCCGAAGGGCTGAGTTGAGGGCACAAGGGACGGTGCCGGTCAGGATCCGTCTGTGGCTGCCAAGGCCACACACGTGATTGGGCCCCTGGTCGAGGAGGCCTCCGGCATCCTCTCGGCAGCTGCAGCCGGGCCTGGGAAACGACACGGTGAGCTTCCAGGTTCCATGCCGAGTCAGCCTGCACCTCTTCCGGACCCCAGGCGCGTGGTGTTGTCAGACGTTGGCATTGGGTCCTCTTGGGGAGAGAGCCTTAGCTAGGGTTAGGGTTCGGCCCAGGGACGTCGCCAGGGCCGAAGCGACTCCGGTCTCGTGATCTGCCTCGAGGGCTGAAGTGAGGGCCCATGCAGCAAGGCGGCTCAAGTGCAGGGTTAGGGGTCGAGGCCGGCTTAGGTTGCGGTGGAGGGTCCCCGTTCGGTGTAGGGTTAGGGTTAGGGTTAGGTCCCAGGAGGCTCCAGGCGCCGAACCCACAGCAGGGCGGTGGTCTCCCCGAAGGGCTGAGTTGAGGGCACAAGGGACGGTGCCGCTCAGGATCCGTCTGTGGCTGCCAAGGCCACAGACGTCGATCGGCCCCTGGTCGAGGAGGCCTCCGGAATCCTCTCGGGCAGCTGCAGAACGGCCTGGGAAACGACACGCTGAGCTTCCAGGTTCCATGCCGGGTCAGCCTGCACCGCTTCTGGACCCCAGGCGCGTGGTGTTGTCAGACGTTGGCATGGGGTCCCCGTGGGGAGGGAGCCTTAGCTAGGGTTAGGGTTTGGTCCAGGGACGTCGCCAGGGCTGAATCGACTGCAGTCTCGTGATGTCCCTCGAGGGCTGAAGTGAGGGCCCATGCCAGAAGGCGGCTCAATTGCAGGGTTAGGGTTCGAGGCAGGCTTAGGTTGCGGTGGAGGGTCCCGGTTCGGGGTACGGTTAGGGTTAGGGTTGGGTCCCAGGAGGCTCCAGGCGCCCAAGCCACAGCAGGGCAGTGGTCTCCCCGAAGGGCTGAGTTGAGGGCACAAGGGACGGTGCCGGTCAGGATCCGTCTGTGGCTGCCAAGGCCACACACGTGATTGGGCCCCTGGTCGAGGAGGCCTCCGGCATCCTCTCGGCAGCTGCAGCCGGGCCTGGGAAACGACACGGTGAGCTTCCAGGTTCCATGCCGAGTCAGCCTGCACCTCTTCCGGACCCCAGGCGCGTGGTGTTGTCAGACGTTGGCATTGGGTCCTCTTGGGGAGAGAGCCTTAGCTAGGGTTAGGGTTCGGCCCAGGGACGTCGCCAGGGCCGAAGCGACTCCGGTCTCGTGATCTGCCTCGAGGGCTGAAGTGAGGGCCCATGCAGCAAGGCGGCTCAAGTGCAGGGTTAGGGGTCGAGGCCGGCTTAGGTTGCGGTGGAGGGTCCCCGTTCGGTGTAGGGTTAGGGTTAGGGTTAGGTCCCAGGAGGCTCCAGGCGCCGAACCCACAGCAGGGCGGTGGTCTCCCCGAAGGGCTGAGTTGAGGGCACAAGGGACGGTGCCGCTCAGGATCCGTCTGTGGCTGCCAAGGCCACAGACGTCGATCGGCCCCTGGTCGAGGAGGCCTCCGGAATCCTCTCGGGCAGCTGCAGAACGGCCTGGGAAACGACACGCTGAGCTTCCACGTTCCATGCCGGGTCAGCCTGCACCGCTTCTGGACCCCAGGCGCGTGGTGTTGTCAGACGTTGGCATGGGGTCCCCGTGGGGAGGGAGCCTTAGCTAGGGTTAGGGTTTGGTCCAGGGACGTCGCCAGGGCTGAATCGACTGCAGTCTCGTGATGTCCCTCGAGGGCTGAAGTGAGGGCCGATGCCAGAAGGCGGCTCAATTGCAGGGTTAGGGTTCGAGGCAGGCTTAGGTTGCGGTGGAGGGTCCCGGTTCGGGGTACGGTTAGGGTTAGGGTTGGGTCCCAGGAGGCTCCAGGCGCCCAAGCCACAGCAGGGCAGTGGTCTCCCCGAAGGGCTGAGTTGAGGGCACAAGGGACGGTGCCGGTCAGGATCCGTCTGTGGCTGCCAAGGCCACACACGTGATTGGGCCCCTGGTCGAGGAGGCCTCCGGCATCCTCTCGGCAGCTGCAGCCGGGCCTGGGAAACGACACGGTGAGCTTCCAGGTTCCATGCCGAGTCAGCCTGCACCTCTTCCGGACCCCAGGCGCGTGGTGTTGTCAGACGTTGGCATTGGGTCCTGTTGGGGAGAGAGCCTTAGCTAGGGTTAGGGTTCGGCCCAGGGACGTCGCCAGGGCCGAAGCGACTCCGGTCTCGTGATCTGCCTCGAGGGCTGAAGTGAGGGCCCATGCAGCAAGGCGGCTCAAGTGCAGGGTTAGGGGTCGAGGCCGGCTTAGGTTGCGGTGGAGGGTCCCCGTTCGGTGTAGGGTTAGGGTTAGGGTTAGGTCCCAGGAGGCTCCAGGCGCCGAACCCACAGCAGGGCGGTGGTCTCCCCGAAGGGCTGAGTTGAGGGCACAAGGGACGGTGCCGCTCAGGATCCGTCTGTGGCTGCCAAGGCCACAGACGTCGATCGGCCCCTGGTCGAGGAGGCCTCCGGAATCCTCTCGGGCAGCTGCAGAACGGCCTGGGAAACGACACGCTGAGCTTCCACGTTCCATGCCGGGTCAGCCTGCACCGCTTCTGGACCCCAGGCGCGTGGTGTTGTCAGACGTTGGCATGGGGTCCCCGTGGGGAGGGAGCCTTAGCTAGGGTTAGGGTTTGGTCCAGGGACGTCGCCAGGGCTGAATCGACTGCAGTCTCGTGATGTCCCTCGAGGGCTGAAGTGAGGGCCCATGCCAGAAGGCGGCTCAATTGCAGGGTTAGGGTTCGAGGCAGGCTTAGGTTGCGGTGGAGGGTCCCGGTTCGGGGTACGGTTAGGGTTAGGGTTGGGTCCCAGGAGGCTCCAGGCGCCCAAGCCACAGCAGGGCAGTGGTCTCCCCGAAGGGCTGAGTTGAGGGCACAAGGGACGGTGCCGGTCAGGATCCGTCTGTGGCTGCCAAGGCCACACACGTGATTGGGCCCCTGGTCGAGGAGGCCTCCGGCATCCTCTCGGCAGCTGCAGCCGGGCCTGGGAAACGACACGGTGAGCTTCCAGGTTCCATGCCGAGTCAGCCTGCACCTCTTCCGGACCCCAGGCGCGTGGTGTTGTCAGACGTTGGCATTGGGTCCTCTTGGGGAGAGAGCCTTAGCTAGGGTTAGGGTTCGGCCCAGGGACGTCGCCAGGGCCGAAGCGACTCCGGTCTCGTGATCTGCCTCGAGGGCTGAAGTGAGGGCCCATGCAGCAAGGCGGCTCAAGTGCAGGGTTAGGGGTCGAGGCCGGCTTAGGTTGCGGTGGAGGGTCCCCGTTCGGTGTAGGGTTAGGGTTAGGGTTAGGTCCCAGGAGGCTCCAGGCGCCGAACCCACAGCAGGGCGGTGGTCTCCCCGAAGGGCTGAGTTCAGGGCACAAGGGACGGTGCCGCTCAGGATCCGTCTGTGGCTGCCAAGGCCACAGACGTCGATCGGCCCCTGGTCGAGGAGGCCTCCGGAATCCTCTCGGGCAGCTGCAGAACGGCCTGGGAAACGACACGCTGAGCTTCCACGTTCCATGCCGGGTCAGCCTGCACCGCTTCTGGACCCCAGGCGCGTGGTGTTGTCAGACGTTGGCATGGGGTCCCCGTGGGGAGGGAGCCTTAGCTAGGGTTAGGGTTTGGTCCAGGGACGTCGCCAGGGCTGAATCGACTGCAGTCTCGTGATGTCCCTCGAGGGCTGAAGTGAGGGCCCATGCCAGAAGGCGGCTCAATTGCAGGGTTAGGGTTCGAGGCAGGCTTAGGTTGCGGTGGAGGGTCCCGGTTCGGGGTACGGTTAGGGTTAGGGTTGGGTCCCAGGAGGCTCCAGGCGCCCAAGCCACAGCAGGGCAGTGGTCTCCCCGAAGGGCTGAGTTGAGGGCACAAGGGACGGTGCCGGTCAGGATCCGTCTGTGGCTGCCAAGGCCACACACGTGATTGGGCCCCTGGTCGAGGAGGCCTCCGGCATCCTCTCGGCAGCTGCAGCCGGGCCTGGGAAACGACACGGTGAGCTTCCAGGTTCCATGCCGAGTCAGCCTGCACCTCTTCCGGCCCCCAGGCGCGTGGTGTTGTCAGACGTTGGCATTGGGTGCTGTTGGGGAGAGAGCCTTAGCTAGGGTTAGGGTTCGGCCCAGGGACGTCGCCAGGGCCGAAGCGACTCCGGTCTCGTGATCTGCCTCGAGGGCTGAAGTGAGGGCCCATGCAGCAAGGCGGCTCAAGTGCAGGGTTAGGGGTCGAGGCCGGCTTAGGTTGCGGTGGAGGGTCCCCGTTCGGGGTAGGGTTAGGGTTAGGGTTAGGTCCCAGGAGGCTCCAGGCGCCGAACCCACAGCAGGGCGGTGGTCTCCCCGAAGGGCTGAGTTGAGGGCACAAGGGACGGTGCCGCTCAGGATCCGTCTGTGGCTGCCAAGGCCACAGACGTCGATCGGCCCCTGGTCGAGGAGGCCTCCGGAATCCTCTCGGGCAGCTGCAGAACGGCCTGGGAAACGACACGCTGAGCTTCCACGTTCCATGCCGGGTCAGCCTGCACCGCTTCTGGACCCCAGGCGCGTGGTGTTGTCAGACGTTGGCATGGGGTCCCCGTGGGGAGGGAGCCTTAGCTAGGGTTAGGGTTTGGTCCAGGGACGTCGCCAGGGCTGAATCGACTGCAGTCTCGTGATGTCCCTCGAGGGCTGAAGTGAGGGCCCATGCCAGAAGGCGGCTCAATTGCAGGGTTAGGGTTCGAGGCAGGCTTAGGTTGCGGTGGAGGGTCCCGGTTCGGGGTACGGTTAGGGTTAGGGTTGGGTCCCAGGAGGCTCCAGGCGCCCAAGCCACAGCAGGGCAGTGGTCTCCCCGAAGGGCTGAGTTGAGGGCACAAGGGACGGTGCCGGTCAGGATCCGTCTGTGGCTGCCAAGGCCACACACGTGATTGGGCCCCTGGTCGAGGAGGCCTCCGGCATCCTCTCGGCAGCTGCAGCCGGGCCTGGGAAACGACACGGTGAGCTTCCAGGTTCCATGCCGAGTCAGCCTGCACCTCTTCCGGACCCCAGGCGCGTGGTGTTGTCAGACGTTGGCATTGGGTCCTCTTGGGGAGAGAGCCTTAGCTAGGGTTAGGGTTCGGCCCAGGGACGTCGCCAGGGCCGAAGCGACTCCGGTCTCGTGATCTGCCTCGAGGGCTGAAGTGAGGGCCCATGCAGCAAGGCGGCTCAAGTGCAGGGTTAGGGGTCGAGGCCGGCTTAGGTTGCGGTGGAGGGTCCCCGTTCGGTGTAGGGTTAGGGTTAGGGTTAGGTCCCAGGAGGCTCCAGGCGCCGAACCCACAGCAGGGCGGTGGTCTCCCCGAAGGGCTGAGTTGAGGGCACAAGGGACGGTGCCGCTCAGGATCCGTCTGTGGCTGCCAAGGCCACAGACGTCGATCGGCCCCTGGTCGAGGAGGCCTCCGGAATCCTCTCGGGCAGCTGCAGAACGGCCTGGGAAATGACACGCTGAGCTTCCAGGTTCCATGCCGGGTCAGCCTGCACCGCTTCTGGACCCCAGGCGCGTGGTGTTGTCAGACGTTGGCATGGGGTCCCCGTGGGGAGGGAGCCTTAGCTAGGGTTAGGGTTTGGTCCAGGGACGTCGCCAGGGCTGAATCGACTGCAGTCTCGTGATGTCCCTCGAGGGCTGAAGTGAGGGCCCATGCCAGAAGGCGGCTCAATTGCAGGGTTAGGGTTCGAGGCAGGCTTAGGTTGCGGTGGAGGGTCCCGGTTCGGGGTACGGTTAGGGTTAGGGTTGGGTCCCAGGAGGCTCCAGGCGCCCAAGCCACAGCAGGGCAGTGGTCTCCCCGAAGGGCTGAGTTGAGGGCACAAGGGACGGTGCCGGTCAGGATCCGTCTGTGGCTGCCAAGGCCACACACGTGATTGGGCCCCTGGTCGAGGAGGCCTCCGGCATCCTCTCGGCAGCTGCAGCCGGGCCTGGGAAACGACACGGTGAGCTTCCAGGTTCCATGCCGAGTCAGCCTGCACCTCTTCCGGACCCCAGGCGCGTGGTGTTGTCAGACGTTGGCATTGGGTCCTGTTGGGGAGAGAGCCTTAGCTAGGGTTAGGGTTCGGCCCAGGGACGTCGCCAGGGCCGAAGCGACTCCGGTCTCGTGATCTGCCTCGAGGGCTGAAGTGAGGGCCCATGCAGCAAGGCGGCTCAAGTGCAGGGTTAGGGGTCGAGGCCGGCTTAGGTTGCGGTGGAGGGTCCCCGTTCGGTGTAGGGTTAGGGTTAGGGTTAGGTCCCAGGAGGCTCCAGGCGCCGAACCCACAGCAGGGCGGTGGTCTCCCCGAAGGGCTGAGTTGAGGGCACAAGGGACGGTGCCGCTCAGGATCCGTCTGTGGCTGCCAAGGCCACAGACGTCGATCGGCCCCTGGTCGAGGAGGCCTCCGGAATCCTCTCGGGCAGCTGCAGAACGGCCTGGGAAACGACACGCTGAGCTTCCACGTTCCATGCCGGGTCAGCCTGCACCGCTTCTGGACCCCAGGCGCGTGGTGTTGTCAGACGTTGGCATGGGGTCCCCGTGGGGAGGGAGCCTTAGCTAGGGTTAGGGTTTGGTCCAGGGACGTCGCCAGGGCTGAATCGACTGCAGTCTCGTGATGTCCCTCGAGGGCTGAAGTGAGGGCCCATGCCAGAAGGCTGCTCAATTGCAGGGTTAGGTTTCGAGGCAGGCTTAGGTTGCGGTGGAGGGTCCCGGTTCGGGGTACGGTTAGGGTTAGGGTTGGGTCCCAGGAGGCTCCAGGCGCCCAAGCCACAGCAGGGCGGTGGTCTCCCCGAAGGGCTGAGTTGAGGGCACAAGGGACGGTGCCGGTCAGGATCCGTCTGTGGCTGCCAAGGCCACACACGTGATTGGGCCCCTGGTCGAGGAGGCCTCCGGCATCCTCTCGGCAGCTGCAGCCGGGCCTGGGAAACGACACGGTGAGCTTCCAGGTTCCATGCCGAGTCAGCCTGCACCTCTTCCGGACCCCAGGCGCGTGGTGTTGTCAGACGTTGGCATTGGGTCCTCTTGGGGAGAGAGCCTTAGCTAGGGTTAGGGTTCGGCCCAGGGACGTCGCCAGGGCCGAAGCGACTCCGGTCTCGTGATCTGCCTCGAGGGCTGAAGTGAGGGCCCATGCAGCAAGGCGGCTCAAGTGCAGGGTTAGGGGTCGAGGCCGGCTTAGGTTGCGGTGGAGGGTCCCCGTTCGGGGTACGGTTAGGGTTAGGGTTAGGTCCCAGGAGGCTCCAGGCGCCGAACCCACAGCAGGGCGGTGGTCTCCCCGAAGGGCTGAGTTGAGGGCACAAGGGACGGTGCCGCTCAGGATCCGTCTGTGGCTGCCAAGGCCACAGACGTCGATCGGCCCCTGGTCGAGGAGGCCTCCGGAATCCTCTCGGGCAGCTGCAGAACGGCCTGGGAAACGACACGCTGAGCTTCCACGTTCCATGCCGGGTCAGCCTGCACCGCTTCTGGACCCCAGGCGCGTGGTGTTGTCAGACGTTGGCATGGGGTCCCCGTGGGGAGGGAGCCTTAGCTAGGGTTAGGGTTTGGTCCAGGGACGTCGCCAGGGCTGAATCGACTGCAGTCTCGTGATGTCCCTCGAGGGCTGAAGTGAGGGCCCATGCCAGAAGGCTGCTCAATTGCAGGGTTAGGTTTCGAGGCAGGCTTAGGTTGCGGTGGAGGGTCCCGGTTCGGGTTACGGTTAGGGTTAGGGTTGGGTCCCAGGAGGCTCCAGGCGCCCAAGCCACAGCAGGGCGGTGGTCTCCCCGAAGGGCTGAGTTGAGGGCACAAGGGACGGTGCCGGTCAGGATCCGTCTGTGGCTGCCAAGGCCACACACGTGATTGGGCCCCTGGTCGAGGAGGCCTCCGGCATCCTCTCGGCAGCTGCAGCCGGGCCTGGGAAACGACACGGTGAGCTTCCAGGTTCCATGCCGAGTCAGCCTGCACCTCTTCCGGACCCCAGGCGCGTGGTGTTGTCAGACGTTGGCATTGGGTCCTCTTGGGGAGAGAGCCTTAGCTAGGGTTAGGGTTCGGCCCAGGGACGTCGCCAGGGCCGAAGCGACTCCGGTCTCGTGATCTGCCTCGAGGGCTGAAGTGAGGGCCCATGCAGCAAGGCGGCTCAAGTGCAGGGTTAGGGGTCGAGGCCGGCTTAGGTTGCGGTGGAGGGTCCCCGTTCGGTGTAGGGTTAGGGTTAGGGTTAGGTCCCAGGAGGCTCCAGGCGCCGAACCCACAACAGGGCGGTGGTCTCCCCGAAGGGCTGAGTTGAGGGCACAAGGGACGGTGCCGCTCAGGATCCGTCTGTGGCTGCCAAGGCCACAGACGTCGATCGGCCCCTGGTCGAGGAGGCCTCCGGAATCCTCTCGGGCAGCTGCAGAACGGCCTGGGAAACGACACGCTGAGCTTCCAGGTTCCATGCCGGGTCAGCCTGCACTGCATCTGGACCCCAGGCGCGTGGTGTTGTCAGACGTTGGCATGGGGTCCCCGTGGGGAGGGAGCCTTAGCTAGGGTTAGGGTTTGGTCCAGGGACGTCGCCAGGGCTGAATCGACTGCACTCTCGTGATCTCCCTCGAGGGCTGAAGTGAGCGCCCATGCCAGAAGGCGGCTCAATTGCAGGGTTAGGGTTCGAGGCAGGCATAGGTTGCGGTGGAGGGTCCCGGTTCGGGGTACGGTTAGGGTTAGGGTTGAGTCCCAGGAGGCTCCAGGCTCCCAAGCCACAGCAGGGCAGTGGTCTCCCCGAAGGGCTGAGTTGAGGGCACAAGGGACGGTGCCGGTCAGGAT
Organism: Panthera onca; assembly: GCF_046562875.1. Lineage (NCBI taxonomy): Eukaryota > Metazoa > Chordata > Mammalia > Carnivora > Felidae > Panthera > Panthera onca. Next base: position 17,527,500 of record NC_138357.1, on the reverse strand, counting down.
CCGTCTGTGGCTGCCAAGGCCACACACGTGATTGGGCCCCTGGTCGAGGAGGCCTCCGGCATCCTCTCGGCAGCTGCAGCCGGGCCTGGGAAACGACACGGTGAGCTTCCAGGTTCCATGCCGAGTCAGCCTGCACCTCTTCCGGCCCCCAGGCGCGTGGTGTTGTCAGACGTTGGCATTGGGTCCTCTTGGGGAGAGAGCCTTAGCTAGGGTTAGGGTTCGGCCCAGGGACGTCGCCAGGGCCGAAGCGACTCCGGTCTCGTGATCTGCCTCGAGGGCTGAAGTGAGGGCCCATGCAGCAAGGCGGCTCAAGTGCAGGGTTAGGGGTAGAGGCCGGCTTAGGTTGCGGTGGAGGGTCCCCGTTCGGTGTAGGGTTAGGGTTAGGGTTAGGTCCCAGGAGGCTCCAGGCGCCGAACCCACAGCAGGGCGGTGGTCTCCCCGAAGGGCTGAGTTGAGGGCACAAGGGACGGTGCCGCTCAGGATCCGTCTGTGGCTGCCAAGGCCACAGACGTCGATCGGCCCCTGGTCGAGGAGGCCTCCGGAATCCTCTCGGGCAGCTGCAGAACGGCCTGGGAAACGACACGCTGAGCTTCCAGGTTCCATGCCGGGTCAGCCTGCACCGCTTCTGGACCCCAGGCGCGTGGTGTTGTCAGACGTTGGCATGGGGTCCCCGTGGGGAGGGAGCCTTAGCTAGGGTTAGGGTTTGGTCCAGGGACGTCGCCAGGGCTGAATCGACTGCAGTCTCGTGATGTCCCTCGAGGGCTGAAGTGAGCGCCCATGCCAGAAGGCGGCTCAATTGCAGGGTTAGGGTTCGAGGCAGGCTTAGGTTGCGGTGGAGGGTCCCGGTTCGGGGTACGGTTAGGGTTAGGGTTGGGTCCCAGGAGGCTCCAGGCGCCCAAGCCACAGCAGGGCAGTGGTCTCCCCGAAGGGCTGAGTTGAGGGCACAAGGGACGGTGCCGGTCAGGATCCGTCTGTGGCTGCCAAGGCCACACACGTGATTGGGCCCCTGGTCGAGGAGGCCTCCGGCATCCTCTCGGCAGCTGCAGCCGGGCCTGGGAAATGACACGGTGAGCTTCCAGGTTCCATGCCGAGTCAGCCTGCACCTCTTCCGGCCCCCAGGCGCGTGGTGTTGTCAGACGTTGGCATTGGGTCCTCTTGGGGAGAGAGCCTTAGCTAGGGTTAGGGTTCGGCCCAGGGACGTCGCCAGGGCCGAAGCGACTCCGGTCTCGTGATCTGCCTCGAGGGCTGAAGTGAGGGCCCATGCAGCAAGGCGGCTCAAGTGCAGGGTTAGGGGTCGAGGCCGGCTTAGGTTGCGGTGGAGGGTCCCCGTTCGGGGTAGGGTTAGGGTTAGGGTTAGGTCCCAGGAGGCTCCAGGCGCCGAACCCACAGCAGGGCGGTGGTCTCCCCGAAGGGCTGAGTTGAGGGCACAAGGGACGGTGCCGCTCAGGATCCGTCTGTGGCTGCCAAGGCCACAGACGTCGATCGGCCCCTGGTCGAGGAGGCCTCCGGAATCCTCTCGGGCAGCTGCAGAACGGCCTGGGAAACGACACGCTGAGCTTCCAGGTTCCATGCCGGGTCAGCCTGCACCGCTTCTGGCCCCCCGGCGCGTGGTGTTGTCAGACGTTGGCATGGGGTCCCCGTGGGGAGGGAGCCTTAGCTAGGGTTAGGGTTTGGTCCAGGGACGTCGCCAGGGCTGAATCGACTGCAGTCTCGTGATGTCCCTCGAGGGCTGAAGTGAGGGCCCATGCCAGAAGGCGGCTCAATTGCAGGGTTAGGGTTCGAGGCAGGCTTAGGTTGCGGTGGAGGGTCCCGGTTCGGGGTACGGTTAGGGTTAGGGTTGGGTCCCAGGAGGCTCCAGGCGCCCAAGCCACAGCAGGGCAGTGGTCTCCCCGAAGGGCTGAGTTGAGGGCACAAGGGACGGTGCCGGTCAGGATCCGTCTGTGGCTGCCAAGGCCACACACGTGATTGGGCCCCTGGTCGAGGAGGCCTCCGGCATCCTCTCGGCAGCTGCAGCCGGGCCTGGGAAACGACACGGTGAGCTTCCAGGTTCCATGCCGAGTCAGCCTGCACCTATTCCGGACCCCAGGCGCGTGGTATTGTCAGACGTTGGCATTGGGTCCTGTTGGGGAGAGAGCCTTAGCTAGGGTTAGGGTTCGGCCCAGGGACGTCGCCAGGGCCGAAGCGACTCCGGTCTCGTGATCTGCCTCGAGGGCTGAAGTGAGGGCCCATGCAGCAAGGCGGCTCAAGTGCAGGGTTAGGGGTCGAGGCCGGCTTAGGTTGCGGTGGAGGGTCCCCGTTCGGTGTAGGGTTAGGGTTAGGGTTAGGTCCCAGGAGGCTCCAGGCGCCGAACCCACAGCAGGGCGGTGGTCTCCCCGAAGGGCTGAGTTGAGGGCACAAGGGACGGTGCCGCTCAGGATCCGTCTGTGGCTGCCAAGGCCACAGACGTCGATCGGCCCCTGGTCGAGGAGGCCTCCGGAATCCTCTCGGGCAGCTGCAGAACGGCCTGGGAAACGACACGCTGAGCTTCCAGGTTCCATGCCGGGTCAGCCTGCACCGCTTCTGGACCCCAGGCGCGTGGTGTTGTCAGACGTTGGCATGGGGTCCCCGTGGGGAGGGAGCCTTAGCTAGGGTTAGGGTTTGGTCCAGGGACGTCGCCAGGGCTGAATCGACTGCAGTCTCGTGATCTCCCTCGAGGGCTGAAGTGAGGGCCCATGCCAGAAGGCGGCTCAATTGCAGGGTTAGGGTTCGAGGCAGGCTTAGGTTGCGGTGGAGGGTCCCGGTTCGGGGTAGGGTTAGGGTTAGGGTTGGGTCCCAGGAGGCTCCAGGCGCCCAAGCCACAGCAGGGCAGTGGTCTCCCCGAAGGGCTGAGTTGAGGGCACAAGGGACGGTGCCGGTCAGGATCCGTCTGTGGCTGCCAAGGCCACACACGTGATTGGGCCCCTGGTCGAGGAGGCCTCCGGCATCCTCTCGGCAGCTGCAGCCGGGCCTGGGAAACGACACGGTGAGCTTCCAGGTTCCATGCCGAGTCAGCCTGCACCTCTTCCGGACCCCAGGCGCGTGGTGTTGTCAGACGTTGGCATTGGGTCCTGTTGGGGAGAGAGCCTTAGCTAGGGTTAGGGTTCGGCCCAGGGACGTCGCCAGGGCCGAAGCGACTCCGGTCTCGTGATCTGCCTCGAGGGCTGAAGTGAGGGCCCATGCAGCAAGGCGGCTCAAGTGCAGGGTTAGGGGTCGAGGCCGGCTTAGGTTGCGGTGGAGGGTCCCCGTTCGGGGTAGGGTTAGGGTTAGGGTTAGGTCCCAGGAGGCTCCAGGCGCCGAACCCACAGCAGGGCGGTGGTCTCCCCGAAGGGCTGAGTTGAGGGCACAAGGGACGGTGCCGCTCAGGATCCGTCTGTGGCTGCCAAGGCCACAGACGTCGATCGGCCCCTGGTCGAGGAGGCCTCCGGAATCCTCTCGGGCAGCTGCAGAACGGCCTGGGAAACGACACGCTGAGCTTCCAGGTTCCATGCCGGGTCAGCCTGCACCGCTTCTGGCCCCCCGGCGCGTGGTGTTGTCAGACGTTGGCATGGGGTCCCCGTGGGGAGGGAGCCTTAGCTAGGGTTAGGGTTTGGTCCAGGGACGTCGCCAGGGCTGAATCGACTGCAGTCTCGTGATGTCCCTCGAGGGCTGAAGTGAGGGCCCATGCCAGAAGGCGGCTCAATTGCAGGGTTAGGGTTCGAGGCAGGCTTAGGTTGCGGTGGAGGGTCCCGGTTCGGGGTACGGTTAGGGTTAGGGTTGGGTCCCAGGAGGCTCCAGGCGCCCAAGCCACAGCAGGGCAGTGGTCTCCCCGAAGGGCTGAGTTGAGGGCACAAGGGACGGTGCCGGTCAGGATCCGTCTGTGGCTGCCAAGGCCACACACGTGATTGGGCCCCTGGTCGAGGAGGCCTTCGGCATCCTCTCGGCAGCTGCAGCCGGGCCTGGGAAACGACACGGTGAGCTTCCAGGTTCCATGCCGAGTCAGCCTGCACCTCTTCCGGACCCCAGGCGCGTGCTGTTGTCAGACGTTGGCATTGGGTCCTCTTGGGGAGAGAGCCTTAGCTAGGGTTAGGGTTCGGCCCGGGGACGTCGCCAGGGCTGAAGCGACTCCGGTCTCGTGATCTGCCTCGAGGGCTGAAGTGAGGGCCCATGCAGCAAGGCGGCTCAAGTGCAGGGTTAGGGGTCGAGGCCGGCTTAGGTTGCGGTGGAGGGTCCCCGTTCGGGGTAGGGTTAGGGTTAGGGTTAGGTCCCAGGAGGCTCCAGGCGCCGAACCCACAGCAGGGCGGTGGTCTCCCCGAAGGGCTGAGTTGAGGGCACAAGGGACGGTGCCGCTCAGGATCCGTCTGTGGCTGCCAAGGCCACAGACGTCGATCGGCCCCTGGTCGAGGAGGCCTCCGGAATCCTCTCGGGCAGCTGCAGAACGGCCTGGGAAACGACACGCTGAGCTTCCACGTTCCATGCCGGGTCAGCCTGCACCGCTTCTGGACCCCAGGCGCGTGGTGTTGTCAGACGTTGGCATGGGGTCCCCGTGGGGAGGGAGCCTTAGCTAGGGTTAGGGTTTGGTCCAGGGACGTCGCCAGGGCTGAATCGACTGCAGTCTCGTGATGTCCCTCGAGGGCTGAAGTGAGGGCCCATGCCAGAAGGCGGCTCAATTGCAGGGTTAGGGTTCGAGGCAGGCTTAGGTTGCGGTGGAGGGTCCCGGTTCGGGGTACGGTTAGGGTTAGGGTTGGGTCCCAGGAGGCTCCAGGCGCCCAAGCCACAGCAGGGCAGTGGTCTCCCCGAAGGGCTGAGTTGAGGGCACAAGGGACGGTGCCGGTCAGGATCCGTCTGTGGCTGCCAAGGCCACACACGTGATTGGGCCCCTGGTCGAGGAGGCCTCCGGCATCCTCTCGGCAGCTGCAGCCGGGCCTGGGAAACGACACGGTGAGCTTCCAGGTTCCATGCCGAGTCAGCCTGCACCTCTTCCGGACCCCAGGCGCGTGGTGTTGTCAGACGTTGGCATTGGGTCCTGTTGGGGAGAGAGCCTTAGCTAGGGTTAGGGTTCGGCCCAGGGACGTCGCCAGGGCCGAAGCGACTCCGGTCTCGTGATCTGCCTCGAGGGCTGAAGTGAGGGCCCATGCAGCAAGGCGGCTCAAGTGCAGGGTTAGGGGTCGAGGCCGGCTTAGGTTGCGGTGGAGGGTCCCCGTTCGGTGTAGGGTTAGGGTTAGGGTTAGGTCCCAGGAGGCTCCAGGCGCCGAACCCACAGCAGGGCGGTGGTCTCCCCGAAGGGCTGAGTTGAGGGCACAAGGGACGGTGCCGCTCAGGATCCGTCTGTGGCTGCCAAGGCCACAGACGTCGATCGGCCCCTGGTCGAGGAGGCCTCCGGAATCCTCTCGGGCAGCTGCAGAACGGCCTGGGAAACGACACGCTGAGCTTCCACGTTCCATGCCGGGTCAGCCTGCACCGCTTCTGGACCCCAGGCGCGTGGTGTTGTCAGACGTTGGCATGGGGTCCCCGTGGGGAGGGAGCCTTAGCTAGGGTTAGGGTTTGGTCCAGGGACGTCGCCAGGGCTGAATCGACTGCAGTCTCGTGATGTCCCTCGAGGGCTGAAGTGAGGGCCCATGCCAGAAGGCGGCTCAATTGCAGGGTTAGGGTTCGAGGCAGGCTTAGGTTGCGGTGGAGGGTCCCGGTTCGGGGTACGGTTAGGGTTAGGGTTGGGTCCCAGGAGGCTCCAGGCGCCCAAGCCACAGCAGGGCAGTGGTCTCCCCGAAGGGCTGAGTTGAGGGCACAAGGGACGGTGCCGGTCAGGATCCGTCTGTGGCTGCCAAGGCCACACACGTGATTGGGCCCCTGGTCGAGGAGGCCTCCGGCATCCTCTCGGCAGCTGCAGCCGGGCCTGGGAAACGACACGGTGAGCTTCCAGGTTCCATGCCGAGTCAGCCTGCACCTCTTCCGGACCCCAGGCGCGTGGTGTTGTCAGACGTTGGCATTGGGTCCTCTTGGGGAGAGAGCCTTAGCTAGGGTTAGGGTTCGGCCCAGGGACGTCGCCAGGGCCGAAGCGACTCCGGTCTCGTGATCTGCCTCGAGGGCTGAAGTGAGGGCCCATGCAGCAAGGCGGCTCAAGTGCAGGGTTAGGGGTCGAGGCCGGCTTAGGTTGCGGTGGAGGGTCCCCGTTCGGTGTAGGGTTAGGGTTAGGGTTAGGTCCCAGGAGGCTCCAGGCGCCGAACCCACAGCAGGGCGGTGGTCTCCCCGAAGGGCTGAGTTCAGGGCACAAGGGACGGTGCCGCTCAGGATCCGTCTGTGGCTGCCAAGGCCACAGACGTCGATCGGCCCCTGGTCGAGGAGGCCTCCGGAATCCTCTCGGGCAGCTGCAGAACGGCCTGGGAAACGACACGCTGAGCTTCCACGTTCCATGCCGGGTCAGCCTGCACCGCTTCTGGACCCCAGGCGCGTGGTGTTGTCAGACGTTGGCATGGGGTCCCCGTGGGGAGGGAGCCTTAGCTAGGGTTAGGGTTTGGTCCAGGGACGTCGCCAGGGCTGAATCGACTGCAGTCTCGTGATGTCCCTCGAGGGCTGAAGTGAGGGCCCATGCCAGAAGGCGGCTCAATTGCAGGGTTAGGGTTCGAGGCAGGCTTAGGTTGCGGTGGAGGGTCCCGGTTCGGGGTACGGTTAGGGTTAGGGTTGGGTCCCAGGAGGCTCCAGGCGCCCAAGCCACAGCAGGGCAGTGGTCTCCCCGAAGGGCTGAGTTGAGGGCACAAGGGACGGTGCCGGTCAGGATCCGTCTGTGGCTGCCAAGGCCACACACGTGATTGGGCCCCTGGTCGAGGAGGCCTCCGGCATCCTCTCGGCAGCTGCAGCCGGGCCTGGGAAACGACACGGTGAGCTTCCAGGTTCCATGCCGAGTCAGCCTGCACCTCTTCCGGCCCCCAGGCGCGTGGTGTTGTCAGACGTTGGCATTGGGTGCTGTTGGGGAGAGAGCCTTAGCTAGGGTTAGGGTTCGGCCCAGGGACGTCGCCAGGGCCGAAGCGACTCCGGTCTCGTGATCTGCCTCGAGGGCTGAAGTGAGGGCCCATGCAGCAAGGCGGCTCAAGTGCAGGGTTAGGGGTCGAGGCCGGCTTAGGTTGCGGTGGAGGGTCCCCGTTCGGGGTAGGGTTAGGGTTAGGGTTAGGTCCCAGGAGGCTCCAGGCGCCGAACCCACAGCAGGGCGGTGGTCTCCCCGAAGGGCTGAGTTGAGGGCACAAGGGACGGTGCCGCTCAGGATCCGTCTGTGGCTGCCAAGGCCACAGACGTCGATCGGCCCCTGGTCGAGGAGGCCTCCGGAATCCTCTCGGGCAGCTGCAGAACGGCCTGGGAAACGACACGCTGAGCTTCCACGTTCCATGCCGGGTCAGCCTGCACCGCTTCTGGACCCCAGGCGCGTGGTGTTGTCAGACGTTGGCATGGGGTCCCCGTGGGGAGGGAGCCTTAGCTAGGGTTAGGGTTTGGTCCAGGGACGTCGCCAGGGCTGAATCGACTGCAGTCTCGTGATGTCCCTCGAGGGCTGAAGTGAGGGCCCATGCCAGAAGGCGGCTCAATTGCAGGGTTAGGGTTCGAGGCAGGCTTAGGTTGCGGTGGAGGGTCCCGGTTCGGGGTACGGTTAGGGTTAGGGTTGGGTCCCAGGAGGCTCCAGGCGCCCAAGCCACAGCAGGGCAGTGGTCTCCCCGAAGGGCTGAGTTGAGGGCACAAGGGACGGTGCCGGTCAGGATCCGTCTGTGGCTGCCAAGGCCACACACGTGATTGGGCCCCTGGTCGAGGAGGCCTCCGGCATCCTCTCGGCAGCTGCAGCCGGGCCTGGGAAACGACACGGTGAGCTTCCAGGTTCCATGCCGAGTCAGCCTGCACCTCTTCCGGACCCCAGGCGCGTGGTGTTGTCAGACGTTGGCATTGGGTCCTGTTGGGGAGAGAGCCTTAGCTAGGGTTAGGGTTCGGCCCAGGGACGTCGCCAGGGCCGAAGCGACTCCGGTCTCGTGATCTGCCTCGAGGGCTGAAGTGAGGGCCCATGCAGCAAGGCGGCTCAAGTGCAGGGTTAGGGGTCGAGGCCGGCTTAGGTTGCGGTGGAGGGTCCCCGTTCGGTGTAGGGTTAGGGTTAGGGTTAGGTCCCAGGAGGCTCCAGGCGCCGAACCCACAGCAGGGCGGTGGTCTCCCCGAAGGGCTGAGTTGAGGGCACAAGGGACGGTGCCGCTCAGGATCCGTCTGTGGCTGCCAAGGCCACAGACGTCGATCGGCCCCTGGTCGAGGAGGCCTCCGGAATCCTCTCGGGCAGCTGCAGAACGGCCTGGGAAACGACACGCTGAGCTTCCACGTTCCATGCCGGGTCAGCCTGCACCGCTTCTGGACCCCAGGCGCGTGGTGTTGTCAGACGTTGGCATGGGGTCCCCGTGGGGAGGGAGCCTTAGCTAGGGTTAGGGTTTGGTCCAGGGACGTCGCCAGGGCTGAATCGACTGCAGTCTCGTGATGTCCCTCGAGGGCTGAAGTGAGGGCCCATGCCAGAAGGCTGCTCAATTGCAGGGTTAGGTTTCGAGGCAGGCTTAGGTTGCGGTGGAGGGTCCCGGTTCGGGGTACGGTTAGGGTTAGGGTTGGGTCCCAGGAGGCTCCAGGCGCCCAAGCCACAGCAGGGCGGTGGTCTCCCCGAAGGGCTGAGTTGAGGGCACAAGGGACGGTGCCGGTCAGGATCCGTCTGTGGCTGCCAAGGCCACACACGTGATTGGGCCCCTGGTCGAGGAGGCCTCCGGCATCCTCTCGGCAGCTGCAGCCGGGCCTGGGAAACGACACGGTGAGCTTCCAGGTTCCATGCCGAGTCAGCCTGCACCTCTTCCGGACCCCAGGCGCGTGGTGTTGTCAGACGTTGGCATTGGGTCCTCTTGGGGAGAGAGCCTTAGCTAGGGTTAGGGTTCGGCCCAGGGACGTCGCCAGGGCCGAAGCGACTCCGGTCTCGTGATCTGCCTCGAGGGCTGAAGTGAGGGCCCATGCAGCAAGGCGGCTCAAGTGCAGGGTTAGGGGTCGAGGCCGGCTTAGGTTGCGGTGGAGGGTCCCCGTTCGGTGTAGGGTTAGGGTTAGGGTTAGGTCCCAGGAGGCTCCAGGCGCCGAACCCACAGCAGGGCGGTGGTCTCCCCGAAGGGCTGAGTTGAGGGCACAAGGGACGGTGCCGCTCAGGATCCGTCTGTGGCTGCCAAGGCCACAGACGTCGATCGGCCCCTGGTCGAGGAGGCCTCCGGAATCCTCTCGGGCAGCTGCAGAACGGCCTGGGAAACGACACGCTGAGCTTCCACGTTCCATGCCGGGTCAGCCTGCACCGCTTCTGGACCCCAGGCGCGTGGTGTTGTCAGACGTTGGCATGGGGTCCCCGTGGGGAGGGAGCCTTAGCTAGGGTTAGGGTTTGGTCCAGGGACGTCGCCAGGGCTGAATCGACTGCAGTCTCGTGATGTCCCTCGAGGGCTGAAGTGAGGGCCCATGCCAGAAGGCTGCTCAATTGCAGGGTTAGGTTTCGAGGCAGGCTTAGGTTGCGGTGGAGGGTCCCGGTTCGGGTTACGGTTAGGGTTAGGGTTGGGTCCCAGGAGGCTCCAGGCGCCCAAGCCACAGCAGGGCGGTGGTCTCCCCGAAGGGCTGAGTTGAGGGCACAAGGGACGGTGCCGGTCAGGATCCGTCTGTGGCTGCCAAGGCCACACACGTGATTGGGCCCCTGGTCGAGGAGGCCTCCGGCATCCTCTCGGCAGCTGCAGCCGGGCCTGGGAAACGACACGGTGAGCTTCCAGGTTCCATGCCGAGTCAGCCTGCACCTCTTCCGGACCCCAGGCGCGTGGTGTTGTCAGACGTTGGCATTGGGTCCTCTTGGGGAGAGAGCCTTAGCTAGGGTTAGGGTTCGGCCCAGGGACGTCGCCAGGGCCGAAGCGACTCCGGTCTCGTGATCTGCCTCGAGGGCTGAAGTGAGGGCCCATGCAGCAAGGCGGCTCAAGTGCAGGGTTAGGGGTCGAGGCCGGCTTAGGTTGCGGTGGAGGGTCCCCGTTCGGTGTAGGGTTAGGGTTAGGGTTAGGTCCCAGGAGGCTCCAGGCGCCGAACCCACAACAGGGCGGTGGTCTCCCCGAAGGGCTGAGTTGAGGGCACAAGGGACGGTGCCGCTCAGGATCCGTCTGTGGCTGCCAAGGCCACAGACGTCGATCGGCCCCTGGTCGAGGAGGCCTCCGGAATCCTCTCGGGCAGCTGCAGAACGGCCTGGGAAACGACACGCTGAGCTTCCAGGTTCCATGCCGGGTCAGCCTGCACTGCATCTGAACCCCAGGCGCGTGGTGTTGTCAGACGTTGGCATGGGGTCCCCGTGGGGAGGGAGCCTTAGCTAGGGTTAGGGTTTGGTCCAGGGACGTCGCCAGGGCTGAATCGACTGCACTCTCGTGATCTCCCTCGAGGGCTGAAGTGAGCGCCCATGCCAGAAGGCGGCTCAATTGCAGGGTTAGGGTTCGAGGCAGGCTTAGGTTGCGGTGGAGGGTCCCGGTTCGGGGTACGGTTAGGGTTAGGGTTGAGTCCCAGGAGGCTCCAGGCTCCCAAGCCACAGCAGGGCAGTGGTCTCCCCGAAGGGCTGAGTTGAGGGCACAAGGGACGGTGCCGGTCAGGATCCGTCTGTGGCTGCCAAGGCCACACACGTGATTGGGCCCCTGGTCGAGGAGGCCTCCGGCATCCTCTCGGCAGCTGCAGCCGGGCCTGGGAAACGACACGGTGAGCTTCCAGGTTCCATGCCGAGTCAGCCTGCACCTCTTCCGGCCCCCAGGCGCGTGGTGTTGTCAGACGTTGGCATTGGGTCCTCTTGGGGAGAGAGCCTTAGCTAGGGTTAGGGTTCGGCCCAGGGACGTCGCCAGGGCCGAAGCGACTCCGGTCTCGTGATCTGCCTCGAGGGCTGAAGTGAGGGCCCATGCAGCAAGGCGGCTCAAGTGCAGGGTTAGGGGTAGAGGCCGGCTTAGGTTGCGGTGGAGGGTCCCCGTTCGGTGTAGGGTTAGGGTTAGGGTTAGGTCCCAGGAGGCTCCAGGCGCCGAACCCACAGCAGGGCGGTGGTCTCCCCGAAGGGCTGAGTTGAGGGCACAAGGGACGGTGCCGCTCAGGATCCGTCTGTGGCTGCCAAGGCCACAGACGTCGATCGGCCCCTGGTCGAGGAGGCCTCCGGAATCCTCTCGGGCAGCTGCAGAACGGCCTGGGAAACGACACGCTGAGCTTCCAGGTTCCATGCCGGGTCAGCCTGCACCGCTTCTGGACCCCAGGCGCGTGGTGTTGTCAGACGTTGGCATGGGGTCCCCGTGGGGAGGGAGCCTTAGCTAGGGTTAGGGTTTGGTCCAGGGACGTCGCCAGGGCTGAATCGACTGCAGTCTCGTGATGTCCCTCGAGGGCTGAAGTGAGCGCCCATGCCAGAAGGCGGCTCAATTGCAGGGTTAGGGTTCGAGGCAGGCTTAGGTTGCGGTGGAGGGTCCCGGTTCGGGGTACGGTTAGGGTTAGGGTTGGGTCCCAGGAGGCTCCAGGCGCCCAAGCCACAGCAGGGCAGTGGTCTCCCCGAAGGGCTGAGTTGAGGGCACAAGGGACGGTGCCGGTCAGGATCCGTCTGTGGCTGCCAAGGCCACACACGTGATTGGGCCCCTGGTCGAGGAGGCCTCCGGCATCCTCTCGGCAGCTGCAGCCGGGCCTGGGAAATGACACGGTGAGCTTCCAGGTTCCATGCCGAGTCAGCCTGCACCTCTTCCGGCCCCCAGGCGCGTGGTGTTGTCAGACGTTGGCATTGGGTCCTCTTGGGGAGAGAGCCTTAGCTAGGGTTAGGGTTCGGCCCAGGGACGTCGCCAGGGCCGAAGCGACTCCGGTCTCGTGATCTGCCTCGAGGGCTGAAGTGAGGGCCCATGCAGCAAGGCGGCTCAAGTGCAGGGTTAGGGGTCGAGGCCGGCTTAGGTTGCGGTGGAGGGTCCCCGTTCGGGGTAGGGTTAGGGTTAGGGTTAGGTCCCAGGAGGCTCCAGGCGCCGAACCCACAGCAGGGCGGTGGTCTCCCCGAAGGGCTGAGTTGAGGGCACAAGGGACGGTGCCGCTCAGGATCCGTCTGTGGCTGCCAAGGCCACAGACGTCGATCGGCCCCTGGTCGAGGAGGCCTCCGGAATCCTCTCGGGCAGCTGCAGAACGGCCTGGGAAACGACACGCTGAGCTTCCAGGTTCCATGCCGGGTCAGCCTGCACCGCTTCTGGCCCCCCGGCGCGTGGTGTTGTCAGACGTTGGCATGGGGTCCCCGTGGGGAGGGAGCCTTAGCTAGGGTTAGGGTTTGGTCCAGGGACGTCGCCAGGGCTGAATCGACTGCAGTCTCGTGATGTCCCTCGAGGGCTGAAGTGAGGGCCCATGCCAGAAGGCTGCTCAATTGCAGGGTTAGGTTTCGAGGCAGGCTTAGGTTGCGGTGGAGGGTCCCGGTTCGGGTTACGGTTAGGGTTAGGGTTGGGTCCCAGGAGGCTCCAGGCGCCCAAGCCACAGCAGGGCGGTGGTCTCCCCGAAGGGCTGAGTTGAGGGCACAAGGGACGGTGCCGGTCAGGATCCGTCTGTGGCTGCCAAGGCCACACACGTGATTGGGCCCCTGGTCGAGGAGGCCTCCGGCATCCTCTCGGCAGCTGCAGCCGGGCCTGGGAAACGACACGGTGAGCTTCCAGGTTCCATGCCGAGTCAGCCTGCACCTCTTCCGGACCCCAGGCGCGTGGTGTTGTCAGACGTTGGCATTGGGTCCTCTTGGGGAGAGAGCCTTAGCTAGGGTTAGGGTTCGGCCCAGGGACGTCGCCAGGGCCGAAGCGACTCCGGTCTCGTGATCTGCCTCGAGGGCTGAAGTGAGGGCCCATGCAGCAAGGCGGCTCAAGTGCAGGGTTAGGGGTCGAGGCCGGCTTAGGTTGCGGTGGAGGGTCCCCGTTCGGTGTAGGGTTAGGGTTAGGGTTAGGTCCCAGGAGGCTCCAGGCGCCGAACCCACAACAGGGCGGTGGTCTCCCCGAAGGGCTGAGTTGAGGGCACAAGGGACGGTGCCGCTCAGGATCCGTCTGTGGCTGCCAAGGCCACAGACGTCGATCGGCCCCTGGTCGAGGAGGCCTCCGGAATCCTCTCGGGCAGCTGCAGAACGGCCTGGGAAACGACACGCTGAGCTTCCAGGTTCCATGCCGGGTCAGCCTGCACTGCATCTGGACCCCAGGCGCGTGGTGTTGTCAGACGTTGGCATGGGGTCCCCGTGGGGAGGGAGCCTTAGCTAGGGTTAGGGTTTGGTCCAGGGACGTCGCCAGGGCTGAATCGACTGCACTCTCGTGATCTCCCTCGAGGGCTGAAGTGAGCGCCCATGCCAGAAGGCGGCTCAATTGCAGGGTTAGGGTTCGAGGCAGGCTTAGGTTGCGGTGGAGGGTCCCGGTTCGGGGTACGGTTAGGGTTAGGGTTGAGTCCCAGGAGGCTCCAGGCTCCCAAGCCACAGCAGGGCAGTGGTCTCCCCGAAGGGCTGAGTTGAGGGCACAAGGGACGGTGCCGGTCAGGATCCGTCTGTGGCTGCCAAGGCCACACACGTGATTGGGCCCCTGGTCGAGGAGGCCTCCGGCATCCTCTCGGCAGCTGCAGCCGGGCCTGGGAAACGACACGGTGAGCTTCCAGGTTCCATGCCGAGTCAGCCTGCACCTCTTCCGGCCCCCAGGCGCGTGGTGTTGTCAGACGTTGGCATTGGGTCCTCTTGGGGAGAGAGCCTTAGCTAGGGTTAGGGTTCGGCCCAGGGACGTCGCCAGGGCCGAAGCGACTCCGGTCTCGTGATCTGCCTCGAGGGCTGAAGTGAGGGCCCATGCAGCAAGGCGGCTCAAGTGCAGGGTTAGGGGTCGAGGCCGGCTTAGGTTGCGGTGGAGGGTCCCCGTTCGGTGTAGGGTTAGGGTTAGGGTTAGGTCCCAGGAGGCTCCAGGCGCCGAACCCACAGCAGGGCGGTGGTCTCCCCGAAGGGCTGAGTTGAGGGCACAAGGGACGGTGCCGCTCAGGATCCGTCTGTGGCTGCCAAGGCCACAGACGTCGATCGGCCCCTGGTCGAGGAGGCCTCCGGAATCCTCTCGGGCAGCTGCAGAACGGCCTGGGAAACGACACGCTGAGCTTCCAGGTTCCATGCCGGGTCAGCCTGCACCGCTTCTGGACCCCAGGCGCGTGGTGTTGTCAGACGTTGGCATGGGGTCCCCGTGGGGAGGGAGCCTTAGCTAGGGTTAGGGTTTGGTCCAGGGACGTCGCCAGGGCTGAATCGACTGCAGTCTCGTGATGTCCCTCGAGGGCTGAAGTGAGCGCCCATGCCAGAAGGCGGCTCAATTGCAGGGTTAGGGTTCGAGGCAGGCTTAGGTTGCGGTGGAGGGTCCCGGTTCGGGGTACGGTTAGGGTTAGGGTTGGGTCCCAGGAGGCTCCAGGCGCCCAAGCCACAGCAGGGCAGTGGTCTCCCCGAAGGGCTGAGTTGAGGGCACAAGGGACGGTGCCGGTCAGGATCCGTCTGTGGCTGCCAAGGCCACACACGTGATTGGGCCCCTGGTCGAGGAGGCCTCCGGCATCCTCTCGGCAGCTGCAGCCGGGCCTGGGAAATGACACGGTGAGCTTCCAGGTTCCATGCCGAGTCAGCCTGCACCTCTTCCGGCCCCCAGGCGCGTGGTGTTGTCAGACGTTGGCATTGGGTCCTCTTGGGGAGAGAGCCTTAGCTAGGGTTAGGGTTCGGCCCAGGGACGTCGCCAGGGCCGAAGCGACTCCGGTCTCGTGATCTGCCTCGAGGGCTGAAGTGAGGGCCCATGCAGCAAGGCGGCTCAAGTGCAGGGTTAGGGGTCGAGGCCGGCTTAGGTTGCGGTGGAGGGTCCCCGTTCGGGGTAGGGTTAGGGTTAGGGTTAGGTCCCAGGAGGCTCCAGGCGCCGAACCCACAGCAGGGCGGTGGTCTCCCCGAAGGGCTGAGTTGAGGGCACAAGGGACGGTGCCGCTCAGGATCCGTCTGTGGCTGCCAAGGCCACAGACGTCGATCGGCCCCTGGTCGAGGAGGCCTCCGGAATCCTCTCGGGCAGCTGCAGAACGGCCTGGGAAACGACACGCTGAGCTTCCAGGTTCCATGCCGGGTCAGCCTGCACCGCTTCTGGCCCCCCGGCGCGTGGTGTTGTCAGACGTTGGCATGGGGTCCCCGTGGGGAGGGAGCCTTAGCTAGGGTTAGGGTTTGGTCCAGGGACGTCGCCAGGGCTGAATCGACTGCAGTCTCGTGATGTCCCTCGAGGGCTGAAGTGAGGGCCCATGCCAGAAGGCGGCTCAATTGCAGGGTTAGGGTTCGAGGCAGGCTTAGGTTGCGGTGGAGGGTCCCGGTTCGGGGTACGGTTAGGGTTAGGGTTGGGTCCCAGGAGGCTCCAGGCGCCCAAGCCACAGCAGGGCAGTGGTCTCCCCGAAGGGCTGAGTTGAGGGCACAAGGGACGGTGCCGGTCAGGATCCGTCTGTGGCTGCCAAGGCCACACACGTGATTGGGCCCCTGGTCGAGGAGGCCTCCGGCATCCTCTCGGCAGCTGCAGCCGGGCCTGGGAAACGACACGGTGAGCTTCCAGGTTCCATGCCGAGTCAGCCTGCACCTATTCCGGACCCCAGGCGCGTGGTATTGTCAGACGTTGGCATTGGGTCCTGTTGGGGAGAGAGCCTTAGCTAGGGTTAGGGTTCGGCCCAGGGACGTCGCCAGGGCCGAAGCGACTCCGGTCTCGTGATCTGCCTCGAGGGCTGAAGTGAGGGCCCATGCAGCAAGGCGGCTCAAGTGCAGGGTTAGGGGTCGAGGCCGGCTTAGGTTGCGGTGGAGGGTCCCCGTTCGGTGTAGGGTTAGGGTTAGGGTTAGGTCCCAGGAGGCTCCAGGCGCCGAACCCACAGCAGGGCGGTGGTCTCCCCGAAGGGCTGAGTTGAGGGCACAAGGGACGGTGCCGCTCAGGATCCGTCTGTGGCTGCCAAGGCCACAGACGTCGATCGGCCCCTGGTCGAGGAGGCCTCCGGAATCCTCTCGGGCAGCTGCAGAACGGCCTGGGAAACGACACGCTGAGCTTCCAGGTTCCATGCCGGGTCAGCCTGCACCGCTTCTGGACCCCAGGCGCGTGGTGTTGTCAGACGTTGGCATGGGGTCCCCGTGGGGAGGGAGCCTTAGCTAGGGTTAGGGTTTGGTCCAGGGACGTCGCCAGGGCTGAATCGACTGCAGTCTCGTGATCTCCCTCGAGGGCTGAAGTGAGGGCCCATGCCAGAAGGCGGCTCAATTGCAGGGTTAGGGTTCGAGGCAGGCTTAGGTTGCGGTGGAGGGTCCCGGTTCGGGGTAGGGTTAGGGTTAGGGTTGGGTCCCAGGAGGCTCCAGGCGCCCAAGCCACAGCAGGGCAGTGGTCTCCCCGAAGGGCTGAGTTGAGGGCACAAGGGACGGTGCCGGTCAGGATCCGTCTGTGGCTGCCAAGGCCACACACGTGATTGGGCCCCTGGTCGAGGAGGCCTCCGGCATCCTCTCGGCAGCTGCAGCCGGGCCTGGGAAACGACACGGTGAGCTTCCAGGTTCCATGCCGAGTCAGCCTGCACCTCTTCCGGACCCCAGGCGCGTGGTGTTGTCAGACGTTGGCATTGGGTCCTCTTGGGGAGAGAGCCTTAGCTAGGGTTAGGGTTCGGCCCAGGGACGTCGCCAGGGCCGAAGCGACTCCGGTCTCGTGATCTGCCTCGAGGGCTGAAGTGAGGGCCCATGCAGCAAGGCGGCTCAAGTGCAGGGTTAGGGGTCGAGGCCGGCTTAGGTTGCGGTGGAGGGTCCCCGTTCGGGGTAGGGTTAGGGTTAGGGTTAGGTCCCAGGAGGCTCCAGGCGCCGAACCCACAGCAGGGCGGTGGTCTCCCCGAAGGGCTGAGTTGAGGGCACAAGGGACGGTGCCGCTCAGGATCCGTCTGTGGCTGCCAAGGCCACAGACGTCGATCGGCCCCTGGTCGAGGAGGCCTCCGGAATCCTCTCGGGCAGCTGCAGAACGGCCTGGGAAACGACACGCTGAGCTTCCAGGTTCCATGCCGGGTCAGCCTGCACCGCTTCTGGCCCCCCGGCGCGTGGTGTTGTCAGACGTTGGCATGGGGTCCCCGTGGGGAGGGAGCCTTAGCTAGGGTTAGGGTTTGGTCCAGGGACGTCGCCAGGGCTGAATCGACTGCAGTCTCGTGATGTCCCTCGAGGGCTGAAGTGAGGGCCCATGCCAGAAGGCGGCTCAATTGCAGGGTTAGGGTTCGAGGCAGGCTTAGGTTGCGGTGGAGGGTCCCGGTTCGGGGTACGGTTAGGGTTAGGGTTGGGTCCCAGGAGGCTCCAGGCGCCCAAGCCACAGCAGGGCAGTGGTCTCCCCGAAGGGCTGAGTTGAGGGCACAAGGGACGGTGCCGGTCAGGATCCGTCTGTGGCTGCCAAGGCCACACACGTGATTGGGCCCCTGGTCGAGGAGGCCTCCGGCATCCTCTCGGCAGCTGCAGCCGGGCCTGGGAAACGACACGGTGAGCTTCCAGGTTCCATGCCGAGTCAGCCTGCACCTATTCCGGACCCCAGGCGCGTGGTATTGTCAGACGTTGGCATTGGGTCCTGTTGGGGAGAGAGCCTTAGCTAGGGTTAGGGTTCGGCCCAGGGACGTCGCCAGGGCCGAAGCGACTCCGGTCTCGTGATCTGCCTCGAGGGCTGAAGTGAGGGCCCATGCAGCAAGGCGGCTCAAGTGCAGGGTTAGGGGTCGAGGCCGGCTTAGGTTGCGGTGGAGGGTCCCCGTTCGGTGTAGGGTTAGGGTTAGGGTTAGGTCCCAGGAGGCTCCAGGCGCCGAACCCACAGCAGGGCGGTGGTCTCCCCGAAGGGCTGAGTTGAGGGCACAAGGGACGGTGCCGCTCAGGATCCGTCTGTGGCTGCCAAGGCCACAGACGTCGATCGGCCCCTGGTCGAGGAGGCCTCCGGAATCCTCTCGGGCAGCTGCAGAACGGCCTGGGAAACGACACGCTGAGCTTCCAGGTTCCATGCCGGGTCAGCCTGCACCGCTTCTGGACCCCAGGCGCGTGGTGTTGTCAGACGTTGGCATGGGGTCCCCGTGGGGAGGGAGCCTTAGCTAGGGTTAGGGTTTGGTCCAGGGACGTCGCCAGGGCTGAATCGACTGCAGTCTCGTGATGTCCCTCGAGGGCTGAAGTGAGGGCCCATGCCAGAAGGCGGCTCAATTGCAGGGTTAGGGTTCGAGGCAGGCTTAGGTTGCGGTGGAGGGTCCCGGTTCGGGGTACGGTTAGGGTTAGGGTTGGGTCCCAGGAGGCTCCAGGGGCCCAAGCCACAGCAGGGCAGTGGTCTCCCCGAAGGGCTGAGTTGAGGGCACAAGGGACGGTGCCGGTCAGGATCCGTCTGTGGCTGCCAAGGCCACACACGTGATTGGGTCCCTTTTCGAGGAGGCCTCCGGGATCCTCTCGGCAGCTGCAGCCGGGCCTGGGAAACGACACGGTGAGCTTCCAGGTTCCATGCCGAGTCAGCCTGCACCTCTTCCGGACCCCAGGCGCGTGGTGTTGTCAGACGTTGGCATTGGGTCCTCTTGGGGAGAGAGCCTTAGCTAGGGTTAGGGTTCGGCCCAGGGACGTCGCCAGGGCCGAAGCGACTCCGGTCTCGTGATCTGCCTCGAGGGCTGAAGTGAGGGCCCATGCAGCAAGGCGGCTCAAGTGCAGGGTTAGGGGTCGAGGCCGGCTTAGGTTGCGGTGGAGGGTCCCCGTTCGGTGTAGGGTTAGGGTTAGGGTTAGGTCCCAGGAGGCTCCAGGCGCCGAACCCACAGCAGGGCGGTGGTCTCCCCGAAGGGCTGAGTTGAGGGCACAAGGGACGGTGCCGCTCAGGATCCGTCTGTGGCTGCCAAGGCCACAGACGTCGATCGGCCCCTGGTCGAGGAGGCCTCCGGAATCCTCTCGGGCAGCTGCAGAACGGCCTGGGAAACGACACGCTGAGCTTCCAGGTTCCATGCCGGGTCAGCCTGCACCGCTTCTGGACCCCAGGCGCGTGGTGTTGTCAGACGTTGGCATGGGGTCCCCGTGGGGAGGGAGCCTTAGCTAGGGTTAGGGTTTGGTCCAGGGACGTCGCCAGGGCTGAATCGACTGCAGTCTCGTGATCTCCCTCGAGGGCTGAAGTGAGGGCCCATGCCAGAAGGCGGCTCAATTGCAGGGTTAGGGTTCGAGGCAGGCTTAGGTTGCGGTGGAGGGTCCCGGTTCGGGGTAGGGTTAGGGTTAGGGTTGGGTCCCAGGAGGCTCCAGGCGCCCAAGCCACAGCAGGGCAGTGGTCTCCCCGAAGGGCTGAGTTGAGGGCACAAGGGACGGTGCCGGTCAGGATCCGTCTGTGGCTGCCAAGGCCACACACGTGATTGGGCCCCTGGTCGAGGAGGCCTCCGGCATCCTCTCGGCAGCTGCAGCCGGGCCTGGGAAACGACACGGTGAGCTTCCAGGTTCCATGCCGAGTCAGCCTGCACCTCTTCCGGACCCCAGGCGCGTGGTGTTGTCAGACGTTGGCATTGGGTCCTCTTGGGGAGAGAGCCTTAGCTAGGGTTAGGGTTCGGCCCAGGGACGTCGCCAGGGCCGAAGCGACTCCGGTCTCGTGATCTGCCTCGAGGGCTGAAGTGAGGGCCCATGCAGCAAGGCGGCTCAAGTGCAGGGTTAGGGGTCGAGGCCGGCTTAGGTTGCGGTGGAGGGTCCCCGTTCGGTGTAGGGTTAGGGTTAGGGTTAGGTCCCAGGAGGCTCCAGGCGCCGAACCCACAGCAGGGCGGTGGTCTCCCCGAAGGGCTGAGTTGAGGGCACAAGGGACGGTGCCGCTCAGGATCCGTCTGTGGCTGCCAAGGCCACAGACGTCGATCGGCCCCTGGTCGAGGAGGCCTCCGGAATCCTCTCGGGCAGCTGCAGAACGGCCTGGGAAACGACACGCTGAGCTTCCAGGTTCCATGCCGGGTCAGCCTGCACCGCTTCTGGCCCCCCGGCGCGTGGTGTTGTCAGACGTTGGCATGGGGTCCCCGTGGGGAGGGAGCCTTAGCTAGGGTTAGGGTTTGGTCCAGGGACGTCGCCAGGGCTGAATCGACTGCAGTCTCGTGATCTCCCTCGAGGGCTGAAGTGAGGGCCCATGCCAGAAGGCGGCTCAATTGCAGGGTTAGGGTTCGAGGCAGGCTTAGGTTGCGGTGGAGGGTCCCGGTTCGGGGTACGGTTAGGGTTAGGGTTGGGTCCCAGGAGGCTCCAGGCGCCCAAGCCACAGCAGGGCAGTGGTCTCCCCGAAGGGCTGAGTTGAGGGCACAAGGGACGGTGCCGGTCAGGATCCGTCTGTGGCTGCCAAGGCCACACACGTGATTGGGCCCCTGGTCGAGGAGGCCTCCGGCATCCTCTCGGCAGCTGCAGCCGGGCCTGGGAAACGACACGGTGAGCTTCCAGGTTCCATGCCGAGTCAGCCTGCACCTATTCCGGACCCCAGGCGCGTGGTATTGTCAGACGTTGGCATTGGGTCCTGTTGGGGAGAGAGCCTTAGCTAGGGTTAGGGTTCGGCCCAGGGACGTCGCCAGGGCCGAAGCGACTCCGGTCTCGTGATCTGCCTCGAGGGCTGAAGTGAGGGCCCATGCAGCAAGGCGGCTCAAGTGCAGGGTTAGGGGTCGAGGCCGGCTTAGGTTGCGGTGGAGGGTCCCCGTTCGGTGTAGGGTTAGGGTTAGGGTTAGGTCCCAGGAGGCTCCAGGCGCCGAACCCACAGCAGGGCGGTGGTCTCCCCGAAGGGCTGAGTTGAGGGCACAAGGGACGGTGCCGCTCAGGATCCGTCTGTGGCTGCCAAGGCCACAGACGTCGATCGGCCCCTGGTCGAGGAGGCCTCCGGAATCCTCTCGGGCAGCTGCAGAACGGCCTGGGAAACGACACGCTGAGCTTCCAGGTTCCATGCCGGGTCAGCCTGCACCGCTTCTGGACCCCAGGCGCGTGGTGTTGTCAGACGTTGGCATGGGGTCCCCGTGGGGAGGGAGCCTTAGCTAGGGTTAGGGTTTGGTCCAGGGACGTCGCCAGGGCTGAATCGACTGCAGTCTCGTGATGTCCCTCGAGGGCTGAAGTGAGGGCCCATGCCAGAAGGCGGCTCAATTGCAGGGTTAGGGTTCGAGGCAGGCTTAGGTTGCGGTGGAGGGTCCCGGTTCGGGGTACGGTTAGGGTTAGGGTTGGGTCCCAGGAGGCTCCAGGCGCCCAAGCCACAGCAGGGCAGTGGTCTCCCCGAAGGGCTGAGTTGAGGGCACAAGGGACGGTGCCGGTCAGGATCCGTCTGTGGCTGCCAAGGCCACACACGTGATTGGGCCCCTGGTCGAGGAGGCCTCCGGCATCCTCTCGGCAGCTGCAGCCGGGCCTGGGAAACGACACGGTGAGCTTCCAGGTTCCATGCCGAGTCAGCCTGCACCTCTTCCGGACCCCAGGCGCGTGGTGTTGTCAGACGTTGGCATTGGGTCCTCTTGGGGAGAGAGCCTTAGCTAGGGTTAGGGTTCGGCCCAGGGACGTCGCCAGGGCCGAAGCGACTCCGGTCTCGTGATCTGCCTCGAGGGCTGAAGTGAGGGCCCATGCAGCAAGGCGGCTCAAGTGCAGGGTTAGGGGTCGAGGGCGGCTTAGGTTGCGGTGGAGGGTCCCCGTTCGGTGTAGGGTTAGGGTTAGGGTTAGGTCCCAGGAGGCTCCAGGCGCCGAACCCACAGCAGGGCGGTGGTCTCCCCGAAGGGCTGAGTTGAGGGCACAAGGGACGGTGCCGCTCAGGATCCGTCTGTGGCTGCCAAGGCCACAGACGTCGATCGGCCCCTGGTCGAGGAGGCCTCCGGAATCCTCTCGGGCAGCTGCAGAACGGCCTGGGAAACGACACGCTGAGCTTCCAGGTTCCATGCCGGGTCAGCCTGCACCGCTTCTGGACCCCAGGCGCGTGGTGTTGTCAGACGTTGGCATGGGGTCCCCGTGGGGAGGGAGCCTTAGCTAGGGTTAGGGTTTGGTCCAGGGACGTCGCCAGGGCTGAATCGACTGCAGTCTCGTGATGTCCCTCGAGGGCTGAAGTGAGGGCCCATGCCAGAAGGCGGCTCAATTGCAGGGTTAGGGTTCGAGGCAGGCTTAGGTTGCGGTGGAGGGTCCCGGTTCGGGGTACGGTTAGGGTTAGGGTTGGGTCCCAGGAGGCTCCAGGCGCCCAAGCCACAGCAGGGCAGTGGTCTCCCCGAAGGGCTGAGTTGAGGGCACAAGGGACGGTGCCGGTCAGGATCCGTCTGTGGCTGCCAAGGCCACACACGTGATTGGGCCCCTGGTCGAGGAGGCCTCCGGCATCCTCTCGGCAGCTGCAGCCGGGCCTGGGAAATGACACGGTGAGCTTCCAGGTTCCATGCCGAGTCAGCCTGCACCTCTTCCGGCCCCCAGGCGCGTGGTGTTGTCAGACGTTGGCATTGGGTCCTCTTGGGGAGAGAGCCTTAGCTAGGGTTAGGGTTCGGCCCAGGGACGTCGCCAGGGCCGAAGCGACTCCGGTCTCGTGATCTGCCTCGAGGGCTGAAGTGAGGGCCCATGCAGCAAGGCGGCTCAAGTGCAGGGTTAGGGGTCGAGGCCGGCTTAGGTTGCGGTGGAGGGTCCCCGTTCGGGGTAGGGTTAGGGTTAGGGTTAGGTCCCAGGAGGCTCCAGGCGCCGAACCCACAGCAGGGCGGTGGTCTCCCCGAAGGGCTGAGTTGAGGGCACAAGGGACGGTGCCGCTCAGGATCCGTCTGTGGCTGCCAAGGCCACAGACGTCGATCGGCCCCTGGTCGAGGAGGCCTCCGGAATCCTCTCGGGCAGCTGCAGAACGGCCTGGGAAACGACACGCTGAGCTTCCAGGTTCCATGCCGGGTCAGCCTGCACCGCTTCTGGCCCCCCGGCGCGTGGTGTTGTCAGACGTTGGCATGGGGTCCCCGTGGGGAGGGAGCCTTAGCTAGGGTTAGGGTTTGGTCCAGGGACGTCGCCAGGGCTGAATCGACTGCAGTCTCGTGATGTCCCTCGAGGGCTGAAGTGAGGGCCCATGCCAGAAGGCGGCTCAATTGCAGGGTTAGGGTTCGAGGCAGGCTTAGGTTGCGGTGGAGGGTCCCGGTTCGGGGTACGGTTAGGGTTAGGGTTGGGTCCCAGGAGGCTCCAGGCGCCCAAGCCACAGCAGGGCAGTGGTCTCCCCGAAGGGCTGAGTTGAGGGCACAAGGGACGGTGCCGGTCAGGATCCGTCTGTGGCTGCCAAGGCCACACACGTGATTGGGCCCCTGGTCGAGGAGGCCTCCGGCATCCTCTCGGCAGCTGCAGCCGGGCCTGGGAAACGACACGGTGAGCTTCCAGGTTCCATGCCGAGTCAGCCTGCACCTATTCCGGACCCCAGGCGCGTGGTATTGTCAGACGTTGGCATTGGGTCCTGTTGGGGAGAGAGCCTTAGCTAGGGTTAGGGTTCGGCCCAGGGACGTCGCCAGGGCCGAAGCGACTCCGGTCTCGTGATCTGCCTCGAGGGCTGAAGTGAGGGCCCATGCAGCAAGGCGGCTCAAGTGCAGGGTTAGGGGTCGAGGCCGGCTTAGGTTGCGGTGGAGGGTCCCCGTTCGGTGTAGGGTTAGGGTTAGGGTTAGGTCCCAGGAGGCTCCAGGCGCCGAACCCACAGCAGGGCGGTGGTCTCCCCGAAGGGCTGAGTTGAGGGCACAAGGGACGGTGCCGCTCAGGATCCGTCTGTGGCTGCCAAGGCCACAGACGTCGATCGGCCCCTGGTCGAGGAGGCCTCCGGAATCCTCTCGGGCAGCTGCAGAACGGCCTGGGAAACGACACGCTGAGCTTCCACGTTCCATGCCGGGTCAGCCTGCACCGCTTCTGGACCCCAGGCGCGTGGTGTTGTCAGACGTTGGCATGGGGTCCCCGTGGGGAGGGAGCCTTAGCTAGGGTTAGGGTTTGGTCCAGGGACGTCGCCAGGGCTGAATCGACTGCAGTCTCGTGATGTCCCTCGAGGGCTGAAGTGAGCGCCCATGCCAGAAGGCGGCTCAATTGCAGGGTTAGGGTTCGAGGCAGGCTTAGGTTGCGGTGGAGGGTCCCGGTTCGGGGTACGGTTAGGGTTAGGGTTGGGTCCCAGGAGGCTCCAGGCGCCCAAGCCACAGCAGGGCAGTGGTCTCCCCGAAGGGCTGAGTTGAGGGCACAAGGGACGGTGCCGGTCAGGATCCGTCTGTGGCTGCCAAGGCCACACACGTGATTGGGCCCCTGGTCGAGGAGGCCTCCGGCATCCTCTCGGCAGCTGCAGCCGGGCCTGGGAAACGACACGGTGAGCTTCCAGGTTCCATGCCGAGTCAGCCTGCACCTCTTCCGGCCCCCAGGCGCGTGGTGTTGTCAGACGTTGGCATTGGGTCCTCTTGGGGAGAGAGCCTTAGCTAGGGTTAGGGTTCGGCCCAGGGACGTCGCCAGGGCCGAAGCGACTCCGGTCTCGTGATCTGCCTCGAGGGCTGAAGTGAGGGCCCATGCAGCAAGGCGGCTCAAGTGCAGGGTTAGGGGTCGAGGCCGGCTTAGGTTGCGGTGGAGGGTCCCCGTTCGGTGTAGGGTTAGGGTTAGGGTTAGGTCCCAGGAGGCTCCAGGCGCCGAACCCACAGCAGGGCGGTGGTCTCCCCGAAGGGCTGAGTTGAGGGCACAAGGGACGGTGCCGCTCAGGATCCGTCTGTGGCTGCCAAGGCCACAGACGTCGATCGGCCCCTGGTCGAGGAGGCCTCCGGAATCCTCTCGGGCAGCTGCAGAACGGCCTGGGAAACGACACGCTGAGCTTCCACGTTCCATGCCGGGTCAGCCTGCACCGCTTCTGGACCCCAGGCGCGTGGTGTTGTCAGACGTTGGCATGGGGTCCCCGTGGGGAGGGAGCCTTAGCTAGGGTTAGGGTTTGGTCCAGGGACGTCGCCAGGGCTGAATCGACTGCAGTCTCGTGATGTCCCTCGAGGGCTGAAGTGAGCGCCCATGCCAGAAGGCGGCTCAATTGCAGGGTTAGGGTTCGAGGCAGGCTTAGGTTGCGGTGGAGGGTCCCGGTTCGGGGTACGGTTAGGGTTAGGGTTGGGTCCCAGGAGGCTCCAGGCGCCCAAGCCACAGCAGGGCAGTGGTCTCCCCGAAGGGCTGAGTTGAGGGCACAAGGGACGGTGCCGGTCAGGATCCGTCTGTGGCTGCCAAGGCCACACACGTGATTGGGCCCCTGGTCGAGGAGGCCTCCGGCATCCTCTCGGCAGCTGCAGCCGGGCCTGGGAAACGACACGGTGAGCTTCCAGGTTCCATGCCGAGTCAGCCTGCACCTCTTCCGGCCCCCAGGCGCGTGGTGTTGTCAGACGTTGGCATTGGGTCCTCTTGGGGAGAGAGCCTTAGCTAGGGTTAGGGTTCGGCCCAGGGACGTCGCCAGGGCCGAAGCGACTCCGGTCTCGTGATCTGCCTCGAGGGCTGAAGTGAGGGCCCATGCAGCAAGGCGGCTCAAGTGCAGGGTTAGGGGTCGAGGCCGGCTTAGGTTGCGGTGGAGGGTCCCCGTTCGGTGTAGGGTTAGGGTTAGGGTTAGGTCCCAGGAGGCTCCAGGCGCCGAACCCACAGCAGGGCGGTGGTCTCCCCGAAGGGCTGAGTTGAGGGCACAAGGGACGGTGCCGCTCAGGATCCGTCTGTGGCTGCCAAGGCCACAGACGTCGATCGGCCCCTGGTCGAGGAGGCCTCCGGAATCCTCTCGGGCAGCTGCAGAACGGCCTGGGAAACGACACGCTGAGCTTCCACGTTCCATGCCGGGTCAGCCTGCACCGCTTCTGGACCCCAGGCGCGTGGTGTTGTCAGACGTTGGCATGGGGTCCCCGTGGGGAGGGAGCCTTAGCTAGGGTTAGGGTTTGGTCCAGGGACGTCGCCAGGGCTGAATCGACTGCAGTCTCGTGATGTCCCTCGAGGGCTGAAGTGAGCGCCCATGCCAGAAGGCGGCTCAATTGCAGGGTTAGGGTTCGAGGCAGGCTTAGGTTGCGGTGGAGGGTCCCGGTTCGGGGTACGGTTAGGGTTAGGGTTGGGTCCCAGGAGGCTCCAGGCGCCCAAGCCACAGCAGGGCAGTGGTCTCCCCGAAGGGCTGAGTTGAGGGCACAAGGGACGGTGCCGGTCAGGATCCGTCTGTGGCTGCCAAGGCCACACACGTGATTGGGCCCCTGGTCGAGGAGGCCTCCGGCATCCTCTCGGCAGCTGCAGCCGGGCCTGGGAAACGACACGGTGAGCTTCCAGGTTCCATGCCGAGTCAGCCTGCACCTCTTCCGGCCCCCAGGCGCGTGGTGTTGTCAGACGTTGGCATTGGGTCCTGTTGGGGAGAGAGCCTTAGCTAGGGTTAGGGTTCGGCCCAGGGACGTCGCCAGGGCCGAAGCGACTCCGGTCTCGTGATCTGCCTCGAGGGCTGAAGTGAGGGCCCATGCAGCAAGGCGGCTCAAGTGCAGGGTTAGGGGTCGAGGCCGGCTTAGGTTGCGGTGGAGGGTCCCCGTTCGGTGTAGGGTTAGGGTTAGGGTTAGGTCCCAGGAGGCTCCAGGCGCCGAACCCACAGCAGGGCGGTGGTCTCCCCGAAGGGCTGAGTTGAGGGCACAAGGGACGGTGCCGCTCAGGATCCGTCTGTGGCTGCCAAGGCCACAGACGTCGATCGGCCCCTGGTCGAGGAGGCCTCCGGAATCCTCTCGGGCAGCTGCAGAACGGCCTGGGAAACGACACGCTGAGCTTCCAGGTTCCATGCCGGGTCAGCCTGCACCGCTTCTGGACCCCAGGCGCGTGGTGTTGTCAGACGTTGGCATGGGGTCCCCGTGGGGAGGGAGCCTTAGCTAGGGTTAGGGTTTGGTCCAGGGACGTCGCCAGGGCTGAATCGACTGCAGTCTCGTGATGTCCCTCGAGGGCTGAAGTGAGCGCCCATGCCAGAAGGCGGCTCAATTGCAGGGTTAGGGTTCGAGGCAGGCTTAGGTTGCGGTGGAGGGTCCCGGTTCGGGGTACGGTTAGGGTTAGGGTTGGGTCCCAGGAGGCTCCAGGCGCCCAAGCCACAGCAGGGCAGTGGTCTCCCCGAAGGGCTGAGTTGAGGGCACAAGGGACGGTGCCGGTCAGGATCCGTCTGTGGCTGCCAAGGCCACACACGTGATTGGGCCCCTGGTCGAGGAGGCCTCCGGCATCCTCTCGGCAGCTGCAGCCGGGCCTGGGAAACGACACGGTGAGCTTCCAGGTTCCATGCCGAGTCAGCCTGCACCTCTTCCGGCCCCCAGGCGCGTGGTGTTGTCAGACGTTGGCATTGGGTCCTCTTGGGGAGAGAGCCTTAGCTAGGGTTAGGGTTCGGCCCAGGGACGTCGCCAGGGCCGAAGCGACTCCGGTCTCGTGATCTGCCTCGAGGGCTGAAGTGAGGGCCCATGCAGCAAGGCGGCTCAAGTGCAGGGTTAGGGGTCGAGGCCGGCTTAGGTTGCGGTGGAGGGTCCCCGTTCGGTGTAGGGTTAGGGTTAGGGTTAGGTCCCAGGAGGCTCCAGGCGCCGAACCCACAGCAGGGCGGTGGTCTCCCCGAAGGGCTGAGTTGAGGGCACAAGGGACGGTGCCGCTCAGGATCCGTCTGTGGCTGCCAAGGCCACAGACGTCGATCGGCCCCTGGTCGAGGAGGCCTCCGGAATCCTCTCGGGCAGCTGCAGAACGGCCTGGGAAACGACACGCTGAGCTTCCAGGTTCCATGCCGGGTCAGCCTGCACCGCTTCTGGACCCCAGGCGCGTGGTGTTGTCAGACGTTGGCATGGGGTCCCCGTGGGGAGGGAGCCTTAGCTAGGGTTAGGGTTTGGTCCAGGGACGTCGCCAGGGCTGAATCGACTGCAGTCTCGTGATGTCCCTCGAGGGCTGAAGTGAGGGCCCATGCCAGAAGGCGGCTCAATTGCAGGGTTAGGGTTCGAGGCAGGCTTAGGTTGCGGTGGAGGGTCCCGGTTCGGGGTAGGGTTAGGGTTAGGGTTGGGTCCCAGGAGGCTCCAGGCGCCCAAGCCACAGCAGGGCAGTGGTCTCCCCGAAGGGCTGAGTTGAGGGCACAAGGGACGGTGCCGGTCAGGATCCGTCTGTGGCTGCCAAGGCCACACACGTGATTGGGCCCCTGGTCGAGGAGGCCTCCGGCATCCTCTCGGCAGCTGCAGCCGGGCCTGGGAAACGACACGGTGAGCTTCCAGGTTCCATGCCGAGTCAGCCTGCACCTCTTCCGGCCCCCAGGCGCGTGGTGTTGTCAGACGTTGGCATTGGGTCCTCTTGGGGAGAGAGCCTTAGCTAGGGTTAGGGTTCGGCCCAGGGACGTCGCCAGGGCCGAAGCGACTCCGGTCTCGTGATCTGCCTCGAGGGCTGAAGTGAGGGCCCATGCAGCAAGGCGGCTCAAGTGCAGGGTTAGGGGTCGAGGCCGGCTTAGGTTGCGGTGGAGGGTCCCCGTTCGGTGTAGGGTTAGGGTTAGGGTTAGGTCCCAGGAGGCTCCAGGCGCCGAACCCACAGCAGGGCGGTGGTCTCCCCGAAGGGCTGAGTTGAGGGCACAAGGGACGGTGCCGCTCAGGATCCGTCTGTGGCTGCCAAGGCCACAGACGTCGATCGGCCCCTGGTCGAGGAGGCCTCCGGAATCCTCTCGGGCAGCTGCAGAACGGCCTGGGAAACGACACGCTGAGCTTCCACGTTCCATGCCGGGTCAGCCTGCACCGCTTCTGGACCCCAGGCGCGTGGTGTTGTCAGACGTTGGCATGGGGTCCCCGTGGGGAGGGAGCCTTAGCTAGGGTTAGGGTTTGGTCCAGGGACGTCGCCAGGGCTGAATCGACTGCAGTCTCGTGATGTCCCTCGAGGGCTGAAGTGAGGGCCCATGCCAGAAGGCGGCTCAATTGCAGGGTTAGGGTTCGAGGCAGGCTTAGGTTGCGGTGGAGGGTCCCGGTTCGGGGTAGGGTTAGGGTTAGGGTTGGGTCCCAGGAGGCTCCAGGCGCCCAAGCCACAGCAGGGCAGTGGTCTCCCCGAAGGGCTGAGTTGAGGGCACAAGGGACGGTGCCGGTCAGGATCCGTCTGTGGCTGCCAAGGCCACACACGTGATTGGGCCCCTGGTCGAGGAGGCCTCCGGCATCCTCTCGGCAGCTGCAGCCGGGCCTGGGAAACGACACGGTGAGCTTCCAGGTTCCATGCCGAGTCAGCCTGCACCTCTTCCGGACCCCAGGCGCGTGGTGTTGTCAGACGTTGGCATTGGGTCCTCTTGGGGAGAGAGCCTTAGCTAGGGTTAGGGTTCGGCCCAGGGACGTCGCCAGGGCCGAAGCGACTCCGGTCTCGTGATCTGCCTCGAGGGCTGAAGTGAGGGCCCATGCAGCAAGGCGGCTCAAGTGCAGGGTTAGGGGTCGAGGCCGGCTTAGGTTGCGGTGGAGGGTCCCCGTTCGGTGTAGGGTTAGGGTTAGGGTTAGGTCCCAGGAGGCTCCAGGCGCCGAACCCACAGCAGGGCGGTGGTCTCCCCGAAGGGCTGAGTTGAGGGCACAAGGGACGGTGCCGCTCAGGATCCGTCTGTGGCTGCCAAGGCCACAGACGTCGATCGGCCCCTGGTCGAGGAGGCCTCCGGAATCCTCTCGGGCAGCTGCAGAACGGCCTGGGAAACGACACGCTGAGCTTCCCGGTTCCATGCCGGGTCAGCCTGCACCGCTTCTGGACCCCAGGCGCGTGGTGTTGTCAGACGTTGGCATGGGGTCCCCGTGGGGAGGGAGCCTTAGCTAGGGTTAGGGTTTGGTCCAGGGACGTCGCCAGGGCTGAATCGACTGCAGTCTCGTGATGTCCCTCGAGGGCTGAAGTGAGGGCCCATGCCAGAAGGCGGCTCAATTGCAGGGTTAGGGTTCGAGGCAGGCTTAGGTTGCGGTGGAGGGTCCCGGATCGGGGTACGGTTAAGGTTAGGGTTGGGTCCCAGGAGGCTCCAGGCGCCCAAGCCACAGCAGGGCAGTGGTCTCCCCGAAGGGCTGAGTTGAGGGCACAAGGGACGGTGCCGGTCAGGATCCGTCTGTGGCTGCCAAGGCCACACACGTGATTGGGCCCCTGGTCGAGGAGGCCTCCGGCATCCTCTCGGCAGCTGCAGCCGGGCCTGGGAAACGACACGGTGAGCTTCCAGGTTCCATGCCGAGTCAGCCTGCACCTCTTCCGGACCCCAGGCGCGTGGTGTTGTCAGACGTTGGCATTGGGTCCTGTTGGGGAGAGAGCCTTAGCTAGGGTTAGGGTTCGGCCCAGGGACGTCGCCAGGGCCGAAGCGACTCCGGTCTCGTGATCTGCCTCGAGGGCTGAAGTGAGGGCCCATGCAGCAAGGCGGCTCAAGTGCAGGGTTAGGGGTCGAGGCCGGCTTAGGTTGCGGTGGAGGGTCCCCGTTCGGTGTAGGGTTAGGGTTAGGGTTAGGTCCCAGGAGGCTCCAGGCGCCGAACCCACAGCAGGGCGGTGGTCTCCCCGAAGGGCTGAGTTGAGGGCACAAGGGACGGTGCCGCTCAGGATCCGTCTGTGGCTGCCAAGGCCACAGACGTCGATCGGCCCCTGGTCGAGGAGGCCTCCGGAATCCTCTCGGGCAGCTGCAGAACGGCCTGGGAAACGACACGCTGAGCTTCCACGTTCCATGCCGGGTCAGCCTGCACCGCTTCTGGACCCCAGGCGCGTGGTGTTGTCAGACGTTGGCATGGGGTCCCCGTGGGGAGGGAGCCTTAGCTAGGGTTAGGGTTTGGTCCAGGGACGTCGCCAGGGCTGAATCGACTGCAGTCTCGTGATGTCCCTCGAGGGCTGAAGTGAGGGCCCATGCAGCAAGGCGGCTCAAGTGCAGGGTTAGGGGTCGAGGCCGGCTTAGGTTGCGGTGGAGGGTCCCCGTTCGGTGTAGGGTTAGGGTTAGGGTTAGGTCCCAGGAGGCTCCAGGCGCCGAACCCACAGCAGGGCGGTGGTCTCCCCGAAGGGCTGAGTTGAGGGCACAAGGGACGGTGCCGCTCAGGATCCGTCTGTGGCTGCCAAGGCCACAGACGTCGATCGGCCCCTGGTCGAGGAGGCCTCCGGAATCCTCTCGGGCAGCTGCAGAACGGCCTGGGAAACGACACGCTGAGCTTCCACGTTCCATGCCGGGTCAGCCTGCACCGCTTCTGGACCCCAGGCGCGTGGTGTTGTCAGACGTTGGCATGGGGTCCCCGTGGGGAGGGAGCCTTAGCTAGGGTTAGGGTTTGGTCCAGGGACGTCGCCAGGGCTGAATCGACTGCAGTCTCGTGATGTCCCTCGAGGGCTGAAGTGAGGGCCCATGCCAGAAGGCGGCTCAATTGCAGGGTTAGGGTTCGAGGCAGGCTTAGGTTGCGGTGGAGGGTCCCGGTTCGGGGTAGGGTTAGGGTTAGGGTTGGGTCCCAGGAGGCTCCAGGCGCCCAAGCCACAGCAGGGCAGTGGTCTCCCCGAAGGGCTGAGTTGAGGGCACAAGGGACGGTGCCGGTCAGGATCCGTCTGTGGCTGCCAAGGCCACACACGTGATTGGGCCCCTGGTCGAGGAGGCTTCCGGCATCCTCTCGGCAGCTGCAGCCGGGCCTGGGAAACGACACGGTGAGCTTCCAGGTTCCATGCCGAGTCAGCCTGCACCTCTTCCGGACCCCAGGCGCGTGGTGTTGTCAGACGTTGGCATTGGGTCCTCTTGGGGAGAGAGCCTTAGCTAGGGTTAGGGTTCGGCCCAGGGACGTCGCCAGGGCCGAAGCGACTCCGGTCTCGTGATCTGCCTCGAGGGCTGAAGTGAGGGCCCATGCAGCAAGGCGGCTCAAGTGCAGGGTTAGGGTTCGAGGCCGGCTTAGGTTGCGGTGGAGGGTCCCCGTTCGGTGTAGGGTTAGGGTTAGGGTTAGGTCCCAGGAGGCTCCAGGCGCCGAACCCACAGCAGGGCGGTGGTCTCCCCGAAGGGCTGAGTTGAGGGCACAAGGGACGGTGCCGCTCAGGATCCGTCTGTGGCTGCCAAGGCCACAGACGTCGATCGGCCCCTGGTCGAGGAGGCCTCCGGAATCCTCTCGGGCAGTTGCAGAACGGCCTGGGAAACGACACGCTGAGCTTCCAGGTTCCATGCCGGGTCAGCCTGCACCGCTTCTGGACCCCAGGCGCGTGGTGTTGTCAGACGTTGGCATGGGGTCCCCGTGGGGAGGGAGCCTTAGCTAGGGTTAGGGTTTGGTCCAGGGACGTCGCCAGGGCTGAATCGACTGCAGTCTCGTGATGTCCCTCGAGGGCTGAAGTGAGGGCCCATGCCAGAAGGCGGCTCAATTGCAGGGTTAGGGTTCGAGGCAGGCTTAGGTTGCGGTGGAGGGTCCCGGTTCGGGGTACGGTTAGGGTTAGGGTTGGGTCCCAGGAGGCTCCAGGCGCCCAAGCCACAGCAGGGCAGTGGTCTCCCCGAAGGGCTCAGTTGAGGGCACAAGGGACGGTGCCGGTCAGGATCCGTCTGTGGCTGCCAAGGCCACACACGTGATTGGGCCCCTGGTCGAGGAGGCCTCCGGCATCCTCTCGGCAGCTGCAGCCGGGCCTGGGAAACGACACGGTGAGCTTCCAGGTTCCATGCCGAGTCAGCCTGCACCTCTTCCGGACCCCAGGCGCGTGGTGTTGTCAGACGTTGGCATTGGGTCCTGTTGGGGAGAGAGCCTTAGCTAGGGTTAGGGTTCGGCCCAGGGACGTCGCCAGGGCCGAAGCGACTCCGGTCTCGTGATCTGCCTCGAGGGCTGAAGTGAGGGCCCATGCAGCAAGGCGGCTCAAGTGCAGGGTTAGGGGTCGAGGCCGGCTTAGGTTGCGGTGGAGGGTCCCCGTTCGGTGTAGGGTTAGGGTTAGGGTTAGGTCCCAGGAGGCTCCAGGCGCCGAACCCACAGCAGGGCGGTGGTCTCCCCGAAGGGCTGAGTTGAGGGCACAAGGGACGGTGCCGCTCAGGATCCGTCTGTGGCTGCCAAGGCCACAGACGTCGATCGGCCCCTGGTCGAGGAGGCCTCCGGAATCCTCTCGTGCAGCTGCAGAACGGCCTGGGAAACGACACGCTGAGCTTCCAGGTTCCATGCCGGGTCAGCCTGCACCGCTTCTGGACCCCAGGCGCGTGGTGTTGTCAGACGTTGGCATGGGGTCCCCTTGAAAAGGAACCATAGCTAGGGTTAGGGTTTGGTCCAGGGACGTCGCCAGGGCTGAATCGACTGCAGTCTCGTGATGTCCCTCGAGGGCTGAAGTGAGGGCCCATGCCAGAAGGCGGCTCAATTGCAGGGTTAGGGTTCGAGGCAGGCTTAGGTTGCGGTGGAGGGTCCCGGTTCGGGGTACGGTTAGGGTTAGGGTTGGGTCCCAGGAGGCTCCAGGCGCCCAAACCACAGCAGGGCAGTGGTCTCCCCGAAGGGCTGAGTTGAGGGCACAAGGGACGGTGCCGGTCAGGATCCGTCTGTGGCTGCCAAGGCCACACACGTGATTGGGCCCCTGGTCGAGGAGGCCTCCGGCATCCTCTCGGCAGCTGCAGCCGGGCCTGGGAAACGACACGGTGAGCTTCCAGGTTCCATGCCGAGTCAGCCTGCACCTCTTCCGGCCCCCAGGCGCGTGGTGTTGTCAGACGTTGGCATTGGGTCCTCTTGGGGAGAGAGCCTTAGCTAGGGTTAGGGTTCGGCCCAGGGACGTCGCCAGGGCCGAAGCGACTCCGGTCTCGTGATCTGCCTCGAGGGCTGAAGTGAGGGCCCATGCAGCAAGGCGGCTCAAGTGCAGGGTTAGGGGTCGAGGCAGGCTTAGGTTGCGGTGGAGGGTCCCCGTTCGGTGTAGGGTTAGGGTTAGGGTTAGGTCCCAGGAGGCTCCAGGCGCCGAACCCACAGCAGGGCGGTGGTCTCCCCGAAGGGCTGAGTTGAGGGCACAAGGGACGGTGCCGCTCAGGATCCGTCTGTGGCTGCCAAGGCCACAGACGTCGATCGGCCCCTGGTCGAGGAGGCCTCCGGAATCCTCTCGGGCAGCTGCAGAACGGCCTGGGAAACGACACGCTGAGCTTCCAGGTTCCATGCCGGGTCAGCCTGCACCGCTTCTGGCCCCCCGGCGCGTGGTGTTGTCAGACGTTGGCATGGGGTCCCCGTGGGGAGGGAGCCTTAGCTAGGGTTAGGGTTTGGTCCAGGGACGTCGCCAGGGCTGAATCGACTGCAGTCTCGTGATCTCCCTCGAGGGCTGAAGTGAGGGCCCATGCCAGAAGGCGGCTCAATTGCAGGGTTAGGGTTCGAGGCAGGCTTAGGTTGCGGTGGAGGGTCCCGGTTCGGGGTACGGTTAGGGTTAGGGTTGGGTCCCAGGAGGCTCCAGGCGCCCAAGCCACAGCAGGGCAGTGGTCTCCCCGAAGGGCTGAGTTGAGGGCACAAGGGACGGTGCCGGTCAGGATCCGTCTGTGGCTGCCAAGGCCACACACGTGATTGGGCCCCTGGTCGAGGAGGCCTCCGGCATCCTCTCGGCAGCTGCAGCCGGGCCTGGGAAACGACACGGTGAGCTTCCAGGTTCCATGCCGAGTCAGCCTGCACCTATTCCGGACCCCAGGCGCGTGGTATTGTCAGACGTTGGCATTGGGTCCTGTTGGGGAGAGAGCCTTAGCTAGGGTTAGGGTTCGGCCCAGGGACGTCGCCAGGGCCGAAGCGACTCCGGTCTCGTGATCTGCCTCGAGGGCTGAAGTGAGGGCCCATGCAGCAAGGCGGCTCAAGTGCAGGGTTAGGGGTCGAGGCCGGCTTAGGTTGCGGTGGAGGGTCCCCGTTCGGTGTAGGGTTAGGGTTAGGGTTAGGTCCCAGGAGGCTCCAGGCGCCGAACCCACAGCAGGGCGGTGGTCTCCCCGAAGGGCTGAGTTGAGGGCACAAGGGACGGTGCCGCTCAGGATCCGTCTGTGGCTGCCAAGGCCACAGACGTCGATCGGCCCCTGGTCGAGGAGGCCTCCGGAATCCTCTCGGGCAGCTGCAGAACGGCCTGGGAAACGACACGCTGAGCTTCCAGGTTCCATGCCGGGTCAGCCTGCACCGCTTCTGGACCCCAGGCGCGTGGTGTTGTCAGACGTTGGCATGGGGTCCCCGTGGGGAGGGAGCCTTAGCTAGGGTTAGGGTTTGGTCCAGGGACGTCGCCAGGGCTGAATCGACTGCAGTCTCGTGATGTCCCTCGAGGGCTGAAGTGAGGGCCCATGCCAGAAGGCGGCTCAATTGCAGGGTTAGGGTTCGAGGCAGGCTTAGGTTGCGGTGGAGGGTCCCGGTTCGGGGTAGGGTTAGGGTTAGGGTTGGGTCCCAGGAGGCTCCAGGCGCCCAAGCCACAGCAGGGCAGTGGTCTCCCCGAAGGGCTGAGTTGAGGGCACAAGGGACGGTGCCGGTCAGGATCCGTCTGTGGCTGCCAAGGCCACACACGTGATTGGGCCCCTGGTCGAGGAGGCCTCCGGCATCCTCTCGGCAGCTGCAGCCGGGCCTGGGAAACGACACGGTGAGCTTCCAGGTTCCATGCCGAGTCAGCCTGCACCTCTTCCGGCCCCCAGGCGCGTGGTGTTGTCAGACGTTGGCATTGGGTCCTCTTGGGGAGAGAGCCTTAGCTAGGGTTAGGGTTCGGCCCAGGGACGTCGCCAGGGCCGAAGCGACTCCGGTCTCGTGATCTGCCTCGAGGGCTGAAGTGAGGGCCCATGCAGCAAGGCGGCTCAAGTGCAGGGTTAGGGGTCGAGGCAGGCTTAGGTTGCGGTGGAGGGTCCCCGTTCGGTGTAGGGTTAGGGTTAGGGTTAGGTCCCAGGAGGCTCCAGGCGCCGAACCCACAGCAGGGCGGTGGTCTCCCCGAAGGGCTGAGTTGAGGGCACAAGGGACGGTGCCGCTCAGGATCCGTCTGTGGCTGCCAAGGCCACAGACGTCGATCGGCCCCTGGTCGAGGAGGCCTCCGGAATCCTCTCGGGCAGCTGCAGAACGGCCTGGGAAACGACACGCTGAGCTTCCAGGTTCCATGCCGGGTCAGCCTGCACCGCTTCTGGCCCCCCGGCGCGTGGTGTTGTCAGACGTTGGCATGGGGTCCCCGTGGGGAGGGAGCCTTAGCTAGGGTTAGGGTTTGGTCCAGGGACGTCGCCAGGGCTGAATCGACTGCAGTCTCGTGATCTCCCTCGAGGGCTGAAGTGAGGGCCCATGCCAGAAGGCGGCTCAATTGCAGGGTTAGGGTTCGAGGCAGGCTTAGGTTGCGGTGGAGGGTCCCGGTTCGGGGTACGGTTAGGGTTAGGGTTGGGTCCCAGGAGGCTCCAGGCGCCCAAGCCACAGCAGGGCAGTGGTCTCCCCGAAGGGCTGAGTTGAGGGCACAAGGGACGGTGCCGGTCAGGATCCGTCTGTGGCTGCCAAGGCCACACACGTGATTGGGCCCCTGGTCGAGGAGGCCTCCGGCATCCTCTCGGCAGCTGCAGCCGGGCCTGGGAAACGACACGGTGAGCTTCCAGGTTCCATGCCGAGTCAGCCTGCACCTATTCCGGACCCCAGGCGCGTGGTATTGTCAGACGTTGGCATTGGGTCCTGTTGGGGAGAGAGCCTTAGCTAGGGTTAGGGTTCGGCCCAGGGACGTCGCCAGGGCCGAAGCGACTCCGGTCTCGTGATCTGCCTCGAGGGCTGAAGTGAGGGCCCATGCAGCAAGGCGGCTCAAGTGCAGGGTTAGGGGTCGAGGCCGGCTTAGGTTGCGGTGGAGGGTCCCCGTTCGGTGTAGGGTTAGGGTTAGGGTTAGGTCCCAGGAGGCTCCAGGCGCCGAACCCACAGCAGGGCGGTGGTCTCCCCGAAGGGCTGAGTTGAGGGCACAAGGGACGGTGCCGCTCAGGATCCGTCTGTGGCTGCCAAGGCCACAGACGTCGATCGGCCCCTGGTCGAGGAGGCCTCCGGAATCCTCTCGGGCAGCTGCAGAACGGCCTGGGAAACGACACGCTGAGCTTCCAGGTTCCATGCCGGGTCAGCCTGCACCGCTTCTGGACCCCAGGCGCGTGGTGTTGTCAGACGTTGGCATGGGGTCCCCGTGGGGAGGGAGCCTTAGCTAGGGTTAGGGTTTGGTCCAGGGACGTCGCCAGGGCTGAATCGACTGCAGTCTCGTGATGTCCCTCGAGGGCTGAAGTGAGGGCCCATGCCAGAAGGCGGCTCAATTGCAGGGTTAGGGTTCGAGGCAGGCTTAGGTTGCGGTGGAGGGTCCCGGTTCGGGGTAGGGTTAGGGTTAGGGTTGGGTCCCAGGAGGCTCCAGGCGCCCAAGCCACAGCAGGGCAGTGGTCTCCCCGAAGGGCTGAGTTGAGGGCACAAGGGACGGTGCCGGTCAGGATCCGTCTGTGGCTGCCAAGGCCACACACGTGATTGGGCCCCTGGTCGAGGAGGCCTCCGGCATCCTCTCGGCAGCTGCAGCCGGGCCTGGGAAACGACACGGTGAGCTTCCAGGTTCCATGCCGAGTCAGCCTGCACCTCTTCCGGCCCCCAGGCGCGTGGTGTTGTCAGACGTTGGCATTGGGTCCTCTTGGGGAGAGAGCCTTAGCTAGGGTTAGGGTTCGGCCCAGGGACGTCGCCAGGGCCGAAGCGACTCCGGTCTCGTGATCTGCCTCGAGGGCTGAAGTGAGGGCCCATGCAGCAAGGCGGCTCAAGTGCAGGGTTAGGGGTCGAGGCCGGCTTAGGTTGCGGTGGAGGGTCCCCGTTCGGTGTAGGGTTAGGGTTAGGGTTAGGTCCCAGGAGGCTCCAGGCGCCGAACCCACAGCAGGGCGGTGGTCTCCCCGAAGGGCTGAGTTGAGGGCACAAGGGACGGTGCCGCTCAGGATCCGTCTGTGGCTGCCAAGGCCACAGACGTCGATCGGCCCCTGGTCGAGGAGGCCTCCGGAATCCTCTCGGGCAGCTGCAGAACGGCCTGGGAAACGACACGCTGAGCTTCCAGGTTCCATGCCGGGTCAGCCTGCACCGCTTCTGGCCCCCCGGCGCGTGGTGTTGTCAGACGTTGGCATGGGGTCCCCGTGGGGAGGGAGCCTTAGCTAGGGTTAGGGTTTGGTCCAGGGACGTCGCCAGGGCTGAATCGACTGCAGTCTCGTGATCTCCCTCGAGGGCTGAAGTGAGGGCCCATGCCAGAAGGCGGCTCAATTGCAGGGTTAGGGTTCGAGGCAGGCTTAGGTTGCGGTGGAGGGTCCCGGTTCGGGGTACGGTTAGGGTTAGGGTTGGGTCCCAGGAGGCTCCAGGCGCCCAAGCCACAGCAGGGCAGTGGTCTCCCCGAAGGGCTGAGTTGAGGGCACAAGGGACGGTGCCGGTCAGGATCCGTCTGTGGCTGCCAAGGCCACACACGTGATTGGGCCCCTGGTCGAGGAGGCCTCCGGCATCCTCTCGGCAGCTGCAGCCGGGCCTGGGAAACGACACGGTGAGCTTCCAGGTTCCATGCCGAGTCAGCCTGCACCTATTCCGGACCCCAGGCGCGTGGTATTGTCAGACGTTGGCATTGGGTCCTGTTGGGGAGAGAGCCTTAGCTAGGGTTAGGGTTCGGCCCAGGGACGTCGCCAGGGCCGAAGCGACTCCGGTCTCGTGATCTGCCTCGAGGGCTGAAGTGAGGGCCCATGCAGCAAGGCGGCTCAAGTGCAGGGTTAGGGGTCGAGGCCGGCTTAGGTTGCGGTGGAGGGTCCCCGTTCGGTGTAGGGTTAGGGTTAGGGTTAGGTCCCAGGAGGCTCCAGGCGCCGAACCCACAGCAGGGCGGTGGTCTCCCCGAAGGGCTGAGTTGAGGGCACAAGGGACGGTGCCGCTCAGGATCCGTCTGTGGCTGCCAAGGCCACAGACGTCGATCGGCCCCTGGTCGAGGAGGCCTCCGGAATCCTCTCGGGCAGCTGCAGAACGGCCTGGGAAACGACACGCTGAGCTTCCAGGTTCCATGCCGGGTCAGCCTGCACCGCTTCTGGACCCCAGGCGCGTGGTGTTGTCAGACGTTGGCATGGGGTCCCCGTGGGGAGGGAGCCTTAGCTAGGGTTAGGGTTTGGTCCAGGGACGTCGCCAGGGCTGAATCGACTGCAGTCTCGTGATGTCCCTCGAGGGCTGAAGTGAGGGCCCATGCCAGAAGGCGGCTCAATTGCAGGGTTAGGGTTCGAGGCAGGCTTAGGTTGCGGTGGAGGGTCCCGGTTCGGGGTACGGTTAGGGTTAGGGTTGGGTCCCAGGAGGCTCCAGGCGCCCAAGCCACAGCAGGGCAGTGGTCTCCCCGAAGGGCTGAGTTGAGGGCACAAGGGACGGTGCCGGTCAGGATCCGTCTGTGGCTGCCAAGGCCACACACGTGATTGGGCCCCTGGTCGAGGAGGCCTCCGGCATCCTCTCGGCAGCTGCAGCCGGGCCTGGGAAACGACACGGTGAGCTTCCAGGTTCCATGCCGAGTCAGCCTGCACCTCTTCCGGACCCCAGGCGCGTGGTGTTGTCAGATGTTGGCATTGGGTCCTCTTGGGGAGAGAGCCTTAGCTAGGGTTAGGGTTCGGCCCAGGGACGTCGCCAGGGCCGAAGCAACTCCGGTCTCGTGATCTGCCTCGAGGGCTGAAGTGAGGGCCCATGCAGCAAGGCGGCTCAAGTGCAGGGTTAGCGGTCGAGGCCGGCTTAGGTTGCGGTGGAGGGTCCCCGTTCGGTGTAGGGTTAGGGTTAGGGTTAGGTCCCAGGAGGCTCCAGGCGCCGAACCCACAGCAGGGCGGTGGTCTCCCCGAAGGGCTGAGTTGAGGGC
The DNA here is from genome assembly GCF_046562875.1 of Panthera onca. Taxonomy (NCBI): domain Eukaryota; kingdom Metazoa; phylum Chordata; class Mammalia; order Carnivora; family Felidae; genus Panthera; species Panthera onca. Next base: position 17,487,878 of record NC_138357.1, on the reverse strand, counting down.
ACAAGGGACGGTGCCTCTCAGGATCCGTCTGTGGCTGCCAAGGCCACAGACGTCGATCGGCCCCTGGTCGAGGAGGCCTCCGGAATCCTCTCGGGCAGCTGCAGAACGGCCTGGGAAACGACACGCTGAGCTTCCAGGTTCCATGCCGGGTCAGCCTGCACCGCTTCTGGACCCCAGGCGCGTGGTGTTGTCAGACGTTGGCATGGGGTCCCCGTGGGGAGGGAGCCTTAGCTAGGGTTAGGGTTTGGTCCAGGGACGTCGCCAGGGCTGAATCGACTGCAGTCTCGTGATCTCCCTCGAGGGCTGAAGTGAGGGCCCATGCCAGAAGGCGGCTCAATTGCAGGGTTAGGGTTCGAGGCAGGCTTAGGTTGCGGTGGAGGGTCCCGGTTCGGGGTACGGTTAGGGTTAGGGTTGGGTCCCAGGAGGCTCCAGGCGCCCAAGCCACAGCAGGGCAGTGGTCTCCCCGAAGGGCTGAGTTGAGGGCACAAGGGACGGTGCCGGTCAGGATCCGTCTGTGGCTGCCAAGGCCACACACGTGATTGGGCCCCTGGTCGAGGAGGCCTCCGGCATCCTCTCGGCAGCTGCAGCCGGGCCTGGGAAACGACACGGTGAGCTTCCAGGTTCCATGCCGAGTCAGCCTGCACCTATTCCGGACCCCAGGCGCGTGGTATTGTCAGACGTTGGCATTGGGTCCTGTTGGGGAGAGAGCCTTAGCTAGGGTTAGGGTTCGGCCCAGGGACGTCGCCAGGGCCGAAGCGACTCCGGTCTCGTGATCTGCCTCGAGGGCTGAAGTGAGGGCCCATGCAGCAAGGCGGCTCAAGTGCAGGGTTAGGGGTCGAGGCCGGCTTAGGTTGCGGTGGAGGGTCCCCGTTCGGTGTAGGGTTAGGGTTATGGTTAGGTCCCAGGAGGCTCCAGGCGCCGAACCCACAGCAGGGCGGTGGTCTCCCCGAAGGGCTGAGTTGAGGGCACAAGGGACGGTGCCGGTCAGGATCCGTCTGTGGCTGCCAAGGCCACACACGTGATTGGGCCCCTGGTCGAGGAGGCCTCCGGCATCCTCTCGGCAGCTGCAGCCGGGCCTGGGAAACGACACGGTGAGCTTCCAGGTTCCATGCCGAGTCAGCCTGCACCTCTTCCGGCCCCCAGGCGCGTGGTGTTGTCAGACGTTGGCATTGGGTCCTCTTGGGGAGAGAGCCTTAGCTAGGGTTAGGGTTCGGCCCAGGGACGTCGCCAGGGCCGAAGCGACTCCGGTCTCGTGATCTGCCTCGAGGGCTGAAGTGAGGGCCCATGCAGCAAGGCGGCTCAAGTGCAGGGTTAGGGGTCGAGGCCGGCTTAGGTTGCGGTGGAGGGTCCCCGTTCGGTGTAGGGTTAGGGTTAGGGTTAGGTCCCAGGAGGCTCCAGGCGCCGAACCCACAGCAGGGCGGTGGTCTCCCCGAAGGGCTGAGTTGAGGGCACAAGGGACGGTGCCGCTCAGGATCCGTCTGTGGCTGCCAAGGCCACAGACGTCGATCGGCCCCTGGTCGAGGAGGCCTCCGGAATCCTCTCGGGCAGCTGCAGAACGGCCTGGGAAACGACACGCTGAGCTTCCAGGTTCCATGCCGGGTCAGCCTGCACCGCTTCTGGCCCCCCGGCGCGTGGTGTTGTCAGACGTTGGCATGGGGTCCCCGTGGGGAGGGAGCCTTAGCTAGGGTTAGGGTTTGGTCCAGGGACGTCGCCAGGGCTGAATCGACTGCAGTCTCGTGATCTCCCTCGAGGGCTGAAGTGAGGGCCCATGCCAGAAGGCGGCTCAATTGCAGGGTTAGGGTTCGAGGCAGGCTTAGGTTGCGGTGGAGGGTCCCGGTTCGGGGTACGGTTAGGGTTAGGGTTGGGTCCCAGGAGGCTCCAGGCGCCCAAGCCACAGCAGGGCAGTGGTCTCCCCGAAGGGCTGAGTTGAGGGCACAAGGGACGGTGCCGGTCAGGATCCGTCTGTGGCTGCCAAGGCCACACACGTGATTGGGCCCCTGGTCGAGGAGGCCTCCGGCATCCTCTCGGCAGCTGCAGCCGGGCCTGGGAAACGACACGGTGAGCTTCCAGGTTCCATGCCGAGTCAGCCTGCACCTATTCCGGACCCCAGGCGCGTGGTATTGTCAGACGTTGGCATTGGGTCCTGTTGGGGAGAGAGCCTTAGCTAGGGTTAGGGTTCGGCCCAGGGACGTCGCCAGGGCCGAAGCGACTCCGGTCTCGTGATCTGCCTCGAGGGCTGAAGTGAGGGCCCATGCAGCAAGGCGGCTCAAGTGCAGGGTTAGGGGTCGAGGCCGGCTTAGGTTGCGGTGGAGGGTCCCCGTTCGGTGTAGGGTTAGGGTTAGGGTTAGGTCCCAGGAGGCTCCAGGCGCCGAACCCACAGCAGGGCAGTGGTCTCCCCGAAGGGCTGAGTTGAGGGCACAAGGGACGGTGCCGGTCAGGATCCGTCTGTGGCTGCCAAGGCCACACACGTGATTGGGCCCCTGGTCGAGGAGGCCTCCGGCATCCTCTCGGCAGCTGCAGCCGGGCCTGGGAAACGACACGGTGAGCTTCCAGGTTCCATGCCGAGTCAGCCTGCACCTCTTCCGGCCCCCAGGCGCGTGGTGTTGTCAGACGTTGGCATTGGGTCCTCTTGGGGAGAGAGCCTTAGCTAGGGTTAGGGTTCGGCCCAGGGACGTCGCCAGGGCCGAAGCGACTCCGGTCTCGTGATCTGCCTCGAGGGCTGAAGTGAGGGCCCATGCAGCAAGGCGGCTCAAGTGCAGGGTTAGGGGTCGAGGCCGGCTTAGGTTGCGGTGGAGGGTCCCCGTTCGGTGTAGGGTTAGGGTTAGGGTTAGGTCCCAGGAGGCTCCAGGCGCCGAACCCACAGCAGGGCGGTGGTCTCCCCGAAGGGCTGAGTTGAGGGCACAAGGGACGGTGCCGCTCAGGATCCGTCTGTGGCTGCCAAGGCCACAGACGTCGATCGGCCCCTGGTCGAGGAGGCCTCCGGAATCCTCTCGGGCAGCTGCAGAACGGCCTGGGAAACGACACGCTGAGCTTCCAGGTTCCATGCCGGGTCAGCCTGCACCGCTTCTGGACCCCAGGCGCGTGGTGTTGTCAGACGTTGGCATGGGGTCCCCGTGGGGAGGGAGCCTTAGCTAGGGTTAGGGTTTGGTCCAGGGACGTCGCCAGGGCTGAATCGACTGCAGTCTCGTGATGTCCCTCGAGGGCTGAAGTGAGGGCCCATGCCAGAAGGCGGCTCAATTGCAGGGTTAGGGTTCGAGGCAGGCTTAGGTTGCGGTGGAGGGTCCCGGTTCGGGGTAGGGTTAGGGTTAGGGTTGGGTCCCAGGAGGCTCCAGGCGCCCAAGCCACAGCAGGGCAGTGGTCTCCCCGAAGGGCTGAGTTGAGGGCACAAGGGACGGTGCCGGTCAGGATCCGTCTGTGGCTGCCAAGGCCACACACGTGATTGGGCCCCTGGTCGAGGAGGCCTCCGGCATCCTCTCGGCAGCTGCAGCCGGGCCTGGGAAACGACACGGTGAGCTTCCAGGTTCCATGCCGAGTCAGCCTGCACCTCTTCCGGACCCCAGGCGCGTGGTGTTGTCAGATGTTGGCATTGGGTCCTCTTGGGGAGAGAGCCTTAGCTAGGGTTAGGGTTCGGCCCAGGGACGTCGCCAGGGCCGAAGCAACTCCGGTCTCGTGATCTGCCTCGAGGGCTGAAGTGAGGGCCCATGCAGCAAGGCGGCTCAAGTGCAGGGTTAGCGGTCGAGGCCGGCTTAGGTTGCGGTGGAGGGTCCCCGTTCGGTGTAGGGTTAGGGTTAGGGTTAGGTCCCAGGAGGCTCCAGGCGCCGAACCCACAGCAGGGCGGTGGTCTCCCCGAAGGGCTGAGTTGAGGGCACAAGGGACGGTGCCGCTCAGGATCCGTCTGTGGCTGCCAAGGCCACAGACGTCGATCGGCCCCTGGTCGAGGAGGCCTCCGGAATCCTCTCGGGCAGCTGCAGAACGGCCTGGGAAACGACACGCTGAGCTTCCAGGTTCCATGCCGGGTCAGCCTGCACCGCTTCTGGACCCCAGGCGCGTGGTGTTGTCAGACGTTGGCATGGGGTCCCCGTGGGGAGGGAGCCTTAGCTAGGGTTAGGGTTTGGTCCAGGGACGTCGCCAGGGCTGAATCGACTGCAGTCTCGTGATGTCCCTCGAGGGCTGAAGTGAGGGCCCATGCCAGAAGGCGGCTCAATTGCAGGGTTAGGGTTCGAGGCAGGCTTAGGTTGCGGTGGAGGGTCCCGGTTCGGGGTACGGTTAGGGTTAGGGTTGGGTCCCAGGAGGCTCCAGGGGCCCAAGCCACAGCAGGGCAGTGGTCTCCCCGAAGGGCTGAGTTGAGGGCACAAGGGACGGTGCCGGTCAGGATCCGTCTGTGGCTGCCAAGGCCACACACGTGATTGGGTCCCTGGTCGAGGAGGCCTCCGGGATCCTCTCGGCAGCTGCAGCCGGGCCTGGGAAACGACACGGTGAGCTTCCAGGTTCCATGCCGAGTCAGCCTGCACCTCTTCCGGACCCCAGGCGCGTGGTGTTGTCAGACGTTGGCATTGGGTCCTCTTGGGGAGAGAGCCTTAGCTAGGGTTAGGGTTCGGCCCAGGGACGTCGCCAGGGCCGAAGCGACTCCGGTCTCGTGATCTGCCTCGAGGGCTGAAGTGAGGGCCCATGCAGCAAGGCGGCTCAAGTGCAGGGTTAGGGGTCGAGGCCGGCTTAGGTTGCGGTGGAGGGTCCCCGTTCGGTGTAGGGTTAGGGTTAGGGTTAGGTCCCAGGAGGCTCCAGGCGCCGAACCCACAGCAGGGCGGTGGTCTCCCCGAAGGGCTGAGTTGAGGGCACAAGGGACGGTGCCGCTCAGGATCCGTCTGTGGCTGCCAAGGCCACAGACGTCGATCGGCCCCTGGTCGAGGAGGCCTCCGGAATCCTCTCGGGCAGCTGCAGAACGGCCTGGGAAACGACACGCTGAGCTTCCAGGTTCCATGCCGGGTCAGCCTGCACCGCTTCTGGACCCCAGGCGCGTGGTGTTGTCAGACGTTGGCATGGGGTCCCCGTGGGGAGGGAGCCTTAGCTAGGGTTAGGGTTTGGTCCAGGGACGTCGCCAGGGCTGAATCGACTGCAGTCTCGTGATCTCCCTCGAGGGCTGAATTGAGCGCCCATGCCAGAAGGCGGCTCAATTGCAGGGTTAGGGTTCGAGGCAGGCTTAGGTTGCGGTGGAGGGTCCCGGTTCGGGGTACGGTTAGGGTTAGGGTTGAGTCCCAGGAGGCTCCAGGCGCCCAAGCCACAGCAGGGCAGTGGTCTCCCCGAAGGGCTGAGTTGAGGGCACAAGGGACGGTGCCGGTCAGGATCCGTCTGTGGCTGCCAAGGCCACACACGTGATTGGGCCCCTGGTCGAGGAGGCCTCCGGCATCCTCTCGGCAGCTGCAGCCGGGCCTGGGAAACGACACGGTGAGCTTCCAGGTTCCATGCCGAGTCAGCCTGCACCTCTTCCGGCCCCCAGGCGCGTGGTGTTGTCAGACGTTGGCATTGGGTCCTCTTGGGGAGAGAGCCTTAGCTAGGGTTAGGGTTCGGCCCAGGGACGTCGCCAGGGCCGAAGCGACTCCGGTCTCGTGATCTGCCTCGAGGGCTGAAGTGAGGGCCCATGCAGCAAGGCGGCTCAAGTGCAGGGTTAGGGGTCGAGGCCGGCTTAGGTTGCGGTGGAGGGTCCCCGTTCGGTGTAGGGTTAGGGTTAGGGTTAGGTCCCAGGAGGCTCCAGGCGCCGAACCCACAGCAGGGCGGTGGTCTCCCCGAAGGGCTGAGTTGAGGGCACAAGGGACGGTGCCGCTCAGGATCCGTCTGTGGCTGCCAAGGCCACAGACGTCGATCGGCCCCTGGTCGAGGAGGCCTCCGGAATCCTCTCGGGCAGCTGCAGAACGGCCTGGGAAACGACACGCTGAGCTTCCAGGTTCCATGCCGGGTCAGCCTGCACCGCTTCTGGACCCCAGGCGCGTGGTGTTGTCAGACGTTGGCATGGGGTCCCCGTGGGGAGGGAGCCTTAGCTAGGGTTAGGGTTTGGTCCAGGGACGTCGCCAGGGCTGAATCGACTGCAGTCTCGTGATGTCCCTCGAGGGCTGAAGTGAGCGCCCATGCCAGAAGGCGGCTCAATTGCAGGGTTAGGGTTCGAGGCAGGCTTAGGTTGCGGTGGAGGGTCCCGGTTCGGGGTACGGTTAGGGTTAGGGTTGGGTCCCAGGAGGCTCCAGGCGCCCAAGCCACAGCAGGGCAGTGGTCTCCCCGAAGGGCTGAGTTGAGGGCACAAGGGACGGTGCCGGTCAGGATCCGTCTGTGGCTGCCAAGGCCACACACGTGATTGGGCCCCTGGTCGAGGAGGCCTCCGGCATCCTCTCGGCAGCTGCAGCCGGGCCTGGGAAACGACACGGTGAGCTTCCAGGTTCCATGCCGAGTCAGCCTGCACCTCTTCCGGCCCCCAGGCGCGTGGTGTTGTCAGACGTTGGCATTGGGTCCTCTTGGGGAGAGAGCCTTAGCTAGGGTTAGGGTTCGGCCCAGGGACGTCGCCAGGGCCGAAGCGACTCCGGTCTCGTGATCTGCCTCGAGGGCTGAAGTGAGGGCCCATGCAGCAAGGCGGCTCAAGTGCAGGGTTAGGGGTCGAGGCCGGCTTAGGTTGCGGTGGAGGGTCCCCGTTCGGTGTAGGGTTAGGGTTAGGGTTAGGTCCCAGGAGGCTCCAGGCGCCGAACCCACAGCAGGGCGGTGGTCTCCCCGAAGGGCTGAGTTGAGGGCACAAGGGACGGTGCCGCTCAGGATCCGTCTGTGGCTGCCAAGGCCACAGACGTCGATCGGCCCCTGGTCGAGGAGGCCTCCGGAATCCTCTCGGGCAGCTGCAGAACGGCCTGGGAAACGACACGCTGAGCTTCCAGGTTCCATGCCGGGTCAGCCTGCACCGCTTCTGGACCCCAGGCGCGTGGTGTTGTCAGACGTTGGCATGGGGTCCCCGTGGGGAGGGAGCCTTAGCTAGGGTTAGGGTTTGGTCCAGGGACGTCGCCAGGGCTGAATCGACTGCAGTCTCGTGATCTCCCTCGAGGGCTGAATTGAGCGCCCATGCCAGAAGGCGGCTCAATTGCAGGGTTAGGGTTCGAGGCAGGCTTAGGTTGCGGTGGAGGGTCCCGGTTCGGGGTACCGTTAGGGTTAGGGTTGAGTCCCAGGAGGCTCCAGGCGCCCAAGCCACAGCAGGGCAGTGGTCTCCCCGAAGGGCTGAGTTGAGGGCACAAGGGACGGTGCCGGTCAGGATCCGTCTGTGGCTGCCAAGGCCACACACGTGATTGGGCCCCTGGTCGAGGAGGCCTCCGGCATCCTCTCGGCAGCTGCAGCCGGGCCTGGGAAACGACACGGTGAGCTTCCAGGTTCCATGCCGAGTCAGCCTGCACCTCTTCCGGCCCCCAGGCGCGTGGTGTTGTCAGACGTTGGCATTGGGTCCTCTTGGGGAGAGAGCCTTAGCTAGGGTTAGGGTTCGGCCCAGGGACGTCGCCAGGGCCGAAGCGACTCCGGTCTCGTGATCTGCCTCGAGGGCTGAAGTGAGGGCCCATGCAGCAAGGCGGCTCAAGTGCAGGGTTAGGGGTCGAGGCCGGCTTAGGTTGCGGTGGAGGGTCCCCGTTCGGTGTAGGGTTAGGGTTAGGGTTAGGTCCCAGGAGGCTCCAGGCGCCGAACCCACAGCAGGGCGGTGGTCTCCCCGAAGGGCTGAGTTGAGGGCACAAGGGACGGTGCCGCTCAGGATCCGTCTGTGGCTGCCAAGGCCACAGACGTCGATCGGCCCCTGGTCGAGGAGGCCTCCGGAATCCTCTCGGGCAGCTGCAGAACGGCCTGGGAAACGACACGCTGAGCTTCCAGGTTCCATGCCGGGTCAGCCTGCACCGTTTCTGGACCCCAGGCGCGTGGTGTTGTCAGACGTTGGCATGGGGTCCCCGTGGGGAGGGAGCCTTAGCTAGGGTTAGGGTTTGGTCCAGGGACGTCGCCAGGGCTGAATCGACTGCAGTCTCGTGATGTCCCTCGAGGGCTGAAGTGAGCGCCCATGCCAGAAGGCGGCTCAATTGCAGGGTTAGGGTTCGAGGCAGGCTTAGGTTGCGGTGGAGGGTCCCGGTTCGGGGTACGGTTAGGGTTAGGGTTGGGTCCCAGGAGGCTCCAGGCGCCCAAGCCACAGCAGGGCAGTGGTCTCCCCGAAGGGCTGAGTTGAGGGCACAAGGGACGGTGCCGGTCAGGATCCGTCTGTGGCTGCCAAGGCCACACACGTGATTGGGCCCCTGGTCGAGGAGGCCTCCGGCATCCTCTCGGCAGCTGCAGCCGGGCCTGGGAAACGACACGGTGAGCTTCCAGGTTCCATGCCGAGTCAGCCTGCACCTCTTCCGGCCCCCAGGCGCGTGGTGTTGTCAGACGTTGGCATTGGGTCCTCTTGGGGAGAGAGCCTTAGCTAGGGTTAGGGTTCGGCCCAGGGACGTCGCCAGGGCCGAAGCGACTCCGGTCTCGTGATCTGCCTCGAGGGCTGAAGTGAGGGCCCATGCAGCAAGGCGGCTCAAGTGCAGGGTTAGGGGTCGAGGCCGGCTTAGGTTGCGGTGGAGGGTCCCCGTTCGGGGTAGGGTTAGGGTTAGGGTTAGGTCCCAGGAGGCTCCAGGCGCCGAACCCACAGCAGGGCGGTGGTCTCCCCGAAGGGCTGAGTTGAGGGCACAAGGGACGGTGCCGCTCAGGATCCGTCTGTGGCTGCCAAGGCCACAGACGTCGATCGGCCCCTGGTCGAGGAGGCCTCCGGAATCCTCTCGGGCAGCTGCAGAACGGCCTGGGAAACGACACGCTGAGCTTCCAGGTTCCATGCCGGGTCAGCCTGCACCGCTTCTGGACCCCAGGCGCGTGGTGTTGTCAGACGTTGGCATGGGGTCCCCGTGGGGAGGGAGCCTTAGCTAGGGTTAGGGTTTGGTCCAGGGACGTCGCCAGGGCTGAATCGACTGCAGTCTCGTGATGTCCCTCGAGGGCTGAAGTGAGGGCCCATGCCAGAAGGCGGCTCAATTGCAGGGTTAGGGTTCGAGGCAGGCTTAGGTTGCGGTGGAGGGTCCCGGTTCGGGGTACGGTTAGGGTTAGGGTTGGGTCCCAGGAGGCTCCAGGGGCCCAAGCCACAGCAGGGCAGTGGTCTCCCCGAAGGGCTGAGTTGAGGGCACAAGGGACGGTGCCGGTCAGGATCCGTCTGTGGCTGCCAAGGCCACACACGTGATTGGGTCCCTGGTCGAGGAGGCCTCCGGGATCCTCTCGGCAGCTGCAGCCGGGCCTGGGAAACGACACGGTGAGCTTCCAGGTTCCATGCCGAGTCAGCCTGCACCTCTTCCGGACCCCAGGCGCGTGGTGTTGTCAGACGTTGGCATTGGGTCCTCTTGGGGAGAGAGCCTTAGCTAGGGTTAGGGTTCGGCCCAGGGACGTCGCCAGGGCCGAAGCGACTCCGGTCTCGTGATCTGCCTCGAGGGCTGAAGTGAGGGCCCATGCAGCAAGGCGGCTCAAGTGCAGGGCTAGGGGTCGAGGCCGGCTTAGGTTGCGGTGGAGGGTCCCCGTTCGGTGTAGGGTTAGGGTTAGGGTTAGGTCCCAGGAGGCTCCAGGCGCCGAACCCACAGCAGGGCGGTGGTCTCCCCGAAGGGCTGAGTTGAGGGCACAAGGGACGGTGCCGCTCAGGATCCGTCTGTGGCTGCCAAGGCCACAGACGTCGATCGGCCCCTGGTCGAGGAGGCCTCCGGAATCCTCTCGGGCAGCTGCAGAACGGCCTGGGAAACGACACGCTGAGCTTCCAGGTTCCATGCCGGGTCAGCCTGCACCGCTTCTGGACCCCAGGCGCGTGGTGTTGTCAGACGTTGGCATGGGGTCCCCGTGGGGAGGGAGCCTTAGCTAGGGTTAGGGTTTGGTCCAGGGACGTCGCCAGGGCTGAATCGACTGCAGTCTCGTGATGTCCCTCGAGGGCTGAAGTGAGCGCCCATGCCAGAAGGCGGCTCAATTGCAGGGTTAGGGTTCGAGGCAGGCTTAGGTTGCGGTGGAGGGTCCCGGTTCGGGGTAGGGTTAGGGTTAGGGTTGAGTCCCAGGAGGCTCCAGGCGCCCAAGCCACAGCAGGGCAGTGGTCTCCCCGAAGGGCTGAGTTGAGGGCACAAGGGACGGTGCCGGTCAGGATCCGTCTGTGGCTGCCAAGGCCACACACGTGATTGGGCCCCTGGTCGAGGAGGCCTCCGGCATCCTCTCGGCAGCTGCAGCCGGGCCTGGGAAACGACACGGTGAGCTTCCAGGTTCCATGCCGAGTCAGCCTGCACCTCTTCCGGACCCCAGGCGCGTGGTGTTGTCAGACGTTGGCATTGGGTCCTCTTGGGGAGAGAGCCTTAGCTAGGGTTAGGGTTCGGCCCAGGGACGTCGCCAGGGCCGAAGCGACTCCGGTCTCGTGATCTGCCTCGAGGGCTGAAGTGAGGGCCCATGCAGCAAGGCGGCTCAAGTGCAGGGTTAGGGGTCGAGGCTGGCTTAGGTTGCGGTGGAGGGTCCCCGTTCGGTGTAGGGTTAGGGTAAGGGTTAGGTCCCAGGAGGCTCCAGGCGCCGAACCCACAGCAGGGCGGTGGTCTCCCCGAAGGGCTGAGTTGAGGGCACAAGGGACGGTGCCGCTCAGGATCCGTCTGTGGCTGCCAAGGCCACAGACGTCGATCGGCCCCTGGTCGAGGAGGCCTCCGGAATCCTCTCGGGCAGCTGCAGAACGGCCTGGGAAACGACACGCTGAGCTTCCAGGTTCCATGCCGGGTCAGCCTGCACCGCTTCTGGACCCCAGGCGCGTGGTGTTGTCAGACGTTGGCATGGGGTCCCCGTGGGGAGGGAGCCTTAGCTAGGGTTAGGGTTTGGTCCAGGGACGTCGACAGGGCTGAATCGACTGCAGTCTCGTGATGTCCCTCGAGGGCTGAAGTGAGGGCCCATGCCAGAAGGCGGCTCAATTGCAGGGTTAGGGTTCGAGGCAGGCTTAGGTTGCGGTTGAGGGTCCCGGTTCGGGGTACGGTTAGGGTTAGGGTTGGGTCCCAGGAGGCTCCAGGCGCCCAAGCCACAGCAGGGCAGTGGTCTCCCCGAAGGGCTGAGTTGAGGGCACAAGGGACGGTGCCGGTCAGGATCCGTCTGTGGCTGCCAAGGCCACACACGTGATTGGGCCCCTGGTCGAGGAGGCCACCGGCATCCTCTCGGCAGCTGCAGCCGGGCCTGGGAAACGACACGGTGAGCTTCCAGGTTCCATGCCGAGTCAGCCTGCACCTCTTCTGGACCCCAGGCGCGTGGTGTTGTCAGACGTTGGCATTGGGTCCTCTTGGGGAGAGAGCCTTAGCTAGGGTTCGGGTTCGGCCCGGGGACGTCGCCAGGGCCGAAGCGACTCCGGTCTCGTGATCTGACTCGAGGGCTGAAGTGAGGGCCCATGCAGCAAGGCGGCTCAAGTGCAGGGTTAGGGGTCGAGGCCGGCTTAGGTTGCGTTGGAGGGTCCCCGTTCGGTGTAGGTTTAGGGTTAGGGTTAGGTCCCAGGAGGCTCCAGGCGCCGAACCCACAGCAGGGCGGTGGTCTCCCCGAAGGGCTGAGTTGAGGGCACAAGGGACGGTGCCGCTCAGGATCCGTCTGTGGCTGCCAAGGCCACAGACGTCGATCGGCCCCTGGTCGAGGAGGCCTCCGGAATCCTCTCGGGCAGCTGCAGAACGGCCTGGGAAACGACACGCTGAGCTTCCAGGTTCCATGCCGGGTCAGCCTGCACCGCTTCTGGACCCCAGGCGCGTGGTGTTGTCAGACGTTGGCATGGGGTCCCCGTGGGGAGGGAGCCTTAGCTAGGGTTAGGGTTTGGTCCAGGGACGTCGCCAGGGCTGAATCGACTGCAGTCTCGTGATGTCCCTCGAGGGCTGAAGTGAGGGCCCATGCCAGAAGGCGGCTCAATTGCAGGGTTAGGGTTCGAGGCAGGCTTAGGTTGCGGTGGAGGGTCCCGGTTCGGGGTACGGTTAGGGTTAGGGTTGGGTCCCAGGAGGCTCCAGGCGCCCAAGCCACAGCAGGGCAGTGGTCTCCCCGAAGGGCTGAGTTGAGGGCACAAGGGACGGTGCCGGTCAGGATCCGTCTGTGGCTGCCAAGGCCACACACGTGATTGGGCCCCTGGTCGAGGAGGCCTCCGGCATCCTCTCGGCAGCTGCAGCCGGGCCTGGGAAACGACACGGTGAGCTTCCAGGTTCCATGCCGAGTCAGCCTGCACCTCTTCCGGCCCCCAGGCGCGTGGTGTTGTCAGACGTTGGCATTGGGTCCTCTTGGGGAGAGAGCCTTAGCTAGGGTTAGGGTTCGGCCCAGGGACGTCGCCAGGGCCGAAGCGACTCCGGTCTCGTGATCTGCCTCGAGGGCTGAAGTGAGGGCCCATGCAGCAAGGCGGCTCAAGTGCAGGGTTAGGGGTCGAGGCCGGCTTAGGTTGCGGTGGAGGGTCCCCGTTCGGTGTAGGGTTAGGGTTAGGGTTAGGTCCCAGGAGGCTCCAGGCGCCGAACCCACAGCAGGGCGGTGGTCTCCCCGAAGGGCTGAGTTGAGGGCACAAGGGACGGTGCCGCTCAGGATCCGTCTGTGGCTGCCAAGGCCACAGACGTCGATCGGCCCCTGGTCGAGGAGGCCTCCGGAATCCTCTCGGGCAGCTGCAGAACGGCCTGGGAAACGACACGCTGAGCTTCCAGGTTCCATGCCGGGTCAGCCTGCACCGCTTCTGGACCCCAGGCGCGTGGTGTTGTCAGACGTTGGCATGGGGTCCCCGTGGGGAGGGAGCCTTAGCTAGGGTTAGGGTTTGGTCCAGGGACGTCGCCAGGGCTGAATCGACTGCAGTCTCGTGATGTCCCTCGAGGGCTGAAGTGAGGGCCCATGCCAGAAGGCGGCTCAATTGCAGGGTTAGGGTTCGAGGCAGGCTTAGGTTGCGGTGGAGGGTCCCGGTTCGGGGTAGGGTTAGGGTTAGGGTTGGGTCCCAGGAGGCTCCAGGCGCCCAAGCCACAGCAGGGCAGTGGTCTCCCCGAAGGGCTGAGTTGAGGGCACAAGGGACGGTGCCGGTCAGGATCCGTCTGTGGCTGCCAAGGCCACACACGTGATTGGGCCCCTGGTCGAGGAGGCCTCCGGCATCCTCTCGGCAGCTGCAGCCGGGCCTGGGAAACGACACGGTGAGCTTCCAGGTTCCATGCCGAGTCAGCCTGCACCTCTTCCGGACCCCAGGCGCGTGGTGTTGTCAGACGTTGGCATTGGGTCCTCTTGGGGAGAGAGCCTTAGCTAGGGTTAGGGTTCGGCCCAGGGACGTCGCCAGGGCCGAAGCGACTCCGGTCTCGTGATCTGCCTCGAGGGCTGAAGTGAGGGCCCATGCAGCAAGGCGGCTCAAGTGCAGGGTTAGGGGTCGAGGCCGGCTTAGGTTGCGGTGGAGGGTCCCCGTTCGGGGTAGGGTTAGGGTTAGGGTTAGGTCCCAGGAGGCTCCAGGCGCCGAACCCACAGCAGGGCGGTGGTCTCCCCGAAGGGCTGAGTTGAGGGCACAAGGGACGGTGCCGCTCAGGATCCGTCTGTGGCTGCCAAGGCCACAGACGTCGATCGGCCCCTGGTCGAGGAGGCCTCCGGAATCCTCTCGGGCAGCTGCAGAACGGCCTGGGAAACGACACGCTGAGCTTCCAGGTTCCATGCCGGGTCAGCCTGCACCGCTTCTGGACCCCAGGCGCGTGGTGTTGTCAGACGTTGGCATGGGGTCCCCGTGGGGAGGGAGCCTTAGCTAGGGTTAGGGTTTGGTCCAGGGACGTCGCCAGGGCTGAATCGACTGCAGTCTCGTGATGTCCCTCGAGGGCTGAAGTGAGGGCCCATGCCAGAAGGCGGCTCAATTGCAGGGTTAGGGTTCGAGGCAGGCTTAGGTTGCGGTGGAGGGTCCCGGTTCGGGGTACGGTTAGGGTTAGGGTTGGGTCCCAGGAGGCTCCAGGCGCCCAAGCCACAGCAGGGCAGTGGTCTCCCCGAAGGGCTGAGTTGAGGGCACAAGGGACGGTGCCGGTCAGGATCCGTCTGTGGCTGCCAAGGCCACACACGTGATTGGGCCCCTGGTCGAGGAGGCCTCCGGCATCCTCTCGGCAGCTGCAGCCGGGCCTGGGAAACGACACGGTGAGCTTCCAGGTTCCATGCCGAGTCAGCCTGCACCTCTTCCGGACCCCAGGCGCGTGGTGTTGTCAGACGTTGGCATTGGGTCCTCTTGGGGAGAGAGCCTTAGCTAGGGTTAGGGTTCGGCCCAGGGACGTCGCCAGGGCCGAAGCGACTCCGGTCTCGTGATCTGCCTCGAGGGCTGAAGTGAGGGCCCATGCAGCAAGGCGGCTCAAGTGCAGGGTTAGGGGTCGAGGCCGGCTTAGGTTGCGGTGGAGGGTCCCCGTTCGGGGTACGGTTAGGGTTAGGGTTAGGTCCCAGGAGGCTCCAGGCGCCGAACCCACAGCAGGGCGGTGGTCTCCCCGAAGGGCTGAGTTGAGGGCACAAGGGACGGTGCCGCTCAGGATCCGTCTGTGGCTGCCAAGGCCACAGACGTCGATCGGCCCCTGGTCGAGGAGGCCTCCGGAATCCTCTCGGGCAGCTGCAGAACGGCCTGGGAAACGACACGCTGAGCTTCCAGGTTCCATGCCGGGTCAGCCTGCACCGCTTCTGGACCCCAGGCGCGTGGTGTTGTCAGACGTTGGCATGGGGTCCCCGTGGGGAGGGAGCCTTAGCTAGGGTTAGGGTTTGGTCCAGGGACGTCGCCAGGGCTGAATCGACTGCAGTCTCGTGATGTCCCTCGAGGGCTGAAGTGAGGGCCCATGCCAGAAGGCGGCTCAATTGCAGGGTTAGGGTTCGAGGCAGGCTTAGGTTGCGGTGGAGGGTCCCGGTTCGGGGTAGGGTTAGGGTTAGGGTTGGGTCCCAGGAGGCTCCAGGCGCCCAAGCCACAGCAGGGCAGTGGTCTCCCCGAAGGGCTGAGTTGAGGGCACAAGGGACGGTGCCGGTCAGGATCCGTCTGTGGCTGCCAAGGCCACACACGTGATTGGGCCCCTGGTCGAGGAGGCCTCCGGCATCCTCTCGGCAGCTGCAGCCGGGCCTGGGAAACGACACGGTGAGCTTCCAGGTTCCATGCCGAGTCAGCCTGCACCTCTTCCGGACCCCAGGCGCGTGGTGTTGTCAGACGTTGGCATTGGGTCCTGTTGGGGAGAGAGCCTTAGCTAGGGTTAGGGTTCGGCCCAGGGACGTCGCCAGGGCCGAAGCGACTCCGGTCTCGTGATCTGCCTCGAGGGCTGAAGTGAGGGCCCATGCAGCAAGGCGGCTCAAGTGCAGGGTTAGGGGTCGAGGCCGGCTTAGGTTGCGGTGGAGGGTCCCCGTTCGGGGTAGGGTTAGGGTTAGGGTTAGGTCCCAGGAGGCTCCAGGCGCCGAACCCACAGCAGGGCGGTGGTCTCCCCGAAGGGCTGAGTTGAGGGCACAAGGGACGGTGCCGCTCAGGATCCGTCTGTGGCTGCCAAGGCCACAGACGTCGATCGGCCCCTGGTCGAGGAGGCCTCCGGAATCCTCTCGGGCAGCTGCAGAACGGCCTGGGAAACGACACGCTGAGCTTCCACGTTCCATGCCGGGTCAGCCTGCACCGCTTCTGGACCCCAGGCGCGTGGTGTTGTCAGACGTTGGCATGGGGTCCCCGTGGGGAGGGAGCCTTAGCTAGGGTTAGGGTTTGGTCCAGGGACGTCGCCAGGGCTGAATCGACTGCAGTCTCGTGATGTCCCTCGAGGGCTGAAGTGAGGGCCCATGCCAGAAGGCGGCTCAATTGCAGGGTTAGGGTTCGAGGCAGGCTTAGGTTGCGGTGGAGGGTCCCGGTTCGGGGTACGGTTAGGGTTAGGGTTGGGTCCCAGGAGGCTCCAGGCGCCCAAGCCACAGCAGGGCAGTGGTCTCCCCGAAGGGCTGAGTTGAGGGCACAAGGGACGGTGCCGGTCAGGATCCGTCTGTGGCTGCCAAGGCCACACACGTGATTGGGCCCCTGGTCGAGGAGGCCTCCGGCATCCTCTCGGCAGCTGCAGCCGGGCCTGGGAAACGACACGGTGAGCTTCCAGGTTCCATGCCGAGTCAGCCTGCACCTCTTCCGGACCCCAGGCGCGTGGTGTTGTCAGACGTTGGCATTGGGTCCTCTTGGGGAGAGAGCCTTAGCTAGGGTTAGGGTTCGGCCCAGGGACGTCGCCAGGGCCGAAGTGACTCCGGTCTCGTGATCTGCCTCGAGGGCTGAAGTGAGGGCCCATGCAGCAAGGCGGCTCAAGTGCAGGGTTAGGGGTCGAGGCCGGCTTAGGTTGCGGTGGAGGGTCCCCGTTCGGGGTACGGTTAGGGTTAGGGTTAGGTCCCAGGAGGCTCCAGGCGCCGAACCCACAGCAGGGCGGTGGTCTCCCCGAAGGGCTGAGTTGAGGGCACAAGGGACGGTGCCGCTCAGGATCCGTCTGTGGCTGCCAAGGCCACAGACGTCGATCGGCCCCTGGTCGAGGAGGCCTCCGGAATCCTCTCGGGCAGCTGCAGAACGGCCTGGGAAACGACACGCTGAGCTTCCAGGTTCCATGCCGGGTCAGCCTGCACCGCTTCTGGACCCCAGGCGCGTGGTGTTGTCAGACGTTGGCATGGGGTCCCCGTGGGGAGGGAGCCTTAGCTAGGGTTAGGGTTTGGTCCAGGGACGTCGCCAGGGCTGAATCGACTGCAGTCTCGTGATGTCCCTCGAGGGCTGAAGTGAGGGCCCATGCCAGAAGGCGGCTCAATTGCAGGGTTAGGGTTCGAGGCAGGCTTAGGTTGCGGTGGAGGGTCCCGGTTCGGGGTAGGGTTAGGGTTAGGGTTGGGTCCCAGGAGGCTCCAGGCGCCCAAGCCACAGCAGGGCAGTGGTCTCCCCGAAGGGCTGAGTTGAGGGCACAAGGGACGGTGCCGGTCAGGATCCGTCTGTGGCTGCCAAGGCCACACACGTGATTGGGCCCCTGGTCGAGGAGGCCTCCGGCATCCTCTCGGCAGCTGCAGCCGGGCCTGGGAAACGACACGGTGAGCTTCCAGGTTCCATGCCGAGTCAGCCTGCACCTCTTCCGGACCCCAGGCGCGTGGTGTTGTCAGACGTTGGCATTGGGTCCTGTTGGGGAGAGAGCCTTAGCTAGGGTTAGGGTTCGGCCCAGGGACGTCGCCAGGGCCGAAGCGACTCCGGTCTCGTGATCTGCCTCGAGGGCTGAAGTGAGGGCCCATGCAGCAAGGCGGCTCAAGTGCAGGGTTAGGGGTCGAGGCCGGCTTAGGTTGCGGTGGAGGGTCCCCGTTCGGGGTAGGGTTAGGGTTAGGGTTAGGTCCCAGGAGGCTCCAGGCGCCGAACCCACAGCAGGGCGGTGGTCTCCCCGAAGGGCTGAGTTGAGGGCACAAGGGACGGTGCCGCTCAGGATCCGTCTGTGGCTGCCAAGGCCACAGACGTCGATCGGCCCCTGGTCGAGGAGGCCTCCGGAATCCTCTCGGGCAGCTGCAGAACGGCCTGGGAAACGACACGCTGAGCTTCCAGGTTCCATGCCGGGTCAGCCTGCACCGCTTCTGGACCCCAGGCGCGTGGTGTTGTCAGACGTTGGCATGGGGTCCCCGTGGGGAGGGAGCCTTAGCTAGGGTTAGGGTTTGGTCCAGGGACGTCGCCAGGGCTGAATCGACTGCAGTCTCGTGATGTCCCTCGAGGGCTGAAGTGAGGGCCCATGCCAGAAGGCGGCTCAATTGCAGGGTTAGGGTTCGAGGCAGGCTTAGGTTGCGGTGGAGGGTCCCGGTTCGGGGTAGGGTTAGGGTTAGGGTTGGGTCCCAGGAGGCTCCAGGCGCCCAAGCCACAGCAGGGCAGTGGTCTCCCCGAAGGGCTGAGTTGAGGGCACAAGGGACGGTGCCGGTCAGGATCCGTCTGTGGCTGCCAAGGCCACACACGTGATTGGGCCCCTGGTCGAGGAGGCCTCCGGCATCCTCTCGGCAGCTGCAGCCGGGCCTGGGAAACGACACGGTGAGCTTCCAGGTTCCATGCCGAGTCAGCCTGAACCTCTTCCGGACCCCAGGCGCGTGGTGTTGTCAGATTTGGCATTGGGTCCTCTTGGGGAGAGAGCCTTAGCTAGGGTTAGGGTTCGGCCCAGGGACGTCGCCAGGGCCGAAGCGACTCCGGTCTCGTGATCTGCCTCGAGGGCTGAAGTGAGGGCCCATGCAGCAAGGCGGCTCAAGTGCAGGGTTAGGGGTCGAGGCCGGCTTAGGTTGCGGTGGAGGGTCCCCGTTCGGGGTAGGGTTAGGGTTAGGGTTAGGTCCCAGGAGGCTCCAGGCGCCGAACCCACAGCAGGGCGGTGGTCTCCCCGAAGGGCTGAGTTGAGGGCACAAGGGACGGTGCCGCTCAGGATCCGTCTGTGGCTGCCAAGGCCACAGACGTCGATCGGCCCCTGGTCGAGGAGGCCTCCGGAATCCTCTCGGGCAGCTGCAGAACGGCCTGGGAAACGACACGCTGAGCTTCCAGGTTCCATGCCGGGTCAGCCTGCACCGCTTCTGGACCCCAGGCGCGTGGTGTTGTCAGACGTTGGCATGGGGTCCCCGTGGGGAGGGAGCCTTAGCTAGGGTTAGGGTTTGGTCCAGGGACGTCGCCAGGGCTGAATCGACTGCAGTCTCGTGATGTCCCTCGAGGGCTGAAGTGAGGGCCCATGCCAGAAGGCGGCTCAATTGCAGGGTTAGGGTTCGAGGCAGGCTTAGGTTGCGGTGGAGGGTCCCGGTTCGGGGTACGGTTAGGGTTAGGGTTGGGTCCCAGGAGGCTCCAGGCGCCCAAGCCACAGCAGGGCAGTGGTCTCCCCGAAGGGCTGAGTTGAGGGCACAAGGGACGGTGCCGGTCAGGATCCGTCTGTGGCTGCCAAGGCCACACACGTGATTGGGCCCCTGGTCGAGGAGGCCTCCGGCATCCTCTCGGCAGCTGCAGCCGGGCCTGGGAAACGACACGGTGAGCTTCCAGGTTCCATGCCGAGTCAGCCTGCACCTCTTCCGGACCCCAGGCGCGTGGTGTTGTCACACGTTGGCATTGGGTCCTCTTGGGGAGAGAGCCTTAGCTAGGGTTAGGGTTCGGCCCAGGGACGTCGCCAGGGCCGAAGCGACTCCGGTCTCGTGATCTGCCTCGAGGGCTGAAGTGAGGGCCCATGCAGCAAGGCGGCTCAAGTGCAGGGTTAGGGGTCGAGGCCGGCTTAGGTTGCGGTGGAGGGTCCCCGTTCGGGGTAGGGTTAGGGTTAGGGTTAGGTCCCAGGAGGCTCCAGGCGCCGAACCCACAGCAGGGCGGTGGTCTCCCCGAAGGGCTGAGTTGAGGGCACAAGGGACGGTGCCGCTCAGGATCCGTCTGTGGCTGCCAAGGCCACAGACGTCGATCGGCCCCTGGTCGAGGAGGCCTCCGGAATCCTCTCGGGCAGCTGCAGAACGGCCTGGGAAACGACACGCTGAGCTTCCACGTTCCATGCCGGGTCAGCCTGCACCGCTTCTGGACCCCAGGCGCGTGGTGTTGTCAGACGTTGGCATGGGGTCCCCGTGGGGAGGGAGCCTTAGCTAGGGTTAGGGTTTGGTCCAGGGACGTCGCCAGGGCTGAATCGACTGCAGTCTCGTGATGTCCCTCGAGGGCTGAAGTGAGGGCCCATGCCAGAAGGCGGCTCAATTGCAGGGTTAGGGTTCGAGGCAGGCTTAGGTTGCGGTGGAGGGTCCCGGTTCGGGGTAGGGTTAGGGTTAGGGTTGGGTCCCAGGAGGCTCCAGGCGCCCAAGCCACAGCAGGGCAGTGGTCTCCCCGAAGGGCTGAGTTGAGGGCACAAGGGACGGTGCCGCTCAGGATCCGTCTGTGGCTGCCAAGGCCACAGACGTCGATCGGCCCCTGGTCGAGGAGGCCTCCGGAATCCTCTCGGGCAGCTGCAGAACGGCCTGGGAAACGACACGCTGAGCTTCCACGTAACATGCCGGGTCAGCCTGCACCGCTTCTGGACCCCAGGCGCGTGGTGTTGTCAGACGTTGGCATGGGGTCCCCGTGGGGAGGGAGCCTTAGCTAGGGTTAGGGTTTGGTCCAGGGACGTAGCCAGGGCTGAATCGACTGCAGTCTCGTGATGTCCCTCGAGGGCTGAAGTGAGGGCCCATGCCAGAAGGCGGCTCAATTGCAGGGTTAGGGTTCGAGGCAGGCTTAGGTTGCGGTGGAGGGTCCCGGTTCGGGGTAGGGTTAGGGTTAGGGTTGGGTCCCAGGAGGCTCCAGGCGCCCAAGCCACAGCAGGGCAGTGGTCTCCCCGAAGGGCTGAGTTGAGGGCACAAGGGACGGTGCCGGTCAGGATCCGTCTGTGGCTGCCAAGGCCACACACGTGATTGGGCCCCTGGTCGAGGAGGCCTCCGGCATCCTCTCGGCAGCTGCAGCCGGGCCTGGGAAACGACACGGTGAGCTTCCAGGTTCCATGCCGAGTCAGCCTGCACCTCTTCCGGACCGCAGGCGCGTGGTGTTGTCAGACGTTGGCATTGGGTCCTCTTGGGGAGAGAGCCTTAGCTAGGGTTAGGGTTCGGCCCAGGGACGTCGCCAGGGCCGAAGCGACTCCGGTCTCGTGATCTGCCTCGAGGGCTGAAGTGAGGGCCCATGCAGCAAGGCGGCTCAAGTGCAGGGTTAGGGGTCGAGGCCGGCTTAGGTTGCGGTGGAGGGTCCCCGTTCGGTGTAGGGTTAGGGTTAGGGTTAGGTCCCAGGAGGCTCCAGGCGCCGAACCCACAGCAGGGCGGTGGTCTCCCGAAGGGCTGAGTTGAGGGCACAAGGGACGGTGCCGCTCAGGATCCGTCTGTGGCTGCCAAGGCCACAGACGTCGATCGGCCCCTGGTCGAGGAGGCCTCCGGAATCCTCTCGGGCAGCTGCAGAACGGCCTGGGAAACGACACGCTGAGCTTCCACGTTCCATGCCGGGTCAGCCTGCACCGCTTCTGGACCCCAGGCGCGTGGTGTTGTCAGACGTTGGCATGGGGTCCCCGTGGGGAGGGAGCCTTAGCTAGGGTTAGGGTTTGGTCCAGGGACGTCGCCAGGGCTGAATCGACTGCAGTCTCGTGATGTCCCTCGAGGGCTGAAGTGAGGGCCCATGCCAGAAGGCGGCTCAATTGCAGGGTTAGGGTTCGAGGCAGGCTTAGGTTGCGGTGGAGGGTCCCGGTTCGGGGTAGGGTTAGGGTTAGGGTTGGGTCCCAGGAGGCTCCAGGCGCCCAAGCCACAGCAGGGCAGTGGTCTCCCCGAAGGGCTGAGTTGAGGGCACAAGGGACGGTGCCGGTCAGGATCCGTCTGTGGCTGCCAAGGCCACACACGTGATTGGGCCCCTGGTCGAGGAGGCCTCCGGCATCCTCTCGGCAGCTGCAGCCGGGCCTGGGAAACGACACGGTGAGCTTCCAGGTTCCATGCCGAGTCAGCCTGCACCTCTTCCGGACCCCAGGCGCGTGGTGTTGTCACACGTTGGCATTGGGTCCTCTTGGGGAGAGAGCCTTAGCTAGGGTTAGGGTTCGGCCCAGGGACGTCGCCAGGGCCGAAGCGACTCCGGTCTCGTGATCTGCCTCGAGGGCTGAAGTGAGGGCCCATGCAGCAAGGCGGCTCAAGTGCAGGGTTAGGGGTCGAGGCCGGCTTAGGTTGCGGTGGAGGGTCCCCGTTCGGGGTACGGTTAGGGTTAGGGTTAGGTCCCAGGAGGCTCCAGGCGCCGAACCCACAGCAGGGCGGTGGTCTCCCCGAAGGGCTGAGTTGAGGGCACAAGGGACGGTGCCGCTCAGGATCCGTCTGTGGCTGCCAAGGCCACAGACGTCGATCGGCCCCTGGTCGAGGAGGCCTCCGGAATCCTCTCGGGCAGCTGCAGAACGGCCTGGGAAACGACACGCTGAGCTTCCACGTTCCATGCCGGGTCAGCCTGCACCGCTTCTGGACCCCAGGCGCGTGGTGTTGTCAGACGTTGGCATGGGGTCCCCGTGGGGAGGGAGCCTTAGCTAGGGTTAGGGTTTGGTCCAGGGACGTCGCCAGGGCTGAATCGACTGCAGTCTCGTGATGTCCCTCGAGGGCTGAAGTGAGGGCCCATGCCAGAAGGCGGCTCAATTGCAGGGTTAGGGTTCGAGGCAGGCTTAGGTTGCGGTGGAGGGTCCCGGTTCGGGGTAGGGTTAGGGTTAGGGTTGGGTCCCAGGAGGCTCCAGGCGCCCAAGCCACAGCAGGGCAGTGGTCTCCCCGAAGGGCTGAGTTGAGGGCACAAGGGACGGTGCCGGTCAGGATCCGTCTGTGGCTGCCAAGGCCACACACGTGATTGGGCCCCTGGTCGAGGAGGCCTCCGGCATCCTCTCGGCAGCTGCAGCCGGGCCTGGGAAACGACACGGTGAGCGTCCAGGTTCCATGCCGAGTCAGCCTGCACCTCTTCCGGACCCCAGGCGCGTGGTGTTGTCAGACGTTGGCATTGGGTCCTCTTGGGGAGAGAGCCTTAGCTAGGGTTAGGGTTCGGCCCAGGGACGTCGCCAGGGCCGAAGCGACTCCGGTCTCGTGATCTGCCTCGAGGGCTGAAGTGAGGGCCCATGCAGCAAGGCGGCTCAAGTGCAGGGTTAGGGGTCGAGGCCGCCTTAGGTTGCGGTGGAGGGTCCCCGTTCGGTGTAGGGTTAGGGTTAGGGTTAGGTCCCAGGAGGCTCCAGGCGCCGAACCCACAGCAGGACGGTGGTCTCCCCGAAGGGCTGAGTTGAGGGCACAAGGGACGGTGCCGCTCAGGATCCGTCTGTGGCTGCCAAGGCCACAGACGTCGATCGGCCCCTGGTCGAGGAGGCCTCCGGAATCCTCTCGGGCAGCTGCAGAACGGCCAGGGAAACGACACGCTGAGCTTCCAGGTTCCATGCCGGGTCAGCCTGCACCGCTTCTGGACCCCAGGCGCGTGGTGTTGTCAGACGTTGGCATGGGGTCCCCGTGGGGAGGGAGCCTTAGCTAGGGTTAGGGTTTGGTCCAGGGACGTCGCCAGGGCTGAATCGACTGCAGTCTCGTGATGTCCCTCGAGGGCTGAAGTGAGGGCCCATGCCAGAAGGCGGCTCAATTGCAGGGTTAGGGTTCGAGGCAGGCTTAGGTTGCGGTGGAGGGTCCCGGTTCGGGGTAGGGTTAGGGTTAGGGTTGGGTCCCAGGAGGCTCCAGGCGCCCAAGCCACAGCAGGGCAGTGGTCTCCCCGAAGGGCTGAGTTGAGGGCACAAGGGACGGTGCCGGTCAGGATCCGTCTGTGGCTGCCAAGGCCACACACGTGATTGGGCCCCTGGTCGAGGAGGCCTCCGGCATCCTCTCGGCAGCTGCAGCCGGGCCTGGGAAACGACACGGTGAGCTTCCAGGTTCCATGCCGAGTCAGCCTGCACCTCTTCCGGACCCCAGGCGCGTGGTGTTGTCAGACGTTGGCATTGGGTCCTGTTGGGGAGAGAGCCTTAGCTAGGGTTAGGGTTCGGCCCAGGGACGTCGCCAGGGCCGAAGCGACTCCGGTCTCGTGATCTGCCTCGAGGGCTGAAGTGAGGGCCCATGCAGCAAGGCGGCTCAAGTGCAGGGTTAGGGGTCGAGGCCGGCTTAGGTTGCGGTGGAGGGTCCCCGTTCGGGGTAGGGTTAGGGTTAGGGTTAGGTCCCAGGAGGCTCCAGGCGCCGAACCCACAGCAGGGCGGTGGTCTCCCCGAAGGGCTGAGTTGAGGGCACAAGGGACGGTGCCGCTCAGGATCCGTCTGTGGCTGCCAAGGCCACAGACGTCGATCGGCCCCTGGTCGAGGAGGCCTCCGGAATCCTCTCGGGCAGCTGCAGAACGGCCTGGGAAACGACACGCTGAGCTTCCAGGTTCCATGCCGGGTCAGCCTGCACCGCTTCTGGACCCCAGGCGCGTGGTGTTGTCAGACGTTGGCATGGGGTCCCCGTGGGGAGGGAGCCTTAGCTAGGGTTAGGGTTTGGTCCAGGGACGTCGCCAGGGCTGAATCGACTGCAGTCTCGTGATGTCCCTCGAGGGCTGAAGTGAGGGCCCATGCCAGAAGGCGGCTCAATTGCAGGGTTAGGGTTCGAGGCAGGCTTAGGTTGCGGTGGAGGGTCCCGGTCCGGGGTACGGTTAGGGTTAGGGTTGGGTCCCAGGAGGCTCCAGGCGCCCAAGCCACAGCAGGGCAGTGGTCTCCCCGAAGGGCTGAGTTGAGGGCACAAGGGACGGTGCCGGTCAGGATCCGTCTGTGGCTGCCAAGGCCACACACGTGATTGGGCCCCTGGTCGAGGAGGCCTCCGGCATCCTCTCGGCAGCTGCAGCCGGGCCTGGGAAACGACACGGTGAGCTTCCAGGTTCCATGCCGAGTCAGCCTGAACCTCTTCCGGACCCCAGGCGCGTGGTGTTGTCAGATTTGGCATTGGGTCCTCTTGGGGAGAGAGCCTTAGCTAGGGTTAGGGTTCGGCCCAGGGACGTCGCCAGGGCCGAAGCGACTCCGGTCTCGTGATCTGCCTCGAGGGCTGAAGTGAGGGCCCATGCAGCAAGGCGGCTCAAGTGCAGGGTTAGGGGTCGAGGCCGGCTTAGGTTGCGGTGGAGGGTCCCCGTTCGGGGTACGGTTAGGGTTAGGGTTAGGTCCCAGGAGGCTCCAGGCGCCGAACCCACAGCAGGGCGGTGGTCTCCCCGAAGGGCTGAGTTGAGGGCACAAGGGACGGTGCCGCTCAGGATCCGTCTGTGGCTGCCAAGGCCACAGACGTCGATCGGCCCCTGGTCGAGGAGGCCTCCGGAATCCTCTCGGGCAGCTGCAGAACGGCCTGGGAAACGACACGCTGAGCTTCCAGGTTCCATGCCGGGTCAGCCTGCACCGCTTCTGGACCCCAGGCGCGTGGTGTTGTCAGACGTTGGCATGGGGTCCCCGTGGGGAGGGAGCCTTAGCTAGGGTTAGGGTTTGGTCCAGGGACGTCGCCAGGGCTGAATCGACTGCAGTCTCGTGATGTCCCTCGAGGGCTGAAGTGAGGGCCCATGCCAGAAGGCGGCTCAATTGCAGGGTTAGGGTTCGAGGCAGGCTTAGGTTGCGGTGGAGGGTCCCGGTTCGGGGTACGGTTAGGGTTAGGGTTGGGTCCCAGGAGGCTCCAGGCGCCCAAGCCACAGCAGGGCAGTGGTCTCCCCGAAGGGCTGAGTTGAGGGCACAAGGGACGGTGCCGGTCAGGATCCGTCTGTGGCTGCCAAGGCCACACACGTGATTGGGCCCCTGGTCGAGGAGGCCTCCGGCATCCTCTCGGCAGCTGCAGCCGGGCCTGGGAAACGACACGGTGAGCTTCCAGGTTCCATGCCGAGTCAGCCTGCACCTCTTCCGGACCCCAGGCGCGTGGTGTTGTCACACGTTGGCATTGGGTCCTCTTGGGGAGAGAGCCTTAGCTAGGGTTAGGGTTCGGCCCAGGGACGTCGCCAGGGCCGAAGCGACTCCGGTCTCGTGATCTGCCTCGAGGGCTGAAGTGAGGGCCCATGCAGCAAGGCGGCTCAAGTGCAGGGTTAGGGGTCGAGGCCGGCTTAGGTTGCGGTGGAGGGTCCCCGTTCGGGGTAGGGTTAGGGTTAGGGTTAGGTCCCAGGAGGCTCCAGGCGCCGAACCCACAGCAGGGCGGTGGTCTCCCCGAAGGGCTGAGTTGAGGGCACAAGGGACGGTGCCGCTCAGGATCCGTCTGTGGCTGCCAAGGTCACAGACGTCGATCGGCCCCTGGTCGAGGAGGCCTCCGGAATCCTCTCGGGCAGCTGCAGAACGGCCTGGGAAACGACACGCTGAGCTTCCAGGTTCCATGCCGGGTCAGCCTGCACCGCTTCTGGACCCCAGGCGCGTGGTGTTGTCAGACGTTGGCATGGGGTCCCCGTGGGGAGGGAGCCTTAGCTAGGGTTAGGGTTTGGTCCAGGGACGTCGCCAGGGCTGAATCGACTGCAGTCTCGTGATGTCCCTCGAGGGCTGAAGTGAGGGCCCATGCCAGAAGGCGGCTCAATTGCAGGGTTAGGGTTCGAGGCAGGCTTAGGTTGCGGTGGAGGGTCCCGGTTCGGGGTAGGGTTAGGGTTAGGGTTGGGTCCCAGGAGGCTCCAGGCGCCCAAGCCACAGCAGGGCAGTGGTCTCCCCGAAGGGCTGAGTTGAGGGCACAAGGGACGGTGCCGCTCAGGATCCGTCTGTGGCTGCCAAGGCCACAGACGTCGATCGGCCCCTGGTCGAGGAGGCCTCCGGAATCCTCTCGGGCAGCTGCAGAACGGCCTGGGAAACGACACGCTGAGCTTCCACGTAACATGCCGGGTCAGCCTGCACCGCTTCTGGACCCCAGGCGCGTGGTGTTGTCAGACGTTGGCATGGGGTCCCCGTGGGGAGGGAGCCTTAGCTAGGGTTAGGGTTTGGTCCAGGGACGTAGCCAGGGCTGAATCGACTGCAGTCTCGTGATGTCCCTCGAGGGCTGAAGTGAGGGCCCATGCCAGAAGGCGGCTCAATTGCAGGGTTAGGGTTCGAGGCAGGCTTAGGTTGCGGTGGAGGGTCCCGGTTCGGGGTAGGGTTAGGGTTAGGGTTGGGTCCCAGGAGGCTCCAGGCGCCCAAGCCACAGCAGGGCAGTGGTCTCCCCGAAGGGCTGAGTTGAGGGCACAAGGGACGGTGCCGGTCAGGATCCGTCTGTGGCTGCCAAGGCCACACACGTGATTGGGCCCCTGGTCGAGGAGGCCTCCGGCATCCTCTCGGCAGCTGCAGCCGGGCCTGGGAAACGACACGGTGAGCTTCCAGGTTCCATGCCGAGTCAGCCTGCACCTCTTCCGGACCCCAGGCGCGTGGTGTTGTCAGACGTTGGCATTGGGTCCTCTTGGGGAGAGAGCCTTAGCTAGGGTTAGGGTTCGGCCCAGGGACGTCGCCAGGGCCGAAGCGACTCCGGTCTCGTGATCTGCCTCGAGGGCTGAAGTGAGGGCCCATGCAGCAAGGCGGCTCAAGTGCAGGGTTAGGGGTCGAGGCCGGCTTAGGTTGCGGTGGAGGGTCCCCGTTCGGGGTACGGTTAGGGTTAGGGTTAGGTCCCAGGAGGCTCCAGGCGCCGAACCCACAGCAGGGCGGTGGTCTCCCCGAAGGGCTGAGTTGAGGGCACAAGGGACGGTGCCGCTCAGGATCCGTCTGTGGCTGCCAAGGCCACAGACGTCGATCGGCCCCTGGTCGAGGAGGCCTCCGGAATCCTCTCGGGCAGCTGCAGAACGGCCTGGGAAACGACACGCTGAGCTTCCACGTTCCATGCCGGGTCAGCCTGCACCGCTTCTGGACCCCAGGCGCGTGGTGTTGTCAGACGTTGGCATGGGGTCCCCGTGGGGAGGGAGCCTTAGCTAGGGTTAGGGTTTGGTCCAGGGACGTCGCCAGGGCTGAATCGACTGCAGTCTCGTGATGTCCCTCGAGGGCTGAAGTGAGGGCCCATGCCAGAAGGCGGCTCAATTGCAGGGTTAGGGTTCGAGGCAGGCTTAGGTTGCGGTGGAGGGTCCCGGTTCGGGGTAGGGTTAGGGTTAGGGTTGGGTCCCAGGAGGCTCCAGGCGCCCAAGCCACAGCAGGGCAGTGGTCTCCCCGAAGGGCTGAGTTGAGGGCACAAGGGACGGTGCCGGTCAGGATCCGTCTGTGGCTGCCAAGGCCACACACGTGATTGGGCCCCTGGTCGAGGAGGCCTCCGGCATCCTCTCGGCAGCTGCAGCCGGGCCTGGGAAACGACACGGTGAGCTTCCAGGTTCCATGCCGAGTCAGCCTGCACCTCTTCCGGACCCCAGGCGCGTGGTGTTGTCAGACGTTGGCATTGGGTCCTCTTGGGGAGAGAGCCTTAGCTAGGGTTAGGGTTCGGCCCAGGGACGTCGCCAGGGCCGAAGCGACTCCGGTCTCGTGATCTGCCTCGAGGGCTGAAGTGAGGGCCCATGCAGCAAGGCGGCTCAAGTGCAGGGTTAGGGGTCGAGGCCGGCTTAGGTTGCGGTGGAGGGTCCCCGTTCGGGGTAGGGTTAGGGTTAGGGTTAGGTCCCAGGAGGCTCCAGGCGCCGAACCCACAGCAGGGCGGTGGTCTCCCCGAAGGGCTGAGTTGAGGGCACAAGGGACGGTGCCGCTCAGGATCCGTCTGTGGCTGCCAAGGCCACAGACGTCGATCGGCCCCTGGTCGAGGAGGCCTCCGGAATCCTCTCGGGCAGCTGCAGAACGGCCTGGGAAACGACACGCTGAGCTTCCAGGTTCCATGCCGGGTCAGCCTGCACCGCTTCTGGACCCCAGGCGCGTGGTGTTGTCAGACGTTGGCATGGGGTCCCCGTGGGGAGGGAGCCTTAGCTAGGGTTAGGGTTTGGTCCAGGGACGTCGCCAGGGCTGAATCGACTGCAGTCTCGTGATGTCCCTCGAGGGCTGAAGTGAGGGCCCATGCCAGAAGGCGGCTCAATTGCAGGGTTAGGGTTCGAGGCAGGCTTAGGTTGCGGTGGAGGGTCCCGGTTCGGGGTAGGGTTAGGGTTAGGGTTGGGTCCCAGGAGGCTCCAGGCGCCCAAGCCACAGCAGGGCAGTGGTCTCCCCGAAGGGCTGAGTTGAGGGCACAAGGGACGGTGCCGGTCAGGATCCGTCTGTGGCTGCCAAGGCCACACACGTGATTGGGCCCCTGGTCGAGGAGGCCTCCGGCATCCTCTCGGCAGCTGCAGCCGGGCCTGGGAAACGACACGGTGAGCTTCCAGGTTCCATGCCGAGTCAGCCTGAACCTCTTCCGGACCCCAGGCGCGTGGTGTTGTCAGATTTGGCATTGGGTCCTCTTGGGGAGAGAGCCTTAGCTAGGGTTAGGGTTCGGCCCAGGGACGTCGCCAGGGCCGAAGCGACTCCGGTCTCGTGATCTGCCTCGAGGGCTGAAGTGAGGGCCCATGCAGCAAGGCGGCTCAAGTGCAGGGTTAGGGGTCGAGGCCGGCTTAGGTTGCGGTGGAGGGTCCCCGTTCGGTGTAGGGTTAGGGTTAGGGTTAGGTCCCAGGAGGCTCCAGGCGCCGAACCCACAGCAGGGCGGTGGTCTCCCCGAAGGGCTGAGTTGAGGGCACAAGGGACGGTGCCGCTCAGGATCCGTCTGTGGCTGCCAAGGCCACAGACGTCGATCGGCCCCTGGTCGAGGAGGCCTCCGGAATCCTCTCGGGCAGCTGCAGAACGGCCTGGGAAACGACACGCTGAGCTTCCAGGTTCCATGCCGGGTCAGCCTGCACCGCTTCTGGACCCCAGGCGCGTGGTGTTGTCAGACGTTGGCATGGGGTCCCCGTGGGGAGGGAGCCTTAGCTAGGGTTAGGGTTTGGTCCAGGGACGTCGCCAGGGCTGAATCGACTGCAGTCTCGTGATGTCCCTCGAGGGCTGAAGTGAGGGCCCATGCCAGAAGGCGGCTCAATTGCAGGGTTAGGGTTCGAGGCAGGCTTAGGTTGCGGTGGAGGGTCCCGGTTCGGGGTACGGTTAGGGTTAGGGTTGGGTCCCAGGAGGCTCCAGGCGCCCAAGCCACAGCAGGGCAGTGGTCTCCCCGAAGGGCTGAGTTGAGGGCACAAGGGACGGTGCCGGTCAGGATCCGTCTGTGGCTGCCAAGGCCACACACGTGATTGGGCCCCTGGTCGAGGAGGCCTCCGGCATCCTCTCGGCAGCTGCAGCCGGGCCTGGGAAACGACACGGTGAGCTTCCAGGTTCCATGCCGAGTCAGCCTGCACCTCTTCCGGACCCCAGGCGCGTGGTGTTGTCACACGTTGGCATTGGGTCCTCTTGGGGAGAGAGCCTTAGCTAGGGTTAGGGTTCGGCCCAGGGACGTCGCCAGGGCCGAAGCGACTCCGGTCTCGTGATCTGCCTCGAGGGCTGAAGTGAGGGCCCATGCAGCAAGGCGGCTCAAGTGCAGGGTTAGGGGTCGAGGCCGGCTTAGGTTGCGGTGGAGGGTCCCCGTTCGGGGTAGGGTTAGGGTTAGGGTTAGGTCCCAGGAGGCTCCAGGTGCCGAACCCACAGCAGGGCGGTGGTCTCCCCGAAGGGCTGAGTTGAGGGCACAAGGGACGGTGCCGCTCAGGATCCGTCTGTGGCTGCCAAGGCCACAGACGTCGATCGGCCCCTGGTCGAGGAGGCCTCCGGAATCCTCTCGGGCAGCTGCAGAACGGCCTGGGAAACGACACGCTGAGCTTCCAGGTTCCATGCCGGGTCAGCCTGCACCGCTTCTGGACCCCAGGCGCGTGGTGTTGTCAGACGTTGGCATGGGGTCCCCGTGGGGAGGGAGCCTTAGCTAGGGTTAGGGTTTGGTCCAGGGACGTCGCCAGGGCTGAATCGACTGCAGTCTCGTGATGTCCCTCGAGGGCTGAAGTGAGGGCCCATGCCAGAAGGCGGCTCAATTGCAGGGTTAGGGTTCGAGGCAGGCTTAGGTTGCGGTGGAGGGTCCCGGTTCGGGGTAGGGTTAGGGTTAGGGTTGGGTCCCAGGAGGCTCCAGGCGCCCAAGCCACAGCAGGGCAGTGGTCTCCCCGAAGGGCTGAGTTGAGGGCACAAGGGACGGTGCCGCTCAGGATCCGTCTGTGGCTGCCAAGGCCACAGACGTCGATCGGCCCCTGGTCGAGGAGGCCTCCGGAATCCTCTCGGGCAGCTGCAGAACGGCCTGGGAAACGACACGCTGAGCTTCCACGTAACATGCCGGGTCAGCCTGCACCGCTTCTGGACCCCAGGCGCGTGGTGTTGTCAGACGTTGGCATGGGGTCCCCGTGGGGAGGGAGCCTTAGCTAGGGTTAGGGTTTGGTCCAGGGACGTAGCCAGGGCTGAATCGACTGCAGTCTCGTGATGTCCCTCGAGGGCTGAAGTGAGGGCCCATGCCAGAAGGCGGCTCAATTGCAGGGTTAGGGTTCGAGGCAGGCTTAGGTTGCGGTGGAGGGTCCCGGTTCGGGGTAGGGTTAGGGTTAGGGTTGGGTCCCAGGAGGCTCCAGGCGCCCAAGCCACAGCAGGGCAGTGGTCTCCCCGAAGGGCTGAGTTGAGGGCACAAGGGACGGTGCCGGTCAGGATCCGTCTGTGGCTGCCAAGGCCACACACGTGATTGGGCCCCTGGTCGAGGAGGCCTCCGGCATCCTCTCGGCAGCTGCAGCCGGGCCTGGGAAACGACACGGTGAGCTTCCAGGTTCCATGCCGAGTCAGCCTGCACCTCTTCCGGACCCCAGGCGCGTGGTGTTGTCAGACGTTGGCATTGGGTCCTCTTGGGGAGAGAGCCTTAGCTAGGGTTAGGGTTCGGCCCAGGGACGTCGCCAGGGCCGAAGCGACTCCGGTCTCGTGATCTGCCTCGAGGGCTGAAGTGAGGGCCCATGCAGCAAGGCGGCTCAAGTGCAGGGTTAGGGGTCGAGGCCGGCTTAGGTTGCGGTGGAGGGTCCCCGTTCGGGGTAGGGTTAGGGTTAGGGTTAGGTCCCAGGAGGCTCCAGGCGCCGAACCCACAGCAGGGCGGTGGTCTCCCCGAAGGGCTGAGTTGAGGGCACAAGGGACGGTGCCGCTCAGGATCCGTCTGTGGCTGCCAAGGCCACAGACGTCGATCGGCCCCTGGTCGAGGAGGCCTCCGGAATCCTCTCGGGCAGCTGCAGAACGGCCTGGGAAACGACACGCTGAGCTTCCAGGTTCCATGCCGGGTCAGCCTGCACCGCTTCTGGACCCCAGGCGCGTGGTGTTGTCAGACGTTGGCATGGGGTCCCCGTGGGGAGGGAGCCTTAGCTAGGGTTAGGGTTTGGTCCAGGGACGTCGCCAGGGCTGAATCGACTGCAGTCTCGTGATGTCCCTCGAGGGCTGAAGTGAGGGCCCATGCCAGAAGGCGGCTCAATTGCAGGGTTAGGGTTCGAGGCAGGCTTAGGTTGCGGTGGAGGGTCCCGGTTCGGGGTAGGGTTAGGGTTAGGGTTGGGTCCCAGGAGGCTCCAGGCGCCCAAGCCACAGCAGGGCAGTGGTCTCCCCGAAGGGCTGAGTTGAGGGCACAAGGGACGGTGCCGGTCAGGATCCGTCTGTGGCTGCCAAGGCCACACACGTGATTGGGCCCCTGGTCGAGGAGGCCTCCGGCATCCTCTCGGCAGCTGCAGCCGGGCCTGGGAAACGACACGGTGAGCGTCCAGGTTCCATGCCGAGTCAGCCTGCACCTCTTCCGGACCCCAGGCGCGTGGTGTTGTCAGACGTTGGCATTGGGTCCTCTTGGGGAGAGAGCCTTAGCTAGGGTTAGGGTTCGGCCCAGGGACGTCGCCAGGGCCGAAGCGACTCCGGTCTCGTGATCTGCCTCGAGGGCTGAAGTGAGGGCCCATGCAGCAAGGCGGCTCAAGTGCAGGGTTAGGGGTCGAGGCCGGCTTAGGTTGCGGTGGAGGGTCCCCGTTCGGTGTAGGGTTAGGGTTAGGGTTAGGTCCCAGGAGGCTCCAGGCGCCGAACCCACAGCAGGACGGTGGTCTCCCCGAAGGGCTGAGTTGAGGGCACAAGGGACGGTGCCGCTCAGGATCCGTCTGTGGCTGCCAAGGCCACAGACGTCGATCGGCCCCTGGTCGAGGAGGCCTCCGGAATCCTCTCGGGCAGCTGCAGAACGGCCTGGGAAACGACACGCTGAGCTTCCAGGTTCCATGCCGGGTCAGCCTGCACCGCTTCTGGACCCCAGGCGCGTGGTGTTGTCAGACGTTGGCATGGGGTCCCCGTGGGGAGGGAGCCTTAGCTAGGGTTAGGGTTTGGTCCAGGGACGTCGCCAGGGCTGAATCGACTGCAGTCTCGTGATGTCCCTCGAGGGCTGAAGTGAGGGCCCATGCCAGAAGGCGGCTCAATTGCAGGGTTAGGGTTCGAGGCAGGCTTAGGTTGCGGTGGAGGGTCCCGGTTCGGGGTAGGGTTAGGGTTAGGGTTGGGTCCCAGGAGGCTCCAGGCGCCCAAGCCACAGCAGGGCAGTGGTCTCCCCGAAGGGCTGAGTTGAGGGCACAAGGGACGGTGCCGGTCAGGATCCGTCTGTGGCTGCCAAGGCCACACACGTGATTGGGCCCCTGGTCGAGGAGGCCTCCGGCATCCTCTCGGCAGCTGCAGCCGGGCCTGGGAAACGACACGGTGAGCGTCCAGGTTCCATGCCGAGTCAGCCTGCACCTCTTCCGGACCCCAGGCGCGTGGTGTTGTCAGACGTTGGCATTGGGTCCTCTTGGGGAGAGAGCCTTAGCTAGGGTTAGGGTTCGGCCCAGGGACGTCGCCAGGGCCGAAGCGACTCCGGTCTCGTGATCTGCCTCGAGGGCTGAAGTGAGGGCCCATGCAGCAAGGCGGCTCAAGTGCAGGGTTAGGGGTCGAGGCCGGCTTAGGTTGCGGTGGAGGGTCCCCGTTCGGTGTAGGGTTAGGGTTAGGGTTAGGTCCCAGGAGGCTCCAGGCGCCGAACCCACAGCAGGACGGTGGTCTCCCCGAAGGGCTGAGTTGAGGGCACAAGGGACGGTGCCGCTCAGGATCCGTCTGTGGCTGCCAAGGCCACAGACGTCGATCGGCCCCTGGTCGAGGAGGCCTCCGGAATCCTCTCGGGCAGCTGCAGAACGGCCAGGGAAACGACACGCTGAGCTTCCAGGTTCCATGCCGGGTCAGCCTGCACCGCTTCTGGACCCCAGGCGCGTGGTGTTGTCAGACGTTGGCATGGGGTCCCCGTGGGGAGGGAGCCTTAGCTAGGGTTAGGGTTTGGTCCAGGGACGTCGCCAGGGCTGAATCGACTGCAGTCTCGTGATGTCCCTCGAGGGCTGAAGTGAGGGCCCATGCCAGAAGGCGGCTCAATTGCAGGGTTAGGGTACGAGGCAGGCTTAGGTTGCGGTGGAGGGTCCCGGTTCGGGGTACGGTTAGGGTTAGGGTTGGGTCCCAGGAGGCTCCAGGCGCCCAAGCCACAGCAGGGCAGTGGTCTCCCCGAAGGGCTGAGTTGAGGGCACAAGGGACGGTGCCGGTCAGGATCCGTCTGTGGCTGCCAAGGCCACACACGTGATTGGGCCCCTGGTCGAGGAGGCCTCCGGCATCCTCTCGGCAGCTGCAGCCGGGCCTGGGAAACGACACGGTGAGCTTCCAGGTTCCATGCCGAGTCAGCCTGCACCTCTTCCGGACCCCAGGCGCGTGGTGTTGTCAGACGTTGGCATTGGGTCCTGTTGGGGAGAGAGCCTTAGCTAGGGTTAGGGTTCGGCCCAGGGACGTCGCCAGGGCCGAAGCGACTCCGGTCTCGTGATCTGCCTCGAGGGCTGAAGTGAGGGCCCATGCAGCAAGGCGGCTCAAGTGCAGGGTTAGGGGTCGAGGCCGGCTTAGGTTGCGGTGGAGGGTCCCCGTTCGGGGTAGGGTTAGGGTTAGGGTTAGGTCCCAGGAGGCTCCAGGCGCCGAACCCACAGCAGGGCGGTGGTCTCCCCGAAGGGCTGAGTTGAGGGCACAAGGGACGGTGCCGCTCAGGATCCGTCTGTGGCTGCCAAGGCCACAGACGTCGATCGGCCCCTGGTCGAGGAGGCCTCCGGAATCCTCTCGGGCAGCTGCAGAACGGCCTGGGAAACGACACGCTGAGCTTCCAGGTTCCATGCCGGGTCAGCCTGCACCGCTTCTGGACCCCAGGCGCGTGGTGTTGTCAGACGTTGGCATGGGGTCCCCGTGGGGAGGGAGCCTTAGCTAGGGTTAGGGTTTGGTCCAGGGACGTCGCCAGGGCTGAATCGACTGCAGTCTCGTGATGTCCCTCGAGGGCTGAAGTGAGGGCCCATGCCAGAAGGCGGCTCAATTGCAGGGTTAGGGTTCGAGGCAGGCTTAGGTTGCGGTGGAGGGTCCCGGTTCGGGGTACGGTTAGGGTTAGGGTTGGGTCCCAGGAGGCTCCAGGCGCCCAAGCCACAGCAGGGCAGTGGTCTCCCCGAAGGGCTGAGTTGAGGGCACAAGGGACGGTGCCGGTCAGGATCCGTCTGTGGCTGCCAAGGCCACACACGTGATTGGGCCCCTGGTCGAGGAGGCCTCCGGCATCCTCTCGGCAGCTGCAGCCGGGCCTGGGAAACGACACGGTGAGCTTCCAGGTTCCATGCCGAGTCAGCCTGCACCTCTTCCGGACCCCAGGCGCGTGGTGTTGTCAGACGTTGGCATTGGGTCCTCTTGGGGAGAGAGCCTTAGCTAGGGTTAGGGTTCGGCCCAGGGACGTCGCCAGGGCCGAAGCGACTCCGGTCTCGTGATCTGCCTCGAGGGCTGAAGTGAGGGCCCATGCAGCAAGGCGGCTCAAGTGCAGGGTTAGGGGTCGAGGCCGGCTTAGGTTGCGGTGGAGGGTCCCCGTTCGGGGTAGGGTTAGGGTTAGGGTTAGGTCCCAGGAGGCTCCAGGCGCCGAACCCACAGCAGGGCGGTGGTCTCCCCGAAGGGCTGAGTTGAGGGCACAAGGGACGGTGCCGCTCAGGATCCGTCTGTGGCTGCCAAGGCCACAGACGTCGATCGGCCCCTGGTCGAGGAGGCCTCCGGAATCCTCTCGGGCAGCTGCAGAACGGCCTGGGAAACGACACGCTGAGCTTCCAGGTTCCATGCCGGGTCAGCCTGCACCGCTTCTGGACCCCAGGCGCGTGGTGTTGTCAGACGTTGGCATGGGGTCCCCGTGGGGAGGGAGCCTTAGCTAGGGTTAGGGTTTGGTCCAGGGACGTCGCCAGGGCTGAATCGACTGCAGTCTCGTGATGTCCCTCGAGGGCTGAAGTGAGGGCCCATGCCAGAAGGCGGCTCAATTGCAGGGTTAGGGTTCGAGGCAGGCTTAGGTTGCGGTGGAGGGTCCCGGTTCGGGGTAGGGTTAGGGTTAGGGTTGGGTCCCAGGAGGCTCCAGGCGCCCAAGCCACAGCAGGGCAGTGGTCTCCCCGAAGGGCTGAGTTGAGGGCACAAGGGACGGTGCCGGTCAGGATCCGTCTGTGGCTGCCAAGGCCACACACGTGATTGGGCCCCTGGTCGAGGAGGCCTCCGGCATCCTCTCGGCAGCTGCAGCCGGGCCTGGGAAACGACACGGTGAGCTTCCAGGTTCCATGCCGAGTCAGCCTGAACCTCTTCCGGACCCCAGGCGCGTGGTGTTGTCAGATTTGGCATTGGGTCCTCTTGGGGAGAGAGCCTTAGCTAGGGTTAGGGTTCGGCCCAGGGACGTCGCCAGGGCCGAAGCGACTCCGGTCTCGTGATCTGCCTCGAGGGCTGAAGTGAGGGCCCATGCAGCAAGGCGGCTCAAGTGCAGGGTTAGGGGTCGAGGCCGGCTTAGGTTGCGGTGGAGGGTCCCCGTTCGGTGTAGGGTTAGGGTTAGGGTTAGGTCCCAGGAGGCTCCAGGCGCCGAACCCACAGCAGGGCGGTGGTCTCCCCGAAGGGCTGAGTTGAGGGCACAAGGGACGGTGCCGCTCAGGATCCGTCTGTGGCTGCCAAGGCCACAGACGTCGATCGGCCCCTGGTCGAGGAGGCCTCCGGAATCCTCTCGGGCAGCTGCAGAACGGCCTGGGAAACGACACGCTGAGCTTCCACGTTCCATGCCGGGTCAGCCTGCACCGCTTCTGGACCCCAGGCGCGTGGTGTTGTCAGACGTTGGCATGGGGTCCCCGTGGGGAGGGAGCCTTAGCTAGGGTTAGGGTTTGGTCCAGGGACGTCGCCAGGGCTGAATCGACTGCAGTCTCGTGATGTCCCTCGAGGGCTGAAGTGAGGGCCCATGCCAGAAGGCGGCTCAATTGCAGGGTTAGGGTTCGAGGCAGGCTTAGGTTGCGGTGGAGGGTCCCGGTTCGGGGTACGGTTAGGGTTAGGGTTGGGTCCCAGGAGGCTCCAGGCGCCCAAGCCACAGCAGGGCAGTGGTCTCCCCGAAGGGCTGAGTTGAGGGCACAAGGGACGGTGCCGGTCAGGATC
Source organism: Panthera onca (assembly GCF_046562875.1). Taxonomy (NCBI): domain Eukaryota; kingdom Metazoa; phylum Chordata; class Mammalia; order Carnivora; family Felidae; genus Panthera; species Panthera onca. The sequence goes on along the minus strand of NC_138357.1, from coordinate 17,451,111 downwards.
CGTCTGTGGCTGCCAAGGCCACACACGTGATTGGGCCCCTGGTCGAGGAGGCCTCCGGCATCCTCTCGGCAGCTGCAGCCGGGCCTGGGAAACGACACGGTGAGCTTCCAGGTTCCATGCCGAGTCAGCCTGCACCTCTTCCGGACCCCAGGCGCGTGGTGTTGTCACACGTTGGCATTGGGTCCTCTTGGGGAGAGAGCCTTAGCTAGGGTTAGGGTTCGGCCCAGGGACGTCGCCAGGGCCGAAGCGACTCCGGTCTCGTGATCTGCCTCGAGGGCTGAAGTGAGGGCCCATGCAGCAAGGCGGCTCAAGTGCAGGGTTAGGGGTCGAGGCCGGCTTAGGTTGCGGTGGAGGGTCCCCGTTCGGGGTAGGGTTAGGGTTAGGGTTAGGTCCCAGGAGGCTCCAGGCGCCGAACCCACAGCAGGGCGGTGGTCTCCCCGAAGGGCTGAGTTGAGGGCACAAGGGACGGTGCCGCTCAGGATCCGTCTGTGGCTGCCAAGGCCACAGACGTCGATCGGCCCCTGGTCGAGGAGGCCTCCGGAATCCTCTCGGGCAGCTGCAGAACGGCCTGGGAAACGACACGCTGAGCTTCCAGGTTCCATGCCGGGTCAGCCTGCACCGCTTCTGGACCCCAGGCGCGTGGTGTTGTCAGACGTTGGCATGGGGTCCCCGTGGGGAGGGAGCCTTAGCTAGGGTTAGGGTTTGGTCCAGGGACGTCGCCAGGGCTGAATCGACTGCAGTCTCGTGATGTCCCTCGAGGGCTGAAGTGAGGGCCCATGCCAGAAGGCGGCTCAATTGCAGGGTTAGGGTTCGAGGCAGGCTTAGGTTGCGGTGGAGGGTCCCGGTTCGGGGTAGGGTTAGGGTTAGGGTTGGGTCCCAGGAGGCTCCAGGCGCCCAAGCCACAGCAGGGCAGTGGTCTCCCCGAAGGGCTGAGTTGAGGGCACAAGGGACGGTGCCGCTCAGGATCCGTCTGTGGCTGCCAAGGCCACAGACGTCGATCGGCCCCTGGTCGAGGAGGCCTCCGGAATCCTCTCGGGCAGCTGCAGAACGGCCTGGGAAACGACACGCTGAGCTTCCACGTAACATGCCGGGTCAGCCTGCACCGCTTCTGGACCCCAGGCGCGTGGTGTTGTCAGACGTTGGCATGGGGTCCCCGTGGGGAGGGAGCCTTAGCTAGGGTTAGGGTTTGGTCCAGGGACGTAGCCAGGGCTGAATCGACTGCAGTCTCGTGATGTCCCTCGAGGGCTGAAGTGAGGGCCCATGCCAGAAGGCGGCTCAATTGCAGGGTTAGGGTTCGAGGCAGGCTTAGGTTGCGGTGGAGGGTCCCGGTTCGGGGTAGGGTTAGGGTTAGGGTTGGGTCCCAGGAGGCTCCAGGCGCCCAAGCCACAGCAGGGCAGTGGTCTCCCCGAAGGGCTGAGTTGAGGGCACAAGGGACGGTGCCGGTCAGGATCCGTCTGTGGCTGCCAAGGCCACACACGTGATTGGGCCCCTGGTCGAGGAGGCCTCCGGCATCCTCTCGGCAGCTGCAGCCGGGCCTGGGAAACGACACGGTGAGCTTCCAGGTTCCATGCCGAGTCAGCCTGCACCTCTTCCGGACCCCAGGCGCGTGGTGTTGTCAGACGTTGGCATTGGGTCCTCTTGGGGAGAGAGCCTTAGCTAGGGTTAGGGTTCGGCCCAGGGACGTCGCCAGGGCCGAAGCGACTCCGGTCTCGTGATCTGCCTCGAGGGCTGAAGTGAGGGCCCATGCAGCAAGGCGGCTCAAGTGCAGGGTTAGGGGTCGAGGCCGGCTTAGGTTGCGGTGGAGGGTCCCCGTTCGGTGTAGGGTTAGGGTTAGGGTTAGGTCCCAGGAGGCTCCAGGCGCCGAACCCACAGCAGGGCGGTGGTCTCCCGAAGGGCTGAGTTGAGGGCACAAGGGACGGTGCCGCTCAGGATCCGTCTGTGGCTGCCAAGGCCACAGACGTCGATCGGCCCCTGGTCGAGGAGGCCTCCGGAATCCTCTCGGGCAGCTGCAGAACGGCCTGGGAAACGACACGCTGAGCTTCCACGTTCCATGCCGGGTCAGCCTGCACCGCTTCTGGACCCCAGGCGCGTGGTGTTGTCAGACGTTGGCATGGGGTCCCCGTGGGGAGGGAGCCTTAGCTAGGGTTAGGGTTTGGTCCAGGGACGTCGCCAGGGCTGAATCGACTGCAGTCTCGTGATGTCCCTCGAGGGCTGAAGTGAGGGCCCATGCCAGAAGGCGGCTCAATTGCAGGGTTAGGGTTCGAGGCAGGCTTAGGTTGCGGTGGAGGGTCCCGGTTCGGGGTAGGGTTAGGGTTAGGGTTGGGTCCCAGGAGGCTCCAGGCGCCCAAGCCACAGCAGGGCAGTGGTCTCCCCGAAGGGCTGAGTTGAGGGCACAAGGGACGGTGCCGGTCAGGATCCGTCTGTGGCTGCCAAGGCCACACACGTGATTGGGCCCCTGGTCGAGGAGGCCTCCGGCATCCTCTCGGCAGCTGCAGCCGGGCCTGGGAAACGACACGGTGAGCTTCCAGGTTCCATGCCGAGTCAGCCTGCACCTCTTCCGGACCCCAGGCGCGTGGTGTTGTCAGACGTTGGCATTGGGTCCTCTTGGGGAGAGAGCCTTAGCTAGGGTTAGGGTTCGGCCCAGGGACGTCGCCAGGGCCGAAGCGACTCCGGTCTCGTGATCTGCCTCGAGGGCTGAAGTGAGGGCCCATGCAGCAAGGCGGCTCAAGTGCAGGGTTAGGGGTCGAGGCCGGCTTAGGTTGCGGTGGAGGGTCCCCGTTCGGGGTAGGGTTAGGGTTAGGGTTAGGTCCCAGGAGGCTCCAGGCGCCGAACCCACAGCAGGGCGGTGGTCTCCCCGAAGGGCTGAGTTGAGGGCACAAGGGACGGTGCCGCTCAGGATCCGTCTGTGGCTGCCAAGGCCACAGACGTCGATCGGCCCCTGGTCGAGGAGGCCTCCGGAATCCTCTCGGGCAGCTGCAGAACGGCCTGGGAAACGACACGCTGAGCTTCCAGGTTCCATGCCGGGTCAGCCTGCACCGCTTCTGGACCCCAGGCGCGTGGTGTTGTCAGACGTTGGCATGGGGTCCCCGTGGGGAGGGAGCCTTAGCTAGGGTTAGGGTTTGGTCCAGGGACGTCGCCAGGGCTGAATCGACTGCAGTCTCGTGATGTCCCTCGAGGGCTGAAGTGAGGGCCCATGCCAGAAGGCGGCTCAATTGCAGGGTTAGGGTACGAGGCAGGCTTAGGTTGCGGTGGAGGGTCCCGGTTCGGGGTACGGTTAGGGTTAGGGTTGGGTCCCAGGAGGCTCCAGGCGCCCAAGCCACAGCAGGGCAGTGGTCTCCCCGAAGGGCTGAGTTGAGGGCACAAGGGACGGTGCCGGTCAGGATCCGTCTGTGGCTGCCAAGGCCACACACGTGATTGGGCCCCTGGTCGAGGAGGCCTCCGGCATCCTCTCGGCAGCTGCAGCCGGGCCTGGGAAACGACACGGTGAGCTTCCAGGTTCCATGCCGAGTCAGCCTGCACCTCTTCCGGACCCCAGGCGCGTGGTGTTGTCAGACGTTGGCATTGGGTCCTCTTGGGGAGAGAGCCTTAGCTAGGGTTAGGGTTCGGCCCAGGGACGTCGCCAGGGCCGAAGCGACTCCGGTCTCGTGATCTGCCTCGAGGGCTGAAGTGAGGGCCCATGCAGCAAGGCGGCTCAAGTGCAGGGTTAGGGGTCGAGGCCGGCTTAGGTTGCGGTGGAGGGTCCCCGTTCGGGGTAGGGTTAGGGTTAGGGTTAGGTCCCAGGAGGCTCCAGGCGCCGAACCCACAGCAGGGCGGTGGTCTCCCCGAAGGGCTGAGTTGAGGGCACAAGGGACGGTGCCGCTCAGGATCCGTCTGTGGCTGCCAAGGCCACAGACGTCGATCGGCCCCTGGTCGAGGAGGCCTCCGGAATCCTCTCGGGCAGCTGCAGAACGGCCTGGGAAACGACACGCTGAGCTTCCAGGTTCCATGCCGGGTCAGCCTGCACCGCTTCTGGACCCCAGGCGCGTGGTGTTGTCAGACGTTGGCATGGGGTCCCCGTGGGGAGGGAGCCTTAGCTAGGGTTAGGGTTTGGTCCAGGGACGTCGCCAGGGCTGAATCGACTGCAGTCTCGTGATGTCCCTCGAGGGCTGAAGTGAGGGCCCATGCCAGAAGGCGGCTCAATTGCAGGGTTAGGGTTCGAGGCAGGCTTAGGTTGCGGTGGAGGGTCCCGGTTCGGGGTACGGTTAGGGTTAGGGTTGGGTCCCAGGAGGCTCCAGGCGCCCAAGCCACAGCAGGGCAGTGGTCTCCCCGAAGGGCTGAGTTGAGGGCACAAGGGACGGTGCCGGTCAGGATCCGTCTGTGGCTGCCAAGGCCACACACGTGATTGGGCCCCTGGTCGAGGAGGCCTCCGGCATCCTCTCGGCAGCTGCAGCCGGGCCTGGGAAACGACACGGTGAGCTTCCAGGTTCCATGCCGAGTCAGCCTGCACCTCTTCCGGACCCCAGGCGCGTGGTGTTGTCAGACGTTGGCATTGGGTCCTCTTGGGGAGAGAGCCTTAGCTAGGGTTAGGGTTCGGCCCAGGGACGTCGCTAGGGCCGAAGCGACTCCGGTCTCGTGATCTGCCTCGAGGGCTGATGTGAGGGCCCATGCAGCAAGGCGGCTCAAGTGCAGGGTTAGGGGTCGAGGCCGGCTTAGGTTGCGGTGGAGGGTCCCCGTTCGGGGTAGGGTTAGGGTTAGGGTTAGGTCCCAGGAGGCTCCAGGCGCCGAACCCACAGCAGGGCGGTGGTCTCCCCGAAGGGCTGAGTTGAGGGCACAAGGGACGGTGCCGCTCAGGATCCGTCTGTGGCTGCCAAGGCCACAGACGTCGATCGGCCCCTGGTCGAGGAGGCCTCCGGAATCCTCTCGGGCAGCTGCAGAACGGCCTGGGAAACGACACGCTGAGCTTTCAGGTTCCATGCCGGGTCAGCCTGCACCGCTTCTGGACCCCAGGCGCGTGGTGTTGTCAGACGTTGGCATGGGGTCCCCGTGGGGAGGGAGCCTTACCTAGGGTTAGGGTTTGGTCCAGGGACGTCGCCAGGGCTGAATCGACTGCAGTCTCGTGATGTCCCTCGAGGGCTGAAGTGAGGGCCCATGCCAGAAGGCGGCTCAATTGCAGGGTTAGGGTTCGAGGCAGGCTTAGGTTGCGGTGGAGGGTCCCGGTTCGGGGTAGGGTTAGGGTTAGGGTTGGGTCCCAGGAGGCTCCAGGCGCCCAAGCCACAGCAGGGCAGTGGTCTCCCCGAAGGGCTGAGTTGAGGGCACAAGGGACGGTGCCGGTCAGGATCCGTCTGTGGCTGCCAAGGCCACACACGTGATTGGGCCCCTGGTCGAGGAGGCCTCCGGCATCCTCTCGGCAGCTGCAGCCGGGCCTGGGAAACGACACGGTGAGCTTCCAGGTTCCATGCCGAGTCAGCCTGCACCTCTTCCGGACCCCAGGCGCGTGGTGTTGTCAGACGTTGGCATTGGGTCCTCTTGGGGAGAGAGCCTTAGCTAGGGTTAGGGTTCGGCCCAGGGACGTCGCCAGGGCCGAAGCGACTCCGGTCTCGTGATCTGCCTCGAGGGCTGAAGTGAGGGCCCATGCAGCAAGGCGGCTCAAGTGCAGGGTTAGGGGTCGAGGCCGGCTTAGGTTGCGGTGGAGGGTCCCCGTTCGGGGTAGGGTTAGGGTTAGGGTTAGGTCCCAGGAGGCTCCAGGCGCCGAACCCACAGCAGGGCGGTGGTCTCCCCGAAGGGCTGAGTTGAGGGCACAAGGGACGGTGCCGCTCAGGATCCGTCTGTGGCTGCCAAGGCCACAGATGTCGATCGGCCCCTGGTCGAGGAGGCCTCCGGAATCCTCTCGGGCAGCTGCAGAACGGCCTGGGAAACGACACGCTGAGCTTCCACGTTCCATGCCGGGTCAGCCTGCACCGCTTCTGGACCCCAGGCGCGTGGTGTTGTCAGACGTTGGCATGGGGTCCCCGTGGGGAGGGAGCCTTACCTAGGGTTAGGGTTTGGTCCAGGGACGTCGCCAGGGCTGAACCGACTGCAGTCTCGTGATGTCCCTCGAGGGCTGAAGTGAGGGCCCATGCCAGAAGGCGGCTCAATTGCAGGGTTAGGGTTCGAGGCAGGCTTAGGTTGCGGTGGAGGGTCCCGGTTCGGGGTAGGGTTAGGGTTAGGGTTGGGTCCCAGGAGGCTCCAGGCGCCCAAGCCACAGCAGGGCAGTGGTCTCCCCGAAGGGCTGAGTTGAGGGCACAAGGGACGGTGCCGGTCAGGATCCGTCTGTGGCTGCCAAGGCCACACACGTGATTGGGCCCCTGGTCGAGGAGGCCTCCGGCATCCTCTCGGCAGCTGCAGCCGGGCCTGGGAAACGACACGGTGAGCTTCCAGGTTCCATGCCGAGTCAGCCTGCACCTCTTCCGGACCCCAGGCGCGTGGTGTTGTCAGACGTTGGCATTGGGTCCTCTTGGGGAGAGAGCCTTAGCTAGGGTTAGGGTTCGGCCCGGGGACGTCGCCAGGGCCGAAGCGACTCCGGTCTCGTGATCTGCCTCGAGGGCTGAAGTGAGGGCCCATGCAGCAAGGCGGCTCAAGTGCAGGGTTAGGGGTCGAGGCCGGCTTAGGTTGCGGTGGAGGGTCCCCGTTCGGGGTAGGGTTAGGGTTAGGGTTAGGTCCCAGGAGGCTCCAGGCGCCGAACCCACAGCAGGGCGGTGGTCTCCCCGAAGGGCTGAGTTGAGGGCACAAGGGACGGTGCCGCTCAGGATCCGTCTGTGGCTGCCAAGGCCACAGACGTCGATCGGCCCCTGGTCGAGGAGGCCTCCGGAATCCTCTCGGGCAGCTGCAGAACGGCCTGGGAAACGACACGCTGAGCTTCCACGTTCCATGCCGGGTCAGCCTGCACCGCTTCTGGACCCCAGGCGCGTGGTGTTGTCAGACGTTGGCATGGGGTCCCCGTGGGGAGGGAGCCTTAGCTAGGGTTAGGGTTTGGTCCAGGGACGTCGCCAGGGCTGAATCGACTGCAGTCTCGTGATGTCCCTCGAGGGCTGAAGTGAGGGCCCATGCCAGAAGGCGGCTCAATTGCAGGGTTAGGGTTCGAGGCAGGCTTAGGTTGCGGTGGAGGGTCCCGGTTCGGGGTAGGGTTAGGGTTAGGGTTGGGTCCCAGGAGGCTCCAGGCGCCCAAGCCACAGCAGGGCAGTGGTCTCCCCAAAGGGCTGAGTTGAGGGCACAAGGGACGGTGCCGGTCAGGATCCGTCTGTGGCTGCCAAGGCCACACACGTGATTGGGCCCCTGGTCGAGGAGGCCTCCGGCATCCTCTCGGCAGCTGCAGCCGGGCCTGGGAAACGACACGGTGAGCTTCCAGGTTCCATGCCGAGTCAGCCTGCACCTCTTCCGGACCCCAGGCGCGTGGTGTTGTCAGACGTTGGCATTGGGTCCTCTTGGTGAGAGAGCCTTAGCTAGGGTTAGGGTTCGGCCCAGGGACGTCGCCAGGGCCGAAGCGACTCCGGTCTCGTGATCTGCCTCGAGGGCTGAAGTGAGGGCCCATGCAGCAAGGCGGCTCAAGTGCAGGGTTAGGGGTCGAGGCCGGCTTAGGTTGCGGTGGAGGGTCCCCGTTCGGGGTAGGGTTAGGGTTAGGGTTAGGTCCCAGGAGGCTCCAGGCGCCGAACCCACAGCAGGGCGGTGGTCTCCCCGAAGGGCTGAGTTGAGGGCACAAGGGACGGTGCCGCTCAGGATCCGTCTGTGGCTGCCAAGGCCACAGACGTCGATCGGCCCCTGGTCGAGGAGGCCTCCGGAATCCTCTCGGGCAGCTGCAGAACGGCCTGGGAAACGACACGCTGAGCTTCCAGGTTCCATGCCGGGTCAGCCTGCACCGCTTCTGGACCCCAGGCGCGTGGTGTTGTCAGACGTTGGCATGGGGTCCCCGTGGGGAGGGAGCCTTAGCTAGGGTTAGGGTTTGGTCCAGGGACGTCGCCAGGGCTGAATCGACTGCAGTCTCGTGATGTCCCTCGAGGGCTGAAGTGAGGGCCCATGCCAGAAGGCGGCTCAATTGCAGGGTTAGGGTTCGAGGCAGGCTTAGGTTGCGGTGGAGGGTCCCGGTTCGGGGTACGGTTAGGGTTAGGGTTGGGTCCCAGGAGGCTCCAGGCGCCCAAGCCACAGCAGGGCAGTGGTCTCCCCGAAGGGCTGAGTTGAGGGCACAAGGGACGGTGCCGGTCAGGATCCGTCTGTGGCTGCCAAGGCCACACACGTGATTGGGCCCCTGGTCGAGGAGGCCTCCGGCATCCTCTCGGCAGCTGCAGCCGGGCCTGGGAAACGACACGGTGAGCTTCCAGGTTCCATGCCGAGTCAGCCTGCACCTCTTCCGGACCCCAGGCGCGTGGTGTTGTCAGACGTTGGCATTGGGTCCTGTTGGGGAGAGAGCCTTAGCTAGGGTTAGGGTTCGGCCCAGGGACGTCGCCAGGGCCGAAGCGACTCCGGTCTCGTGATCTGCCTCGAGGGCTGAAGTGAGGGCCCATGCAGCAAGGCGGCTCAAGTGCAGGGTTAGGGGTCGAGGCCGGCTTAGGTTGCGGTGGAGGGTCCCCGTTCGGGGTAGGGTTAGGGTTAGGGTTAGGTCCCAGGAGGCTCCAGGCGCCGAACCCACAGCAGGGTGGTGGTCTCCCTGAAGGGCTGAGTTGAGGGCACAAGGGACGGTGCCGCTCAGGATCCGTCTGTGGCTGCCAAGGCCACAGACGTCGATCGGCCCCTGGTCGAGGAGGCCTCCGGAATCCTCTCGGGCAGCTGCAGAACGGCCTGGGAAACGACACGCTGAGCTTCCAGGTTCCATGCCGGGTCAGCCTGCACCGTTTCTGGACCCCAGGCGCGTGGTGTTGTCAGACGTTGGCATGGGGTCCCCGTGGGGAGGGAGCCTTAGCTAGGGTTAGGGTTTGGTCCAGGGACGTCGCCAGGGCTGAATCGACTGCAGTCTCGTGATGTCCCTCGAGGGCTGAAGTGAGGGCCCATGCCAGAAGGCGGCTCAATTGCAGGGTTAGGGTTCGAGGCAGGCTTAGGTTGCGGTGGAGGGTCCCGGTTCGGGGTAGGGTTAGGGTTAGGGTTGGGTCCCAGGAGGCTCCAGGCGCCCAAGCCACAGCAGGGCAGTGGTCTCCCCGAAGGGCTGAGTTGAGGGCACAAGGGACGGTGCCGGTCAGGATCCGTCTGTGGCTGCCAAGGCCACACACGTGATTGGGCCCCTGGTCGAGGAGGCCTCCGGCATCCTCTCGGCAGCTGCAGCCGGGCCTGGGAAACGACACGGTGAGCTTCCAGGTTCCATGCCGAGTCAGCCTGCACCTCTTCCGGACCCCAGGCGCGTGCTGTTGTCAGACGTTGGCATTGGGTCCTCTTGGGGAGAGAGCCTTAGCTAGGGTTAGGGTTCGGCCCAGGGACGTCGCCAGGGCCGAAGCGACTCCGGTCTCGTGATCTGCCTCGAGGGCTGAAGTGAGGGCCCATGCAGCAAGGCGGCTCAAGTGCAGGGTTAGGGGTCGAGGCCGGCTTAGGTTGCGGTGGAGGGTCCCCGTTCGGTGTAGGGTTAGGGTTAGGGTTAGGTCCCAGGAGGCTCCAGGCGCCGAACCCACAGCAGGACGGTGGTCTCCCCGAAGGGCTGAGTTGAGGGCACAAGGGACGGTGCCGCTCAGGATCCGTCTGTGGCTGCCAAGGCCACAGACGTCGATCGGCCCCTGGTCGAGGAGGCCTCCGGAATCCTCTCGGGCAGCTGCAGAACGGCCAGGGAAACGACACGCTGAGCTTCCAGGTTCCATGCCGGGTCAGCCTGCACCGCTTCTGGACCCCAGGCGCGTGGTGTTGTCAGACGTTGGCATGGGGTCCCCGTGGGGAGGGAGCCTTAGCTAGGGTTAGGGTTTGGTCCAGGGACGTCGCCAGGGCTGAATCGACTGCAGTCTCGTGATGTCCCTCGAGGGCTGAAGTGAGGGCCCATGCCAGAAGGCGGCTCAATTGCAGGGTTAGGGTACGAGGCAGGCTTAGGTTGCGGTGGAGGGTCCCGGTTCGGGGTACGGTTAGGGTTAGGGTTGGGTCCCAGGAGGCTCCAGGCGCCCAAGCCACAGCAGGGCAGTGGTCTCCCCGAAGGGCTGAGTTGAGGGCACAAGGGACGGTGCCGGTCAGGATCCGTCTGTGGCTGCCAAGGCCACACACGTGATTGGGCCCCTGGTCGAGGAGGCCTCCGGCATCCTCTCGGCAGCTGCAGCCGGGCCTGGGAAACGACCCGGTGAGCTTCCAGGTTCCATGCCGAGTCAGCCTGCACCTCTTCCGGACCCCAGGCGCGTGGTGTTGTCAGACGTTGGCATTGGGTCCTGTTGGGGAGAGAGCCTTAGCTAGGGTTAGGGTTCGGCCCAGGGACGTCGCCAGGGCCGAAGCGACTCCGGTCTCGTGATCTGCCTCGAGGGCTGAAGTGAGGGCCCATGCAGCAAGGCGGCTCAAGTGCAGGGTTAGGGGTCGAGGCCGGCTTAGGTTGCGGTGGAGGGTCCCCGTTCGGGGTAGGGTTAGGGTTAGGGTTAGGTCCCAGGAGGCTCCAGGCGCCGAACCCACAGCAGGGCGGTGGTCTCCCCGAAGGGCTGAGTTGAGGGCACAAGGGACGGTGCCGCTCAGGATCCGTCTGTGGCTGCCAAGGCCACAGACGTCGATCGGCCCCTGGTCGAGGAGGCCTCCGGAATCCTCTCGGGCAGCTGCAGAACGGCCTGGGAAACGACACGCTGAGCTTCCAGGTTCCATGCCGGGTCAGCCTGCACCGCTTCTGGACCCCAGGCGCGTGGTGTTGTCAGACGTTGGCATGGGGTCCCCGTGGGGAGGGAGCCTTAGCTAGGGTTAGGGTTTGGTCCAGGGACGTCGCCAGGGCTGAATCGACTGCAGTCTCGTGATGTCCCTCGAGGGCTGAAGTGAGGGCCCATGCCAGAAGGCGGCTCAATTGCAGGGTTAGGGTACGAGGCAGGCTTAGGTTGCGGTGGAGGGTCCCGGTTCGGGGTACGGTTAGGGTTAGGGTTGGGTCCCAGGAGGCTCCAGGCGCCCAAGCCACAGCAGGGCAGTGGTCTCCCCGAAGGGCTGAGTTGAGGGCACAAGGGACGGTGCCGGTCAGGATCCGTCTGTGGCTGCCAAGGCCACACACGTGATTGGGCCCCTGGTCGAGGAGGCCTCCGGCATCCTCTCGGCAGCTGCAGCCGGGCCTGGGAAACGACACGGTGAGCTTCCAGGTTCCATGCCGAGTCAGCCTGCACCTCTTCCGGACCCCAGGCGCGTGGTGTTGTCAGACGTTGGCATTGGGTCCTCTTGGGGAGAGAGCCTTAGCTAGGGTTAGGGTTCGGCCCAGGGACGTCGCCAGGGCCGAAGCGACTCCGGTCTCGTGATCTGCCTCGAGGGCTGAAGTGAGGGCCCATGCAGCAAGGCGGCTCAAGTGCAGGGTTAGGGGTCGAGGCCGGCTTAGGTTGCGGTGGAGGGTCCCCGTTCGGGGTAGGGTTAGGGTTAGGGTTAGGTCCCAGGAGGCTCCAGGCGCCGAACCCACAGCAGGGCGGTGGTCTCCCCGAAGGGCTGAGTTGAGGGCACAAGGGACGGTGCCGCTCAGGATCCGTCTGTGGCTGCCAAGGCCACAGACGTCGATCGGCCCCTGGTCGAGGAGGCCTCCGGAATCCTCTCGGGCAGCTGCAGAACGGCCTGGGAAACGACACGCTGAACTTCCAGGTTCCATGCCGGGTCAGCCTGCACCGCTTCTGGACCCCAGGCGCGTGGTGTTGTCAGACGTTGGCATGGGGTCCCCGTGGGGAGGGAGCCTTAGCTAGGGTTAGGGTTTGGTCCAGGGACGTCGCCAGGGCTGAATCGACTGCAGTCTCGTGATGTCCCTCGAGGGCTGAAGTGAGGGCCCATGCCAGAAGGCGGCTCAATTGCAGGGTTAGGGTTCGAGGCAGGCTTAGGTTGCGGTGGAGGGTCCCGGTTCGGGGTACGGTTAGGGTTAGGGTTGGGTCCCAGGAGGCTCCAGGCGCCCAAGCCACAGCAGGGCAGTGGTCTCCCCGAAGGGCTGAGTTGAGGGCACAAGGGACGGTGCCGGTCAGGATCCGTCTGTGGCTGCCAAGGCCACACACGTGATTGGGCCCCTGGTCGAGGAGGCCTCCGGCATCCTCTCGGCAGCTGCAGCCGGGCCTGGGAAACGACACGGTGAGCTTCCAGGTTCCATGCCGAGTCAGCCTGCACCTCTTCCGGACCCCAGGCGCGTGGTGTTGTCAGACGTTGGCATTGGGTCCTCTTGGGGAGAGAGCCTTAGCTAGGGTTAGGGTTCGGCCCAGGGACGTCGCCAGGGCCGAAGCGACTCCGGTCTCGTGATCTGCCTCGAGGGCTGAAGTGAGGGCCCATGCAGCAAGGCGGCTCAAGTGCAGGGTTAGGGGTCGAGGCCGGCTTAGGTTGCGGTGGAGGGTCCCCGTTCGGGGTAGGGTTAGGGTTAGGGTTAGGTCCCAGGAGGCTCCAGGCGCCGAACCCACAGCAGGGCGGTGGTCTCCCCGAAGGGCTGAGTTGAGGGCACAAGGGACGGTGCCGCTCAGGATCCGTCTGTGGCTGCCAAGGCCACAGACGTCGATCGGCCCCTGGTCGAGGAGGCCTCCGGAATCCTCTCGGGCAGCTGCAGAACGGCCTGGGAAACGACACGCTGAGCTTCCAGGTTCCATGCCGGGTCAGCCTGCACCGCTTCTGGACCCCAGGCGCGTGGTGTTGTCAGACGTTGGCATGGGGTCCCCGTGGGGAGGGAGCCTTAGCTAGGGTTAGGGTTTGGTCCAGGGACGTCGCCAGGGCTGAATCGACTGCAGTCTCGTGATGTCCCTCGAGGGCTGAAGTGAGGGCCCATGCCAGAAGGCGGCTCAATTGCAGGGTTAGGGTTCGAGGCAGGCTTAGGTTGCGGTGGAGGGTCCCGGTTCGGGGTAGGGTTAGGGTTAGGGTTGGGTCCCAGGAGGCTCCAGGCGCCCAAGCCACAGCAGGGCAGTGGTCTCCCCGAAGGGCTGAGTTGAGGGCACAAGGGACGGTGCCGGTCAGGATCCGTCTGTGGCTGCCAAGGCCACACACGTGATTGGGCCCCTGGTCGAGGAGGCCTCCGGCATCCTCTCGGCAGCTGCAGCCGGGCCTGGGAAACGACACGGTGAGCTTCCAGGTTCCATGCCGAGTCAGCCTGCACCTCTTCCGGACCCCAGGCGCGTGGTGTTGTCAGACGTTGGCATTGGGTCCTCTTGGGGAGAGAGCCTTAGCTAGGGTTAGGGTTCGGCCCAGGGACGTCGCCAGGGCCGAAGCGACTCCGGTCTCGTGATCTGCCTCGAGGGCTGAAGTGAGGGCCCATGCAGCAAGGCGGCTCAAGTGCAGGGTTAGGGGTCGAGGCCGGCTTAGGTTGCGGTGGAGGGTCCCCGTTCGGGGTAGGGTTAGGGTTAGGGTTAGGTCCCAGGAGGCTCCAGGCGCCGAACCCACAGCAGGGCGGTGGTCTCCCCGAAGGGCTGAGTTGAGGGCACAAGGGACGGTGCCGCTCAGGATCCGTCTGTGGCTGCCAAGGCCACAGACGTCGATCGGCCCCTGGTCGAGGAGGCCTCCGGAATGCTCTCGGGCAGCTGCAGAACGGCCTGGGAAACGACACGCTGAGCTTCCAGGTTCCATGCCGGGTCAGCCTGCACCGCTTCTGGACCCCAGGCGCGTGGTGTTGTCAGACGTTGGCATGGGGTCCCCGTGGGGAGGGAGCCTTAGCTAGGGTTAGGGTTTGGTCCAGGGACGTCGCCAGGGCTGAATCGACTGCAGTCTCGTGATGTCCCTCGAGGGCTGAAGTGAGGGCCCATGCCAGAAGGCGGCTCAATTGCAGGGTTAGGGTTCGAGGCAGGCTTAGGTTGCGGTGGAGGGTCCCGGTTCGGGGTAGGGTTAGGGTTAGGGTTGGGTCCCAGGAGGCTCCAGGCGCCCAAGCCACAGCAGGGCAGTGGTCTCCCCGAAGGGCTGAGTTGAGGGCACAAGGGACGGTGCCGGTCAGGATCCGTCTGTGGCTGCCAAGGCCACACACGTGATTGGGCCCCTGGTCGAGGAGGCCTCCGGCATCCTCTCGGCAGCTGCAGCCGGGCCTGGGAAACGACACGGTGAGCTTCCAGGTTCCATGCCGAGTCAGCCTGAACCTCTTCCGGACCCCAGGCGCGTGGTGTTGTCAGATTTGGCATTGGGTCCTCTTGGGGAGAGAGCCTTAGCTAGGGTTAGGGTTCGGCCCAGGGACGTCGCCAGGGCCGAAGCGACTCCGGTCTCGTGATCTGCCTCGAGGGCTGAAGTGAGGGCCCATGCAGCAAGGCGGCTCAAGTGCAGGGTTAGGGGTCGAGGCCGGCTTAGGTTGCGGTGGAGGGTCCCCGTTCGGTGTAGGGTTAGGGTTAGGGTTAGGTCCCAGGAGGCTCCAGGCGCCGAACCCACAGCAGGGCGGTGGTCTCCCCGAAGGGCTGAGTTGAGGGCACAAGGGACAGTGCCGCTCAGGATCCGTCTGTGGCTGCCAAGGCAACAGACGTCGATCGGCCCCTGGTCGAGGAGGCCTCCGGAATCCTCTCGGGCAGCTGCAGAACGGCCTGGGAAACGACACGCTGAGCTTCCAGGTTCCATGCCGGGTCAGCCTGCACCGCTTCTGGACCCCAGGCGCGTGGTGTTGTCAGACGTTGGCATGGGGTCCCCGTGGGGAGGGAGCCTTAGCTAGGGTTAGGGTTTGGTCCAGGGACGTCGCCAGGGCTGAATCGACTGCAGTCTCGTGATGTCCCTCGAGGGCTGAAGTGAGGGCCCATGCCAGAAGGCGGCTCAATTGCAGGGTTAGGGTTCGAGGCAGGCTTAGGTTGCGGTGGAGGGTCCCGGTTCGGGGTACGGTTAGGGTTAGGGTTGGGTCCCAGGAGGCTCCAGGCGCCCAAGCCACAGCAGGGCAGTGGTCTCCCCGAAGGGCTGAGTTGAGGGCACAAGGGACGGTGCCGGTCAGGATCCGTCTGTGGCTGCCAAGGCCACACACGTGATTGGGCCCCTGGTCGAGGAGGCCTCCGGCATCCTCTCGGCAGCTGCAGCCGGGCCTGGGAAACGACACGGTGAGCTTCCAGGTTCCATGCCGAGTCAGCCTGCACCTCTTCCGGACCCCAGGCGCGTGGTGTTGTCACACGTTGGCATTGGGTCCTCTTGGGGAGAGAGCCTTAGCTAGGGTTAGGGTTCGGCCCAGGGACGTCGCCAGGGCCGAAGCGACTCCGGTCTCGTGATCTGCCTCGAGGGCTGAAGTGAGGGCCCATGCAGCAAGGCGGCTCAAGTGCAGGGTTAGGGGTCGAGGCCGGCTTAGGTTGCGGTGGAGGGTCCCCGTTCGGGGTAGGGTTAGGGTTAGGGTTAGGTCCCAGGAGGCTCCAGGCGCCGAACCCACAGCAGGGCGGTGGTCTCCCCGAAGGGCTGAGTTGAGGGCACAAGGGACGGTGCCGCTCAGGATCCGTCTGTGGCTGCCAAGGCCACAGACGTCGATCGGCCCCTGGTCGAGGAGGCCTCCGGAATCCTCTCGGGCAGCTGCAGAACGGCCTGGGAAACGACACGCTGAGCTTCCAGGTTCCATGCCGGGTCAGCCTGCACCGCTTCTGGACCCCAGGCGCGTGGTGTTGTCAGACGTTGGCATGGGGTCCCCGTGGGGAGGGAGCCTTAGCTAGGGTTAGGGTTTGGTCCAGGGACGTCGCCAGGGCTGAATCGACTGCAGTCTCGTGATGTCCCTCGAGGGCTGAAGTGAGGGCCCATGCCAGAAGGCGGCTCAATTGCAGGGTTAGGGTTCGAGGCAGGCTTAGGTTGCGGTGGAGGGTCCCGGTTCGGGGTAGGGTTAGGGTTAGGGTTGGGTCCCAGGAGGCTCCAGGCGCCCAAGCCACAGCAGGGCAGTGGTCTCCCCGAAGGGCTGAGTTGAGGGCACAAGGGACGGTGCCGCTCAGGATCCGTCTGTGGCTGCCAAGGCCACAGACGTCGATCGGCCCCTGGTCGAGGAGGCCTCCGGAATCCTCTCGGGCAGCTGCAGAACGGCCTGGGAAACGACACGCTGAGCTTCCACGTAACATGCCGGGTCAGCCTGCACCGCTTCTGGACCCCAGGCGCGTGGTGTTGTCAGACGTTGGCATGGGGTCCCCGTGGGGAGGGAGCCTTAGCTAGGGTTAGGGTTTGGTCCAGGGACGTAGCCAGGGCTGAATCGACTGCAGTCTCGTGATGTCCCTCGAGGGCTGAAGTGAGGGCCCATGCCAGAAGGCGGCTCAATTGCAGGGTTAGGGTTCGAGGCAGGCTTAGGTTGCGGTGGAGGGTCCCGGTTCGGGGTAGGGTTAGGGTTAGGGTTGGGTCCCAGGAGGCTCCAGGCGCCCAAGCCACAGCAGGGCAGTGGTCTCCCCGAAGGGCTGAGTTGAGGGCACAAGGGACGGTGCCGGTCAGGATCCGTCTGTGGCTGCCAAGGCCACACACGTGATTGGGCCCCTGGTCGAGGAGGCCTCCGGCATCCTCTCGGCAGCTGCAGCCGGGCCTGGGAAACGACACGGTGAGCTTCCAGGTTCCATGCCGAGTCAGCCTGCACCTCTTCCGGACCCCAGGCGCGTGGTGTTGTCAGACGTTGGCATTGGGTCCTCTTGGGGAGAGAGCCTTAGCTAGGGTTAGGGTTCGGCCCAGGGACGTCGCCAGGGCCGAAGCGACTCCGGTCTCGTGATCTGCCTCGAGGGCTGAAGTGAGGGCCCATGCAGCAAGGCGGCTCAAGTGCAGGGTTAGGGGTCGAGGCCGGCTTAGGTTGCGGTGGAGGGTCCCGGTTCGGTGTAGGGTTAGGGTTAGGGTTAGGTCCCAGGAGGCTCCAGGCGCCGAACCCACAGCAGGGCGGTGGTCTCCCGAAGGGCTGAGTTGAGGGCACAAGGGACGGTGCCGCTCAGGATCCGTCTGTGGCTGCCAAGGCCACAGACGTCGATCGGCCCCTGGTCGAGGAGGCCTCCGGAATCCTCTCGGGCAGCTGCAGAACGGCCTGGGAAACGACACGCTGAGCTTCCACGTTCCATGCCGGGTCAGCCTGCACCGCTTCTGGACCCCAGGCGCGTGGTGTTGTCAGACGTTGGCATGGGGTCCCCGTGGGGAGGGAGCCTTAGCTAGGGTTAGGGTTTGGTCCAGGGACGTCGCCAGGGCTGAATCGACTGCAGTCTCGTGATGTCCCTCGAGGGCTGAAGTGAGGGCCCATGCCAGAAGGCGGCTCAATTGCAGGGTTAGGGTTCGAGGCAGGCTTAGGTTGCGGTGGAGGGTCCCGGTTCGGGGTAGGGTTAGGGTTAGGGTTGGGTCCCAGGAGGCTCCAGGCGCCCAAGCCACAGCAGGGCAGTGGTCTCCCCGAAGGGCTGAGTTGAGGGCACAAGGGACGGTGCCGGTCAGGATCCGTCTGTGGCTGCCAAGGCCACACACGTGATTGGGCCCCTGGTCGAGGAGGCCTCCGGCATCCTCTCGGCAGCTGCAGCCGGGCCTGGGAAACGACACGGTGAGCTTCCAGGTT
The DNA here is from genome assembly GCF_046562875.1 of Panthera onca. Lineage (NCBI taxonomy): Eukaryota > Metazoa > Chordata > Mammalia > Carnivora > Felidae > Panthera > Panthera onca. The sequence continues at coordinate 17,433,593 of NC_138357.1, read as the reverse complement.
CCATGCCGAGTCAGCCTGCACCTCTTCCGGACCCCAGGCGCGTGGTGTTGTCACACGTTGGCATTGGGTCCTCTTGGGGAGAGAGCCTTAGCTAGGGTTAGGGTTCGGCCCAGGGACGTCGCCAGGGCCGAAGCGACTCCGGTCTCGTGATCTGCCTCGAGGGCTGAAGTGAGGGCCCATGCAGCAAGGCGGCTCAAGTGCAGGGTTAGGGGTCGAGGCCGGCTTAGGTTGCGGTGGAGGGTCCCCGTTCGGGGTAGGGTTAGGGTTAGGGTTAGGTCCCAGGAGGCTCCAGGCGCCGAACCCACAGCAGGGCGGTGGTCTCCCCGAAGGGCTGAGTTGAGGGCACAAGGGACGGTGCCGCTCAGGATCCGTCTGTGGCTGCCAAGGCCACAGACGTCGATCGGCCCCTGGTCGAGGAGGCCTCCGGAATCCTCTCGGGCAGCTGCAGAACGGCCTGGGAAACGACACGCTGAGCTTCCAGGTTCCATGCCGGGTCAGCCTGCACCGCTTCTGGACCCCAGGCGCGTGGTGTTGTCAGACGTTGGCATGGGGTCCCCGTGGGGAGGGAGCCTTAGCTAGGGTTAGGGTTTGGTCCAGGGACGTCGCCAGGGCTGAATCGACTGCAGTCTCGTGATGTCCCTCGAGGGCTGAAGTGAGGGCCCATGCCAGAAGGCGGCTCAATTGCAGGGTTAGGGTACGAGGCAGGCTTAGGTTGCGGTGGAGGGTCCCGGTTCGGGGTACGGTTAGGGTTAGGGTTGGGTCCCAGGAGGCTCCAGGCGCCCAAGCCACAGCAGGGCAGTGGTCTCCCCGAAGGGCTGAGTTGAGGGCACAAGGGACGGTGCCGGTCAGGATCCGTCTGTGGCTGCCAAGGCCACACACGTGATTGGGCCCCTGGTCGAGGAGGCCTCCGGCATCCTCTCGGCAGCTGCAGCCGGGCCTGGGAAACGACACGGTGAGCTTCCAGGTTCCATGCCGAGTCAGCCTGCACCTCTTCCGGACCCCAGGCGCGTGGTGTTGTCAGACGTTGGCATTGGGTCCTCTTGGGGAGAGAGCCTTAGCTAGGGTTAGGGTTCGGCCCAGGGACGTCGCCAGGGCCGAAGCGACTCCGGTCTCGTGATCTGCCTCGAGGGCTGAAGTGAGGGCCCATGCAGCAAGGCGGCTCAAGTGCAGGGTTAGGGGTCGAGGCCGGCTTAGGTTGCGGTGGAGGGTCCCCGTTCGGGGTACGGTTAGGGTTAGGGTTAGGTCCCAGGAGGCTCCAGGCGCCGAACCCACAGCAGGGCGGTGGTCTCCCCGAAGGGCTGAGTTGAGGGCACAAGGGACGGTGCCGCTCAGGATCCGTCTGTGGCTGCCAAGGCCACAGACGTCGATCGGCCCCTGGTCGAGGAGGCCTCCGGAATCCTCTCGGGCAGCTGCAGAACGGCCTGGGAAACGACACGCTGAGCTTCCAGGTTCCATGCCGGGTCAGCCTGCACCGCTTCTGGACCCCAGGCGCGTGGTGTTGTCAGACGTTGGCATGGGGTCCCCGTGGGGAGGGAGCCTTAGCTAGGGTTAGGGTTTGGTCCAGGGACGTCGCCAGGGCTGAATCGACTGCAGTCTCGTGATGTCCCTCGAGGGCTGAAGTGAGGGCCCATGCCAGAAGGCGGCTCAATTGCAGGGTTAGGGTTCGAGGCAGGCTTAGGTTGCGGTGGAGGGTCCCGGTTCGGGGTAGGGTTAGGGTTAGGGTTGGGTCCCAGGAGGCTCCAGGCGCCCAAGCCACAGCAGGGCAGTGGTCTCCCCGAAGGGCTGAGTTGAGGGCACAAGGGACGGTGCCGGTCAGGATCCGTCTGTGGCTGCCAAGGCCACACACGTGATTGGGCCCCTGGTCGAGGAGGCCTCCGGCATCCTCTCGGCAGCTGCAGCCGGGCCTGGGAAACGACACGGTGAGCTTCCAGGTTCCATGCCGAGTCAGCCTGCACCTCTTCCGGACCCCAGGCGCGTGGTGTTGTCAGACGTTGGCATTGGGTCCTCTTGGGGAGAGAGCCTTAGCTAGGGTTAGGGTTCGGCCCAGGGACGTCGCCAGGGCCGAAGCGACTCCGGTCTCGTGATCTGCCTCGAGGGCTGAAGTGAGGGCCCATGCAGCAAGGCGGCTCAAGTGCAGGGTTAGGGGTCGAGGCCGGCTTAGGTTGCGGTGGAGGGTCCCCGTTCGGGGTAGGGTTAGGGTTAGGGTTAGGTCCCAGGAGGCTCCAGGCGCCGAACCCACAGCAGGGCGGTGGTCTCCCCGAAGGGCTGAGTTGAGGGCACAAGGGACGGTGCCGCTCAGGATCCGTCTGTGGCTGCCAAGGCCACAGACGTCGATCGGCCCCTGGTCGAGGAGGCCTCCGGAATCCTCTCGGGCAGCTGCAGAACGGCCTGGGAAACGACACGCTGAGCTTCCAGGTTCCATGCCGGGTCAGCCTGCACCGCTTCTGGACCCCAGGCGCGTGGTGTTGTCAGACGTTGGCATGGGGTCCCCGTGGGGAGGGAGCCTTACCTAGGGTTAGGGTTTGGTCCAGGGACGTCGCCAGGGCTGAATCGACTGCAGTCTCGTGATGTCCCTCGAGGGCTGAAGTGAGGGCCCATGCCAGAAGGCGGCTCAATTGCAGGGTTAGGGTTCGAGGCAGGCTTAGGTTGCGGTGGAGGGTCCCGGTTCGGGGTAGGGTTAGGGTTAGGGTTGGGTCCCAGGAGGCTCCAGGCGCCCAAGCCACAGCAGGGCAGTGGTCTCCCCGAAGGGCTGAGTTGAGGGCACAAGGGACGGTGCCGCTCAGGATCCGTCTGTGGCTGCCAAGGCCACACACGTGATTGGGCCCCTGGTCGAGGAGGCCTCCGGCATCCTCTCGGCAGCTGCAGCCGGGCCTGGGAAACGACACGGTGAGCTTCCAGGTTCCATGCCGAGTCAGCCTGAACCTCTTCCGGACCCCAGGCGCGTGGTGTTGTCAGATTTGGCATTGGGTCCTCTTGGGGAGAGAGCCTTAGCTAGGGTTAGGGTTCGGCCCAGGGACGTCGCCAGGGCCGAAGCGACTCCGGTCTCGTGATCTGCCTCGAGGGCTGAAGTGAGGGCCCATGCAGCAAGGCGGCTCAAGTGCAGGGTTAGGGGTCGAGGCCGGCTTAGGTTGCGGTGGAGGGTCCCCGTTCGGTGTAGGGTTAGGGTTAGGGTTAGGTCCCAGGAGGCTCCAGGCGCCGAACCCACAGCAGGGCGGTGGTCTCCCCGAAGGGCTGAGTTGAGGGCACAAGGGACGGTGCCGCTCAGGATCCGTCTGTGGCTGCCAAGGCCACAGACGTCGATCGGCCCCTGGTCGAGGAGGCCTCCGGAATCCTCTCGGGCAGCTGCAGAACGGCCTGGGAAACGACACGCTGAGCTTCCAGGTTCCATGCCGGGTCAGCCTGCACCGCTTCTGGACCCCAGGCGCGTGGTGTTGTCAGACGTTGGCATGGGGTCCCCGTGGGGAGGGAGCCTTAGCTAGGGTTAGGGTTTGGTCCAGGGACGTCGCCAGGGCTGAATCGACTGCAGTCTCGTGATCTCCCTCGAGGGCTGAAGTGAGGGCCCATGCCAGAAGGCGGCTCAATTGCAGGGTTAGGGTTCGAGGCAGGCTTAGGTTGCGGTGGAGGGTCCCGGTTCGGGGTACGGTTAGGGTTAGGGTTGGGTCCCAGGAGGCTCCAGGCGCCCAAGCCACAGCAGGGCAGTGGTCTCCCCGAATGGCTGGTTGAGGGCACAAGGGACGGTGCCGGTCAGGATCCGTCTGTGGCTGCCAAGGCCACACACGTGATTGGGCCCCTGGTCGAGGAGGCCTCCGGCATCCTCTCGGCAGCTGCAGCCGGGCCTGGGAAACGACACGGTGAGCTTCCAGGTTCCATGCCGAGTCAGCCTGCACCTCTTCCGGACCCCAGGCGCGTGGTGTTGTCAGACGTTGGCATTGGGTCCTCTTGGGGAGAGAGCCTTAGCTAGGGTTAGGGTTCGGCCCAGGGACGTCGCCAGGGCCGAAGCGACTCCGGTCTCGTGATCTGCCTCGAGGGCTGAAGTGAGGGCCCATGCAGCAAGGCGGCTCAAGTGCAGGGTTAGGGGTCGAGGCCGGCTTAGGTTGCGGTGGAGGGTCCCCGTTCGGGGTAGGGTTAGGGTTAGGGTTAGGTCCCAGGAGGCTCCAGGCGCCGAACCCACAGCAGGGCGGTGGTCTCCCCGAAGGGCTGAGTTGAGGGCACAAGGGACGGTGCCGCTCAGGATCCGTCTGTGGCTGCCAAGGCCACAGACGTCGATCGGCCCCTGGTCGAGGAGGCCTCCGGAATCCTCTCGGGCAGCTGCAGAACGGCCTGGGAAACGACACGCTGAGCTTCCACGTTCCATGCCGGGTCAGCCTGCACCGCTTCTGGACCCCAGGCGCGTGGTGTTGTCAGACGTTGGCATGGGGTCCCCGTGGGGAGGGAGCCTTAGCTAGGGTTAGGGTTTGGTCCAGGGACGTCGCCAGGGCTGAATCGACTGCAGTCTCGTGATGTCCCTCGAGGGCTGAAGTGAGGGCCCATGCCAGAAGGCGGCTCAATTGCAGGGTTAGGGTTCGAGGCCGGCTTAGGTTGCGGTGGAGGGTCCCCGTTCGGGGTACGGTTAGGGTTAGGGTTAGGTCCCAGGAGGCTCCAGGCGCCGAACCCACAGCAGGGCGGTGGTCTCCCCGAAGGGCTGAGTTGAGGGCACAAGGGACGGTGCCGCTCAGGATCCGTCTGTGGCTGCCAAGGCCACAGACGTCGATCGGCCCCTGGTCGAGGAGGCCTCCGGAATCCTCTCGGGCAGCTGCAGAACGGCCTGGGAAACGACACGCTGAGCTTCCAGGTTCCATGCCGGGTCAGCCTGCACCGCTTCTGGACCCCAGGCGCGTGGTGTTGTCAGACGTTGGCATGGGGTCCCCGTGGGGAGGGAGCCTTAGCTAGGGTTAGGGTTTGGTCCAGGGACGTCGCCAGGGCTGAATCGACTGCAGTCTCGTGATGTCCCTCGAGGGCTGAAGTGAGGGCCCATGCCAGAAGGCGGCTCAATTGCAGGGTTAGGGTTCGAGGCAGGCTTAGGTTGCGGTGGAGGGTCCCGGTTCGGGGTAGGGTTAGGGTTAGGGTTGGGTCCCAGGAGGCTCCAGGCGCCCAAGCCACAGCAGGGCAGTGGTCTCCCCGAAGGGCTGAGTTGAGGGCACAAGGGACGGTGCCGCTCAGGATCCGTCTGTGGCTGCCAAGGCCACAGACGTCGATCGGCCCCTGGTCGAGGAGGCCTCCGGAATCCTCTCGGGCAGCTGCAGAACGGCCTGGGAAACGACACGCTGAGCTTCCACGTAACATGCCGGGTCAGCCTGCACCGCTTCTGGACCCCAGGCGCGTGGTGTTGTCAGACGTTGGCATGGGGTCCCCGTGGGGAGGGAGCCTTAGCTAGGGTTAGGGTTTGGTCCAGGGACGTAGCCAGGGCTGAATCGACTGCAGTCTCGTGATGTCCCTCGAGGGCTGAAGTGAGGGCCCATGCCAGAAGGCGGCTCAATTGCAGGGTTAGGGTTCGAGGCAGGCTTAGGTTGCGGTGGAGGGTCCCGGTTCGGGGTAGGGTTAGGGTTAGGGTTGGGTCCCAGGAGGCTCCAGGCGCCCAAGCCACAGCAGGGCAGTGGTCTCCCCGAAGGGCTGAGTTGAGGGCACAAGGGACGGTGCCGGTCAGGATCCGTCTGTGGCTGCCAAGGCCACACACGTGATTGGGCCCCTGGTCGAGGAGGCCTCCGGCATCCTCTCGGCAGCTGCAGCCGGGCCTGGGAAACGACACGGTGAGCTTCCAGGTTCCATGCCGAGTCAGCCTGCACCTCTTCCGGACCCCAGGCGCGTGGTGTTGTCAGACGTTGGCATTGGGTCCTCTTGGGGAGAGAGCCTTAGCTAGGGTTAGGGTTCGGCCCAGGGACGTCGCCAGGGCCGAAGCGACTCCGGTCTCGTGATCTGCCTCGAGGGCTGAAGTGAGGGCACATGCAGCAAGGCGGCTCAAGTGCAGGGTTAGGGGTCGAGGCCGGCTTAGGTTGCGGTGGAGGGTCCCCGTTCGGTGTAGGGTTAGGGTTAGGGTTAGGTCCCAGGAGGCTCCAGGCGCCGAACCCACAGCAGGGCGGTGGTCTCCCGAAGGGCTGAGTTGAGGGCACAAGGGACGGTGCCGCTCAGGATCCGTCTGTGGCTGCCAAGGCCACAGACGTCGATCGGCCCCTGGTCGAGGAGGCCTCCGGAATCCTCTCGGGCAGCTGCAGAACGGCCTGGGAAACGACACGCTGAGCTTCCACGTTCCATGCCGGGTCAGCCTGCACCGCTTCTGGACCCCAGGCGCGTGGTGTTGTCAGACGTTGGCATGGGGTCCCCGTGGGGAGGGAGCCTTAGCTAGGGTTAGGGTTTGGTCCAGGGACGTCGCCAGGGCTGAATCGACTGCAGTCTCGTGATGTCCCTCGAGGGCTGAAGTGAGGGCCCATGCCAGAAGGCGGCTCAATTGCAGGGTTAGGGTTCGAGGCAGGCTTAGGTTGCGGTGGAGGGTCCCGGTTCGGGGTAGGGTTAGGGTTAGGGTTGGGTCCCAGGAGGCTCCAGGCGCCCAAGCCACAGCAGGGCAGTGGTCTCCCCGAAGGGCTGAGTTGAGGGCACAAGGGACGGTGCCGGTCAGGATCCGTCTGTGGCTGCCAAGGCCACACACGTGATTGGGCCCCTGGTCGAGGAGGCCTCCGGCATCCTCTCGGCAGCTGCAGCCGGGCCTGGGAAACGACACGGTGAGCTTCCAGGTTCCATGCCGAGTCAGCCTGCACCTCTTCCGGACCCCAGGCGCGTGGTGTTGTCAGACGTTGGCATTGGGTCCTCTTGGGGAGAGAGCCTTAGCTAGGGTTAGGGTTCGGCCCAGGGACGTCGCCAGGGCCGAAGCGACTCCGGTCTCGTGATCTGCCTCGAGGGCTGAAGTGAGGGCCCATGCAGCAAGGCGGCTCAAGTGCAGGGTTAGGGGTCGAGGCCGGCTTAGGTTGCGGTGGAGGGTCCCCGTTCGGTGTACGGTTAGGGTTAGGGTTAGGTCCCAGGAGGCTCCAGGCGCCGAACCCACAGCAGGGCGGTGGTCTCCCCGAAGGGCTGAGTTGAGGGCACAAGGGACGGTGCCGCTCAGGATCCGTCTGTGGCTGCCAAGGCCACAGACGTCGATCGGCCCCTGGTCGAGGAGGCCTCCGGAATCCTCTCGGGCAGCTGCAGAACGGCCTGGGAAACGACACGCTGAGCTTCCACGTTCCATGCCGGGTCAGCCTGCACCGCTTCTGGACCCCAGGCGCGTGGTGTTGTCAGACGTTGGCATGGGGTCCCCGTGGGGAGGGAGCCTTAGCTAGGGTTAGGGTTTGGTCCAGGGACGTCGCCAGGGCTGAATCGACTGCAGTCTCGTGATGTCCCTCGAGGGCTGAAGTGAGGGCCCATGCCAGAAGGCGGCTCAATTGCAGGGTTAGGGTTCGAGGCAGGCTTAGGTTGCGGTGGAGGGTCCCGGTTCGGGGTACGGTTAGGGTTAGGGTTGGGTCCCAGGAGGCTCCAGGCGCCCAAGCCACAGCAGGGCAGTGGTCTCCCCGAAGGGCTGAGTTGAGGGCACAAGGGACGGTGCCGGTCAGGATCCGTCTGTGGCTGCCAAGGCCACACACGTGATTGGGCCCCTGGTCGAGGAGGCCTCCGGCATCCTCTCGGCAGCTGCAGCCGGGCCTGGGAAACGACACGGTGAGCTTCCAGGTTCCATGCCGAGTCAGCCTGCACCTCTTCCGGACCCCAGGCGCGTGGTGTTGTCAGACGTTGGCATTGGGTCCTCTTGGGGAGAGAGCCTTAGCTAGGGTTAGGGTTCGGCCCAGGGACGTCGCCAGGGCCGAAGCGACTCCGGTCTCGTGATCTGCCTCGAGGGCTGAAGTGAGGGCCCATGCAGCAAGGCGGCTCAAGTGCAGGGTTAGGGGTCGAGGCCGGCTTAGGTTGCGGTGGAGGGTCCCCGTTCGGGGTAGGGTTAGGGTTAGGGTTAGGTCCCAGGAGGCTCCAGGCGCCGAACCCACAGCAGGGCGGTGGTCTCCCCGAAGGGCTGAGTTGAGGGCACAAGGGACGGTGCCGCTCAGGATCCGTCTGTGGCTGCCAAGGCCACAGACGTCGATCGGCCCCTGGTCGAGGAGGCCTCCGGAATCCTCTCGGGCAGCTGCAGAACGGCCTGGGAAACGACACGCTGAGCTTCCAGGTTCCATGCCGGGTCAGCCTGCACCGCTTCTGGACCCCAGGCGCGTGGTGTTGTCAGACGTTGGCATGGGGTCCCCGTGGGGAGGGAGCCTTAGCTAGGGTTAGGGTTTGGTCCAGGGACGTCGCCAGGGCTGAATCGACTGCAGTCTCGTGATGTCCCTCGAGGGCTGAAGTGAGGGCCCATGCCAGAAGGCGGCTCAATTGCAGGGTTAGGGTTCGAGGCAGGCTTAGGTTGCGGTGGAGGGTCCCGGTTCGGGGTAGGGTTAGGGTTAGGGTTGGGTCCCAGGAGGCTCCAGGCGCCCAAGCCACAGCAGGGCAGTGGTCTCCCCGAAGGGCTGAGTTGAGGGCACAAGGGACGGTGCCGGTCAGGATCCGTCTGTGGCTGCCAAGGCCACACACGTGATTGGGCCCCTGGTCGAGGAGGCCTCCGGCATCCTCTCGGCAGCTGCAGCCGGGCCTGGGAAACGACACGGTGAGCTTCCAGGTTCCATGCCGAGTCAGCCTGCACCTCTTCCGGACCCCAGGCGCGTGCTGTTGTCAGACGTTGGCATTGGGTCCTCTTGGGGAGAGAGCCTTAGCTAGGGTTAGGGTTCGGCCCGGGGACGTCGCCAAGGCTGAAGCGACTCCGGTCTCGTGATCTGCCTCGAGGGCTGAAGTGAGGGCCCATGCAGCAAGGCGGCTCAAGTGCAGGGTTAGGGGTCGAGGCCGGCTTAGGTTGCGGTGGAGGGTCCCCGTTCGGTGTAGGGTTAGGGTTAGGGTTAGGTCCCAGGAGGCTCCAGGCGCCGAACCCACAGCAGGGCGGTGGTCTCCCCGAAGGGCTGAGTTGAGGGCACAAGGGACGGTGCCGCTCAGGATCCGTCTGTGGCTGCCAAGGCCACAGACGTCGATCGGCCCCTGGTCGAGGAGGCCTCCGGAATCCTCTCGGGCAGCTGCAGAACGGCCTGGGAAACGACACGCTGAGCTTCCAGGTTCCATGCCGGGTCAGCCTGCACCGCTTCTGGACCCCAGGCGCGTGGTGTTGTCAGACGTTGGCATGGGGTCCCCGTGGGGAGGGAGCCTTAGCTAGGGTTAGGGTTTGGTCCAGGGACGTCGCCAGGGCTGAATCGACTGCAGTCTCGTGATGTCCCTCGAGGGCTGAAGTGAGGGCCCATGCCAGAAGGCGGCTCAATTGCAGGGTTAGGGTTCGAGGCAGGCTTAGGTTGCGGTGGAGGGTCCCGGTTCGGGGTAGGGTTAGGGTTAGGGTTGGGTCCCAGGAGGCTCCAGGCGCCCAAGCCACAGCAGGGCAGTGGTCTCCCCGAAGGGCTGAGTTGAGGGCACAAGGGACGGTGCCGGTCAGGATCCGTCTGTGGCTGCCAAGGCCACACACGTGATTGGGCCCCTGGTCGAGGAGGCCTCCGGCATCCTCTCGGCAGCTGCAGCCGGGCCTGGGAAACGACACGGTGAGCTTCCAGGTTCCATGCCGAGTCAGCCTGCACCTCTTCCGGACCCCAGGCGCGTGGTGTTGTCAGACGTTGGCATTGGGTACTCTTGGGGAGAGAGCCTTAGCTAGGGTTAGGGTTCGGCCCAGGGACGTCGCCAGGGCCGAAGCGACTCCGGTCTCGTGATCTGCCTCGAGGGCTGAAGTGAGGGCCCATGCAGCAAGGCGGCTCAAGTGCAGGGTTAGGGGTCGAGGCCGGCTTAGGTTGCGGTGGAGGGTCCCCGTTCGGTGTAGGGTTAGGGTTAGGGTTAGGTCCCAGGAGGCTCCAGGCGCCGAACCCACAGCAGGGCGGTGGTCTCCCCGAAGGGCTGAGTTGAGGGCACAAGGGACGGTGCCGCTCAGGATCCGTCTGTGGCTGCCAAGGCCACAGACGTCGATCGGCCCCTGGTCGAGGAGGCCTCCGGAATCCTCTCGGGCAGCTGCAGAACGGCCTGGGAAACGACACGCTGAGCTTCCACGTTCCATGCCGGGTCAGCCTGCACCGCTTCTGGACCCCAGGCGCGTGGTGTTGTCAGACGTTGGCATGGGGTCCCCGTGGGGAGGGAGCCTTAGCTAGGGTTAGGGTTTGGTCCAGGGACGTCGCCAGGGCTGAATCGACTGCAGTCTCGTGATGTCCCTCGAGGGCTGAAGTGAGGGCCCATGCCAGAAGGCGGCTCAATTGCAGGGTTAGGGTTCGAGGCAGGCTTAGGTTGCGGTGGAGGGTCCCGGTTCGGGGTACGGTTAGGGTTAGGGTTGGGTCCCAGGAGGCTCCAGGCGCCCAAGCCACAGCAGGGCAGTGGTCTCCCCGAAGGGCTGAGTTGAGGGCACAAAGGACGGTGCCAGTCAGGATCCGTCTGTGGCTGCCAAGGCCACACACGTGATTGGGCCCCTGGTCGAGGAGGCCTCCGGCATCCTCTCGGCAGCTGCAGCCGGGCCTGGGAAACGACACGGTGAGCTTCCAGGTTCCATGCCGAGTCAGCCTGCACCTCTTCCGGACCCCAGGCACGTGGTGTTGTCAGACGTTGGCATTGGGTCCTCTTGGGGAGAGAGCCTTAGCTAGGGTTAGGGTTCGGCCCAGGGACGTCGCCAGGGCCGAAGCGACTCCGGTCTCGTGATCTGCCTCGAGGGCTGAAGTGAGGGCCCATGCAGCAAGGCGGCTCAAGTGCAGGGTTAGGGGTCGAGGCCGGCTTAGGTTGCGGTGGAGGGTCCCCGTTCGGGGTAGGGTTAGGGTTAGGGTTAGGTCCCAGGAGGCTCCAGGCGCCGAACCCACAGCAGGGCGGTGGTCTCCCCGAAGGGCTGAGTTGAGGGCACAAGGGACGGTGCCGCTCAGGATCCGTCTGTGGCTGCCAAGGCCACAGACGTCGATCGGCCCCTGGTCGAGGAGGCCTCCGGAATCCTCTCGGGCAGCTGCAGAACGGCCTGGGAAACGACACGCTGAGCTTCCAGGTTCCATGCCGGGTCAGCCTGCACCGCTTCTGGACCCCAGGCGCGTGGTGTTGTCAGACGTTGGCATGGGGTCCCCGTGGGGAGGGAGCCTTAGCTAGGGTTAGGGTTTGGTCCAGGGACGTCGCCAGGGCTGAATCGACTGCAGTCTCGTGATGTCCCTCGAGGGCTGAAGTGAGGGCCCATGCCAGAAGGCGGCTCAATTGCAGGGTTAGGGTTCGAGGCAGGCTTAGGTTGCGGTGGAGGGTCCCGGTTCGGGGTAGGGTTAGGGTTAGGGTTGGGTCCCAGGAGGCTCCAGGCGCCCAAGCCACAGCAGGGCAGTGGTCTCCCCGAAGGGCTGAGTTGAGGGCACAAGGGACGGTGCCGGTCAGGATCCGTCTGTGGCTGCCAAGGCCACACACGTGATTGGGCCCCTGGTCGAGGAGGCCTCCGGCATCCTCTCGGCAGCTGCAGCCGGGCCTGGGAAACGACACGGTGAGCTTCCAGGTTCCATGCCGAGTCAGCCTGCACCTCTTCCGGACCCCAGGCGCGTGGTGTTGTCAGACGTTGGCATTGGGTCCTGTTGGGGAGAGAGCCTTAGCTAGGGTTAGGGTTCGGCCCAGGGACGTCGCCAGGGCCGAAGCGACTCCGGTCTCGTGATCTGCCTCGAGGGCTGAAGTGAGGGCCCATGCAGCAAGGCGGCTCAAGTGCAGGGTTAGGGGTCGAGGCCGGCTTAGGTTGCGGTGGAGGGTCCCCGTTCGGGGTAGGGTTAGGGTTAGGGTTAGGTCCCAGGAGGCTCCAGGCGCCGAACCCACAGCAGGGCGGTGGTCTCCCCGAAGGGCTGAGTTGAGGGCACAAGGGACGGTGCCGCTCAGGATCCGTCTGTGGCTGCCAAGGCCACAGACGTCGATCGGCCCCTGGTCGAGGAGGCCTCCGGAATCCTCTCGGGCAGCTGCAGAACGGCCTGGGAAACGACACGCTGAGCTTCCAGGTTCCATGCCGGGTCAGCCTGCACCGCTTCTGGACCCCAGGCGCGTGGTGTTGTCAGACGTTGGCATGGGGTCCCCGTGGGGAGGGAGCCTTAGCTAGGGTTAGGGTTTGGTCCAGGGACGTCGCCAGGGCTGAATCGACTGCAGTCTCGTGATGTCCCTCGAGGGCTGAAGTGAGGGCCCATGCCAGAAGGCGGCTCAATTGCAGGGTTAGGGTTCGAGGCAGGCTTAGGTTGCGGTGGAGGGTCCCGGTTCGGGGTACGGTTAGGGTTAGGGTTGGGTCCCAGGAGGCTCCAGGCGCCCAAGCCACAGCAGGGCAGTGGTCTCCCCGAAGGGCTGAGTTGAGGGCACAAGGGACGGTGCCGGTCAGGATCCGTCTGTGGCTGCCAAGGCCACACACGTGATTGGGCCCCTGGTCGAGGAGGCCTCCGGCATCCTCTCGGCAGCTGCAGCCGGGCCTGGGAAACGACACGGTGAGCTTCCAGGTTCCATGCCGAGTCAGCCTGCACCTCTTCCGGACCCCAGGCGCGTGGTGTTGTCAGACGTTGGCATTGGGTCCTCTTGGGGAGAGAGCCTTAGCTAGGGTTAGGGTTCGGCCCAGGGACGTCGCCAGGGCCGAAGCGACTCCGGTCTCGTGATCTGCCTCGAGGGCTGAAGTGAGGGCCCATGCAGCAAGGCGGCTCAAGTGCAGGGTTAGGGGTCGAGGCCGGCTTAGGTTGCGGTGGAGGGTCCCCGTTCGGGGTAGGGTTAGGGTTAGGGTTAGGTCCCAGGAGGCTCCAGGCGCCGAACCCACAGCAGGGCGGTGGTCTCCCCGAAGGGCTGAGTTGAGGGCACAAGGGACGGTGCCGCTCAGGATCCGTCTGTGGCTGCCAAGGCCACAGACGTCGATCGGCCCCTGGTCGAGGAGGCCTCCGGAATCCTCTCGGGCAGCTGCAGAACGGCCTGGGAAACGACACGCTGAGCTTCCAGGTTCCATGCCGGGTCAGCCTGCACCGCTTCTGGACCCCAGGCGCGTGGTGTTGTCAGACGTTGGCATGGGGTCCCCGTGGGGAGGGAGCCTTAGCTAGGGTTAGGGTTTGGTCCAGGGACGTCGCCAGGGCTGAATCGACTGCAGTCTCGTGATGTCCCTCGAGGGCTGAAGTGAGGGCCCATGCCAGAAGGCGGCTCAATTGCAGGGTTAGGGTTCGAGGCAGGCTTAGGTTGCGGTGGAGGGTCCCGGTTCGGGGTACGGTTAGGGTTAGGGTTGGGTCCCAGGAGGCTCCAGGCGCCCAAGCCACAGCAGGGCAGTGGTCTCCCCGAAGGGCTGAGTTGAGGGCACAAGGGACGGTGCCGGTCAGGATCCGTCTGTGGCTGCCAAGGCCACACACGTGATTGGGCCCCTGGTCGAGGAGGCCTCCGGCATCCTCTCGGCAGCTGCAGCCGGGCCTGGGAAACGACACGGTGAGCTTCCAGGTTCCATGCCGAGTCAGCCTGCACCTCTTCCGGACCCCAGGCGCGTGGTGTTGTCAGACGTTGGCATTGGGTCCTCTTGGGGAGAGAGCCTTAGCTAGGGTTAGGGTTCGGCCCAGGGACGTCGCCAGGGCCGAAGCGACTCCGGTCTCGTGATCTGCCTCGAGGGCTGAAGTGAGGGCCCATGCAGCAAGGCGGCTCAAGTGCAGGGTTAGGGGTCGAGGCCGGCTTAGGTTGCGGTGGAGGGTCCCCGTTCGGGGTAGGGTTAGGGTTAGGGTTAGGTCCCAGGAGGCTCCAGGCGCCGAACCCACAGCAGGGCGGTGGTCTCCCCGAAGGGCTGAGTTGAGGGCACAAGGGACGGTGCCGCTCAGGATCCGTCTGTGGCTGCCAAGGCCACAGACGTCGATCGGCCCCTGGTCGAGGAGGCCTCCGGAATCCTCTCGGGCAGCTGCAGAACGGCCTGGGAAACGACACGCTGAGCTTCCAGGTTCCATGCCGGGTCAGCCTGCACCGCTTCTGGACCCCAGGCGCGTGGTGTTGTCAGACGTTGGCATGGGGTCCCCGTGGGGAGGGAGCCTTAGCTAGGGTTAGGGTTTGGTCCAGGGACGTCGCCAGGGCTGAATCGACTGCAGTCTCGTGATGTCCCTCGAGGGCTGAAGTGAGGGCCCATGCCAGAAGGCGGCTCAATTGCAGGGTTAGGGTTCGAGGCAGGCTTAGGTTGCGGTGGAGGGTCCCGGTTCGGGGTAGGGTTAGGGTTAGGGTTGGGTCCCAGGAGGCTCCAGGCGCCCAAGCCACAGCAGGGCAGTGGTCTCCCCGAAGGGCTGAGTTGAGGGCACAAGGGACGGTGCCGGTCAGGATCCGTCTGTGGCTGCCAAGGCCACACACGTGATTGGGCCCCTGGTCGAGGAGGCCTCCGGCATCCTCTCGGCAGCTGCAGCCGGGCCTGGGAAACGACACGGTGAGCTTCCAGGTTCCATGCCGAGTCAGCCTGAACCTCTTCCGGACCCCAGGCGCGTGGTGTTGTCAGATTTGGCATTGGGTCCTCTTGGGGAGAGAGCCTTAGCTAGGGTTAGGGTTCGGCCCAGGGACGTCGCCAGGGCCGAAGCGACTCCGGTCTCGTGATCTGCCTCGAGGGCTGAAGTGAGGGCCCATGCAGCAAGGCGGCTCAAGTGCAGGGTTAGGGGTCGAGGCCGGCTTAGGTTGCGGTGGAGGGTCCCCGTTCGGTGTAGGGTTAGGGTTAGGGTTAGGTCCCAGGAGGCTCCAGGCGCCGAACCCACAGCAGGGCGGTGGTCTCCCCGAAGGGCTGAGTTGAGGGCACAAGGGACGGTGCCGCTCAGGATCCGTCTGTGGCTGCCAAGGCCACAGACGTCGATCGGCCCCTGGTCGAGGAGGCCTCCGGAATCCTCTCGGGCAGCTGCAGAACGGCCTGGGAAACGACACGCTGAGCTTCCAGGTTCCATGCCGGGTCAGCCTGCACCGCTTCTGGACCCCAGGCGCGTGGTGTTGTCAGACGTTGGCATGGGGTCCCCGTGGGGAGGGAGCCTTAGCTAGGGTTAGGGTTTGGTCCAGGGACGTCGCCAGGGCTGAATCGACTGCAGTCTCGTGATGTCCCTCGAGGGCTGAAGTGAGGGCCCATGCCAGAAGGCGGCTCAATTGCAGGGTTAGGGTTCGAGGCAGGCTTAGGTTGCGGTGGAGGGTCCCGGTTCGGGGTACGGTTAGGGTTAGGGTTGGGTCCCAGGAGGCTCCAGGCGCCCAAGCCACAGCAGGGCAGTGGTCTCCCCGAAGGGCTGAGTTGAGGGCACAAGGGACGGTGCCGGTCAGGATCCGTCTGTGGCTGCCAAGGCCACACACGTGATTGGGCCCCTGGTCGAGGAGGCCTCCGGCATCCTCTCGGCAGCTGCAGCCGGGCCTGGGAAACGACACGGTGAGCTTCCAGGTTCCATGCCGAGTCAGCCTGCACCTCTTCCGGACCCCAGGCGCGTGGTGTTGTCACACGTTGGCATTGGGTCCTCTTGGGGAGAGAGCCTTAGCTAGGGTTAGGGTTCGGCCCAGGGACGTCGCCAGGGCCGAAGCGACTCCGGTCTCGTGATCTGCCTCGAGGGCTGAAGTGAGGGCCCATGCAGCAAGGCGGCTCAAGTGCAGGGTTAGGGGTCGAGGCCGGCTTAGGTTGCGGTGGAGGGTCCCCGTTCGGGGTAGGGTTAGGGTTAGGGTTAGGTCCCAGGAGGCTCCAGGCGCCGAACCCACAGCAGGGCGGTGGTCTCCCCGAAGGGCTGAGTTGAGGGCACAAGGGACGGTGCCGCTCAGGATCCGTCTGTGGCTGCCAAGGCCACAGACGTCGATCGGCCCCTGGTCGAGGAGGCCTCCGGAATCCTCTCGGGCAGCTGCAGAACGGCCTGGGAAACGACACGCTGAGCTTCCAGGTTCCATGCCGGGTCAGCCTGCACCGCTTCTGGACCCCAGGCGCGTGGTGTTGTCAGACGTTGGCATGGGGTCCCCGTGGGGAGGGAGCCTTAGCTAGGGTTAGGGTTTGGTCCAGGGACGTCGCCAGGGCTGAATCGACTGCAGTCTCGTGATGTCCCTCGAGGGCTGAAGTGAGGGCCCATGCCAGAAGGCGGCTCAATTGCAAGGTTAGGGTTCGAGGCAGGCTTAGGTTGCGGTGGAGGGTCCCGGTTCGGGGTAGGGTTAGGGTTAGGGTTGGGTCCCAGGAGGCTCCAGGCGCCCAAGCCACAGCAGGGCAGTGGTCTCCCCGAAGGGCTGAGTTGAGGGCACAAGGGACGGTGCCGCTCAGGATCCGTCTGTGGCTGCCAAGGCCACAGACGTCGATCGGCCCCTGGTCGAGGAGGCCTCCGGAATCCTCTCGGGCAGCTGCAGAACGGCCTGGGAAACGACACGCTGAGCTTCCACGTAACATGCCGGGTCAGCCTGCACCGCTTCTGGACCCCAGGCGCGTGGTGTTGTCAGACGTTGGCATGGGGTCCCCGTGGGGAGGGAGCCTTAGCTAGGGTTAGGGTTTGGTCCAGGGACGTAGCCAGGGCTGAATCGACTGCAGTCTCGTGATGTCCCTCGAGGGCTGAAGTGAGGGCCCATGCCAGAAGGCGGCTCAATTGCAGGGTTAGGGTTCGAGGCAGGCTTAGGTTGCGGTGGAGGGTCCCGGTTCGGGGTAGGGTTAGGGTTAGGGTTGGGTCCCAGGAGGCTCCAGGCGCCCAAGCCACAGCAGGGCAGTGGTCTCCCCGAAGGGCTGAGTTGAGGGCACAAGGGACGGTGCCGGTCAGGATCCGTCTGTGGCTGCCAAGGCCACACACGTGATTGGGCCCCTGGTCGAGGAGGCCTCCGGCATCCTCTCGGCAGCTGCAGCCGGGCCTGGGAAACGACACGGTGAGCTTCCAGGTTCCATGCCGAGTCAGCCTGCACCTCTTCCGGACCCCAGGCGCGTGGTGTTGTCAGACGTTGGCATTGGGTCCTCTTGGGGAGAGAGCCTTAGCTAGGGTTAGGGTTCGGCCCAGGGACGTCGCCAGGGCCGAAGCGACTCCGGTCTCGTGATCTGCCTCGAGGGCTGAAGTGAGGGCCCATGCAGCAAGGCGGCTCAAGTGCAGGGTTAGGGGTCGAGGCCGGCTTAGGTTGCGGTGGAGGGTCCCCGTTCGGTGTAGGGTTAGGGTTAGGGTTAGGTCCCAGGAGGCTCCAGGCGCCGAACCCACAGCAGGGCGGTGGTCTCCCGAAGGGCTGAGTTGAGGGCACAAGGGACGGTGCCGCTCAGGATCCGTCTGTGGCTGCCAAGGCCACAGACGTCGATCGGCCCCTGGTCGAGGAGGCCTCCGGAATCCTCTCGGGCAGCTGCAGAACGGCCTGGGAAACGACACGCTGAGCTTCCACGTTCCATGCCGGGTCAGCCTGCACCGCTTCTGGACCCCAGGCGCGTGGTGTTGTCAGACGTTGGCATGGGGTCCCCGTGGGGAGGGAGCCTTAGCTAGGGTTAGGGTTTGGTCCAGGGACGTCGCCAGGGCTGAATCGACTGCAGTCTCGTGATGTCCCTCGAGGGCTGAAGTGAGGGCCCATGCCAGAAGGCGGCTCAATTGCAGGGTTAGGGTTCGAGGCAGGCTTAGGTTGCGGTGGAGGGTCCCGGTTCGGGGTACGGTTAGGGTTAGGGTTGGGTCCCAGGAGGCTCCAGGCGCCCAAGCCACAGCAGGGCAGTGGTCTCCCCGAAGGGCTGAGTTGAGGGCACAAGGGACGGTGCCGGTCAGGATCCGTCTGTGGCTGCCAAGGCCACACACGTGATTGGGCCCCTGGTCGAGGAGGCCTCCGGCATCCTCTCGGCAGCTGCAGCCGGGCCTGGGAAACGACACGGTGAGCTTCCAGGTTCCATGCCGAGTCAGCCTGCACCTCTTCCGGACCCCAGGCGCGTGGTGTTGTCACACGTTGGCATTGGGTCCTCTTGGGGAGAGAGCCTTAGCTAGGGTTAGGGTTCGGCCCAGGGACGTCGCCAGGGCCGAAGCGACTCCGGTCTCGTGATCTGCCTCGAGGGCTGAAGTGAGGGCCCATGCAGCAAGGCGGCTCAAGTGCAGGGTTAGGGGTCGAGGCCGGCTTAGGTTGCGGTGGAGGGTCCCCGTTCGGGGTAGGGTTAGGGTTAGGGTTAGGTCCCAGGAGGCTCCAGGCGCCGAACCCACAGCAGGGCGGTGGTCTCCCCGAAGGGCTGAGTTGAGGGCACAAGGGACGGTGCCGCTCAGGATCCGTCTGTGGCTGCCAAGGCCACAGATGTCGATCGGCCCCTGGTCGAGGAGGCCTCCGGAATCCTCTCGGGCAGCTGCAGAACGGCCTGGGAAACGACACGCTGAGCTTCCAGGTTCCATGCCGGGTCAGCCTGCACCGCTTCTGGACCCCAGGCGCGTGGTGTTGTCAGACGTTGGCATGGGGTCCCCGTGGGGAGGGAGCCTTAGCTAGGGTTAGGGTTTGGTCCAGGGACGTCGCCAGGGCTGAATCGACTGCAGTCTCGTGATGTCCCTCGAGGGCTGAAGTGAGGGCCCATGCCAGAAGGCGGCTCAATTGCAGGGTTAGGGTTCGAGGCAGGCTTAGGTTGCGGTGGAGGGTCCCGGTTCGGGGTAGGGTTAGGGTTAGGGTTGGGTCCCAGGAGGCTCCAGGCGCCCAAGCCACAGCAGGGCAGTGGTCTCCCCGAAGGGCTGAGTTGAGGGCACAAGGGACGGTGCCGCTCAGGATCCGTCTGTGGCTGCCAAGGCCACAGACGTCGATCGGCCCCTGGTCGAGGAGGCCTCCGGAATCCTCTCGGGCAGCTGCAGAACGGCCTGGGAAACGACACGCTGAGCTTCCACGTAACATGCCGGGTCAGCCTGCACCGCTTCTGGACCCCAGGCGCGTGGTGTTGTCAGACGTTGGCATGGGGTCCCCGTGGGGAGGGAGCCTTAGCTAGGGTTAGGGTTTGGTCCAGGGACGTAGCCAGGGCTGAATCGACTGCAGTCTCGTGATGTCCCTCGAGGGCTGAAGTGAGGGCCCATGCCAGAAGGCGGCTCAATTGCAGGGTTAGGGTTCGAGGCAGGCTTAGGTTGCGGTGGAGGGTCCCGGTTCGGGGTAGGGTTAGGGTTAGGGTTGGGTCCCAGGAGGCTCCAGGCGCCCAAGCCACAGCAGGGCAGTGGTCTCCCCGAAGGGCTGAGTTGAGGGCACAAGGGACGGTGCCGGTCAGGATCCGTCTGTGGCTGCCAAGGCCACACACGTGATTGGGCCCCTGGTCGAGGAGGCCTCCGGCATCCTCTCGGCAGCTGCAGCCGGGCCTGGGAAACGACACGGTGAGCTTCCAGGTTCCATGCCGAGTCAGCCTGCACCTCTTCCGGACCCCAGGCGCGTGGTGTTGTCAGACGTTGGCATTGGGTCCTCTTGGGGAGAGAGCCTTAGCTAGGGTTAGGGTTCGGCCCAGGGACGTCGCCAGGGCCGAAGCGACTCCGGTCTCGTGATCTGCCTCGAGGGCTGAAGTGAGGGCCCATGCAGCAAGGCGGCTCAAGTGCAGGGTTAGGGGTCGAGGCCGGCTTAGGTTGCGGTGGAGGGTCCCCGTTCGGTGTAGGGTTAGGGTTAGGGTTAGGTCCCAGGAGGCTCCAGGCGCCGAACCCACAGCAGGGCGGTGGTCTCCCGAAGGGCTGAGTTGAGGGCACAAGGGACGGTGCCGCTCAGGATCCGTCTGTGGCTGCCAAGGCCACAGACGTCGATCGGCCCCTGGTCGAGGAGGCCTCCGGAATCCTCTCGGGCAGCTGCAGAACGGCCTGGGAAACGACACGCTGAGCTTCCACGTTCCATGCCGGGTCAGCCTGCACCGCTTCTGGACCCCAGGCGCGTGGTGTTGTCAGACGTTGGCATGGGGTCCCCGTGGGGAGGGAGCCTTAGCTAGGGTTAGGGTTTGGTCCAGGGACGTCGCCAGGGCTGAATCGACTGCAGTCTCGTGATGTCCCTCGAGGGCTGAAGTGAGGGCCCATGCCAGAAGGCGGCTCAATTGCAGGGTTAGGGTTCGAGGCAGGCTTAGGTTGCGGTGGAGGGTCCCGGTTCGGGGTAGGGTTAGGGTTAGGGTTGGGTCCCAGGAGGCTCCAGGCGCCCAAGCCACAGCAGGGCAGTGGTCTCCCCGAAGGGCTGAGTTGAGGGCACAAGGGACGGTGCCGGTCAGGATCCGTCTGTGGCTGCCAAGGCCACACACGTGATTGGGCCCCTGGTCGAGGAGGCCTCCGGCATCCTCTCGGCAGCTGCAGCCGGGCCTGGGAAACGACACGGTGAGCTTCCAGGTTCCATGCCGAGTCAGCCTGCACCTCTTCCGGACCCCAGGCGCGTGGTGTTGTCAGACGTTGGCATTGGGTCCTCTTGGGGAGAGAGCCTTAGCTAGGGTTAGGGTTCGGCCCAGGGACGTCGCCAGGGCCGAAGCGACTCCGGTCTCGTGATCTGCCTCGAGGGCTGAAGTGAGGGCCCATGCAGCAAGGCGGCTCAAGTGCAGGGTTAGGGGTCGAGGCCGGCTTAGGTTGCGGTGGAGGGTCCCCGTTCGGGGTAGGGTTAGGGTTAGGGTTAGGTCCCAGGAGGCTCCAGGCGCCGAACCCACAGCAGGGCGGTGGTCTCCCCGAAGGGCTGAGTTGAGGGCACAAGGGACGGTGCCGCTCAGGATCCGTCTGTGGCTGCCAAGGCCACAGACGTCGATCGGCCCCTGGTCGAGGAGGCCTCCGGAATCCTCTCGGGCAGCTGCAGAACGGCCTGGGAAACGACACGCTGAGCTTCCAGGTTCCATGCCGGGTCAGCCTGCACCGCTTCTGGACCCCAGGCGCGTGGTGTTGTCAGACGTTGGCATGGGGTCCCCGTGGGGAGGGAGCCTTAGCTAGGGTTAGGGTTTGGTCCAGGGACGTCGCCAGGGCTGAATCGACTGCAGTCTCGTGATGTCCCTCGAGGGCTGAAGTGAGGGCCCATGCCAGAAGGCGGCTCAATTGCAGGGTTAGGGTACGAGGCAGGCTTAGGTTGCGGTGGAGGGTCCCGGTTCGGGGTACGGTTAGGGTTAGGGTTGGGTCCCAGGAGGCTCCAGGCGCCCAAGCCACAGCAGGGCAGTGGTCTCCCCGAAGGGCTGAGTTGAGGGCACAAGGGACGGTGCCGGTCAGGATCCGTCTGTGGCTGCCAAGGCCACACACGTGATTGGGCCCCTGGTCGAGGAGGCCTCCGGCATCCTCTCGGCAGCTGCAGCCGGGCCTGGGAAACGACACGTTGAGCTTCCAGGTTCCATGCCGAGTCAGCCTGCACCTCTTCCGGACCCCAGGCGCGTGGTGTTGTCAGACGTTGGCATTGGGTCCTCTTGGTGAGAGAGCCTTAGCTAGGGTTAGGGTTCGGCCCAGGGACGTCGCCAGGGCCGAAGCGACTCCGGTCTCGTGATCTGCCTCGAGGGCTGAAGTGAGGGCCCATGCAGCAAGGCGGCTCAAGTGCAGGGTTAGGGGTCGAGGCCGGCTTAGGTTGCGGTGGAGGGTCCCCGTTCGGGGTAGGGTTAGGGTTAGGGTTAGGTCCCAGGAGGCTCCAGGCGCCGAACCCACAGCAGGGCGGTGGTCTCCCCGAAGGGCTGAGTTGAGGGCACAAGGGACGGTGCCGCTCAGGATCCGTCTGTGGCTGCCAAGGCCACAGACGTCGATCGGCCCCTGGTCGAGGAGGCCTCCGGAATCCTCTCGGGCAGCTGCAGAACGGCCTGGGAAACGACACGCTGAGCTTCCAGGTTCCATGCCGGGTCAGCCTGCACCGCTTCTGGACCCCAGGCGCGTGGTGTTGTCAGACGTTGGCATGGGGTCCCCGTGGGGAGGGAGCCTTAGCTAGGGTTAGGGTTTGGTCCAGGGACGTCGCCAGGGCTGAATCGACTGCAGTCTCGTGATGTCCCTCGAGGGCTGAAGTGAGGGCCCATGCCAGAAGGCGGCTCAATTGCAGGGTTAGGGTTCGAGGCAGGCTTAGGTTGCGGTGGAGGGTCCCGGTTCGGGGTAGGGTTAGGGTTAGGGTTGGGTCCCAGGAGGCTCCAGGCGCCCAAGCCACAGCAGGGCAGTGGTCTCCCCGAAGGGCTGAGTTGAGGGCACAAGGGACGGTGCCGGTCAGGATCCGTCTGTGGCTGCCAAGGCCACACACGTGATTGGGCCCCTGGTCGAGGAGGCCTCCGGCATCCTCTCGGCAGCTGCAGCCGGGCCTGGGAAACGACACGGTGAGCTTCCAGGTTCCATGCCGAGTCAGCCTGCACCTCTTCCGGACCCCAGGCGCGTGGTGTTGTCAGACGTTGGCATTGGGTCCTCTTGGGGAGAGAGCCTTAGCTAGGGTTAGGGTTCGGCCCAGGGACGTCGCTAGGGCCGAAGCGACTCCGGTCTCGTGATCTGCCTCGAGGGCTGATGTGAGGGCCCATGCAGCAAGGCGGCTCAAGTGCAGGGTTAGGGGTCGAGGCCGGCTTAGGTTGCGGTGGAGGGTCCCCGTTCGGGGTAGGGTTAGGGTTAGGGTTAGGTCCCAGGAGGCTCCAGGCGCCGAACCCACAGCAGGGCGGTGGTCTCCCCGAAGGGCTGAGTTGAGGGCACAAGGGACGGTGCCGCTCAGGATCCGTCTGTGGCTGCCAAGGCCACAGACGTCGATCGGCCCCTGGTCGAGGAGGCCTCCGGAATCCTCTCGGGCAGCTGCAGAACGGCCTGGGAAACGACACGCTGAGCTTTCAGGTTCCATGCCGGGTCAGCCTGCACCGCTTCTGGACCCCAGGCGCGTGGTGTTGTCAGACGTTGGCATGGGGTCCCCGTGGGGAGGGAGCCTTACCTAGGGTTAGGGTTTGGTCCAGGGACGTCGCCAGGGCTGAATCGACTGCAGTCTCGTGATGTCCCTCGAGGGCTGAAGTGAGGGCCCATGCCAGAAGGCGGCTCAATTGCAGGGTTAGGGTTCGAGGCAGGCTTAGGTTGCGGTGGAGGGTCCCGGTTCGGGGTAGGGTTAGGGTTAGGGTTGGGTCCCAGGAGGCTCCAGGCGCCCAAGCCACAGCAGGGCAGTGGTCTCCCCGAAGGGCTGAGTTGAGGGCACAAGGGACGGTGCCGGTCAGGATCCGTCTGTGGCTGCCAAGGCCACACACGTGATTGGGCCCCTGGTCGAGGAGGCCTCCGGCATCCTCTCGGCAGCTGCAGCCGGGCCTGGGAAACGACACGGTGAGCTTCCAGGTTCCATGCCGAGTCAGCCTGCACCTCTTCCGGACCCCAGGCGCGTGGTGTTGTCAGACGTTGGCATTGGGTCCTCTTGGGGAGAGAGCCTTAGCTAGGGTTAGGGTTCGGCCCGGGGACGTCGCCAGGGCCGAAGCGACTCCGGTCTCGTGATCTGCCTCGAGGGCTGAAGTGAGGGCCCATGCAGCAAGGCGGCTCAAGTGCAGGGTTAGGGGTCGAGGCCGGCTTAGGTTGCGGTGGAGGGTCCCCGTTCGGGGTAGGGTTAGGGTTAGGGTTAGGTCCCAGGAGGCTCCAGGCGCCGAACCCACAGCAGGGCGGTGGTCTCCCCGAAGGGCTGAGTTGAGGGCACAAGGGACGGTGCCGCTCAGGATCCGTCTGTGGCTGCCAAGGCCACAGACGTCGATCGGCCCCTGGTCGAGGAGGCCTCCGGAATCCTCTCGGGCAGCTGCAGAACGGCCTGGGAAACGACACGCTGAGCTTCCACGTTCCATGCCGGGTCAGCCTGCACCGCTTCTGGACCCCAGGCGCGTGGTGTTGTCAGACGTTGGCATGGGGTCCCCGTGGGGAGGGAGCCTTAGCTAGGGTTAGGGTTTGGTCCAGGGACGTCGCCAGGGCTGAATCGACTGCAGTCTCGTGATGTCCCTCGAGGGCTGAAGTGAGGGCCCATGCCAGAAGGCGGCTCAATTGCAGGGTTAGGGTTCGAGGCAGGCTTAGGTTGCGGTGGAGGGTCCCGGTTCGGGGTAGGGTTAGGGTTAGGGTTGGGTCCCAGGAGGCTCCAGGCGCCCAAGCCACAGCAGGGCAGTGGTCTCCCCGAAGGGCTGAGTTGAGGGCACAAGGGACGGTGCCGGTCAGGATCCGTCTGTGGCTGCCAAGGCCACACACGTGATTGGGCCCCTGGTCGAGGAGGCCTCCGGCATCCTCTCGGCAGCTGCAGCCGGGCCTGGGAAACGACACGGTGAGCTTCCAGGTTCCATGCCGAGTCAGCCTGCACCTCTTCCGGACCCCAGGCGCGTGGTGTTGTCAGACGTTGGCATTGGGTCCTCTTGGTGAGAGAGCCTTAGCTAGGGTTAGGGTTCGGCCCAGGGACGTCGCCAGGGCCGAAGCGACTCCGGTCTCGTGATCTGCCTCGAGGGCTGAAGTGAGGGCCCATGCAGCAAGGCGGCTCAAGTGCAGGGTTAGGGGTCGAGGCCGGCTTAGGTTGCGGTGGAGGGTCCCCGTTCGGGGTAGGGTTAGGGTTAGGGTTAGGTCCCAGGAGGCTCCAGGCGCCGAACCCACAGCAGGGCGGTGGTCTCCCCGAAGGGCTGAGTTGAGGGCACAAGGGACGGTGCCGCTCAGGATCCGTCTGTGGCTGCCAAGGCCACAGACGTCGATCGGCCCCTGGTCGAGGAGGCCTCCGGAATCCTCTCGGGCAGCTGCAGAACGGCCTGGGAAACGACACGCTGAGCTTCCAGGTTCCATGCCGGGTCAGCCTGCACCGCTTCTGGACCCCAGGCGCGTGGTGTTGTCAGACGTTGGCATGGGGTCCCCGTGGGGAGGGAGCCTTAGCTAGGGTTAGGGTTTGGTCCAGGGACGTCGCCAGGGCTGAATCGACTGCAGTCTCGTGATGTCCCTCGAGGGCTGAAGTGAGGGCCCATGCCAGAAGGCGGCTCAATTGCAGGGTTAGGGTTCGAGGCAGGCTTAGGTTGCGGTGGAGGGTCCCGGTTCGGGGTACGGTTAGGGTTAGGGTTGGGTCCCAGGAGGCTCCAGGCGCCCAAGCCACAGCAGGGCAGTGGTCTCCCCGAAGGGCTGAGTTGAGGGCACAAGGGACGGTGCCGGTCAGGATCCGTCTGTGGCTGCCAAGGCCACACACGTGATTGGGCCCCTGGTCGAGGAGGCCTCCGGCATCCTCTCGGCAGCTGCAGCCGGGCCTGGGAAACGACACGGTGAGCTTCCAGGTTCCATGCCGAGTCAGCCTGCACCTCTTCCGGACCCCAGGCGCGTGGTGTTGTCAGACGTTGGCATTGGGTCCTGTTGGGGAGAGAGCCTTAGCTAGGGTTAGGGTTCGGCCCAGGGACGTCGCCAGGGCCGAAGCGACTCCGGTCTCGTGATCTGCCTCGAGGGCTGAAGTGAGGGCCCATGCAGCAAGGCGGCTCAAGTGCAGGGTTAGGGGTCGAGGCCGGCTTAGGTTGCGGTGGAGGGTCCCCGTTCGGGGTAGGGTTAGGGTTAGGGTTAGGTCCCAGGAGGCTCCAGGCGCCGAACCCACAGCAGGGTGGTGGTCTCCCTGAAGGGCTGAGTTGAGGGCACAAGGGACGGTGCCGCTCAGGATCCGTCTGTGGCTGCCAAGGCCACAGACGTCGATCGGCCCCTGGTCGAGGAGGCCTCCGGAATCCTCTCGGGCAGCTGCAGAACGGCCTGGGAAACGACACGCTGAGCTTCCAGGTTCCATGCCGGGTCAGCCTGCACCGTTTCTGGACCCCAGGCGCGTGGTGTTGTCAGACGTTGGCATGGGGTCCCCGTGGGGAGGGAGCCTTAGCTAGGGTTAGGGTTTGGTCCAGGGACGTCGCCAGGGCTGAATCGACTGCAGTCTCGTGATGTCCCTCGAGGGCTGAAGTGAGGGCCCATGCCAGAAGGCGGCTCAATTGCAGGGTTAGGGTTCGAGGCAGGCTTAGGTTGCGGTGGAGGGTCCCGGTTCGGGGTAGGGTTAGGGTTAGGGTTGGGTCCCAGGAGGCTCCAGGCGCCCAAGCCACAGCAGGGCAGTGGTCTCCCCGAAGGGCTGAGTTGAGGGCACAAGGGACGGTGCCGGTCAGGATCCGTCTGTGGCTGCCAAGGCCACACACGTGATTGGGCCCCTGGTCGAGGAGGCCTCCGGCATCCTCTCGGCAGCTGCAGCCGGGCCTGGGAAACGACACGGTGAGCTTCCAGGTTCCATGCCGAGTCAGCCTGCACCTCTTCCGGACCCCAGGCGCGTGCTGTTGTCAGACGTTGGCATTGGGTCCTCTTGGGGAGAGAGCCTTAGCTAGGGTTAGGGTTCGGCCCAGGGACGTCGCCAGGGCCGAAGCGACTCCGGTCTCGTGATCTGCCTCGAGGGCTGAAGTGAGGGCCCATGCAGCAAGGCGGCTCAAGTGCAGGGTTAGGGGTCGAGGCCGGCTTAGGTTGCGGTGGAGGGTCCCCGTTCGGTGTAGGGTTAGGGTTAGGGTTAGGTCCCAGGAGGCTCCAGGCGCCGAACCCACAGCAGGACGGTGGTCTCCCCGAAGGGCTGAGTTGAGGGCACAAGGGACGGTGCCGCTCAGGATCCGTCTGTGGCTGCCAAGGCCACAGACGTCGATCGGCCCCTGGTCGAGGAGGCCTCCGGAATCCTCTCGGGCAGCTGCAGAACGGCCAGGGAAACGACACGCTGAGCTTCCAGGTTCCATGCCGGGTCAGCCTGCACCGCTTCTGGACCCCAGGCGCGTGGTGTTGTCAGACGTTGGCATGGGGTCCCCGTGGGGAGGGAGCCTTAGCTAGGGTTAGGGTTTGGTCCAGGGACGTCGCCAGGGCTGAATCGACTGCAGTCTCGTGATGTCCCTCGAGGGCTGAAGTGAGGGCCCATGCCAGAAGGCGGCTCAATTGCAGGGTTAGGGTACGAGGCAGGCTTAGGTTGCGGTGGAGGGTCCCGGTTCGGGGTACGGTTAGGGTTAGGGTTGGGTCCCAGGAGGCTCCAGGCGCCCAAGCCACAGCAGGGCAGTGGTCTCCCCGAAGGGCTGAGTTGAGGGCACAAGGGACGGTGCCGGTCAGGATCCGTCTGTGGCTGCCAAGGCCACACACGTGATTGGGCCCCTGGTCGAGGAGGCCTCCGGCATCCTCTCGGCAGCTGCAGCCGGGCCTGGGAAACGACACGGTGAGCTTCCAGGTTCCATGCCGAGTCAGCCTGCACCTCTTCCGGACCCCAGGCGCGTGGTGTTGTCAGACGTTGGCATTGGGTCCTGTTGGGGAGAGAGCCTTAGCTAGGGTTAGGGTTCGGCCCAGGGACGTCGCCAGGGCCGAAGCGACTCCGGTCTCGTGATCTGCCTCGAGGGCTGAAGTGAGGGCCCATGCAGCAAGGCGGCTCAAGTGCAGGGTTAGGGGTCGAGGCCGGCTTAGGTTGCGGTGGAGGGTCCCCGTTCGGGGTAGGGTTAGGGTTAGGGTTAGGTCCCAGGAGGCTCCAGGCGCCGAACCCACAGCAGGGCGGTGGTCTCCCCGAAGGGCTGAGTTGAGGGCACAAGGGACGGTGCCGCTCAGGATCCGTCTGTGGCTGCCAAGGCCACAGACGTCGATCGGCCCCTGGTCGAGGAGGCCTCCGGAATCCTCTCGGGCAGCTGCAGAACGGCCTGGGAAACGACACGCTGAGCTTCCAGGTTCCATGCCGGGTCAGCCTGCACCGCTTCTGGACCCCAGGCGCGTGGTGTTGTCAGACGTTGGCATGGGGTCCCCGTGGGGAGGGAGCCTTAGCTAGGGTTAGGGTTTGGTCCAGGGACGTCGCCAGGGCTGAATCGACTGCAGTCTCGTGATGTCCCTCGAGGGCTGAAGTGAGGGCCCATGCCAGAAGGCGGCTCAATTGCAGGGTTAGGGTTCGAGGCAGGCTTAGGTTGCGGTGGAGGGTCCCGGTTCGGGGTACGGTTAGGGTTAGGGTTGGGTCCCAGGAGGCTCCAGGCGCCCAAGCCACAGCAGGGCAGTGGTCTCCCCGAAGGGCTGAGTTGAGGGCACAAGGGACGGTGCCGGTCAGGATCCGTCTGTGGCTGCCAAGGCCACACACGTGATTGGGCCCCTGGTCGAGGAGGCCTCCGGCATCCTCTCGGCAGCTGCAGCCGGGCCTGGGAAACGACACGGTGAGCTTCCAGGTTCCATGCCGAGTCAGCCTGCACCTCTTCCGGACCCCAGGCGCGTGGTGTTGTCAGACGTTGGCATTGGGTCCTGTTGGGGAGAGAGCCTTAGCTAGGGTTAGGGTTCGGCCCAGGGACGTCGCCAGGGCCGAAGCGACTCCGGTCTCGTGATCTGCCTCGAGGGCTGAAGTGAGGGCCCATGCAGCAAGGCGGCTCAAGTGCAGGGTTAGGGGTCGAGGCCGGCTTAGGTTGCGGTGGAGGGTCCCCGTTCGGGGTAGGGTTAGGGTTAGGGTTAGGTCCCAGGAGGCTCCAGGCGCCGAACCCACAGCAGGGTGGTGGTCTCCCTGAAGGGCTGAGTTGAGGGCACAAGGGACGGTGCCGCTCAGGATCCGTCTGTGGCTGCCAAGGCCACAGACGTCGATCGGCCCCTGGTCGAGGAGGCCTCCGGAATCCTCTCGGGCAGCTGCAGAACGGCCTGGGAAACGACACGCTGAGCTTCCAGGTTCCATGCCGGGTCAGCCTGCACCGTTTCTGGACCCCAGGCGCGTGGTGTTGTCAGACGTTGGCATGGGGTCCCCGTGGGGAGGGAGCCTTAGCTAGGGTTAGGGTTTGGTCCAGGGACGTCGCCAGGGCTGAATCGACTGCAGTCTCGTGATGTCCCTCGAGGGCTGAAGTGAGGGCCCATGCCAGAAGGCGGCTCAATTGCAGGGTTAGGGTTCGAGGCAGGCTTAGGTTGCGGTGGAGGGTCCCGGTTCGGGGTAGGGTTAGGGTTAGGGTTGGGTCCCAGGAGGCTCCAGGCGCCCAAGCCACAGCAGGGCAGTGGTCTCCCCGAAGGGCTGAGTTGAGGGCACAAGGGACGGTGCCGGTCAGGATCCGTCTGTGGCTGCCAAGGCCACACACGTGATTGGGCCCCTGGTCGAGGAGGCCTCCGGCATCCTCTCGGCAGCTGCAGCCGGGCCTGGGAAACGACACGGTGAGCTTCCAGGTTCCATGCCGAGTCAGCCTGCACCTCTTCCGGACCCCAGGCGCGTGCTGTTGTCAGACGTTGGCATTGGGTCCTCTTGGGGAGAGAGCCTTAGCTAGGGTTAGGGTTCGGCCCAGGGACGTCGCCAGGGCCGAAGCGACTCCGGTCTCGTGATCTGCCTCGAGGGCTGAAGTGAGGGCCCATGCAGCAAGGCGGCTCAAGTGCAGGGTTAGGGGTCGAGGCCGGCTTAGGTTGCGGTGGAGGGTCCCCGTTCGGTGTAGGGTTAGGGTTAGGGTTAGGTCCCAGGAGGCTCCAGGCGCCGAACCCACAGCAGGACGGTGGTCTCCCCGAAGGGCTGAGTTGAGGGCACAAGGGACGGTGCCGCTCAGGATCCGTCTGTGGCTGCCAAGGCCACAGACGTCGATCGGCCCCTGGTCGAGGAGGCCTCCGGAATCCTCTCGGGCAGCTGCAGAACGGCCAGGGAAACGACACGCTGAGCTTCCAGGTTCCATGCCGGGTCAGCCTGCACCGCTTCTGGACCCCAGGCGCGTGGTGTTGTCAGACGTTGGCATGGGGTCCCCGTGGGGAGGGAGCCTTAGCTAGGGTTAGGGTTTGGTCCAGGGACGTCGCCAGGGCTGAATCGACTGCAGTCTCGTGATGTCCCTCGAGGGCTGAAGTGAGGGCCCATGCCAGAAGGCGGCTCAATTGCAGGGTTAGGGTACGAGGCAGGCTTAGGTTGCGGTGGAGGGTCCCGGTTCGGGGTACGGTTAGGGTTAGGGTTGGGTCCCAGGAGGCTCCAGGCGCCCAAGCCACAGCAGGGCAGTGGTCTCCCCGAAGGGCTGAGTTGAGGGCACAAGGGACGGTGCCGGTCAGGATCCGTCTGTGGCTGCCAAGGCCACACACGTGATTGGGCCCCTGGTCGAGGAGGCCTCCGGCATCCTCTCGGCAGCTGCAGCCGGGCCTGGGAAACGACACGGTGAGCTTCCAGGTTCCATGCCGAGTCAGCCTGCACCTCTTCCGGACCCCAGGCGCGTGGTGTTGTCAGACGTTGGCATTGGGTCCTGTTGGGGAGAGAGCCTTAGCTAGGGTTAGGGTTCGGCCCAGGGACGTCGCCAGGGCCGAAGCGACTCCGGTCTCGTGATCTGCCTCGAGGGCTGAAGTGAGGGCCCATGCAGCAAGGCGGCTCAAGTGCAGGGTTAGGGGTCGAGGCCGGCTTAGGTTGCGGTGGAGGGTCCCCGTTCGGGGTAGGGTTAGGGTTAGGGTTAGGTCCCAGGAGGCTCCAGGCGCCGAACCCACAGCAGGGCGGTGGTCTCCCCGAAGGGCTGAGTTGAGGGCACAAGGGACGGTGCCGCTCAGGATCCGTCTGTGGCTGCCAAGGCCACAGACGTCGATCGGCCCCTGGTCGAGGAGGCCTCCGGAATCCTCTCGGGCAGCTGCAGAACGGCCTGGGAAACGACACGCTGAGCTTCCAGGTTCCATGCCGGGTCAGCCTGCACCGCTTCTGGACCCCAGGCGCGTGGTGTTGTCAGACGTTGGCATGGGGTCCCCGTGGGGAGGGAGCCTTAGCTAGGGTTAGGGTTTGGTCCAGGGACGTCGCCAGGGCTGAATCGACTGCAGTCTCGTGATGTCCCTCGAGGGCTGAAGTGAGGGCCCATGCCAGAAGGCGGCTCAATTGCAGGGTTAGGGTACGAGGCAGGCTTAGGTTGCGGTGGAGGGTCCCGGTTCGGGGTACGGTTAGGGTTAGTGTTGGGTCCCAGGAGGCTCCAGGCGCCCAAGCCACAGCAGGGCAGTGGTCTCCCCGAAGGGCTGAGTTGAGGGCACAAGGGACGGTGCCGGTCAGGATCCGTCTGTGGCTGCCAAGGCCACACACGTGATTGGGCCCCTGGTCGAGGAGGCCTCCGGCATCCTCTCGGCAGCTGCAGCCGGGCCTGGGAAACGACACGGTGAGCTTCCAGGTTCCATGCCGAGTCAGCCTGCACCTCTTCCGGACCCCAGGCGCGTGGTGTTGTCAGACGTTGGCATTGGGTCCTCTTGGGGAGAGAGCCTTAGCTAGGGTTAGGGTTCGGCCCAGGGACGTCGCCAGGGCCGAAGCGACTCCGGTCTCGTGATCTGCCTCGAGGGCTGAAGTGAGGGCCCATGCAGCAAGGCGGCTCAAGTGCAGGGTTAGGGGTCGAGGCCGGCTTAGGTTGCGGTGGAGGGTCCCCGTTCGGGGTAGGGTTAGGGTTAGGGTTAGGTCCCAGGAGGCTCCAGGCGCCGAACCCACAGCAGGGCGGTGGTCTCCCCGAAGGGCTGAGTTGAGGGCACAAGGGACGGTGCCGCTCAGGATCCGTCTGTGGCTGCCAAGGCCACAGACGTCGATCGGCCCCTGGTCGAGGAGGCCTCCGGAATCCTCTCGGGCAGCTGCAGAACGGCCTGGGAAACGACACGCTGAACTTCCAGGTTCCATGCCGGGTCAGCCTGCACCGCTTCTGGACCCCAGGCGCGTGGTGTTGTCAGACGTTGGCATGGGGTCCCCGTGGGGAGGGAGCCTTAGCTAGGGTTAGGGTTTGGTCCAGGGACGTCGCCAGGGCTGAATCGACTGCAGTCTCGTGATGTCCCTCGAGGGCTGAAGTGAGGGCCCATGCCAGAAGGCGGCTCAATTGCAGGGTTAGGGTTCGAGGCAGGCTTAGGTTGCGGTGGAGGGTCCCGGTTCGGGGTAGGGTTAGGGTTAGGGTTGGGTCCCAGGAGGCTCCAGGCGCCCAAGCCACAGCAGGGCAGTGGTCTCCCCGAAGGGCTGAGTTGAGGGCACAAGGGACGGTGCCGGTCAGGATCCGTCTGTGGCTGCCAAGGCCACACACGTGATTGGGCCCCTGGTCGAGGAGGCCTCCGGCATCCTCTCGGCAGCTGCAGCCGGGCCTGGGAAACGACACGGTGAGCTTCCAGGTTCCATGCCGAGTCAGCCTGCACCTCTTCCGGACCCCAGGCGCGTGGTGTTGTCAGACGTTGGCATTGGGTCCTCTTGGGGAGAGAGCCTTAGCTAGGGTTAGGGTTCGGCCCAGGGACGTCGCCAGGGCCGAAGCGACTCCGGTCTCGTGATCTGCCTCGAGGGCTGAAGTGAGGGCCCATGCAGCAAGGCGGCTCAAGTGCAGGGTTAGGGGTCGAGGCCGGCTTAGGTTGCGGTGGAGGGTCCCCGTTCGGGGTAGGGTTAGGGTTAGGGTTAGGTCCCAGGAGGCTCCAGGCGCCGAACCCACAGCAGGGCGGTGGTCTCCCCGAAGGGCTGAGTTGAGGGCACAAGGGACGGTGCCGCTCAGGATCCGTCTGTGGCTGCCAAGGCCACAGACGTCGATCGGCCCCTGGTCGAGGAGGCCTCCGGAATCCTCTCGGGCAGCTGCAGAACGGCCTGGGAAACGACACGCTGAGCTTCCAGGTTCCATGCCGGGTCAGCCTGCACCGCTTCTGGACCCCAGGCGCGTGGTGTTGTCAGACGTTGGCATGGGGTCCCCGTGGGGAGGGAGCCTTAGCTAGGGTTAGGGTTTGGTCCAGGGACGTCGCCAGGGCTGAATCGACTGCAGTCTCGTGATGTCCCTCGAGGGCTGAAGTGAGGGCCCATGCCAGAAGGCGGCTCAATTGCAGGGTTAGGGTTCGAGGCAGGCTTAGGTTGCGGTGGAGGGTCCCGGTTCGGGGTAGGGTTAGGGTTAGGGTTGGGTCCCAGGAGGCTCCAGGCGCCCAAGCCACAGCAGGGCAGTGGTCTCCCCGAAGGGCTGAGTTGAGGGCACAAGGGACGGTGCCGGTCAGGATCCGTCTGTGGCTGCCAAGGCCACACACGTGATTGGGCCCCTGGTCGAGGAGGCCTCCGGCATCCTCTCGGCAGCTGCAGCCGGGCCTGGGAAACGACACGGTGAGCTTCCAGGTTCCATGCCGAGTCAGCCTGCACCTCTTCCGGACCCCAGGCGCGTGGTG
Organism: Panthera onca; assembly: GCF_046562875.1. Lineage (NCBI taxonomy): Eukaryota > Metazoa > Chordata > Mammalia > Carnivora > Felidae > Panthera > Panthera onca. Next base: position 17,400,672 of record NC_138357.1, on the reverse strand, counting down.
TTGTCAGACGTTGGCATTGGGTCCTCTTGGGGAGAGAGCCTTAGCTAGGGTTAGGGTTCGGCCCAGGGACGTCGCCAGGGCCGAAGCGACTCCGGTCTCGTGATCTGCCTCGAGGGCTGAAGTGAGGGCCCATGCAGCAAGGCGGCTCAAGTGCAGGGTTAGGGGTCGAGGCCGGCTTAGGTTGCGGTGGAGGGTCCCCGTTCGGGGTAGGGTTAGGGTTAGGGTTAGGTCCCAGGAGGCTCCAGGCGCCGAACCCACAGCAGGGCGGTGGTCTCCCCGAAGGGCTGAGTTGAGGGCACAAGGGACGGTGCCGCTCAGGATCCGTCTGTGGCTGCCAAGGCCACAGACGTCGATCGGCCCCTGGTCGAGGAGGCCTCCGGAATGCTCTCGGGCAGCTGCAGAACGGCCTGGGAAACGACACGCTGAGCTTCCACGTAACATGCCGGGTCAGCCTGCACCGCTTCTGGACCCCAGGCGCGTGGTGTTGTCAGACGTTGGCATGGGGTCCCCGTGGGGAGGGAGCCTTAGCTAGGGTTAGGGTTTGGTCCAGGGACGTCGCCAGGGCTGAATCGACTGCAGTCTCGTGATGTCCCTCGAGGGCTGAAGTGAGGGCCCATGCCAGAAGGCGGCTCAATTGCAGGGTTAGGGTTCGAGGCAGGCTTAGGTTGCGGTGGAGGGTCCCGGTTCGGGGTAGGGTTAGGGTTAGGGTTGGGTCCCAGGAGGCTCCAGGCGCCCAAGCCACAGCAGGGCAGTGGTCTCCCCGAAGGGCTGAGTTGAGGGCACAAGGGACGGTGCCGGTCAGGATCCGTCTGTGGCTGCCAAGGCCACACACGTGATTGGGCCCCTGGTCGAGGAGGCCTCCGGCATCCTCTCGGCAGCTGCAGCCGGGCCTGGGAAACGACACGGTGAGCTTCCAGGTTCCATGCCGAGTCAGCCTGAACCTCTTCCGGACCCCAGGCGCGTGGTGTTGTCAGATTTGGCATTGGGTCCTCTTGGGGAGAGAGCCTTAGCTAGGGTTAGGGTTCGGCCCAGGGACGTCGCCAGGGCCGAAGCGACTCCGGTCTCGTGATCTGCCTCGAGGGCTGAAGTGAGGGCCCATGCAGCAAGGCGGCTCAAGTGCAGGGTTAGGGGTCGAGGCCGGCTTAGGTTGCGGTGGAGGGTCCCCGTTCGGTGTAGGGTTAGGGTTAGGGTTAGGTCCCAGGAGGCTCCAGGCGCCGAACCCACAGCAGGGCGGTGGTCTCCCCGAAGGGCTGAGTTGAGGGCACAAGGGACGGTGCCGCTCAGGATCCGTCTGTGGCTGCCAAGGCCACAGACGTCGATCGGCCCCTGGTCGAGGAGGCCTCCGGAATCCTCTCGGGCAGCTGCAGAACGGCCTGGGAAACGACACGCTGAGCTTCCAGGTTCCATGCCGGGTCAGCCTGCACCGCTTCTGGACCCCAGGCGTGTGGTGTTGTCAGACGTTGGCATGGGGTCCCCGTGGGGAGGGAGCCTTAGCTAGGGTTAGGGTTTGGTCCAGGGACGTCGCCAGGGCTGAATCGACTGCAGTCTCGTGATGTCCCTCGAGGGCTGAAGTGAGGGCCCATGCCAGAAGGCGGCTCAATTGCAGGGTTAGGGTTCGAGGCAGGCTTAGGTTGCGGTGGAGGGTCCCGGTTCGGGGTACGGTTAGGGTTAGGGTTGGGTCCCAGGAGGCTCCAGGCGCCCAAGCCACAGCAGGGCAGTGGTCTCCCCGAAGGGCTGAGTTGAGGGCACAAGGGACGGTGCCGGTCAGGATCCGTCTGTGGCTGCCAAGGCCACACACGTGATTGGGCCCCTGGTCGAGGAGGCCTCCGGCATCCTCTCGGCAGCTGCAGCCGGGCCTGGGAAACGACACGGTGAGCTTCCAGGTTCCATGCCGAGTCAGCCTGCACCTCTTCCGGACCCCAGGCGCGTGGTGTTGTCACACGTTGGCATTGGGTCCTCTTGGGGAGAGAGCCTTAGCTAGGGTTAGGGTTCGGCCCAGGGACGTCGCCAGGGCCGAAGCGACTCCGGTCTCGTGATCTGCCTCGAGGGCTGAAGTGAGGGCCCATGCAGCAAGGCGGCTCAAGTGCAGGGTTAGGGGTCGAGGCCGGCTTAGGTTGCGGTGGAGGGTCCCCGTTCGGGGTAGGGTTAGGGTTAGGGTTAGGTCCCAGGAGGCTCCAGGCGCCGAACCCACAGCAGGGCGGTGGTCTCCCCGAAGGGCTGAGTTGAGGGCACAAGGGACGGTGCCGCTCAGGATCCGTCTGTGGCTGCCAAGGCCACAGACGTCGATCGGCCCCTGGTCGAGGAGGCCTCCGGAATCCTCTCGGGCAGCTGCAGAACGGCCTGGGAAACGACACGCTGAGCTTCCAGGTTCCATGCCGGGTCAGCCTGCACCGCTTCTGGACCCCAGGCGCGTGGTGTTGTCAGACGTTGGCATGGGGTCCCCGTGGGGAGGGAGCCTTAGCTAGGGTTAGGGTTTGGTCCAGGGACGTCGCCAGGGCTGAATCGACTGCAGTCTCGTGATGTCCCTCGAGGGCTGAAGTGAGGGCCCATGCCAGAAGGCGGCTCAATTGCAGGGTTAGGGTTCGAGGCAGGCTTAGGTTGCGGTGGAGGGTCCCGGTTCGGGGTAGGGTTAGGGTTAGGGTTGGGTCCCAGGAGGCTCCAGGCGCCCAAGCCACAGCAGGGCAGTGGTCTCCCCGAAGGGCTGAGTTGAGGGCACAAGGGACGGTGCCGCTCAGGATCCGTCTGTGGCTGCCAAGGCCACAGACGTCGATCGGCCCCTGGTCGAGGAGGCCTCCGGAATCCTCTCGGGCAGCTGCAGAACGGCCTGGGAAACGACACGCTGAGCTTCCACGTAACATGCCGGGTCAGCCTGCACCGCTTCTGGACCCCAGGCGCGTGGTGTTGTCAGACGTTGGCATGGGGTCCCCGTGGGGAGGGAGCCTTAGCTAGGGTTAGGGTTTGGTCCAGGGACGTAGCCAGGGCTGAATCGACTGCAGTCTCGTGATGTCCCTCGAGGGCTGAAGTGAGGGCCCATGCCAGAAGGCGGCTCAATTGCAGGGTTAGGGTTCGAGGCAGGCTTAGGTTGCGGTGGAGGGTCCCGGTTCGGGGTAGGGTTAGGGTTAGGGTTGGGTCCCAGGAGGCTCCAGGCGCCCAAGCCACAGCAGGGCAGTGGTCTCCCCGAAGGGCTGAGTTGAGGGCACAAGGGACGGTGCCGGTCAGGATCCGTCTGTGGCTGCCAAGGCCACACACGTGATTGGGCCCCTGGTCGAGGAGGCCTCCGGCATCCTCTCGGCAGCTGCAGCCGGGCCTGGGAAACGACACGGTGAGCTTCCAGGTTCCATGCCGAGTCAGCCTGCACCTCTTCCGGACCCCAGGCGCGTGGTGTTGTCAGACGTTGGCATTGGGTCCTCTTGGGGAGAGAGCCTTAGCTAGGGTTAGGGTTCGGCCCAGGGACGTCGCCAGGGCCGAAGCGACTCCGGTCTCGTGATCTGCCTCGAGGGCTGAAGTGAGGGCCCATGCAGCAAGGCGGCTCAAGTGCAGGGTTAGGGGTCGAGGCCGGCTTAGGTTGCGGTGGAGGGTCCCCGTTCGGTGTAGGGTTAGGGTTAGGGTTAGGTCCCAGGAGGCTCCAGGCGCCGAACCCACAGCAGGGCGGTGGTCTCCCGAAGGGCTGAGTTGAGGGCACAAGGGACGGTGCCGCTCAGGATCCGTCTGTGGCTGCCAAGGCCACAGACGTCGATCGGCCCCTGGTCGAGGAGGCCTCCGGAATCCTCTCGGGCAGCTGCAGAACGGCCTGGGAAACGACACGCTGAGCTTCCACGTTCCATGCCGGGTCAGCCTGCACCGCTTCTGGACCCCAGGCGCGTGGTGTTGTCAGACGTTGGCATGGGGTCCCCGTGGGGAGGGAGCCTTAGCTAGGGTTAGGGTTTGGTCCAGGGACGTCGCCAGGGCTGAATCGACTGCAGTCTCGTGATGTCCCTCGAGGGCTGAAGTGAGGGCCCATGCCAGAAGGCGGCTCAATTGCAGGGTTAGGGTTCGAGGCAGGCTTAGGTTGCGGTGGAGGGTCCCGGTTCGGGGTAGGGTTAGGGTTAGGGTTGGGTCCCAGGAGGCTCCAGGCGCCCAAGCCACAGCAGGGCAGTGGTCTCCCCGAAGGGCTGAGTTGAGGGCACAAGGGACGGTGCCGGTCAGGATCCGTCTGTGGCTGCCAAGGCCACACACGTGATTGGGCCCCTGGTCGAGGAGGCCTCCGGCATCCTCTCGGCAGCTGCAGCCGGGCCTGGGAAACGACACGGTGAGCTTCCAGGTTCCATGCCGAGTCAGCCTGCACCTCTTCCGGACCCCAGGCGCGTGGTGTTGTCAGACGTTGGCATTGGGTCCTCTTGGGGAGAGAGCCTTAGCTAGGGTTAGGGTTCGGCCCAGGGACGTCGCCAGGGCCGAAGCGACTCCGGTCTCGTGATCTGCCTCGAGGGCTGAAGTGAGGGCCCATGCAGCAAGGCGGCTCAAGTGCAGGGTTAGGGGTCGAGGCCGGCTTAGGTTGCGGTGGAGGGTCCCCGTTCGGGGTAGGGTTAGGGTTAGGGTTAGGTCCCAGGAGGCTCCAGGCGCCGAACCCACAGCAGGGCGGTGGTCTCCCCGAAGGGCTGAGTTGAGGGCACAAGGGACGGTGCCGCTCAGGATCCGTCTGTGGCTGCCAAGGCCACAGACGTCGATCGGCCCCTGGTCGAGGAGGCCTCCGGAATCCTCTCGGGCAGCTGCAGAACGGCCTGGGAAACGACACGCTGAGCTTCCAGGTTCCATGCCGGGTCAGCCTGCACCGCTTCTGGACCCCAGGCGCGTGGTGTTGTCAGACGTTGGCATGGGGTCCCCGTGGGGAGGGAGCCTTAGCTAGGGTTAGGGTTTGGTCCAGGGACGTCGCCAGGGCTGAATCGACTGCAGTCTCGTGATGTCCCTCGAGGGCTGAAGTGAGGGCCCATGCCAGAAGGCGGCTCAATTGCAGGGTTAGGGTTCGAGGCAGGCTTAGGTTGCGGTGGAGGGTCCCGGTTCGGGGTACGGTTAGGGTTAGGGTTGGGTCCCAGGAGGCTCCAGGCGCCCAAGCCACAGCAGGGCAGTGGTCTCCCCGAAGGGCTGAGTTGAGGGCACAAGGGACGGTGCCGGTCAGGATCCGTCTGTGGCTGCCAAGGCCACACACGTGATTGGGCCCCTGGTCGAGGAGGCCTCCGGCATCCTCTCGGCAGCTGCAGCCGGGCCTGGGAAACGACACGGTGAGCTTCCAGGTTCCATGCCGAGTCAGCCTGCACCTCTTCCGGACCCCAGGCGCGTGGTGTTGTCACACGTTGGCATTGGGTCCTCTTGGGGAGAGAGCCTTAGCTAGGGTTAGGGTTCGGCCCAGGGACGTCGCCAGGGCCGAAGCGACTCCGGTCTCGTGATCTGCCTCGAGGGCTGAAGTGAGGGCCCATGCAGCAAGGCGGCTCAAGTGCAGGGTTAGGGGTCGAGGCCGGCTTAGGTTGCGGTGGAGGGTCCCCGTTCGGGGTAGGGTTAGGGTTAGGGTTAGGTCCCAGGAGGCTCCAGGCGCCGAACCCACAGCAGGGCGGTGGTCTCCCCGAAGGGCTGAGTTGAGGGCACAAGGGACGGTGCCGCTCAGGATCCGTCTGTGGCTGCCAAGGCCACAGACGTCGATCGGCCCCTGGTCGAGGAGGCCTCCGGAATCCTCTCGGGCAGCTGCAGAACGGCCTGGGAAACGACACGCTGAGCTTCCAGGTTCCATGCCGGGTCAGCCTGCACCGCTTCTGGACCCCAGGCGCGTGGTGTTGTCAGACGTTGGCATGGGGTCCCCGTGGGGAGGGAGCCTTAGCTAGGGTTAGGGTTTGGTCCAGGGACGTCGCCAGGGCTGAATCGACTGCAGTCTCGTGATGTCCCTCGAGGGCTGAAGTGAGGGCCCATGCCAGAAGGCGGCTCAATTGCAGGGTTAGGGTTCGAGGCAGGCTTAGGTTGCGGTGGAGGGTCCCGGTTCGGGGTAGGGTTAGGGTTAGGGTTGGGTCCCAGGAGGCTCCAGGCGCCCAAGCCACAGCAGGGCAGTGGTCTCCCCGAAGGGCTGAGTTGAGGGCACAAGGGACGGTGCCGCTCAGGATCCGTCTGTGGCTGCCAAGGCCACAGACGTCGATCGGCCCCTGGTCGAGGAGGCCTCCGGAATCCTCTCGGGCAGCTGCAGAACGGCCTGGGAAACGACACGCTGAGCTTCCACGTAACATGCCGGGTCAGCCTGCACCGCTTCTGGACCCCAGGCGCGTGGTGTTGTCAGACGTTGGCATGGGGTCCCCGTGGGGAGGGAGCCTTAGCTAGGGTTAGGGTTTGGTCCAGGGACGTAGCCAGGGCTGAATCGACTGCAGTCTCGTGATGTCCCTCGAGGGCTGAAGTGAGGGCCCATGCCAGAAGGCGGCTCAATTGCAGGGTTAGGGTTCGAGGCAGGCTTAGGTTGCGGTGGAGGGTCCCGGTTCGGGGTAGGGTTAGGGTTAGGGTTGGGTCCCAGGAGGCTCCAGGCGCCCAAGCCACAGCAGGGCAGTGGTCTCCCCGAAGGGCTGAGTTGAGGGCACAAGGGACGGTGCCGGTCAGGATCCGTCTGTGGCTGCCAAGGCCACACACGTGATTGGGCCCCTGGTCGAGGAGGCCTCCGGCATCCTCTCGGCAGCTGCAGCCGGGCCTGGGAAACGACACGGTGAGCTTCCAGGTTCCATGCCGAGTCAGCCTGCACCTCTTCCGGACCCCAGGCGCGTGGTGTTGTCAGACGTTGGCATTGGGTCCTCTTGGGGAGAGAGCCTTAGCTAGGGTTAGGGTTCGGCCCAGGGACGTCGCCAGGGCCGAAGCGACTCCGGTCTCGTGATCTGCCTCGAGGGCTGAAGTGAGGGCCCATGCAGCAAGGCGGCTCAAGTGCAGGGTTAGGGGTCGAGGCCGGCTTAGGTTGCGGTGGAGGGTCCCCGTTCGGTGTAGGGTTAGGGTTAGGGTTAGGTCCCAGGAGGCTCCAGGCGCCGAACCCACAGCAGGGCGGTGGTCTCCCGAAGGGCTGAGTTGAGGGCACAAGGGACGGTGCCGCTCAGGATCCGTCTGTGGCTGCCAAGGCCACAGACGTCGATCGGCCCCTGGTCGAGGAGGCCTCCGGAATCCTCTCGGGCAGCTGCAGAACGGCCTGGGAAACGACACGCTGAGCTTCCACGTTCCATGCCGGGTCAGCCTGCACCGCTTCTGGACCCCAGGCGCGTGGTGTTGTCAGACGTTGGCATGGGGTCCCCGTGGGGAGGGAGCCTTAGCTAGGGTTAGGGTTTGGTCCAGGGACGTCGCCAGGGCTGAATCGACTGCAGTCTCGTGATGTCCCTCGAGGGCTGAAGTGAGGGCCCATGCCAGAAGGCGGCTCAATTGCAGGGTTAGGGTTCGAGGCAGGCTTAGGTTGCGGTGGAGGGTCCCGGTTCGGGGTACGGTTAGGGTTAGGGTTGGGTCCCAGGAGGCTCCAGGCGCCCAAGCCACAGCAGGGCAGTGGTCTCCCCGAAGGGCTGAGTTGAGGGCACAAGGGACGGTGCCGGTCAGGATCCGTCTGTGGCTGCCAAGGCCACACACGTGATTGGGCCCCTGGTCGAGGAGGCCTCCGGCATCCTCTCGGCAGCTGCAGCCGGGCCTGGGAAACGACACGGTGAGCTTCCAGGTTCCATGCCGAGTCAGCCTGCACCTCTTCCGGACCCCAGGCGCGTGGTGTTGTCAGACGTTGGCATTGGGTCCTCTTGGGGAGAGAGCCTTAGCTAGGGTTAGGGTTCGGCCCAGGGACGTCGCCAGGGCCGAAGCGACTCCGGTCTCGTGATCTGCCTCGAGGGCTGAAGTGAGGGCCCATGCAGCAAGGCGGCTCAAGTGCAGGGTTAGGGGTCGAGGCCGGCTTAGGTTGCGGTGGAGGGTCCCCGTTCGGGGTAGGGTTAGGGTTAGGGTTAGGTCCCAGGAGGCTCCAGGCGCCGAACCCACAGCAGGGCGGTGGTCTCCCCGAAGGGCTGAGTTGAGGGCACAAGGGACGGTGCCGCTCAGGATCCGTCTGTGGCTGCCAAGGCCACACACGTGATTGGGCCCCTGGTCGAGGAGGCCTCCGGCATCCTCTCGGCAGCTGCAGCCGGGCCTGGGAAACGACACGGTGAGCTTCCAGGTTCCATGCCGAGTCAGCCTGCACCTCTTCCGGACCCCAGGCGCGTGGTGTTGTCAGACGTTGGCATTGGGTCCTGTTGGGGAGAGAGCCTTAGCTAGGGTTAGGGTTCGGCCCAGGGACGTCGCCAGGGCCGAAGCGACTCCGGTCTCGTGATCTGCCTCGAGGGCTGAAGTGAGGGCCCATGCAGCAAGGCGGCTCAAGTGCAGGGTTAGGGGTCGAGGCCGGCTTAGGTTGCGGTGGAGGGTCCCCGTTCGGGGTAGGGTTAGGGTTAGGGTTAGGTCCCAGGAGGCTCCAGGCGCCGAACCCACAGCAGGGTGGTGGTCTCCCTGAAGGGCTGAGTTGAGGGCACAAGGGACGGTGCCGCTCAGGATCCGTCTGTGGCTGCCAAGGCCACAGACGTCGATCGGCCCCTGGTCGAGGAGGCCTCCGGAATCCTCTCGGGCAGCTGCAGAACGGCCTGGGAAACGACACGCTGAGCTTCCAGGTTCCATGCCGGGTCAGCCTGCACCGTTTCTGGACCCCAGGCGCGTGGTGTTGTCAGACGTTGGCATGGGGTCCCCGTGGGGAGGGAGCCTTAGCTAGGGTTAGGGTTTGGTCCAGGGACGTCGCCAGGGCTGAATCGACTGCAGTCTCGTGATGTCCCTCGAGGGCTGAAGTGAGGGCCCATGCCAGAAGGCGGCTCAATTGCAGGGTTAGGGTTCGAGGCAGGCTTAGGTTGCGGTGGAGGGTCCCGGTTCGGGGTAGGGTTAGGGTTAGGGTTGGGTCCCAGGAGGCTCCAGGCGCCCAAGCCACAGCAGGGCAGTGGTCTCCCCGAAGGGCTGAGTTGAGGGCACAAGGGACGGTGCCGGTCAGGATCCGTCTGTGGCTGCCAAGGCCACACACGTGATTGGGCCCCTGGTCGAGGAGGCCTCCGGCATCCTCTCGGCAGCTGCAGCCGGGCCTGGGAAACGACACGGTGAGCTTCCAGGTTCCATGCCGAGTCAGCCTGCACCTCTTCCGGACCCCAGGCGCGTGCTGTTGTCAGACGTTGGCATTGGGTCCTCTTGGGGAGAGAGCCTTAGCTAGGGTTAGGGTTCGGCCCAGGGACGTCGCCAGGGCCGAAGCGACTCCGGTCTCGTGATCTGCCTCGAGGGCTGAAGTGAGGGCCCATGCAGCAAGGCGGCTCAAGTGCAGGGTTAGGGGTCGAGGCCGGCTTAGGTTGCGGTGGAGGGTCCCCGTTCGGTGTAGGGTTAGGGTTAGGGTTAGGTCCCAGGAGGCTCCAGGCGCCGAACCCACAGCAGGACGGTGGTCTCCCCGAAGGGCTGAGTTGAGGGCACAAGGGACGGTGCCACTCAGGATCCGTCTGTGGCTGCCAAGGCCACAGACGTCGATCGGCCCCTGGTCGAGGAGGCCTCCGGAATCCTCTCGGGCAGCTGCAGAACGGCCAGGGAAACGACACGCTGAGCTTCCAGGTTCCATGCCGGGTCAGCCTGCACCGCTTCTGGACCCCAGGCGCGTGGTGTTGTCAGACGTTGGCATGGGGTCCCCGTGGGGAGGGAGCCTTAGCTAGGGTTAGGGTTTGGTCCAGGGACGTCGCCAGGGCTGAATCGACTGCAGTCTCGTGATGTCCCTCGAGGGCTGAAGTGAGGGCCCATGCCAGAAGGCGGCTCAATTGCAGGGTTAGGGTACGAGGCAGGCTTAGGTTGCGGTGGAGGGTCCCGGTTCGGGGTACGGTTAGGGTTAGGGTTGGGTCCCAGGAGGCTCCAGGCGCCCAAGCCACAGCAGGGCAGTGGTCTCCCCGAAGGGCTGAGTTGAGGGCACAAGGGACGGTGCCGGTCAGGATCCGTCTGTGGCTGCCAAGGCCACACACGTGATTGGGCCCCTGGTCGAGGAGGCCTCCGGCATCCTCTCGGCAGCTGCAGCCGGGCCTGGGAAACGACACGGTGAGCTTCCAGGTTCCATGCCGAGTCAGCCTGCACCTCTTCCGGACCCCAGGCGCGTGGTGTTGTCAGACGTTGGCATTGGGTCCTGTTGGGGAGAGAGCCTTAGCTAGGGTTAGGGTTCGGCCCAGGGACGTCGCCAGGGCCGAAGCGACTCCGGTCTCGTGATCTGCCTCGAGGGCTGAAGTGAGGGCCCATGCAGCAAGGCGGCTCAAGTGCAGGGTTAGGGGTCGAGGCCGGCTTAGGTTGCGGTGGAGGGTCCCCGTTCGGGGTAGGGTTAGGGTTAGGGTTAGGTCCCAGGAGGCTCCAGGCGCCGAACCCACAGCAGGGCGGTGGTCTCCCCGAAGGGCTGAGTTGAGGGCACAAGGGACGGTGCCGCTCAGGATCCGTCTGTGGCTGCCAAGGCCACAGACGTCGATCGGCCCCTGGTCGAGGAGGCCTCCGGAATCCTCTCGGGCAGCTGCAGAACGGCCTGGGAAACGACACGCTGAGCTTCCAGGTTCCATGCCGGGTCAGCCTGCACCGCTTCTGGACCCCAGGCGCGTGGTGTTGTCAGACGTTGGCATGGGGTCCCCGTGGGGAGGGAGCCTTAGCTAGGGTTAGGGTTTGGTCCAGGGACGTCGCCAGGGCTGAATCGACTGCAGTCTCGTGATGTCCCTCGAGGGCTGAAGTGAGGGCCCATGCCAGAAGGCGGCTCAATTGCAGGGTTAGGGTACGAGGCAGGCTTAGGTTGCGGTGGAGGGTCCCGGTTCGGGGTACGGTTAGGGTTAGGGTTGGGTCCCAGGAGGCTCCAGGCGCCCAAGCCACAGCAGGGCAGTGGTCTCCCCGAAGGGCTGAGTTGAGGGCACAAGGGACGGTGCCGGTCAGGATCCGTCTGTGGCTGCCAAGGCCACACACGTGATTGGGCCCCTGGTCGAGGAGGCCTCCGGCATCCTCTCGGCAGCTGCAGCCGGGCCTGGGAAACGACACGGTGAGCTTCCAGGTTCCATGCCGAGTCAGCCTGCACCTCTTCCGGACCCCAGGCGCGTGGTGTTGTCAGACGTTGGCATTGGGTCCTCTTGGGGAGAGAGCCTTAGCTAGGGTTAGGGTTCGGCCCAGGGACGTCGCCAGGGCCGAAGCGACTCCGGTCTCGTGATCTGCCTCGAGGGCTGAAGTGAGGGCCCATGCAGCAAGGCGGCTCAAGTGCAGGGTTAGGGGTCGAGGCCGGCTTAGGTTGCGGTGGAGGGTCCCCGTTCGGGGTAGGGTTAGGGTTAGGGTTAGGTCCCAGGAGGCTCCAGGCGCCGAACCCACAGCAGGGCGGTGGTCTCCCCGAAGGGCTGAGTTGAGGGCACAAGGGACGGTGCCGCTCAGGATCCGTCTGTGGCTGCCAAGGCCACAGACGTCGATCGGCCCCTGGTCGAGGAGGCCTCCGGAATCCTCTCGGGCAGCTGCAGAACGGCCTGGGAAACGACACGCTGAGCTTCCAGGTTCCATGCCGGGTCAGCCTGCACCGCTTCTGGACCCCAGGCGCGTGGTGTTGTCAGACGTTGGCATGGGGTCCCCGTGGGGAGGGAGCCTTAGCTAGGGTTAGGGTTTGGTCCAGGGACGTCGCCAGGGCTGAATCGACTGCAGTCTCGTGATGTCCCTCGAGGGCTGAAGTGAGGGCCCATGCCAGAAGGCGGCTCAATTGCAGGGTTAGGGTTCGAGGCAGGCTTAGGTTGCGGTGGAGGGTCCCGGTTCGGGGTACGGTTAGGGTTAGGGTTGGGTCCCAGGAGGCTCCAGGCGCCCAAGCCACAGCAGGGCAGTGGTCTCCCCGAAGGGCTGAGTTGAGGGCACAAGGGACGGTGCCGGTCAGGATCCGTCTGTGGCTGCCAAGGCCACACACGTGATTGGGCCCCTGGTCGAAGAGGCCTCCGGCATCCTCTCGGCAGCTGCAGCCGGGCCTGGGAAACGACACGGTGAGCTTCCAGGTTCCATGCCGAGTCAGCCTGCACCTCTTCCGGACCCCAGGCGCGTGGTGTTGTCAGACGTTGGCATTGGGTCCTCTTGGGGAGAGAGCCTTAGCTAGGGTTAGGGTTCGGCCCAGGGACGTCGCCAGGGCCGAAGCGACTCCGGTCTCGTGATCTGCCTCGAGGGCTGAAGTGAGGGCCCATGCAGCAAGGCGGCTCAAGTGCAGGGTTAGGGGTCGAGGCCGGCTTAGGTTGCGGTGGAGGGTCCCCGTTCGGGGTAGGGTTAGGGTTAGGGTTAGGTCCCATCAGGCTCCAGGCGCCGAACCCACAGCAGGGCGGTGGTCTCCCCGAAGGGCTGAGTTGAGGGCACAAGGGACGGTGCCGCTCAGGATCCGTCTGTGGCTGCCAAGGCCACAGACGTCGATCGGCCCCTGGTCGAGGAGGCCTCCGGAATCCTCTCGGGCAGCTGCAGAACGGCCTGGGAAACGACACGCTGAGCTTCCAGGTTCCATGCCGGGTCAGCCTGCACCGCTTCTGGACCCCAGGCGCGTGGTGTTGTCAGACGTTGGCATGGGGTCCCCGTGGGGAGGGAGCCTTAGCTAGGGTTAGGGTTTGGTCCAGGGACGTCGCCAGGGCTGAATCGACTGCAGTCTCGTGATGTCCCTCGAGGGCTGAAGTGAGGGCCCATGCCAGAAGGCGGCTCAATTGCAGGGTTAGGGTTCGAGGCAGGCTTAGGTTGCGGTGGAGGGTCCCGGTTCGGGGTAGGGTTAGGGTTAGGGTTGGGTCCCAGGAGGCTCCAGGCGCCCAAGCCACAGCAGGGCAGTGGTCTCCCCGAAGGGCTGAGTTGAGGGCACAAGGGACGGTGCCGGTCAGGATCCGTCTGTGGCTGCCAAGGCCACACACGTGATTGGGCCCCTGGTCGAGGAGGCCTCCGGCATCCTCTCGGCAGCTGCAGCCGGGCCTGGGAAACGACACGGTGAGCTTCCAGGTTCCATGCCGAGTCAGCCTGCACCTCTTCCGGACCCCAGGCGCGTGGTGTTGTCAGACGTTGGCATTGGGTCCTCTTGGGGAGAGAGCCTTAGCTAGGGTTAGGGTTCGGCCCAGGGACGTCGCCAGGGCCGAAGCGACTCCGGTCTCGTGATCTGCCTCGAGGGCTGAAGTGAGGGCCCATGCAGCAAGGCGGCTCAAGTGCAGGGTTAGGGGTCGAGGCCGGCTTAGGTTGCGGTGGAGGGTCCCCGTTCGGGGTAGGGTTAGGGTTAGGGTTAGGTCCCAGGAGGCTCCAGGCGCCGAACCCACAGCAGGGCGGTGGTCTCCCCGAAGGGCTGAGTTGAGGGCACAAGGGACGGTGCCGCTCAGGATCCGTCTGTGGCTGCCAAGGCCACAGACGTCGATCGGCCCCTGGTCGAGGAGGCCTCCGGAATGCTCTCGGGCAGCTGCAGAACGGCCTGGGAAACGACACGCTGAGCTTCCAGGTTCCATGCCGGGTCAGCCTGCACCGCTTCTGGACCCCAGGCGCGTGGTGTTGTCAGACGTTGGCATGGGGTCCCCGTGGGGAGGGAGCCTTAGCTAGGGTTAGGGTTTGGTCCAGGGACGTCGCCAGGGCTGAATCGACTGCAGTCTCGTGATGTCCCTCGAGGGCTGAAGTGAGGGCCCATGCCAGAAGGCGGCTCAATTGCAGGGTTAGGGTTCGAGGCAGGCTTAGGTTGCGGTGGAGGGTCCCGGTTCGGGGTACGGTTAGGGTTAGGGTTGGGTCCCAGGAGGCTCCAGGCGCCCAAGCCACAGCAGGGCAGTGGTCTCCCCGAAGGGCTGAGTTGAGGGCACAAGGGACGGTGCCGGTCAGGATCCGTCTGTGGCTGCCAAGGCCACACACGTGATTGGGCCCCTGGTCGAGGAGGCCTCCGGCATCCTCTCGGCAGCTGCAGCCGGGCCTGGGAAACGACACGGTGAGCTTCCAGGTTCCATGCCGAGTCAGCCTGAACCTCTTCCGGACCCCAGGCGCGTGGTGTTGTCAGATTTGGCATTGGGTCCTCTTGGGGAGAGAGCCTTAGCTAGGGTTAGGGTTCGGCCCAGGGACGTCGCCAGGGCCGAAGCGACTCCGGTCTCGTGATCTGCCTCGAGGGCTGAAGTGAGGGCCCATGCAGCAAGGCGGCTCAAGTGCAGGGTTAGGGGTCGAGGCCGGCTTAGGTTGCGGTGGAGGGTCCCCGTTCGGTGTAGGGTTAGGGTTAGGGTTAGGTCCCAGGAGGCTCCAGGCGCCGAACCCACAGCAGGGCGGTGGTCTCCCCGAAGGGCTGAGTTGAGGGCACAAGGGACGGTGCCGCTCAGGATCCGTCTGTGGCTGCCAAGGCCACAGACGTCGATCGGCCCCTGGTCGAGGAGGCCTCCGGAATCCTCTCGGGCAGCTGCAGAACGGCCTGGGAAACGACACGCTGAGCTTCCAGGTTCCATGCCGGGTCAGCCTGCACCGCTTCTGGACCCCAGGCGCGTGGTGTTGTCAGACGTTGGCATGGGGTCCCCGTGGGGAGGGAGCCTTAGCTAGGGTTAGGGTTTGGTCCAGGGACGTCGCCAGGGCTGAATCGACTGCAGTCTCGTGATGTCCCTCGAGGGCTGAAGTGAGGGCCCATGCCAGAAGGCGGCTCAATTGCAGGGTTAGGGTTCGAGGCAGGCTTAGGTTGCGGTGGAGGGTCCCGGTTCGGGGTACGGTTAGGGTTAGGGTTGGGTCCCAGGAGGCTCCAGGCGCCCAAGCCACAGCAGGGCAGTGGTCTCCCCGAAGGGCTGAGTTGAGGGCACAAGGGACGGTGCCGGTCAGGATCCGTCTGTGGCTGCCAAGGCCACACACGTGATTGGGACCCTGGTCGAGGAGGCCTCCGGCATCCTCTCGGCAGCTGCAGCCGGGCCTGGGAAACGACACGGTGAGCTTCCAGGTTCCATGCCGAGTCAGCCTGCACCTCTTCCGGACCCCAGGCGCGTGGTGTTGTCACACGTTGGCATTGGGTCCTCTTGGGGAGAGAGCCTTAGCTAGGGTTAGGGTTCGGCCCAGGGACGTCGCCAGGGCCGAAGCGACTCCGGTCTCGTGATCTGCCTCGAGGGCTGAAGTGAGGGCCCATGCAGCAAGGCGGCTCAAGTGCAGGGTTAGGGGTCGAGGCCGGCTTAGGTTGCGGTGGAGGGTCCCCGTTCGGGGTAGGGTTAGGGTTAGGGTTAGGTCCCAGGAGGCTCCAGGCGCCGAACCCACAGCAGGGCGGTGGTCTCCCCGAAGGGCTGAGTTGAGGGCACAAGGGACGGTGCCGCTCAGGATCCGTCTGTGGCTGCCAAGGCCACAGACGTCGATCGGCCCCTGGTCGAGGAGGCCTCCGGAATCCTCTCGGGCAGCTGCAGAACGGCCTGGGAAACGACACGCTGAGCTTCCAGGTTCCATGCCGGGTCAGCCTGCACCGCTTCTGGACCCCAGGCGCGTGGTGTTGTCAGACGTTGGCATGGGGTCCCCGTGGGGAGGGAGCCTTAGCTAGGGTTAGGGTTTGGTCCAGGGACGTCGCCAGGGCTGAATCGACTGCAGTCTCGTGATGTCCCTCGAGGGCTGAAGTGAGGGCCCATGCCAGAAGGCGGCTCAATTGCAGGGTTAGGGTTCGAGGCAGGCTTAGGTTGCGGTGGAGGGTCCCGGTTCGGGGTAGGGTTAGGGTTAGGGTTGGGTCCCAGGAGGCTCCAGGCGCCCAAGCCACAGCAGGGCAGTGGTCTCCCCGAAGGGCTGAGTTGAGGGCACAAGGGACGGTGCCGCTCAGGATCCGTCTGTGGCTGCCAAGGCCACAGACGTCGATCGGCCCCTGGTCGAGGAGGCCTCCGGAATCCTCTCGGGCAGCTGCAGAACGGCCTGGGAAACGACACGCTGAGCTTCCACGTAACATGCCGGGTCAGCCTGCACCGCTTCTGGACCCCAGGCGCGTGGTGTTGTCAGACGTTGGCATGGGGTCCCCGTGGGGAGGGAGCCTTAGCTAGGGTTAGGGTTTGGTCCAGGGACGTAGCCAGGGCTGAATCGACTGCAGTCTCGTGATGTCCCTCGAGGGCTGAAGTGAGGGCCCATGCCAGAAGGCGGCTCAATTGCAGGGTTAGGGTTCGAGGCAGGCTTAGGTTGCGGTGGAGGGTCCCGGTTCGGGGTAGGGTTAGGGTTAGGGTTGGGTCCCAGGAGGCTCCAGGCGCCCAAGCCACAGCAGGGCAGTGGTCTCCCCGAAGGGCTGAGTTGAGGGCACAAGGGACGGTGCCGGTCAGGATCCGTCTGTGGCTGCCAAGGCCACACACGTGATTGGGCCCCTGGTCGAGGAGGCCTCCGGCATCCTCTCGGCAGCTGCAGCCGGGCCTGGGAAACGACACGGTGAGCTTCCAGGTTCCATGCCGAGTCAGCCTGCACCTCTTCCGGACCCCAGGCGCGTGGTGTTGTCAGACGTTGGCATTGGGTCCTCTTGGGGAGAGAGCCTTAGCTAGGGTTAGGGTTCGGCCCAGGGACGTCGCCAGGGCCGAAGCGACTCCGGTCTCGTGATCTGCCTCGAGGGCTGAAGTGAGGGCCCATGCAGCAAGGCGGCTCAAGTGCAGGGTTAGGGGTCGAGGCCGGCTTAGGTTGCGGTGGAGGGTCCCCGTTCGGTGTAGGGTTAGGGTTAGGGTTAGGTCCCAGGAGGCTCCAGGCGCCGAACCCACAGCAGGGCGGTGGTCTCCCGAAGGGCTGAGTTGAGGGCACAAGGGACGGTGCCGCTCAGGATCCGTCTGTGGCTGCCAAGGCCACAGACGTCGATCGGCCCCTGGTCGAGGAGGCCTCCGGAATCCTCTCGGGCAGCTGCAGAACGGCCTGGGAAACGACACGCTGAGCTTCCACGTAACATGCCGGGTCAGCCTGCACCGCTTCTGGACCCCAGGCGCGTGGTGTTGTCAGACGTTGGCATGGGGTCCCCGTGGGGAGGGAGCCTTAGCTAGGGTTAGGGTTTGGTCCAGGGACGTCGCCAGGGCTGAATCGACTGCAGTCTCGTGATGTCCCTCGAGGGCTGAAGTGAGGGCCCATGCCAGAAGGCGGCTCAATTGCAGGGTTAGGGTTCGAGGCAGGCTTAGGTTGCGGTGGAGGGTCCCGGTTCGGGGTAGGGTTAGGGTTAGGGTTGGGTCCCAGGAGGCTCCAGGCGCCCAAGCCACAGCAGGGCAGTGGTCTCCCCGAAGGGCTGAGTTGAGGGCACAAGGGACGGTGCCGGTCAGGATCCGTCTGTGGCTGCCAAGGCCACACACGTGATTGGGCCCCTGGTCGAGGAGGCCTCCGGCATCCTCTCGGCAGCTGCAGCCGGGCCTGGGAAACGACACGGTGAGCTTCCAGGTTCCATGCCGAGTCAGCCTGCACCTCTTCCGGACCCCAGGCGCGTGGTGTTGTCAGACGTTGGCATTGGGTCCTCTTGGGGAGAGAGCCTTAGCTAGGGTTAGGGTTCGGCCCAGGGACGTCGCCAGGGCCGAAGCGACTCCGGTCTCGTGATCTGCCTCGAGGGCTGAAGTGAGGGCCCATGCAGCAAGGCGGCTCAAGTGCAGGGTTAGGGGTCGAGGCCGGCTTAGGTTGCGGTGGAGGGTCCCCGTTCGGGGTAGGGTTAGGGTTAGGGTTAGGTCCCAGGAGGCTCCAGGCGCCGAACCCACAGCAGGGCGGTGGTCTCCCCGAAGGGCTGAGTTGAGGGCACAAGGGACGGTGCCGCTCAGGATCCGTCTGTGGCTGCCAAGGCCACAGACGTCGATCGGCCCCTGGTCGAGGAGGCCTCCGGAATCCTCTCGGGCAGCTGCAGAACGGCCTGGGAAACGACACGCTGAGCTTCCAGGTTCCATGCCGGGTCAGCCTGCACCGCTTCTGGACCCCAGGCGCGTGGTGTTGTCAGACGTTGGCATGGGGTCCCCGTGGGGAGGGAGCCTTAGCTAGGGTTAGGGTTTGGTCCAGGGACGTCGCCAGGGCTGAATCGACTGCAGTCTCGTGATGTCCCTCGAGGGCTGAAGTGAGGGCCCATGCCAGAAGGCGGCTCAATTGCAGGGTTAGGGTACGAGGCAGGCTTAGGTTGCGGTGGAGGGTCCCGGTTCGGGGTACGGTTAGGGTTAGGGTTGGGTCCCAGGAGGCTCCAGGCGCCCAAGCCACAGCAGGGCAGTGGTCTCCCCGAAGGGCTGAGTTGAGGGCACAAGGGACGGTGCCGGTCAGGATCCGTCTGTGGCTGCCAAGGCCACACACGTGATTGGGCCCCTGGTCGAGGAGGCCTCCGGCATCCTCTCGGCAGCTGCAGCCGGGCCTGGGAAACGACACGGTGAGCTTCCAGGTTCCATGCCGAGTCAGCCTGCACCTCTTCCGGACCCCAGGCGCGTGGTGTTGTCAGACGTTGGCATTGGGTCCTCTTGGGGAGAGAGCCTTAGCTAGGGTTAGGGTTCGGCCCAGGGACGTCGCCAGGGCCGAAGCGACTCCGGTCTCGTGATCTGCCTCGAGGGCTGAAGTGAGGGCCCATGCAGCAAGGCGGCTCAAGTGCAGGGTTAGGGGTCGAGGCCGGCTTAGGTTGCGGTGGAGGGTCCCCGTTCGGGGTACGGTTAGGGTTAGGGTTAGGTCCCAGGAGGCTCCAGGCGCCGAACCCACAGCAGGGCGGTGGTCTCCCCGAAGGGCTGAGTTGAGGGCACAAGGGACGGTGCCGCTCAGGATCCGTCTGTGGCTGCCAAGGCCACAGACGTCGATCGGCCCCTGGTCGAGGAGGCCTCCGGAATCCTCTCGGGCAGCTGCAGAACGGCCTGGGAAACGACACGCTGAGCTTCCAGGTTCCATGCCGGGTCAGCCTGCACCGCTTCTGGACCCCAGGCGCGTGGTGTTGTCAGACGTTGGCATGGGGTCCCCGTGGGGAGGGAGCCTTAGCTAGGGTTAGGGTTTGGTCCAGGGACGTCGCCAGGGCTGAATCGACTGCAGTCTCGTGATGTCCCTCGAGGGCTGAAGTGAGGGCCCATGCCAGAAGGCGGCTCAATTGCAGGGTTAGGGTTCGAGGCAGGCTTAGGTTGCGGTGGAGGGTCCCGGTTCGGGGTAGGGTTAGGGTTAGGGTTGGGTCCCAGGAGGCTCCAGGCGCCCAAGCCACAGCAGGGCAGTGGTCTCCCCGAAGGGCTGAGTTGAGGGCACAAGGGACGGTGCCGGTCAGGATCCGTCTGTGGCTGCCAAGGCCACACACGTGATTGGGCCCCTGGTCGAGGAGGCCTCCGGCATCCTCTCGGCAGCTGCAGCCGGGCCTGGGAAACGACACGGTGAGCTTCCAGGTTCCATGCCGAGTCAGCCTGCACCTCTTCCGGACCCCAGGCGCGTGGTGTTGTCAGACGTTGGCATTGGGTCCTCTTGGGGAGAGAGCCTTAGCTAGGGTTAGGGTTCGGCCCAGGGACGTCGCCAGGGCCGAAGCGACTCCGGTCTCGTGATCTGCCTCGAGGGCTGAAGTGAGGGCCCATGCAGCAAGGCGGCTCAAGTGCAGGGTTAGGGGTCGAGGCCGGCTTAGGTTGCGGTGGAGGGTCCCCGTTCGGGGTAGGGTTAGGGTTAGGGTTAGGTCCCAGGAGGCTCCAGGCGCCGAACCCACAGCAGGGCGGTGGTCTCCCCGAAGGGCTGAGTTGAGGGCACAAGGGACGGTGCCGCTCAGGATCCGTCTGTGGCTGCCAAGGCCACAGACGTCGATCGGCCCCTGGTCGAGGAGGCCTCCGGAATCCTCTCGGGCAGCTGCAGAACGGCCTGGGAAACGACACGCTGAGCTTCCAGGTTCCATGCCGGGTCAGCCTGCACCGCTTCTGGACCCCAGGCGCGTGGTGTTGTCAGACGTTGGCATGGGGTCCCCGTGGGGAGGGAGCCTTACCTAGGGTTAGGGTTTGGTCCAGGGACGTCGCCAGGGCTGAATCGACTGCAGTCTCGTGATGTCCCTCGAGGGCTGAAGTGAGGGCCCATGCCAGAAGGCGGCTCAATTGCAGGGTTAGGGTTCGAGGCAGGCTTAGGTTGCGGTGGAGGGTCCCGGTTCGGGGTAGGGTTAGGGTTAGGGTTGGGTCCCAGGAGGCTCCAGGCGCCCAAGCCACAGCAGGGCAGTGGTCTCCCCGAAGGGCTGAGTTGAGGGCACAAGGGACGGTGCCGCTCAGGATCCGTCTGTGGCTGCCAAGGCCACACACGTGATTGGGCCCCTGGTCGAGGAGGCCTCCGGCATCCTCTCGGCAGCTGCAGCCGGGCCTGGGAAACGACACGGTGAGCTTCCAGGTTCCATGCCGAGTCAGCCTGAACCTCTTCCGGACCCCAGGCGCGTGGTGTTGTCAGATTTGGCATTGGGTCCTCTTGGGGAGAGAGCCTTAGCTAGGGTTAGGGTTCGGCCCAGGGACGTCGCCAGGGCCGAAGCGACTCCGGTCTCGTGATCTGCCTCGAGGGCTGAAGTGAGGGCCCATGCAGCAAGGCGGCTCAAGTGCAGGGTTAGGGGTCGAGGCCGGCTTAGGTTGCGGTGGAGGGTCCCCGTTCGGTGTAGGGTTAGGGTTAGGGTTAGGTCCCAGGAGGCTCCAGGCGCCGAACCCACAGCAGGGCGGTGGTCTCCCCGAAGGGCTGAGTTGAGGGCACAAGGGACGGTGCCGCTCAGGATCCGTCTGTGGCTGCCAAGGCCACAGACGTCGATCGGCCCCTGGTCGAGGAGGCCTCCGGAATCCTCTCGGGCAGCTGCAGAACGGCCTGGGAAACGACACGCTGAGCTTCCAGGTTCCATGCCGGGTCAGCCTGCACCGCTTCTGGACCCCAGGCGCGTGGTGTTGTCAGACGTTGGCATGGGGTCCCCGTGGGGAGGGAGCCTTAGCTAGGGTTAGGGTTTGGTCCAGGGACGTCGCCAGGGCTGAATCGACTGCAGTCTCGTGATCTCCCTCGAGGGCTGAAGTGAGGGCCCATGCCAGAAGGCGGCTCAATTGCAGGGTTAGGGTTCGAGGCAGGCTTAGGTTGCGGTGGAGGGTCCCGGTTCGGGGTACGGTTAGGGTTAGGGTTGGGTCCCAGGAGGCTCCAGGCGCCCAAGCCACAGCAGGGCAGTGGTCTCCCCGAATGGCTGAGTTGAGGGCACAAGGGACGGTGCCGGTCAGGATCCGTCTGTGGCTGCCAAGGCCACACACGTGATTGGGCCCCTGGTCGAGGAGGCCTCCGGCATCCTCTCGGCAGCTGCAGCCGGGCCTGGGAAACGACACGGTGAGCTTCCAGGTTCCATGCCGAGTCAGCCTGCACCTCTTCCGGACCCCAGGCGCGTGGTGTTGTCAGACGTTGGCATTGGGTCCTCTTGGGGAGAGAGCCTTAGCTAGGGTTAGGGTTCGGCCCAGGGACGTCGCCAGGGCCGAAGCGACTCCGGTCTCGTGATCTGCCTCGAGGGCTGAAGTGAGGGCCCATGCAGCAAGGCGGCTCAAGTGCAGGGTTAGGGGTCGAGGCCGGCTTAGGTTGCGGTGGAGGGTCCCCGTTCGGGGTAGGGTTAGGGTTAGGGTTAGGTCCCAGGAGGCTCCAGGCGCCGAACCCACAGCAGGGCGGTGGTCTCCCCGAAGGGCTGAGTTGAGGGCACAAGGGACGGTGCCGCTCAGGATCCGTCTGTGGCTGCCAAGGCCACAGACGTCGATCGGCCCCTGGTCGAGGAGGCCTCCGGAATCCTCTCGGGCAGCTGCAGAACGGCCTGGGAAACGACACGCTGAGCTTCCACGTTCCATGCCGGGTCAGCCTGCACCGCTTCTGGACCCCAGGCGCGTGGTGTTGTCAGACGTTGGCATGGGGTCCCCGTGGGGAGGGAGCCTTAGCTAGGGTTAGGGTTTGGTCCAGGGACGTCGCCAGGGCTGAATCGACTGCAGTCTCGTGATGTCCCTCGAGGGCTGAAGTGAGGGCCCATGCCAGAAGGCGGCTCAATTGCAGGGTTAGGGTTCGAGGCAGGCTTAGGTTGCGGTGGAGGGTCCCGGTTCGGGGTAGGGTTAGGGTTAGGGTTGGGTCCCAGGAGGCTCCAGGCGCCCAAGCCACAGCAGGGCAGTGGTCTCCCCGAAGGGCTGAGTTGAGGGCACAAGGGACGGTGCCGGTCAGGATCCGTCTGTGGCTGCCAAGGCCACACACGTGATTGGGCCCCTGGTCGAGGAGGCCTCCGGCATCCTCTCGGCAGCTGCAGCCGGGCCTGGGAAACGACACGGTGAGCTTCCAGGTTCCATGCCGAGTCAGCCTGCACCTCTTCCGGACCCCAGGCGCGTGGTGTTGTCAGACGTTGGCATTGGGTCCTCTTGGGGAGAGAGCCTTAGCTAGGGTTAGGGTTCGGCCCAGGGACGTCGCCAGGGCCGAAGCGACTCCGGTCTCGTGATCTGCCTCGAGGGCTGAAGTGAGGGCCCATGCAGCAAGGCGGCTCAAGTGCAGGGTTAGGGGTCGAGGCCGGCTTAGGTTGCGGTGGAGGGTCCCCGTTCGGTGTAGGGTTAGGGTTAGGGTTAGGTCCCAGGAGGCTCCAGGCGCCGAACCCACAGCAGGGCGGTGGTCTCCCCGAAGGGCTGAGTTGAGGGCACAAGGGACGGTGCCGCTCAGGATCCGTCTGTGGCTGCCAAGGCCACAGACGTCGATCGGCCCCTGGTCGAGGAGGCCTCCGGAAACCTCTCGGGCAGCTGCAGAACGGCCTGGGAAACGACACGCTGAGCTTCCACGTTCCATGCCGGGTCAGCCTGCACCGCTTCTGGACCGCAGGCGCGTGGTGTTGTCAGACGTTGGCATGGGGTCCCCGTGGGGAGGGAGCCTTAGCTAGGGTTAGGGTTTGGTCCAGGGACGTCGCCAGGGCTGAATCGACTGCAGTCTCGTGATGTCCCTCGAGGGCTGAAGTGAGGGCCCATGCCAGAAGGCGGCTCAATTGCAGGGTTAGGGTTCGAGGCAGGCTTAGGTTGCGGTGGAGGGTCCCGGTTCGGGGTACGGTTAGGGTTAGGGTTGGGTCCCAGGAGGCTCCAGGCGCCCAAGCCACAGCAGGGCAGTGGTCTCCCCGAAGGGCTGAGTTGAGGGCACAAGGGACGGTGCCGGTCAGGATCCGTCTGTGGCTGCCAAGGCCACACACGTGATTGGGCCCCTGGTCGAGGAGGCCTCCGGCATCCTCTCGGCAGCTGCAGCCGGGCCTGGGAAACGACACGGTGAGCTTCCAGGTTCCATGCCGAGTCAGCCTGCACCTCTTCCGGACCCCAGGCGCGTGGTGTTGTCAGACGTTGGCATTGGGTCCTCTTGGGGAGAGAGCCTTAGCTAGGGTTAGGGTTCGGCCCAGGGACGTCGCCAGGGCCGAAGCGACTCCAGTCTCGTGATCTGCCTCGAGGGCTGAAGTGAGGGCCCATGCAGCAAGGCGGCTCAAGTGCAGGGTTAGGGGTCGAGGCCGGCTTAGGTTGCGGTGGAGGGTCCCCGTTCGGGGTACGGTTAGGGTTAGGGTTAGGTCCCAGGAGGCTCCAGGCGCCGAACCCACAGCAGGGCGGTGGTCTCCCCGAAGGGCTGAGTTGAGGGTACAAGGGACGGTGCCGCTCAGGATCCGTCTGTGGCTGCCAAGGCCACAGACGTCGATCGGCCCCTGGTCGAGGAGGCCTCCGGAATCCTCTCGGGCAGCTGCAGAACGGCCTGGGAAACGACACGCTGAGCTTCCACGTTCCATGCCGGGTCAGCCTGCACCGCTTCTGGACCCCAGGCGCGTGGTGTTGTCAGACGTTGGCATGGGGTCCCCGTGGGGAGGGAGCCTTAGCTAGGGTTAGGGTTTGGTCCAGGGACGTCGCCAGGGCTGAATCGACTGCAGTCTCGTGATGTCCCTCGAGGGCTGAAGTGAGGGCCCATGCCAGAAGGCGGCTCAATTGCAGGGTTAGGGTTCGAGGCAGGCTTAGGTTGCGGTGGAGGGTCCCGGTTCGGGGTACGGTTAGGGTTAGGGTTGGGTCCCAGGAGGCTCCAGGCGCCCAAGCCACAGCAGGGCAGTGGTCTCCCCGAAGGGCTGAGTTGAGGGCACAAGGGACGGTGCCGGTCAGGATCCGTCTGTGGCTGCCAAGGCCACACACGTGATTGGGCCCCTGGTCGAGGAGGCCTCCGGCATCCTCTCGGCAGCTGCAGCCGGGCCTGGGAAACGACACGGTGAGCTTCCAGGTTCCATGCCGAGTCAGCCTGCACCTCTTCTGGACCCCAGGCGCGTGGTGTTGTCAGACGTTGGCATTGGGTACTCTTGGGGAGAGAGCCTTAGCTAGGGTTAGGGTTCGGCCCAGGGACGTCGCCAGGGCCGAAGCGACTCCGGTCTCGTGATCTGCCTCGAGGGCTGAAGTGAGGGCCCATGCAGCAAGGCGGCTCAAGTGCAGGGTTAGGGGTCGAGGCCGGCTTAGGTTGCGGTGGAGGGTCCCCGTTCGGGGTAGGGTTAGGGTTAGGGTTAGGTCCCAGGAGGCTCCAGGCGCCGAACCCACAGCAGGGCGGTGGTCTCCCCGAAGGGCTGAGTTGAGGGCACAAGGGACGGTGCCGCTCAGGATCCGTCTGTGGCTGCCAAGGCCACAGACGTCGATCGGCCCCTGGTCGAGGAGGCCTCCGGAATCCTCTCGGGCAGCTGCAGAACGGCCTGGGAAACGACACGCTGAGCTTCCAGGTTCCATGCCGGGTCAGCCTGCACCGTTTCTGGACCCCAGGCGCGTGGTGTTGTCAGACGTTGGCATGGGGTCCCCGTGGGGAGGGAGCCTTAGCTAGGGTTAGGGTTTGGTCCAGGGACGTCGCCAGGGCTGAATCGACTGCAGTCTCGTGATGTCCCTCGAGGGCTGAAGTGAGGGCCCATGCCAGAAGGCGGCTCAATTGCAGGGTTAGGGTTCGAGGCAGGCTTAGGTTGCGGTGGAGGGTCCCGGTTCGGGGTACGGTTAGGGTTAGGGTTGGGTCCCAGGAGGCTCCAGGCGCCCAAGCCACAGCAGGGCAGTGGTCTCCCCGAAGGGCTGAGTTGAGGGCACAAGGGACGGTGCCGGTCAGGATCCGTCTGTGGCTGCCAAGGCCACACACGTGATTGGGCCCCTGGTCGAGGAGGCCTCCGGCATCCTCTCGGCAGCTGCAGCCGGGCCTGGGAAACGACACGGTGAGCTTCCAGGTTCCATGCCGAGTCAGCCTGCACCTCTTCCGGACCCCAGGCGCGTGGTGTTGTCAGACGTTGGCATTGGGTCCTCTTGGGGAGAGAGCCTTAGCTAGGGTTAGGGTTCGGCCCAGGGACGTCGCCAGGGCCGAAGCGACTCCGGTCTCGTGATCTGCCTCGAGGGCTGAAGTGAGGGCCCATGCAGCAAGGCGGCTCAAGTGCAGGGTTAGGGGTCGAGGCCGGCTTAGGTTGCGGTGGAGGGTCCCCGTTCGGGGTAGGGTTAGGGTTAGGGTTAGGTCCCAGGAGGCTCCAGGCGCCGAACCCACAGCAGGGCGGTGGTCTCCCCGAAGGGCTGAGTTGAGGGCACAAGGGACGGTGCCGCTCAGGATCCGTCTGTGGCTGCCAAGGCCACAGACGTCGATCGGCCCCTGGTCGAGGAGGCCTCCGGAATCCTCTCGGGCAGCTGCAGAACGGCCTGGGAAACGACACGCTGAGCTTCCAGGTTCCATGCCGGGTCAGCCTGCACCGCTTCTGGACCCCAGGCGCGTGGTGTTGTCAGACGTTGGCATGGGGTCCCCGTGGGGAGGGAGCCTTAGCTAGGGTTAGGGTTTGGTCCAGGGACGTCGCCAGGGCTGAATCGACTGCAGTCTCGTGATGTCCCTCGAGGGCTGAAGTGAGGGCCCATGCCAGAAGGCGGCTCAATTGCAGGGTTAGGGTTCGAGGCAGGCTTAGGTTGCGGTGGAGGGTCCCGGTTCGGGGTACGGTTAGGGTTAGGGTTGGGTCCCAGGAGGCTCCAGGCGCCCAAGCCACAGCAGGGCAGTGGTCTCCCCGAAGGGCTGAGTTGAGGGCACAAGGGACGGTGCCGGTCAGGATCCGTCTGTGGCTGCCAAGGCCACACACGTGATTGGGCCCCTGGTCGAGGAGGCCTCCGGCATCCTCTCGGCAGCTGCAGCCGGGCCTGGGAAACGACACGGTGAGCTTCCAGGTTCCATGCCGAGTCAGCCTGCACCTCTTCCGGACCCCAGGCGCGTGCTGTTGTCAGACGTTGGCATTGGGTCCTCTTGGGGAGAGAGCCTTAGCTAGGGTTAGGGTTCGGCCCGGGGACGTCGCCAAGGCTGAAGCGACTCCGGTCTCGTGATCTGCCTCGAGGGCTGAAGTGAGGGCCCATGCAGCAAGGCGGCTCAAGTGCAGGGTTAGGGGTCGAGGCCGGCTTAGGTTGCGGTGGAGGGTCCCCGTTCGGGGTAGGGTTAGGGTTAGGGTTAGGTCCCAGGAGGCTCCAGGCGCCGAACCCACAGCAGGGCGGTGGTCTCCCCGAAGGGCTGAGTTGAGGGCACAAGGGACGGTGCCGCTCAGGATCCGTCTGTGGCTGCCAAGGCCACAGACGTCGATCGGCCCCTGGTCGAGGAGGCCTCCGGAATCCTCTCGGGCAGCTGCAGAACGGCCTGGGAAACGACACGCTGAGCTTCCAGGTTCCATGCCGGGTCAGCCTGCACCGCTTCTGGACCCCAGGCGCGTGGTGTTGTCAGACGTTGGCATGGGGTCCCCGTGGGGAGGGAGCCTTAGCTAGGGTTAGGGTTTGGTCCAGGGACGTCGCCAGGGCTGAATCGACTGCAGTCTCGTGATGTCCCTCGAGGGCTGAAGTGAGGGCCCATGCCAGAAGGCGGCTCAATTGCAGGGTTAGGGTTCGAGGCAGGCTTAGGTTGCGGTGGAGGGTCCCGGTTCGGGGTAGGGTTAGGGTTAGGGTTGGGTCCCAGGAGGCTCCAGGCGCCCAAGCCACAGCAGGGCAGTGGTCTCCCCGAAGGGCTGAGTTGAGGGCACAAGGGACGGTGCCGGTCAGGATCCGTCTGTGGCTGCCAAGGCCACACACGTGATTGGGCCCCTGGTCGAGGAGGCCTCCGGCATCCTCTCGGCAGCTGCAGCCGGGCCTGGGAAACGACACGGTGAGCTTCCAGGTTCCATGCCGAGTCAGCCTGCACCTCTTCCGGACCCCAGGCGCGTGGTGTTGTCAGACGTTGGCATTGGGTCCTCTTGGGGAGAGAGCCTTAGCTAGGGTTAGGGTTCGGCCCAGGGACGTCGCCAGGGCCGAAGCGACTCCGGTCTCGTGATCTGCCTCGAGGGCTGAAGTGAGGGCCCATGCAGCAAGGCGGCTCAAGTGCAGGGTTAGGGGTCGAGGCCGGCTTAGGTTGCGGTGGAGGGTCCCCGTTCGGGGTAGGGTTAGGGTTAGGGTTAGGTCCCAGGAGGCTCCAGGCGCCGAACCCACAGCAGGGCGGTGGTCTCCCCGAAGGGCTGAGTTGAGGGCACAAGGGACGGTGCCGCTCAGGATCCGTCTGTGGCTGCCAAGGCCACAGACGTCGATCGGCCCCTGGTCGAGGAGGCCTCCGGAATCCTCTCGGGCAGCTGCAGAACGGCCTGGGAAACGACACGCTGAGCTTCCAGGTTCCATGCCGGGTCAGCCTGCACCGCTTCTGGACCCCAGGCGCGTGGTGTTGTCAGACGTTGGCATGGGGTCCCCGTGGGGAGGGAGCCTTAGCTAGGGTTAGGGTTTGGTCCAGGGACGTCGCCAGGGCTGAATCGACTGCAGTCTCGTGATGTCCCTCGAGGGCTGAAGTGAGGGCCCATGCCAGAAGGCGGCTCAATTGCAGGGTTAGGGTTCGAGGCAGGCTTAGGTTGCGGTGGAGGGTCCCGGTTCGGGGTAGGGTTAGGGTTAGGGTTGGGTCCCAGGAGGCTCCAGGCGCCCAAGCCACAGCAGGGCAGTGGTCTCCCCGAAGGGCTGAGTTGAGGGCACAAGGGACGGTGCCGGTCAGGATCCGTCTGTGGCTGCCAAGGCCACACACGTGATTGGGCCCCTGGTCGAGGAGGCCTCCGGCATCCTCTCGGCAGCTGCAGCCGGGCCTGGGAAACGACACGGTGAGCTTCCAGGTTCCATGCCGAGTCAGCCTGCACCTCTTCCGGACCCCAGGCGCGTGGTGTTGTCAGACGTTGGCATTGGGTACTCTTGGGGAGAGAGCCTTAGCTAGGGTTAGGGTTCGGCCCAGGGACGTCGCCAGGGCCGAAGCGACTCCGGTCTCGTGATCTGCCTCGAGGGCTGAAGTGAGGGCCCATGCAGCAAGGCGGCTCAAGTGCAGGGTTAGGGGTCGAGGCCGGCTTAGGTTGCGGTGGAGGGTCCCCGTTCGGTGTAGGGTTAGGGTTAGGGTTAGGTCCCAGGAGGCTCCAGGCGCCGAACCCACAGCAGGGCGGTGGTCTCCCCGAAGGGCTGAGTTGAGGGCACAAGGGACGGTGCCGCTCAGGATCCGTCTGTGGCTGCCAAGGCCACAGACGTCGATCGGCCCCTGGTCGAGGAGGCCTCCGGAATCCTCTCGGGCAGCTGCAGAACGGCCTGGGAAACGACACGCTGAGCTTCCACGTTCCATGCCGGGTCAGCCTGCACCGCTTCTGGACCCCAGGCGCGTGGTGTTGTCAGACGTTGGCATGGGGTCCCCGTGGGGAGGGAGCCTTAGCTAGGGTTAGGGTTTGGTCCAGGGACGTCGCCAGGGCTGAATCGACTGCAGTCTCGTGATGTCCCTCGAGGGCTGAAGTGAGGGCCCATGCCAGAAGGCGGCTCAATTGCAGGGTTAGGGTTCGAGGCAGGCTTAGGTTGCGGTGGAGGGTCCCGGTTCGGGGTAGGGTTAGGGTTAGGGTTGGGTCCCAGGAGGCTCCAGGCGCCCAAGCCACAGCAGGGCAGTGGTCTCCCCGAAGGGCTGAGTTGAGGGCACAAGGGACGGTGCCGGTCAGGATCCGTCTGTGGCTGCCAAGGCCACACACGTGATTGGGCCCCTGGTCGAGGAGGCCTCCGGCATCCTCTCGGCAGCTGCAGCCGGGCCTGGGAAACGACACGGTGAGCTTCCAGGTTCCATGCCGAGTCAGCCTGCACCTCTTCCGGACCCCAGGCGCGTGGTGTTGTCAGACGTTGGCATTGGGTCCTCTTGGGGAGAGAGCCTTAGCTAGGGTTAGGGTTCGGCCCAGGGACGTCGCCAGGGCCGAAGCGACTCCGGTCTCGTGATCTGCCTCGAGGGCTGAAGTGAGGGCCCATGCAGCAAGGCGGCTCAAGTGCAGGGTTAGGGGTCGAGGCCGGCTTAGGTTGCGGTGGAGGGTCCCCGTTCGGGGTAGGGTTAGGGTTAGGGTTAGGTCCCAGGAGGCTCCAGGCGCCGAACCCACAGCAGGGCGGTGGTCTCCCCGAAGGGCTGAGTTGAGGGCACAAGGGACGGTGCCGCTCAGGATCCGTCTGTGGCTGCCAAGGCCACAGACGTCGATCGGCCCCTGGTCGAGGAGGCCTCCGGAATCCTCTCGGGCAGCTGCAGAACGGCCTGGGAAACGACACGCTGAGCTTCCAGGTTCCATGCCGGGTCAGCCTGCACCGCTTCTGGACCCCAGGCGCGTGGTGTTGTCAGACGTTGGCATGGGGTCCCCGTGGGGAGGGAGCCTTAGCTAGGGTTAGGGTTTGGTCCAGGGACGTCGCCAGGGCTGAATCGACTGCAGTCTCGTGATCTCCCTCGAGGGCTGAAGTGAGGGCCCATGCCAGAAGGCGGCTCAATTGCAGGGTTAGGGTTCGAGGCAGGCTTAGGTTGCGGTGGAGGGTCCCGGTTCGGGGTACGGTTAGGGTTAGGGTTGGGTCCCAGGAGGCTCCAGGCGCCCAAGCCACAGCAGGGCAGTGGTCTCCCCGAAGGGCTGAGTTGAGGGCACAAGGGACGGTGCCGGTCAGGATCCGTCTGTGGCTGCCAAGGCCACACACGTGATTGGGCCCCTGGTCGAGGAGGCCTCCGGCATCCTCTCGGCAGCTGCAGCCGGGCCTGGGAAACGACACGGTGAGCTTCCAGGTTCCATGCCGAGTCAGCCTGCACCTCTTCCGGACCCCAGGCGCGTGGTGTTGTCAGACGTTGGCATTGGGTCCTCTTGGGGAGAGAGCCTTAGCTAGGGTTAGGGTTCGGCCCGGGGACGTCGCCAAGGCTGAAGCGACTCCGGTCTCGTGATCTGCCTCGAGGGCTGAAGTGAGGGCCCATGCAGCAAGGCGGCTCAAGTGCAGGGTTAGGGGTCGAGGCCGGCTTAGGTTGCGGTGGAGGGTCCCCGTTCGGGGTAGGGTTAGGGTTAGGGTTAGGTCCCAGGAGGCTCCAGGCGCCGAACCCACAGCAGGGCGGTGGTCTCCCCGAAGGGCTGAGTTGAGGGCACAAGGGACGGTGCCGCTCAGGATCCGTCTGTGGCTGCCAAGGCCACAGACGTCGATCGGCCCCTGGTCGAGGAGGCCTCCGGAATCCTCTCGGGCAGCTGCAGAACGGCCTGGGAAACGACACGCTGAGCTTCCAGGTTCCATGCCGGGTCAGCCTGCACCGCTTCTGGACCCCAGGCGCGTGGTGTTGTCAGACGTTGGCATGGGGTCCCCGTGGGGAGGGAGCCTTAGCTAGGGTTAGGGTTTGGTCCAGGGACGTCGCCAGGGCTGAATCGACTGCAGTCTCGTGATGTCCCTCGAGGGCTGAAGTGAGGGCCCATGCCAGAAGGCGGCTCAATTGCAGGGTTAGGGTTCGAGGCAGGCTTAGGTTGCGGTGGAGGGTCCCGGTTCGGGGTACGGTTAGGGTTAGGGTTGGGTCCCAGGAGGCTCCAGGCGCCCAAGCCACAGCAGGGCAGTGGTCTCCCCGAAGGGCTGAGTTGAGGGCACAAGGGACGGTGCCGGTCAGGATCCGTCTGTGGCTGCCAAGGCCACACACGTGATTGGGCCCCTGGTCGAGGAGGCCTCCGGCATCCTCTCGGCAGCTGCAGCCGGGCCTGGGAAACGACACGGTGAGCTTCCAGGTTCCATGCCGAGTCAGCCTGCACCTCTTCCGGACCCCAGGCGCGTGGTGTTGTCAGACGTTGGCATTGGGTCCTCTTGGGGAGAGAGCCTTAGCTAGGGTTAGGGTTCGGCCCAGGGACGTCGCCAGGGCCGAAGCGACTCCGGTCTCGTGATCTGCCTCGAGGGCTGAAGTGAGGGCCCATGCAGCAAGGCGGCTCAAGTGCAGGGTTAGGGGTCGAGGCCGGCTTAGGTTGCGGTGGAGGGTCCCCGTTCGGGGTAGGGTTAGGGTTAGGGTTAGGTCCCAGGAGGCTCCAGGCGCCGAACCCACAGCAGGGCGGTGGTCTCCCCGAAGGGCTGAGTTGAGGGCACAAGGGACGGTGCCGCTCAGGATCCGTCTGTGGCTGCCAAGGCCACAGACGTCGATCGGCCCCTGGTCGAGGAGGCCTCCGGAATCCTCTCGGGCAGCTGCAGAACGGCCTGGGAAACGACACGCTGAGCTTCCAGGTTCCATGCCGGGTCAGCCTGCACCGCTTCTGGACCCCAGGCGCGTGGTGTTGTCAGACGTTGGCATGGGGTCCCCGTGGGGAGGGAGCCTTAGCTAGGGTTAGGGTTTGGTCCAGGGACGTCGCCAGGGCTGAATCGACTGCAGTCTCGTGATGTCCCTCGAGGGCTGAAGTGAGGGCCCATGCCAGAAGGCGGCTCAATTGCAGGGTTAGGGTTCGAGGCAGGCTTAGGTTGCGGTGGAGGGTCCCGGTTCGGGGTAGGGTTAGGGTTAGGGTTGGGTCCCAGGAGGCTCCAGGCGCCCAAGCCACAGCAGGGCAGTGGTCTCCCCGAAGGGCTGAGTTGAGGGCACAAGGGACGGTGCCGGTCAGGATCCGTCTGTGGCTGCCAAGGCCACACACGTGATTGGGCCCCTGGTCGAGGAGGCCTCCGGCATCCTCTCGGCAGCTGCAGCCGGGCCTGGGAAACGACACGGTGAGCTTCCAGGTTCCATGCCGAGTCAGCCTGCACCTCTTCCGGACCCCAGGCGCGTGGTGTTGTCAGACGTTGGCATTGGGTCCTCTTGGGGAGAGAGCCTTAGCTAGGGTTAGGGTTCGGCCCAGGGACGTCGCCAGGGCCGAAGCGACTCCGGTCTCGTGATCTGCCTCGAGGGCTGAAGTGAGGGCCCATGCAGCAAGGCGGCTCAAGTGCAGGGTTAGGGGTCGAGGCCGGCTTAGGTTGCGGTGGAGGGTCCCCGTTCGGGGTAGGGTTAGGGTTAGGGTTAGGTCCCAGGAGGCTCCAGGCGCCGAACCCACAGCAGG
The DNA here is from genome assembly GCF_046562875.1 of Panthera onca. NCBI lineage: Eukaryota > Metazoa > Chordata > Mammalia > Carnivora > Felidae > Panthera > Panthera onca. Next base: position 17,368,502 of record NC_138357.1, on the reverse strand, counting down.
GCGGTGGTCTCCCCGAAGGGCTGAGTTGAGGGCACAAGGGACGGTGCCGCTCAGGATCCGTCTGTGGCTGCCAAGGCCACAGACGTCGATCGGCCCCTGGTCGAGGAGGCCTCCGGAATCCTCTCGGGCAGCTGCAGAACGGCCTGGGAAACGACACGCTGAGCTTCCACGTTCCATGCCGGGTCAGCCTGCACCGCTTCTGGACCCCAGGCGCGTGGTGTTGTCAGACGTTGGCATGGGGTCCCCGTGGGGAGGGAGCCTTAGCTAGGGTTAGGGTTTGGTCCAGGGACGTCGCCAGGGCTGAATCGACTGCAGTCTCGTGATGTCCCTCGAGGGCTGAAGTGAGGGCCCATGCCAGAAGGCGGCTCAATTGCAGGGTTAGGGTTCGAGGCAGGCTTAGGTTGCGGTGGAGGGTCCCGGTTCGGGGTAGGGTTAGGGTTAGGGTTGGGTCCCAGGAGGCTCCAGGCGCCCAAGCCACAGCAGGGCAGTGGTCTCCCCGAAGGGCTGAGTTGAGGGCACAAGGGACGGTGCCGGTCAGGATCCGTCTGTGGCTGCCAAGGCCACACACGTGATTGGGCCCCTGGTCGAGGAGGCCTCCGGCATCCTCTCGGCAGCTGCAGCCGGGCCTGGGAAACGACACGGTGAGCTTCCAGGTTCCATGCCGAGTCAGCCTGCACCTCTTCCGGACCCCAGGCGCGTGGTGTTGTCAGACGTTGGCATTGGGTCCTCTTGGGGAGAGAGCCTTAGCTAGGGTTAGGGTTCGGCCCAGGGACGTCGCCAGGGCCGAAGCGACTCCGGTCTCGTGATCTGCCTCGAGGGCTGAAGTGAGGGCCCATGCAGCAAGGCGGCTCAAGTGCAGGGTTAGGGGTCGAGGCCGGCTTAGGTTGCGGTGGAGGGTCCCCGTTCGGTGTAGGGTTAGGGTTAGGGTTAGGTCCCAGGAGGCTCCAGGCGCCGAACCCACAGCAGGGCGGTGGTCTCCCCGAAGGGCTGAGTTGAGGGCACAAGGGACGGTGCCGCTCAGGATCCGTCTGTGGCTGCCAAGGCCACAGACGTCGATCGGCCCCTGGTCGAGGAGGCCTCCGGAATCCTCTCGGGCAGCTGCAGAACGGCCTGGGAAACGACACGCTGAGCTTCCACGTTCCATGCCGGGTCAGCCTGCACCGCTTCTGGACCCCAGGCGCGTGGTGTTGTCAGACGTTGGCATGGGGTCCCCGTGGGGAGGGAGCCTTAGCTAGGGTTAGGGTTTGGTCCAGGGACGTCGCCAGGGCTGAATCGACTGCAGTCTCGTGATGTCCCTCGAGGGCTGAAGTGAGGGCCCATGCCAGAAGGCGGCTCAATTGCAGGGTTAGGGTTCGAGGCAGGCTTAGGTTGCGGTGGAGGGTCCCGGTTCGGGGTAGGGTTAGGGTTAGGGTTGGGTCCCAGGAGGCTCCAGGCGCCCAAGCCACAGCAGGGCAGTGGTCTCCCCGAAGGGCTGAGTTGAGGGCACAAGGGACGGTGCCGGTCAGGATCCGTCTGTGGCTGCCAAGGCCACACACGTGATTGGGCCCCTGGTCGAGGAGGCCTCCGGCATCCTCTCGGCAGCTGCAGCCGGGCCTGGGAAACGACACGGTGAGCTTCCAGGTTCCATGCCGAGTCAGCCTGCACCTCTTCCGGACCCCAGGCGCGTGGTGTTGTCAGACGTTGGCATTGGGTCCTCTTGGGGAGAGAGCCTTAGCTAGGGTTAGGGTTCGGCCCAGGGACGTCGCCAGGGCCGAAGCGACTCCGGTCTCGTGATCTGCCTCGAGGGCTGAAGTGAGGGCCCATGCAGCAAGGCGGCTCAAGTGCAGGGTTAGGGGTCGAGGCCGGCTTAGGTTGCGGTGGAGGGTCCCCGTTCGGTGTAGGGTTAGGGTTAGGGTTAGGTCCCAGGAGGCTCCAGGCGCCGAACCCACAGCAGGGCGGTGGTCTCCCCGAAGGGCTGAGTTGAGGGCACAAGGGACGGTGCCGCTCAGGATCCGTCTGTGGCTGCCAAGGCCACAGACGTCGATCGGCCCCTGGTCGAGGAGGCCTCCGGAATCCTCTCGGGCAGCTGCAGAACGGCCTGGGAAACGACACGCTGAGCTTCCAGGTTCCATGCCGGGTCAGCCTGCACCGCTTCTGGACCCCAGGCGCGTGGTGTTGTCAGACGTTGGCATGGGGTCCCCGTGGGGAGGGAGCCTTAGCTAGGGTTAGGGTTTGGTCCAGGGACGTCGCCAGGGCTGAATCGACTGCAGTCTCGTGATCTCCCTCGAGGGCTGAAGTGAGGGCCCATGCCAGAAGGCGGCTCAATTGCAGGGTTAGGGTTCGAGGCAGGCTTAGGTTGCGGTGGAGGGTCCCGGTTCGGGGTACGGTTAGGGTTAGGGTTGGGTCCCAGGAGGCTCCAGGCGCCCAAGCCACAGCAGGGCAGTGGTCTCCCCGAAGGGCTGAGTTGAGGGCACAAGGGACGGTGCCGGTCAGGATCCGTCTGTGGCTGCCAAGGCCACACACGTGATTGGGCCCCTGGTCGAGGAGGCCTCCGGCATCCTCTCGGCAGCTGCAGCCGGGCCTGGGAAACGACACGGTGAGCTTCCAGGTTCCATGCCGAGTCAGCCTGCACCTCTTCCGGACCCCAGGCGCGTGGTGTTGTCAGACGTTGGCATTGGGTCCTCTTGGGGAGAGAGCCTTAGCTAGGGTTAGGGTTCGGCCCGGGGACGTCGCCAGGGCCGAAGCGACTCCGGTCTCGTGATCTGCCTCGAGGGCTGAAGTGAGGGCCCATGCAGCAAGGCGGCTCAAGTGCAGGGTTAGGGGTCGAGGCCGGCTTAGGTTGCGGTGGAGGGTCCCCGTTCGGGGTAGGGTTAGGGTTAGGGTTAGGTCCCAGGAGGCTCCAGGCGCCGAACCCACAGCAGGGCGGTGGTCTCCCCGAAGGGCTGAGTTGAGGGCACAAGGGACGGTGCCGCTCAGGATCCGTCTGTGGCTGCCAAGGCCACAGACGTCGATCGGCCCCTGGTCGAGGAGGCCTCCGGAATCCTCTCGGGCAGCTGCAGAACGGCCTGGGAAACGACACGCTGAGCTTCCAGGTTCCATGCCGGGTCAGCCTGCACCGCTTCTGGACCCCAGGCGCGTGGTGTTGTCAGACGTTGGCATGGGGTCCCCGTGGGGAGGGAGCCTTAGCTAGGGTTAGGGTTTGGTCCAGGGACGTCGCCAGGGCTGAATCGACTGCAGTCTCGTGATGTCCCTCGAGGGCTGAAGTGAGGGCCCATGCCAGAAGGCGGCTCAATTGCAGGGTTAGGGTTCGAGGCAGGCTTAGGTTGCGGTGGAGGGTCCCGGTTCGGGGTAGGGTTAGGGTTAGGGTTGGGTCCCAGGAGGCTCCAGGCGCCCAAGCCACAGCAGGGCAGTGGTCTCCCCGAAGGGCTGAGTTGAGGGCACAAGGGACGGTGCCGGTCAGGATCCGTCTGTGGCTGCCAAGGCCACACACGTGATTGGGCCCCTGGTCGAGGAGGCCTCCGGCATCCTCTCGGCAGCTGCAGCCGGGCCTGGGAAATGACACGGTGAGCTTCCAGGTTCCATGCCGAGTCAGCCTGCACCTCTTCCGGACCCCAGGCGCGTGGTGTTGTCAGACGTTGGCATTGGGTCCTCTTGGGGAGAGAGCCTTAGCTAGGGTTAGGGTTCGGCCCAGGGACGTCGCCAGGGCCGAAGCGACTCCGGTCTCGTGATCTGCCTCGAGGGCTGAAGTGAGGGCCCATGCAGCAAGGCGGCTCAAGTGAAGGTTAGGGGTCGAGGCCGGCTTAGGTTGCGGTGGAGGGTCCCCGTTCGGGGTAGGGTTAGGGTTAGGGTTAGGTCCCAGGAGGCTCCAGGCGCCGAACCCACAGCAGGGCGGTGGTCTCCCCGAAGGGCTGAGTTGAGGGCACAAGGGACGGTGCCGCTCAGGATCCGTCTGTGGCTGCCAAGGCCACAGACGTCGATCGGCCCCTGGTCGAGGAGGCCTCCGGAATCCTCTCGGGCAGCTGCAGAACGGCCTGGGAAACGACACGCTGAGCTTCCAGGTTCCATGCCGGGTCAGCCTGCACCGTTTCTGGACCCCAGGCGCGTGGTGTTGTCAGACGTTGGCATGGGGTCCCCGTGGGGAGGGAGCCTTAGCTAGGGTTAGGGTTTGGTCCAGGGACGTCGCCAGGGCTGAATCGACTGCAGTCTCGTGATGTCCCTCGAGGGCTGAAGTGAGGGCCCATGCCAGAAGGCGGCTCAATTGCAGGGTTAGGGTTCGAGGCAGGCTTAGGTTGCGGTGGAGGGTCCCGGTTCGGGGTAGGGTTAGGGTTAGGGTTGGGTCCCAGGAGGCTCCAGGCGCCCAAGCCACAGCAGGGCAGTGGTCTCCCCGAAGGGCTGAGTTGAGGGCACAAGGGACGGTGCCGGTCAGGATCCGTCTGTGGCTGCCAAGGCCACACACGTGATTGGGCCCCTGGTCGAGGAGGCCTCCGGCATCCTCTCGGCAGCTGCAGCCGGGCCTGGGAAACGACACGGTGAGCTTCCAGGTTCCATGCCGAGTCAGCCTGCACCTCTTCCGGACCCCAGGCGCGTGGTGTTGTCAGACGTTGGCATTGGGTCCTCTTGGGGAGAGAGCCTTAGCTAGGGTTAGGGTTCGGCCCAGGGACGTCGCCAGGGCCGAAGCGACTCCGGTCTCGTGATCTGCCTCGAGGGCTGAAGTGAGGGCCCATGCAGCAAGGCGGCTCAAGTGCAGGGTTAGGGGTCGAGGCCGGCTTAGGTTGCGGTGGAGGGTCCCCGTTCGGGGTAGGGTTAGGGTTAGGGTTAGGTCCCAGGAGGCTCCAGGCGCCGAACCCACAGCAGGGCGGTGGTCTCCCCGAAGGGCTGAGTTGAGGGCACAAGGGACGGTGCCGCTCAGGATCCGTCTGTGGCTGCCAAGGCCACAGACGTCGATCGGCCCCTGGTCGAGGAGGCCTCCGGAATCCTCTCGGGCAGCTGCAGAACGGCCTGGGAAACGACACGCTGAGCTTCCAGGTTCCATGCCGGGTCAGCCTGCACCGCTTCTGGACCCCAGGCGCGTGGTGTTGTCAGACGTTGGCATGGGGTCCCCGTGGGGAGGGAGCCTTAGCTAGGGTTAGGGTTTGGTCCAGGGACGTCGCCAGGGCTGAATCGACTGCAGTCTCGTGATGTCCCTCGAGGGCTGAAGTGAGGGCCCATGCCAGAAGGCGGCTCAATTGCAGGGTTAGGGTTCGAGGCAGGCTTAGGTTGCGGTGGAGGGTCCCGGTTCGGGGTAGGGTTAGGGTTAGGGTTGGGTCCCAGGAGGCTCCAGGCGCCCAAGCCACAGCAGGGCAGTGGTCTCCCCGAAGGGCTGAGTTGAGGGCACAAGGGACGGTGCCGGTCAGGATCCGTCTGTGGCTGCCAAGGCCACACACGTGATTGGGCCCCTGGTCGAGGAGGCCTCCGGCATCCTCTCGGCAGCTGCAGCCGGGCCTGGGAAACGACACGGTGAGCTTCCAGGTTCCATGCCGAGTCAGCCTGCACCTCTTCCGGACCCCAGGCGCGTGGTGTTGTCAGACGTTGGCATTGGGTCCTCTTGGGGAGAGAGCCTTAGCTAGGGTTAGGGTTCGGCCCAGGGACGTCGCCAGGGCCGAAGCGACTCCGGTCTCGTGATCTGCCTCGAGGGCTGAAGTGAGGGCCCATGCAGCAAGGCGGCTCAAGTGCAGGGTTAGGGGTCGAGGCCGGCTTAGGTTGCGGTGGAGGGTCCCCGTTCGGGGTAGGGTTAGGGTTAGGGTTAGGTCCCAGGAGGCTCCAGGCGCCGAACCCACAGCAGGGCGGTGGTCTCCCCGAAGGGCTGAGTTGAGGGCACAAGGGACGGTGCCGCTCAGGATCCGTCTGTGGCTGCCAAGGCCACAGACGTCGATCGGCCCCTGGTCGAGGAGGCCTCCGGAATCCTCTCGGGCAGCTGCAGAACGGCCTGGGAAACGACACGCTGAGCTTCCAGGTTCCATGCCGGGTCAGCCTGCACCGCTTCTGGACCCCAGGCGCGTGGTGTTGTCAGACGTTGGCATGGGGTCCCCGTGGGGAGGGAGCCTTAGCTAGGGTTAGGGTTTGGTCCAGGGACGTCGCCAGGGCTGAATCGACTGCAGTCTCGTGATGTCCCTCGAGGGCTGAAGTGAGGGCCCATGCCAGAAGGCGGCTCAATTGCAGGGTTAGGGTTCGAGGCAGGCTTAGGTTGCGGTGGAGGGTCCCGGTTCGGGGTAGGGTTAGGGTTAGGGTTGGGTCCCAGGAGGCTCCAGGCGCCCAAGCCACAGCAGGGCAGTGGTCTCCCCGAAGGGCTGAGTTGAGGGCACAAGGGACGGTGCCGGTCAGGATCCGTCTGTGGCTGCCAAGGCCACACACGTGATTGGGCCCCTGGTCGAGGAGGCCTCCGGCATCCTCTCGGCAGCTGCAGCCGGGCCTGGGAAACGACACGGTGAGCTTCCAGGTTCCATGCCGAGTCAGCCTGCACCTCTTCCGGACCCCAGGCGCGTGGTGTTGTCAGACGTTGGCATTGGGTCCTCTTGGGGAGAGAGCCTTAGCTAGGGTTAGGGTTCGGCCCAGGGACGTCGCCAGGGCCGAAGCGACTCCGGTCTCGTGATCTGCCTCGAGGGCTGAAGTGAGGGCCCATGCAGCAAGGCGGCTCAAGTGCAGGGTTAGGGGTCGAGGCCGGCTTAGGTTGCGGTGGAGGGTCCCCGTTCGGGGTAGGGTTAGGGTTAGGGTTAGGTCCCAGGAGGCTCCAGGCGCCGAACCCACAGCAGGGCGGTGGTCTCCCCGAAGGGCTGAGTTGAGGGCACAAGGGACGGTGCCGCTCAGGATCCGTCTGTGGCTGCCAAGGCCACAGACGTCGATCGGCCCCTGGTCGAGGAGGCCTCCGGAATCCTCTCGGGCAGCTGCAGAACGGCCTGGGAAACGACACGCTGAGCTTCCACGTTCCATGCCGGGTCAGCCTGCACCGCTTCTGGACCCCAGGCGCGTGGTGTTGTCAGACGTTGGCATGGGGTCCCCGTGGGGAGGGAGCCTTAGCTAGGGTTAGGGTTTGGTCCAGGGACGTCGCCAGGGCTGAATCGACTGCAGTCTCGTGATGTCCCTCGAGGGCTGAAGTGAGGGCCCATGCCAGAAGGCGGCTCAATTGCAGGGTTAGGGTTCGAGGCAGGCTTAGGTTGCGGTGGAGGGTCCCGGTTCGGGGTAGGGTTAGGGTTAGGGTTGGGTCCCAGGAGGCTCCAGGCGCCCAAGCCACAGCAGGGCAGTGGTCTCCCCGAAGGGCTGAGTTGAGGGCACAAGGGACGGTGCCGGTCAGGATCCGTCTGTGGCTGCCAAGGCCACACACGTGATTGGGCCCCTGGTCGAGGAGGCCTCCGGCATCCTCTCGGCAGCTGCAGCCGGGCCTGGGAAACGACACGGTGAGCTTCCAGGTTCCATGCCGAGTCAGCCTGCACCTCTTCCGGACCCCAGGCGCGTGGTGTTGTCAGACGTTGGCATTGGGTCCTGTTGGGGAGAGAGCCTTAGCTAGGGTTAGGGTTCGGCCCAGGGACGTCGCCAGGGCCGAAGCGACTCCGGTCTCGTGATCTGCCTCGAGGGCTGAAGTGAGGGCCCATGCAGCAAGGCGGCTCAAGTGCAGGGTTAGGGGTCGAGGCCGGCTTAGGTTGCGGTGGAGGGTCCCCGTTCGGGGTAGGGTTAGGGTTAGGGTTAGGTCCCAGGAGGCTCCAGGCGCCGAACCCACAGCAGGGCGGTGGTCTCCCCGAAGGGCTGAGTTGAGGGCACAAGGGACGGTGCCGCTCAGGATCCGTCTGTGGCTGCCAAGGCCACAGACGTCGATCGGCCCCTGGTCGAGGAGGCCTCCGGAATCCTCTCGGGCAGCTGCAGAACGGCCTGGGAAACGACACGCTGAGCTTCCAGGTTCCATGCCGGGTCAGCCTGCACCGCTTCTGGACCCCAGGCGCGTGGTGTTGTCAGACGTTGGCATGGGGTCCCCGTGGGGAGGGAGCCTTAGCTAGGGTTAGGGTTTGGTCCAGGGACGTCGCCAGGGCTGAATCGACTGCAGTCTCGTGATGTCCCTCGAGGGCTGAAGTGAGGGCCCATGCCAGAAGGCGGCTCAATTGCAGGGTTAGGGTTCGAGGCAGGCTTAGGTTGCGGTGGAGGGTCCCGGTTCGGGGTAGGGTTAGGGTTAGGGTTGGGTCCCAGGAGGCTCCAGGCGCCCAAGCCACAGCAGGGCAGTGGTCTCCCCGAAGGGCTGAGTTGAGGGCACAAGGGACGGTGCCGGTCAGGATCCGTCTGTGGCTGCCAAGGCCACACACGTGATTGGGCCCCTGGTCGAGGAGGCCTCCGGCATCCTCTCGGCAGCTGCAGCCGGGCCTGGGAAACGACACGGTGAGCTTCCAGGTTCCATGCCGAGTCAGCCTGCACCTCTTCCGGACCCCAGGCGCGTGGTGTTGTCAGACGTTGGCATTGGGTCCTCTTGGGGAGAGAGCCTTAGCTAGGGTTAGGGTTCGGCCCAGGGACGTCGCCAGGGCCGAAGCGACTCCGGTCTCGTGATCTGCCTCGAGGGCTGAAGTGAGGGCCCATGCAGCAAGGCGGCTCAAGTGCAGGGTTAGGGGTCGAGGCCGGCTTAGGTTGCGGTGGAGGGTCCCCGTTCGGGGTAGGGTTAGGGTTAGGGTTAGGTCCCAGGAGGCTCCAGGCGCCGAACCCACAGCAGGGCGGTGGTCTCCCCGAAGGGCTGAGTTGAGGGCACAAGGGACGGTGCCGCTCAGGATCCGTCTGTGGCTGCCAAGGCCACAGACGTCGATCGGCCCCTGGTCGAGGAGGCCTCCGGAATCCTCTCGGGCAGCTGCAGAACGGCCTGGGAAACGACACGCTGAGCTTCCAGGTTCCATGCCGGGTCAGCCTGCACCGCTTCTGGACCCCAGGCGCGTGGTGTTGTCAGACGTTGGCATGGGGTCCCCGTGGGGAGGGAGCCTTAGCTAGGGTTAGGGTTTGGTCCAGGGACGTCGCCAGGGCTGAATCGACTGCAGTCTCGTGATGTCCCTCGAGGGCTGAAGTGAGGGCCCATGCCAGAAGGCGGCTCAATTGCAGGGTTAGGGTTCGAGGCAGGCTTAGGTTGCGGTGGAGGGTCCCGGTTCGGGGTAGGGTTAGGGTTAGGGTTGGGTCCCAGGAGGCTCCAGGCGCCCAAGCCACAGCAGGGCAGTGGTCTCCCCGAAGGGCTGAGTTGAGGGCACAAGGGACGGTGCCGGTCAGGATCCGTCTGTGGCTGCCAAGGCCACACACGTGATTGGGCCCCTGGTCGAGGAGGCCTCCGGCATCCTCTCGGCAGCTGCAGCCGGGCCTGGGAAACGACACGGTGAGCTTCCAGGTTCCATGCCGAGTCAGCCTGCACCTCTTCCGGACCCCAGGCGCGTGCTGTTGTCAGACGTTGGCATTGGGTCCTGTTGGGGAGAGAGCCTTAGCTAGGGTTAGGGTTCGGCCCAGGGACGTCGCCAGGGCCGAAGCGACTCCGGTCTCGTGATCTGCCTCGAGGGCTGAAGTGAGGGCCCATGCAGCAAGGCGGCTCAAGTGCAGGGTTAGGGGTCGAGGCCGGCTTAGGTTGCGGTGGAGGGTCCCCGTTCGGGGTAGGGTTAGGGTTAGGGTTAGGTCCCAGGAGGCTCCAGGCGCCGAACCCACAGCAGGGCGGTGGTCTCCCCGAAGGGCTGAGTTGAGGGCACAAGGGACGGTGCCGCTCAGGATCCGTCTGTGGCTGCCAAGGCCACAGACGTCGATCGGCCCCTGGTCGAGGAGGCCTCCGGAATCCTCTCGGGCAGCTGCAGAACGGCCTGGGAAACGACACGCTGAGCTTCCACGTTCCATGCCGGGTCAGCCTGCACCGCTTCTGGACCCCAGGCGCGTGGTGTTGTCAGACGTTGGCATGGGGTCCCCGTGGGGAGGGAGCCTTAGCTAGGGTTAGGGTTTGGTCCAGGGACGTCGCCAGGGCTGAATCGACTGCAGTCTCGTGATGTCCCTCGAGGGCTGAAGTGAGGGCCCATGCCAGAAGGCGGCTCAATTGCAGGGTTAGGGTTCGAGGCAGGCTTAGGTTGCGGTGGAGGGTCCCGGTTCGGGGTAGGGTTAGGGTTAGGGTTGGGTCCCAGGAGGCTCCAGGCGCCCAAGCCACAGCAGGGCAGTGGTCTCCCCGAAGGGCTGAGTTGAGGGCACAAGGGACGGTGCCGGTCAGGATCCGTCTGTGGCTGCCAAGGCCACACACGTGATTGGGCCCCTGGTCGAGGAGGCCTCCGGCATCCTCTCGGCAGCTGCAGCCGGGCCTGGGAAACGACACGGTGAGCTTCCAGGTTCCATGCCGAGTCAGCCTGCACCTCTTCCGGACCCCAGGCGCGTGGTGTTGTCAGACGTTGGCATTGGGTCCTCTTGGGGAGAGAGCCTTAGCTAGGGTTAGGGTTCGGCCCAGGGACGTCGCCAGGGCCGAAGCGACTCCGGTCTCGTGATCTGCCTCGAGGGCTGAAGTGAGGGCCCATGCAGCAAGGCGGCTCAAGTGCAGGGTTAGGGGTCGAGGCCGGCTTAGGTTGCGGTGGAGGGTCCCCGTTCGGGGTACGGTTAGGGTTAGGGTTAGGTCCCAGGAGGCTCCAGGCGCCGAACCCACAGCAGGGCGGTGGTCTCCCCGAAGGGCTGAGTTGAGGGCACAAGGGACGGTGCCGCTCAGGATCCGTCTGTGGCTGCCAAGGCCACAGACGTCGATCGGCCCCTGGTCGAGGAGGCCTCCGGAATCCTCTCGGGCAGCTGCAGAACGGCCTGGGAAACGACACGCTGAGCTTCCACGTTCCATGCCGGGTCAGCCTGCACCGCTTCTGGACCCCAGGCGCGTGGTGTTGTCAGACGTTGGCATGGGGTCCCCGTGGGGAGGGAGCCTTAGCTAGGGTTAGGGTTTGGTCCAGGGACGTCGCCAGGGCTGAATCGACTGCAGTCTCGTGATGTCCCTCGAGGGCTGAAGTGAGGGCCCATGCCAGAAGGCGGCTCAATTGCAGGGTTAGGGTTCGAGGCAGGCTTAGGTTGCGGTGGAGGGTCCCGGTTCGGGGTACGGTTAGGGTTAGGGTTGGGTCCCAGGAGGCTCCAGGCGCCCAAGCCACAGCAGGGCAGTGGTCTCCCCGAAGGGCTGAGTTGAGGGCACAAGGGACGGTGCCGGTCAGGATCCGTCTGTGGCTGCCAAGGCCACACACGTGATTGGGCCCCTGGTCGAGGAGGCCTCCGGCATCCTCTCGGCAGCTGCAGCCGGGCCTGGGAAACGACACGGTGAGCTTCCAGGTTCCATGCCGAGTCAGCCTGCACCTCTTCCGGACCCCAGGCGCGTGGTGTTGTCAGACGTTGGCATTGGGTCCTCTTGGGGAGAGAGCCTTAGCTAGGGTTAGGGTTCGGCCCAGGGACGTCGCCAGGGCCGAAGCGACTCCGGTCTCGTGATCTGCCTCGAGGGCTGAAGTGAGGGCCCATGCAGCAAGGCGGCTCAAGTGCAGGGTTAGGGGTCGAGGCCGGCTTAGGTTGCGGTGGAGGGTCCCCGTTCGGGGTACGGTTAGGGTTAGGGTTAGGTCCCAGGAGGCTCCAGGCGCCGAACCCACAGCAGGGCGGTGGTCTCCCCGAAGGGCTGAGTTGAGGGCACAAGGGACGGTGCCGCTCAGGATCCGTCTGTGGCTGCCAAGGCCACAGACGTCGATCGGCCCCTGGTCGAGGAGGCCTCCGGAATCCTCTCGGGCAGCTGCAGAACGGCCTGGGAAACGACACGCTGAGCTTCCAGGTTCCATGCCGGGTCAGCCTGCACCGCTTCTGGACCCCAGGCGCGTGGTGTTGTCAGACGTTGGCATGGGGTCCCCGTGGGGAGGGAGCCTTAGCTAGGGTTAGGGTTTGGTCCAGGGACGTCGCCAGGGCTGAATCGACTGCAGTCTCGTGATCTCCCTCGAGGGCTGAAGTGAGGGCCCATGCCAGAAGGCGGCTCAATTGCAGGGTTAGGGTTCGAGGCAGGCTTAGGTTGCGGTGGAGGGTCCCGGTTCGGGGTACGGTTAGGGTTAGGGTTGGGTCCCAGGAGGCTCCAGGCGCCCAAGCCACAGCAGGGCAGTGGTCTCCCCGAAGGGCTGAGTTGAGGGCACAAGGGACGGTGCCGGTCAGGATCCGTCTGTGGCTGCCAAGGCCACACACGTGATTGGGCCCCTGGTCGAGGAGGCCTCCGGCATCCTCTCGGCAGCTGCAGCCGGGCCTGGGAAACGACACGGTGAGCTTCCAGGTTCCATGCCGAGTCAGCCTGCACCTCTTCCGGACCCCAGGCGCGTGGTGTTGTCAGACGTTGGCATTGGGTCCTCTTGGGGAGAGAGCCTTAGCTAGGGTTAGGGTTCGGCCCAGGGACGTCGCCAGGGCCGAAGCGACTCCGGTCTCGTGATCTGCCTCGAGGGCTGAAGTGAGGGCCCATGCAGCAAGGCGGCTCAAGTGCAGGGTTAGGGGTCGAGGCCGGCTTAGGTTGCGGTGGAGGGTCCCCGTTCGGGGTAGGGTTAGGGTTAGGGTTAGGTCCCAGGAGGCTCCAGGCGCCGAACCCACAGCAGGGCGGTGGTCTCCCCGAAGGGCTGAGTTGAGGGCACAAGGGACGGTGCCGCTCAGGATCCGTCTGTGGCTGCCAAGGCCACAGACGTCGATCGGCCCCTGGTCGAGGAGGCCTCCGGAATCCTCTCGGGCAGCTGCAGAACGGCCTGGGAAACGACACGCTGAGCTTCCACGTTCCATGCCGGGTCAGCCTGCACCGCTTCTGGACCCCAGGCGCGTGGTGTTGTCAGACGTTGGCATGGGGTCCCCGTGGGGAGGGAGCCTTAGCTAGGGTTAGGGTTTGGTCCAGGGACGTCGCCAGGGCTGAATCGACTGCAGTCTCGTGATGTCCCTCGAGGGCTGAAGTGAGGGCCCATGCCAGAAGGCGGCTCAATTGCAGGGTTAGGGTTCGAGGCAGGCTTAGGTTGCGGTGGAGGGTCCCGGTTCGGGGTAGGGTTAGGGTTAGGGTTGGGTCCCAGGAGGCTCCAGGCGCCCAAGCCACAGCAGGGCAGTGGTCTCCCCGAAGGGCTGAGTTGAGGGCACAAGGGACGGTGCCGGTCAGGATCCGTCTGTGGCTGCCAAGGCCACACACGTGATTGGGCCCCTGGTCGAGGAGGCCTCCGGCATCCTCTCGGCAGCTGCAGCCGGGCCTGGGAAACGACACGGTGAGCTTCCAGGTTCCATGCCGAGTCAGCCTGCACCTCTTCCGGACCCCAGGCGCGTGGTGTTGTCAGACGTTGGCATTGGGTCCTGTTGGGGAGAGAGCCTTAGCTAGGGTTAGGGTTCGGCCCAGGGACGTCGCCAGGGCCGAAGCGACTCCGGTCTCGTGATCTGCCTCGAGGGCTGAAGTGAGGGCCCATGCAGCAAGGCGGCTCAAGTGCAGGGTTAGGGGTCGAGGCCGGCTTAGGTTGCGGTGGAGGGTCCCCGTTCGGGGTAGGGTTAGGGTTAGGGTTAGGTCCCAGGAGGCTCCAGGCGCCGAACCCACAGCAGGGCGGTGGTCTCCCCGAAGGGCTGAGTTGAGGGCACAAGGGACGGTGCCGCTCAGGATCCGTCTGTGGCTGCCAAGGCCACAGACGTCGATCGGCCCCTGGTCGAGGAGGCCTCCGGAATCCTCTCGGGCAGCTGCAGAACGGCCTGGGAAACGACACGCTGAGCTTCCAGGTTCCATGCCGGGTCAGCCTGCACCGCTTCTGGACCCCAGGCGCGTGGTGTTGTCAGACGTTGGCATGGGGTCCCCGTGGGGAGGGAGCCTTAGCTAGGGTTAGGGTTTGGTCCAGGGACGTCGCCAGGGCTGAATCGACTGCAGTCTCGTGATGTCCCTCGAGGGCTGAAATGAGGGCCCATGCCAGAAGGCGGCTCAATTGCAGGGTTAGGGTTCGAGGCAGGCTTAGGTTGCGGTGGAGGGTCCCGGTTCGGGGTAGGGTTAGGGTTAGGGTTGGGTCCCAGGAGGCTCCAGGCGCCCAAGCCACAGCAGGGCAGTGGTCTCCCCGAAGGGCTGAGTTGAGGGCACAAGGGACGGTGCCGGTCAGGATCCGTCTGTGGCTGCCAAGGCCACACACGTGATTGGGCCCCTGGTCGAGGAGGCCTCCGGCATCCTCTCGGCAGCTGCAGCCGGGCCTGGGAAACGACACGGTGAGCTTCCAGGTTCCATGCCGAGTCAGCCTGCACCTCTTCCGGACCCCAGGCGCGTGGTGTTGTCAGACGTTGGCATTGGGTCCTCTTGGGGAGAGAGCCTTAGCTAGGGTTAGGGTTCGGCCCAGGGACGTCGCCAGGGCCGAAGCGACTCCGGTCTCGTGATCTGCCTCGAGGGCTGAAGTGAGGGCCCATGCAGCAAGGCGGCTCAAGTGCAGGGTTAGGGGTCGAGGCCGGCTTAGGTTGCGGTGGAGGGTCCCCGTTCGGTGTACGGTTAGGGTGAGGGTTAGGTCCCAGGAGGCTCCAGGCGCCGAACCCACAGCAGGGCGGTGGTCTCCCCGAAGGGCTGAGTTGAGGGCACAAGGGACGGTGCCGCTCAGGATCCGTCTGTGGCTGCCAAGGCCACAGACGTCGATCGGCCCCTGGTCGAGGAGGCCTCCGGAATCCTCTCGGGCAGCTGCAGAACGGCCTGGGAAACGACACGCTGAGCTTCCAGGTTCCATGCCGGGTCAGCCTGCACCGCTTCTGGACCCCAGGCGCGTGGTGTTGTCAGACGTTGGCATGGGGTCCCCGTGGGGAGGGAGCCTTAGCTAGGGTTAGGGTTTGGTCCAGGGACGTCGCCAGGGCTGAATCGACTGCAGTCTCGTGATCTCCCTCGAGGGCTGAAGTGAGGGCCCATGCCAGAAGGCGGCTCAATTGCAGGGTTAGGGTTCGAGGCAGGCTTAGGTTGCGGTGGAGGGTCCCGGTTCGGGGTACGGTTAGGGTTAGGGTTGGGTCCCAGGAGGCTCCAGGCGCCCAAGCCACAGCAGGGCAGTGGTCTCCCCGAAGGGCTGAGTTGAGGGCACAAGGGACGGTGCCGGTCAGGATCCGTCTGTGGCTGCCAAGGCCACACACGTGATTGGGCCCCTGGTCGAGGAGGCCTCCGGCATCCTCTCGGCAGCTGCAGCCGGGCCTGGGAAACGACACGGTGAGCTTCCAGGTTCCATGCCGAGTCAGCCTGCACCTCTTCCGGACCCCAGGTGCGTGGTGTTGTCAGACGTTGGCATTGGGTCCTCTTGGGGAGAGAGCCTTAGCTAGGGTTAGGGTTCGGCCCAGGGACGTCGCCAGGGCCGAAGCGACTCCGGTCTCGTGATCTGCCTCGAGGGCTGAAGTGAGGGCCCATGCAGCAAGGCGGCTCAAGTGCAGGGTTAGGGGTCGAGGCCGGCTTAGGTTGCGGTGGAGGGTCCCCGTTCGGGGTAGGGTTAGGGTTAGGGTTAGGTCCCAGGAGGCTCCAGGCGCCGAACCCACAGCAGGGCGGTGGTCTCCCCGAAGGGCTGAGTTGAGGGCACAAGGGACGGTGCCGCTCAGGATCCGTCTGTGGCTGCCAAGGCCACAGACGTCGATCGGCCCCTGGTCGAGGAGGCCTCCGGAATCCTCTCGGGCAGCTGCAGAACGGCCTGGGAAACGACACGCTGAGCTTCCAGGTTCCATGCCGGGTCAGCCTGCACCGCTTCTGGACCCCAGGCGCGTGGTGTTGTCAGACGTTGGCATGGGGTCCCCGTGGGGAGGGAGCCTTAGCTAGGGTTAGGGTTTGGTCCAGGGACGTCGCCAGGGCTGAATCGACTGCAGTCTCGTGATGTCCCTCGAGGGCTGAAGTGAGGGCCCATGCCAGAAGGCGGCTCAATTGCAGGGTTAGGGTTCGAGGCAGGCTTAGGTTGCGGTGGAGGGTCCCGGTTCGGGGTAGGGTTAGGGTTAGGGTTGGGTCCCAGGAGGCTCCAGGCGCCCAAGCCACAGCAGGGCAGTGGTCTCCCCGAAGGGCTGAGTTGAGGGCACAAGGGACGGTGCCGGTCAGGATCCGTCTGTGGCTGCCAAGGCCACACACGTGATTGGGCCCCTGGTCGAGGAGGCCTCCGGCATCCTCTCGGCAGCTGCAGCCGGGCCTGGGAAACGACACGGTGAGCTTCCAGGTTCCATGCCGAGTCAGCCTGCACCTCTTCCGGACCCCAGGCGCGTGGTGTTGTCAGACGTTGGCATTGGGTCCTCTTGGGGAGAGAGCCTTAGCTAGGGTTAGGGTTCGGCCCAGGGACGTCGCCAGGGCCGAAGCGACTCCGGTCTCGTGATCTGCCACGAGGGCTGAAGTGAGGGCCCATGCAGCAAGGCGGCTCAAGTGCAGGGTTAGGGGTCGAGGCTGGCTTAGGTTGCGGTGGAGGGTCCCCGTTCGGGGTACGGTTAGGGTTAGGGTTAGGTCCCAGGAGGCTCCAGGCGCCGAACCCACAGCAGGGCGGTGGTCTCCCCGAAGGGCTGAGTTGAGGGCACAAGGGACGGTGCCGCTCAGGATCCGTCTGTGGCTGCCAAGGCCACAGACGTCGATCGGCCCCTGGTCGAGGAGGCCTCCGGAATCCTCTCGGGCAGCTGCAGAACGGCCTGGGAAACGACACGCTGAGCTTCCAGGTTCCATGCCGGGTCAGCCTGCACCGCTTCTGGACCCCAGGCGCGTGGTGTTGTCAGACGTTGGCATGGGGTCCCCGTGGGGAGGGAGCCTTAGCTAGGGTTAGGGTTTGGTCCAGGGACGTCGCCAGGGCTGAATCGACTGCAGTCTCGTGATCTCCCTCGAGGGCTGAAGTGAGGGCCCATGCCAGAAGGCGGCTCAATTGCAGGGTTAGGGTTCGAGGCAGGCTTAGGTTGCGGTGGAGGGTCCCGGTTCGGGGTACGGTTAGGGTTAGGGTTGGGTCCCAGGAGGCTCCAGGCGCCCAAGCCACAGCAGGGCAGTGGTCTCCCCGAAGGGCTGAGTTGAGGGCACAAGGGACGGTGCCGGTCAGGATCCGTCTGTGGCTGCCAAGGCCACACACGTGATTGGGCCCCTGGTCGAGGAGGCCTCCGGCATCCTCTCGGCAGCTGCAGCCGGGCCTGGGAAACGACACGGTGAGCTTCCAGGTTCCATGCCGAGTCAGCCTGCACCTCTTCCGGACCCCAGGCGCGTGGTGTTGTCAGACGTTGGCATTGGGTCCTCTTGGGGAGAGAGCCTTAGCTAGGGTTAGGGTTCGGCCCAGGGACGTCGCCAGGGCCGAAGCGACTCCGGTCTCGTGATCTGCCTCGAGGGCTGAAGTGAGGGCCCATGCAGCAAGGCGGCTCAAGTGCAGGGTTAGGGGTCGAGGCCGGCTTAGGTTGCGGTGGAGGGTCCCCATTCGGGGTAGGGTTAGGGTTAGGGTTAGGTCCCAGGAGGCTCCAGGCGCCGAACCCACAGCAGGGCGGTGGTCTCCCCGAAGGGCTGAGTTGAGGGCACAAGGGACGGTGCCGCTCAGGATCCGTCTGTGGCTGCCAAGGCCACAGACGTCGATCGGCCCCTGGTCGAGGAGGCCTCCGGAATCCTCTCGGGCAGCTGCAGAACGGCCTGGGAAACGACACGCTGAGCTTCCAGGTTCCATGCCGGGTCAGCCTGCACCGCTTCTGGACCCCAGGCGCGTGGTGTTGTCAGACGTTGGCATGGGGTCCCCGTGGGGAGGGAGCCTTAGCTAGGGTTAGGGTTTGGTCCAGGGACGTCGCCAGGGCTGAATCGACTGCAGTCTCGTGATGTCCCTCGAGGGCTGAAGTGAGGGCCCATGCCAGAAGGCGGCTCAATTGCAGGGTTAGGGTTCGAGGCAGGCTTAGGTTGCGGTGGAGGGTCCCGGTTCGGGGTACGGTTAGGGTTAGGGTTGGGTCCCAGGAGGCTCCAGGCGCCCAAGCCACAGCAGGGCAGTGGTCTCCCCGAAGGGCTGAGTTGAGGGCACAAGGGACGGTGCCGGTCAGGATCCGTCTGTGGCTGCCAAGGCCACACACGTGATTGGGCCCCTGGTCGAGGAGGCCTCCGGCATCCTCTCGGCAGCTGCAGCCGGGCCTGGGAAACGACACGGTGAGCTTCCAGGTTCCATGCCGAGTCAGCCTGCACCTCTTCCGGACCCCAGGCGCGTGGTGTTGTCAGACGTTGGCATTGGGTCCTCTTGGGGAGAGAGCCTTAGCTAGGGTTAGGGTTCGGCCCAGGGACGTCGCCAGGGCCGAAGCGACTCCGGTCTCGTGATCTGCCTCGAGGGCTGAAGTGAGGGCCCATGCAGCAAGGCGGCTCAAGTGCAGGGTTAGGGGTCGAGGCCGGCTTAGGTTGCGGTGGAGGGTCCCCGTTCGGGGTAGGGTTAGGGTTAGGGTTAGGTCCCAGGAGGCTCCAGGCGCCGAACCCACAGCAGGGCGGTGGTCTCCCCGAAGGGCTGAGTTGAGGGCACAAGGGACGGTGCCGCTCAGGATCCGTCTGTGGCTGCCAAGGCCACTGACGTCGATCGGCCCCTGGTCGAGGAGGCCTCCGGAATCCTCTCGGGCAGCTGCAGAACGGCCTGGGAAACGACACGCTGAGCTTCCAGGTTCCATGCCGGGTCAGCCTGCACCGCTTCTGGACCCCAGGCGCGTGGTGTTGTCAGACGTTGGCATGGGGTCCCCGTGGGGAGGGAGCCTTAGCTAGGGTTAGGGTTTGGTCCAGGGACGTCGCCAGGGCTGAATCGACTGCAGTCTCGTGATGTCCCTCGAGGGCTGAAGTGAGGGCCCATGCCAGAAGGCGGCTCAATTGCAGGGTTAGGGTTCGAGGCAGGCTTAGGTTGCGGTGGAGGGTCCCGGTTCGGGGTAGGGTTAGGGTTAGGGTTGGGTCCCAGGAGGCTCCAGGCGCCCAAGCCACAGCAGGGCAGTGGTCTCCCCGAAGGGCTGAGTTGAGGGCACAAGGGACGGTGCCGGTCAGGATCCGTCTGTGGCTGCCAAGGCCACACACGTGATTGGGCCCCTGGTCGAGGAGGCCTCCGGCATCCTCTCGGCAGCTGCAGCCGGGCCTGGGAAACGACACGGTGAGCTTCCAGGTTCCATGCCGAGTCAGCCTGCACCTCTTCCGGACCCCAGGCGCGTGGTGTTGTCAGACGTTGGCATTGGGTCCTCTTGGGGAGAGAGCCTTAGCTAGGGTTAGGGTTCGGCCCAGGGACGTCGCCAGGGCCGAAGCGACTCCGGTCTCGTGATCTGCCTCGAGGGCTGAAGTGAGGGTCCATGCAGCAAGGCGGCTCAAGTGCAGGGTTAGGGGTCGAGGCCGGCTTAGGTTGCGGTGGAGGGTCCCCGTTCGGGGTAGGGTTAGGGTTAGGGTTAGGTCCCAGGAGTCTCCAGGCGCCGAACCCACAGCAGGGCGGTGGTCTCCCCGAAGGGCTGAGTTGAGGGCACAAGGGACGGTGCCGCTCAGGATCCGTCTGTGGCTGCCAAGGCCACAGACGTCGATCGGCCCCTGGTCGAGGAGGCCTCCGGAATCCTCTCGGGCAGCTGCAGAACGGCCTGGGAAACGACACGCTGAGCTTCCAGGTTCCATGCCGGGTCAGCCTGCACCGCTTCTGGACCCCAGGCGCGTGGTGTTGTCAGACGTTGGCATGGGGTCCCCGTGGGGAGGGAGCCTTAGCTAGGGTTAGGGTTTGGTCCAGGGACGTCGCCAGGGCTGAATCGACTGCAGTCTCGTGATGTCCCTCGAGGGCTGAAGTGAGGGCCCATGCCAGAAGGCGGCTCAATTGCAGGGTTAGGGTTCGAGGCAGGCTTAGGTTGCGGTGGAGGGTCCCGGTTCGGGGTACGGTTAGGGTTAGGGTTGGGTCCCAGGAGGCTCCAGGCGCCCAAGCCACAGCAGGGCAGTGGTCTCCCCGAAGGGCTGAGTTGAGGGCACAAGGGACGGTGCCGGTCAGGATCCGTCTGTGGCTGCCAAGGCCACACACGTGATTGGGCCCCTGGTCGAGGAGGCCTCCGGCATCCTCTCGGCAGCTGCAGCCGGGCCTGGGAAACGACACGGTGAGCTTCCAGGTTCCATGCCGAGTCAGCCTGCACCTCTTCCGGACCCCAGGCGCGTGGTGTTGTCAGACGTTGGCATTGGGTCCTCTTGGGGAGAGAGCCTTAGCTAGGGTTAGGGTTCGGCCCAGGGACGTCGCCAGGGCCGAAGCGACTCCGGTCTCGTGATCTGCCTCGAGGGCTGAAGTGAGGGCCCATGCAGCAAGGCGGCTCAAGTGCAGGGTTAGGGGTCGAGGCCGGCTTAGGTTGCGGTGGAGGGTCCCCGTTCGGGGTAGGGTTAGGGTTAGGGTTAGGTCCCAGGAGGCTCCAGGCGCCGAACCCACAGCAGGGCGGTGGTCTCCCCGAAGGGCTGAGTTGAGGGCACAAGGGACGGTGCCGCTCAGGATCCGTCTGTGGCTGCCAAGGCCACAGACGTCGATCGGCCCCTGGTCGAGGAGGCCTCCGGAATCCTCTCGGGCAGCTGCAGAACGGCCTGGGAAACGACACGCTGAGCTTCCAGGTTCCATGCCGGGTCAGCCTGCACCGCTTCTGGACCCCAGGCGCGTGGTGTTGTCAGACGTTGGCATGGGGTCCCCGTGGGGAGGGAGCCTTAGCTAGGGTTAGGGTTTGGTCCAGGGACGTCGCCAGGGCTGAATCGACTGCAGTCTCGTGATGTCCCTCGAGGGCTGAAGTGAGGGCCCATGCCAGAAGGCGGCTCAATTGCAGGGTTAGGGTTCGAGGCAGGCTTAGGTTGCGGTGGAGGGTCCCGGTTCGGGGTAGGGTTAGGGTTAGGGTTGGGTCCCAGGAGGCTCCAGGCGCCCAAGCCACAGCAGGGCAGTGGTCTCCCCGAAGGGCTGAGTTGAGGGCACAAGGGACGGTGCCGGTCAGGATCCGTCTGTGGCTGCCAAGGCCACACACGTGATTGGGCCCCTGGTCGAGGAGGCCTCCGGCATCCTCTCGGCAGCTGCAGCCGGGCCTGGGAAACGACACGGTGAGCTTCCAGGTTCCATGCCGAGTCAGCCTGCACCTCTTCCGGACCCCAGGCGCGTGGTGTTGTCAGACGTTGGCATTGGGTCCTGTTGGGGAGAGAGCCTTAGCTAGGGTTAGGGTTCGGCCCAGGGACGTCGCCAGGGCCGAAGCGACTCCGGTCTCGTGATCTGCCTCGAGGGCTGAAGTGAGGGCCCATGCAGCAAGGCGGCTCAAGTGCAGGGTTAGGGGTCGAGGCCGGCTTAGGTTGCGGTGGAGGGTCCCCGTTCGGGGTAGGGTTAGGGTTAGGGTTAGGTCCCAGGAGGCTCCAGGCGCCGAACCCACAGCAGGGCGGTGGTCTCCCCGAAGGGCTGAGTTGAGGGCACAAGGGACGGTGCCGCTCAGGATCCGTCTGTGGCTGCCAAGGCCACAGACGTCGATCGGCCCCTGGTCGAGGAGGCCTCCGGAATCCTCTCGGGCAGCTGCAGAACGGCCTGGGAAATGACACGCTGAGCTTCCAGGTTCCATGCCGGGTCAGCCTGCACCGCTTCTGGACCCCAGGCGCGTGGTGTTGTCAGACGTTGGCATGGGGTCCCCGTGGGGAGGGAGCCTTAGCTAGGGTTAGGGTTTGGTCCAGGGACGTCGCCAGGGCTGAATCGACTGCAGTCTCGTGATGTCCCTCGAGGGCTGAAGTGAGGGCCCATGCCAGAAGGCGGCTCAATTGCAGGGTTAGGGTTCGAGGCAGGCTTAGGTTGCGGTGGAGGGTCCCGGTTCGGGGTACGGTTAGGGTTAGGGTTGGGTCCCAGGAGGCTCCAGGCGCCCAAGCCACAGCAGGGCAGTGGTCTCCCCGAAGGGCTGAGTTGAGGGCACAAGGGACGGTGCCGGTCAGGATCCGTCTGTGGCTGCCAAGGCCACACACGTGATTGGGCCCCTGGTCGAGGAGGCCTCCGGCATCCTCTCGGCAGCTGCAGCCGGGCCTGGGAAACGACACGGTGAGCTTCCAGGTTCCATGCCGAGTCAGCCTGCACCTCTTCCGGACCCCAGGCGCGTGGTGTTGTCAGACGTTGGCATTGGGTCCTCTTGGGGAGAGAGCCTTAGCTAGGGTTAGGGTTCGGCCCAGGGACGTCGCCAGGGCCGAAGCGACTCCGGTCTCGTGATCTGCCTCGAGGGCTGAAGTGAGGGCCCATGCAGCAAGGCGGCTCAAGTGCAGGGTTAGGGGTCGAGGCCGGCTTAGGTTGCGGTGGAGGGTCCCCGTTCGGTGTAGGGTTAGGGTGAGGGTTAGGTCCCAGGAGGCTCCAGGCGCCGAACCCACAGCAGGGCGGTGGTCTCCCCGAAGGGCTGAGTTGAGGGCACAAGGGACGGTGCCGCTCAGGATCCGTCTGTGGCTGCCAAGGCCACAGACGTCGATCGGCCCCTGGTCGAGGAGGCCTCCGGAATCCTCTCGGGCAGCTGCAGAACGGCCTGGGAAACGACACGCTGAGCTTCCACGTTCCATGCCGGGTCAGCCTGCACCGCTTCTGGACCCCAGGCGCGTGGTGTTGTCAGACGTTGGCATGGGGTCCCCGTGGGGAGGGAGCCTTAGCTAGGGTTAGGGTTTGGTCCAGGGACGTCGCCAGGGCTGAATCGACTGCAGTCTCGTGATCTCCCCCGAGGGCTGAAGTGAGGGCCCATGCCAGAAGGCGGCTCAATTGCAGGGTTAGGGTTCGAGGCAGGCTTAGGTTGCGGTGGAGGGTCCCGGTTCGGGGTAGGGTTAGGGTTAGGGTTGGGTCCCAGGAGGCTCCAGGCGCCCAAGCCACAGCAGGGCAGTGGTCTCCCCGAAGGGCTGAGTTGAGGGCACAAGGGACGGTGCCGGTCAGGATCCGTCTGTGGCTGCCAAGGCCACACACGTGATTGGGCCCCTGGTCGAGGAGGCCTCCGGCATCCTCTCGGCAGCTGCAGCCGGGCCTGGGAAACGACACGGTGAGCTTCCAGGTTCCATGCCGAGTCAGCCTGCACCTCTTCCGGACCCCAGGCGCGTGGTGTTGTCAGACGTTGGCATTGGGTCCTCTTGGGGAGAGAGCCTTAGCTAGGGTTAGGGTTCGGCCCAGGGACGTCGCCAGGGCCGAAGCGACTCCGGTCTCGTGATCTGCCTCGAGGGCTGAAGTGAGGGCCCATGCAGCAAGGCGGCTCAAGTGCAGGGTTAGGGGTCGAGGCCGGCTTAGGTTGCGGTGGAGGGTCCCCGTTCGGTGTAGGGTTAGGGTGAGGGTTAGGTCCCAGGAGGCTCCAGGCGCCGAACCCACAGCAGGGCGGTGGTCTCCCCGAAGGGCTGAGTTGAGGGCACAAGGGACGGTGCCGCTCAGGATCCGTCTGTGGCTGCCAAGGCCACAGACGTCGATCGGCCCCTGGTCGAGGAGGCCTCCGGAATCCTCTCGGGCAGCTGCAGAACGGCCTGGGAAACGACACGCTGAGCTTCCACGTTCCATGCCGGGTCAGCCTGCACCGCTTCTGGACCCCAGGCGCGTGGTGTTGTCAGACGTTGGCATGGGGTCCCCGTGGGGAGGGAGCCTTAGCTAGGGTTAGGGTTTGGTCCAGGGACGTCGCCAGGGCTGAATCGACTGCAGTCTCGTGATCTCCCCCGAGGGCTGAAGTGAGGGCCCATGCCAGAAGGCGGCTCAATTGCAGGGTTAGGGTTCGAGGCAGGCTTAGGTTGCGGTGGAGGGTCCCGGTTCGGGGTAGGGTTAGGGTTAGGGTTGGGTCCCAGGAGGCTCCAGGCGCCCAAGCCACAGCAGGGCAGTGGTCTCCCCGAAGGGCTGAGTTGAGGGCACAAGGGACGGTGCCGGTCAGGATCCGTCTGTGGCTGCCAAGGCCACACACGTGATTGGGCCCCTGGTGGAGGAGGCCTCCGGCATCCTCTCGGCAGCTGCAGCCGGGCCTGGGAAACGACACGGTGAGCTTCCAGGTTCCATGCCGAGTCAGCCTGCACCTCTTCCGGACCCCAGGCGCGTGGTGTTGTCAGACGTTGGCATTGGGTCCTCTTGGGGAGAGAGCCTTAGCTAGGGTTAGGGTTCGGCCCAGGGACGTCGCCAGGGCCGAAGCGACTCCGGTCTCGTGATCTGCCTCGAGGGCTGAAGTGAGGGCCCATGCAGCAAGGCGGCTCAAGTGCAGGGTTAGGGGTCGAGGCCGGCTTAGGTTGCGGTGGAGGGTCCCCGTTCGGTGTACGGTTAGGGTGAGGGTTAGGTCCCAGGAGGCTCCAGGCGCCGAACCCACAGCAGGGCGGTGGTCTCCCCGAAGGGCTGAGTTGAGGGCACAAGGGACGGTGCCGCTCAGGATCCGTCTGTGGCTGCCAAGGCCACAGACGTCGATCGGCCCCTGGTCGAGGAGGCCTCCGGAATCCTCTCGGGCAGCTGCAGAACGGCCTGGGAAACGACACGCTGAGCTTCCAGGTTCAATGCCGGGTCAGCCTGCACCGCTTCTGGACCCCAGGCGCGTGGTGTTGTCAGACGTTGGCATGGGGTCCCCGTGGGGAGGGAGCCTTAGCTAGGGTTAGGGTTTGGTCCAGGGACGTCGCCAGGGCTGAATCGACTGCAGTCTCGTGATGTCCCTCGAGGGCTGAAGTGAGGGCCCATGCCAGAAGGCGGCTCAATTGCAGGGTTAGGGTTCGAGGCAGGCTTAGGTTGCGGTGGAGGGTCCCGGTTCGGGGTAGGGTTAGGGTTAGGGTTGGGTCCCAGGAGGCTCCAGGCGCCCAAGCCACAGCAGGGCAGTGGTCTCCCCGAAGGGCTGAGTTGAGGGCACAAGGGACGGTGCCGGTCAGGATCCGTCTGTGGCTGCCAAGGCCACACACGTGATTGGGCCCCTGGTCGAGGAGGCCTCCGGCATCCTCTCGGCAGCTGCAGCCGGGCCTGGGAAACGACACGGTGAGCTTCCAGGTTCCATGCCGAGTCAGCCTGCACCTCTTCCGGACCCCAGGCGCGTGGTGTTGTCAGACGTTGGCATTGGGTCCTCTTGGGGAGAGAGCCTTAGCTAGGGTTAGGGTTCGGCCCAGGGACGTCGCCAGGGCCGAAGCGACTCCGGTCTCGTGATCTGCCTCGAGGGCTGAAGTGAGGGCCCATGCAGCAAGGCGGCTCAAGTGCAGGGTTAGGGGTCGAGGCCGGCTTAGGTTGCGGTGGAGGGTCCCCGTTCGGGGTAGGGTTAGGGTTAGGGTTAGGTCCCAGGAGGCTCCAGGCGCCGAACCCACAGCAGGGCGGTGGTCTCCCCGAAGGGCTGAGTTGAGGGCACAAGGGACGGTGCCGCTCAGGATCCGTCTGTGGCTGCCAAGGCCACAGACGTCGATCGGCCCCTGGTCGAGGAGGCCTCCGGAATCCTCTCGGGCAGCTGCAGAACGGCCTGGGAAACGACACGCTGAGCTTCCAGGTTCCATGCCGGGTCAGCCTGCACCGCTTCTGGACCCCAGGCGCGTGGTGTTGTCAGACGTTGGCATGGGGTCCCCGTGGGGAGGGAGCCTTAGCTAGGGTTAGGGTTTGGTCCAGGGACGTCGCCAGGGCTGAATCGACTGCAGTCTCGTGATGTCCCTCGAGGGCTGAAGTGAGGGCCCATGCCAGAAGGCGGCTCAATTGCAGGGTTAGGGTTCGAGGCAGGCTTAGGTTGCGGTGGAGGGTCCCGGTTCGGGGTACGGTTAGGGTTAGGGTTGGGTCCCAGGAGGCTCCAGGCGCCCAAGCCACAGCAGGGCAGTGGTCTCCCCGAAGGGCTGAGTTGAGGGCACAAGGGACGGTGCCGGTCAGGATCCGTCTGTGGCTGCCAAGGCCACACACGTGATTGGGCCCCTGGTCGAGGAGGCCTCCGGCATCCTCTCGGCAGCTGCAGCCGGGCCTGGGAAACGACACGGTGAGCTTCCAGGTTCCATGCCGAGTCAGCCTGCACCTCTTCCGGACCCCAGGCGCGTGGTGTTGTCAGACGTTGGCATTGGGTCCTCTTGGGGAGAGAGCCTTAGCTAGGGTTAGGGTTCGGCCCAGGGACGTCGCCAGGGCCGAAGCGACTCCGGTCTCGTGATCTGCCTCGAGGGCTGAAGTGAGGGCCCATGCAGCAAGGCGGCTCAAGTGCAGGGTTAGGGGTCGAGGCCGGCTTAGGTTGCGGTGGAGGGTCCCCGTTCGGGGTAGGGTTAGGGTTAGGGTTAGGTCCCAGGAGGCTCCAGGCGCCGAACCCACAGCAGGGCGGTGGTCTCCCCGAAGGGCTGAGTTGAGGGCACAAGGGACGGTGCCGCTCAGGATCCGTCTGTGGCTGCCAAGGCCACAGACGTCGATCGGCCCCTGGTCGAGGAGGCCTCCGGAATCCTCTCGGGCAGCTGCAGAACGGCCTGGGAAATGACACGCTGAGCTTCCAGGTTCCATGCCGGGTCAGCCTGCACCGCTTCTGGACCCCAGGCGCGTGGTGTTGTCAGACGTTGGCATGGGGTCCCCGTGGGGAGGGAGCCTTAGCTAGGGTTAGGGTTTGGTCCAGGGACGTCGCCAGGGCTGAATCGACTGCAGTCTCGTGATGTCCCTCGAGGGCTGAAGTGAGGGCCCATGCCAGAAGGCGGCTCAATTGCAGGGTTAGGGTTCGAGGCAGGCTTAGGTTGCGGTGGAGGGTCCCGGTTCGGGGTACGGTTAGGGTTAGGGTTGGGTCCCAGGAGGCTCCAGGCGCCCAAGCCACAGCAGGGCAGTGGTCTCCCCGAAGGGCTGAGTTGAGGGCACAAGGGACGGTGCCGGTCAGGATCCGTCTGTGGCTGCCAAGGCCACACACGTGATTGGGCCCCTGGTCGAGGAGGCCTCCGGCATCCTCTCGGCAGCTGCAGCCGGGCCTGGGAAACGACACGGTGAGCTTCCAGGTTCCATGCCGAGTCAGCCTGCACCTCTTCCGGACCCCAGGCGCGTGGTGTTGTCAGACGTTGGCATTGGGTCCTCTTGGGGAGAGAGCCTTAGCTAGGGTTAGGGTTCGGCCCAGGGACGTCGCCAGGGCCGAAGCGACTCCGGTCTCGTGATCTGCCTCGAGGGCTGAAGTGAGGGCCCATGCAGCAAGGCGGCTCAAGTGCAGGGTTAGGGGTCGAGGCCGGCTTAGGTTGCGGTGGAGGGTCCCCGTTCGGTGTAGGGTTAGGGTGAGGGTTAGGTCCCAGGAGGCTCCAGGCGCCGAACCCACAGCAGGGCGGTGGTCTCCCCGAAGGGCTGAGTTGAGGGCACAAGGGACGGTGCCGCTCAGGATCCGTCTGTGGCTGCCAAGGCCACAGACGTCGATCGGCCCCTGGTCGAGGAGGCCTCCGGAATCCTCTCGGGCAGCTGCAGAACGGCCTGGGAAACGACACGCTGAGCTTCCACGTTCCATGCCGGGTCAGCCTGCACCGCTTCTGGACCCCAGGCGCGTGGTGTTGTCAGACGTTGGCATGGGGTCCCCGTGGGGAGGGAGCCTTAGCTAGGGTTAGGGTTTGGTCCAGGGACGTCGCCAGGGCTGAATCGACTGCAGTCTCGTGATCTCCCCCGAGGGCTGAAGTGAGGGCCCATGCCAGAAGGCGGCTCAATTGCAGGGTTAGGGTTCGAGGCAGGCTTAGGTTGCGGTGGAGGGTCCCGGTTCGGGGTAGGGTTAGGGTTAGGGTTGGGTCCCAGGAGGCTCCAGGCGCCCAAGCCACAGCAGGGCAGTGGTCTCCCCGAAGGGCTGAGTTGAGGGCACAAGGGACGGTGCCGGTCAGGATCCGTCTGTGGCTGCCAAGGCCACACACGTGATTGGGCCCCTGGTCGAGGAGGCCTCCGGCATCCTCTCGGCAGCTGCAGCCGGGCCTGGGAAACGACACGGTGAGCTTCCAGGTTCCATGCCGAGTCAGCCTGCACCTCTTCCGGACCCCAGGCGCGTGGTGTTGTCAGACGTTGGCATTGGGTCCTCTTGGGGAGAGAGCCTTAGCTAGGGTTAGGGTTCGGCCCAGGGACGTCGCCAGGGCCGAAGCGACTCCGGTCTCGTGATCTGCCTCGAGGGCTGAAGTGAGGGCCCATGCAGCAAGGCGGCTCAAGTGCAGGGTTAGGGGTCGAGGCCGGCTTAGGTTGCGGTGGAGGGTCCCCGTTCGGTGTAGGGTTAGGGTGAGGGTTAGGTCCCAGGAGGCTCCAGGCGCCGAACCCACAGCAGGGCGGTGGTCTCCCCGAAGGGCTGAGTTGAGGGCACAAGGGACGGTGCCGCTCAGGATCCGTCTGTGGCTGCCAAGGCCACAGACGTCGATCGGCCCCTGGTCGAGGAGGCCTCCGGAATCCTCTCGGGCAGCTGCAGAACGGCCTGGGAAACGACACGCTGAGCTTCCACGTTCCATGCCGGGTCAGCCTGCACCGCTTCTGGACCCCAGGCGCGTGGTGTTGTCAGACGTTGGCATGGGGTCCCCGTGGGGAGGGAGCCTTAGCTAGGGTTAGGGTTTGGTCCAGGGACGTCGCCAGGGCTGAATCGACTGCAGTCTCGTGATCTCCCCCGAGGGCTGAAGTGAGGGCCCATGCCAGAAGGCGGCTCAATTGCAGGGTTAGGGTTCGAGGCAGGCTTAGGTTGCGGTGGAGGGTCCCGGTTCGGGGTAGGGTTAGGGTTAGGGTTGGGTCCCAGGAGGCTCCAGGCGCCCAAGCCACAGCAGGGCAGTGGTCTCCCCGAAGGGCTGAGTTGAGGGCACAAGGGACGGTGCCGGTCAGGATCCGTCTGTGGCTGCCAAGGCCACACACGTGATTGGGCCCCTGGTGGAGGAGGCCTCCGGCATCCTCTCGGCAGCTGCAGCCGGGCCTGGGAAACGACACGGTGAGCTTCCAGGTTCCATGCCGAGTCAGCCTGCACCTCTTCCGGACCCCAGGCGCGTGGTGTTGTCAGACGTTGGCATTGGGTCCTCTTGGGGAGAGAGCCTTAGCTAGGGTTAGGGTTCGGCCCAGGGACGTCGCCAGGGCCGAAGCGACTCCGGTCTCGTGATCTGCCTCGAGGGCTGAAGTGAGGGCTCATGCAGCAAGGCGGCTCAAGTGCAGGGTTAGGGGTCGAGGCCGGCTTAGGTTGCGGTGGAGGGTCCCCGTTCGGTGTACGGTTAGGGTGAGGGTTAGGTCCCAGGAGGCTCCAGGCGCCGAACCCACAGCAGGGCGGTGGTCTCCCCGAAGGGCTGAGTTGAGGGCACAAGGGACGGTGCCGCTCAGGATCCGTCTGTGGCTGCCAAGGCCACAGACGTCGATCGGCCCCTGGTCGAGGAGGCCTCCGGAATCCTCTCGGGCAGCTGCAGAACGGCCTGGGAAACGACACGCTGAGCTTCCAGGTTCAATGCCGGGTCAGCCTGCACCGCTTCTGGACCCCAGGCGCGTGGTGTTGTCAGACGTTGGCATGGGGTCCCCGTGGGGAGGGAGCCTTAGCTAGGGTTAGGGTTTGGTCCAGGGACGTCGCCAGGGCTGAATCGACTGCAGTCTCGTGATGTCCCTCGAGGGCTGAAGTGAGGGCCCATGCCAGAAGGCGGCTCAATTGCAGGGTTAGGGTTCGAGGCAGGCTTAGGTTGCGGTGGAGGGTCCCGGTTCGGGGTAGGGTTAGGGTTAGGGTTGGGTCCCAGGAGGCTCCAGGCGCCCAAGCCACAGCAGGGCAGTGGTCTCCCCGAAGGGCTGAGTTGAGGGCACAAGGGACGGTGCCGGTCAGGATCCGTCTGTGGCTGCCAAGGCCACACACGTGATTGGGCCCCTGGTCGAGGAGGCCTCCGGCATCCTCTCGGCAGCTGCAGCCGGGCCTGGGAAACGACACGGTGAGCTTCCAGGTTCCATGCCGAGTCAGCCTGCACCTCTTCCGGACCCCAGGCGCGTGGTGTTGTCAGACGTTGGCATTGGGTCCTCTTGGGGAGAGAGCCTTAGCTAGGGTTAGGGTTCGGCCCAGGGACGTCGCCAGGGCCGAAGCGACTCCGGTCTCGTGATCTGCCTCGAGGGCTGAAGTGAGGGCCCATGCAGCAAGGCGGCTCAAGTGCAGGGTTAGGGGTCGAGGCCGGCTTAGGTTGCGGTGGAGGGTCCCCGTTCGGGGTAGGGTTAGGGTTAGGGTTAGGTCCCAGGAGGCTCCAGGCGCCGAACCCACAGCAGGGCGGTGGTCTCCCCGAAGGGCTGAGTTGAGGGCACAAGGGACGGTGCCGCTCAGGATCCGTCTGTGGCTGCCAAGGCCACAGACGTCGATCGGCCCCTGGTCGAGGAGGCCTCCGGAATCCTCTCGGGCAGCTGCAGAACGGCCTGGGAAACGACACGCTGAGCTTCCAGGTTCCATGCCGGGTCAGCCTGCACCGCTTCTGGACCCCAGGCGCGTGGTGTTGTCAGACGTTGGCATGGGGTCCCCGTGGGGAGGGAGCCTTAGCTAGGGTTAGGGTTTGGTCCAGGGACGTCGCCAGGGCTGAATCGACTGCAGTCTCGTGATGTCCCTCGAGGGCTGAAGTGAGGGCCCATGCCAGAAGGCGGCTCAATTGCAGGGTTAGGGTTCGAGGCAGGCTTAGGTTGCGGTGGAGGGTCCCGGTTCGGGGTACGGTTAGGGTTAGGGTTGGGTCCCAGGAGGCTCCAGGCGCCCAAGCCACAGCAGGGCAGTGGTCTCCCCGAAGGGCTGAGTTGAGGGCACAAGGGACGGTGCCGGTCAGGATCCGTCTGTGGCTGCCAAGGCCACACACGTGATTGGGCCCCTGGTCGAGGAGGCCTCCGGCATCCTCTCGGCAGCTGCAGCCGGGCCTGGGAAACGACACGGTGAGCTTCCAGGTTCCATGCCGAGTCAGCCTGCACCTCTTCCGGACCCCAGGCGCGTGGTGTTGTCAGACGTTGGCATTGGGTCCTCTTGGGGAGAGAGCCTTAGCTAGGGTTAGGGTTCGGCCCAGGGACGTCGCCAGGGCCGAAGCGACTCCGGTCTCGTGATCTGCCTCGAGGGCTGAAGTGAGGGCCCATGCAGCAAGGCGGCTCAAGTGCAGGGTTAGGGGTCGAGGCCGGCTTAGGTTGCGGTGGAGGGTCCCCGTTCGGGGTAGGGTTAGGGTTAGGGTTAGGTCCCAGGAGGCTCCAGGCGCCGAACCCACAGCAGGGCGGTGGTCTCCCCGAAGGGCTGAGTTGAGGGCACAAGGGACGGTGCCGCTCAGGATCCGTCTGTGGCTGCCAAGGCCACAGACGTCGATCGGCCCCTGGTCGAGGAGGCCTCCGGAATCCTCTCGGGCAGCTGCAGAACGGCCTGGGAAACGACACGCTGAGCTTCCAGGTTCCATGCCGGGTCAGCCTGCACCGCTTCTGGACCCCAGGCGCGTGGTGTTGTCAGACGTTGGCATGGGGTCCCCGTGGGGAGGGAGCCTTAGCTAGGGTTAGGGTTTGGTCCAGGGACGTCGCCAGGGCTGAATCGACTGCAGTCTCGTGATGTCCCTCGAGGGCTGAAGTGAGGGCCCATGCCAGAAGGCGGCTCAATTGCAGGGTTAGGGTTCGAGGCAGGCTTAGGTTGCGGTGGAGGGTCCCGGTTCGGGGTACGGTTAGGGTTAGGGTTGGGTCCCAGGAGGCTCCAGGCGCCCAAGCCACAGCAGGGCAGTGGTCTCCCCGAAGGGCTGAGTTGAGGGCACAAGGGACGGTGCCGGTCAGGATCCGTCTGTGGCTGCCAAGGCCACACACGTGATTGGGCCCCTGGTCGAGGAGGCCTCCGGCATCCTCTCGGCAGCTGCAGCCGGGCCTGGGAAACGACACGGTGAGCTTCCAGGTTCCATGCCGAGTCAGCCTGCACCTCTTCCGGACCCCAGGCGCGTGGTGTTGTCAGACGTTGGCATTGGGTCCTCTTGGGGAGAGAGCCTTAGCTAGGGTTAGGGTTCGGCCCAGGGACGTCGCCAGGGCCGAAGCGACTCCGGTCTCGTGATCTGCCTCGAGGGCTGAAGTGAGGGCCCATGCAGCAAGGCGGCTCAAGTGCAGGGTTAGGGGTCGAGGCCGGCTTAGGTTGCGGTGGAGGGTCCCCGTTCGGGGTAGGGTTAGGGTTAGGGTTAGGTCCCAGGAGGCTCCAGGCGCCGAACCCACAGCAGGGCGGTGGTCTCCCCGAAGGGCTGAGTTGAGGGCACAAGGGACGGTGCCGCTCAGGATCCGTCTGTGGCTGCCAAGGCCACAGACGTCGATCGGCCCCTGGTCGAGGAGGCCTCCGGAATCCTCTCGGGCAGCTGCAGAACGGCCTGGGAAACGACACGCTGAGCTTCCAGGTTCCATGCCGGGTCAGCCTGCACCGCTTCTGGACCCCAGGCGCGTGGTGTTGTCAGACGTTGGCATGGGGTCCCAGTGGGGAGGGAGCCTTAGCTAGGGTTAGGGTTTGGTCCAGGGACGTCGCCAGGGCTGAATCGACTGCAGTCTCGTGATGTCCCTCGAGGGCTGAAGTGAGGGCCCATGCCAGAAGGCGGCTCAATTGCAGGGTTAGGGTTCGAGGCAGGCTTAGGTTGCGGTGGAGGGTCCCGGTTCGGGGTAGGGTTAGGGTTAGGGTTGGGTCCCAGGAGGCTCCAGGCGCCCAAGCCACAGCAGGGCAGTGGTCTCCCCGAAGGGCTGAGTTGAGGGCACAAGGGACGGTGCCGGTCAGGATCCGTCTGTGGCTGCCAAGGCCACACACGTGATTGGGCCCCTGGTCGAGGAGGCCTCCGGCATCCTCTCGTCAGCTGCAGCCGGGCCTGGGAAACGACACGGTGAGCTTCCAGGTTCCATGCCGAGTCAGCCTGCACCTCTTCCGGACCCCAGGCGCGTGGTGTTGTCAGACGTTGGCATTGGGTCCTCTTGGGGAGAGAGCCTTAGCTAGGGTTAGGATTCGGCCCAGGGACGTCGCCAGGGCCGAAGCGACTCCGGTCTCGTGATCTGCCTCGAGGGCTGAAGTGAGGGCCCATGCAGCAAGGCGGCTCAAGTGCAGGGTTAGGGGTCGAGGCCGGCTTAGGTTGCGGTGGAGGGTCCCCGTTCGGTGTAGGGTTAGGGTTAGGGTTAGGTCCCAGGAGGCTCCAGGCGCCGAACCCACAGCAGGGCGGTGGTCTCCCCGAAGGGCTGAGTTGAGGGCACAAGGGACGGTGCCGCTCAGGATCCGTCTGTGGCTGCCAAGGCCACAGACGTCGATCGGCCCCTGGTCGAGGAGGCCTCCGGAATCCTCTCGGGCAGCTGCAGAACGGCCTGGGAAACGACACGCTGAGCTTCCAGGTTCCATGCCGGGTCAGCCTGCACCGCTTCTGGACCCCAGGCGCGTGGTGTTGTCAGACGTTGGCATGGGGTCCCAGTGGGGAGGGAGCCTTAGCTAGGGTTAGGGTTTGGTCCAGGGACGTCGCAAGGGCTGAATCGACTGCAGTCTCGTGATGTCCCTCGAGGGCTGAAGTGAGGGCCCATGCCAGAAGGCGGCTCAATTGCAGGGTTAGGGTTCGAGGCAGGCTTAGGTTGCGGTGGAGGGTCCCGGTTCGGGGTAGGGTTAGGGTTAGGGTTGGGTCCCAGGAGGCTCCAGGCGCCCAAGCCACAGCAGGGCAGTGGTCTCCCCGAAGGGCTGAGTTGAGGGCACAAGGGACGGTGCCGGTCAGGATCCGTCTGTGGCTGCCAAGGCCACACACGTGATTGGGCCCCTGGTCGAGGAGGCCTCCGGCATCCTCTCGGCAGCTGCAGCCGGGCCTGGGAAATGACACGGTGAGCTTCCAGGTTCCATGCCGAGTCAGCCTGCACCTCTTCCGGACCCCAGGCGCGTGGTGTTGTCAGACGTTGGCATTGGGTCCTCTTGGGGAGAGAGCCTTAGCTAGGGTTAGGGTTCGGCCCAGGGACGTCGCCAGGGCCGAAGCGACTCCGGTCTCGTGATCTGCCTCGAGGGCTGAAGTGAGGGCCCATGCAGCAAGGCGGCTCAAGTGCAGGGTTAGGGGTCGAGGCCGGCTTAGGTTGCGGTGGAGGGTCCCCGTTCGGTGTAGGGTTAGGGTTAGGGTTAGGTCCCAGGAGGCTCCAGGCGCCGAACCCACAGCAGGGCGGTGGTCTCCCCGAAGGGCTGAGTTGAGGGCACAAGGGACGGTGCCGCTCAGGATCCGTCTGTGGCTGCCAAGGCCACAGACGTCGATTGGCCCCTGGTCGAGGAGGCCTCCGGAATCCTCTCGGGCAGCTGCAGAACGGCCTGGGAAACGACACGCTGAGCTTCCAGGTTCCATGCCGGGTCAGCCTGCACCGCTTCTGGACCCCAGGCGCGTGGTGTTGTCAGACGTTGGCATGGGGTCCCCGTGGGGAGGGAGCCTTAGCTAGGGTTAGGGTTTGGTCCAGGGACGTCGCCAGGGCTGAATCGACTGCAGTCTCGTGATCTCCCTGGAGGGCTGAAGTGAGGGCCCATGCCAGAAGGCGGCTCAATTGCAGGGTTAGGGTTCGAGGCAGGCTTAGGTTGCGGTGGAGGGTCCCGGTTCGGGGTACGGTTAGGGTTAGGGTTGGGTCCCAGGAGGCTCCAGGCGCCCAAGCCACAGCAGGGCAGTGGTCTCCCCGAAGGGCTGAGTTGAGGGCACAAGGGACGGTGCCGGTCAGGATCCGTCTGTGGCTGCCAAGGCCACACACGTGATTGGGCCCCTGGTCGAGGAGGCCTCCGGCATCCTCTCGGCAGCTGCAGCCGGGCCTGGGAAACGACACGGTGAGCTTCCAGGTTCCATGCCGAGTCAGCCTGCACCTCTTCCGGACCCCAGGCGCGTGGTGTTGTCAGACGTTGGCATTGGGTCCTGTTGGGGAGAGAGCCTTAGCTAGGGTTAGGGTTCGGCCCAGGGACGTCGCCAGGGCCGAAGCGACTCCGGTCTCGTGATCTGCCTCGAGGGCTGAAGTGAGGGCCCATGCAGCAAGGCGGCTCAAGTGCAGGGTTAGGGGTCGAGGCCGGCTTAGGTTGCGGTGGAGGGTCCCCGTTCGGGGTAGGGTTAGGGTTAGGGTTAGGTCCCAGGAGGCTCCAGGCGCCGAACCCACAGCAGGGCGGTGGTCTCCCCGAAGGGCTGAGTTGAGGGCACAAGGGACGGTGCCGCTCAGGATCCGTCTGTGGCTGCCAAGGCCACAGACGTCGATCGGCCCCTGGTCGAGGAGGCCTCCGGAATCCTCTCGGGCAGCTGCAGAACGGCCTGGGAAACGACACGCTGAGCTTCCACGTTCCATGCTGGGTCAGCCTGCACCGCTTCTGGACCCCAGGCGCGTGGTGTTGTCAGACGTTGGCATGGGGTCCCCGTGGGGAGGGAGCCTTAGCTAGGGTTAGGGTTTGGTCCAGGGACGTCGCCAGGGCTGAATCGACTGCAGTCTCGTGATCTCCCCCGAGGGCTGAAGTGAGGGCCCATGCCAGAAGGCGGCTCAATTGCAGGGTTAGGGTTCGAGGCAGGCTTAGGTTGCGGTGGAGGGTCCCGGTTCGGGGTAGGGTTAGGGTTAGGGTTGGGTCCCAGGAGGCTCCAGGCGCCCAAGCCACAGCAGGGCAGTGGTCTCCCCGAAGGGCTGAGTTGAGGGCACAAGGGACGGTGCCGGTCAGGATCCGTCTGTGGCTGCCAAGGCCACACACGTGATTGGGCCCCTGGTCGAGGAGGCCTCCGGCATCCTCTCGGCAGCTGCAGCCGGGCCTGGGAAACGACACGGTGAGCTTCCAGGTTCCATGCCGAGTCAGCCTGCACCTCTTCCGGACCCCAGGCGCGTGGTGTTGTCAGACGTTGGCATTGGGTCCTCTTGGGGAGAGAGCCTTAGCTAGGGTTAGGGTTCGGCCCAGGGACGTCGCCAGGGCCGAAGCGACTCCGGTCTCGTGATCTGCCTCGAGGGCTGAAGTGAGGGCCCATGCAGCAAGGCGGCTCAAGTGCAGGGTTAGGGGTCGAGGCCGGCTTAGGTTGCGGTGGAGGGTCCCCGTTCGGTGTACGGTTAGGGTGAGGGTTAGGTCCCAGGAGGCTCCAGGCGCCGAACCCACAGCAGGGCGGTGGTCTCCCCGAAGGGCTGAGTTGAGGGCACAAGGGACGGTGCCGCTCAGGATCCGTCTGTGGCTGCCAAGGCCACAGACGTCGATCGGCCCCTGGTCGAGGAGGCCTCCGGAATCCTCTCGGGCAGCTGCAGAACGGCCTGGGAAACGACACGCTGAGCTTCCAGGTTCCATGCCGGGTCAGCCTGCACCGCTTCTGGACCCCAGGCGCGTGGTGTTGTCAGACGTTGGCATGGGGTCCCCGTGGGGAGGGAGCCTTAGCTAGGGTTAGGGTTTGGTCCAGGGACGTCGCCAGGGCTGAATCGACTGCAGTCTCGTGATGTCCCTCGAGGGCTGAAGTGAGGGCCCATGCCAGAAGGCGGCTCAATTGCAGGGTTAGGGTTCGAGGCAGGCTTAGGTTGCGGTGGAGGGTCCCGGTTCGGGGTACGGTTAGGGTTAGGGTTGGGTCCCAGGAGGCTCCAGGCGCCCAAGCCACAGCAGGGCAGTGGTCTCCCCGAAGGGCTGAGTTGAGGGCACAAGGGACGGTGCCGGTCAGGATCCGTCTGTGGCTGCCAAGGCCACACACGTGATTGGGCCCCTGGTCGAGGAGGCCTCCGGCATCCTCTCGGCAGCTGCAGCCGGGCCTGGGAAACGACACGGTGAGCTTCCAGGTTCCATGCCGAGTCAGCCTGCACC
Source organism: Panthera onca (assembly GCF_046562875.1). Taxonomy (NCBI): domain Eukaryota; kingdom Metazoa; phylum Chordata; class Mammalia; order Carnivora; family Felidae; genus Panthera; species Panthera onca. The sequence continues at coordinate 17,332,046 of NC_138357.1, read as the reverse complement.
TCTTCCGGACCCCAGGCGCGTGGTGTTGTCAGACGTTGGCATTGGGTCCTCTTGGGGAGAGAGCCTTAGCTAGGGTTAGGGTTCGGCCCAGGGACGTCGCCAGGGCCGAAGCGACTCCGGTCTCGTGATCTGCCTCGAGGGCTGAAGTGAGGGCCCATGCAGCAAGGCGGCTCAAGTGCAGGGTTAGGGGTCGAGGCCGGCTTAGGTTGCGGTGGAGGGTCCCCGTTCGGTGTAGGGTTAGGGTTAGGGTTAGGTCCCAGGAGGCTCCAGGCGCCGAACCCACAGCAGGGCGGTGGTCTCCACGAAGGGCTGAGTTGAGGGCACAAGGGACGGTGCCGCTCAGGATCCGTCTGTGGCTGCCAAGGCCACAGACGTCGATCGGCCCCTGGTCGAGGAGGCCTCCGGAATCCTCTCGGGCAGCTGCAGAACGGCCTGGGAAACGACACGCTGAGCTTCCAGGTTCCATGCCGGGTCAGCCTGCACCGCTTCTGGACCCCAGGCGCGTGGTGTTGTCAGACGTTAGCATGGGGTCCCCGTGGGGAGGGAGCCTTAGCTAGGGTTAGGGTTTGGTCCAGGGACGTCGCCAGGGCTGAATCGACTGCAGTCTCGTGATGTCCCTCGAGGGCTGAAGTGAGGGCCCATGCCAGAAGGCGGCTCAATTGCAGGGTTAGGGTTCGAGGCAGGCTTAGGTTGCGGTGGAGGGTCCCGGTTCGGGGTAGGGTTAGGGTTAGGGTTGGGTCCCAGGAGGCCCCAGGCGCCCAAGCCACAGCAGGGCAGTGGTCTCCCCGAAGGGCTGAGTTGAGGGCACAAGGGACGGTGCCGGTCAGGATCCGTCTGTGGCTGCCAAGGCCACACACGTGATTGGGCCCCTGGTCGAGGAGGCCTCCGGCATCCTCTCGGCAGCTGCAGCCGGGCCTGGGAAACGACACGGTGAGCTTCCAGGTTCCATGCCGAGTCAGCCTGCACCTCTTCCGGACCCCAGGCGCGTGGTGTTGTCAGACGTTGGCATTGGGTCCTCTTGGGGAGAGAGCCTTAGCTAGGGTTAGGGTTCGGCCCAGGGACGTCGCCAGGGCCGAAGCGACTCCGGTCTCGTGATCTGCCTCGAGGGCTGAAGTGAGGGCCCATGCAGCAAGGCGGCTCAAGTGCAGGGTTAGGGGTCGAGGCCGGCTTAGGTTGCGGTGGAGGGTCCCCGTTCGGGGTAGGGTTAGGGTTAGGGTTAGGTCCCAGGAGGCTCCAGGCGCCGAACCCACAGCAGGGCGGTGGTCTCCCCGAAGGGCTGAGTTGAGGGCACAAGGGACGGTGCCGCTCAGGATCCGTCTGTGGCTGCCAAGGCCACAGACGTCGATCGGCCCCTGGTCGAGGAGGCCTCCGGAATCCTCTCGGGCAGCTGCAGAACGGCCTGGGAAACGACACGCTGAGCTTCCAGGTTCCATGCCGGGTCAGCCTGCACCGCTTCTGGACCCCAGGCGCGTGGTGTTGTCAGACGTTGGCATGGGGTCCCCGTGGGGAGGGAGCCTTAGCTAGGGTTAGGGTTTGGTCCAGGGACGTCGCCAGGGCTGAATCGACTGCAGTCTCGTGATGTCCCTCGAGGGCTGAAGTGAGGGCCCATGCCAGAAGGCGGCTCAATTGCAGGGTTAGGGTTCGAGGCAGGCTTAGGTTGCGGTGGAGGGTCCCGGTTCGGGGTACGGTTAGGGTTAGGGTTGGGTCCCAGGAGGCTCCAGGCGCCCAAGCCACAGCAGGGCAGTGGTCTCCCCGAAGGGCTGAGTTGAGGGCACAAGGGACGGTGCCGGTCAGGATCCGTCTGTGGCTGCCAAGGCCACACACGTGATTGGGCCCCTGGTCGAGGAGGCCTCCGGCATCCTCTCGGCAGCTGCAGCCGGGCCTGGGAAACGACACGGTGAGCTTCCAGGTTCCATGCCGAGTCAGCCTGCACCTCTTCCGGACCCCAGGCGCGTGGTGTTGTCAGACGTTGGCATTGGGTCCTCTTGGGGAGAGAGCCTTAGCTAGGGTTAGGGTTCGGCCCAGGGACGTCGCCAGGGCCGAAGCGACTCCGGTCTCGTGATCTGCCTCGAGGGCTGAAGTGAGGGCCCATGCAGCAAGGCGGCTCAAGTGCAGGGTTAGGGGTCGAGGCCGGCTTAGGTTGCGGTGGAGGGTCCCCGTTCGGGGTAGGGTTAGGGTTAGGGTTAGGTCCCAGGAGGCTCCAGGCGCCGAACCCACAGCAGGGCGGTGGTCTCCCCGAAGGGCTGAGTTGAGGGCACAAGGGACGGTGCCGCTCAGGATCCGTCTGTGGCTGCCAAGGCCACAGACGTCGATCGGCCCCTGGTCGAGGAGGCCTCCGGAATCCTCTCGGGCAGCTGCAGAACGGCCTGGGAAACGACACGCTGAGCTTCCAGGTTCCATGCCGGGTCAGCCTGCACCGCTTCTGGACCCCAGGCGCGTGGTGTTGTAAGACGTTGGCATGGGGTCCCCGTGGGGAGGGAGCCTTAGCTAGGGTTAGGGTTTGGTCCAGGGACGTCGCCAGGGCTGAATCGACTGCAGTCTCGTGATGTCCCTCGAGGGCTGAAGTGAGGGCCCATGCCAGAAGGCGGCTCAATTGCAGGGTTAGGGTTCGAGGCAGGCTTAGGTTGCGGTGGAGGGTCCCGGTTCGGGGTACGGTTAGGGTTAGGGTTGGGTCCCAGGAGGCTCCAGGCGCCCAAGCCACAGCAGGGCAGTGGTCTCCCCGAAGGGCTGAGTTGAGGGCACAAGGGACGGTGCCGGTCAGGATCCGTCTGTGGCTGCCAAGGCCACACACGTGATTGGGCCCCTGGTCGAGGAGGCCTCCGGCATCCTCTCGGCAGCTGCAGCCGGGCCTGGGAAACGACACGGTGAGCTTCCAGGTTCCATGCCGAGTCAGCCTGCACCTCTTCCGGACCCCAGGCGCGTGCTGTTGTCAGACGTTGGCATTGGGTCCTCTTGGGGAGAGAGCCTTAGCTAGGGTTAGGGTTCGGCCCAGGGACGTCGCCAGGGCCGAAGCGACTCCGGTCTCGTGATCTGCCTCGAGGGCTGAAGTGAGGGCCCATGCAGCAAGGCGGCTCAAGTGCAGGGTTAGGGGTCGAGGCCGGCTTAGGTTGCGGTGGAGGGTCCCCGTTCGGTGTACGGTTAGGGTTAGGGTTAGGTCCCAGGAGGCTCCAGGCGCCGAACCCACAGCAGGGCGGTGGTCTCCCCGAAGGGCTGAGTTGAGGGCACAAGGGACGGTGCCGCTCAGGATCCGTCTGTGGCTGCCAAGGCCACAGACGTCGATCGGCCCCTGGTCGAGGAGGCCTCCGGAATCCTCTCGGGCAGCTGCAGAACGGCCTGGGAAACGACACGCTGAGCTTCCAGGTTCCATGCCGGGTCAGCCTGCACCGCTTCTGGACCCCAGGCGCGTGGTGTTGTCAGACGTTGGCATGGGGTCCCCGTGGGGAGGGAGCCTTAGCTAGGGTTAGGGTTTGGTCCAGGGACGTCGCCAGGGCTGAATCGACTGCAGTCTCGTGATGTCCCTCGAGGGCTGAAGTGAGGGCCCATGCCAGAAGGCGGCTCAATTGCAGGGTTAGGGTTCGAGGCAGGCTTAGGTTGCGGTGGAGGGTCCCGGTTCGGGGTACGGTTAGGGTTAGGGTTGGGTCCCAGGAGGCTCCAGGCGCCCAAGCCACAGCAGGGCAGTGGTCTCCCCGAAGGGCTGAGTTGAGGGCACAAGGGACGGTGCCGGTCAGGATCCGTCTGTGGCTGCCAAGGCCACACACGTGATTGGGCCCCTGGTCGAGGAGGCCTCCGGCATCCTCTCGGCAGCTGCAGCCGGGCCTGGGAAACGACACGGTGAGCTTCCAGGTTCCATGCCGAGTCAGCCTGCACCTCTTCCGGACCCCAGGCGCGTGGTGTTGTCAGACGTTGGCATTGGGTCCTCTTGGGGAGAGAGCCTTAGCTAGGGTTAGGGTTCGGCCCAGGGACGTCGCCAGGGCCGAAGCGACTCCGGTCTCGTGATCTGCCTCGAGGGCTGAAGTGAGGGCCCATGCAGCAAGGCGGCTCAAGTGCAGGGTTAGGGGTCGAGGCCGGCTTAGGTTGCGGTGGAGGGTCCCCGTTCGGGGTACGGTTAGGGTTAGGGTTAGGTCCCAGGAGGCTCCAGGCGCCGAACCCACAGCAGGGCGGTGGTCTCCCCGAAGGGCTGAGTTGAGGGCACAAGGGACGGTGCCGCTCAGGATCCGTCTGTGGCTGCCAAGGCCACAGACGTCGATCGGCCCCTGGTCGAGGAGGCCTCCGGAATCCTCTCGGGCAGCTGCAGAACGGCCTGGGAAACGACACGCTGAGCTTCCAGGTTCCATGCCGGGCCAGCCTGCACCGCTTCTGGACCCCAGGCGCGTGGTGTTGTCAGACGTTGGCATGGGGTCCCCGTGGGGAGGGAGCCTTAGCTAGGGTTAGGGTTTGGTCCAGGGACGTCGCCAGGGCTGAATCGACTGCAGTCTCGTGATGTCCCTCGAGGGCTGAAGTGAGGGCCCATGCCAGAAGGCGGCTCAATTGCAGGGTTAGGGTTCGAGGCAGGCTTAGGTTGCGGTGGAGGGTCCCGGTTCGGGGTAGGGTTAGGGTTAGGGTTGGGTCCCAGGAGGCCCCAGGCGCCCAAGCCACAGCAGGGCAGTGGTCTCCCCGAAGGGCTGAGTTGAGGGCACAAGGGACGGTGCCGGTCAGGATCCGTCTGTGGCTGCCAAGGCCACACACGTGATTGGGCCCCTGGTCGAGGAGGCCTCCGGCATCCTCTCGGCAGCTGCAGCCGGGCCTGGGAAATGACACGGTGAGCTTCCAGGTTCCATGCCGAGTCAGCCTGCACCTCTTCCGGACCCCAGGCGCGTGGTGTTGTCAGACGTTGGCATTGGGTCCTCTTGGGGAGAGAGCCTTAGCTAGGGTTAGGGTTCGGCCCAGGGACGTCGCCAGGGCCGAAGCGACTCCGGTCTCGTGATCTGCCTCGAGGGCTGAAGTGAGGGCCCATGCAGCAAGGCGGCTCAAGTGCAGGGTTAGGGGTCGAGGCCGGCTTAGGTTGCGGTGGAGGGTCCCCGTTCGGGGTAGGGTTAGGGTTAGGGTTAGGTCCCAGGAGGCTCCAGGCGCCGAACCCACAGCAGGGCGGTGGTCTCCCCGAAGGGCTGAGTTGAGGGCACAAGGGACGGTGCCGCTCAGGATCCGTCTGTGGCTGCCAAGGCCACAGACGTCGATCGGCCCCTGGTCGAGGAGGCCTCCGGAATCCTCTCGGGCAGCTGCAGAACGGCCTGGGAAACGACACGCTGAGCTTCCAGGTTCCATGCCGGGTCAGCCTGCACCGCTTCTGGACCCCAGGCGCGTGGTGTTGTAAGACGTTGGCATGGGGTCCCCGTGGGGAGGGAGCCTTAGCTAGGGTTAGGGTTTGGTCCAGGGACGTCGCCAGGGCTGAATCGACTGCAGTCTCGTGATGTCCCTCGAGGGCTGAAGTGAGGGCCCATGCCAGAAGGCGGCTCAATTGCAGGGTTAGGGTTCGAGGCAGGCTTAGGTTGCGGTGGAGGGTCCCGGTTCGGGGTACGGTTAGGGTTAGGGTTGGGTCCCAGGAGGCTCCAGGCGCCCAAGCCACAGCAGGGCAGTGGTCTCCCCGAAGGGCTGAGTTGAGGGCACAAGGGACGGTGCCGGTCAGGATCCGTCTGTGGCTGCCAAGGCCACACACGTGATTGGGCCCCTGGTCGAGGAGGCCTCCGGCATCCTCTCGGCAGCTGCAGCCGGGCCTGGGAAACGACACGGTGAGCTTCCAGGTTCCATGCCGAGTCAGCCTGCACCTCTTCCGGACCCCAGGCGCGTGGTGTTGTCAGACGTTGGCATTGGGTCCTCTTGGGGAGAGAGCCTTAGCTAGGGTTAGGGTTCGGCCCAGGGACGTCGCCAGGGCCGAAGCGACTCCGGTCTCGTGATCTGCCTCGAGGGCTGAAGTGAGGGCCCATGCAGCAAGGCGGCTCAAGTGCAGGGTTAGGGGTCGAGGCCGGCTTAGGTTGCGGTGGAGGGTCCCCGTTCGGTGTACGGTTAGGGTTAGGGTTAGGTCCCAGGAGGCTCCAGGCGCCGAACCCACAGCAGGGCGGTGGTCTCCCCGAAGGGCTGAGTTGAGGGCACAAGGGACGGTGCCGCTCAGGATCCGTCTGTGGCTGCCAAGGCCACAGACGTCGATCGGCCCCTGGTCGAGGAGGCCTCCGGAATCCTCTCGGGCAGCTGCAGAACGGCCTGGGAAACGACACGCTGAGCTTCCAGGTTCCATGCCGGGTCAGCCTGCACCGCTTCTGGACCCCAGGCGCGTGGTGTTGTCAGACGTTGGCATGGGGTCCCCGTGGGGAGGGAGCCTTAGCTAGGGTTAGGGTTTGGTCCAGGGACGTCGCCAGGGCTGAATCGACTGCAGTCTCGTGATGTCCCTCGAGGGCTGAAGTGAGGGCCCATGCCAGAAGGCGGCTCAATTGCAGGGTTAGGGTTCGAGGCAGGCTTAGGTTGCGGTGGAGGGTCCCGGTTCGGGGTACGGTTAGGGTTAGGGTTGGGTCCCAGGAGGCTCCAGGCGCCCAAGCCACAGCAGGGCAGTGGTCTCCCCGAAGGGCTGAGTTGAGGGCACAAGGGACGGTGCCGGTCAGGATCCGTCTGTGGCTGCCAAGGCCACACACGTGATTGGGCCCCTGGTCGAGGAGGCCTCCGGCATCCTCTCGGCAGCTGCAGCCGGGCCTGGGAAACGACACGGTGAGCTTCCAGGTTCCATGCCGAGTCAGCCTGCACCTCTTCCGGACCCCAGGCGCGTGGTGTTGTCAGACGTTGGCATTGGGTCCTCTTGGGGAGAGAGCCTTAGCTAGGGTTAGGGTTCGGCCCAGGGACGTCGCCAGGGCCGAAGCGACTCCGGTCTCGTGATCTGCCTCGAGGGCTGAAGTGAGGGCCCATGCAGCAAGGCGGCTCAAGTGCAGGGTTAGGGGTCGAGGCCGGCTTAGGTTGCGGTGGAGGGTCCCCGTTCGGTGTACGGTTAGGGTTAGGGTTAGGTCCCAGGAGGCTCCAGGCGCCGAACCCACAGCAGGGCGGTGGTCTCCCCGAAGGGCTGAGTTGAGGGCACAAGGGACGGTGCCGCTCAGGATCCGTCTGTGGCTGCCAAGGCCACAGACGTCGATCGGCCCCTGGTCGAGGAGGCCTCCGGAATCCTCTCGGGCAGCTGCAGAACGGCCTGGGAAACGACACGCTGAGCTTCCAGGTTCCATGCCGGGTCAGCCTGCACCGCTTCTGGACCCCAGGCGCGTGGTGTTGTCAGACGTTGGCATGGGGTCCCCGTGGGGAGGGAGCCTTAGCTAGGGTTAGGGTTTGGTCCAGGGACGTCGCCAGGGCTGAATCGACTGCAGTCTCGTGATGTCCCTCGAGGGCTGAAGTGAGGGCCCATGCCAGAAGGCGGCTCAATTGCAGGGTTAGGGTTCGAGGCAGGCTTAGGTTGCGGTGGAGGGTCCCGGTTCGGGGTACGGTTAGGGTTAGGGTTGGGTCCCAGGAGGCTCCAGGCGCCCAAGCCACAGCAGGGCAGTGGTCTCCCCGAAGGGCTGAGTTGAGGGCACAAGGGACGGTGCCGGTCAGGATCCGTCTGTGGCTGCCAAGGCCACACACGTGATTGGGCCCCTGGTCGAGGAGGCCTCCGGCATCCTCTCGGCAGCTGCAGCCGGGCCTGGGAAACGACACGGTGAGCTTCCAGGTTCCATGCCGAGTCAGCCTGCACCTCTTCCGGACCCCAGGCGCGTGGTGTTGTCAGACGTTGGCATTGGGTCCTCTTGGGGAGAGAGCCTTAGCTAGGGTTAGGGTTCGGCCCAGGGACGTCGCCAGGGCCGAAGCGACTCCGGTCTCGTGATCTGCCTCGAGGGCTGAAGTGAGGGCCCATGCAGCAAGGCGGCTCAAGTGCAGGGTTAGGGGTCGAGGCCGGCTTAGGTTGCGGTGGAGGGTCCCCGTTCGGGGTAGGGTTAGGGTTAGGGTTAGGTCCCAGGAGGCTCCAGGCGCCGAACCCACAGCAGGGCGGTGGTCTCCCCGAAGGGCTGAGTTGAGGGCACAAGGGACGGTGCCGCTCAGGATCCGTCTGTGGCTGCCAAGGCCACAGACGTCGATCGGCCCCTGGTCGAGGAGGCCTCCGGAATCCTCTCGGGCAGCTGCAGAACGGCCTGGGAAACGACACGCTGAGCTTCCAGGTTCCATGCCGGGTCAGCCTGCACCGCTTCTGGACCCCAGGCGCGTGGTGTTGTCAGACGTTGGCATGGGGTCCCCGTGGGGAGGGAGCCTTAGCTAGGGTTAGGGTTTGGTCCAGGGACGTCGCCAGGGCTGAATCGACTGCAGTCTCGTGATGTCCCTCGAGGGCTGAAGTGAGGGCCCATGCCAGAAGGCGGCTCAATTGCAGGGTTAGGGTTCGAGGCAGGCTTAGGTTGCGGTGGAGGGTCCCGGTTCGGGGTAGGGTTAGGGTTAGGGTTGGGTCCCAGGAGGCTCCAGGCGCCCAAGCCACAGCAGGGCAGTGGTCTCCCCGAAGGGCTGAGTTGAGGGCACAAGGGACGGTGCCGGTCAGGATCCGTCTGTGGCTGCCAAGGCCACACACGTGATTGGGCCCCTGGTCGAGGAGGCCTCCGGCATCCTCTCGGCAGCTGCAGCCGGGCCTGGGAAACGACACGGTGAGCTTCCAGGTTCCATGCCGAGTCAGCCTGCACCTCTTCCGGACCCCAGGCGCGTGGTGTTGTCAGACGTTGGCATTGGGTCCTCTTGGGGAGAGAGCCTTAGCTAGGGTTAGGGTTCGGCCCAGGGACGTCGCCAGGGCCGAAGCGACTCCGGTCTCGTGATCTGCCTCGAGGGCTGAAGTGAGGGCCCATGCAGCAAGGCGGCTCAAGTGCAGGGTTAGGGGTCGAGGCCGGCTTAGGTTGCGGTGGAGGGTCCCCGTTCGGGGTACGGTTAGGGTTAGGGTTAGGTCCCAGGAGGCTCCAGGCGCCGAACCCACAGCAGGGCGGTGGTCTCCCCGAAGGGCTGAGTTGAGGGCACAAGGGACGGTGCCGCTCAGGATCCGTCTGTGGCTGCCAAGGCCACAGACGTCGATCGGCCCCTGGTCGAGGAGGCCTCCGGAATCCTCTCGGGCAGCTGCAGAACGGCCTGGGAAACGACACGCTGAGCTTCCAGGTTCCATGCCGGGTCAGCCTGCACCGCTTCTGGACCCCAGGCGCGTGGTGTTGTCAGACGTTGGCATGGGGTCCCCGTGGGGAGGGAGCCTTAGCTAGGGTTAGGGTTTGGTCCAGGGACGTCGCCAGGGCTGAATCGACTGCAGTCTCGTGATGTCCCTCGAGGGCTGAAGTGAGGGCCCATGCCAGAAGGCGGCTCAATTGCAGGGTTAGGGTTCGAGGCAGGCTTAGGTTGCGGTGGAGGGTCCCGGTTCGGGGTAGGGTTAGGGTTAGGGTTGGGTCCCAGGAGGCTCCAGGCGCCCAAGCCACAGCAGGGCAGTGGTCTCCCCGAAGGGCTGAGTTGAGGGCACAAGGGACGGTGCCGGTCAGGATCCGTCTGTGGCTGCCAAGGCCACACACGTGATTGGGCCCCTGGTCGAGGAGGCCTCCGGCATCCTCTCGGCAGCTGCAGCCGGGCCTGGGAAACGACACGGTGAGCTTCCAGGTTCCATGCCGAGTCAGCCTGCACCTCTTCCGGACCCCAGGCGCGTGGTGTTGTCAGACGTTGGCATTGGGTCCTCTTGGGGAGAGAGCCTTAGCTAGGGTTAGGGTTCGGCCCAGGGACGTCGCCAGGGCCGAAGCGACTCCGGTCTCGTGATCTGCCTCGAGGGCTGAAGTGAGGGCCCATGCAGCAAGGCGGCTCAAGTGCAGGGTTAGGGGTCGAGGCCGGCTTAGGTTGCGGTGGAGGGTCCCCGTTCGGGGTAGGGTTAGGGTTAGGGTTAGGTCCCAGGAGGCTCCAGGCGCCGAACCCACAGCAGGGCGGTGGTCTCCCCGAAGGGCTGAGTTGAGGGCACAAGGGACGGTGCCGCTCAGGATCCGTCTGTGGCTGCCAAGGCCACAGACGTCGATCGGCCCCTGGTCGAGGAGGCCTCCGGAATCCTCTCGGGCAGCTGCAGAACGGCCTGGGAAACGACACGCTGAGCTTCCAGGTTCCATGCCGGGTCAGCCTGCACCGCTTCTGGACCCCAGGCGCGAGGTGTTGTCAGACGTTGGCATGGGGTCCCCGTGGGGAGGGAGCCTTAGCTAGGGTTAGGGTTTGGTCCAGGGACGTCGCCAGGGCTGAATCGACTGCAGTCTCGTGATGTCCCTCGAGGGCTGAAGTGAGGGCCCATGCCAGAAGGCGGCTCAATTGCAGGGTTAGGGTTCGAGGCAGGCTTAGGTTGCGGTGGAGGGTCCCGGTTCGGGGTACGGTTAGGGTTAGGGTTGGGTCCCAGGAGGCTCCAGGCGCCCAAGCCACAGCAGGGCAGTGGTCTCCCCGAAGGGCTGAGTTGAGGGCACAAGGGACGGTGCCGGTCAGGATCCGTCTGTGGCTGCCAAGGCCACACACGTGATTGGGCCCCTGGTCGAGGAGGCCTCCGGCATCCTCTCGGCAGCTGCAGCCGGGCCTGGGAAACGACACGGTGAGCTTCCAGGTTCCATGCCGAGTCAGCCTGCACCTCTTCCGGACCCCAGGCGCGTGGTGTTGTCAGACGTTGGCATTGGGTCCTCTTGGGGAGAGAGCCTTAGCTAGGGTTAGGGTTCGGCCCAGGGACGTCGCCAGGGCCGAAGCGACTCCGGTCTCGTGATCTGCCTCGAGGGCTGAAGTGAGGGCCCATGCAGCAAGGCGGCTCAAGTGCAGGGTTAGGGGTCGAGGCCGGCTTAGGTTGCGGTGGAGGGTCCCCGTTCGGGGTAGGGTTAGGGTTAGGGTTAGGTCCCAGGAGGCTCCAGGCGCCGAACCCACAGCAGGGCGGTGGTCTCCCCGAAGGGCTGAGTTGAGGGCACAAGGGACGGTGCCGCTCAGGATCCGTCTGTGGCTGCCAAGGCCACAGACGTCGATCGGCCCCTGGTCGAGGAGGCCTCCGGAATCCTCTCGGGCAGCTGCAGAACGGCCTGGGAAACGACACGCTGAGCTTCCAGGTTCCATGCCGGGTCAGCCTGCACCGCTTCTGGACCCCAGGCGCGTGGTGTTGTCAGACGTTGGCATGGGGTCCCCGTGGGGAGGGAGCCTTAGCTAGGGTTAGGGTTTGGTCCAGGGACGTCGCCAGGGCTGAATCGACTGCAGTCTCGTGATGTCCCTCGAGGGCTGAAGTGAGGGCCCATGCCAGAAGGCGGCTCAATTGCAGGGTTAGGGGTCGAGGCAGGCTTAGGTTGCGGTGGAGGGTCCCGGTTCGGGGTACGGTTAGGGTTAGGGTTGGGTCCCAGGAGGCTCCAGGCGCCCAAGCCACAGCAGGGCAGTGGTCTCCCCGAAGGGCTGAGTTGAGGGCACAAGGGACGGTGCCGGTCAGGATCCGTCTGTGGCTGCCAAGGCCACACACGTGATTGTGCCCCTGGTCGAGGAGGCCTCCGGCATCCTCTCGGCAGCTGCAGCCGGGCCTGGGAAACGACACGGTGAGCTTCCAGGTTCCATGCCGAGTCAGCCTGCACCTCTTCCGGACCCCAGGCGCGTGGTGTTGTCAGACGTTGGCATTGGGTCCTCTTGGGGAGAGAGCCTTAGCTAGGGTTAGGGTTCGGCCCAGGGACGTCGCCAGGGCCGAAGCGACTCCGGTCTCGTGATCTGCCTCGAGGGCTGAAGTGAGGGCCCATGCAGCAAGGCGGCTCAAGTGCAGGGTTAGGGGTCGAGGCCGGCTTAGGTTGCGGTGGAGGGTCCCCGTTCGGTGTAGGGTTAGGGTTAGGGTTAGGTCCCAGGAGGCTCCAGGCGCCGAACCCACAGCAGGGCGGTGGTCTCCCCGAAGGGCTGAGTTGAGGGCACAAGGGACGGTGCCGCTCAGGATCCGTCTGTGGCTGCCAAGGCCACAGACGTCGATCGGCCCCTGGTCGAGGAGGCCTCCGGAATCCTCTCGGGCAGCTGCAGAACGGCCTGGGAAACGACACGCTGAGCTTCCAGGTTCCATGCCGGGTCAGCCTGCACCGCTTCTGGACCCCAGGCGCGTGGTGTTGTCAGACGTTGGCATGGGGTCCCCGTGGGGAGGGAGCCTTAGCTAGGGTTAGGGTTTGGTCCAGGGACGTCGCCAGGGCTGAATCGACTGCAGTCTCGTGATCTCCCCCGAGGGCTGAAGTGAGGGCCCATGCCAGAAGGCGGCTCAATTGCAGGGATAGGGTTCGAGGCAGGCTTAGGTTGCGGTGGAGGGTCCCGGTTCGGGGTAGGGTTAGGGTTAGGGTTGGGTCCCAGGAGGCTCCAGGCGCCCAAGCCACAGCAGGGCAGTGGTCTCCCCGAAGGGCTGAGTTGAGGGCACAAGGGACGGTGCCGGTCAGGATCCGTCTGTGGCTGCCAAGGCCACACACGTGATTGGGCCCCTGGTCGAGGAGGCCTCCGGCATCCTCTCGGCAGCTGCAGCCGGGCCTGGGAAACGACACGGTGAGCTTCCAGGTTCCATGCCGAGTCAGCCTGCACCTCTTCCGGACCCCAGGCGCGTGGTGTTGTCAGACGTTGGCATTGGGTCCTCTTGGGGAGAGAGCCTTAGCTAGGGTTAGGGTTCGGCCCAGGGACGTCGCCAGGGCCGAAGCGACTCCGGTCTCGTGATCTGCCTCGAGGGCTGAAGTGAGGGCCCATGCAGCAAGGCGGCTCAAGTGCAGGGTTAGGGGTCGAGGCCGGCTTAGGTTGCGGTGGAGGGTCCCCGTTCGGTGTAGGGTTAGGGTTAGGGTTAGGTCCCAGGAGGCTCCAGGCGCCGAACCCACAGCAGGGCGGTGGTCTCCCCGAAGGGCTGAGTTGAGGGCACAAGGGACGGTGCCGCTCAGGATCCGTCTGTGGCTGCCAAGGCCACAGACGTCGATCGGCCCCTGGTCGAGGAGGCCTCCGGAATCCTCTCGGGCAGCTGCAGAACGGCCTGGGAAACGACACGCTGAGCTTCCAGGTTCCATGCCGGGTCAGCCTGCACCGCTTCTGGACCCCAGGCGCGTGGTGTTGTCAGACGTTGGCATGGGGTCCCCGTGGGGAGGGAGCCTTAGCTAGGGTTAGGGTTTGGTCCAGGGACGTCGCCAGGGCTGAATCGACTGCAGTCTCGTGATCTCCCCCGAGGGCTGAAGTGAGGGCCCATGCCAGAAGGCGGCTCAATTGCAGGGATAGGGTTCGAGGCAGGCTTAGGTTGCGGTGGAGGGTCCCGGTTCGGGGTAGGGTTAGGGTTAGGGTTGGGTCCCAGGAGGCTCCAGGCGCCCAAGCCACAGCAGGGCAGTGGTCTCCCCGAAGGGCTGAGTTGAGGGCACAAGGGACGGTGCCGGTCAGGATCCGTCTGTGGCTGCCAAGGCCACACACGTGATTGGGCCCCTGGTCGAGGAGGCCTCCGGCATCCTCTCGGCAGCTGCAGCCGGGCCTGGGAAACGACACGGTGAGCTTCCAGGTTCCATGCCGAGTCAGCCTGCACCTCTTCCGGACCCCAGGCGCGTGGTGTTGTCAGACGTTGGCATTGGGTCCTCTTGGGGAGAGAGCCTTAGCTAGGGTTAGGGTTCGGCCCAGGGACGTCGCCAGGGCCGAAGCGACTCCGGTCTCGTGATCTGCCTCGAGGGCTGAAGTGAGGGCCCATGCAGCAAGGCGGCTCAAGTGCAGGGTTAGGGGTCGAGGCCGGCTTAGGTTGCGGTGGAGGGTCCCCGTTCGGTGTACGGTTAGGGTTAGGGTTAGGTCCCAGGAGGCTCCAGGCGCCGAACCCACAGCAGGGCGGTGGTCTCCCCGAAGGGCTGAGTTGAGGGCACAAGGGACGGTGCCGCTCAGGATCCGTCTGTGGCTGCCAAGGCCACAGACGTCGATCGGCCCCTGGTCGAGGAGGCCTCCGGAATCCTCTCGGGCAGCTGCAGAACGGCCTGGGAAACGACACGCTGAGCTTCCAGGTTCCATGCCGGGTCAGCCTGCACCGCTTCTGGACCCCAGGCGCGTGGTGTTGTCAGACGTTGGCATGGGGTCCCCGTGGGGAGGGAGCCTTAGCTAGGGTTAGGGTTTGGTCCAGGGACGTCGCCAGGGCTGAATCGACTGCAGTCTCGTGATGTCCCTCGAGGGCTGAAGTGAGGGCCCATGCCAGAAGGCGGCTCAATTGCAGGGTTAGGGTTCGAGGCAGGCTTAGGTTGCGGTGGAGGGTCCCGGTTCGGGGTACGGTTAGGGTTAGGGTTGGGTCCCAGGAGGCTCCAGGCGCCCAAGCCACAGCAGGGCAGTGGTCTCCCCGAAGGGCTGAGTTGAGGGCACAAGGGACGGTGCCGGTCAGGATCCGTCTGTGGCTGCCAAGGCCACACACGTGATTGGGCCCCTGGTCGAGGAGGCCTCCGGCATCCTCTCGGCAGCTGCAGCCGGGCCTGGGAAACGACACGGTGAGCTTCCAGGTTCCATGCCGAGTCAGCCTGCACCTCTTCCGGACCCCAGGCGCGTGGTGTTGTCAGACGTTGGCATTGGGTCCTCTTGGGGAGAGAGCCTTAGCTAGGGTTAGGGTTCGGCCCAGGGACGTCGCCAGGGCCGAAGCGACTCCGGTCTCGTGATCTGCCTCGAGGGCTGAAGTGAGGGCCCATGCAGCAAGGCGGCTCAAGTGCAGGGTTAGGGGTCGAGGCCGGCTTAGGTTGCGGTGGAGGGTCCCCGTTCGGTGTAGGGTTAGGGTTAGGGTTAGGTCCCAGGAGGCTCCAGGCGCCGAACCCACAGCAGGGCGGTGGTCTCCCCGAAGGGCTGAGTTGAGGGCACAAGGGACGGTGCCGCTCAGGATCCGTCTGTGGCTGCCAAGGCCACAGACGTCGATCGGCCCCTGGTCGAGGAGGCCTCCGGAATCCTCTCGGGCAGCTGCAGAACGGCCTGGGAAACGACACGCTGAGCTTCCAGGTTCCATGCCGGGTCAGCCTGCACCGCTTCTGGACCCCAGGCGCGTGGTGTTGTCAGACGTTGGCATGGGGTCCCCGTGGGGAGGGAGCCTTAGCTAGGGTTAGGGTTTGGTCCAGGGACGTCGCCAGGGCTGAATCGACTGCAGTCTCGTGATGTCCCTCGAGGGCTGAAGTGAGGGCCCATGCCAGAAGGCGGCTCAATTGCAGGGTTAGGGTTCGAGGCAGGCTTAGGTTGCGGTGGAGGGTCCCGGTTCGGGGTACGGTTAGGGTTAGGGTTGGGTCCCAGGAGGCTCCAGGCGCCCAAGCCACAGCAGGGCAGTGGTCTCCCCGAAGGGCTGAGTTGAGGGCACAAGGGACGGTGCCGGTCAGGATCCGTCTGTGGCTGCCAAGGCCACACACGTGATTGGGCCCCTGGTCGAGGAGGCCTCCGGCATCCTCTCGGCAGCTGCAGCCGGGCCTGGGAAACGACACGGTGAGCTTCCAGGTTCCATGCCGAGTCAGCCTGCACCTCTTCCGGACCCCAGGCGCGTGGTGTTGTCAGACGTTGGCATTGGGTCCTCTTGGGGAGAGAGCCTTAGCTAGGGTTAGGGTTCGGCCCAGGGACGTCGCCAGGGCCGAAGCGACTCCGGTCTCGTGATCTGCCTCGAGGGCTGAAGTGAGGGCCCATGCAGCAAGGCGGCTCAAGTGCAGGGTTAGGGGTCGAGGCCGGCTTAGGTTGCGGTGGAGGGTCCCCGTTCGGGGTAGGGTTAGGGTTAGGGTTAGGTCCCAGGAGGCTCCAGGCGCCGAACCCACAGCAGGGCGGTGGTCTCCCCGAAGGGCTGAGTTGAGGGCACAAGGGACGGTGCCGCTCAGGATCCGTCTGTGGCTGCCAAGGCCACAGACGTCGATCGGCCCCTGGTCGAGGAGGCCTCCGGAATCCTCTCGGGCAGCTGCAGAACGGCCTGGGAAACGACACGCTGAGCTTCCAGGTTCCATGCCGGGTCAGCCTGCACCGCTTCTGGACCCCAGGCGCGTGGTGTTGTCAGACGTTGGCATGGGGTCCCCGTGGGGAGGGAGCCTTAGCTAGGGTTAGGGTTTGGTCCAGGGACGTCGCCAGGGCTGAATCGACTGCAGTCTCGTGATGTCCCTCGAGGGCTGAAGTGAGGGCCCATGCCAGAAGGCGGCTCAATTGCAGGGTTAGGGTTCGAGGCAGGCTTAGGTTGCGGTGGAGGGTCCCGGTTCGGGGTAGGGTTAGGGTTAGGGTTGGGTCCCAGGAGGCTCCAGGCGCCCAAGCCACAGCAGGGCAGTGGTCTCCCCGAAGGGCTGAGTTGAGGGCACAAGGGACGGTGCCGGTCAGGATCCGTCTGTGGCTGCCAAGGCCACACACGTGATTGGGCCCCTGGTCGAGGAGGCCTCCGGCATCCTCTCGGCAGCTGCAGCCGGGCCTGGGAAACGACACGGTGAGCTTCCAGGTTCCATGCCGAGTCAGCCTGCACCTCTTCCGGACCCCAGGCGCGTGGTGTTGTCAGACGTTGGCATTGGGTCCTCTTGGGGAGAGAGCCTTAGCTAGGGTTAGGGTTCGGCCCAGGGACGTCGCCAGGGCCGAAGCGACTCCGGTCTCGTGATCTGCCTCGAGGGCTGAAGTGAGGGCCCATGCAGCAAGGCGGCTCAAGTGCAGGGTTAGGGGTCGAGGCCGGCTTAGGTTGCGGTGGAGGGTCCCCGTTCGGTGTAGGGTTAGGGTTAGGGTTAGGTCCCAGGAGGCTCCAGGCGCCGAACCCACAGCAGGGCGGTGGTCTCCCCGAAGGGCTGAGTTGAGGGCACAAGGGACGGTGCCGCTCAGGATCCGTCTGTGGCTGCCAAGGCCACAGACGTCGATCGGCCCCTGGTCGAGGAGGCCTCCGGAATCCTCTCGGGCAGCTGCAGAACGGCCTGGGAAACGACACGCTGAGCTTCCAGGTTCCATGCCGGGTCAGCCTGCACCGCTTCTGGACCCCAGGCGCGTGGTGTTGTCAGACGTTGGCATGGGGTCCCCGTGGGGAGGGAGCCTTAGCTAGGGTTAGGGTTTGGTCCAGGGACGTCGCCAGGGCTGAATCGAATGCAGTCTCGTGATCTCCCCCGAGGGCTGAAGTGAGGGCCCATGCCAGAAGGCGGCTCAATTGCAGGGATAGGGTTCGAGGCAGGCTTAGGTTGCGGTGGAGGGTCCCGGTTCGGGGTAGGGTTAGGGTTAGGGTTGGGTCCCAGGAGGCTCCAGGCGCCCAAGCCACAGCAGGGCAGTGGTCTCCCCGAAGGGCTGAGTTGAGGGCACAAGGGACGGTGCCGGTCAGGATCCGTCTGTGGCTGCCAAGGCCACACACGTGATTGGGCCCCTGGTCGAGGAGGCCTCCGGCATCCTCTCGGCAGCTGCAGCCGGGCCTGGGAAACGACACGGTGAGCTTCCAGGTTCCATGCCGAGTCAGCCTGCACCTCTTCCGGACCCCAGGCGCGTGGTGTTGTCAGACGTTGGCATTGGGTCCTCTTGGGGAGAGAGCCTTAGCTAGGGTTAGGGTTCGGCCCGGGGACGTCGCCAGGGCCGAAGCGACTCCGGTCTCGTGATCTGCCTCGAGGGCTGAAGTGAGGGCCCATGCAGCAAGGCGGCTCAAGTGCAGGGTTAGGGGTCGAGGCCGGCTTAGGTTGCGGTGGAGGGTCCCCGTTCGGTGTAGGGTTAGGGTTAGGGTTAGGTCCCAGGAGGCTCCAGGCGCCGAACCCACAGCAGGGCGGTGGTCTCCCCGAAGGGCTGAGTTGAGGGCACAAGGGACGGTGCCGCTCAGGATCCGTCTGTGGCTGCCAAGGCCACAGACGTCGATCGGCCCCTGGTCGAGGAGGCCTCCGGAATCCTCTCGGGCAGCTGCAGAACGGCCTGGGAAACGACACGCTGAGCTTCCAGGTTCCATGCCGGGTCAGCCTGCACCGCTTCTGGACCCCAGGCGCGTGGTGTTGTCAGACGTTGGCATGGGGTCCCCGTGGGGAGGGAGCCTTAGCTAGGGTTAGGGTTTGGTCCAGGGACGTCGCCAGGGCTGAATCGACTGCAGTCTCGTGATCTCCCCCGAGGGCTGAAGTGAGGACCCATGCCAGAAGGCGGCTCAATTGCAGGGTTAGGGTTCGAGGCAGGCTTAGGTTGCGGTGGAGGGTCCCGGTTCGGGGTAGGGTTAGGGTTAGGGTTGGGTCCCAGGAGGCTCCAGGCGCCCAAGCCACAGCAGGGCAGTGGTCTCCCCGAAGGGCTGAGTTGAGGGCACAAGGGACGGTGCCGGTCAGGATCCGTCTGTGGCTGCCAAGGCCACACACGTGATTGGGCCCCTGGTCGAGGAGGCCTCCGGCATCCTCTCGGCAGCTGCAGCCGGGCCTGGGAAACGACACGGTGAGCTTCCAGGTTCCATGCCGAGTCAGCCTGCACCTCTTCCGGACCCCAGGCGCGTGGTGTTGTCAGACGTTGGCATTGGGTCCTCTTGGGGAGAGAGCCTTAGCTAGGGTTAGGGTTCGGCCCAGGGACGTCGCCAGGGCCGAAGCGACTCCGGTCTCGTGATCTGCCTCGAGGGCTGAAGTGAGGGCCCATGCAGCAAGGCGGCTCAAGTGCAGGGTTAGGGGTCGAGGCCGGCTTAGGTTGCGGTGGAGGGTCCCCGTTCGGGGTAGGGTTAGGGTTAGGGTTAGGTCCCAGGAGGCTCCAGGCGCCGAACCCACAGCAGGGCGGTGGTCTCCCCGAAGGGCTGAGTTGAGGGCACAAGGGACGGTGCCGCTCAGGATCCGTCTGTGGCTGCCAAGGCCACAGACGTCGATCGGCCCCTGGTCGAGGAGGCCTCCGGAATCCTCTCGGGCAGCTGCAGAACGGCCTGGGAAACGACACGCTGAGCTTCCAGGTTCCATGCCGGGTCAGCCTGCACCGCTTCTGGACCCCAGGCGCGTGGTGTTGTCAGACGTTGGCATGGGGTCCCCGTGGGGAGGGAGCCTTAGCTAGGGTTAGGGTTTGGTCCAGGGACGTCGCCAGGGCTGAATCGACTGCAGTCTCGTGATCTCCCCCGAGGGCTGAAGTGAGGGCCCATGCCAGAAGGCGGCTCAATTGCAGGGTTAGGGTTCGAGGCAGGCTTAGGTTGCGGTGGAGGGTCCCGGTTCGGGGTACGGTTAGGGTTAGGGTTGGGTCCCAGGAGGCTCCAGGCGCCCAAGCCACAGCAGGGCAGTGGTCTCCCCGAAGGGCTGAGTTGAGGGCACAAGGGACGGTGCCGGTCAGGATCCGTCTGTGGCTGCCAAGGCCACACACGTGATTGGGCCCCTGGTCGAGGAGGCCTCCGGCATCCTCTCGGCAGCTGCAGCCGGGCCTGGGAAACGACACGGTGAGCTTCCAGGTTCCATGCCGAGTCAGCCTGCACCTCTTCCGGACCCCAGGCGCGTGGTGTTGTCAGACGTTGGCATTGGGTCCTCTTGGGGAGAGAGCCTTAGCTAGGGTTAGGGTTCGGCCCAGGGACGTCGCCAGGGCCGAAGCGACTCCGGTCTCGTGATCTGCCTCGAGGGCTGAAGTGAGGGCCCATGCAGCAAGGCGGCTCAAGTGCAGGGTTAGGGGTCGAGGCCGGCTTAGGTTGCGGTGGAGGGTCCCCGTTCGGTGTACGGTTAGGGTTAGGGTTAGGTCCCAGGAGGCTCCAGGCGCCGAACCCACAGCAGGGCGGTGGTCTCCCCGAAGGGCTGAGTTGAGGGCACAAGGGACGGTGCCGCTCAGGATCCGTCTGTGGCTGCCAAGGCCACAGACGTCGATCGGCCCCTGGTCGAGGAGGCCTCCGGAATCCTCTCGGGCAGCTGCAGAACGGCCTGGGAAACGACACGCTGAGCTTCCAGGTTCCATGCCGGGTCAGCCTGCACCGCTTCTGGACCCCAGGCGCGTGGTGTTGTCAGACGTTGGCATGGGGTCCCCGTGGGGAGGGAGCCTTAGCTAGGGTTAGGGTTTGGTCCAGGGACGTCGCCAGGGCTGAATCGACTGCAGTCTCGTGATGTCCCTCGAGGGCTGAAGTGAGGGCCCATGCCAGAAGGCGGCTCAATTGCAGGGTTAGGGTTCGAGGCAGGCTTAGGTTGCGGTGGAGGGTCCCGGTTCGGGGTACGGTTAGGGTTAGGGTTGGGTCCCAGGAGGCTCCAGGCGCCCAAGCCACAGCAGGGCAGTGGTCTCCCCGAAGGGCTGAGTTGAGGGCACAAGGGACGGTGCCGGTCAGGATCCGTCTGTGGCTGCCAAGGCCACACACGTGATTGGGCCCCTGGTCGAGGAGGCCTCCGGCATCCTCTCGGCAGCTGCAGCCGGGCCTGGGAAACGACACGGTGAGCTTCCAGGTTCCATGCCGAGTCAGCCTGCACCTCTTCCGGACCCCAGGCGCGTGGTGTTGTCAGACGTTGGCATTGGGTCCTCTTGGGGAGAGAGCCTTAGCTAGGGTTAGGGTTCGGCCCAGGGACGTCGCCAGGGCCGAAGCGACTCCGGTCTCGTGATCTGCCTCGAGGGCTGAAGTGAGGGCCCATGCAGCAAGGCGGCTCAAGTGCAGGGTTAGGGGTCGAGGCCGGCTTAGGTTGCGGTGGAGGGTCCCCGTTCGGTGTACGGTTAGGGTTAGGGTTAGGTCCCAGGAGGCTCCAGGCGCCGAACCCACAGCAGGGCGGTGGTCTCCCCGAAGGGCTGAGTTGAGGGCACAAGGGACGGTGCCGCTCAGGATCCGTCTGTGGCTGCCAAGGCCACAGACGTCGATCGGCCCCTGGTCGAGGAGGCCTCCGGAATCCTCTCGGGCAGCTGCAGAACGGCCTGGGAAACGACACGCTGAGCTTCCACGTTCCATGCCGGGTCAGCCTGCACCGCTTCTGGACCCCAGGCGCGTGGTGTTGTCAGACGTTGGCATGGGGTCCCCGTGGGGAGGGAGCCTTAGCTAGGGTTAGGGTTTGGTCCAGGGACGTCGCCAGGGCTGAATCGACTGCAGTCTCGTGATGTCCCTCGAGGGCTGAAGTGAGGGCCCATGCCAGAAGGCGGCTCAATTGCAGGGTTAGGGTTCGAGGCAGGCTTAGGTTGCGGTGGAGGGTCCCGGTTCGGGGTACGGTTAGGGTTAGGGTTGGGTCCCAGGAGGCTCCAGGCGCCCAAGCCACAGCAGGGCAGTGGTCTCCCCGAAGGGCTGAGTTGAGGGCACAAGGGACGGTGCCGGTCAGGATCCGTCTGTGGCTGCCAAGGCCACACACGTGATTGGGCCCCTGGTCGAGGAGGCCTCCGGCATCCTCTCGGCAGCTGCAGCCGGGCCTGGGAAACGACACGGTGAGCTTCCAGGTTCCATGCCGAGTCAGCCTGCACCTCTTCCGGACGCCAGGCGCGTGGTGTTGTCAGACGTTGGCATTGGGTCCTCTTGGGGAGAGAGCCTTAGCTAGGGTTAGGGTTCGGCCCAGGGACGTCGCCAGGGGCGAAGCGACTCCGGTCTCGTGATCTGCCTCGAGGGCTGAAGTGAGGGCCCATGCAGCAAGGCGGCTCAAGTGCAGGGTTAGGGGTCGAGGCCGGCTTAGGTTGCGGTGGAGGGTCCCCGTTCGGTGTACGGTTAGGGTTAGGGTTAGGTCCCAGGAGGCTCCAGGCGCCGAACCCACAGCAGGGCGGTGGTCTCCCCGAAGGGCTGAGTTGAGGGCACAAGGGACGGTGCCGCTCAGGATCCGTCTGTGGCTGCCAAGGCCACAGACGTCGATCGGCCCCTGGTCGAGGAGGCCTCCGGAATCCTCTCGGGCAGCTGCAGAACGGCCTGGGAAACGACACGCTGAGCTTCCACGTTCCATGCCGGGTCAGCCTGCACCGCTTCTGGACCCCAGGCGCGTGGTGTTGTCAGACGTTGGCATGGGGTCCCCGTGGGGAGGGAGCCTTAGCTAGGGTTAGGGTTTGGTCCAGGGACGTCGCCAGGGCTGAATCGACTGCAGTCTCGTGATGTCCCTCGAGGGCTGAAGTGAGGGCCCATGCCAGAAGGCGGCTCAATTGCAGGGTTAGGGTTCGAGGCAGGCTTAGGTTGCGGTGGAGGGTCCCGGTTCGGGGTACGGTTAGGGTTAGGGTTGGGTCCCAGGAGGCTCCAGGCGCCCAAGCCACAGCAGGGCAGTGGTCTCCCCGAAGGGCTGAGTTGAGGGCACAAGGGACGGTGCCGGTCAGGATCCGTCTGTGGCTGCCAAGGCCACACACGTGATTGGGCCCCTGGTCGAGGAGGCCTCCGGCATCCTCTCGGCAGCTGCAGCCGGGCCTGGGAAACGACACGGTGAGCTTCCAGGTTCCATGCCGAGTCAGCCTGCACCTCTTCCGGACCCCAGGCGCGTGGTGTTGTCAGACGTTGGCATTGGGTCCTCTTGGGGAGAGAGCCTTAGCTAGGGTTAGGGTTCGGCCCGGGGACGTCGCCAGGGCCGAAGCGACTACGGTCTCGTGATCTGCCTCGAGGGCTGAAGTGAGGGCCCATGCAGCAAGGCGGCTCAAGTGCAGGGTTAGGGGTCGAGGCCGGCTTAGGTTGCGGTGGAGGGTCCCCGTTCGGTGTAGGGTTAGGGTTAGGGTTAGGTCCCAGGAGGCTCCAGGCGCCGAACCCACAGCAGGGCGGTGGTCTCCCCGAAGGGCTGAGTTGAGGGCACAAGGGACGGTGCCGCTCAGGATCCGTCTGTGGCTGCCAAGGCCACAGACGTCGATCGGCCCCTGGTCGAGGAGGCCTCCGGAATCCTCTCGGGCAGCTGCAGAACGGCCTGGGAAACGACACGCTGAGCTTCCAGGTTCCATGCCGGGTCAGCCTGCACCGCTTCTGGACCCCAGGCGCGTGGTGTTGTCAGACGTTGGCATGGGGTCCCCGTGGGGAGGGAGCCTTAGCTAGGGTTAGGGTTTGGTCCAGGGACGTCGCCAGGGCTGAATCGACTGCAGTCTCGTGATGTCCCTCGAGGGCTGAAGTGAGGGCCCATGCCAGAAGGCGGCTCAATTGCAGGGTTAGGGTTCGAGGCAGGCTTAGGTTGCGGTGGAGGGTCCCGGTTCGGGGTACGGTTAGGGTTAGGGTTGGGTCCCAGGAGGCTCCAGGCGCCCAAGCCACAGCAGGGCAGTGGTCTCCCCGAAGGGCTGAGTTGAGGGCACAAGGGACGGTGCCGGTCAGGATCCGTCTGTGGCTGCCAAGGCCACACACGTGATTGGGCCCCTGGTCGAGGAGGCCTCCGGCATCCTCTCGGCAGCTGCAGCCGGGCCTGGGAAACGACACGGTGAGCTTCCAGGTTCCATGCCGAGTCAGCCTGCACCTCTTCCGGACCCCAGGCGCGTGGTGTTGTCAGACGTTGGCATTGGGTCCTCTTGGGGAGAGAGCCTTAGCTAGGGTTAGGGTTCGGCCCAGGGACGTCGCCAGGGCCGAAGCGACTCCGGTCTCGTGATCTGCCTCGAGGGCTGAAGTGAGGGCCCATGCAACAAGGCGGCTCAAGTGCAGGGTTAGGGGTCGAGGCCGGCTTAGGTTGCGGTGGAGGGTCCCCGTTCGGTGTAGGGTTAGGGTTAGGGTTAGGTCCCAGGAGGCTCCAGGCGCCGAACCCACAGCAGGGCGGTGGTCTCCCCGAAGGGCTGAGTTGAGGGCACAAGGGACGGTGCCGCTCAGGATCCGTCTGTGGCTGCCAAGGCCACAGACGTCGATCGGCCCCTGGTCGAGGAGGCCTCTGGAATCCTCTCGGGCAGCTGCAGAACGGCCTGGGAAACGACACGCTGAGCTTCCAGGTTCCATGCCGGGTCAGCCTGCACCGCTTCTGGACCCCAGGCGCGTGGTGTTGTCAGACGTTGGCATGGGGTCCCCGTGGGGAGGGAGCCTTAGCTAGGGTTAGGGTTTGGTCCAGGGACGTCGCCAGGGCTGAATCGACTGCAGTCTCGTGATGTCCCTCGAGGGCTGAAGTGAGGGCCCATGCCAGAAGGCGGCTCAATTGCAGGGTTAGGGTTCGAGGCAGGCTTAGGTTGCGGTGGAGGGTCCCGGTTCGGGGTACGGTTAGGGTTAGGGTTGGGTCCCAGGAGGCTCCAGGCGCCCAAGCCACAGCAGGGCAGTGGTCTCCCCGAAGGGCTGAGTTGAGGGCACAAGGGACGGTGCCGGTCAGGATCCGTCTGTGGCTGCCAAGGCCACACACGTGATTGGGCCCCTGGTCGAGGAGGCCTCCGGCATCCTCTCGGCAGCTGCAGCCGGGCCTGGGAAACGACACGGTGAGCTTCCAGGTTCCATGCCGAGTCAGCCTGCACCTCTTCCGGACCCCAGGCACGTGGTGTTGTCAGACGTTGGCATTGGGTCCTGTTGGGGAGAGAGCCTTAGCTAGGGTTAGGGTTCGGCCCAGGGACATCGCCAGGGCCGAAGCGACTCCGGTCTCGTGATCTGCCTCGAGGGCTGAAGTGAGGGCCCATGCAGCAAGGCGGCTCAAGTGCAGGGTTAGGGGTCGAGGCCGGCTTAGGTTGCGGTGGAGGGTCCCCGTTCGGTGTACGGTTAGGGTTAGGGTTAGGTCCCAGGAGGCTCCAGGCGCCGAACCCACAGCAGGGCGGTGGTCTCCCCGAAGGGCTGAGTTGAGGGCACAAGGGACGGTGCCGCTCAGGATCCGTCTGTGGCTGCCAAGGCCACAGACGTCGATCGGCCCCTGGTCGAGGAGGCCTCCGGAATCCTCTCGGGCAGCTGCAGAACGGCCTGGGAAACGACACGCTGAGCTTCCAGGTTCCATGCCGGGTCAGCCTGCACCGCTTCTGGACCCCAGGCGCGTGGTGTTGTCAGACGTTGGCATGGGGTCCCCGTGGGGAGGGAGCCTTAGCTAGGGTTAGGGTTTGGTCCAGGGACGTCGCCAGGGCTGAATCGACTGCAGTCTCGTGATGTCCCTCGAGGGCTGAAGTGAGGGCCCATGCCAGAAGGCGGCTCAATTGCAGGGTTAGGGTTCGAGGCAGGCTTAGGTTGCGGTGGAGGGTCCCGGTTCGGGGTACGGTTAGGGTTAGGGTTGGGTCCCAGGAGGCTCCAGGCGCCCAAGCCACAGCAGGGCAGTGGTCTCCCCGAAGGGCTGAGTTGAGGGCACAAGGGACGGTGCCGGTCAGGATCCGTCTGTGGCTGCCAAGGCCACACACGTGATTGGGCCCCTGGTCGAGGAGGCCTCCGGCATCCTCTCGGCAGCTGCAGCCGGGCCTGGGAAACGACACGGTGAGCTTCCAGGTTCCATGCCGAGTCAGCCTGCACCTCTTCCGGACCCCAGGCGCGTGGTGTTGTCAGACGTTGGCATTGGGTCCTCTTGGGGAGAGAGCCTTAGCTAGGGTTAGGGTTCGGCCCAGGGACGTCGCCAGGGCCGAAGCGACTCCGGTCTCGTGATCTGCCTCGAGGGCTGAAGTGAGGGCCCATGCAGCAAGGCGGCTCAAGTGCAGGGTTAGGGGTCGAGGCCGGCTTAGGTTGCGGTGGAGGGTCCCCGTTCGGTGTACGGTTAGGGTTAGGGTTAGGTCCCAGGAGGCTCCAGGCGCCGAACCCACAGCAGGGCGGTGGTCTCCCCGAAGGGCTGAGTTGAGGGCACAAGGGACGGTGCCGCTCAGGATCCGTCTGTGGCTGCCAAGGCCACAGACGTCGATCGGCCCCTGGTCGAGGAGGCCTCTGGAATCCTCTCGGGCAGCTGCAGAACGGCCTGGGAAACGACACGCTGAGCTTCCAGGTTCCATGCCGGGTCAGCCTGCACCGCTTCTGGACCCCAGGCGCGTGGTGTTGTCAGACGTTGGCATGGGGTCCCCGTGGGGAGGGAGCCTTAGCTAGGGTTAGGGTTTGGTCCAGGGACGTCGCCAGGGCTGAATCGACTGCAGTCTCGTGATGTCCCTCGAGGGCTGAAGTGAGGGCCCATGCCAGAAGGCGGCTCAATTGCAGGGTTAGGGTTCGAGGCAGGCTTAGGTTGCGGTGGAGGGTCCCGGTTCGGGGTACGGTTAGGGTTAGGGTTGGGTCCCAGGAGGCTCCAGGCGCCCAAGCCACAGCAGGGCAGTGGTCTCCCCGAAGGGCTGAGTTGAGGGCACAAGGGACGGTGCCGGTCAGGATCCGTCTGTGGCTGCCAAGGCCACACACGTGATTGGGCC
Organism: Panthera onca; assembly: GCF_046562875.1. Lineage (NCBI taxonomy): Eukaryota > Metazoa > Chordata > Mammalia > Carnivora > Felidae > Panthera > Panthera onca. The sequence goes on along the minus strand of NC_138357.1, from coordinate 17,306,036 downwards.
CCTGGTCGAGGAGGCCTCCGGCATCCTCTCGGCAGCTGCAGCCGGGCCTGGGAAACGACACGGTGAGCTTCCAGGTTCCATGCCGAGTCAGCCTGCACCTCTTCCGGACCCCAGGCACGTGGTGTTGTCAGACGTTGGCATTGGGTCCTGTTGGGGAGAGAGCCTTAGCTAGGGTTAGGGTTCGGCCCAGGGACATCGCCAGGGCCGAAGCGACTCCGGTCTCGTGATCTGCCTCGAGGGCTGAAGTGAGGGCCCATGCAGCAAGGCGGCTCAAGTGCAGGGTTAGGGGTCGAGGCCGGCTTAGGTTGCGGTGGAGGGTCCCCGTTCGGGGTAGGGTTAGGGTTAGGGTTAGGTCCCAGGAGGCTCCAGGCGCCGAACCCACAGCAGGGCGGTGGTCTCCCCGAAGGGCTGAGTTGAGGGCACAAGGGACGGTGCCGCTCAGGATCCGTCTGTGGCTGCCAAGGCCACAGACGTCGATCGGCCCCTGGTCGAGGAGGCCTCCGGAATCCTCTCGGGCAGCTGCAGAACGGCCTGGGAAACGACACGCTGAGCTTCCAGGTTCCATGCCGGGTCAGCCTGCACCGCTTCTGGACCCCAGGCGCGTGGTGTTGTCAGACGTTGGCATGGGGTCCCCGTGGGGAGGGAGCCTTAGCTAGGGTTAGGGTTTGGTCCAGGGACGTCGCCAGGGCTGAATCGACTGCAGTCTCGTGATGTCCCTCGAGGGCTGAAGTGAGGGCCCATGCCAGAAGGCGGCTCAATTGCAGGGTTAGGGTTCGAGGCAGGCTTAGGTTGCGGTGGAGGGTCCCGGTTCGGGGTACGGTTAGGGTTAGGGTTGGGTCCCAGGAGGCTCCAGGCGCCCAAGCCACAGCAGGGCAGTGGTCTCCCCGAAGGGCTGAGTTGAGGGCACAAGGGACGGTGCCGGTCAGGATCCGTCTGTGGCTGCCAAGGCCACACACGTGATTGGGCCCCTGGTCGAGGAGGCCTCCGGCATCCTCTCGGCAGCTGCAGCCGGGCCTGGGAAACGACACGGTGAGCTTCCAGGTTCCATGCCGAGTCAGCCTGCACCTCTTCCGGACCCCAGGCGCGTGGTGTTGTCAGACGTTGGCATTGGGTCCTCTTGGGGAGAGAGCCTTAGCTAGGGTTAGGGTTCGGCCCAGGGACGTCGCCAGGGCCGAAGCGACTCCGGTCTCGTGATCTGCCTCGAGGGCTGAAGTGAGGGCCCATGCAGCAAGGCGGCTCAAGTGCAGGGTTAGGGGTCGAGGCCGGCTTAGGTTGCGGTGGAGGGTCCCCGTTCGGTGTACGGTTAGGGTTAGGGTTAGGTCCCAGGAGGCTCCAGGCGCCGAACCCACAGCAGGGCGGTGGTCTCCCCGAAGGGCTGAGTTGAGGGCACAAGGGACGGTGCCGCTCAGGATCCGTCTGTGGCTGCCAAGGCCACAGACGTCGATCGGCCCCTGGTCGAGGAGGCCTCCGGAATCCTCTCGGGCAGCTGCAGAACGGCCTGGGAAACGACACGCTGAGCTTCCACGTTCCATGCCGGGTCAGCCTGCACCGCTTCTGGACCCCAGGCGCGTGGTGTTGTCAGACGTTGGCATGGGGTCCCCGTGGGGAGGGAGCCTTAGCTAGGGTTAGGGTTTGGTCCAGGGACGTCGCCAGGGCTGAATCGACTGCAGTCTCGTGATCTCCCTCGAGGGCTGAAGTGAGGGCCCATGCCAGAAGGCGGCTCAATTGCAGGGTTAGGGTTCGAGGCAGGCTTAGGTTGCGGTGGAGGGTCCCGGTTCGGGGTACGGTTAGGGTTAGGGTTGGGTCCCAGGAGGCTCCAGGCGCCCAAGCCACAGCAGGGCAGTGGTCTCCCCGAAGGGCTGAGTTGAGGGCACAAGGGACGGTGCCGGTCAGGATCCGTCTGTGGCTGCCAAGGCCACACACGTGATTGGGCCCCTGGTCGAGGAGGCCTCCGGCATCCTCTCGGCAGCTGCAGCCGGGCCTGGGAAACGACACGGTGAGCTTCCAGGTTCCATGCCGAGTCAGCCTGCACCTCTTCCGGACCCCAGGCGCGTGCTGTTGTCAGACGTTGGCATTGGGTCCTCTTGGGGAGAGAGCCTTAGCTAGGGTTAGGGTTCGGCCCAGGGACGTCGCCAGGGCCGAAGCGACTCCGGTCTTGTGATCTGCCTCGAGGGCTGAAGTGAGGGCCCATGCAGCAAGGCGGCTCAAGTGCAGGGTTAGGGGTCGAGGCCGGCTTAGGTTGCGGTGGAGGGTCCCCGTTCGGTGTAGGGTTAGGGTTAGGGTTAGGTCCCAGGAGGCTCCAGGCGCCGAACCCACAGCAGGGCGGTGGTCTCCCCGAAGGGCTGAGTTGAGGGCACAAGGGACGGTGCCGCTCAGGATCCGTCTGTGGCTGCCAAGGCCACAGACGTCGATCGGCCCCTGGTCGAGGAGGCCTCCGGAATCCTCTCGGGCAGCTGCAGAACGGCCTGGGAAACGACACGCTGAGCTTCCAGGTTCCATGCCGGGTCAGCCTGCACCGCTTCTGGACCCCAGGCGCGTGGTGTTGTCAGACGTTGGCATGGGGTCCCCGTGGGGAGGGAGCCTTAGCTAGGGTTAGGGTTTGGTCCAGGGACGTCGCCAGGGCTGAATCGACTGCAGTCTCGTGATGTCCCTCGAGGGCTGAAGTGAGGGCCCATGCCAGAAGGCGGCTCAATTGCAGGGTTAGGGTTCGAGGCAGGCTTAGGTTGCGGTGGAGGGTCCCGGTTCGGGGTACGGTTAGGGTTAGGGTTGGGTCCCAGGAGGCTCCAGGCGCCCAAGCCACAGCAGGGCAGTGGTCTCCCCGAAGGGCTGAGTTGAGGGCACAAGGGACGGTGCCGGTCAGGATCCGTCTGTGGCTGCCAAGGCCACACACGTGATTGGGCCCCTGGTCGAGGAGGCCTCCGGCATCCTCTCGGCAGCTGCAGCCGGGCCTGGGAAACGACACGGTGAGCTTCCAGGTTCCATGCCGAGTCAGCCTGCACCTCTTCCGGACCCCAGGCGCGTGGTGTTGTCAGACGTTGGCATTGGGTCCTGTTGGGGAGAGAGCCTTAGCTAGGGTTAGGGTTCGGCCCAGGGACGTCGCCAGGGCCGAAGCGACTCCGGTCTCGTGATCTGCCTCGAGGGCTGAAGTGAGGGCCCATGCAGCAAGGCGGCTCAAGTGCAGGGTTAGGGGTCGAGGCCGGCTTAGGTTGCGGTGGAGGGTCCCCGTTCGGTGTAGGGTTAGGGTTAGGGTTAGGTCCCAGGAGGCTCCAGGCGCCGAACCCACAGCAGGGCGGTGGTCTCCCCGAAGGGCTGAGTTGAGGGCACAAGGGACGGTGCCGCTCAGGATCCGTCTGTGGCTGCCAAGGCCACAGACGTCGATCGGCCCCTGGTCGAGGAGGCCTCCGGAATCCTCTCGGGCAGCTGCAGAACGGCCTGGGAAACGACACGCTGAGCTTCCACGTTCCATGCCGGGTCAGCCTGCACCGCTTCTGGACCCCAGGCGCGTGGTGTTGTCAGACGTTGGCATGGGGTCCCCGTGGGGAGGGAGCCTTAGCTAGGGTTAGGGTTTGGTCCAGGGACGTCGCCAGGGCTGAATCGACTGCAGTCTCGTGATGTCCCTCGAGGGCTGAAGTGAGGGCCCATGCCAGAAGGCGGCTCAATTGCAGGGTTAGGGTTCGAGGCAGGCTTAGGTTGCGGTGGAGGGTCCCGGTTCGGGGTACGGTTAGGGTTAGGGTTGGGTCCCAGGAGGCTCCAGGCGCCCAAGCCACAGCAGGGCAGTGGTCTCCCCGAAGGGCTGAGTTGAGGGCACAAGGGACGGTGCCGGTCAGGATCCGTCTGTGGCTGCCAAGGCCACACACGTGATTGGGCCCCTGGTCGAGGAGGCCTCCGGCATCCTCTCGGCAGCTGCAGCCGGGCCTGGGAAACGACACGGTGAGCTTCCAGGTTCCATGCCGAGTCAGCCTGCACCTCTTCCGGACCCCAGGCGCGTGGTGTTGTCAGACGTTGGCATTGGGTCCTCTTGGGGAGAGAGCCTTAGCTAGGGTTAGGGTTCGGCCCAGGGACGTCGCCAGGGCCGAAGCGACTCCGGTCTCGTGATCTGCCTCGAGGGCTGAAGTGAGGGCCCATGCAGCAAGGCGGCTCAAGTGCAGGGTTAGGGGTCGAGGCCGGCTTAGGTTGCGGTGGAGGGTCCCCGTTCGGTGTAGGGTTAGGGTTAGGGTTAGGTCCCAGGAGGCTCCAGGCGCCGAACCCACAGCAGGGCGGTGGTCTCCCCGAAGGGCTGAGTTGAGGGCACAAGGGACGGTGCCGCTCAGGATCCGTCTGTGGCTGCCAAGGCCACAGACGTCGATCGGCCCCTGGTCGAGGAGGCCTCCGGAATCCTCTCGGGCAGCTGCAGAACGGCCTGGGAAACGACACGCTGAGCTTCCAGGTTCCATGCCGGGTCAGCCTGCACCGCTTCTGGACCCCAGGCGCGTGGTGTTGTCAGACGTTGGCATGGGGTCCCCGTGGGGAGGGAGCCTTAGCTAGGGTTAGGGTTTGGTCCAGGGACGTCGCCAGGGCTGAATCGACTGCAGTCTCGTGATGTCCCTCGAGGGCTGAAGTGAGGGCCCATGCCAGAAGGCGGCTCAATTGCAGGGTTAGGGTTCGAGGCAGGCTTAGGTTGCGGTGGAGGGTCCCGGTTCGGGGTACGGTTAGGGTTAGGGTTGGGTCCCAGGAGGCTCCAGGCGCCCAAGCCACAGCAGGGCAGTGGTCTCCCCGAAGGGCTGAGTTGAGGGCACAAGGGACGGTGCCGGTCAGGATCCGTCTGTGGCTGCCAAGGCCACACACGTGATTGGGCCCCTGGTCGAGGAGGCCTCCGGCATCCTCTCGGCAGCTGCAGCCGGGCCTGGGAAACGACACGGTGAGCTTCCAGGTTCCATGCCGAGTCAGGCTGCACCTCTTCCGGCCCCCAGGCGCGTGGTGTTGTCAGACGTTGGCATTGGGTCCTGTTGGGGAGAGAGTCTTAGCTAGGGTTAGGGTTCGGCCCAGGGACGTCGCCAGGGCCGAAGCGACTCCGGTCTCGTGATCTGCCTCGAGGGCTGAAGTGAGGGCCCATGCAGCAAGGCGGCTCAAGTGCAGGGTTAGGGGTCGAGGCCGGCTTAGGTTGCGGTGGAGGGTCCCCGTTCGGTGTACGGTTAGGGTTAGGGTTAGGTCCCAGGAGGCTCCAGGCGCCGAACCCACAGCAGGGCGGTGGTCTCCCCGAAGGGCTGAGTTGAGGGCACAAGGGACGGTGCCGCTCAGGATCCGTCTGTGGCTGCCAAGGCCACAGACGTCGATCGGCCCCTGGTCGAGGAGGCCTCCGGAATCCTCTCGGGCAGCTGCAGAACGGCCTGGGAAACGACACGCTGAGCTTCCAGGTTCCATGCCGGGTCAGCCTGCACCGCTTCTGGACCCCAGGCGCGTGGTGTTGTCAGACGTTGGCATGGGGTCCCCGTGGAGAGGGAGCCATAGCTAGGGTTAGGGTTTGGTCCAGGGACGTCGCCAGGGCTGAATCGACTGCAGTCTCGTGATGTCCCTCGAGGGCTGAAGTGAGGGCCCATGCCAGAAGGCGGCTCAATTGCAGGGTTAGGGTTCGAGGCAGGCTTAGGTTGCGGTGGAGGGTCCCGGTTCGGGGTAGGGTTAGGGTTAGGGTTGGGTCCCAGGAGGCTCCAGGCGCCCAAGCCACAGCAGGGCAGTGGTCTCCCCGAAGGGCTGAGTTGAGGGCACAAGGGACGGTGCCGGTCAGGATCCGTCTGTGGCTGCCAAGGCCACACACGTGATTGGGCCCCTGGTCGAGGAGGCCTCCGGCATCCTCTCGGCAGCTGCAGCCGGGCCTGGGAAACGACACGGTGAGCTTCCAGGTTCCATGCCGAGTCAGCCTGCACCTCTTCCGGACCCCAGGCGCGTGCTGTTGTCAGACGTTGGCATTGGGTCCTCTTGGGGAGAGAGCCTTAGCTAGGGTTAGGGTTCGGCCCGGGGACGTCGCCAGGGCCGAAGCGACTCCGGTCTCGTGATCTGCCTCGAGGGCTGAAGTGAGGGCCCATGCAGCAAGGCGGCTCAAGTGCAGGGTTAGGGGTCGAGGCCGGCTTAGGTTGCGGTGGAGGGTCCCCGTTCGGTGTACGGTTAGGGTTAGGGTTAGGTCCCAGGAGGCTCCAGGCGCCGAACCCACAGCAGGGCGGTGGTCTCCCCGAAGGGCTGAGTTGAGGGCACAAGGGACGGTGCCGCTCAGGATCCGTCTGTGGCTGCCAAGGCCACAGACGTCGATCGGCCCCTGGTCGAGGAGGCCTCCGGAATCCTCTCGGGCAGCTGCAGAACGGCCTGGGAAACGACACGCTGAGCTTCCACGTTCCATGCCGGGTCAGCCTGCACCGCTTCTGGACCCCAGGCGCGTGGTGTTGTCAGACGTTGGCATGGGGTCCCCGTGGGGAGGGAGCCTTAGCTAGGGTTAGGGTTTGGTCCAGGGACGTCGCCAGGGCTGAATCGACTGCAGTCTCGTGATGTCCCTCGAGGGCTGAAGTGAGGGCCCATGCCAGAAGGCGGCTCAATTGCAGGGTTAGGGGTCGAGGCAGGCTTAGGTTGCGGTGGAGGGTCCCGGTTCGGGGTACGGTTAGGGTTAGGGTTGGGTCCCAGGAGGCTCCAGGCGCCCAAGCCACAGCAGGGCAGTGGTCTCCCCGAAGGGCTGAGTTGAGGGCACAAGGGACGGTGCCGGTCAGGATCCGTCTGTGGCTGCCAAGGCCACACACGTGATTGGGCCCCTGGTCGAGGAGGCCTCCGGCATCCTCTCGGCAGCTGCAGCCGGGCCTGGGAAACGACACGGTGAGCTTCCAGGTTCCATGCCGAGTCAGCCTGCACCTCTTCCGGACCCCAGGCGCGTGGTGTTGTCAGACGTTGGCATTGGGTCCTGTTGGGGAGAGAGCCTTAGCTAGGGTTAGGGTTCGGCCCAGGGACGTCGCCAGGGCCGAAGCGACTCCGGTCTCGTGATCTGCCTCGAGGGCTGAAGTGAGGGCCCATGCAGCAAGGCGGCTCAAGTGCAGGGTTAGGGGTCGAGGCCGGCTTAGGTTGCGGTGGAGGGTCCCCGTTCGGTGTAGGGTTAGGGTTAGGGTTAGGTCCCAGGAGGCTCCAGGCGCCGAACCCACAGCAGGGCGGTGGTCTCCCCGAAGGGCTGAGTTGAGGGCACAAGGGACGGTGCCGCTCAGGATCCGTCTGTGGCTGCCAAGGCCACAGACGTCGATCGGCCCCTGGTCGAGGAGGCCTCCGGAATCCTCTCGGGCAGCTGCAGAACGGCCTGGGAAACGACACGCTGAGCTTCCAGGTTCCATGCCGGGTCAGCCTGCACCGCTTCTGGACCCCAGGCGCGTGGTGTTGTCAGACGTTGGCATGGGGTCCCCGTGGGGAGGGAGCCTTAGCTAGGGTTAGGGTTTGGTCCAGGGACGTCGCCAGGGCTGAATCGACTGCAGTCTCGTGATGTCCCTCGAGGGCTGAAGTGAGGGCCCATGCCAGAAGGCGGCTCAATTGCAGGGTTAGGGTTCGAGGCAGGCTTAGGTTGCGGTGGAGGGTCCCGGTTCGGGGTACGGTTAGGGTTAGGGTTGGGTCCCAGGAGGCTCCAGGCGCCCAAGCCACAGCAGGGCAGTGGTCTCCCCGAAGGGCTGAGTTGAGGGCACAAGGGACGGTGCCGGTCAGGATCCGTCTGTGGCTGCCAAGGCCACACACGTGATTGGGCCCCTGGTCGAGGAGGCCTCCGGCATCCTCTCGGCAGCTGCAGCCGGGCCTGGGAAACGACACGGTGAGCTTCCAGGTTCCATGCCGAGTCAGCCTGCACCTCTTCCGGACCCCAGGCGCGTGGTGTTGTCAGACGGTGGCATTGGGTCCTCTTGGGGAGAGAGCCTTAGCTAGGGTTAGGGTTCGGCCCAGGGACGTCGCCAGGGCCGAAGCGACTCCGGTCTCGTGATCTGCCTCGAGGGCTGAAGTGAGGGCCCATGCAGCAAGGCGGCTCAAGTGCAGGGTTAGGGGTCGAGGCCGGCTTAGGTTGCGGTGGAGGGTCCCCGTTCGGTGTAGGGTTAGGGTTAGGGTTAGGTCCCAGGAGGCTCCAGGCGCCGAACCCACAGCAGGGCGGTGGTCTCCCCGAAGGGCTGAGTTGAGGGCACAAGGGACGGTGCCGCTCAGGATCCGTCTGTGGCTGCCAAGGCCACAGACGTCGATCGGCCCCTGGTCGAGGAGGCCTCCGGAATCCTCTCGGGCAGCTGCAGAACGGCCTGGGAAACGACACGCTGAGCTTCCACGTTCCATGCCGGGTCAGCCTGCACCGCTTCTGGACCCCAGGCGCGTGGTGTTGTCAGACGTTGGCATGGGGTCCCCGTGGGGAGGGAGCCTTAGCTAGGGTTAGGGTTTGGTCCAGGGACGTCGCCAGGGCTGAATCGACTGCAGTCTCGTGATGTCCCTCGAGGGCTGAAGTGAGGGCCCATGCCAGAAGGCGGCTCAATTGCAGGGTTAGGGTTCGAGGCAGGCTTAGGTTGCGGTGGAGGGTCCCGGTTCGGGGTACGGTTAGGGTTAGGGTTGGGTCCCAGGAGGCTCCAGGCGCCCAAGCCACAGCAGGGCAGTGGTCTCCCCGAAGGGCTGAGTTGAGGGCACAAGGGACGGTGCCGGTCAGGATCCGTCTGTGGCTGCCAAGGCCACACACGTGATTGGGCCCCTGGTCGAGGAGGCCTCCGGCATCCTCTCGGCAGCTGCAGCCGGGCCTGGGAAACGACACGGTGAGCTTCCAGGTTCCATGCCGAGTCAGGCTGCACCTCTTCCGGCCCCCAGGCGCGTGGTGTTGTCAGACGTTGGCATTGGGTCCTGTTGGGGAGAGAGTCTTAGCTAGGGTTAGGGTTCGGCCCAGGGACGTCGCCAGGGCCGAAGCGACTCCGGTCTCGTGATCTGCCTCGAGGGCTGAAGTGAGGGCCCATGCAGCAAGGCGGCTCAAGTGCAGGGTTAGGGGTCGAGGCCGGCTTAGGTTGCGGTGGAGGGTCCCCGTTCGGTGTAGGGTTAGGGTTAGGGTTAGGTCCCAGGAGGCTCCAGGCGCCGAACCCACAGCAGGGCGGTGGTCTCCCCGAAGGGCTGAGTTGAGGGCACAAGGGACGGTGCCGCTCAGGATCCGTCTGTGGCTGCCAAGGCCACAGACGTCGATCGGCCCCTGGTCGAGGAGGCCTCCGGAATCCTCTCGGGCAGCTGCAGAACGGCCTGGGAAACGACACGCTGAGCTTCCAGGTTCCATGCCGGGTCAGCCTGCACCGCTTCTGGACCCCAGGCGCGTGGTGTTGTCAGACGTTGGCATGGGGTCCCCGTGGAGAGGGAGCCATAGCTAGGGTTAGGGTTTGGTCCAGGGACGTCGCCAGGGCTGAATCGACTGCAGTCTCGTGATGTCCCTCGAGGGCTGAAGTGAGGGCCCATGCCAGAAGGCGGCTCAATTGCAGGGTTAGGGTTCGAGGCAGGCTTAGGTTGCGGTGGAGGGTCCCGGTTCGGGGTAGGGTTAGGGTTAGGGTTGGGTCCCAGGAGGCTCCAGGCGCCCAAGCCACAGCAGGGCAGTGGTCTCCCCGAAGGGCTGAGTTGAGGGCACAAGGGACGGTGCCGGTCAGGATCCGTCTGTGGCTGCCAAGGCCACACACGTGATTGGGCCCCTGGTCGAGGAGGCCTCCGGCATCCTCTCGGCAGCTGCAGCCGGGCCTGGGAAACGACACGGTGAGCTTCCAGGTTCCATGCCGAGTCAGCCTGCACCTCTTCCGGACCCCAGGCGCGTGCTGTTGTCAGACGTTGGCATTGGGTCCTCTTGGGGAGAGAGCCTTAGCTAGGGTTAGGGTTCGGCCCGGGGACGTCGCCAGGGCCGAAGCGACTCCGGTCTCGTGATCTGCCTCGAGGGCTGAAGTGAGGGCCCATGCAGCAAGGCGGCTCAAGTGCAGGGTTAGGGGTCGAGGCCGGCTTAGGTTGCGGTGGAGGGTCCCCGTTCGGTGTACGGTTAGGGTTAGGGTTAGGTCCCAGGAGGCTCCAGGCGCCGAACCCACAGCAGGGCGGTGGTCTCCCCGAAGGGCTGAGTTGAGGGCACAAGGGACGGTGCCGCTCAGGATCCGTCTGTGGCTGCCAAGGCCACAGACGTCGATCGGCCCCTGGTCGAGGAGGCCTCCGGAATCCTCTCGGGCAGCTGCAGAACGGCCTGGGAAACGACACGCTGAGCTTCCAGGTTCCATGCCGGGTCAGCCTGCACCGCTTCTGGACCCCAGGCGCGTGGTGTTGTCAGACGTTGGCATGGGGTCCCCGTGGGGAGGGAGCCTTAGCTAGGGTTAGGGTTTGGTCCAGGGACGTCGCCAGGGCTGAATCGACTGCAGTCTCGTGATGTCCCTCGAGGGCTGAAGTGAGGGCCCATGCCAGAAGGCGGCTCAATTGCAGGGTTAGGGGTCGAGGCAGGCTTAGGTTGCGGTGGAGGGTCCCGGTTCGGGGTACGGTTAGGGTTAGGGTTGGGTCCCAGGAGGCTCCAGGCGCCCAAGCCACAGCAGGGCAGTGGTCTCCCCGAAGGGCTGAGTTGAGGGCACAAGGGACGGTGCCGGTCAGGATCCGTCTGTGGCTGCCAAGGCCACACACGTGATTGGGCCCCTGGTCGAGGAGGCCTCCGGCATCCTCTCGGCAGCTGCAGCCGGGCCTGGGAAACGACACGGTGAGCTTCCAGGTTCCATGCCGAGTCAGCCTGCACCTCTTCCGGACCCCAGGCGCGTGGTGTTGTCAGACGTTGGCATTGGGTCCTGTTGGGGAGAGAGCCTTAGCTAGGGTTAGGGTTCGGCCCAGGGACGTCGCCAGGGCCGAAGCGACTCCGGTCTCGTGATCTGCCTCGAGGGCTGAAGTGAGGGCCCATGCAGCAAGGCGGCTCAAGTGCAGGGTTAGGGGTCGAGGCCGGCTTAGGTTGCGGTGGAGGGTCCCCGTTCGGTGTAGGGTTAGGGTTAGGGTTAGGTCCCAGGAGGCTCCAGGCGCCGAACCCACAGCAGGGCGGTGGTCTCCCCGAAGGGCTGAGTTGAGGGCACAAGGGACGGTGCCGCTCAGGATCCGTCTGTGGCTGCCAAGGCCACAGACGTCGATCGGCCCCTGGTCGAGGAGGCCTCCGGAATCCTCTCGGGCAGCTGCAGAACGGCCTGGGAAACGACACGCTGAGCTTCCAGGTTCCATGCCGGGTCAGCCTGCACCGCTTCTGGACCCCAGGCGCGTGGTGTTGTCAGACGTTGGCATGGGGTCCCCGTGGGGAGGGAGCCTTAGCTAGGGTTAGGGTTTGGTCCAGGGACGTCGCCAGGGCTGAATCGACTGCAGTCTCGTGATGTCCCTCGAGGGCTGAAGTGAGGGCCCATGCCAGAAGGCGGCTCAATTGCAGGGTTAGGGTTCGAGGCAGGCTTAGGTTGCGGTGGAGGGTCCCGGTTCGGGGTACGGTTAGGGTTAGGGTTGGGTCCCAGGAGGCTCCAGGCGCCCAAGCCACAGCAGGGCAGTGGTCTCCCCGAAGGGCTGAGTTGAGGGCACAAGGGACGGTGCCGGTCAGGATCCGTCTGTGGCTGCCAAGGCCACACACGTGATTGGGCCCCTGGTCGAGGAGGCCTCCGGCATCCTCTCGGCAGCTGCAGCCGGGCCTGGGAAACGACACGGTGAGCTTCCAGGTTCCATGCCGAGTCAGCCTGCACCTCTTCCGGACCCCAGGCGCGTGGTGTTGTCAGACGTTGGCATTGGGTCCTCTTGGGGAGAGAGCCTTAGCTAGGGTTAGGGTTCGGCCCAGGGACGTCGCCAGGGCCGAAGCGACTCCGGTCTCGTGATCTGCCTCGAGGGCTGAAGTGAGGGCCCATGCAGCAAGGCGGCTCAAGTGCAGGGTTAGGGGTCGAGGCCGGCTTAGGTTGCGGTGGAGGGTCCCCGTTCGGTGTAGGGTTAGGGTTAGGGTTAGGTCCCAGGAGGCTCCAGGCGCCGAACCCACAGCAGGGCGGTGGTCTCCCCGAAGGGCTGAGTTGAGGGCACAAGGGACGGTGCCGCTCAGGATCCGTCTGTGGCTGCCAAGGCCACAGACGTCGATCGGCCCCTGGTCGAGGAGGCCTCCGGAATCCTCTCGGGCAGCTGCAGAACGGCCTGGGAAACGACACGCTGAGCTTCCACGTTCCATGCCGGGTCAGCCTGCACCGCTTCTGGACCCCAGGCGCGTGGTGTTGTCAGACGTTGGCATGGGGTCCCCGTGGGGAGGGAGCCTTAGCTAGGGTTAGGGTTTGGTCCAGGGACGTCGCCAGGGCTGAATCGACTGCAGTCTCGTGATGTCCCTCGAGGGCTGAAGTGAGGGCCCATGCCAGAAGGCGGCTCAATTGCAGGGTTAGGGTTCGAGGCAGGCTTAGGTTGCGGTGGAGGGTCCCGGTTCGGGGTACGGTTAGGGTTAGGGTTGGGTCCCAGGAGGCTCCAGGCGCCCAAGCCACAGCAGGGCAGTGGTCTCCCCGAAGGGCTGAGTTGAGGGCACAAGGGACGGTGCCGGTCAGGATCCGTCTGTGGCTGCCAAGGCCACACACGTGATTGGGCCCCTGGTCGAGGAGGCCTCCGGCATCCTCTCGGCAGCTGCAGCCGGGCCTGGGAAACGACACGGTGAGCTTCCAGGTTCCATGCCGAGTCAGGCTGCACCTCTTCCGGCCCCCAGGCGCGTGGTGTTGTCAGACGTTGGCATTGGGTCCTGTTGGGGAGAGAGTCTTAGCTAGGGTTAGGGTTCGGCCCAGGGACGTCGCCAGGGCCGAAGCGACTCCGGTCTCGTGATCTGCCTCGAGGGCTGAAGTGAGGGCCCATGCAGCAAGGCGGCTCAAGTGCAGGGTTAGGGGTCGAGGCCGGCTTAGGTTGCGGTGGAGGGTCCCCGTTCGGTGTAGGGTTAGGGTTAGGGTTAGGTCCCAGGAGGCTCCAGGCGCCGAACCCACAGCAGGGCGGTGGTCTCCCCGAAGGGCTGAGTTGAGGGCACAAGGGACGGTGCCGCTCAGGATCCGTCTGTGGCTGCCAAGGCCACAGACGTCGATCGGCCCCTGGTCGAGGAGGCCTCCGGAATCCTCTCGGGCAGCTGCAGAACGGCCTGGGAAACGACACGCTGAGCTTCCAGGTTCCATGCCGGGTCAGCCTGCACCGCTTCTGGACCCCAGGCGCGTGGTGTTGTCAGACGTTGGCATGGGGTCCCCGTGGAGAGGGAGCCATAGCTAGGGTTAGGGTTTGGTCCAGGGACGTCGCCAGGGCTGAATCGACTGCAGTCTCGTGATGTCCCTCGAGGGCTGAAGTGAGGGCCCATGCCAGAAGGCGGCTCAATTGCAGGGTTAGGGTTCGAGGCAGGCTTAGGTTGCGGTGGAGGGTCCCGGTTCGGGGTAGGGTTAGGGTTAGGGTTGGGTCCCAGGAGGCTCCAGGCGCCCAAGCCACAGCAGGGCAGTGGTCTCCCCGAAGGGCTGAGTTGAGGGCACAAGGGACGGTGCCGGTCAGGATCCGTCTGTGGCTGCCAAGGCCACACACGTGATTGGGCCCCTGGTCGAGGAGGCCTCCGGCATCCTCTCGGCAGCTGCAGCCGGGCCTGGGAAACGACACGGTGAGCTTCCAGGTTCCATGCCGAGTCAGCCTGCACCTCTTCCGGACCCCAGGCGCGTGCTGTTGTCAGACGTTGGCATTGGGTCCTCTTGGGGAGAGAGCCTTAGCTAGGGTTAGGGTTCGGCCCGGGGACGTCGCCAGGGCCGAAGCGACTCCGGTCTCGTGATCTGCCTCGAGGGCTGAAGTGAGGGCCCATGCAGCAAGGCGGCTCAAGTGCAGGGTTAGGGGTCGAGGCCGGCTTAGGTTGCGGTGGAGGGTCCCCGTTCGGTGTACGGTTAGGGTTAGGGTTAGGTCCCAGGAGGCTCCAGGCGCCGAACCCACAGCAGGGCGGTGGTCTCCCCGAAGGGCTGAGTTGAGGGCACAAGGGACGGTGCCGCTCAGGATCCGTCTGTGGCTGCCAAGGCCACAGACGTCGATCGGCCCCTGGTCGAGGAGGCCTCCGGAATCCTCTCGGGCAGCTGCAGAACGGCCTGGGAAACGACACGCTGAGCTTCCAGGTTCCATGCCGGGTCAGCCTGCACCGCTTCTGGACCCCAGGCGCGTGGTGTTGTCAGACGTTGGCATGGGGTCCCCGTGGGGAGGGAGCCTTAGCTAGGGTTAGGGTTTGGTCCAGGGACGTCGCCAGGGCTGAATCGACTGCAGTCTCGTGATGTCCCTCGAGGGCTGAAGTGAGGGCCCATGCCAGAAGGCGGCTCAATTGCAGGGTTAGGGGTCGAGGCAGGCTTAGGTTGCGGTGGAGGGTCCCGGTTCGGGGTACGGTTAGGGTTAGGGTTGGGTCCCAGGAGGCTCCAGGCGCCCAAGCCACAGCAGGGCAGTGGTCTCCCCGAAGGGCTGAGTTGAGGGCACAAGGGACGGTGCCGGTCAGGATCCGTCTGTGGCTGCCAAGGCCACACACGTGATTGGGCCCCTGGTCGAGGAGGCCTCCGGCATCCTCTCGGCAGCTGCAGCCGGGCCTGGGAAACGACACGGTGAGCTTCCAGGTTCCATGCCGAGTCAGCCTGCACCTCTTCCGGACCCCAGGCGCGTGGTGTTGTCAGACGTTGGCATTGGGTCCTGTTGGGGAGAGAGCCTTAGCTAGGGTTAGGGTTCGGCCCAGGGACGTCGCCAGGGCCGAAGCGACTCCGGTCTCGTGATCTGCCTCGAGGGCTGAAGTGAGGGCCCATGCAGCAAGGCGGCTCAAGTGCAGGGTTAGGGGTCGAGGCCGGCTTAGGTTGCGGTGGAGGGTCCCCGTTCGGTGTAGGGTTAGGGTTAGGGTTAGGTCCCAGGAGGCTCCAGGCGCCGAACCCACAGCAGGGCGGTGGTCTCCCCGAAGGGCTGAGTTGAGGGCACAAGGGACGGTGCCGCTCAGGATCCGTCTGTGGCTGCCAAGGCCACAGACGTCGATCGGCCCCTGGTCGAGGAGGCCTCCGGAATCCTCTCGGGCAGCTGCAGAACGGCCTGGGAAACGACACGCTGAGCTTCCAGGTTCCATGCCGGGTCAGCCTGCACCGCTTCTGGACCCCAGGCGCGTGGTGTTGTCAGACGTTGGCATGGGGTCCCCGTGGGGAGGGAGCCTTAGCTAGGGTTAGGGTTTGGTCCAGGGACGTCGCCAGGGCTGAATCGACTGCAGTCTCGTGATGTCCCTCGAGGGCTGAAGTGAGGGCCCATGCCAGAAGGCGGCTCAATTGCAGGGTTAGGGTTCGAGGCAGGCTTAGGTTGCGGTGGAGGGTCCCGGTTCGGGGTACGGTTAGGGTTAGGGTTGGGTCCCAGGAGGCTCCAGGCGCCCAAGCCACAGCAGGGCAGTGGTCTCCCCGAAGGGCTGAGTTGAGGGCACAAGGGACGGTGCCGGTCAGGATCCGTCTGTGGCTGCCAAGGCCACACACGTGATTGGGCCCCTGGTCGAGGAGGCCTCCGGCATCCTCTCGGCAGCTGCAGCCGGGCCTGGGAAACGACACGGTGAGCTTCCAGGTTCCATGCCGAGTCAGCCTGCACCTCTTCCGGACCCCAGGCGCGTGGTGTTGTCAGACGGTGGCATTGGGTCCTCTTGGGGAGAGAGCCTTAGCTAGGGTTAGGGTTCGGCCCAGGGACGTCGCCAGGGCCGAAGCGACTCCGGTCTCGTGATCTGCCTCGAGGGCTGAAGTGAGGGCCCATGCAGCAAGGCGGCTCAAGTGCAGGGTTAGGGGTCGAGGCCGGCTTAGGTTGCGGTGGAGGGTCCCCGTTCGGAGTAGGGTTAGGGTTAGGGTTAGGTCCCAGGAGGCTCCAGGCGCCGAACCCACAGCAGGGCGGTGGTCTCCCCGAAGGGCTGAGTTGAGGGCACAAGGGACGGTGCCGCTCAGGATCCGTCTGTGGCTGCCAAGGCCACAGACGTCGATCGGCCCCTGGTCGAGGAGGCCTCCGGAATCCTCTCGGGCAGCTGCAGAACGGCCTGGGAAACGACACGCTGAGCTTCCACGTTCCATGCCGGGTCAGCCTGCACCGCTTCTGGACCCCAGGCGCGTGGTGTTGTCAGACGTTGGCATGGGGTCCCCGTGGGGAGGGAGCCTTAGCTAGGGTTAGGGTTTGGTCCAGGGACGTCGCCAGGGCTGAATCGACTGCAGTCTCGTGATGTCCCTCGAGGGCTGAAGTGAGGGCCCATGCCAGAAGGCGGCTCAATTGCAGGGTTAGGGTTCGAGGCAGGCTTAGGTTGCGGTGGAGGGTCCCGGTTCGGGGTAGGGTTAGGGTTAGGGTTGGGTCCCAGGAGGCTCCAGGCGCCCAAGCCACAGCAGGGCAGTGGTCTCCCCGAAGGGCTGAGTTGAGGGCACAAGGGACGGTGCCGGTCAGGATCCGTCTGTGGCTGCCAAGGCCACACACGTTATTGGGCCCCTGGTCGAGGAGGCCTCCGGCATCCTCTCGGCAGCTGCAGCCGGGCCTGGGAAACGACACGGTGAGCTTCCAGGTTCCATGCCGAGTCAGCCTGCACCTCTTCCGGACCCCAGGCGCGTGGTGTTGTCAGACGTTGGCATTGGGTCCTGTTGGGGAGAGAGCCTTAGCTAGGGTTAGGGTTCGGCCCAGGGACGTCGCCAGGGCCGAAGCGACTCCGGTCTCGTGATCTGCCTCGAGGGCTGAAGTGAGGGCCCATGCAGCAAGGCGGCTCAAGTGTAGGGTTAGGGGTCGAGGCCGGCTTAGGTTGCGGTGGAGGGTCCCCGTTCGGTGTACGGTTAGGGTTAGGGTTAGGTCCCAGGAGGCTCCAGGCGCCGAACCCACAGCAGGGCGGTGGTCTCCCCGAAGGGCTGAGTTGAGGGCACAAGGGACGGTGCCGCTCAGGATCCGTCTGTGGCTGCCAAGGCCACAGACGTCGATCGGCCCCTGGTCGAGGAGGCCTCCGGAATCCTCTCGGGCAGCTGCAGAACGGCCTGGGAAACGACACGCTGAGCTTCCACGTTCCATGCCGGGTCAGCCTGCACCGCTTCTGGACCCCAGGCGCGTGGTGTTGTCAGACGTTGGCATGGGGTCCCCGTGGGGAGGGAGCCTTAGCTAGGGTTAGGGTTTGGTCCAGGGACGTCGCCAGGGCTGAATCGACTGCAGTCTCGTGATGTCCCTCGAGGGCTGAAGTGAGGGCCCATGCCAGAAGGCGGCTCAATTGCAGGGTTAGGGTTCGAGGCAGGCTTAGGTTGCGGTGGAGGGTCCCGGTTCGGGGTACGGTTAGGGTTAGGGTTGGGTCCCAGGAGGCTCCAGGCGCCCAAGCCACAGCAGGGCAGTGGTCTCCCCGAAGGGCTGAGTTGAGGGCACAAGGGACGGTGCCGGTCAGGATCCGTCTGTGGCTGCCAAGGCCACACACGTGATTGGGCCCCTGGTCGAGGAGGCCTCCGGCATCCTCTCGGCAGCTGCAGCCGGGCCTGGGAAACGACACGGTGAGCTTCCAGGTTCCATGCCGAGTCAGCCTGCACCTCTTCCGGACCCCAGGCGCATGGTGTTGTCAGACGTTGGCATTGGGTCCTCTTGGGGAGAGAGCCTTAGCTAGGGTTAGGGTTCGGCCCAGGGACGTCGCCAGGGCCGAAGCGACTCCGGTCTCGTGATCTGCCTCGAGGGCTGAAGTGAGGGCCCATGCAGCAAGGCGGCTCAAGGGCAGGGTTAGGGGTCGAGGCCGGCTTAGGTTGCGGTGGAGGGTCCCCGTTCGGTGTACGGTTAGGGTTAGGGTTAGGTCCCAGGAGGCTCCAGGCGCCGAACCCACAGCAGGGCGGTGGTCTCCCCGAAGGGCTGAGTTGAGGGCACAAGGGACGGTGCCGCTCAGGATCCGTCTGTGGCTGCCAAGGCCACAGACGTCGATCGGCCCCTGGTCGAGGAGGCCTCCGGAATCCTCTCGGGCAGCTGCAGAACGGCCTGGGAAACGACACGCTGAGCTTCCACGTTCCATGCCGGGTCAGCCTGCACCGCTTCTGGACCCCAGGCGCGTGGTGTTGTCAGACGTTGGCATGGGGTCCCCGTGGGGAGGGAGCCTTAGCTAGGGTTAGGGTTTGGTCCAGGGACGTCGCCAGGGCTGAATCGACTGCAGTCTCGTGATGTCCCTCGAGGGCTGAAGTGAGGGCCCATGCCAGAAGGCTGCTCAATTGCAGGGTTAGGGTTCGAGGCAGGCTTAGGTTGCGGTGGAGGGTCCCGGTTCGGGGTAGGGTTAGGGTTAGGGTTGGGTCCCAGGAGGCTCCAGGCGCCCAAGCCACAGCAGGGCAGTGGTCTCCCCGAAGGGCTGAGTTGAGGGCACAAGGGACGGTGCCGGTCAGGATCCGTCTGTGGCTGCCAAGGCCACACACGTGATTGGGCCCCTGGTCGAGGAGGCCTCCGGCATCCTCTCGGCAGCTGCAGCCGGGCCTGGGAAACGACACGGTGAGCTTCCAGGTTCCATGCCGAGTCAGCCTGCACCTCTTCCGGACCCCAGGCGCGTGGTGTTGTCAGACGTTGGCATTGGGTCCTGTTGGGGAGAGAGCCTTAGCTAGGGTTAGGGTTCGGCCCAGGGACGTCGCCAGGGCCGAAGCGACTCCGGTCTCGTGATCTGCCTCGAGGGCTGAAGTGAGGGCCCATGCAGCAAGGCGGCTCAAGTGCAGGGTTAGGGGTCGAGGCCGGCTTAGGTTGCGGTGGAGGGTCCCCGTTCGGTGTAGGGTTAGGGTTAGGGTTAGGTCCCAGGAGGCTCCAGGCGCCGAACCCACAGCAGGGCGGTGGTCTCCCCGAAGGGCTGAGTTGAGGGCACAAGGGACGGTGCCGCTCAGGATCCGTCTGTGGCTGCCAAGGCCACAGACGTCGATCGGCCCCTGGTCGAGGAGGCCTCCGGAATCCTCTCGGGCAGCTGCAGAACGGCCTGGGAAACGACACGCTGAGCTTCCAGGTTCCATGCCGGGTCAGCCTGCACCGCTTCTGGACCCCAGGCGCGTGGTGTTGTCAGACGTTGGCATGGGGTCCCCGTGGAGAGGGAGCCATAGCTAGGGTTAGGGTTTGGTCCAGGGACGTCGCCAGGGCTGAATCGACTGCAGTCTCGTGATCTCCCTCGAGGGCTGAAGTGAGGGCCCATGCCAGAAGGCGGCTCAATTGCAGGGTTAGGGTTCGAGGCAGGCTTAGGTTGCGGTGGAGGGTCCCGGTTCGGGGTAGGGTTAGGGTTAGGGTTGGGTCCCAGGAGGCTCCAGGCGCCCAAGCCACAGCAGGGCAGTGGTCTCCCCGAAGGGCTGAGTTGAGGGCACAAGGGACGGTGCCGGTCAGGATCCGTCTGTGGCTGCCAAGGCCACACACGTGATTGGGCCCCTGGTCGAGGAGGCCTCCGGCATCCTCTCGGCAGCTCCAGCCGGGCCTGGGAAACGACACGGTGAGCTTCCAGGTTCCATGCCGAGTCAGCCTGCACCTCTTCCGGACCCCAGGCGCGTGGTGTTGTCAGACGTTGGCATTGGGTCCTCTTGGGGAGAGAGCCTTAGCTAGGGTTAGGGTTCGGCCCAGGGACGTCGCCAGGGCCGAAGCGACTCCGGTCTCGTGATCTGCCTCGAGGGCTGAAGTGAGGGCCCATGCAGCAAGGCGGCTCAAGTGCAGGGTTAGGGGTCGAGGCCGGCTTAGGTTGCGGTGGAGGGTCCCCGTTCGGTGTACGGTTAGGGTTAGGGTTAGGTCCCAGGAGGCTCCAGGCGCCGAACCCACAGCAGGGCGGTGGTCTCCCCGAAGGGCTGAGTTGAGGGCACAAGGGACGGTGCCGCTCAGGATCCGTCTGTGGCTGCCAAGGCCACAGACGTCGATCGGCCCCTGGTCGAGGAGGCCTCCGGAATCCTCTCGGGCAGCTGCAGAACGGCCTGGGAAACGACACGCTGAGCTTCCACGTTCCATGCCGGGTCAGCCTGCACCGCTTCTGGACCCCAGGCGCGTGGTGTTGTCAGACGTTGGCATGGGGTCCCCGTGGGGAGGGAGCCTTAGCTAGGGTTAGGGTTTGGTCCAGGGACGTCGCCAGGGCTGAATCGACTGCAGTCTCGTGATGTCCCTCGAGGGCTGAAGTGAGGGCCCATGCCAGAAGGCGGCTCAATTGCAGGGTTAGGGTTCGAGGCAGGCTTAGGTTGCGGTGGAGGGTCCCGGTTCGGGGTACGGTTAGGGTTAGGGTTGGGTCCCAGGAGGCTCCAGGCGCCCAAGCCACAGCAGGGCAGTGGTCTCCCCGAAGGGCTGAGTTGAGGGCACAAGGGACGGTGCCGGTCAGGATCCGTCTGTGGCTGCCAAGGCCACACACGTGATTGGGCCCCTGGTCGAGGAGGCCTCCGGCATCCTCTCGGCAGCTGCAGCCGGGCCTGGGAAACGACACGGTGAGCTTCCAGGTTCCATGCCGAGTCAGCCTGCACCTCTTCCGGACCCCAGGCGCGTGGTGTTGTCAGACGTTGGCATTGGGTCCTGTTGGGGAGAGAGCCTTAGCTAGGGTTAGGGTTCGGCCCAGGGACGTCGCCAGGGCCGAAGCGACTCCGGTCTCGTGATCTGCCTCGAGGGCTGAAGTGAGGGCCCATGCAGCAAGGCGGCTCAAGTGCAGGGTTAGGGGTCGAGGCCGGCTTAGGTTGCGGTGGAGGGTCCCCGTTCGGTGTAGGGTTAGGGTTAGGGTTAGGTCCCAGGAGGCTCCAGGCGCCGAACCCACAGCAGGGCGGTGGTCTCCCCGAAGGGCTGAGTTGAGGGCACAAGGGACGGTGCCGCTCAGGATCCGTCTGTGGCTGCCAAGGCCACAGACGTCGATCGGCCCCTGGTCGAGGAGGCCTCCGGAATCCTCTCGGGCAGCTGCAGAACGGCCTGGGAAACGACACGCTGAGCTTCCAGGTTCCATGCCGGGTCAGCCTGCACCGCTTCTGGACCCCAGGCGCGTGGTGTTGTCAGACGTTGGCATGGGGTCCCCGTGGGGAGGGAGCCTTAGCTAGGGTTAGGGTTTGGTCCAGGGACGTCGCCAGGGCTGAATCGACTGCAGTCTCGTGATGTCCCTCGAGGGCTGAAGTGAGGGCCCATGCCAGAAGGCGGCTCAATTGCAGGGTTAGGGTTCGAGGCAGGCTTAGGTTGCGGTGGAGGGTCCCGGTTCGGGGTACGGTTAGGGTTAGGGTTGGGTCCCAGGAGGCTCCAGGCGCCCAAGCCACAGCAGGGCAGTGGTCTCCCCGAAGGGCTGAGTTGAGGGCACAAGGGACGGTGCCGGTCAGGATCCGTCTGTGGCTGCCAAGGCCACACACGTGATTGGGCCCCTGGTCGAGGAGGCCTCCGGCATCCTCTCGGCAGCTGCAGCTGGGCCTGGGAAACGACACGGTGAGCTTCCAGGTTCCATGCCGAGTCAGCCTGCACCTCTTCCGGACCCCAGGCGCGTGGTGTTGTCAGACGTTGGCATTGGGTCCTCTTGGGGAGAGAGCCTTAGCTAGGGTTAGGGTTCGGCCCAGGAACGTCGCCAGGGCCGAAGCGACTCCGGTCTCGTGATCTGCCTCGAGGGCTGAAGTGAGGGCCCATGCAGCAAGGCGGCTCAAGTGCAGGGTTAGGGGTCGAGGCCGGCTGAGGTTGCGGTGGAGGGTCCCCGTTCGGTGTACGGTTAGGGTTAGGGTTAGGTCCCAGGAGGCTCCAGGCGCCGAACCCACAGCAGGGCGGTGGTCTCCCCGAAGGGCTGAGTTGAGGGCACAAGGGACGGTGCCGCTCAGGATCCGTCTGTGGCTGCCAAGGCCACAGACGTCGATCGGCCCCTGGTCGAGGAGGCCTCCGGAATCCTCTCGGGCAGCTGCAGAACGGCCTGGGAAACGACACGCTGAGCTTCCAGGTTCCATGCCGGGTCAGCCTGCACCGCTTCTGGACCCCAGGCGCGTGGTGTTGTCAGACGTTGGCATGGGTTCCCCGTGGGGAGGGAGCCTTAGCTAGGGTTAGGGTTTGGTCCAGGGACGTCGCCAGGGCTGAATCGACTGCAGTCTCGTGATGTCCCTCGAGGGCTGAAGTGAGGGCCCATGCCAGAAGGCGGCTCAATTGCAGGGTTAGGGTTCGAGGCAGGCTTAGGTTGCGGTGGAGGGTCCCGGTTCGGGGTACGGTTAGGGTTAGGGTTGGGTCCCAGGAGGCTCCAGGCGCCCAAGCCACAGCAGGGCAGTGGTCTCCCCGAAGGGCTGAGTTGAGGGCACAAGGGACGGTGCCGGTCAGGATCCGTCTGTGGCTGCCAAGGCCACACACGTGATTGGGCCCCTGGTCGAGGAGGCCTCCGGCATCCTCTCGGCAGCTGCAGCCGGGCCTGGGAAACGACACGGTGAGCTTCCAGGTTCCATGCCGAGTCAGCCTGCACCTCTTCCGGACCCCAGGCGCGTGCTGTTGTCAGACGTTGGCATTGGGTCCTCTTGGGGAGAGAGCCTTAGCTAGGGTTAGGGTTCGGCCCAGGGACGTCGCCAGGGCCGAAGCGACTCCGGTCTCGTGATCTGCCTCGAGGGCTGAAGTGAGGGCCCATGCAGCAAGGCGGCTCAAGTGCAGGGTTAGGGGTCGAGGCCGGCTTAGGTTGCGGTGGAGGGTCCCCGTTCGGGGTAGGGTTAGGGTTAGGGTTAGGTCCCAGGAGGCTCCAGGCGCCGAACCCACAGCAGGGCGGTGGTCTCCCCGAAGGGCTGAGTTGAGGGCACAAGGGACGGTGCCGCTCAGGATCCGTCTGTGGCTGCCAAGGCCACAGACGTCGATCGGCCCCTGGTCGAGGAGGCCTCCGGAATCCTCTCGGGCAGCTGCAGAACGGCCTGGGAAACGACACGCTGAGCTTCCACCTTCCATGCCGGGTCAGCCTGCACCGCTTCTGGACCCCAGGCGCGTGGTGTTGTCAGACGTTGGCATGGGGTCCCCGTGGGGAGGGAGCCTTAGCTAGGGTTAGGGTTTGGTCCAGGGACGTCGCCAGGGCTGAATCGACTGCAGTCTCGTGATGTCCCTCGAGGGCTGAAGTGAGGGCCCATGCCAGAAGGCGGCTCAATTGCAGGGTTAGGGTTCGAGGCAGGCTTAGGTTGCGGTGGAGGGTCCCGGTTCGGGGTACGGTTAGGGTTAGGGTTGGGTCCCAGGAGGCTCCAGGCGCCCAAGCCACAGCAGGGCAGTGGTCTCCCCGAAGGGCTGAGTTGAGGGCACAAGGGACGGTGCCGGTCAGGATCCGTCTGTGGCTGCCAAGGCCACACACGTGATTGGGCCCCTGGTCGAGGAGGCCTCCGGCATCCTCTCGGCAGCTGCAGCCGGGCCTGGGAAACGACACGGTGAGCTTCCAGGTTCCATGCCGAGTCAGCCTGCACCTCTTCCGGACCCCAGGCGCGTGGTGTTGTCAGACGTTGGCATTGGGTCCTCTTGGGGAGAGAGCCTTAGCTAGGGTTAGGGTTCGGCCCAGGGACGTCGCCAGGGCCGAAGCGACTCCGGTCTCGTGATCTGCCTCGAGGGCTGAAGTGAGGGCCCATGCAGCAAGGCGGCTCAAGTGCAGGGTTAGGGGTCGAGGCCGGCTGAGGTTGCGGTGGAGGGTCCCCGTTCGGTGTACGGTTAGGGTTAGGGTAAGGTCCCAGGAGGCTCCAGGCGCCGAACCCACAGCAGGGCGGTGGTCTCCCCGAAGGGCTGAGTTGAGGGCACAAGGGACGGTGCCGCCCAGGATCCGTCTGTGGCTGCCAAGGCCACAGACGTCGATCGGCCCCTGGTCGAGGAGGCCTCCGGAATCCTCTCGGGCAGCTGCAGAACGGCCTGGGAAACGACACGCTGAGCTTCCAGGTTCCATGCCGGGTCAGCCTGCACCGCTTCTGGACCCCAGGCGCGTGGTGTTGTCAGACGTTGGCATGGGGTCCCCGTGGGGAGGGAGCCTTAGCTAGGGTTAGGGTTTGGTCCAGGGACGTCGCCAGGGCTGAATCGACTGCAGTCTCGTGATGTCCCTCGAGGGCTGAAGTGAGGGCCCATGCCAGAAGGCTGCTCAATTGCAGGGTTAGGGTTCGAGGCAGGCTTAGGTTGCGGTGGAGGGTCCCGGTTCGGGGTACGGTTAGGGTTAGGGTTGGGTCCCAGGAGGCTCCAGGCGCCCAAGCCACAGCAGGGCAGTGGTCTCCCCGAAGGGCTGAGTTGAGGGCACAAGGGACGGTGCCGGTCAGGATCCGTCTGTGGCTGCCAAGGCCACACACGTGATTGGGCCCCTGGTGGAGGAGGCCTCCGGCATCCTCTCGGCAGCTGCAGCCGGGCCTGGGAAACGACACGGTGAGCTTCCAGGTTCCATGCCGGGTCAGCCTGCACCTCTTCCGGACCCCAGGCGCGTGGTGTTGTCAGACGTTGGCATTGGGTCCTCTTGGGGAGAGAGCCTTAGCTAGGGTTAGGGTTCGGCCCAGGGACGTCGCCAGGGCCGAAGCGACTCCGGTCTCGTGATCTGCCTCGAGGGCTGAAGTGAGGGCCCATGCAGCAAGGCGGCTCAAGTGCAGGGTTAGGGGTCGAGGCCGGCTTAGGTTGCGGTGGAGGGTCCCCGTTCGGTGTAGGGTTAGGGTTAGGGTTAGGTCCCAGGAGGCTCCAGGCGCCGAACCCACAGCAGGGCGGTGGTCTCCCCGAAGGGCTGAGTTGAGGGCACAAGGGACGGTGCCGCTCAGGATCCGTCTGTGGCTGCCAAGGCCACAGACGTCGATCGGCCCCTGGTCGAGGAGGCCTCCGGAATCCTCTCGGGCAGCTGCAAAACGGCCTGGGAAACGACACGCTGAGCTTCCAGGTTCCATGCCGGGTCAGCCTGCACCGCTTCTGGACCCCAGGCGCGTGGTGTTGTCAGACGTTGGCATGGGGTCCCCGTGGGGAGGGAGCCTTAGCTAGGGTTAGGGTTTGGTCCAGGGACGTCGCCAGGGCTGAATCGACTGCAGTCTCGTGATGTCCCTCGAGGGCTGAAGTGAGGGCCCATGCCAGAAGGCGGCTCAATTGCAGGGTTAGGGTTCGAGGCAGGCTTAGGTTGCGGTGGAGGGTCCCGGTTCGGGGTACGGTTAGGGTTAGGGTTGGGTCCCAGGAGGCTCCAGGCGCCCAAGCCACAGCAGGGCAGTGGTCTCCCCGAAGGGCTGAGTTGAGGGCACAAGGGACGGTGCCGGTCAGGATCCGTCTGTGGCTGCCAAGGCCACACACGTGATTGGGCCCCTGGTCGAGGAGGCCTCCGGCATCCTCTCGGCAGCTGCAGCCGGGCCTGGGAAACGACACGGTGAGCTTCCAGGTTCCATGCCGAGTCAGCCTGCACCTCTTCCGGACCCCAGGCGCGTGGTGTTGTCAGACGTTGGCATTGGGTCCTCTTGGGGAGAGAGCCTTAGCTAGGGTTAGGGTTCGGCCCAGGGACGTCGCCAGGGCCGAAGCGACTCCGGTCTCGTGATCTGCCTCGAGGGCTGAAGTGAGGGCCCATGCAGCAAGGCGGCTCAAGTGCAGGGTTAGGGGTCGAGGCCGGCTTAGGTTGCGGTGGAGGGTCCCCGTTCGGTGTAGGGTTAGGGTTAGGGTTAGGTCCCAGGAGGCTCCAGGCGCCGAACCCACAGCAGGGCGGTGGTCTCCCCGAAGGGCTGAGTTGAGGGCACAAGGGACGGTGCCGCTCAGGATCCGTCTGTGGATGCCAAGGCCACAGACGTCGATCGGCCCCTGGTCGAGGAGGCCTCCGGAATCCTCTCGGGCAGCTGCAGAACGGCCTGGGAAACGACACGCTGAGCTTCCAGGTTCCATGCCGGGTCAGCCTGCACCGCTTCTGGACCCCAGGCGCGTGGTGTTGTCAGACGTTGGCATGGGGTCCCCGTGGGGAGGGAGCCTTAGCTAGGGTTAGGGTTTGGTCCAGGGACGTCGCCAGGGCTGAATCGACTGCAGTCTCGTGATGTCCCTCGAGGGCTGAAGTGAGGGCCCATGCCAGAAGGCGGCTCATTTGCAGGGTTAGGGTTCGAGGCAGGCTTAGGTTGCGGTGGAGGGTCCCGTTTCGGGGTACGGTTAGGGTTAGGGTTGGGTCCCAGGAGGCTCCAGGCGCCCAAGCCACAGCAGGGCAGTGGTCTCCCCGAAGGGCTGAGTTGAGGGCACAAGGAACGGTGCCGGTCAGGATCCGTCTGTGGCTGCCAAGGCCACACACGTGATTGGGCCCCTGGTCGAGGAGGCCTCCGGCATCCTCTCGGCAGCTGCAGCCGGGCCTGGGAAACGACACGGTGAGCTTCCAGGTTCCATGCCGGGTCAGCCTGCACCTCTTCCGGACCCCAGGCGCGTGGTGTTGTCAGACGTTGGCATTGGGTCCTCTTGGGGAGAGAGCCTTAGCTAGGGTTAGGGTTCGGCCCAGGGACGTCGCCAGGGCCGAAGCGACTCCGGTCTCGTGATCTGCCTCGAGGGCTGAAGTGAGGGCCCATGCAGCAAGGCGGCTCAAGTGCAGGGTTAGGGGTCGAGGCCGGCTTAGGTTGCGGTGGAGGGTCCCCGTTCGGGGTAGGGTTAGGGTTAGGGTTAGGTCCCAGGAGGCTCCAGGCGCCGAACCCACAGCAGGGCGGTGGTCTCCCCGAAGGGCTGAGTTGAGGGCACAAGGGACGGTGCCGCTCAGGATCCGTCTGTGGCTGCCAAGGCCACAGACGTCGATCGGCCCCTGGTCGAGGAGGCCTCCGGAATCCTCTCGGGCAGCTGCAGAACGGCCTGGGAAACGACACGCTGAGCTTCCACGTTCCATGCCGGGTCAGCCTGCACCGCTTCTGGACCCCAGGCGCGTGGTGTTGTCAGACGTTGGCATGGGGTCCCCGTGGGGAGGGAGCCTTAGCTAGGGTTAGGGTTTGGTCCAGGGACGTCGCCAGGGCTGAATCGACTGCAGTCTCGTGATGTCCCTCGAGGGCTGAAGTGAGGGCCCATGCCAGAAGGCGGCTCAATTGCAGGGTTAGGGTTCGAGGCAGGCTTAGGTTGCGGTGGAGGGTCCCGGTTTGGGGTACGGTTAGGGTTAGGGTTGGGTCCCAGGAGGCTCCAGGCGCCCAAGCCACAGCAGGGCAGTGGTCTCCCCGAAGGGCTGAGTTGAGGGCACAAGGGACGGTGCCGGTCAGGATCCGTCTGTGGCTGCCAAGGCCACACACGTGATTGGGCCCCTGGTCGAGGAGGCCTCCGGCATCCTCTCGGCAGCTGCAGCCGGGCCTGGGAAACGACACGGTGAGCTTCCAGGTTCCATGCCGGGTCAGCCTGCACCTCTTCCGGACCCCAGGCGCGTGGTGTTGTCAGACGTTGGCATTGGGTCCTCTTGGGGAGAGAGCCTTAGCTAGGGTTAGGGTTCGGCCCAGGGACGTCGCCAGGGCCGAAGCGACTCCGGTCTCGTGATCTGCCTCGAGGGCTGAAGTGAGGGCCCATGCAGCAAGGCGGCTCAAGTGCAGGGTTAGGGGTCGAGGCCGGCTTAGGTTGCGGTGGAGGGTCCCCGTTCGGTGTAGGGTTAGGGTTAGGGTTAGGTCCCAGGAGGCTCCAGGCGCCGAACCCACAGCAGGGCGGTGGTCTCCCCGAAGGGCTGAGTTGAGGGCACAAGGGACGGTGCCGCTCAGGATCCGTCTGTGGCTACCAAGGCCACAGACGTCGATCGGCCCCTGGTCGAGGAGGCCTCCGGAATCCTCTCGGGCAGCTGCAGAACGGCCTGGGAAACGACACGCTGAGCTTCCACGTTCCATGCCGGGTCAGCCTGCACCGCTTCTGGACCCCAGGCGCGTGGTGTTGTCAGACGTTGGCATGGGGTCCCCGTGGGGAGGGAGCCTTAGCTAGGGTTAGGGTTTGGTCCAGGGACGTCGCCAGGGCTGAATCGACTGCAGTCTCGTGATGTCCCTCGAGGGCTGAAGTGAGGGCCCATGCCAGAAGGCGGCTCAATTGCAGTGTTAGGGTTCGAGGCAGGCTTAGGTTGCGGTGGAGGGTCCCGGTTCGGGGTACGGTTAGGGTTAGGGTTGGGTCCCAGGAGGCTCCAGGCGCCCAAGCCACAGCAGGGCAGTGGTCTCCCCGAAGGGCTGAGTTGAGGGCACAAGGGACGGTGCCGGTCAGGATCCGTCTGTGGCTGCCAAGGCCACACACGTGATTGGGCCCCTGGTCGAGGAGGCCTCCGGCATCCTCTCGGCAGCTGCAGCCGGGCCTGGGAAACGACACGGTGAGCTTCCAGGTTCCATGCCGAGTCAGCCTGCACCTCTTCCGGACCCCAGGCGCGTGGTGTTGTCAGACGTTGGCATTGGGTCCTCTTGGGGAGAGAGCCTTAGCTAGGGTTAGGGTTCGGCCCAGGGACGTCGCCAGGGCCGAAGCGACTCCGGTCTCGTGATCTGCCTCGAGGGCTGAAGTGAGGGCCCATGCAGCAAGGCGGCTCAAGTGCAGGGTTAGGGGTCGAGGCCGGCTTAGGTTGCGGTGGAGGGTCCCCGTTCGGTGTAGGGTTAGGGTTAGGGTTAGGTCCCAGGAGGCTCCAGGCGCCGAACCCACAGCAGGGCGGTGGTCTCCCCGAAGGGCTGAGTTGAGGGCACAAGGGACGGTGCCGCTCAGGATCCGTCTGTGGCTGCCAAGGCCACAGACGTCGATCGGCCCCTGGTCGAGGAGGCCTCCGGAATCCTCTCGGGCAGCTGCAGAACGGCCTGGGAAACGACACGCTGAGCTTCCACGTTCCATGCCGGGTCAGCCTGCACCGCTTCTGGACCCCAGGCGCGTGGTGTTGTCAGACGTTGGCATGGGGTCCCCGTGGGGAGGGAGCCTTAGCTAGGGTTAGGGTTTGGTCCAGGGACGTCGCCAGGGCTGAATCGACTGCAGTCTCGTGATGTCCCTCGAGGGCTGAAGTGAGGGCCCATGCCAGAAGGCGGCTCAATTGCAGGGTTAGGGTTCGAGGCAGGCTTAGGTTGCGGTGGAGGGTCCCGGTTCGGGGTACGGTTAGGGTTAGGGTTGGGTCCCAGGAGGCTCCAGGCGCCCAAGCCACAGCAGGGCAGTGGTCTCCCCGAAGGGCTGAGTTGAGGGCACAAGGGACGGTGCCGGTCAGGATCCGTCTGTGGCTGCCAAGGCCACACACGTGATTGGGCCCCTGGTCGAGGAGGCCTCCGGCATCCTCTCGGCAGCTGCAGCCGGGCCTGGGAAACGACACGGTGAGCTTCCAGGTTCCATGCCGAGTCAGCCTGCACCTCTTCCGGACCCCAGGCGCGTGGTGTTGTCAGACGTTGGCATTGGGTCCTCTTGGGGAGAGAGCCTTAGCTAGGGTTAGGGTTCGGCCCAGGGACGTCGCCAGGGCCGAAGCGACTCCGGTCTCGTGATCTGCCTCGAGGGCTGAAGTGAGGGCCCATGCAGCAAGGCGGCTCAAGTGCAGGGTTAGGGGTCGAGGCCGGCTTAGGTTGCGGTGGAGGGTCCCCGTTCGGTGTACGGTTAGGGTTAGGGTTAGGTCCCAGGAGGCTCCAGGCGCCGAACCCACAGCAGGGCGGTGGTCTCCCCGAAGGGCTGAGTTGAGGGCACAAGGGACGGTGCCGCTCAGGATCCGTCTGTGGCTGCCAAGGCCACAGACGTCGATCGGCCCCTGGTCGAGGAGGCCTCCGGAATCCTCTCGGGCAGCTGCAGAACGGCCTGGGAAACGACACGCTGAGCTTCCACGTTCCATGCCGGGTCAGCCTGCACCGCTTCTGGACCCCAGGCGCGTGGTGTTGTCAGACGTTGGCATGGGGTCCCCGTGGGGAGGGAGCCTTAGCTAGGGTTAGGGTTTGGTCCAGGGACGTCGCCAGGGCTGAATCGACTGCAGTCTCGTGATGTCCCTCGAGGGCTGAAGTGAGGGCCCATGCCAGAAGGCGGCTCAATTGCAGGGTTAGGGGTCGAGGCAGGCTTAGGTTGCGGTGGAGGGTCCCGGTTCGGGATACGGTTAGGGTTAGGGTTGGGTCCCAGGAGGCTCCAGGCGCCCAAGCCACAGCAGGGCAGTGGTCTCCCCGAAGGGCTGAGTTGAGGGCACAAGGGACGGTGCCGGTCAGGATCCGTCTGTGGCTGCCAAGGCCACACACGTGATTGGGCCCCTGGTCGAGGAGGCCTCCGGCATCCTCTCGGCAGCTGCAGCCGGGCCTGGGAAACGACACGGTGAGCTTCCAGGTTCCATGCCGAGTCAGCCTGCACCTCTTCCGGACCCCAGGCGCGTGGTGTTGTCAGACGTTGGCATTGGGTCCTCTTGGGGAGAGAGCCTTAGCTAGGGTTAGGGTTCGGCCCAGGGACGTCGCCAGGGCCGAAGCGACTCCGGTCTCGTGATCTGCCTCGAGGGCTGAAGTGAGGGCCCATGCAGCAAGGCGGCTCAAGTGCAGGGTTAGGGGTCGAGGCCGGCTTAGGTTGCGGTGGAGGGTCCCCGTTCGGTGTAGGGTTAGGGTTAGGGTTAGGTCCCAGGAGGCTCCAGGCGCCGAACCCACAGCAGGGCGGTGGTCTCCCCGAAGGGCTGAGTTGAGGGCACAAGGGACGGTGCCGCTCAGGATCCGTCTGTGGCTGCCAAGGCCACAGACGTCGATCGGCCCCTGGTCGAGGAGGCCTCCGGAATCCTCTCGGGCAGCTGCAGAACGGCCTGGGAAACGACACGCTGAGCTTCCACGTTCCATGCCGGGTCAGCCTGCACCGCTTCTGGACCCCAGGCGCGTGGTGTTGTCAGACGTTGGCATGGGGTCCCCGTGGGGAGGGAGCCTTAGCTAGGGTTAGGGTTTGGTCCAGGGACGTCGCCAGGGCTGAATCGACTGCAGTCTCGTGATGTCCCTCGAGGGCTGAAGTGAGGGCCCATGCCAGAAGGCGGCTCAATTGCAGGGTTAGGGGTCGAGGCAGGCTTAGGTTGCGGTGGAGGGTCCCGGTTCGGGATACGGTTAGGGTTAGGGTTGGGTCCCAGGAGGCTCCAGGCGCCCAAGCCACAGCAGGGCAGTGGTCTCCCCGAAGGGCTGAGTTGAGGGCACAAGGGACGGTGCCGGTCAGGATCCGTCTGTGGCTGCCAAGGCCACACACGTGATTGGGCCCCTGGTCGAGGAGGCCTCCGGCATCCTCTCGGCAGCTGCAGCCGGGCCTGGGAAACGACACGGTGAGCTTCCAGGTTCCATGCCGAGTCAGCCTGCACCTCTTCCGGACCCCAGGCGCGTGCTGTTGTCAGACGTTGGCATTGGGTCCTCTTGGGGAGAGAGCCTTAGCTAGGGTTAGGGTTCGGCCCAGGGACGTCGCCAGGGCCGAAGCGACTCCGGTCTCGTGATCTGCCTCGAGGGCTGAAGTGAGGGCCCATGCAGCAAGGCGGCTCAAGTGCAGGGTTAGGGGTCGAGGCCGGCTTAGGTTGCGGTGGAGGGTCCCCGTTCGGTGTAGGGTTAGGGTTAGGGTTAGGTCCCAGGAGGCTCCAGGCGCCGAACCCACAGCAGGGCGGTGGTCTCCCCGAAGGGCTGAGTTGAGGGCACAAGGGACGGTGCCGCTCAGGATCCGTCTGTGGCTGCCAAGGCCACAGACGTCGATCGGCCCCTGGTCGAGGAGGCCTCCGGAATCCTCTCGGGCAGCTGCAGAACGGCCTGGGAAACGACACGCTGAGCTTCCACGTTCCATGCCGGGTCAGCCTGCACCGCTTCTGGACCCCAGGCGCGTGGTGTTGTCAGACGTTGGCATGGGGTCCCCGTGGGGAGGGAGCCTTAGCTAGGGTTAGGGTTTGGTCCAGGGACGTCGCCAGGGCTGAATCGACTGCAGTCTCGTGATGTCCCTCGAGGGCTGAAGTGAGGGCCCATGCCAGAAGGCGGCTCAATTGCAGGGTTAGGGTTCGAGGCAGGCTTAGGTTGCGGTGGAGGGTCCCGGTTCGGGGTACGGTTAGGGTTAGGGTTGGGTCCCAGGAGGCTCCAGGCGCCCAAGCCACAGCAGGGCAGTGGTCTCCCCGAAGGGCTGAGTTGAGGGCACAAGGGACGGTGCCGGTCAGGATCCGTCTGTGGCTGCTAAGGCCACACACGTGATTGGGCCCCTGGTGGAGGAGGCCTCCGGCATCCTCTCGGCAGCTGCAGCCGGGCCTGGGAAACGACACGGTGAGCTTCCAGGTTCCATGCCGGGTCAGCCTGCACCTCTTCCGGACCCCAGGCGCGTGGTGTTGTCAGACGTTGGCATTGGGTCCTCTTGGGGAGAGAGCCTTAGCTAGGGTTAGGGTTCGGCCCAGGGACGTCGCCAGGGCCGAAGCGACTCCGGTCTCGTGATCTGCCTCGAGGGCTGAAGTGAGGGCCCATGCAGCAAGGCGGCTCAAGTGCAGGGTTAGGGGTCGAGGCCGGCTTAGGTTGCGGTGGAGGGTCCCCGTTCGGTGTAGGGTTAGGGTTAGGGTTAGGTCCCAGGAGGCTCCAGGCGCCGAACCCACAGCAGGGCGGTGGTCTCCCCGAAGGGCTGAGTTGAGGGCACAAGGGACGGTGCCGCTCAGGATCCGTCTGTGGCTGCCAAGGCCACAGACGTCGATCGGCCCCTGGTCGAGGAGGCCTCCGGAATCCTCTCGGGCAGCTGCAGAACGGCCTGGGAAACGACACGCTGAGCTTCCAGGTTCCATGCCGGGTCAGCCTGCACCGCTTCTGGACCCCAGGCGCGTGGTGTTGTCAGACGTTGGCATGGGGTCCCCGTGGGGAGGGAGCCTTAGCTAGGGTTAGGGTTTGGTCCAGGGACGTCGCCAGGGCTGAATCGACTGCAGTCTCGTGATGTCCCTCGAGGGCTGAAGTGAGGGCCCATGCCAGAAGGCGGCTCAATTGCAGGGTTAGGGTTCGAGGCAGGCTTAGGTTGCGGTGGAGGGTCCCGGTTCGGGGTACGGTTAGGGTTAGGGTTGGGTCCCAGGAGGCTCCAGGCGCCCAAGCCACAGCAGGGCAGTGGTCTCCCCGAAGGGCTGAGTTGAGGGCACAAGGGACGGTGCCGGTCAGGATCCGTCTGTGGCTGCCAAGGCCACACACGTGATTGGGCCCCTGGTCGAGGAGGCCTCCGGCATCCTCTCGGCAGCTGCAGCCGGGCCTGGGAAACGACACGGTGAGCTTCCAGGTTCCATGCCGGGTCAGCCTGCACCTCTTCCGGACCCCAGGCGCGTGGTGTTGTCAGACGTTGGCATTGGGTCCTCTTGGGGAGAGAGCCTTAGCTAGGGTTAGGGTTCGGCCCAGGGACGTCGCCAGGGCCGAAGCGACTCCGGTCTCGTGATCTGCCTCGAGGGCTGAAGTGAGGGCCCATGCAGCAAGGCGGCTCAAGTGCAGGGTTAGGGGTCGAGGCCGGCTTAGGTTGCGGTGGAGGGTCCCCGTTCGGGGTAGGGTTAGGGTTAGGGTTAGGTCCCAGGAGGCTCCAGGCGCCGAACCCACAGCAGGGCGGTGGTCTCCCCGAAGGGCTGAGTTGAGGGCACAAGGGACGGTGCCGCTCAGGATCCGTCTGTGGCTGCCAAGGCCACAGACGTCGATCGGCCCCTGGTCGAGGAGGCCTCCGGAATCCTCTCGGGCAGCTGCAGAACGGCCTGGGAAACGACACGCTGAGCTTCCAGGTTCCATGCCGGGTCAGCCTGCACCGCTTCTGGACCCCAGGCGCGTGGTGTTGTCAGACGTTGGCATGGGGTCCCCGTGGGGAGGGAGCCTTAGCTAGGGTTAGGGTTTGGTCCAGGGACGTCGCCAGGGCTGAATCGACTGCAGTCTCGTGATGTCCCTCGAGGGCTGAAGTGAGGGCCCATGCCAGAAGGCGGCTCAATTGCAGGGTTAGGGTTCGAGGCAGGCTTAGGTTGCGGTGGAGGGTCCCGGTTTGGGGTACGGTTAGGGTTAGGGTTGGGTCCCAGGAGGCTCCAGGCGCCCAAGCCACAGCAGGGCAGTGGTCTCCCCGAAGGGCTGAGTTGAGGGCACAAGGGACGGTGCCGGTCAGGATCCGTCTGTGGCTGCCAAGGCCACACACGTGATTGGGCCCCTGGTCGAGGAGGCCTCCGGCATCCTCTCGGCAGCTGCAGCCGGGCCTGGGAAACGACACGGTGAGCTTCCAGGTTCCATGCCGGGTCAGCCTGCACCTCTTCCGGACCCCAGGCGCGTGGTGTTGTCAGACGTTGGCATTGGGTCCTCTTGGGGAGAGAGCCTTAGCTAGGGTTAGGGTTCGGCCCAGGGACGTCGCCAGGGCCGAAGCGACTCCGGTCTCGTGATCTGCCTCGAGGGCTGAAGTGAGGGCCCATGCAGCAAGGCGGCTCAAGTGCAGGGTTAGGGGTCGAGGCCGGCTTAGGTTGCGGTGGAGGGTCCCCGTTCGGTGTAGGGTTAGGGTTAGGGTTAGGTCCCAGGAGGCTCCAGGCGCCGAACCCACAGCAGGGCGGTGGTCTCCCCGAAGGGCTGAGTTGAGGGCACAAGGGACGGTGCCGCTCAGGATCCGTCTGTGGCTACCAAGGCCACAGACGTCGATCGGCCCCTGGTCGAGGAGGCCTCCGGAATCCTCTCGGGCAGCTGCAGAACGGCCTGGGAAACGACACGCTGAGCTTCCAGGTTCCATGCCGGGTCAGCCTGCACCGCTTCTGGACCCCAGGCGCGTGGTGTTGTCAGACGTTGGCATGGGGTCCCCGTGGGGAGGGAGCCTTAGCTAGGGTTAGGGTTTGGTCCAGGGACGTCGCCAGGGCTGAATCGACTGCAGTCTCGTGATGTCCCTCGAGGGCTGAAGTGAGGGCCCATGCCAGAAGGCGGCTCAATTGCAGTGTTAGGGTTCGAGGCAGGCTTAGGTTGCGGTGGAGGGTCCCGGTTCGGGGTACGGTTAGGGTTAGGGTTGGGTCCCAGGAGGCTCCAGGCGCCCAAGCCACAGCAGGGCAGTGGTCTCCCCGAAGGGCTGAGTTGAGGGCACAAGGGACGGTGCCGGTCAGGATCCGTCTGTGGCTGCCAAGGCCACACACGTGATTGGGCCCCTGGTCGAGGAGGCCTCCGGCATCCTCTCGGCAGCTGCAGCCGGGCCTGGGAAACGACACGGTGAGCTTCCAGGTTCCATGCCGAGTCAGCCTGCACCTCTTCCGGACCCCAGGCGCGTGGTGTTGTCAGACGTTGGCATTGGGTCCTCTTGGGGAGAGAGCCTTAGCTAGGGTTAGGGTTCGGCCCAGGGACGTCGCCAGGGCCGAAGCGACTCCGGTCTCGTGATCTGCCTCGAGGGCTGAAGTGAGGGCCCATGCAGCAAGGCGGCTCAAGTGCAGGGTTAGGGGTCGAGGCCGGCTGAGGTTGCGGTGGAGGGTCCCCGTTCGGTGTACGGTTAGGGTTAGGGTTAGGTCCCAGGAGGCTCCAGGCGCCGAACCCACAGCAGGGCGGTGGTCTCCCCGAAGGGCTGAGTTGAGGGCACAAGGGACGGTGCCGCTCAGGATCCGTCTGTGGCTGCCAAGGCCACAGACGTCGATCGGCCCCTGGTCGAGGAGGCCTCCGGAATCCTCTCGGGCAGCTGCAGAACGGCCTGGGAAACGACACGCTGAGCTTCCACGTTCCATGCCGGGTCAGCCTGCACCGCTTCTGGACCCCAGGCGCGTGGTGTTGTCAGACGTTGGCATGGGGTCCCCGTGGGGAGGGAGCCTTAGCTAGGGTTAGGGTTTGGTCCAGGGACGTCGCCAGGGCTGAATCGACTGCAGTCTCGTGATGTCCCTCGAGGGCTGAAGTGAGGGCCCATGCCAGAAGGCGGCTCAATTGCAGGGTTAGGGGTCGAGGCAGGCTTAGGTTGCGGTGGAGGGTCCCGGTTCGGGATACGGTTAGGGTTAGGGTTGGGTCCCAGGAGGCTCCAGGCGCCCAAGCCACAGCAGGGCAGTGGTCTCCCCGAAGGGCTGAGTTGAGGGCACAAGGGACGGTGCCGGTCAGGATCCGTCTGTGGCTGCCAAGGCCACACACGTGATTGGGCCCCTGGTCGAGGAGGCCTCCGGCATCCTCTCGGCAGCTGCAGCCGGGCCTGGGAAACGACACGGTGAGCTTCCAGGTTCCATGCCGAGTCAGCCTGCACCTCTTCCGGACCCCAGGCGCGTGGTGTTGTCAGACGTTGGCATTGGGTCCTCTTGGGGAGAGAGCCTTAGCTAGGGTTAGGGTTCGGCCCAGGGACGTCGCCAGGGCCGAAGCGACTCCGGTCTCGTGATCTGCCTCGAGGGCTGAAGTGAGGGCCCATGCAGCAAGGCGGCTCAAGTGCAGGGTTAGGGGTCGAGGCCGGCTTAGGTTGCGGTGGAGGGTCCCCGTTCGGTGTAGGGTTAGGGTTAGGGTTAGGTCCCAGGAGGCTCCAGGCGCCGAACCCACAGCAGGGCGGTGGTCTCCCCGAAGGGCTGAGTTGAGGGCACAAGGGACGGTGCCGCTCAGGATCCGTCTGTGGCTGCCAAGGCCACAGACGTCGATCGGCCCCTGGTCGAGGAGGCCTCCGGAATCCTCTCGGGCAGCTGCAGAACGGCCTGGGAAACGACACGCTGAGCTTCCAGGTTCCATGCCGGGTCAGCCTGCACCGCTTCTGGACCCCAGGCGCGTGGTGTTGTCAGACGTTGGCATGGGGTCCCCGTGGGGAGGGAGCCTTAGCTAGGGTTAGGGTTTGGTCCAGGGACGTCGCCAGGGCTGAATCGACTGCAGTCTCGTGATGTCCCTCGAGGGCTGAAGTGAGGGCCCATGCCAGAAGGCGGCTCAATTGCAGGGTTAGGGTTCGAGGCAGGCTTAGGTTGCGGTGGAGGGTCCCGGTTCGGGATACGGTTAGGGTTAGGGTTGGGTCCCAGGAGGCTCCAGGCGCCCAAGCCACAGCAGGGCAGTGGTCTCCCCGAAGGGCTGAGTTGAGGGCACAAGGGACGGTGCCGGTCAGGATCCGTCTGTGGCTGCCAAGGCCACACACGTGATTGGGCCCCTGGTCGAGGAGGCCTCCGGCATCCTCTCGGCAGCTGCAGCCGGGCCTGGGAAACGACACGGTGAGCTTCCAGGTTCCATGCCGAGTCAGCCTGCACCTCTTCCGGACCCCAGGCGCGTGGTGTTGTCAGACGTTGGCATTGGGTCCTCTTGGGGAGAGAGCCTTAGCTAGGGTTAGGGTTCGGCCCAGGGACGTCGCCAGGGCCGAAGCGACTCCGGTCTCGTGATCTGCCTCGAGGGCTGAAGTGAGGGCCCATGCAGCAAGGCGGCTCAAGTGCAGGGTTAGGGGTCGAGGCCGGCTGAGGTTGCGGTGGAGGGTCCCCGTTCGGTGTACGGTTAGGGTTAGGGTTAGGTCCCAGGAGGCTCCAGGCGCCGAACCCACAGCAGGGCGGTGGTCTCCCCGAAGGGCTGAGTTGAGGGCACAAGGGACGGTGCCGCTCAGGATCCGTCTGTGGCTGCCAAGGCCACAGACGTCGATCGGCCCCTGGTCGAGGAGGCCTCCGGAATCCTCTCGGGCAGCTGCAGAACGGCCTGGGAAACGACACGCTGAGCTTCCACGTTCCATGCCGGGTCAGCCTGCACCGCTTCTGGACCCCAGGCGCGTGGTGTTGTCAGACGTTGGCATGGGGTCCCCGTGGGGAGGGAGCCTTAGCTAGGGTTAGGGTTTGGTCCAGGGACGTCGCCAGGGCTGAATCGACTGCAGTCTCGTGATGTCCCTCGAGGGCTGAAGTGAGGGCCCATGCCAGAAGGCGGCTCAATTGCAGTGTTAGGTTTCGAGGCAGGCTTAGGTTGCGGTGGAGGGTCCCGGTTCGGGGTACGGTTAGGGTTAGGGTTGGGTCCCAGGAGGCTCCAGGCGCCCAAGCCACAGCAGGGCAGTGGTCTCCCCGAAGGGCTGAGTTGAGGGCACAAGGGACGGTGCCGGTCAGGATCCGTCTGTGGCTGCCAAGGCCACACACGTGATTGGGCCCCTGGTCGAGGAGGCCTCCGGCATCCTCTCGGCAGCTGCAGCCGGGCCTGGGAAACGACACGGTGAGCTTCCAGGTTCCATGCCGAGTCAGCCTGCACCTCTTCCGGACCCCAGGCGCGTGCTGTTGTCAGACGTTGGCATTGGGTCCTCTTGGGGAGAGAGCCTTAGCTAGGGTTAGGGTTCGGCCCAGGGACGTCGCCAGGGCCGAAGCGACTCCGGTCTCGTGATCTGCCTCGAGGGCTGAAGTGAGGGCCCATGCAGCAAGGCGGCTCAAGTGCAGGGTTAGGGGTCGAGGCCGGCTTAGGTTGCGGTGGAGGGTCCCCGTTCGGTGTAGGGTTAGGGTTAGGGTTAGGTCCCAGGAGGCTCCAGGCGCCGAACCCACAGCAGGGCGGTGGTCTCCCCGAAGGGCTGAGTTGAGGGCACAAGGGACGGTGCCGCTCAGGATCCGTCTGTGGCTGCCAAGGCCACAGACGTCGATCGGCCCCTGGTCGAGGAGGCCTCCGGAATCCTCTCGGGCAGCTGCAGAACGGCCTGGGAAACGACACGCTGAGCTTCCACGTTCCATGCCGGGTCAGCCTGCACCGCTTCTGGACCCCAGGCGCGTGGTGTTGTCAGACGTTGGCATGGGGTCCCCGTGGGGAGGGAGCCTTAGCTAGGGTTAGGGTTTGGTCCAGGGACGTCGCCAGGGCTGAATCGACTGCAGTCTCGTGATGTCCCTCGAGGGCTGAAGTGAGGGCCCATGCCAGAAGGCGGCTCAATTGCAGGGTTAGGGTTCGAGGCAGGCTTAGGTTGCGGTGGAGGGTCCCGGTTCGGGGTACGGTTAGGGTTAGGGTTGGGTCCCAGGAGGCTCCAGGCGCCCAAGCCACAGCAGGGCAGTGGTCTCCCCGAAGGGCTGAGTTGAGGGCACAAGGGACGGTGCCGGTCAGGATCCGTCTGTGGCTGCCAAGGCCACACACGTGATTGGGCCCCTGGTCGAGGAGGCCTCCGGCATCCTCTCGGCAGCTGCAGCCGGGCCTGGGAAACGACACGGTGAGCTTCCAGGTTCCATGCCGAGTCAGCCTGCACCTCTTCCGGACCCCAGGCGCGTGGTGTTGTCAGACGTTGGCATTGGGTCCTCTTGGGGAGAGAGCCTTAGCTAGGGTTAGGGTTCGGCCCAGGGACGTCGCCAGGGCCGAAGCGACTCCGGTCTCGTGATCTGCCTCGAGGGCTGAAGTGAGGGCCCATGCAGCAAGGCGGCTCAAGTGCAGGGTTAGGGGTCGAGGCCGGCTTAGGTTGCGGTGGAGGGTCCCCGTTCGGTGTAGGGTTATGGTTAGGGTTAGGTCCCAGGAGGCTCCAGGCGCCGAACCCACAGCAGGGCGGTGGTCTCCCCGAAGGGCTGAGTTGAGGGCACAAGGGACGGTGCCGCTCAGGATCCGTCTGTGGCTGCCAAGGCCACACACGTGATTGGGCCCCTGGTCGAGGAGGCCTCCGGCATCCTCTCGGCAGCTGCAGCCGGGCCTGGGAAACGACACGGTGAGCTTCCAGGTTCCATGCCGAGTCAGCCTGCACCTCTTCCAGACCCCAGGCGCGTGCTGTTGTCAGACGTTGGCATTGGGTCCTCTTGGGGAGAGAGCCTTAGCTAGGGTTAGGGTTCGGCCCAGGGACGTCGCCAGGGCCGAAGCGACTCCGGTCTCGTGATCTGCCTCGAGGGCTGAAGTGAGGGCCCATGCAGCAAGGCGGCTCAAGTGCAGGGTTAGGGGTCGAGGCCGGCTTAGGTTGCGGTGGAGGGTCCCCGTTCGGTGTACGGTTAGGGTTAGGGTTAGGTCCCAGGAGGCTCCAGGCGCCGAACCCACAGCAGGGCGGTGGTCTCCCCGAAGGGCTGAGTTGAGGGCACAAGGGACGGTGCCGCTCAGGATCCGTCTGTGGCTGCCAAGGCCACAGACGTCGATCGGCCCCTGGTCGAGGAGGCCTCCGGAATCCTCTCGGGCAGCTGCAGAACGGCCTGGGAAACGACACGCTGAGCTTCCACGTTCCATGCCGGGTCAGCCTGCACCGCTTCTGGACCCCAGGCGCGTGGTGTTGTCAGACGTTGGCATGGGGTCCCCGTGGGGAGGGAGCCTTAGCTAGGGTTAGGGTTTGGTCCAGGGACGTCGCCAGGGCTGAATCGACTGCAGTCTCGTGATGTCCCTCGAGGGCTGAAGTGAGGGCCCATGCCAGAAGGCGGCTCAATTGCAGGGTTAGGGGTCGAGGCAGGCTTAGGTTGCGGTGGAGGGTCCCGGTTCGGGATACAGTTAGGGTTAGGGTTGGGTCCCAGGAGGCTCCAGGCGCCCAAGCCACAGCAGGGCAGTGGTCTCCCCGAAGGGCTGAGTTGAGGGCACAAGGGACGGTGCCGGTCAGGATCCGTCTGTGGCTGCCAAGGCCACACACGTGATTGGGCCCCTGGTCGAGGAGGCCTCCGGCATCCTCTCGGCAGCTGCAGCCGGGCCTGGGAAACGACACGGTGAGCTTCCAGGTTCCATGCCGAGTCAGCCTGCACCTCTTCCGGACCCCAGGCGCGTGGTGTTGTCAGACGTTGGCATTGGGTCCTCTTGGGGAGAGAGCCTTAGCTAGGGTTAGGGTTCGGCCCAGGGACGTCGCCAGGGCCGAAGCGACTCCGGTCTCGTGATCTGCCTCGAGGGCTGAAGTGAGGGCCCATGCAGCAAGGCGGCTCAAGTGCAGGGTTAGGGGTCGAGGCCGGCTTAGGTTGCGGTGGAGGGTCCCCGTTCGGTGTAGGGTTAGGGTTAGGGTTAGGTCCCAGGAGGCTCCAGGCGCCGAACCCACAGCAGGGCGGTGGTCTCCCCGAAGGGCTGAGTTGAGGGCACAAGGGACGGTGCCGCTCAGGATCCGTCTGTGGCTGCCAAGGCCACAGACGTCGATCGGCCCCTGGTCGAGGAGGCCTCCGGAATCCTCTCGGGCAGCTGCAGAACGGCCTGGGAAACGACACGCTGAGCTTCCAGGTTCCATGCCGGGTCAGCCTGCACCGCTTCTGGACCCCAGGCGCGTGGTGTTGTCAGACGTTGGCATGGGGTCCCCGTGGGGAGGGAGCCTTAGCTAGGGTTAGGGTTTGGTCCAGGGACGTCGCCAGGGCTGAATCGACTGCAGTCTCGTGATGTCCCTCGAGGGCTGAAGTGAGGGCCCATGCCAGAAGGCGGCTCAATTGCAGGGTTAGGGGTCGAGGCAGGCTTAGGTTGCGGTGGAGGCTCCCGGTTCGGGATACGGTTAGGGTTAGGGTTGGGTCCCAGGAGGCTCCAGGCGCCCAAGCCACAGCAGGGCAGTGGTCTCCCCGAAGGGCTGAGTTGAGGGCACAAGGGACGGTGCCGGTCAGGATCCGTCTGTGGCTGCCAAGGCCACACACGTGATTGGGCCCCTGGTCGAGGAGGCCTCCGGCATCCTCTCGGCAGCTGCAGCCGGGCCTGGGAAACGACACGGTGAGCTTCCAGGTTCCATGCCGAGTCAGCCTGCACCTCTTCCGGACCCCAGGCGCGTGGTGTTGTCAGACGTTGGCTTTGGGTCCTCTTGGGGAGAGAGCCTTAGCTAGGGTTAGGGTTCGGCCCAGGGACGTCGCCAGGGCCGAAGCGACTCCGGTCTCGTGATCTGCCTCGAGGGCTGAAGTGAGGGCCCATGCAGCAAGGCGGCTCAAGTGCAGGGTTAGGGGTTGAGGCCGGCTTAGGTTGCGGTGGAGGGTCCCCGTTCGGTGTAGGGTTAGGGTTAGGGTTAGGTCCCAGGAGGCTCCAGGCGCCGAACCCACAGCAGGGCGGTGGTCTCCCCGAAGGGCTGAGTTGAGGGCACAAGGGACGGTGCCGCTCAGGATCCGTCTGTGGCTGCCAAGGCCACAGACGTCGATCGGCCCCTGGTCGAGGAGGCCTCCGGAATCCTCTCGGGCAGCTGCAGAACGGCCTGGGAAACGACACGCTGAGCTTCCACGTTCCATGCCGGGTCAGCCTGCACCGCTTCTGGACCCCAGGCGCGTGGTGTTGTCAGACGTTGGCATGGGGTCCCCGTGGGGAGGGAGCCTTAGCTAGGGTTAGGGTTTGGTCCAGGGACGTCGCCAGGGCTGAATCGACTGCAGTCTCGTGATGTCCCTCGAGGGCTGAAGTGAGGGCCCATGCCAGAAGGCGGCTCAATTGCAGGGTTAGGGTTCGAGGCAGGCTTAGGTTGCGGTGGAGGGTCCCGGTTCGGGGTACGGTTAGGGTTAGGGTTGGGTCCCAGGAGGCTCCAGGCGCCCAAGCCACAGCAGGGCAGTGGTCTCCCCGAAGGGCTGAGTTGAGGGCACAAGGGACGGTGCCGGTCAGGATCCGTCTGTGGCTGCCAAGGCCACACACGTGATTGGGCCCCTGGTCGAGGAGGCCTCCGGCATCCTCTCGGCAGCTGCAGCCGGGCCTGGGAAACGACACGGTGAGCTTCCAGGTTCCATGCCGAGTCAGCCTGCACCTCTTCCGGACCCCAGGCGCGTGCTGTTGTCAGACGTTGGCATTGGGTCCTCTTGGGGAGAGAGCCTTAGCTAGGGTTAGGGTTCGGCCCAGGGACGTCGCCAGGGCCGAAGCGACTCCGGTCTCGTGATCTGCCTCGAGGGCTGAAGTGAGGGCCCATGCAGCAAGGCGGCTCAAGTGCAGGGTTAGGGGTCGAGGCCGGCTTAGGTTGCGGTGGAGGGTCCCCGTTCGGTGTACGGTTAGGGTTAGGGTTAGGTCCCAGGAGGCTCCAGGCGCCGAACCCACAGCAGGGCGGTGGTCTCCCCGAAGGGCTGAGTTGAGGGCACAAGGGACGGTGCCGCTCAGGATCCGTCTGTGGCTGCCAAGGCCACAGACGTCGATCGGCCCCTGGTCGAGGAGGCCTCCGGAATCCTCTCGGGCAGCTGCAGAACGGCCTGGGAAACGACACGCTGAGCTTCCACGTTCCATGCCGGGTCAGCCTGCACCGCTTCTGGACCCCAGGCGCGTGGTGTTGTCAGACGTTGGCATGGGGTCCTCTTGGGGAGAGAGCCTTAGCTAGGGTTAGGGTTCGGCCCAGGGACGTCGCCAGGGCCGAAGCGACTCCGGTCTCGTGATCTGCCTCGAGGGCTGAAGTGAGGGCCCATGCAGCAAGGCGGCTCAAGTGCAGGGTTAGGGGTCGAGGCCGGCTTAGGTTGCGGTGGAGGGTCCCCGTTCGGTGTAGGGTTAGGGTTAGGGTTAGGTCCCAGGAGGCTCCAGGCGCCGAACCCACAGCAGGGCGGTGGTCTCCCCGAAGGGCTGAGTTGAGGGCACAAGGGACGGTGCCGCTCAGGATCCGTCTGTGGCTGCCAAGGCCACAGACGTCGATCGGCCCCTGGTCGAGGAGGCCTCCGGAATCCTCTCGGGCAGCTGCAGAACGGCCTGGGAAACGACACGCTGAGCTTCCAGGTTCCATGCCGGGTCAGCCTGCACCGCTTCTGGACCCCAGGCGCGTGGTGTTGTCAGACGTTGGCATGGGGTCCCCGTGGGGAGGGAGCCTTAGCTAGGGTTAGGGTTTGGTCCAGGGACGTCGCCAGGGCTGAATCGACTGCAGTCTCGTGATGTCCCTCGAGGGCTGAAGTGAGGGCCCATGCCAGAAGGCGGCTCAATTGCAGGGTTAGGGGTCGAGGCAGGCTTAGGTTGCGGTGGAGGCTCCCGGTTCGGGATACGGTTAGGGTTAGGGTTGGGTCCCAGGAGGCTCCAGGCGCCCAAGCCACAGCAGGGCAGTGGTCTCCCCGAAGGGCTGAGTTGAGGGCACAAGGGACGGTGCCGGTCAGGATCCGTCTGTGGCTGCCAAGGCCACACACGTGATTGGGCCCCTGGTCGAGGAGGCCTCCGGCATCCTCTCGGCAGCTGCAGCCGGGCCTGGGAAACGACACGGTGAGCTTCCAGGTTCCATGCCGAGTCAGCCTGCACCTCTTCCGGACCCCAGGCGCGTGGTGTTGTCAGACGTTGGCATTGGGTCCTCTTGGGGAGAGAGCCTTAGCTAGGGTTAGGGTTCGGCCCAGGGACGTCGCCAGGGCCGAAGCGACTCCGGTCTCGTGATCTGCCTCGAGGGCTGAAGTGAGGGCCCATGCAGCAAGGCGGCTCAAGTGCAGGGTTAGGGGTTGAGGCCGGCTTAGGTTGCGGTGGAGGGTCCCCGTTCGGTGTAGGGTTAGGGTTAGGGTTAGGTCCCAGGAGGCTCCAGGCGCCGAACCCACAGCAGGGCGGTGGTCTCCCCGAAGGGCTGAGTTGAGGGCACAAGGGACGGTGCCGCTCAGGATCCGTCTGTGGCTGCCAAGGCCACAGACGTCGATCGGCCCCTGGTCGAGGAGGCCTCCGGAATCCTCTCGGGCAGCTGCAGAACGGCCTGGGAAACGACACGCTGAGCTTCCACGTTCCATGCCGGGTCAGCCTGCACCGCTTCTGGACCCCAGGCGCGTGGTGTTGTCAGACGTTGGCATGGGGTCCCCGTGGGGAGGGAGCCTTAGCTAGGGTTAGGGTTTGGTCCAGGGACGTCGCCAGGGCTGAATCGACTGCAGTCTCGTGATGTCCCTCGAGGGCTGAAGTGAGGGCCCATGCCAGAAGGCGGCTCAATTGCAGGGTTAGGGGTCGAGGCAGGCTTAGGTTGCGGTGGAGGGTCCCGGTTCGGGGTACGGTTAGGGTTAGGGTTGGGTCCCAGGAGGCTCCAGGCGCCCAAGCCACAGCAGGGCAGTGGTCTCCCCGAAGGGCTGAGTTGAGGGCACAAGGGACGGTGCCGGTCAGGATCCGTCTGTGGCTGCCAAGGCCACACACGTGATTGGGCCCCTGGTCGAGGAGGCCTCTGGCATCCTCTCGGCAGCTGCAGCCGGGCCTGGGAAACGACACGGTGAGCTTCCAGGTTCCATACCGAGTCAGCCTGCACCTCTTCCGGACCCCAGGCGCGTGGTGTTGTCAGACGTTGGCATTGGGTCCTCTTGGGGAGAGAGCCTTAGCTAGGGTTAGGGTTCGGCCCAGGGACGTCGCCAGGGCCGAAGCGACTCCGGTCTCGTGATCTGCCTCGAGGGCTGAAGTGAGGGCCCATGCAGCAAGGCGGCTCAAGTGCAGGGTTAGGGGTCGAGGCCGGCT
This sequence comes from Panthera onca, assembly GCF_046562875.1. Classification (NCBI taxonomy): domain Eukaryota; kingdom Metazoa; phylum Chordata; class Mammalia; order Carnivora; family Felidae; genus Panthera; species Panthera onca. The sequence continues at coordinate 17,261,253 of NC_138357.1, read as the reverse complement.
TAGGTTGCGGTGGAGGGTCCCCGTTCGGTGTACGGTTAGGGTTAGGGTTAGGTCCCAGGAGGCTCCAGGCGCCGAACCCACAGCAGGGCGTTGGTCTCCCCGAAGGGCTGAGTTGAGGGCACAAGGGACGGTGCCGCTCAGGATCCGTCTGTGGCTGCCAAGGCCACAGACGTCGATCGGCCCCTGGTCGAGGAGGCCTCCGGAATCCTCTCGGGCAGCTGCAGAACGGCCTGGGAAACGACACGCTGAGCTTCCAGGTTCCATGCCGGGTCAGCCTGCACCGCTTCTGGACCCCAGGCGCGTGGTGTTGTCAGACGTTGGCATGGGGTCCCCGTGGGGAGGGAGCCTTAGCTAGGGTTAGGGTTTGGTCCAGGGACGTCGCCAGGGCTGAATCGACTGCAGTCTCGTGATGTCCCTCGAGGGCTGAAGTGAGGGCCCATGCCAGAAGGCGGCTCAATTGCAGGGTTAGGGGTCGAGGCAGGCTTAGGTTGCGGTGGAGGGTCCCGGTTCGGGATACGGTTAGGGTTAGGGTTGGGTCCCAGGAGGCTCCAGGCGCCCAAGCCACAGCAGGGCAGTGGTCTCCCCGAAGGGCTGAGTTGAGGGCACAAGGGACGGTGCCGGTCAGGATCCGTCTGTGGCTGCCAAGGCCACACACGTGATTGGGCCCCTGGTCGAGGAGGCCTCCGGCATCCTCTCGGCAGCTGCAGCCGGGCCTGGGAAACGACACGGTGAGCTTCCAGGTTCCATGCCGAGTCAGCCTGCACCTCTTCCGGACCCCAGGCGCGTGGTGTTGTCAGACGTTGGCATTGGGTCCTCTTGGGGAGAGAGCCTTAGCTAGGGTTAGGGTTCGGCCCAGGGACGTCGCCAGGGCCGAAGCGACTCCGGTCTCGTGATCTGCCTCGAGGGCTGAAGTGAGGGCCCATGCAGCAAGGCGGCTCAAGTGCAGGGTTAGGGGTCGAGGCCGGCTTAGGTTGCGGTGGAGGGTCCCCGTTCGGTGTAGGGTTAGGGTTAGGGTTAGGTCCCAGGAGGCTCCAGGCGCCGAACCCACAGCAGGGCGGTGGTCTCCCCGAAGGGCTGAGTTGAGGGCACAAGGGACGGTGCCGCTCAGGATCCGTCTGTGGCTGCCAAGGCCACAGACGTCGATCGGCCCCTGGTCGAGGAGGCCTCCGGAATCCTCTCGGGCAGCTGCAGAACGGCCTGGGAAACGACACGCTGAGCTTCCACGTTCCATGCCGGGTCAGCCTGCACCGCTTCTGGACCCCAGGCGCGTGGTGTTGTCAGACGTTGGCATGGGGTCCCCGTGGGGAGGGAGCCTTAGCTAGGGTTAGGGTTTGGTCCAGGGACGTCGCCAGGGCTGAATCGACTGCAGTCTCGTGATGTCCCTCGAGGGCTGAAGTGAGGGCCCATGCCAGAAGGCGGCTCAATTGCAGGGTTAGGGGTCGAGGCAGGCTTAGGTTGCGGTGGAGGCTCCCGGTTCGGGGTACGGTTAGGGTTAGGGTTGGGTCCCAGGAGGCTCCAGGCGCCCAAGCCACAGCAGGGCAGTGGTCTCCCCGAAGGGCTGAGTTGAGGGCACAAGGGACGGTGCCGGTCAGGATCCGTCTGTGGCTGCCAAGGCCACACACGTGATTGGGCCCCTGGTCGAGGAGGCCTCCGGCATCCTCTCGGCAGCTGCAGCCGGGCCTGGGAAACGACACGGTGAGCTTCCAGGTTCCATGCCGAGTCAGCCTGCACCTCTTCCGGACCCCAGGCGCGTGGTGTTGTCAGACGTTGGCATTGGGTCCTCTTGGGGAGAGAGCCTTAGCTAGGGTTAGGGTTCGGCCCAGGGACGTCGCCAGGGCCGAAGCGACTCCGGTCTCGTGATCTGCCTCGAGGGCTGAAGTGAGGGCCCATGCAGCAAGGCGGCTCAAGTGCAGGGTTAGGGGTTGAGGCCGGCTTAGGTTGCGGTGGAGGGTCCCCGTTCGGTGTAGGGTTAGGGTTAGGGTTAGGTCCCAGGAGGCTCCAGGCGCCGAACCCACAGCAGGGCGGTGGTCTCCCCGAAGGGCTGAGTTGAGGGCACAAGGGATGGTGCCGCTCAGGATCCGTCTGTGGCTGCCAAGGCCACAGACGTCGATCGGCCCCTGGTCGAGGAGGCCTCCGGAATCCTCTCGGGCAGCTGCAGAACGGCCTGGGAAACGACACGCTGAGCTTCCAGGTTCCATGCCGGGTCAGCCTGCACCGCTTCTGGACCCCAGGCGCGTGGTGTTGTCAGACGTTGGCATGGGGTCCCCGTGGGGAGGGAGCCTTAGCTAGGGTTAGGGGTTGGTCCAGGGACGTCGCCAGGGCTGAATCTACTGCAGTCTCGTGATGTCCCTCGAGGGCTGAAGTGAGGGCCCATGCCAGAAGGCGGCTCAATTGCAGGGTTAGGGTTCGAGGCAGGCTTAGGTTGCGGTGGAGGGTCCCGGTTCGGGGTACGGTTAGGGTTAGGGTTGGGTCCCAGGAGGCTCCAGGCGCCCAAGCCACAGCAGGGCAGTGGTCTCCCCGAAGGGCTGAGTTGAGGGCACAAGGGACGGTGCCGGTCAGGATCCGTCTGTGGCTGCCAAGGCCACACACGTGATTGGGCCCCTGGTCGAGGAGGCCTCCGGCATCCTCTCGGCAGCTGCAGCCGGGCCTGGGAAACGACACGGTGAGCTTCCAGGTTCCATGCCGAGTCAGCCTGCACCTCTTCCGGACCCCAGGCGCGTGGTGTTGTCAGACGTTGGCATTGGGTCCTCTTGGGGAGAGAGCCTTAGCTAGGGTTAGGGTTCGGCCCAGGGACGTCGCCAGGGCCGAAGCGACTCCGGTCTCGTGATCTGCCTCGAGGGCTGAAGTGAGGGCCCATGCAGCAAGGCGGCTCAAGTGCAGGGTTAGGGGTCGAGGCCGGCTTAGGTTGCGGTGGAGGGTCCCCGTTCGGTGTAGGGTTAGGGTTAGGGTTAGGTCCCAGGAGGCTCCAGGCGCCGAACCCACAGCAGGGCGGTGGTCTCCCCGAAGGGCTGAGTTGAGGGCACAAGGGACGGTGCCGCTCAGGATCCGTCTGTGGCTGCCAAGGCCACAGACGTCGATCGGCCCCTGGTCGAGGAGGCCTCCGGAATCCTCTCGGGCAGCTGCAGAACGGCCTGGGAAACGACACGCTGAGCTTCCACGTTCCATGCCGGGTCAGCCTGCACCGCTTCTGGACCCCAGGCGCGTGGTGTTGTCAGACGTTGGCATGGGGTCCCCGTGGGGAGGGAGCCTTAGCTAGGGTTAGGGTTTGGTCCAGGGACGTTGCCAGGGCTGAATCGACTGCAGTCTCGTGATGTCCCTCGAGGGCTGAAGTGAGGGCCCATGCCAGAAGGCGGCTCAATTGCAGGGTTAGGGGTCGAGGCAGGCTTAGGTTGCGGTGGAGGGTCCCGGTTCGGGGTACGGTTAGGGTTAGGGTTGGGTCCCAGGAGGCTCCAGGCGCCCAAGCCACAGCAGGGCAGTGGTCTCCCCGAAGGGCTGAGTTGAGGGCACAAGGGACGGTGCCGGTCAGGATCCGTCTGTGGCTGCCAAGGCCACACACGTGATTGGGCCCCTGGTCGAGGAGGCCTCCGGCATCCTCTCGGCAGCTGCAGCCGGGCCTGGGAAACGACACGGTGAGCTTCCAGGTTCCATGCCGAGTCAGCCTGCACCTCTTCCGGACCCCAGGCGCGTGGTGTTGTCAGACGTTGGCATTGGGTCCTCTTGGGGAGAGAGCCTTAGCTAGGGTTAGGGTTCGGCCCAGGGACGTCGCCAGGGCCGAAGCGACTCCGGTCTCGTGATCTGCCTCGAGGGCTGAAGTGAGGGCCCATGCAGCAAGGCGGCTCAAGTGCAGGGTTAGGGGTCGAGGCCGGCTTAGGTTGCGGTGGAGGGTCCCCGTTCGGTGTAGGGTTAGGGTTAGGGTTAGGTCCCAGGAGGCTCCAGGCGCCGAACCCACAGCAGGGCGGTGGTCTCCCCGAAGGGCTGAGTTGAGGGCACAAGGGACGGTGCCGCTCAGGATCCGTCTGTGGCTGCCAAGGCCACAGACGTCGATCGGCCCCTGGTCGAGGAGGCCTCCGGAATCCTCTCGGGCAGCTGCAGAACGGCCTGGGAAACGACACGCTGAGCTTCCAGGTTCCATGCCGGGTCAGCCTGCACCGCTTCTGGACCCCAGGCGCGTGGTGTTGTCAGACGTTGGCATGGGGTCCCCGTGGGGAGGGAGCCTTAGCTAGGGTTAGGGTTTGGTCCAGGGACGTCGCCAGGGCTGAATCGACTGCAGTCTCGTGATCTCCCTCGAGGGCTGAAGTGAGGGCCCATGCCAGAAGGCGGCTCAATTGCAGGGTTAGGGTTCGAGGCAGGCTTAGGTTGCGGTGGAGGGTCCCGGTTCGGGGTACGGTTAGGGTTAGGGTTGGGTCCCAGGAGGCTCCAGGCGCCCAAGCCACAGCAGGGCAGTGGTCTCCCCGAAGGGCTGAGTTGAGGGCACAAGGGACGGTGCCGGTCAGGATCCGTCTGTGGCTGCCAAGGCCACACACGTGATTGGGCCCCTGGTCGAGGAGGCCTCCGGCATCCTCTCGGCAGCTGCAGCCGGGCCTGGGAAACGACACGGTGAGCTTCCAGGTTCCATGCCGAGTCAGCCTGCACCTCTTCCGGACCCCAGGCGCGTGGTGTTGTCAGACGTTGGCATTGGGTCCTCTTGGGGAGAGAGCCTTAGCTAGGGTTAGGGTTCGGCCCAGGGACGTCGCCAGGGCCGAAGCGACTCCGGTCTCGTGATCTGCCTCGAGGGCTGAAGTGAGGGCCCATGCAGCAAGGCGGCTCAAGTGCAGGGTTAGGGGTCGAGGCCGGCTTAGGTTGCGGTGGAGGGTCCCCGTTCGGTGTACGGTTAGGGTTAGGGTTAGGTCCTAGGAGGCTCCAGGCGCCGAACCCACAGCAGGGCGGTGGTCTCCCCGAAGGGCTGAGTTGAGGGCACAAGGGACGGTGCCGCTCAGGATCCGTCTGTGGCTGCCAAGGCCACAGACGTCGATCGGCCCCTGGTCGAGGAGGCCTCCGGAATCCTCTCGGGCAGGTGCAGAACGGCCTGGGAAACGACACGCTGAGCTTCCACGTTCCATGCCGGGTCAGCCTGCACCGCTTCTGGACCCCAGGCGCGTGGTGTTGTCAGACGTTGGCATGGGGTCCCCGTGGGGAGGGAGCCTTAGCTAGGGTTAGGGTTTGGTCCAGGGACGTCGCCAGGGCTGAATCGACTGCAGTCTCGTGATCTCCCTCGAGGGCTGAAGTGAGGGCCCATGCCAGAAGGCGGCTCAATTGCAGGGTTAGGGTTCGAGGCAGGCTTAGGTTGCGGTGGAGGGTCCCGGTTCGGGGTACGGTTAGGGTTAGGGTTGGGTCCCAGGAGGCTCCAGGCGCCCAAGCCACAGCAGGGCAGTGGTCTCCCCGAAGGGCTGAGTTGAGGGCACAAGGGACGGTGCCGGTCAGGATCCGTCTGTGGCTGCCAAGGCCACACACGTGATTGGGCCCCTGGTCGAGGAGGCCTCCGGCATCCTCTCGGCAGCTGCAGCCGGGCCTGGGAAACGACACGGTGAGCTTCCAGGTTCCATGCCGAGTCAGCCTGCACCTCTTCCGGACCCCAGGCGCGTGGTGTTGTCAGACGTTGGCATTGGGTCCTCTTGGGGAGAGAGCCTTAGCTAGGGTTAGGGTTCGGCCCAGGGACGTCGCCAGGGCCGAAGCGACTCCGGTCTCGTGATCTGCCTCGAGGGCTGAAGTGAGGGCCCATGCAGCAAGGCGGCTCAAGTGCAGGGTTAGGGGTCGAGGCCGGCTTAGGTTGCGGTGGAGGGTCCCCGTTCGGGGTAGGGTTAGGGTTAGGGTTAGGTCCCAGGAGGCTCCAGGCGCCGAACCCACAGCAGGGCGGTGGTCTCCCCGAAGGGCTGAGTTGAGGGCACAAGGGACGGTGCCGCTCAGGATCCGTCTGTGGCTGCCAAGGCCACAGACGTCGATCGGCCCCTGGTCGAGGAGGCCTCCGGAATCCTCTCGGGCAGCTGCAGAACGGCCTGGGAAAAGACACGCTGAGCTTCCACGTTCCATGCCGGGTCAGCCTGCACCGCTTCTGGACCCCAGGCGCGTGGTGTTGTCAGACGTTGGCATGGGGTCCCCGTGGGGAGGGAGCCTTAGCTAGGGTTAGGGTTTGGTCCAGGGACGTCGCCAGGGCTGAATCGACTGCAGTCTCGTGATGTCCCCCGAGGGCTGAAGTGAGGGCCCATGCCAGAAGGCGGCTCAATTGCAGGGTTAGGGTTCGAGGCAGGCTTAGGTTGCGGTGGAGGGTCCCGGTTCGGGGTACGGTTAGGGTTAGGGTTGGGTCCCAGGAGGCTCCAGGCGCCCAAGCCACAGCAGGGCAGTGGTCTCCCCGAAGGGCTGAGTTGAGGGCACAAGGGACGGTGCCGGTCAGGATCCGTCTGTGGCTGCCAAGGCCACACACGTGATTGGGCCCCTGGTCGAGGAGGCCTCCGGCATCCTCTCGGCAGCTGCAGCCGGGCCTGGGAAACGACACGGTGAGCTTCCAGGTTCCATGCCGAGTCAGCCTGCACCTCTTCCGGACCCCAGGCGCGTGGTGTTGTCAGACGTTGGCATTGGGTCCTCTTGGGGAGAGAGCCTTAGCTAGGGTTAGGGTTCGGCCCAGGGACGTCGCCAGGGCCGAAGCGACTCCGGTCTCGTGATCTGCCTCGAGGGCTGAAGTGAGGGCCCATGCAGCAAGGCGGCTCAAGTGCAGGGTTAGGGGTCGAGGCCGGCTTAGGTTGCGGTGGAGGGTCCCCGTTCGGTGTAGGGTTAGGGTTAGGGTTAGGTCCCAGGAGGCTCCAGGCGCCGAACCCACAGCAGGGCGGTGGTCTCCCCGAAGGGCTGAGTTGAGGGCACAAGGGACGGTGCCGCTCAGGATCCGTCTGTGGCTGCCAAGGCCACAGACGTCGATCGGCCCCTGGTCGAGGAGGCCTCCGGAATCCTCTCGGGCAGCTGCAGAACGGCCTGGGAAACGACACGCTGAGCTTCCACGTTCCATGCCGGGTCAGCCTGCACCGCTTCTGGACCCCAGGCGCGTGGTGTTGTCAGACGTTGGCATGGGGTCCCCGTGGGGAGGGAGCCTTAGCTAGGGTTAGGGTTTGGTCCAGGGACGTCGCCAGGGCTGAATCGACTGCAGTCTCGTGATCTCCCTCGAGGGCTGAAGTGAGGGCCCATGCCAGAAGGCGGCTCAATTGCAGGGTTAGGGTTCGAGGCAGGCTTAGGTTGCGGTGGAGGGTCCCGGTTCGGGGTACGGTTAGGGTTAGGGTTGGGTCCCAGGAGGCTCCAGGCGCCCAAGCCACAGCAGGGCAGTGGTCTCCCCGAAGGGCTGAGTTGAGGGCACAAGGGACGGTGCCGGTCAGGATCCGTCTGTGGCTGCCAAGGCCACACACGTGATTGGGCCCCTGGTCGAGGAGGCCTCCGGCATCCTCTCGGCAGCTGCAGCCGGGCCTGGGAAACGACACGGTGAGCTTCCAGGTTCCATGCCGAGTCAGCCTGCACCTCTTCCGGACCCCAGGCGCGTGGTGTTGTCAGACGTTGGCATTGGGTCCTCTTGGGGAGAGAGCCTTAGCTAGGGTTAGGGTTCGGCCCAGGGACGTCGCCAGGGCCGAAGCGACTCCGGTCTCGTGATCTGCCTCGAGGGCTGAAGTGAGGGCCCATGCAGCAAGGCGGCTCAAGTGCAGGGTTAGGGGTCGAGGCCGGCTTAGGTTGCGGTGGAGGGTCCCCGTTCGGTGTAGGGTTAGGGTTAGGGTTAGGTCCCAGGAGGCTCCAGGCGCCGAACCCACAGCAGGGCGGTGGTCTCCCCGAAGGGCTGAGTTGAGGGCACAAGGGACGGTGCCGCTCAGGATCCGTCTGTGGCTGCCAAGGCCACAGACGTCGATCGGCCCCTGGTCGAGGAGGCCTCCGGAATCCTCTCGGGCAGCTGCAGAACGGCCTGGGAAACGACACGCTGAGCTTCCAGGTTCCATGCCGGGTCAGCCTGCACCGCTTCTGGACCCCAGGCGCGTGGTGTTGTCAGACGTTGGCATGGGGTCCCCGTGGGGAGGGAGCCTTAGCTAGGGTTAGGGTTTGGTCCAGGGACGTCGCCAGGGCTGAATCGACTGCAGTCTCGTGATGTCCCTCGAGGGCTGAAGTGAGGGCCCATGCCAGAAGGCGGCTCAATTGCAGGGTTAGGGTTCGAGGCAGGCTTAGGTTGCGGTGGAGGGTCCCGGTTCGGGGTACGGTTAGGGTTAGGGTTGGGTCCCAGGAGGCTCCAGGCGCCCAAGCCACAGCAGGGCAGTGGTCTCCCCGAAGGGCTGAGTTGAGGGCACAAGGGACGGTGCCGGTCAGGATCCGTCTGTGGCTGCCAAGGCCACACACGTGATTGGGCCCCTGGTCGAGGAGGCCTCCGGCATCCTCTCGGCAGCTGCAGCCGGGCCTGGGAAACGACACGGTGAGCTTCCAGGTTCCATGCCGAGTCAGCCTGCACCTCTTCCGGACCCCAGGCGCGTGGTGTTGTCAGACGTTGGCATTGGGTCCTCTTGGGGAGAGAGCCTTAGCTAGGGTTAGGGTTCGGCCCAGGGACGTCGCCAGGGCCGAAGCGACTCCGGTCTCGTGATCTGCCTCGAGGGCTGAAGTGAGGGCCCATGCAGCAAGGCGGCTCAAGTGCAGGGTTAGGGGTCGAGGCCGGCTTAGGTTGCGGTGGAGGGTCCCCGTTCGGTGTAGGGTTAGGGTTAGGGTTAGGTCCCAGGAGGCTCCAGGCGCCGAACCCACAGCAGGGCGGTGGTCTCCCCGAAGGGCTGAGTTGAGGGCACAAGGGACGGTGCCGCTCAGGATCCGTCTGTGGCTGCCAAGGCCACAGACGTCGATCGGCCCCTGGTCGAGGAGGCCTCCGGAATCCTCTCGGGCAGCTGCAGAACGGCCTGGGAAACGACACGCTGAGCTTCCACGTTCCATGCCGGGTCAGCCTGCACCGCTTCTGGACCCCAGGCGCGTGGTGTTGTCAGACGTTGGCATGGGGTCCCCGTGGGGAGGGAGCCTTAGCTAGGGTTAGGGTTTGGTCCAGGGACGTCGCCAGGGCTGAATCGACTGCAGTCTCGTGATGTCCCTCGAGGGCTGAAGTGAGGGCCCATGCCAGAAGGCGGCTCAATTGCAGGGTTAGGGTTCGAGGCAGGCTTAGGTTGCGGTGGAGGGTCCCGGTTCGGGGTACGGTTAGGGTTAGGGTTGGGTCCCAGGAGGCTCCAGGCGCCCAAGCCACAGCAGGGCAGTGGTCTCCCCGAAGGGCTGAGTTGAGGGCACAAGGGACGGTGCCGGTCAGGATCCGTCTGTGGCTGCCAAGGCCACACACGTGATTGGGCCCCTGGTCGAGGAGGCCTCCGGCATCCTCTCGGCAGCTGCAGCCGGGCCTGGGAAACGACACGGTGAGCTTCCAGGTTCCATGCCGAGTCAGCCTGCACCTCTTCCGGACCCCAGGCGCGTGCTGTTGTCAGACGTTGGCATTGGGTCCTCTTGGGGAGAGAGCCTTAGCTAGGGTTAGGGTTCGGCCCAGGGACGTCGCCAGGGCCGAAGCGACTCCGGTCTCGTGATCTGCCTCGAGGGCTGAAGTGAGGGCCCATGCAGCAAGGCGGCTCAAGTGCAGGGTTAGGGGTCGAGGCCGGCTTAGGTTGCGGTGGAGGGTCCCCGTTCGGTGTACGGTTAGGGTTAGGGTTAGGTCCCAGGAGGCTCCAGGCGCCGAACCCACAGCAGGGCGGTGGTCTCCCCGAAGGGCTGAGTTGAGGGCACAAGGGACGGTGCCGCTCAGGATCCGTCTGTGGCTGCCAAGGCCACAGACGTCGATCGGCCCCTGGTCGAGGAGGCCTCCGGAATCCTCTCGGGCAGCTGCAGAACGGCCTGGGAAACGACACGCTGAGCTTCCACGTTCCATGCCGGGTCAGCCTGCACCGCTTCTGGACCCCAGGCGCGTGGTGTTGTCAGACGTTGGCATGGGGTCCCCGTGGGGAGGGAGCCTTAGCTAGGGTTAGGGTTTGGTCCAGGGACGTCGCCAGGGCTGAATCGACTGCAGTCTCGTGATGTCCCTCGAGGGCTGAAGTGAGGGCCCATGCCAGAAGGCGGCTCAATTGCAGGGTTAGGGTTCGAGGCAGGCTTAGGTTGCGGTGGAGGGTCCCGGTTCGGGGTACGGTTAGGGTTAGGGTTGGGTCCCAGGAGGCTCCAGGCGCCCAAGCCACAGCAGGGCAGTGGTCTCCCCGAAGGGCTGAGTTGAGGGCACAAGGGACGGTGCCGGTCAGGATCCGTCTGTGGCTGCCAAGGCCACACACGTGATTGGGCCCCTGGTCGAGGAGGCCTCCGGCATCCTCTCGGCAGCTGCAGCCGGGCCTGGGAAACGACACGGTGAGCTTCCAGGTTCCATGCCGAGTCAGCCTGCACCTCTTCCGGACCCCAGGCGCGTGGTGTTGTCAGACGTTGGCATTGGGTCCTTTTGGGGAGAGAGCCTTAGCTAGGGTTAGGGTTCGGCCCAGGGACGTCGCCAGGGCCGAAGCGACTCCGGTCTCGTGATCTGCCTCGAGGGCTGAAGTGAGGGCCCATGCAGCAAGGCGGCTCAAGTGCAGGGTTAGGGGTCGAGGCCGGCTTAGGTTGCGGTGGAGGGTCCCCGTTCGGTGTACGGTTAGGGTTAGGGTTAGGTCCCAGGAGGCTCCAGGCGCCGAACCCACAGCAGGGCGGTGGTCTCCCCGAAGGGCTGAGTTGAGGGCACAAGGGACGGTGCCGCTCAGGATCCGTCTGTGGCTGCCAAGGCCACAGACGTCGATCGGCCCCTGGTCGAGGAGGCCTCCGGAATCCTCTCGGGCAGCTGCAGAACGGCCTGGGAAACGACACGCTGAGCTTCCAGGTTCCATGCCGGGTCAGCCTGCACCGCTTCTGGACCCCAGGCGCGTGGTGTTGTCAGACGTTGGCATGGGGTCCCCGTGGGGAGGGAGCCTTAGCTAGGGTTAGGGTTTGGTCCAGGGACGTCGCCAGGGCTGAATCGACTGCAGTCTCGTGATCTCCCTCGAGGGCTGAAGTGAGGGCCCATGCCAGAAGGCGGCTCAATTGCAGGGTTAGGGTTCGAGGCAGGCTTAGGTTGCGGTGGAGGGTCCCGGTTCGGGGTACGGTTAGGGTTAGGGTTGGGTCCCAGGAGGCTCCAGGCGCCCAAGCCACAGCAGGGCAGTGGTCTCCCCGAAGGGCTGAGTTGAGGGCACAAGGGACGGTGCCGGTCAGGATCCGTCTGTGGCTGCCAAGGCCACACACGTGATTGGGCCCCTGGTCGAGGAGGCCTCCGGCATCCTCTCGGCAGCTGCAGCCGGGCCTGGGAAACGACACGGTGAGCTTCCAGGTTCCATGCCGAGTCAGCCTGCACCTCTTCCGGACCCCAGGCGCGTGGTGTTGTCAGACGTTGGCATTGGGTCCTCTTGGGGAGAGAGCCTTAGCTAGGGTTAGGGTTCGGCCCAGGGACGTCGCCAGGGCCGAAGCGACTCTGGTCTCGTGATCTGCCTCGAGGGCTGAAGTGAGGGCCCATGCAGCAAGGCGGCTCAAGTGCAGGGTTAGGGGTCGAGGCCGGCTTAGGTTGCGGTGGAGGGTCCCCGTTCGGGGTAGGGTTAGGGTTAGGGTTAGGTCCCAGGAGGCTCCAGGCGCCGAACCCACAGCAGGGCGGTGGTCTCCCCGAAGGGCTGAGTTGAGGGCACAAGGGACGGTGCCGCTCAGGATCCGTCTGTGGCTGCCAAGGCCACAGACGTCGATCGGCCCCTGGTCGAGGAGGCCTCCGGAATCCTCTCGGGCAGCTGCAGAACGGCCTGGGAAACGACACGCTGAGCTTCCAGGTTCCATGCCGGGTCAGCCTGCACCGCTTCTGGACCCCAGGCGCGTGGTGTTGTCAGACGTTGGCATGGGGTCCCCGTGGGGAGGGAGCCTTAGCTAGGGTTAGGGTTTGGTCCAGGGACGTCGCCAGGGCTGAATCGACTGCAGTCTCGTGATGTCCCTCGAGGGCTGAAGTGAGGGCCCATGCCAGAAGGCGGCTCAATTGCAGGGTTAGGGTTCGAGGCAGGCTTAGGTTGCGGTGGAGGGTCCCGGTTCGGGGTACGGTTAGGGTTAGGGTTGGGTCCCAGGAGGCTCCAGGCGCCCAAGCCACAGCAGGGCAGTGGTCTCCCCGAAGGGCTGAGTTGAGGGCACAAGGGACGGTGCCGGTCAGGATCCGTCTGTGGCTGCCAAGGCCACACACGTGATTGGGCCCCTGGTCGAGGAGGCCTCCGGCATCCTCTCGGCAGCTGCAGCCGGGCCTGGGAAACGACACGGTGAGCGTCCAGGTTCCATGCCGGGTCAGCCTGCACCTCTTCCGGACCCCAGGCGCGTGGTGTTGTCAGACGTTGGCATTGGGTCCTCTTGGGGAGAGAGCCTTAGCTAGGGTTAGGGTTCGGCCCAGGGACGTCGCCAGGGCCGAAGCGACTCCGGTCTCGTGATCTGCCTCGAGGGCTGAAGTGAGGGCCCATGCAGCAAGGCGGCTCAAGTGCAGGGTTAGGGGTCGAGGCCGGCTTAGGTTGCGGTGGAGGGTCCCCGTTCGGTGTAGGGTTAGGGTTAGGGTTAGGTCCCAGGAGGCTCCAGGCGCCGAACCCACAGCAGGGCGGTGGTCTCCCCGAAGGGCTGAGTTGAGGGCACAAGGGACGGTGCCGCTCAGGATCCGTCTGTGGCTGCCAAGGCCACAGACGTCGATCGGCCCCTGGTCGAGGAGGCCTCCGGAATCCTCTCGGGCAGCTGCAGAACGGCCTGGGAAACGACACGCTGAGCTTCCAGGTTCCATGCCGGGTCAGCCTGCACCGCTTCTGGACCCCAGGCGCGTGGTGTTGTCAGACGTTGGCATGGGGTCCCCGTGGGGAGGGAGCCTTAGCTAGGGTTAGGGTTTGGTCCAGGGACGTCGCCAGGGCTGAATCGACTGCAGTCTCGTGATGTCCCTCGAGGGCTGAAGTGAGGGCCCATGCCAGAAGGCGGCTCAATTGCAGGGTTAGGGTTCGAGGCAGGCTTAGGTTGCGGTGGAGGGTCCCGGTTCGGGGTAGGGTTAGGGTTAGGGTTGGGTCCCAGGAGGCTCCAGGCGCCCAAGCCACAGCAGGGCAGTGGTCTCCCCGAAGGGCTGAGTTGAGGGCACAAGGGACGGTGCCGGTCAGGATCCGTCTGTGGCTGCCAAGGCCACACACGTGATTGGGCCCCTGGTCGAGGAGGCCTCCGGCATCCTCTCGGCAGCTGCAGCCGGGCCTGGGAAACGACACGGTGAGCTTCCAGGTTCCATGCCGAGTCAGCCTGCACCTCTTCCGGACCCCAGGCGCGTGGTGTTGTCAGACGTTGGCATTGGGTCCTCTTGGGGAGAGAGCCTTAGCTAGGGTTAGGGTTCGGCCCAGGGACGTCGCCAGGGCCGAAGCGACTCCGGTCTCGTGATCTGCCTCGAGGGCTGAAGTGAGGGCCCATGCAGCAAGGCGGCTCAAGTGCAGGGTTAGGGGTCGAGGCCGGCTTAGGTTGCGGTGGAGGGTCCCCGTTCGGTGTACGGTTAGGGTTAGGGTTAGGTCCCAGGAGGCTCCAGGCGCCGAACCCACAGCAGGGCGGTGGTCTCCCCGAAGGGCTGAGTTGAGGGCACAAGGGACGGTGCCGCTCAGGATCCGTCTGTGGCTGCCAAGGCCACAGACGTCGATCGGCCCCTGGTCGAGGAGGCCTCCGGAATCCTCTCGGGCAGCTGCAGAACGGCCTGGGAAACGACACGCTGAGCTTCCAGGTTCCATGCCGGGTCAGCCTGCACCGCTTCTGGACCCCAGGCGCGTGGTGTTGTCAGACGTTGGCATGGGGTCCCCGTGGGGAGGGAGCCTTAGCTAGGGTTAGGGTTTGGTCCAGGGACGTCGCCAGGGCTGAATCGACTGCAGTCTCGTGATCTCCCCCGAGGGCTGAAGTGAGGGCCCATGCCAGAAGGCGGCTCAATTGCAGGGTTAGGGTTCGAGGCAGGCTTAGGTTGCGGTGGAGGGTCCCGGTTCGGGGTACGGTTAGGGTTAGGGTTGGGTCCCAGGAGGCTCCAGGCGCCCAAGCCACAGCAGGGCAGTGGTCTCCCCGAAGGGCTGAGTTGAGGGCACAAGGGACGGTGCCGGTCAGGATCCGTCTGTGGCTGCCAAGGCCACACACGTGATTGGGCCCCTGGTCGAGGAGGCCTCCGGCATCCTCTCGGCAGCTGCAGCCGGGCCTGGGAAACGACACGGTGAGCTTCCAGGTTCCATGCCGAGTCAGCCTGCACCTCTTCCGGACCCCAGGCGCGTGGTGTTGTCAGACGTTGGCATTGGGTCCTCTTGGGGAGAGAGCCTTAGCTAGGGTTAGGGTTCGGCCCAGGGACGTCGCCAGGGCTGAAGCGACTCCGGTCTCGTGATCTGCCTCGAGGGCTGAAGTGAGGGCCCATGCAGCAAGGCGGCTCAAGTGCAGGGTTAGGGGTCGAGGCCGGCTTAGGTTGCGGTGGAGGGTCCCCGTTCGGGGTAGGGTTAGGGTTAGGGTTAGGTCCCAGGAGGCTCCAGGCGCCGAACCCACAGCAGGGCGGTGGTCTCCCCGAAGGGCTGAGTTGAGGGCACAAGGGACGGTGCCGCTCAGGATCCGTCTGTGGCTGCCAAGGCCACAGACGTCGATCGGCCCCTGGTCGAGGAGGCCTCCGGAATCCTCTCGGGCAGCTGCAGAACGGCCTGGGAAACGACACGCTGAGCTTCCACGTTCCATGCCGGGTCAGCCTGCACCGCTTCTGGACCCCAGGCGCGTGGTGTTGTCAGACGTTGGCATGGGGTCCCCGTGGGGAGGGAGCCTTAGCTAGGGTTAGGGTTTGGTCCAGGGACGTCGCCAGGGCTGAATCGACTGCAGTCTCGTGATCTCCCTCGAGGGCTGAAGTGAGGGCCCATGCCAGAAGGCGGCTCAATTGCAGGGTTAGGGTTCGAGGCAGGCTTAGGTTGCGGTGGAGGGTCCCGGTTCGGGGTAGGGTTAGGGTTAGGGTTGGGTCCCAGGAGGCTCCAGGCGCCCAAGCCACAGCAGGGCAGTGGTCTCCCCGAAGGGCTGAGTTGAGGGCACAAGGGACGGTGCCGGTCAGGATCCGTCTGTGGCTGCCAAGGCCACACACGTGATTGGGCCCCTGGTCGAGGAGGCCTCCGGCATCCTCTCGGCAGCTGCAGCCGGGCCTGGGAAACGACACGGTGAGCTTCCAGGTTCCATGCCGAGTCAGCCTGCACCTCTTCCGGACCCCAGGCGCGTGGTGTTGTCAGACGTTGGCATTGGGTCCTCTTGGGGAGAGAGCCTTAGCTAGGGTTAGGGTTCGGCCCAGGGACGTCGCCAGGGCCGAAGCGACTCCGGTCTCGTGATCTGCCTCGAGGGCTGAAGTGAGGGCCCATGCAGCAAGGCGGCTCAAGTGCAGGGTTAGGGGTCGAGGCCGGCTTAGGTTGCGGTGGAGGGTCCCCGTTCGGGGTAGGGTTAGGGTTAGGGTTAGGTCCCAGGAGGCTCCAGGCGCCGAACCCACAGCAGGGCGGTGGTCTCCCCGAAGGGCTGAGTTGAGGGCACAAGGGACGGTGCCGCTCAGGATCCGTCTGTGGCTGCCAAGGCCACAGACGTCGATCGGCCCCTGGTCGAGGAGGCCTCCGGAATCCTCTCGGGCAGCTGCAGAACGGCCTGGGAAACGACACGCTGAGCTTCCACGTTCCATGCCGGGTCAGCCTGCACCGCTTCTGGAACCCAGGCGCGTGGTGTTGTCAGACGTTGGCATGGGGTCCCCGTGGGGAGGGAGCCTTAGCTAGGGTTAGGGTTTGGTCCAGGGACGTCGCCAGGGCTGAATCGACTGCAGTCTCGTGATGTCCCCCGAGGGCTGAAGTGAGGGCCCATGCCAGAAGGCGGCTCAATTGCAGGGTTAGGGTTCGAGGCAGGCTTAGGTTGCGGTGGAGGGTCCCGGTTCGGGGTAGGGTTAGGGTTAGGGTTGGGTCCCAGGAGGCTCCAGGCGCCCAAGCCACAGCAGGGCAGTGGTCTCCCCGAAGGGCTGAGTTGAGGGCACAAGGGACGGTGCCGGTCAGGATCCGTCTGTGGCTGCCAAGGCCACACACGTGATTGGGCCCCTGGTCGAGGAGGCCTCCGGCATCCTCTCGGCAGCTGCAGCCGGGCCTGGGAAACGACACGGTGAGCTTCCAGGTTCCATGCCGAGTCAGCCTGCACCTCTTCCGGACCCCAGGCGCGTGGTGTTGTCAGACGTTGGCATTGGGTCCTCTTGGGGAGAGAGCCTTAGCTAGGGTTAGGGTTCGGCCCAGGGACGTCGCCAGGGCCGAAGCGACTCCGGTCTCGTGATCTGCCTCGAGGGCTGAAGTGAGGGCCCATGCAGCAAGGCGGCTCAAGTGCAGGGTTAGGGGTCGAGGCCGGCTTAGGTTGCGGTGGAGGGTCCCCGTTCGGTGTAGGGTTAGGGTTAGGGTTAGGTCCCAGGAGGCTCCAGGCGCCGAACCCACAGCAGGGCGGTGGTCTCCCCGAAGGGCTGAGTTGAGGGCACAAGGGACGGTGCCGCTCAGGATCCGTCTGTGGCTGCCAAGGCCACAGACGTCGATCGGCCCCTGGTCGAGAAGGCCTCCGGAATCCTCTCGGGCAGCTGCAGAACGGCCTGGGAAACGACACGCTGAGCTTCCAGGTTCCATGCCGGGTCAGCCTGCACCGCTTCTGGACCCCAGGCGCGTGGTGTTGTCAGACGTTGGCATGGGGTCCCCGTGGGGAGGGAGCCTTAGCTAGGGTTAGGGTTTGGTCCAGGGACGTCGCCAGGGCTGAATCGACTGCAGTCTCGTGATCTCCCCCGAGGGCTGAAGTGAGGGCCCATGCCAGAAGGCGGCTCAATTGCAGGGTTAGGGTTCGAGGCAGGCTTAGGTTGCGGTGGAGGGTCCCGGTTCGGGGTACGGTTAGGGTTAGGGTTGGGTCCCAGGAGGCTCCAGGCGCCCAAGCCACAGCAGGGCAGTGGTCTCCCCGAAGGGCTGAGTTGAGGGCACAAGGGACGGTGCCGGTCAGGATCCGTCTGTGGCTGCCAAGGCCACACACGTGATTGGGCCCCTGGTCGAGGAGGCCTCCGGCATCCTCTCGGCAGCTGCAGCCGGGCCTGGGAAACGACACGGTGAGCTTCCAGGTTCCATGCCGAGTCAGCCTGCACCTCTTCCGGACCCCAGGCGCGTGGTGTTGTCAGACGTTGGCATTGGGTCCTCTTGGGGAGAGAGCCTTAGCTAGGGTTAGGGTTCGGCCCAGGGACGTCGCCAGGGCTGAAGCGACTCCGGTCTCGTGATCTGCCTCGAGGGCTGAAGTGAGGGCCCATGCAGCAAGGCGGCTCAAGTGCAGGGTTAGGGGTCGAGGCCGGCTTAGGTTGCGGTGGAGGGTCCCCGTTCGGGGTAGGGTTAGGGTTAGGGTTAGGTCCCAGGAGGCTCCAGGCGCCGAACCCACAGCAGGGCGGTGGTCTCCCCGAAGGGCTGAGTTGAGGGCACAAGGGACGGTGCCGCTCAGGATCCGTCTGTGGCTGCCAAGGCCACAGACGTCGATCGGCCCCTGGTCGAGGAGGCCTCCGGAATCCTCTCGGGCAGCTGCAGAACGGCCTGGGAAACGACACGCTGAGCTTCCACGTTCCATGCCGGGTCAGCCTGCACCGCTTCTGGACCCCAGGCGCGTGGTGTTGTCAGACGTTGGCATGGGGTCCCCGTGGGGAGGGAGCCTTAGCTAGGGTTAGGGTTTGGTCCAGGGACGTCGCCAGGGCTGAATCGACTGCAGTCTCGTGATGTCCCTCGAGGGCTGAAGTGAGGGCCCATGCCAGAAGGCGGCTCAATTGCAGGGTTAGGGTTCGAGGCAGGCTTAGGTTGCGGTGGAGGGTCCCGGTTCGGGGTACGGTTAGGGTTAGGGTTGGGTCCCAGGAGGCTCCAGGCGCCCAAGCCACAGCAGGGCAGTGGTCTCCCCGAAGGGCTGAGTTGAGGGCACAAGGGACGGTGCCGGTCAGGATCCGTCTGTGGCTGCCAAGGCCACACACGTGATTGGGCCCCTGGTCGAGGAGGCCTCCGGCATCCTCTCGGCAGCTGCAGCCGGGCCTGGGAAACGACACGGTGAGCTTCCAGGTTCCATGCCGAGTCAGCCTGCACCTCTTCCGGACCCCAGGCGCGTGGTGTTGTCAGACGTTGGCATTGGGTCCTCTTGGGGAGAGAGCCTTAGCTAGGGTTAGGGTTCGGCCCAGGGACGTCGCCAGGGCCGAAGCGACTCCGGTCTCGTGATCTGCCTCGAGGGCTGAAGTGAGGGCCCATGCAGCAAGGCGGCTCAAGTGCAGGGTTAGGGGTCGAGGCCGGCTTAGGTTGCGGTGGAGGGTCCCCGTTCGGGGTAGGGTTAGGGTTAGGGTTAGGTCCCAGGAGGCTCCAGGCGCCGAACCCACAGCAGGGCGGTGGTCTCCCCGAAGGGCTGAGTTGAGGGCACAAGGGACGGTGCCGCTCAGGATCCGTCTGTGGCTGCCAAGGCCACAGACGTCGATCGGCCCCTGGTCGAGGAGGCCTCCGGAATCCTCTCGGGCAGCTGCAGAACGGCCTGGGAAACGACACGCTGAGCTTCCAGGTTCCATGCCGGGTCAGCCTGCACCGCTTCTGGACCCCAGGCGCGTGGTGTTGTCAGACGTTGGCATGGGGTCCCCGTGGGGAGGGAGCCTTAGCTAGGGTTAGGGTTTGGTCCAGGGACGTCGCCAGGGCTGAATCGACTGCAGTCTCGTGATGTCCCCCGAGGGCTGAAGTGAGGGCCCATGCCAGAAGGCGGCTCAATTGCAGGGTTAGGGTTCGAGGCAGGCTTAGGTTGCGGTGGAGGGTCCCGGTTCGGGGTACGGTTAGGGTTAGGGTTGGGTCCCAGGAGGCTCCAGGCGCCCAAGCCACAGCAGGGCAGTGGTCTCCCCGAAGGGCTGAGTTGAGGGCACAAGGGACGGTGCCGGTCAGGATCCGTCTGTGGCTGCCAAGGCCACACACGTGATTGGGCCCCTGGTCGAGGAGGCCTCCGGCATCCTCTCGGCAGCTGCAGCCGGGCCTGTGAAACGACACGGTGAGCTTCCAGGTTCCATGCCGAGTCAGCCTGCACCTCTTCCGGACCCCAGGCGCGTGGTGTTGTCAGACGTTGGCATTGGGTCCTCTTGGGGAGAGAGCCTTAGCTAGGGTTAGGGTTCGGCCCAGGGACGTCGCCAGGGCCGAAGCGACTCCGGTCTCGTGATCTGCCTCGAGGGCTGAAGTGAGGGCCCATGCAGCAAGGCGGCTCAAGTGCAGGGTTAGGGGTCGAGGCCGGCTTAGGTTGCGGTGGAGGGTCCCCGTTCGGTGTAGGGTTAGGGTTAGGGTTAGGTCCCAGGAGGCTCCAGGCGCCGAACCCACAGCAGGGCGGTGGTCTCCCCGAAGGGCTGAGTTGAGGGCACAAGGGACGGTGCCGCTCAGGATCCGTCTGTGGCTGCCAAGGCCACAGACGTCGATCGGCCCCTGGTCGAGGAGGCCTCCGGAATCCTCTCGGGCAGCTGCAGAACGGCCTGGGAAACGACACGCTGAGCTTCCAGGTTCCATGCCGGGTCAGCCTGCACCGCTTCTGGACCCCAGGCGCGTGGTGTTGTCAGACGTTGGCATGGGGTCCCCGTGGGGAGGGAGCCTTAGCTAGGGTTAGGGTTTGGTCCAGGGACGTCGCCAGGGCTGAATCGACTGCAGTCTCGTGATCTCCCTCGAGGGCTGAAGTGAGGGCCCATGCCAGAAGGCGGCTCAATTGCAGGGTTAGGGTTCGAGGCAGGCTTAGGTTGCGGTGGAGGGTCCCGGTTCGGGGTACGGTTAGGGTTAGGGTTGGGTCCCAGGAGGCTCCAGGCGCCCAAGCCACAGCAGGGCAGTGGTCTCCCCGAAGGGCTGAGTTGAGGGCACAAGGGACGGTGCCGGTCAGGATCCGTCTGTGGCTGCCAAGGCCACACACGTGATTGGGCCCCTGGTCGAGGAGGCCTCCGGCATCCTCTCGGCAGCTGCAGCCGGGCCTGGGAAACGACACGGTGAGCTTCCAGGTTCCATGCCGAGTCAGCCTGCACCTCTTCCGGACCCCAGGCGCGTGGTGTTGTCAGACGTTGGCATTGGGTCCTCTTGGGGAGAGAGCCTTAGCTAGGGTTAGGGTTCGGCCCAGGGACGTCGCCAGGGCCGAAGCGACTCCGGTCTCGTGATCTGCCTCGAGGGCTGAAGTGAGGGCCCATGCAGCAAGGCGGCTCAAGTGCAGGGTTAGGGGTCGAGGCCGGCTTAGGTTGCGGTGGAGGGTCCCCGTTCGGTGTAGGGTTAGGGTTAGGGTTAGGTCCCAGGAGGCTCCAGGCGCCGAACCCACAGCAGGGCGGTGGTCTCCCCGAAGGGCTGAGTTGAGGGCACAAGGGACGGTGCCGCTCAGGATCCGTCTGTGGCTGCCAAGGCCACAGACGTCGATCGGCCCCTGGTCGAGGAGGCCTCCGGAATCCTCTCGGGCAGCTGCAGAACGGCCTGGGAAACGACACGCTGAGCTTCCAGGTTCCATGCCGGGTCAGCCTGCACCGCTTCTGGACCCCAGGCGCGTGGTGTTGTCAGACGTTGGCATGGGGTCCCCGTGGGGAGGGAGCCTTAGCTAGGGTTAGGGTTTGGTCCAGGGACGTCGCCAGGGCTGAATCGACTGCAGTCTCGTGATGTCCCCCGAGGGCTGAAGTGAGGGCCCATGCCAGAAGGCGGCTAAATTGCAGGGTTAGGGTTCGAGGCAGGCTTAGGTTGCGGTGGAGGGTCCCGGTTCGGGGTACGGTTAGGGTTAGGGTTGGGTCCCAGGAGGCTCCAGGCGCCCAAGCCACAGCAGGGCAGTGGTCTCCCCGAAGGGCTGAGTTGAGGGCACAAGGGACGGTGCCGGTCAGGATCCGTCTGTGGCTGCCAAGGCCACACACGTGATTGGGCCCCTGGTCGAGGAGGCCTCCGGCATCCTCTCGGCAGCTGCAGCCGGGCCTGGGAAACGACACGGTGAGCTTCCAGGTTCCATGCCGAGTCAGCCTGCACCTCTTCCGGACCCCAGGCGCGTGGTGTTGTCAGACGTTGGCATTGGGTCCTCTTGGGGAGAGAGCCTTAGCTAGGGTTAGGGTTCGGCCCAGGGACGTCGCCAGGGCCGAAGCGACTCCGGTCACGTGATCTGCCTCGAGGGCTGAAGTGAGGGCCCATGCAGCAAGGCGGCTCAAGTGCAGGGTTAGGGGTCGAGGCCGGCTTAGGTTGCGGTGGAGGGTCCCCGTTCGGTGTAGGGTTAGGGTTAGGGTTAGGTCCCAGGAGGCTCCAGGCGCCGAACCCACAGCAGGGCGGTGGTCTCCCCGAAGGGCTGAGTTGAGGGCACAAGGGACGGTGCCGCTCAGGATCCGTCTGTGGCTGCCAAGGCCACAGACGTCGATCGGCCCCTGGTCGAGGAGGCCTCCGGAATCCTCTCGGGCAGCTGCAGAACGGCCTGGGAAACGACACGCTGAGCTTCCAGGTTCCATGCCGGGTCAGCCTGCACCGCTTCTGGACCCCAGGCGCGTGGTGTTGTCAGACGTTGGCATGGGGTCCCCGTGGGGAGGGAGCCTTAGCTAGGGTTAGGGTTTGGTCCAGGGACGTCGCCAGGGCTGAATCGACTGCAGTCTCGTGATGTCCCTCGAGGGCTGAAGTGAGGGCCCATGCCAGAAGGCGGCTCAATTGCAGGGTTAGGGTTCGAGGCAGGCTTAGGTTGCGGTGGAGGGTCCCGGTTCGGGGTACGGTTAGGGTTAGGGTTGGGTCCCAGGAGGCTCCAGGCGCCCAAGCCACAGCAGGGCAGTGGTCTCCCCGAAGGGCTGAGTTGAGGGCACAAGGGACGGTGCCGGTCAGGATCCGTCTGTGGCTGCCAAGGCCACACACGTGATTGGGCCCCTGGTCGAGGAGGCCTCCGGCATCCTCTCGGCAGCTGCAGCCGGGCCTGGGAAACGACACGGTGAGCTTCCAGGTTCCATGCCGAGTCAGCCTGCACCTCTTCCGGACCCCAGGCGCGTGGTGTTGTCAGACGTTGGCATTGGGTCCTCTTGGGGAGAGAGCCTTAGCTAGGGTTAGGGTTCGGCCCAGGGACGTCGCCAGGGCCGAAGCGACTCCGGTCTCGTGATCTGCCTCGAGGGCTGAAGTGAGGGCCCATGCAGCAAGGCGGCTCAAGTGCAGGGTTAGGGGTCGAGGCCGGCTTAGGTTGCGGTGGAGGGTCCCCGTTCGGGGTAGGGTTAGGGTTAGGGTTAGGTCCCAGGAGGCTCCAGGCGCCGAACCCACAGCAGGGCGGTGGTCTCCCCGAAGGGCTGAGTTGAGGGCACAAGGGACGGTGCCGCTCAGGATCCGTCTGTGGCTGCCAAGGCCACAGACGTCGATCGGCCCCTGGTCGAGGAGGCCTCCGGAATCCTCTCGGGCAGCTGCAGAACGGCCTGGGAAACGACACGCTGAGCTTCCAGGTTCCATGCCGGGTCAGCCTGCACCGCTTCTGGACCCCAGGCGCGTGGTGTTGTCAGACGTTGGCATGGGGTCCCCGTGGGGAGGGAGCCTTAGCTAGGGTTAGGGTTTGGTCCAGGGACGTCGCCAGGGCTGAATCGACTGCAGTCTCGTGATGTCCCTCGAGGGCTGAAGTGAGGGCCCATGCCAGAAGGCGGCTCAATTGCAGGGTTAGGGTTCGAGGCAGGCTTAGGTTGCGGTGGAGGGTCCCGGTTCGGGGTACGGTTAGGGTTAGGGTTGGGTCCCAGGAGGCTCCAGGCGCCCAAGCCACAGCAGGGCAGTGGTCTCCCCGAAGGGCTGAGTTGAGGGCACAAGGGACGGTGCCGGTCAGGATCCGTCTGTGGCTGCCAAGGCCACACACGTGATTGGGCCCCTGGTCGAGGAGGCCTCCGGCATCCTCTCGGCAGCTGCAGCCGGGCCTGGGAAACGACACGGTGAGCTTCCAGGTTCCATGCCGAGTCAGCCTGCACCTCTTCCGGACCCCAGGCGCGTGCTGTTGTCAGACGTTGGCATTGGGTCCTCTTGGGGAGAGAGCCTTAGCTAGGGTTAGGGTTCGGCCCAGGGACGTCGCCAGGGCCGAAGCGACTCCGGTCTCGTGATCTGCCTCGAGGGCTGAAGTGAGGGCCCATGCAGCAAGGCGGCTCAAGTGCAGGGTTAGGGGTCGAGGCCGGCTTAGGTTGCGGTGGAGGGTCCCCGTTCGGTGTAGGGTTAGGGTTAGGGTTAGGTCCCAGGAGGCTCCAGGCGCCGAACCCACAGCAGGGCGGTGGTCTCCCCGAAGGGCTGAGTTGAGGGCACAAGGGACGGTGCCGCTCAGGATCCGTCTGTGGCTGCCAAGGCCACAGACGTCGATCGGCCCCTGGTCGAGGAGGCCTCCGGAATCCTCTCGGGCAGCTGCAGAACGGCCTGGGAAACGACACGCTGAGCTTCCACGTTCCATGCCGGGTCAGCCTGCACCGCTTCTGGACCCCAGGCGCGTGGTGTTGTCAGACGTTGGCATGGGGTCCCCGTGGGGAGGGAGCCTTAGCTAGGGTTAGGGTTTGGTCCAGGGACGTCGCCAGGGCTGAATCGACTGCAGTCTCGTGATGTCCCTCGAGGGCTGAAGTGAGGGCCCATGCCAGAAGGCGGCTCAATTGCAGGGTTAGGGTTCGAGGCAGGCTTAGGTTGCGGTGGAGGGTCCCGGTTCGGGGTACGGTTAGGGTTAGGGTTGGGTCCCAGGAGGCTCCAGGCGCCCAAGCCACAGCAGGGCAGTGGTCTCCCCGAAGGGCTGAGTTGAGGGCACAAGGGACGGTGCCGGTCAGGATCCGTCTGTGGCTGCCAAGGCCACACACGTGATTGGGCCCCTGGTCGAGGAGGCCTCCGGCATCCTCTCGGCAGCTGCAGCCGGGCCTGTGAAACGACACGGTGAGCTTCCAGGTTCCATGCCGAGTCAGCCTGCACCTCTTCCGGACCCCAGGCGCGTGGTGTTGTCAGACGTTGGCATTGGGTCCTCTTGGGGAGAGAGCCTTAGCTAGGGTTAGGGTTCGGCCCAGGGACGTCGCCAGGGCCGAAGCGACTCCGGTCTCGTGATCTGCCTCGAGGGCTGAAGTGAGGGCCCATGCAGCAAGGCGGCTCAAGTGCAGGGTTAGGGGTCGAGGCCGGCTTAGGTTGCGGTGGAGGGTCCCCGTTCGGTGTAGGGTTAGGGTTAGGGTTAGGTCCCAGGAGGCTCCAGGCGCCGAACCCACAGCAGGGCGGTGGTCTCCCCGAAGGGCTGAGTTGAGGGCACAAGGGACGGTGCCGCTCAGGATCCGTCTGTGGCTGCCAAGGCCACAGACGTCGATCGGCCCCTGGTCGAGGAGGCCTCCGGAATCCTCTCGGGCAGCTGCAGAACGGCCTGGGAAACGACACGCTGAGCTTCCAGGTTCCATGCCGGGTCAGCCTGCACCGCTTCTGGACCCCAGGCGCGTGGTGTTGTCAGACGTTGGCATGGGGTCCCCGTGGGGAGGGAGCCTTAGCTAGGGTTAGGGTTTGGTCCAGGGACGTCGCCAGGGCTGAATCGACTGCAGTCTCGTGATCTCCCTCGAGGGCTGAAGTGAGGGCCCATGCCAGAAGGCGGCTCAATTGCAGGGTTAGGGTTCGAGGCAGGCTTAGGTTGCGGTGGAGGGTCCCGGTTCGGGGTACGGTTAGGGTTAGGGTTGGGTCCCAGGAGGCTCCAGGCGCCCAAGCCACAGCAGGGCAGTGGTCTCCCCGAAGGGCTGAGTTGAGGGCACAAGGGACGGTGCCGGTCAGGATCCGTCTGTGGCTGCCAAGGCCACACACGTGATTGGGCCCCTGGTCGAGGAGGCCTCCGGCATCCTCTCGGCAGCTGCAGCCGGGCCTGGGAAACGACACGGTGAGCTTCCAGGTTCCATGCCGAGTCAGCCTGCACCTCTTCCAGACCCCAGGCGCGTGGTGTTGTCAGACGTTGGCATTGGGTCCTCTTGGGGAGAGAGCCTTAGCTAGGGTTAGGGTTCGGCCCAGGGACGTCGCCAGGGCCGAAGCGACTCCGGTCTCGTGATCTGCCTCGAGGGCTGAAGTGAGGGCCCATGCAGCAAGGCGGCTCAAGTGCAGGGTTAGGGGTCGAGGCCGGCTTAGGTTGCGGTGGAGGGTCCCCGTTCGGTGTAGGGTTAGGGTTAGGGTTAGGTCCCAGGAGGCTCCAGGCGCCGAACCCACAGCAGGGCGGTGGTCTCCCCGAAGGGCTGAGTTGAGGGCACAAGGGACGGTGCCGCTCAGGATCCGTCTGTGGCTGCCAAGGCCACAGACGTCGATCGGCCCCTGGTCGAGGAGGCCTCCGGAATCCTCTCGGGCAGCTGCAGAACGGCCTGGGAAACGACACGCTGAGCTTCCAGGTTCCATGCCGGGTCAGCCTGCACCGCTTCTGGACCCCAGGCGCGTGGTGTTGTCAGACGTTGGCATGGGGTCCCCGTGGGGAGGGAGCCTTAGCTAGGGTTAGGGTTTGGTCCAGGGACGTCGCCAGGGCTGAATCGACTGCAGTCTCGTGATGTCCCCCGAGGGCTGAAGTGAGGGCCCATGCCAGAAGGCGGCTAAATTGCAGGGTTAGGGTTCGAGGCAGGCTTAGGTTGCGGTGGAGGGTCCCGGTTCGGGGTACGGTTAGGGTTAGGGTTGGGTCCCAGGAGGCTCCAGGCGCCCAAGCCACAGCAGGGCAGTGGTCTCCCCGAAGGGCTGAGTTGAGGGCACAAGGGACGGTGCCGGTCAGGATCCGTCTGTGGCTGCCAAGGCCACACACGTGATTGGGCCCCTGGTCGAGGAGGCCTCCGGCATCCTCTCGGCAGCTGCAGCCGGGCCTGGGAAACGACACGGTGAGCTTCCAGGTTCCATGCCGAGTCAGCCTGCACCTCTTCCGGACCCCAGGCGCGTGGTGTTGTCAGACGTTGGCATTGGGTCCTCTTGGGGAGAGAGCCTTAGCTAGGGTTAGGGTTCGGCCCAGGGACGTCGCCAGGGCCGAAGCGACTCCGGTCACGTGATCTGCCTCGAGGGCTGAAGTGAGGGCCCATGCAGCAAGGCGGCTCAAGTGCAGGGTTAGGGGTCGAGGCCGGCTTAGGTTGCGGTGGAGGGTCCCCGTTCGGTGTAGGGTTAGGGTTAGGGTTAGGTCCCAGGAGGCTCCAGGCGCCGAACCCACAGCAGGGCGGTGGTCTCCCCGAAGGGCTGAGTTGAGGGCACAAGGGACGGTGCCGCTCAGGATCCGTCTGTGGCTGCCAAGGCCACAGACGTCGATCGGCCCCTGGTCGAGGAGGCCTCCGGAATCCTCTCGGGCAGCTGCAGAACGGCCTGGGAAACGACACGCTGAGCTTCCAGGTTCCATGCCGGGTCAGCCTGCACCGCTTCTGGACCCCAGGCGCGTGGTGTTGTCAGACGTTGGCATGGGGTCCCCGTGGGGAGGGAGCCTTAGCTAGGGTTAGGGTTTGGTCCAGGGACGTCGCCAGGGCTGAATCGACTGCAGTCTCGTGATGTCCCTCGAGGGCTGAAGTGAGGGCCCATGTCAGAAGGCGGCTCAATTGCAGGGTTAGGGTTCGAGGCAGGCTTAGGTTGCGGTGGAGGGTCCCGGTTCGGGGTACGGTTAGGGTTAGGGTTGGGTCCCAGGAGGCTCCAGGCGCCCAAGCCACAGCAGGGCAGTGGTCTCCCCGAAGGGCTGAGTTGAGGGCACAAGGGACGGTGCCGGTCAGGATCCGTCTGTGGCTGCCAAGGCCACACACGTGATTGGGCCCCTGGTCGAGGAGGCCTCCGGCATCCTCTCGGCAGCTGCAGCCGGGCCTGGGAAACGACACGGTGAGCTTCCAGGTTCCATGCCGAGTCAGCCTGCACCTCTTCCGGACCCCAGGCGCGTGGTGTTGTCAGACGTTGGCATTGGGTCCTCTTGGGGAGAGAGCCTTAGCTAGGGTTAGGGTTCGGCCCAGGGACGTCGCCAGGGCCGAAGCGACTCCGGTCTCGTGATCTGCCTCGAGGGCTGAAGTGAGGGCCCATGCAGCAAGGCGGCTCAAGTGCAGGGTTAGGGGTCGAGGCCGGCTTAGGTTGCGGTGGAGGGTCCCCGTTCGGTGTACGGTTAGGGTTAGGGTTAGGTCCCAGGAGGCTCCAGGCGCCGAACCCACAGCAGGGCGTTGGTCTCCCCGAAGGGCTGAGTTGAGGGCACAAGGGACGGTGCCGCTCAGGATCCGTCTGTGGCTGCCAAGGCCACAGACGTCGATCGGCCCCTGGTCGAGGAGGCCTCCGGAATCCTCTCGGGCAGCTGCAGAACGGCCTGGGAAACGACACGCTGAGCTTCCAGGTTCCATGCCGGGTCAGCCTGCACCGCTTCTGGACCCCAGGCGCGTGGTGTTGTCAGACGTTGGCATGGGGTCCCCGTGGGGAGGGAGCCTTAGCTAGGGCTAGGGTTTGGTCCAGGGACGTCGCCAGGGCTGAATCGACTGCAGTCTCGTGATGTCCCTCGAGGGCTGAAGTGAGGGCCCATGCCAGAAGGCGGCTCAATTGCAGGGTTAGGGTTCGAGGCAGGCTTAGGTTGCGGTGGAGGGTCCCGGTTCGGGGTACGGTTAGGGTTAGGGTTGGGTCCCAGGAGGCTCCAGGCGCCCAAGCCACAGCAGGGCAGTGGTCTCCCCGAAGGGCTGAGTTGAGGGCACAAGGGACGGTGCCGGTCAGGATCCGTCTGTGGCTGCCAAGGCCACACACGTGATTGGGCCCCTGGTCGAGGAGGCCTCCGGCATCCTCTCGGCAGCTGCAGCCGGGCCTGGGAAACGACACGGTGAGCTTCCAGGTTCCATGCCGAGTCAGCCTGCACCTCTTCCGGACCCCAGGCGCGTGCTGTTGTCAGACGTTGGCATTGGGTCCTCTTGGGGAGAGAGCCTTAGCTAGGGTTAGGGTTCGGCCCAGGGACGTCGCCAGGGCCGAAGCGACTCCGGTCTCGTGATCTGCCTCGAGGGCTGAAGTGAGGGCCCATGCAGCAAGGCGGCTCAAGTGCAGGGTTAGGGGTCGAGGCCGGCTTAGGTTGCGGTGGAGGGTCCCCGTTCGGTGTAGGGTTAGGGTTAGGGTTAGGTCCCAGGAGGCTCCAGGCGCCGAACCCACAGCAGGGCGGTGGTCTCCCCGAAGGGCTGAGTTGAGGGCACAAGGGACGGTGCCGCTCAGGATCCGTCTGTGGCTGCCAAGGCCACAGACGTCGATCGGCCCCTGGTCGAGGAGGCCTCCGGAATCCTCTCGGGCAGCTGCAGAACGGCCTGGGAAACGACACGCTGAGCTTCCACGTTCCATGCCGGGTCAGCCTGCACCGCTTCTGGACCCCAGGCGCGTGGTGTTGTCAGACGTTGGCATGGGGTCCCCGTGGGGAGGGAGCCTTAGCTAGGGTTAGGGTTTGGTCCAGGGACGTCGCCAGGGCTGAATCGACTGCAGTCTCGTGATGTCCCTCGAGGGCTGAAGTGAGGGCCCATGCCAGAAGGCGGCTCAATTGCAGGGTTAGGGTTCGAGGCAGGCTTAGGTTGCGGTGGAGGGTCCCGGTTCGGGGTACGGTTAGGGTTAGGGTTGGGTCCCAGGAGGCTCCAGGCGCCCAAGCCACAGCAGGGCAGTGGTCTCCCCGAAGGGCTGAGTTGAGGGCACAAGGGACGGTGCCGGTCAGGATCCGTCTGTGGCTGCCAAGGCCACACACGTGATTGGGCCCCTGGTCGAGGAGGCCTCCGGCATCCTCTCGGCAGCTGCAGCCGGGCCTGGGAAACGACACGGTGAGCTTCCAGGTTCCATGCCGAGTCAGCCTGCACCTCTTCCGGACCCCAGGCGCGTGGTGTTGTCAGACGTTGGCATTGGGTCCTCTTGGGGAGAGAGCCTTAGCTAGGGTTAGGGTTCGGCCCAGGGACGTCGCCAGGGCCGAAGCGACTCCGGTCTCGTGATCTGCCTCGAGGGCTGAAGTGAGGGCCCATGCAGCAAGGCGGCTCAAGTGCAGGGTTAGGGGTCGAGGCCGGCTTAGGTTGCGGTGGAGGGTCCCCGTTCGGTGTAGGGTTAGGGTTAGGGTTAGGTCCCAGGAGGCTCCAGGCGCCGAACCCACAGCAGGGCGGTGGTCTCCCCGAAGGGCTGAGTTGAGGGCACAAGGGACGGTGCCGCTCAGGATCCGTCTGTGGCTGCCAAGGCCACAGACGTCGATCGGCCCCTGGTCGAGGAGGCCTCCGGAATCCTCTCGGGCAGCTGCAGAACGGCCTGGGAAACGACACGCTGAGCTTCCACGTTCCATGCCGGGTCAGCCTGCACCGCTTCTGGACCCCAGGCGCGTGGTGTTGTCAGACGTTGGCATGGGGTCCCCGTGGGGAGGGAGCCTTAGCTAGGGTTAGGGTTTGGTCCAGGGACGTCGCCAGGGCTGAATCGACTGCAGTCTCGTGATCTCCCTCGAGGGCTGAAGTGAGGGCCCATGCCAGAAGGCGGCTCAATTGCAGGGTTAGGGTTCGAGGCAGGCTTAGGTTGCGGTGGAGGGTCCCGGTTCGGGGTACGGTTAGGGTTAGGGTTGGGTCCCAGGAGGCTCCAGGCGCCCAAGCCACAGCAGGGCAGTGGTCTCCCCGAAGGGCTGAGTTGAGGGCACAAGGGACGGTGCCGGTCAGGATCCGTCTGTGGCTGCCAAGGCCACACACGTGATTGGGCCCCTGGTCGAGGAGGCCTCCGGCATCCTCTCGGCAGCTGCAGCCGGGCCTGGGAAACGACACGGTGAGCTTCCAGGTTCCATGCCGAGTCAGCCTGCACCTCTTCCGGACCCCAGGCGCGTGGTGTTGTCAGACGTTGGCATTGGGTCCTCTTGGGGAGAGAGCCTTAGCTAGGGTTAGGGTTCGGCCCAGGGACGTCGCCAGGGCCGAAGCGACTCCGGTCTCGTGATCTGCCTCGAGGGCTGAAGTGAGGGCCCATGCAGCAAGGCGGCTCAAGTGCAGGGTTAGGGGTCGAGGCCGGCTTAGGTTGCGGTGGAGGGTCCCCGTTCGGTGTAGGGTTAGGGTTAGGGTTAGGTCCCAGGAGGCTCCAGGCGCCGAACCCACAGCAGGGCGGTGGTCTCCCCGAAGGGCTGAGTTGAGGGCACAAGGGACGGTGCCGCTCAGGATCCGTCTGTGGCTGCCAAGGCCACAGACGTCGATCGGCCCCTGGTCGAGGAGGCCTCCGGAATCCTCTCGGGCAGCTGCAGAACGGCCTGGGAAACGACACGCTGAGCTTCCAGGTTCCATGCCGGGTCAGCCTGCACCGCTTCTGGACCCCAGGCGCGTGGTGTTGTCAGACGTTGGCATGGGGTCCCCGTGGGGAGGGAGCCTTAGCTAGGGTTAGGGTTTGGTCCAGGGACGTCGCCAGGGCTGAATCGACTGCAGTCTCGTGATGTCCCTCGAGGGCTGAAGTGAGGGCCCATGCCAGAAGGCGGCTCAATTGCAGGGTTAGGGTTCGAGGCAGGCTTAGGTTGCGGTGGAGGGTCCCGGTTCGGGGTACGGTTAGGGTTAGGGTTGGGTCCCAGGAGGCTCCAGGCGCCCAAGCCACAGCAGGGCAGTGGTCTCCCCGAAGGGCTGAGTTGAGGGCACAAGGGACGGTGCCGGTCAGGATCCGTCTGTGGCTGCCAAGGCCACACACGTGATTGGGCCCCTGGTCGAGGAGGCCTCCGGCATCCTCTCGGCAGCTGCAGCCGGGCCTGGGAAACGACACGGTGAGCTTCCAGGTTCCATGCCGAGTCAGCCTGCACCTCTTCCGGACCCCAGGCGCGTGGTGTTGTCAGACGTTGGCATTGGGTCCTCTTGGGGAGAGAGCCTTAGCTAGGGTTAGGGTTCGGCCCAGGGACGTCGCCAGGGCCGAAGCGACTCCGGTCTCGTGATCTGCCTCGAGGGCTGAAGTGAGGGCCCATGCAGCAAGGCGGCTCAAGTGCAGGGTTAGGGGTCGAGGCCGGCTTAGGTTGCGGTGGAGGGTCCCCGTTCGGTGTAGGGTTAGGGTTAGGGTTAGGTCCCAGGAGGCTCCAGGCGCCGAACCCACAGCAGGGCGGTGGTCTCCCCGAAGGGCTGAGTTGAGGGCACAAGGGACGGTGCCGCTCAGGATCCGTCTGTGGCTGCCAAGGCCACAGACGTCGATCGGCCCCTGGTCGAGGAGGCCTCCGGAATCCTCTCGGGCAGCTGCAGAACGGCCTGGGAAACGACACGCTGAGCTTCCACGTTCCATGCCGGGTCAGCCTGCACCGCTTCTGGACCCCAGGCGCGTGGTGTTGTCAGACGTTGGCATGGGGTCCCCGTGGGGAGGGAGCCTTAGCTAGGGTTAGGGTTTGGTCCAGGGACGTCGCCAGGGCTGAATCGACTGCAGTCTCGTGATGTCCCTCGAGGGCTGAAGTGAGGGCCCATGCCAGAAGGCGGCTCAATTGCAGGGTTAGGGTTCGAGGCAGGCTTAGGTTGCGGTGGAGGGTCCCGGTTC
Source organism: Panthera onca (assembly GCF_046562875.1). Taxonomy (NCBI): domain Eukaryota; kingdom Metazoa; phylum Chordata; class Mammalia; order Carnivora; family Felidae; genus Panthera; species Panthera onca. The sequence continues at coordinate 17,229,799 of NC_138357.1, read as the reverse complement.
GGGGTACGGTTAGGGTTAGGGTTGGGTCCCAGGAGGCTCCAGGCGCCCAAGCCACAGCAGGGCAGTGGTCTCCCCGAAGGGCTGAGTTGAGGGCACAAGGGACGGTGCCGGTCAGGATCCGTCTGTGGCTGCCAAGGCCACACACGTGATTGGGCCCCTGGTCGAGGAGGCCTCCGGCATCCTCTCGGCAGCTGCAGCCGGGCCTGGGAAACGACACGGTGAGCTTCCAGGTTCCATGCCGAGTCAGCCTGCACCTCTTCCGGACCCCAGGCGCGTGGTGTTGTCAGACGTTGGCATTGGGTCCTCTTGGGGAGAGAGCCTTAGCTAGGGTTAGGGTTCGGCCCAGGGACGTCGCCAGGGCCGAAGCGACTCCGGTCTCGTGATCTGCCTCGAGGGCTGAAGTGAGGGCCCATGCAGCAAGGCGGCTCAAGTGCAGGGTTAGGGGTCGAGGCCGGCTTAGGTTGCGGTGGAGGGTCCCCGTTCGGTGTAGGGTTAGGGTTAGGGTTAGGTCCCAGGAGGCTCCAGGCGCCGAACCCACAGCAGGGCGGTGGTCTCCCCGAAGGGCTGAGTTGAGGGCACAAGGGACGGTGCCGCTCAGGATCCGTCTGTGGCTGCCAAGGCCACAGACGTCGATCGGCCCCTGGTCGAGGAGGCCTCCGGAATCCTCTCGGGCAGCTGCAGAACGGCCTGGGAAACGACACGCTGAGCTTCCAGGTTCCATGCCGGGTCAGCCTGCACCGCTTCTGGACCCCAGGCGCGTGGTGTTGTCAGACGTTGGCATGGGGTCCCCGTGGGGAGGGAGCCTTAGCTAGGGTTAGGGTTTGGTCCAGGGACGTCGCCAGGGCTGAATCGACTGCAGTCTCGTGATGTCCCTCGAGGGCTGAAGTGAGGGCCCATGCCAGAAGGCGGCTCAATTGCAGGGTTAGGGTTCGAGGCAGGCTTAGGTTGCGGTGGAGGGTCCCGGTTCGGGGTACGGTTAGGGTTAGGGTTGGGTCCCAGGAGGCTCCAGGCGCCCAAGCCACAGCAGGGCAGTGGTCTCCCCGAAGGGCTGAGTTGAGGGCACAAGGGACGGTGCCGGTCAGGATCCGTCTGTGGCTGCCAAGGCCACACACGTGATTGGGCCCCTGGTCGAGGAGGCCTCCGGCATCCTCTCGGCAGCTGCAGCCGGGCCTGGGAAACGACACGGTGAGCTTCCAGGTTCCATGCCGAGTCAGCCTGCACCTCTTCCGGACCCCAGGCGCGTGGTGTTGTCAGACGTTGGCATTGGGTCCTCTTGGGGAGAGAGCCTTAGCTAGGGTTAGGGTTCGGCCCAGGGACGTCGCCAGGGCCGAAGCGACTCCGGTCTCGTGATCTGCCTCGAGGGCTGAAGTGAGGGCCCATGCAGCAAGGCGGCTCAAGTGCAGGGTTAGGGGTCGAGGCCGGCTTAGGTTGCGGTGGAGGGTCCCCGTTCGGTGTAGGGTTAGGGTTAGGGTTAGGTCCCAGGAGGCTCCAGGCGCCGAACCCACAGCAGGGCGGTGGTCTCCCCGAAGGGCTGAGTTGAGGGCACAAGGGACGGTGCCGCTCAGGATCCGTCTGTGGCTGCCAAGGCCACAGACGTCGATCGGCCCCTGGTCGAGGAGGCCTCCGGAATCCTCTCGGGCAGCTGCAGAACGGCCTGGGAAACGACACGCTGAGCTTCCACGTTCCATGCCGGGTCAGCCTGCACCGCTTCTGGACCCCAGGCGCGTGGTGTTGTCAGACGTTGGCATGGGGTCCCCGTGGGGAGGGAGCCTTAGCTAGGGTTAGGGTTTGGTCCAGGGACGTCGCCAGGGCTGAATCGACTGCAGTCTCGTGATGTCCCTCGAGGGCTGAAGTGAGGGCCCATGCCAGAAGGCGGCTCAATTGCAGGGTTAGGGTTCGAGGCAGGCTTAGGTTGCGGTGGAGGGTCCCGGTTCGGGGTACGGTTAGGGTTAGGGTTGGGTCCCAGGAGGCTCCAGGCGCCCAAGCCACAGCAGGGCAGTGGTCTCCCCGAAGGGCTGAGTTGAGGGCACAAGGGACGGTGCCGGTCAGGATCCGTCTGTGGCTGCCAAGGCCACACACGTGATTGGGCCCCTGGTCGAGGAGGCCTCCGGCATCCTCTCGGCAGCTGCAGCCGGGCCTGGGAAACGACACGGTGAGCTTCCAGGTTCCATGCCGAGTCAGCCTGCACCTCTTCCGGACCCCAGGCGCGTGGTGTTGTCAGACGTTGGCATTGGGTCCTCTTGGGGAGAGAGCCTTAGCTAGGGTTAGGGTTCGGCCCAGGGACGTCGCCAGGGCCGAAGCGACTCCGGTCTCGTGATCTGCCTCGAGGGCTGAAGTGAGGGCCCATGCAGCAAGGCGGCTCAAGTGCAGGGTTAGGGGTCGAGGCCGGCTTAGGTTGCGGTGGAGGGTCCCCGTTCGGTGTAGGGTTAGGGTTAGGGTTAGGTCCCAGGAGGCTCCAGGCGCCGAACCCACAGCAGGGCGGTGGTCTCCCCGAAGGGCTGAGTTGAGGGCACAAGGGACGGTGCCGCTCAGGATCCGTCTGTGGCTGCCAAGGCCACAGACGTCGATCGGCCCCTGGTCGAGGAGGCCTCCGGAATCCTCTCGGGCAGCTGCAGAACGGCCTGGGAAACGACACGCTGAGCTTCCAGGTTCCATGCCGGGTCAGCCTGCACCGCTTCTGGACCCCAGGCGCGTGGTGTTGTCAGACGTTGGCATGGGGTCCCCGTGGGGAGGGAGCCTTAGCTAGGGTTAGGGTTTGGTCCAGGGACGTCGCCAGGGCTGAATCGACTGCAGTCTCGTGATCTCCCTCGAGGGCTGAAGTGAGGGCCCATGCCAGAAGGCGGCTCAATTGCAGGGTTAGGGTTCGAGGCAGGCTTAGGTTGCGGTGGAGGGTCCCGGTTCGGGGTAGGGTTAGGGTTAGGGTTGGGTCCCAGGAGGCTCCAGGCGCCCAAGCCACAGCAGGGCAGTGGTCTCCCCGAAGGGCTGAGTTGAGGGCACAAGGGACGGTGCCGGTCAGGATCCGTCTGTGGCTGCCAAGGCCACACACGTGATTGGGCCCCTGGTCGAGGAGGCCTCCGGCATCCTCTCGGCAGCTGCAGCCGGGCCTGGGAAACGACACGGTGAGCTTCCAGGTTCCATGCCGAGTCAGCCTGCACCTCTTCCGGACCCCAGGCGCGTGGTGTTGTCAGACGTTGGCATTGGGTCCTCTTGGGGAGAGAGCCTTAGCTAGGGTTAGGGTTCGGCCCAGGGACGTCGCCAGGGCCGAAGCGACTCCGGTCTCGTGATCTGCCTCGAGGGCTGAAGTGAGGGCCCATGCAGCAAGGCGGCTCAAGTGCAGGGTTAGGGGTCGAGGCCGGCTTAGGTTGCGGTGGAGGGTCCCCGTTCGGGGTAGGGTTAGGGTTAGGGTTAGGTCCCAGGAGGCTCCAGGCGCCGAACCCACAGCAGGGCGGTGGTCTCCCCGAAGGGCTGAGTTGAGGGCACAAGGGACGGTGCCGCTCAGGATCCGTCTGTGGCTGCCAAGGCCACAGACGTCGATCGGCCCCTGGTCGAGGAGGCCTCCGGAATCCTCTCGGGCAGCTGCAGAACGGCCTGGGAAACGACACGCTGAGCTTCCACGTTCCATGCCGGGTCAGCCTGCACCGCTTCTGGACCCCAGGCGCGTGGTGTTGTCAGACGTTGGCATGGGGTCCCCGTGGGGAGGGAGCCTTAGCTAGGGTTAGGGTTTGGTCCAGGGACGTCGCCAGGGCTGAATCGACTGCAGTCTCGTGATGTCCCTCGAGGGCTGAAGTGAGGGCCCATGCCAGAAGGCGGCTCAATTGCAGGGTTAGGGTTCGAGGCAGGCTTAGGTTGCGGTGGAGGGTCCCGGTTCGGGGTACGGTTAGGGTTAGGGTTGGGTCCCAGGAGGCTCCAGGCGCCCAAGCCACAGCAGGGCAGTGGTCTCCCCGAAGGGCTGAGTTGAGGGCACAAGGGACGGTGCCGGTCAGGATCCGTCTGTGGCTGCCAAGGCCACACACGTGATTGGGCCCCTGGTCGAGGAGGCCTCCGGCATCCTCTCGGCAGCTGCAGCCGGGCCTGGGAAACGACACGGTGAGCTTCCAGGTTCCATGCCGAGTCAGCCTGCACCTCTTCCGGACCCCAGGCGCGTGGTGTTGTCAGACGTTGGCATTGGGTCCTCTTGGGGAGAGAGCCTTAGCTAGGGTTAGGGTTCGGCCCAGGGACGTCGCCAGGGCCGAAGCGACTCCGGTCTCGTGATCTGCCTCGAGGGCTGAAGTGAGGGCCCATGCAGCAAGGCGGCTCAAGTGCAGGGTTAGGGGTCGAGGCCGGCTTAGGTTGCGGTGGAGGGTCCCCGTTCGGGGTAGGGTTAGGGTTAGGGTTAGGTCCCAGGAGGCTCCAGGCGCCGAACCCACAGCAGGGCGGTGGTCTCCCCGAAGGGCTGAGTTGAGGGCACAAGGGACGGTGCCGCTCAGGATCCGTCTGTGGCTGCCAAGGCCACAGACGTCGATCGGCCCCTGGTCGAGGAGGCCTCCGGAATCCTCTCGGGCAGCTGCAGAACGGCCTGGGAAACGACACGCTGAGCTTCCAGGTTCCATGCCGGGTCAGCCTGCACCGCTTCTGGACCCCAGGCGCGTGGTGTTGTCAGACGTTGGCATGGGGTCCCCGTGGGGAGGGAGCCTTAGCTAGGGTTAGGGTTTGGTCCAGGGACGTCGCCAGGGCTGAATCGACTGCAGTCTCGTGATGTCCCTCGAGGGCTGAAGTGAGGGCCCATGCCAGAAGGCGGCTCAATTGCAGGGTTAGGGTTCGAGGCAGGCTTAGGTTGCGGTGGAGGGTCCCGGTTCGGGGTACGGTTAGGGTTAGGGTTGGGTCCCAGGAGGCTCCAGGCGCCCAAGCCACAGCAGGGCAGTGGTCTCCCCGAAGGGCTGAGTTGAGGGCACAAGGGACGGTGCCGGTCAGGATCCGTCTGTGGCTGCCAAGGCCACACACGTGATTGGGCCCCTGGTCGAGGAGGCCTCCGGCATCCTCTCGGCAGCTGCAGCCGGGCCTGGGAAACGACACGGTGAGCGTCCAGGTTCCATGCCGGGTCAGCCTGCACCTCTTCCGGACCCCAGGCGCGTGGTGTTGTCAGACGTTGGCATTGGGTCCTCTTGGGGAGAGAGCCTTAGCTAGGGTTAGGGTTCGGCCCAGGGACGTCGCCAGGGCCGAAGCGACTCCGGTCTCGTGATCTGCCTCGAGGGCTGAAGTGAGGGCCCATGCAGCAAGGCGGCTCAAGTGCAGGGTTAGGGGTCGAGGCCGGCTTAGGTTGCGGTGGAGGGTCCCCGTTCGGTGTAGGGTTAGGGTTAGGGTTAGGTCCCAGGAGGCTCCAGGCGCCGAACCCACAGCAGGGCGGTGGTCTCCCCGAAGGGCTGAGTTGAGGGCACAAGGGACGGTGCCGCTCAGGATCCGTCTGTGGCTGCCAAGGCCACAGACGTCGATCGGCCCCTGGTCGAGGAGGCCTCCGGAATCCTCTCGGGCAGCTGCAGAACGGCCTGGGAAACGACACGCTGAGCTTCCAGGTTCCATGCCGGGTCAGCCTGCACCGCTTCTGGACCCCAGGCGCGTGGTGTTGTCAGACGTTGGCATGGGGTCCCCGTGGGGAGGGAGCCTTAGCTAGGGTTAGGGTTTGGTCCAGGGACGTCGCCAGGGCTGAATCGACTGCAGTCTCGTGATGTCCCTCGAGGGCTGAAGTGAGGGCCCATGCCAGAAGGCGGCTCAATTGCAGGGTTAGGGTTCGAGGCAGGCTTAGGTTGCGGTGGAGGGTCCCGGTTCGGGGTAGGGTTAGGGTTAGGGTTGGGTCCCAGGAGGCTCCAGGCGCCCAAGCCACAGCAGGGCAGTGGTCTCCCCGAAGGGCTGAGTTGAGGGCACAAGGGACGGTGCCGGTCAGGATCCGTCTGTGGCTGCCAAGGCCACACACGTGATTGGGCCCCTGGTCGAGGAGGCCTCCGGCATCCTCTCGGCAGCTGCAGCCGGGCCTGGGAAACGACACGGTGAGCTTCCAGGTTCCATGCCGGGTCAGCCTGCACCTCTTCCGGACCCCAGGCGCGTGCTGTTGTCAGACGTTGGCATTGGGTCCTCTTGGGGAGAGAGCCTTAGCTAGGGTTAGGGTTCGGCCCAGGGACGTCGCCAGGGCCGAAGCGACTCCGGTCTCGTGATCTGCCTCGAGGGCTGAAGTGAGGGCCCATGCAGCAAGGCGGCTCAAGTGCAGGGTTAGGGGTCGAGGCCGGCTTAGGTTGCGGTGGAGGGTCCCCGTTCGGGGTAGGGTTAGGGTTAGGGTTAGGTCCCAGGAGGCTCCAGGCGCCGAACCCACAGCAGGGCGGTGGTCTCCCCGAAGGGCTGAGTTGAGGGCACAAGGGACGGTGCCGCTCAGGATCCGTCTGTGGCTGCCAAGGCCACAGACGTCGATCGGCCCCTGGTCGAGGAGGCCTCCGGAATCCTCTCGGGCAGCTGCAGAACGGCCTGGGAAACGACACGCTGAGCTTCCAGGTTCCATGCCGGGTCAGCCTGCACCGCTTCTGGACCCCAGGCGCGTGGTGTTGTCAGACGTTGGCATGGGGTCCCCGTGGGGAGGGAGCCTTAGCTAGGGTTAGGGTTTGGTCCAGGGACGTCGCCAGGGCTGAATCGACTGCAGTCTCGTGATCTCCCCCGAGGGCTGAAGTGAGGGCCCATGCCAGAAGGCGGCTCAATTGCAGGGTTAGGGTTCGAGGCAGGCTTAGGTTGCGGTGGAGGGTCCCGGTTCGGGGTAGGGTTAGGGTTAGGGTTGGGTCCCAGGAGGCTCCAGGCGCCCAAGCCACAGCAGGGCAGTGGTCTCCCCGAAGGGCTGAGTTGAGGGCACAAGGGACGGTGCCGGTCAGGATCCGTCTGTGGCTGCCAAGGCCACACACGTGATTGGGCCCCTGGTCGAGGAGGCCTCCGGCATCCTCTCGGCAGCTGCAGCCGGGCCTGGGAAACGACACGGTGAGCTTCCAGGTTCCATGCCGAGTCAGCCTGCACCTCTTCCGGACCCCAGGCGCGTGGTGTTGTCAGACGTTGGCATTGGGTCCTCTTGGGGAGAGAGCCTTAGCTAGGGTTAGGGTTCGGCCCAGGGACGTCGCCAGGGCCGAAGCGACTCCGGTCTCGTGATCTGCCTCGAGGGCTGAAGTGAGGGCCCATGCAGCAAGGCGGCTCAAGTGCAGGGTTAGGGGTTGAGGCCGGCTTAGGTTGCGGTGGAGGGTCCCCGTTCGGTGTAGGGTTAGGGTTAGGGTTAGGTCCCAGGAGGCTCCAGGCGCCGAACCCACAGCAGGGCGGTGGTCTCCCCGAAGGGCTGAGTTGAGGGCACAAGGGACGGTGCCGCTCAGGATCCGTCTGTGGCTGCCAAGGCCACAGACGTCGATCGGCCCCTGGTCGAGGAGGCCTCCGGAATCCTCTCGGGCAGCTGCAGAACGGCCTGGGAAACGACACGCTGAGCTTCCAGGTTCCATGCCGGGTCAGCCTGCACCGCTTCTGGACCCCAGGCGCGTGGTGTTGTCAGACGTTGGCATGGGGTCCCCGTGGGGAGGGAGCCTTAGCTAGGGTTAGGGTTTGGTCCAGGGACGTCGCCAGGGCTGAATCGACTGCAGTCTCGTGATGTCCCCCGAGGGCTGAAGTGAGGGCCCATGCCAGAAGGCGGCTCAATTGCAGGGTTAGGGTTCGAGGCAGGCTTAGGTTGCGGTGGAGGGTCCCGGTTCGGGGTAGGGTTAGGGTTAGGGTTGGGTCCCAGGAGGCTCCAGGCGCCCAAGCCACAGCAGGGCAGTGGTCTCCCCGAAGGGCTGAGTTGAGGGCACAAGGGACGGTGCCGGTCAGGATCCGTCTGTGGCTGCCAAGGCCACACACGTGATTGGGCCCCTGGTCGAGGAGGCCTCCGGCATCCTCTCGGCAGCTGCAGCCGGGCCTGGGAAACGACACGGTGAGCTTCCAGGTTCCATGCCGAGTCAGCCTGCACCTCTTCCGGACCCCAGGCGCGTGGTGTTGTCAGACGTTGGCATTGGGTCCTCTTGGGGAGAGAGCCTTAGCTAGGGTTAGGGTTCGGCCCAGGGACGTCGCCAGGGCCGAAGCGACTCCGGTCTCGTGATCTGCCTCGAGGGCTGAAGTGAGGGCCCATGCAGCAAGGCGGCTCAAGTGCAGGGTTAGGGGTCGAGGCCGGCTTAGGTTGCGGTGGAGGGTCCCCGTTCGGGGTAGGGTTAGGGTTAGGGTTAGGTCCCAGGAGGCTCCAGGCGCCGAACCCACAGCAGGGCGGTGGTCTCCCCGAAGGGCTGAGTTGAGGGCACAAGGGACGGTGCCGCTCAGGATCCGTCTGTGGCTGCCAAGGCCACAGACGTCGATCGGCCCCTGGTCGAGGAGGCCTCCGGAATCCTCTCGGGCAGCTGCAGAACGGCCTGGGAAACGACACGCTGAGCTTCCAGGTTCCATGCCGGGTCAGCCTGCACCGCTTCTGGACCCCAGGCGCGTGGTGTTGTCAGACGTTGGCATGGGGTCCCCGTGGGGAGGGAGCCTTAGCTAGGGTTAGGGTTTGGTCCAGGGACGTCGCCAGGGCTGAATCGACTGCAGTCTCGTGATCTCCCTCGAGGGCTGAAGTGAGGGCCCATGCCAGAAGGCGGCTCAATTGCAGGGTTAGGGTTCGAGGCAGGCTTAGGTTGCGGTGGAGGGTCCCGGTTCGGGGTACGGTTAGGGTTAGGGTTGGGTCCCAGGAGGCTCCAGGCGCCCAAGCCACAGCAGGGCAGTGGTCTCCCCGAAGGGCTGAGTTGAGGGCACAAGGGACGGTGCCGGTCAGGATCCGTCTGTGGCTGCCAAGGCCACACACGTGATTGGGCCCCTGGTCGAGGAGGCCTCCGGCATCCTCTCGGCAGCTGCAGCCGGGCCTGGGAAACGACACGGTGAGCTTCCAGGTTCCATGCCGAGTCAGCCTGCACCTCTTCCGGACCCCAGGCGCGTGGTGTTGTCAGACGTTGGCATTGGGTCCTCTTGGGGAGAGAGCCTTAGCTAGGGTTAGGGTTCGGCCCAGGGACGTCGCCAGGGCCGAAGCGACTCCGGTCTCGTGATCTGCCTCGAGGGCTGAAGTGAGGGCCCATGCAGCAAGGCGGCTCAAGTGCAGGGTTAGGGGTCGAGGCCGGCTTAGGTTGCGGTGGAGGGTCCCCGTTCGGGGTAGGGTTAGGGTTAGGGTTAGGTCCCAGGAGGCTCCAGGCGCCGAACCCACAGCAGGGCGGTGGTCTCCCCGAAGGGCTGAGTTGAGGGCACAAGGGACGGTGCCGCTCAGGATCCGTCTGTGGCTGCCAAGGCCACAGACGTCGATCGGCCCCTGGTCGAGGAGGCCTCCGGAATCCTCTCGGGCAGCTGCAGAACGGCCTGGGAAACGACACGCTGAGCTTCCACGTTCCATGCCGGGTCAGCCTGCACCGCTTCTGGACCCCAGGCGCGTGGTGTTGTCAGACGTTGGCATGGGGTCCCCGTGGGGAGGGAGCCTTAGCTAGGGTTAGGGTTTGGTCCAGGGACGTCGCCAGGGCTGAATCGACTGCAGTCTCGTGATGTCCCCCGAGGGCTGAAGTGAGGGCCCATGCCAGAAGGCGGCTCAATTGCAGGGTTAGGGTTCGAGGCAGGCTTAGGTTGCGGTGGAGGGTCCCGGTTCGGGGTAGGGTTAGGGTTAGGGTTGGGTCCCAGGAGGCTCCAGGCGCCCAAGCCACAGCAGGGCAGTGGTCTCCCCGAAGGGCTGAGTTGAGGGCACAAGGGACGGTGCCGGTCAGGATCCGTCTGTGGCTGCCAAGGCCACACACGTGATTGGGCCCCTGGTCGAGGAGGCCTCCGGCATCCTCTCGGCAGCTGCAGCCGGGCCTGGGAAACGACACGGTGAGCTTCCAGGTTCCATGCCGAGTCAGCCTGCACCTCTTCCGGACCCCAGGCGCGTGGTGTTGTCAGACGTTGGCATTGGGTCCTCTTGGGGAGAGAGCCTTAGCTAGGGTTAGGGTTCGGCCCAGGGACGTCGCCAGGGCCGAAGCGACTCCGGTCTCGTGATCTGCCTCGAGGGCTGAAGTGAGGGCCCATGCAGCAAGGCGGCTCAAGTGCAGGGTTAGGGGTCGAGGCCGGCTTAGGTTGCGGTGGAGGGTCCCCGTTCGGTGTAGGGTTAGGGTTAGGGTTAGGTCCCAGGAGGCTCCAGGCGCCGAACCCACAGCAGGGCGGTGGTCTCCCCGAAGGGCTGAGTTGAGGGCACAAGGGACGGTGCCGCTCAGGATCCGTCTGTGGCTGCCAAGGCCACAGACGTCGATCGGCCCCTGGTCGAGGAGGCCTCCGGAATCCTCTCGGGCAGCTGCAGAACGGCCTGGGAAACGACACGCTGAGCTTCCAGGTTCCATGCCGGGTCAGCCTGCACCGCTTCTGGACCCCAGGCGCGTGGTGTTGTCAGACGTTGGCATGGGGTCCCCGTGGGGAGGGAGCCTTAGCTAGGGTTAGGGTTTGGTCCAGGGACGTCGCCAGGGCTGAATCGACTGCAGTCTCGTGATCTCCCTCGAGGGCTGAAGTGAGGGCCCATGCCAGAAGGCGGCTCAATTGCAGGGTTAGGGTTCGAGGCAGGCTTAGGTTGCGGTGGAGGGTCCCGGTTCGGGGTACGGTTAGGGTTAGGGTTGGGTCCCAGGAGGCTCCAGGCGCCCAAGCCACAGCAGGGCAGTGGTCTCCCCGAAGGGCTGAGTTGAGGGCACAAGGGACGGTGCCGGTCAGGATCCGTCTGTGGCTGCCAAGGCCACACACGTGATTGGGCCCCTGGTCGAGGAGGCCTCCGGCATCCTCTCGGCAGCTGCAGCCGGGCCTGGGAAACGACACGGTGAGCTTCCAGGTTCCATGCCGAGTCAGCCTGCACCTCTTCCGGACCCCAGGCGCGTGGTGTTGTCAGACGTTGGCATTGGGTCCTCTTGGGGAGAGAGCCTTAGCTAGGGTTAGGGTTCGGCCCAGGGACGTCGCCAGGGCCGAAGCGACTCCGGTCTCGTGATCTGCCTCGAGGGCTGAAGTGAGGGCCCATGCAGCAAGGCGGCTCAAGTGCAGGGTTAGGGGTCGAGGCCGGCTTAGGTTGCGGTGGAGGGTCCCCGTTCGGGGTAGGGTTAGGGTTAGGGTTAGGTCCCAGGAGGCTCCAGGCGCCGAACCCACAGCAGGGCGGTGGTCTCCCCGAAGGGCTGAGTTGAGGGCACAAGGGACGGTGCCGCTCAGGATCCGTCTGTGGCTGCCAAGGCCACAGACGTCGATCGGCCCCTGGTCGAGGAGGCCTCCGGAATCCTCTCGGGCAGCTGCAGAACGGCCTGGGAAACGACACGCTGAGCTTCCACGTTCCATGCCGGGTCAGCCTGCACCGCTTCTGGACCCCAGGCGCGTGGTGTTGTCAGACGTTGGCATGGGGTCCCCGTGGGGAGGGAGCCTTAGCTAGGGTTAGGGTTTGGTCCAGGGACGTCGCCAGGGCTGAATCGACTGCAGTCTCGTGATGTCCCCCGAGGGCTGAAGTGAGGGCCCATGCCAGAAGGCGGCTCAATTGCAGGGTTAGGGTTCGAGGCAGGCTTAGGTTGCGGTGGAGGGTCCCGGTTCGGGGTAGGGTTAGGGTTAGGGTTGGGTCCCAGGAGGCTCCAGGCGCCCAAGCCACAGCAGGGCAGTGGTCTCCCCGAAGGGCTGAGTTGAGGGCACAAGGGACGGTGCCGGTCAGGATCCGTCTGTGGCTGCCAAGGCCACACACGTGATTGGGCCCCTGGTCGAGGAGGCCTCCGGCATCCTCTCGGCAGCTGCAGCCGGGCCTGGGAAACGACACGGTGAGCTTCCAGGTTCCATGCCGAGTCAGCCTGCACCTCTTCCGGACCCCAGGCGCGTGGTGTTGTCAGACGTTGGCATTGGGTCCTCTTGGGGAGAGAGCCTTAGCTAGGGTTAGGGTTCGGCCCAGGGACGTCGCCAGGGCCGAAGCGACTCCGGTCTCGTGATCTGCCTCGAGGGCTGAAGTGAGGGCCCATGCAGCAAGGCGGCTCAAGTGCAGGGTTAGGGGTCGAGGCCGGCTTAGGTTGCGGTGGAGGGTCCCCGTTCGGTGTAGGGTTAGGGTTAGGGTTAGGTCCCAGGAGGCTCCAGGCGCCGAACCCACAGCAGGGCGGTGGTCTCCCCGAAGGGCTGAGTTGAGGGCACAAGGGACGGTGCCGCTCAGGATCCGTCTGTGGCTGCCAAGGCCACAGACGTCGATCGGCCCCTGGTCGAGGAGGCCTCCGGAATCCTCTCGGGCAGCTGCAGAACGGCCTGGGAAACGACACGCTGAGCTTCCAGGTTCCATGCCGGGTCAGCCTGCACCGCTTCTGGACCCCAGGCGCGTGGTGTTGTCAGACGTTGGCATGGGGTCCCCGTGGGGAGGGAGCCTTAGCTAGGGTTAGGGTTTGGTCCAGGGACGTCGCCAGGGCTGAATCGACTGCAGTCTCGTGATCTCCCCCGAGGGCTGAAGTGAGGGCCCATGCCAGAAGGCGGCTCAATTGCAGGGTTAGGGTTCGAGGCAGGCTTAGGTTGCGGTGGAGGGTCCCGGTTCGGGGTACGGTTAGGGTTAGGGTTGGGTCCCAGGAGGCTCCAGGCGCCCAAGCCACAGCAGGGCAGTGGTCTCCCCGAAGGGCTGAGTTGAGGGCACAAGGGACGGTGCCGGTCAGGATCCGTCTGTGGCTGCCAAGGCCACACACGTGATTGGGCCCCTGGTCGAGGAGGCCTCCGGCATCCTCTCGGCAGCTGCAGCCGGGCCTGGGAAACGACACGGTGAGCTTCCAGGTTCCATGCCGAGTCAGCCTGCACCTCTTCCGGACCCCAGGCGCGTGGTGTTGTCAGACGTTGGCATTGGGTCCTCTTGGGGAGAGAGCCTTAGCTAGGGTTAGGGTTCGGCCCAGGGACGTCGCCAGGGCCGAAGCGACTCCGGTCTCGTGATCTGCCTCGAGGGCTGAAGTGAGGGCCCATGCAGCAAGGCGGCTCAAGTGCAGGGTTAGGGGTCGAGGCCGGCTTAGGTTGCGGTGGAGGGTCCCCGTTCGGGGTAGGGTTAGGGTTAGGGTTAGGTCCCAGGAGGCTCCAGGCGCCGAACCCACAGCAGGGCGGTGGTCTCCCCGAAGGGCTGAGTTGAGGGCACAAGGGACGGTGCCGCTCAGGATCCGTCTGTGGCTGCCAAGGCCACAGACGTCGATCGGCCCCTGGTCGAGGAGGCCTCCGGAATCCTCTCGGGCAGCTGCAGAACGGCCTGGGAAACGACACGCTGAGCTTCCACGTTCCATGCCGGGTCAGCCTGCACCGCTTCTGGACCCCAGGCGCGTGGTGTTGTCAGACGTTGGCATGGGGTCCCCGTGGGGAGGGAGCCTTAGCTAGGGTTAGGGTTTGGTCCAGGGACGTCGCCAGGGCTGAATCGACTGCAGTCTCGTGATGTCCCTCGAGGGCTGAAGTGAGGGCCCATGCCAGAAGGCGGCTCAATTGCAGGGTTAGGGTTCGAGGCAGGCTTAGGTTGCGGTGGAGGGTCCCGGTTCGGGGTACGGTTAGGGTTAGGGTTGGGTCCCAGGAGGCTCCAGGCGCCCAAGCCACAGCAGGGCAGTGGTCTCCCCGAAGGGCTGAGTTGAGGGCACAAGGGACGGTGCCGGTCAGGATCCGTCTGTGGCTGCCAAGGCCACACACGTGATTGGGCCCCTGGTCGAGGAGGCCTCCGGCATCCTCTCGGCAGCTGCAGCCGGGCCTGGGAAACGACACGGTGAGCTTCCAGGTTCCATGCCGAGTCAGCCTGCACCTCTTCCGGACCCCAGGCGCGTGGTGTTGTCACACGTTGGCATTGGGTCCTCTTGGGGAGAGAGCCTTAGCTAGGGTTAGGGTTCGGCCCAGGGACGTCGCCAGGGCCGAAGCGACTCCGGTCTCGTGATCTGCCTCGAGGGCTGAAGTGAGGGCCCATGCAGCAAGGCGGCTCAAGTGCAGGGTTAGGGGTCGAGGCCGGCTTAGGTTGCGGTGGAGGGTCCCCGTTCGGGGTAGGGTTAGGGTTAGGGTTAGGTCCCAGGAGGCTCCAGGCGCCGAACCCACAGCAGGGCGGTGGTCTCCCCGAAGGGCTGAGTTGAGGGCACAAGGGACGGTGCCGCTCAGGATCCGTCTGTGGCTGCCAAGGCCACAGACGTCGATCGGCCCCTGGTCGAGGAGGCCTCCGGAATCCTCTCGGGCAGCTGCAGAACGGCCTGGGAAACGACACGCTGAGCTTCCAGGTTCCATGCCGGGTCAGCCTGCACCGCTTCTGGACCCCAGGCGCGTGGTGTTGTCAGACGTTGGCATGGGGTCCCCGTGGGGAGGGAGCCTTAGCTAGGGTTAGGGTTTGGTCCAGGGACGTCGCCAGGGCTGAATCGACTGCAGTCTCGTGATGTCCCTCGAGGGCTGAAGTGAGGGCCCATGCCAGAAGGCGGCTCAATTGCAGGGTTAGGGTTCGAGGCAGGCTTAGGTTGCGGTGGAGGGTCCCGGTTCGGGGTACGGTTAGGGTTAGGGTTGGGTCCCAGGAGGCTCCAGGCGCCCAAGCCACAGCAGGGCAGTGGTCTCCCCGAAGGGCTGAGTTGAGGGCACAAGGGACGGTGCCGGTCAGGATCCGTCTGTGGCTGCCAAGGCCACACACGTGATTGGGCCCCTGGTCGAGGAGGCCTCCGGCATCCTCTCGGCAGCTGCAGCCGGGCCTGGGAAACGACACGGTGAGCTTCCAGGTTCCATGCCGAGTCAGCCTGCACCTCTTCCGGACCCCAGGCGCGTGGTGTTGTCAGACGTTGGCATTGGGTCCTCTTGGGGAGAGAGCCTTAGCTAGGGTTAGGGTTCGGCCCAGGGACGTCGCCAGGGCCGAAGCGACTCCGGTCTCGTGATCTGCCTCGAGGGCTGAAGTGAGGGCCCATGCAGCAAGGCGGCTCAAGTGCAGGGTTAGGGGTCGAGGCCGGCTTAGGTTGCGGTGGAGGGTCCCCGTTCGGTGTAGGGTTAGGGTTAGGGTTAGGTCCCAGGAGGCTCCAGGCGCCGAACCCACAGCAGGGCGGTGGTCTCCCCGAAGGGCTGAGTTGAGGGCACAAGGGACGGTGCCGCTCAGGATCCGTCTGTGGCTGCCAAGGCCACAGACGTCGATCGGCCCCTGGTCGAGGAGGCCTCCGGAATCCTCTCGGGCAGCTGCAGAACGGCCTGGGAAACGACACGCTGAGCTTCCAGGTTCCATGCCGGGTCAGCCTGCACCGCTTCTGGACCCCAGGCGCGTGGTGTTGTCAGACGTTGGCATGGGGTCCCCGTGGGGAGGGAGCCTTAGCTAGGGTTAGGGTTTGGTCCAGGGACGTCGCCAGGGCTGAATCGACTGCAGTCTCGTGATGTCCCCCGAGGGCTGAAGTGAGGGCCCATGCCAGAAGGCGGCTAAATTGCAGGGTTAGGGTTCGAGGCAGGCTTAGGTTGCGGTGGAGGGTCCCGGTTCGGGGTACGGTTAGGGTTAGGGTTGGGTCCCAGGAGGCTCCAGGCGCCCAAGCCACAGCAGGGCAGTGGTCTCCCCGAAGGGCTGAGTTGAGGGCACAAGGGACGGTGCCGGTCAGGATCCGTCTGTGGCTGCCAAGGCCACACACGTGATTGGGCCCCTGGTCGAGGAGGCCTCCGGCATCCTCTCGGCAGCTGCAGCCGGGCCTGGGAAACGACACGGTGAGCTTCCAGGTTCCATGCCGAGTCAGCCTGCACCTCTTCCGGACCCCAGGCGCGTGGTGTTGTCAGACGTTGGCATTGGGTCCTCTTGGGGAGAGAGCCTTAGCTAGGGTTAGGGTTCGGCCCAGGGACGTCGCCAGGGCCGAAGCGACTCCGGTCACGTGATCTGCCTCGAGGGCTGAAGTGAGGGCCCATGCAGCAAGGCGGCTCAAGTGCAGGGTTAGGGGTCGAGGCCGGCTTAGGTTGCGGTGGAGGGTCCCCGTTCGGTGTAGGGTTAGGGTTAGGGTTAGGTCCCAGGAGGCTCCAGGCGCCGAACCCACAGCAGGGCGGTGGTCTCCCCGAAGGGCTGAGTTGAGGGCACAAGGGACGGTGCCGCTCAGGATCCGTCTGTGGCTGCCAAGGCCACAGACGTCGATCGGCCCCTGGTCGAGGAGGCCTCCGGAATCCTCTCGGGCAGCTGCAGAACGGCCTGGGAAACGACACGCTGAGCTTCCAGGTTCCATGCCGGGTCAGCCTGCACCGCTTCTGGACCCCAGGCGCGTGGTGTTGTCAGACGTTGGCATGGGGTCCCCGTGGGGAGGGAGCCTTAGCTAGGGTTAGGGTTTGGTCCAGGGACGTCGCCAGGGCTGAATCGACTGCAGTCTCGTGATGTCCCTCGAGGGCTGAAGTGAGGGCCCATGCCAGAAGGCGGCTCAATTGCAGGGTTAGGGTTCGAGGCAGGCTTAGGTTGCGGTGGAGGGTCCCGGTTCGGGGTACGGTTAGGGTTAGGGTTGGGTCCCAGGAGGCTCCAGGCGCCCAAGCCACAGCAGGGCAGTGGTCTCCCCGAAGGGCTGAGTTGAGGGCACAAGGGACGGTGCCGGTCAGGATCCGTCTGTGGCTGCCAAGGCCACACACGTGATTGGGCCCCTGGTCGAGGAGGCCTCCGGCATCCTCTCGGCAGCTGCAGCCGGGCCTGGGAAACGACACGGTGAGCTTCCAGGTTCCATGCCGAGTCAGCCTGCACCTCTTCCGGACCCCAGGCGCGTGGTGTTGTCAGACGTTGGCATTGGGTCCTCTTGGGGAGAGAGCCTTAGCTAGGGTTAGGGTTCGGCCCAGGGACGTCGCCAGGGCCGAAGCGACTCCGGTCTCGTGATCTGCCTCGAGGGCTGAAGTGAGGGCCCATGCAGCAAGGCGGCTCAAGTGCAGGGTTAGGGGTCGAGGCCGGCTTAGGTTGCGGTGGAGGGTCCCCGTTCGGTGTACGGTTAGGGTTAGGGTTAGGTCCCAGGAGGCTCCAGGCGCCGAACCCACAGCAGGGCGTTGGTCTCCCCGAAGGGCTGAGTTGAGGGCACAAGGGACGGTGCCGCTCAGGATCCGTCTGTGGCTGCCAAGGCCACAGACGTCGATCGGCCCCTGGTCGAGGAGGCCTCCGGAATCCTCTCGGGCAGCTGCAGAACGGCCTGGGAAACGACACGCTGAGCTTCCAGGTTCCATGCCGGGTCAGCCTGCACCGCTTCTGGACCCCAGGCGCGTGGTGTTGTCAGACGTTGGCATGGGGTCCCCGTGGGGAGGGAGCCTTAGCTAGGGTTAGGGTTTGGTCCAGGGACGTCGCCAGGGCTGAATCGACTGCAGTCTCGTGATGTCCCTCGAGGGCTGAAGTGAGGGCCCATGCCAGAAGGCGGCTCAATTGCAGGGTTAGGGTTCGAGGCAGGCTTAGGTTGCGGTGGAGGGTCCCGGTTCGGGGTACGGTTAGGGTTAGGGTTGGGTCCCAGGAGGCTCCAGGCGCCCAAGCCACAGCAGGGCAGTGGTCTCCCCGAAGGGCTGAGTTGAGGGCACAAGGGACGGTGCCGGTCAGGATCCGTCTGTGGCTGCCAAGGCCACACACGTGATTGGGCCCCTGGTCGAGGAGGCCTCCGGCATCCTCTCGGCAGCTGCAGCCGGGCCTGGGAAACGACACGGTGAGCTTCCAGGTTCCATGCCGAGTCAGCCTGCACCTCTTCCGGACCCCAGGCGCGTGCTGTTGTCAGACGTTGGCATTGGGTCCTCTTGGGGAGAGAGCCTTAGCTAGGGTTAGGGTTCGGCCCAGGGACGTCGCCAGGGCCGAAGCGACTCCGGTCTCGTGATCTGCCTCGAGGGCTGAAGTGAGGGCCCATGCAGCAAGGCGGCTCAAGTGCAGGGTTAGGGGTCGAGGCCGGCTTAGGTTGCGGTGGAGGGTCCCCGTTCGGTGTAGGGTTAGGGTTAGGGTTAGGTCCCAGGAGGCTCCAGGCGCCGAACCCACAGCAGGGCGGTGGTCTCCCCGAAGGGCTGAGTTGAGGGCACAAGGGACGGTGCCGCTCAGGATCCGTCTGTGGCTGCCAAGGCCACAGACGTCGATCGGCCCCTGGTCGAGGAGGCCTCCGGAATCCTCTCGGGCAGCTGCAGAACGGCCTGGGAAACGACACGCTGAGCTTCCACGTTCCATGCCGGGTCAGCCTGCACCGCTTCTGGACCCCAGGCGCGTGGTGTTGTCAGACGTTGGCATGGGGTCCCCGTGGGGAGGGAGCCTTAGCTAGGGTTAGGGTTTGGTCCAGGGACGTCGCCAGGGCTGAATCGACTGCAGTCTCGTGATGTCCCTCGAGGGCTGAAGTGAGGGCCCATGCCAGAAGGCGGCTCAATTGCAGGGTTAGGGTTCGAGGCAGGCTTAGGTTGCGGTGGAGGGTCCCGGTTCGGGGTACGGTTAGGGTTAGGGTTGGGTCCCAGGAGGCTCCAGGCGCCCAAGCCACAGCAGGGCAGTGGTCTCCCCGAAGGGCTGAGTTGAGGGCACAAGGGACGGTGCCGGTCAGGATCCGTCTGTGGCTGCCAAGGCCACACACGTGATTGGGCCCCTGGTCGAGGAGGCCTCCGGCATCCTCTCGGCAGCTGCAGCCGGGCCTGGGAAACGACACGGTGAGCTTCCAGGTTCCATGCCGAGTCAGCCTGCACCTCTTCCGGACCCCAGGCGCGTGGTGTTGTCAGACGTTGGCATTGGGTCCTCTTGGGGAGAGAGCCTTAGCTAGGGTTAGGGTTCGGCCCAGGGACGTCGCCAGGGCCGAAGCGACTCCGGTCTCGTGATCTGCCTCGAGGGCTGAAGTGAGGGCCCATGCAGCAAGGCGGCTCAAGTGCAGGGTTAGGGGTCGAGGCCGGCTTAGGTTGCGGTGGAGGGTCCCCGTTCGGTGTACGGTTAGGGTTAGGGTTAGGTCCCAGGAGGCTCCAGGCGCCGAACCCACAGCAGGGCGGTGGTCTCCCCGAAGGGCTGAGTTGAGGGCACAAGGGACGGTGCCGCTCAGGATCCGTCTGTGGCTGCCAAGGCCACAGACGTCGATCGGCCCCTGGTCGAGGAGGCCTCCGGAATCCTCTCGGGCAGCTGCAGAACGGCCTGGGAAACGACACGCTGAGCTTCCACGTTCCATGCCGGGTCAGCCTGCACCGCTTCTGGACCCCAGGCGCGTGGTGTTGTCAGACGTTGGCATGGGGTCCCCGTGGGGAGGGAGCCTTAGCTAGGGTTAGGGTTTGGTCCAGGGACGTCGCCAGGGCTGAATCGACTGCAGTCTCGTGATGTCCCTCGAGGGCTGAAGTGAGGGCCCATGCCAGAAGGCGGCTCAATTGCAGGGTTAGGGTTCGAGGCAGGCTTAGGTTGCGGTGGAGGGTCCCGGTTCGGGGTACGGTTAGGGTTAGGGTTGGGTCCCAGGAGGCTCCAGGCGCCCAAGCCACAGCAGGGCAGTGGTCTCCCCGAAGGGCTGAGTTGAGGGCACAAGGGACGGTGCCGGTCAGGATCCGTCTGTGGCTGCCAAGGCCACACACGTGATTGGGCCCCTGGTCGAGGAGGCCTCCGGCATCCTCTCGGCAGCTGCAGCCGGGCCTGGGAAACGACACGGTGAGCTTCCAGGTTCCATGCCGAGTCAGCCTGCACCTCTTCCGGACCCCAGGCGCGTGCTGTTGTCAGACGTTGGCATTGGGTCCTCTTGGGGAGAGAGCCTTAGCTAGGGTTAGGGTTCGGCCCAGGGACGTCGCCAGGGCCGAAGCGACTCCGGTCTCGTGATCTGCCTCGAGGGCTGAAGTGAGGGCCCATGCAGCAAGGCGGCTCAAGTGCAGGGTTAGGGGTCGAGGCCGGCTTAGGTTGCGGTGGAGGGTCCCCGTTCGGTGTAGGGTTAGGGTTAGGGTTAGGTCCCAGGAGGCTCCAGGCGCCGAACCCACAGCAGGGCGGTGGTCTCCCCGAAGGGCTGAGTTGAGGGCACAAGGGACGGTGCCGCTCAGGATCCGTCTGTGGCTGCCAAGGCCACAGACGTCGATCGGCCCCTGGTCGAGGAGGCCTCCGGAATCCTCTCGGGCAGCTGCAGAACGGCCTGGGAAACGACACGCTGAGCTTCCAGGTTCCATGCCGGGTCAGCCTGCACCGCTTCTGGACCCCAGGCGCGTGGTGTTGTCAGACGTTGGCATGGGGTCCCCGTGGGGAGGGAGCCTTAGCTAGGGTTAGGGTTTGGTCCAGGGACGTCGCCAGGGCTGAATCGACTGCAGTCTCGTGATGTCCCTCGAGGGCTGAAGTGAGGGCCCATGCCAGAAGGCGGCTCAATTGCAGGGTTAGGGTTCGAGGCAGGCTTAGGTTGCGGTGGAGGGTCCCGGTTCGGGGTACGGTTAGGGTTAGGGTTGGGTCCCAGGAGGCTCCAGGCGCCCAAGCCACAGCAGGGCAGTGGTCTCCCCGAAGGGCTGAGTTGAGGGCACAAGGGACGGTGCCGGTCAGGATCCGTCTGTGGCTGCCAAGGCCACACACGTGATTGGGCCCCTGGTCGAGGAGGCCTCCGGCATCCTCTCGGCAGCTGCAGCCGGGCCTGGGAAACGACACGGTGAGCTTCCAGGTTCCATGCCGAGTCAGCCTGCACCTCTTCCGGACCCCAGGCGCGTGGTGTTGTCAGACGTTGGCATTGGGTCCTCTTGGGGAGAGAGCCTTAGCTAGGGTTAGGGTTCGGCCCAGGGACGTCGCCAGGGCCGAAGCGACTCCGGTCTCGTGATCTGCCTCGAGGGCTGAAGTGAGGGCCCATGCAGCAAGGCGGCTCAAGTGCAGGGTTAGGGGTCGAGGCCGGCTTAGGTTGCGGTGGAGGGTCCCCGTTCGGTGTAGGGTTAGGGTTAGGGTTAGGTCCCAGGAGGCTCCAGGCGCCGAACCCACAGCAGGGCGGTGGTCTCCCCGAAGGGCTGAGTTGAGGGCACAAGGGACGGTGCCGCTCAGGATCCGTCTGTGGCTGCCAAGGCCACAGACGTCGATCGGCCCCTGGTCGAGGAGGCCTCCGGAATCCTCTCGGGCAGCTGCAGAACGGCCTGGGAAACGACACGCTGAGCTTCCACGTTCCATGCCGGGTCAGCCTGCACCGCTTCTGGACCCCAGGCGCGTGGTGTTGTCAGACGTTGGCATGGGGTCCCCGTGGGGAGGGAGCCTTAGCTAGGGTTAGGGTTTGGTCCAGGGACGTCGCCAGGGCTGAATCGACTGCAGTCTCGTGATGTCCCTCGAGGGCTGAAGTGAGGGCCCATGCCAGAAGGCGGCTCAATTGCAGGGTTAGGGTTCGAGGCAGGCTTAGGTTGCGGTGGAGGGTCCCGGTTCGGGGTACGGTTAGGGTTAGGGTTGGGTCCCAGGAGGCTCCAGGCGCCCAAGCCACAGCAGGGCAGTGGTCTCCCCGAAGGGCTGAGTTGAGGGCACAAGGGACGGTGCCGGTCAGGATCCGTCTGTGGCTGCCAAGGCCACACACGTGATTGGGCCCCTGGTCGAGGAGGCCTCCGGCATCCTCTCGGCAGCTGCAGCCGGGCCTGGGAAACGACACGGTGAGCTTCCAGGTTCCATGCCGAGTCAGCCTGCACCTCTTCCGGACCCCAGGCGCGTGGTGTTGTCAGACGTTGGCATTGGGTCCTCTTGGGGAGAGAGCCTTAGCTAGGGTTAGGGTTCGGCCCAGGGACGTCGCCAGGGCCGAAGCGACTCCGGTCTCGTGATCTGCCTCGAGGGCTGAAGTGAGGGCCCATGCAGCAAGGCGGCTCAAGTGCAGGGTTAGGGGTCGAGGCCGGCTTAGGTTGCGGTGGAGGGTCCCCGTTCGGTGTAGGGTTAGGGTTAGGGTTAGGTCCCAGGAGGCTCCAGGCGCCGAACCCACAGCAGGGCGGTGGTCTCCCCGAAGGGCTGAGTTGAGGGCACAAGGGACGGTGCCGCTCAGGATCCGTCTGTGGCTGCCAAGGCCACAGACGTCGATCGGCCCCTGGTCGAGGAGGCCTCCGGAATCCTCTCGGGCAGCTGCAGAACGGCCTGGGAAACGACACGCTGAGCTTCCACGTTCCATGCCGGGTCAGCCTGCACCGCTTCTGGACCCCAGGCGCGTGGTGTTGTCAGACGTTGGCATGGGGTCCCCGTGGGGAGGGAGCCTTAGCTAGGGTTAGGGTTTGGTCCAGGGACGTCGCCAGGGCTGAATCGACTGCAGTCTCGTGATGTCCCTCGAGGGCTGAAGTGAGGGCCCATGCCAGAAGGCGGCTCAATTGCAGGGTTAGGGTTCGAGGCAGGCTTAGGTTGCGGTGGAGGGTCCCGGTTCGGGGTACGGTTAGGGTTAGGGTTGGGTCCCAGGAGGCTCCAGGCGCCCAAGCCACAGCAGGGCAGTGGTCTCCCCGAAGGGCTGAGTTGAGGGCACAAGGGACGGTGCCGGTCAGGATCCGTCTGTGGCTGCCAAGGCCACACACGTGATTGGGCCCCTGGTCGAGGAGGCCTCCGGCATCCTCTCGGCAGCTGCAGCCGGGCCTGGGAAACGACACGGTGAGCTTCCAGGTTCCATGCCGAGTCAGCCTGCACCTCTTCCGGACCCCAGGCGCGTGGTGTTGTCAGACGTTGGCATTGGGTCCTCTTGGGGAGAGAGCCTTAGCTAGGGTTAGGGTTCGGCCCAGGGACGTCGCCAGGGCCGAAGCGACTCCGGTCTCGTGATCTGCCTCGAGGGCTGAAGTGAGGGCCCATGCAGCAAGGCGGCTCAAGTGCAGGGTTAGGGGTCGAGGCCGGCTTAGGTTGCGGTGGAGGGTCCCCGTTCGGGGTAGGGTTAGGGTTAGGGTTAGGTCCCAGGAGGCTCCAGGTGCCGAACCCACAGCAGGGCGGTGGTCTCCCCGAAGGGCTGAGTTGAGGGCACAAGGGACGGTGCCGCTCAGGATCCGTCTGTGGCTGCCAAGGCCACAGACGTCGATCGGCCCCTGGTCGAGGAGGCCTCCGGAATCCTCTCGGGCAGCTGCAGAACGGCCTGGGAAACGACACGCTGAGCTTCCACGTTCCATGCCGGGTCAGCCTGCACCGCTTCTGGACCCCAGGCGCGTGGTGTTGTCAGACGTTGGCATGGGGTCCCCGTGGGGAGGGAGCCTTAGCTAGGGTTAGGGTTTGGTCCAGGGACGTCGCCAGGGCTGAATCGACTGCAGTCTCGTGATGTCCCTCGAGGGCTGAAGTGAGGGCCCATGCCAGAAGGCGGCTCAATTGCAGGGTTAGGGTTCGAGGCAGGCTTAGGTTGCGGTGGAGGGTCCCGGTTCGGGGTACGGTTAGGGTTAGGGTTGGGTCCCAGGAGGCTCCAGGCGCCCAAGCCACAGCAGGGCAGTGGTCTCCCCGAAGGGCTGAGTTGAGGGCACAAGGGACGGTGCCGGTCAGGATCCGTCTGTGGCTGCCAAGGCCACACACGTGATTGGGCCCCTGGTCGAGGAGGCCTCCGGCATCCTCTCGGCAGCTGCAGCCGGGCCTGGGAAACGACACGGTGAGCTTCCAGGTTCCATGCCGAGTCAGCCTGCACCTCTTCCGGACCCCAGGCGCGTGGTGTTGTCAGACGTTGGCATTGGGTCCTCTTGGGGAGAGAGCCTTAGCTAGGGTTAGGGTTCGGCCCAGGGACGTCGCCAGGGCCGAAGCGACTCCGGTCTCGTGATCTGCCTCGAGGGCTGAAGTGAGGGCCCATGCAGCAAGGCGGCTCAAGTGCAGGGTTAGGGGTCGAGGCCGGCTTAGGTTGCGGTGGAGGGTCCCCGTTCGGTGTAGGGTTAGGGTTAGGGTTAGGTCCCAGGAGGCTCCAGGCGCCGAACCCACAGCAGGGCGGTGGTCTCCCCGAAGGGCTGAGTTGAGGGCACAAGGGACGGTGCCGCTCAGGATCCGTCTGTGGCTGCCAAGGCCACAGACGTCGATCGGCCCCTGGTCGAGGAGGCCTCCGGAATCCTCTCGGGCAGCTGCAGAACGGCCTGGGAAACGACACGCTGAGCTTCCAGGTTCCATGCCGGGTCAGCCTGCACCGCTTCTGGACCCCAGGCGCGTGGTGTTGTCAGACGTTGGCATGGGGTCCCCGTGGGGAGGGAGCCTTAGCTAGGGTTAGGGTTTGGTCCAGGGACGTCGCCAGGGCTGAATCGACTGCAGTCTCGTGATGTCCCTCGAGGGCTGAAGTGAGGGCCCATGCCAGAAGGCGGCTCAATTGCAGGGTTAGGGTTCGAGGCAGGCTTAGGTTGCGGTGGAGGGTCCCGGTTCGGGGTACGGTTAGGGTTAGGGTTGGGTCCCAGGAGGCTCCAGGCGCCCAAGCCACAGCAGGGCAGTGGTCTCCCCGAAGGGCTGAGTTGAGGGCACAAGGGACGGTGCCGGTCAGGATCCGTCTGTGGCTGCCAAGGCCACACACGTGATTGGGCCCCTGGTCGAGGAGGCCTCCGGCATCCTCTCGGCAGCTGCAGCCGGGCCTGGGAAACGACACGGTGAGCTTCCAGGTTCCATGCCGAGTCAGCCTGCACCTCTTCCGGACCCCAGGCGCGTGGTGTTGTCAGACGTTGGCATTGGGTCCTCTTGGGGAGAGAGCCTTAGCTAGGGTTAGGGTTCGGCCCAGGGACGTCGCCAGGGCCGAAGCGACTCCGGTCTCGTGATCTGCCTCGAGGGCTGAAGTGAGGGCCCATGCAGCAAGGCGGCTCAAGTGCAGGGTTAGGGGTCGAGGCCGGCTTAGGTTGCGGTGGAGGGTCCCCGTTCGGTGTACGGTTAGGGTTAGGGTTAGGTCCCAGGAGGCTCCAGGCGCCGAACCCACAGCAGGGCGTTGGTCTCCCCGAAGGGCTGAGTTGAGGGCACAAGGGACGGTGCCGCTCAGGATCCGTCTGTGGCTGCCAAGGCCACAGACGTCGATCGGCCCCTGGTCGAGGAGGCCTCCGGAATCCTCTCGGGCAGCTGCAGAACGGCCTGGGAAACGACACGCTGAGCTTCCAGGTTCCATGCCGGGTCAGCCTGCACCGCTTCTGGACCCCAGGCGCGTGGTGTTGTCAGACGTTGGCATGGGGTCCCCGTGGGGAGGGAGCCTTAGCTAGGGTTAGGGTTTGGTCCAGGGACGTCGCCAGGGCTGAATCGACTGCAGTCTCGTGATGTCCCTCGAGGGCTGAAGTGAGGGCCCATGCCAGAAGGCGGCTCAATTGCAGGGTTAGGGTTCGAGGCAGGCTTAGGTTGCGGTGGAGGGTCCCGGTTCGGGGTACGGTTAGGGTTAGGGTTGGGTCCCAGGAGGCTCCAGGCGCCCAAGCCACAGCAGGGCAGTGGTCTCCCCGAAGGGCTGAGTTGAGGGCACAAGGGACGGTGCCGGTCAGGATCCGTCTGTGGCTGCCAAGGCCACACACGTGATTGGGCCCCTGGTCGAGGAGGCCTCCGGCATCCTCTCGGCAGCTGCAGCCGGGCCTGGGAAACGACACGGTGAGCTTCCAGGTTCCATGCCGAGTCAGCCTGCACCTCTTCCGGACCCCAGGCGCGTGGTGTTGTCAGACGTTGGCATTGGGTCCTGTTGGGGAGAGAGCCTTAGCTAGGGTTAGGGTTCGGCCCAGGGACGTCGCCAGGGCCGAAGCGACTCCGGTCTCGTGATCTGCCTCGAGGGCTGAAGTGAGGGCCCATGCAGCAAGGCGGCTCAAGTGCAGGGTTAGGGGTCGAGGCCGGCTTAGGTTGCGGTGGAGGGTCCCCGTTCGGTGTAGGGTTAGGGTTAGGGTTAGGTCCCAGGAGGCTCCAGGCGCCGAACCCACAGCAGGGCGGTGGTCTCCCCGAAGGGCTGAGTTGAGGGCACAAGGGACGGTGCCGCTCAGGATCCGTCTGTGGCTGCCAAGGCCACAGACGTCGATCGGCCCCTGGTCGAGGAGGCCTCCGGAATCCTCTCGGGCAGCTGCAGAACGGCCTGGGAAACGACACGCTGAGCTTCCACGTTCCATGCCGGGTCAGCCTGCACCGCTTCTGGACCCCAGGCGCGTGGTGTTGTCAGACGTTGGCATGGGGTCCCCGTGGGGAGGGAGCCTTAGCTAGGGTTAGGGTTTGGTCCAGGGACGTCGCCAGGGCTGAATCGACTGCAGTCTCGTGATGTCCCTCGAGGGCTGAAGTGAGGGCCCATGCCAGAAGGCGGCTCAATTGCAGGGTTAGGGTTCGAGGCAGGCTTAGGTTGCGGTGGAGGGTCCCGGTTCGGGGTACGGTTAGGGTTAGGGTTGGGTCCCAGGAGGCTCCAGGCGCCCAAGCCACAGCAGGGCAGTGGTCTCCCCGAAGGGCTGAGTTGAGGGCACAAGGGACGGTGCCGGTCAGGATCCGTCTGTGGCTGCCAAGGCCACACACGTGATTGGGCCCCTGGTCGAGGAGGCCTCCGGCATCCTCTCGGCAGCTGCAGCCGGGCCTGGGAAACGACACGGTGAGCTTCCAGGTTCCATGCCGAGTCAGCCTGCACCTCTTCCGGACCCCAGGCGCGTGGTGTTGTCAGACGTTGGCATTGGGTCCTCTTGGGGAGAGAGCCTTAGCTAGGGTTAGGGTTCGGCCCAGGGACGTCGCCAGGGCCGAAGCGACTCCGGTCTCGTGATCTGCCTCGAGGGCTGAAGTGAGGGCCCATGCAGCAAGGCGGCTCAAGTGCAGGGTTAGGGGTCGAGGCCGGCTTAGGTTGCGGTGGAGGGTCCCCGTTCGGTGTACGGTTAGGGTTAGGGTTAGGTCCCAGGAGGCTCCAGGCGCCGAACCCACAGCAGGGCGGTGGTCTCCCCGAAGGGCTGAGTTGAGGGCACAAGGGACGGTGCCGCTCAGGATCCGTCTGTGGCTGCCAAGGCCACAGACGTCGATCGGCCCCTGGTCGAGGAGGCCTCCGGAATCCTCTCGGGCAGCTGCAGAACGGCCTGGGAAACGACACGCTGAGCTTCCACGTTCCATGCCGGGTCAGCCTGCACCGCTTCTGGACCCCAGGCGCGTGGTGTTGTCAGACGTTGGCATGGGGTCCCCGTGGGGAGGGAGCCTTAGCTAGGGTTAGGGTTTGGTCCAGGGACGTCGCCAGGGCTGAATCGACTGCAGTCTCGTGATCTCCCTCGAGGGCTGAAGTGAGGGCCCATGCCAGAAGGCGGCTCAATTGCAGGGTTAGGGTTCGAGGCAGGCTTAGGTTGCGGTGGAGGGTCCCGGTTCGGGGTACGGTTAGGGTTAGGGTTGGGTCCCAGGAGGCTCCAGGCGCCCAAGCCACAGCAGGGCAGTGGTCTCCCCGAAGGGCTGAGTTGAGGGCACAAGGGACGGTGCCGGTCAGGATCCGTCTGTGGCTGCCAAGGCCACACACGTGATTGGGCCCCTGGTCGAGGAGGCCTCCGGCATCCTCTCGGCAGCTGCAGCCGGGCCTGGGAAACGACACGGTGAGCTTCCAGGTTCCATGCCGAGTCAGCCTGCACCTCTTCCGGACCCCAGGCGCGTGGTGTTGTCAGACGTTGGCATTGGGTCCTCTTGGGGAGAGAGCCTTAGCTAGGGTTAGGGTTCGGCCCAGGGACGTCGCCAGGGCCGAAGCGACTCCGGTCTCGTGATCTGCCTCGAGGGCTGAAGTGAGGGCCCATGCAGCAAGGCGGCTCAAGTGCAGGGTTAGGGGTCGAGGCCGGCTTAGGTTGCGGTGGAGGGTCCCCGTTCGGTGTAGGGTTAGGGTTAGGGTTAGGTCCCAGGAGGCTCCAGGCGCCGAACCCACAGCAGGGCGGTGGTCTCCCCGAAGGGCTGAGTTGAGGGCACAAGGGACGGTGCCGCTCAGGATCCGTCTGTGGCTGCCAAGGCCACAGACGTCGATCGGCCCCTGGTCGAGGAGGCCTCCGGAATCCTCTCGGGCAGCTGCAGAACGGCCTGGGAAACGACACGCTGAGCTTCCAGGTTCCATGCCGGGTCAGCCTGCACCGCTTCTGGACCCCAGGCGCGTGGTGTTGTCAGACGTTGGCATGGGGTCCCCGTGGGGAGGGAGCCTTAGCTAGGGTTAGGGTTTGGTCCAGGGACGTCGCCAGGGCTGAATCGACTGCAGTCTCGTGATGTCCCTCGAGGGCTGAAGTGAGGGCCCATGCCAGAAGGCGGCTCAATTGCAGGGTTAGGGTTCGAGGCAGGCTTAGGTTGCGGTGGAGGGTCCCGGTTCGGGGTACGGTTAGGGTTAGGGTTGGGTCCCAGGAGGCTCCAGGCGCCCAAGCCACAGCAGGGCAGTGGTCTCCCCGAAGGGCTGAGTTGAGGGCACAAGGGACGGTGCCGGTCAGGATCCGTCTGTGGCTGCCAAGGCCACACACGTGATTGGGCCCCTGGTCGAGGAGGCCTCCGGCATCCTCTCGGCAGCTGCAGCCGGGCCTGGGAAACGACACGGTGAGCTTCCAGGTTCCATGCCGAGTCAGCCTGCACCTCTTCCGGACCCCAGGCGCGTGGTGTTGTCAGACGTTGGCATTGGGTCCTCTTGGGGAGAGAGCCTTAGCTAGGGTTAGGGTTCGGCCCAGGGACGTCGCCAGGGCCGAAGCGACTCCGGTCTCGTGATCTGCCTCGAGGGCTGAAGTGAGGGCCCATGCAGCAAGGCGGCTCAAGTGCAGGGTTAGGGGTCGAGGCCGGCTTAGGTTGCGGTGGAGGGTCCCCGTTCGGTGTAGGGTTAGGGTTAGGGTTAGGTCCCAGGAGGCTCCAGGCGCCGAACCCACAGCAGGGCGGTGGTCTCCCCGAAGGGCTGAGTTGAGGGCACAAGGGACGGTGCCGCTCAGGATCCGTCTGTGGCTGCCAAGGCCACAGACGTCGATCGGCCCCTGGTCGAGGAGGCCTCCGGAATCCTCTCGGGCAGCTGCAGAACGGCCTGGGAAACGACACGCTGAGCTTCCACGTTCCATGCCGGGTCAGCCTGCACCGCTTCTGGACCCCAGGCGCGTGGTGTTGTCAGACGTTGGCATGGGGTCCCCGTGGGGAGGGAGCCTTAGCTAGGGTTAGGGTTTGGTCCAGGGACGTCGCCAGGGCTGAATCGACTGCAGTCTCGTGATGTCCCTCGAGGGCTGAAGTGAGGGCCCATGCCAGAAGGCGGCTCAATTGCAGGGTTAGGGTTCGAGGCAGGCTTAGGTTGCGGTGGAGGGTCCCGGTTCGGGGTACGGTTAGGGTTAGGGTTGGGTCCCAGGAGGCTCCAGGCGCCCAAGCCACAGCAGGGCAGTGGTCTCCCCGAAGGGCTGAGTTGAGGGCACAAGGGACGGTGCCGGTCAGGATCCGTCTGTGGCTGCCAAGGCCACACACGTGATTGGGCCCCTGGTCGAGGAGGCCTCCGGCATCCTCTCGGCAGCTGCAGCCGGGCCTGGGAAACGACACGGTGAGCTTCCAGGTTCCATGCCGAGTCAGCCTGCACCTCTTCCGGACCCCAGGCGCGTGGTGTTGTCAGACGTTGGCATTGGGTCCTGTTGGGGAGAGAGCCTTAGCTAGGGTTAGGGTTCGGCCCAGGGACGTCGCCAGGGCCGAAGCGACTCCGGTCTCGTGATCTGCCTCGAGGGCTGAAGTGAGGGCCCATGCAGCAAGGCGGCTCAAGTGCAGGGTTAGGGGTCGAGGCCGGCTTAGGTTGCGGTGGAGGGTCCCCGTTCGGTGTAGGGTTAGGGTTAGGGTTAGGTCCCAGGAGGCTCCAGGCGCCGAACCCACAGCAGGGCGGTGGTCTCCCCGAAGGGCTGAGTTGAGGGCACAAGGGACGGTGCCGCTCAGGATCCGTCTGTGGCTGCCAAGGCCACAGACGTCGATCGGCCCCTGGTCGAGGAGGCCTCCGGAATCCTCTCGGGCAGCTGCAGAACGGCCTGGGAAACGACACGCTGAGCTTCCAGGTTCCATGCCGGGTCAGCCTGCACCGCTTCTGGACCCCAGGCGCGTGGTGTTGTCAGACGTTGGCATGGGGTCCCCGTGGGGAGGGAGCCTTAGCTAGGGTTAGGGTTTGGTCCAGGGACGTCGCCAGGGCTGAATCGACTGCAGTCTCGTGATGTCCCTCGAGGGCTGAAGTGAGGGCCCATGCCAGAAGGCGGCTCAATTGCAGGGTTAGGGTTCGAGGCAGGCTTAGGTTGCGGTGGAGGGTCCCGGTTCGGGGTACGGTTAGGGTTAGGGTTGGGTCCCAGGAGGCTCCAGGCGCCCAAGCCACAGCAGGGCAGTGGTCTCCCCGAAGGGCTGAGTTGAGGGCACAAGGGACGGTGCCGGTCAGGATCCGTCTGTGGCTGCCAAGGCCACACACGTGATTGGGCCCCTGGTCGAGGAGGCCTCCGGCATCCTCTCGGCAGCTGCAGCCGGGCCTGGGAAACGACACGGTGAGCTTCCAGGTTCCATGCCGAGTCAGCCTGCACCTCTTCCGGACCCCAGGCGCGTGGTGTTGTCAGACGTTGGCATTGGGTCCTCTTGGGGAGAGAGCCTTAGCTAGGGTTAGGGTTCGGCCCAGGGACGTCGCCAGGGCCGAAGCGACTCCGGTCTCGTGATCTGCCTCGAGGGCTGAAGTGAGGGCCCATGCAGCAAGGCGGCTCAAGTGCAGGGTTAGGGGTCGAGGCCGGCTTAGGTTGCGGTGGAGGGTCCCCGTTCGGTGTAGGGTTAGGGTTAGGGTTAGGTCCCAGGAGGCTCCAGGCGCCGAACCCACAGCAGGGCGGTGGTCTCCCCGAAGGGCTGAGTTGAGGGCACAAGGGACGGTGCCGCTCAGGATCCGTCTGTGGCTGCCAAGGCCACAGACGTCGATCGGCCCCTGGTCGAGGAGGCCTCCGGAATCCTCTCGGGCAGCTGCAGAACGGCCTGGGAAACGACACGCTGAGCTTCCAGGTTCCATGCCGGGTCAGCCTGCACCGCTTCTGGACCCCAGGCGCGTGGTGTTGTCAGACGTTGGCATGGGGTCCCCGTGGGGAGGGAGCCTTAGCTAGGGTTAGGGTTTGGTCCAGGGACGTCGCCAGGGCTGAATCGACTGCAGTCTCGTGATGTCCCTCGAGGGCTGAAGTGAGGGCCCATGCCAGAAGGCGGCTCAATTGCAGGGTTAGGGTTCGAGGCAGGCTTAGGTTGCGGTGGAGGGTCCCGGTTCGGGGTACGGTTAGGGTTAGGGTTGGGTCCCAGGAGGCTCCAGGCGCCCAAGCCACAGCAGGGCAGTGGTCTCCCCGAAGGGCTGAGTTGAGGGCACAAGGGACGGTGCCGGTCAGGATCCGTCTGTGGCTGCCAAGGCCACACACGTGATTGGGCCCCTGGTCGAGGAGGCCTCCGGCATCCTCTCGGCAGCTGCAGCCGGGCCTGGGAAACGACACGGTGAGCTTCCAGGTTCCATGCCGAGTCAGCCTGCACCTCTTCCGGACCCCAGGCGCGTGGTGTTGTCAGACGTTGGCATTGGGTCCTCTTGGGGAGAGAGCCTTAGCTAGGGTTAGGGTTCGGCCCAGGGACGTCGCCAGGGCCGAAGCGACTCCGGTCTCGTGATCTGCCTCGAGGGCTGAAGTGAGGGCCCATGCAGCAAGGCGGCTCAAGTGCAGGGTTAGGGGTCGAGGCCGGCTTAGGTTGCGGTGGAGGGTCCCCGTTCGGTGTAGGGTTAGGGTTAGGGTTAGGTCCCAGGAGGCTCCAGGCGCCGAACCCACAGCAGGGCGGTGGTCTCCCCGAAGGGCTGAGTTGAGGGCACAAGGGACGGTGCCGCTCAGGATCCGTCTGTGGCTGCCAAGGCCACAGACGTCGATCGGCCCCTGGTCGAGGAGGCCTCCGGAATCCTCTCGGGCAGCTGCAGAACGGCCTGGGAAACGACACGCTGAGCTTCCACGTTCCATGCCGGGTCAGCCTGCACCGCTTCTGGACCCCAGGCGCGTGGTGTTGTCAGACGTTGGCATGGGGTCCCCGTGGGGAGGGAGCCTTAGCTAGGGTTAGGGTTTGGTCCAGGGACGTCGCCAGGGCTGAATCGACTGCAGTCTCGTGATGTCCCTCGAGGGCTGAAGTGAGGGCCCATGCCAGAAGGCGGCTCAATTGCAGGGTTAGGGTTCGAGGCAGGCTTAGGTTGCGGTGGAGGGTCCCGGTTCGGGGTACGGTTAGGGTTAGGGTTGGGTCCCAGGAGGCTCCAGGCGCCCAAGCCACAGCAGGGCAGTGGTCTCCCCGAAGGGCTGAGTTGAGGGCACAAGGGACGGTGCCGGTCAGGATCCGTCTGTGGCTGCCAAGGCCACACACGTGATTGGGCCCCTGGTCGAGGAGGCCTCCGGCATCCTCTCGGCAGCTGCAGCCGGGCCTGGGAAACGACACGGTGAGCTTCCAGGTTCCATGCCGAGTCAGCCTGCACCTCTTCCGGACCCCAGGCGCGTGGTGTTGTCAGACGTTGGCATTGGGTCCTCTTGGGGAGAGAGCCTTAGCTAGGGTTAGGGTGCGGCCCAGGGACGTCGCCAGGGCCGAAGCGACTCCGGTCTCGTGATCTGCCTCGAGGGCTGAAGTGAGGGCCCATGCAGCAAGGCGGCTCAAGTGCAGGGTTAGGGGTCGAGGCCGGCTTAGGTTGCGGTGGAGGGTCCCCGTTCGGTGTACGGTTAGGGTTAGGGTTAGGTCCCAGGAGGCTCCAGGCGCCGAACCCACAGCAGGGCGGTGGTCTCCCCGAAGGGCTGAGTTGAGGGCACAAGGGACGGTGCCGCTCAGGATCCGTCTGTGGCTGCCAAGGCCACAGACGTCGATCGGCCCCTGGTCGAGGAGGCCTCCGGAATCCTCTCGGGCAGCTGCAGAACGGCCTGGGAAACGACACGCTGAGCTTCCACGTTCCATGCCGGGTCAGCCTGCACCGCTTCTGGACCCCAGGCGCGTGGTGTTGTCAGACGTTGGCATGGGGTCCCCGTGGGGAGGGAGCCTTAGCTAGGGTTAGGGTTTGGTCCAGGGACGTCGCCAGGGCTGAATCGACTGCAGTCTCGTGATCTCCCTCGAGGGCTGAAGTGAGGGCCCATGCCAGAAGGCGGCTCAATTGCAGGGTTAGGGTTCGAGGCAGGCTTAGGTTGCGGTGGAGGGTCCCGGTTCGGGGTACGGTTAGGGTTAGGGTTGGGTCCCAGGAGGCTCCAGGCGCCCAAGCCACAGCAGGGCAGTGGTCTCCCCGAAGGGCTGAGTTGAGGGCACAAGGGACGGTGCCGGTCAGGATCCGTCTGTGGCTGCCAAGGCCACACACGTGATTGGGCCCCTGGTCGAGGAGGCCTCCGGCATCCTCTCGGCAGCTGCAGCCGGGCCTGGGAAACGACACGGTGAGCTTCCAGGTTCCATGCCGAGTCAGCCTGCACCTCTTCCGGACCCCAGGCGCGTGGTGTTGTCAGACGTTGGCATTGGGTCCTCTTGGGGAGAGAGCCTTAGCTAGGGTTAGGGTTCGGCCCAGGGACGTCGCCAGGGCCGAAGCGACTCCGGTCTCGTGATCTGCCTCGAGGGCTGAAGTGAGGGCCCATGCAGCAAGGCGGCTCAAGTGCAGGGTTAGGGGTCGAGGCCGGCTTAGGTTGCGGTGGAGGGTCCCCGTTCGGTGTAGGGTTAGGGTTAGGGTTAGGTCCCAGGAGGCTCCAGGCGCCGAACCCACAGCAGGGCGGTGGTCTCCCCGAAGGGCTGAGTTGAGGGCACAAGGGACGGTGCCGCTCAGGATCCGTCTGTGGCTGCCAAGGCCACAGACGTCGATCGGCCCCTGGTCGAGGAGGCCTCCGGAATCCTCTCGGGCAGCTGCAGAACGGCCTGGGAAACGACACGCTGAGCTTCCAGGTTCCATGCCGGGTCAGCCTGCACCGCTTCTGGACCCCAGGCGCGTGGTGTTGTCAGACGTTGGCATGGGGTCCCCGTGGGGAGGGAGCCTTAGCTAGGGTTAGGGTTTGGTCCAGGGACGTCGCCAGGGCTGAATCGACTGCAGTCTCGTGATGTCCCTCGAGGGCTGAAGTGAGGGCCCATGCCAGAAGGCGGCTCAATTGCAGGGTTAGGGTTCGAGGCAGGCTTAGGTTGCGGTGGAGGGTCCCGGTTCGGGGTACGGTTAGGGTTAGGGTTGGGTCCCAGGAGGCTCCAGGCGCCCAAGCCACAGCAGGGCAGTGGTCTCCCCGAAGGGCTGAGTTGAGGGCACAAGGGACGGTGCCGGTCAGGATCCGTCTGTGGCTGCCAAGGCCACACACGTGATTGGGCCCCTGGTCGAGGAGGCCTCCGGCATCCTCTCGGCAGCTGCAGCCGGGCCTGGGAAACGACACGGTGAGCTTCCAGGTTCCATGCCGAGTCAGCCTGCACCTCTTCCGGACCCCAGGCGCGTGGTGTTGTCAGACGTTGGCATTGGGTCCTCTTGGGGAGAGAGCCTTAGCTAGGGTTAGGGTTCGGCCCAGGGACGTCGCCAGGGCCGAAGCGACTCCGGTCTCGTGATCTGCCTCGAGGGCTGAAGTGAGGGCCCATGCAGCAAGGCGGCTCAAGTGCAGGGTTAGGGGTCGAGGCCGGCTTAGGTTGCGGTGGAGGGTCCCCGTTCGGTGTAGGGTTAGGGTTAGGGTTAGGTCCCAGGAGGCTCCAGGCGCCGAACCCACAGCAGGGCGGTGGTCTCCCCGAAGGGCTGAGTTGAGGGCACAAGGGACGGTGCCGCTCAGGATCCGTCTGTGGCTGCCAAGGCCACAGACGTCGATCGGCCCCTGGTCGAGGAGGCCTCCGGAATCCTCTCGGGCAGCTGCAGAACGGCCTGGGAAACGACACGCTGAGCTTCCACGTTCCATGCCGGGTCAGCCTGCACCGCTTCTGGACCCCAGGCGCGTGGTGTTGTCAGACGTTGGCATGGGGTCCCCGTGGGGAGGGAGCCTTAGCTAGGGTTAGGGTTTGGTCCAGGGACGTCGCCAGGGCTGAATCGACTGCAGTCTCGTGATGTCCCTCGAGGGCTGAAGTGAGGGCCCATGCCAGAAGGCGGCTCAATTGCAGGGTTAGGGTTCGAGGCAGGCTTAGGTTGCGGTGGAGGGTCCCGGTTCGGGGTACGGTTAGGGTTAGGGTTGGGTCCCAGGAGGCTCCAGGCGCCCAAGCCACAGCAGGGCAGTGGTCTCCCCGAAGGGCTGAGTTGAGGGCACAAGGGACGGTGCCGGTCAGGATCCGTCTGTGGCTGCCAAGGCCACACACGTGATTGGGCCCCTGGTCGAGGAGGCCTCCGGCATCCTCTCGGCAGCTGCAGCCGGGCCTGGGAAACGACACGGTGAGCTTCCAGGTTCCATGCCGAGTCAGCCTGCACCTCTTCCGGACCCCAGGCGCGTGGTGTTGTCAGACGTTGGCATTGGGTCCTGTTGGGGAGAGAGCCTTAGCTAGGGTTAGGGTTCGGCCCAGGGACGTCGCCAGGGCCGAAGCGACTCCGGTCTCGTGATCTGCCTCGAGGGCTGAAGTGAGGGCCCATGCAGCAAGGCGGCTCAAGTGCAGGGTTAGGGGTCGAGGCCGGCTTAGGTTGCGGTGGAGGGTCCCCGTTCGGTGTAGGGTTAGGGTTAGGGTTAGGTCCCAGGAGGCTCCAGGCGCCGAACCCACAGCAGGGCGGTGGTCTCCCCGAAGGGCTGAGTTGAGGGCACAAGGGACGGTGCCGCTCAGGATCCGTCTGTGGCTGCCAAGGCCACAGACGTCGATCGGCCCCTGGTCGAGGAGGCCTCCGGAATCCTCTCGGGCAGCTGCAGAACGGCCTGGGAAACGACACGCTGAGCTTCCAGGTTCCATGCCGGGTCAGCCTGCACCGCTTCTGGACCCCAGGCGCGTGGTGTTGTCAGACGTTGGCATGGGGTCCCCGTGGGGAGGGAGCCTTAGCTAGGGTTAGGGTTTGGTCCAGGGACGTCGCCAGGGCTGAATCGACTGCAGTCTCGTGATGTCCCTCGAGGGCTGAAGTGAGGGCCCATGCCAGAAGGCGGCTCAATTGCAGGGTTAGGGTTCGAGGCAGGCTTAGGTTGCGGTGGAGGGTCCCGGTTCGGGGTACGGTTAGGGTTAGGGTTGGGTCCCAGGAGGCTCCAGGCGCCCAAGCCACAGCAGGGCAGTGGTCTCCCCGAAGGGCTGAGTTGAGGGCACAAGGGACGGTGCCGGTCAGGATCCGTCTGTGGCTGCCAAGGCCACACACGTGATTGGGCCCCTGGTCGAGGAGGCCTCCGGCATCCTCTCGGCAGCTGCAGCCGGGCCTGGGAAACGACACGGTGAGCTTCCAGGTTCCATGCCGAGTCAGCCTGCACCTCTTCCGGACCCCAGGCGCGTGGTGTTGTCAGACGTTGGCATTGGGTCCTCTTGGGGAGAGAGCCTTAGCTAGGGTTAGGGTTCGGCCCAGGGACGTCGCCAGGGCCGAAGCGACTCCGGTCTCGTGATCTGCCTCGAGGGCTGAAGTGAGGGCCCATGCAGCAAGGCGGCTCAAGTGCAGGGTTAGGGGTCGAGGCCGGCTTAGGTTGCGGTGGAGGGTCCCCGTTCGGTGTAGGGTTAGGGTTAGGGTTAGGTCCCAGGAGGCTCCAGGCGCCGAACCCACAGCAGGGCGGTGGTCTCCCCGAAGGGCTGAGTTGAGGGCACAAGGGACGGTGCCGCTCAGGATCCGTCTGTGGCTGCCAAGGCCACAGACGTCGATCGGCCCCTGGTCGAGGAGGCCTCCGGAATCCTCTCGGGCAGCTGCAGAACGGCCTGGGAAACGACACGCTGAGCTTCCACGTTCCATGCCGGGTCAGCCTGCACCGCTTCTGGACCCCAGGCGCGTGGTGTTGTCAGACGTTGGCATGGGGTCCCCGTGGGGAGGGAGCCTTAGCTAGGGTTAGGGTTTGGTCCAGGGACGTCGCCAGGGCTGAATCGACTGCAGTCTCGTGATGTCCCTCGAGGGCTGAAGTGAGGGCCCATGCCAGAAGGCGGCTCAATTGCAGGGTTAGGGTTCGAGGCAGGCTTAGGTTGCGGTGGAGGGTCCCGGTTCGGGGTACGGTTAGGGTTAGGGTTGGGTCCCAGGAGGCTCCAGGCGCCCAAGCCACAGCAGGGCAGTGGTCTCCCCGAAGGGCTGAGTTGAGGGCACAAGGGACGGTGCCGGTCAGGATCCGTCTGTGGCTGCCAAGGCCACACACGTGATTGGGCCCCTGGTCGAGGAGGCCTCCGGCATCCTCTCGGCAGCTGCAGCCGGGCCTGGGAAATGACACGGTGAGCTTCCAGGTTCCATGCCGAGTCAGCCTGCACCTCTTCCGGACCCCAGGCGCGTGGTGTTGTCAGACGTTGGCATTGGGTCCTCTTGGGGAGAGAGCCTTAGCTAGGGTTAGGGTTCGGCCCAGGGACGTCGCCAGGGCCGAAGCGACTCCGGTCTCGTGATCTGCCTCGAGGGCTGAAGTGAGGGCCCATGCAGCAAGGCGGCTCAAGTGCAGGGTTAGGGGTCGAGGCCGGCTTAGGTTGCGGTGGAGGGTCCCCGTTCGGTGTAGGGTTAGGGTTAGGGTTAGGTCCCAGGAGGCTCCAGGCGCCGAACCCACAGCAGGGCGGTGGTCTCCCCGAAGGGCTGAGTTGAGGGCACAAGGGACGGTGCCGCTCAGGATCCGTCTGTGGCTGCCAAGGCCACAGACGTCGATCGGCCCCTGGTCGAGGAGGCCTCCGGAATCCTCTCGGGCAGCTGCAGAACGGCCTGGGAAACGACACGCTGAGCTTCCACGTTCCATGCCGGGTCAGCCTGCACCGCTTCTGGACCCCAGGCGCGTGGTGTTGTCAGACGTTGGCATGGGGTCCCCGTGGGGAGGGAGCCTTAGCTAGGGTTAGGGTTTGGTCCAGGGACGTCGCCAGGGCTGAATCGACTGCAGTCTCGTGATGTCCCTCGAGGGCTGAAGTGAGGGCCCATGCCAGAAGGCGGCTCAATTGCAGGGTTAGGGTTCGAGGCAGGCTTAGGTTGCGGTGGAGGGTCCCGGTTCGGGGTACGGTTAGGGTTAGGGTTGGGTCCCAGGAGGCTCCAGGCGCCCAAGCCACAGCAGGGCAGTGGTCTCCCCGAAGGGCTGAGTTGAGGGCACAAGGGACGGTGCCGGTCAGGATCCGTCTGTGGCTGCCAAGGCCACACACGTGATTGGGCCCCTGGTCGAGGAGGCCTCCGGCATCCTCTCGGCAGCTGCAGCCGGGCCTGGGAAACGACACGGTGAGCTTCCAGGTTCCATGCCGAGTCAGCCTGCACCTCTTCCGGACCCCAGGCGTGTGGTGTTGTCAGACGTTGGCATTGGGTCCTCTTGGGGAGAGAGCCTTAGCTAGGGTTAGGGTTCGGCCCAGGGACGTCGCCAGGGCCGAAGCGACTCCGGTCTCGTGATCTGCCTCGAGGGCTGAAGTGAGGGCCCATGCAGCAAGGCGGCTCAAGTGCAGGGTTAGGGGTCGAGGCCGGCTTAGGTTGCGGTGGAGGGTCCCCGTTCGGGGTAGGGTTAGGGTTAGGGTTAGGTCCCAGGAGGCTCCAGGCGCCGAACCCACAGCAGGGCGGTGGTCTCCCCGAAGGGCTGAGTTGAGGGCACAAGGGACGGTGCCGCTCAGGATCCGTCTGTGGCTGCCAAGGCCACAGACGTCGATCGGCCCCTGGTCGAGGAGGCCTCCGGAATCCTCTCGGGCAGCTGCAGAACGGCCTGGGAAACGACACGCTGAGCTTCCAGGTTCCATGCCGGGTCAGCCTGCACCGCTTCTGGACCCCAGGCGCGTGGTGTTGTCAGACGTTGGCATGGGGTCCCCGTGGGGAGGGAGCCTTAGCTAGGGTTAGGGTTTGGTCCAGGGACGTCGCCAGGGCTGAATCGACTGCAGTCTCGTGATCTCCCTCGAGGGCTGAAGTGAGGGCCCATGCCAGAAGGCGGCTCAATTGCAGGGTTAGGGTTCGAGGCAGGCTTAGGTTGCGGTGGAGGGTCCCGGTTCGGGGTACGGTTAGGGTTAGGGTTGGGTCCCAGGAGGCTCCAGGCGCCCAAGCCACAGCAGGGCAGTGGTCTCCCCGAAGGGCTGAGTTGAGGGCACAAGGGACGGTGCCGGTCAGGATCCGTCTGTGGCTGCCAAGGCCACACACGTGATTGGGCCCCTGGTCGAGGAGGCCTCCGGCATCCTCTCGGCAGCTGCAGCCGGGCCTGGGAAACGACACGGTGAGCTTCCAGGTTCCATGCCGAGTCAGCCTGCACCTCTTCCGGACCCCAGGCGCGTGGTGTTGTCAGACGTTGGCATTGGGTCCTCTTGGGGAGAGAGCCTTAGCTAGGGTTAGGGTTCGGCCCAGGGACGTCGCCAGGGCCGAAGCGACTCCGGTCTCGTGATCTGCCTCGAGGGCTGAAGTGAGGGCCCATGCAGCAAGGCGGCTCAAGTGCAGGGTTAGGGGTCGAGGCCGGCTTAGGTTGCGGTGGAGGGTCCCCGTTCGGGGTAGGGTTAGGGTTAGGGTTAGGTCCCAGGAGGCTCCAGGCGCCGAACCCACAGCAGGGCGGTGGTCTCCCCGAAGGGCTGAGTTGAGGGCACAAGGGACGGTGCCGCTCAGGATCCGTCTGTGGCTGCCAAGGCCACAGACGTCGATCGGCCCCTGGTCGAGGAGGCCTCCGGAATCCTCTCGGGCAGCTGCAGAACGGCCTGGGAAACGACACGCTGAGCTTCCAGGTTCCATGCCGGGTCAGCCTGCACCGCTTCTGGACCCCAGGCGCGTGGTGTTGTCAGACGTTGGCATGGGGTCCCCGTGGGGAGGGAGCCTTAGCTAGGGTTAGGGTTTGGTCCAGGGACGTCGCCAGGGCTGAATCGACTGCAGTCTCGTGATCTCCCTCGAGGGCTGAAGTGAGGGCCCATGCCAGAAGGCGGCTCAATTGCAGGGTTAGGGTTCGAGGCAGGCTTAGGTTGCGGTGGAGGGTCCCGGTTCGGGGTACGGTTAGGGTTAGGGTTGGGTCCCAGGAGGCTCCAGGCGCCCAAGCCACAGCAGGGCAGTGGTCTCCCCGAAGGGCTGAGTTGAGGGCACAAGGGACGGTGCCGGTCAGGATCCGTCTGTGGCTGCCAAGGCCACACACGTGATTGGGCCCCTGGTCGAGGAGGCCTCCGGCATCCTCTCGGCAGCTGCAGCTGGGCCTGGGAAACGACACGGTGAGCTTCCAGGTTCCATGCCGAGTCAGCCTGCACCTCTTCCGGACCCCAGGCGCGTGGTGTTGTCAGACGTTGGCATTGGGTCCTCTTGGGGAGAGAGCCTTAGCTAGGGTTAGGGTTCGGCCCAGGGACGTCGCCAGGGCCGAAGCGACTCCGGTCTCGTGATCTGCCTCGAGGGCTGAAGTGAGGGCCCATGCAGCAAGGCGGCTCAAGTGCAGGGTTAGGGGTCGAGGCCGGCTTAGGTTGCGGTGGAGGGTCCCCGTTCGGTGTAGGGTTAGGGTTAGGGTTAGGTCCCAGGAGGCTCCAGGCGCCGAACCCACAGCAGGGCGGTGGTCTCCCCGAAGGGCTGAGTTGAGGGCACAAGGGACGGTGCCGCTCAGGATCCGTCTGTGGCTGCCAAGGCCACAGACGTCGATCGGCCCCTGGTCGAGGAGGCCTCCGGAATCCTCTCGGGCAGCTGCAGAACGGCCTGGGAAACGACACGCTGAGCTTCCAGGTTCCATGCCGGGTCAGCCTGCACCGCTTCTGGACCCCAGGCGCGTGGTGTTGTCAGACGTTGGCATGGGGTCCCCGTGGGGAGGGAGCCTTAGCTAGGGTTAGGGTTTGGTCCAGGGACGTCGCCAGGGCTGAATCGACTGCAGTCTCGTGATGTCCCTCGAGGGCTGAAGTGAGGGCCCATGCCAGAAGGCGGCTCAATTGCAGGGTTAGGGTTCGAGGCAGGCTTAGGTTGCGGTGGAGGGTCCCGGTTCGGGGTACGGTTAGGGTTAGGGTTGGGTCCCAGGAGGCTCCAGGCGCCCAAGCCACAGCAGGGCAGTGGTCTCCCCGAAGGGCTGAGTTGAGGGCACAAGGGACGGTGCCGGTCAGGATCCGTCTGTGGCTGCCAAGGCCACACACGTGATTGGGCCCCTGGTCGAGGAGGCCTCCGGCATCCTCTCGGCAGCTGCAGCTGGGCCTGGGAAACGACACGGTGAGCTTCCAGGTTCCATGCCGAGTCAGCCTGCACCTCTTCCGGACCCCAGGCGCGTGGTGTTGTCAGACGTTGGCATTGGGTCCTGTTGGGGAGAGCGCCTTAGCTAGGGTTAGGGTTCGGCCCAGGGACGTCGCCAGGGCCGAAGCGACTCCGGTCTCGTGATCTGCCTCGAGGGCTGAAGTGAGGGCCCATGCAGCAAGGCGGCTCAAGTGCAGGGTTAGGGGTCGAGGCCGGCTTAGGTTGCGGTGGAGGGTCCCCGTTCGGTGTAGGGTTAGGGTTAGGGTTAGGTCCCAGGAGGCTCCAGGCGCCGAACCCACAGCAGGGCGGTGGTCTCCCCGAAGGGCTGAGTTGAGGGCACAAGGGACGGTGCCGCTCAGGATCCGTCTGTGGCTGCCAAGGCCACAGACGTCGATCGGCCCCTGGTCGAGGAGGCCTCCGGAATCCTCTCGGGCAGCTGCAGAACGGCCTGGGAAACGACACGCTGAGCTTCCAGGTTCCATGCCGGGTCAGCCTGCACCGCTTCTGGACCCCAGGCGCGTGGTGTTGTCAGACGTTGGCATGGGGTCCCCGTGGGGAGGGAGCCTTAGCTAGGGTTAGGGTTTGGTCCAGGGACGTCGCCAGGGCTGAATCGACTGCAGTCTCGTGATGTCCCTCGAGGGCTGAAGTGAGGGCCCATGCCAGAAGGCGGCTCAATTGCAGGGTTAGGGTTCGAGGCAGGCTTAGGTTGCGGTGGAGGGTCCCGGTTCGGGGTAGGGTTAGGGTTAGGGTTGGGTCCCAGGAGGCTCCAGGCGCCCAAGCCACAGCAGGGCAGTGGTCTCCCCGAAGGGCTGAGTTGAGGGCACAAGGGACGGTGCCGGTCAGGATCCGTCTGTGGCTGCCAAGGCCACACACGTGATTGGGCCCCTGGTCGAGGAGGCCTCCGGCATCCTCTCGGCAGCTGCAGCCGGGCCTGGGAAACGACACGGTGAGCTTCCAGGTTCCATGCCGAGTCAGCCTGCACCTCTTCCGGCCCCCAGGCGCGTGGTGTTGTCAGACGTTGGCATTGGGTCCTCTTGGGGAGAGAGCCTTAGCTAGGGTTAGGGTTCGGCCCAGGGACGTCGCCAGGGCCGAAGCGACTCCGGTCTCGTGATCTGCCTCGAGGGCTGAAGTGAGGGCCCATGCAGCAAGGCGGCTCAAGTGCAGGGTTAGGGGTCGAGGCCGGCTTAGGTTGCGGTGGAGGGTCCCCGTTCGGTGTAGGGTTAGGGTTAGGGTTAGGTCCCAGGAGGCTCCAGGCGCCGAACCCACAGCAGGGCGGTGGTCTCCCCGAAGGGCTGAGTTGAGGGCACAAGGGACGGTGCCGCTCAGGATCCGTCTGTGGCTGCCAAGGCCACAGACGTCGATCGGCCCCTGGTCGAGGAGGCCTCCGGAATCCTCTCGGGCAGCTGCAGAACGGCCTGGGAAACGACAC
Source organism: Panthera onca (assembly GCF_046562875.1). Lineage (NCBI taxonomy): Eukaryota > Metazoa > Chordata > Mammalia > Carnivora > Felidae > Panthera > Panthera onca. Next base: position 17,187,517 of record NC_138357.1, on the reverse strand, counting down.
GCTGAGCTTCCACGTTCCATGCCGGGTCAGCCTGCACCGCTTCTGGACCCCAGGCGCGTGGTGTTGTCAGACGTTGGCATGGGGTCCCCGTGGGGAGGGAGCCTTAGCTAGGGTTAGGGTTTGGTCCAGGGACGTCGCCAGGGCTGAATCGACTGCAGTCTCGTGATGTCCCTCGAGGGCTGAAGTGAGGGCCCATGCCAGAAGGCGGCTCAATTGCAGGGTTAGGGTTCGAGGCAGGCTTAGGTTGCGGTGGAGGGTCCCGGTTCGGGGTACGGTTAGGGTTAGGGTTGGGTCCCAGGAGGCTCCAGGCGCCCAAGCCACAGCAGGGCAGTGGTCTCCCCGAAGGGCTGAGTTGAGGGCACAAGGGACGGTGCCGGTCAGGATCCGTCTGTGGCTGCCAAGGCCACACACGTGATTGGGCCCCTGGTCGAGGAGGCCTCCGGCATCCTCTCGGCAGCTGCAGCCGGGCCTGGGAAACGACACGGTGAGCTTCCAGGTTCCATGCCGAGTCAGCCTGCACCTCTTCCGGACCCCAGGCGCGTGGTGTTGTCAGACGTTGGCATTGGGTCCTGTTGGGGAGAGAGCCTTAGCTAGGGTTAGGGTTCGGCCCAGGGACGTCGCCAGGGCCGAAGCGACTCCGGTCTCGTGATCTGCCTCGAGGGCTGAAGTGAGGGCCCATGCAGCAAGGCGGCTCAAGTGCAGGGTTAGGGGTCGAGGCCGGCTTAGGTTGCGGTGGAGGGTCCCCGTTCGGTGTAGGGTTAGGGTTAGGGTTAGGTCCCAGGAGGCTCCAGGCGCCGAACCCACAGCAGGGCGGTGGTCTCCCCGAAGGGCTGAGTTGAGGGCACAAGGGACGGTGCCGCTCAGGATCCGTCTGTGGCTGCCAAGGCCACAGACGTCGATCGGCCCCTGGTCGAGGAGGCCTCCGGAATCCTCTCGGGCAGCTGCAGAACGGCCTGGGAAACGACACGCTGAGCTTCCAGGTTCCATGCCGGGTCAGCCTGCACCGCTTCTGGACCCCAGGCGCGTGGTGTTGTCAGACGTTGGCATGGGGTCCCCGTGGGGAGGGAGCCTTAGCTAGGGTTAGGGTTTGGTCCAGGGACGTCGCCAGGGCTGAATCGACTGCAGTCTCGTGATCTCCCTCGAGGGCTGAAGTGAGGGCCCATGCCAGAAGGCGGCTCAATTGCAGGGTTAGGGTTCGAGGCAGGCTTAGGTTGCGGTGGAGGGTCCCGGTTCGGGGTACGGTTAGGGTTAGGGTTGGGTCCCAGGAGGCTCCAGGCGCCCAAGCCACAGCAGGGCAGTGGTCTCCCCGAAGGGCTGAGTTGAGGGCACAAGGGACGGTGCCGGTCAGGATCCGTCTGTGGCTGCCAAGGCCACACACGTGATTGGGCCCCTGGTCGAGGAGGCCTCCGGCATCCTCTCGGCAGCTGCAGCCGGGCCTGGGAAACGACACGGTGAGCTTCCAGGTTCCATGCCGAGTCAGCCTGCACCTCTTCCGGACCCCAGGCGCGTGGTGTTGTCAGACGTTGGCATTGGGTCCTCTTGGGGAGAGAGCCTTAGCTAGGGTTAGGGTTCGGCCCAGGGACGTCGCCAGGGCCGAAGCGACTCCGGTCTCGTGATCTGCCTCGAGGGCTGAAGTGAGGGCCCATGCAGCAAGGCGGCTCAAGTGCAGGGTTAGGGGTCGAGGCCGGCTTAGGTTGCGGTGGAGGGTCCCCGTTCGGTGTAGGGTTAGGGTTAGGGTTAGGTCCCAGGAGGCTCCAGGCGCCGAACCCACAGCAGGGCGGTGGTCTCCCCGAAGGGCTGAGTTGAGGGCACAAGGGACGGTGCCGCTCAGGATCCGTCTGTGGCTGCCAAGGCCACAGACGTCGATCGGCCCCTGGTCGAGGAGGCCTCCGGAATCCTCTCGGGCAGCTGCAGAACGGCCTGGGAAACGACACGCTGAGCTTCCAGGTTCCATGCCGGGTCAGCCTGCACCGCTTCTGGACCCCAGGCGCGTGGTGTTGTCAGACGTTGGCATGGGGTCCCCGTGGGGAGGGAGCCTTAGCTAGGGTTAGGGTTTGGTCCAGGGACGTCGCCAGGGCTGAATCGACTGCAGTCTCGTGATGTCCCTCGAGGGCTGAAGTGAGGGCCCATGCCAGAAGGCGGCTCAATTGCAGGGTTAGGGTTCGAGGCAGGCTTAGGTTGCGGTGGAGGGTCCCGGTTCGGGGTACGGTTAGGGTTAGGGTTGGGTCCCAGGAGGCTCCAGGCGCCCAAGCCACAGCAGGGCAGTGGTCTCCCCGAAGGGCTGAGTTGAGGGCACAAGGGACGGTGCCGGTCAGGATCCGTCTGTGGCTGCCAAGGCCACACACGTGATTGGGCCCCTGGTCGAGGAGGCCTCCGGCATCCTCTCGGCAGCTGCAGCCGGGCCTGGGAAACGACACGGTGAGCTTCCAGGTTCCATGCCGAGTCAGCCTGCACCTCTTCCGGACCCCAGGCGCGTGGTGTTGTCAGACGTTGGCATTGGGTCCTCTTGGGGAGAGAGCCTTAGCTAGGGTTAGGGTTCGGCCCAGGGACGTCGCCAGGGCCGAAGCGACTCCGGTCTCGTGATCTGCCTCGAGGGCTGAAGTGAGGGCCCATGCAGCAAGGCGGCTCAAGTGCAGGGTTAGGGGTCGAGGCCGGCTTAGGTTGCGGTGGAGGGTCCCCGTTCGGGGTAGGGTTAGGGTTAGGGTTAGGTCCCAGGAGGCTCCAGGCGCCGAACCCACAGCAGGGCGGTGGTCTCCCCGAAGGGCTGAGTTGAGGGCACAAGGGACGGTGCCGCTCAGGATCCGTCTGTGGCTGCCAAGGCCACAGACGTCGATCGGCCCCTGGTCGAGGAGGCCTCCGGAATCCTCTCGGGCAGCTGCAGAACGGCCTGGGAAACGACACGCTGAGCTTCCAGGTTCCATGCCGGGTCAGCCTGCACCGCTTCTGGACCCCAGGCGCGTGGTGTTGTCAGACGTTGGCATGGGGTCCCCGTGGGGAGGGAGCCTTAGCTAGGGTTAGGGTTTGGTCCAGGGACGTCGCCAGGGCTGAATCGACTGCAGTCTCGTGATCTCCCTCGAGGGCTGAAGTGAGGGCCCATGCCAGAAGGCGGCTCAATTGCAGGGTTAGGGTTCGAGGCAGGCTTAGGTTGCGGTGGAGGGTCCCGGTTCGGGGTACGGTTAGGGTTAGGGTTGGGTCCCAGGAGGCTCCAGGCGCCCAAGCCACAGCAGGGCAGTGGTCTCCCCGAAGGGCTGAGTTGAGGGCACAAGGGACGGTGCCGGTCAGGATCCGTCTGTGGCTGCCAAGGCCACACACGTGATTGGGCCCCTGGTCGAGGAGGCCTCCGGCATCCTCTCGGCAGCTGCAGCCGGGCCTGGGAAACGACACGGTGAGCTTCCAGGTTCCATGCCGAGTCAGCCTGCACCTCTTCCGGACCCCAGGCGCGTGGTGTTGTCAGACGTTGGCATTGGGTCCTGTTGGGGAGAGCGCCTTAGCTAGGGTTAGGGTTCGGCCCAGGGACGTCGCCAGGGCCGAAGCGACTCCGGTCTCGTGATCTGCCTCGAGGGCTGAAGTGAGGGCCCATGCAGCAAGGCGGCTCAAGTGCAGGGTTAGGGGTCGAGGCCGGCTTAGGTTGCGGTGGAGGGTCCCCGTTCGGTGTAGGGTTAGGGTTAGGGTTAGGTCCCAGGAGGCTCCAGGCGCCGAACCCACAGCAGGGCGGTGGTCTCCCCGAAGGGCTGAGTTGAGGGCACAAGGGACGGTGCCGCTCAGGATCCGTCTGTGGCTGCCAAGGCCACAGACGTCGATCGGCCCCTGGTCGAGGAGGCCTCCGGAATCCTCTCGGGCAGCTGCAGAACGGCCTGGGAAACGACACGCTGAGCTTCCAGGTTCCATGCCGGGTCAGCCTGCACCGCTTCTGGACCCCAGGCGCGTGGTGTTGTCAGACGTTGGCATGGGGTCCCCGTGGGGAGGGAGCCTTAGCTAGGGTTAGGGTTTGGTCCAGGGACGTCGCCAGGGCTGAATCGACTGCAGTCTCGTGATCTCCCTCGAGGGCTGAAGTGAGGGCCCATGCCAGAAGGCGGCTCAATTGCAGGGTTAGGGTTCGAGGCAGGCTTAGGTTGCGGTGGAGGGTCCCGGTTCGGGGTACGGTTAGGGTTAGGGTTGGGTCCCAGGAGGCTCCAGGCGCCCAAGCCACAGCAGGGCAGTGGTCTCCCCGAAGGGCTGAGTTGAGGGCACAAGGGACGGTGCCGGTCAGGATCCGTCTGTGGCTGCCAAGGCCACACACGTGATTGGGCCCCTGGTCGAGGAGGCCTCCGGCATCCTCTCGGCAGCTGCAGCCGGGCCTGGGAAACGACACGGTGAGCTTCCAGGTTCCATGCCGAGTCAGCCTGCACCTCTTCCGGACCCCAGGCGCGTGGTGTTGTCAGACGTTGGCATTGGGTCCTCTTGGGGAGAGAGCCTTAGCTAGGGTTAGGGTTCGGCCCAGGGACGTCGCCAGGGCCGAAGCGACTCCGGTCTCGTGATCTGCCTCGAGGGCTGAAGTGAGGGCCCATGCAGCAAGGCGGCTCAAGTGCAGGGTTAGGGGTCGAGGCCGGCTTAGGTTGCGGTGGAGGGTCCCCGTTCGGTGTAGGGTTAGGGTTAGGGTTAGGTCCCAGGAGGCTCCAGGCGCCGAACCCACAGCAGGGCGGTGGTCTCCCCGAAGGGCTGAGTTGAGGGCACAAGGGACGGTGCCGCTCAGGATCCGTCTGTGGCTGCCAAGGCCACAGACGTCGATCGGCCCCTGGTCGAGGAGGCCTCCGGAATCCTCTCGGGCAGCTGCAGAACGGCCTGGGAAACGACACGCTGAGCTTCCAGGTTCCATGCCGGGTCAGCCTGCACCGCTTCTGGACCCCAGGCGCGTGGTGTTGTCAGACGTTGGCATGGGGTCCCCGTGGGGAGGGAGCCTTAGCTAGGGTTAGGGTTTGGTCCAGGGACGTCGCCAGGGCTGAATCGACTGCAGTCTCGTGATGTCCCTCGAGGGCTGAAGTGAGGGCCCATGCCAGAAGGCGGCTCAATTGCAGGGTTAGGGTTCGAGGCAGGCTTAGGTTGCGGTGGAGGGTCCCGGTTCGGGGTACGGTTAGGGTTAGGGTTGGGTCCCAGGAGGCTCCAGGCGCCCAAGCCACAGCAGGGCAGTGGTCTCCCCGAAGGGCTGAGTTGAGGGCACAAGGGACGGTGCCGGTCAGGTTCCGTCTGTGGCTGCCAAGGCCACACACGTGATTGGGCCCCTGGTCGAGGAGGCCTCCGGCATCCTCTCGGCAGCTGCAGCCGGGCCTGGGAAACGACACGGTGAGCTTCCAGGTTCCATGCCGAGTCAGCCTGCACCTCTTCCGGACCCCAGGCGCGTGGTGTTGTCAGACGTTGGCATTGGGTCCTCTTGGGGAGAGAGCCTTAGCTAGGGTTAGGGTTCGGCCCAGGGACGTCGCCAGGGCCGAAGCGACTCCGGTCTCGTGATCTGCCTCGAGGGCTGAAGTGAGGGCCCATGCAGCAAGGCGGCTCAAGTGCAGGGTTAGGGGTCGAGGCCGGCTTAGGTTGCGGTGGAGGGTCCCCGTTCGGGGTAGGGTTAGGGTTAGGGTTAAGTCCCAGGAGGCTCCAGGCGCCGAACCCACAGCAGGGCGGTGGTCTCCCCGAAGGGCTGAGTTGAGGGCACAAGGGACGGTGCCGCTCAGGATCCGTCTGTGGCTGCCAAGGCCACAGACGTCGATCGGCCCCTGGTCGAGGAGGCCTCCGGAATCCTCTCGGGCAGCTGCAGAACGGCCTGGGAAACGACACGCTGAGCTTCCACGTTCCATGCCGGGTCAGCCTGCACCGCTTCTGGACCCCAGGCGCGTGGTGTTGTCAGACGTTGGCATGGGGTCCCCGTGGGGAGGGAGCCTTAGCTAGGGTTAGGGTTTGGTCCAGGGACGTCGCCAGGGCTGAATCGACTGCAGTCTCGTGATGTCCCTCGAGGGCTGAAGTGAGGGCCCATGCCAGAAGGCGGCTCAATTGCAGGGTTAGGGTTCGAGGCAGGCTTAGGTTGCGGTGGAGGGTCCCGGTTCGGGGTACGGTTAGGGTTAGGGTTGGGTCCCAGGAGGCTCCAGGCGCCCAAGCCACAGCAGGGCAGTGGTCTCCCCGAAGGGCTGAGTTGAGGGCACAAGGGACGGTGCCGGTCAGGATCCGTCTGTGGCTGCCAAGGCCACACACGTGATTGGGCCCCTGGTCGAGGAGGCCTCCGGCATCCTCTCGGCAGCTGCAGCCGGGCCTGGGAAACGACACGGTGAGCTTCCAGGTTCCATGCCGAGTCAGCCTGCACCTCTTCCGGACCCCAGGCGCGTGCTGTTGTCAGACGTTGGCATTGGGTCCTCTTGGGGAGAGAGCCTTAGCTAGGGTTAGGGTTCGGCCCAGGGACGTCGCCAGGGCCGAAGCGACTCCGGTCTCGTGATCTGCCTCGAGGGCTGAAGTGAGGGCCCATGCAGCAAGGCGGCTCAAGTGCAGGGTTAGGGGTCGAGGCCGGCTTAGGTTGCGGTGGAGGGTCCCCGTTCGGGGTAGGGTTAGGGTTAGGGTTAGGTCCCAGGAGGCTCCAGGCGCCGAACCCACAGCAGGGCGGTGGTCTCCCCGAAGGGCTGAGTTGAGGGCACAAGGGACGGTGCCGCTCAGGATCCGTCTGTGGCTGCCAAGGCCACAGACGTCGATCGGCCCCTGGTCGAGGAGGCCTCCGGAATCCTCTCGGGCAGCTGCAGAACGGCCTGGGAAACGACACGCTGAGCTTCCACGTTCCATGCCGGGTCAGCCTGCACCGCTTCTGGACCCCAGGCGCGTGGTGTTGTCAGACGTTGGCATGGGGTCCCCGTGGGGAGGGAGCCTTAGCTAGGGTTAGGGTTTGGTCCAGGGACGTCGCCAGGGCTGAATCGACTGCAGTCTCGTGATGTCCCTCGAGGGCTGAAGTGAGGGCCCATGCCAGAAGGCGGCTCAATTGCAGGGTTAGGGTTCGAGGCAGGCTTAGGTTGCGGTGGAGGGTCCCGGTTCGGGGTACGGTTAGGGTTAGGGTTGGGTCCCAGGAGGCTCCAGGCGCCCAAGCCACAGCAGGGCAGTGGTCTCCCCGAAGGGCTGAGTTGAGGGCACAAGGGACGGTGCCGGTCAGGATCCGTCTGTGGCTGCCAAGGCCACACACGTGATTGGGCCCCTGGTCGAGGAGGCCTCCGGCATCCTCTCGGCAGCTGCAGCCGGGCCTGGGAAACGACACGGTGAGCTTCCAGGTTCCATGCCGAGTCAGCCTGCACCTCTTCCGGACCCCAGGCGCGTGGTGTTGTCAGACGTTGGCATTGGGTCCTCTTGGGGAGAGAGCCTTAGCTAGGGTTAGGGTTCGGCCCAGGGACGTCGCCAGGGCCGAAGCGACTCCGGTCTCGTGATCTGCCTCGAGGGCTGAAGTGAGGGCCCATGCAGCAAGGCGGCTCAAGTGCAGGGTTAGGGGTCGAGGCCGGCTTAGGTTGCGGTGGAGGGTCCCCGTTCGGGGTAGGGTTAGGGTTAGGGTTAGGTCCCAGGAGGCTCCAGGCGCCGAACCCACAGCAGGGCGGTGGTCTCCCCGAAGGGCTGAGTTGAGGGCACAAGGGACGGTGCCGCTCAGGATCCGTCTGTGGCTGCCAAGGCCACAGACGTCGATCGGCCCCTGGTCGAGGAGGCCTCCGGAATCCTCTCGGGCAGCTGCAGAACGGCCTGGGAAACGACACGCTGAGCTTCCAGGTTCCATGCCGGGTCAGCCTGCACCGCTTCTGGACCCCAGGCGCGTGGTGTTGTCAGACGTTGGCATGGGGTCCCCGTGGGGAGGGAGCCTTAGCTAGGGTTAGGGTTTGGTCCAGGGACGTCGCCAGGGCTGAATCGACTGCAGTCTCGTGATGTCCCTCGAGGGCTGAAGTGAGGGCCCATGCCAGAAGGCGGCTCAATTGCAGGGTTAGGGTTCGAGGCAGGCTTAGGTTGCGGTGGAGGGTCCCGGTTCGGGGTACGGTTAGGGTTAGGGTTGGGTCCCAGGAGGCTCCAGGCGCCCAAGCCACAGCAGGGCAGTGGTCTCCCCGAAGGGCTGAGTTGAGGGCACAAGGGACGGTGCCGGTCAGGATCCGTCTGTGGCTGCCAAGGCCACACACGTGATTGGGCCCCTGGTCGAGGAGGCCTCCGGCATCCTCTCGGCAGCTGCAGCCGGGCCTGGGAAACGACACGGTGAGCTTCCAGGTTCCATGCCGAGTCAGCCTGCACCTCTTCCGGACCCCAGGCGCGTGGTGTTGTCAGACGTTGGCATTGGGTCCTCTTGGGGAGAGAGCCTTAGCTAGGGTTAGGGTTCGGCCCAGGGACGTCGCCAGGGCCGAAGCGACTCCGGTCTCGTGATCTGCCTCGAGGGCTGAAGTGAGGGCCCATGCAGCAAGGCGGCTCAAGTGCAGGGTTAGGGGTCGAGGCCGGCTTAGGTTGCGGTGGAGGGTCCCCGTTCGGGGTAGGGTTAGGGTTAGGGTTAGGTCCCAGGAGGCTCCAGGCGCCGAACCCACAGCAGGGCGGTGGTCTCCCCGAAGGGCTGAGTTGAGGGCACAAGGGACGGTGCCGCTCAGGATCCGTCTGTGGCTGCCAAGGCCACAGACGTCGATCGGCCCCTGGTCGAGGAGGCCTCCGGAATCCTCTCGGGCAGCTGCAGAACGGCCTGGGAAACGACACGCTGAGCTTCCAGGTTCCATGCCGGGTCAGCCTGCACCGCTTCTGGACCCCAGGCGCGTGGTGTTGTCAGACGTTGGCATGGGGTCCCCGTGGGGAGGGAGCCTTAGCTAGGGTTAGGGTTTGGTCCAGGGACGTCGCCAGGGCTGAATCGACTGCAGTCTCGTGATGTCCCTCGAGGGCTGAAGTGAGGGCCCATGCCAGAAGGCGGCTCAATTGCAGGGTTAGGGGTCGAGGCAGGCTTAGGTTGCGGTGGAGGGTCCCGGTTCGGGGTACGGTTAGGGTTAGGGTTGGGTCCCAGGAGGCTCCAGGCGCCCAAGCCACAGCAGGGCAGTGGTCTCCCCGAAGGGCTGAGTTGAGGGCACAAGGGACGGTGCCGGTCAGGATCCGTCTGTGGCTGCCAAGGCCACACACGTGATTGGGCCCCTGGTCGAGGAGGCCTCCGGCATCCTCTCGGCAGCTGCAGCCGGGCCTGGGAAACGACACGGTGAGCTTCCAGGTTCCATGCCGAGTCAGCCTGCACCTCTTCCGGACCCCAGGCGCGTGGTGTTGTCAGACGTTGGCATTGGGTCCTCTTGGGGAGAGAGCCTTAGCTAGGGTTAGGGTTCGGCCCAGGGACGTCGCCAGGGCCGAAGCGACTCCGGTCTCGTGATCTGCCTCGAGGGCTGAAGTGAGGGCCCATGCAGCAAGGCGGCTCAAGTGCAGGGTTAGGGGTCGAGGCCGGCTTAGGTTGCGGTGGAGGGTCCCCGTTCGGTGTACGGTTAGGGTTAGGGTTAGGTCCCAGGAGGCTCCAGGCGCCGAACCCACAGCAGGGCGGTGGTCTCCCCGAAGGGCTGAGTTGAGGGCACAAGGGACGGTGCCGCTCAGGATCCGTCTGTGGCTGCCAAGGCCACAGACGTCGATCGGCCCCTGGTCGAGGAGGCCTCCGGAATCCTCTCGGGCAGCTGCAGAACGGCCTGGGAAACGACACGCTGAGCTTCCAGGTTCCATGCCGGGTCAGCCTGCACCGCTTCTGGACCCCAGGCGCGTGGTGTTGTCAGACGTTGGCATGGGGTCCCCGTGGGGAGGGAGCCTTAGCTAGGGTTAGGGTTTGGTCCAGGGACGTCGCCAGGGCTGAATCGACTGCAGTCTCGTGATGTCCCTCGAGGGCTGAAGTGAGGGCCCATGCCAGAAGGCGGCTCAATTGCAGGGTTAGGGTTCGAGGCAGGCTTAGGTTGCGGTGGAGGGTCCCGGTTCGGGGTACGGTTAGGGTTAGGGTTGGGTCCCAGGAGGCTCCAGGCGCCCAAGCCACAGCAGGGCAGTGGTCTCCCCGAAGGGCTGAGTTGAGGGCACAAGGGACGGTGCCGGTCAGGATCCGTCTGTGGCTGCCAAGGCCACACACGTGATTGGGCCCCTGGTCGAGGAGGCCTCCGGCATCCTCTCGGCAGCTGCAGCCGGGCCTGGGAAACGACACGGTGAGCTTCCAGGTTCCATGCCGAGTCAGCCTGCACCTCTTCCGGACCCCAGGCGCGTGGTGTTGTCAGACGTTGGCATTGGGTCCTCTTGGGGAGAGAGCCTTAGCTAGGGTTAGGGTTCGGCCCAGGGACGTCGCCAGGGCCGAAGCGACTCCGGTCTCGTGATCTGCCTCGAGGGCTGAAGTGAGGGCCCATGCAGCAAGGCGGCTCAAGTGCAGGGTTAGGGGTCGAGGCCGGCTTAGGTTGCGGTGGAGGGTCCCCGTTCGGGGTAGGGTTAGGGTTAGGGTTAGGTCCCAGGAGGCTCCAGGCGCCGAACCCACAGCAGGGCGGTGGTCTCCCCGAAGGGCTGAGTTGAGGGCACAAGGGACGGTGCCGCTCAGGATCCGTCTGTGGCTGCCAAGGCCACAGACGTCGATCGGCCCCTGGTCGAGGAGGCCTCCGGAATCCTCTCGGGCAGCTGCAGAACGGCCTGGGAAACGACACGCTGAGCTTCCAGGTTCCATGCCGGGTCAGCCTGCACCGCTTCTGGACCCCAGGCGCGTGGTGTTGTCAGACGTTGGCATGGGGTCCCCGTGGGGAGGGAGCCTTAGCTAGGGTTAGGGTTTGGTCCAGGGACGTCGCCAGGGCTGAATCGACTGCAGTCTCGTGATGTCCCCCGAGGGCTGAAGTGAGGGCCCATGCCAGAAGGCGGCTAAATTGCAGGGTTAGGGTTCGAGGCAGGCTTAGGTTGCGGTGGAGGGTCCCGGTTCGGGGTACGGTTAGGGTTAGGGTTGGGTCCCAGGAGGCTCCAGGCGCCCAAGCCACAGCAGGGCAGTGGTCTCCCCGAAGGGCTGAGTTGAGGGCACAAGGGACGGTGCCGGTCAGGATCCGTCTGTGGCTGCCAAGGCCACACACGTGATTGGGCCCCTGGTCGAGGAGGCCTCCGGCATCCTCTCGGCAGCTGCAGCCGGGCCTGGGAAACGACACGGTGAGCTTCCAGGTTCCATGCCGAGTCAGCCTGCACCTCTTCCGGACCCCAGGCGCGTGGTGTTGTCAGACGTTGGCATTGGGTCCTCTTGGGGAGAGAGCCTTAGCTAGGGTTAGGGTTCGGCCCAGGGACGTCGCCAGGGCCGAAGCGACTCCGGTCACGTGATCTGCCTCGAGGGCTGAAGTGAGGGCCCATGCAGCAAGGCGGCTCAAGTGCAGGGTTAGGGGTCGAGGCCGGCTTAGGTTGCGGTGGAGGGTCCCCGTTCGGTGTAGGGTTAGGGTTAGGGTTAGGTCCCAGGAGGCTCCAGGCGCCGAACCCACAGCAGGGCGGTGGTCTCCCCGAAGGGCTGAGTTGAGGGCACAAGGGACGGTGCCGCTCAGGATCCGTCTGTGGCTGCCAAGGCCACAGACGTCGATCGGCCCCTGGTCGAGGAGGCCTCCGGAATCCTCTCGGGCAGCTGCAGAACGGCCTGGGAAACGACACGCTGAGCTTCCAGGTTCCATGCCGGGTCAGCCTGCACCGCTTCTGGACCCCAGGCGCGTGGTGTTGTCAGACGTTGGCATGGGGTCCCCGTGGGGAGGGAGCCTTAGCTAGGGTTAGGGTTTGGTCCAGGGACGTCGCCAGGGCTGAATCGACTGCAGTCTCGTGATGTCCCTCGAGGGCTGAAGTGAGGGCCCATGCCAGAAGGCGGCTCAATTGCAGGGTTAGGGTTCGAGGCAGGCTTAGGTTGCGGTGGAGGGTCCCGGTTCGGGGTACGGTTAGGGTTAGGGTTGGGTCCCAGGAGGCTCCAGGCGCCCAAGCCACAGCAGGGCAGTGGTCTCCCCGAAGGGCTGAGTTGAGGGCACAAGGGACGGTGCCGGTCAGGATCCGTCTGTGGCTGCCAAGGCCACACACGTGATTGGGCCCCTGGTCGAGGAGGCCTCCGGCATCCTCTCGGCAGCTGCAGCCGGGCCTGGGAAACGACACGGTGAGCTTCCAGGTTCCATGCCGAGTCAGCCTGCACCTCTTCCGGACCCCAGGCGCGTGCTGTTGTCAGACGTTGGCATTGGGTCCTCTTGGGGAGAGAGCCTTAGCTAGGGTTAGGGTTCGGCCCAGGGACGTCGCCAGGGCCGAAGCGACTCCGGTCTCGTGATCTGCCTCGAGGGCTGAAGTGAGGGCCCATGCAGCAAGGCGGCTCAAGTGCAGGGTTAGGGGTCGAGGCCGGCTTAGGTTGCGGTGGAGGGTCCCCGTTCGGTGTACGGTTAGGGTTAGGGTTAGGTCCCAGGAGGCTCCAGGCGCCGAACCCACAGCAGGGCGTTGGTCTCCCCGAAGGGCTGAGTTGAGGGCACAAGGGACGGTGCCGCTCAGGATCCGTCTGTGGCTGCCAAGGCCACAGACGTCGATCGGCCCCTGGTCGAGGAGGCCTCCGGAATCCTCTCGGGCAGCTGCAGAACGGCCTGGGAAACGACACGCTGAGCTTCCAGGTTCCATGCCGGGTCAGCCTGCACCGCTTCTGGACCCCAGGCGCGTGGTGTTGTCAGACGTTGGCATGGGGTCCCCGTGGGGAGGGAGCCTTAGCTAGGGTTAGGGTTTGGTCCAGGGACGTCGCCAGGGCTGAATCGACTGCAGTCTCGTGATGTCCCTCGAGGGCTGAAGTGAGGGCCCATGCCAGAAGGCGGCTCAATTGCAGGGTTAGGGTTCGAGGCAGGCTTAGGTTGCGGTGGAGGGTCCCGGTTCGGGGTACGGTTAGGGTTAGGGTTGGGTCCCAGGAGGCTCCAGGCGCCCAAGCCACAGCAGGGCAGTGGTCTCCCCGAAGGGCTGAGTTGAGGGCACAAGGGACGGTGCCGGTCAGGATCCGTCTGTGGCTGCCAAGGCCACACACGTGATTGGGCCCCTGGTCGAGGAGGCCTCCGGCATCCTCTCGGCAGCTGCAGCCGGGCCTGGGAAACGACACGGTGAGCTTCCAGGTTCCATGCCGAGTCAGCCTGCACCTCTTCCGGACCCCAGGCGCGTGCTGTTGTCAGACGTTGGCATTGGGTCCTCTTGGGGAGAGAGCCTTAGCTAGGGTTAGGGTTCGGCCCAGGGACGTCGCCAGGGCCGAAGCGACTCCGGTCTCGTGATCTGCCTCGAGGGCTGAAGTGAGGGCCCATGCAGCAAGGCGGCTCAAGTGCAGGGTTAGGGGTCGAGGCCGGCTTAGGTTGCGGTGGAGGGTCCCCGTTCGGTGTAGGGTTAGGGTTAGGGTTAGGTCCCAGGAGGCTCCAGGCGCCGAACCCACAGCAGGGCGGTGGTCTCCCCGAAGGGCTGAGTTGAGGGCACAAGGGACGGTGCCGCTCAGGATCCGTCTGTGGCTGCCAAGGCCACAGACGTCGATCGGCCCCTGGTCGAGGAGGCCTCCGGAATCCTCTCGGGCAGCTGCAGAACGGCCTGGGAAACGACACGCTGAGCTTCCACGTTCCATGCCGGGTCAGCCTGCACCGCTTCTGGACCCCAGGCGCGTGGTGTTGTCAGACGTTGGCATGGGGTCCCCGTGGGGAGGGAGCCTTAGCTAGGGTTAGGGTTTGGTCCAGGGACGTCGCCAGGGCTGAATCGACTGCAGTCTCGTGATGTCCCTCGAGGGCTGAAGTGAGGGCCCATGCCAGAAGGCGGCTCAATTGCAGGGTTAGGGTTCGAGGCAGGCTTAGGTTGCGGTGGAGGGTCCCGGTTCGGGGTACGGTTAGGGTTAGGGTTGGGTCCCAGGAGGCTCCAGGCGCCCAAGCCACAGCAGGGCAGTGGTCTCCCCGAAGGGCTGAGTTGAGGGCACAAGGGACGGTGCCGGTCAGGATCCGTCTGTGGCTGCCAAGGCCACACACGTGATTGGGCCCCTGGTCGAGGAGGCCTCCGGCATCCTCTCGGCAGCTGCAGCCGGGCCTGGGAAACGACACGGTGAGCTTCCAGGTTCCATGCCGAGTCAGCCTGCACCTCTTCCGGACCCCAGGCGCGTGGTGTTGTCAGACGTTGGCATTGGGTCCTCTTGGGGAGAGAGCCTTAGCTAGGGTTAGGGTTCGGCCCAGGGACGTCGCCAGGGCCGAAGCGACTCCGGTCTCGTGATCTGCCTCGAGGGCTGAAGTGAGGGCCCATGCAGCAAGGCGGCTCAAGTGCAGGGTTAGGGGTCGAGGCCGGCTTAGGTTGCGGTGGAGGGTCCCCGTTCGGGGTACGGTTAGGGTTAGGGTTAGGTCCCAGGAGGCTCCAGGCGCCGAACCCACAGCAGGGCGGTGGTCTCCCCGAAGGGCTGAGTTGAGGGCACAAGGGACGGTGCCGCTCAGGATCCGTCTGTGGCTGCCAAGGCCACAGACGTCGATCGGCCCCTGGTCGAGGAGGCCTCCGGAATCCTCTCGGGCAGCTGCAGAACGGCCTGGGAAACGACACGCTGAGCTTCCAGGTTCCATGCCGGGTCAGCCTGCACCGCTTCTGGACCCCAGGCGCGTGGTGTTGTCAGACGTTGGCATGGGGTCCCCGTGGGGAGGGAGCCTTAGCTAGGGTTAGGGTTTGGTCCAGGGACGTCGCCAGGGCTGAATCGACTGCAGTCTCGTGATGTCCCTCGAGGGCTGAAGTGAGGGCCCATGCCAGAAGGCGGCTCAATTGCAGGGTTAGGGTTCGAGGCAGGCTTAGGTTGCGGTGGAGGGTCCCGGTTCGGGGTACGGTTAGGGTTAGGGTTGGGTCCCAGGAGGCTCCAGGCGCCCAAGCCACAGCAGGGCAGTGGTCTCCCCGAAGGGCTGAGTTGAGGGCACAAGGGACGGTGCCGGTCAGGATCCGTCTGTGGCTGCCAAGGCCACACACGTGATTGGGCCCCTGGTCGAGGAGGCCTCCGGCATCCTCTCGGCAGCTGCAGCCGGGCCTGGGAAACGACACGGTGAGCTTCCAGGTTCCATGCCGAGTCAGCCTGCACCTCTTCCGGACCCCAGGCGCGTGGTGTTGTCAGACGTTGGCATTGGGTCCTCTTGGGGAGAGAGCCTTAGCTAGGGTTAGGGTTCGGCCCAGGGACGTCGCCAGGGCCGAAGCGACTCCGGTCTCGTGATCTGCCTCGAGGGCTGAAGTGAGGGCCCATGCAGCAAGGCGGCTCAAGTGCAGGGTTAGGGGTCGAGGCCGGCTTAGGTTGCGGTGGAGGGTCCCCGTTCGGGGTAGGGTTAGGGTTAGGGTTAGGTCCCAGGAGGCTCCAGGCGCCGAACCCACAGCAGGGCGGTGGTCTCCCCGAAGGGCTGAGTTGAGGGCACAAGGGACGGTGCCGCTCAGGATCCGTCTGTGGCTGCCAAGGCCACAGACGTCGATCGGCCCCTGGTCGAGGAGGCCTCCGGAATCCTCTCGGGCAGCTGCAGAACGGCCTGGGAAACGACACGCTGAGCTTCCAGGTTCCATGCCGGGTCAGCCTGCACCGCTTCTGGACCCCAGGCGCGTGGTGTTGTCAGACGTTGGCATGGGGTCCCCGTGGGGAGGGAGCCTTAGCTAGGGTTAGGGTTTGGTCCAGGGACGTCGCCAGGGCTGAATCGACTGCAGTCTCGTGATGTCCCTCGAGGGCTGAAGTGAGGGCCCATGCCAGAAGGCGGCTCAATTGCAGGGTTAGGGTTCGAGGCAGGCTTAGGTTGCGGTGGAGGGTCCCGGTTCGGGGTACGGTTAGGGTTAGGGTTGGGTCCCAGGAGGCTCCAGGCGCCCAAGCCACAGCAGGGCAGTGGTCTCCCCGAAGGGCTGAGTTGAGGGCACAAGGGACGGTGCCGGTCAGGATCCGTCTGTGGCTGCCAAGGCCACACACGTGATTGGGCCCCTGGTCGAGGAGGCCTCCGGCATCCTCTCGGCAGCTGCAGCCGGGCCTGGGAAACGACACGGTGAGCTTCCAGGTTCCATGCCGAGTCAGCCTGCACCTCTTCCGGACCCCAGGCGCGTGGTGTTGTCAGACGTTGGCATTGGGTCCTCTTGGGGAGAGAGCCTTAGCTAGGGTTAGGGTTCGGCCCAGGGACGTCGCCAGGGCCGAAGCGACTCCGGTCTCGTGATCTGCCTCGAGGGCTGAAGTGAGGGCCCATGCAGCAAGGCGGCTCAAGTGCAGGGTTAGGGGTCGAGGCCGGCTTAGGTTGCGGTGGAGGGTCCCCGTTCGGTGTAGGGTTAGGGTTAGGGTTAGGTCCCAGGAGGCTCCAGGCGCCGAACCCACAGCAGGGCGGTGGTCTCCCCGAAGGGCTGAGTTGAGGGCACAAGGGACGGTGCCGCTCAGGATCCGTCTGTGGCTGCCAAGGCCACAGACGTCGATCGGCCCCTGGTCGAGGAGGCCTCCGGAATCCTCTCGGGCAGCTGCAGAACGGCCTGGGAAACGACACGCTGAGCTTCCAGGTTCCATGCCGGGTCAGCCTGCACCGCTTCTGGACCCCAGGCGCGTGGTGTTGTCAGACGTTGGCATGGGGTCCCCGTGGGGAGGGAGCCTTAGCTAGGGTTAGGGTTTGGTCCAGGGACGTCGCCAGGGCTGAATCGACTGCAGTCTCGTGATCTCCCTCGAGGGCTGAAGTGAGGGCCCATGCCAGAAGGCGGCTCAATTGCAGGGTTAGGGTTCGAGGCAGGCTTAGGTTGCGGTGGAGGGTCCCGGTTCGGGGTAGGGTTAGGGTTAGGGTTGGGTCCCAGGAGGCTCCAGGCGCCCAAGCCACAGCAGGGCAGTGGTCTCCCCGAAGGGCTGAGTTGAGGGCACAAGGGACGGTGCCGGTCAGGATCCGTCTGTGGCTGCCAAGGCCACACACGTGATTGGGCCCCTGGTCGAGGAGGCCTCCGGCATCCTCTCGGCAGCTGCAGCCGGGCCTGGGAAACGACACGGTGAGCTTCCAGGTTCCATGCCGAGTCAGCCTGCACCTCTTCCGGACCCCAGGCGCGTGGTGTTGTCAGACGTTGGCATTGGGTCCTCTTGGGGAGAGAGCCTTAGCTAGGGTTAGGGTTCGGCCCAGGGACGTCGCCAGGGCCGAAGCGACTCCGGTCTCGTGATCTGCCTCGAGGGCTGAAGTGAGGGCCCATGCAGCAAGGCGGCTCAAGTGCAGGGTTAGGGGTCGAGGCCGGCTTAGGTTGCGGTGGAGGGTCCCCGTTCGGTGTAGGGTTAGGGTTAGGGTTAGGTCCCAGGAGGCTCCAGGCGCCGAACCCACAGCAGGGCGGTGGTCTCCCCGAAGGGCTGAGTTGAGGGCACAAGGGACGGTGCCGCTCAGGATCCGTCTGTGGCTGCCAAGGCCACAGACGTCGATCGGCCCCTGGTCGAGGAGGCCTCCGGAATCCTCTCGGGCAGCTGCAGAACGGCCTGGGAAACGACACGCTGAGCTTCCACGTTCCATGCCGGGTCAGCCTGCACCGCTTCTGGACCCCAGGCGCGTGGTGTTGTCAGACGTTGGCATGGGGTCCCCGTGGGGAGGGAGCCTTAGCTAGGGTTAGGGTTTGGTCCAGGGACGTCGCCAGGGCTGAATCGACTGCAGTCTCGTGATGTCCCTCGAGGGCTGAAGTGAGGGCCCATGCCAGAAGGCGGCTCAATTGCAGGGTTAGGGTTCGAGGCAGGCTTAGGTTGCGGTGGAGGGTCCCGGTTCGGGGTACGGTTAGGGTTAGGGTTGGGTCCCAGGAGGCTCCAGGCGCCCAAGCCACAGCAGGGCAGTGGTCTCCCCGAAGGGCTGAGTTGAGGGCACAAGGGACGGTGCCGGTCAGGATCCGTCTGTGGCTGCCAAGGCCACACACGTGATTGGGCCCCTGGTCGAGGAGGCCTCCGGCATCCTCTCGGCAGCTGCAGCCGGGCCTGGGAAACGACACGGTGAGCTTCCAGGTTCCATGCCGAGTCAGCCTGCACCTCTTCCGGACCCCAGGCGCGTGGTGTTGTCAGACGTTGGCATTGGGTCCTCTTGGGGAGAGAGCCTTAGCTAGGGTTAGGGTTCGGCCCAGGGACGTCGCCAGGGCCGAAGCGACTCCGGTCTCGTGATCTGCCTCGAGGGCTGAAGTGAGGGCCCATGCAGCAAGGCGGCTCAAGTGCAGGGTTAGGGGTCGAGGCCGGCTTAGGTTGCGGTGGAGGGTCCCCGTTCGGGGTAGGGTTAGGGTTAGGGTTAGGTCCCAGGAGGCTCCAGGCGCCGAACCCACAGCAGGGCGGTGGTCTCCCCGAAGGGCTGAGTTGAGGGCACAAGGGACGGTGCCGCTCAGGATCCGTCTGTGGCTGCCAAGGCCACAGACGTCGATCGGCCCCTGGTCGAGGAGGCCTCCGGAATCCTCTCGGGCAGCTGCAGAACGGCCTGGGAAACGACACGCTGAGCTTCCAGGTTCCATGCCGGGTCAGCCTGCACCGCTTCTGGACCCCAGGCGCGTGGTGTTGTCAGACGTTGGCATGGGGTCCCCGTGGGGAGGGAGCCTTAGCTAGGGTTAGGGTTTGGTCCAGGGACGTCGCCAGGGCTGAATCGACTGCAGTCTCGTGATGTCCCTCGAGGGCTGAAGTGAGGGCCCATGCCAGAAGGCGGCTCAATTGCAGGGTTAGGGTTCGAGGCAGGCTTAGGTTGCGGTGGAGGGTCCCGGTTCGGGGTACGGTTAGGGTTAGGGTTGGGTCCCAGGAGGCTCCAGGCGCCCAAGCCACAGCAGGGCAGTGGTCTCCCCGAAGGGCTGAGTTGAGGGCACAAGGGACGGTGCCGGTCAGGATCCGTCTGTGGCTGCCAAGGCCACACACGTGATTGGGCCCCTGGTCGAGGAGGCCTCCGGCATCCTCTCGGCAGCTGCAGCCGGGCCTGGGAAACGACACGGTGAGCGTCCAGGTTCCATGCCGGGTCAGCCTGCACCTCTTCCGGACCCCAGGCGCGTGGTGTTGTCAGACGTTGGCATTGGGTCCTCTTGGGGAGAGAGCCTTAGCTAGGGTTAGGGTTCGGCCCAGGGACGTCGCCAGGGCCGAAGCGACTCCGGTCTCGTGATCTGCCTCGAGGGCTGAAGTGAGGGCCCATGCAGCAAGGCGGCTCAAGTGCAGGGTTAGGGGTCGAGGCCGGCTTAGGTTGCGGTGGAGGGTCCCCGTTCGGTGTAGGGTTAGGGTTAGGGTTAGGTCCCAGGAGGCTCCAGGCGCCGAACCCACAGCAGGGCGGTGGTCTCCCCGAAGGGCTGAGTTGAGGGCACAAGGGACGGTGCCGCTCAGGATCCGTCTGTGGCTGCCAAGGCCACAGACGTCGATCGGCCCCTGGTCGAGGAGGCCTCCGGAATCCTCTCGGGCAGCTGCAGAACGGCCTGGGAAACGACACGCTGAGCTTCCAGGTTCCATGCCGGGTCAGCCTGCACCGCTTCTGGACCCCAGGCGCGTGGTGTTGTCAGACGTTGGCATGGGGTCCCCGTGGGGAGGGAGCCTTAGCTAGGGTTAGGGTTTGGTCCAGGGACGTCGCCAGGGCTGAATCGACTGCAGTCTCGTGATGTCCCCCGAGGGCTGAAGTGAGGGCCCATGCCAGAAGGCGGCTCAATTGCAGGGTTAGGGTTCGAGGCAGGCTTAGGTTGCGGTGGAGGGTCCCGGTTCGGGGTAGGGTTAGGGTTAGGGTTGGGTCCCAGGAGGCTCCAGGCGCCCAAGCCACAGCAGGGCAGTGGTCTCCCCGAAGGGCTGAGTTGAGGGCACAAGGGACGGTGCCGGTCAGGATCCGTCTGTGGCTGCCAAGGCCACACACGTGATTGGGCCCCTGGTCGAGGAGGCCTCCGGCATCCTCTCGGCAGCTGCAGCCGGGCCTGGGAAACGACACGGTGAGCTTCCAGGTTCCATGCCGAGTCAGCCTGCACCTCTTCCGGACCCCAGGCGCGTGGTGTTGTCAGACGTTGGCATTGGGTCCTCTTGGGGAGAGAGCCTTAGCTAGGGTTAGGGTTCGGCCCAGGGACGTCGCCAGGGCCGAAGCGACTCCGGTCTCGTGATCTGCCTCGAGGGCTGAAGTGAGGGCCCATGCAGCAAGGCGGCTCAAGTGCAGGGTTAGGGGTCGAGGCCGGCTTAGGTTGCGGTGGAGGGTCCCCGTTCGGGGTAGGGTTAGGGTTAGGGTTAGGTCCCAGGAGGCTCCAGGCGCCGAACCCACAGCAGGGCGGTGGTCTCCCCGAAGGGCTGAGTTGAGGGCACAAGGGACGGTGCCGCTCAGGATCCGTCTGTGGCTGCCAAGGCCACAGACGTCGATCGGCCCCTGGTCGAGGAGGCCTCCGGAATCCTCTCGGGCAGCTGCAGAACGGCCTGGGAAACGACACGCTGAGCTTCCAGGTTCCATGCCGGGTCAGCCTGCACCGCTTCTGGACCCCAGGCGCGTGGTGTTGTCAGACGTTGGCATGGGGTCCCCGTGGGGAGGGAGCCTTAGCTAGGGTTAGGGTTTGGTCCAGGGACGTCGCCAGGGCTGAATCGACTGCAGTCTCGTGATGTCCCTCGAGGGCTGAAGTGAGGGCCCATGCCAGAAGGCGGCTCAATTGCAGGGTTAGGGTTCGAGGCAGGCTTAGGTTGCGGTGGAGGGTCCCGGTTCGGGGTACGGTTAGGGTTAGGGTTGGGTCCCAGGAGGCTCCAGGCGCCCAAGCCACAGCAGGGCAGTGGTCTCCCCGAAGGGCTGAGTTGAGGGCACAAGGGACGGTGCCGGTCAGGATCCGTCTGTGGCTGCCAAGGCCACACACGTGATTGGGCCCCTGGTCGAGGAGGCCTCCGGCATCCTCTCGGCAGCTGCAGCCGGGCCTGGGAAACGACACGGTGAGCGTCCAGGTTCCATGCCGGGTCAGCCTGCACCTCTTCCGGACCCCAGGCGCGTGGTGTTGTCAGACGTTGGCATTGGGTCCTCTTGGGGAGAGAGCCTTAGCTAGGGTTAGGGTTCGGCCCAGGGACGTCGCCAGGGCCGAAGCGACTCCGGTCTCGTGATCTGCCTCGAGGGCTGAAGTGAGGGCCCATGCAGCAAGGCGGCTCAAGTGCAGGGTTAGGGGTCGAGGCCGGCTTAGGTTGCGGTGGAGGGTCCCCGTTCGGGGTAGGGTTAGGGTTAGGGTTAGGTCCCAGGAGGCTCCAGGCGCCGAACCCACAGCAGGGCGGTGGTCTCCCCGAAGGGCTGAGTTGAGGGCACAAGGGACGGTGCCGCTCAGGATCCGTCTGTGGCTGCCAAGGCCACAGACGTCGATCGGCCCCTGGTCGAGGAGGCCTCCGGAATCCTCTCGGGCAGCTGCAGAACGGCCTGGGAAACGACACGCTGAGCTTCCAGGTTCCATGCCGGGTCAGCCTGCACCGCTTCTGGACCCCAGGCGCGTGGTGTTGTCAGACGTTGGCATGGGGTCCCCGTGGGGAGGGAGCCTTAGCTAGGGTTAGGGTTTGGTCCAGGGACGTCGCCAGGGCTGAATCGACTGCAGTCTCGTGATGTCCCTCGAGGGCTGAAGTGAGGGCCCATGCCAGAAGGCGGCTCAATTGCAGGGTTAGGGTTCGAGGCAGGCTTAGGTTGCGGTGGAGGGTCCCGGTTCGGGGTAGGGTTAGGGTTAGGGTTGGGTCCCAGGAGGCTCCAGGCGCCCAAGCCACAGCAGGGCAGTGGTCTCCCCGAAGGGCTGAGTTGAGGGCACAAGGGACGGTGCCGGTCAGGATCCGTCTGTGGCTGCCAAGGCCACACACGTGATTGGGCCCCTGGTCGAGGAGGCCTCCGGCATCCTCTCGGCAGCTGCAGCCGGGCCTGGGAAACGACACGGTGAGCTTCCAGGTTCCATGCCGGGTCAGCCTGCACCTCTTCCGGACCCCAGGCGCGTGCTGTTGTCAGACGTTGGCATTGGGTCCTCTTGGGGAGAGAGCCTTAGCTAGGGTTAGGGTTCGGCCCAGGGACGTCGCCAGGGCCGAAGCGACTCCGGTCTCGTGATCTGCCTCGAGGGCTGAAGTGAGGGCCCATGCAGCAAGGCGGCTCAAGTGCAGGGTTAGGGGTCGAGGCCGGCTTAGGTTGCGGTGGAGGGTCCCCGTTCGGGGTAGGGTTAGGGTTAGGGTTAGGTCCCAGGAGGCTCCAGGCGCCGAACCCACAGCAGGGCGGTGGTCTCCCCGAAGGGCTGAGTTGAGGGCACAAGGGACGGTGCCGCTCAGGATCCGTCTGTGGCTGCCAAGGCCACAGACGTCGATCGGCCCCTGGTCGAGGAGGCCTCCGGAATCCTCTCGGGCAGCTGCAGAACGGCCTGGGAAACGACACGCTGAGCTTCCAGGTTCCATGCCGGGTCAGCCTGCACCGCTTCTGGACCCCAGGCGCGTGGTGTTGTCAGACGTTGGCATGGGGTCCCCGTGGGGAGGGAGCCTTAGCTAGGGTTAGGGTTTGGTCCAGGGACGTCGCCAGGGCTGAATCGACTGCAGTCTCGTGATGTCCCCCGAGGGCTGAAGTGAGGGCCCATGCCAGAAGGCGGCTCAATTGCAGGGTTAGGGTTCGAGGCAGGCTTAGGTTGCGGTGGAGGGTCCCGGTTCGGGGTAGGGTTAGGGTTAGGGTTGGGTCCCAGGAGGCTCCAGGCGCCCAAGCCACAGCAGGGCAGTGGTCTCCCCGAAGGGCTGAGTTGAGGGCACAAGGGACGGTGCCGGTCAGGATCCGTCTGTGGCTGCCAAGGCCACACACGTGATTGGGCCCCTGGTCGAGGAGGCCTCCGGCATCCTCTCGGCAGCTGCAGCCGGGCCTGGGAAACGACACGGTGAGCTTCCAGGTTCCATGCCGAGTCAGCCTGCACCTCTTCCGGACCCCAGGCGCGTGGTGTTGTCAGACGTTGGCATTGGGTCCTCTTGGGGAGAGAGCCTTAGCTAGGGTTAGGGTTCGGCCCAGGGACGTCGCCAGGGCCGAAGCGACTCCGGTCTCGTGATCTGCCTCGAGGGCTGAAGTGAGGGCCCATGCAGCAAGGCGGCTCAAGTGCAGGGTTAGGGGTCGAGGCCGGCTTAGGTTGCGGTGGAGGGTCCCCGTTCGGGGTAGGGTTAGGGTTAGGGTTAGGTCCCAGGAGGCTCCAGGCGCCGAACCCACAGCAGGGCGGTGGTCTCCCCGAAGGGCTGAGTTGAGGGCACAAGGGACGGTGCCGCTCAGGATCCGTCTGTGGCTGCCAAGGCCACAGACGTCGATCGGCCCCTGGTCGAGGAGGCCTCCGGAATCCTCTCGGGCAGCTGCAGAACGGCCTGGGAAACGACACGCTGAGCTTCCAGGTTCCATGCCGGGTCAGCCTGCACCGCTTCTGGACCCCAGGCGCGTGGTGTTGTCAGACGTTGGCATGGGGTCCCCGTGGGGAGGGAGCCTTAGCTAGGGTTAGGGTTTGGTCCAGGGACGTCGCCAGGGCTGAATCGACTGCAGTCTCGTGATGTCCCCCGAGGGCTGAAGTGAGGGCCCATGCCAGAAGGCGGCTCAATTGCAGGGTTAGGGTTCGAGGCAGGCTTAGGTTGCGGTGGAGGGTCCCGGTTCGGGGTAGGGTTAGGGTTAGGGTTGGGTCCCAGGAGGCTCCAGGCGCCCAAGCCACAGCAGGGCAGTGGTCTCCCCGAAGGGCTGAGTTGAGGGCACAAGGGACGGTGCCGGTCAGGATCCGTCTGTGGCTGCCAAGGCCACACACGTGATTGGGCCCCTGGTCGAGGAGGCCTCCGGCATCCTCTCGGCAGCTGCAGCCGGGCCTGGGAAACGACACGGTGAGCTTCCAGGTTCCATGCCGAGTCAGCCTGCACCTCTTCCGGACCCCAGGCGCGTGGTGTTGTCAGACGTTGGCATTGGGTCCTCTTGGGGAGAGAGCCTTAGCTAGGGTTAGGGTTCGGCCCAGGGACGTCGCCAGGGCCGAAGCGACTCCGGTCTCGTGATCTGCCTCGAGGGCTGAAGTGAGGGCCCATGCAGCAAGGCGGCTCAAGTGCAGGGTTAGGGGTCGAGGCCGGCTTAGGTTGCGGTGGAGGGTCCCCGTTCGGGGTAGGGTTAGGGTTAGGGTTAGGTCCCAGGAGGCTCCAGGCGCCGAACCCACAGCAGGGCGGTGGTCTCCCCGAAGGGCTGAGTTGAGGGCACAAGGGACGGTGCCGCTCAGGATCCGTCTGTGGCTGCCAAGGCCACAGACGTCGATCGGCCCCTGGTCGAGGAGGCCTCCGGAATCCTCTCGGGCAGCTGCAGAACGGCCTGGGAAACGACACGCTGAGCTTCCAGGTTCCATGCCGGGTCAGCCTGCACCGCTTCTGGACCCCAGGCGCGTGGTGTTGTCAGACGTTGGCATGGGGTCCCCGTGGGGAGGGAGCCTTAGCTAGGGTTAGGGTTTGGTCCAGGGACGTCGCCAGGGCTGAATCGACTGCAGTCTCGTGATGTCCCTCGAGGGCTGAAGTGAGGGCCCATGCCAGAAGGCGGCTCAATTGCAGGGTTAGGGTTCGAGGCAGGCTTAGGTTGCGGTGGAGGGTCCCGGTTCGGGGTAGGGTTAGGGTTAGGGTTGGGTCCCAGGAGGCTCCAGGCGCCCAAGCCACAGCAGGGCAGTGGTCTCCCCGAAGGGCTGAGTTGAGGGCACAAGGGACGGTGCCGGTCAGGATCCGTCTGTGGCTGCCAAGGCCACACACGTGATTGGGCCCCTGGTCGAGGAGGCCTCCGGCATCCTCTCGGCAGCTGCAGCCGGGCCTGGGAAACGACACGGTGAGCTTCCAGGTTCCATGCCGAGTCAGCCTGCACCTCTTCCGGACCCCAGGCGCGTGGTGTTGTCAGACGTTGGCATTGGGTCCTCTTGGGGAGAGAGCCTTAGCTAGGGTTAGGGTTCGGCCCAGGGACGTCGCCAGGGCCGAAGCGACTCCGGTCTCGTGATCTGCCTCGAGGGCTGAAGTGAGGGCCCATGCAGCAAGGCGGCTCAAGTGCAGGGTTAGTGGTTGAGGCCGGCTTAGGTTGCGGTGGAGGGTCCCCGTTCGGTGTAGGGTTAGGGTTAGGGTTAGGTCCCAGGAGGCTCCAGGCGCCGAACCCACAGCAGGGCGGTGGTCTCCCCGAAGGGCTGAGTTGAGGGCACAAGGGACGGTGCCGCTCAGGATCCGTCTGTGGCTGCCAAGGCCACAGACGTCGATCGGCCCCTGGTCGAGGAGGCCTCCGGAATCCTCTCGGGCAGCTGCAGAACGGCCTGGGAAACGACACGCTGAGCTTCCAGGTTCCATGCCGGGTCAGCCTGCACCGCTTCTGGACCCCAGGCGCGTGGTGTTGTCAGACGTTGGCATGGGGTCCCCGTGGGGAGGGAGCCTTAGCTAGGGTTAGGGTTTGGTCCAGGGACGTCGCCAGGGCTGAATCGACTGCAGTCTCGTGATCTCCCTCGAGGGCTGAAGTGAGGGCCCATGCCAGAAGGCGGCTCAATTGCAGGGTTAGGGTTCGAGGCAGGCTTAGGTTGCGGTGGAGGGTCCCGGTTCGGGGTACGGTTAGGGTTAGGGTTGGGTCCCAGGAGGCTCCAGGCGCCCAAGCCACAGCAGGGCAGTGGTCTCCCCGAAGGGCTGAGTTGAGGGCACAAGGGACGGTGCCGGTCAGGATCCGTCTGTGGCTGCCAAGGCCACACACGTGATTGGGCCCCTGGTCGAGGAGGCCTCCGGCATCCTCTCGGCAGCTGCAGCCGGGCCTGGGAAACGACACGGTGAGCTTCCAGGTTCCATGCCGAGTCAGCCTGCACCTCTTCCGGACCCCAGGCGCGTGGTGTTGTCAGACGTTGGCATTGGGTCCTCTTGGGGAGAGAGCCTTAGCTAGGGTTAGGGTTCGGCCCAGGGACGTCGCCAGGGCCGAAGCGACTCCGGTCTCGTGATCTGCCTCGAGGGCTGAAGTGAGGGCCCATGCAGCAAGGCGGCTCAAGTGCAGGGTTAGGGGTCGAGGCCGGCTTAGGTTGCGGTGGAGGGTCCCCGTTCGGGGTAGGGTTAGGGTTAGGGTTAGGTCCCAGGAGGCTCCAGGCGCCGAACCCACAGCAGGGCGGTGGTCTCCCCGAAGGGCTGAGTTGAGGGCACAAGGGACGGTGCCGCTCAGGATCCGTCTGTGGCTGCCAAGGCCACAGACGTCGATCGGCCCCTGGTCGAGGAGGCCTCCGGAATCCTCTCGGGCAGCTGCAGAACGGCCTGGGAAACGACACGCTGAGCTTCCAGGTTCCATGCCGGGTCAGCCTGCACCGCTTCTGGACCCCAGGCGCGTGGTGTTGTCAGACGTTGGCATGGGGTCCCCGTGGGGAGGGAGCCTTAGCTAGGGTTAGGGTTTGGTCCAGGGACGTCGCCAGGGCTGAATCGACTGCAGTCTCGTGATCTCCCTCGAGGGCTGAAGTGAGGGCCCATGCCAGAAGGCGGCTCAATTGCAGGGTTAGGGTTCGAGGCAGGCTTAGGTTGCGGTGGAGGGTCCCGGTTCGGGGTACGGTTAGGGTTAGGGTTGGGTCCCAGGAGGCTCCAGGCGCCCAAGCCACAGCAGGGCAGTGGTCTCCCCGAAGGGCTGAGTTGAGGGCACAAGGGACGGTGCCGGTCAGGATCCGTCTGTGGCTGCCAAGGCCACACACGTGATTGGGCCCCTGGTCGAGGAGGCCTCCGGCATCCTCTCGGCAGCTGCAGCCGGGCCTGGGAAACGACACGGTGAGCTTCCAGGTTCCATGCCGAGTCAGCCTGCACCTCTTCCGGACCCCAGGCGCGTGGTGTTGTCAGACGTTGGCATTGGGTCCTCTTGGGGAGAGAGCCTTAGCTAGGGTTAGGGTTCGGCCCAGGGACGTCGCCAGGGCCGAAGCGACTCCGGTCTCGTGATCTGCCTCGAGGGCTGAAGTGAGGGCCCATGCAGCAAGGCGGCTCAAGTGCAGGGTTAGGGGTCGAGGCCGGCTTAGGTTGCGGTGGAGGGTCCCCGTTCGGGGTAGGGTTAGGGTTAGGGTTAGGTCCCAGGAGGCTCCAGGCGCCGAACCCACAGCAGGGCGGTGGTCTCCCCGAAGGGCTGAGTTGAGGGCACAAGGGACGGTGCCGCTCAGGATCCGTCTGTGGCTGCCAAGGCCACAGACGTCGATCGGCCCCTGGTCGAGGAGGCCTCCGGAATCCTCTCGGGCAGCTGCAGAACGGCCTGGGAAACGACACGCTGAGCTTCCAGGTTCCATGCCGGGTCAGCCTGCACCGCTTCTGGACCCCAGGCGCGTGGTGTTGTCAGACGTTGGCATGGGGTCCCCGTGGGGAGGGAGCCTTAGCTAGGGTTAGGGTTTGGTCCAGGGACGTCGCCAGGGCTGAATCGACTGCAGTCTCGTGATCTCCCTCGAGGGCTGAAGTGAGGGCCCATGCCAGAAGGCGGCTCAATTGCAGGGTTAGGGTTCGAGGCAGGCTTAGGTTGCGGTGGAGGGTCCCGGTTCGGGGTAGGGTTAGGGTTAGGGTTGGGTCCCAGGAGGCTCCAGGCGCCCAAGCCACAGCAGGGCAGTGGTCTCCCCGAAGGGCTGAGTTGAGGGCACAAGGGACGGTGCCGGTCAGGATCCGTCTGTGGCTGCCAAGGCCACACACGTGATTGGGCCCCTGGTCGAGGAGGCCTCCGGCATCCTCTCGGCAGCTGCAGCCGGGCCTGGGAAACGACACGGTGAGCTTCCAGGTTCCATGCCGAGTCAGCCTGCACCTCTTCCGGACCCCAGGCGCGTGGTGTTGTCAGACGTTGGCATTGGGTCCTCTTGGGGAGAGAGCCTTAGCTAGGGTTAGGGTTCGGCCCAGGGACGTCGCCAGGGCCGAAGCGACTCCGGTCTCGTGATCTGCCTCGAGGGCTGAAGTGAGGGCCCATGCAGCAAGGCGGCTCAAGTGCAGGGTTAGGGGTCGAGGCCGGCTTAGGTTGCGGTGGAGGGTCCCCGTTCGGGGTAGGGTTAGGGTTAGGGTTAGGTCCCAGGAGGCTCCAGGCGCCGAACCCACAGCAGGGCGGTGGTCTCCCCGAAGGGCTGAGTTGAGGGCACAAGGGACGGTGCCGCTCAGGATCCGTCTGTGGCTGCCAAGGCCACAGACGTCGATCGGCCCCTGGTCGAGGAGGCCTCCGGAATCCTCTCGGGCAGCTGCAGAACGGCCTGGGAAACGACACGCTGAGCTTCCAGGTTCCATGCCGGGTCAGCCTGCACCGCTTCTGGACCCCAGGCGCGTGGTGTTGTCAGACGTTGGCATGGGGTCCCCGTGGGGAGGGAGCCTTAGCTAGGGTTAGGGTTTGGTCCAGGGACGTCGCCAGGGCTGAATCGACTGCAGTCTCGTGATCTCCCTCGAGGGCTGAAGTGAGGGCCCATGCCAGAAGGCGGCTCAATTGCAGGGTTAGGGTTCGAGGCAGGCTTAGGTTGCGGTGGAGGGTCCCGGTTCGGGGTACGGTTAGGGTTAGGGTTGGGTCCCAGGAGGCTCCAGGCGCCCAAGCCACAGCAGGGCAGTGGTCTCCCCGAAGGGCTGAGTTGAGGGCACAAGGGACGGTGCCGGTCAGGATCCGTCTGTGGCTGCCAAGGCCACACACGTGATTGGGCCCCTGGTCGAGGAGGCCTCCGGCATCCTCTCGGCAGCTGCAGCCGGGCCTGGGAAACGACACGGTGAGCTTCCAGGTTCCATGCCGAGTCAGCCTGCACCTCTTCCGGACCCCAGGCGCGTGGTGTTGTCAGACGTTGGCATTGGGTCCTCTTGGGGAGAGAGCCTTAGCTAGGGTTAGGGTTCGGCCCAGGGACGTCGCCAGGGCCGAAGCGACTCCGGTCTCGTGATCTGCCTCGAGGGCTGAAGTGAGGGCCCATGCAGCAAGGCGGCTCAAGTGCAGGGTTAGGGGTCGAGGCCGGCTTAGGTTGCGGTGGAGGGTCCCCGTTCGGGGTAGGGTTAGGGTTAGGGTTAGGTCCCAGGAGGCTCCAGGCGCCGAACCCACAGCAGGGCGGTGGTCTCCCCGAAGGGCTGAGTTGAGGGCACAAGGGACGGTGCCGCTCAGGATCCGTCTGTGGCTGCCAAGGCCACAGACGTCGATCGGCCCCTGGTCGAGGAGGCCTCCGGAATCCTCTCGGGCAGCTGCAGAACGGCCTGGGAAACGACACGCTGAGCTTCCAGGTTCCATGCCGGGTCAGCCTGCACCGCTTCTGGACCCCAGGCGCGTGGTGTTGTCAGACGTTGGCCTGGGGTCCCCGTGGGGAGGGAGCCTTAGCTAGGGTTAGGGTTTGGTCCAGGGACGTCGCCAGGGCTGAATCGACTGCAGTCTCGTGATCTCCCCCGAGGGCTGAAGTGAGGGCCCATGCCAGAAGGCGGCTCAATTGCAGGGTTAGGGTTCGAGGCAGGCTTAGGTTGCGGTGGAGGGTCCCGGTTCGGGGTACGGTTAGGGTTAGGGTTGGGTCCCAGGAGGCTCCAGGCGCCCAAGCCACAGCAGGGCAGTGGTCTCCCCGAAGGGCTGAGTTGAGGGCACAAGGGACGGTGCCGGTCAGGATCCGTCTGTGGCTGCCAAGGCCACACACGTGATTGGGCCCCTGGTCGAGGAGGCCTCCGGCATCCTCTCGGCAGCTGCAGCCGGGCCTGGGAAACGACACGGTGAGCTTCCAGGTTCCATGCCGAGTCAGCCTGCACCTCTTCCGGACCCCAGGCGCGTGGTGTTGTCAGACGTTGGCATTGGGTCCTCTTGGGGAGAGAGCCTTAGCTAGGGTTAGGGTTCGGCCCAGGGACGTCGCCAGGGCCGAAGCGACTCCGGTCTCGTGATCTGCCTCGAGGGCTGAAGTGAGGGCCCATGCAGCAAGGCGGCTCAAGTGCAGGGTTAGGGGTCGAGGCCGGCTTAGGTTGCGGTGGAGGGTCCCCGTTCGGGGTAGGGTTAGGGTTAGGGTTAGGTCCCAGGAGGCTCCAGGCGCCGAACCCACAGCAGGGCGGTGGTCTCCCCGAAGGGCTGAGTTGAGGGCACAAGGGACGGTGCCGCTCAGGATCCGTCTGTGGCTGCCAAGGCCACAGACGTCGATCGGCCCCTGGTCGAGGAGGCCTCCGGAATCCTCTCGGGCAGCTGCAGAACGGCCTGGGAAACGACACGCTGAGCTTCCAGGTTCCATGCCGGGTCAGCCTGCACCGCTTCTGGACCCCAGGCGCGTGGTGTTGTCAGACGTTGGCATGGGGTCCCCGTGGGGAGGGAGCCTTAGCTAGGGTTAGGGTTTGGTCCAGGGACGTCGCCAGGGCTGAATCGACTGCAGTCTCGTGATGTCCCCCGAGGGCTGAAGTGAGGGCCCATGCCAGAAGGCGGCTCAATTGCAGGGTTAGGGTTCGAGGCAGGCTTAGGTTGCGGTGGAGGGTCCCGGTTCGGGGTACGGTTAGGGTTAGGGTTGGGTCCCAGGAGGCTCCAGGCGCCCAAGCCACAGCAGGGCAGTGGTCTCCCCGAAGGGCTGAGTTGAGGGCACAAGGGACGGTGCCGGTCAGGATCCGTCTGTGGCTGCCAAGGCCACATACGTGATTGGGCCCCTGGCCGAGGAGGCCTCCGGCATCCTCTCGGCAGCTGCAGCCGGGCCTGGGAAACGACACGGTGAGCTTCCAGGTTCCATGCCGAGTCAGCCTGCACCTCTTCCGGACCCCAGGCGCGTGGTGTTGTCAGACGTTGGCATTGGGTCCTCTTGGGGAGAGAGCCTTAGCTAGGGTTAGGGTTCGGCCCAGGGACGTCGCCAGGGCCGAAGCGACTCCGGTCTCGTGATCTGCCTCAAGGGCTGAAGTGAGGGCCCATGCAGCAAGGCGGCTCAAGTGCAGGGTTAGGGGTCGAGGCCGGCTTAGGTTGCGGTGGAGGGTCCCCGTTCGGGGTAGGGTTAGGGTTAGGGTTAGGTCCCAGGAGGCTCCAGGCGCCGAACCCACAGCAGGGCGGTGGTCTCCCCGAAGGGCTGAGTTGAGGGCACAAGGGACGGTGCCGCTCAGGATCCGTCTGTGGCTGCCAAGGCCACAGACGTCGATCGGCCCCTGGTCGAGGAGGCCTCCGGAATCCTCTCGGGCAGCTGCAGAACGGCCTGGGAAACGACACGCTGAGCTTCCAGGTTCCATGCCGGGTCAGCCTGCACCGCTTCTGGACCCCAGGCGCGTGGTGTTGTCAGACGTTGGCATGGGGTCCCCGTGGGGAGGGAGCCTTAGCTAGGGTTAGGGTTTGGTCCAGGGACGTCGCCAGGGCTGAATCGACTGCAGTCTCGTGATGTCCCTCGAGGGCTGAAGTGAGGGCCCATGCCAGAAGGCGGCTCAATTGCAGGGTTAGGGTTCGAGGCAGGCTTAGGTTGCGGTGGAGGGTCCCGGTTCGGGGTACGGTTAGGGTTAGGGTTGGGTCCCAGGAGTCTCCAGGCGCCCAAGCCACAGCAGGGCAATGGTCTCCCCGAAGGGCTGAGTTGAGGGCACAAGGGACGGTGCCGGTCAGGATCCGTCTGTGGCTGCCAAGGCCACACACGTGATTGGGCCCCTGGTCGAGGAGGCCTCCGGCATCCTCTCGGCAGCTGCAGCCGGGCCTGGGAAACGACACGGTGAGCTTCCAGGTTCCATGCCGAGTCAGCCTGCACCTCTTCCGGACCCCAGGCGCGTGGTGTTGTCAGACGTTGGCATTGGGTCCTCTTGGGGAGAGAGCCTTAGCTAGGGTTAGGGTTCGGCCCAGGGACGTCGCCAGGGCCGAAGCGACTCCGGTCTCGTGATCTGCCTCGAGGGCTGAAGTGAGGGCCCATGCAGCAAGGCGGCTCAAGTGCAGGGTTAGGGGTCGAGGCCGGCTTAGGTTGCGGTGGAGGGTCCCCGTTCGGGGTAGGGTTAGGGTTAGGGTTAGGTCCCAGGAGGCTCCAGGCGCCGAACCCACAGCAGGGCGGTGGTCTCCCCGAAGGGCTGAGTTGAGGGCACAAGGGACGGTGCCGCTCAGGATCCGTCTGTGGCTGCCAAGGCCACAGACGTCGATCGGCCCCTGGTCGAGGAGGCCTCCGGAATCCTCTCGGGCAGCTGCAGAACGGCCTGGGAAACGACACGCTGAGCTTCCAGGTTCCATGCCGGGTCAGCCTGCACCGCTTCTGGACCCCAGGCGCGTGGTGTTGTCAGACGTTGGCATGGGGTCCCCGTGGGGAGGGAGCCTTAGCTAGGGTTAGGGTTTGGTCCAGGGACGTCGCCAGGGCTGAATCGACTGCAGTCTCGTGATGTCCCCCGAGGGCTGAAGTGAGGGCCCATGCCAGAAGGCGGCTCAATTGCAGGGTTAGGGTTCGAGGCAGGCTTAGGTTGCGGTGGAGGGTCCCGGTTCGGGGTACGGTTAGGGTTAGGGTTGGGTCCCAGGAGGCTCCAGGCGCCCAAGCCACAGCAGGGCAGTGGTCTCCCCGAAGGGCTGAGTTGAGGGCACAAGGGACGGTGCCGGTCAGGATCCGTCTGTGGCTGCCAAGGCCACACACGTGATTGGGCCCCTGGTCGAGGAGGCCTCCGGCATCCTCTCAGCAGCTGCAGCCGGGCCTGGGAAACGACACGGTGAGCTTCCAGGTTCCATGCCGAGTCAGCCTGCACCTCTTCCGGACCCCAGGCGCGTGGTGTTGTCAGACGTTGGCATTGGGTCCTCTTGGGGAGAGAGCCTTAGCTAGGGTTAGGGTTCGGCCCAGGGACGTCGCCAGGGCCGAAGCGACTCCGGTCTCGTGATCTGCCTCGAGGGCTGAAGTGAGGGCCCATGCAGCAAGGCGGCTCAAGTGCAGGGTTAGGGGTCGAGGCCGGCTTAGGTTGCGGTGGAGGGTCCCCGTTCGGTGTAGGGTTAGGGTTAGGGTTAGGTCCCAGGAGGCTCCAGGCGCCGAACCCACAGCAGGGCGGTGGTCTCCCCGAAGGGCTGAGTTGAGGGCACAAGGGACGGTGCCGCTCAGGATCCGTCTGTGGCTGCCAAGGCCACAGACGTCGATCGGCCCCTGGTCGAGGAGGCCTCCGGAATCCTCTCGGGCAGCTGCAGAACGGCCTGGGAAACGACACGCTGAGCTTCCAGGTTCCATGCCGGGTCAGCCTGCACCGCTTCTGGACCCCAGGCGCGTGGTGTTGTCAGACGTTGGCATGGGGTCCCCGTGGGGAGGGAGCCTTAGCTAGGGTTAGGGTTTGGTCCAGGGACGTCGCCAGGGCTGAATCGACTGCAGTCTCGTGATGTCCCTCGAGGGCTGAAGTGAGGGCCCATGCCAGAAGGCGGCTCAATTGCAGGGTTAGGGTTCGAGGCAGGCTTAGGTTGCGGTGGAGGGTCCCGGTTCGGGGTACGGTTAGGGTTAGGGTTGGGTCCCAGGAGGCTCCAGGCGCCCAAGCCACAGCAGGGCAGTGGTCTCCCCGAAGGGCTGAGTTGAGGGCACAAGGGACGGTGCCGGTCAGGATCCGTCTGTGGCTGCCAAGGCCACACACGTGATTGGGCCCCTGGTCGAGGAGGCCTCCGGCATCCTCTCGGCAGCTGCAGCCGGGCCTGGGAAACGACACGGTGAGCTTCCAGGTTCCATGCCGAGTCAGCCTGCACCTCTTCCGGACCCCAGGCGCGTGGTGTTGTCAGACGTTGGCATTGGGTCCTCTTGGGGAGAGAGCCTTAGCTAGGGTTAGGGTTCGGCCCAGGGACGTCGCCAGGGCCGAAGCGACTCCGGTCTCGTGATCTGCCTCGAGGGCTGAAGTGAGGGCCCATGCAGCAAGGCGGCTCAAGTGCAGGGTTAGGGGTCGAGGCCGGCTTAGGTTGCGGTGGAGGGTCCCCGTTCGGGGTAGGGTTAGGGTTAGGGTTAGGTCCCAGGAGGCTCCAGGCGCCGAACCCACAGCAGGGCGGTGGTCTCCCCGAAGGGCTGAGTTGAGGGCACAAGGGACGGTGCCGCTCAGGATCCGTCTGTGGCTGCCAAGGCCACAGACGTCGATCGGCCCCTGGTCGAGGAGGCCTCCGGAATCCTCTCGGGCAGCTGCAGAACGGCCTGGGAAACGACACGCTGAGCTTCCAGGTTCCATGCCGGGTCAGCCTGCACCGCTTCTGGACCCCAGGCGCGTGGTGTTGTCAGACGTTGGCATGGGGTCCCCGTGGGGAGGGAGCCTTAGCTAGGGTTAGGGTTTGGTCCAGGGACGTCGCCAGGGCTGAATCGACTGCAGTCTCGTGATCTCCCCCGAGGGCTGAAGTGAGGGCCCATGCCAGAAGGCGGCTCAATTGCAGGGTTAGGGTTCGAGGCAGGCTTAGGTTGCGGTGGAGGGTCCCGGTTCGGGGTACGGTTAGGGTTAGGGTTGGGTCCCAGGAGGCTCCAGGCGCCCAAGCCACAGCAGGGCAGTGGTCTCCCCGAAGGGCTGAGTTGAGGGCACAAGGGACGGTGCCGGTCAGGATCCGTCTGTGGCTGCCAAGGCCACACACGTGATTGGGCCCCTGGTCGAGGAGGCCTCCGGCATCCTCTCGGCAGCTGCAGCCGGGCCTGGGAAACGACACGGTGAGCTTCCAGGTTCCATGCCGAGTCAGCCTGCACCTCTTCCGGACCCCAGGCGCGTGGTGTTGTCAGACGTTGGCATTGGGTCCTCTTGGGGAGAGAGCCTTAGCTAGGGTTAGGGTTCGGCCCAGGGACGTCGCCAGGGCCGAAGCGACTCCGGTCTCGTGATCTGCCTCGAGGGCTGAAGTGAGGGCCCATGCAGCAAGGCGGCTCAAGTGCAGGGTTAGGGGTCGAGGCCGGCTTAGGTTGCGGTGGAGGGTCCCCGTTCGGGGTAGGGTTAGGGTTAGGGTTAGGTCCCAGGAGGCTCCAGGCGCCGAACCCACAGCAGGGCGGTGGTCTCCCCGAAGGGCTGAGTTGAGGGCACAAGGGACGGTGCCGCTCAGGATCCGTCTGTGGCTGCCAAGGCCACAGACGTCGATCGGCCCCTGGTCGAGGAGGCCTCCGGAATCCTCTCGGGCAGCTGCAGAACGGCCTGGGAAACGACACGCTGAGCTTCCAGGTTCCATGCCGGGTCAGCCTGCACCGCTTCTGGACCCCAGGCGCGTGGTGTTGTCAGACGTTGGCATGGGGTCCCCGTGGGGAGGGAGCCTTAGCTAGGGTTAGGGTTTGGTCCAGGGACGTCGCCAGGGCTGAATCGACTGCAGTCTCGTGATCTCCCCCGAGGGCTGAAGTGAGGGCCCATGCCAGAAGGCGGCTCAATTGCAGGGTTAGGGTTCGAGGCAGGCTTAGGTTGCGGTGGAGGGTCCCGGTTCGGGGTACGGTTAGGGTTAGGGTTGGGTCCCAGGAGGCTCCAGGCGCCCAAGCCACAGCAGGGCAGTGGTCTCCCCGAAGGGCTGAGTTGAGGGCACAAGGGACGGTGCCGGTCAGGATCCGTCTGTGGCTGCCAAGGCCACACACGTGATTGGGCCCCTGGTCGAGGAGGCCTCCGGCATCCTCTCGGCAGCTGCAGCCGGGCCTGGGAAACGACACGGTGAGCTTCCAGGTTCCATGCCGAGTCAGCCTGCACCTCTTCCGGACCCCAGGCGCGTGGTGTTGTCAGACGTTGGCATTGGGTCCTCTTGGGGAGAGAGCCTTAGCTAGGGTTAGGGTTCGGCCCAGGGACGTCGCCAGGGCCGAAGCGACTCCGGTCTCGTGATCTGCCTCGAGGGCTGAAGTGAGGGCCCATGCAGCAAGGCGGCTCAAGTGCAGGGTTAGGGGTCGAGGCCGGCTTAGGTTGCGGTGGAGGGTCCCCGTTCGGGGTAGGGTTAGGGTTAGGGTTAGGTCCCAGGAGGCTCCAGGCGCCGAACCCACAGCAGGGCGGTGGTCTCCCCGAAGGGCTGAGTTGAGGGCACAAGGGACGGTGCCGCTCAGGATCCGTCTGTGGCTGCCAAGGCCACAGACGTCGATCGGCCCCTGGTCGAGGAGGCCTCCGGAATCCTCTCGGGCAGCTGCAGAACGGCCTGGGAAACGACACGCTGAGCTTCCAGGTTCCATGCCGGGTCAGCCTGCACCGCTTCTGGACCCCAGGCGCGTGGTGTTGTCAGACGTTGGCATGGGGTCCCCGTGGGGAGGGAGCCTTAGCTAGGGTTAGGGTTTGGTCCAGGGACGTCGCCAGGGCTGAATCGACTGCAGTCTCGTGATGTCCCCCGAGGGCTGAAGTGAGGGCCCATGCCAGAAGGCGGCTCAATTGCAGGGTTAGGGTTCGAGGCAGGCTTAGGTTGCGGTGGAGGGTCCCGGTTCGGGGTACGGTTAGGGTTAGGGTTGGGTCCCAGGAGGCTCCAGGCGCCCAAGCCACAGCAGGGCAGTGGTCTCCCCGAAGGGCTGAGTTGAGGGCACAAGGGACGGTGCCGGTCAGGATCCGTCTGTGGCTGCCAAGGCCACATACGTGATTGGGCCCCTGGCCGAGGAGGCCTCCGGCATCCTCTCGGCAGCTGCAGCCGGGCCTGGGAAACGACACGGTGAGCTTCCAGGTTCCATGCCGAGTCAGCCTGCACCTCTTCCGGACCCCAGGCGCGTGGTGTTGTCAGACGTTGGCATTGGGTCCTCTTGGGGAGAGAGCCTTAGCTAGGGTTAGGGTTCGGCCCAGGGACGTCGCCAGGGCCGAAGCGACTCCGGTCTCGTGATCTGCCTCAAGGGCTGAAGTGAGGGCCCATGCAGCAAGGCGGCTCAAGTGCAGGGTTAGGGGTCGAGGCCGGCTTAGGTTGCGGTGGAGGGTCCCCGTTCGGGGTAGGGTTAGGGTTAGGGTTAGGTCCCAGGAGGCTCCAGGCGCCGAACCCACAGCAGGGCGGTGGTCTCCCCGAAGGGCTGAGTTGAGGGCACAAGGGACGGTGCCGCTCAGGATCCGTCTGTGGCTGCCAAGGCCACAGACGTCGATCGGCCCCTGGTCGAGGAGGCCTCCGGAATCCTCTCGGGCAGCTGCAGAACGGCCTGGGAAACGACACGCTGAGCTTCCAGGTTCCATGCCGGGTCAGCCTGCACCGCTTCTGGACCCCAGGCGCGTGGTGTTGTCAGACGTTGGCATGGGGTCCCCGTGGGGAGGGAGCCTTAGCTAGGGTTAGGGTTTGGTCCAGGGACGTCGCCAGGGCTGAATCGACTGCAGTCTCGTGATGTCCCTCGAGGGCTGAAGTGAGGGCCCATGCCAGAAGGCGGCTCAATTGCAGGGTTAGGGTTCGAGGCAGGCTTAGGTTGCGGTGGAGGGTCCCGGTTCGGGGTACGGTTAGGGTTAGGGTTGGGTCCCAGGAGTCTCCAGGCGCCCAAGCCACAGCAGGGCAATGGTCTCCCCGAAGGGCTGAGTTGAGGGCACAAGGGACGGTGCCGGTCAGGATCCGTCTGTGGCTGCCAAGGCCACACACGTGATTGGGCCCCTGGTCGAGGAGGCCTCCGGCATCCTCTCGGCAGCTGCAGCCGGGCCTGGGAAACGACACGGTGAGCTTCCAGGTTCCATGCCGAGTCAGCCTGCACCTCTTCCGGACCCCAGGCGCGTGGTGTTGTCAGACGTTGGCATTGGGTCCTCTTGGGGAGAGAGCCTTAGCTAGGGTTAGGGTTCGGCCCAGGGACGTCGCCAGGGCCGAAGCGACTCCGGTCTCGTGATCTGCCTCGAGGGCTGAAGTGAGGGCCCATGCAGCAAGGCGGCTCAAGTGCAGGGTTAGGGGTCGAGGCCGGCTTAGGTTGCGGTGGAGGGTCCCCGTTCGGGGTAGGGTTAGGGTTAGGGTTAGGTCCCAGGAGGCTCCAGGCGCCGAACCCACAGCAGGGCGGTGGTCTCCCCGAAGGGCTGAGTTGAGGGCACAAGGGACGGTGCCGCTCAGGATCCGTCTGTGGCTGCCAAGGCCACAGACGTCGATCGGCCCCTGGTCGAGGAGGCCTCCGGAATCCTCTCGGGCAGCTGCAGAACGGCCTGGGAAACGACACGCTGAGCTTCCAGGTTCCATGCCGGGTCAGCCTGCACCGCTTCTGGACCCCAGGCGCGTGGTGTTGTCAGACGTTGGCATGGGGTCCCCGTGGGGAGGGAGCCTTAGCTAGGGTTAGGGTTTGGTCCAGGGACGTCGCCAGGGCTGAATCGACTGCAGTCTCGTGATGTCCCCCGAGGGCTGAAGTGAGGGCCCATGCCAGAAGGCGGCTCAATTGCAGGGTTAGGGTTCGAGGCAGGCTTAGGTTGCGGTGGAGGGTCCCGGTTCGGGGTACGGTTAGGGTTAGGGTTGGGTCCCAGGAGGCTCCAGGCGCCCAAGCCACAGCAGGGCAGTGGTCTCCCCGAAGGGCTGAGTTGAGGGCACAAGGGACGGTGCCGGTCAGGATCCGTCTGTGGCTGCCAAGGCCACACACGTGATTGGGCCCCTGGTCGAGGAGGCCTCCGGCATCCTCTCAGCAGCTGCAGCCGGGCCTGGGAAACGACACGGTGAGCTTCCAGGTTCCATGCCGAGTCAGCCTGCACCTCTTCCGGACCCCAGGCGCGTGGTGTTGTCAGACGTTGGCATTGGGTCCTCTTGGGGAGAGAGCCTTAGCTAGGGTTAGGGTTCGGCCCAGGGACGTCGCCAGGGCCGAAGCGACTCCGGTCTCGTGATCTGCCTCGAGGGCTGAAGTGAGGGCCCATGCAGCAAGGCGGCTCAAGTGCAGGGTTAGGGGTCGAGGCCGGCTTAGGTTGCGGTGGAGGGTCCCCGTTCGGTGTAGGGTTAGGGTTAGGGTTAGGTCCCAGGAGGCTCCAGGCGCCGAACCCACAGCAGGGCGGTGGTCTCCCCGAAGGGCTGAGTTGAGGGCACAAGGGACGGTGCCGCTCAGGATCCGTCTGTGGCTGCCAAGGCCACAGACGTCGATCGGCCCCTGGTCGAGGAGGCCTCCGGAATCCTCTCGGGCAGCTGCAGAACGGCCTGGGAAACGACACGCTGAGCTTCCAGGTTCCATGCCGGGTCAGCCTGCACCGCTTCTGGACCCCAGGCGCGTGGTGTTGTCAGACGTTGGCATGGGGTCCCCGTGGGGAGGGAGCCTTAGCTAGGGTTAGGGTTTGGTCCAGGGACGTCGCCAGGGCTGAATCGACTGCAGTCTCGTGATGTCCCTCGAGGGCTGAAGTGAGGGCCCATGCCAGAAGGCGGCTCAATTGCAGGGTTAGGGTTCGAGGCAGGCTTAGGTTGCGGTGGAGGGTCCCGGTTCGGGGTACGGTTAGGGTTAGGGTTGGGTCCCAGGAGGCTCCAGGCGCCCAAGCCACAGCAGGGCAGTGGTCTCCCCGAAGGGCTGAGTTGAGGGCACAAGGGACGGTGCCGGTCAGGATCCGTCTGTGGCTGCCAAGGCCACACACGTGATTGGGCCCCTGGTCGAGGAGGCCTCCGGCATCCTCTCGGCAGCTGCAGCCGGGCCTGGGAAACGACACGGTGAGCTTCCAGGTTCCATGCCGAGTCAGCCTGCACCTCTTCCGGACCCCAGGCGCGTGGTGTTGTCAGACGTTGGCATTGGGTCCTCTTGGGGAGAGAGCCTTAGCTAGGGTTAGGGTTCGGCCCAGGGACGTCGCCAGGGCCGAAGCGACTCCGGTCTCGTGATCTGCCTCGAGGGCTGAAGTGAGGGCCCATGCAGCAAGGCGGCTCAAGTGCAGGGTTAGGGGTCGAGGCCGGCTTAGGTTGCGGTGGAGGGTCCCCGTTCGGGGTAGGGTTAGGGTTAGGGTTAGGTCCCAGGAGGCTCCAGGCGCCGAACCCACAGCAGGGCGGTGGTCTCCCCGAAGGGCTGAGTTGAGGGCACAAGGGACGGTGCCGCTCAGGATCCGTCTGTGGCTGCCAAGGCCACAGACGTCGATCGGCCCCTGGTCGAGGAGGCCTCCGGAATCCTCTCGGGCAGCTGCAGAACGGCCTGGGAAACGACACGCTGAGCTTCCAGGTTCCATGCCGGGTCAGCCTGCACCGCTTCTGGACCCCAGGCGCGTGGTGTTGTCAGACGTTGGCATGGGGTCCCCGTGGGGAGGGAGCCTTAGCTAGGGTTAGGGTTTGGTCCAGGGACGTCGCCAGGGCTGAATCGACTGCAGTCTCGTGATCTCCCCCGAGGGCTGAAGTGAGGGCCCATGCCAGAAGGCGGCTCAATTGCAGGGTTAGGGTTCGAGGCAGGCTTAGGTTGCGGTGGAGGGTCCCGGTTCGGGGTACGGTTAGGGTTAGGGTTGGGTCCCAGGAGGCTCCAGGCGCCCAAGCCACAGCAGGGCAGTGGTCTCCCCGAAGGGCTGAGTTGAGGGCACAAGGGACGGTGCCGGTCAGGATCCGTCTGTGGCTGCCAAGGCCACACACGTGATTGGGCCCCTGGTCGAGGAGGCCTCCGGCATCCTCTCGGCAGCTGCAGCCGGGCCTGGGAAACGACACGGTGAGCTTCCAGGTTCCATGCCGAGTCAGCCTGCACCTCTTCCGGACCCCAGGCGCGTGGTGTTGTCAGACGTTGGCATTGGGTCCTCTTGGGGAGAGAGCCTTAGCTAGGGTTAGGGTTCGGCCCAGGGACGTCGCCAGGGCCGAAGCGACTCCGGTCTCGTGATCTGCCTCGAGGGCTGAAGTGAGGGCCCATGCAGCAAGGCGGCTCAAGTGCAGGGTTAGGGGTCGAGGCCGGCTTAGGTTGCGGTGGAGGGTCCCCGTTCGGGGTAGGGTTAGGGTTAGGGTTAGGTCCCAGGAGGCTCCAGGCGCCGAACCCACAGCAGGGCGGTGGTCTCCCCGAAGGGCTGAGTTGAGGGCACAAGGGACGGTGCCGCTCAGGATCCGTCTGTGGCTGCCAAGGCCACAGACGTCGATCGGCCCCTGGTCGAGGAGGCCTCCGGAATCCTCTCGGGCAGCTGCAGAACGGCCTGGGAAACGACACGCTGAGCTTCCAGGTTCCATGCCGGGTCAGCCTGCACCGCTTCTGGACCCCAGGCGCGTGGTGTTGTCAGACGTTGGCATGGGGTCCCCGTGGGGAGGGAGCCTTAGCTAGGGTTAGGGTTTGGTCCAGGGACGTCGCCAGGGCTGAATCGACTGCAGTCTCGTGATCTCCCCCGAGGG
Organism: Panthera onca; assembly: GCF_046562875.1. Classification (NCBI taxonomy): domain Eukaryota; kingdom Metazoa; phylum Chordata; class Mammalia; order Carnivora; family Felidae; genus Panthera; species Panthera onca. Next base: position 17,146,724 of record NC_138357.1, on the reverse strand, counting down.
CTGAAGTGAGGGCCCATGCCAGAAGGCGGCTCAATTGCAGGGTTAGGGTTCGAGGCAGGCTTAGGTTGCGGTGGAGGGTCCCGGTTCGGGGTACGGTTAGGGTTAGGGTTGGGTCCCAGGAGGCTCCAGGCGCCCAAGCCACAGCAGGGCAGTGGTCTCCCCGAAGGGCTGAGTTGAGGGCACAAGGGACGGTGCCGGTCAGGATCCGTCTGTGGCTGCCAAGGCCACACACGTGATTGGGCCCCTGGTCGAGGAGGCCTCCGGCATCCTCTCGGCAGCTGCAGCCGGGCCTGGGAAACGACACGGTGAGCTTCCAGGTTCCATGCCGAGTCAGCCTGCACCTCTTCCGGACCCCAGGCGCGTGGTGTTGTCAGACGTTGGCATTGGGTCCTCTTGGGGAGAGAGCCTTAGCTAGGGTTAGGGTTCGGCCCAGGGACGTCGCCAGGGCCGAAGCGACTCCGGTCTCGTGATCTGCCTCGAGGGCTGAAGTGAGGGCCCATGCAGCAAGGCGGCTCAAGTGCAGGGTTAGGGGTCGAGGCCGGCTTAGGTTGCGGTGGAGGGTCCCCGTTCGGGGTAGGGTTAGGGTTAGGGTTAGGTCCCAGGAGGCTCCAGGCGCCGAACCCACAGCAGGGCGGTGGTCTCCCCGAAGGGCTGAGTTGAGGGCACAAGGGACGGTGCCGCTCAGGATCCGTCTGTGGCTGCCAAGGCCACAGACGTCGATCGGCCCCTGGTCGAGGAGGCCTCCGGAATCCTCTCGGGCAGCTGCAGAACGGCCTGGGAAACGACACGCTGAGCTTCCAGGTTCCATGCCGGGTCAGCCTGCACCGCTTCTGGACCCCAGGCGCGTGGTGTTGTCAGACGTTGGCATGGGGTCCCCGTGGGGAGGGAGCCTTAGCTAGGGTTAGGGTTTGGTCCAGGGACGTCGCCAGGGCTGAATCGACTGCAGTCTCGTGATGTCCCTCGAGGGCTGAAGTGAGGGCCCATGCCAGAAGGCGGCTCAATTGCAGGGTTAGGGTTCGAGGCAGGCTTAGGTTGCGGTGGAGGGTCCCGGTTCGGGGTACGGTTAGGGTTAGGGTTGGGTCCCAGGAGGCTCCAGGCGCCCAAGCCACAGCAGGGCAGTGGTCTCCCCGAAGGGCTGAGTTGAGGGCACAAGGGACGGTGCCGGTCAGGATCCGTCTGTGGCTGCCAAGGCCACACACGTGATTGGGCCCCTGGTCGAGGAGGCCTCCGGCATCCTCTCGGCAGCTGCAGCCGGGCCTGGGAAACGACACGGTGAGCTTCCAGGTTCCATGCCGAGTCAGCCTGCACCTCTTCCGGACCCCAGGCGCGTGGTGTTGTCAGACGTTGGCATTGGGTCCTCTTGGGGAGAGAGCCTTAGCTAGGGTTAGGGTTCGGCCCAGGGACGTCGCCAGGGCCGAAGCGACTCCGGTCTCGTGATCTGCCTCGAGGGCTGAAGTGAGGGCCCATGCAGCAAGGCGGCTCAAGTGCAGGGTTAGGGGTCGAGGCCGGCTTAGGTTGCGGTGGAGGGTCCCCGTTCGGGGTAGGGTTAGGGTTAGGGTTAGGTCCCAGGAGGCTCCAGGCGCCGAACCCACAGCAGGGCGGTGGTCTCCCCGAAGGGCTGAGTTGAGGGCACAAGGGACGGTGCCGCTCAGGATCCGTCTGTGGCTGCCAAGGCCACAGACGTCGATCGGCCCCTGGTCGAGGAGGCCTCCGGAATCCTCTCGGGCAGCTGCAGAACGGCCTGGGAAACGACACGCTGAGCTTCCAGGTTCCATGCCGGGTCAGCCTGCACCGCTTCTGGACCCCAGGCGCGTGGTGTTGTCAGACGTTGGCATGGGGTCCCCGTGGGGAGGGAGCCTTAGCTAGGGTTAGGGTTTGGTCCAGGGACGTCGCCAGGGCTGAATCGACTGCAGTCTCGTGATGTCCCTCGAGGGCTGAAGTGAGGGCCCATGCCAGAAGGCGGCTCAATTGCAGGGTTAGGGTTCGAGGCAGGCTTAGGTTGCGGTGGAGGGTCCCGGTTCGGGGTACGGTTAGGGTTAGGGTTGGGTCCCAGGAGGCTCCAGGCGCCCAAGCCACAGCAGGGCAGTGGTCTCCCCGAAGGGCTGAGTTGAGGGCACAAGGGACGGTGCCGGTCAGGATCCGTCTGTGGCTGCCAAGGCCACACACGTGATTGGGCCCCTGGTCGAGGAGGCCTCCGGCATCCTCTCGGCAGCTGCAGCCGGGCCTGGGAAACGACACGGTGAGCTTCCAGGTTCCATGCCGAGTCAGCCTGCACCTCTTCCGGACCCCAGGCGCGTGCTGTTGTCAGACGTTGGCATTGGGTCCTCTTGGGGAGAGAGCCTTAGCTAGGGTTAGGGTTCGGCCCAGGGACGTCGCCAGGGCCGAAGCGACTCCGGTCTCGTGATCTGCCTCGAGGGCTGAAGTGAGGGCCCATGCAGCAAGGCGGCTCAAGTGCAGGGTTAGGGGTCGAGGCCGGCTTAGGTTGCGGTGGAGGGTCCCCGTTCGGGGTAGGGTTAGGGTTAGGGTTAGGTCCCAGGAGGCTCCAGGCGCCGAACCCACAGCAGGGCGGTGGTCTCCCCGAAGGGCTGAGTTGAGGGCACAAGGGACGGTGCCGCTCAGGATCCGTCTGTGGCTGCCAAGGCCACAGACGTCGATCGGCCCCTGGTCGAGGAGGCCTCCGGAATCCTCTCGGGCAGCTGCAGAACGGCCTGGGAAACGACACGCTGAGCTTCCAGGTTCCATGCCGGGTCAGCCTGCACCGCTTCTGGACCCCAGGCGCGTGGTGTTGTCAGACGTTGGCATGGGGTCCCCGTGGGGAGGGAGCCTTAGCTAGGGTTAGGGTTTGGTCCAGGGACGTCGCCAGGGCTGAATCGACTGCAGTCTCGTGATGTCCCTCGAGGGCTGAAGTGAGGGCCCATGCCAGAAGGCGGCTCAATTGCAGGGTTAGGGTTCGAGGCAGGCTTAGGTTGCGGTGGAGGGTCCCGGTTCGGGGTACGGTTAGGGTTAGGGTTGGGTCCCAGGAGGCTCCAGGCGCCCAAGCCACAGCAGGGCAGTGGTCTCCCCGAAGGGCTGAGTTGAGGGCACAAGGGACGGTGCCGGTCAGGATCCGTCTGTGGCTGCCAAGGCCACACACGTGATTGGGCCCCTGGTCGAGGAGGCCTCCGGCATCCTCTCGGCAGCTGCAGCCGGGCCTGGGAAACGACACGGTGAGCTTCCAGGTTCCATGCCGAGTCAGCCTGCACCTCTTCCGGACCCCAGGCGCGTGGTGTTGTCAGACGTTGGCATTGGGTCCTCTTGGGGAGAGAGCCTTAGCTAGGGTTAGGGTTCGGCCCAGGGACGTCGCCAGGGCCGAAGCGACTCCGGTCTCGTGATCTGCCTCGAGGGCTGAAGTGAGGGCCCATGCAGCAAGGCGGCTCAAGTGCAGGGTTAGGGGTCGAGGCCGGCTTAGGTTGCGGTGGAGGGTCCCCGTTCAGGGTAGGGTTAGGGTTAGGGTTAGGTCCCAGGAGGCTCCAGGCGCCGAACCCACAGCAGGGCGGTGGTCTCCCCGAAGGGCTGAGTTGAGGGCACAAGGGACGGTGCCGCTCAGGATCCGTCTGTGGCTGCCAAGGCCACAGACGTCGATCGGCCCCTGGTCGAGGAGGCCTCCGGAATCCTCTCGGGCAGCTGCAGAACGGCCTGGGAAACGACACGCTGAGCTTCCAGGTTCCATGCCGGGTCAGCCTGCACCGCTTCTGGACCCCAGGCGCGTGGTGTTGTCAGACGTTGGCATGGGGTCCCCGTGGGGAGGGAGCCTTAGCTAGGGTTAGGGTTTGGTCCAGGGACGTCGCCAGGGCTGAATCGACTGCAGTCTCGTGATGTCCCTCGAGGGCTGAAGTGAGGGCCCATGCCAGAAGGCGGCTCAATTGCAGGGTTAGGGTTCGAGGCAGGCTTAGGTTGCGGTGGAGGGTCCCGGTTCGGGGTACGGTTAGGGTTAGGGTTGGGTCCCAGGAGGCTCCAGGCGCCCAAGCCACAGCAGGGCAGTGGTCTCCCCGAAGGGCTGAGTTGAGGGCACAAGGGACGGTGCCGGTCAGGATCCGTCTGTGGCTGCCAAGGCCACACACGTGATTGGGCCCCTGGTCGAGGAGGCCTCCGGCATCCTCTCGGCAGCTGCAGCCGGGCCTGGGAAACGACACGGTGAGCTTCCAGGTTCCATGCCGAGTCAGCCTGCACCTCTTCCGGACCCCAGGCGCGTGGTGTTGTCAGACGTTGGCATTGGGTCCTCTTGGGGAGAGAGCCTTAGCTAGGGTTAGGGTTCGGCCCAGGGACGTCGCCAGGGCCGAAGCGACTCCGGTCTCGTGATCTGCCTCGAGGGCTGAAGTGAGGGCCCATGCAGCAAGGCGGCTCAAGTGCAGGGTTAGGGGTCGAGGCCGGCTTAGGTTGCGGTGGAGGGTCCCCGTTCGGGGTAGGGTTAGGGTTAGGGTTAGGTCCCAGGAGGCTCCAGGCGCCGAACCCACAGCAGGGCGGTGGTCTCCCCGAAGGGCTGAGTTGAGGGCACAAGGGACGGTGCCGCTCAGGATCCGTCTGTGGCTGCCAAGGCCACAGACGTCGATCGGCCCCTGGTCGAGGAGGCCTCCGGAATCCTCTCGGGCAGCTGCAGAACGGCCTGGGAAACGACACGCTGAGCTTCCAGGTTCCATGCCGGGTCAGCCTGCACCGCTTCTGGACCCCAGGCGCGTGGTGTTGTCAGACGTTGGCATGGGGTCCCCGTGGGGAGGGAGCCTTAGCTAGGGTTAGGGTTTGGTCCAGGGACGTCGCCAGGGCTGAATCGACTGCAGTCTCGTGATGTCCCTCGAGGGCTGAAGTGAGGGCCCATGCCAGAAGGCGGCTCAATTGCAGGGTTAGGGTTCGAGGCAGGCTTAGGTTGCGGTGGAGGGTCCCGGTTCGGGGTACGGTTAGGGTTAGGGTTGGGTCCCAGGAGGCTCCAGGCGCCCAAGCCACAGCAGGGCAGTGGTCTCCCCGAAGGGCTGAGTTGAGGGCACAAGGGACGGTGCCGGTCAGGATCCGTCTGTGGCTGCCAAGGCCACACACGTGATTGGGCCCCTGGTCGAGGAGGCCTCCGGCATCCTCTCGGCAGCTGCAGCCGGGCCTGGGAAACGACACGGTGAGCTTCCAGGTTCCATGCCGAGTCAGCCTGCACCTCTTCCGGACCCCAGGCGCGTGGTGTTGTCAGACGTTGGCATTGGGTCCTCTTGGGGAGAGAGCCTTAGCTAGGGTTAGGGTTCGGCCCAGGGACGTCGCCAGGGCCGAAGCGACTCCGGTCTCGTGATCTGCCTCGAGGGCTGAAGTGAGGGCCCATGCAGCAAGGCGGCTCAAGTGCAGGGTTAGGGGTCGAGGCCGGCTTAGGTTGCGGTGGAGGGTCCCCGTTCGGTGTACGGTTAGGGTTAGGGTTAGGTCCCAGGAGGCTCCAGGCGCCGAACCCACAGCAGGGCGGTGGTCTCCCCGAAGGGCTGAGTTGAGGGCACAAGGGACGGTGCCGCTCAGGATCCGTCTGTGGCTGCCAAGGCCACAGACGTCGATCGGCCCCTGGTCGAGGAGGCCTCCGGAATCCTCTCGGGCAGCTGCAGAACGGCCTGGGAAACGACACGCTGAGCTTCCACGTTCCATGCCGGGTCAGCCTGCACCGCTTCTGGACCCCAGGCGCGTGGTGTTGTCAGACGTTGGCATGGGGTCCCCGTGGGGAGGGAGCCTTAGCTAGGGTTAGGGTTTGGTCCAGGGACGTCGCCAGGGCTGAATCGACTGCAGTCTCGTGATGTCCCTCGAGGGCTGAAGTGAGGGCCCATGCCAGAAGGCGGCTCAATTGCAGGGTTAGGGTTCGAGGCAGGCTTAGGTTGCGGTGGAGGGTCCCGGTTCGGGGTACGGTTAGGGTTAGGGTTGGGTCCCAGGAGGCTCCAGGCGCCCAAGCCACAGCAGGGCAGTGGTCTCCCCGAAGGGCTGAGTTGAGGGCACAAGGGACGGTGCCGGTCAGGATCCGTCTGTGGCTGCCAAGGCCACACACGTGATTGGGCCCCTGGTCGAGGAGGCCTCCGGCATCCTCTCGGCAGCTGCAGCCGGGCCTGGGAAACGACACGGTGAGCTTCCAGGTTCCATGCCGAGTCAGCCTGCACCTCTTCCGGACCCCAGGCGCGTGGTGTTGTCAGACGTTGGCATTGGGTCCTCTTGGGGAGAGAGCCTTAGCTAGGGTTAGGGTTCGGCCCAGGGACGTCGCCAGGGCCGAAGCGACTCCGGTCTCGTGATCTGCCTCGAGGGCTGAAGTGAGGGCCCATGCAGCAAGGCGGCTCAAGTGCAGGGTTAGGGGTCGAGGCCGGCTTAGGTTGCGGTGGAGGGTCCCCGTTCGGTGTACGGTTAGGGTTAGGGTTAGGTCCCAGGAGGCTCCAGGCGCCGAACCCACAGCAGGGCGGTGGTCTCCCCGAAGGGCTGAGTTGAGGGCACAAGGGACGGTGCCGCTCAGGATCCGTCTGTGGCTGCCAAGGCCACAGACGTCGATCGGCCCCTGGTCGAGGAGGCCTCCGGAATCCTCTCGGGCAGCTGCAGAACGGCCTGGGAAACGACACGCTGAGCTTCCAGGTTCCATGCCGGGTCAGCCTGCACCGCTTCTGGACCCCAGGCGCGTGGTGTTGTCAGACGTTGGCATGGGGTCCCCGTGGGGAGGGAGCCTTAGCTAGGGTTAGGGTTTGGTCCAGGGACGTCGCCAGGGCTGAATCGACTGCAGTCTCGTGATCTCCCCCGAGGGCTGAAGTGAGGGCCCATGCCAGAAGGCGGCTCAATTGCAGGGTTAGGGTTCGAGGCAGGCTTAGGTTGCGGTGGACGGTCCCGGTTCGGGGTACGGTTAGGGTTAGGGTTGGGTCCCAGGAGGCTCCAGGCGCCCAAGCCACAGCAGGGCAGTGGTCTCCCCGAAGGGCTGAGTTGAGGGCACAAGGGACGGTGCCGGTCAGGATCCGTCTGTGGCTGCCAAGGCCACACACGTGATTGGGCCCCTGGTCGAGGAGGCCTCCGGCATCCTCTCGGCAGCTGCAGCCGGGCCTGGGAAACGACACGGTGAGCTTCCAGGTTCCATGCCGAGTCAGCCTGCACCTCTTCCGGACCCCAGGCGCGTGGTGTTGTCAGACGTTGGCATTGGGTCCTCTTGGGGAGAGAGCCTTAGCTAGGGTTAGGGTTCGGCCCAGGGACGTCGCCAGGGCCGAAGCGACTCCGGTCTCGTGATCTGCCTCGAGGGCTGAAGTGAGGGCCCATGCAGCAAGGCGGCTCAAGTGCAGGGTTAGGGGTCGAGGCCGGCTTAGGTTGCGGTGGAGGGTCCCCGTTCGGTGTAGGGTTAGGGTTAGGGTTAGGTCCCAGGAGGCTCCAGGCGCCGAACCCACAGCAGGGCGGTGGTCTCCCCGAAGGGCTGAGTTGAGGGCACAAGGGACGGTGCCGCTCAGGATCCGTCTGTGGCTGCCAAGGCCACAGACGTCGATCGGCCCCTGGTCGAGGAGGCCTCCGGAATCCTCTCGGGCAGCTGCAGAACGGCCTGGGAAACGACACGCTGAGCTTCCAGGTTCCATGCCGGGTCAGCCTGCACCGCTTCTGGACCCCAGGCGCGTGGTGTTGTCAGACGTTGGCATGGGGTCCCCGTGGGGAGGGAGCCTTAGCTAGGGTTAGGGTTTGGTCCAGGGACGTCGCCAGGGCTGAATCGACTGCAGTCTCGTGATGTCCCTCGAGGGCTGAAGTGAGGGCCCATGCCTGAAGGCGGCTCAATTGCAGGGTTAGGGTTCGAGGCAGGCTTAGGTTGCGGTGGAGGGTCCCGGTTCGGGGTAGGGTTAGGGTTAGGGTTGGGTCCCAGGAGGCTCCAGGCGCCCAAGCCACAGCAGGGCAGTGGTCTCCCCGAAGGGCTGAGTTGAGGGCACAAGGGACGGTGCCGGTCAGGATCCGTCTGTGGCTGCCAAGGCCACACACGTGATTGGGCCCCTGGTCGAGGAAGCCTCCGGCATCCTCTCGGCAGCTGCAGCCGGGCCTGGGAAACGACACGGTGAGCTTCCAGGTTCCATGCCGAGTCAGCCTGCACCTCTTCCGGACCCCAGGCGCGTGGTGTTGTCAGACGTTGGCATTGGGTACTCTTGGGGAGAGAGCCTTAGCTAGGGTTAGGGTTCGGCCCAGGGACGTCGCCAGGGCCGAAGCGACTCCGGTCTCGTGATCTGCCTCGAGGGCTGAAGTGAGGGCCCATGCAGCAAGGCGGCTCAAGTGCAGGGTTAGGGGTCGAGGCCGGCTTAGGTTGCGGTGGAGGGTCCCCGTTCGGGGTAGGGTTAGGGTTAGGGTTAGGTCCCAGGAGGCTCCAGGCGCCGAACCCACAGCAGGGCGGTGGTCTCCCCGAAGGGCTGAGTTGAGGGCACAAGGGACGGTGCCGCTCAGGATCCGTCTGTGGCTGCCAAGGCCACAGACGTCGATCGGCCCCTGGTCGAGGAGGCCTCCGGAATCCTCTCGGGCAGCTGCAGAACGGCCTGGGAAACGACACGCTGAGCTTCCAGGTTCCATGCCGGGTCAGCCTGCACCGCTTCTGGACCCCAGGCGCGTGGTGTTGTCAGACGTTGGCATGGGGTCCCCGTGGGGAGGGAGCCTTAGCTAGGGTTAGGGTTTGGTCCAGGGACGTCGCCAGGGCTGAATCGACTGCAGTCTCGTGATGTCCCTCGAGGGCTGAAGTGAGGGCCCATGCCAGAAGGCGGCTCAATTGCAGGGTTAGGGTTCGAGGCAGGCTTAGGTTGCGGTGGAGGGTCCCGGTTCGGGGTACGGTTAGGGTTAGGGTTGGGTCCCAGGAGGCTCCAGGCGCCCAAGCCACAGCAGGGCAGTGGTCTCCCCGAAGGGCTGAGTTGAGGGCACAAGGGACGGTGCCGGTCAGGATCCGTCTGTGGCTGCCAAGGCCACACACGTGATTGGGCCCCTGGTCGAGGAGGCCTCCGGCATCCTCTCGGCAGCTGCAGCCGGGCCTGGGAAACGACACGGTGAGCTTCCAGGTTCCATGCCGAGTCAGCCTGCACCTCTTCCGGACCCCAGGCGCGTGGTGTTGTCAGACGTTGGCATTGGGTCCTCTTGGGGAGAGAGCCTTAGCTAGGGTTAGGGTTCGGCCCAGGGACGTCGCCAGTGCCGAAGCGACTCCGGTCTCGTGATCTGCCTCGAGGGCTGAAGTGAGGGCCCATGCAGCAAGGCGGCTCAAGTGCAGGGTTAGGGGTCGAGGCCGGCTTAGGTTGCGGTGGAGGGTCCCCGTTCGGTGTAGGGTTAGGGTTAGGGTTAGGTCCCAGGAGGCTCCAGGCGCCGAACCCACAGCAGGGCGGTGGTCTCCCCGAAGGGCTGAGTTGAGGGCACAAGGGACGGTGCCGCTCAGGATCCGTCTGTGGCTGCCAAGGCCACAGACGTCGATCGGCCCCTGGTCGAGGAGGCCTCCGGAATCCTCTCGGGCAGCTGCAGAACGGCCTGGGAAACGACACGCTGAGCTTCCAGGTTCCATGCCGGGTCAGCCTGCACCGCTTCTGGACCCCAGGCGCGTGGTGTTGTCAGACGTTGGCATGGGGTCCCCGTGGGGAGGGAGCCTTAGCTAGGGTTAGGGTTTGGTCCAGGGACGTCGCCAGGGCTGAATCGACTGCAGTCTCGTGATGTCCCTCGAGGGCTGAAGTGAGGGCCCATGCCAGAAGGCGGCTCAATTGCAGGGTTAGGGTTCGAGGCAGGCTTAGGTTGCGGTGGAGGGTCCCGGTTCGGGGTACGGTTAGGGTTAGGGTTGGGTCCCAGGAGGCTCCAGGCGCCCAAGCCACAGCAGGGCAGTGGTCTCCCCGAAGGGCTGAGTTGAGGGCACAAGGGACGGTGCCGGTCAGGATCCGTCTGTGGCTGCCAAGGCCACACACGTGATTGGGCCCCTGGTCGAGGAGGCCTCCGGCATCCTCTCGGCAGCTGCAGCCGGGCCTGGGAAACGACACGGTGAGCTTCCAGGTTCCATGCCGAGTCAGCCTGCACCTCTTCCGGACCCCAGGCGCGTGGTGTTGTCAGACGTTGGCATTGGGTCCTCTTGGGGAGAGAGCCTTAGCTAGGGTTAGGGTTCGGCCCAGGGACGTCGCCAGGGCCGAAGCGACTCCGGTCTCGTGATCTGCCTCGAGGGCTGAAGTGAGGGCCCATGCAGCAAGGCGGCTCAAGTGCAGGGTTAGGGGTCGAGGCCGGCTTAGGTTGCGGTGGAGGGTCCCCGTTCGGGGTAGGGTTAGGGTTAGGGTTAGGTCCCAGGAGGCTCCAGGCGCCGAACCCACAGCAGGGCGGTGGTCTCCCCGAAGGGCTGAGTTGAGGGCACAAGGGACGGTGCCGCTCAGGATCCGTCTGTGGCTGCCAAGGCCACAGACGTCGATCGGCCCCTGGTCGAGGAGGCCTCCGGAATCCTCTCGGGCAGCTGCAGAACGGCCTGGGAAACGACACGCTGAGCTTCCAGGTTCCATGCCGGGTCAGCCTGCACCGCTTCTGGACCCCAGGCGCGTGGTGTTGTCAGACGTTGGCATGGGGTCCCCGTGGGGAGGGAGCCTTAGCTAGGGTTAGGGTTTGGTCCAGGGACGTCGCCAGGGCTGAATCGACTGCAGTCTCGTGATGTCCCTCGAGGGCTGAAGTGAGGGCCCATGCCAGAAGGCGGCTCAATTGCAGGGTTAGGGTTCGAGGCAGGCTTAGGTTGCGGTGGAGGGTCCCGGTTCGGGGTACGGTTAGGGTTAGGGTTGGGTCCCAGGAGGCTCCAGGCGCCCAAGCCACAGCAGGGCAGTGGTCTCCCCGAAGGGCTGAGTTGAGGGCACAAGGGACGGTGCCGGTCAGGATCCGTCTGTGGCTGCCAAGGCCACACACGTGATTGGGCCCCTGGTCGAGGAGGCCTCCGGCATCCTCTCGGCAGCTGCAGCCGGGCCTGGGAAACGACACGGTGAGCTTCCAGGTTCCATGCCGAGTCAGCCTGCACCTCTTCCGGACCCCAGGCGCGTGGTGTTGTCAGACGTTGGCATTGGGTCCTCTTGGGGAGAGAGCCTTAGCTAGGGTTAGGGTTCGGCCCAGGGACGTCGCCAGGGCCGAAGCGACTCCGGTCTCGTGATCTGCCTCGAGGGCTGAAGTGAGGGCCCATGCAGCAAGGCGGCTCAAGTGCAGGGTTAGGGGTCGAGGCCGGCTTAGGTTGCGGTGGAGGGTCCCCGTTCGGGGTAGGGTTAGGGTTAGGGTTAGGTCCCAGGAGGCTCCAGGCGCCGAACCCACAGCAGGGCGGTGGTCTCCCCGAAGGGCTGAGTTGAGGGCACAAGGGACGGTGCCGCTCAGGATCCGTCTGTGGCTGCCAAGGCCACAGACGTCGATCGGCCCCTGGTCGAGGAGGCCTCCGGAATCCTCTCGGGCAGCTGCAGAACGGCCTGGGAAACGACACGCTGAGCTTCCAGGTTCCATGCCGGGTCAGCCTGCACCGCTTCTGGACCCCAGGCGCGTGGTGTTGTCAGACGTTGGCATGGGGTCCCCGTGGGGAGGGAGCCTTAGCTAGGGTTAGGGTTTGGTCCAGGGACGTCGCCAGGGCTGAATCGACTGCAGTCTCGTGATGTCCCTCGAGGGCTGAAGTGAGGGCCCATGCCAGAAGGCGGCTCAATTGCAGGGTTAGGGTTCGAGGCAGGCTTAGGTTGCGGTGGAGGGTCCCGGTTCGGGGTACGGTTAGGGTTAGGGTTGGGTCCCAGGAGGCTCCAGGCGCCCAAGCCACAGCAGGGCAGTGGTCTCCCCGAAGGGCTGAGTTGAGGGCACAAGGGACGGTGCCGGTCAGGATCCGTCTGTGGCTGCCAAGGCCACACACGTGATTGGGCCCCTGGTCGAGGAGGCCTCCGGCATCCTCTCGGCAGCTGCAGCCGGGCCTGGGAAACGACACGGTGAGCTTCCAGGTTCCATGCCGAGTCAGCCTGCACCTCTTCCGGACCCCAGGCGCGTGGTGTTGTCAGACGTTGGCATTGGGTCCTCTTGGGGAGAGAGCCTTAGCTAGGGTTAGGGTTCGGCCCAGGGACGTCGCCAGGGCCGAAGCGACTCCGGTCTCGTGATCTGCCTCGAGGGCTGAAGTGAGGGCCCATGCAGCAAGGCGGCTCAAGTGCAGGGTTAGGGGTCGAGGCCGGCTTAGGTTGCGGTGGAGGGTCCCCGTTCGGTGTACGGTTAGGGTTAGGGTTAGGTCCCAGGAGGCTCCAGGCGCCGAACCCACAGCAGGGCGGTGGTCTCCCCGAAGGGCTGAGTTGAGGGCACAAGGGACGGTGCCGCTCAGGATCCGTCTGTGGCTGCCAAGGCCACAGACGTCGATCGGCCCCTGGTCGAGGAGGCCTCCGGAATCCTCTCGGGCAGCTGCAGAACGGCCTGGGAAACGACACGCTGAGCTTCCACGTTCCATGCCGGGTCAGCCTGCACCGCTTCTGGACCCCAGGCGCGTGGTGTTGTCAGACGTTGGCATGGGGTCCCCGTGGGGAGGGAGCCTTAGCTAGGGTTAGGGTTTGGTCCAGGGACGTCGCCAGGGCTGAATCGACTGCAGTCTCGTGATGTCCCTCGAGGGCTGAAGTGAGGGCCCATGCCAGAAGGCGGCTCAATTGCAGGGTTAGGGTTCGAGGCAGGCTTAGGTTGCGGTGGAGGGTCCCGGTTCGGGGTACGGTTAGGGTTAGGGTTGGGTCCCAGGAGGCTCCAGGCGCCCAAGCCACAGCAGGGCAGTGGTCTCCCCGAAGGGCTGAGTTGAGGGCACAAGGGACGGTGCCGGTCAGGATCCGTCTGTGGCTGCCAAGGCCACACACGTGATTGGGCCCCTGGTCGAGGAGGCCTCCGGCATCCTCTCGGCAGCTGCAGCCGGGCCTGGGAAACGACACGGTGAGCTTCCAGGTTCCATGCCGAGTCAGCCTGCACCTCTTCCGGACCCCAGGCGCGTGGTGTTGTCAGACGTTGGCATTGGGTCCTCTTGGGGAGAGAGCCTTAGCTAGGGTTAGGGTTCGGCCCAGGGACGTCGCCAGGGCCGAAGCGACTCCGGTCTCGTGATCTGCCTCGAGGGCTGAAGTGAGGGCCCATGCAGCAAGGCGGCTCAAGTGCAGGGTTAGGGGTCGAGGCCGGCTTAGGTTGCGGTGGAGGGTCCCCGTTCGGTGTACGGTTAGGGTTAGGGTTAGGTCCCAGGAGGCTCCAGGCGCCGAACCCACAGCAGGGCGGTGGTCTCCCCGAAGGGCTGAGTTGAGGGCACAAGGGACGGTGCCGCTCAGGATCCGTCTGTGGCTGCCAAGGCCACAGACGTCGATCGGCCCCTGGTCGAGGAGGCCTCCGGAATCCTCTCGGGCAGCTGCAGAACGGCCTGGGAAACGACACGCTGAGCTTCCAGGTTCCATGCCGGGTCAGCCTGCACCGCTTCTGGACCCCAGGCGCGTGGTGTTGTCAGACGTTGGCATGGGGTCCCCGTGGGGAGGGAGCCTTAGCTAGGGTTAGGGTTTGGTCCAGGGACGTCGCCAGGGCTGAATCGACTGCAGTCTCGTGATCTCCCCCGAGGGCTGAAGTGAGGGCCCATGCCAGAAGGCGGCTCAATTGCAGGGTTAGGGTTCGAGGCAGGCTTAGGTTGCGGTGGACGGTCCCGGTTCGGGGTACGGTTAGGGTTAGGGTTGGGTCCCAGGAGGCTCCAGGCGCCCAAGCCACAGCAGGGCAGTGGTCTCCCCGAAGGGCTGAGTTGAGGGCACAAGGGACGGTGCCGGTCAGGATCCGTCTGTGGCTGCCAAGGCCACACACGTGATTGGGCCCCTGGTCGAGGAGGCCTCCGGCATCCTCTCGGCAGCTGCAGCCGGGCCTGGGAAACGACACGGTGAGCTTCCAGGTTCCATGCCGAGTCAGCCTGCACCTCTTCCGGACCCCAGGCGCGTGGTGTTGTCAGACGTTGGCATTGGGTCCTCTTGGGGAGAGAGCCTTAGCTAGGGTTAGGGTTCGGCCCAGGGACGTCGCCAGGGCCGAAGCGACTCCGGTCTCGTGATCTGCCTCGAGGGCTGAAGTGAGGGCCCATGCAGCAAGGCGGCTCAAGTGCAGGGTTAGGGGTCGAGGCCGGCTTAGGTTGCGGTGGAGGGTCCCCGTTCGGTGTAGGGTTAGGGTTAGGGTTAGGTCCCAGGAGGCTCCAGGCGCCGAACCCACAGCAGGGCGGTGGTCTCCCCGAAGGGCTGAGTTGAGGGCACAAGGGACGGTGCCGCTCAGGATCCGTCTGTGGCTGCCAAGGCCACAGACGTCGATCGGCCCCTGGTCGAGGAGGCCTCCGGAATCCTCTCGGGCAGCTGCAGAACGGCCTGGGAAACGACACGCTGAGCTTCCAGGTTCCATGCCGGGTCAGCCTGCACCGCTTCTGGACCCCAGGCGCGTGGTGTTGTCAGACGTTGGCATGGGGTCCCCGTGGGGAGGGAGCCTTAGCTAGGGTTAGGGTTTGGTCCAGGGACGTCGCCAGGGCTGAATCGACTGCAGTCTCGTGATGTCCCTCGAGGGCTGAAGTGAGGGCCCATGCCTGAAGGCGGCTCAATTGCAGGGTTAGGGTTCGAGGCAGGCTTAGGTTGCGGTGGAGGGTCCCGGTTCGGGGTAGGGTTAGGGTTAGGGTTGGGTCCCAGGAGGCTCCAGGCGCCCAAGCCACAGCAGGGCAGTGGTCTCCCCGAAGGGCTGAGTTGAGGGCACAAGGGACGGTGCCGGTCAGGATCCGTCTGTGGCTGCCAAGGCCACACACGTGATTGGGCCCCTGGTCGAGGAAGCCTCCGGCATCCTCTCGGCAGCTGCAGCCGGGCCTGGGAAACGACACGGTGAGCTTCCAGGTTCCATGCCGAGTCAGCCTGCACCTCTTCCGGACCCCAGGCGCGTGGTGTTGTCAGACGTTGGCATTGGGTACTCTTGGGGAGAGAGCCTTAGCTAGGGTTAGGGTTCGGCCCAGGGACGTCGCCAGGGCCGAAGCGACTCCGGTCTCGTGATCTGCCTCGAGGGCTGAAGTGAGGGCCCATGCAGCAAGGCGGCTCAAGTGCAGGGTTAGGGGTCGAGGCCGGCTTAGGTTGCGGTGGAGGGTCCCCGTTCGGTGTAGGGTTAGGGTTAGGGTTAGGTCCCAGGAGGCTCCAGGCGCCGAACCCACAGCAGGGCGGTGGTCTCCCCGAAGGGCTGAGTTGAGGGCACAAGGGACGGTGCCGCTCAGGATCCGTCTGTGGCTGCCAAGGCCACAGACGTCGATCGGCCCCTGGTCGAGGAGGCCTCCGGAATCCTCTCGGGCAGCTGCAGAACGGCCTGGGAAACGACACGCTGAGCTTCCAGGTTCCATGCCGGGTCAGCCTGCACCGCTTCTGGACCCCAGGCGCGTGGTGTTGTCAGACGTTGGCATGGGGTCCCCGTGGGGAGGGAGCCTTAGCTAGGGTTAGGGTTTGGTCCAGGGACGTCGCCAGGGCTGAATCGACTGCAGTCTCGTGATCTCCCCCGAGGGCTGAAGTGAGGGCCCATGCCAGAAGGCGGCTCAATTGTAGGGTTAGGGTTCGAGGCAGGCTTAGGTTGCGGTGGAGGGTCCCGGTTCGGGGTACGGTTAGGGTTAGGGTTGGGTCCCAGGAGGCTCCAGGCGCCCAAGCCACAGCAGGGCAGTGGTCTCCCCGAAGGGCTGAGTTGAGGGCACAAGGGACGGTGCCGGTCAGGATCCGTCTGTGGCTGCCAAGGCCACACACGTGATTGGGCCCCTGGTCGAGGAGGCCTCCGGCATCCTCTCGGCAGCTGCAGCCGGGCCTGGGAAACGACACGGTGAGCTTCCAGGTTCCATGCCGAGTCAGCCTGCACCTCTTCCGGACCCCAGGCGCGTGGTGTTGTCAGACGTTGGCATTGGGTCCTCTTGGGGAGAGAGCCTTAGCTAGGGTTAGGGTTCGGCCCAGGGACGTCGCCAGTGCCGAAGCGACTCCGGTCTCGTGATCTGCCTCGAGGGCTGAAGTGAGGGCCCATGCAGCAAGGCGGCTCAAGTGCAGGGTTAGGGGTCGAGGCCGGCTTAGGTTGCGGTGGAGGGTCCCCGTTCGGTGTAGGGTTAGGGTTAGGGTTAGGTCCCAGGAGGCTCCAGGCGCCGAACCCACAGCAGGGCGGTGGTCTCCCCGAAGGGCTGAGTTGAGGGCACAAGGGACGGTGCCGCTCAGGATCCGTCTGTGGCTGCCAAGGCCACAGACGTCGATCGGCCCCTGGTCGAGGAGGCCTCCGGAATCCTCTCGGGCAGCTGCAGAACGGCCTGGGAAACGACACGCTGAGCTTCCAGGTTCCATGCCGGGTCAGCCTGCACCGCTTCTGGACCCCAGGCGCGTGGTGTTGTCAGACGTTGGCATGGGGTCCCCGTGGGGAGGGAGCCTTAGCTAGGGTTAGGGTTTGGTCCAGGGACGTCGCCAGGGCTGAATCGACTGCAGTCTCGTGATGTCCCTCGAGGGCTGAAGTGAGGGCCCATGCCAGAAGGCGGCTCAATTGCAGGGTTAGGGTTCGAGGCAGGCTTAGGTTGCGGTGGAGGGTCCCGGTTCGGGGTACGGTTAGGGTTAGGGTTGGGTCCCAGGAGGCTCCAGGCGCCCAAGCCACAGCAGGGCAGTGGTCTCCCCGAAGGGCTGAGTTGAGGGCACAAGGGACGGTGCCGGTCAGGATCCGTCTGTGGCTGCCAAGGCCACACACGTGATTGGGCCCCTGGTCGAGGAGGCCTCCGGCATCCTCTCGGCAGCTGCAGCCGGGCCTGGGAAACGACACGGTGAGCTTCCAGGTTCCATGCCGAGTCAGCCTGCACCTCTTCCGGACCCCAGGCGCGTGGTGTTGTCAGACGTTGGCATTGGGTCCTCTTGGGGAGAGAGCCTTAGCTAGGGTTAGGGTTCGGCCCAGGGACGTCGCCAGGGCCGAAGCGACTCCGGTCTCGTGATCTGCCTCGAGGGCTGAAGTGAGGGCCCATGCAGCAAGGCGGCTCAAGTGCAGGGTTAGGGGTCGAGGCCGGCTTAGGTTGCGGTGGAGGGTCCCCGTTCGGTGTACGGTTAGGGTTAGGGTTAGGTCCCAGGAGGCTCCAGGCGCCGAACCCACAGCAGGGCGGTGGTCTCCCCGAAGGGCTGAGTTGAGGGCACAAGGGACGGTGCCGCTCAGGATCCGTCTGTGGCTGCCAAGGCCACAGACGTCGATCGGCCCCTGGTCGAGGAGGCCTCCGGAATCCTCTCGGGCAGCTGCAGAACGGCCTGGGAAACGACACGCTGAGCTTCCAGGTTCCATGCCGGGTCAGCCTGCACCGCTTCTGGACCCCAGGCGCGTGGTGTTGTCAGACGTTGGCATGGGGTCCCCGTGGGGAGGGAGCCTTAGCTAGGGTTAGGGTTTGGTCCAGGGACGTCGCCAGGGCTGAATCGACTGCAGTCTCGTGATGTCCCTCGAGGGCTGAAGTGAGGGCCCATGCCAGAAGGCGGCTCAATTGCAGGGTTAGGGTTCGAGGCAGGCTTAGGTTGCGGTGGAGGGTCCCGGTTCGGGGTACGGTTAGGGTTAGGGTTGGGTCCCAGGAGGCTCCAGGCGCCCAAGCCACAGCAGGGCAGTGGTCTCCCCGAAGGGCTGAGTTGAGGGCACAAGGGACGGTGCCGGTCAGGATCCGTCTGTGGCTGCCAAGGCCACACACGTGATTGGGCCCCTGGTCGAGGAGGCCTCCGGCATCCTCTCGGCAGCTGCAGCCGGGCCTGGGAAACGACACGGTGAGCTTCCAGGTTCCATGCCGAGTCAGCCTGCACCTCTTCCGGACCCCAGGCGCGTGGTGTTGTCAGACGTTGGCATTGGGTCCTCTTGGGGAGAGAGCCTTAGCTAGGGTTAGGGTTCGGCCCAGGGACGTCGCCAGGGCCGAAGCGACTCCGGTCTCGTGATCTGCCTCGAGGGCTGAAGTGAGGGCCCATGCAGCAAGGCGGCTCAAGTGCAGGGTTAGGGGTCGAGGCCGGCTTAGGTTGCGGTGGAGGGTCCCCGTTCGGTGTAGGGTTAGGGTTAGGGTTAGGTCCCAGGAGGCTCCAGGCGCCGAACCCACAGCAGGGCGGTGGTCTCCCCGAAGGGCTGAGTTGAGGGCACAAGGGACGGTGCCGCTCAGGATCCGTCTGTGGCTGCCAAGGCCACAGACGTCGATCGGCCCCTGGTCGAGGAGGCCTCCGGAATCCTCTCGGGCAGCTGCAGAACGGCCTGGGAAACGACACGCTGAGCTTCCACGTTCCATGCCGGGTCAGCCTGCACCGCTTCTGGACCCCAGGCGCGTGGTGTTGTCAGACGTTGGCATGGGGTCCCCGTGGGGAGGGAGCCTTAGCTAGGGTTAGGGTTTGGTCCAGGGACGTCGCCAGGGCTGAATCGACTGCAGTCTCGTGATCTCCCCCGAGGGCTGAAGTGAGGGCCCATGCCAGAAGGCGGCTCAATTGCAGGGTTAGGGTTCGAGGCAGGCTTAGGTTGCGGTGGAGGGTCCCGGTTCGGGGTACGGTTAGGGTTAGGGTTGGGTCCCAGGAGGCTCCAGGCGCCCAAGCCACAGCAGGGCAGTGGTCTCCCCGAAGGGCTGAGTTGAGGGCACAAGGGACGGTGCCGGTCAGGATCCGTCTGTGGCTGCCAAGGCCACACACGTGATTGGGCCCCTGGTCGAGGAGGCCTCCGGCATCCTCTCGGCAGCTGCAGCCGGGCCTGGGAAACGACACGGTGAGCTTCCAGGTTCCATGCCGAGTCAGCCTGCACCTCTTCCGGACCCCAGGCGCGTGGTGTTGTCAGACGTTGGCATTGGGTCCTCTTGGGGAGAGAGCCTTAGCTAGGGTTAGGGTTCGGCCCAGGGACGTCGCCAGGGCCGAAGCGACTCCGGTCTCGTGATCTGCCTCGAGGGCTGAAGTGAGGGCGCATGCAGCAAGGCGGCTCAAGTGCAGGGTTAGGGGTCGAGGCCGGCTTAGGTTGCGGTGGAGGGTCCCCGTTCGGTGTAGGGTTAGGGTTAGGGTTAGGTCCCAGGAGGCTCCAGGCGCCGAACCCACAGCAGGGCGGTGGTCTCCCCGAAGGGCTGAGTTGAGGGCACAAGGGACGGTGCCGCTCAGGATCCGTCTGTGGCTGCCAAGGCCACAGACGTCGATCGGCCCCTGGTCGAGGAGGCCTCCGGAATCCTCTCGGGCAGCTGCAGAACGGCCTGGGAAACGACACGCTGAGCTTCCAGGTTCCATGCCGGGTCAGCCTGCACCGCTTCTGGACCCCAGGCGCGTGGTGTTGTCAGACGTTGGCATGGGGTCCCCGTGGGGAGGGAGCCTTAGCTAGGGTTAGGGTTTGGTCCAGGGACGTCGCCAGGGCTGAATCGACTGCAGTCTCGTGATCTCCCCCGAGGGCTGAAGTGAGGGCCCATGCCAGAAGGCGGCTCAATTGCAGGGTTAGGGTTCGAGGCAGGCCTCGGTTGCGGTGGAGGGTCCCGGTTCGGGGTACGGTTAGGGTTAGGGTTGGGTCCCAGGAGGCTCCAGGCGCCCAAGCCACAGCAGGGCAGTGGTCTCCCCGAAGGGCTGAGTTGAGGGCACAAGGGACGGTGCCGGTCAGGATCCGTCTGTGGCTGCCAAGGCCACACACGTGATTGGGCCCCTGGTCGAGGAGGCCTCCGGCATCCTCTCGGCAGCTGCAGCCGGGCCTGGGAAACGACACGGTGAGCTTCCAGGTTCCATGCCGAGTCAGCCTGCACCTCTTCCGGACCCCAGGCGCGTGGTGTTGTCAGACGTTGGCATTGGGTCCTCTTGGGGAGAGAGCCTTAGCTAGGGTTAGGGTTCGGCCCAGGGACGTCGCCAGGGCCGAAGCGACTCCGGTCTCGTGATCTGCCTCGAGGGCTGAAGTGAGGGCCCATGCAGCAAGGCGGCTCAAGTGCAGGGTTAGGGGTCGAGGCCGGCTTAGGTTGCGGTGGAGGGTCCCCGTTCGGTGTAGGGTTAGGGTTAGGGTTAGGTCCCAGGAGGCTCCAGGCGCCGAACCCACAGCAGGGCGGTGGTCTCCCCGAAGGGCTGAGTTGAGGGCACAAGGGACGGTGCCGCTCAGGATCCGTCTGTGGCTGCCAAGGCCACAGACGTCGATCGGCCCCTGGTCGAGGAGGCCTCCGGAATCCTCTCGGGCAGCTGCAGAACGGCCTGGGAAACGACACGCTGAGCTTCCAGGTTCCATGCCGGGTCAGCCTGCACCGCTTCTGGACCCCAGGCGCGTGGTGTTGTCAGACGTTGGCATGGGGTCCCCGTGGGGAGGGAGCCTTAGCTAGGGTTAGGGTTTGGTCCAGGGACGTCGCCAGGGCTGAATCGACTGCAGTCTCGTGATGTCCCTCGAGGGCTGAAGTGAGGGCCCATGCCAGAAGGAGGCTCAATTGCAGGGTTAGGGTTCGAGGCAGGCTTAGGTTGCGGTGGAGGGTCCCGGTTCGGGGTACGGTTAGGGTTAGGGTTGGGTCCCAGGAGGCTCCAGGCGCCCAAGCCACAGCAGGGCAGTGGTCTCCCCGAAGGGCTGAGTTGAGGGCACAAGGGACGGTGCCGGTCAGGATCCGTCTGTGGCTGCCAAGGCCACACACGTGATTGGGCCCCTGGTCGAGGAGGCCTCCGGCATCCTCTCGGCAGCTGCAGCCGGGCCTGGGAAACGACACGGTGAGCTTCCAGGTTCCATGCCGAGTCAGCCTGCACCTCTTCCGGACCCCAGGCGCGTGGTGTTGTCAGACGTTGGCATTGGGTCCTCTTGGGGAGAGAGCCTTAGCTAGGGTTAGGGTTCGGCCCAGGGACGTCGCCAGGGCCGAAGCGACTCCGGTCTCGTGATCTGCCTCGAGGGCTGAAGTGAGGGCCCATGCAGCAAGGCGGCTCAAGTGCAGGGTTAGGGGTCGAGGCCGGCTTAGGTTGCGGTGGAGGGTCCCCGTTCGGTGTACGGTTAGGGTTAGGGTTAGGTCCCAGGAGGCTCCAGGCGCCGAACCCACAGCAGGGCGGTGGTCTCCCCGAAGGGCTGAGTTGAGGGCACAAGGGACGGTGCCGCTCAGGATCCGTCTGTGGCTGCCAAGGCCACAGACGTCGATCGGCCCCTGGTCGAGGAGGCCTCCGGAATCCTCTCGGGCAGCTGCAGAACGGCCTGGGAAACGACACGCTGAGCTTCCAGGTTCCATGCCGGGTCAGCCTGCACCGCTTCTGGACCCCAGGCGCGTGGTGTTGTCAGACGTTGGCATGGGGTCCCCGTGGGGAGGGAGCCTTAGCTAGGGTTAGGGTTTGGTCCAGGGACGTCGCCAGGGCTGAATCGACTGCAGTCTCGTGATCTCCCCCGAGGGCTGAAGTGAGGGCCCATGCCAGAAGGCGGCTCAATTGCAGGGTTAGGGTTCGAGGCAGGCTTAGGTTGCGGTGGACGGTCCCGGTTCGGGGTACGGTTAGGGTTAGGGTTGGGTCCCAGGAGGCTCCAGGCGCCCAAGCCACAGCAGGGCAGTGGTCTCCCCGAAGGGCTGAGTTGAGGGCACAAGGGACGGTGCCGGTCAGGATCCGTCTGTGGCTGCCAAGGCCACACACGTGATTGGGCCCCTGGTCGAGGAGGCCTCCGGCATCCTCTCGGCAGCTGCAGCCGGGCCTGGGAAACGACACGGTGAGCTTCCAGGTTCCATGCCGAGTCAGCCTGCACCTCTTCCGGACCCCAGGCGCGTGGTGTTGTCAGACGTTGGCATTGGGTCCTCTTGGGGAGAGAGCCTTAGCTAGGGTTAGGGTTCGGCCCAGGGACGTCGCCAGGGCCGAAGCGACTCCGGTCTCGTGATCTGCCTCGAGGGCTGAAGTGAGGGCCCATGCAGCAAGGCGGCTCAAGTGCAGGGTTAGGGGTCGAGGCCGGCTTAGGTTGCGGTGGAGGGTCCCCGTTCGGTGTAGGGTTAGGGTTAGGGTTAGGTCCCAGGAGGCTCCAGGCGCCGAACCCACAGCAGGGCGGTGGTCTCCCCGAAGGGCTGAGTTGAGGGCACAAGGGACGGTGCCGCTCAGGATCCGTCTGTGGCTGCCAAGGCCACAGACGTCGATCGGCCCCTGGTCGAGGAGGCCTCCGGAATCCTCTCGGGCAGCTGCAGAACGGCCTGGGAAACGACACGCTGAGCTTCCAGGTTCCATGCCGGGTCAGCCTGCACCGCTTCTGGACCCCAGGCGCGTGGTGTTGTCAGACGTTGGCATGGGGTCCCCGTGGGGAGGGAGCCTTAGCTAGGGTTAGGGTTTGGTCCAGGGACGTCGCCAGGGCTGAATCGACTGCAGTCTCGTGATGTCCCTCGAGGGCTGAAGTGAGGGCCCATGCCTGAAGGCGGCTCAATTGCAGGGTTAGGGTTCGAGGCAGGCTTAGGTTGCGGTGGAGGGTCCCGGTTCGGGGTAGGGTTAGGGTTAGGGTTGGGTCCCAGGAGGCTCCAGGCGCCCAAGCCACAGCAGGGCAGTGGTCTCCCCGAAGGGCTGAGTTGAGGGCACAAGGGACGGTGCCGGTCAGGATCCGTCTGTGGCTGCCAAGGCCACACACGTGATTGGGCCCCTGGTCGAGGAAGCCTCCGGCATCCTCTCGGCAGCTGCAGCCGGGCCTGGGAAACGACACGGTGAGCTTCCAGGTTCCATGCCGAGTCAGCCTGCACCTCTTCCGGACCCCAGGCGCGTGGTGTTGTCAGACGTTGGCATTGGGTCCTCTTGGGGAGAGAGCCTTAGCTAGGGTTAGGGTTCGGCCCAGGGACGTCGCCAGGGCCGAAGCGACTCCGGTCTCGTGATCTGCCTCGAGGGCTGAAGTGAGGGCCCATGCAGCAAGGCGGCTCAAGTGCAGGGTTAGGGGTCGAGGCCGGCTTAGGTTGCGGTGGAGGGTCCCCGTTCGGTGTAGGGTTAGGGTTAGGGTTAGGTCCCAGGAGGCTCCAGGCGCCGAACCCACAGCAGGGCGGTGGTCTCCCCGAAGGGCTGAGTTGAGGGCACAAGGGACGGTGCCGCTCAGGATCCGTCTGTGGCTGCCAAGGCCACAGACGTCGATCGGCCCCTGGTCGAGGAGGCCTCCGGAATCCTCTCGGGCAGCTGCAGAACGGCCTGGGAAACGACACGCTGAGCTTCCAGGTTCCATGCCGGGTCAGCCTGCACCGCTTCTGGACCCCAGGCGCGTGGTGTTGTCAGACGTTGGCATGGGGTCCCCGTGGGGAGGGAGCCTTAGCTAGGGTTAGGGTTTGGTCCAGGGACGTCGCCAGGGCTGAATCGACTGCAGTCTCGTGATCTCCCCCGAGGGCTGAAGTGAGGGCCCATGCCAGAAGGCGGCTCAATTGTAGGGTTAGGGTTCGAGGCAGGCTTAGGTTGCGGTGGAGGGTCCCGGTTCGGGGTACGGTTAGGGTTAGGGTTGGGTCCCAGGAGGCTCCAGGCGCCCAAGCCACAGCAGGGCAGTGGTCTCCCCGAAGGGCTGAGTTGAGGGCACAAGGGACGGTGCCGGTCAGGATCCGTCTGTGGCTGCCAAGGCCACACACGTGATTGGGCCCCTGGTCGAGGAGGCCTCCGGCATCCTCTCGGCAGCTGCAGCCGGGCCTGGGAAACGACACGGTGAGCTTCCAGGTTCCATGCCGAGTCAGCCTGCACCTCTTCCGGACCCCAGGCGCGTGGTGTTGTCAGACGTTGGCATTGGGTCCTCTTGGGGAGAGAGCCTTAGCTAGGGTTAGGGTTCGGCCCAGGGACGTCGCCAGTGCCGAAGCGACTCCGGTCTCGTGATCTGCCTCGAGGGCTGAAGTGAGGGCCCATGCAGCAAGGCGGCTCAAGTGCAGGGTTAGGGGTCGAGGCCGGCTTAGGTTGCGGTGGAGGGTCCCCGTTCGGTGTAGGGTTAGGGTTAGGGTTAGGTCCCAGGAGGCTCCAGGCGCCGAACCCACAGCAGGGCGGTGGTCTCCCCGAAGGGCTGAGTTGAGGGCACAAGGGACGGTGCCGCTCAGGATCCGTCTGTGGCTGCCAAGGCCACAGACGTCGATCGGCCCCTGGTCGAGGAGGCCTCCGGAATCCTCTCGGGCAGCTGCAGAACGGCCTGGGAAACGACACGCTGAGCTTCCAGGTTCCATGCCGGGTCAGCCTGCACCGCTTCTGGACCCCAGGCGCGTGGTGTTGTCAGACGTTGGCATGGGGTCCCCGTGGGGAGGGAGCCTTAGCTAGGGTTAGGGTTTGGTCCAGGGACGTCGCCAGGGCTGAATCGACTGCAGTCTCGTGATGTCCCTCGAGGGCTGAAGTGAGGGCCCATGCCAGAAGGCGGCTCAATTGCAGGGTTAGGGTTCGAGGCAGGCTTAGGTTGCGGTGGAGGGTCCCGGTTCGGGGTACGGTTAGGGTTAGGGTTGGGTCCCAGGAGGCTCCAGGCGCCCAAGCCACAGCAGGGCAGTGGTCTCCCCGAAGGGCTGAGTTGAGGGCACAAGGGACGGTGCCGGTCAGGATCCGTCTGTGGCTGCCAAGGCCACACACGTGATTGGGCCCCTGGTCGAGGAGGCCTCCGGCATCCTCTCGGCAGCTGCAGCCGGGCCTGGGAAACGACACGGTGAGCTTCCAGGTTCCATGCCGAGTCAGCCTGCACCTCTTCCGGACCCCAGGCGCGTGGTGTTGTCAGACGTTGGCATTGGGTCCTCTTGGGGAGAGAGCCTTAGCTAGGGTTAGGGTTCGGCCCAGGGACGTCGCCAGGGCCGAAGCGACTCCGGTCTCGTGATCTGCCTCGAGGGCTGAAGTGAGGGCCCATGCAGCAAGGCGGCTCAAGTGCAGGGTTAGGGGTCGAGGCCGGCTTAGGTTGCGGTGGAGGGTCCCCGTTCGGGGTAGGGTTAGGGTTAGGGTTAGGTCCCAGGAGGCTCCAGGCGCCGAACCCACAGCAGGGCGGTGGTCTCCCCGAAGGGCTGAGTTGAGGGCACAAGGGACGGTGCCGCTCAGGATCCGTCTGTGGCTGCCAAGGCCACAGACGTCGATCGGCCCCTGGTCGAGGAGGCCTCCGGAATCCTCTCGGGCAGCTGCAGAACGGCCTGGGAAACGACACGCTGAGCTTCCAGGTTCCATGCCGGGTCAGCCTGCACCGCTTCTGGACCCCAGGCGCGTGGTGTTGTCAGACGTTGGCATGGGGTCCCCGTGGGGAGGGAGCCTTAGCTAGGGTTAGGGTTTGGTCCAGGGACGTCGCCAGGGCTGAATCGACTGCAGTCTCGTGATGTCCCTCGAGGGCTGAAGTGAGGGCCCATGCCAGAAGGCGGCTCAATTGCAGGGTTAGGGTTCGAGGCAGGCTTAGGTTGCGGTGGAGGGTCCCGGTTCGGGGTACGGTTAGGGTTAGGGTTGGGTCCCAGGAGGCTCCAGGCGCCCAAGCCACAGCAGGGCAGTGGTCTCCCCGAAGGGCTGAGTTGAGGGCACAAGGGACGGTGCCGGTCAGGATCCGTCTGTGGCTGCCAAGGCCACACACGTGATTGGGCCCCTGGTCGAGGAGGCCTCCGGCATCCTCTCGGCAGCTGCAGCCGGGCCTGGGAAACGACACGGTGAGCTTCCAGGTTCCATGCCGAGTCAGCCTGCACCTCTTCCGGACCCCAGGCGCGTGGTGTTGTCAGACGTTGGCATTGGGTCCTCTTGGGGAGAGAGCCTTAGCTAGGGTTAGGGTTCGGCCCAGGGACGTCGCCAGGGCCGAAGCGACTCCGGTCTCGTGATCTGCCTCGAGGGCTGAAGTGAGGGCCCATGCAGCAAGGCGGCTCAAGTGCAGGGTTAGGGGTCGAGGCCGGCTTAGGTTGCGGTGGAGGGTCCCCGTTCGGTGTAGGGTTAGGGTTAGGGTTAGGTCCCAGGAGGCTCCAGGCGCCGAACCCACAGCAGGGCGGTGGTCTCCCCGAAGGGCTGAGTTGAGGGCACAAGGGACGGTGCCGCTCAGGATCCGTCTGTGGCTGCCAAGGCCACAGACGTCGATCGGCCCCTGGTCGAGGAGGCCTCCGGAATCCTCTCGGGCAGCTGCAGAACGGCCTGGGAAACGACACGCTGAGCTTCCACGTTCCATGCCGGGTCAGCCTGCACCGCTTCTGGACCCCAGGCGCGTGGTGTTGTCAGACGTTGGCATGGGGTCCCCGTGGGGAGGGAGCCTTAGCTAGGGTTAGGGTTTGGTCCAGGGACGTCGCCAGGGCTGAATCGACTGCAGTCTCGTGATCTCCCCCGAGGGCTGAAGTGAGGGCCCATGCCAGAAGGCGGCTCAATTGCAGGGTTAGGGTTCGAGGCAGGCTTAGGTTGCGGTGGAGGGTCCCGGTTCGGGGTACGGTTAGGGTTAGGGTTGGGTCCCAGGAGGCTCCAGGCGCCCAAGCCACAGCAGGGCAGTGGTCTCCCCGAAGGGCTGAGTTGAGGGCACAAGGGACGGTGCCGGTCAGGATCCGTCTGTGGCTGCCAAGGCCACACACGTGATTGGGCCCCTGGTCGAGGAGGCCTCCGGCATCCTCTCGGCAGCTGCAGCCGGGCCTGGGAAACGACACGGTGAGCTTCCAGGTTCCATGCCGAGTCAGCCTGCACCTCTTCCGGACCCCAGGCGCGTGGTGTTGTCAGACGTTGGCATTGGGTCCTCTTGGGGAGAGAGCCTTAGCTAGGGTTAGGGTTCGGCCCAGGGACGTCGCCAGGGCCGAAGCGACTCCGGTCTCGTGATCTGCCTCGAGGGCTGAAGTGAGGGCGCATGCAGCAAGGCGGCTCAAGTGCAGGGTTAGGGGTCGAGGCCGGCTTAGGTTGCGGTGGAGGGTCCCCGTTCGGTGTAGGGTTAGGGTTAGGGTTAGGTCCCAGGAGGCTCCAGGCGCCGAACCCACAGCAGGGCGGTGGTCTCCCCGAAGGGCTGAGTTGAGGGCACAAGGGACGGTGCCGCTCAGGATCCGTCTGTGGCTGCCAAGGCCACAGACGTCGATCGGCCCCTGGTCGAGGAGGCCTCCGGAATCCTCTCGGGCAGCTGCAGAACGGCCTGGGAAACGACACGCTGAGCTTCCAGGTTCCATGCCGGGTCAGCCTGCACCGCTTCTGGACCCCAGGCGCGTGGTGTTGTCAGACGTTGGCATGGGGTCCCCGTGGGGAGGGAGCCTTAGCTAGGGTTAGGGTTTGGTCCAGGGACGTCGCCAGGGCTGAATCGACTGCAGTCTCGTGATCTCCCCCGAGGGCTGAAGTGAGGGCCCATGCCAGAAGGCGGCTCAATTGCAGGGTTAGGGTTCGAGGCAGGCCTCGGTTGCGGTGGAGGGTCCCGGTTCGGGGTACGGTTAGGGTTAGGGTTGGGTCCCAGGAGGCTCCAGGCGCCCAAGCCACAGCAGGGCAGTGGTCTCCCCGAAGGGCTGAGTTGAGGGCACAAGGGACGGTGCCGGTCAGGATCCGTCTGTGGCTGCCAAGGCCACACACGTGATTGGGCCCCTGGTCGAGGAGGCCTCCGGCATCCTCTCGGCAGCTGCAGCCGGGCCTGGGAAACGACACGGTGAGCTTCCAGGTTCCATGCCGAGTCAGCCTGCACCTCTTCCGGACCCCAGGCGCGTGGTGTTGTCAGACGTTGGCATTGGGTCCTCTTGGGGAGAGAGCCTTAGCTAGGGTTAGGGTTCGGCCCAGGGACGTCGCCAGGGCCGAAGCGACTCCGGTCTCGTGATCTGCCTCGAGGGCTGAAGTGAGGGCCCATGCAGCAAGGCGGCTCAAGTGCAGGGTTAGGGGTCGAGGCCGGCTTAGGTTGCGGTGGAGGGTCCCCGTTCGGTGTAGGGTTAGGGTTAGGGTTAGGTCCCAGGAGGCTCCAGGCGCCGAACCCACAGCAGGGCGGTGGTCTCCCCGAAGGGCTGAGTTGAGGGCACAAGGGACGGTGCCGCTCAGGATCCGTCTGTGGCTGCCAAGGCCACAGACGTCGATCGGCCCCTGGTCGAGGAGGCCTCCGGAATCCTCTCGGGCAGCTGCAGAACGGCCTGGGAAACGACACGCTGAGCTTCCAGGTTCCATGCCGGGTCAGCCTGCACCGCTTCTGGACCCCAGGCGCGTGGTGTTGTCAGACGTTGGCATGGGGTCCCCGTGGGGAGGGAGCCTTAGCTAGGGTTAGGGTTTGGTCCAGGGACGTCGCCAGGGCTGAATCGACTGCAGTCTCGTGATGTCCCTCGAGGGCTGAAGTGAGGGCCCATGCCAGAAGGAGGCTCAATTGCAGGGTTAGGGTTCGAGGCAGGCTTAGGTTGCGGTGGAGGGTCCCGGTTCGGGGTACGGTTAGGGTTAGGGTTGGGTCCCAGGAGGCTCCAGGCGCCCAAGCCACAGCAGGGCAGTGGTCTCCCCGAAGGGCTGAGTTGAGGGCACAAGGGACGGTGCCGGTCAGGATCCGTCTGTGGCTGCCAAGGCCACACACGTGATTGGGCCCCTGGTCGAGGAGGCCTCCGGCATCCTCTCGGCAGCTGCAGCCGGGCCTGGGAAACGACACGGTGAGCTTCCAGGTTCCATGCCGAGTCAGCCTGCACCTCTTCCGGACCCCAGGCGCGTGGTGTTGTCAGACGTTGGCATTGGGTCCTCTTGGGGAGAGAGCCTTAGCTAGGGTTAGGGTTCGGCCCAGGGACGTCGCCAGGGCCGAAGCGACTCCGGTCTCGTGATCTGCCTCGAGGGCTGAAGTGAGGGCCCATGCAGCAAGGCGGCTCAAGTGCAGGGTTAGGGGTCGAGGCCGGCTTAGGTTGCGGTGGAGGGTCCCCGTTCGGTGTAGGGTTAGGGTTAGGGTTAGGTCCCAGGAGGCTCCAGGCGCCGAACCCACAGCAGGGCGGTGGTCTCCCCGAAGGGCTGAGTTGAGGGCACAAGGGACGGTGCCGCTCAGGATCCGTCTGTGGCTGCCAAGGCCACAGACGTCGATCGGCCCCTGGTCGAGGAGGCCTCCGGAATCCTCTCGGGCAGCTGCAGAACGGCCTGGGAAACGACACGCTGAGCTTCCACGTTCCATGCCGGGTCAGCCTGCACCGCTTCTGGACCCCAGGCGCGTGGTGTTGTCAGACGTTGGCATGGGGTCCCCGTGGGGAGGGAGCCTTAGCTAGGGTTAGGGTTTGGTCCAGGGACGTCGCCAGGGCTGAATCGACTGCAGTCTCGTGATCTCCCCCGAGGGCTGAAGTGAGGGCCCATGCCAGAAGGCGGCTCAATTGCAGGGTTAGGGTTCGAGGCAGGCTTAGGTTGCGGTGGAGGGTCCCGGTTCGGGGTACGGTTAGGGTTAGGGTTGGGTCCCAGGAGGCTCCAGGCGCCCAAGCCACAGCAGGGCAGTGGTCTCCCCGAAGGGCTGAGTTGAGGGCACAAGGGACGGTGCCGGTCAGGATCCGTCTGTGGCTGCCAAGGCCACACACGTGATTGGGCCCCTGGTCGAGGAGGCCTCCGGCATCCTCTCGGCAGCTGCAGCCGGGCCTGGGAAACGACACGGTGAGCTTCCAGGTTCCATGCCGAGTCAGCCTGCACCTCTTCCGGACCCCAGGCGCGTGGTGTTGTCAGACGTTGGCATTGGGTCCTCTTGGGGAGAGAGCCTTAGCTAGGGTTAGGGTTCGGCCCAGGGACGTCGCCAGGGCCGAAGCGACTCCGGTCTCGTGATCTGCCTCGAGGGCTGAAGTGAGGGCGCATGCAGCAAGGCGGCTCAAGTGCAGGGTTAGGGGTCGAGGCCGGCTTAGGTTGCGGTGGAGGGTCCCCGTTCGGGGTAGGGTTAGGGTTAGGGTTAGGTCCCAGGAGGCTCCAGGCGCCGAACCCACAGCAGGGCGGTGGTCTCCCCGAAGGGCTGAGTTGAGGGCACAAGGGACGGTGCCGCTCAGGATCCGTCTGTGGCTGCCAAGGCCACAGACGTCGATCGGCCCCTGGTCGAGGAGGCCTCCGGAATCCTCTCGGGCAGCTGCAGAACGGCCTGGGAAACGACACGCTGAGCTTCCACGTTCCATGCCGGGTCAGCCTGCACCGCTTCTGGACCCCAGGCGCGTGGTGTTGTCAGACGTTGGCATGGGGTCCCCGTGGGGAGGGAGCCTTAGCTAGGGTTAGGGTTTGGTCCAGGGACGTCGCCAGGGCTGAATCGACTGCAGTCTCGTGATCTCCCCCGAGGGCTGAAGTGAGGGCCCATGCCAGAAGGCGGCTCAATTGCAGGGTTAGGGTTCGAGGCAGGCTTAGGTTGCGGTGGAGGGTCCCGGTTCGGGGTACGGTTAGGGTTAGGGTTGGGTCCCAGGAGGCTCCAGGCGCCCAAGCCACAGCAGGGCAGTGGTCTCCCCGAAGGGCTGAGTTGAGGGCACAAGGGACGGTGCCGGTCAGGATCCGTCTGTGGCTGCCAAGGCCACACACGTGATTGGGCCCCTGGTCGAGGAGGCCTCCGGCATCCTCTCGGCAGCTGCAGCCGGGCCTGGGAAACGACACGGTGAGCTTCCAGGTTCCATGCCGAGTCAGCCTGCACCTCTTCCGGACCCCAGGCGCGTGGTGTTGTCAGACGTTGGCATTGGGTCCTCTTGGGGAGAGAGCCTTAGCTAGGGTTAGGGTTCGGCCCAGGGACGTCGCCAGGGCCGAAGCGACTCCGGTCTCGTGATCTGCCTCGAGGGCTGAAGTGAGGGCCCATGCAGCAAGGCGGCTCAAGTGCAGGGTTAGGGGTCGAGGCCGGCTTAGGTTGC
Organism: Panthera onca; assembly: GCF_046562875.1. Lineage (NCBI taxonomy): Eukaryota > Metazoa > Chordata > Mammalia > Carnivora > Felidae > Panthera > Panthera onca. The sequence continues at coordinate 17,116,195 of NC_138357.1, read as the reverse complement.
GGTGGAGGGTCCCCGTTCGGGGTAGGGTTAGGGTTAGGGTTAGGTCCCAGGAGGCTCCAGGCGCCGAACCCACAGCAGGGCGGTGGTCTCCCCGAAGGGCTGAGTTGAGGGCACAAGGGACGGTGCCGCTCAGGATCCGTCTGTGGCTGCCAAGGCCACAGACGTCGATCGGCCCCTGGTCGAGGAGGCCTCCGGAATCCTCTCGGGCAGCTGCAGAACGGCCTGGGAAACGACACGCTGAGCTTCCAGGTTCCATGCCGGGTCAGCCTGCACCGCTTCTGGACCCCAGGCGCGTGGTGTTGTCAGACGTTGGCATGGGGTCCCCGTGGGGAGGGAGCCTTAGCTAGGGTTAGGGTTTGGTCCAGGGACGTCGCCAGGGCTGAATCGACTGCAGTCTCGTGATCTCCCCCGAGGGCTGAAGTGAGGGCCCATGCCAGAAGGCGGCTCAATTGCAGGGTTAGGGTTCGAGGCAGGCTTAGGTTGCGGTGGAGGGTCCCGGTTCGGGGTACGGTTAGGGTTAGGGTTGGGTCCCAGGAGGCTCCAGGCGCCCAAGCCACAGCAGGGCAGTGGTCTCCCCGAAGGGCTGAGTTGAGGGCACAAGGGACGGTGCCGGTCAGGATCCGTCTGTGGCTGCCAAGGCCACACACGTGATTGGGCCCCTGGTCGAGGAGGCCTCCGGCATCCTCTCGGCAGCTGCAGCCGGGCCTGGGAAACGACACGGTGAGCTTCCAGGTTCCATGCCGAGTCAGCCTGCACCTCTTCCGGACCCCAGGCGCGTGGTGTTGTCAGACGTTGGCATTGGGTCCTCTTGGGGAGAGAGCCTTAGCTAGGGTTAGGGTTCGGACCAGGGACGTCGCCAGGGCCGAAGCGACTCCGGTCTCGTGATCTGCCTCGAGGGCTGAAGTGAGGGCCCATGCAGCAAGGCGGCTCAAGTGCAGGGTTAGGGGTCGAGGCCGGCTTAGGTTGCGGTGGAGGGTCCCCGTTCGGTGTAGGGTTAGGGTTAGGGTTAGGTCCCCAGGAGGCTCCAGGCACCGAACCCACAGCAGGGCGGTGGTCTCCCGAAGGGCTGAGTTGAGGGCACAAGGGACGGTGCCGCTCAGGATCCGTCTGTGGCTGCCAAGGCCACAGACGTCGATCGGCCCCTGGTCGAGGAGGCCTCCGGAATCCTCTCGGGCAGCTGCAGAACGGCCTGGGAAACGAAACGCTGAGCTTCCACGTTCCATGCCGGGTCAGCCTGCACCGCTTCTGGACCCCAGGCGCGTGGTGTTGTCAGACGTTGGCATGGGGTCCCCGTGGGGAGGGAGCCTTAGCTAGGGTTAGGGTTTGGTCCAGGGACGTTGCCAGGGCTGAATCGACTGCAGTCTCGTGATGTCCCTCGAGGGCTGAAGTGAGGGCCCATGCCAGAAGGCGGCTCAATTGCAGGGTTAGGGTTCGAGGCAGGCTTAGGTTGCGGTGGAGGGTCCCGGTTCGGGGTACGGTTAGGGTTAGGGTTCGGTCCCAGGAGGCTCCAGGCGCCCAAGCCACAGCAGGGCAGTGGTCTCCCCGAAGGGCTGAGTTGAGGGCACAAGGGACGGTGCCGGTCAGGATCCGTCTGTGGCTGCCAAGGCCACACACGTGATTGGGCCCCTGGTCGAGGAGGCCTCCGGCATCCTCTCGGCAGCTGCAGCCGGGCCTGGGAAACGACACGGTGAGCTTCCAGGTTCCATGCCGAGTCAGCCTGCACCTCTTCCGGACCCCAGGCGCGTGGTGTTGTCAGACGTTGGCATTGGGTCCTCTTGGGGAGAGAGCCTTAGCTAGGGTTAGGGTTCGGCCCAGGGACGTCGCCAGGGCCGAAGCGACTCCGGTCTCGTGATCTGCCTCGAGGGCTGAAGTGAGGGCCCATGCAGCAAGGCGGCTCAAGTGCAGGGTTAGGGGTCGAGGCCGGCTTAGGTTGCGGTGGAGGGTCCCCGTTCGGTGTAGGGTTAGGGTTAGGGTTAGGTCCCAGGAGGCTCCAGGCGCCGAACCCACAGCAGGGCGGTGGTCTCCCCGAAGGGCTGAGTTGAGGGCACAAGGGACGGTGCCGCTCAGGATCCGTCTGTGGCTGCCAAGGCCACAGACGTCGATCGGCCCCTGGTCGAGGAGGCCTCCGGAATCCTCTCGGGCAGCTGCAGAACGGCCTGGGAAACGACACGCTGAGCTTCCAGGTTCCATGCCGGGTCAGCCTGCACCGCTTCTGGACCCCAGGCGCGTGGTGTTGTCAGAAGTTGGCATGGGGTCCCCGTGGGGAGGGAGCCTTAGCTAGGGTTAGGGTTTGGTCCAGGGACGTCGCCAGGGCTGAATCGACTGCAGTCTCGTGATCTCCCCCGAGGGCTGAAGTGAGGGCCCATGCCAGAAGGCGGCTCAATTGCAGGGTTAGGGTTCGAGGCAGGCTTAGGTTGCGGTGGAGGGTCCCGGTTCGGGGTACGGTTAGGGTTAGGGTTGGGTCCCAGGAGGCTCCAGGCGCCCAAGCCACAGCAGGGCAGTGGTCTCCCCGAAGGGCTGAGTTGAGGGCACAAGGGACGGTGCCGGTCAGGATCCGTCTGTGGCTGCCAAGGCCACACACGTGATTGGGCCCCTGGTCGAGGAGGCCTCCGGCATCCTCTCGGCAGCTGCAGCCGGGCCTGGGAAACGACACGGTGAGCTTCCAGGTTCCATGCCGAGTCAGCCTGCACCTCTTCCGGACCCCAGGCGCGTGGTGTTGTCAGACGTTGGCATTGGGTCCTCTTGGGGAGAGAGCCTTAGCTAGGGTTAGGGTTCGGCCCAGGGACGTCGCCAGGGCCGAAGCGACTCCGGTCTCGTGATCTGCCTCGAGGGCTGAAGTGAGGGCGCATGCAGCAAGGCGGCTCAAGTGCAGGGTTAGGGGTCGAGGCCGGCTTAGGTTGCGGTGGAGGGTCCCCGTTCGGTGTAGGGTTAGGGTTAGGGTTAGGTCCCAGGAGGCTCCAGGCGCCGAACCCACAGCAGGGCGGTGGTCTCCACGAAGGGCTGAGTTGAGGGCACAAGGGACGGTGCCGCTCAGGATCCGTCTGTGGCTGCCAAGGCCACAGACGTCGATCGGCCCCTGGTCGAGGAGGCCTCCGGAATCCTCTCGGGCAGCTGCAGAACGGCCTGGGAAACGACACGCTGAGCTTCCAGGTTCCATGCCGGGTCAGCCTGCACCGCTTCTGGACCCCAGGCGCGTGGTGTTGTCAGACGTTGGCATGGGGTCCCCGTGGGGAGGGAGCCTTAGCTAGGGTTAGGGTTTGGTCCAGGGACGTCGCCAGGGCTGAATCGACTGCAGTCTCGTGATCTCCCCCGAGGGCTGAAGTGAGGGCCCATGCCAGAAGGCGGCTCAATTGCAGGGTTAGGGTTCGAGGCAGGCTTAGGTTGCGGTGGAGGGTCCCGGTTCGGGGTAGGGTTAGGGTTAGGGTTGGGTCCCAGGAGGCTCCAGGCGCCCAAGCCACAGCAGGGCAGTGGTCTCCCCGAAGGGCTGAGTTGAGGGCACAAGGGACGGTGCCGGTCAGGATCCGTCTGTGGCTGCCAAGGCCACACACGTGATTGGGCCCCTGGTCGAGGAGGCCTCCGGCATCCTCTCGGCAGCTGCAGCCGGGCCTGGGAAACGACACGGTGAGCTTCCAGGTTCCATGCCGAGTCAGCCTGCACCTCTTCCGGACCCCAGGCGCGTGGTGTTGTCAGACGTTGGCATTGGGTCCTCTTGGGGAGAGAGCCTTAGCTAGGGTTAGGGTTCGGCCCAGGGACGTCGCCAGGGCCGAAGCGACTCCGGTCTCGTGATCTGCCTCGAGGGCTGAAGTGAGGGCCCATGCAGCAAGGCGGCTCAAGTGCAGGGTTAGGGGTCGAGGCCGGCTTAGGTTGCGGTGGAGGGTCCCCGTTCGGTGTAGGGTTAGGGTTAGGGTTAGGTCCCAGGAGGCTCCAGGCACCGAACCCACAGCAGGGCGGTGGTCTCCCCGAAGGGCTGAGTTGAGGGCACAAGGGACGGTGCCGCTCAGGATCCGTCTGTGGCTGCCAAGGCCACAGACGTCGATCGGCCCCTGGTCGAGGAGGCCTCCGGAATCCTCTCGGGCAGCTGCAGAACGGCCTGGGAAACGAAACGCTGAGCTTCCAAGTTCCATGCCGGGTCAGCCTGCACCGCTTCTGGACCCCAGGCGCGTGGTGTTGTCAGACGTTGGCATGGGGTCCCCGTGGGGAGGGAGCCTTAGCTAGGGTTAGGGTTTGGTCCAGGGACGTCGCCAGGGCTGAATCGACTGCAGTCTCGTGATGTCCCTCGAGGGCTGAAGTGAGGGCCCATGCCAGAAGGCGGCTCAATTGCAGGGTTAGGGTTCGAGGCAGGCTTAGGTTGCGGTGGAGGGTCCCGGTTCGGGGTACGGTTAGGGTTAGGGTTCGGTCCCAGGAGGCTCCAGGCGCCCAAGCCACAGCAGGGCAGTGGTCTCCCCGAAGGGCTGAGTTGAGGGCACAAGGGACGGTGCCGGTCAGGATCCGTCTGTGGCTGCCAAGGCCACACACGTGATTGGGCCCCTGGTCGAGGAGGCCTCCGGCATCCTCTCGGCAGCTGCAGCCGGGCCTGGGAAACGACACGGTGAGCTTCCAGGTTCCATGCCGAGTCAGCCTGCACCTCTTCCGGACCCCAGGCGCGTGGTGTTGTCAGACGTTGGCATTGGGTCCTCTTGGGGAGAGAGCCTTAGCTAGGGTTAGGGTTCGGCCCAGGGACGTCGCCAGGGCCGAAGCGACTCCGGTCTCGTGATCTGCCTCGAGGGCTGAAGTGAGGGCCCATGCAGCAAGGCGGCTCAAGTGCAGGGTTAGGGGTCGAGGCCGGCTTAGGTTGCGGTGGAGGGTCCCCGTTCGGTGTACGGTTAGGGTTAGGGTTAGGTCCCAGGAGGCTCCAGGCGCCGAACCCACAGCAGGGCGGTGGTCTCCACGAAGGGCTGAGTTGAGGGCACAAGGGACGGTGCCGCTCAGGATCCGTCTGTGGCTGCCAAGGCCACAGACGTCGATCGGCCCCTGGTCGAGGAGGCCTCCGGAATCCTCTCGGGCAGCTGCAGAACGGCCTGGGAAACGACACGCTGAGCTTCCAGGTTCCATGCCGGGTCAGCCTGCACCGCTTCTGGACCCCAGGCGCGTGGTGTTGTCAGACGTTGGCATGGGGTCCCCGTGGGGAGGGAGCCTTAGCTAGGGTTAGGGTTTGGTCCAGGGACGTCGCCAGGGCTGAATCGACTGCAGTCTCGTGATGTCCCCCGAGGGCTGAAGTGAGGGCCCATGCCAGAAGGCGGCTCAATTGCAGGGTTAGGGTTCGAGGCAGGCTTAGGTTGCGGTGGAGGGTCCCGGTTCGGGGTACGGTTAGGGTTAGGGTTGGGTCCCAGGAGGCTCCAGGCGCCCAAGCCACAGCAGGGCAGTGGTCTCCCCGAAGGGCTGAGTTGAGGGCACAAGGGACGGTGCCGGTCAGGATCCGTCTGTGGCTGCCAAGGCCACACACGTGATTGGGCCCCTGGTCGAGGAGGCCTCCGGCATCCTCTCGGCAGCTGCAGCCGGGCCTGGGAAACGACACGGTGAGCTTCCAGGTTCCATGCCGAGTCAGCCTGCACCTCTTCCGGACCCCAGGCGCGTGGTGTTGTCAGACGTTGGCATTGGGTCCTCTTGGGGAGAGAGCCTTAGCTAGGGTTAGGGTTCGGCCCAGGGACGTCGCCAGGGCCGAAGCGACTCCGGTCTCGTGATCTGCCTCGAGGGCTGAAGTGAGGGCGCATGCAGCAAGGCGGCTCAAGTGCAGGGTTAGGGGTCGAGGCCGGCTTAGGTTGCGGTGGAGGGTCCCCGTTCGGTGTAGGGTTAGGGTTAGGGTTAGGTCCCAGGAGGCTCCAGGCGCCGAACCCACAGCAGGGCGGTGGTCTCCACGAAGGGCTGAGTTGAGGGCACAAGGGACGGTGCCGCTCAGGATCCGTCTGTGGCTGCCAAGGCCACAGACGTCGATCGGCCCCTGGTCGAGGAGGCCTCCGGAATCCTCTCGGGCAGCTGCAGAACGGCCTGGGAAACGACACGCTGAGCTTCCAGGTTCCATGCCGGGTCAGCCTGCACCGCTTCTGGACCCCAGGCGCGTGGTGTTGTCAGACGTTGGCATGGGGTCCCCGTGGGGAGGGAGCCTTAGCTAGGGTTAGGGTTTGGTCCAGGGACGTCGCCAGGGCTGAATCGACTGCAGTCTCGTGATGTCCCTCGAGGGCTGAAGTGAGGGCCCATGCCAGAAGGCGGCTCAATTGCAGGGTTAGGGTTCGAGGCAGGCTTAGGTTGCGGTGGAGGGTCCCGGTTCGGGGTACGGTTAGGGTTAGGGTTGGGTCCCAGGAGGCTCCAGGCGCCCAAGCCACAGCAGGGCAGTGGTCTCCCCGAAGGGCTGAGTTGAGGGCACAAGGGACGGTGCCGGTCAGGATCCGTCTGTGGCTGCCAAGGCCACACACGTGATTGGGCCCCTGGTCGAGGAGGCCTCCGGCATCCTCTCGGCAGCTGCAGCCGGGCCTGGGAAACGACACGGTGAGCTTCCAGGTTCCATGCCGAGTCAGCCTGCACCTCTTCCGGACCCCAGGCGCGTGGTGTTGTCAGACGTTGGCATTGGGTCCTCTTGGGGAGAGAGCCTTAGCTAGGGTTAGGGTTCGGCCCAGGGACGTCGCCAGGGCCGAAGCGACTCCGGTCTCGTGATCTGCCTCGAGGGCTGAAGTGAGGGCCCATGCAGCAAGGCGGCTCAAGTGCAGGGTTAGGGGTCGAGGCCGGCTTAGGTTGCGGTGGAGGGTCCCCGTTCGGTGTAGGGTTAGGGTTAGGGTTAGGTCCCAGGAGGCTCCAGGCGCCGAACCCACAGCAGGGCGGTGGTCTCCCCGAAGGGCTGAGTTGAGGGCACAAGGGACGGTGCCGCTCAGGATCCGTCTGTGGCTGCCAAGGCCACAGACGTCGATCGGCCCCTGGTCGAGGAGGCCTCCGGAATCCTCTCGGGCAGCTGCAGAACGGCCTGGGAAACGACACGCTGAGCTTCCAGGTTCCATGCCGGGTCAGCCTGCACCGCTTCTGGACCCCAGGCGCGTGGTGTTGTCAGACGTTGGCATGGGGTCCCCGTGGGGAGGGAGCCTTAGCTAGGGTTAGGGTTTGGTCCAGGGACGTCGCCAGGGCTGAATCGACTGCAGTCTCGTGATCTCCCCCGAGGGCTGAAGTGAGGGCCCATGCCAGAAGGCGGCTCAATTGCAGGGTTAGGGTTCGAGGCAGGCTTAGGTTGCGGTGGATGGTCCCGGTTCGGGGTAGGGTTAGGGTTAGGGTTGGGTCCCAGGAGGCTCCAGGCGCCCAAGCCACAGCAGGGCAGTGGTCTCCCCGAAGGGCTGAGTTGAGGGCACAAGGGACGGTGCCGGTCAGGATCCGTCTGTGGCTGCCAAGGCCACACACGTGATTGGGCCCCTGGTCGAGGAGGCCTCCGGCATCCTCTCGGCAGCTGCAGCCGGGCCTGGGAAACGACACGGTGAGCTTCCAGGTTCCATGCCGAGTCAGCCTGCACCTCTTCCGGACCCCAGGCGCGTGGTGTTGTCAGACGTTGGCATTGGGTCCTCTTGGGGAGAGAGCCTTAGCTAGGGTTAGGGTTCGGCCCAGGGACGTCGCCAGGGCCGAAGCGACTCCGGTCTCGTGATCTGCCTCGAGGGCTGAAGTGAGGGCGCATGCAGCAAGGCGGCTCAAGTGCAGGGTTAGGGGTCGAGGCCGGCTTAGGTTGCGGTGGAGGGTCCCCGTTCGGTGTAGGGTTAGGGTTAGGGTTAGGTCCCAGGAGGCTCCAGGCGCCGAACCCACAGCAGGGCGGTGGTCTCCCCGAAGGGCTGAGTTGAGGGCACAAGGGACGGTGCCGCTCAGGATCCGTCTGTGGCTGCCAAGGCCACAGACGTCGATCGGCCCCTGGTCGAGGAGGCCTCCGGAATCCTCTCGGGCAGCTGCAGAACGGCCTGGGAAACGACACGCTGAGCTTCCAGGTTCCATGCCGGGTCAGCCTGCACCGCTTCTGGACCCCAGGCGCGTGGTGTTGTCAGACGTTGGCATGGGGTCCCCGTGGGGAGGGAGCCTTAGCTAGGGTTAGGGTTTGGTCCAGGGACGTCGCCAGGGCTGAATCGACTGCAGTCTCGTGATCTCCCCCGAGGGCTGAAGTGAGGGCCCATGCCAGAAGGCGGCTCAATTGCAGGGTTAGGGTTCGAGGCAGGCTTAGGTTGCGGTGGAGGGTCCCGGTTCGGGGTACGGTTAGGGTTAGGGTTGGGTCCCAGGAGGCTCCAGGCGCCCAAGCCACAGCAGGGCAGTGGTCTCCCCGAAGGGCTGAGTTGAGGGCACAAGGGACGGTGCCGGTCAGGATCCGTCTGTGGCTGCCAAGGCCACACACGTGATTGGGCCCCTGGTCGAGGAGGCCTCCGGCATCCTCTCGGCAGCTGCAGCCGGGCCTGGGAAACGACACGGTGAGCTTCCAGGTTCCATGCCGAGTCAGCCTGCACCTCTTCCGGACCCCAGGCGCGTGGTGTTGTCAGACGTTGGCATTGGGTCCTCTTGGGGAGAGAGCCTTAGCTAGGGTTAGGGTTCGGCCCAGGGACGTCGCCAGGGCCGAAGCGACTCCGGTCTCGTGATCTGCCTCGAGGGCTGAAGTGAGGGCCCATGCAGCAAGGCGGCTCAAGTGCAGGGTTAGGGGTCGAGGCCGGCTTAGGTTGCGGTGGAGGGTCCCCGTTCGGGGTAGGGTTAGGGTTAGGGTTAGGTCCCAGGAGGCTCCAGGCGCCGAACCCACAGCAGGGCGGTGGTCTCCCCGAAGGGCTGAGTTGAGGGCACAAGGGACGGTGCCGCTCAGGATCCGTCTGTGGCTGCCAAGGCCACAGACGTCGATCGGCCCCTGGTCGAGGAGGCCTCCGGAATCCTCTCGGGCAGCTGCAGAACGGCCTGGGAAACGACACGCTGAGCTTCCAGGTTCCATGCCGGGTCAGCCTGCACCGCTTCTGGACCCCAGGCGCGTGGTGTTGTCAGACGTTGGCATGGGGTCCCCGTGGGGAGGGAGCCTTAGCTAGGGTTAGGGTTTGGTCCAGGGACGTCGCCAGGGCTGAATCGACTGCAGTCTCGTGATCTCCCCCGAGGGCTGAAGTGAGGGCCCATGCCAGAAGGCGGCTCAATTGCAGGGTTAGGGTTCGAGGCAGGCTTAGGTTGCGGTGGAGGGTCCCGGTTCGGGGTACGGTTAGGGTTAGGGTTGGGTCCCAGGAGGCTCCAGGCGCCCAAGCCACAGCAGGGCAGTGGTCTCCCCGAAGGGCTGAGTTGAGGGCACAAGGGACGGTGCCGGTCAGGATCCGTCTGTGGCTGCCAAGGCCACACACGTGATTGGGCCCCTGGTCGAGGAGGCCTCCGGCATCCTCTCGGCAGCTGCAGCCGGGCCTGGGAAACGACACGGTGAGCTTCCAGGTTCCATGCCGAGTCAGCCTGCACCTCTTCCGGACCCCAGGCGCGTGGTGTTGTCAGACGTTGGCATTGGGTCCTCTTGGGGAGAGAGCCTTAGCTAGGGTTAGGGTTCGGACCAGGGACGTCGCCAGGGCCGAAGCGACTCCGGTCTCGTGATCTGCCTCGAGGGCTGAAGTGAGGGCCCATGCAGCAAGGCGGCTCAAGTGCAGGGTTAGGGGTCGAGGCCGGCTTAGGTTGCGGTGGAGGGTCCCCGTTCGGTGTAGGGTTAGGGTTAGGGTTAGGTCCCAGGAGGCTCCAGGCACCGAACCCACAGCAGGGCGGTGGTCTCCCCGAAGGGCTGAGTTGAGGGCACAAGGGACGGTGCCGCTCAGGATCCGTCTGTGGCTGCCAAGGCCACAGACGTCGATCGGCCCCTGGTCGAGGAGGCCTCCGGAATCCTCTCGGGCAGCTGCAGAACGGCCTGGGAAACGAAACGCTGAGCTTCCACGTTCCATGCCGGGTCAGCCTGCACCGCTTCTGGACCCCAGGCGCGTGGTGTTGTCAGACGTTGGCATGGGGTCCCCGTGGGGAGGGAGCCTTAGCTAGGGTTAGGGTTTGGTCCAGGGACGTTGCCAGGGCTGAATCGACTGCAGTCTCGTGATGTCCCTCGAGGGCTGAAGTGAGGGCCCATGCCAGAAGGCGGCTCAATTGCAGGGTTAGGGTTCGAGGCAGGCTTAGGTTGCGGTGGAGGGTCCCGGTTCGGGGTACGGTTAGGGTTAGGGTTCGGTCCCAGGAGGCTCCAGGCGCCCAAGCCACAGCAGGGCAGTGGTCTCCCCGAAGGGCTGAGTTGAGGGCACAAGGGACGGTGCCGGTCAGGATCCGTCTGTGGCTGCCAAGGCCACACACGTGATTGGGCCCCTGGTCGAGGAGGCCTCCGGCATCCTCTCGGCAGCTGCAGCCGGGCCTGGGAAACGACACGGTGAGCTTCCAGGTTCCATGCCGAGTCAGCCTGCACCTCTTCCGGACCCCAGGCGCGTGGTGTTGTCAGACGTTGGCATTGGGTCCTCTTGGGGAGAGAGCCTTAGCTAGGGTTAGGGTTCGGCCCAGGGACGTCGCCAGGGCCGAAGCGACTCCGGTCTCGTGATCTGCCTCGAGGGCTGAAGTGAGGGCCCATGCAGCAAGGCGGCTCAAGTGCAGGGTTAGGGGTCGAGGCCGGCTTAGGTTGCGGTGGAGGGTCCCCGTTCGGTGTAGGGTTAGGGTTAGGGTTAGGTCCCAGGAGGCTCCAGGCGCCGAACCCACAGCAGGGCGGTGGTCTCCCCGAAGGGCTGAGTTGAGGGCACAAGGGACGGTGCCGCTCAGGATCCGTCTGTGGCTGCCAAGGCCACAGACGTCGATCGGCCCCTGGTCGAGGAGGCCTCCGGAATCCTCTCGGGCAGCTGCAGAACGGCCTGGGAAACGACACGCTGAGCTTCCAGGTTCCATGCCGGGTCAGCCTGCACCGCTTCTGGACCCCAGGCGCGTGGTGTTGTCAGAAGTTGGCATGGGGTCCCCGTGGGGAGGGAGCCTTAGCTAGGGTTAGGGTTTGGTCCAGGGACGTCGCCAGGGCTGAATCGACTGCAGTCTCGTGATCTCCCCCGAGGGCTGAAGTGAGGGCCCATGCCAGAAGGCGGCTCAATTGCAGGGTTAGGGTTCGAGGCAGGCTTAGGTTGCGGTGGAGGGTCCCGGTTCGGGGTACGGTTAGGGTTAGGGTTGGGTCCCAGGAGGCTCCAGGCGCCCAAGCCACAGCAGGGCAGTGGTCTCCCCGAAGGGCTGAGTTGAGGGCACAAGGGACGGTGCCGGTCAGGATCCGTCTGTGGCTGCCAAGGCCACACACGTGATTGGGCCCCTGGTCGAGGAGGCCTCCGGCATCCTCTCGGCAGCTGCAGCCGGGCCTGGGAAACGACACGGTGAGCTTCCAGGTTCCATGCCGAGTCAGCCTGCACCTCTTCCGGACCCCAGGCGCGTGGTGTTGTCAGACGTTGGCATTGGGTCCTCTTGGGGAGAGAGCCTTAGCTAGGGTTAGGGTTCGGCCCAGGGACGTCGCCAGGGCCGAAGCGACTCCGGTCTCGTGATCTGCCTCGAGGGCTGAAGTGAGGGCGCATGCAGCAAGGCGGCTCAAGTGCAGGGTTAGGGGTCGAGGCCGGCTTAGGTTGCGGTGGAGGGTCCCCGTTCGGTGTAGGGTTAGGGTTAGGGTTAGGTCCCAGGAGGCTCCAGGCGCCGAACCCACAGCAGGGCGGTGGTCTCCACGAAGGGCTGAGTTGAGGGCACAAGGGACGGTGCCGCTCAGGATCCGTCTGTGGCTGCCAAGGCCACAGACGTCGATCGGCCCCTGGTCGAGGAGGCCTCCGGAATCCTCTCGGGCAGCTGCAGAACGGCCTGGGAAACGACACGCTGAGCTTCCAGGTTCCATGCCGGGTCAGCCTGCACCGCTTCTGGACCCCAGGCGCGTGGTGTTGTCAGACGTTGGCATGGGGTCCCCGTGGGGAGGGAGCCTTAGCTAGGGTTAGGGTTTGGTCCAGGGACGTCGCCAGGGCTGAATCGACTGCAGTCTCGTGATCTCCCCCGAGGGCTGAAGTGAGGGCCCATGCCAGAAGGCGGCTCAATTGCAGGGTTAGGGTTCGAGGCAGGCTTAGGTTGCGGTGGAGGGTCCCGGTTCGGGGTAGGGTTAGGGTTAGGGTTGGGTCCCAGGAGGCTCCAGGCGCCCAAGCCACAGCAGGGCAGTGGTCTCCCCGAAGGGCTGAGTTGAGGGCACAAGGGACGGTGCCGGTCAGGATCCGTCTGTGGCTGCCAAGGCCACACACGTGATTGGGCCCCTGGTCGAGGAGGCCTCCGGCATCCTCTCGGCAGCTGCAGCCGGGCCTGGGAAACGACACGGTGAGCTTCCAGGTTCCATGCCGAGTCAGCCTGCACCTCTTCCGGACCCCAGGCGCGTGGTGTTGTCAGACGTTGGCATTGGGTCCTCTTGGGGAGAGAGCCTTAGCTAGGGTTAGGGTTCGGCCCAGGGACGTCGCCAGGGCCGAAGCGACTCCGGTCTCGTGATCTGCCTCGAGGGCTGAAGTGAGGGCCCATGCAGCAAGGCGGCTCAAGTGCAGGGTTAGGGGTCGAGGCCGGCTTAGGTTGCGGTGGAGGGTCCCCGTTCGGTGTAGGGTTAGGGTTAGGGTTAGGTCCCAGGAGGCTCCAGGCACCGAACCCACAGCAGGGCGGTGGTCTCCCCGAAGGGCTGAGTTGAGGGCACAAGGGACGGTGCCGCTCAGGATCCGTCTGTGGCTGCCAAGGCCACAGACGTCGATCGGCCCCTGGTCGAGGAGGCCTCCGGAATCCTCTCGGGCAGCTGCAGAACGGCCTGGGAAACGAAACGCTGAGCTTCCACGTTCCATGCCGGGTCAGCCTGCACCGCTTCTGGACCCCAGGCGCGTGGTGTTGTCAGACGTTGGCATGGGGTCCCCGTGGGGAGGGAGCCTTAGCTAGGGTTAGGGTTTGGTCCAGGGACGTCGCCAGGGCTGAATCGACTGCAGTCTCGTGATGTCCCTCGAGGGCTGAAGTGAGGGCCCATGCCAGAAGGCGGCTCAATTGCAGGGTTAGGGTTCGAGGCAGGCTTAGGTTGCGGTGGAGGGTCCCGGTTCGGGGTACGGTTAGGGTTAGGGTTCGGTCCCAGGAGGCTCCAGGCGCCCAAGCCACAGCAGGGCAGTGGTCTCCCCGAAGGGCTGAGTTGAGGGCACAAGGGACGGTGCCGGTCAGGATCCGTCTGTGGCTGCCAAGGCCACACACGTGATTGGGCCCCTGGTCGAGGAGGCCTCCGGCATCCTCTCGGCAGCTGCAGCCGGGCCTGGGAAACGACACGGTGAGCTTCCAGGTTCCATGCCGAGTCAGCCTGCACCTCTTCCGGACCCCAGGCGCGTGGTGTTGTCAGACGTTGGCATTGGGTCCTCTTGGGGAGAGAGCCTTAGCTAGGGTTAGGGTTCGGCCCAGGGACGTCGCCAGGGCCGAAGCGACTCCGGTCTCGTGATCTGCCTCGAGGGCTGAAGTGAGGGCCCATGCAGCAAGGCGGCTCAAGTGCAGGGTTAGGGGTCGAGGCCGGCTTAGGTTGCGGTGGAGGGTCCCCGTTCGGTGTACGGTTAGGGTTAGGGTTAGGTCCCAGGAGGCTCCAGGCGCCGAACCCACAGCAGGGCGGTGGTCTCCACGAAGGGCTGAGTTGAGGGCACAAGGGACGGTGCCGCTCAGGATCCGTCTGTGGCTGCCAAGGCCACAGACGTCGATCGGCCCCTGGTCGAGGAGGCCTCCGGAATCCTCTCGGGCAGCTGCAGAACGGCCTGGGAAACGACACGCTGAGCTTCCAGGTTCCATGCCGGGTCAGCCTGCACCGCTTCTGGACCCCAGGCGCGTGGTGTTGTCAGACGTTGGCATGGGGTCCCCGTGGGGAGGGAGCCTTAGCTAGGGTTAGGGTTTGGTCCAGGGACGTCGCCAGGGCTGAATCGACTGCAGTCTCGTGATGTCCCCCGAGGGCTGAAGTGAGGGCCCATGCCAGAAGGCGGCTCAATTGCAGGGTTAGGGTTCGAGGCAGGCTTAGGTTGCGGTGGAGGGTCCCGGTTCGGGGTACGGTTAGGGTTAGGGTTGGGTCCCAGGAGGCTCCAGGCGCCCAAGCCACAGCAGGGCAGTGGTCTCCCCGAAGGGCTGAGTTGAGGGCACAAGGGACGGTGCCGGTCAGGATCCGTCTGTGGCTGCCAAGGCCACACACGTGATTGGGCCCCTGGTCGAGGAGGCCTCCGGCATCCTCTCGGCAGCTGCAGCCGGGCCTGGGAAACGACACGGTGAGCTTCCAGGTTCCATGCCGAGTCAGCCTGCACCTCTTCCGGACCCCAGGCGCGTGGTGTTGTCAGACGTTGGCATTGGGTCCTCTTGGGGAGAGAGCCTTAGCTAGGGTTAGGGTTCGGCCCAGGGACGTCGCCAGGGCCGAAGCGACTCCGGTCTCGTGATCTGCCTCGAGGGCTGAAGTGAGGGCGCATGCAGCAAGGCGGCTCAAGTGCAGGGTTAGGGGTCGAGGCCGGCTTAGGTTGCGGTGGAGGGTCCCCGTTCGGTGTAGGGTTAGGGTTAGGGTTAGGTCCCAGGAGGCTCCAGGCGCCGAACCCACAGCAGGGCGGTGGTCTCCACGAAGGGCTGAGTTGAGGGCACAAGGGACGGTGCCGCTCAGGATCCGTCTGTGGCTGCCAAGGCCACAGACGTCGATCGGCCCCTGGTCGAGGAGGCCTCCGGAATCCTCTCGGGCAGCTGCAGAACGGCCTGGGAAACGACACGCTGAGCTTCCAGGTTCCATGCCGGGTCAGCCTGCACCGCTTCTGGACCCCAGGCGCGTGGTGTTGTCAGACGTTGGCATGGGGTCCCCGTGGGGAGGGAGCCTTAGCTAGGGTTAGGGTTTGGTCCAGGGACGTCGCCAGGGCTGAATCGACTGCAGTCTCGTGATGTCCCTCGAGGGCTGAAGTGAGGGCCCATGCCAGAAGGCGGCTCAATTGCAGGGTTAGGGTTCGAGGCAGGCTTAGGTTGCGGTGGAGGGTCCCGGTTCGGGGTACGGTTAGGGTTAGGGTTGGGTCCCAGGAGGCTCCAGGCGCCCAAGCCACAGCAGGGCAGTGGTCTCCCCGAAGGGCTGAGTTGAGGGCACAAGGGACGGTGCCGGTCAGGATCCGTCTGTGGCTGCCAAGGCCACACACGTGATTGGGCCCCTGGTCGAGGAGGCCTCCGGCATCCTCTCGGCAGCTGCAGCCGGGCCTGGGAAACGACACGGTGAGCTTCCAGGTTCCATGCCGAGTCAGCCTGCACCTCTTCCGGACCCCAGGCGCGTGGTGTTGTCAGACGTTGGCATTGGGTCCTCTTGGGGAGAGAGCCTTAGCTAGGGTTAGGGTTCGGCCCAGGGACGTCGCCAGGGCCGAAGCGACTCCGGTCTCGTGATCTGCCTCGAGGGCTGAAGTGAGGGCCCATGCAGCAAGGCGGCTCAAGTGCAGGGTTAGGGGTCGAGGCCGGCTTAGGTTGCGGTGGAGGGTCCCCGTTCGGTGTAGGGTTAGGGTTAGGGTTAGGTCCCAGGAGGCTCCAGGCGCCGAACCCACAGCAGGGCGGTGGTCTCCCCGAAGGGCTGAGTTGAGGGCACAAGGGACGGTGCCGCTCAGGATCCGTCTGTGGCTGCCAAGGCCACAGACGTCGATCGGCCCCTGGTCGAGGAGGCCTCCGGAATCCTCTCGGGCAGCTGCAGAACGGCCTGGGAAACGACACGCTGAGCTTCCAGGTTCCATGCCGGGTCAGCCTGCACCGCTTCTGGACCCCAGGCGCGTGGTGTTGTCAGACGTTGGCATGGGGTCCCCGTGGGGAGGGAGCCTTAGCTAGGGTTAGGGTTTGGTCCAGGGACGTCGCCAGGGCTGAATCGACTGCAGTCTCGTGATCTCCCCCGAGGGCTGAAGTGAGGGCCCATGCCAGAAGGCGGCTCAATTGCAGGGTTAGGGTTCGAGGCAGGCTTAGGTTGCGGTGGATGGTCCCGGTTCGGGGTAGGGTTAGGGTTAGGGTTGGGTCCCAGGAGGCTCCAGGCGCCCAAGCCACAGCAGGGCAGTGGTCTCCCCGAAGGGCTGAGTTGAGGGCACAAGGGACGGTGCCGGTCAGGATCCGTCTGTGGCTGCCAAGGCCACACACGTGATTGGGCCCCTGGTCGAGGAGGCCTCCGGCATCCTCTCGGCAGCTGCAGCCGGGCCTGGGAAACGACACGGTGAGCTTCCAGGTTCCATGCCGAGTCAGCCTGCACCTCTTCCGGACCCCAGGCGCGTGGTGTTGTCAGACGTTGGCATTGGGTCCTCTTGGGGAGAGAGCCTTAGCTAGGGTTAGGGTTCGGCCCAGGGACGTCGCCAGGGCCGAAGCGACTCCGGTCTCGTGATCTGCCTCGAGGGCTGAAGTGAGGGCCCATGCAGCAAGGCGGCTCAAGTGCAGGGTTAGGGGTCGAGGCCGGCTTAGGTTGCGGTGGAGGGTCCCCGTTCGGTGTACGGTTAGGGTTAGGGTTAGGTCCCAGGAGGCTCCAGGCGCCGAACCCACAGCAGGGCGGTGGTCTCCACGAAGGGCTGAGTTGAGGGCACAAGGGACGGTGCCGCTCAGGATCCGTCTGTGGCTGCCAAGGCCACAGACGTCGATCGGCCCCTGGTCGAGGAGGCCTCCGGAATCCTCTCGGGCAGCTGCAGAACGGCCTGGGAAACGACACGCTGAGCTTCCAGGTTCCATGCCGGGTCAGCCTGCACCGCTTCTGGACCCCAGGCGCGTGGTGTTGTCAGACGTTGGCATGGGGTCCCCGTGGGGAGGGAGCCTTAGCTAGGGTTAGGGTTTGGTCCAGGGACGTCGCCAGGGCTGAATCGACTGCAGTCTCGTGATGTCCCTCGAGGGCTGAAGTGAGGGCCCATGCCAGAAGGCGGCTCAATTGCAGGGTTAGGGTTCGAGGCAGGCTTAGGTTGCGGTGGAGGGTCCCGGTTCGGGGTACGGTTAGGGTTAGGGTTGGGTCCCAGGAGGCTCCAGGCGCCCAAGCCACAGCAGGGCAGTGGTCTCCCCGAAGGGCTGAGTTGAGGGCACAAGGGACGGTGCCGGTCAGGATCCGTCTGTGGCTGCCAAGGCCACACACGTGATTGGGCCCCTGGTCGAGGAGGCCTCCGGCATCCTCTCGGCAGCTGCAGCCGGGCCTGGGAAACGACACGGTGAGCTTCCAGGTTCCATGCCGAGTCAGCCTGCACCTCTTCCGGACCCCAGGCGCGTGCTGTTGTCAGACGTTGGCATTGGGTCCTCTTGGGGAGAGAGCCTTAGCTAGGGTTAGGGTTCGGCCCAGGGACGTCGCCAGGGCCGAAGCGACTCCGGTCTCGTGATCTGCCTCGAGGGCTGAAGTGAGGGCCCATGCAGCAAGGCGGCTCAAGTGCAGGGTTAGGGGTCGAGGCCGGCTTAGGTTGCGGTGGAGGGTCCCCGTTCGGTGTAGGGTTAGGGTTAGGGTTAGGTCCCAGGAGGCTCCAGGCGCCGAACCCACAGCAGGGCGGTGGTCTCCCCGAAGGGCTGAGTTGAGGGCACAAGGGACGGTGCCGCTCAGGATCCGTCTGTGGCTGCCAAGGCCACAGACGTCGATCGGCCCCTGGTCGAGGAGGCCTCCGGAATCCTCTCGGGCAGCTGCAGAACGGCCTGGGAAACGACACGCTGAGCTTCCAGGTTCCATGCCGGGTCAGCCTGCACCGCTTCTGGACCCCAGGCGCGTGGTGTTGTCAGACGTTGGCATGGGGTCCCCGTGGGGAGGGAGCCTTAGCTAGGGTTAGGGTTTGGTCCAGGGACGTCGCCAGGGCTGAATCGACTGCAGTCTCGTGATCTCCCCCGAGGGCTGAAGTGAGGGCCCATGCCAGAAGGCGGCTCAATTGCAGGGTTAGGGTTCGAGGCAGGCTTAGGTTGCGGTGGATGGTCCCGGTTCGGGGTAGGGTTAGGGTTAGGGTTGGGTCCCAGGAGGCTCCAGGCGCCCAAGCCACAGCAGGGCAGTGGTCTCCCCGAAGGGCTGAGTTGAGGGCACAAGGGACGGTGCCGGTCAGGATCCGTCTGTGGCTGCCAAGGCCACACACGTGATTGGGCCCCTGGTCGAGGAGGCCTCCGGCATCCTCTCGGCAGCTGCAGCCGGGCCTGGGAAACGACACGGTGAGCTTCCAGGTTCCATGCCGAGTCAGCCTGCACCTCTTCCGGACCCCAGGCGCGTGGTGTTGTCAGACGTTGGCATTGGGTCCTCTTGGGGAGAGAGCCTTAGCTAGGGTTAGGGTTCGGCCCAGGGACGTCGCCAGGGCCGAAGCGACTCCGGTCTCGTGATCTGCCTCGAGGGCTGAAGTGAGGGCCCATGCAGCAAGGCGGCTCAAGTGCAGGGTTAGGGGTCGAGGCCGGCTTAGGTTGCGGTGGAGGGTCCCCGTTCGGTGTACGGTTAGGGTTAGGGTTAGGTCCCAGGAGGCTCCAGGCGCCGAACCCACAGCAGGGCGGTGGTCTCCCCGAAGGGCTGAGTTGAGGGCACAAGGGACGGTGCCGCTCAGGATCCGTCTGTGGCTGCCAAGGCCACAGACGTCGATCGGCCCCTGGTCGAGGAGGCCTCCGGAATCCTCTCGGGCAGCTGCAGAACGGCCTGGGAAACGACACGCTGAGCTTCCAGGTTCCATGCCGGGTCAGCCTGCACCGCTTCTGGACCCCAGGCGCGTGGTGTTGTCAGACGTTGGCATGGGGTCCCCGTGGGGAGGGAGCCTTAGCTAGGGTTAGGGTTTGGTCCAGGGACGTCGCCAGGGCTGAATCGACTGCAGTCTCGTGATGTCCCCCGAGGGCTGAAGTGAGGGCCCATGCCAGAAGGCGGCTCAATTGCAGGGTTAGGGTTCGAGGCAGGCTTAGGTTGCGGTGGAGGGTCCCGGTTCGGGGTACGGTTAGGGTTAGGGTTGGGTCCCAGGAGGCTCCAGGCGCCCAAGCCACAGCAGGGCAGTGGTCTCCCCGAAGGGCTGAGTTGAGGGCACAAGGGACGGTGCCGGTCAGGATCCGTCTGTGGCTGCCAAGGCCACACACGTGATTGGGCCCCTGGTCGAGGAGGCCTCCGGCATCCTCTCGGCAGCTGCAGCCGGGCCTGGGAAACGACACGGTGAGCTTCCAGGTTCCATGCCGAGTCAGCCTGCACCTCTTCCGGACCCCAGGCGCGTGGTGTTGTCAGACGTTGGCATTGGGTCCTCTTGGGGAGAGAGCCTTAGCTAGGGTTAGGGTTCGGCCCAGGGACGTCGCCAGGGCCGAAGCGACTCCGGTCTCGTGATCTGCCTCGAGGGCTGAAGTGAGGGCGCATGCAGCAAGGCGGCTCAAGTGCAGGGTTAGGGGTCGAGGCCGGCTTAGGTTGCGGTGGAGGGTCCCCGTTCGGTGTAGGGTTAGGGTTAGGGTTAGGTCCCAGGAGGCTCCAGGCGCCGAACCCACAGCAGGGCGGTGGTCTCCCCGAAGGGCTGAGTTGAGGGCACAAGGGACGGTGCCGCTCAGGATCCGTCTGTGGCTGCCAAGGCCACAGACGTCGATCGGCCCCTGGTCGAGGAGGCCTCCGGAATCCTCTCGGGCAGCTGCAGAACGGCCTGGGAAACGACACGCTGAGCTTCCAGGTTCCATGCCGGGTCAGCCTGCACCGCTTCTGGACCCCAGGCGCGTGGTGTTGTCAGACGTTGGCATGGGGTCCCCGTGGGGAGGGAGCCTTAGCTAGGGTTAGGGTTTGGTCCAGGGACGTCGCCAGGGCTGAATCGACTGCAGTCTCGTGATGTCCCTCGAGGGCTGAAGTGAGGGCCCATGCCAGAAGGCGGCTCAATTGCAGGGTTAGGGTTCGAGGCAGGCTTAGGTTGCGGTGGAGGGTCCCGGTTCGGGGTACGGTTAGGGTTAGGGTTGGGTCCCAGGAGGCTCCAGGCGCCCAAGCCACAGCAGGGCAGTGGTCTCCCCGAAGGGCTGAGTTGAGGGCACAAGGGACGGTGCCGGTCAGGATCCGTCTGTGGCTGCCAAGGCCACACACGTGATTGGGCCCCTGGTCGAGGAGGCCTCCGGCATCCTCTCGGCAGCTGCAGCCGGGCCTGGGAAACGACACGGTGAGCTTCCAGGTTCCATGCCGAGTCAGCCTGCACCTCTTCCGGACCCCAGGCGCGTGGTGTTGTCAGACGTTGGCATTGGGTCCTCTTGGGGAGAGAGCCTTAGCTAGGGTTAGGGTTCGGCCCAGGGACGTCGCCAGGGCCGAAGCGACTCCGGTCTCGTGATCTGCCTCGAGGGCTGAAGTGAGGGCCCATGCAGCAAGGCGGCTCAAGTGCAGGGTTAGGGGTCGAGGCCGGCTTAGGTTGCGGTGGAGGGTCCCCGTTCGGTGTAGGGTTAGGGTTAGGGTTAGGTCCCAGGAGGCTGCAGGCGCCGAACCCACAGCAGGGCGGTGGTCTCCCCGAAGGGCTGAGTTGAGGGCACAAGGGACGGTGCCGCTCAGGATCCGTCTGTGGCTGCCAAGGCCACAGACGTCGATCGGCCCCTGGTCGAGGAGGCCTCCGGAATCCTCTCGGGCAGCTGCAGAACGGCCTGGGAAACGACACGCTGAGCTTCCAGGTTCCATGCCGGGTCAGCCTGCACCGCTTCTGGACCCCAGGCGCGTGGTGTTGTCAGACGTTGGCATGGGGTCCCCGTGGGGAGGGAGCCTTAGCTAGGGTTAGGGTTTGGTCCAGGGACGTCGCCAGGGCTGAATCGACTGCAGTCTCGTGATGTCCCTCGAGGGCTGAAGTGAGGGCCCATGCCAGAAGGCGGCTCAATTGCAGGGTTAGGGTTCGAGGCAGGCTTAGGTTGCGGTGGAGGGTCCCGGTTCGGGGTACGGTTAGGGTTAGGGTTGGGTCCCAGGAGGCTCCAGGCGCCCAAGCCACAGCAGGGCAGTGGTCTCCCCGAAGGGCTGAGTTGAGGGCACAAGGGACGGTGCTGGTCAGGATCCGTCTGTGGCTGCCAAGGCCACACACGTGATTGGGCCCCTGGTCGAGGAGGCCTCCGGCATCCTCTCGGCAGCTGCAGCCGGGCCTGGGAAACGACACGGTGAGCTTCCAGGTTCCATGCCGAGTCAGCCTGCACCTCTTCCGGACCCCAGGCGCGTGGTGTTGTCAGACGTTGGCATTGGGTCCTCTTGGGGAGAGAGCCTTAGCTAGGGTTAGGGTTCGGCCCAGGGACGTCGCCAGGGCCGAAGCGACTCCGGTCTCGTGATCTGCCTCGAGGGCTGAAGTGAGGGCCCATGCAGCAAGGCGGCTCAAGTGCAGGGTTAGGGGTCGAGGCCGGCTTAGGTTGCGGTGGAGGGTCCCCGTTCGGTGTACGGTTAGGGTTAGGGTTAGGTCCCAGGAGGCTCCAGGCGCCGAACCCACAGCAGGGCGGTGGTCTCCCCGAAGGGCTGAGTTGAGGGCACAAGGGACGGTGCCGCTCAGGATCCGTCTGTGGCTGCCAAGGCCACAGACGTCGATCGGCCCCTGGTCGAGGAGGCCTCCGGAATCCTCTCGGGCAGCTGCAGAACGGCCTGGGAAACGACACGCTGAGCTTCCAGGTTCCATGCCGGGTCAGCCTGCACCGCTTCTGGACCCCAGGCGCGTGGTGTTGTCAGACGTTGGCATGGGGTCCCCGTGGGGAGGGAGCCTTAGCTAGGGTTAGGGTTTGGTCCAGGGACGTCGCCAGGGCTGAATCGACTGCAGTCTCGTGATGTCCCTCGAGGGCTGAAGTGAGGGCCCATGCCAGAAGGCGGCTCAATTGCAGGGTTAGGGTTCGAGGCAGGCTTAGGTTGCGGTGGAGGGTCCCGGTTCGGGGAACGGTTAGGGTTAGGGTTGGGTCCCAGGAGGCTCCAGGCGCCCAAGCCACAGCAGGGCAGTGGTCTCCCCGAAGGGCTGAGTTGAGGGCACAAGGGACGGTGCCGGTCAGGATCCGTCTGTGGCTGCCAAGGCCACACACGTGATTGGGCCCCTGGTCGAGGAGGCCTCCGACATCCTCTCGGCAGCTGCAGCCGGGCCTGGGAAACGACACGGTGAGCTTCCAGGTTCCATGCCGAGTCAGCCTGCACCTCTTCCGGACCCCAGGCGCGTGGTGTTGTCAGACGTTGGCATTGGGTCCTCTTGGGGAGAGAGCCTTAGCTAGGGTTAGGGTTCGGCCCAGGGACGTCGCCAGGGCCGAAGCGACTCCGGTCTCGTGATCTGCCTCGAGGGCTGAAGTGAGGGCCCATGCAGCAAGGCGGCTCAAGTGCAGGGTTAGGGGTCGAGGCCGGCTTAGGTTGCGGTGGAGGGTCCCCGTTCGGTGTAGGGTTAGGGTTAGGGTTAGGTCCCAGGAGGCTCCAGGCGCCGAACCCACAGCAGGGCGGTGGTCTCCCCGAAGGGCTGAGTTGAGGGCACAAGGGACGGTGCCGCTCAGGATCCGTCTGTGGCTGCCAAGGCCACAGACGTCGATCGGCCCCTGGTCGAGGAGGCCTCCGGAATCCTCTCGGGCAGCTGCAGAACGGCCTGGGAAACGACACGCTGAGCTTCCAGGTTCCATGCCGGGTCAGCCTGCACCGCTTCTGGACCCCAGGCGCGTGGTGTTGTCAGACGTTGGCATGGGGTCCCCGTGGGGAGGGAGCCTTAGCTAGGGTTAGGGTTTGGTCCAGGGACGTCGCCAGGGCTGAATCGACTGCAGTCTCGTGATGTCCCTCGAGGGCTGAAGTGAGGGCCCATGCCAGAAGGCGGCTCAATTGCAGGGTTAGGGTTCGAGGCAGGCTTAGGTTGCGGTGGAGGGTCCCGGTTCGGGGTACGGTTAGGGTTAGGGTTGGGTCCCAGGAGGCTCCAGGCGCCCAAGCCACAGCAGGGCAGTGGTCTCCCCGAAGGGCTGAGTTGAGGGCACAAGGGACGGTGCCGGTCAGGATCCGTCTGTGGCTGCCAAGGCCACACACGTGATTGGGCCCCTGGTCGAGGAGGCCTCCGGCATCCTCTCGGCAGCTGCAGCCGGGCCTGGGAAACGACACGGTGGGCTTCCAGGTTCCATGCCGAGTCAGCCTGCACCTCTTCCGGACCCCAGGCGCGTGGTGTTGTCAGACGTTGGCATTGGGTCCTCTTGGGGAGAGAGCCTTAGCTAGGGTTAGGGTTCGGCCCAGGGACGTCACCAGGGCCGAAGCGACTCCGGTCTCGTGATCTGCCTCGAGGGCTGAAGTGAGGGCCCATGCAGCAAGGCGGCTCAAGTGCAGGGTTAGGGGTCGAGGCCGGCTTAGGTTGCGGTGGAGGGTCCCCGTTCGGTGTAGGGTTAGGGTTAGGGTTAGGTCCCAGGAGGCTCCAGGCGCCGAACCCACAGCAGGGCGGTGGTCTCCCCGAAGGGCTGAGTTGAGGGCACAAGGGACGGTGCCGCTCAGGATCCGTCTGTGGCTGCCAAGGCCACAGACGTCGATCGGCCCCTGGTCGAGGAGGCCTCCGGAATCCTCTCGGGCAGCTGCAGAACGGCCTGGGAAACGACACGCTGAGCTTCCAGGTTCCATGCCGGGTCAGCCTGCACCGCTTCTGGACCCCAGGCGCGTGGTGTTGTCAGACGTTGGCATGGGGTCCCCGTGGGGAGGGAGCCTTAGCTAGGGTTAGGGTTTGGTCCAGGGACGTCGCCAGGGCTGAATCGACTGCAGTCTCGTGATCTCCCCCGAGGGCTGAAGTGAGGGCCCATGCCAGAAGGCGGCTCAATTGCAGGGTTAGGGTTCGAGGCAGGCTTAGGTTGCGGTGGAGGGTCCCGGTTCGGGGTACGGTTAGGGTTAGGGTTGGGTCCCAGGAGGCTCCAGGCGCCCAAGCCACAGCAGGGCAGTGGTCTCCCCGAAGGGCTGAGTTGAGGGCACAAGGGACGGTGCCGGTCAGGATCCGTCTGTGGCTGCCAAGGCCACACACGTGATTGGGCCCCTGGTCGAGGAGGCCTCCGGCATCCTCTCGGCAGCTGCAGCCGGGCCTGGGAAACGACACGGTGAGCTTCCAGGTTCCATGCCGAGTCAGCCTGCACCTCTTCCGGACCCCAGGCGCGTGGTGTTGTCAGACGTTGGCATTGGGTCCTCTTGGGGAGAGAGCCTTAGCTAGGGTTAGGGTTCGGCCCAGGGACGTCGCCAGGGCCGAAGCGACTCCGGTCTCGTGATCTGCCTCGAGGGCTGAAGTGAGGGCCCATGCAGCAAGGCGGCTCAAGTGCAGGGTTAGGGGTCGAGGCCGGCTTAGGTTGCGGTGGAGGGTCCCCGTTCGGTGTACGGTTAGGGTTAGGGTTAGGTCCCAGGAGGCTCCAGGCGCCGAACCCACAGCAGGGCGGTGGTCTCCCCGAAGGGCTGAGTTGAGGGCACAAGGGACGGTGCCGCTCAGGATCCGTCTGTGGCTGCCAAGGCCACAGACGTCGATCGGCCCCTGGTCGAGGAGGCCTCCGGAATCCTCTCGGGCAGCTGCAGAACGGCCTGGGAAACGACACGCTGAGCTTCCAGGTTCCATGCCGGGTCAGCCTGCACCGCTTCTGGACCCCAGGCGCGTGGTGTTGTCAGACGTTGGCATGGGGTCCCCGTGGGGAGGGAGCCTTAGCTAGGGTTAGGGTTTGGTCCAGGGACGTCGCCAGGGCTGAATCGACTGCAGTCTCGTGATCTCCCCCGAGGGCTGAAGTGAGGGCCCATGCCAGAAGGCGGCTCAATTGTAGGGTTAGGGTTCGAGGCAGGCTTAGGTTGCGGTGGAGGGTCCCGGTTCGGGGTACGGTTAGGGTAAGGGTTGGGTCCCAGGAGGCTCCAGGCGCCCAAGCCACAGCAGGGCAGTGGTCTCCCCGAAGGGCTGAGTTGAGGGCACAAGGGACGGTGCCGGTCAGGATCCGTCTGTGGCTGCCAAGGCCACACACGTGATTGGGCCCCTGGTCGAGGAGGCCTCCGGCATCCTCTCGGCAGCTGCAGCCGGGCCTGGGAAACGACACGGTGAGCTTCCAGGTTCCATGCCGAGTCAGCCTGCACCTCTTCCGGACCCCAGGCGCGTGGTGTTGTCAGACGTTGGCATTGGGTCCTCTTGGGGAGAGAGCCTTAGCTAGGGTTAGGGTTCGGCCCAGGGACGTCGCCAGGGCCGAAGCGACTCCGGTCTCGTGATCTGCCTCGAGGGCTGAAGTGAGGGCCCATGCAGCAAGGCGGCTCAAGTGCAGGGTTAGGGGTCGAGGCCGGCTTAGGTTGCGGTGGAGGGTCCCCGTTCGGTGTAAGGTTAGGGTTAGGGTTAGGTCCCAGGAGGCTCCAGGCGCCGAACCCACAGCAGGGCGGTGGTCTCCCCGAAGGGCTGAGTTGAGGGCACAAGGGACGGTGCCGCTCAGGATCCGTCTGTGGCTGCCAAGGCCACAGACGTCGATCGGCCCCTGGTCGAGGAGGCCTCCGGAATCCTCTCGGGCAGCTGCAGAACGGCCTGGGAAACGACACGCTGAGCTTCCAGGTTCCATGCCGGGTCAGCCTGCACCGCTTCTGGACCCCAGGCGCGTGGTGTTGTCAGACGTTGGCATGGGGTCCCCGTGGGGAGGGAGCCTTAGCTAGGGTTAGGGTTTGGTCCAGGGACGTCGCCAGGGCTGAATCGACTGCAGTCTCGTGATGTCCCTCGAGGGCTGAAGTGAGGGCCCATGCCAGAAGGCGGCTCAATTGCAGGGTTAGGGTTCGAGGCAGGCTTAGGTTGCGGTGGAGGGTCCCGGTTCGGGGTATGGTTAGGGTTAGGGTTGGGTCCCAGGAGGCTCCAGGCGCCCAAGCCACAGCAGGGCAGTGGTCTCCCCGAAGGGCTGAGTTGAGGGCACAAGGGACGGTGCCGGTCAGGATCCGTCTGTGGCTGCCAAGGCCACACACGTGATTGGGCCCCTGGTCGAGGAGGCCTCCGGCATCCTCTCGGCAGCTGCAGCCGGGCCTGGGAAACGACACGGTGAGCTTCCAGGTTCCATGCCGAGTCAGCCTGCACCTCTTCCGGACCCCAGGCGCGTGGTGTTGTCAGACGTTGGCATTGGGTCCTCTTGGGGAGAGAGCCTTAGCTAGGGTTAGGGTTCGGCCCAGGGACGTCGCCAGGGCCGAAGCGACTCCGGTCTCGTGATCTGCCTCGAGGGCTGAAGTGAGGGCCCATGCAGCAAGGCGGCTCAAGTGCAGGGTTAGGGGTCGAGGCCGGCTTAGGTTGCGGTGGAGGGTCCCCGTTCGGTGTACGGTTAGGGTTAGGGTTAGGTCCCAGGAGGCTCCAGGCGCCGAACCCACAGCAGGGCGGTGGTCTCCCCGAAGGGCTGAGTTGAGGGCACAAGGGACGGTGCCGCTCAGGATCCGTCTGTGGCTGCCAAGGCCACAGACGTCGATCGGCCCCTGGTCGAGGAGGCCTCCGGAATCCTCTCGGGCAGCTGCAGAACGGCCTGGGAAACGACACGCTGAGCTTCCAGGTTCCATGCCGGGTCAGCCTGCACCGCTTCTGGACCCCAGGCGCGTGGTGTTGTCAGACGTTGGCATGGGGTCCCCGTGGGGAGGGAGCCTTAGCTAGGGTTAGGGTTTGGTCCAGGGACGTCGCCAGGGCTGAATCGACTGCAGTCTCGTGATCTCCCCCGAGGGCTGAAGTGAGGGCCCATGCCAGAAGGCGGCTCAATTGCAGGGTTAGGGTTCGAGGCAGGCTTAGGTTGCGGTGGAGGGTCCCGGTTCGGGGTACGGTTAGGGTTAGGGTTGGGTCCCAGGAGGCTCCAGGCGCCCAAGCCACAGCAGGGCAGTGGTCTCCCCGAAGGGCTGAGTTGAGGGCACAAGGGACGGTGCCGGTCAGGATCCGTCTGTGGCTGCCAAGGCCACACACGTGATTGGGCCCCTGGTCGAGGAGGCCTCCGGCATCCTCTCGGCAGCTGCAGCCGGGCCTGGGAAACGACACGGTGAGCTTCCAGGTTCCATGCCGAGTCAGCCTGCACCTCTTCCGGACCCCAGGCGCGTGGTGTTGTCAGACGTTGGCATTGGGTCCTCTTGGGGAGAGAGCCTTAGCTAGGGTTAGGGTTCGGCCCAGGGACGTCGCCAGGGCCGAAGCGACTCCGGTCTCGTGATCTGCCTCGAGGGCTGAAGTGAGGGCGCATGCAGCAAGGCGGCTCAAGTGCAGGGTTAGGGGTCGAGGCCGGCTTAGGTTGCGGTGGAGGGTCCCCGTTCGGTGTAGGGTTAGGGTTAGGGTTAGGTCCCAGGAGGCTCCAGGCGCCGAACCCACAGCAGGGCGGTGGTCTCCCCGAAGGGCTGAGTTGAGGGCACAAGGGACGGTGCCGCTCAGGATCCGTCTGTGGCTGCCAAGGCCACAGACGTCGATCGGCCCCTGGTCGAGGAGGCCTCCGGAATCCTCTCGGGCAGCTGCAGAACGGCCTGGGAAACGACACGCTGAGCTTCCAGGTTCCATGCCGGGTCAGCCTGCACCGCTTCTGGACCCCAGGCGCGTGGTGTTGTCAGACGTTGGCATGGGGTCCCCGTGGGGAGGGAGCCTTAGCTAGGGTTAGGGTTTGGTCCAGGGACGTCGCCAGGGCTGAATCGACTGCAGTCTCGTGATCTCCCCCGAGGGCTGAAGTGAGGGCCCATGCCAGAAGGCGGCTCAATTGCAGGGTTAGGGTTCGAGGCAGGCTTAGGTTGCGGTGGAGGGTCCCGGTTCGGGGTACGGTTAGGGTTAGGGTTGGGTCCCAGGAGGCTCCAGGCGCCCAAGCCACAGCAGGGCAGTGGTCTCCCCGAAGGGCTGAGTTGAGGGCACAAGGGACGGTGCCGGTCAGGATCCGTCTGTGGCTGCCAAGGCCACACACGTGATTGGGCCCCTGGTCGAGGAGGCCTCCGGCATCCTCTCGGCAGCTGCAGCCGGGCCTGGGAAACGACACGGTGAGCTTCCAGGTTCCATGCCGAGTCAGCCTGCACCTCTTCCGGACCCCAGGCGCGTGGTGTTGTCAGACGTTGGCATTGGGTCCTCTTGGGGAGAGAGCCTTAGCTAGGGTTAGGGTTCGGCCCAGGGACGTCGCCAGGGCCGAAGCGACTCCGGTCTCGTGATCTGCCTCGAGGGCTGAAGTGAGGGCCCATGCAGCAAGGCGGCTCAAGTGCAGGGTTAGGGGTCGAGGCCGGCTTAGGTTGCGGTGGAGGGTCCCCGTTCGGTGTACGGTTAGGGTTAGGGTTAGGTCCCAGGAGGCTCCAGGCACCGAACCCACAGCAGGGCGGTGGTCTCCCCGAAGGGCTGAGTTGAGGGCACAAGGGACGGTGCCGCTCAGGATCCGTCTGTGGCTGCCAAGGCCACAGACGTCGATCGGCCCCTGGTCGAGGAGGCCTCCGGAATCCTCTCGGGCAGCTGCAGAACGGCCTGGGAAACGAAACGCTGAGCTTCCACGTTCCATGCCGGGTCAGCCTGCACCGCTTCTGGACCCCAGGCGCGTGGTGTTGTCAGACGTTGGCATGGGGTCCCCGTGGGGAGGGAGCCTTAGCTAGGGTTAGGGTTTGGTCCAGGGACGTCGCCAGGGCTGAATCGACTGCAGTCTCGTGATGTCCCTCGAGGGCTGAAGTGAGGGCCCATGCCAGAAGGCGGCTCAATTGCAGGGTTAGGGTTCGAGGCAGGCTTAGGTTGCGGTGGAGGGTCCCGGTTCGGGGTACGGTTAGGGTTAGGGTTCGGTCCCAGGAGGCTCCAGGCGCCCAAGCCACAGCAGGGCAGTGGTCTCCCCGAAGGGCTGAGTTGAGGGCACAAGGGACGGTGCCGGTCAGGATCCGTCTGTGGCTGCCAAGGCCACACACGTGATTGGGCCCCTGGTCGAGGAGGCCTCCGGCATCCTCTCGGCAGCTGCAGCCGGGCCTGGGAAACGACACGGTGAGCTTCCAGGTTCCATGCCGAGTCAGCCTGCACCTCTTCCGGACCCCAGGCGCGTGGTGTTGTCAGACGTTGGCATTGGGTCCTCTTGGGGAGAGAGCCTTAGCTAGGGTTAGGGTTCGGCCCAGGGACGTCGCCAGGGCCGAAGCGACTCCGGTCTCGTGATCTGCCTCGAGGGCTGAAGTGAGGGCCCATGCAGCAAGGCGGCTCAAGTGCAGGGTTAGGGGTCGAGGCCGGCTTAGGTTGCGGTGGAGGGTCCCCGTTCGGTGTAGGGTTAGGGTTAGGGTTAGGTCCCAGGAGGCTCCAGGCGCCGAACCCACAGCAGGGCGGTGGTCTCCCCGAAGGGCTGAGTTGAGGGCACAAGGGACGGTGCCGCTCAGGATCCGTCTGTGGCTGCCAAGGCCACAGACGTCGATCGGCCCCTGGTCGAGGAGGCCTCCGGAATCCTCTCGGGCAGCTGCAGAACGGCCTGGGAAACGACACGCTGAGCTTCCAGGTTCCATGCCGGGTCAGCCTGCACCGCTTCTGGACCCCAGGCGCGTGGTGTTGTCAGACGTTGGCATGGGGTCCCCGTGGGGAGGGAGCCTTAGCTAGGGTTAGGGTTTGGTCCAGGGACGTCGCCAGGGCTGAATCGACTGCAGTCTCGTGATCTCCCCCGAGGGCTGAAGTGAGGGCCCATGCCAGAAGGCGGCTCAATTGCAGGGTTAGGGTTCGAGGCAGGCTTAGGTTGCGGTGGAGGGTCCCGGTTCGGGGTACGGTTAGGGTTAGGGTTGGGTCCCAGGAGGCTCCAGGCGCCCAAGCCACAGCAGGGCAGTGGTCTCCCCGAAGGGCTGAGTTGAGGGCACAAGGGACGGTGCCGGTCAGGATCCGTCTGTGGCTGCCAAGGCCACACACGTGATTGGGCCCCTGGTCGAGGAGGCCTCCGGCATCCTCTCGGCAGCTGCAGCCGGGCCTGGGAAACGACACGGTGAGCTTCCAGGTTCCATGCCGAGTCAGCCTGCACCTCTTCCGGACCCCAGGCGCGTGGTGTTGTCAGACGTTGGCATTGGGTCCTCTTGGGGAGAGAGCCTTAGCTAGGGTTAGGGTTCGGCCCAGGGACGTCGCCAGGGCCGAAGCGACTCCGGTCTCGTGATCTGCCTCGAGGGCTGAAGTGAGGGCGCATGCAGCAAGGCGGCTCAAGTGCAGGGTTAGGGGTCGAGGCCGGCTTAGGTTGCGGTGGAGGGTCCCCGTTCGGTGTAGGGTTAGGGTTAGGGTTAGGTCCCAGGAGGCTCCAGGCGCCGAACCCACAGCAGGGCGGTGGTCTCCACGAAGGGCTGAGTTGAGGGCACAAGGGACGGTGCCGCTCAGGATCCGTCTGTGGCTGCCAAGGCCACAGACGTCGATCGGCCCCTGGTCGAGGAGGCCTCCGGAATCCTCTCGGGCAGCTGCAGAACGGCCTGGGAAACGACACGCTGAGCTTCCAGGTTCCATGCCGGGTCAGCCTGCACCGCTTCTGGACCCCAGGCGCGTGGTGTTGTCAGACGTTGGCATGGGGTCCCCGTGGGGAGGGAGCCTTAGCTAGGGTTAGGGTTTGGTCCAGGGACGTCGCCAGGGCTGAATCGACTGCAGTCTCGTGATGTCCCTCGAGGGCTGAAGTGAGGGCCCATGCCAGAAGGCGGCTCAATTGCAGGGTTAGGGTTCGAGGCAGTCTTAGGTTGCGGTGGAGGGTCCCGGTTCGGGGTACGGTTAGGGTTAGGGTTGGGTCCCAGGAGGCTCCAGGCGCCCAAGCCACAGCAGGGCAGTGGTCTCCCCGAAGGGCTGAGTTGAGGGCACAAGGGACGGTGCCGGTCAGGATCCGTCTGTGGCTGCCAAGGCCACACACGTGATTGGGCCCCTGGTCGAGGAGGCCTCCGGCATCCTCTCGGCAGCTGCAGCCGGGCCTGGGAAACGACACGGTGAGCTTCCAGGTTCCATGCCGAGTCAGCCTGCACCTCTTCCGGACCCCAGGCGCGTGGTGTTGTCAGACGTTGGCATTGGGTCCTCTTGGGGAGAGAGCCTTAGCTAGGGTTAGGGTTCGGCCCAGGGACGTCGCCAGGGCCGAAGCGACTCCGGTCTCGTGATCTGCCTCGAGGGCTGAAGTGAGGGCCCATGCAGCAAGGCGGCTCAAGTGCAGGGTTAGGGGTCGAGGCCGGCTTAGGTTGCGGTGGAGGGTCCCCGTTCGGTGTAGGGTTAGGGTTAGGGTTAGGTCCCAGGAGGCTCCAGGCGCCGAACCCACAGCAGGGCGGTGGTCTCCCCGAAGGGCTGAGTTGAGGGCACAAGGGACGGTGCCGCTCAGGATCCGTCTGTGGCTGCCAAGGCCACAGACGTCGATCGGCCCCTGGTCGAGGAGGCCTCCGGAATCCTCTCGGGCAGCTGCAGAACGGCCTGGGAAACGACACGCTGAGCTTCCAGGTTCCATGCCGGGTCAGCCTGCACCGCTTCTGGACCCCAGGCGCGTGGTGTTGTCAGACGTTGGCATGGGGTCCCCGTGGGGAGGGAGCCTTAGCTAGGGTTAGGGTTTGGTCCAGGGACGTCGCCAGGGCTGAATCGACTGCAGTCTCGTGATCTCCCCCGAGGGCTGAAGTGAGGGCCCATGCCAGAAGGCGGCTCAATTGCAGGGTTAGGGTTCGAGGCAGGCTTAGGTTGCGGTGGATGGTCCCGGTTCGGGGTACGGTTAGGGTTAGGGTTGGGTCCCAGGAGGCTCCAGGCGCCCAAGCCACAGCAGGGCAGTGGTCTCCCCGAAGGGCTGAGTTGAGGGCACAAGGGACGGTGCCGGTCAGGATCCGTCTGTGGCTGCCAAGGCCACACACGTGATTGGGCCCCTGGTCGAGGAGGCCTCCGGCATCCTCTCGGCAGCTGCAGCCGGGCCTGGGAAACGACACGGTGAGCTTCCAGGTTCCATGCCGAGTCAGCCTGCACCTCTTCCGGACCCCAGGCGCGTGGTGTTGTCAGACGTTGGCATTGGGTCCTCTTGGGGAGAGAGCCTTAGCTAGGGTTAGGGTTCGGCCCAGGGACGTCGCCAGGGCCGAAGCGACTCCGGTCTCGTGATCTGCCTCGAGGGCTGAAGTGAGGGCCCATGCAGCAAGGCGGCTCAAGTGCAGGGTTAGGGGTCGAGGCCGGCTTAGGTTGCGGTGGAGGGTCCCCGTTCGGTGTAAGGTTAGGGTTAGGGTTAGGTCCCAGGAGGCTCCAGGCGCCGAACCCACAGCAGGGCGGTGGTCTCCCCGAAGGGCTGAGTTGAGGGCACAAGGGACGGTGCCGCTCAGGATCCGTCTGTGGCTGCCAAGGCCACAGACGTCGATCGGCCCCTGGTCGAGGAGGCCTCCGGAATCCTCTCGGGCAGCTGCAGAACGGCCTGGGAAACGACACGCTGAGCTTCCAGGTTCCATGCCGGGTCAGCCTGCACCGCTTCTGGACCCCAGGCGCGTGGTGTTGTCAGACGTTGGCATGGGGTCCCCGTGGGGAGGGAGCCTTAGCTAGGGTTAGGGTTTGGTCCAGGGACGTCGCCAGGGCTGAATCGACTGCAGTCTCGTGATGTCCCTCGAGGGCTGAAGTGAGGGCCCATGCCAGAAGGCGGCTCAATTGCAGGGTTAGGGTTCGA
The DNA here is from genome assembly GCF_046562875.1 of Panthera onca. Taxonomy (NCBI): domain Eukaryota; kingdom Metazoa; phylum Chordata; class Mammalia; order Carnivora; family Felidae; genus Panthera; species Panthera onca. The sequence continues at coordinate 17,083,816 of NC_138357.1, read as the reverse complement.
GGCAGGCTTAGGTTGCGGTGGAGGGTCCCGGTTCGGGGTACGGTTAGGGTTAGGGTTGGGTCCCAGGAGGCTCCAGGCGCCCAAGCCACAGCAGGGCAGTGGTCTCCCCGAAGGGCTGAGTTGAGGGCACAAGGGACGGTGCCGGTCAGGATCCGTCTGTGGCTGCCAAGGCCACACACGTGATTGGGCCCCTGGTCGAGGAGGCCTCCGGCATCCTCTCGGCAGCTGCAGCCGGGCCTGGGAAACGACACGGTGGGCTTCCAGGTTCCATGCCGAGTCAGCCTGCACCTCTTCCGGACCCCAGGCGCGTGGTGTTGTCAGACGTTGGCATTGGGTCCTCTTGGGGAGAGAGCCTTAGCTAGGGTTAGGGTTCGGCCCAGGGACGTCACCAGGGCCGAAGCGACTCCGGTCTCGTGATCTGCCTCGAGGGCTGAAGTGAGGGCCCATGCAGCAAGGCGGCTCAAGTGCAGGGTTAGGGGTCGAGGCCGGCTTAGGTTGCGGTGGAGGGTCCCCGTTCGGTGTAGGGTTAGGGTTAGGGTTAGGTCCCAGGAGGCTCCAGGCGCCGAACCCACAGCAGGGCGGTGGTCTCCCCGAAGGGCTGAGTTGAGGGCACAAGGGACGGTGCCGCTCAGGATCCGTCTGTGGCTGCCAAGGCCACAGACGTCGATCGGCCCCTGGTCGAGGAGGCCTCCGGAATCCTCTCGGGCAGCTGCAGAACGGCCTGGGAAACGACACGCTGAGCTTCCAGGTTCCATGCCGGGTCAGCCTGCACCGCTTCTGGACCCCAGGCGCGTGGTGTTGTCAGACGTTGGCATGGGGTCCCCGTGGGGAGGGAGCCTTAGCTAGGGTTAGGGTTTGGTCCAGGGACGTCGCCAGGGCTGAATCGACTGCAGTCTCGTGATCTCCCCCGAGGGCTGAAGTGAGGGCCCATGCCAGAAGGCGGCTCAATTGCAGGGTTAGGGTTCGAGGCAGGCTTAGGTTGCGGTGGAGGGTCCCGGTTCGGGGTACGGTTAGGGTTAGGGTTGGGTCCCAGGAGGCTCCAGGCGCCCAAGCCACAGCAGGGCAGTGGTCTCCCCGAAGGGCTGAGTTGAGGGCACAAGGGACGGTGCCGGTCAGGATCCGTCTGTGGCTGCCAAGGCCACACACGTGATTGGGCCCCTGGTCGAGGAGGCCTCCGGCATCTTCTCGGCAGCTGCAGCCGGGCCTGGGAAACGACACGGTGAGCTTCCAGGTTCCATGCCGAGTCAGCCTGCACCTCTTCCGGACCCCAGGCGCGTGGTGTTGTCAGACGTTGGCATTGGGTCCTCTTGGGGAGAGAGCCTTAGCTAGGGTTAGGGTTCGGCCCAGGGACGTCGCCAGGGCCGAAGCGACTCCGGTCTCGTGATCTGCCTCGAGGGCTGAAGTGAGGGCGCATGCAGCAAGGCGGCTCAAGTGCAGGGTTAGGGGTCGAGGCCGGCTTAGGTTGCGGTGGAGGGTCCCCGTTCGGTGTACGGTTAGGGTTAGGGTTAGGTCCCAGGAGGCTCCAGGCGCCGAACCCACAGCAGGGCGGTGGTCTCCCCGAAGGGCTGAGTTGAGGGCACAAGGGACGGTGCCGCTCAGGATCCGTCTGTGGCTGCCAAGGCCACAGACGTCGATCGGCCCCTGGTCGAGGAGGCCTCCGGAATCCTCTCGGGCAGCTGCAGAACGGCCTGGGAAACGACACGCTGAGCTTCCAGGTTCCATGCCGGGTCAGCCTGCACCGCTTCTGGACCCCAGGCGCGTGGTGTTGTCAGACGTTGGCATGGGGTCCCCGTGGGGAGGGAGCCTTAGCTAGGGTTAGGGTTTGGTCCAGGGACGTCGCCAGGGCTGAATCGACTGCAGTCTCGTGATCTCCCCCGAGGGCTGAAGTGAGGGCCCATGCCAGAAGGCGGCTCAATTGCAGGGTTAGGGTTCGAGGCAGGCTTAGGTTGCGGTGGAGGGTCCCGGTTCGGGGTACGGTTAGGGTAAGGGTTGGGTCCCAGGAGGCTCCAGGCGCCCAAGCCACAGCAGGGCAGTGGTCTCCCCGAAGGGCTGAGTTGAGGGCACAAGGGACGGTGCCGGTCAGGATCCGTCTGTGGCTGCCAAGGCCACACACGTGATTGGGCCCCTGGTCGAGGAGGCCTCCGGCATCCTCTCGGCAGCTGCAGCCGGGCCTGGGAAACGACACGGTGAGCTTCCAGGTTCCATGCCGAGTCAGCCTGCACCTCTTCCGGACCCCAGGCGCGTGGTGTTGTCAGACGTTGGCATTGGGTCCTCTTGGGGAGAGAGCCTTAGCTAGGGTTAGGGTTCGGCCCAGGGACGTCGCCAGGGCCGAAGCGACTCCGGTCTCGTGATCTGCCTCGAGGGCTGAAGTGAGGGCCCATGCAGCAAGGCGGCTCAAGTGCAGGGTTAGGGGTCGAGGCCGGCTTAGGTTGCGGTGGAGGGTCCCCATTCGGTGTAGGGTTAGGGTTAGGGTTAGGTCCCAGGAGGCTCCAGGCGCCGAACCCACAGCAGGGCGGTGGTCTCCCCGAAGGGCTGAGTTGAGGGCACAAGGGACGGTGCCGCTCAGGATCCGTCTGTGGCTGCCAAGGCCACAGACGTCGATCGGCCCCTGGTCGAGGAGGCCTCCGGAATCCTCTCGGGCAGCTGCAGAACGGCCTGGGAAACGACACGCTGAGCTTCCAGGTTCCATGCCGGGTCAGCCTGCACCGCTTCTGGACCCCAGGCGCGTGGTGTTGTCAGACGTTGGCATGGGGTCCCCGTGGGGAGGGAGCCTTAGCTAGGGTTAGGGTTTGGTCCAGGGACGTCGCCAGGGCTGAATCGACTGCAGTCTCGTGATCTCCCCCGAGGGCTGAAGTGAGGGCCCATGCCAGAAGGCGGCTCAATTGCAGGGTTAGGGTTCGAGGCAGGCTTAGGTTGCGGTGGATGGTCCCGGTTCGGGGTAGGGTTAGGGTTAGGGTTGGGTCCCAGGAGGCTCCAGGCGCCCAAGCCACAGCAGGGCAGTGGTCTCCCCGAAGGGCTGAGTTGAGGGCACAAGGGACGGTGCCGGTCAGGATCCGTCTGTGGCTGCCAAGGCCACACACGTGATTGGGCCCCTGGTCGAGGAGGCCTCCGGCATCCTCTCGGCAGCTGCAGCCGGGCCTGGGAAACGACACGGTGAGCTTCCAGGTTCCATGCCGAGTCAGCCTGCACCTCTTCCGGACCCCAGGCGCGTGGTGTTGTCAGACGTTGGCATTGGGTCCTCTTGGGGAGAGAGCCTTAGCTAGGGTTAGGGTTCGGCCCAGGGACGTCGCCAGGGCCGAAGCGACTCCGGTCTCGTGATCTGCCTCGAGGGCTGAAGTGAGGGCCCATGCAGCAAGGCGGCTCAAGTGCAGGGTTAGGGGTCGAGGCCGGCTTAGGTTGCGGTGGAGGGTCCCCGTTCGGTGTACGGTTAGGGTTAGGGTTAGGTCCCAGGAGGCTCCAGGCGCCGAACCCACAGCAGGGCGGTGGTCTCCACGAAGGGCTGAGTTGAGGGCACAAGGGACGGTGCCGCTCAGGATCCGTCTGTGGCTGCCAAGGCCACAGACGTCGATCGGCCCCTGGTCGAGGAGGCCTCCGGAATCCTCTCGGGCAGCTGCAGAACGGCCTGGGAAACGACACGCTGAGCTTCCAGGTTCCATGCCGGGTCAGCCTGCACCGCTTCTGGACCCCAGGCGCGTGGTGTTGTCAGACGTTGGCATGGGGTCCCCGTGGGGAGGGAGCCTTAGCTAGGGTTAGGGTTTGGTCCAGGGACGTCGCCAGGGCTGAATCGACTGCAGTCTCGTGATGTCCCTCGAGGGCTGAAGTGAGGGCCCATGCCAGAAGGCGGCTCAATTGCAGGGTTAGGGTTCGAGGCAGGCTTAGGTTGCGGTGGAGGGTCCCGGTTCGGGGTAGGGTTAGGGTTAGGGTTGGGTCCCAGGAGGCTCCAGGCGCCCAAGCCACAGCAGGGCAGTGGTCTCCCCGAAGGGCTGAGTTGAGGGCACAAGGGACGGTGCCGGTCAGGATCCGTCTGTGGCTGCCAAGCCCACACACGTGATTGGGCCCCTGGTCGAGGAGGCCTCCGGCATCCTCTCGGCAGCTGCAGCCGGGCCTGGGAAACGACACGGTGAGCTTCCAGGTTCCATGCCGAGTCAGCCTGCACCTCTTCCGGACCCCAGGCGCGTGGTGTTGTCAGACGTTGGCATTGGGTCCTCTTGGGGAGAGAGCCTTAGCTAGGGTTAGGGTTCGGCCCAGGGACGTCGCCAGGGCCGAAGCGACTCCGGTCTCGTGATCTGCCTCGAGGGCTGAAGTGAGGGCCCATGCAGCAAGGCGGCTCAAGTGCAGGGTTAGGGGTCGAGGCCGGCTTAGGTTGCGGTGGAGGGTCCCCGTTCGGTGTAGGGTTAGGGTTAGGGTTAGGTCCCAGGAGGCTCCAGGCGCCGAACCCACAGCAGGGCGGTGGTCTCCCCGAAGGGCTGAGTTGAGGGCACAAGGGACGGTGCCGCTCAGGATCCGTCTGTGGCTGCCAAGGCCACAGACGTCGATCGGCCCCTGGTCGAGGAGGCCTCCGGAATCCTCTCGGGCAGCTGCAGAACGGCCTGGGAAACGACACGCTGAGCTTCCAGGTTCCATGCCGGGTCAGCCTGCACCGCTTCTGGACCCCAGGCGCGTGGTGTTGTCAGACGTTGGCATGGGGTCCCCGTGGGGAGGGAGCCTTAGCTAGGGTTAGGGTTTGGTCCAGGGACGTCGCCAGGGCTGAATCGACTGCAGTCTCGTGATGTCCCTCCAGGGCTGAAGTGAGGGCCCATGCCAGAAGGCGGCTCAATTGCAGGGTTAGGGTTCGAGGCAGGCTTAGGTTGCGGTGGAGGGTCCCGGTTCGGGGTACGGTTAGGGTTAGGGTTGGGTCCCAGGAGGCTCCAGGCGCCCAAGCCACAGCAGGGCAGTGGTCTCCCCGAAGGGCTGAGTTGAGGGCACAAGGGACGGTGCTGGTCAGGATCCGTCTGTGGCTGCCAAGGCCACACACGTGATTGGGCCCCTGGTCGAGGAGGCCTCCGGCATCCTCTCGGCAGCTGCAGCCGGGCCTGGGAAACGACACGGTGAGCTTCCAGGTTCCATGCCGAGTCAGCCTGCACCTCTTCCGGACCCCAGGCGCGTGGTGTTGTCAGACGTTGGCATTGGGTCCTCTTGGGGAGAGAGCCTTAGCTAGGGTTAGGGTTCGGCCCAGGGACGTCGCCAGGGCCGAAGCGACTCCGGTCTCGTGATCTGCCTCGAGGGCTGAAGTGAGGGCCCATGCAGCAAGGCGGCTCAAGTGCAGGGTTAGGGGTCGAGGCCGGCTTAGGTTGCGGTGGAGGGTCCCCGTTCGGTGTACGGTTAGGGTTAGGGTTAGGTCCCAGGAGGCTCCAGGCGCCGAACCCACAGCAGGGCGGTGGTCTCCCCGAAGGGCTGAGTTGAGGGCACAAGGGACGGTGCCGCTCAGGATCCGTCTGTGGCTGCCAAGGCCACAGACGTCGATCGGCCCCTGGTCGAGGAGGCCTCCGGAATCCTCTCGGGCAGCTGCAGAACGGCCTGGGAAACGACACGCTGAGCTTCCAGGTTCCATGCCGGGTCAGCCTGCACCGCTTCTGGACCCCAGGCGCGTGGTGTTGTCAGACGTTGGCATGGGGTCCCCGTGGGGAGGGAGCCTTAGCTAGGGTTAGGGTTTGGTCCAGGGACGTCGCCAGGGCTGAATCGACTGCAGTCTCGTGATCTCCCCCGAGGGCTGAAGTGAGGGCCCATGCCAGAAGGCGGCTCAATTGCAGGGTTAGGGTTCGAGGCAGGCTTAGGTTGCGGTGGATGGTCCCGGTTCGGGGTAGGGTTAGGGTTAGGGTTGGGTCCCAGGAGGCTCCAGGCGCCCAAGCCACAGCAGGGCAGTGGTCTCCCCGAAGGGCTCAGTTGAGGGCACAAGGGACGGTGCCGGTCAGGATCCGTCTGTGGCTGCCAAGGCCACACACGTGATTGGGCCCCTGGTCGAGGAGGCCTCCGGCATCCTCTCGGCAGCTGCAGCCGGGCCTGGGAAACGACACGGTGAGCTTCCAGGTTCCATGCCGAGTCAGCCTGCACCTCTTCCGGACCCCAGGCGCGTGGTGTTGTCAGACGTTGGCATTGGGTCCTCTTGGGGAGAGAGCCTTAGCTAGGGTTAGGGTTCGGCCCAGGGACGTCGCCAGGGCCGAAGCGACTCCGGTCTCGTGATCTGCCTCGAGGGCTGAAGTGAGGGCCCATGCAGCAAGGCGGCTCAAGTGCAGGGTTAGGGGTCGAGGCCGGCTTAGGTTGCGGTGGAGGGTCCCCGTTCGGTGTAGGGTTAGGGTTAGGGTTAGGTCCCAGGAGGCTCCAGGCGCCGAACCCACAGCAGGGCGGTGGTCTCCCCGAAGGGCTGAGTTGAGGGCACAAGGGACGGTGCCGCTCAGGATCCGTCTGTGGCTGCCAAGGCCACAGACGTCGATCGGCCCCTGGTCGAGGAGGCCTCCGGAATCCTCTCGGGCAGCTGCAGAACGGCCTGGGAAACGACACGCTGAGCTTCCAGGTTCCATGCCGGGTCAGCCTGCACCGCTTCTGGACCCCAGGCGCGTGGTGTTGTCAGACGTTGGCATGGGGTCCCCGTGGGGAGGGAGCCTTAGCTAGGGTTAGGGTTTGGTCCAGGGACGTCGCCAGGGCTGAATCGACTGCAGTCTCGTGATCTCCCCCGAGGGCTGAAGTGAGGGCCCATGCCAGAAGGCGGCTCAATTGCAGGGTTAGGGTTCGAGGCAGGCTTAGGTTGCGGTGGAGGGTCCCGGTTCGGGGTACGGTTAGGGTTAGGGTTGGGTCCCAGGAGGCTCCAGGCGCCCAAGCCACAGCAGGGCAGTGGTCTCCCCGAAGGGCTGAGTTGAGGGCACAAGGGACGGTGCCGGTCAGGATCCGTCTGTGGCTGCCAAGGCCACACACGTGATTGGGCCCCTGGTCGAGGAGGCCTCCGGCATCCTCTCGGCAGCTGCAGCCGGGCCTGGGAAACGACACGGTGAGCTTCCAGGTTCCATGCCGAGTCAGCCTGCACCTCTTCCGGACCCCAGGCGCGTGGTGTTGTCAGACGTTGGCATTGGGTCCTCTTGGGGAGAGAGCCTTAGCTAGGGTTAGGGTTCGGCCCAGGGACGTCGCCAGGGCCGAAGCGACTCCGGTCTCGTGATCTGCCTCGAGGGCTGAAGTGAGGGCCCATGCAGCAAGGCGGCTCAAGTGCAGGGTTAGGGGTCGAGGCCGGCTTAGGTTGCGGTGGAGGGTCCCCGTTCGGTGTAGGGTTAGGGTTAGGGTTAGGTCCCAGGAGGCTCCAGGCGCCGAACCCACAGCAGGGCGGTGGTCTCCCCGAAGGGCTGAGTTGAGGGCACAAGGGACGGTGCCGCTCAGGATCCGTCTGTGGCTGCCAAGGCCACAGACGTCGATCGGCCCCTGGTCGAGGAGGCCTCCGGAATCCTCTCGGGCAGCTGCAGAACGGCCTGGGAAACGACACGCTGAGCTTCCAGGTTCCATGCCGGGTCAGCCTGCACCGCTTCTGGACCCCAGGCGCGTGGTGTTGTCAGACGTTGGCATGGGGTCCCCGTGGGGAGGGAGCCTTAGCTAGGGTTAGGGTTTGGTCCAGGGACGTCGCCAGGGCTGAATCGACTGCAGTCTCGTGATGTCCCTCGAGGGCTGAAGTGAGGGCCCATGCCAGAAGGCGGCTCAATTGCAGGGTTAGGGTTCGAGGCAGGCTTAGGTTGCGGTGGAGGGTCCCGGTTCGGGGTACGGTTAGGGTTAGGGTTGGGTCCCAGGAGGCTCCAGGCGCCCAAGCCACAGCAGGGCAGTGGTCTCCCCGAAGGGCTGAGTTGAGGGCACAAGGGACGGTGCCGGTCAGGATCCGTCTGTGGCTGCCAAGGCCACACACGTGATTGGGCCCCTGGTCGAGGAGGCCTCCGGCATCCTCTCGGCAGCTGCAGCCGGGCCTGGGAAACGACACGGTGAGCTTCCAGGTTCCATGCCGAGTCAGCCTGCACCTCTTCCGGACCCCAGGCGCGTGGTGTTGTCAGACGTTGGCATTGGGTCCTCTTGGGGAGAGAGCCTTAGCTAGGGTTAGGGTTCGGCCCAGGGACGTCGCCAGGGCCGAAGCGACTCCGGTCTCGTGATCTGCCTCGAGGGCTGAAGTGAGGGCCCATGCAGCAAGGCGGCTCAAGTGCAGGGTTAGGGGTCGAGGCCGGCTTAGGTTGCGGTGGAGGGTCCCCGTTCGGTGTAGGGTTAGGGTTAGGGTTAGGTCCCAGGAGGCTGCAGGCGCCGAACCCACAGCAGGGCGGTGGTCTCCCCGAAGGGCTGAGTTGAGGGCACAAGGGACGGTGCCGCTCAGGATCCGTCTGTGGCTGCCAAGGCCACAGACGTCGATCGGCCCCTGGTCGAGGAGGCCTCCGGAATCCTCTCGGGCAGCTGCAGAACGGCCTGGGAAACGACACGCTGAGCTTCCAGGTTCCATGCCGGGTCAGCCTGCACCGCTTCTGGACCCCAGGCGCGTGGTGTTGTCAGACGTTGGCATGGGGTCCCCGTGGGGAGGGAGCCTTAGCTAGGGTTAGGGTTTGGTCCAGGGACGTCGCCAGGGCTGAATCGACTGCAGTCTCGTGATGTCCCTCGAGGGCTGAAGTGAGGGCCCATGCCAGAAGGCGGCTCAATTGCAGGGTTAGGGTTCGAGGCAGGCTTAGGTTGCGGTGGAGGGTCCCGGTTCGGGGTACGGTTAGGGTTAGGGTTGGGTCCCAGGAGGCTCCAGGCGCCCAAGCCACAGCAGGGCAGTGGTCTCCCCGAAGGGCTGAGTTGAGGGCACAAGGGACGGTGCCGGTCAGGATCCGTCTGTGGCTGCCAAGGCCACACACGTGATTGGGCCCCTGGTCGAGGAGGCCTCCGGCATCCTCTCGGCAGCTGCAGCCGGGCCTGGGAAACGACACGGTGAGCTTCCAGGTTCCATGCCGAGTCAGCCTGCACCTCTTCCGGACCCCAGGCGCGTGGTGTTGTCAGACGTTGGCATTGGGTCCTCTTGGGGAGAGAGCCTTAGCTAGGGTTAGGGTTCGGCCCAGGGACGTCGCCAGGGCCGAAGCGACTCCGGTCTCGTGATCTGCCTCGAGGGCTGAAGTGAGGGCCCATGCAGCAAGGCGGCTCAAGTGCAGGGTTAGGGGTCGAGGCCGGCTTAGGTTGCGGTGGAGGGTCCCCGTTCGGTGTACGGTTAGGGTTAGGGTTAGGTCCCAGGAGGCTCCAGGCGCCGAACCCACAGCAGGGCGGTGGTCTCCCCGAAGGGCTGAGTTGAGGGCACAAGGGACGGTGCCGCTCAGGATCCGTCTGTGGCTGCCAAGGCCACAGACGTCGATCGGCCCCTGGTCGAGGAGGCCTCCGGAATCCTCTCGGGCAGCTGCAGAACGGCCTGGGAAACGACACGCTGAGCTTCCAGGTTCCATGCCGGGTCAGCCTGCACCGCTTCTGGACCCCAGGCGCGTGGTGTTGTCAGACGTTGGCATGGGGTCCCCGTGGGGAGGGAGCCTTAGCTAGGGTTAGGGTTTGGTCCAGGGACGTCGCCAGGGCTGAATCGACTGCAGTCTCGTGATGTCCCTCGAGGGCTGAAGTGAGGGCCCATGCCAGAAGGCGGCTCAATTGCAGGGTTAGGGTTCGAGGCAGGCTTAGGTTGCGGTGGAGGGTCCCGGTTCGGGGAACGGTTAGGGTTAGGGTTGGGTCCCAGGAGGCTCCAGGCGCCCAAGCCACAGCAGGGCAGTGGTCTCCCCGAAGGGCTGAGTTGAGGGCACAAGGGACGGTGCCGGTCAGGATCCGTCTGTGGCTGCCAAGGCCACACACGTGATTGGGCCCCTGGTCGAGGAGGCCTCCGACATCCTCTCGGCAGCTGCAGCCGGGCCTGGGAAACGACACGGTGAGCTTCCAGGTTCCATGCCGAGTCAGCCTGCACCTCTTCCGGACCCCAGGCGCGTGGTGTTGTCAGACGTTGGCATTGGGTCCTCTTGGGGAGAGAGCCTTAGCTAGGGTTAGGGTTCGGCCCAGGGACGTCGCCAGGGCCGAAGCGACTCCGGTCTCGTGATCTGCCTCGAGGGCTGAAGTGAGGGCCCATGCAGCAAGGCGGCTCAAGTGCAGGGTTAGGGGTCGAGGCCGGCTTAGGTTGCGGTGGAGGGTCCCCGTTCGGTGTAGGGTTAGGGTTAGGGTTAGGTCCCAGGAGGCTCCAGGCGCCGAACCCACAGCAGGGCGGTGGTCTCCCCGAAGGGCTGAGTTGAGGGCACAAGGGACGGTGCCGCTCAGGATCCGTCTGTGGCTGCCAAGGCCACAGACGTCGATCGGCCCCTGGTCGAGGAGGCCTCCGGAATCCTCTCGGGCAGCTGCAGAACGGCCTGGGAAACGACACGCTGAGCTTCCAGGTTCCATGCCGGGTCAGCCTGCACCGCTTCTGGACCCCAGGCGCGTGGTGTTGTCAGACGTTGGCATGGGGTCCCCGTGGGGAGGGAGCCTTAGCTAGGGTTAGGGTTTGGTCCAGGGACGTCGCCAGGGCTGAATCGACTGCAGTCTCGTGATGTCCCTCGAGGGCTGAAGTGAGGGCCCATGCCAGAAGGCGGCTCAATTGCAGGGTTAGGGTTCGAGGCAGGCTTAGGTTGCGGTGGAGGGTCCCGGTTCGGGGTACGGTTAGGGTTAGGGTTGGGTCCCAGGAGGCTCCAGGCGCCCAAGCCACAGCAGGGCAGTGGTCTCCCCGAAGGGCTGAGTTGAGGGCACAAGGGACGGTGCCGGTCAGGATCCGTCTGTGGCTGCCAAGGCCACACACGTGATTGGGCCCCTGGTCGAGGAGGCCTCCGGCATCCTCTCGGCAGCTGCAGCCGGGCCTGGGAAACGACACGGTGGGCTTCCAGGTTCCATGCCGAGTCAGCCTGCACCTCTTCCGGACCCCAGGCGCGTGGTGTTGTCAGACGTTGGCATTGGGTCCTCTTGGGGAGAGAGCCTTAGCTAGGGTTAGGGTTCGGCCCAGGGACGTCGCCAGGGCCGAAGCGACTCCGGTCTCGTGATCTGCCTCGAGGGCTGAAGTGAGGGCCCATGCAGCAAGGCGGCTCAAGTGCAGGGTTAGGGGTCGAGGCCGGCTTAGGTTGCGGTGGAGGGTCCCCGTTCGGTGTAGGGTTAGGGTTAGGGTTAGGTCCCAGGAGGCTGCAGGCGCCGAACCCACAGCAGGGCGGTGGTCTCCCCGAAGGGCTGAGTTGAGGGCACAAGGGACGGTGCCGCTCAGGATCCGTCTGTGGCTGCCAAGGCCACAGACGTCGATCGGCCCCTGGTCGAGGAGGCCTCCGGAATCCTCTCGGGCAGCTGCAGAACGGCCTGGGAAACGACACGCTGAGCTTCCAGGTTCCATGCCGGGTCAGCCTGCACCGCTTCTGGACCCCAGGCGCGTGGTGTTGTCAGACGTTGGCATGGGGTCCCCGTGGGGAGGGAGCCTTAGCTAGGGTTAGGGTTTGGTCCAGGGACGTCGCCAGGGCTGAATCGACTGCAGTCTCGTGATCTCCCTCGAGGGCTGAAGTGAGGGCCCATGCCAGAAGGCGGCTCAATTGCAGGGTTAGGGTTCGAGGCAGGCTTAGGTTGCGGTGGAGGGTCCCGGTTCGGGGTACGGTTAGGGTTAGGGTTGGGTCCCAGGAGGCTCCAGGCGCCCAAGCCACAGCAGGGCAGTGGTCTCCCCGAAGGGCTGAGTTGAGGGCACAAGGGACGGTGCCGGTCAGGATCCGTCTGTGGCTGCCAAGGCCACACACGTGATTGGGCCCCTGGTCGAGGAGGCCTCCGGCATCCTCTCGGCAGCTGCAGCCGGGCCTGGGAAACGACACGGTGAGCTTCCAGGTTCCATGCCGAGTCAGCCTGCACCTCTTCCGGACCCCAGGCGCGTGGTGTTGTCAGACGTTGGCATTGGGTCCTCTTGGGGAGAGAGCCTTAGCTAGGGTTAGGGTTCGGCCCAGGGACGTCGCCAGGGCCGAAGCGACTCCGGTCTCGTGATCTGCCTCGAGGGCTGAAGTGAGGGCCCATGCAGCAAGGCGGCTCAAGTGCAGGGTTAGGGGTCGAGGCCGGCTTAGGTTGCGGTGGAGGGTCCCCGTTCGGTGTACGGTTAGGGTTAGGGTTAGGTCCCAGGAGGCTCCAGGCGCCGAACCCACAGCAGGGCGGTGGTCTCCCCGAAGGGCTGAGTTGAGGGCACAAGGGACGGTGCCGCTCAGGATCCGTCTGTGGCTGCCAAGGCCACAGACGTCGATCGGCCCCTGGTCGAGGAGGCCTCCGGAATCCTCTCGGGCAGCTGCAGAACGGCCTGGGAAACGACACGCTGAGCTTCCAGGTTCCATGCCGGGTCAGCCTGCACCGCTTCTGGACCCCAGGCGCGTGGTGTTGTCAGACGTTGGCATGGGGTCCCCGTGGGGAGGGAGCCTTAGCTAGGGTTAGGGTTTGGTCCAGGGACGTCGCCAGGGCTGAATCGACTGCAGTCTCGTGATCTCCCCCGAGGGCTGAAGTGAGGGCCCATGCCAGAAGGCGGCTCAATTGCAGGGTTAGGGTTCGAGGCAGGCTTAGGTTGCGGTGGAGGGTCCCGGTTCGGGGTACGGTTAGGGTAAGGGTTGGGTCCCAGGAGGCTCCAGGCGCCCAAGCCACAGCAGGGCAGTGGTCTCCCCGAAGGGCTGAGTTGAGGGCACAAGGGACGGTGCCGGTCAGGATCCGTCTGTGGCTGCCAAGGCCACACACGTGATTGGGCCCCTGGTCGAGGAGGCCTCCGGCATCCTCTCGGCAGCTGCAGCCGGGCCTGGGAAACGACACGGTGAGCTTCCAGGTTCCATGCCGAGTCAGCCTGCACCTCTTCCGGACCCCAGGCGCGTGGTGTTGTCAGACGTTGGCATTGGGTCCTCTTGGGGAGAGAGCCTTAGCTAGGGTTAGGGTTCGGCCCAGGGACGTCGCCAGGGCCGAAGCGACTCCGGTCTCGTGATCTGCCTCGAGGGCTGAAGTGAGGGCCCATGCAGCAAGGCGGCTCAAGTGCAGGGTTAGGGGTCGAGGCCGGCTTAGGTTGCGGTGGAGGGTCCCCGTTCGGTGTAAGGTTAGGGTTAGGGTTAGGTCCCAGGAGGCTCCAGGCGCCGAACCCACAGCAGGGCGGTGGTCTCCCCGAAGGGCTGAGTTGAGGGCACAAGGGACGGTGCCGCTCAGGATCCGTCTGTGGCTGCCAAGGCCACAGACGTCGATCGGCCCCTGGTCGAGGAGGCCTCCGGAATCCTCTCGGGCAGCTGCAGAACGGCCTGGGAAACGACACGCTGAGCTTCCAGGTTCCATGCCGGGTCAGCCTGCACCGCTTCTGGACCCCAGGCGCGTGGTGTTGTCAGACGTTGGCATGGGGTCCCCGTGGGGAGGGAGCCTTAGCTAGGGTTAGGGTTTGGTCCAGGGACGTCGCCAGGGCTGAATCGACTGCAGTCTCGTGATGTCCCTCGAGGGCTGAAGTGAGGGCCCATGCCAGAAGGCGGCTCAATTGCAGGGTTAGGGTTCGAGGCAGGCTTAGGTTGCGGTGGAGGGTCCCGGTTCGGGGTACGGTTAGGGTTAGGGTTGGGTCCCAGGAGGCTCCAGGCGCCCAAGCCACAGCAGGGCAGTGGTCTCCCCGAAGGGCTGAGTTGAGGGCACAAGGGACGGTGCCGGTCAGGATCCGTCTGTGGCTGCCAAGGCCACACACGTGATTGGGCCCCTGGTCGAGGAGGCCTCCGGCATCCTCTCGGCAGCTGCAGCCGGGCCTGGGAAACGACACGGTGAGCTTCCAGGTTCCATGCCGAGTCAGCCTGCACCTCTTCCGGACCCCAGGCGCGTGGTGTTGTCAGACGTTGGCATTGGGTCCTCTTGGGGAGAGAGCCTTAGCTAGGGTTAGGGTTCGGCCCAGGGACGTCGCCAGGGCCGAAGCGACTCCGGTCTCGTGATCTGCCTCGAGGGCTGAAGTGAGGGCCCATGCAGCAAGGCGGCTCAAGTGCAGGGTTAGGGGTCGAGGCCGGCTTAGGTTGCGGTGGAGGGTCCCCGTTCGGTGTACGGTTAGGGTTAGGGTTAGGTCCCAGGAGGCTCCAGGCGCCGAACCCACAGCAGGGCGGTGGTCTCCCCGAAGGGCTGAGTTGAGGGCACAAGGGACGGTGCCGCTCAGGATCCGTCTGTGGCTGCCAAGGCCACAGACGTCGATCGGCCCCTGGTCGAGGAGGCCTCCGGAATCCTCTCGGGCAGCTGCAGAACGGCCTGGGAAACGACACGCTGAGCTTCCAGGTTCCATGCCGGGTCAGCCTGCACCGCTTCTGGACCCCAGGCGCGTGGTGTTGTCAGACGTTGGCATGGGGTCCCCGTGGGGAGGGAGCCTTAGCTAGGGTTAGGGTTTGGTCCAGGGACGTCGCCAGGGCTGAATCGACTGCAGTCTCGTGATGTCCCTCGAGGGCTGAAGTGAGGGCCCATGCCAGAAGGCGGCTCAATTGCAGGGTTAGGGTTCGAGGCAGGCTTAGGTTGCGGTGGAGGGTCCCGGTTCGGGGTACGGTTAGGGTTAGGGTTGGGTCCCAGGAGGCTCCAGGCGCCCAAGCCACAGCAGGGCAGTGGTCTCCCCGAAGGGCTGAGTTGAGGGCACAAGGGACGGTGCCGGTCAGGATCCGTCTGTGGCTGCCAAGGCCACACACGTGATTGGGCCCCTGGTCGAGGAGGCCTCCGGCATCCTCTCGGCAGCTGCAGCCGGGCCTGGGAAACGACACGGTGAGCTTCCAGGTTCCATGCCGAGTCAGCCTGCACCTCTTCCGGACCCCAGGCGCGTGGTGTTGTCAGACGTTGGCATTGGGTCCTCTTGGGGAGAGAGCCTTAGCTAGGGTTAGGGTTCGGCCCAGGGACGTCGCCAGGGCCGAAGCGACTCCGGTCTCGTGATCTGCCTCGAGGGCTGAAGTGAGGGCCCATGCAGCAAGGCGGCTCAAGTGCAGGGTTAGGGGTCGAGGCCGGCTTAGGTTGCGGTGGAGGGTCCCCGTTCGGTGTACGGTTAGGGTTAGGGTTAGGTCCCAGGAGGCTCCAGGCGCCGAACCCACAGCAGGGCGGTGGTCTCCCCGAAGGGCTGAGTTGAGGGCACAAGGGACGGTGCCGCTCAGGATCCGTCTGTGGCTGCCAAGGCCACAGACGTCGATCGGCCCCTGGTCGAGGAGGCCTCCGGAATCCTCTCGGGCAGCTGCAGAACGGCCTGGGAAACGACACGCTGAGCTTCCAGGTTCCATGCCGGGTCAGCCTGCACCGCTTCTGGACCCCAGGCGCGTGGTGTTGTCAGACGTTGGCATGGGGTCCCCGTGGGGAGGGAGCCTTAGCTAGGGTTAGGGTTTGGTCCAGGGACGTCGCCAGGGCTGAATCGACTGCAGTCTCGTGATGTCCCTCGAGGGCTGAAGTGAGGGCCCATGCCAGAAGGCGGCTCAATTGCAGGGTTAGGGTTCGAGGCAGGCTTAGGTTGCGGTGGAGGGTCCCGGTTCGGGGTACGGTTAGGGTTAGGGTTGGGTCCCAGGAGGCTCCAGGCGCCCAAGCCACAGCAGGGCAGTGGTCTCCCCGAAGGGCTGAGTTGAGGGCACAAGGGACGGTGCCGGTCAGGATCCGTCTGTGGCTGCCAAGGCCACACACGTGATTGGGCCCCTGGTCGAGGAGGCCTCCGGCATCCTCTCGGCAGCTGCAGCCGGGCCTGGGAAACGACACGGTGAGCTTCCAGGTTCCATGCCGAGTCAGCCTGCACCTCTTCCGGACCCCAGGCGCGTGCTGTTGTCAGACGTTGGCATTGGGTCCTCTTGGGGAGAGAGCCTTAGCTAGGGTTAGGGTTCGGCCCAGGGACGTCGCCAGGGCCGAAGCGACTCCGGTCTCGTGATCTGCCTCGAGGGCTGAAGTGAGGGCCCATGCAGCAAGGCGGCTCAAGTGCAGGGTTAGGGGTCGAGGCCGGCTTAGGTTGCGGTGGAGGGTCCCCGTTCGGGGTAGGGTTAGGGTTAGGGTTAGGTCCCAGGAGGCTCCAGGCGCCGAACCCACAGCAGGGCGGTGGTCTCCCCGAAGGGCTGAGTTGAGGGCACAAGGGACGGTGCCGCTCAGGATCCGTCTGTGGCTGCCAAGGCCACAGACGTCGATCGGCCCCTGGTCGAGGAGGCCTCCGGAATCCTCTCGGGCAGCTGCAGAACGGCCTGGGAAACGACACGCTGAGCTTCCAGGTTCCATGCCGGGTCAGCCTGCACCGCTTCTGGACCCCAGGCGCGTGGTGTTGTCAGACGTTGGCATGGGGTCCCCGTGGGGAGGGAGCCTTAGCTAGGGTTAGGGTTTGGTCCAGGGACGTCGCCAGGGCTGAATCGACTGCAGTCTCGTGATGTCCCTCGAGGGCTGAAGTGAGGGCCCATGCCAGAAGGCGGCTCAATTGCAGGGTTAGGGTTCGAGGCAGGCTTAGGTTGCGGTGGAGGGTCCCGGTTCGGGGTACGGTTAGGGTTAGGGTTAGGTCCCAGGAGGCTCCAGGCGCCCAAGCCACAGCAGGGCAGTGGTCTCCCCGAAGGGCTGAGTTGAGGGCACAAGGGACGGTGCCGGTCAGGATCCGTCTGTGGCTGCCAAGGCCACACACGTGATTGGGCCCCTGGTCGAGGAGGCCTCCGGCATCGTCTCGGCAGCTGCAGCCGGGCCTGGGAAACGACACGGTGAGCTTCCAGGTTCCATGCCGAGTCAGCCTGCACCTCTTCCGGACCCCAGGCGCGTGGTGTTGTCAGACGTTGGCATTGGGTCCTCTTGGGGAGAGAGCCTTAGCTAGGGTTAGGGTTCGGCCCAGGGACGTCGCCAGGGCCGAAGCGACTCCGGTCTCGTGATCTGCCTCGAGGGCTGAAGTGAGGGCCCATGCAGCAAGGCGGCTCAAGTGCAGGGTTAGGGGTCCAGGCAGGCTTAGGTTGCGGTGGAGGGTCCCGGTTCGGGGTACGGTTAGGGTTAGGGTTGGGTCCCAGGAGGCTCCAGGCGCCCAAGCCACAGCAGGGCAGTGGTCTCCCCGAAGGGCTGAGTTGAGGGCACAAGGGACGGTGCCGGTCAGGATCCGTCTGTGGCTGCCAAGGCCACACACGTGATTGGGCCCCTGGTCGAGGAGGCCTCCGGCATCCTCTCGGCAGCTGCAGCCGGGCCTGGGAAACGACACGGTGAGCTTCCAGGTTCCATGCCGAGTCAGCCTGCACCTCTTCCGGACCCCAGGCGCGTGGTGTTGTCAGACGTTGGCATTGGGTCCTCTTGGGGAGAGAGCCTTAGCTAGGGTTAGGGTTCGGCCCAGGGACGTCGCCAGGGCCGAAGCGACTCCGGTCTCGTGATCTGCCTCGAGGGCTGAAGTGAGGGCCCATGCAGCAAGGCGGCTCAAGTGCAGGGTTAGGGGTCGAGGCCGGCTTAGGTTGCGGTGGAGGGTCCCCGTTCGGTGTACGGTTAGGGTTAGGGTTAGGTCCCAGGAGGCTCCAGGCGCCGAACCCACAGCAGGGCGGTGGTCTCCCCGAAGGGCTGAGTTGAGGGCACAAGGGACGGTGCCGCTCAGGATCCGTCTGTGGCTGCCAAGGCCACAGACGTCGATCGGCCCCTGGTCGAGGAGGCCTCCGGAATCCTCTCGGGCAGCTGCAGAACGGCCTGGGAAACGACACGCTGAGCTTCCAGGTTCCATGCCGGGTCAGCCTGCACCGCTTCTGGACCCCAGGCGCGTGGTGTTGTCAGACGTTGGCATGGGGTCCCCGTGGGGAGGGAGCCTTAGCTAGGGTTAGGGTTTGGTCCAGGGACGTCGCCAGGGCTGAATCGACTGCAGTCTCGTGATGTCCCTCGAGGGCTGAAGTGAGGGCCCATGCCAGAAGGCGGCTCAATTGCAGGGTTAGGGTTCGAGGCAGGCTTAGGTTGCGGTGGACGGTCCCGGTTCGGGGTAGGGTTAGGGTTAGGGTTGGGTCCCAGGAGGCTCCAGGCGCCCAAGCCACAGCAGGGCAGTGGTCTCCCCGAAGGGCTGAGTTGAGGGCACAAGGGACGGTGCCGGTCAGGATCCGTCTGTGGCTGCCAAGGCCACACACGTGATTGGGCCCCTGGTCGAGGAGGCCTCCGGCATCCTCTCGGCAGCTGCAGCCGGGCCTGGGAAACGACACGGTGAGCTTCCAGGTTCCATGCCGAGTCAGCCTGCACCTCTTCCGGACCCCAGGCGCGTGGTGTTGTCAGACGTTGGCATTGGGTCCTCTTGGGGAGAGAGCCTTAGCTAGGGTTAGGGTTCGGCCCAGGGACGTCGCCAGGGCCGAAGCGACTCCGGTCTCGTGATCTGCCTCGAGGGCTGAAGTGAGGGCCCATGCAGCAAGGCGGCTCAAGTGCAGGGTTAGGGGTCGAGGCCGGCTTAGGTTGCGGTGGAGGGTCCCCGTTCGGTGTAGGGTTAGGGTTAGGGTTAGGTCCCAGGAGGCTCCAGGCGCCGAACCCACAGCAGGGCGGTGGTCTCCCCGAAGGGCTGAGTTGAGGGCACAAGGGACGGTGCCGCTCAGGATCCGTCTGTGGCTGCCAAGGCCACAGACGTCGATCGGCCCCTGGTCGAGGAGGCCTCCGGAATCCTCTCGGGCAGCTGCAGAACGGCCTGGGAAACGACACGCTGAGCTTCCAGGTTCCATGCCGGGTCAGCCTGCACCGCTTCTGGACCCCAGGCGCGTGGTGTTGTCAGACGTTGGCATGGGGTCCCCGTGGGGAGGGAGCCTTAGCTAGGGTTAGGGTTTGGTCCAGGGACGTCGCCAGGGCTGAATCGACTGCAGTCTCGTGATCTCCCTCGAGGGCTGAAGTGAGGGCCCATGCCAGAAGGCGGCTCAATTGCAGGGTTAGGGTTCGAGGCAGGCTTAGGTTGCGGTGGAGGGTCCCGGTTCGGGGTACGGTTAGGGTTAGGGTTGGGTCCCAGGAGGCTCCAGGCGCCCAAGCCACAGCAGGGCAGTGGTCTCCCCGAAGGGCTGAGTTGAGGGCACAAGGGACGGTGCCGGTCAGGATCCGTCTGTGGCTGCCAAGGCCACACACGTGATTGGGCCCCTGGTCGAGGAGGCCTCCGGCATCCTCTCGGCAGCTGCAGCCGGGCCTGGGAAACGACACGGTGAGCTTCCAGGTTCCATGCCGAGTCAGCCTGCACCTCTTCCGGACCCCAGGCGCGTGGTGTTGTCAGACGTTGGCATTGGGTCCTCTTGGGGAGAGAGCCTTAGCTAGGGTTAGGGTTCGGCCCAGGGACGTCGCCAGGGCCGAAGCGACTCCGGTCTCGTGATCTGCCTCGAGGGCTGAAGTGAGGGCCCATGCAGCAAGGCGGCTCAAGTGCAGGGTTAGGGGTCGAGGCCGGCTTAGGTTGCGGTGGAGGGTCCCCGTTCGGGGTAGGGTTAGGGTTAGGGTTAGGTCCCAGGAGGCTCCAGGCGCCGAACCCACAGCAGGGCGGTGGTCTCCCCGAAGGGCTGAGTTGAGGGCACAAGGGACGGTGCCGCTCAGGATCCGTCTGTGGCTGCCAAGGCCACAGACGTCGATCGGCCCCTGGTCGAGGAGGCCTCCGGAATCCTCTCGGGCAGCTGCAGAACGGCCTGGGAAACGACACGCTGAGCTTCCAGGTTCCATGCCGGGTCAGCCTGCACCGCTTCTGGACCCCAGGCGCGTGGTGTTGTCAGACGTTGGCATGGGGTCCCCGTGGGGAGGGAGCCTTAGCTAGGGTTAGGGTTTGGTCCAGGGACGTCGCCAGGGCTGAATCGACTGCAGTCTCGTGATGTCCCTCGAGGGCTGAAGTGAGGGCCCATGCCAGAAGGCGGCTCAATTGCAGGGTTAGGGTTCGAGGCAGGCTTAGGTTGCGGTGGAGGGTCCCGGTTCGGGGTACGGTTAGGGTTAGGGTTGGGTCCCAGGAGGCTCCAGGCGCCCAAGCCACAGCAGGGCAGTGGTCTCCCCGAAGGGCTGAGTTGAGGGCACAAGGGACGGTGCCGGTCAGGATCCGTCTGTGGCTGCCAAGGCCACACACGTGATTGGGCCCCTGGTCGAGGAGGCCTCCGGCATCCTCTCGGCAGCTGCAGCCGGGCCTGGGAAACGACACGGTGAGCTTCCAGGTTCCATGCCGAGTCAGCCTGCACCTCTTCCGGACCCCAGGCGCGTGGTGTTGTCAGACGTTGGCATTGGGTCCTCTTGGGGAGAGAGCCTTAACTAGGGTTAGGGTTCGGCCCAGGGACGTCGCCAGGGCCGAAGCGACTCCGGTCTCGTGATCTGCCTCGAGGGCTGAAGTGAGGGCCCATGCAGCAAGGCGGCTCAAGTGCAGGGTTAGGGGTCGAGGCCGGCTTAGGTTGCGGTGGAGGGTCCCCGTTCGGTGTAGGGTTAGGGTTAGGGTTAGGTCCCAGGAGGCTCCAGGCGCCGAACCCACAGCAGGGCGGTGGTCTCCCCGAAGGGCTGAGTTGAGGGCACAAGGGACGGTGCCGCTCAGGATCCGTCTGTGGCTGCCAAGGCCACAGACGTCGATCGGCCCCTGGTCGAGGAGGCCTCCGGAATCCTCTCGGGCAGCTGCAGAACGGCCTGGGAAACGACACGCTGAGCTTCCAGGTTCCATGCCGGGTCAGCCTGCACCGCTTCTGGACCCCAGGCGCGTGGTGTTGTCAGACGTTGGCATGGGGTCCCCGTGGGGAGGGAGCCTTAGCTAGGGTTAGGGTTTGGTCCAGGGACGTCGCCAGGGCTGAATCGACTGCAGTCTCGTGATGTCCCTCGAGGGCTGAAGTGAGGGCCCATGCCAGAAGGCGGCTCAATTGCAGGGTTAGGGTTCGAGGCAGGCTTAGGTTGCGGTGGAGGGTCCCGGTTCGGGGTACGGTTAGGGTTAGGGTTGGGTCCCAGGAGGCTCCAGGCGCCCAAGCCACAGCAGGGCAGTGGTCTCCCCGAAGGGCTGAGTTGAGGGCACAAGGGACGGTGCCGGTCAGGATCCGTCTGTGGCTGCCAAGGCCACACACGTGATTGGGCCCCTGGTCGAGGAGGCCTCCGGCATCCTCTCGGCAGCTGCAGCCGGGCCTGGGAAACGACACGGTGAGCTTCCAGGTTCCATGCCGAGTCAGCCTGCACCTCTTCCGGACCCCAGGCGCGTGGTGTTGTCAGACGTTGGCATTGGGTCCTCTTGGGGAGAGAGCCTTAGCTAGGGTTAGGGTTCGGCCCAGGGACGTCGCCAGGGCCGAAGCGACTCCGGTCTCGTGATCTGCCTCGAGGGCTGAAGTGAGGGCCCATGCAGCAAGGCGGCTCAAGTGCAGGGTTAGGGGTCGAGGCCGGCTTAGGTTGCGGTGGAGGGTCCCCGTTCGGTGTACGGTTAGGGTTAGGGTTAGGTCCCAGGAGGCTCCAGGCGCCGAACCCACAGCAGGGCGGTGGTCTCCCCGAAGGGCTGAGTTGAGGGCACAAGGGACGGTGCCGCTCAGGATCCGTCTGTGGCTGCCAAGGCCACAGACGTCGATCGGCCCCTGGTCGAGGAGGCCTCCGGAATCCTCTCGGGCAGCTGCAGAACGGCCTGGGAAACGACACGCTGAGCTTCCACGTTCCATGCCGGGTCAGCCTGCACCGCTTCTGGACCCCAGGCGCGTGGTGTTGTCAGACGTTGGCATGGGGTCCCCGTGGGGAGGGAGCCTTAGCTAGGGTTAGGGTTTGGTCCAGGGACGTCGCCAGGGCTGAATCGACTGCAGTCTCGTGATGTCCCTCGAGGGCTGAAGTGAGGGCCCATGCCAGAAGGCGGCTCAATTGCAGGGTTAGGGTTCGAGGCAGGCTTAGGTTGCGGTGGAGGGTCCCGGTTCGGGGTACGGTTAGGGTTAGGGTTAGGTCCCAGGAGGCTCCAGGCGCCCAAGCCACAGCAGGGCAGTGGTCTCCCCGAAGGGCTGAGTTGAGGGCACAAGGGACGGTGCCGGTCAGGATCCGTCTGTGGCTGCCAAGGCCACACACGTGATTGGGCCCCTGGTCGAGGAGGCCTCCGGCATCGTCTCGGCAGCTGCAGCCGGGCCTGGGAAACGACACGGTGAGCTTCCAGGTTCCATGCCGAGTCAGCCTGCACCTCTTCCGGACCCCAGGCGCGTGGTGTTGTCAGACGTTGGCATTGGGTCCTCTTGGGGAGAGAGCCTTAGCTAGGGTTAGGGTTCGGCCCAGGGACGTCGCCAGGGCCGAAGCGACTCCGGTCTCGTGATCTGCCTCGAGGGCTGAAGTGAGGGCCCATGCAGCAAGGCGGCTCAAGTGCAGGGTTAGGGGTCGAGGCAGGCTTAGGTTGCGGTGGAGGGTCCCGGTTCGGGGTA
This sequence comes from Panthera onca, assembly GCF_046562875.1. Taxonomy (NCBI): domain Eukaryota; kingdom Metazoa; phylum Chordata; class Mammalia; order Carnivora; family Felidae; genus Panthera; species Panthera onca. The sequence goes on along the minus strand of NC_138357.1, from coordinate 17,061,536 downwards.
CGGTTAGGGTTAGGGTTGGGTCCCAGGAGGCTCCAGGCGCCCAAGCCACAGCAGGGCAGTGGTCTCCCCGAAGGGCTGAGTTGAGGGCACAAGGGACGGTGCCGCTCAGGATCCGTCTGTGGCTGCCAAGGCCACACACGTGATTGGGCCCCTGGTCGAGGAGGCCTCCGGCATCCTCTCGGCAGCTGCAGCCGGGCCTGGGAAACGACACGGTGAGCTTCCAGGTTCCATGCTGAGTCAGCCTGCACCTCTTCCGGACCCCAGGCGCGTGGTGTTGTCAGACGTTGGCATTGGGTCCTCTTGGGGAGAGAGCCTTAGCTAGGGTTAGGGTTCGGCCCAGGGACGTCGCCAGGGCCGAAGCGACTCCGGTCTCGTGATCTGCCTCGAGGGCTGAAGTGAGGGCCCATGCAGCAAGGCGGCTCAAGTGCAGGGTTAGGGGTCGAGGCCGGCTTAGGTTGCGGTGGAGGGTCCCCGTTCGGTGTACGGTTAGGGTTAGGGTTAGGTCCCAGGAGGCTCCAGGCGCCGAACCCACAGCAGGGCGGTGGTCTCCCCGAAGGGCTGAGTTGAGGGCACAAGGGACGGTGCCGCTCAGGATCCGTCTGTGGCTGCCAAGGCCACAGACGTCGATCGGCCCCTGGTCGAGGAGGCCTCCGGAATCCTCTCGGGCAGCTGCAGAACGGCCTGGGAAACGACACGGTGAGCTTCCAGGTTCCATGCCGGGTCAGCCTGCACCGCTTCTGGACCCCAGGCGCGTGGTGTTGTCAGACGTTGGCATGGGGTCCCCGTGGGGAGGGAGCCTTAGCTAGGGTTAGGGTTTGGTCCAGGGACGTCGCCAGGGCTGAATCGACTGCAGTCTCGTGATGTCCCTCGAGGGCTGAAGTGAGGGCCCATGCCAGAAGGCGGCTCAATTGCAGGGTTAGGGTTCGAGGCAGGCTTAGGTTGCGGTGGAGGGTCCCGGTTCGGGGTAGGGTTAGGGTTAGGGTTGGGTCCCAGGAGGCTCCAGGCGCCCAAGCCACAGCAGGGCAGTGGTCTCCCCGAAGGGCTGAGTTGAGGGCACAAGGGACGGTGCCGGTCAGGATCCGTCTGTGGCTGCCAAGGCCACACACGTGATTGGGCCCCTGGTCGAGGAGGCCTCCGGCATCCTCTCGGCAGCTGCAGCCGGGCCTGGGAAACGACACGGTGAGCTTCCAGGTTCCATGCCGAGTCAGCCTGCACCTCTTCCGGACCCCAGGCGCGTGGTGTTGTCAGACGTTGGCATTGGGTCCTCTTGGGGAGAGAGCCTTAGCTAGGGTTAGGGTTCGGCCCAGGGACGTCGCCAGGGCCGAAGCGACTCCGGTCTCGTGATCTGCCTCGAGGGCTGAAGTGAGGGCCCATGCAGCAAGGCGGCTCAAGTGCAGGGTTAGGGGTCGAGGCAGGCTTAGGTTGCGGTGGAGGGTCCCGGTTAGGGGTACGGTTAGGGTTAGGGTTGGGTCCCAGGAGGCTCCAGGCGCCCAAGCCACAGCAGGGCAGTGGTCTCCCCGAAGGGCTGAGTTGAGGGCACAAGGGACGGTGCCGGTCAGGATCCGTCTGTGGCTGCCAAGGCCACACACGTGATTGGGCCCCTGGTCGAGGAGGCCTCCGGAATCCTCTCGGCAGCTGCAGCCGGGCCTGGGAAACGACACGGTGAGCTTCCAGGTTCCATGCCGAGTCAGCCTGCACCTCTTCCGGACCCCAGGCGCGTGGTGTTGTCAGACGTTGGCATTGGGTCCTCTTGGGGAGAGAGCCTTAGCTAGGGTTAGGGTTCGGCCCAGGGACGTCGCCAGGGCTGAATCGACTGCAGTCTCGTGATCTCCCTCGAGGGCTGAAGTGAGGGCCCATGCCAGAAGGCGGCTCAATTGCAGGGTTAGGGTTCGAGGCAGGCTTAGGTTGCGGTGGAGGGTCCCGGTTCGGGGTACGGTTAGGGTTAGGGTTGGGTCCCAGGAGGCTCCAGGCGCCCAAGCCACAGCAGGGCAGTGGTCTCCCCGAAGGGCTGAGTTGAGGGCACAAGGGACGGTGCCGGTCAGGATCCGTCTGTGGCTGCCAAGGCCACACACGTGATTGGGCCCCTGGTCGAGGAGGCCTCCGGCATCGTCTCGGCAGCTGCAGCCGGGCCTGGGAAACGACACGGTGAGCTTCCAGGTTCCATGCCGAGTCAGCCTGCACCTCTTCCGGACCCCAGGCGCGTGGTGTTGTCAGACGTTGGCATTAGGTCCTCTTGGGGAGAGAGCCTTAGCTAGGGTTAGGGTTCGGCCCAGGGACGTCGCCAGGGCCGAAGCGACTCCGGTCTCGTGATCTGCCTCGAGGGCTGAAGTGAGGGCCCATGCAGCAAGGCGGCTCAAGTGCAGGGTTAGGGGTCGAGGCCGGCTTAGGTTGCGGTGGAGGGTCCCCGTTCGGTGTAGGGTTAGGGTTAGGGTTAGGTCCCAGGAGGCTCCAGGCGCCGAACCCACAGCAGGGCGGTGGTCTCCCCGAAGGGCTGAGTTGAGGGCACAAGGGACGGTGCCGCTCAGGATCCGTCTGTGGCTGCCAAGGCCACAGACGTCGATCGGCCCCTGGTCGAGGAGGCCTCCGGAATCCTCTCGGGCAGCTGCAGAACGGCCTGGGAAACGACACGCTGAGCTTCCACGTTCCATGCCGGGTCAGCCTGCACCGCTTCTGGACCCCAGGCGCGTGGTGTTGTCAGACGTTGGCATGGGGTCCCCGTGGGGAGGGAGCCTTAGCTAGGGTTAGGGTTTGGTCCAGGGACGTCGCCAGGGCTGAATCGACTGCAGTCTCGTGATGTCCCTCGAGGGCTGAAGTGAGGGCCCATGCCAGAAGGCGGCTCAATTGCAGGGTTAGGGTTCGAGGCAGGCTTAGGTTGCGGTGGAGGGTCCCGGTTCGGGGTACGGTTAGGGTTAGGGTTGGGTCCCAGGAGGCTCCAGGCGCCCAAGCCACAGCAGGGCAGTGGTCTCCCCGAAGGGCTGAGTTGAGGGCACAAGGGACGGTGCCGGTCAGGATCCGTCTGTGGCTGCCAAGGCCACACACGTGATTGGGCCCCTGGTCGAGGAGGCCTCCGGCATCGTCTCGGCAGCTGCAGCCGGGCCTGGGAAACGACACGGTGAGCTTCCAGGTTCCATGCCGAGTCAGCCTGCACCTCTTCCGGACCCCAGGCGCGTGGTGTTGTCAGACGTTGGCATTGGGTCCTCTTGGGGAGAGAGCCTTAGCTAGGGTTAGGGTTCGGCCCAGGGACGTCACCAGGGCCGAAGCGACTCCGGTCTCGTGATCTGCCTCGAGGGCTGAAGTGAGGGCCCATGCAGCAAGGCGGCTCAAGTGCAGGGTTAGGGGTCGAGGCCGGCTTAGGTTGCGGTGGAGGGTCCCCGTTCGGTGTAGGGTTAGGGTTAGGGTTAGGTCCCAGGAGGCTCCAGGCGCCGAACCCACAGCAGGGCGGTGGTCTCCCCGAAGGGCTGAGTTGAGGGCACAAGGGACGGTGCCGCTCAGGATCCGTCTGTGGCTGCCAAGGCCACAGACGTCGATCGGCCCCTGGTCGAGGAGGCCTCCGGAATCCTCTCGGACAGCTGCAGAACGGCCTGGGAAACGACACGCTGAGCTTCCAGGTTCCATGCCGGGTCAGCCTGCACCGCTTCTGGACCCCAGGCGCGTGGTGTTGTCAGACGTTGGCATGGGGTCCCCGTGGGGAGGGAGCCTTAGCTAGGGTTAGGGTTTGGTCCAGGGACGTCGCCAGGGCTGAATCGACTGCAGTCTCGTGATGTCCCTCGAGGGCTGAAGTGAGGGCCCATGCCAGAAGGCGGCTCAATTGCAGGGTTAGGGTTCGAGGCAGGCTTAGGTTGCGGTGGAGGGTCCCGGTTCGGGGTACGGTTAGGGTTAGGGTTGGGTCCCAGGAGGCTCCAGGCGCCCAAGCCACAGCAGGGCAGTGGTCTCCCCGAAGGGCTGAGTTGAGGGCACAAGGGACGGTGCCGGTCAGGATCCGTCTGTGGCTGCCAAGGCCACACACGTGATTGGGCCCCTGGTCGAGGAGGCCTCCGGCATCCTCTCGGCAGCTGCAGCCGGGCCTGGGAAACGACACGGTGAGCTTCCAGGTTCCATGCCGAGTCAGCCTGCACCTCTTCCGGACCCCAGGCGCGTGGTGTTGTCAGACGTTGGCATTGGGTCCTCTTGGGGAGAGAGCCTTAGCTAGGGTTAGGGTTCGGCCCAGGGACGCCGCCAGGGCCGAAGCGACTCCGGTCTCGTGATCTGCCTCGAGGGCTGAAGTGAGGGCCCATGCAGCAAGGAGGCTCAAGTGCAGGGTTAGGGGTCGAGGCCGGCTTAGGTTGCGGTGGAGGGTCCCCGTTCGGTGTACGGTTAGGGTTAGGGTTAGGTCCCAGGAGGCTCCAGGCGCCGAACCCACAGCAGGGCGGTGGTCTCCCCGAAGGGCTGAGTTGAGGGCACAAGGGACGGTGCCGCTCAGGATCCGTCTGTGGCTGCCAAGGCCACAGACGTCGATCGGCCCCTGGTCGAGGAGGCCTCCGGAATCCTCTCGGGCAGCTGCAGAACGGCCTGGGAAACGACACGCTGAGCTTCCAGGTTCCATGCCGGGTCAGCCTGCACCGCTTCTGGACCCCAGGCGCGTGGTGTTGTCAGACGTTGGCATGGGGTCCCCGTGGGGAGGGAGCCTTAGCTAGGGTTAGGGTTTGGTCCAGGGACGTCGCCAGGGCTGAATCGACTGCAGTCTCGTGATGTCCCTCGAGGGCTGAAGTGAGGGCCCATGCCAGAAGGCGGCTCAATTGCAGGGTTAGGGTTCGAGGCAGGCTTAGGATGCGGTGGAGGGTCCCGGTTCGGGGTACGGTTAGGGTTAGGGTTGGGTCCCAGGAGGCTCCAGGCGCCCAAGCCACAGCAGGGCAGTGGTCTCCCCGAAGGGCTGAGTTGAGGGCACAAGGGACGGTGCCGGTCAGGATCCGTCTGTGGCTGCCAAGGCCACACACGTGATTGGGCCCCTGGTCGAGGAGGCCTCCGGCATCCTCTCGGCAGCTGCAGCCGGGCCTGGGAAACGACACGGTGAGCTTCCAGGTTCCATGCCGAGTCAGCCTGCACCTCTTCCGGACCCCAGGCGCGTGGTGTTGTCAGACGTTGGCATTGGGTCCTCTTGGGGAGAGAGCCTTAGCTAGGGTTAGGGTTCGGCCCAGGGACGTCGCCAGGGCCGAAGCGACTCCGGTCTCGTGATCTGCCTCGAGGGCTGAAGTGAGGGCCCATGCAGCAAGGCGGCTCAAGTGCAGGGTTAGGGGTCGAGGCCGGCTTAGGTTGCGGTGGAGGGTCCCCGTTCGGGGTAGGGTTAGGGTTAGGGTTAGGTCCCAGGAGGCTCCAGGCGCCGAACCCACAGCAGGGCGGTGGTCTCCCCGAAGGGCTGAGTTGAGGGCACAAGGGACGGTGCCGCTCAGGATCCGTCTGTGGCTGCCAAGGCCACAGACGTCGATCGGCCCCTGGTCGAGGAGGCCTCCGGAATCCTCTCGGGCAGCTGCAGAACGGCCTGGGAAACGACACGCTGAGCTTCCAGGTTCCATGCCGGGTCAGCCTGCACCGCTTCTGGACCCCAGGCGCGTGGTGTTGTCAGACGTTGGCATGGGGTCCCCGTGGGGAGGGAGCCTTAGCTAGGGTTAGGGTTTGGTCCAGGGACGTCGCCAGGGCTGAATCGACTGCAGTCTCGTGATGTCCCTCGAGGGCTGAAGTGAGGGCCCATGCCAGAAGGCGGCTCAATTGCAGGGTTAGGGTTCGAGGCAGGCTTAGGTTGCGGTGGAGGGTCCCGGTTCGGGGTAGGGTTAGGGTTAGGGTTGGGTCCCAGGAGGCTCCAGGCGCCCAAGCCACAGCAGGGCAGTGGTCTCCCCGAAGGGCTGAGTTGAGGGCACAAGGGACGGTGCCGGTCAGGATCCGTCTGTGGCTGCCAAGGCCACACACGTGATTGGGCCCCTGGTCGAGGAGGCCTCCGGCATCCTCTCGGCAGCTGCAGCCGGGCCTGGGAAACGACACGGTGAGCTTCCAGGTTCCATGCCGAGTCAGCCTGCACCTCTTCCGGACCCCAGGCGCGTGGTGTTGTCAGACGTTGGCATTGGGTCCTCTTGGGGAGAGAGCCTTAGCTAGGGTTAGGGTTCGGCCCAGGGACGTCGCCAGGGCCGAAGCGACTCCGGTCTCGTGATCTGCCTCGAGGGCTGAAGTGAGGGCCCATGCAGCAAGGCGGCTCAAGTGCAGGGTTAGGGGTCGAGGCCGGCTTAGTTTGCGGTGGAGGGTCCCCGTTCGGTGTAGGGTTAGGGTTAGGGTTAGGTCCCAGGAGGCTCCAGGCGCCGAACCCACAGCAGGGCGGTGGTCTCCCCGAAGGGCTGAGTTGAGGGCACAAGGGACGGTGCCGCTCAGGATCCGTCTGTGGCTGCCAAGGCCACAGACGTCGATCGGCCCCTGGTCGAGGAGGCCTCCGGAATCCTCTCGGGCAGCTGCAGAACGGCCTGGGAAACGACACGCTGAGCTTCCAGGTTCCATGCCGGGTCAGCCTGCACCGCTTCTGGACCCCAGGCGCGTGGTGTTGTCAGACGTTGGCATGGGGTCCCCGTGGGGAGGGAGCCTTAGCTAGGGTTAGGGTTTGGTCCAGGGACGTCGCCAGGGCTGAATCGACTGCAGTCTCGTGATGTCCCTCGAGGGCTGAAGTGAGGGCCCATGCCAGAAGGCGGCTCAATTGCAGGGTTAGGGTTCGAGGCAGGCTTAGGTTGCGGTGGAGGGTCCCGGTTCGGGGTACGGTTAGGGTTAGGGTTGGGTCCCAGGAGGCTCCAGGCGCCCAAGCCACAGCAGGGCAGTGGTCTCCCCGAAGGGCTGAGTTGAGGGCACAAGGGACGGTGCCGGTCAGGATCCGTCTGTGGCTGCCAAGGCCACACACGTGATTGGGCCCCTGGTCGAGGAGGCCTCCGGCATCGTCTCGGCAGCTGCAGCCGGGCCTGGGAAACGACACGGTGAGCTTCCAGGTTCCATGCCGAGTCAGCCTGCACCTCTTCCGGACCCCAGGCGCGTGGTGTTGTCAGACGTTGGCATTGGGTCCTCTTGGGGAGAGAGCCTTAGCTAGGGTTAGGGTTCGGCCCAGGGACGTCGCCAGGGCCGAAGCGACTCCGGTCTCGTGATCTGCCTCGAGGGCTGAAGTGAGGGCCCATGCAGCAAGGCGGCTCAAGTGCAGGGTTAGGGGTCGAGGCAGGCTTAGGTTGCGGTGGAGGGTCCCGGTTCGGGGTACGGTTAGGGTTAGGGTTGGGTCCCAGGAGGCTCCAGGCGCCCAAGCCACAGCAGGGCAGTGGTCTCCCCGAAGGGCTGAGTTGAGGGCACAAGGGACGGTGCCGGTCAGGATCCGTCTGTGGCTGCCAAGGCCACACACGTGATTGGGCCCCTGGTCGAGGAGGCCTCCGGCATCCTCTCGGCAGCTGCAGCCGGGCCTGGGAAACGACACGGTGAGCTTCCAGGTTCCATGCCGAGTCAGCCTGCACCTCTTCCGGACCCCAGGCGCGTGGTGTTGTCAGACGTTGGCATTGGGTCCTCTTGGGGAGAGAGCCTTAGCTAGGGTTAGGGTTCGGCCCAGGGACGTCGCCAGGGCCGAAGCGACTCCGGTCTCGTGATCTGCCTCGAGGGCTGAAGTGAGGGCCCATGCAGCAAGGCGGCTCAAGTGCAGGGTTAGGGGTCGAGGCAGGCTTAGGTTGCGGTGGAGGGTCCCGGTTAGGGGTACGGTTAGGGTTAGGGTTGGGTCCCAGGAGGCTCCAGGCGCCCAAGCCACAGCAGGGCAGTGGTCTCCCCGAAGGGCTGAGTTGAGGGCACAAGGGACGGTGCCGGTCAGGATCCGTCTGTGGCTGCCAAGGCCACACACGTGATTGGGCCCCTGGTCGAGGAGGCCTCCGGAATCCTCTCGGCAGCTGCAGCCGGGCCTGGGAAACGACACGGTGAGCTTCCAGGTTCCATGCCGAGTCAGCCTGCACCTCTTCCGGACCCCAGGCGCGTGGTGTTGTCAGACGTTGGCATTGGGTCCTCTTGGGGAGAGAGCCTTAGCTAGGGTTAGGGTTCGGCCCAGGGACGTCGCCAGGGCTGAATCGACTGCAGTCTCGTGATCTCCCTCGAGGGCTGAAGTGAGGGCCCATGCCAGAAGGCGGCTCAATTGCAGGGTTAGGGTTCGAGGCAGGCTTAGGTTGCGGTGGAGGGTCCCGGTTCGGGGTACGGTTAGGGTTAGGGTTGGGTCCCAGGAGGCTCCAGGCGCCCAAGCCACAGCAGGGCAGTGGTCTCCCCGAAGGGCTGAGTTGAGGGCACAAGGGACGGTGCCGGTCAGGATCCGTCTGTGGCTGCCAAGGCCACACACGTGATTGGGCCCCTGGTCAAGGAGGCCTCCGGCATCGTCTCGGCAGCTGCAGCCGGGCCTGGGAAACGACACGGTGAGCTTCCAGGTTCCATGCCGAGTCAGCCTGCACCTCTTCCGGACCCCAGGCGCGTGGTGTTGTCAGACGTTGGCATTGGGTCCTCTTGGGGAGAGAGCCTTAGCTAGGGTTAGGGTTCGGCCCAGGGACGTCGCCAGGGCCGAAGCGACTCCGGTCTCGTGATCTGCCTCGAGGGCTGAAGTGAGGGCCCATGCAGCAAGGCGGCTCAAGTGCAGGGTTAGGGGTCGAGGCCGGCTTAGGTTGCGGTGGAGGGTCCCCGTTCGGTGTAGGGTTAGGGTTAGGGTTAGGTCCCAGGAGGCTCCAGGCGCCGAACCCACAGCAGGGCGGTGGTCTCCCCGAAGGGCTGAGTTGAGGGCACAAGGGACGGTGCCGCTCAGGATCCGTCTGTGGCTGCCAAGGCCACAGACGTCGATCGGCCCCTGGTCGAGGAGGCCTCCGGAATCCTCTCGGGCAGCTGCAGAACGGCCTGGGAAACGACACGCTGAGCTTCCAGGTTCCATGCCGGGTCAGCCTGCACCGCTTCTGGACCCCAGGCGCGTGGTGTTGTCAGACGTTGGCATGGGGTCCCCGTGGGGAGGGAGCCTTAGCTAGGGTTAGGGTTTGGTCCAGGGACGTCGCCAGGGCTGAATCGACTGCAGTCTCGTGATGTCCCTCGAGGGCTGAAGTGAGGGCCCATGCCAGAAGGCGGCTCAATTGCAGGGTTAGGGTTCGAGGCAGGCTTAGGATGCGGTGGAGGGTCCCGGTTCGGGGTACGGTTAGGGTTAGGGTTGGGTCCCAGGAGGCTCCAGGCGCCCAAGCCACAGCAGGGCAGTGGTCTCCCCGAAGGGCTGAGTTGAGGGCACAAGGGACGGTGCCGGTCAGGATCCGTCTGTGGCTGCCAAGGCCACACACGTGATTGGGCCCCTGGTCGAGGAGGCCTCCGGCATCCTCTCGGCAGCTGCAGCCGGGCCTGGGAAACGACACGGTGAGCTTCCAGGTTCCATGCCGAGTCAGCCTGCACCTCTTCCGGACCCCAGGCGCGTGGTGTTGTCAGACGTTGGCATTGGGTCCTCTTGGGGAGAGAGCCTTAGCTAGGGTTAGGGTTCGGCCCAGGGACGTCGCCAGGGCCGAAGCGACTCCGGTCTCGTGATCTGCCTCGAGGGCTGAAGTGAGGGCCCATGCAGCAAGGCGGCTCAAGTGCAGGGTTAGGGGTCGAGGCCGGCTTAGGTTGCGGTGGAGGGTCCCCGTTCGGGGTAGGGTTAGGGTTAGGGTTAGGTCCCAGGAGGCTCCAGGCGCCGAACCCACAGCAGGGCGGTGGTCTCCCCGAAGGGCTGAGTTGAGGGCACAAGGGACGGTGCCGCTCAGGATCCGTCTGTGGCTGCCAAGGCCACAGACGTCGATCGGCCCCTGGTCGAGGAGGCCTCCGGAATCCTCTCGGGCAGCTGCAGAACGGCCTGGGAAACGACACGCTGAGCTTCCAGGTTCCATGCCGGGTCAGCCTGCACCGCTTCTGGACCCCAGGCGCGTGGTGTTGTCAGACGTTGGCATGGGGTCCCCGTGGGGAGGGAGCCTTAGCTAGGGTTAGGGTTTGGTCCAGGGACGTCGCCAGGGCTGAATCGACTGCAGTCTCGTGATGTCCCTCGAGGGCTGAAGTGAGGGCCCATGCCAGAAGGCGGCTCAATTGCAGGGTTAGGGTTCGAGGCAGGCTTAGGTTGCGGTGGAGGGTCCCGGTTCGGGGTACGGTTAGGGTTAGGGTTGGGTCCCAGGAGGCTCCAGGCGCCCAAGCCACAGCAGGGCAGTGGTCTCCCCGAAGGGCTGAGTTGAGGGCACAAGGGACGGTGCCGGTCAGGATCCGTCTGTGGCTGCCAAGGCCACACACGTGATTGGGCCCCTGGTCGAGGAGGCCTCCGTCATCCTCTCGGCAGCTGCAGCCGGGCCTGGGAAACGACACGGTGAGCTTCCAGGTTCCATGCCGAGTCAGCCTGCACCTCTTCCGGACCCCAGGCGCGTGGTGTTGTCAGACGTTGGCATTGGGTCCTCTTGGGGAGAGAGCCTTAGCTAGGGTTAGGGTTCGGCCCAGGGACGTCGCCAGGGCCGAAGCGACTCCGGTCTCGTGATCTGCCTCGAGGGCTGAAGTGAGGGCCCATGCAGCAAGGCGGCTCAAGTGCAGGGTTAGGGGTCGAGGCCGGCTTAGTTTGCGGTGGAGGGTCCCCGTTCGGTGTAGGGTTAGGGTTAGGGTTAGGTCCCAGGAGGCTCCAGGCGCCGAACCCACAGCAGGGCGGTGGTCTCCCCGAAGGGCTGAGTTGAGGGCACAAGGGACGGTGCCGCTCAGGATCCGTCTGTGGCTGCCAAGGCCACAGACGTCGATCGGCCCCTGGTCGAGGAGGCCTCCGGAATCCTCTCGGGCAGCTGCAGAACGGCCTGGGAAACGACACGCTGAGCTTCCAGGTTCCATGCCGGGTCAGCCTGCACCGCTTCTGGACCCCAGGCGCGTGGTGTTGTCAGACGTTGGCATGGGGTCCCCGTGGGGAGGGAGCCTTAGCTAGGGTTAGGGTTTGGTCCAGGGACGTCGCCAGGGCTGAATCGACTGCAGTCTCGTGATGTCCCTCGAGGGCTGAAGTGAGGGCCCATGCCAGAAGGCGGCTCAATTGCAGGGTTAGGGTTCGAGGCAGGCTTAGGTTGCGGTGGAGGGTCCCGGTTCGGGGTACGGTTAGGGTTAGGGTTAGGTCCCAGGAGGCTCCAGGCGCCCAAGCCACAGCAGGGCAGTGGTCTCCCCGAAGGGCTGAGTTGAGGGCACAAGGGACGGTGCCGGTCAGGATCCGTCTGTGGCTGCCAAGGCCACACACGTGATTGGGCCCCTGGTCGAGGAGGCCTCCGGCATCGTCTCGGCAGCTGCAGCCGGGCCTGGGAAACGACACGGTGAGCTTCCAGGTTCCATGCCGAGTCAGCCTGCACCTCTTCCGGACCCCAGGCGCGTGGTGTTGTCAGACGTTGGCATTGGGTCCTCTTGGGGAGAGAGCCTTAGCTAGGGTTAGGGTTCGGCCCAGGGACGTCGCCAGGGCCGAAGCGACTCCGGTCTCGTGATCTGCCTCGAGGGCTGAAGTGAGGGCCCATGCAGCAAGGCGGCTCAAGTGCAGGGTTAGGGGTCGAGGCAGGCTTAGGTTGCGGTGGAGGGTCCCGGTTCGGGGTACGGTTAGGGTTAGGGTTGGGTCCCAGGAGGCTCCAGGCGCCCAAGCCACAGCAGGGCAGTGGTCTCCCCGAAGGGCTGAGTTGAGGGCACAAGGGACGGTGCCGGTCAGGATCCGTCTGTGGCTGCCAAGGCCACACACGTGATTGGGCCCCTGGTCGAGGAGGCCTCCGGCATCCTCTCGGCAGCTGCAGCCGGGCCTGGGAAACGACACGGTGAGCTTCCAGGTTCCATGCCGAGTCAGCCTGCACCTCTTCCGGACCCCAGGCGCGTGGTGTTGTCAGACGTTGGCATTGGGTCCTCTTGGGGAGAGAGCCTTAGCTAGGGTTAGGGTTCGGCCCAGGGACGTCGCCAGGGCCGAAGCGACTCCGGTCTCGTGATCTGCCTCGAGGGCTGAAGTGAGGGCCCATGCAGCAAGGCGGCTCAAGTGCAGGGTTAGGGGTCGAGGCCGGCTTAGGTTGCGGTGGAGGGTCCCCGTTCGGTGTAGGGTTAGGGTTAGGGTTAGGTCCCAGGAGGCTCCAGGCGCCGAACCCACAGCAGGGCGGTGGTCTCCCCGAAGGGCTGAGTTGAGGGCACAAGGGACGGTGCCGCTCAGGATCCGTCTGTGGCTGCCAAGGCCACAGACGTCGATCGGCCCCTGGTCGAGGAGGCCTCCGGAATCCTCTCGGGCAGCTGCAGAACGGCCTGGGAAACGACACGCTGAGCTTCCAGGTTCCATGCCGGGTCAGCCTGCACCGCTTCTGGACCCCAGGCGCGTGGTGTTGTCAGACGTTGGCATGGGGTCCCCGTGGGGAGGGAGCCTTAGCTAGGGTTAGGGTTTGGTCCAGGGACGTCGCCAGGGCTGAATCGACTGCAGTCTCGTGATGTCCCTCGAGGGCTGAAGTGAGGGCCCAGGCCAGAAGGCGGCTCAATTGCAGGGTTAGGGTTCGAGGCAGGCTTAGGTTGCGGTGGAGGGTCCCGGTTCGGGGTAGGGTTAGGGTTAGGGTTGGGTCCCAGGAGGCTCCAGGCGCCCAAGCCACAGCAGGGCAGTGGTCTCCCCGAAGGGCTGAGTTGAGGGCACAAGGGACGGTGCCGGTCAGGATCCGTCTGTGGCTGCCAAGGCCACACACGTGATTGGGCCCCTGGTCGAGGAGGCCTCCGGCATCCTCTCGGCAGCTGCAGCCGGGCCTGGGAAACGACACGGTGAGCTTCCAGGTTCCATGCCGAGTCAGCCTGCACCTCTTCCGGACCCCAGGCGCGTGGTGTTGTCAGACGTTGGCATTGGGTCCTCTTGGGGAGAGAGCCTTAGCTAGGGTTAGGGTTCGGCCCAGGGACGTCGCCAGGGCCGAAGCGACTCCGGTCTCGTGATCTGCCTCGAGGGCTGAAGTGAGGGCCCATGCAGCAAGGCGGCTCAAGTGCAGGGTTAGGGGTCGAGGCAGGCTTAGGTTGCGGTGGAGGGTCCCGGTTAGGGGTACGGTTAGGGTTAGGGTTGGGTCCCAGGAGGCTCCAGGCGCCCAAGCCACAGCAGGGCAGTGGTCTCCCCGAAGGGCTGAGTTGAGGGCACAAGGGACGGTGCCGGTCAGGATCCGTCTGTGGCTGCCAAGGCCACACACGTGATTGGGCCCCTGGTCGAGGAGGCCTCCGGAATCCTCTCGGCAGCTGCAGCCGGGCCTGGGAAACGACACGGTGAGCTTCCAGGTTCCATGCCGAGTCAGCCTGCACCTCTTCCGGACCCCAGGCGCGTGGTGTTGTCAGACGTTGGCATTGGGTCCTCTTGGGGAGAGAGCCTTAGCTAGGGTTAGGGTTCGGCCCAGGGACGTCGCCAGGGCTGAATCGACTGCAGTCTCGTGATCTCCCTCGAGGGCTGAAGTGAGGGCCCATGCCAGAAGGCGGCTCAATTGCAGGGTTAGGGTTCGAGGCAGGCTTAGGTTGCGGTGGAGGGTCCCGGTTCGGGGTACGGTTAGGGTTAGGGTTGGGTCCCAGGAGGCTCCAGGCGCCCAAGCCACAGCAGGGCAGTGGTCTCCCCGAAGGGCTGAGTTGAGGGCACAAGGGACGGTGCCGGTCAGGATCCGTCTGTGGCTGCCAAGGCCACACACGTGATTGGGCCCCTGGTCGAGGAGGCCTCCGGCATCGTCTCGGCAGCTGCAGCCGGGCCTGGGAAACGACACGGTGAGCTTCCAGGTTCCATGCCGAGTCAGCCTGCACCTCTTCCGGACCCCAGGCGCGTGGTGTTGTCAGACGTTGGCATTGGGTCCTCTTGGGGAGAGAGCCTTAGCTAGGGTTAGGGTTCGGCCCAGGGACGTCGCCAGGGCCGAAGCGACTCCGGTCTCGTGATCTGCCTCGAGGGCTGAAGTGAGGGCCCATGCAGCAAGGCGGCTCAAGTGCAGGGTTAGGGGTCGAGGCCGGCTTAGGTTGCGGTGGAGGGTCCCCGTTCGGTGTAGGGTTAGGGTTAGGGTTAGGTCCCAGGAGGCTCCAGGCGCCGAACCCACAGCAGGGCGGTGGTCTCCCCGAAGGGCTGAGTTGAGGGCACAAGGGACGGTGCCGCTCAGGATCCGTCTGTGGCTGCCAAGGCCACAGACGTCGATCGGCCCCTGGTCGAGGAGGCCTCCGGAATCCTCTCGGGCAGCTGCAGAACGGCCTGGGAAACGACACGCTGAGCTTCCAGGTTCCATGCCGGGTCAGCCTGCACCGCTTCTGGACCCCAGGCGCGTGGTGTTGTCAGACGTTGGCATGGGGTCCCCGTGGGGAGGGAGCCTTAGCTAGGGTTAGGGTTTGGTCCAGGGACGTCGCCAGGGCTGAATCGACTGCAGTCTCGTGATGTCCCTCGAGGGCTGAAGTGAGGGCCCATGCCAGAAGGCGGCTCAATTGCAGGGTTAGGGTTCGAGGCAGGCTTAGGTTGCGGTGGAGGGTCCCGGTTCGGGGTACGGTTAGGGTTAGGGTTGGGTCCCAGGAGGCTCCAGGCGCCCAAGCCACAGCAGGGCAGTGGTCTCCCCGAAGGGCTGAGTTGAGGGCACAAGGGACGGTGCCGGTCAGGATCCGTCTGTGGCTGCCAAGGCCACACACGTGATTGGGCCCCTGGTCGAGGAGGCCTCCGGCATCGTCTCGGCAGCTGCAGCCGGGCCTGGGAAACGACACGGTGAGCTTCCAGGTTCCATGCCGAGTCAGCCTGCACCTCTTCCGGACCCCAGGCGCGTGGTGTTGTCAGACGTTGGCATTGGGTCCTCTTGGGGAGAGAGCCTTAGCTAGGGTTAGGGTTCGGCCCAGGGACGTCGCCAGGGCCGAAGCGACTCCGGTCTCGTGATCTGCCTCGAGGGCTGAAGTGAGGGCCCATGCAGCAAGGCGGCTCAAGTGCAGGGTTAGGGGTCGAGGCCGGCTTAGGTTGCGGTGGAGGGTCCCCGTTCGGTGTACGGTTAGGGTTAGGGTTAGGTCCCAGGAGGCTCCAGGCGCCGAACCCACAGCAGGGCGGTGGTCTCCCCGAAGGGCTGAGTTGAGGGCACAAGGGACGGTGCCGCTCAGGATCCGTCTGTGGCTGCCAAGGCCACAGACGTCGATCGGCCCCTGGTCGAGGAGGCCTCCGGAATCCTCTCGGGCAGCTGCAGAACGGCCTGGGAAACGACACGCTGAGCTTCCAGGTTCCATGCCGGGTCAGCCTGCACCGCTTCTGGACCCCAGGCGCGTGGTGTTGTCAGACGTTGGCATGGGGTCCCCGTGGGGAGGGAGCCTTAGCTAGGGTTAGGGTTTGGTCCAGGGACGTCGCCAGGGCTGAATCGACTGCAGTCTCGTGATGTCCCTCGAGGGCTGAAGTGAGGGCCCATGCCAGAAGGCGGCTCAATTGCAGGGTTAGGGTTCGAGGCAGGCTTAGGTTGCGGTGGAGGGTCCCGGTTCGGGGTACGGTTAGGGTTAGGGTTGGGTCCCAGGAGGCTCCAGGCGCCCAAGCCACAGCAGGGCAGTGGTCTCCCCGAAGGGTTGAGTTGAGGGCACAAGGGACGGTGCCGGTCAGGATCCGTCTGTGGCTGCCAAGGCCACACACGTGATTGGGCCCCTGGTCGAGGAGGCCTCCGGCATCCTCTCGGCAGCTGCAGCCGGGCCTGGGAAACGACACGGTGAGCTTCCAGGTTCCATGCCGAGTCAGCCTGCACCTCTTCCGGACCCCAGGCGCGTGGTGTTGTCAGACGTTGGCATTGGGTCCCCGTGGGGAGAGAGCCTTAGCTAGGGTTAGGGTTCGGCCCAGGGACGTCGCCAGGGCCGAAGCGACTCCGGTCTCGTGATCTGCCTCGAGGGCTGAAGTGAGGGCCCATGCAGCAAGGCGGCTCAAGTGCAGGGTTAGGGGTCGAGGCCGGCTTAGGTTGCGGTGGAGGGTCCCCGTTCGGTGTACGGTTAGGGTTAGGGTTAGGTCCCAGGAGGCTCCAGGCGCCGAACCCACAGCAGGGCGGTGGTCTCCCCGAAGGGCTGAGTTGAGGGCACAAGGGACGGTGCCGCTCAGGATCCGTCTGTGGCTGCCAAGGCCACAGACGTCGATCGGCCCCTGGTCGAGGAGGCCTCCGGAATCCTCTCGGGCAGCTGCAGAACGGCCTGGGAAACGACACGCTGAGCTTCCAGGTTCCATGCCGGGTCAGCCTGCACCACTTCTGGACCCCAGGCGCGTGGTGTTGTCAGACGTTGGCATGGGGTCCCCGTGGGGAGGGAGCCTTAGCTAGGGTTAGGGTTTGGTCCAGGGACGTCGCCAGGGCTGAATCGACTGCAGTCTCGTGATGTCCCTCGAGGGCTGAAGTGAGGGCCCATGCCAGAAGGCGGCTCAATTGCAGGGTTAGGGTTCGAGGCAGGCTTAGGTTGCGGTGGAGGGTCCCGGTTCGGGGTACGGTTAGGGTTAGGGTTGGGTCCCAGGAGGCTCCAGGCGCCCAAGCCACAGCAGGGCAGTGGTCTCCCCGAAGGGCTGAGTTGAGGGCACAAGGGACGGTGCCGGTCAGGATCCGTCTGTGGCTGCCAAGGCCACACACGTGATTGGGCCCCTGGTCGAGGAGGCCTCCGGCATCCTCTCGGCAGCTGCAGCCGGGCCTGGGAAACGACACGGTGAGCTTCCAGGTTCCATGCCGAGTCAGCCTGCACCTCTTCCGGACCCCAGGCGCGTGGTGTTGTCAGACGTTGGCATTGGGTCCTCTTGGGGAGAGAGCCTTAGCTAGGGTTAGGGTTCGGCCCAGGGACGTCGCCAGGGCCGAAGCGACTCCGGTCTCGTGATCTGCCTCGAGGGCTGAAGTGAGGGCCCATGCAGCAAGGCGGCTCAAGTGCAGGGTTAGGGGTCGAGGCCGGCTTAGGTTGCGGTGGAGGGTCCCCGTTCGGTGTAGGGTTAGGGTTAGGGTTAGGTCCCAGGAGGCTCCAGGCGCCGAACCCACAGCAGGGCGGTGGTCTCCCCGAAGGGCTGAGTTGAGGGCACAAGGGACGGTGCCGCTCAGGATCCGTCTGTGGCTGCCAAGGCCACAGACGTCGATCGGCCCCTGGTCGAGGAGGCCTCCGGAATCCTCTCGGGCAGCTGCAGAACGGCCTGGGAAACGACACGCTGAGCTTCCACGTTCCATGCCGGGTCAGCCTGCACGGCTTCTGGACCCCAGGCGCGTGGTGTTGTCAGACGTTGGCATGGGGTCCCCGTGGGGAGGGAGCCTTAGCTAGGGTTAGGGTTTGGTCCAGGGACGTCGCCAGGGCTGAATCGACTGCAGTCTCGTGATGTCCCTCGAGGGCTGAAGTGAGGGCCCATGCCAGAAGGCGGCTCAATTGCAGGGTTAGGGTTCGAGGCAGGCTTAGGTTGCGGTGGAGGGTCCCGGTTCGGGGTACGGTTAGGGTTAGGGTTGGGTCCCAGGAGGCTCCAGGCGCCCAAGCCACAGCAGGGCAGTGGTCTCCCCGAAGGGCTGAGTTGAGGGCACAAGGGACGGTGCCGGTCAGGATCCGTCTGTGGCTGCCAAGGCCACACACGTGATTGGGCCCCTGGTCGAGGAGGCCTCCGGCATCCTCTCGGCAGCTGCAGCCGGGCCTGGGAAACGACACGGTGAGCTTCCAGGTTCCATGCCGAGTCAGCCTGCACCTCTTCCGGACCCCAGGCGCGTGGTGTTGTCAGACGTTGGCATTGGGTCCTCTTGGGGAGAGAGCCTTAGCTAGGGTTAGGGTTCGGCCCAGGGACGTCGCCAGGGCCGAAGCGTCTCCGGTCTCGTGATCTGCCTCGAGGGCTGAAGTGAGGGCCCATGCAGCAAGGCGGCTCAAGTGCAGGGTTAGGGGTCGAGGCCGGCTTAGGTTGCGGTGGAGGGTCCCCGTTCGGGGTAGGGTTAGGGTTAGGGTTAGGTCCCAGGAGGCTCCAGGCGCCGAACCCACAGCAGGGCGGTGGTCTCCCCGAAGGGCTGAGTTGAGGGCACAAGGGACGGTGCCGCTCAGGATCCGTCTGTGGCTGCCAAGGCCACAGACGTCGATCGGCCCCTGGTCGAGGAGGCCTCCGGAATCCTCTCGGGCAGCTGCAGAACGGCCTGGGAAACGACACGCTGAGCTTCCAGGTTCCATGCCGGGTCAGCCTGCACCGCTTCTGGACCCCAGGCGCGTGGTGTTGTCAGACGTTGGCATGGGGTCCCCGTGGGGAGGGAGCCTTAGCTAGGGTTAGGGTTTGGTCCAGGGACGTCGCCAGGGCTGAATCGACTGCAGTCTCGTGATGTCCCTCGAGGGCTGAAGTGAGGGCCCATGCCAGAAGGCGGCTCAATTGCAGGGTTAGGGTTCGAGGCAGGCTTAGGTTGCGGTGGAGGGTCCCGGTTCGGGGTACGGTTAGGGTTAGGGTTGGGTCCCAGGAGGCTCCAGGCGCCCAAGCCACAGCAGGGCAGTGGTCTCCCCGAAGGGCTGAGTTGAGGGCACAAGGGACGGTGCCGGTCAGGATCCGTCTGTGGCTGCCAAGGCCACACACGTGATTGGGCCCCTGGTCGAGGAGGCCTCCGGCATCCTCTCGGCAGCTGCAGCCGGGCCTGGGAAACGACACGGTGAGCTTCCAGGTTCCATGCCGAGTCAGCCTGCACCTCTTCCGGACCCCAGGCGCGTGGTGTTGTCAGACGTTGGCATTGGGTCCTCTTGGGGAGAGAGCCTTAGCTAGGGTTAGGGTTCGGCCCAGGGACGTCGCCAGGGCCGAAGCGACTCCGGTCTCGTGATCTGCCTCGAGGGCTGAAGTGAGGGCCCATGCAGCAAGGCGGCTCAAGTGCAGGGTTAGGGGTCGAGGCCGGCTTAGGTTGCGGTGGAGGGTCCCCGTTCGGTGTACGGTTAGGGTTAGGGTTAGGTCCCAGGAGGCTCCAGGCGCCGAACCCACAGCAGGGCGGTGGTCTCCCCGAAGGGCTGAGTTGAGGGCACAAGGGACGGTGCCGCTCAGGATCCGTCTGTGGCTGCCAAGGCCACAGACGTCGATCGGCCCCTGGTCGAGGAGGCCTCCGGAATCCTCTCGGGCAGCTGCAGAACGGCCTGGGAAACGACACGCTGAGCTTCCAGGTTCCATGCCGGGTCAGCCTGCACCGCTTCTGGACCCCAGGCGCGTGGTGTTGTCAGACGTTGGCATGGGGTCCCCGTGGGGAGGGAGCCTTAGCTAGGGTTAGGGTTTGGTCCAGGGACGTCGCCAGGGCTGAATCGACTGCAGTCTCGTGATCTCCCTCGAGGGCTGAAGTGAGGGCCCATGCCAGAAGGCGGCTCAATTGCAGGGTTAGGGTTCGAGGCAGGCTTAGGTTGCGGTGGAGGGTCCCGGTTCGGGGTACGGTTAGGGTTAGGGTTGGGTCCCAGGAGGCTCCAGGCGCCCAAGCCACAGCAGGGCAGTGGTCTCCCCGAAGGGCTGAGTTGAGGGCACAAGGGACGGTGCCGGTCAGGATCCGTCTGTGGCTGCCAAGGCCACACACGTGATTGGGCCCCTGGTCGAGGAGGCCTCCGGCATCCTCTCGGCAGCTGCAGCCGGGCCTGGGAAACGACACGGTGAGCTTCCAGGTTCCATGCCGAGTCAGCCTGCACCTCTTCCGGACCCCAGGCGCGTGGTGTTGTCAGACGTTGGCATTGGGTCCTCTTGGGGAGAGAGCCTTAGCTAGGGTTAGGGTTCGGCCCAGGGACGTCGCCAGGGCCGAAGCGACTCCGGTCTCGTGATCTGCCTCGAGGGCTGAAGTGAGGGCCCATGCAGCAAGGCGGCTCAAGTGCAGGGTTAGGGGTCGAGGCCGGCTTAGGTTGCGGTGGAGGGTCCCCGTTCGGGGTAGGGTTAGGGTTAGGGTTAGGTCCCAGGAGGCTCCAGGCGCCGAACCCACAGCAGGGCGGTGGTCTCCCCGAAGGGCTGAGTTGAGGGCACAAGGGACGGTGCCGCTCAGGATCCGTCTGTGGCTGCCAAGGCCACAGACGTCGATCGGCCCCTGGTCGAGGAGGCCTCCGGAATCCTCTCGGGCAGCTGCAGAACGGCCTGGGAAACGACACGCTGAGCTTCCAGGTTCCATGCCGGGTCAGCCTGCACCGCTTCTGGACCCCAGGCGCGTGGTGTTGTCAGACGTTGGCATGGGGTCCCCGTGGGGAGGGAGCCTTAGCTAGGGTTAGGGTTTGGTCCAGGGACGTCGCCAGGGCTGAATCGACTGCAGTCTCGTGATGTCCCTCGAGGGCTGAAGTGAGGGCCCATGCCAGAAGGCGGCTCAATTGCAGGGTTAGGGTTCGAGGCAGGCTTAGGTTGCGGTGGAGGGTCCCGGTTCGGGGTACGGTTAGGGTTAGGGTTGGGTCCCAGGAGGCTCCAGGCGCCCAAGCCACAGCAGGGCAGTGGTCTCCCCGAAGGGCTGAGTTGAGGGCACAAGGGACGGTGCCGGTCAGGATCCGTCTGTGGCTGCCAAGGCCACACACGTGATTGGGCCCCTGGTCGAGGAGGCCTCCGGCATCCTCTCGGCAGCTGCAGCCGGGCCTGGGAAATGACACGGTGAGCTTCCAGGTTCCATGCCGAGTCAGCCTGCACCTCTTCCGGACCCCAGGCGCGTGGTGTTGTCAGACGTTGGCATTGGGTCCTCTTGGGGAGAGAGCCTTAGCTAGGGTTAGGGTTCGGCCCAGGGACGTCGCCAGGGCCGAAGCGACTCCGGTCTCGTGATCTGCCTCGAGGGCTGAAGTGAGGGCCCATGCAGCAAGGCGGCTCAAGTGCAGGGTTAGGGGTCGAGGCCGGCTTAGGTTGCGGTGGAGGGTCCCCGTTCGGTGTAGGGTTAGGGTTAGGGTTAGGTCCCAGGAGGCTCCAGGCGCCGAACCCACAGCAGGGCGGTGGTCTCCCCGAAGGGCTGAGTTGAGGGCACAAGGGACGGTGCCGCTCAGGATCCGTCTGTGGCTGCCAAGGCCACAGACGTCGATCGGCCCCTGGTCGAGGAGGCCTCCGGAATCCTCTCGGGCAGCTGCAGAACGGCCTGGGAAACGACACGCTGAGCTTCCAGGTTCCATGCCGGGTCAGCCTGCACTGCTTCTGGACCCCAGGCGCGTGGTGTTGTCAGACGTTGGCATGGGGTCCCCGTGGGGAGGGAGCCTTAGCTAGGGTTAGGGTTTGGTCCAGGGACGTCGCCAGGGCTGAATCGACTGCAGTCTCGTGATGTCCCTCGAGGGCTGAAGTGAGGGCCCATGCCAGAAGGCGGCTCAATTGCAGGGTTAGGGTTCGAGGCAGGCTTAGGTTGCGGTGGAGGGTCCCGGTTCGGGGTACGGTTAGGGTTAGGTCCCAGGAGGCTCCAGGCGCCCAAGCCACAGCAGGGCAGTGGTCTCCCCGAAGGGCTGAGTTGAGGGCACAAGGGACGGTGCCGGTCAGGATCCGTCTGTGGCTGCCAAGGCCACACACGTGATTGGGCCCCTGGTCGAGGAGGCCTCCGGCATCGTCTCGGCAGCTGCAGCCGGGCCTAGGAAACGACACGGTGAGCTTCCAGGTTCCATGCCGAGTCAGCCTGCACCTCTTCCGGACCCCAGGCGCGTGGTGTTGTCAGACGTTGGCATTGGGTCCTCTTGGGGAGAGAGCCTTAGCTAGGGTTAGGGTTCGGCCCAGGGACGTCGCCAGGGCCGAAGCGACTCCGGTCTCGTGATCTGCCTCGAGGGCTGAAGTGAGGGCCCATGCAGCAAGGCGGCTCAAGTGCAGGGTTAGGGGTCGAGGCAGGCTTAGGTTGCGGTGGAGGGTCCCGGTTCGGGGTACGGTTAGGGTTAGGGTTGGGTCCCAGGAGGCTCCAGGCGCCCAAGCCACAGCAGGGCAGTGGTCTCCCCGAAGGGCTGAGTTGAGGGCACAAGGGACGGTGCCGGTCAGGATCCGTCTGTGGCTGCCAAGGCCACACACGTGATTGGGCCCCTGGTCGAGGAGGCCTCCGGCATCCTCTCGGCAGCTGCAGCCGGGCCTGGGAAACGACACGGTGAGCTTCCAGGTTCCATGCCGAGTCAGCCTGCACCTCTTCCGGACCCCAGGCGCGTGGTGTTGTCAGACGTTGGCATTGGGTCCTCTTGGGGAGAGAGCCTTAGCTAGGGTTAGGGTTCGGCCCAGGGACGTCGCCAGGGCCGAAGCGACTCCGGTCTCGTGATCTGCCTCGAGGGCTGAAGTGAGGGCCCATGCAGCAAGGCGGCTCAAGTGCAGGGTTAGGGGTCGAGGCCGGCTTAGGTTGCGGTGGAGGGTCCCCGTTCGGTGTACGGTTAGGGTTAGGGTTAGGTCCCAGGAGGCTCCAGGCGCCGAACCCACAGCAGGGCGGTGGTCTCCCCGAAGGGCTGAGTTGAGGGCACAAGGGACGGTGCCGCTCAGGATCCGTCTGTGGCTGCCAAGGCCACAGACGTCGATCGGCCCCTGGTCGAGGAGGCCTCCGGAATCCTCTCGGGCAGCTGCAGAACGGCCTGGGAAACGACACGCTGAGCTTCCACGTTCCATGCCGGGTCAGCCTGCACCGCTTCTGGACCCCAGGCGCGTGGTGTTGTCAGACGTTGGCATGGGGTCCCCGTGGGGAGGGAGCCTTAGCTAGGGTTAGGGTTTGGTCCAGGGACGTCGCCAGGGCTGAATCGACTGCAGTCTCGTGATGTCCCTCGAGGGCTGAAGTGAGGGCCCATGCCAGAAGGCGGCTCAATTGCAGGGTTAGGGTTCGAGGCAGGCTTAGGTTGCGGTGGAGGGTCCCGGTTCGGGGTACGGTTAGGGTTAGGGTTGGGTCCCAGGAGGCTCCAGGCGCCCAAGCCACAGCAGGGCAGTGGTCTCCCCGAAGGGCTGAGTTGAGGGCACAAGGGACGGTGCCGGTCAGGATCCGTCTGTGGCTGCCAAGGCCACACACGTGATTGGGCCCCTGGTCGAGGAGGCCTCCGGCATCCTCTCGGCAGCTGCAGCCGGGCCTGGGAAACGACACGGTGAGCTTCCAGGTTCCATGCCGAGTCAGCCTGCACCTCTTCCGGACCCCAGGCGCGTGGTGTTGTCAGACGTTGGCATTGGGTCCTCTTGGGGAGAGAGCCTTAGCTAGGGTTAGGGTTCGGCCCAGGGACGTCGCCAGGGCCGAAGCGACTCCGGTCTCGTGATCTGCCTCGAGGGCTGAAGTGAGGGCCCATGCAGCAAGGCGGCTCAAGTGCAGGGTTAGGGGTCGAGGCCGGCTTAGGTTGCGGTGGAGGGTCCCCGTTCGGTGTACGGTTAGGGTTAGGGTTAGGTCCCAGGAGGCTCCAGGCGCCGAACCCACAGCAGGGCGGTGGTCTCCCCGAAGGGCTGAGTTGAGGGCACAAGGGACGGTGCCGCTCAGGATCCGTCTGTGGCTGCCAAGGCCACAGACGTCGATCGGCCCCTGGTCGAGGAGGCCTCCGGAATCCTCTCGGGCAGCTGCAGAACGGCCTGGGAAACGACACGCTGAGCTTCCAGGTTCCATGCCGGGTCAGCCTGCACCGCTTCTGGACCCCAGGCGCGTGGTGTTGTCAGACGTTGGCATGGGGTCCCCGTGGGGAGGGAGCCTTAGCTAGGGTTAGGGTTTGGTCCAGGGACGTCGCCAGGGCTGAATCGACTGCAGTCTCGTGATGTCCCTCGAGGGCTGAAGTGAGGGCCCATGCCAGAAGGCGGCTCAATTGCAGGGTTAGGGTTCGAGGCAGGCTTAGGTTGCGGTGGAGGGTCCCGGTTCGGGGTACGGTTAGGGTTAGGGTTGGGTCCCAGGAGGCTCCAGGCGCCCAAGCCACAGCAGGGCAGTGGTCTCCCCGAAGGGTTGAGTTGAGGGCACAAGGGACGGTGCCGGTCAGGATCCGTCTGTGGCTGCCAAGGCCACACACGTGATTGGGCCCCTGGTCGAGGAGGCCTCCGGCATCCTCTCGGCAGCTGCAGCCGGGCCTGGGAAACGACACGGTGAGCTTCCAGGTTCCATGCCGAGTCAGCCTGCACCTCTTCCGGACCCCAGGCGCGTGGTGTTGTCAGACGTTGGCATTGGGTCCCCGTGGGGAGAGAGCCTTAGCTAGGGTTAGGGTTCGGCCCAGGGACGTCGCCAGGGCCGAAGCGACTCCGGTCTCGTGATCTGCCTCGAGGGCTGAAGTGAGGGCCCATGCAGCAAGGCGGCTCAAGTGCAGGGTTAGGGGTCGAGGCCGGCTTAGGTTGCGGTGGAGGGTCCCCGTTCGGTGTACGGTTAGGGTTAGGGTTAGGTCCCAGGAGGCTCCAGGCGCCGAACCCACAGCAGGGCGGTGGTCTCCCCGAAGGGCTGAGTTGAGGGCACAAGGGACGGTGCCGCTCAGGATCCGTCTGTGGCTGCCAAGGCCACAGACGTCGATCGGCCCCTGGTCGAGGAGGCCTCCGGAATCCTCTCGGGCAGCTGCAGAACGGCCTGGGAAACGACACGCTGAGCTTCCAGGTTCCATGCCGGGTCAGCCTGCACCGCTTCTGGACCCCAGGCGCGTGGTGTTGTCAGACGTTGGCATGGGGTCCCCGTGGGGAGGGAGCCTTAGCTAGGGTTAGGGTTTGGTCCAGGGACGTCGCCAGGGCTGAATCGACTGCAGTCTCGTGATGTCCCTCGAGGGCTGAAGTGAGGGCCCATGCCAGAAGGCGGCTCAATTGCAGGGTTAGGGTTCGAGGCAGGCTTAGGTTGCGGTGGAGGGTCCCGGTTCGGGGTACGGTTAGGGTTAGGGTTGGGTCCCAGGAGGCTCCAGGCGCCCAAGCCACAGCAGGGCAGTGGTCTCCCCGAAGGGCTGAGTTGAGGGCACAAGGGACGGTGCCGGTCAGGATCCGTCTGTGGCTGCCAAGGCCACACACGTGATTGGGCCCCTGGTCGAGGAGGCCTCCGGCATCCTCTCGGCAGCTGCAGCCGGGCCTGGGAAACGACACGGTGAGCTTCCAGGTTCCATGCCGAGTCAGCCTGCACCTCTTCCGGACCCCAGGCGCGTGGTGTTGTCAGACGTTGGCATTGGGTCCTCTTGGGGAGAGAGCCTTAGCTAGGGTTAGGGTTCGGCCCAGGGACGTCGCCAGGGCCGAAGCGACTCCGGTCTCGTGATCTGCCTCGAGGGCTGAAGTGAGGGCCCATGCAGCAAGGCGGCTCAAGTGCAGGGTTAGGGGTCGAGGCCGGCTTAGGTTGCGGTGGAGGGTCCCCGTTCGGTGTAGGGTTAGGGTTAGGGTTAGGTCCCAGGAGGCTCCAGGCGCCGAACCCACAGCAGGGCGGTGGTCTCCCCGAAGGGCTGAGTTGAGGGCACAAGGGACGGTGCCGCTCAGGATCCGTCTGTGGCTGCCAAGGCCACAGACGTCGATCGGCCCCTGGTCGAGGAGGCCTCCGGAATCCTCTCGGGCAGCTGCAGAACGGCCTGGGAAACGACACGCTGAGCTTCCACGTTCCATGCCGGGTCAGCCTGCACGGCTTCTGGACCCCAGGCGCGTGGTGTTGTCAGACGTTGGCATGGGGTCCCCGTGGGGAGGGAGCCTTAGCTAGGGTTAGGGTTTGGTCCAGGGACGTCGCCAGGGCTGAATCGACTGCAGTCTCGTGATGTCCCTCGAGGGCTGAAGTGAGGGCCCATGCCAGAAGGCGGCTCAATTGCAGGGTTAGGGTTCGAGGCAGGCTTAGGTTGCGGTGGAGGGTCCCGGTTCGGGGTACGGTTAGGGTTAGGGTTGGGTCCCAGGAGGCTCCAGGCGCCCAAGCCACAGCAGGGCAGTGGTCTCCCCGAAGGGCTGAGTTGAGGGCACAAGGGACGGTGCCGGTCAGGATCCGTCTGTGGCTGCCAAGGCCACACACGTGATTGGGCCCCTGGTCGAGGAGGCCTCCGGCATCCTCTCGGCAGCTGCAGCCGGGCCTGGGAAACGACACGGTGAGCTTCCAGGTTCCATGCCGAGTCAGCCTGCACCTCTTCCGGACCCCAGGCGCGTGGTGTTGTCAGACGTTGGCATTGGGTCCTCTTGGGGAGAGAGCCTTAGCTAGGGTTAGGGTTCGGCCCAGGGACGTCGCCAGGGCCGAAGCGTCTCCGGTCTCGTGATCTGCCTCGAGGGCTGAAGTGAGGGCCCATGCAGCAAGGCGGCTCAAGTGCAGGGTTAGGGGTCGAGGCCGGCTTAGGTTGCGGTGGAGGGTCCCCGTTCGGTGTAGGGTTAGGGTTAGGGTTAGGTCCCAGGAGGCTCCAGGCGCCGAACCCACAGCAGGGCGGTGGTCTCCCCGAAGGGCTGAGTTGAGGGCACAAGGGACGGTGCCGCTCAGGATCCGTCTGTGGCTGCCAAGGCCACAGACGTCGATCGGCCCCTGGTCGAGGAGGCCTCCGGAATCCTCTCGGGCAGCTGCAGAACGGCCTGGGAAACGACACGCTGAGCTTCCAGGTTCCATGCCGGGTCAGCCTGCACTGCTTCTGGACCCCAGGCGCGTGGTGTTGTCAGACGTTGGCATGGGGTCCCCGTGGGGAGGGAGCCTTAGCTAGGGTTAGGGTTTGGTCCAGGGACGTCGCCAGGGCTGAATCGACTGCAGTCTCGTGATGTCCCTCGAGGGCTGAAGTGAGGGCCCATGCCAGAAGGCGGCTCAATTGCAGGGTTAGGGTTCGAGGCAGGCTTAGGTTGCGGTGGAGGGTCCCGGTTCGGGGTACGGTTAGGGTTAGGGTTAGGTCCCAGGAGGCTCCAGGCGCCCAAGCCACAGCAGGGCAGTGGTCTCCCCGAAGGGCTGAGTTGAGGGCACAAGGGACGGTGCCGGTCAGGATCCGTCTGTGGCTGCCAAGGCCACACACGTGATTGGGCCCCTGGTCGAGGAGGCCTCCGGCATCGTCTCGGCAGCTGCAGCCGGGCCTGGGAAACGACACGGTGAGCTTCCAGGTTCCATGCCGAGTCAGCCTGCACCTCTTCCGGACCCCAGGCGCGTGGTGTTGTCAGACGTTGGCATTGGGTCCTCTTGGGGAGAGAGCCTTAGCTAGGGTTAGGGTTCGGCCCAGGGACGTCGCCAGGGCCGAAGCGACTCCGGTCTCGTGATCTGCCTCGAGGGCTGAAGTGAGGGCCCATGCAGCAAGGCGGCTCAATTGCAGGGTTAGGGGTCGAGGCAGGCTTAGGTTGCGGTGGAGGGTCCCGGTTCGGGGTACGGTTAGGGTTAGGGTTGGGTCCCAGGAGGCTCCAGGCGCCCAAGCCACAGCAGGGCAGTGGTCTCCCCGAAGGGCTGAGTTGAGGGCACAAGGGACGGTGCCGGTCAGGATCCGTCTGTGGCTGCCAAGGCCACACACGTGATTGGGCCCCTGGTCGAGGAGGCCTCCGGCATCCTCTCGGCAGCTGCAGCCGGGCCTGGGAAACGACACGGTGAGCTTCCAGGTTCCATGCCGAGTCAGCCTGCACCTCTTCCGGACCCCAGGCGCGTGGTGTTGTCAGACGTTGGCATTGGGTCCTCTTGGGGAGAGAGCCTTAGCTAGGGTTAGGGTTCGGCCCAGGGACGTCGCCAGGGCCGAAGCGACTCCGGTCTCGTGATCTGCCTCGAGGGCTGAAGTGAGGGCCCATGCAGCAAGGCGGCTCAAGTGCAGGGTTAGGGGTCGAGGCCGGCTTAGGTTGCGGTGGAGGGTCCCCGTTCGGTGTACGGTTAGGGTTAGGGTTAGGTCCCAGGAGGCTCCAGGCGCCGAACCCACAGCAGGGCGGTGGTCTCCCCGAAGGGCTGAGTTGAGGGCACAAGGGACGGTGCCGCTCAGGATCCGTCTGTGGCTGCCAAGGCCACAGACGTCGATCGGCCCCTGGTCGAGGAGGCCTCCGGAATCCTCTCGGGCAGCTGCAGAACGGCCTGGGAAACGACACGCTGAGCTTCCACGTTCCATGCCGGGTCAGCCTGCACCGCTTCTGGACCCCAGGCGCGTGGTGTTGTCAGACGTTGGCATGGGGTCCCCGTGGGGAGGGAGCCTTAGCTAGGGTTAGGGTTTGGTCCAGGGACGTCGCCAGGGCTGAATCGACTGCAGTCTCGTGATGTCCCTCGAGGGCTGAAGTGAGGGCCCATGCCAGAAGGCGGCTCAATTGCAGGGTTAGGGTTCGAGGCAGGCTTAGGTTGCGGTGGAGGGTCCCGGTTCGGGGTACGGTTAGGGTTAGGGTTGGGTCCCAGGAGGCTCCAGGCGCCCAAGCCACAGCAGGGCAGTGGTCTCCCCGAAGGGCTGAGTTGAGGGCACAAGGGACGGTGCCGGTCAGGATCCGTCTGTGGCTGCCAAGGCCACACACGTGATTGGGCCCCTGGTCGAGGAGGCCTCCGGCATCCTCTCGGCAGCTGCAGCCGGGCCTGGGAAACGACACGGTGAGCTTCCAGGTTCCATGCCGAGTCAGCCTGCACCTCTTCCGGACCCCAGGCGCGTGGTGTTGTCAGACGTTGGCATTGGGTCCTCTTGGGGAGAGAGCCTTAGCTAGGGTTAGGGTTCGGCCCAGGGACGTCGCCAGGGCCGAAGCGACTCCGGTCTCGTGATCTGCCTCGAGGGCTGAAGTGAGGGCCCATGCAGCAAGGCGGCTCAAGTGCAGGGTTAGGGGTCGAGGCCGGCTTAGGTTGCGGTGGAGGGTCCCCGTTCGGTGTACGGTTAGGGTTAGGGTTAGGTCCCAGGAGGCTCCAGGCGCCGAACCCACAGCAGGGCGGTGGTCTCCCCGAAGGGCTGAGTTGAGGGCACAAGGGACGGTGCCGCTCAGGATCCGTCTGTGGCTGCCAAGGCCACAGACGTCGATCGGCCCCTGGTCGAGGAGGCCTCCGGAATCCTCTCGGGCAGCTGCAGAACGGCCTGGGAAACGACACGCTGAGCTTCCAGGTTCCATGCCGGGTCAGCCTGCACCGCTTCTGGACCCCAGGCGCGTGGTGTTGTCAGACGTTGGCATGGGGTCCCCGTGGGGAGGGAGCCTTAGCTAGGGTTAGGGTTTGGTCCAGGGACGTCGCCAGGGCTGAATCGACTGCAGTCTCGTGATGTCCCTCGAGGGCTGAAGTGAGGGCCCATGCCAGAAGGCGGCTCAATTGCAGGGTTAGGGTTCGAGGCAGGCTTAGGTTGCGGTGGAGGGTCCCGGTTCGGGGTACGGTTAGGGTTAGGGTTGGGTCCCAGGAGGCTCCAGGCGCCCAAGCCACAGCAGGGCAGTGGTCTCCCCGAAGGGTTGAGTTGAGGGCACAAGGGACGGTGCCGGTCAGGATCCGTCTGTGGCTGCCAAGGCCACACACGTGATTGGGCCCCTGGTCGAGGAGGCCTCCGACATCCTCTCGGCAGCTGCAGCCGGGCCTGGGAAACGACACGGTGAGCTTCCAGGTTCCATGCCGAGTCAGCCTGCACCTCTTCCGGACCCCAGGCGCGTGGTGTTGTCAGACGTTGGCATTGGGTCCCCGTGGGGAGAGAGCCTTAGCTAGGGTTAGGGTTCGGCCCAGGGACGTCGCCAGGGCCGAAGCGACTCCGGTCTCGTGATCTGCCTCGAGGGCTGAAGTGAGGGCCCATGCAGCAAGGCGGCTCAAGTGCAGGGTTAGGGGTCGAGGCCGGCTTAGGTTGCGGTGGAGGGTCCCCGTTCGGTGTACGGTTAGGGTTAGGGTTAGGTCCCAGGAGGCTCCAGGCGCCGAACCCACAGCAGGGCGGTGGTCTCCCCGAAGGGCTGAGTTGAGGGCACAAGGGACGGTGCCGCTCAGGATCCGTCTGTGGCTGCCAAGGCCACAGACGTCGATCGGCCCCTGGTCGAGGAGGCCTCCGGAATCCTCTCGGGCAGCTGCAGAACGGCCTGGGAAACGACACGCTGAGCTTCCAGGTTCCATGCCGGGTCAGCCTGCACCGCTTCTGGACCCCAGGCGCGT
The DNA here is from genome assembly GCF_046562875.1 of Panthera onca. Lineage (NCBI taxonomy): Eukaryota > Metazoa > Chordata > Mammalia > Carnivora > Felidae > Panthera > Panthera onca. The sequence continues at coordinate 17,031,783 of NC_138357.1, read as the reverse complement.
GGTGTTGTCAGACGTTGGCATGGGGTCCCCGTGGGGAGGGAGCCTTAGCTAGGGTTAGGGTTTGGTCCAGGGACGTCGCCAGGGCTGAATCGACTGCAGTCTCGTGATGTCCCTCGAGGGCTGAAGTGAGGGCCCATGCCAGAAGGCGGCTCAATTGCAGGGTTAGGGTTCGAGGCAGGCTTAGGTTGCGGTGGAGGGTCCCGGTTCGGGGTACGGTTAGGGTTAGGGTTGGGTCCCAGGAGGCTCCAGGCGCCCAAGCCACAGCAGGGCAGTGGTCTCCCCGAAGGGCTGAGTTGAGGGCACAAGGGACGGTGCCGGTCAGGATCCGTCTGTGGCTGCCAAGGCCACACACGTGATTGGGCCCCTGGTCGAGGAGGCCTCCGGCATCCTCTCGGCAGCTGCAGCCGGGCCTGGGAAACGACACGGTGAGCTTCCAGGTTCCATGCCGAGTCAGCCTGCACCTCTTCCGGACCCCAGGCGCGTGGTGTTGTCAGACGTTGGCATTGGGTCCTCTTGGGGAGAGAGCCTTAGCTAGGGTTAGGGTTCGGCCCAGGGACGTCGCCAGGGCCGAAGCGACTCCGGTCTCGTGATCTGCCTCGAGGGCTGAAGTGAGGGCCCATGCAGCAAGGCGGCTCAAGTGCAGGGTTAGGGGTCGAGGCCGGCTTAGGTTGCGGTGGAGGGTCCCCGTTCGGTGTAGGGTTAGGGTTAGGGTTAGGTCCCAGGAGGCTCCAGGCGCCGAACCCACAGCAGGGCGGTGGTCTCCCCGAAGGGCTGAGTTGAGGGCACAAGGGACGGTGCCGCTCAGGATCCGTCTGTGGCTGCCAAGGCCACAGACGTCGATCGGCCCCTGGTCGAGGAGGCCTCCGGAATCCTCTCGGGCAGCTGCAGAACGGCCTGGGAAACGACACGCTGAGCTTCCACGTTCCATGCCGGGTCAGCCTGCACGGCTTCTGGACCCCAGGCGCGTGGTGTTGTCAGACGTTGGCATGGGGTCCCCGTGGGGAGGGAGCCTTAGCTAGGGTTAGGGTTTGGTCCAGGGACGTCGCCAGGGCTGAATCGACTGCAGTCTCGTGATGTCCCTCGAGGGCTGAAGTGAGGGCCCATGCCAGAAGGCGGCTCAATTGCAGGGTTAGGGTTCGAGGCAGGCTTAGGTTGCGGTGGAGGGTCCCGGTTCGGGGTACGGTTAGGGTTAGGGTTGGGTCCCAGGAGGCTCCAGGCGCCCAAGCCACAGCAGGGCAGTGGTCTCCCCGAAGGGCTGAGTTGAGGGCACAAGGGACGGTGCCGGTCAGGATCCGTCTGTGGCTGCCAAGGCCACACACGTGATTGGGCCCCTGGTCGAGGAGGCCTCCGGCATCCTCTCGGCAGCTGCAGCCGGGCCTGGGAAACGACACGGTGAGCTTCCAGGTTCCATGCCGAGTCAGCCTGCACCTCTTCCGGACCCCAGGCGCGTGGTGTTGTCAGACGTTGGCATTGGGTCCTCTTGGGGAGAGAGCCTTAGCTAGGGTTAGGGTTCGGCCCAGGGACGTCGCCAGGGCCGAAGCGTCTCCGGTCTCGTGATCTGCCTCGAGGGCTGAAGTGAGGGCCCATGCAGCAAGGCGGCTCAAGTGCAGGGTTAGGGGTCGAGGCCGGCTTAGGTTGCGGTGGAGGGTCCCCGTTCGGTGTAGGGTTAGGGTTAGGGTTAGGTCCCAGGAGGCTCCAGGCGCCGAACCCACAGCAGGGCGGTGGTCTCCCCGAAGGGCTGAGTTGAGGGCACAAGGGACGGTGCCGCTCAGGATCCGTCTGTGGCTGCCAAGGCCACAGACGTCGATCGGCCCCTGGTCGAGGAGGCCTCCGGAATCCTCTCGGGCAGCTGCAGAACGGCCTGGGAAACGACACGCTGAGCTTCCAGGTTCCATGCCGGGTCAGCCTGCACTGCTTCTGGACCCCAGGCGCGTGGTGTTGTCAGACGTTGGCATGGGGTCCCCGTGGGGAGGGAGCCTTAGCTAGGGTTAGGGTTTGGTCCAGGGACGTCGCCAGGGCTGAATCGACTGCAGTCTCGTGATGTCCCTCGAGGGCTGAAGTGAGGGCCCATGCCAGAAGGCGGCTCAATTGCAGGGTTAGGGTTCGAGGCAGGCTTAGGTTGCGGTGGAGGGTCCCGGTTCGGGGTACGGTTAGGGTTAGGGTTAGGTCCCAGGAGGCTCCAGGCGCCCAAGCCACAGCAGGGCAGTGGTCTCCCCGAAGGGCTGAGTTGAGGGCACAAGGGACGGTGCCGGTCAGGATCCGTCTGTGGCTGCCAAGGCCACACACGTGATTGGGCCCCTGGTCGAGGAGGCCTCCGGCATCGTCTCGGCAGCTGCAGCCGGGCCTGGGAAACGACACGGTGAGCTTCCAGGTTCCATGCCGAGTCAGCCTGCACCTCTTCCGGACCCCAGGCGCGTGGTGTTGTCAGACGTTGGCATTGGGTCCTCTTGGGGAGAGAGCCTTAGCTAGGGTTAGGGTTCGGCCCAGGGACGTCGCCAGGGCCGAAGCGACTCCGGTCTCGTGATCTGCCTCGAGGGCTGAAGTGAGGGCCCATGCAGCAAGGCGGCTCAAGTGCAGGGTTAGGGGTCGAGGCAGGCTTAGGTTGCGGTGGAGGGTCCCGGTTCGGGGTACGGTTAGGGTTAGGGTTGGGTCCCAGGAGGCTCCAGGCGCCCAAGCCACAGCAGGGCAGTGGTCTCCCCGAAGGGCTGAGTTGAGGGCACAAGGGACGGTGCCGGTCAGGATCCGTCTGTGGCTGCCAAGGCCACACACGTGATTGGGCCCCTGGTCGAGGAGGCCTCCGGCATCCTCTCGGCAGCTGCAGCCGGGCCTGGGAAACGACACGGTGAGCTTCCAGGTTCCATGCCGAGTCAGCCTGCACCTCTTCCGGACCCCAGGCGCGTGGTGTTGTCAGACGTTGGCATTGGGTCCTCTTGGGGAGAGAGCCTTAGCTAGGGTTAGGGTTCGGCCCAGGGACGTCGCCAGGGCCGAAGCGACTCCGGTCTCGTGATCTGCCTCGAGGGCTGAAGTGAGGGCCCATGCAGCAAGGCGGCTCAAGTGCAGGGTTAGGGGTCGAGGCCGGCTTAGGTTGCGGTGGAGGGTCCCCGTTCGGTGTAGGGTTAGGGTTAGGGTTAGGTCCCAGGAGGCTCCAGGCGCCGAACCCACAGCAGGGCGGTGGTCTCCCCGAAGGGCTGAGTTGAGGGCACAAGGGACGGTGCCGCTCAGGATCCGTCTGTGGCTGCCAAGGCCACAGACGTCGATCGGCCCCTGGTCGAGGAGGCCTCCGGAATCCTCTCGGGCAGCTGCAGAACGGCCTGGGAAACGACACGCTGAGCTTCCACGTTCCATGCCGGGTCAGCCTGCACCGCTTCTGGACCCCAGGCGCGTGGTGTTGTCAGACGTTGGCATGGGGTCCCCGTGGGGAGGGAGCCTTAGCTAGGGTTAGGGTTTGGTCCAGGGACGTCGCCAGGGCTGAATCGACTGCAGTCTCGTGATGTCCCTCGAGGGCTGAAGTGAGGGCCCATGCCAGAAGGCGGCTCAATTGCAGGGTTAGGGTTCGAGGCAGGCTTAGGTTGCGGTGGAGGGTCCCGGTTCGGGGTACGGTTAGGGTTAGGGTTGGGTCCCAGGAGGCTCCAGGCGCCCAAGCCACAGCAGGGCAGTGGTCTCCCCGAAGGGCTGAGTTGAGGGCACAAGGGACGGTGCCGGTCAGGATCCGTCTGTGGCTGCCAAGGCCACACACGTGATTGGGCCCCTGGTCGAGGAGGCCTCCGGCATCCTCTCGGCAGCTGCAGCCGGGCCTGGGAAACGACACGGTGAGCTTCCAGGTTCCATGCCGAGTCAGCCTGCACCTCTTCCGGACCCCAGGCGCGTGGTGTTGTCAGACGTTGGCATTGGGTCCTCTTGGGGAGAGAGCCTTAGCTAGGGTTAGGGTTCGGCCCAGGGACGTCGCCAGGGCCGAAGCGACTCCGGTCTCGTGATCTGCCTCGAGGGCTGAAGTGAGGGCCCATGCAGCAAGGCGGCTCAAGTGCAGGGTTAGGGGTCGAGGCCGGCTTAGGTTGCGGTGGAGGGTCCCCGTTCGGTGTACGGTTAGGGTTAGGGTTAGGTCCCAGGAGGCTCCAGGCGCCGAACCCACAGCAGGGCGGTGGTCTCCCCGAAGGGCTGAGTTGAGGGCACAAGGGACGGTGCCGCTCAGGATCCGTCTGTGGCTGCCAAGGCCACAGACGTCGATCGGCCCCTGGTCGAGGAGGCCTCCGGAATCCTCTCGGGCAGCTGCAGAACGGCCTGGGAAACGACACGCTGAGCTTCCAGGTTCCATGCCGGGTCAGCCTGCACCGCTTCTGGACCCCAGGCGCGTGGTGTTGTCAGACGTTGGCATGGGGTCCCCGTGGGGAGGGAGCCTTAGCTAGGGTTAGGGTTTGGTCCAGGGACGTCGCCAGGGCTGAATCGACTGCAGTCTCGTGATGTCCCTCGAGGGCTGAAGTGAGGGCCCATGCCAGAAGGCGGCTCAATTGCAGGGTTAGGGTTCGAGGCAGGCTTAGGTTGCGGTGGAGGGTCCCGGTTCGGGGTACGGTTAGGGTTAGGGTTGGGTCCCAGGAGGCTCCAGGCGCCCAAGCCACAGCAGGGCAGTGGTCTCCCCGAAGGGTTGAGTTGAGGGCACAAGGGACGGTGCCGGTCAGGATCCGTCTGTGGCTGCCAAGGCCACACACGTGATTGGGCCCCTGGTCGAGGAGGCCTCCGGCATCCTCTCGGCAGCTGCAGCCGGGCCTGGGAAACGACACGGTGAGCTTCCAGGTTCCATGCCGAGTCAGCCTGCACCTCTTCCGGACCCCAGGCGCGTGGTGTTGTCAGACGTTGGCATTGGGTCCCCGTGGGGAGAGAGCCTTAGCTAGGGTTAGGGTTCGGCCCAGGGACGTCGCCAGGGCCGAAGCGACTCCGGTCTCGTGATCTGCCTCGAGGGCTGAAGTGAGGGCCCATGCAGCAAGGCGGCTCAAGTGCAGGGTTAGGGGTCGAGGCCGGCTTAGGTTGCGGTGGAGGGTCCCCGTTCGGTGTAGGGTTAGGGTTAGGGTTAGGTCCCAGGAGGCTCCAGGCGCCGAACCCACAGCAGGGCGGTGGTCTCCCCGAAGGGCTGAGTTGAGGGCACAAGGGACGGTGCCGCTCAGGATCCGTCTGTGGCTGCCAAGGCCACAGACGTCGATCGGCCCCTGGTCGAGGAGGCCTCCGGAATCCTCTCGGGCAGCTGCAGAACGGCCTGGGAAACGACACGCTGAGCTTCCAGGTTCCATGCCGGGTCAGCCTGCACCGCTTCTGGACCCCAGGCGCGTGGTGTTGTCAGACGTTGGCATGGGGTCCCCGTGGGGAGGGAGCCTTAGCTAGGGTTAGGGTTTGGTCCAGGGACGTCGCCAGGGCTGAATCGACTGCAGTCTCGTGATGTCCCTCGAGGGCTGAAGTGAGGGCCCATGCCAGAAGGCGGCTCAATTGCAGGGTTAGGGTTCGAGGCAGGCTTAGGTTGCGGTGGAGGGTCCCGGTTCGGGGTACGGTTAGGGTTAGGGTTGGGTCCCAGGAGGCTCCAGGCGCCCAAGCCACAGCAGGGCAGTGGTCTCCCCGAAGGGCTGAGTTGAGGGCACAAGGGACGGTGCCGGTCAGGATCCGTCTGTGGCTGCCAAGGCCACACACGTGATTGGGCCCCTGGTCGAGGAGGCCTCCGGCATCCTCTCGGCAGCTGCAGCCGGGCCTGGGAAACGACACGGTGAGCTTCCAGGTTCCATGCCGAGTCAGCCTGCACCTCTTCCGGACCCCAGGCGCGTGGTGTTGTCAGACGTTGGCATTGGGTCCTCTTGGGGAGAGAGCCTTAGCTAGGGTTAGGGTTCGGCCCAGGGACGTCGCCAGGGCCGAAGCGACTCCGGTCTCGTGATCTGCCTCGAGGGCTGAAGTGAGGGCCCATGCAGCAAGGCGGCTCAAGTGCAGGGTTAGGGGTCGAGGCCGGCTTAGGTTGCGGTGGAGGGTCCCCGTTCGGTGTAGGGTTAGGGTTAGGGTTAGGTCCCAGGAGGCTCCAGGCGCCGAACCCACAGCAGGGCGGTGGTCTCCCCGAAGGGCTGAGTTGAGGGCACAAGGGACGGTGCCGCTCAGGATCCGTCTGTGGCTGCCAAGGCCACAGACGTCGATCGGCCCCTGGTCGAGGAGGCCTCCGGAATCCTCTCGGGCAGCTGCAGAACGGCCTGGGAAACGACACGCTGAGCTTCCACGTTCCATGCCGGGTCAGCCTGCACCGCTTCTGGACCCCAGGCGCGTGGTGTTGTCAGACGTTGGCATGGGGTCCCCGTGGGGAGGGAGCCTTAGCTAGGGTTAGGGTTTGGTCCAGGGACGTCGCCAGGGCTGAATCGACTGCAGTCTCGTGATGTCCCTCGAGGGCTGAAGTGAGGGCCCATGCCAGAAGGCGGCTCAATTGCAGGGTTAGGGTTCGAGGCAGGCTTAGGTTGCGGTGGAGGGTCCCGGTTCGGGGTACGGTTAGGGTTAGGGTTGGGTCCCAGGAGGCTCCAGGCGCCCAAGCCACAGCAGGGCAGTGGTCTCCCCGAAGGGCTGAGTTGAGGGCACAAGGGACGGTGCCGGTCAGGATCCGTCTGTGGCTGCCAAGGCCACACACGTGATTGGGCCCCTGGTCGAGGAGGCCTCCGGCATCCTCTCGGCAGCTGCAGCCGGGCCTGGGAAACGACACGGTGAGCTTCCAGGTTCCATGCCGAGTCAGCCTGCACCTCTTCCGGACCCCAGGCGCGTGGTGTTGTCAGACGTTGGCATTGGGTCCTCTTGGGGAGAGAGCCTTAGCTAGGGTTAGGGTTCGGCCCAGGGACGTCGCCAGGGCCGAAGCGTCTCCGGTCTCGTGATCTGCCTCGAGGGCTGAAGTGAGGGCCCATGCAGCAAGGCGGCTCAAGTGCAGGGTTAGGGGTCGAGGCCGGCTTAGGTTGCGGTGGAGGGTCCCCGTTCGGGGTAGGGTTAGGGTTAGGGTTAGGTCCCAGGAGGCTCCAGGCGCCGAACCCACAGCAGGGCGGTGGTCTCCCCGAAGGGCTGAGTTGAGGGCACAAGGGACGGTGCCGCTCAGGATCCGTCTGTGGCTGCCAAGGCCACAGACGTCGATCGGCCCCTGGTCGAGGAGGCCTCCGGAATCCTCTCGGGCAGCTGCAGAACGGCCTGGGAAACGACACGCTGAGCTTCCAGGTTCCATGCCGGGTCAGCCTGCACCGCTTCTGGACCCCAGGCGCGTGGTGTTGTCAGACGTTGGCATGGGGTCCCCGTGGGGAGGGAGCCTTAGCTAGGGTTAGGGTTTGGTCCAGGGACGTCGCCAGGGCTGAATCGACTGCAGTCTCGTGATCTCCCTCGAGGGCTGAAGTGAGGGCCCATGCCAGAAGGCGGCTCAATTGCAGGGTTAGGGTTCGAGGCAGGCTTAGGTTGCGGTGGAGGGTCCCGGTTCGGGGTACGGTTAGGGTTAGGGTTGGGTCCCAGGAGGCTCCAGGCGCCCAAGCCACAGCAGGGCAGTGGTCTCCCCGAAGGGTTGAGTTGAGGGCACAAGGGACGGTGCCGGTCAGGATCCGTCTGTGGCTGCCAAGGCCACACACGTGATTGGGCCCCTGGTCGAGGAGGCCTCCGGCATCCTCTCGGCAGCTGCAGCCGGGCCTGGGAAACGACACGGTGAGCTTCCAGGTTCCATGCCGAGTCAGCCTGCACCTCTTCCGGACCCCAGGCGCGTGGTGTTGTCAGACGTTGGCATTGGGTCCTCTTGGGGAGAGAGCCTTAGCTAGGGTTAGGGTTCGGCCCAGGGACGTCGCCAGGGCCGAAGCGACTCCGGTCTCGTGATCTGCCTCGAGGGCTGAAGTGAGGGCCCATGCAGCAAGGCGGCTCAAATGCAGGGTTAGGGGTCGAGGCCGGCTTAGGTTGCGGTGGAGGGTCCCCGTTCGGTGTAGGGTTAGGGTTAGGGTTAGGTCCCAGGAGGCTCCAGGCGCCGAACCCACAGCAGGGCGGTGGTCTCCCCGAAGGGCTGAGTTGAGGGCACAAGGGACGGTGCCGCTCAGGATCCGTCTGTGGCTGCCAAGGCCACAGACGTCGATCGGCCCCTGGTCGAGGAGGCCTCCGGAATCCTCTCGGGCAGCTGCAGAACGGCCTGGGAAACGACACGCTGAGCTTCCAGGTTCCATGCCGGGTCAGCCTGCACCGCTTCTGGACCCCAGGCGCGTGGTGTTGTCAGACGTTGGCATGGGGTCCCCGTGGGGAGGGAGCCTTAGCTAGGGTTAGGGTTTGGTCCAGGGACGTCGCCAGGGCTGAATCGACTGCAGTCTCGTGATGTCCCTCGAGGGCTGAAGTGAGGGCCCATGCCAGAAGGCGGCTCAATTGCAGGGTTAGGGTTCGAGGCAGGCTTAGGTTGCGGTGGAGGGTCCCGGTTCGGGGTACGGTTAGGGTTAGGGTTAGGTCCCAGGAGGCTCCAGGCGCCCAAGCCACAGCAGGGCAGTGGTCTCCCCGAAGGGCTGAGTTGAGGGCACAAGGGACGGTGCCGGTCAGGATCCGTCTGTGGCTGCCAAGGCCACACACGTGATTGGGCCCCTGGTCGAGGAGGCCTCCGGCATCGTCTCGGCAGCTGCAGCCGGGCCTGGGAAACGACACGGTGAGCTTCCAGGTTCCATGCCGAGTCAGCCTGCACCTCTTCCGGACCCCAGGCGCGTGGTGTTGTCAGACGTTGGCATTGGGTCCTCTTGGGGAGAGAGCCTTAGCTAGGGTTAGGGTTCGGCCCAGGGACGTCGCCAGGGCCGAAGCGACTCCGGTCTCGTGATCTGCCTCGAGGGCTGAAGTGAGGGCCCATGCAGCAAGGCGGCTCAAGTGCAGGGTTAGGGGTCGAGGCAGGCTTAGGTTGCGGTGGAGGGTCCCGGTTCGGGGTACGGTTAGGGTTAGGGTTGGGTCCCAGGAGGCTCCAGGCGCCCAAGCCACAGCAGGGCAGTGGTCTCCCCGAAGGGCTGAGTTGAGGGCACAAGGGACGGTGCCGGTCAGGATCCGTCTGTGGCTGCCAAGGCCACACACGTGATTGGGCCCCTGGTCGAGGAGGCCTCCGGCATCCTCTCGGCAGCTGCAGCCGGGCCTGGGAAACGACACGGTGAGCTTCCAGGTTCCATGCCGAGTCAGCCTGCACCTCTTCCGGACCCCAGGCGCGTGGTGTTGTCAGACGTTGGCATTGGGTCCTCTTGGGGAGAGAGCCTTAGCTAGGGTTAGGGTTCGGCCCAGGGACGTCGCCAGGGCCGAAGCGACTCCGGTCTCGTGATCTGCCTCGAGGGCTGAAGTGAGGGCCCATGCAGCAAGGCGGCTCAAGTGCAGGGTTAGGGGTCGAGGCCGGCTTAGGTTGCGGTGGAGGGTCCCCGTTCGGTGTAGGGTTAGGGTTAGGGTTAGGTCCCAGGAGGCTCCAGGCGCCGAACCCACAGCAGGGCGGTGGTCTCCCCGAAGGGCTGAGTTGAGGGCACAAGGGACGGTGCCGCTCAGGATCCGTCTGTGGCTGCCAAGGCCACAGACGTCGATCGGCCCCTGGTCGAGGAGGCCTCCGGAATCCTCTCGGGCAGCTGCAGAACGGCCTGGGAAACGACACGCTGAGCTTCCACGTTCCATGCCGGGTCAGCCTGCACCGCTTCTGGACCCCAGGCGCGTGGTGTTGTCAGACGTTGGCATGGGGTCCCCGTGGGGAGGGAGCCTTAGCTAGGGTTAGGGTTTGGTCCAGGGACGTCGCCAGGGCTGAATCGACTGCAGTCTCGTGATGTCCCTCGAGGGCTGAAGTGAGGGCCCATGCCAGAAGGCGGCTCAATTGCAGGGTTAGGGTTCGAGGCAGGCTTAGGTTGCGGTGGAGGGTCCCGGTTCGGGGTACGGTTAGGGTTAGGGTTGGGTCCCAGGAGGCTCCAGGCGCCCAAGCCACAGCAGGGCAGTGGTCTCCCCGAAGGGCTGAGTTGAGGGCACAAGGGACGGTGCCGGTCAGGATCCGTCTGTGGCTGCCAAGGCCACACACGTGATTGGGCCCCTGGTCGAGGAGGCCTCCGGCATCCTCTCGGCAGCTGCAGCCGGGCCTGGGAAACGACACGGTGAGCTTCCAGGTTCCATGCCGAGTCAGCCTGCACCTCTTCCGGACCCCAGGCGCGTGGTGTTGTCAGACGTTGGCATTGGGTCCTCTTGGGGAGAGAGCCTTAGCTAGGGTTAGGGTTCGGCCCAGGGACGTCGCCAGGGCCGAAGCGACTCCGGTCTCGTGATCTGCCTCGAGGGCTGAAGTGAGGGCCCATGCAGCAAGGCGGCTCAAGTGCAGGGTTAGGGGTCGAGGCCGGCTTAGGTTGCGGTGGAGGGTCCCCGTTCGGTGTACGGTTAGGGTTAGGGTTAGGTCCCAGGAGGCTCCAGGCGCCGAACCCACAGCAGGGCGGTGGTCTCCCCGAAGGGCTGAGTTGAGGGCACAAGGGACGGTGCCGCTCAGGATCCGTCTGTGGCTGCCAAGGCCACAGACGTCGATCGGCCCCTGGTCGAGGAGGCCTCCGGAATCCTCTCGGGCAGCTGCAGAACGGCCTGGGAAACGACACGCTGAGCTTCCAGGTTCCATGCCGGGTCAGCCTGCACCGCTTCTGGACCCCAGGCGCGTGGTGTTGTCAGACGTTGGCATGGGGTCCCCGTGGGGAGGGAGCCTTAGCTAGGGTTAGGGTTTGGTCCAGGGACGTCGCCAGGGCTGAATCGACTGCAGTCTCGTGATGTCCCTCGAGGGCTGAAGTGAGGGCCCATGCCAGAAGGCGGCTCAATTGCAGGGTTAGGGTTCGAGGCAGGCTTAGGTTGCGGTGGAGGGTCCCGGTTCGGGGTACGGTTAGGGTTAGGGTTGGGTCCCAGGAGGCTCCAGGCGCCCAAGCCACAGCAGGGCAGTGGTCTCCCCGAAGGGTTGAGTTGAGGGCACAAGGGACGGTGCCGGTCAGGATCCGTCTGTGGCTGCCAAGGCCACACACGTGATTGGGCCCCTGGTCGAGGAGGCCTCCGGCATCCTCTCGGCAGCTGCAGCCGGGCCTGGGAAACGACACGGTGAGCTTCCAGGTTCCATGCCGAGTCAGCCTGCACCTCTTCCGGACCCCAGGCGCGTGGTGTTGTCAGACGTTGGCATTGGGTCCCCGTGGGGAGAGAGCCTTAGCTAGGGTTAGGGTTCGGCCCAGGGACGTCGCCAGGGCCGAAGCGACTCCGGTCTCGTGATCTGCCTCGAGGGCTGAAGTGAGGGCCCATGCAGCAAGGCGGCTCAAGTGCAGGGTTAGGGGTCGAGGCCGGCTTAGGTTGCGGTGGAGGGTCCCCGTTCGGTGTAGGGTTAGGGTTAGGGTTAGGTCCCAGGAGGCTCCAGGCGCCGAACCCACAGCAGGGCGGTGGTCTCCCCGAAGGGCTGAGTTGAGGGCACAAGGGACGGTGCCGCTCAGGATCCGTCTGTGGCTGCCAAGGCCACAGACGTCGATCGGCCCCTGGTCGAGGAGGCCTCCGGAATCCTCTCGGGCAGCTGCAGAACGGCCTGGGAAACGACACGCTGAGCTTCCAGGTTCCATGCCGGGTCAGCCTGCACCGCTTCTGGACCCCAGGCGCGTGGTGTTGTCAGACGTTGGCATGGGGTCCCCGTGGGGAGGGAGCCTTAGCTAGGGTTAGGGTTTGGTCCAGGGACGTCGCCAGGGCTGAATCGACTGCAGTCTCGTGATCTCCCCCGAGGGCTGAAGTGAGGGCCCATGCCAGAAGGCGGCTCAATTGCAGGGTTAGGGTTCGAGGCAGGCTTAGGTTGCGGTGGAGGGTCCCGGTTCGGGGTACGGTTAGGGTTAGGGTTGGGTCCCAGGAGGCTCCAGGCGCCCAAGCCACAGCAGGGCAGTGGTCTCCCCGAAGGGCTGAGTTGAGGGCACAAGGGACGGTGCCGGTCAGGATCCGTCTGTGGCTGCCAAGGCCACACACGTGATTGGGCCCCTGGTCGAGGAGGCCTCCGGCATCCTCTCGGCAGCTGCAGCCGGGCCTGGGAAACGACACGGTGAGCTTCCAGGTTCCATGCCGAGTCAGCCTGCACCTCTTCCGGACCCCAGGCGCGTGGTGTTGTCAGACGTTGGCATTGGGTCCTCTTGGGGAGAGAGCCTTAGCTAGGGTTAGGGTTCGGCCCAGGGACGTCGCCAGGGCCGAAGCGACTCCGGTCTCGTGATCTGCCTCGAGGGCTGAAGTGAGGGCCCATGCAGCAAGGCGGCTCAAGTGCAGGGTTAGGGGTCGAGGCCGGCTTAGGTTGCGGTGGAGGGTCCCCGTTCGGTGTAGGGTTAGGGTTAGGGTTAGGTCCCAGGAGGCTCCAGGCGCCGAACCCACAGCAGGGCGGTGGTCTCCCCGAAGGGCTGAGTTGAGGGCACAAGGGACGGTGCCGCTCAGGATCCGTCTGTGGCTGCCAAGGCCACAGACGTCGATCGGCCCCTGGTCGAGGAGGCCTCCGGAATCCTCTCGGGCAGCTGCAGAACGGCCTGGGAAACGACACGCTGAGCTTCCACGTTCCATGCCGGGTCAGCCTGCACGGCTTCTGGACCCCAGGCGCGTGGTGTTGTCAGACGTTGGCATGGGGTCCCCGTGGGGAGGGAGCCTTAGCTAGGGTTAGGGTTTGGTCCAGGGACGTCGCCAGGGCTGAATCGACTGCAGTCTCGTGATGTCCCTCGAGGGCTGAAGTGAGGGCCCATGCCAGAAGGCGGCTCAATTGCAGGGTTAGGGTTCGAGGCAGGCTTAGGTTGCGGTGGAGGGTCCCGGTTCGGGGTACGGTTAGGGTTAGGGTTGGGTCCCAGGAGGCTCCAGGCGCCCAAGCCACAGCAGGGCAGTGGTCTCCCCGAAGGGTTGAGTTGAGGGCACAAGGGACGGTGCCGGTCAGGATCCGTCTGTGGCTGCCAAGGCCACACACGTGATTGGGCCCCTGGTCGAGGAGGCCTCCGGCATCCTCTCGGCAGCTGCAGCCGGGCCTGGGAAACGACACGGTGAGCTTCCAGGTTCCATGCCGAGTCAGCCTGCACCTCTTCCGGACCCCAGGCGCGTGGTGTTGTCAGACGTTGGCATTGGGTCCTCTTGGGGAGAGAGCCTTAGCTAGGGTTAGGGTTCGGCCCAGGGACGTCGCCAGGGCCGAAGCGACTCCGGTCTCGTGATCTGCCTCGAGGGCTGAAGTGAGGGCCCATGCAGCAAGGCGGCTCAAATGCAGGGTTAGGGGTCGAGGCCGGCTTAGGTTGCGGTGGAGGGTCCCCGTTCGGTGTAGGGTTAGGGTTAGGGTTAGGTCCCAGGAGGCTCCAGGCGCCGAACCCACAGCAGGGCGGTGGTCTCCCCGAAGGGCTGAGTTGAGGGCACAAGGGACGGTGCCGCTCAGGATCCGTCTGTGGCTGCCAAGGCCACAGACGTCGATCGGCCCCTGGTCGAGGAGGCCTCCGGAATCCTCTCGGGCAGCTGCAGAACGGCCTGGGAAACGACACGCTGAGCTTCCAGGTTCCATGCCGGGTCAGCCTGCACCGCTTCTGGACCCCAGGCGCGTGGTGTTGTCAGACGTTGGCATGGGGTCCCCGTGGGGAGGGAGCCTTAGCTAGGGTTAGGGTTTGGTCCAGGGACGTCGCCAGGGCTGAATCGACTGCAGTCTCGTGATGTCCCTCGAGGGCTGAAGTGATGGCCCATGCCAGAAGGCGGCTCAATTGCAGGGTTAGGGTTCGAGGCAGGCTTAGGTTGCGGTGGAGGGTCCCGGTTCGGGGTACGGTTAGGGTTAGGGTTGGGTCCCAGGAGGCTCCAGGCGCCCAAGCCACAGCAGGGCAGTGGTCTCCCCGAAGGGCTGAGTTGAGGGCACAAGGGACGGTGCCGGTCAGGATCCGTCTGTGGCTGCCAAGGCCACACACGTGATTGGGCCCCTGGTCGAGGAGGCCTCCGGCATCCTCTCGGCAGCTGCAGCCGGGCCTGGGAAACGACACGGTGAGCTTCCAGGTTCCATGCCGAGTCAGCCTGCACCTCTTCCGGACCCCAGGCGCGTGGTGTTGTCAGACGTTGGCATTGGGTCCTCTTGGGGAGAGAGCCTTAGCTAGGGTTAGGGTTCGGCCCAGGGACGTCGCCAGGGCCGAAGCGACTCCGGTCTCGTGATCTGCCTCGAGGGCTGAAGTGAGGGCCCATGCAGCAAGGCGGCTCAAGTGCAGGGTTAGGGGTCGAGGCCGGCTTAGGTTGCGGTGGAGGGTCCCCGTTCGGTGTAGGGTTAGGGTTAGGGTTAGGTCCCAGGAGGCTCCAGGCGCCGAACCCACAGCAGGGCGGTGGTCTCCCCGAAGGGCTGAGTTGAGGGCACAAGGGACGGTGCCGCTCAGGATCCGTCTGTGGCTGCCAAGGCCACAGACGTCGATCGGCCCCTGGTCGAGGAGGCCTCCGGAATCCTCTCGGGCAGCTGCAGAACGGCCTGGGAAACGACACGCTGAGCTTCCACGTTCCATGCCGGGTCAGCCTGCACGGCTTCTGGACCCCAGGCGCGTGGTGTTGTCAGACGTTGGCATGGGGTCCCCGTGGGGAGGGAGCCTTAGCTAGGGTTAGGGTTTGGTCCAGGGACGTCGCCAGGGCTGAATCGACTGCAGTCTCGTGATGTCCCTCGAGGGCTGAAGTGAGGGCCCATGCCAGAAGGCGGCTCAATTGCAGGGTTAGGGTTCGAGGCAGGCTTAGGTTGCGGTGGAGGGTCCCGGTTCGGGGTACGGTTAGGGTTAGGGTTGGGTCCCAGGAGGCTCCAGGCGCCCAAGCCACAGCAGGGCAGTGGTCTCCCCGAAGGGCTGAGTTGAGGGCACAAGGGACAGTGCCGGTCAGGATCCGTCTGTGGCTGCCAAGGCCACACACGTGATTGGGCCCCTGGTCGAGGAGGCCTCCGGCATCCTCTCGGCAGCTGCAGCCGGGCCTGGGAAACGACACGGTGAGCTTCCAGGTTCCATGCCGAGTCAGCCTGCACCTCTTCCGGACCCCAGGCGCGTGGTGTTGTCAGACGTTGGCATTGGGTCCTCTTGGGGAGAGAGCCTTAGCTAGGGTTAGGGTTCGGCCCAGGGACGTCGCCAGGGCCGAAGCGTCTCCGGTCTCGTGATCTGCCTCGAGGGCTGAAGTGAGGGCCCATGCAGCAAGGCGGCTCAAGTGCAGGGTTAGGGGTCGAGGCCGGCTTAGGTTGCGGTGGAGGGTCCCCGTTCGGGGTAGGGTTAGGGTTAGGGTTAGGTCCCAGGAGGCTCCAGGCGCCGAACCCACAGCAGGGCGGTGGTCTCCCCGAAGGGCTGAGTTGAGGGCACAAGGGACGGTGCCGCTCAGGATCCGTCTGTGGCTGCCAAGGCCACAGACGTCGATCGGCCCCTGGTCGAGGAGGCCTCCGGAATCCTCTCGGGCAGCTGCAGAACGGCCTGGGAAACGACACGCTGAGCTTCCAGGTTCCATGCCGGGTCAGCCTGCACCGCTTCTGGACCCCAGGCGCGTGGTGTTGTCAGACGTTGGCATGGGGTCCCCGTGGGGAGGGAGCCTTAGCTAGGGTTAGGGTTTGGTCCAGGGACGTCGCCAGGGCTGAATCGACTGCAGTCTCGTGATGTCCCTCGAGGGCTGAAGTGAGGGCCCATGCCAGAAGGCGGCTCAATTGCAGGGTTAGGGTTCGAGGCAGGCTTAGGTTGCGGTGGAGGGTCCCGGTTCGGGGTACGGTTAGGGTTAGGGTTGGGTCCCAGGAGGCTCCAGGCGCCCAAGCCACAGCAGGGCAGTGGTCTCCCCGAAGGGCTGAGTTGAGGGCACAAGGGACGGTGCCGGTCAGGATCCGTCTGTGGCTGCCAAGGCCACACACGTGATTGGGCCCCTGGTCGAGGAGGCCTCCGGCATCCTCTCGGCAGCTGCAGCCGGGCCTGGGAAACGACACGGTGAGCTTCCAGGTTCCATGCCGAGTCAGCCTGCACCTCTTCCGGACCCCAGGCGCGTGGTGTTGTCAGACGTTGGCATTGGGTCCTCTTGGGGAGAGAGCCTTAGCTAGGGTTAGGGTTCGGCCCAGGGACGTCGCCAGGGCCGAAGCGACTCCGGTCTCGTGATCTGCCTCGAGGGCTGAAGTGAGGGCCCATGCAGCAAGGCGGCTCAAGTGCAGGGTTAGGGGTCGAGGCCGGCTTAGGTTGCGGTGGAGGGTCCCCGTTCGGTGTAGGGTTAGGGTTAGGGTTAGGTCCCAGGAGGCTCCAGGCGCCGAACCCACAGCAGGGCGGTGGTCTCCCCGAAGGGCTGAGTTGAGGGCACAAGGGACGGTGCCGCTCAGGATCCGTCTGTGGCTGCCAAGGCCACAGACGTCGATCGGCCCCTGGTCGAGGAGGCCTCCGGAATCCTCTCGGGCAGCTGCAGAACGGCCTGGGAAACGACACGCTGAGCTTCCAGGTTCCATGCCGGGTCAGCCTGCACCGCTTCTGGACCCCAGGCGCGTGGTGTTGTCAGACGTTGGCATGGGGTCCCCGTGGGGAGGGAGCCTTAGCTAGGGTTAGGGTTTGGTCCAGGGACGTCGCCAGGGCTGAATCGACTGCAGTCTCGTGATGTCCCTCGAGGGCTGAAGTGAGGGCCCATGCCAGAAGGCGGCTCAATTGCAGGGTTAGGGTTCGAGGCAGGCTTAGGTTGCGGTGGAGGGTCCCGGTTCGGGGTACGGTTAGGGTTAGGGTTGGGTCCCAGGAGGCTCCAGGCGCCCAAGCCACAGCAGGGCAGTGGTCTCCCCGAAGGGCTGAGTTGAGGGCACAAGGGACGGTGCCGGTCAGGATCCGTCTGTGGCTGCCAAGGCCACACACGTGATTGGGCCCCTGGTCGAGGAGGCCTCCGGCATCCTCTCGGCAGCTGCAGCCGGGCCTGGGAAACGACACGGTGAGCTTCCAGGTTCCATGCCGAGTCAGCCTGCACCTCTTCCGGACCCCAGGCGCGTGGTGTTGTCAGACGTTGGCATTGGGTCCTCTTGGGGAGAGAGCCTTAGCTAGGGTTAGGGTTCGGCCCAGGGACGTCGCCAGGGCCGAAGCGTCTCCGGTCTCGTGATCTGCCTCGAGGGCTGAAGTGAGGGCCCATGCAGCAAGGCGGCTCAAGTGCAGGGTTAGGGGTCGAGGCCGGCTTAGGTTGCGGTGGAGGGTCCCCGTTCGGGGTAGGGTTAGGGTTAGGGTTAGGTCCCAGGAGGCTCCAGGCGCCGAACCCACAGCAGGGCGGTGGTCTCCCCGAAGGGCTGAGTTGAGGGCACAAGGGACGGTGCCGCTCAGGATCCGTCTGTGGCTGCCAAGGCCACAGACGTCGATCGGCCCCTGGTCGAGGAGGCCTCCGGAATCCTCTCGGGCAGCTGCAGAACGGCCTGGGAAACGACACGCTGAGCTTCCAGGTTCCATGCCGGGTCAGCCTGCACCGCTTCTGGACCCCAGGCGCGTGGTGTTGTCAGACGTTGGCATGGGGTCCCCGTGGGGAGGGAGCCTTAGCTAGGGTTAGGGTTTGGTCCAGGGACGTCGCCAGGGCTGAATCGACTGCAGTCTCGTGATGTCCCTCGAGGGCTGAAGTGAGGGCCCATGCCAGAAGGCGGCTCAATTGCAGGGTTAGGGTTCGAGGCAGGCTTAGGTTGCGGTGGAGGGTCCCGGTTCGGGGTACGGTTAGGGTTAGGGTTGGGTCCCAGGAGGCTCCAGGCGCCCAAGCCACAGCAGGGCAGTGGTCTCCCCGAAGGGCTGAGTTGAGGGCACAAGGGACGGTGCCGGTCAGGATCCGTCTGTGGCTGCCAAGGCCACACACGTGATTGGGCCCCTGGTCGAGGAGGCCTCCGGCATCCTCTCGGCAGCTGCAGCCGGGCCTGGGAAACGACACGGTGAGCTTCCAGGTTCCATGCCGAGTCAGCCTGCACCTCTTCCGGACCCCAGGCGCGTGGTGTTGTCAGACGTTGGCATTGGGTCCTCTTGGGGAGAGAGCCTTAGCTAGGGTTAGGGTTCGGCCCAGGGACGTCGCCAGGGCCGAAGCGACTCCGGTCTCGTGATCTGCCTCGAGGGCTGAAGTGAGGGCCCATGCAGCAAGGCGGCTCAAGTGCAGGGTTAGGGGTCGAGGCCGGCTTAGGTTGCGGTGGAGGGTCCCCGTTCGGTGTACGGTTAGGGTTAGGGTTAGGTCCCAGGAGGCTCCAGGCGCCGAACCCACAGCAGGGCGGTGGTCTCCCCGAAGGGCTGAGTTGAGGGCACAAGGGACGGTGCCGCTCAGGATCCGTCTGTGGCTGCCAAGGCCACAGACGTCGATCGGCCCCTGGTCGAGGAGGCCTCCGGAATCCTCTCGGGCAGCTGCAGAACGGCCTGGGAAACGACACGCTGAGCTTCCAGTTTCCATGCCGGGTCAGCCTGCACCGCTTCTGGACCCCAGGCGCGTGGTGTTGTCAGACGTTGGCATGGGGTCCCCGTGGGGAGGGAGCCTTAGCTAGGGTTAGGGTTTGGTCCAGGGACGTCGCCAGGGCTGAATCGACTGCAGTCTCGTGATCTCCCTCGAGGGCTGAAGTGAGGGCCCATGCCAGAAGGCGGCTCAATTGCAGGGTTAGGGTTCGAGGCAGGCTTAGGTTGCGGTGGAGGGTCCCGGTTCGGGGTACGGTTAGGGTTAGGGTTGGGTCCCAGGAGGCTCCAGGCGCCCAAGCCACAGCAGGGCAGTGGTCTCCCCGAAGGGTTGAGTTGAGGGCACAAGGGACGGTGCCGGTCAGGATCCGTCTGTGGCTGCCAAGGCCACACACGTGATTGGGCCCCTGGTCGAGGAGGCCTCCGGCATCCTCTCGGCAGCTGCAGCCGGGCCTGGGAAACGACACGGTGAGCTTCCAGGTTCCATGCCGAGTCAGCCTGCACCTCTTCCGGACCCCAGGCGCGTGGTGTTGTCAGACGTTGGCATTGGGTCCTCTTGGGGAGAGAGCCTTAGCTAGGGTTAGGGTTCGGCCCAGGGACGTCGCCAGGGCCGAAGCGACTCCGGTCTCGTGATCTGCCTCGAGGGCTGAAGTGAGGGCCCATGCAGCAAGGCGGCTCAAATGCAGGGTTAGGGGTCGAGGCCGGCTTAGGTTGCGGTGGAGGGTCCCCGTTCGGTGTAGGGTTAGGGTTAGGGTTAGGTCCCAGGAGGCTCCAGGCGCCGAACCCACAGCAGGGCGGTGGTCTCCCCGAAGGGCTGAGTTGAGGGCACAAGGGACGGTGCCGCTCAGGATCCGTCTGTGGCTGCCAAGGCCACAGACGTCGATCGGCCCCTGGTCGAGGAGGCCTCCGGAATCCTCTCGGGCAGCTGCAGAACGGCCTGGGAAACGACACGCTGAGCTTCCAGGTTCCATGCCGGGTCAGCCTGCACCGCTTCTGGACCCCAGGCGCGTGGTGTTGTCAGACGTTGGCATGGGGTCCCCGTGGGGAGGGAGCCTTAGCTAGGGTTAGGGTTTGGTCCAGGGACGTCGCCAGGGCTGAATCGACTGCAGTCTCGTGATGTCCCTCGAGGGCTGAAGTGAGGGCCCATGCCAGAAGGCGGCTCAATTGCAGGGTTAGGGTTCGAGGCAGGCTTAGGTTGCGGTGGAGGGTCCCGGTTCGGGGTACGGTTAGGGTTAGGGTTGGGTCCCAGGAGGCTCCAGGCGCCCAAGCCACAGCAGGGCAGTGGTCTCCCCGAAGGGCTGAGTTGAGGGCACAAGGGACGGTGCCGGTCAGGATCCGTCTGTGGCTGCCAAGGCCACACACGTGATTGGGCCCCTGGTCGAGGAGGCCTCCGGCATCCTCTCGGCAGCTGCAGCCGGGCCTGGGAAACGACACGGTGAGCTTCCAGGTTCCATGCCGAGTCAGCCTGCACCTCTTCCGGACCCCAGGCGCGTGGTGTTGTCAGACGTTGGCATTGGGTCCTCTTGGGGAGAGAGCCTTAGCTAGGGTTAGGGTTCGGCCCAGGGACGTCGCCAGGGCCGAAGCGTCTCCGGTCTCGTGATCTGCCTCGAGGGCTGAAGTGAGGGCCCATGCAGCAAGGCGGCTCAAGTGCAGGGTTAGGGGTCGAGGCCGGCTTAGGTTGCGGTGGAGGGTCCCCGTTCGGGGTAGGGTTAGGGTTAGGGTTAGGTCCCAGGAGGCTCCAGGCGCCGAACCCACAGCAGGGCGGTGGTCTCCCCGAAGGGCTGAGTTGAGGGCACAAGGGACGGTGCCGCTCAGGATCCGTCTGTGGCTGCCAAGGCCACAGACGTCGATCGGCCCCTGGTCGAGGAGGCCTCCGGAATCCTCTCGGGCAGCTGCAGAACGGCCTGGGAAACGACACGCTGAGCTTCCAGGTTCCATGCCGGGTCAGCCTGCACCGCTTCTGGACCCCAGGCGCGTGGTGTTGTCAGACGTTGGCATGGGGTCCCCGTGGGGAGGGAGCCTTAGCTAGGGTTAGGGTTTGGTCCAGGGACGTCGCCAGGGCTGAATCGACTGCAGTCTCGTGATGTCCCTCGAGGGCTGAAGTGAGGGCCCATGCCAGAAGGCGGCTCAATTGCAGGGTTAGGGTTCGAGGCAGGCTTAGGTTGCGGTGGAGGGTCCCGGTTCGGGGTACGGTTAGGGTTAGGGTTGGGTCCCAGGAGGCTCCAGGCGCCCAAGCCACAGCAGGGCAGTGGTCTCCCCGAAGGGCTGAGTTGAGGGCACAAGGGACGGTGCCGGTCAGGATCCGTCTGTGGCTGCCAAGGCCACACACGTGATTGGGCCCCTGGTCGAGGAGGCCTCCGGCATCCTCTCGGCAGCTGCAGCCGGGCCTGGGAAACGACACGGTGAGCTTCCAGGTTCCATGCCGAGTCAGCCTGCACCTCTTCCGGACCCCAGGCGCGTGGTGTTGTCAGACGTTGGCATTGGGTCCTCTTGGGGAGAGAGCCTTAGCTAGGGTTAGGGTTCGGCCCAGGGACGTCGCCAGGGCCGAAGCGACTCCGGTCTCGTGATCTGCCTCGAGGGCTGAAGTGAGGGCCCATGCAGCAAGGCGGCTCAAGTGCAGGGTTAGGGGTCGAGGCCGGCTTAGGTTGCGGTGGAGGGTCCCCGTTCGGTGTACGGTTAGGGTTAGGGTTAGGTCCCAGGAGGCTCCAGGCGCCGAACCCACAGCAGGGCGGTGGTCTCCCCGAAGGGCTGAGTTGAGGGCACAAGGGACGGTGCCGCTCAGGATCCGTCTGTGGCTGCCAAGGCCACAGACGTCGATCGGCCCCTGGTCGAGGAGGCCTCCGGAATCCTCTCGGGCAGCTGCAGAACGGCCTGGGAAACGACACGCTGAGCTTCCAGTTTCCATGCCGGGTCAGCCTGCACCGCTTCTGGACCCCAGGCGCGTGGTGTTGTCAGACGTTGGCATGGGGTCCCCGTGGGGAGGGAGCCTTAGCTAGGGTTAGGGTTTGGTCCAGGGACGTCGCCAGGGCTGAATCGACTGCAGTCTCGTGATCTCCCTCGAGGGCTGAAGTGAGGGCCCATGCCAGAAGGCGGCTCAATTGCAGGGTTAGGGTTCGAGGCAGGCTTAGGTTGCGGTGGAGGGTCCCGGTTCGGGGTACGGTTAGGGTTAGGGTTGGGTCCCAGGAGGCTCCAGGCGCCCAAGCCACAGCAGGGCAGTGGTCTCCCCGAAGGGTTGAGTTGAGGGCACAAGGGACGGTGCCGGTCAGGATCCGTCTGTGGCTGCCAAGGCCACACACGTGATTGGGCCCCTGGTCGAGGAGGCCTCCGGCATCCTCTCGGCAGCTGCAGCCGGGCCTGGGAAACGACACGGTGAGCTTCCAGGTTCCATGCCGAGTCAGCCTGCACCTCTTCCGGACCCCAGGCGCGTGGTGTTGTCAGACGTTGGCATTGGGTCCTCTTGGGGAGAGAGCCTTAGCTAGGGTTAGGGTTCGGCCCAGGGACGTCGCCAGGGCCGAAGCGACTCCGGTCTCGTGATCTGCCTCGAGGGCTGAAGTGAGGGCCCATGCAGCAAGGCGGCTCAAATGCAGGGTTAGGGGTCGAGGCCGGCTTAGGTTGCGGTGGAGGGTCCCCGTTCGGTGTAGGGTTAGGGTTAGGGTTAGGTCCCAGGAGGCTCCAGGCGCCGAACCCACAGCAGGGCGGTGGTCTCCCCGAAGGGCTGAGTTGAGGGCACAAGGGACGGTGCCGCTCAGGATCCGTCTGTGGCTGCCAAGGCCACAGACGTCGATCGGCCCCTGGTCGAGGAGGCCTCCGGAATCCTCTCGGGCAGCTGCAGAACGGCCTGGGAAACGACACGCTGAGCTTCCAGGTTCCATGCCGGGTCAGCCTGCACCGCTTCTGGACCCCAGGCGCGTGGTGTTGTCAGACGTTGGCATGGGGTCCCCGTGGGGAGGGAGCCTTAGCTAGGGTTAGGGTTTGGTCCAGGGACGTCGCCAGGGCTGAATCGACTGCAGTCTCGTGATGTCCCTCGAGGGCTGAAGTGATGGCCCATGCCAGAAGGCGGCTCAATTGCAGGGTTAGGGTTCGAGGCAGGCTTAGGTTGCGGTGGAGGGTCCCGGTTCGGGGTACGGTTAGGGTTAGGGTTGGGTCCCAGGAGGCTCCAGGCGCCCAAGCCACAGCAGGGCAGTGGTCTCCCCGAAGGGCTGAGTTGAGGGCACAAGGGACGGTGCCGGTCAGGATCCGTCTGTGGCTGCCAAGGCCACACACGTGATTGGGCCCCTGGTCGAGGAGGCCTCCGGCATCCTCTCGGCAGCTGCAGCCGGGCCTGGGAAACGACACGGTGAGCTTCCAGGTTCCATGCCGAGTCAGCCTGCACCTCTTCCGGACCCCAGGCGCGTGGTGTTGTCAGACGTTGGCATTGGGTCCTCTTGGGGAGAGAGCCTTAGCTAGGGTTAGGGTTCGGCCCAGGGACGTCGCCAGGGCCGAAGCGACTCCGGTCTCGTGATCTGCCTCAAGGGCTGAAGTGAGGGCCCATGCAGCAAGGCGGCTCAAGTGCAGGGTTAGGGGTCGAGGCCGGCTTAGGTTGCGGTGGAGGGTCCCCGTTCGGTGTAGGGTTAGGGTTAGGGTTAGGTCCCAGGAGGCTCCAGGCGCCGAACCCACAGCAGGGCGGTGGTCTCCCCGAAGGGCTGAGTTGAGGGCACAAGGGACGGTGCCGCTCAGGATCCGTCTGTGGCTGCCAAGGCCACAGACGTCGATCGGCCCCTGGTCGAGGAGGCCTCCGGAATCCTCTCGGGCAGCTGCAGAACGGCCTGGGAAACGACACGCTGAGCTTCCACGTTCCATGCCGGGTCAGCCTGCACGGCTTCTGGACCCCAGGCGCGTGGTGTTGTCAGACGTTGGCATGGGGTCCCCGTGGGGAGGGAGCCTTAGCTAGGGTTAGGGTTTGGTCCAGGGACGTCGCCAGGGCTGAATCGACTGCAGTCTCGTGATGTCCCTCGAGGGCTGAAGTGAGGGCCCATGCCAGAAGGCGGCTCAATTGCAGGGTTAGGGTTCGAGGCAGGCTTAGGTTGCGGTGGAGGGTCCCGGTTCGGGGTACGGTTAGGGTTAGGGTTGGGTCCCAGGAGGCTCCAGGCGCCCAAGCCACAGCAGGGCAGTGGTCTCCCCGAAGGGCTGAGTTGAGGGCACAAGGGACAGTGCCGGTCAGGATCCGTCTGTGGCTGCCAAGGCCACACACGTGATTGGGCCCCTGGTCGAGGAGGCCTCCGGCATCCTCTCGGCAGCTGCAGCCGGGCCTGGGAAACGACACGGTGAGCTTCCAGGTTCCATGCCGAGTCAGCCTGCACCTCTTCCGGACCCCAGGCGCGTGGTGTTGTCAGACGTTGGCATTGGGTCCTCTTGGGGAGAGAGCCTTAGCTAGGGTTAGGGTTCGGCCCAGGGACGTCGCCAGGGCCGAAGCGTCTCCGGTCTCGTGATCTGCCTCGAGGGCTGAAGTGAGGGCCCATGCAGCAAGGCGGCTCAAGTGCAGGGTTAGGGGTCGAGGCCGGCTTAGGTTGCGGTGGAGGGTCCCCGTTCGGGGTAGGGTTAGGGTTAGGGTTAGGTCCCAGGAGGCTCCAGGCGCCGAACCCACAGCAGGGCGGTGGTCTCCCCGAAGGGCTGAGTTGAGGGCACAAGGGACGGTGCCGCTCAGGATCCGTCTGTGGCTGCCAAGGCCACAGACGTCGATCGGCCCCTGGTCGAGGAGGCCTCCGGAATCCTCTCGGGCAGCTGCAGAACGGCCTGGGAAACGACACGCTGAGCTTCCACGTTCCATGCCGGGTCAGCCTGCACCGCTTCTGGACCCCAGGCGCGTGGTGTTGTCAGACGTTGGCATGGGGTCCCCGTGGGGAGGGAGCCTTAGCTAGGGTTAGGGTTTGGTCCAGGGACGTCGCCAGGGCTGAATCGACTGCAGTCTCGTGATGTCCCTCGAGGGCTGAAGTGAGGGCCCATGCCAGAAGGCGGCTCAATTGCAGGGTTAGGGTTCGAGGCAGGCTTAGGTTGCGGTGGAGGGTCCCGGTTCGGGGTACGGTTAGGGTTAGGGTTAGGTCCCAGGAGGCTCCAGGCGCCCAAGCCACAGCAGGGCAGTGGTCTCCCCGAAGGGCTGAGTTGAGGGCACAAGGGACGGTGCCGGTCAGGATCCGTCTGTGGCTGCCAAGGCCACACACGTGATTGGGCCCCTGGTCGAGGAGGCCTCCGGCATCCTCTCGGCAGCTGCAGCCGGGCCTGGGAAACGACACGGTGAGCTTCCAGGTTCCATGCCGAGTCAGCCTGCACCTCTTCCGGACCCCAGGCGCGTGGTGTTGTCAGACGTTGGCATTGGGTCCTCTTGGGGAGAGAGCCTTAGCTAGGGTTAGGGTTCGGCCCAGGGACGTCGCCAGGGCCGAAGCGACTCCGGTCTCGTGATCTGCCTCGAGGGCTGAAGTGAGGGCCCATGCAGCAAGGCGGCTCAAGTGCAGGGTTAGGGGTCGAGGCCGGCTTAGGTTGCGGTGGAGGGTCCCCGTTCGGTGTAGGGTTAGGGTTAGGGTTAGGTCCCAGGAGGCTCCAGGCGCCGAACCCACAGCAGGGCGGTGGTCTCCCCGAAGGGCTGAGTTGAGGGCACAAGGGACGGTGCCGCTCAGGATCCGTCTGTGGCTGCCAAGGCCACAGACGTCGATCGGCCCCTGGTCGAGGAGGCCTCCGGAATCCTCTCGGGCAGCTGCAGAACGGCCTGGGAAACGACACGCTGAGCTTCCAGGTTCCATGCCGGGTCAGCCTGCACCGCTTCTGGACCCCAGGCGCGTGGTGTTGTCAGACGTTGGCATGGGGTCCCCGTGGGGAGGGAGCCTTAGCTAGGGTTAGGGTTTGGTCCAGGGACGTCGCCAGGGCTGAATCGACTGCAGTCTCGTGATGTCCCTCGAGGGCTGAAGTGAGGGCCCATGCCAGAAGGCGGCTCAATTGCAGGGTTAGGGTTCGAGGCAGGCTTAGGTTGCGGTGGAGGGTCCCGGTTCGGGGTACGGTTAGGGTTAGGGTTGGGTCCCAGGAGGCTCCAGGCGCCCAAGCCACAGCAGGGCAGTGGTCTCCCCGAAGGGCTGAGTTGAGGGCACAAGGGACGGTGCCGGTCAGGATCCGTCTGTGGCTGCCAAGGCCACACACGTGATTGGGCCCCTGGTCGAGGAGGCCTCCGGCATCCTCTCGGCAGCTGCAGCCGGGCCTGGGAAACGACACGGTGAGCTTCCAGGTTCCATGCCGAGTCAGCCTGCACCTCTTCCGGACCCCAGGCGCGTGGTGTTGTCAGACGTTGGCATTGGGTCCTCTTGGGGAGAGAGCCTTAGCTAGGGTTAGGGTTCGGCCCAGGGACGTCGCCAGGGCCGAAGCGACTCCGGTCTCGTGATCTGCCTCGAGGGCTGAAGTGAGGGCCCATGCAGCAAGGCGGCTCAAGTGCAGGGTTAGGGGTCGAGGCCGGCTTAGGTTGCGGTGGAGGGTCCCCGTTCGGTGTAGGGTTAGGGTTAGGGTTAGGTCCCAGGAGGCTCCAGGCGCCGAACCCACAGCAGGGCGGTGGTCTCCCCGAAGGGCTGAGTTGAGGGCACAAGGGACGGTGCCGCTCAGGATCCGTCTGTGGCTGCCAAGGCCACAGACGTCGATCGGCCCCTGGTCGAGGAGGCCTCCGGAATCCTCTCGGGCAGCTGCAGAACGGCCTGGGAAACGACACGCTGAGCTTCCAGGTTCCATGCCGGGTCAGCCTGCACCGCTTCTGGACCCCAGGCGCGTGGTGTTGTCAGACGTTGGCATGGGGTCCCCGTGGGGAGGGAGCCTTAGCTAGGGTTAGGGTTTGGTCCAGGGACGTCGCCAGGGCTGAATCGACTGCAGTCTCGTGATGTCCCTCGAGGGCTAAAGTGAGGGCCCATGCCAGAAGGCGGCTCAATTGCAGGGTTAGGGTTCGAGGCAGGCTTAGGTTGCGGTGGAGGGTCCCGGTTCGGGGTACGGTTAGGGTTAGGGTTGGGTCCCAGGAGGCTCCAGGCGCCCAAGCCACAGCAGGGCAGTGGTCTCCCCGAAGGGCTGAGTTGAGGGCACAAGGGACGGTGCCGGTCAGGATCCGTCTGTGGCTGCCAAGGCCACACACGTGATTGGGCCCCTGGTCGAGGAGGCCTCCGGCATCCTCTCGGCAGCTGCAGCCGGGCCTGGGAAACGACACGGTGAGCTTCCAGGTTCCATGCCGAGTCAGCCTGCACCTCTTCCGGACCCCAGGCGCGTGGTGTTGTCAGACGTTGGCATTGGGTCCTCTTGGGGAGAGAGCCTTAGCTAGGGTTAGGGTTCGGCCCAGGGACGTCGCCAGGGCCGAAGCGACTCCGGTCTCGTGATCTGCCTCGAGGGCTGAAGTGAGGGCCCATGCAGCAAGGCGGCTCAAGTGCAGGGTTAGGGGTCGAGGCCGGCTTAGGTTGCGGTGGAGGGTCCCCGTTCGGTGTAGGGTTAGGGTTAGGGTTAGGTCCCAGGAGGCTCCAGGCGCCGAACCCACAGCAGGGCGGTGGTCTCCCCGAAGGGCTGAGTTGAGGGCACAAGGGACGGTGCCGCTCAGGATCCGTCTGTGGCTGCCAAGGCCACAGACGTCGATCGGCCCCTGGTCGAGGAGGCCTCCGGAATCCTCTCGGGCAGCTGCAGAACGGCCTGGGAAACGACACGCTGAGCTTCCACGTTCCATGCCGGGTCAGCCTGCACGGCTTCTGGACCCCAGGCGCGTGGTGTTGTCAGACGTTGGCATGGGGTCCCCGTGGGGAGGGAGCCTTAGCTAGGGTTAGGGTTTGGTCCAGGGACGTCGCCAGGGCTGAATCGACTGCAGTCTCGTGATGTCCCTCGAGGGCTGAAGTGAGGGCCCATGCCAGAAGGCGGCTCAATTGCAGGGTGAGGGTTCGAGGCAGGCTTAGGTTGCGGTGGAGGGTCCCGGTTCGGGGTACGGTTAGGGTTAGGGTTGGGTCCCAGGAGGCTCCAGGCGCCCAAGCCACAGCAGGGCAGTGGTCTCCCCGAAGGGCTGAGTTGAGGGCACAAGGGACGGTGCCGGTCAGGATCCGTCTGTGGCTGCCAAGGCCACACACGTGATTGGGCCCCTGGTCGAGGAGGCCTCCGGCATCCTCTCGGCAGCTGCAGTCGGGCCTGGGAAACGACACGGTGAGCTTCCAGGTTCCATGCCGAGTCAGCCTGCACCTCTTCCGGACCCCAGGCGCGTGGTGTTGTCAGACGTTGGCATTGGGTCCTCTTGGGGAGAGAGCCTTAGCTAGGGTTAGGGTTCGGCCCAGGGACGTCGCCAGGGCCGAAGCGTCTCCGGTCTCGTGATCTGCCTCGAGGGCTGAAGTGAGGGCCCATGCAGCAAGGCGGCTCAAGTGCAGGGTTAGGGGTCGAGGCCGGCTTAGGTTGCGGTGGAGGGTCCCCGTTCGGGGTAGGGTTAGGGTTAGGGTTAGGTCCCAGGAGGCTCCAGGCGCCGAACCCACAGCAGGGCGGTGGTCTCCCCGAAGGGCTGAGTTGAGGGCACAAGGGACGGTGCCGCTCAGGATCCGTCTGTGGCTGCCAAGGCCACAGACGTCGATCGGCCCCTGGTCGAGGAGGCCTCCGGAATCCTCTCGGGCAGCTGCAGAACGGCCTGGGAAACGACACGCTGAGCTTCCAGGTTCCATGCCGGGTCAGCCTGCACCGCTTCTGGACCCCAGGCGCGTGGTGTTGTCAGACGTTGGCATGGGGTCCCCGTGGGGAGGGAGCCTTAGCTAGGGTTAGGGTTTGGTCCAGGGACGTCGCCAGGGCTGAATCGACTGCAGTCTCGTGATGTCCCTCGAGGGCTGAAGTGAGGGCCCATGCCAGAAGGCGGCTCAATTGCAGGGTTAGGGTTCGAGGCAGGCTTAGGTTGCGGTGGAGGGTCCCGGTTCGGGGTACGGTTAGGGTTAGGGTTGGGTCCCAGGAGGCTCCAGGCGCCCAAGCCACAGCAGGGCAGTGGTCTCCCCGAAGGGCTGAGTTGAGGGCACAAGGGACGGTGCCGGTCAGGATCCGTCTGTGGCTGCCAAGGCCACACACGTGATTGGGCCCCTGGTCGAGGAGGCCTCCGGCATCCTCTCGGCAGCTGCAGCCGGGCCTGGGAAACGACACGGTGAGCTTCCAGGTTCCATGCCGAGTCAGCCTGCACCTCTTCCGGACCCCAGGCGCGTGGTGTTGTCAGACGTTGGCATTGGGTCCTCTTGGGGAGAGAGCCTTAGCTAGGGTTAGGGTTCGGCCCAGGGACGTCGCCAGGGCCGAAGCGACTCCGGTCTCGTGATCTGCCTCGAGGGCTGAAGTGAGGGCCCATGCAGCAAGGCGGCTCAAGTGCAGGGTTAGGGGTCGAGGCCGGCTTAGGTTGCAGTGGAGGGTCCCCGTTCGGTGTAGGGTTAGGGTTAGGGTTAGGTCCCAGGAGGCTCCAGGCGCCGAACCCACAGCAGGGCGGTGGTCTCCCCGAAGGGCTGAGTTGAGGGCACAAGGGACGGTGCCGCTCAGGATCCGTCTGTGGCTGCCAAGGCCACAGACGTCGATCGGCCCCTGGTCGAGGAGGCCTCCGGAATCCTCTCGGGCAGCTGCAGAACGGCCTGGGAAACGACACGCTGAGCTTCCACCTTCCATGCCGGGTCAGCCTGCACCGCTTCTGGACCCCAGGCGCGTGGTGTTGTCAGACGTTGGCATGGGGTCCCCGTGGGGAGGGAGCCTTAGCTAGGGTTAGGGTTTGGTCCAGGGACGTCGCCAGGGCTGAATCGACTGCAGTCTCGTGATGTCCCTCGAGGGCTGAAGTGAGGGCCCATGCCAGAAGGCGGCTCAATTGCAGGGTTAGGGTTCGAGGCAGGCTTAGGTTGCGGTGGAGGGTCCCGGTTCGGGGTAGGGTTAGGGTTAGGGTTGGGTCCCAGGAGGCTCCAGGCGCCCAAGCCACAGCAGGGCAGTGGTCTCCCCGAAGGGCTGAGTTGAGGGCACAAGGGACGGTGCCGGTCAGGATCCGTCTGTGGCTGCCAAGGCCACACACGTGATTGGGCCCCTGGTCGAGGAGGCCTCCGGCATCCTCTCGGCAGCTGCAGCCGGGCCTGGGAAACGACACGGTGAGCTTCCAGGTTCCATGCCGAGTCAGCCTGCACCTCTTCCGGACCCCAGGCGCGTGGTGTTGTCAGACGTTGGCATTGGGTCCTCTTGGGGAGAGAGCCTTAGCTAGGGTTAGGGTTCGGCCCAGGGACGTCGCCAGGGCCGAAGCGACTCCGGTCTCGTGATCTGCCTCGAGGGCTGAAGTGAGGGCCCATGCAGCAAGGCGGCTCAAGTGCAGGGTTAGGGGTCGAGGCCGGCTTAGGTTGCGGTGGAGGGTCCCCGTTCGGTGTAGGGTTAGGGTTAGGGTTAGGTCCCAGGAGGCTCCAGGCGCCGAACCCACAGCAGGGCGGTGGTCTCCCCGAAGGGCTGAGTTGAGGGCACAAGGGACGGTGCCGCTCAGGATCCGTCTGTGGCTGCCAAGGCCACAGACGTCGATCGGCCCCTGGTCGAGGAGGCCTCCGGAATCCTCTCGGGCAGCTGCAGAACGGCCTGGGAAACGACACGCTGAGCTTCCAGGTTCCATGCCGGGTCAGCCTGCACCGCTTCTGGACCCCAGGCGCGTGGTGTTGTCAGACGTTGGCATGGGGTCCCCGTGGGGAGGGAGCCTTAGCTAGGGTTAGGGTTTGGTCCAGGGACGTCGCCAGGGCTGAATCGACTGCAGTCTCGTGATGTCCCTCGAGGGCTGAAGTGAGGGCCCATGCCAGAAGGCGGCTCAATTGCAGGGTTAGGGTTCGAGGCAGGCTTAGGTTGCGGTGGAGGGTCCCGGTTCGGGGTACGGTTAGGGTTAGGGTTGGGTCCCAGGAGGCTCCAGGCGCCCAAGCCACAGCAGGGCAGTGGTCTCCCCGAAGGGCTGAGTTGAGGGCACAAGGGACGGTGCCGGTCAGGATCCGTCTGTGG
The DNA here is from genome assembly GCF_046562875.1 of Panthera onca. NCBI lineage: Eukaryota > Metazoa > Chordata > Mammalia > Carnivora > Felidae > Panthera > Panthera onca. The sequence goes on along the minus strand of NC_138357.1, from coordinate 17,001,472 downwards.
CTGCCAAGGCCACACACGTGATTGGGCCCCTGGTCGAGGAGGCCTCCGGCATCCTCTCGGCAGCTGCAGCCGGGCCTGGGAAACGACACGGTGAGCTTCCAGGTTCCATGCCGAGTCAGCCTGCACCTCTTCCGGACCCCAGGCGCGTGGTGTTGTCAGACGTTGGCATTGGGTCCTCTTGGGGAGAGAGCCTTAGCTAGGGTTAGGGTTCGGCCCAGGGACGTCGCCAGGGCCGAAGCGACTCCGGTCTCGTGATCTGCCTCGAGGGCTGAAGTGAGGGCCCATGCAGCAAGGCGGCTCAAGTGCAGGGTTAGGGGTCGAGGCCGGCTTAGGTTGCGGTGGAGGGTCCCCGTTCGGTGTAGGGTTAGGGTTAGGGTTAGGTCCCAGGAGGCTCCAGGCGCCGAACCCACAGCAGGGCGGTGGTCTCCCGGAAGGGCTGAGTTGAGGGCACAAGGGACGGTGCCGCTCAGGATCCGTCTGTGGCTGCCAAGGCCACAGACGTCGATCGGCCCCTGGTCGAGGAGGCCTCCGGAATCCTCTCGGGCAGCTGCAGAACGGCCTGGGAAACGACACGCTGAGCTTCCAGGTTCCATGCCGGGTCAGCCTGCACCGCTTCTGGACCCCAGGCGCGTGGTGTTGTCAGACGTTGGCATGGGGTCCCCGTGGGGAGGGAGCCTTAGCTAGGGTTAGGGTTTGGTCCAGGGACGTCGCCAGGGCTGAATCGACTGCAGTCTCGTGATGTCCCTCGAGGGCTGAAGTGAGGGCCCATGCCAGAAGGCGGCTCAATTGCAGGGTTAGGGTTCGAGGCAGGCTTAGGTTGCGGTGGAGGGTCCCGGTTCGGGGTAGGGTTAGGGTTAGGGTTGGGTCCCAGGAGGCTCCAGGCGCCCAAGCCACAGCAGGGCAGTGGTCTCCCCGAAGGGCTGAGTTGAGGGCACAAGGGACGGTGCCGGTCAGGATCCGTCTGTGGCTGCCAAGGCCACACACGTGATTGGGCCCCTGGTCGAGGAGGCCTCCGGCATCCTCTCGGCAGCTGCAGCCGGGCCTGGGAAACGACACGGTGAGCTTCCAGGTTCCATGCCGAGTCAGCCTGCACCTCTTCCGGACCCCAGGCGCGTGGTGTTGTCAGACGTTGGCATTGGGTCCTCTTGGGGAGAGAGCCTTAGCTAGGGTTAGGGTTCGGCCCAGGGACGTCGCCAGGGCCGAAGCGACTCCGGTCTCGTGATCTGCCTCGAGGGCTGAAGTGAGGGCCCATGCAGCAAGGCGGCTCAAGTGCAGGGTTAGGGGTCGAGGCCGGCTTAGGTTGCGGTGGAGGGTCCCCGTTCGGTGTAGGGTTAGGGTTAGGGTTAGGTCCCAGGAGGCTCCAGGCGCCGAACCCACAGCAGGGCGGTGGTCTCCCCGAAGGGCTGAGTTGAGGGCACAAGGGACGGTGCCGCTCAGGATCCGTCTGTGGCTGCCAAGGCCACAGACGTCGATCGGCCCCTGGTCGAGGAGGCCTCCGGAATCCTCTCGGGCAGCTGCAGAACGGCCTGGGAAACGACACGCTGAGCTTCCACCTTCCATGCCGGGTCAGCCTGCACCGCTTCTGGACCCCAGGCGCGTGGTGTTGTCAGACGTTGGCATGGGGTCCCCGTGGGGAGGGAGCCTTAGCTAGGGTTAGGGTTTGGTCCAGGGACGTCGCCAGGGCTGAATCGACTGCAGTCTCGTGATGTCCCTCGAGGGCTGAAGTGAGGGCCCATGCCAGAAGGCGGCTCAATTGCAGGGTTAGGGTTCGAGGCAGGCTTAGGTTGCGGTGGAGGGTCCCGGTTCGGGGTAGGGTTAGGGTTAGGGTTGGGTCCCAGGAGGCTCCAGGCGCCCAAGCCACAGCAGGGCAGTGGTCTCCCCGAAGGGCTGAGTTGAGGGCACAAGGGACGGTGCCGGTCAGGATCCGTCTGTGGCTGCCAAGGCCACACACGTGATTGGGCCCCTGGTCGAGGAGGCCTCCGGCATCCTCTCGGCAGCTGCAGCCGGGCCTGGGAAACGACACGGTGAGCTTCCAGGTTCCATGCCGAGTCAGCCTGCACCTCTTCCGGACCCCAGGCGCGTGGTGTCAGACGTTGGCATTGGGTCCTCTTGGGGAGAGAGCCTTAGCTAGGGTTAGGGTTCGGCCCAGGGACGTCGCCAGGGCCGAAGCGACTCCGGTCTCGTGATCTGCCTCGAGGGCTGAAGTGAGGGCCCATGCAGCAAGGCGGCTCAAGTGCAGGGTTAGGGGTCGAGGCCGGCTTAGGTTGCGGTGGAGGGTCCCCGTTCGGTGTAGGGTTAGGGTTAGGGTTAGGTCCCAGGAGGCTCCAGGCGCCGAACCCACAGCAGGGCGGTGGTCTCCCCGAAGGGCTGAGTTGAGGGCACAAGGGACGGTGCCGCTCAGGATCCGTCTGTGGCTGCCAAGGCCACAGACGTCGATCGGCCCCTGGTCGAGGAGGCCTCCGGAATCCTCTCGGGCAGCTGCAGAACGGCCTGGGAAACGACACGCTGAGCTTCCAGGTTCCATGCCGGGTCAGCCTGCACCGCTTCTGGACCCCAGGCGCGTGGTGTTGTCAGACGTTGGCATGGGGTCCCCGTGGGGAGGGAGCCTTAGCTAGGGTTAGGGTTTGGTCCAGGGACGTCGCCAGGGCTGAATCGACTGCAGTCTCGTGATGTCCCTCGAGGGCTGAAGTGAGGGCCCATGCCAGAAGGCGGCTCAATTGCAGGGTTAGGGTTCGAGGCAGGCTTAGGTTGCGGTGGAGGGTCCCGGTTCGGGGTACGGTTAGGGTTAGGGTTGGGTCCCAGGAGGCTCCAGGCGCCCAAGCCACAGCAGGGCAGTGGTCTCCCCGAAGGGCTGAGTTGAGGGCACAAGGGACGGTGCCGGTCAGGATCCGTCTGTGGCTGCCAAGGCCACACACGTGATTGGGCCCCTGGTCGAGGAGGCCTCCGGCATCCTCTCGGCAGCTGCAGCCGGGCCTGGGAAACGACACGGTGAGCTTCCAGGTTCCATGCCGAGTCAGCCTGCACCTCTTCCGGACCCCAGGCGCGTGGTGTTGTCAGACGTTGGCATTGGGTCCTCTTGGGGAGAGAGCCTTAGCTAGGGTTAGGGTTCGGCCCAGGGACGTCGCCAGGGCCGAAGCGACTCCGGTCTCGTGATCTGCCTCGAGGGCTGAAGTGAGGGCCCATGCAGCAAGGCGGCTCAAGTGCAGGGTTAGGGGTCGAGGCCGGCTTAGGTTGCGGTGGAGGGTCCCCGTTCGGTGTACGGTTAGGGTTAGGGTTAGGTCCCAGGAGGCTCCAGGCGCCGAACCCACAGCAGGGCGGTGGTCTCCCCGAAGGGCTGAGTTGAGGGCACAAGGGACGGTGCCGCTCAGGATCCGTCTGTGGCTGCCAAGGCCACAGACGTCGATCGGCCCCTGGTCGAGGAGGCCTCCGGAATCCTCTCGGGCAGCTGCAGAACGGCCTGGGAAACGACACGCTGAGCTTCCAGGTTCCATGCCGGGTCAGCCTGCACCGCTTCTGGACCCCAGGCGCGTGGTGTTGTCAGACGTTGGCATGGGGTCCCCGTGGGGAGGGAGCCTTAGCTAGGGTTAGGGTTTGGTCCAGGGACGTCGCCAGGGCTGAATCGACTGCAGTCTCGTGATGTCCCTCGAGGGCTGAAGTGAGGGCCCATGCCAGAAGGCGGCTCAATTGCAGGGTTAGGGTTCGAGGCAGGCTTAGGTTGCGGTGGAGGGTCCCGGTTCGGGGTACGGTTAGGGTTAGGGTTGGGTCCCAGGAGGCTCCAGGCGCCCAAGCCACAGCAGGGCAGTGGTCTCCCCGAAGGGCTGAGTTGAGGGCACAAGGGACGGTGCCGGTCAGGATCCGTCTGTGGCTGCCAAGGCCACACACGTGATTGGGCCCCTGGTCGAGGAGGCCTCCGGCATCCTCTCGGCAGCTGCAGCCGGGCCTGGGAAACGACACGGTGAGCTTCCAGGTTCCATGCCGAGTCAGCCTGCACCTCTTCCGGACCCCAGGCGCGTGGTGTTGTCAGACGTTGGCATTGGGTCCTCTTGGGGAGAGAGCCTTAGCTAGGGTTAGGGTTCGGCCCAGGGACGTCGCCAGGGCCGAAGCGACTCCGGTCTCGTGATCTGCCTCGAGGGCTGAAGTGAGGGCCCATGCAGCAAGGCGGCTCAAGTGCAGGGTTAGGGGTCGAGGCCGGCTTAGGTTGCGGTGGAGGGTCCCCGTTCGGTGTAGGGTTAGGGTTAGGGTTAGGTCCCAGGAGGCTCCAGGCGCCGAACCCACAGCAGGGCGGTGGTCTCCCCGAAGGGCTGAGTTGAGGGCACAAGGGACGGTGCCGCTCAGGATCCGTCTGTGGCTGCCAAGGCCACAGACGTCGATCGGCCCCTGGTCGAGGAGGCCTCCGGAATCCTCTCGGGCAGCTGCAGAACGGCCTGGGAAACGACACGCTGAGCTTCCAGGTTCCATGCCGGGTCAGCCTGCACCGCTTCTGGACCCCAGGCGCGTGGTGTTGTCAGACGTTGGCATGGGGTCCCCGTGGGGAGGGAGCCTTAGCTAGGGTTAGGGTTTGGTCCAGGGACGTCGCCAGGGCTGAATCGACTGCAGTCTCGTGATGTCCCTCGAGGGCTGAAGTGAGGGCCCATGCCAGAAGGCGGCTCAATTGCAGGGTTAGGGTTCGAGGCAGGCTTAGGTTGCGGTGGAGGGTCCCGGTTCGGGGTAGGGTTAGGGTTAGGGTTGGGTCCCAGGAGGCTCCAGGCGCCCAAGCCACAGCAGGGCAGTGGTCTCCCCGAAGGGCTGAGTTGAGGGCACAAGGGACGGTGCCGGTCAGGATCCGTCTGTGGCTGCCAAGGCCACACACGTGATTGGGCCCCTGGTCGAGGAGGCCTCCGGCATCCTCTCGGCAGCTGCAGCCGGGCCTGGGAAACGACACGGTGAGCTTCCAGGTTCCATGCCGAGTCAGCCTGCACCTCTTCCGGACCCCAGGCGCGTGGTGTTGTCAGACGTTGGCATTGGGTCCTCTTGGGGAGAGAGCCTTAGCTAGGGTTAGGGTTCGGCCCAGGGACGTCGCCAGGGCCGAAGCGACTCCGGTCTCGTGATTTGCCTCGAGGGCTGAAGTGAGGGCCCATGCAGCAAGGCGGCTCAAGTGCAGGGTTAGGGGTCGAGGCCGGCTTAGGTTGCGGTGGAGGGTCCCCGTTCGGTGTAGGGTTAGGGTTAGGGTTAGGTCCCAGGAGGCTCCAGGCGCCGAACCCACAGCAGGGCGGTGGTCTCCCCGAAGGGCTGAGTTGAGGGCACAAGGGACGGTGCCGCTCAGGATCCGTCTGTGGCTGCCAAGGCCACAGACGTCGATCGGCCCCTGGTCGAGGAGGCCTCCGGAATCCTCTCGGGCAGCTGCAGAACGGCCTGGGAAACGACACGCTGAGCTTCCACCTTCCATGCCGGGTCAGCCTGCACCGCTTCTGGACCCCAGGCGCGTGGTGTTGTCAGACGTTGGCATGGGGTCCCCGTGGGGAGGGAGCCTTAGCTAGGGTTAGGGTTTGGTCCAGGGACGTCGCCAGGGCTGAATCGACTGCAGTCTCGTGATGTCCCTCGAGGGCTGAAGTGAGGGCCCATGCCAGAAGGCGGCTCAATTGCAGGGTTAGGGTTCGAGGCAGGCTTAGGTTGCGGTGGAGGGTCCCGGTTCGGGGTAGGGTTAGGGTTAGGGTTGGGTCCCAGGAGGCTCCAGGCGCCCAAGCCACAGCAGGGCAGTGGTCTCCCCGAAGGGCTGAGTTGAGGGCACAAGGGACGGTGCCGGTCAGGATCCGTCTGTGGCTGCCAAGGCCACACACGTGATTGGGCCCCTGGTCGAGGAGGCCTCCGGCATCCTCTCGGCAGCTGCAGCCGGGCCTGGGAAACGACACGGTGAGCTTCCAGGTTCCATGCCGAGTCAGCCTGCACCTCTTCCGGACCCCAGGCGCGTGGTGTTGTCAGACGTTGGCATTGGGTCCTCTTGGGGAGAGAGCCTTAGCTAGGGTTAGGGTTCGGCCCAGGGACGTCGCCAGGGCCGAAGCGACTCCGGTCTCGTGATCTGCCTCGAGGGCTGAAGTGAGGGCCCATGCAGCAAGGCGGCTCAAGTGCAGGGTTAGGGGTCGAGGCCGGCTTAGGTTGCGGTGGAGGGTCCCCGTTCGGTGTAGGGTTAGGGTTAGGGTTAGGTCCCAGGAGGCTCCAGGCGCCGAACCCACAGCAGGGCGGTGGTCTCCCCGAAGGGCTGAGTTGAGGGCACAAGGGACGGTGCCGCTCAGGATCCGTCTGTGGCTGCCAAGGCCACAGACGTCGATCGGCCCCTGGTCGAGGAGGCCTCCGGAATCCTCTCGGGCAGCTGCAGAACGGCCTGGGAAACGACACGCTGAGCTTCCACGTTCCATGCCGGGTCAGCCTGCACCGCTTCTGGACCCCAGGCGCGTGGTGTTGTCAGACGTTGGCATGGGGTCCCCGTGGGGAGGGAGCCTTAGCTAGGGTTAGGGTTTGGTCCAGGGACGTCGCCAGGGCTGAATCGACTGCAGTCTCGTGATGTCCCTCGAGGGCTGAAGTGAGGGCCCATGCCAGAAGGCGGCTCAATTGCAGGGTTAGGGTTCGAGGCAGGCTTAGGTTGCGGTGGAGGGTCCCGGTTCGGGGTACGGTTAGGGTTAGGGTTGGGTCCCAGGAGGCTCCAGGCGCCCAAGCCACAGCAGGGCGGTGGTCTCCCCGAAGGGCTGAGTTGAGGGCACAAGGGACGGTGCCGCTCAGGATCCGTCTGTGGCTGCCAAGGCCACAGACGTCGATCGGCCCCTGGTCGAGGAGGCCTCCGGAATCCTCTCGGGCAGCTGCAGAACGGCCTGGGAAACGACACGCTGAGCTTCCACGTTCCATGCCGAGTCAGCCTGCACCTCTTCCGGACCCCAGGCGCGTGGTGTTGTCAGACGTTGGCATTGGGTCCTCTTGGGGAGAGAGCCTTAGCTAGGGTTAGGGTTCGGCCCAGGGACATCGCCAGGGCCGAAGCGACTCCGGTCTCGTGATCTGCCTCGAGGGCTGAAGTGAGGGCCCATGCAGCAAGGCGGCTCAAGTGCAGGGTTAGGGGTCGAGGCCGGCTTAGGTTGCGGTGGAGGGTCCCCGTTCGGTGTAGGGTTAGGGTTAGGGTTAGGTCCCAGGAGGCTCCAGGCGCCGAACCCACAGCAGGGCGGTGGTCTCCCCGAAGGGCTGAGTTGAGGGCACAAGGGACGGTGCCGCTCAGGATCCGTCTGTGGCTGCCAAGGCCACAGACGTCGATCGGCCCCTGGTCGAGGAGGCCTCCGGAATCCTCTCGGGCAGCTGCAGAACGGCCTGGGAAACGACACGCTGAGCTTCCACGTTCCATGCCGGGTCAGCCTGCACCGCTTCTGGACCCCAGGCGCGTGGTGTTGTCAGACGTTGGCATGGGGTCCCCGTGGGGAGGGAGCCTTAGCTAGGGTTAGGGTTTGGTCCAGGGACGTCGCCAGGGCTGAATCGACTGCAGTCTCGTGATGTCCCTCGAGGGCTGAAGTGAGGGCCCATGCCAGAAGGCGGCTCAATTGCAGGGTTAGGGTTCGAGGCAGGCTTAGGTTGCGGTGGAGGGTCCCGGTTCGGGGTACGGTTAGGGTTAGGGTTGGGTCCCAGGAGGCTCCAGGCGCCCAAGCCACAGCAGGGCAGTGGTCTCCCCGAAGGGCTGAGTTGAGGGCACAAGGGACGGTGCCGGTCAGGATCCGTCTGTGGCTGCCAAGGCCACACACGTGATTGGGCCCCTGGTCGAGGAGGCCTCCGGCATCCTCTCGGCAGCTGCAGCCGGGCCTGGGAAACGACACGGTGAGCTTCCAGGTTCCATGCCGAGTCAGCCTGCACCTCTTCCGGACCCCAGGCGCGTGGTGTTGTCAGACGTTGGCATTGGGTCCTCTTGGGGAGAGAGCCTTAGCTAGGGTTAGGGTTCGGCCCAGGGACGTCGCCAGGGCCGAAGCGACTCCGGTCTCGTGATCTGCCTCGAGGGCTGAAGTGAGGGCCCATGCAGCAAGGCGGCTCAAGTGCAGGGTTAGGGGTCGAGGCCGGCTTAGGTTGCGGTGGAGGGTCCCCGTTCGGTGTAGGGTTAGGGTTAGGGTTAGGTCCCAGGAGGCTCCAGGCGCCGAACCCACAGCAGGGCGGTGGTCTCCCCGAAGGGCTGAGTTGAGGGCACAAGGGACGGTGCCGCTCAGGATCCGTCTGTGGCTGCCAAGGCCACAGACGTCGATCGGCCCCTGGTCGAGGAGGCCTCCGGAATCCTCTCGGGCAGCTGCAGAACGGCCTGGGAAACGACACGCTGAGCTTCCACGTTCCATGCCGGGTCAGCCTGCACCGCTTCTGGACCCCAGGCGCGTGGTGTTGTCAGACGTTGGCATGGGGTCCCCGTGGGGAGGGAGCCTTAGCTAGGGTTAGGGTTTGGTCCAGGGACGTCGCCAGGGCTGAATCGACTGCAGTCTCGTGATGTCCCTCGAGGGCTGAAGTGAGGGCCCATGCCAGAAGGCGGCTCAATTGCAGGGTTAGGGTTCGAGGCAGGCTTAGGTTGCGGTGGAGGGTCCCGGTTCGGGGTACGGTTAGGGTTAGGGTTGGGTCCCAGGAGGCTCCAGGCGCCCAAGCCACAGCAGGGCAGTGGTCTCCCCGAAGGGCTGAGTTGAGGGCACAAGGGACGGTGCCGGTCAGGATCCGTCTGTGGCTGCCAAGGCCACACACGTGATTGGGCCCCTGGTCGAGGAGGCCTCCGGCATCCTCTCGGCAGCTGCAGTCGGGCCTGGGAAACGACACGGTGAGCTTCCAGGTTCCATGCCGAGTCAGCCTGCACCTCTTCCGGACCCCAGGCGCGTGGTGTTGTCAGACGTTGGCATTGGGTCCTCTTGGGGAGAGAGCCTTAGCTAGGGTTAGGGTTCGGCCCAGGGACGTCGCCAGGGCCGAAGCGTCTCCGGTCTCGTGATCTGCCTCGAGGGCTGAAGTGAGGGCCCATGCAGCAAGGCGGCTCAAGTGCAGGGTTAGGGGTCGAGGCCGGCTTAGGTTGCGGTGGAGGGTCCCCGTTCGGGGTAGGGTTAGGGTTAGGGTTAGGTCCCAGGAGGCTCCAGGCGCCGAACCCACAGCAGGGCGGTGGTCTCGCCGAAGGGCTGAGTTGAGGGCACAAGGGACGGTGCCGCTCAGGATCCGTCTGTGGCTGCCAAGGCCACAGACGTCGATCGGCCCCTGGTCGAGGAGGCCTCCGGAATCCTCTCGGGCAGCTGCAGAACGGCCTGGGAAACGACACGCTGAGCTTCCACCTTCCATGCCGGGTCAGCCTGCACCGCTTCTGGACCCCAGGCGCGTGGTGTTGTCAGACGTTGGCATGGGGTCCCCGTGGGGAGGGAGCCTTAGCTAGGGTTAGGGTTTGGTCCAGGGACGTCGCCAGGGCTGAATCGACTGCAGTCTCGTGATGTCCCTCGAGGGCTGAAGTGAGGGCCCATGCCAGAAGGCGGCTCAATTGCAGGGTTAGGGTTCGAGGCAGGCTTAGGTTGCGGTGGAGGGTCCCGGTTCGGGGTACGGTTAGGGTTAGGGTTGGGTCCCAGGAGGCTCCAGGCGCCCAAGCCACAGCAGGGCAGTGGTCTCCCCGAAGGGCTGAGTTGAGGGCACAAGGGACGGTGCCGGTCAGGATCCGTCTGTGGCTGCCAAGGCCACACACGTGATTGGGCCCCTGGTCGAGGAGGCCTCCGGCATCCTCTCGGCAGCTGCAGCCGGGCCTGGGAAACGACACGGTGAGCTTCCAGGTTCCATGCCGAGTCAGCCTGCACCTCTTCCGGACCCCAGGCGCGTGGTGTTGTCAGACGTTGGCATTGGGTCCTCTTGGGGAGAGAGCCTTAGCTAGGGTTAGGGTTCGGCCCAGGGACGTCGCCAGGGCCGAAGCGACTCCGGTCTCGTGATCTGCCTCGAGGGCTGAAGTGAGGGCCCATGCAGCAAGGCGGCTCAAGTGCAGGGTTAGGGGTCGAGGCCGGCTTAGGTTGCGGTGGAGGGTCCCCGTTCGGTGTAGGGTTAGGGTTAGGGTTAGGTCCCAGGAGGCTCCAGGCGCCGAACCCACAGCAGGGCGGTGGTCTCCCCGAAGGGCTGAGTTGAGGGCACAAGGGACGGTGCCGCTCAGGATCCGTCTGTGGCTGCCAAGGCCACAGACGTCGATCGGCCCCTGGTCGAGGAGGCCTCCGGAATCCTCTCGGGCAGCTGCAGAACGGCCTGGGAAACGACACGCTGAGCTTCCAGGTTCCATGCCGGGTCAGCCTGCACCGCTTCTGGACCCCAGGCGCGTGGTGTTGTCAGACGTTGGCATGGGGTCCCCGTGGGGAGGGAGCCTTAGCTAGGGTTAGGGTTTGGTCCAGGGACGTCGCCAGGGCTGAATCGACTGCAGTCTCGTGATGTCCCTCGAGGGCTGAAGTGAGGGCCCATGCCAGAAGGCGGCTCAATTGCAGGGTTAGGGTTCGAGGCAGGCTTAGGTTGCGGTGGAGGGTCCCGGTTCGGGGTAGGGTTAGGGTTAGGGTTGGGTCCCAGGAGGCTCCAGGCGCCCAAGCCACAGCAGGGCAGTGGTCTCCCCGAAGGGCTGAGTTGAGGGCACAAGGGACGGTGCCGGTCAGGATCCGTCTGTGGCTGCCAAGCCCACACACGTGATTGGGCCCCTGGTCGAGGAGGCCTCCGGCATCCTCTCGGCAGCTGCAGCCGGGCCTGGGAAACGACACGGTGAGCTTCCAGGTTCCATGCCGAGTCAGCCTGCACCTCTTCCGGACCCCAGGCGCGTGGTGTTGTCAGACGTTGGCATTGGGTCCTCTTGGGGAGAGAGCCTTAGCTAGGGTTAGGGTTCGGCCCAGGGACGTCGCCAGGGCCGAAGCGACTCCGGTCTCGTGATCTGCCTCGAGGGCTGAAGTGAGGGCCCATGCAGCAAGGCGGCTCAAGTGCAGGGTTAGGGGTCGAGGCCGGCTTAGGTTGCGGTGGAGGGTCCCCGTTCGGTGTAGGGTTAGGGTTAGGGTTAGGTCCCAGGAGGCTCCAGGCGCCGAACCCACAGCAGGGCGGTGGTCTCCCCGAAGGGCTGAGTTGAGGGCACAAGGGACGGTGCCGCTCAGGATCCGTCTGTGGCTGCCAAGGCCACAGACGTCGATCGGCCCCTGGTCGAGGAGGCCTCCGGAATCCTCTCGGGCAGCTGCAGAACGGCCTGGGAAACGACACGCTGAGCTTCCAGGTTCCATGCCGGGTCAGCCTGCACCGCTTCTGGACCCCAGGCGCGTGGTGTTGTCAGACGTTGGCATGGGGTCCCCGTGGGGAGGGAGCCTTAGCTAGGGTTAGGGTTTGGTCCAGGGACGTCGCCAGGGCTGAATCGACTGCAGTCTCGTGATGTCCCTCGAGGGCTGAAGTGAGGGCCCATGCCAGAAGGCGGCTCAATTGCAGGGTTAGGGTTCGAGGCAGGCTTAGGTTGCGGTGGAGGGTCCCGGTTCGGGGTACGGTTAGGGTTAGGGTTGGGTCCCAGGAGGCTCCAGGCGCCCAAGCCACAGCAGGGCAGTGGTCTCCCCGAAGGGCTGAGTTGAGGGCACAAGGGACGGTGCCGGTCAGGATCCGTCTGTGGCTGCCAAGGCCACACACGTGATTGGGCCCCTGGTCGAGGAGGCCTCCGGCATCCTCTCGGCAGCTGCAGTCGGGCCTGGGAAACGACACGGTGAGCTTCCAGGTTCCATGCCGAGTCAGCCTGCACCTCTTCCGGACCCCAGGCGCGTGGTGTTGTCAGACGTTGGCATTGGGTCCTCTTGGGGAGAGAGCCTTAGCTAGGGTTAGGGTTCGGCCCAGGGACGTCGCCAGGGCCGAAGCGTCTCCGGTCTCGTGATCTGCCTCGAGGGCTGAAGTGAGGGCCCATGCAGCAAGGCGGCTCAAGTGCAGGGTTAGGGGTCGAGGCCGGCTTAGGTTGCGGTGGAGGGTCCCCGTTCGGTGTACGGTTAGGGTTAGGGTTAGGTCCCAGGAGGCTCCAGGCGCCGAACCCACAGCAGGGCGGTGGTCTCCCCGAAGGGCTGAGTTGAGGGCACAAGGGACGGTGCCGCTCAGGATCCGTCTGTGGCTGCCAAGGCCACAGACGTCGATCGGCCCCTGGTCGAGGAGGCCTCCGGAATCCTCTCGGGCAGCTGCAGAACGGCCTGGGAAACGACACGCTGAGCTTCCAGGTTCCATGCCGGGTCAGCCTGCACCGCTTCTGGACCCCAGGCTCGTGGTGTTGTCAGACGTTGGCATGGGGTCCCCGTGGGGAGGGAGCCTTAGCTAGGGTTAGGGTTTGGTCCAGGGACGTCGCCAGGGCTGAATCGACTGCAGTCTCGTGATGTCCCTCGAGGGCTGAAGTGAGGGCCCATGCCAGAAGGCGGCTCAATTGCAGGGTTAGGGTTCGAGGCAGGCTTAGGTTGCGGTGGAGGGTCCCGGTTCGGGGTACGGTTAGGGTTAGGGTTGGGTCCCAGGAGGCTCCAGGCGCCCAAGCCACAGCAGGGCAGTGGTCTCCCCGAAGGGCTGAGTTGAGGGCACAAGGGACGGTGCCGGTCAGGATCCGTCTGTGGCTGCCAAGGCCACACACGTGATTGGGCCCCTGGTCGAGGAGGCCTCCGGCATCCTCTCGGCAGCTGCAGCCGGGCCTGGGAAACGACACGGTGAGCTTCCAGGTTCCATGCCGAGTCAGCCTGCACCTCTTCCGGACCCCAGGCGCGTGGTGTTGTCAGACGTTGGCATTGGGTCCTCTTGGGGAGAGAGCCTTAGCTAGGGTTAGGGTTCGGCCCAGGGACGTCGCCAGGGCCGAAGCGACTCCGGTCTCGTGATCTGCCTCGAGGGCTGAAGTGAGGGCCCATGCAGCAAGGCGGCTCAAGTGCAGGGTTAGGGGTCGAGGCCGGCTTAGGTTGCGGTGGAGGGTCCCCGTCGGTGTAGGGTTAGGGTTAGGGTTAGGTCCCAGGAGGCTCCAGGCGCCGAACCCACAGCAGGGCGGTGGTCTCCCCGAAGGGCTGAGTTGAGGGCACAAGGGACGGTGCCGCTCAGGATCCGTCTGTGGCTGCCAAGGCCACAGACGTCGATCGGCCCCTGGTCGAGGAGGCCTCCGGAATCCTCTCGGGCAGCTGCAGAACGGCCTGGGAAACGACACGCTGAGCTTCCACCTTCCATGCCGGGTCAGCCTGCACCGCTTCTGGACCCCAGGCGCGTGGTGTTGTCAGACGTTGGCATGGGGTCCCCGTGGGGAGGGAGCCTTAGCTAGGGTTAGGGTTTGGTCCAGGGACGTCGCCAGGGCTGAATCGACTGCAGTCTCGTGATGTCCCTCGAGGGCTGAAGTGAGGGCCCATGCCAGAAGGCGGCTCAATTGCAGGGTTAGGGTTCGAGGCAGGCTTAGGTTGCGGTGGAGGGTCCCGGTTCGGGGTACGGTTAGGGTTAGGGTTGGGTCCCAGGAGGCTCCAGGCGCCCAAGCCACAGCAGGGCAGTGGTCTCCCCGAAGGGCTGAGTTGAGGGCACAAGGGACGGTGCCGGTCAGGATCCGTCTGTGGCTGCCAAGGCCACACACGTGATTGGGCCCCTGGTCGAAGAGGCCTCCGGCATCCTCTCGGCAGCTGCAGCCGGGCCTGGGAAACGACACGGTGAGCTTCCAGGTTCCATGCCGAGTCAGCCTGCACCTCTTCCGGACCCCAGGCGCGTGGTGTTGTCAGACGTTGGCATTGGGTCCTCTTGGGGAGAGAGCCTTAGCTAGGGTTAGGGTTCGGCCCAGGGACGTCGCCAGGGCCGAAGCGACTCCGGTCTCGTGATCTGCCTCGAGGGCTGAAGTGAGGGCCCATGCAGCAAGGCGGCTCAAGTGCAGGGTTAGGGGTCGAGGCCGGCTTAGGTTGCGGTGGAGGGTCCCCGTTCGGTGTACGGTTAGGGTTAGGGTTAGGTCCCAGGAGGCTCCAGGCGCCGAACCCACAGCAGGGCGGTGGTCTCCCCGAAGGGCTGAGTTGAGGGCACAAGGGACGGTGCCGCTCAGGATCCGTCTGTGGCTGCCAAGGCCACAGACGTCGATCGGCCCCTGGTCGAGGAGGCCTCCGGAATCCTCTCGGGCAGCTGCAGAACGGCCTGGGAAACGACACGCTGAGCTTCCACGTTCCATGCCGGGTCAGCCTGCACCGCTTCTGGACCCCAGGCGCGTGGTGTTGTCAGACGTTGGCATGGGGTCCCCGTGGGGAGGGAGCCTTAGCTAGGGTTAGGGTTTGGTCCAGGGACGTCGCCAGGGCTGAATCGACTGCAGTCTCGTGATGTCCCTCGAGGGCTGAAGTGAGGGCCCATGCCAGAAGGCGGCTCAATTGCAGGGTTAGGGTTCGAGGCAGGCTTAGGTTGCGGTGGAGGGTCCCGGTTCGGGGTACGGTTAGGGTTAGGGTTGGGTCCCAGGAGGCTCCAGGCGCCCAAGCCACAGCAGGGCAGTGGTCTCCCCGAAGGGCTGAGTTGAGGGCACAAGGGACGGTGCCGGTCAGGATCCGTCTGTGGCTGCCAAGGCCACACACGTGATTGGGCCCCTGGTCGAGGAGGCCTCCGGCATCCTCTCGGCAGCTGCAGTCGGGCCTGGGAAACGACACGGTGAGCTTCCAGGTTCCATGCCGAGTCAGCCTGCACCTCTTCCGGACCCCAGGCGCGTGGTGTTGTCAGACGTTGGCATTGGGTCCTCTTGGGGAGAGAGCCTTAGCTAGGGTTAGGGTTCGGCCCAGGGACGTCGCCAGGGCCGAAGCGTCTCCGGTCTCGTGATCTGCCTCGAGGGCTGAAGTGAGGGCCCATGCAGCAAGGCGGCTCAAGTGCAGGGTTAGGGGTCGAGGCCGGCTTAGGTTGCGGTGGAGGGTCCCCGTTCGGGGTAGGGTTAGGGTTAGGGTTAGGTCCCAGGAGGCTCCAGGCGCCGAACCCACAGCAGGGCGGTGGTCTCCCCGAAGGGCTGAGTTGAGGGCACAAGGGACGGTGCCGCTCAGGATCCGTCTGTGGCTGCCAAGGCCACAGACGTCGATCGGCCCCTGGTCGAGGAGGCCTCCGGAATCCTCTCGGGCAGCTGCAGAACGGCCTGGGAAACGACACGCTGAGCTTCCACGTTCCATGCCGGGTCAGCCTGCACCGCTTCTGGACCCCAGGCGCGTGGTGTTGTCAGACGTTGGCATGGGGTCCCCGTGGGGAGGGAGCCTTAGCTAGGGTTAGGGTTTGGTCCAGGGACGTCGCCAGGGCTGAATCGACTGCAGTCTCGTGATGTCCCTCGAGAGCTGAAGTGAGGGCCCATGCCAGAAGGCGGCTCAATTGCAGGGTTAGGGTTCGAGGCAGGCTTAGGTTGCGGTGGAGGGTCCCGGTTCGGGGTAGGGTTAGGGTTAGGGTTGGGTCCCAGGAGGCTCCAGGCGCCCAAGCCACAGCAGGGCAGTGGTCTCCCCGAAGGGCTGAGTTGAGGGCACAAGGGACGGTGCCGGTCAGGATCCGTCTGTGGCTGCCAAGGCCACACACGTGATTGGGCCCCTGGTCGAGGAGGCCTCCGGCATCCTCTCGGCAGCTGCAGCCGGGCCTGGGAAACGACACGGTGAGCTTCCAGGTTCCATGCCGAGTCAGCCTGCACCTCTTCCGGACCCCAGGCGCGTGGTGTTGTCAGACGTTGGCATTGGGTC
The DNA here is from genome assembly GCF_046562875.1 of Panthera onca. Classification (NCBI taxonomy): domain Eukaryota; kingdom Metazoa; phylum Chordata; class Mammalia; order Carnivora; family Felidae; genus Panthera; species Panthera onca. The sequence continues at coordinate 16,985,828 of NC_138357.1, read as the reverse complement.
CTCTTGGGGAGAGAGCCTTAGCTAGGGTTAGGGTTCGGCCCAGGGACGTCGCCAGGGCCGAAGCGACTCCGGTCTCGTGATCTGCCTCGAGGGCTGAAGTGAGGGCCCATGCAGCAAGGCGGCTCAAGTGCAGGGTTAGGGGTCGAGGCCGGCTTAGGTTGCGGTGGAGGGTCCCCGTTCGGGGTAGGGTTAGGGTTAGGGTTAGGTCCCAGGAGGCTCCAGGCGCCGAACCCACAGCAGGGCGGTGGTCTCCCCGAAGGGCTGAGTTGAGGGCACAAGGGACGGTGCCGCTCAGGATCCGTCTGTGGCTGCCAAGGCCACAGACGTCGATCGGCCCCTGGTCGAGGAGGCCTCCGGAATCCTCTCGGGCAGCTGCAGAACGGCCTGGGAAACGACACGCTGAGCTTCCAGTTTCCATGCCGGGTCAGCCTGCACCGCTTCTGGACCCCAGGCGCGTGGTGTTGTCAGACGTTGGCATGGGGTCCCCGTGGGGAGGGAGCCTTAGCTAGGGTTAGGGTTTGGTCCAGGGACGTCGCCAGGGCTGAATCGACTGCAGTCTCGTGATGTCCCTCGAGGGCTGAAGTGAGGGCCCATGCCAGAAGGCGGCTCAATTGCAGGGTTAGGGTTCGAGGCAGGCTTAGGTTGCGGTGGAGGGTCCCGGTTCGGGGTACGGTTAGGGTTAGGGTTGGGTCCCAGGAGGCTCCAGGCGCCCAAGCCACAGCAGGGCAGTGGTCTCCCCGAAGGGCTGAGTTGAGGGCACAAGGGACGGTGCCGGTCAGGATCCGTCTGTGGCTGCCAAGGCCACACACGTGATTGGGCCCCTGGTCGAGGAGGCCTCCGGCATCCTCTCGGCAGCTGCAGCCGGGCCTGGGAAACGACACGGTGAGCTTCCAGGTTCCATGCCGAGTCAGCCTGCACCTCTTCCGGACCCCAGGCGCGTGGTGTTGTCAGACGTTGGCATTGGGTCCTCTTGGGGAGAGAGCCTTAGCTAGGGTTAGGGTTCGGCCCAGGGACGTCGCCAGGGCCGAAGCGACTCCGGTCTCGTGATCTGCCTCGAGGGCTGAAGTGAGGGCCCATGCAGCAAGGCGGCTCAAGTGCAGGGTTAGGGGTCGAGGCCGGCTTAGGTTGCGGTGGAGGGTCCCCGTTCGGTGTAGGGTTAGGGTTAGGGTTAGGTCCCAGGAGGCTCCAGGCGCCGAACCCACAGCAGGGCGGTGGTCTCCCCGAAGGGCTGAGTTGAGGGCACAAGGGACGGTGCCGCTCAGGATCCGTCTGTGGCTGCCAAGGCCACAGACGTCGATCGGCCCCTGGTCGAGGAGGCCTCCGGAATCCTCTCGGGCAGCTGCAGAACGGCCTGGGAAACGACACGCTGAGCTTCCACCTTCCATGCCGGGTCAGCCTGCACCGCTTCTGGACCCCAGGCGCGTGGTGTTGTCAGACGTTGGCATGGGGTCCCCGTGGGGAGGGAGCCTTAGCTAGGGTTAGGGTTTGGTCCAGGGACGTCGCCAGGGCTGAATCGACTGCAGTCTCGTGATGTCCCTCGAGGGCTGAAGTGAGGGCCCATGCCAGAAGGCGGCTCAATTGCAGGGTTAGGGTTCGAGGCAGGCTTAGGTTGCGGTGGAGGGTCCCGGTTCGGGGTAGGGTTAGGGTTAGGGTTGGGTCCCAGGAGGCTCCAGGCGCCCAAGCCACAGCAGGGCAGTGGTCTCCCCGAAGGGCTGAGTTGAGGGCACAAGGGACGGTGCCGGTCAGGATCCGTCTGTGGCTGCCAAGGCCACACACGTGATTGGGCCCCTGGTCGAGGAGGCCTCCGGCATCCTCTCGGCAGCTGCAGCCGGGCCTGGGAAACGACACGGTGAGCTTCCAGGTTCCATGCCGAGTCAGCCTGCACCTCTTCCGGACCCCAGGCGCGTGGTGTTGTCAGACGTTGGCATTGGGTCCTCTTGGGGAGAGAGCCTTAGCTAGGGTTAGGGTTCGGCCCAGGGACGTCGCCAGGGCCGAAGCGACTCCGGTCTCGTGATCTGCCTCGAGGGCTGAAGTGAGGGCCCATGCAGCAAGGCGGCTCAAGTGCAGGGTTAGGGGTCGAGGCCGGCTTAGGTTGCGGTGGAGGGTCCCCGTTCGGTGTACGGTTAGGGTTAGGGTTAGGTCCCAGGAGGCTCCAGGCGCCGAACCCACAGCAGGGCGGTGGTCTCCCCGAAGGGCTGAGTTGAGGGCACAAGGGACGGTGCCGCTCAGGATCCGTCTGTGGCTGCCAAGGCCACAGACGTCGATCGGCCCCTGGTCGAGGAGGCCTCCGGAATCCTCTCGGGCAGCTGCAGAACGGCCTGGGAAACGACACGCTGAGCTTCCACGTTCCATGCCGGGTCAGCCTGCACCGCTTCTGGACCCCAGGCGCGTGGTGTTGTCAGACGTTGGCATGGGGTCCCCGTGGGGAGGGAGCCTTAGCTAGGGTTAGGGTTTGGTCCAGGGACGTCGCCAGGGCTGAATCGACTGCAGTCTCGTGATGTCCCTCGAGGGCTGAAGTGAGGGCCCATGCCAGAAGGCGGCTCAATTGCAGGGTTAGGGTTCGAGGCAGGCTTAGGTTGCGGTGGAGGGTCCCGGTTCGGGGTAGGGTTAGGGTTAGGGTTGGGTCCCAGGAGGCTCCAGGCGCCCAAGCCACAGCAGGGCAGTGGTCTCCCCGAAGGGCTGAGTTGAGGGCACAAGGGACGGTGCCGGTCAGGATCCGTCTGTGGCTGCCAAGGCCACACACGTGATTGGGCCCCTGGTCGAGGAGGCCTCCGGCATCCTCTCGGCAGCTGCAGCCGGGCCTGGGAAACGACACGGTGAGCTTCCAGGTTCCATGCCGAGTCAGCCTGCACCTCTTCCGGACCCCAGGCGCGTGGTGTTGTCAGACGTTGGCATTGGGTCCTCTTGGGGAGAGAGCCTTAGCTAGGGTTAGGGTTCGGCCCAGGGACGTCGCCAGGGCCGAAGCGTCTCCGGTCTCGTGATCTGCCTCGAGGGTTGAAGTGAGGGCCCATGCAGCAAGGCGGCTCAAGTGCAGGGTTAGGGGTCGAGGCCGGCTTAGGTTGCGGTGGAGGGTCCCCGTTCGGGGTAGGGTTAGGGTTAGGGTTAGGTCCCAGGAGGCTCCAGGCGCCGAACCCACAGCAGGGCGGTGGTCTCCCCGAAGGGCTGAGTTGAGGGCACAAGGGACGGTGCCGCTCAGGATCCGTCTGTGGCTGCCAAGGCCACAGACGTCGATCGGCCCCTGGTCGAGGAGGCCTCCGGAATCCTCTCGGGCAGCTGCAGAACGGCCTGGGAAACGACACGCTGAGCTTCCACCTTCCATGCCGGGTCAGCCTGCACCGCTTCTGGACCCCAGGCGCGTGGTGTTGTCAGACGTTGGCATGGGGTCCCCGTGGGGAGGGAGCCTTAGCTAGGGTTAGGGTTTGGTCCAGGGACGTCGCCAGGGCTGAATCGACTGCAGTCTCGTGATGTCCCTCGAGGGCTGAAGTGAGGGCCCATGCCAGAAGGCGGCTCAATTGCAGGGTTAGGGTTCGAGGCAGGCTTAGGTTGCGGTGGAGGGTCCCGGTTCGGGGTAGGGTTAGGGTTAGGGTTGGGTCCCAGGAGGCTCCAGGCGCCCAAGCCACAGCAGGGCAGTGGTCTCCCCGAAGGGCTGAGTTGAGGGCACAAGGGACGGTGCCGGTCAGGATCCGTCTGTGGCTGCCAAGGCCACACACGTGATTGGGCCCCTGGTCGAGGAGGCCTCCGGCATCGTCTCGGCAGCTGCAGCCGGGCCTGGGAAACGACACGGTGAGCTTCCAGGTTCCATGCCGAGTCAGCCTGCACCTCTTCCGGACCCCAGGCGCGTGGTGTTGTCAGACGTTGGCATTGGGTCCTCTTGGGGAGAGAGCCTTAGCTAGGGTTAGGGTTCGGCCCAGGGACGTCGCCAGGGCCGAAGCGACTCCGGTCTCGTGATCTGCCTCGAGGGCTGAAGTGAGGGCCCATGCAGCAAGGCGGCTCAAGTGCAGGGTTAGGGGTCGAGGCCGGCTTAGGTTGCGGTGGAGGGTCCCCGTTCGGTGTAGGGTTAGGGTTAGGGTTAGGTCCCAGGAGGCTCCAGGCGCCGAACCCACAGCAGGGCGGTGGTCTCCCCGAAGGGCTGAGTTGAGGGCACAAGGGACGGTGCCGCTCAGGATCCGTCTGTGGCTGCCAAGGCCACAGACGTCGATCGGCCCCTGGTCGAGGAGGCCTCCGGAATCCTCTCGGGCAGCTGCAGAACGGCCTGGGAAACGACACGCTGAGCTTCCAGGTTCCATGCCGGGTCAGCCTGCACCGCTTCTGGACCCCAGGCGCGTGGTGTTGTCAGACGTTGGCATGGGGTCCCCGTGGGGAGGGAGCCTTAGCTAGGGTTAGGGTTTGGTCCAGGGACGTCGCCAGGGCTGAATCGACTGCAGTCTCGTGATGTCCCTCGAGGGCTGAAGTGAGGGCCCATGCCAGAAGGCGGCTCAATTGCAGGGTTAGGGTTCGAGGCAGGCTTAGGTTGCGGTGGAGGGTCCCGGTTCGGGGTACGGTTAGGGTTAGGGTTGGGTCCCAGGAGGCTCCAGGCGCCCAAGCCACAGCAGGGCAGTGGTCTCCCCGAAGGGCTGAGTTGAGGGCACAAGGGACGGTGCCGGTCAGGATCCGTCTGTGGCTGCCAAGGCCACACACGTGATTGGGCCCCTGGTCGAGGAGGCCTCCGGCATCGTCTCGGCAGCTGCAGCCGGGCCTGGGAAACGACACGGTGAGCTTCCAGGTTCCATGCCGAGTCAGCCTGCACCTCTTCCGGACCCCAGGCGCGTGGTGTTGTCAGACGTTGGCATTGGGTCCTCTTGGGGAGAGAGCCTTAGCTAGGGTTAGGGTTCGGCCCAGGGACGTCGCCAGGGCCGAAGCGACTCCGGTCTCGTGATCTGCCTCGAGGGCTGAAGTGAGGGCCCATGCAGCAAGGCGGCTCAAGTGCAGGGTTAGGGGTCGAGGCCGGCTTAGGTTGCGGTGGAGGGTCCCCGTTCGGTGTAGGGTTAGGGTTAGGGTTAGGTCCCAGGAGGCTCCAGGCGCCGAACCCACAGCAGGGCGGTGGTCTCCCCGAAGGGCTGAGTTGAGGGCACAAGGGACGGTGCCGCTCAGGATCCGTCTGTGGCTGCCAAGGCCACAGACGTCGATCGGCCCCTGGTCGAGGAGGCCTCCGGAATCCTCTCGGGCAGCTGCAGAACGGCCTGGGAAACGACACGCTGAGCTTCCAGGTTCCATGCCGGGTCAGCCTGCACCGCTTCTGGACCCCAGGCGCGTGGTGTTGTCAGACGTTGGCATGGGGTCCCCGTGGGGAGGGAGCCTTAGCTAGGGTTAGGGTTTGGTCCAGGGACGTCGCCAGGGCTGAATCGACTGCAGTCTCGTGATGTCCCTCGAGGGCTGAAGTGAGGGCCCATGCCAGAAGGCGGCTCAATTGCAGGGTTAGGGTTCGAGGCAGGCTTAGGTTGCGGTGGAGGGTCCCGGTTCGGGGTACGGTTAGGGTTAGGGTTGGGTCCCAGGAGGCTCCAGGCGCCCAAGCCACAGCAGGGCAGTGGTCTCCCCGAAGGGCTGAGTTGAGGGCACAAGGGACGGTGCCGGTCAGGATCCGTCTGTGGCTGCCAAGGCCACACACGTGATTGGGCCCCTGGTCGAGGAGGCCTCCGGCATCCTCTCGGCAGCTGCAGCCGGGCCTGGGAAACGACACGGTGAGCTTCCAGGTTCCATGCCGAGTCAGCCTGCACCTCTTCCGGACCCCAGGCGCGTGGTGTTGTCAGACGTTGGCATTGGGTCCTCTTGGGGAGAGAGCCTTAGCTAGGGTTAGGGTTCGGCCCAGGGACGTCGCCAGGGCCGAAGCGACTCCGGTCTCGTGATCTGCCTCGAGGGCTGAAGTGAGGGCCCATGCAGCAAGGCGGCTCAAGTGCAGGGTTAGGGGTCGAGGCCGGCTTAGGTTGCGGTGGAGGGTCCCCGTTCGGGGTAGGGTTAGGGTTAGGGTTAGGTCCCAGGAGGCTCCAGGCGCCGAACCCACAGCAGGGCGGTGGTCTCCCCGAAGGGCTGAGTTGAGGGCACAAGGGACGGTGCCGCTCAGGATCCGTCTGTGGCTGCCAAGGCCACAGACGTCGATCGGCCCCTGGTCGAGGAGGCCTCCGGAATCCTCTCGGGCAGCTGCAGAACGGCCTGGGAAACGACACGCTGAGCTTCCAGGTTCCATGCCGGGTCAGCCTGCACCGCTTCTGGACCCCAGGCGCGTGGTGTTGTCAGACGTTGGCATGGGGTCCCCGTGGGGAGGGAGCCTTAGCTAGGGTTAGGGTTTGGTCCAGGGACGTCGCCAGGGCTGAATCGACTGCAGTCTCGTGATGTCCCTCGAGGGCTGAAGTGAGGGCCCATGCCAGAAGGCGGCTCAATTGCAGGGTTAGGGTTCGAGGCACGCTTAGGTTGCGGTGGAGGGTCCCGGTTCGGGGTACGGTTAGGGTTAGGGTTGGGTCCCAGGAGGCTCCAGGCGCCCAAGCCACAGCAGGGCAGTGGTCTCCCCGAAGGGCTGAGTTGAGGGCACAAGGGACGGTGCCGGTCAGGATCCGTCTGTGGCTGCCAAGGCCACACACGTGATTGGGCCCCTGGTCGAGGAGGCCTCCGGCATCCTCTCGGCAGCTGCAGCCGGGCCTGGGAAACGACACGGTGAGCTTCCAGGTTCCATGCCGAGTCAGCCTGCACCTCTTCCGGACCCCAGGCGCGTGGTGTTGTCAGACGTTGGCATTGGGTCCTCTTGGGGAGAGAGCCTTAGCTAGGGTTAGGGTTCGGCCCAGGGACGTCGCCAGGGCCGAAGCGACTCCGGTCTCGTGATCTGCCTCGAGGGCTGAAGTGAGGGCCCATGCAGCAAGGCGGCTCAAGTGCAGGGTTAGGGGTCGAGGCCGGCTTAGGTTGCGGTGGAGGGTCCCCGTTCGGGGTAGGGTTAGGGTTAGGGTTAGGTCCCAGGAGGCTCCAGGCGCCGAACCCACAGCAGGGCGGTGGTCTCCCCGAAGGGCTGAGTTGAGGGCACAAGGGACGGTGCCGCTCAGGATCCGTCTGTGGCTGCCAAGGCCACAGACGTCGATCGGCCCCTGGTCGAGGAGGCCTCCGGAATCCTCTCGGGCAGCTGCAGAACGGCCTGGGAAACGACACGCTGAGCTTCCAGGTTCCATGCCGGGTCAGCCTGCACCGCTTCTGGACCCCAGGCGCGTGGTGTTGTCAGACGTTGGCATGGGGTCCCCGTGGGGAGGGAGCCTTAGCTAGGGTTAGGGTTTGGTCCAGGGACGTCGCCAGGGCTGAATCGACTGCAGTCTCGTGATGTCCCTCGAGGGCTGAAGTGAGGGCCCATGCCAGAAGGCGGCTCAATTGCAGGGTTAGGGTTCGAGGCACGCTTAGGTTGCGGTGGAGGGTCCCGGTTCGGGGTACGGTTAGGGTTAGGGTTGGGTCCCAGGAGGCTCCAGGCGCCCAAGCCACAGCAGGGCAGTGGTCTCCCCGAAGGGCTGAGTTGAGGGCACAAGGGACGGTGCCGGTCAGGATCCGTCTGTGGCTGCCAAGGCCACACACGTGATTGGGCCCCTGGTCGAGGAGGCCTCCGGCATCCTCTCGGCAGCTGCAGCCGGGCCTGGGAAACGACACGGTGAGCTTCCAGGTTCCATGCCGAGTCAGCCTGCACCTCTTCCGGACCCCAGGCGCGTGGTGTTGTCAGACGTTGGCATTGGGTCCTCTTGGGGAGAGAGCCTTAGCTAGGGTTAGGGTTCGGCCCAGGGACGTCGCCAGGGCCGAAGCGACTCCGGTCTCGTGATCTGCCTCGAGGGCTGAAGTGAGGGCCCATGCAGCAAGGCGGCTCAAGTGCAGGGTTAGGGGTCGAGGCCGGCTTAGGTTGCGGTGGAGGGTCCCCGTTCGGTGTAGGGTTAGGGTTAGGGTTAGGTCCCAGGAGGCTCCAGGCGCCGAACCCACAGCAGGGCGGTGGTCTCCCCGAAGGGCTGAGTTGAGGGCACAAGGGACGGTGCCGCTCAGGATCCGTCTGTGGCTGCCAAGGCCACAGACGTCGATCGGCCCCTGGTCGAGGAGGCCTCCGGAATCCTCTCGGGCAGCTGCAGAACGGCCTGGGAAACGACACGCTGAGCTTCCAGGTTCCATGCCGGGTCAGCCTGCACCGCTTCTGGACCCCAGGCGCGTGGTGTTGTCAGACGTTGGCATGGGGTCCCCGTGGGGAGGGAGCCTTAGCTAGGGTTAGGGTTTGGTCCAGGGACGTCGCCAGGGCTGAATCGACTGCAGTCTCGTGATGTCCCTCGAGGGCTGAAGTGAGGGCCCATGCCAGAAGGCGGCTCAATTGCAGGGTTAGGGTTCGAGGCAGGCTTAGGTTGCGGTGGAGGGTCCCGGTTCGGGGTACGGTTAGGGTTAGGGTTGGGTCCCAGGAGGCTCCAGGCGCCCAAGCCACAGCAGGGCAGTGGTCTCCCCGAAGGGCTGAGTTGAGGGCACAAGGGACGGTGCCGGTCAGGATCCGTCTGTGGCTGCCAAGGCCACACACGTGATTGGGCCCCTGGTCGAGGAGGCCTCCGGCATCCTCTCGGCAGCTGCAGCCGGGCCTGGGAAACGACACGGTGAGCTTCCAGGTTCCATGCCGAGTCAGCCTGCACCTCTTCCGGACCCCAGGCGCGTGGTGTTGTCAGACGTTGGCATTGGGTCCTCTTGGGGAGAGAGCCTTAGCTAGGGTTAGGGTTCGGCCCAGGGACGTCGCCAGGGCCGAAGCGACTCCGGTCTCGTGATCTGCCTCGAGGGCTGAAGTGAGGGCCCATGCAGCAAGGCGGCTCAAGTGCAGGGTTAGGGGTCGAGGCCGGCTTAGGTTGCGGTGGAGGGTCCCCGTTCGGTGTAGGGTTAGGGTTAGGGTTAGGTCCCAGGAGGCTCCAGGCGCCGAACCCACAGCAGGGCGGTGGTCTCCCCGAAGGGCTGAGTTGAGGGCACAAGGGACGGTGCCGCTCAGGATCCGTCTGTGGCTGCCAAGGCCACAGACGTCGATCGGCCCCTGGTCGAGGAGGCCTCCGGAATCCTCTCGGGCAGCTGCAGAACGGCCTGGGAAACGACACGCTGAGCTTCCAGGTTCCATGCCGGGTCAGCCTGCACCGCTTCTGGACCCCAGGCGCGTGGTGTTGTCAGACGTTGGCATGGGGTCCCCGTGGGGAGGGAGCCTTAGCTAGGGTTAGGGTTTGGTCCAGGGACGTCGCCAGGGCTGAATCGACTGCAGTCTCGTGATGTCCCTCGAGGGCTGAAGTGAGGGCCCATGCCAGAAGGCGGCTCAATTGCAGGGTTAGGGTTCGAGGCAGGCTTAGGTTGCGGTGGAGGGTCCCGGTTCGGGGTACGGTTAGGGTTAGGGTTGGGTCCCAGGAGGCTCCAGGCGCCCAAGCCACAGCAGGGCAGTGGTCTCCCCGAAGGGCTGAGTTGAGGGCACAAGGGACGGTGCCGGTCAGGATCCGTCTGTGGCTGCCAAGGCCACACACGTGATTGGGCCCCTGGTCGAGGAGGCCTCCGGCATCCTCTCGGCAGCTGCAGCCGGGCCTGGGAAACGACACGGTGAGCTTCCAGGTTCCATGCCGAGTCAGCCTGCACCTCTTCCGGACCCCAGGCGCGTGGTGTTGTCAGACGTTGGCATTGGGTCCTCTTGGGGAGAGAGCCTTAGCTAGGGTTAGGGTTCGGCCCAGGGACGTCGCCAGGGCCGAAGCGACTCCGGTCTCGTGATCTGCCTCGAGGGCTGAAGTGAGGGCCCATGCAGCAAGGCGGCTCAAGTGCAGGGTTAGGGGTCGAGGCCGGCTTAGGTTGCGGTGGAGGGTCCCCGTTCGGGGTAGGGTTAGGGTTAGGGTTAGGTCCCAGGAGGCTCCAGGCGCCGAACCCACAGCAGGGCGGTGGTCTCCCCGAAGGGCTGAGTTGAGGGCACAAGGGACGGTGCCGCTCAGGATCCGTCTGTGGCTGCCAAGGCCACAGACGTCGATCGGCCCCTGGTCGAGGAGGCCTCCGGAATCCTCTCGGGCAGCTGCAGAACGGCCTGGGAAACGACACGCTGAGCTTCCAGGTTCCATGCCGGGTCAGCCTGCACCGCTTCTGGACCCCAGGCGCGTGGTGTTGTCAGACGTTGGCATGGGGTCCCCGTGGGGAGGGAGCCTTAGCTAGGGTTAGGGTTTGGTCCAGGGACGTCGCCAGGGCTGAATCGACTGCAGTCTCGTGATGTCCCTCGAGGGCTGAAGTGAGGGCCCATGCCAGAAGGCGGCTCAATTGCAGGGTTAGGGTTCGAGGCACGCTTAGGTTGCGGTGGAGGGTCCCGGTTCGGGGTACGGTTAGGGTTAGGGTTGGGTCCCAGGAGGCTCCAGGCGCCCAAGCCACAGCAGGGCAGTGGTCTCCCCGAAGGGCTGAGTTGAGGGCACAAGGGACGGTGCCGGTCAGGATCCGTCTGTGGCTGCCAAGGCCACACACGTGATTGGGCCCCTGGTCGAGGAGGCCTCCGGCATCCTCTCGGCAGCTGCAGCCGGGCCTGGGAAACGACACGGTGAGCTTCCAGGTTCCATGCCGAGTCAGCCTGCACCTCTTCCGGACCCCAGGCGCGTGGTGTTGTCAGACGTTGGCATTGGGTCCTCTTGGGGAGAGAGCCTTAGCTAGGGTTAGGGTTCGGCCCAGGGACGTCGCCAGGGCCGAAGCGACTCCGGTCTCGTGATCTGCCTCGAGGGCTGAAGTGAGGGCCCATGCAGCAAGGCGGCTCAAGTGCAGGGTTAGGGGTCGAGGCCGGCTTAGGTTGCGGTGGAGGGTCCCCGTTCGGTGTAGGGTTAGGGTTAGGGTTAGGTCCCAGGAGGCTCCAGGCGCCGAACCCACAGCAGGGCGGTGGTCTCCCCGAAGGGCTGAGTTGAGGGCACAAGGGACGGTGCCGCTCAGGATCCGTCTGTGGCTGCCAAGGCCACAGACGTCGATCGGCCCCTGGTCGAGGAGGCCTCCGGAATCCTCTCGGGCAGCTGCAGAACGGCCTGGGAAACGACACGCTGAGCTTCCAGGTTCCATGCCGGGTCAGCCTGCACCGCTTCTGGACCCCAGGCGCGTGGTGTTGTCAGACGTTGGCATGGGGTCCCCGTGGGGAGGGAGCCTTAGCTAGGGTTAGGGTTTGGTCCAGGGACGTCGCCAGGGCTGAATCGACTGCAGTCTCGTGATGTCCCTCGAGGGCTGAAGTGAGGGCCCATGCCAGAAGGCGGCTCAATTGCAGGGTTAGGGTTCGAGGCAGGCTTAGGTTGCGGTGGAGGGTCCCGGTTCGGGGTAGGGTTAGGGTTAGGGTTGGGTCCCAGGAGGCTCCAGGCGCCCAAGCCACAGCAGGGCAGTGGTCTCCCCGAAGGGCTGAGTTGAGGGCACAAGGGACGGTGCCGGTCAGGATCCGTCTGTGGCTGCCAAGCCCACACACGTGATTGGGCCCCTGGTCGAGGAGGCCTCCGGCATCCTCTCGGCAGCTGCAGCCGGGCCTGGGAAACGACACGGTGAGCTTCCAGGTTCCATGCCGAGTCAGCCTGCACCTCTTCCGGACCCCAGGCGCGTGGTGTTGTCAGACGTTGGCATTGGGTCCTCTTGGGGAGAGAGCCTTAGCTAGGGTTAGGGTTCGGCCCAGGGACGTCGCCAGGGCCGAAGCGACTCCGGTCTCGTGATCTGCCTCGAGGGCTGAAGTGAGGGCCCATGCAGCAAGGCGGCTCAAGTGCAGGGTTAGGGGTCGAGGCCGGCTTAGGTTGCGGTGGAGGGTCCCCGTTCGGTGTAGGGTTAGGGTTAGGGTTAGGTCCCAGGAGGCTCCAGGCGCCGAACCCACAGCAGGGCGGTGGTCTCCCCGAAGGGCTGAGTTGAGGGCACAAGGGACGGTGCCGCTCAGGATCCGTCTGTGGCTGCCAAGGCCACAGACGTCGATCGGCCCCTGGTCGAGGAGGCCTCCGGAATCCTCTCGGGCAGCTGCAGAACGGCCTGGGAAACGACACGCTGAGCTTCCAGGTTCCATGCCGGGTCAGCCTGCACCGCTTCTGGACCCCAGGCGCGTGGTGTTGTCAGACGTTGGCATGGGGTCCCCGTGGGGAGGGAGCCTTAGCTAGGGTTAGGGTTTGGTCCAGGGACGTCGCCAGGGCTGAATCGACTGCAGTCTCGTGATGTCCCTCGAGGGCTGAAGTGAGGGCCCATGCCAGAAGGCGGCTCAATTGCAGGGTTAGGGTTCGAGGCAGGCTTAGGTTGCGGTGGAGGGTCCCGGTTCGGGGTACGGTTAGGGTTAGGGTTGGGTCCCAGGAGGCTCCAGGCGCCCAAGCCACAGCAGGGCAGTGGTCTCCCCGAAGGGCTGAGTTGAGGGCACAAGGGACGGTGCCGGTCAGGATCCGTCTGTGGCTGCCAAGGCCACACACGTGATTGGGCCCCTGGTCGAGGAGGCCTCCGGCATCGTCTCGGCAGCTGCAGCCGGGCCTGGGAAACGACACGGTGAGCTTCCAGGTTCCATGCCGAGTCAGCCTGCACCTCTTCCGGACCCCAGGCGCGTGGTGTTGTCAGACGTTGGCATTGGGTCCTCTTGGGGAGAGAGCCTTAGCTAGGGTTAGGGTTCGGCCCAGGGACGTCGCCAGGGCCGAAGCGACTCCGGTCTCGTGATCTGCCTCGAGGGCTGAAGTGAGGGCCCATGCAGCAAGGCGGCTCAAGTGCAGGGTTAGGGGTCGAGGCCGGCTTAGGTTGCGGTGGAGGGTCCCCGTTCGGTGTAGGGTTAGGGTTAGGGTTAGGTCCCAGGAGGCTCCAGGCGCCGAACCCACAGCAGGGCGGTGGTCTCCCCGAAGGGCTGAGTTGAGGGCACAAGGGACGGTGCCGCTCAGGATCCGTCTGTGGCTGCCAAGGCCACAGACGTCGATCGGCCCCTGGTCGAGGAGGCCTCCGGAATCCTCTCGGGCAGCTGCAGAACGGCCTGGGAAACGACACGCTGAGCTTCCAGGTTCCATGCCGGGTCAGCCTGCACCGCTTCTGGACCCCAGGCGCGTGGTGTTGTCAGACGTTGGCATGGGGTCCCCGTGGGGAGGGAGCCTTAGCTAGGGTTAGGGTTTGGTCCAGGGACGTCGCCAGGGCTGAATCGACTGCAGTCTCGTGATGTCCCTCGAGGGCTGAAGTGAGGGCCCATGCCAGAAGGCGGCTCAATTGCAGGGTTAGGGTTCGAGGCAGGCTTAGGTTGCGGTGGAGGGTCCCGGTTCGGGGTAGGGTTAGGGTTAGGGTTGGGTCCCAGGAGGCTCCAGGCGCCCAAGCCACAGCAGGGCAGTGGTCTCCCCGAAGGGCTGAGTTGAGGGCACAAGGGACGGTGCCGGTCAGGATCCGTCTGTGGCTGCCAAGCCCACACACGTGATTGGGCCCCTGGTCGAGGAGGCCTCCGGCATCCTCTCGGCAGCTGCAGCCGGGCCTGGGAAACGACACGGTGAGCTTCCAGGTTCCATGCCGAGTCAGCCTGCACCTCTTCCGGACCCCAGGCGCGTGGTGTTGTCAGACGTTGGCATTGGGTCCTCTTGGGGAGAGAGCCTTAGCTAGGGTTAGGGTTCGGCCCAGGGACGTCGCCAGGGCCGAAGCGACTCCGGTCTCGTGATCTGCCTCGAGGGCTGAAGTGAGGGCCCATGCAGCAAGGCGGCTCAAGTGCAGGGTTAGGGGTCGAGGCCGGCTTAGGTTGCGGTGGAGGGTCCCCGTTCGGTGTAGGGTTAGGGTTAGGGTTAGGTCCCAGGAGGCTCCAGGCGCCGAACCCACAGCAGGGCGGTGGTCTCCCCGAAGGGCTGAGTTGAGGGCACAAGGGACGGTGCCGGTCAGGATCCGTCTGTGGCTGCCAAGGCCACACACGTGATTGGGCCCCTGGTCGAGGAGGCCTCCGGCATCCTCTCGGCAGCTGCAGCCGGGCCTGGGAAACGACACGGTGAGCTTCCAGGTTCCATGCCGAGTCAGCCTGCACCTCTTCCGGACCCCAGGCGCGTGGTGTTGTCAGACGTTGGCATTGGGTCCTCTTGGGGAGAGAGCCTTAGCTAGGGTTAGGGTTCGGCCCAGGGACGTCGCCAGGGCCGAAGCGACTCCGGTCTCGTGATCTGCCTCGAGGGCTGAAGTGAGGGCCCATGCAGCAAGGCGGCTCAAGTGCAGGGTTAGGGGTCGAGGCCGGCTTAGGTTGCGGTGGAGGGTCCCCGTTCGGTGTAGGGTTAGGGTTAGGGTTAGGTCCCAGGAGGCTCCAGGCGCCGAACCCACAGCAGGGCGGTGGTCTCCCCGAAGGGCTGAGTTGAGGGCACAAGGGACGGTGCCGCTCAGGATCCGTCTGTGGCTGCCAAGGCCACAGACGTCGATCGGCCCCTGGTCGAGGAGGCCTCCGGAATCCTCTCGGGCAGCTGCAGAACGGCCTGGGAAACGACACGCTGAGCTTCCAGGTTCCATGCCGGGTCAGCCTGCACCGCTTCTGGACCCCAGGCGCGTGGTGTTGTCAGACGTTGGCATGGGGTCCCCGTGGGGAGGGAGCCTTAGCTAGGGTTAGGGTTTGGTCCAGGGACGTCGCCAGGGCTGAATCGACTGCAGTCTCGTGATGTCCCTCGAGGGCTGAAGTGAGGGCCCATGCCAGAAGGCGGCTCAATTGCAGGGTTAGGGTTCGAGGCAGGCTTAGGTTGCGGTGGAGGGTCCCGGTTCGGGGTAGGGTTGGGGTTAGGGTTGGGTCCCAGGAGGCTCCAGGCGCCCAAGCCACAGCAGGGCAGTGGTCTCCCCGAAGGGCTGAGTTGAGGGCACAAGGGACGGTGCCGGTCAGGATCCGTCTGTGGCTGCCAAGCCCACACACGTGATTGGGCCCCTGGTCGAGGAGGCCTCCGGCATCCTCTCGGCAGCTGCAGCCGGGCCTGGGAAACGACACGGTGAGCTTCCAGGTTCCATGCCGAGTCAGCCTGCACCTCTTCCGGACCCCAGGCGCGTGGTGTTGTCAGACGTTGGCATTGGGTCCTCTTGGGGAGAGAGCCTTAGCTAGGGTTAGGGTTCGGCCCAGGGACGTCGCCAGGGCCGAAGCGACTCCGGTCTCGTGATCTGCCTCGAGGGCTGAAGTGAGGGCCCATGCAGCAAGGCGGCTCAAGTGCAGGGTTAGGGGTCGAGGCCGGCTTAGGTTGCGGTGGAGGGTCCCCGTTCGGTGTAGGGTTAGGGTTAGGGTTAGGTCCCAGGAGGCTCCAGGCGCCGAACCCACAGCAGGGCGGTGGTCTCCCCGAAGGGCTGAGTTGAGGGCACAAGGGACGGTGCCGCTCAGGATCCGTCTGTGGCTGCCAAGGCCACAGACGTCGATCGGCCCCTGGTGGAGGAGGCCTCCGGAATCCTCTCGGGCAGCTGCAGAACGGCCTGGGAAACGACACGCTGAGCTTCCACGTTCCATGCCGGGTCAGCCTGCACCGCTTCTGGACCCCAGGCGCGTGGTGTTGTCAGACGTTGGCATGGGGTCCCCGTGGGGAGGGAGCCTTAGCTAGGGTTAGGGTTTGGTCCAGGGACGTCGCCAGGGCTGAATCGACTGCAGTCTCGTGATGTCCCTCGAGGGCTGAAGTGAGGGCCCATGCCAGAAGGCGGCTCAATTGCAGGGTTAGGGTTCGAGGCAGGCTTAGGTTGCGGTGGAGGGTCCCGGTTCGGGGTACGGTTAGGGTTAGGGTTGGGTCCCAGGAGGCTCCAGGCGCCCAAGCCACAGCAGGGCAGTGGTCTCCCCGAAGGGCTGAGTTGAGGGCACAAGGGACGGTGCCGGTCAGGATCCGTCTGTGGCTGCCAAGGCCACACACGTGATTGGGCCCCTGGTCGAGGAGGCCTCCGGCATCCTCTCGGCAGCTGCAGCCGGGCCTGGGAAACGACACGGTGAGCTTCCAGGTTCCATGCCGAGTCAGCCTGCACCTCTTCCGGACCCCAGGCGCGTGGTGTTGTCAGACGTTGGCATTGGGTCCTCTTGGGGAGAGAGCCTTAGCTAGGGTTAGGGTTCGGCCCAGGGACGTCGCCAGGGCCGAAGCGACTCCGGTCTCGTGATCTGCCTCGAGGGCTGAAGTGAGGGCCCATGCAGCAAGGCGGCTCAAGTGCAGGGTTAGGGGTCGAGGCCGGCTTAGGTTGCGGTGGAGGGTCCCCGTTCGGGGTAGGGTTAGGGTTAGGGTTAGGTCCCAGGAGGCTCCAGGCGCCGAACCCACAGCAGGGCGGTGGTCTCCCCGAAGGGCTGAGTTGAGGGCACAAGGGACGGTGCCGCTCAGGATCCGTCTGTGGCTGCCAAGGCCACAGACGTCGATCGGCCCCTGGTCGAGGAGGCCTCCGGAATCCTCTCGGGCAGCTGCAGAACGGCCTGGGAAACGACACGCTGAGCTTCCAGGTTCCATGCCGGGTCAGCCTGCACCGCTTCTGGACCCCAGGCGCGTGGTGTTGTCAGACGTTGGCCTGGGGTCCCCGTGGGGAGGGAGCCTTAGCTAGGGTTAGGGTTTGGTCCAGGGACGTCGCCAGGGCTGAATCGACTGCAGTCTCGTGATCTCCCCCGAGGGCTGAAGTGAGGGCCCATGCCAGAAGGCGGCTCAATTGCAGGGTTAGGGTTCGAGGCAGGCTTAGGTTGCGGTGGAGGGTCCCGGTTCGGGGTACGGTTAGGGTTAGGGTTGGGTCCCAGGAGGCTCCAGGCGCCCAAGCCACAGCAGGGCAGTGGTCTCCCCGAAGGGCTGAGTTGAGGGCACAAGGGACGGTGCCGGTCAGGATCCGTCTGTGGCTGCCAAGGCCACACACGTGATTGGGCCCCTGGTCGAGGAGGCCTCCGGCATCCTCTCGGCAGCTGCAGCCGGGCCTGGGAAACGACACGGTGAGCTTCCAGGTTCCATGCCGAGTCAGCCTGCACCTCTTCCGGACCCCAGGCGCGTGGTGTTGTCAGACGTTGGCATTGGGTCCTCTTGGGGAGAGAGCCTTAGCTAGGGTTAGGGTTCGGCCCAGGGACGTCGCCAGGGCCGAAGCGACTCCGGTCTCGTGATCTGCCTCGAGGGCTGAAGTGAGGGCCCATGCAGCAAGGCGGCTCAAGTGCAGGGTTAGGGGTCGAGGCCGGCTTAGGTTGCGGTGGAGGGTCCCCGTTCGGGGTAGGGTTAGGGTTAGGGTTAGGTCCCAGGAGGCTCCAGGCGCCGAACCCACAGCAGGGCGGTGGTCTCCCCGAAGGGCTGAGTTGAGGGCACAAGGGACGGTGCCGCTCAGGATCCGTCTGTGGCTGCCAAGGCCACAGACGTCGATCGGCCCCTGGTCGAGGAGGCCTCCGGAATCCTCTCGGGCAGCTGCAGAACGGCCTGGGAAACGACACGCTGAGCTTCCAGGTTCCATGCCGGGTCAGCCTGCACCGCTTCTGGACCCCAGGCGCGTGGTGTTGTCAGACGTTGGCATGGGGTCCCCGTGGGGAGGGAGCCTTAGCTAGGGTTAGGGTTTGGTCCAGGGACGTCGCCAGGGCTGAATCGACTGCAGTCTCGTGATGTCCCCCGAGGGCTGAAGTGAGGGCCCATGCCAGAAGGCGGCTCAATTGCAGGGTTAGGGTTCGAGGCAGGCTTAGGTTGCGGTGGAGGGTCCCGGTTCGGGGTACGGTTAGGGTTAGGGTTGGGTCCCAGGAGGCTCCAGGCGCCCAAGCCACAGCAGGGCAGTGGTCTCCCCGAAGGGCTGAGTTGAGGGCACAAGGGACGGTGCCGGTCAGGATCCGTCTGTGGCTGCCAAGGCCACACACGTGATTGGGCCCCTGGCCGAGGAGGCCTCCGGCATCCTCTCGGCAGCTGCAGCCGGGCCTGGGAAACGACACGGTGAGCTTCCAGGTTCCATGCCGAGTCAGCCTGCACCTCTTCCGGACCCCAGGCGCGTGGTGTTGTCAGACGTTGGCATTGGGTCCTCTTGGGGAGAGAGCCTTAGCTAGGGTTAGGGTTCGGCCCAGGGACGTCGCCAGGGCCGAAGCGACTCCGGTCTCGTGATCTGCCTCAAGGGCTGAAGTGAGGGCCCATGCAGCAAGGCGGCTCAAGTGCAGGGTTAGGGGTCGAGGCCGGCTTAGGTTGCGGTGGAGGGTCCCCGTTCGGGGTAGGGTTAGGGTTAGGGTTAGGTCCCAGGAGGCTCCAGGCGCCGAACCCACAGCAGGGCGGTGGTCTCCCCGAAGGGCTGAGTTGAGGGCACAAGGGACGGTGCCGCTCAGGATCCGTCTGTGGCTGCCAAGGCCACAGACGTCGATCGGCCCCTGGTCGAGGAGGCCTCCGGAATCCTCTCGGGCAGCTGCAGAACGGCCTGGGAAACGACACGCTGAGCTTCCAGGTTCCATGCCGGGTCAGCCTGCACCGCTTCTGGACCCCAGGCGCGTGGTGTTGTCAGACGTTGGCATGGGGTCCCCGTGGGGAGGGAGCCTTAGCTAGGGTTAGGGTTTGGTCCAGGGACGTCGCCAGGGCTGAATCGACTGCAGTCTCGTGATGTCCCTCGAGGGCTGAAGTGAGGGCCCATGCCAGAAGGCGGCTCAATTGCAGGGTTAGGGTTCGAGGCAGGCTTAGGTTGCGGTGGAGGGTCCCGGTTCGGGGTACGGTTAGGGTTAGGGTTGGGTCCCAGGAGTCTCCAGGCGCCCAAGCCACAGCAGGGCAATGGTCTCCCCGAAGGGCTGAGTTGAGGGCACAAGGGACGGTGCCGGTCAGGATCCGTCTGTGGCTGCCAAGGCCACACACGTGATTGGGCCCCTGGTCGAGGAGGCCTCCGGCATCCTCTCGGCAGCTGCAGCCGGGCCTGGGAAACGACACGGTGAGCTTCCAGGTTCCATGCCGAGTCAGCCTGCACCTCTTCCGGACCCCAGGCGCGTGGTGTTGTCAGACGTTGGCATTGGGTCCTCTTGGGGAGAGAGCCTTAGCTAGGGTTAGGGTTCGGCCCAGGGACGTCGCCAGGGCCGAAGCGACTCCGGTCTCGTGATCTGCCTCGAGGGCTGAAGTGAGGGCCCATGCAGCAAGGCGGCTCAAGTGCAGGGTTAGGGGTCGAGGCCGGCTTAGGTTGCGGTGGAGGGTCCCCGTTCGGGGTAGGGTTAGGGTTAGGGTTAGGTCCCAGGAGGCTCCAGGCGCCGAACCCACAGCAGGGCGGTGGTCTCCCCGAAGGGCTGAGTTGAGGGCACAAGGGACGGTGCCGCTCAGGATCCGTCTGTGGCTGCCAAGGCCACAGACGTCGATCGGCCCCTGGTCGAGGAGGCCTCCGGAATCCTCTCGGGCAGCTGCAGAACGGCCTGGGAAACGACACGCTGAGCTTCCAGGTTCCATGCCGGGTCAGCCTGCACCGCTTCTGGACCCCAGGCGCGTGGTGTTGTCAGACGTTGGCATGGGGTCCCCGTGGGGAGGGAGCCTTAGCTAGGGTTAGGGTTTGGTCCAGGGACGTCGCCAGGGCTGAATCGACTGCAGTCTCGTGATGTCCCCCGAGGGCCGAAGTGAGGGCCCATGCCAGAAGGCGGCTCAATTGCAGGGTTAGGGTTCGAGGCAGGCTTAGGTTGCGGTGGAGGGTCCCGGTTCGGGGTACGGTTAGGGTTAGGGTTGGGTCCCAGGAGGCTCCAGGCGCCCAAGCCACAGCAGGGCAGTGGTCTCCCCGAAGGGCTGAGTTGAGGGCACAAGGGACGGTGCCGGTCAGGATCCGTCTGTGGCTGCCAAGGCCACACACGTGATTGGGCCCCTGGTCGAGGAGGCCTCCGGCATCCTCTCGGCAGCTGCAGCCGGGCCTGGGAAACGACACGGTGAGCTTCCAGGTTCCATGCCGAGTCAGCCTGCACCTCTTCCGGACCCCAGGCGCGTGGTGTTGTCAGACGTTGGCATTGGGTCCTCTTGGGGAGAGAGCCTTAGCTAGGGTTAGGGTTCGGCCCAGGGACGTCGCCAGGGCCGAAGCGACTCCGGTCTCGTGATCTGCCTCGAGGGCTGAAGTGAGGGCCCATGCAGCAAGGCGGCTCAAGTGCAGGGTTAGGGGTCGAGGCCGGCTTAGGTTGCGGTGGAGGGTCCCCGTTCGGTGTAGGGTTAGGGTTAGGGTTAGGTCCCAGGAGGCTCCAGGCGCCGAACCCACAGCAGGGCGGTGGTCTCCCCGAAGGGCTGAGTTGAGGGCACAAGGGACGGTGCCGCTCAGGATCCGTCTGTGGCTGCCAAGGCCACAGACGTCGATCGGCCCCTGGTCGAGGAGGCCTCCGGAATCCTCTCGGGCAGCTGCAGAACGGCCTGGGAAACGACACGCTGAGCTTCCAGGTTCCATGCCGGGTCAGCCTGCACCGCTTCTGGACCCCAGGCGCGTGGTGTTGTCAGACGTTGGCATGGGGTCCCCGTGGGGAGGGAGCCTTAGCTAGGGTTAGGGTTTGGTCCAGGGACGTCGCCAGGGCTGAATCGACTGCAGTCTCGTGATGTCCCTCGAGGGCTGAAGTGAGGGCCCATGCCAGAAGGCGGCTCAATTGCAGGGTTAGGGTTCGAGGCAGGCTTAGGTTGCGGTGGAGGGTCCCGGTTCGGGGTACGGTTAGGGTTAGGGTTGGGTCCCAGGAGGCTCCAGGCGCCCAAGCCACAGCAGGGCAGTGGTCTCCCCGAAGGGCTGAGTTGAGGGCACAAGGGACGGTGCCGGTCAGGATCCGTCTGTGGCTGCCAAGGCCACACACGTGATTGGGCCCCTGGTCGAGGAGGCCTCCGGCATCCTCTCGGCAGCTGCAGCCGGGCCTGGGAAACGACACGGTGAGCTTCCAGGTTCCATGCCGAGTCAGCCTGCACCTCTTCCGGACCCCAGGCGCGTGCTGTTGTCAGACGTTGGCATTGGGTCCTCTTGGGGAGAGAGCCTTAGCTAGGGTTAGGGTTCGGCCCAGGGACGTCGCCAGGGCCGAAGCGACTCCGGTCTCGTGATCTGCCTCGAGGGCTGAAGTGAGGGCCCATGCAGCAAGGCGGCTCAAGTGCAGGGTTAGGGGTCGAGGCCGGCTTAGGTTGCGGTGGAGGGTCCCCGTTCGGTGTACGGTTAGGGTTAGGGTTAGGTCCCAGGAGGCTCCAGGCGCCGAACCCACAGCAGGGCGGTGGTCTCCCCGAAGGGCTGAGTTGAGGGCACAAGGGACGGTGCCGCTCAGGATCCGTCTGTGGCTGCCAAGGCCACAGACGTCGATCGGCCCCTGGTCGAGGAGGCCTCCGGAATCCTCTCGGGCAGCTGCAGAACGGCCTGGGAAACGACACGCTGAGCTTCCAGGTTCCATGCCGGGTCAGCCTGCACCGCTTCTGGACCCCAGGCGCGTGGTGTTGTCAGACGTTGGCATGGGGTCCCCGTGGGGAGGGAGCCTTAGCTAGGGTTAGGGTTTGGTCCAGGGACGTCGCCAGGGCTGAATCGACTGCAGTCTCGTGATCTCCCCCGAGGGCTGAAGTGAGGGCCCATGCCAGAAGGCGGCTCAATTGCAGGGTTAGGGTTCGAGGCAGGCTTAGGTTGCGGTGGAGGGTCCCGGTTCGGGGTACGGTTAGGGTTAGGGTTGGGTCCCAGGAGGCTCCAGGCGCCCAAGCCACAGCAGGGCAGTGGTCTCCCCGAAGGGCTGAGTTGAGGGCACAAGGGACGGTGCCGGTCAGGATCCGTCTGTGGCTGCCAAGGCCACACACGTGATTGGGCCCCTGGTCGAGGAGGCCTCCGGCATCCTCTCGGCAGCTGCAGCCGGGCCTGGGAAACGACACGGTGAGCTTCCAGGTTCCATGCCGAGTCAGCCTGCACCTCTTCCGGACCCCAGGCGCGTGGTGTTGTCAGACGTTGGCATTGGGTCCTCTTGGGGAGAGAGCCTTAGCTAGGGTTAGGGTTCGGCCCAGGGACGTCGCCAGGGCCGAAGCGACTCCGGTCTCGTGATCTGCCTCGAGGGCTGAAGTGAGGGCCCATGCAGCAAGGCGGCTCAAGTGCAGGGTTAGGGGTCGAGGCCGGCTTAGGTTGCGGTGGAGGGTCCCCGTTCGGGGTAGGGTTAGGGTTAGGGTTAGGTCCCAGGAGGCTCCAGGCGCCGAACCCACAGCAGGGCGGTGGTCTCCCCGAAGGGCTGAGTTGAGGGCACAAGGGACGGTGCCGCTCAGGATCCGTCTGTGGCTGCCAAGGCCACAGACGTCGATCGGCCCCTGGTCGAGGAGGCCTCCGGAATCCTCTCGGGCAGCTGCAGAACGGCCTGGGAAACGACACGCTGAGCTTCCAGGTTCCATGCCGGGTCAGCCTGCACCGCTTCTGGACCCCAGGCGCGTGGTGTTGTCAGACGTTGGCATGGGGTCCCCGTGGGGAGGGAGCCTTAGCTAGGGTTAGGGTTTGGTCCAGGGACGTCGCCAGGGCTGAATCGACTGCAGTCTCGTGATCTCCCCCGAGGGCTGAAGTGAGGGCCCATGCCAGAAGGCGGCTCAATTGCAGGGTTAGGGTTCGAGGCAGGCTTAGGTTGCGGTGGAGGGTCCCGGTTCGGGGTACGGTTAGGGTTAGGGTTGGGTCCCAGGAGGCTCCAGGCGCCCAAGCCACAGCAGGGCAGTGGTCTCCCCGAAGGGCTGAGTTGAGGGCACAAGGGACGGTGCCGGTCAGGATCCGTCTGTGGCTGCCAAGCCCACACACGTGATTGGGCCCCTGGTCGAGGAGGCCTCCGGCATCCTCTCGGCAGCTGCAGCCGGGCCTGGGAAACGACACGGTGAGCTTCCAGGTTCCATGCCGAGTCAGCCTGCACCTCTTCCGGACCCCAGGCGCGTGGTGTTGTCAGACGTTGGCATTGGGTCCTCTTGGGGAGAGAGCCTTAGCTAGGGTTAGGGTTCGGCCCAGGGACGTCGCCAGGGCCGAAGCGACTCCGGTCTCGTGATCTGCCTCGAGGGCTGAAGTGAGGGCCCATGCAGCAAGGCGGCTCAAGTGCAGGGTTAGGGGTCGAGGCCGGCTTAGGTTGCGGTGGAGGGTCCCCGTTCGGGGTAGGGTTAGGGTTAGGGTTAGGTCCCAGGAGGCTCCAGGCGCCGAACCCACAGCAGGGCGGTGGTCTCCCCGAAGGGCTGAGTTGAGGGCACAAGGGACGGTGCCGCTCAGGATCCGTCTGTGGCTGCCAAGGCCACAGACGTCGATCGGCCCCTGGTCGAGGAGGCCTCCGGAATCCTCTCGGGCAGCTGCAGAACGGCCTGGGAAACGACACGCTGAGCTTCCAGGTTCCATGCCGGGTCAGCCTGCACCGCTTCTGGACCCCAGGCGCGTGGTGTTGTCAGACGTTGGCATGGGGTCCCCGTGGGGAGGGAGCCTTAGCTAGGGTTAGGGTTTGGTCCAGGGACGTCGCCAGGGCTGAATCGACTGCAGTCTCGTGATGTCCCTCGAGGGCTGAAGTGAGGGCCCATGCCAGAAGGCGGCTCAATTGCAGGGTTAGGGTTCGAGGCAGGCTTAGGTTGCGGTGGAGGGTCCCGGTTCGGGGTACGGTTAGGGTTAGGGTTGGGTCCCAGGAGGCTCCAGGCGCCCAAGCCACAGCAGGGCAGTGGTCTCCCCGAAGGGCTGAGTTGAGGGCACAAGGGACGGTGCCGGTCAGGATCCGTCTGTGGCTGCCAAGGCCACACACGTGATTGGGCCCCTGGTCGAGGAGGCCTCCGGCATCCTCTCGGCAGCTGCAGCCGGGCCTGGGAAACGACACGGTGAGCTTCCAGGTTCCATGCCGAGTCAGCCTGCACCTCTTCCGGACCCCAGGCGCGTGGTGTTGTCAGACGTTGGCATTGGGTCCTCTTGGGGAGAGAGCCTTAGCTAGGGTTAGGGTTCGGCCCAGGGACGTCGCCAGGGCCGAAGCGACTCCGGTCTCGTGATCTGCCTCGAGGGCTGAAGTGAGGGCCCATGCAGCAAGGCGGCTCAAGTGCAGGGTTAGGGGTCGAGGCCGGCTTAGGTTGCGGTGGAGGGTCCCCGTTCGGGGTAGGGTTAGGGTTAGGGTTAGGTCCCAGGAGGCTCCAGGCGCCGAACCCACAGCAGGGCGGTGGTCTCCCCGAAGGGCTGAGTTGAGGGCACAAGGGACGGTGCCGCTCAGGATCCGTCTGTGGCTGCCAAGGCCACAGACGTCGATCGGCCCCTGGTCGAGGAGGCCTCCGGAATCCTCTCGGGCAGCTGCAGAACGGCCTGGGAAATGACACGCTGAGCTTCCAGGTTCCATGCCGGGTCAGCCTGCACCGCTTCTGGACCCCAGGCGCGTGGTGTTGTCAGACGTTGGCATGGGGTCCCCGTGGGGAGGGAGCCTTAGCTAGGGTTAGGGTTTGGTCCAGGGACGTCGCCAGGGCTGAATCGACTGCAGTCTCGTGATGTCCCTCGAGGGCTGAAGTGAGGGCCCATGCCAGAAGGCGGCTCAATTGCAGGGTTAGGGTTCGAGGCAGGCTTAGGTTGCGGTGGAGGGTCCCGGTTCGGGGTACGGTTAGGGTTAGGGTTGGGTCCCAGGAGGCTCCAGGCGCCCAAGCCACAGCAGGGCAGTGGTCTCCCCGAAGGGCTGAGTTGAGGGCACAAGGGACGGTGCCGGTCAGGATCCGTCTGTGGCTGCCAAGGCCACACACGTGATTGGGCCCCTGGTCGAGGAGGCCTCCGGCATCCTCTCGGCAGCTGCAGCCGGGCCTGGGAAACGACACGGTGAGCTTCCAGGTTCCATGCCGAGTCAGCCTGCACCTCTTCCGGACCCCAGGCGCGTGCTGTTGTCAGACGTTGGCATTGGGTCCTCTTGGGGAGAGAGCCTTAGCTAGGGTTAGGGTTCGGCCCAGGGACGTCGCCAGGGCCGAAGCGACTCCGGTCTCGTGATCTGCCTCGAGGGCTGAAGTGAGGGCCCATGCAGCAAGGCGGCTCAAGTGCAGGGTTAGGGGTCGAGGCCGGCTTAGGTTGCGGTGGAGGGTCCCCGTTCGGGGTAGGGTTAGGGTTAGGGTTAGGTCCCAGGAGGCTCCAGGCGCCGAACCCACAGCAGGGCGGTGGTCTCCCCGAAGGGCTGAGTTGAGGGCACAAGGGACGGTGCCGCTCAGGATCCGTCTGTGGCTGCCAAGGCCACAGACGTCGATCGGCCCCTGGTCGAGGAGGCCTCCGGAATCCTCTCGGGCAGCTGCAGAACGGCCTGGGAAACGACACGCTGAGCTTCCAGGTTCCATGCCGGGTCAGCCTGCACCGCTTCTGGACCCCAGGCGCGTGGTGTTGTCAGACGTTGGCATGGGGTCCCCGTGGGGAGGGAGCCTTAGCTAGGGTTAGGGTTTGGTCCAGGGACGTCGCCAGGGCTGAATCGACTGCAGTCTCGTGATGTCCCTCGAGGGCTGAAGTGAGGGCCCATGCCAGAAGGCGGCTCAATTGCAGGGTTAGGGTTCGAGGCAGGCTTAGGTTGCGGTGGAGGGTCCCGGTTCGGGGTACGGTTAGGGTTAGGGTTGGGTCCCAGGAGGCTCCAGGCGCCCAAGCCACAGCAGGGCAGTGGTCTCCCCGAAGGGCTGAGTTGAGGGCACAAGGGACGGTGCCGGTCAGGATCCGTCTGTGGCTGCCAAGGCCACACACGTGATTGGGCCCCTGGTCGAGGAGGCCTCCGGCATCCTCTCGGCAGCTGCAGCCGGGCCTGGGAAACGACACGGTGAGCTTCCAGGTTCCATGCCGAGTCAGCCTGCACCTCTTCCGGACCCCAGGCGCGTGGTGTTGTCAGACGTTGGCATTGGGTCCTCTTGGGGAGAGAGCCTTAGCTAGGGTTAGGGTTCGGCCCAGGGACGTCGCCAGGGCCGAAGCGACTCCGGTCTCGTGATCTGCCTCGAGGGCTGAAGTGAGGGCCCATGCAGCAAGGCGGCTCAAGTGCAGGGTTAGGGGTCGAGGCCGGCTTAGGTTGCGGTGGAGGGTCCCCGTTCGGGGTAGGGTTAGGGTTAGGGTTAGGTCCCAGGAGGCTCCAGGCGCCGAACCCACAGCAGGGCGGTGGTCTCCCCGAAGGGCTGAGTTGAGGGCACAAGGGACGGTGCCGCTCAGGATCCGTCTGTGGCTGCCAAGGCCACAGACGTCGATCGGCCCCTGGTCGAGGAGGCCTCCGGAATCCTCTCGGGCAGCTGCAGAACGGCCTGGGAAACGACACGCTGAGCTTCCAGGTTCCATGCCGGGTCAGCCTGCACCGCTTCTGGACCCCAGGCGCGTGGTGTTGTCAGACGTTGGCATGGGGTCCCCGTGGGGAGGGAGCCTTAGCTAGGGTTAGGGTTTGGTCCAGGGACGTCGCCAGGGCTGAATCGACTGCAGTCTCGTGATGTCCCTCGAGGGCTGAAGTGAGGGCCCATGCCAGAAGGCGGCTCAATTGCAGGGTTAGGGTTCGAGGCAGGCTTAGGTTGCGGTGGAGGGTCCCGGTTCGGGGTACGGTTAGGGTTAGGGTTGGGTCCCAGGAGGCTCCAGGCGCCCAAGCCACAGCAGGGCAGTGGTCTCCCCGAAGGGCTGAGTTGAGGGCACAAGGGACGGTGCCGGTCAGGATCCGTCTGTGGCTGCCAAGGCCACACACGTGATTGGGCCCCTGGTCGAGGAGGCCTCCGGCATCCTCTCGGCAGCTGCAGCCGGGCCTGGGAAACGACACGGTGAGCTTCCAGGTTCCATGCCGAGTCAGCCTGCACCTCTTCCGGACCCCAGGCGCGTGGTGTTGTCAGACGTTGGCATTGGGTCCTCTTGGGGAGAGAGCCTTAGCTAGGGTTAGGGTTCGGCCCAGGGACGTCGCCAGGGCCGAAGCGACTCCGGTCTCGTGATCTGCCTCGAGGGCTGAAGTGAGGGCCCATGCAGCAAGGCGGCTCAAGTGCAGGGTTAGGGGTCGAGGCCGGCTTAGGTTGCGGTGGAGGGTCCCCGTTCGGGGTAGGGTTAGGGTTAGGGTTAGGTCCCAGGAGGCTCCAGGCGCCGAACCCACAGCAGGGCGGTGGTCTCCCCGAAGGGCTGAGTTGAGGGCACAAGGGACGGTGCCGCTCAGGATCCGTCTGTGGCTGCCAAGGCCACAGACGTCGATCGGCCCCTGGTCGAGGAGGCCTCCGGAATCCTCTCGGGCAGCTGCAGAACGGCCTGGGAAACGACACGCTGAGCTTCCAGGTTCCATGCCGGGTCAGCCTGCACCGCTTCTGGACCCCAGGCGCGTGGTGTTGTCAGACGTTGGCATGGGGTCCCCGTGGGGAGGGAGCCTTAGCTAGGGTTAGGGTTTGGTCCAGGGACGTCGCCAGGGCTGAATCGACTGCAGTCTCGTGATGTCCCTCGAGGGCTGAAGTGAGGGCCCATGCCAGAAGGCGGCTCAATTGCAGGGTTAGGGTTCGAGGCAGGCTTAGGTTGCGGTGGAGGGTCCCGGTTCGGGGTACGGTTAGGGTTAGGGTTGGGTCCCAGGAGGCTCCAGGCGCCCAAGCCACAGCAGGGCAGTGGTCTCCCCGAAGGGCTGAGTTGAGGGCACAAGGGACGGTGCCGGTCAGGATCCGTCTGTGGCTGCCAAGGCCACACACGTGATTGGGCCCCTGGTCGAGGAGGCCTCCGGCATCCTCTCGGCAGCTGCAGCCGGGCCTGGGAAACGACACGGTGAGCTTCCAGGTTCCATGCCGAGTCAGCCTGCACCTCTTCCGGACCCCAGGCGCGTGGTGTTGTCAGACGTTGGCATTGGGTCCTGTTGGGGAGAGAGCCTTAGCTAGGGTTAGGGTTCGGCCCAGGGACGTCGCCAGGGCCGAAGCGACTCCGGTCTCGTGATCTGCCTCGAGGGCTGAAGTGAGGGCCCATGCAGCAAGGCGGCTCAAGTGCAGGGTTAGGGGTCGAGGCCGGCTTAGGTTGCGGTGGAGGGTCCCCGTTCGGTGTACGGTTAGGGTTAGGGTTAGGTCCCAGGAGGCTCCAGGCGCCGAACCCACAGCAGGGCGGTGGTCTCCCCGAAGGGCTGAGTTGAGGGCACAAGGGACGGTGCCGCTCAGGATCCGTCTGTGGCTGCCAAGGCCACAGACGTCGATCGGCCCCTGGTCGAGGAGGCCTCCGGAATCCTCTCGGGCAGCTGCAGAACGGCCTGGGAAACGACACGCTGAGCTTCCAGGTTCCATGCCGGGTCAGCCTGCACCGCTTCTGGACCCCAGGCGCGTGGTGTTGTCAGACGTTGGCATGGGGTCCCCGTGGGGAGGGAGCCTTAGCTAGGGTTAGGGTTTGGTCCAGGGACGTCGCCAGGGCTGAATCGACTGCAGTCTCGTGATGTCCCTCGAGGGCTGAAGTGAGGGCCCATGCCAGAAGGCGGCTCAATTGCAGGGTTAGGGTTCGAGGCAGGCTTAGGTTGCGGTGGAGGGTCCCGGTTCGGGGTACGGTTAGGGTTAGGGTTGGGTCCCAGGAGGCTCCAGGCGCCCAAGCCACAGCAGGGCAGTGGTCTCCCCGAAGGGCTGAGTTGAGGGCACAAGGGACGGTGCCGGTCAGGATCCGTCTGTGGCTGCCAAGGCCACACACGTGATTGGGCCCCTGGTCGAGGAGGCCTCCGGCATCCTCTCGGCAGCTGCAGCCGGGCCTGGGAAACGACACGGTGAGCTTCCAGGTTCCATGCCGAGTCAGCCTGCACCTCTTCCGGACCCCAGGCGCGTGGTGTTGTCAGACGTTGGCATTGGGTCCTCTTGGGGAGAGAGCCTTAGCTAGGGTTAGGGTTCGGCCCAGGGACGTCGCCAGGGCCGAAGCGACTCCGGTCTCGTGATCTGCCTCGAGGGCTGAAGTGAGGGCCCATGCAGCAAGGCGGCTCAAGTGCAGGGTTAGGGGTCGAGGCCGGCTTAGGTTGCGGTGGAGGGTCCCCGTTCGGTGTACGGTTAGGGTTAGGGTTAGGTCCCAGGAGGCTCCAGGCGCCGAACCCACAGCAGGGCGGTGGTCTCCCCGAAGGGCTGAGTTGAGGGCACAAGGGACGGTGCCGCTCAGGATCCGTCTGTGGCTGCCAAGGCCACAGACGTCGATCGGCCCCTGGTCGAGGAGGCCTCCGGAATCCTCTCGGGCAGCTGCAGAACGGCCTGGGAAACGACACGCTGAGCTTCCAGGTTCCATGCCGGGTCAGCCTGCACCGCTTCTGGACCCCAGGCGCGTGGTGTTGTCAGACGTTGGCATGGGGTCCCCGTGGGGAGGGAGCCTTAGCTAGGGTTAGGGTTTGGTCCAGGGACGTCGCCAGGGCTGAATCGACTGCAGTCTCGTGATCTCCCCCGAGGGCTGAAGTGAGGGCCCATGCCAGAAGGCGGCTCAATTGCAGGGTTAGGGTTCGAGGCAGGCTTAGGTTGCGGTGGACGGTCCCGGTTCGGGGTACGGTTAGGGTTAGGGTTGGGTCCCAGGAGGCTCCAGGCGCCCAAGCCACAGCAGGGCAGTGGTCTCCCCGAAGGGCTGAGTTGAGGGCACAAGGGACGGTGCCGGTCAGGATCCGTCTGTGGCTGCCAAGGCCACACACGTGATTGGGCCCCTGGTCGAGGAGGCCTCCGGCATCCTCTCGGCAGCTGCAGCCGGGCCTGGGAAACGACACGGTGAGCTTCCAGGTTCCATGCCGAGTCAGCCTGCACCTCTTCCGGACCCCAGGCGCGTGGTGTTGTCAGACGTTGGCATTGGGTCCTCTTGGGGAGAGAGCCTTAGCTAGGGTTAGGGTTCGGCCCAGGGACGTCGCCAGGGCCGAAGCGACTCCGGTCTCGTGATCTGCCTCGAGGGCTGAAGTGAGGGCCCATGCAGCAAGGCGGCTCAAGTGCAGGGTTAGGGGTCGAGGCCGGCTTAGGTTGCGGTGGAGGGTCCCCGTTCGGTGTAGGGTTAGGGTTAGGGTTAGGTCCCAGGAGGCTCCAGGCGCCGAACCCACAGCAGGGCGGTGGTCTCCCCGAAGGGCTGAGTTGAGGGCACAAGGGACGGTGCCGCTCAGGATCCGTCTGTGGCTGCCAAGGCCACAGACGTCGATCGGCCCCTGGTCGAGGAGGCCTCCGGAATCCTCTCGGGCAGCTGCAGAACGGCCTGGGAAACGACACGCTGAGCTTCCAGGTTCCATGCCGGGTCAGCCTGCACCGCTTCTGGACCCCAGGCGCGTGGTGTTGTCAGACGTTGGCATGGGGTCCCCGTGGGGAGGGAGCCTTAGCTAGGGTTAGGGTTTGGTCCAGGGACGTCGCCAGGGCTGAATCGACTGCAGTCTCGTGATGTCCCTCGAGGGCTGAAGTGAGGGCCCATGCCTGAAGGCGGCTCAATTGCAGGGTTAGGGTTCGAGGCAGGCTTAGGTTGCGGTGGAGGGTCCCGGTTCGGGGTAGGGTTAGGGTTAGGGTTGGGTCCCAGGAGGCTCCAGGCGCCCAAGCCACAGCAGGGCAGTGGTCTCCCCGAAGGGCTGAGTTGAGGGCACAAGGGACGGTGCCGGTCAGGATCCGTCTGTGGCTGCCAAGGCCACACACGTGATTGGGCCCCTGGTCGAGGAAGCCTCCGGCATCCTCTCGGCAGCTGCAGCCGGGCCTGGGAAACGACACGGTGAGCTTCCAGGTTCCATGCCGAGTCAGCCTGCACCTCTTCCGGACCCCAGGCGCGTGGTGTTGTCAGACGTTGGCATTGGGTCCTCTTGGGGAGAGAGCCTTAGCTAGGGTTAGGGTTCGGCCCAGGGACGTCGCCAGGGCCGAAGCGACTCCGGTCTCGTGATCTGCCTCGAGGGCTGAAGTGAGGGCCCATGCAGCAAGGC
Organism: Panthera onca; assembly: GCF_046562875.1. Taxonomy (NCBI): domain Eukaryota; kingdom Metazoa; phylum Chordata; class Mammalia; order Carnivora; family Felidae; genus Panthera; species Panthera onca. The sequence continues at coordinate 16,955,248 of NC_138357.1, read as the reverse complement.
GGCTCAAGTGCAGGGTTAGGGGTCGAGGCCGGCTTAGGTTGCGGTGGAGGGTCCCCGTTCGGTGTAGGGTTAGGGTTAGGGTTAGGTCCCAGGAGGCTCCAGGCGCCGAACCCACAGCAGGGCGGTGGTCTCCCCGAAGGGCTGAGTTGAGGGCACAAGGGACGGTGCCGCTCAGGATCCGTCTGTGGCTGCCAAGGCCACAGACGTCGATCGGCCCCTGGTCGAGGAGGCCTCCGGAATCCTCTCGGGCAGCTGCAGAACGGCCTGGGAAACGACACGCTGAGCTTCCAGGTTCCATGCCGGGTCAGCCTGCACCGCTTCTGGACCCCAGGCGCGTGGTGTTGTCAGACGTTGGCATGGGGTCCCCGTGGGGAGGGAGCCTTAGCTAGGGTTAGGGTTTGGTCCAGGGACGTCGCCAGGGCTGAATCGACTGCAGTCTCGTGATCTCCCCCGAGGGCTGAAGTGAGGGCCCATGCCAGAAGGCGGCTCAATTGTAGGGTTAGGGTTCGAGGCAGGCTTAGGTTGCGGTGGAGGGTCCCGGTTCGGGGTACGGTTAGGGTTAGGGTTGGGTCCCAGGAGGCTCCAGGCGCCCAAGCCACAGCAGGGCAGTGGTCTCCCCGAAGGGCTGAGTTGAGGGCACAAGGGACGGTGCCGGTCAGGATCCGTCTGTGGCTGCCAAGGCCACACACGTGATTGGGCCCCTGGTCGAGGAGGCCTCCGGCATCCTCTCGGCAGCTGCAGCCGGGCCTGGGAAACGACACGGTGAGCTTCCAGGTTCCATGCCGAGTCAGCCTGCACCTCTTCCGGACCCCAGGCGCGTGGTGTTGTCAGACGTTGGCATTGGGTCCTCTTGGGGAGAGAGCCTTAGCTAGGGTTAGGGTTCGGCCCAGGGACGTCGCCAGTGCCGAAGCGACTCCGGTCTCGTGATCTGCCTCGAGGGCTGAAGTGAGGGCCCATGCAGCAAGGCGGCTCAAGTGCAGGGTTAGGGGTCGAGGCCGGCTTAGGTTGCGGTGGAGGGTCCCCGTTCGGTGTAGGGTTAGGGTTAGGGTTAGGTCCCAGGAGGCTCCAGGCGCCGAACCCACAGCAGGGCGGTGGTCTCCCCGAAGGGCTGAGTTGAGGGCACAAGGGACGGTGCCGCTCAGGATCCGTCTGTGGCTGCCAAGGCCACAGACGTCGATCGGCCCCTGGTCGAGGAGGCCTCCGGAATCCTCTCGGGCAGCTGCAGAACGGCCTGGGAAACGACACGCTGAGCTTCCAGGTTCCATGCCGGGTCAGCCTGCACCGCTTCTGGACCCCAGGCGCGTGGTGTTGTCAGACGTTGGCATGGGGTCCCCGTGGGGAGGGAGCCTTAGCTAGGGTTAGGGTTTGGTCCAGGGACGTCGCCAGGGCTGAATCGACTGCAGTCTCGTGATGTCCCTCGAGGGCTGAAGTGAGGGCCCATGCCAGAAGGCGGCTCAATTGCAGGGTTAGGGTTCGAGGCAGGCTTAGGTTGCGGTGGAGGGTCCCGGTTCGGGGTACGGTTAGGGTTAGGGTTGGGTCCCAGGAGGCTCCAGGCGCCCAAGCCACAGCAGGGCAGTGGTCTCCCCGAAGGGCTGAGTTGAGGGCACAAGGGACGGTGCCGGTCAGGATCCGTCTGTGGCTGCCAAGGCCACACACGTGATTGGGCCCCTGGTCGAGGAGGCCTCCGGCATCCTCTCGGCAGCTGCAGCCGGGCCTGGGAAACGACACGGTGAGCTTCCAGGTTCCATGCCGAGTCAGCCTGCACCTCTTCCGGACCCCAGGCGCGTGGTGTTGTCAGACGTTGGCATTGGGTCCTCTTGGGGAGAGAGCCTTAGCTAGGGTTAGGGTTCGGCCCAGGGACGTCGCCAGGGCCGAAGCGACTCCGGTCTCGTGATCTGCCTCGAGGGCTGAAGTGAGGGCCCATGCAGCAAGGCGGCTCAAGTGCAGGGTTAGGGGTCGAGGCCGGCTTAGGTTGCGGTGGAGGGTCCCCGTTCGGGGTAGGGTTAGGGTTAGGGTTAGGTCCCAGGAGGCTCCAGGCGCCGAACCCACAGCAGGGCGGTGGTCTCCCCGAAGGGCTGAGTTGAGGGCACAAGGGACGGTGCCGCTCAGGATCCGTCTGTGGCTGCCAAGGCCACAGACGTCGATCGGCCCCTGGTCGAGGAGGCCTCCGGAATCCTCTCGGGCAGCTGCAGAACGGCCTGGGAAACGACACGCTGAGCTTCCAGGTTCCATGCCGGGTCAGCCTGCACCGCTTCTGGACCCCAGGCGCGTGGTGTTGTCAGACGTTGGCATGGGGTCCCCGTGGGGAGGGAGCCTTAGCTAGGGTTAGGGTTTGGTCCAGGGACGTCGCCAGGGCTGAATCGACTGCAGTCTCGTGATGTCCCTCGAGGGCTGAAGTGAGGGCCCATGCCAGAAGGCGGCTCAATTGCAGGGTTAGGGTTCGAGGCAGGCTTAGGTTGCGGTGGAGGGTCCCGGTTCGGGGTACGGTTAGGGTTAGGGTTGGGTCCCAGGAGGCTCCAGGCGCCCAAGCCACAGCAGGGCAGTGGTCTCCCCGAAGGGCTGAGTTGAGGGCACAAGGGACGGTGCCGGTCAGGATCCGTCTGTGGCTGCCAAGGCCACACACGTGATTGGGCCCCTGGTCGAGGAGGCCTCCGGCATCCTCTCGGCAGCTGCAGCCGGGCCTGGGAAACGACACGGTGAGCTTCCAGGTTCCATGCCGAGTCAGCCTGCACCTCTTCCGGACCCCAGGCGCGTGGTGTTGTCAGACGTTGGCATTGGGTCCTCTTGGGGAGAGAGCCTTAGCTAGGGTTAGGGTTCGGCCCAGGGACGTCGCCAGGGCCGAAGCGACTCCGGTCTCGTGATCTGCCTCGAGGGCTGAAGTGAGGGCCCATGCAGCAAGGCGGCTCAAGTGCAGGGTTAGGGGTCGAGGCCGGCTTAGGTTGCGGTGGAGGGTCCCCGTTCGGTGTAGGGTTAGGGTTAGGGTTAGGTCCCAGGAGGCTCCAGGCGCCGAACCCACAGCAGGGCGGTGGTCTCCCCGAAGGGCTGAGTTGAGGGCACAAGGGACGGTGCCGCTCAGGATCCGTCTGTGGCTGCCAAGGCCACAGACGTCGATCGGCCCCTGGTCGAGGAGGCCTCCGGAATCCTCTCGGGCAGCTGCAGAACGGCCTGGGAAACGACACGCTGAGCTTCCAGGTTCCATGCCGGGTCAGCCTGCACCGCTTCTGGACCCCAGGCGCGTGGTGTTGTCAGACGTTGGCATGGGGTCCCCGTGGGGAGGGAGCCTTAGCTAGGGTTAGGGTTTGGTCCAGGGACGTCGCCAGGGCTGAATCGACTGCAGTCTCGTGATCTCCCCCGAGGGCTGAAGTGAGGGCCCATGCCAGAAGGCGGCTCAATTGCAGGGTTAGGGTTCGAGGCAGGCTTAGGTTGCGGTGGAGGGTCCCGGTTCGGGGTACGGTTAGGGTTAGGGTTGGGTCCCAGGAGGCTCCAGGCGCCCAAGCCACAGCAGGGCAGTGGTCTCCCCGAAGGGCTGAGTTGAGGGCACAAGGGACGGTGCCGGTCAGGATCCGTCTGTGGCTGCCAAGGCCACACACGTGATTGGGCCCCTGGTCGAGGAGGCCTCCGGCATCCTCTCGGCAGCTGCAGCCGGGCCTGGGAAACGACACGGTGAGCTTCCAGGTTCCATGCCGAGTCAGCCTGCACCTCTTCCGGACCCCAGGCGCGTGGTGTTGTCAGACGTTGGCATTGGGTCCTCTTGGGGAGAGAGCCTTAGCTAGGGTTAGGGTTCGGCCCAGGGACGTCGCCAGGGCCGAAGCGACTCCGGTCTCGTGATCTGCCTCGAGGGCTGAAGTGAGGGCGCATGCAGCAAGGCGGCTCAAGTGCAGGGTTAGGGGTCGAGGCCGGCTTAGGTTGCGGTGGAGGGTCCCCGTTCGGTGTAGGGTTAGGGTTAGGGTTAGGTCCCAGGAGGCTCCAGGCGCCGAACCCACAGCAGGGCGGTGGTCTCCCCGAAGGGCTGAGTTGAGGGCACAAGGGACGGTGCCGCTCAGGATCCGTCTGTGGCTGCCAAGGCCACAGACGTCGATCGGCCCCTGGTCGAGGAGGCCTCCGGAATCCTCTCGGGCAGCTGCAGAACGGCCTGGGAAACGACACGCTGAGCTTCCAGGTTCCATGCCGGGTCAGCCTGCACCGCTTCTGGACCCCAGGCGCGTGGTGTTGTCAGACGTTGGCATGGGGTCCCCGTGGGGAGGGAGCCTTAGCTAGGGTTAGGGTTTGGTCCAGGGACGTCGCCAGGGCTGAATCGACTGCAGTCTCGTGATCTCCCCCGAGGGCTGAAGTGAGGGCCCATGCCAGAAGGCGGCTCAATTGCAGGGTTAGGGTTCGAGGCAGGCCTCGGTTGCGGTGGAGGGTCCCGGTTCGGGGTACGGTTAGGGTTAGGGTTGGGTCCCAGGAGGCTCCAGGCGCCCAAGCCACAGCAGGGCAGTGGTCTCCCCGAAGGGCTGAGTTGAGGGCACAAGGGACGGTGCCGGTCAGGATCCGTCTGTGGCTGCCAAGGCCACACACGTGATTGGGCCCCTGGTCGAGGAGGCCTCCGGCATCCTCTCGGCAGCTGCAGCCGGGCCTGGGAAACGACACGGTGAGCTTCCAGGTTCCATGCCGAGTCAGCCTGCACCTCTTCCGGACCCCAGGCGCGTGGTGTTGTCAGACGTTGGCATTGGGTCCTCTTGGGGAGAGAGCCTTAGCTAGGGTTAGGGTTCGGCCCAGGGACGTCGCCAGGGCCGAAGCGACTCCGGTCTCGTGATCTGCCTCGAGGGCTGAAGTGAGGGCCCATGCAGCAAGGCGGCTCAAGTGCAGGGTTAGGGGTCGAGGCCGGCTTAGGTTGCGGTGGAGGGTCCCCGTTCGGTGTAGGGTTAGGGTTAGGGTTAGGTCCCAGGAGGCTCCAGGCGCCGAACCCACAGCAGGGCGGTGGTCTCCCCGAAGGGCTGAGTTGAGGGCACAAGGGACGGTGCCGCTCAGGATCCGTCTGTGGCTGCCAAGGCCACAGACGTCGATCGGCCCCTGGTCGAGGAGGCCTCCGGAATCCTCTCGGGCAGCTGCAGAACGGCCTGGGAAACGACACGCTGAGCTTCCAGGTTCCATGCCGGGTCAGCCTGCACCGCTTCTGGACCCCAGGCGCGTGGTGTTGTCAGACGTTGGCATGGGGTCCCCGTGGGGAGGGAGCCTTAGCTAGGGTTAGGGTTTGGTCCAGGGACGTCGCCAGGGCTGAATCGACTGCAGTCTCGTGATGTCCCTCGAGGGCTGAAGTGAGGGCCCATGCCAGAAGGAGGCTCAATTGCAGGGTTAGGGTTCGAGGCAGGCTTAGGTTGCGGTGGAGGGTCCCGGTTCGGGGTACGGTTAGGGTTAGGGTTGGGTCCCAGGAGGCTCCAGGCGCCCAAGCCACAGCAGGGCAGTGGTCTCCCCGAAGGGCTGAGTTGAGGGCACAAGGGACGGTGCCGGTCAGGATCCGTCTGTGGCTGCCAAGGCCACACACGTGATTGGGCCCCTGGTCGAGGAGGCCTCCGGCATCCTCTCGGCAGCTGCAGCCGGGCCTGGGAAACGACACGGTGAGCTTCCAGGTTCCATGCCGAGTCAGCCTGCACCTCTTCCGGACCCCAGGCGCGTGGTGTTGTCAGACGTTGGCATTGGGTCCTCTTGGGGAGAGAGCCTTAGCTAGGGTTAGGGTTCGGCCCAGGGACGTCGCCAGGGCCGAAGCGACTCCGGTCTCGTGATCTGCCTCGAGGGCTGAAGTGAGGGCCCATGCAGCAAGGCGGCTCAAGTGCAGGGTTAGGGGTCGAGGCCGGCTTAGGTTGCGGTGGAGGGTCCCCGTTCGGTGTAGGGTTAGGGTTAGGGTTAGGTCCCAGGAGGCTCCAGGCGCCGAACCCACAGCAGGGCGGTGGTCTCCCCGAAGGGCTGAGTTGAGGGCACAAGGGACGGTGCCGCTCAGGATCCGTCTGTGGCTGCCAAGGCCACAGACGTCGATCGGCCCCTGGTCGAGGAGGCCTCCGGAATCCTCTCGGGCAGCTGCAGAACGGCCTGGGAAACGACACGCTGAGCTTCCACGTTCCATGCCGGGTCAGCCTGCACCGCTTCTGGACCCCAGGCGCGTGGTGTTGTCAGACGTTGGCATGGGGTCCCCGTGGGGAGGGAGCCTTAGCTAGGGTTAGGGTTTGGTCCAGGGACGTCGCCAGGGCTGAATCGACTGCAGTCTCGTGATCTCCCCCGAGGGCTGAAGTGAGGGCCCATGCCAGAAGGCGGCTCAATTGCAGGGTTAGGGTTCGAGGCAGGCTTAGGTTGCGGTGGAGGGTCCCGGTTCGGGGTACGGTTAGGGTTAGGGTTGGGTCCCAGGAGGCTCCAGGCGCCCAAGCCACAGCAGGGCAGTGGTCTCCCCGAAGGGCTGAGTTGAGGGCACAAGGGACGGTGCCGGTCAGGATCCGTCTGTGGCTGCCAAGGCCACACACGTGATTGGGCCCCTGGTCGAGGAGGCCTCCGGCATCCTCTCGGCAGCTGCAGCCGGGCCTGGGAAACGACACGGTGAGCTTCCAGGTTCCATGCCGAGTCAGCCTGCACCTCTTCCGGACCCCAGGCGCGTGGTGTTGTCAGACGTTGGCATTGGGTCCTCTTGGGGAGAGAGCCTTAGCTAGGGTTAGGGTTCGGCCCAGGGACGTCGCCAGGGCCGAAGCGACTCCGGTCTCGTGATCTGCCTCGAGGGCTGAAGTGAGGGCGCATGCAGCAAGGCGGCTCAAGTGCAGGGTTAGGGGTCGAGGCCGGCTTAGGTTGCGGTGGAGGGTCCCCGTTCGGTGTAGGGTTAGGGTTAGGGTTAGGTCCCAGGAGGCTCCAGGCGCCGAACCCACAGCAGGGCGGTGGTCTCCCCGAAGGGCTGAGTTGAGGGCACAAGGGACGGTGCCGCTCAGGATCCGTCTGTGGCTGCCAAGGCCACAGACGTCGATCGGCCCCTGGTCGAGGAGGCCTCCGGAATCCTCTCGGGCAGCTGCAGAACGGCCTGGGAAACGACACGCTGAGCTTCCAGGTTCCATGCCGGGTCAGCCTGCACCGCTTCTGGACCCCAGGCGCGTGGTGTTGTCAGACGTTGGCATGGGGTCCCCGTGGGGAGGGAGCCTTAGCTAGGGTTAGGGTTTGGTCCAGGGACGTCGCCAGGGCTGAATCGACTGCAGTCTCGTGATCTCCCCCGAGGGCTGAAGTGAGGGCCCATGCCAGAAGGCGGCTCAATTGCAGGGTTAGGGTTCGAGGCAGGCTTAGGTTGCGGTGGAGGGTCCCGGTTCGGGGTACGGTTAGGGTTAGGGTTGGGTCCCAGGAGGCTCCAGGCGCCCAAGCCACAGCAGGGCAGTGGTCTCCCCGAAGGGCTGAGTTGAGGGCACAAGGGACGGTGCCGGTCAGGATCCGTCTGTGGCTGCCAAGGCCACACACGTGATTGGGCCCCTGGTCGAGGAGGCCTCCGGCATCCTCTCGGCAGCTGCAGCCGGGCCTGGGAAACGACACGGTGAGCTTCCAGGTTCCATGCCGAGTCAGCCTGCACCTCTTCCGGACCCCAGGCGCGTGGTGTTGTCAGACGTTGGCATTGGGTCCTCTTGGGGAGAGAGCCTTAGCTAGGGTTAGGGTTCGGCCCAGGGACGTCGCCAGGGCCGAAGCGACTCCGGTCTCGTGATCTGCCTCGAGGGCTGAAGTGAGGGCCCATGCAGCAAGGCGGCTCAAGTGCAGGGTTAGGGGTCGAGGCCGGCTTAGGTTGCGGTGGAGGGTCCCCGTTCGGGGTAGGGTTAGGGTTAGGGTTAGGTCCCAGGAGGCTCCAGGCGCCGAACCCACAGCAGGGCGGTGGTCTCCCCGAAGGGCTGAGTTGAGGGCACAAGGGACGGTGCCGCTCAGGATCCGTCTGTGGCTGCCAAGGCCACAGACGTCGATCGGCCCCTGGTCGAGGAGGCCTCCGGAATCCTCTCGGGCAGCTGCAGAACGGCCTGGGAAACGACACGCTGAGCTTCCAGGTTCCATGCCGGGTCAGCCTGCACCGCTTCTGGACCCCAGGCGCGTGGTGTTGTCAGACGTTGGCATGGGGTCCCCGTGGGGAGGGAGCCTTAGCTAGGGTTAGGGTTTGGTCCAGGGACGTCGCCAGGGCTGAATCGACTGCAGTCTCGTGATCTCCCCCGAGGGCTGAAGTGAGGGCCCATGCCAGAAGGCGGCTCAATTGCAGGGTTAGGGTTCGAGGCAGGCTTAGGTTGCGGTGGAGGGTCCCGGTTCGGGGTACGGTTAGGGTTAGGGTTGGGTCCCAGGAGGCTCCAGGCGCCCAAGCCACAGCAGGGCAGTGGTCTCCCCGAAGGGCTGAGTTGAGGGCACAAGGGACGGTGCCGGTCAGGATCCGTCTGTGGCTGCCAAGGCCACACACGTGATTGGGCCCCTGGTCGAGGAGGCCTCCGGCATCCTCTCGGCAGCTGCAGCCGGGCCTGGGAAACGACACGGTGAGCTTCCAGGTTCCATGCCGAGTCAGCCTGCACCTCTTCCGGACCCCAGGCGCGTGGTGTTGTCAGACGTTGGCATTGGGTCCTCTTGGGGAGAGAGCCTTAGCTAGGGTTAGGGTTCGGACCAGGGACGTCGCCAGGGCCGAAGCGACTCCGGTCTCGTGATCTGCCTCGAGGGCTGAAGTGAGGGCCCATGCAGCAAGGCGGCTCAAGTGCAGGGTTAGGGGTCGAGGCCGGCTTAGGTTGCGGTGGAGGGTCCCCGTTCGGTGTAGGGTTAGGGTTAGGGTTAGGTCCCAGGAGGCTCCAGGCACCGAACCCACAGCAGGGCGGTGGTCTCCCCGAAGGGCTGAGTTGAGGGCACAAGGGACGGTGCCGCTCAGGATCCGTCTGTGGCTGCCAAGGCCACAGACGTCGATCGGCCCCTGGTCGAGGAGGCCTCCGGAATCCTCTCGGGCAGCTGCAGAACGGCCTGGGAAACGAAACGCTGAGCTTCCACGTTCCATGCCGGGTCAGCCTGCACCGCTTCTGGACCCCAGGCGCGTGGTGTTGTCAGACGTTGGCATGGGGTCCCCGTGGGGAGGGAGCCTTAGCTAGGGTTAGGGTTTGGTCCAGGGACGTTGCCAGGGCTGAATCGACTGCAGTCTCGTGATGTCCCTCGAGGGCTGAAGTGAGGGCCCATGCCAGAAGGCGGCTCAATTGCAGGGTTAGGGTTCGAGGCAGGCTTAGGTTGCGGTGGAGGGTCCCGGTTCGGGGTACGGTTAGGGTTAGGGTTCGGTCCCAGGAGGCTCCAGGCGCCCAAGCCACAGCAGGGCAGTGGTCTCCCCGAAGGGCTGAGTTGAGGGCACAAGGGACGGTGCCGGTCAGGATCCGTCTGTGGCTGCCAAGGCCACACACGTGATTGGGCCCCTGGTCGAGGAGGCCTCCGGCATCCTCTCGGCAGCTGCAGCCGGGCCTGGGAAACGACACGGTGAGCTTCCAGGTTCCATGCCGAGTCAGCCTGCACCTCTTCCGGACCCCAGGCGCGTGGTGTTGTCAGACGTTGGCATTGGGTCCTCTTGGGGAGAGAGCCTTAGCTAGGGTTAGGGTTCGGCCCAGGGACGTCGCCAGGGCCGAAGCGACTCCGGTCTCGTGATCTGCCTCGAGGGCTGAAGTGAGGGCCCATGCAGCAAGGCGGCTCAAGTGCAGGGTTAGGGGTCGAGGCCGGCTTAGGTTGCGGTGGAGGGTCCCCGTTCGGTGTAGGGTTAGGGTTAGGGTTAGGTCCCAGGAGGCTCCAGGCGCCGAACCCACAGCAGGGCGGTGGTCTCCCCGAAGGGCTGAGTTGAGGGCACAAGGGACGGTGCCGCTCAGGATCCGTCTGTGGCTGCCAAGGCCACAGACGTCGATCGGCCCCTGGTCGAGGAGGCCTCCGGAATCCTCTCGGGCAGCTGCAGAACGGCCTGGGAAACGACACGCTGAGCTTCCAGGTTCCATGCCGGGTCAGCCTGCACCGCTTCTGGACCCCAGGCGCGTGGTGTTGTCAGAAGTTGGCATGGGGTCCCCGTGGGGAGGGAGCCTTAGCTAGGGTTAGGGTTTGGTCCAGGGACGTCGCCAGGGCTGAATCGACTGCAGTCTCGTGATCTCCCCCGAGGGCTGAAGTGAGGGCCCATGCCAGAAGGCGGCTCAATTGCAGGGTTAGGGTTCGAGGCAGGCTTAGGTTGCGGTGGAGGGTCCCGGTTCGGGGTACGGTTAGGGTTAGGGTTGGGTCCCAGGAGGCTCCAGGCGCCCAAGCCACAGCAGGGCAGTGGTCTCCCCGAAGGGCTGAGTTGAGGGCACAAGGGACGGTGCCGGTCAGGATCCGTCTGTGGCTGCCAAGGCCACACACGTGATTGGGCCCCTGGTCGAGGAGGCCTCCGGCATCCTCTCGGCAGCTGCAGCCGGGCCTGGGAAACGACACGGTGAGCTTCCAGGTTCCATGCCGAGTCAGCCTGCACCTCTTCCGGACCCCAGGCGCGTGGTGTTGTCAGACGTTGGCATTGGGTCCTCTTGGGGAGAGAGCCTTAGCTAGGGTTAGGGTTCGGCCCAGGGACGTCGCCAGGGCCGAAGCGACTCCGGTCTCGTGATCTGCCTCGAGGGCTGAAGTGAGGGCGCATGCAGCAAGGCGGCTCAAGTGCAGGGTTAGGGGTCGAGGCCGGCTTAGGTTGCGGTGGAGGGTCCCCGTTCGGTGTAGGGTTAGGGTTAGGGTTAGGTCCCAGGAGGCTCCAGGCGCCGAACCCACAGCAGGGCGGTGGTCTCCACGAAGGGCTGAGTTGAGGGCACAAGGGACGGTGCCGCTCAGGATCCGTCTGTGGCTGCCAAGGCCACAGACGTCGATCGGCCCCTGGTCGAGGAGGCCTCCGGAATCCTCTCGGGCAGCTGCAGAACGGCCTGGGAAACGACACGCTGAGCTTCCAGGTTCCATGCCGGGTCAGCCTGCACCGCTTCTGGACCCCAGGCGCGTGGTGTTGTCAGACGTTGGCATGGGGTCCCCGTGGGGAGGGAGCCTTAGCTAGGGTTAGGGTTTGGTCCAGGGACGTCGCCAGGGCTGAATCGACTGCAGTCTCGTGATCTCCCCCGAGGGCTGAAGTGAGGGCCCATGCCAGAAGGCGGCTCAATTGCAGGGTTAGGGTTCGAGGCAGGCTTAGGTTGCGGTGGAGGGTCCCGGTTCGGGGTAGGGTTAGGGTTAGGGTTGGGTCCCAGGAGGCTCCAGGCGCCCAAGCCACAGCAGGGCAGTGGTCTCCCCGAAGGGCTGAGTTGAGGGCACAAGGGACGGTGCCGGTCAGGATCCGTCTGTGGCTGCCAAGGCCACACACGTGATTGGGCCCCTGGTCGAGGAGGCCTCCGGCATCCTCTCGGCAGCTGCAGCCGGGCCTGGGAAACGACACGGTGAGCTTCCAGGTTCCATGCCGAGTCAGCCTGCACCTCTTCCGGACCCCAGGCGCGTGGTGTTGTCAGACGTTGGCATTGGGTCCTCTTGGGGAGAGAGCCTTAGCTAGGGTTAGGGTTCGGCCCAGGGACGTCGCCAGGGCCGAAGCGACTCCGGTCTCGTGATCTGCCTCGAGGGCTGAAGTGAGGGCCCATGCAGCAAGGCGGCTCAAGTGCAGGGTTAGGGGTCGAGGCCGGCTTAGGTTGCGGTGGAGGGTCCCCGTTCGGTGTACGGTTAGGGTTAGGGTTAGGTCCCAGGAGGCTCCAGGCGCCGAACCCACAGCAGGGCGGTGGTCTCCACGAAGGGCTGAGTTGAGGGCACAAGGGACGGTGCCGCTCAGGATCCGTCTGTGGCTGCCAAGGCCACAGACGTCGATCGGCCCCTGGTCGAGGAGGCCTCCGGAATCCTCTCGGGCAGCTGCAGAACGGCCTGGGAAACGACACGCTGAGCTTCCAGGTTCCATGCCGGGTCAGCCTGCACCGCTTCTGGACCCCAGGCGCGTGGTGTTGTCAGACGTTGGCATGGGGTCCCCGTGGGGAGGGAGCCTTAGCTAGGGTTAGGGTTTGGTCCAGGGACGTCGCCAGGGCTGAATCGACTGCAGTCTCGTGATGTCCCCCGAGGGCTGAAGTGAGGGCCCATGCCAGAAGGCGGCTCAATTGCAGGGTTAGGGTTCGAGGCAGGCTTAGGTTGCGGTGGAGGGTCCCGGTTCGGGGTACGGTTAGGGTTAGGGTTGGGTCCCAGGAGGCTCCAGGCGCCCAAGCCACAGCAGGGCAGTGGTCTCCCCGAAGGGCTGAGTTGAGGGCACAAGGGACGGTGCCGGTCAGGATCCGTCTGTGGCTGCCAAGGCCACACACGTGATTGGGCCCCTGGTCGAGGAGGCCTCCGGCATCCTCTCGGCAGCTGCAGCCGGGCCTGGGAAACGACACGGTGAGCTTCCAGGTTCCATGCCGAGTCAGCCTGCACCTCTTCCGGACCCCAGGCGCGTGGTGTTGTCAGACGTTGGCATTGGGTCCTCTTGGGGAGAGAGCCTTAGCTAGGGTTAGGGTTCGGCCCAGGGACGTCGCCAGGGCCGAAGCGACTCCGGTCTCGTGATCTGCCTCGAGGGCTGAAGTGAGGGCGCATGCAGCAAGGCGGCTCAAGTGCAGGGTTAGGGGTCGAGGCCGGCTTAGGTTGCGGTGGAGGGTCCCCGTTCGGTGTAGGGTTAGGGTTAGGGTTAGGTCCCAGGAGGCTCCAGGCGCCGAACCCACAGCAGGGCGGTGGTCTCCACGAAGGGCTGAGTTGAGGGCACAAGGGACGGTGCCGCTCAGGATCCGTCTGTGGCTGCCAAGGCCACAGACGTCGATCGGCCCCTGGTCGAGGAGGCCTCCGGAATCCTCTCGGGCAGCTGCAGAACGGCCTGGGAAACGACACGCTGAGCTTCCAGGTTCCATGCCGGGTCAGCCTGCACCGCTTCTGGACCCCAGGCGCGTGGTGTTGTCAGACGTTGGCATGGGGTCCCCGTGGGGAGGGAGCCTTAGCTAGGGTTAGGGTTTGGTCCAGGGACGTCGCCAGGGCTGAATCGACTGCAGTCTCGTGATGTCCCTCGAGGGCTGAAGTGAGGGCCCATGCCAGAAGGCGGCTCAATTGCAGGGTTAGGGTTCGAGGCAGGCTTAGGTTGCGGTGGAGGGTCCCGGTTCGGGGTACGGTTAGGGTTAGGGTTGGGTCCCAGGAGGCTCCAGGCGCCCAAGCCACAGCAGGGCAGTGGTCTCCCCGAAGGGCTGAGTTGAGGGCACAAGGGACGGTGCCGGTCAGGATCCGTCTGTGGCTGCCAAGGCCACACACGTGATTGGGCCCCTGGTCGAGGAGGCCTCCGGCATCCTCTCGGCAGCTGCAGCCGGGCCTGGGAAACGACACGGTGAGCTTCCAGGTTCCATGCCGAGTCAGCCTGCACCTCTTCCGGACCCCAGGCGCGTGGTGTTGTCAGACGTTGGCATTGGGTCCTCTTGGGGAGAGAGCCTTAGCTAGGGTTAGGGTTCGGCCCAGGGACGTCGCCAGGGCCGAAGCGACTCCGGTCTCGTGATCTGCCTCGAGGGCTGAAGTGAGGGCCCATGCAGCAAGGCGGCTCAAGTGCAGGGTTAGGGGTCGAGGCCGGCTTAGGTTGCGGTGGAGGGTCCCCGTTCGGTGTAGGGTTAGGGTTAGGGTTAGGTCCCAGGAGGCTCCAGGCGCCGAACCCACAGCAGGGCGGTGGTCTCCCCGAAGGGCTGAGTTGAGGGCACAAGGGACGGTGCCGCTCAGGATCCGTCTGTGGCTGCCAAGGCCACAGACGTCGATCGGCCCCTGGTCGAGGAGGCCTCCGGAATCCTCTCGGGCAGCTGCAGAACGGCCTGGGAAACGACACGCTGAGCTTCCAGGTTCCATGCCGGGTCAGCCTGCACCGCTTCTGGACCCCAGGCGCGTGGTGTTGTCAGACGTTGGCATGGGGTCCCCGTGGGGAGGGAGCCTTAGCTAGGGTTAGGGTTTGGTCCAGGGACGTCGCCAGGGCTGAATCGACTGCAGTCTCGTGATCTCCCCCGAGGGCTGAAGTGAGGGCCCATGCCAGAAGGCGGCTCAATTGCAGGGTTAGGGTTCGAGGCAGGCTTAGGTTGCGGTGGATGGTCCCGGTTCGGGGTAGGGTTAGGGTTAGGGTTGGGTCCCAGGAGGCTCCAGGCGCCCAAGCCACAGCAGGGCAGTGGTCTCCCCGAAGGGCTGAGTTGAGGGCACAAGGGACGGTGCCGGTCAGGATCCGTCTGTGGCTGCCAAGGCCACACACGTGATTGGGCCCCTGGTCGAGGAGGCCTCCGGCATCCTCTCGGCAGCTGCAGCCGGGCCTGGGAAACGACACGGTGAGCTTCCAGGTTCCATGCCGAGTCAGCCTGCACCTCTTCCGGACCCCAGGCGCGTGGTGTTGTCAGACGTTGGCATTGGGTCCTCTTGGGGAGAGAGCCTTAGCTAGGGTTAGGGTTCGGCCCAGGGACGTCGCCAGGGCCGAAGCGACTCCGGTCTCGTGATCTGCCTCGAGGGCTGAAGTGAGGGCGCATGCAGCAAGGCGGCTCAAGTGCAGGGTTAGGGGTCGAGGCCGGCTTAGGTTGCGGTGGAGGGTCCCCGTTCGGTGTAGGGTTAGGGTTAGGGTTAGGTCCCAGGAGGCTCCAGGCGCCGAACCCACAGCAGGGCGGTGGTCTCCCCGAAGGGCTGAGTTGAGGGCACAAGGGACGGTGCCGCTCAGGATCCGTCTGTGGCTGCCAAGGCCACAGACGTCGATCGGCCCCTGGTCGAGGAGGCCTCCGGAATCCTCTCGGGCAGCTGCAGAACGGCCTGGGAAACGACACGCTGAGCTTCCAGGTTCCATGCCGGGTCAGCCTGCACCGCTTCTGGACCCCAGGCGCGTGGTGTTGTCAGACGTTGGCATGGGGTCCCCGTGGGGAGGGAGCCTTAGCTAGGGTTAGGGTTTGGTCCAGGGACGTCGCCAGGGCTGAATCGACTGCAGTCTCGTGATCTCCCCCGAGGGCTGAAGTGAGGGCCCATGCCAGAAGGCGGCTCAATTGCAGGGTTAGGGTTCGAGGCAGGCTTAGGTTGCGGTGGAGGGTCCCGGTTCGGGGTACGGTTAGGGTTAGGGTTGGGTCCCAGGAGGCTCCAGGCGCCCAAGCCACAGCAGGGCAGTGGTCTCCCCGAAGGGCTGAGTTGAGGGCACAAGGGACGGTGCCGGTCAGGATCCGTCTGTGGCTGCCAAGGCCACACACGTGATTGGGCCCCTGGTCGAGGAGGCCTCCGGCATCCTCTCGGCAGCTGCAGCCGGGCCTGGGAAACGACACGGTGAGCTTCCAGGTTCCATGCCGAGTCAGCCTGCACCTCTTCCGGACCCCAGGCGCGTGGTGTTGTCAGACGTTGGCATTGGGTCCTCTTGGGGAGAGAGCCTTAGCTAGGGTTAGGGTTCGGCCCAGGGACGTCGCCAGGGCCGAAGCGACTCCGGTCTCGTGATCTGCCTCGAGGGCTGAAGTGAGGGCCCATGCAGCAAGGCGGCTCAAGTGCAGGGTTAGGGGTCGAGGCCGGCTTAGGTTGCGGTGGAGGGTCCCCGTTCGGGGTAGGGTTAGGGTTAGGGTTAGGTCCCAGGAGGCTCTAGGCGCCGAACCCACAGCAGGGCGGTGGTCTCCCCGAAGGGCTGAGTTGAGGGCACAAGGGACGGTGCCGCTCAGGATCCGTCTGTGGCTGCCAAGGCCACAGACGTCGATCGGCCCCTGGTCGAGGAGGCCTCCGGAATCCTCTCGGGCAGCTGCAGAACGGCCTGGGAAACGACACGCTGAGCTTCCAGGTTCCATGCCGGGTCAGCCTGCACCGCTTCTGGACCCCAGGCGCGTGGTGTTGTCAGACGTTGGCATGGGGTCCCCGTGGGGAGGGAGCCTTAGCTAGGGTTAGGGTTTGGTCCAGGGACGTCGCCAGGGCTGAATCGACTGCAGTCTCGTGATCTCCCCCGAGGGCTGAAGTGAGGGCCCATGCCAGAAGGCGGCTCAATTGCAGGGTTAGGGTTCGAGGCAGGCTTAGGTTGCGGTGGAGGGTCCCGGTTCGGGGTACGGTTAGGGTTAGGGTTGGGTCCCAGGAGGCTCCAGGCGCCCAAGCCACAGCAGGGCAGTGGTCTCCCCGAAGGGCTGAGTTGAGGGCACAAGGGACGGTGCCGGTCAGGATCCGTCTGTGGCTGCCAAGGCCACACACGTGATTGGGCCCCTGGTCGAGGAGGCCTCCGGCATCCTCTCGGCAGCTGCAGCCGGGCCTGGGAAACGACACGGTGAGCTTCCAGGTTCCATGCCGAGTCAGCCTGCACCTCTTCCGGACCCCAGGCGCGTGGTGTTGTCAGACGTTGGCATTGGGTCCTCTTGGGGAGAGAGCCTTAGCTAGGGTTAGGGTTCGGACCAGGGACGTCGCCAGGGCCGAAACGACTCCGGTCTCGTGATCTGCCTCGAGGGCTGAAGTGAGGGCCCATGCAGCAAGGCGGCTCAAGTGCAGGGTTAGGGGTCGAGGCCGGCTTAGGTTGCGGTGGAGGGTCCCCGTTCGGTGTAGGGTTAGGGTTAGGGTTAGGTCCCAGGAGGCTCCAGGCACCGAACCCACAGCAGGGCGGTGGTCTCCCCGAAGGGCTGAGTTGAGGGCACAAGGGACGGTGCCGCTCAGGATCCGTCTGTGGCTGCCAAGGCCACAGACGTCGATCGGCCCCTGGTCGAGGAGGCCTCCGGAATCCTCTCGGGCAGCTGCAGAACGGCCTGGGAAACGAAACGCTGAGCTTCCACGTTCCATGCCGGGTCAGCCTGCACCGCTTCTGGACCCCAGGCGCGTGGTGTTGTCAGACGTTGGCATGGGGTCCCCGTGGGGAGGGAGCCTTAGCTAGGGTTAGGGTTTGGTCCAGGGACGTTGCCAGGGCTGAATCGACTGCAGTCTCGTGATGTCCCTCGAGGGCTGAAGTGAGGGCCCATGCCAGAAGGCGGCTCAATTGCAGGGTTAGGGTTCGAGGCAGGCTTAGGTTGCGGTGGAGGGTCCCGGTTCGGGGTACGGTTAGGGTTAGGGTTCGGTCCCAGGAGGCTCCAGGCGCCCAAGCCACAGCAGGGCAGTGGTCTCCCCGAAGGGCTGAGTTGAGGGCACAAGGGACGGTGCCGGTCAGGATCCGTCTGTGGCTGCCAAGGCCACACACGTGATTGGGCCCCTGGTCGAGGAGGCCTCCGGCATCCTCTCGGCAGCTGCAGCCGGGCCTGGGAAACGACACGGTGAGCTTCCAGGTTCCATGCCGAGTCAGCCTGCACCTCTTCCGGACCCCAGGCGCGTGGTGTTGTCAGACGTTGGCATTGGGTCCTCTTGGGGAGAGAGCCTTAGCTAGGGTTAGGGTTCGGCCCAGGGACGTCGCCAGGGCCGAAGCGACTCCGGTCTCGTGATCTGCCTCGAGGGCTGAAGTGAGGGCCCATGCAGCAAGGCGGCTCAAGTGCAGGGTTAGGGGTCGAGGCCGGCTTAGGTTGCGGTGGAGGGTCCCCGTTCGGTGTAGGGTTAGGGTTAGGGTTAGGTCCCAGGAGGCTCCAGGCGCCGAACCCACAGCAGGGCGGTGGTCTCCCCGAAGGGCTGAGTTGAGGGCACAAGGGACGGTGCCGCTCAGGATCCGTCTGTGGCTGCCAAGGCCACAGACGTCGATCGGCCCCTGGTCGAGGAGGCCTCCGGAATCCTCTCGGGCAGCTGCAGAACGGCCTGGGAAACGACACGCTGAGCTTCCAGGTTCCATGCCGGGTCAGCCTGCACCGCTTCTGGACCCCAGGCGCGTGGTGTTGTCAGAAGTTGGCATGGGGTCCCCGTGGGGAGGGAGCCTTAGCTAGGGTTAGGGTTTGGTCCAGGGACGTCGCCAGGGCTGAATCGACTGCAGTCTCGTGATCTCCCCCGAGGGCTGAAGTGAGGGCCCATGCCAGAAGGCGGCTCAATTGCAGGGTTAGGGTTCGAGGCAGGCTTAGGTTGCGGTGGAGGGTCCCGGTTCGGGGTACGGTTAGGGTTAGGGTTGGGTCCCAGGAGGCTCCAGGCGCCCAAGCCACAGCAGGGCAGTGGTCTCCCCGAAGGGCTGAGTTGAGGGCACAAGGGACGGTGCCGGTCAGGATCCGTCTGTGGCTGCCAAGGCCACACACGTGATTGGGCCCCTGGTCGAGGAGGCCTCCGGCATCCTCTCGGCAGCTGCAGCCGGGCCTGGGAAACGACACGGTGAGCTTCCAGGTTCCATGCCGAGTCAGCCTGCACCTCTTCCGGACCCCAGGCGCGTGGTGTTGTCAGACGTTGGCATTGGGTCCTCTTGGGGAGAGAGCCTTAGCTAGGGTTAGGGTTCGGCCCAGGGACGTCGCCAGGGCCGAAGCGACTCCGGTCTCGTGATCTGCCTCGAGGGCTGAAGTGAGGGCGCATGCAGCAAGGCGGCTCAAGTGCAGGGTTAGGGGTCGAGGCCGGCTTAGGTTGCGGTGGAGGGTCCCCGTTCGGTGTAGGGTTAGGGTTAGGGTTAGGTCCCAGGAGGCTCCAGGCGCCGAACCCACAGCAGGGCGGTGGTCTCCACGAAGGGCTGAGTTGAGGGCACAAGGGACGGTGCCGCTCAGGATCCGTCTGTGGCTGCCAAGGCCACAGACGTCGATCGGCCCCTGGTCGAGGAGGCCTCCGGAATCCTCTCGGGCAGCTGCAGAACGGCCTGGGAAACGACACGCTGAGCTTCCAGGTTCCATGCCGGGTCAGCCTGCACCGCTTCTGGACCCCAGGCGCGTGGTGTTGTCAGACGTTGGCATGGGGTCCCCGTGGGGAGGGAGCCTTAGCTAGGGTTAGGGTTTGGTCCAGGGACGTCGCCAGGGCTGAATCGACTGCAGTCTCGTGATCTCCCCCGAGGGCTGAAGTGAGGGCCCATGCCAGAAGGCGGCTCAATTGCAGGGTTAGGGTTCGAGGCAGGCTTAGGTTGCGGTGGAGGGTCCCGGTTCGGGGTAGGGTTAGGGTTAGGGTTGGGTCCCAGGAGGCTCCAGGCGCCCAAGCCACAGCAGGGCAGTGGTCTCCCCGAAGGGCTGAGTTGAGGGCACAAGGGACGGTGCCGGTCAGGATCCGTCTGTGGCTGCCAAGGCCACACACGTGATTGGGCCCCTGGTCGAGGAGGCCTCCGGCATCCTCTCGGCAGCTGCAGCCGGGCCTGGGAAACGACACGGTGAGCTTCCAGGTTCCATGCCGAGTCAGCCTGCACCTCTTCCGGACCCCAGGCGCGTGGTGTTGTCAGACGTTGGCATTGGGTCCTCTTGGGGAGAGAGCCTTAGCTAGGGTTAGGGTTCGGCCCAGGGACGTCGCCAGGGCCGAAGCGACTCCGGTCTCGTGATCTGCCTCGAGGGCTGAAGTGAGGGCCCATGCAGCAAGGCGGCTCAAGTGCAGGGTTAGGGGTCGAGGCCGGCTTAGGTTGCGGTGGAGGGTCCCCGTTCGGTGTAGGGTTAGGGTTAGGGTTAGGTCCCAGGAGGCTCCAGGCACCGAACCCACAGCAGGGCGGTGGTCTCCCCGAAGGGCTGAGTTGAGGGCACAAGGGACGGTGCCGCTCAGGATCCGTCTGTGGCTGCCAAGGCCACAGACGTCGATCGGCCCCTGGTCGAGGAGGCCTCCGGAATCCTCTCGGGCAGCTGCAGAACGGCCTGGGAAACGAAACGCTGAGCTTCCACGTTCCATGCCGGGTCAGCCTGCACCGCTTCTGGACCCCAGGCGCGTGGTGTTGTCAGACGTTGGCATGGGGTCCCCGTGGGGAGGGAGCCTTAGCTAGGGTTAGGGTTTGGTCCAGGGACGTCGCCAGGGCTGAATCGACTGCAGTCTCGTGATGTCCCTCGAGGGCTGAAGTGAGGGCCCATGCCAGAAGGCGGCTCAATTGCAGGGTTAGGGTTCGAGGCAGGCTTAGGTTGCGGTGGAGGGTCCCGGTTCGGGGTACGGTTAGGGTTAGGGTTCGGTCCCAGGAGGCTCCAGGCGCCCAAGCCACAGCAGGGCAGTGGTCTCCCCGAAGGGCTGAGTTGAGGGCACAAGGGACGGTGCCGGTCAGGATCCGTCTGTGGCTGCCAAGGCCACACACGTGATTGGGCCCCTGGTCGAGGAGGCCTCCGGCATCCTCTCGGCAGCTGCAGCCGGGCCTGGGAAACGACACGGTGAGCTTCCAGGTTCCATGCCGAGTCAGCCTGCACCTCTTCCGGACCCCAGGCGCGTGGTGTTGTCAGACGTTGGCATTGGGTCCTCTTGGGGAGAGAGCCTTAGCTAGGGTTAGGGTTCGGCCCAGGGACGTCGCCAGGGCCGAAGCGACTCCGGTCTCGTGATCTGCCTCGAGGGCTGAAGTGAGGGCCCATGCAGCAAGGCGGCTCAAGTGCAGGGTTAGGGGTCGAGGCCGGCTTAGGTTGCGGTGGAGGGTCCCCGTTCGGTGTACGGTTAGGGTTAGGGTTAGGTCCCAGGAGGCTCCAGGCGCCGAACCCACAGCAGGGCGGTGGTCTCCACGAAGGGCTGAGTTGAGGGCACAAGGGACGGTGCCGCTCAGGATCCGTCTGTGGCTGCCAAGGCCACAGACGTCGATCGGCCCCTGGTCGAGGAGGCCTCCGGAATCCTCTCGGGCAGCTGCAGAACGGCCTGGGAAACGACACGCTGAGCTTCCAGGTTCCATGCCGGGTCAGCCTGCACCGCTTCTGGACCCCAGGCGCGTGGTGTTGTCAGACGTTGGCATGGGGTCCCCGTGGGGAGGGAGCCTTAGCTAGGGTTAGGGTTTGGTCCAGGGACGTCGCCAGGGCTGAATCGACTGCAGTCTCGTGATGTCCCCCGAGGGCTGAAGTGAGGGCCCATGCCAGAAGGCGGCTCAATTGCAGGGTTAGGGTTCGAGGCAGGCTTAGGTTGCGGTGGAGGGTCCCGGTTCGGGGTACGGTTAGGGTTAGGGTTGGGTCCCAGGAGGCTCCAGGCGCCCAAGCCACAGCAGGGCAGTGGTCTCCCCGAAGGGCTGAGTTGAGGGCACAAGGGACGGTGCCGGTCAGGATCCGTCTGTGGCTGCCAAGGCCACACACGTGATTGGGCCCCTGGTCGAGGAGGCCTCCGGCATCCTCTCGGCAGCTGCAGCCGGGCCTGGGAAACGACACGGTGAGCTTCCAGGTTCCATGCCGAGTCAGCCTGCACCTCTTCCGGACCCCAGGCGCGTGGTGTTGTCAGACGTTGGCATTGGGTCCTCTTGGGGAGAGAGCCTTAGCTAGGGTTAGGGTTCGGCCCAGGGACGTCGCCAGGGCCGAAGCGACTCCGGTCTCGTGATCTGCCTCGAGGGCTGAAGTGAGGGCGCATGCAGCAAGGCGGCTCAAGTGCAGGGTTAGGGGTCGAGGCCGGCTTAGGTTGCGGTGGAGGGTCCCCGTTCGGTGTAGGGTTAGGGTTAGGGTTAGGTCCCAGGAGGCTCCAGGCGCCGAACCCACAGCAGGGCGGTGGTCTCCACGAAGGGCTGAGTTGAGGGCACAAGGGACGGTGCCGCTCAGGATCCGTCTGTGGCTGCCAAGGCCACAGACGTCGATCGGCCCCTGGTCGAGGAGGCCTCCGGAATCCTCTCGGGCAGCTGCAGAACGGCCTGGGAAACGACACGCTGAGCTTCCAGGTTCCATGCCGGGTCAGCCTGCACCGCTTCTGGACCCCAGGCGCGTGGTGTTGTCAGACGTTGGCATGGGGTCCCCGTGGGGAGGGAGCCTTAGCTAGGGTTAGGGTTTGGTCCAGGGACGTCGCCAGGGCTGAATCGACTGCAGTCTCGTGATGTCCCTCGAGGGCTGAAGTGAGGGCCCATGCCAGAAGGCGGCTCAATTGCAGGGTTAGGGTTCGAGGCAGGCTTAGGTTGCGGTGGAGGGTCCCGGTTCGGGGTACGGTTAGGGTTAGGGTTGGGTCCCAGGAGGCTCCAGGCGCCCAAGCCACAGCAGGGCAGTGGTCTCCCCGAAGGGCTGAGTTGAGGGCACAAGGGACGGTGCCGGTCAGGATCCGTCTGTGGCTGCCAAGGCCACACACGTGATTGGGCCCCTGGTCGAGGAGGCCTCCGGCATCCTCTCGGCAGCTGCAGCCGGGCCTGGGAAACGACACGGTGAGCTTCCAGGTTCCATGCCGAGTCAGCCTGCACCTCTTCCGGACCCCAGGCGCGTGGTGTTGTCAGACGTTGGCATTGGGTCCTCTTGGGGAGAGAGCCTTAGCTAGGGTTAGGGTTCGGCCCAGGGACGTCGCCAGGGCCGAAGCGACTCCGGTCTCGTGATCTGCCTCGAGGGCTGAAGTGAGGGCCCATGCAGCAAGGCGGCTCAAGTGCAGGGTTAGGGGTCGAGGCCGGCTTAGGTTGCGGTGGAGGGTCCCCGTTCGGTGTAGGGTTAGGGTTAGGGTTAGGTCCCAGGAGGCTCCAGGCGCCGAACCCACAGCAGGGCGGTGGTCTCCCCGAAGGGCTGAGTTGAGGGCACAAGGGACGGTGCCGCTCAGGATCCGTCTGTGGCTGCCAAGGCCACAGACGTCGATCGGCCCCTGGTCGAGGAGGCCTCCGGAATCCTCTCGGGCAGCTGCAGAACGGCCTGGGAAACGACACGCTGAGCTTCCAGGTTCCATGCCGGGTCAGCCTGCACCGCTTCTGGACCCCAGGCGCGTGGTGTTGTCAGACGTTGGCATGGGGTCCCCGTGGGGAGGGAGCCTTAGCTAGGGTTAGGGTTTGGTCCAGGGACGTCGCCAGGGCTGAATCGACTGCAGTCTCGTG
Source organism: Panthera onca (assembly GCF_046562875.1). Classification (NCBI taxonomy): domain Eukaryota; kingdom Metazoa; phylum Chordata; class Mammalia; order Carnivora; family Felidae; genus Panthera; species Panthera onca. The sequence continues at coordinate 16,932,564 of NC_138357.1, read as the reverse complement.
ATCTCCCCCGAGGGCTGAAGTGAGGGCCCATGCCAGAAGGCGGCTCAATTGCAGGGTTAGGGTTCGAGGCAGGCTTAGGTTGCGGTGGATGGTCCCGGTTCGGGGTAGGGTTAGGGTTAGGGTTGGGTCCCAGGAGGCTCCAGGCGCCCAAGCCACAGCAGGGCAGTGGTCTCCCCGAAGGGCTGAGTTGAGGGCACAAGGGACGGTGCCGGTCAGGATCCGTCTGTGGCTGCCAAGGCCACACACGTGATTGGGCCCCTGGTCGAGGAGGCCTCCGGCATCCTCTCGGCAGCTGCAGCCGGGCCTGGGAAACGACACGGTGAGCTTCCAGGTTCCATGCCGAGTCAGCCTGCACCTCTTCCGGACCCCAGGCGCGTGGTGTTGTCAGACGTTGGCATTGGGTCCTCTTGGGGAGAGAGCCTTAGCTAGGGTTAGGGTTCGGCCCAGGGACGTCGCCAGGGCCGAAGCGACTCCGGTCTCGTGATCTGCCTCGAGGGCTGAAGTGAGGGCCCATGCAGCAAGGCGGCTCAAGTGCAGGGTTAGGGGTCGAGGCCGGCTTAGGTTGCGGTGGAGGGTCCCCGTTCGGTGTACGGTTAGGGTTAGGGTTAGGTCCCAGGAGGCTCCAGGCGCCGAACCCACAGCAGGGCGGTGGTCTCCACGAAGGGCTGAGTTGAGGGCACAAGGGACGGTGCCGCTCAGGATCCGTCTGTGGCTGCCAAGGCCACAGACGTCGATCGGCCCCTGGTCGAGGAGGCCTCCGGAATCCTCTCGGGCAGCTGCAGAACGGCCTGGGAAACGACACGCTGAGCTTCCAGGTTCCATGCCGGGTCAGCCTGCACCGCTTCTGGACCCCAGGCGCGTGGTGTTGTCAGACGTTGGCATGGGGTCCCCGTGGGGAGGGAGCCTTAGCTAGGGTTAGGGTTTGGTCCAGGGACGTCGCCAGGGCTGAATCGACTGCAGTCTCGTGATGTCCCTCGAGGGCTGAAGTGAGGGCCCATGCCAGAAGGCGGCTCAATTGCAGGGTTAGGGTTCGAGGCAGGCTTAGGTTGCGGTGGAGGGTCCCGGTTCGGGGTACGGTTAGGGTTAGGGTTGGGTCCCAGGAGGCTCCAGGCGCCCAAGCCACAGCAGGGCAGTGGTCTCCCCGAAGGGCTGAGTTGAGGGCACAAGGGACGGTGCCGGTCAGGATCCGTCTGTGGCTGCCAAGGCCACACACGTGATTGGGCCCCTGGTCGAGGAGGCCTCCGGCATCCTCTCGGCAGCTGCAGCCGGGCCTGGGAAACGACACGGTGAGCTTCCAGGTTCCATGCCGAGTCAGCCTGCACCTCTTCCGGACCCCAGGCGCGTGGTGTTGTCAGACGTTGGCATTGGGTCCTCTTGGGGAGAGAGCCTTAGCTAGGGTTAGGGTTCGGCCCAGGGACGTCGCCAGGGCCGAAGCGACTCCGGTCTCGTGATCTGCCTCGAGGGCTGAAGTGAGGGCCCATGCAGCAAGGCGGCTCAAGTGCAGGGTTAGGGGTCGAGGCCGGCTTAGGTTGCGGTGGAGGGTCCCCGTTCGGTGTAGGGTTAGGGTTAGGGTTAGGTCCCAGGAGGCTCCAGGCGCCGAACCCACAGCAGGGCGGTGGTCTCCCCGAAGGGCTGAGTTGAGGGCACAAGGGACGGTGCCGCTCAGGATCCGTCTGTGGCTGCCAAGGCCACAGACGTCGATCGGCCCCTGGTCGAGGAGGCCTCCGGAATCCTCTCGGGCAGCTGCAGAACGGCCTGGGAAACGACACGCTGAGCTTCCAGGTTCCATGCCGGGTCAGCCTGCACCGCTTCTGGACCCCAGGCGCGTGGTGTTGTCAGACGTTGGCATGGGGTCCCCGTGGGGAGGGAGCCTTAGCTAGGGTTAGGGTTTGGTCCAGGGACGTCGCCAGGGCTGAATCGACTGCAGTCTCGTGATCTCCCCCGAGGGCTGAAGTGAGGGCCCATGCCAGAAGGCGGCTCAATTGCAGGGTTAGGGTTCGAGGCAGGCTTAGGTTGCGGTGGATGGTCCCGGTTCGGGGTAGGGTTAGGGTTAGGGTTGGGTCCCAGGAGGCTCCAGGCGCCCAAGCCACAGCAGGGCAGTGGTCTCCCCGAAGGGCTGAGTTGAGGGCACAAGGGACGGTGCCGGTCAGGATCCGTCTGTGGCTGCCAAGGCCACACACGTGATTGGGCCCCTGGTCGAGGAGGCCTCCGGCATCCTCTCGGCAGCTGCAGCCGGGCCTGGGAAACGACACGGTGAGCTTCCAGGTTCCATGCCGAGTCAGCCTGCACCTCTTCCGGACCCCAGGCGCGTGGTGTTGTCAGACGTTGGCATTGGGTCCTCTTGGGGAGAGAGCCTTAGCTAGGGTTAGGGTTCGGCCCAGGGACGTCGCCAGGGCCGAAGCGACTCCGGTCTCGTGATCTGCCTCGAGGGCTGAAGTGAGGGCCCATGCAGCAAGGCGGCTCAAGTGCAGGGTTAGGGGTCGAGGCCGGCTTAGGTTGCGGTGGAGGGTCCCCGTTCGGTGTACGGTTAGGGTTAGGGTTAGGTCCCAGGAGGCTCCAGGCGCCGAACCCACAGCAGGGCGGTGGTCTCCCCGAAGGGCTGAGTTGAGGGCACAAGGGACGGTGCCGCTCAGGATCCGTCTGTGGCTGCCAAGGCCACAGACGTCGATCGGCCCCTGGTCGAGGAGGCCTCCGGAATCCTCTCGGGCAGCTGCAGAACGGCCTGGGAAACGACACGCTGAGCTTCCAGGTTCCATGCCGGGTCAGCCTGCACCGCTTCTGGACCCCAGGCGCGTGGTGTTGTCAGACGTTGGCATGGGGTCCCCGTGGGGAGGGAGCCTTAGCTAGGGTTAGGGTTTGGTCCAGGGACGTCGCCAGGGCTGAATCGACTGCAGTCTCGTGATGTCCCCCGAGGGCTGAAGTGAGGGCCCATGCCAGAAGGCGGCTCAATTGCAGGGTTAGGGTTCGAGGCAGGCTTAGGTTGCGGTGGAGGGTCCCGGTTCGGGGTACGGTTAGGGTTAGGGTTGGGTCCCAGGAGGCTCCAGGCGCCCAAGCCACAGCAGGGCAGTGGTCTCCCCGAAGGGCTGAGTTGAGGGCACAAGGGACGGTGCCGGTCAGGATCCGTCTGTGGCTGCCAAGGCCACACACGTGATTGGGCCCCTGGTCGAGGAGGCCTCCGGCATCCTCTCGGCAGCTGCAGCCGGGCCTGGGAAACGACACGGTGAGCTTCCAGGTTCCATGCCGAGTCAGCCTGCACCTCTTCCGGACCCCAGGCGCGTGGTGTTGTCAGACGTTGGCATTGGGTCCTCTTGGGGAGAGAGCCTTAGCTAGGGTTAGGGTTCGGCCCAGGGACGTCGCCAGGGCCGAAGCGACTCCGGTCTCGTGATCTGCCTCGAGGGCTGAAGTGAGGGCCCATGCAGCAAGGCGGCTCAAGTGCAGGGTTAGGGGTCGAGGCCGGCTTAGGTTGCGGTGGAGGGTCCCCGTTCGGTGTAGGGTTAGGGTTAGGGTTAGGTCCCAGGAGGCTCCAGGCGCCGAACCCACAGCAGGGCGGTGGTCTCCCCGAAGGGCTGAGTTGAGGGCACAAGGGACGGTGCCGCTCAGGATCCGTCTGTGGCTGCCAAGGCCACAGACGTCGATCGGCCCCTGGTCGAGGAGGCCTCCGGAATCCTCTCGGGCAGCTGCAGAACGGCCTGGGAAACGACACGCTGAGCTTCCAGGTTCCATGCCGGGTCAGCCTGCACCGCTTCTGGACCCCAGGCGCGTGGTGTTGTCAGACGTTGGCATGGGGTCCCCGTGGGGAGGGAGCCTTAGCTAGGGTTAGGGTTTGGTCCAGGGACGTCGCCAGGGCTGAATCGACTGCAGTCTCGTGATGTCCCTCGAGGGCTGAAGTGAGGGCCCATGCCAGAAGGCGGCTCAATTGCAGGGTTAGGGTTCGAGGCAGGCTTAGGTTGCGGTGGAGGGTCCCGGTTCGGGGTACGGTTAGGGTTAGGGTTGGGTCCCAGGAGGCTCCAGGCGCCCAAGCCACAGCAGGGCAGTGGTCTCCCCGAAGGGCTGAGTTGAGGGCACAAGGGACGGTGCCGGTCAGGATCCGTCTGTGGCTGCCAAGGCCACACACGTGATTGGGCCCCTGGTCGAGGAGGCCTCCGGCATCCTCTCGGCAGCTGCAGCCGGGCCTGGGAAACGACACGGTGAGCTTCCAGGTTCCATGCCGAGTCAGCCTGCACCTCTTCCGGACCCCAGGCGCGTGGTGTTGTCAGACGTTGGCATTGGGTCCTCTTGGGGAGAGAGCCTTAGCTAGGGTTAGGGTTCGGCCCAGGGACGTCGCCAGGGCCGAAGCGACTCCGGTCTCGTGATCTGCCTCGAGGGCTGAAGTGAGGGCCCATGCAGCAAGGCGGCTCAAGTGCAGGGTTAGGGGTCGAGGCCGGCTTAGGTTGCGGTGGAGGGTCCCCGTTCGGTGTAGGGTTAGGGTTAGGGTTAGGTCCCAGGAGGCTGCAGGCGCCGAACCCACAGCAGGGCGGTGGTCTCCCCGAAGGGCTGAGTTGAGGGCACAAGGGACGGTGCCGCTCAGGATCCGTCTGTGGCTGCCAAGGCCACAGACGTCGATCGGCCCCTGGTCGAGGAGGCCTCCGGAATCCTCTCGGGCAGCTGCAGAACGGCCTGGGAAACGACACGCTGAGCTTCCAGGTTCCATGCCGGGTCAGCCTGCACCGCTTCTGGACCCCAGGCGCGTGGTGTTGTCAGACGTTGGCATGGGGTCCCCGTGGGGAGGGAGCCTTAGCTAGGGTTAGGGTTTGGTCCAGGGACGTCGCCAGGGCTGAATCGACTGCAGTCTCGTGATGTCCCTCGAGGGCTGAAGTGAGGGCCCATGCCAGAAGGCGGCTCAATTGCAGGGTTAGGGTTCGAGGCAGGCTTAGGTTGCGGTGGAGGGTCCCGGTTCGGGGTACGGTTAGGGTTAGGGTTGGGTCCCAGGAGGCTCCAGGCGCCCAAGCCACAGCAGGGCAGTGGTCTCCCCGAAGGGCTGAGTTGAGGGCACAAGGGACGGTGCTGGTCAGGATCCGTCTGTGGCTGCCAAGGCCACACACGTGATTGGGCCCCTGGTCGAGGAGGCCTCCGGCATCCTCTCGGCAGCTGCAGCCGGGCCTGGGAAACGACACGGTGAGCTTCCAGGTTCCATGCCGAGTCAGCCTGCACCTCTTCCGGACCCCAGGCGCGTGGTGTTGTCAGACGTTGGCATTGGGTCCTCTTGGGGAGAGAGCCTTAGCTAGGGTTAGGGTTCGGCCCAGGGACGTCGCCAGGGCCGAAGCGACTCCGGTCTCGTGATCTGCCTCGAGGGCTGAAGTGAGGGCCCATGCAGCAAGGCGGCTCAAGTGCAGGGTTAGGGGTCGAGGCCGGCTTAGGTTGCGGTGGAGGGTCCCCGTTCGGTGTACGGTTAGGGTTAGGGTTAGGTCCCAGGAGGCTCCAGGCGCCGAACCCACAGCAGGGCGGTGGTCTCCCCGAAGGGCTGAGTTGAGGGCACAAGGGACGGTGCCGCTCAGGATCCGTCTGTGGCTGCCAAGGCCACAGACGTCGATCGGCCCCTGGTCGAGGAGGCCTCCGGAATCCTCTCGGGCAGCTGCAGAACGGCCTGGGAAACGACACGCTGAGCTTCCAGGTTCCATGCCGGGTCAGCCTGCACCGCTTCTGGACCCCAGGCGCGTGGTGTTGTCAGACGTTGGCATGGGGTCCCCGTGGGGAGGGAGCCTTAGCTAGGGTTAGGGTTTGGTCCAGGGACGTCGCCAGGGCTGAATCGACTGCAGTCTCGTGATGTCCCTCGAGGGCTGAAGTGAGGGCCCATGCCAGAAGGCGGCTCAATTGCAGGGTTAGGGTTCGAGGCAGGCTTAGGTTGCGGTGGAGGGTCCCGGTTCGGGGAACGGTTAGGGTTAGGGTTGGGTCCCAGGAGGCTCCAGGCGCCCAAGCCACAGCAGGGCAGTGGTCTCCCCGAAGGGCTGAGTTGAGGGCACAAGGGACGGTGCCGGTCAGGATCCGTCTGTGGCTGCCAAGGCCACACACGTGATTGGGCCCCTGGTCGAGGAGGCCTCCGACATCCTCTCGGCAGCTGCAGCCGGGCCTGGGAAACGACACGGTGAGCTTCCAGGTTCCATGCCGAGTCAGCCTGCACCTCTTCCGGACCCCAGGCGCGTGGTGTTGTCAGACGTTGGCATTGGGTCCTCTTGGGGAGAGAGCCTTAGCTAGGGTTAGGGTTCGGCCCAGGGACGTCGCCAGGGCCGAAGCGACTCCGGTCTCGTGATCTGCCTCGAGGGCTGAAGTGAGGGCCCATGCAGCAAGGCGGCTCAAGTGCAGGGTTAGGGGTCGAGGCCGGCTTAGGTTGCGGTGGAGGGTCCCCGTTCGGTGTAGGGTTAGGGTTAGGGTTAGGTCCCAGGAGGCTCCAGGCGCCGAACCCACAGCAGGGCGGTGGTCTCCCCGAAGGGCTGAGTTGAGGGCACAAGGGACGGTGCCGCTCAGGATCCGTCTGTGGCTGCCAAGGCCACAGACGTCGATCGGCCCCTGGTCGAGGAGGCCTCCGGAATCCTCTCGGGCAGCTGCAGAACGGCCTGGGAAACGACACGCTGAGCTTCCAGGTTCCATGCCGGGTCAGCCTGCACCGCTTCTGGACCCCAGGCGCGTGGTGTTGTCAGACGTTGGCATGGGGTCCCCGTGGGGAGGGAGCCTTAGCTAGGGTTAGGGTTTGGTCCAGGGACGTCGCCAGGGCTGAATCGACTGCAGTCTCGTGATGTCCCTCGAGGGCTGAAGTGAGGGCCCATGCCAGAAGGCGGCTCAATTGCAGGGTTAGGGTTCGAGGCAGGCTTAGGTTGCGGTGGAGGGTCCCGGTTCGGGGTACGGTTAGGGTTAGGGTTGGGTCCCAGGAGGCTCCAGGCGCCCAAGCCACAGCAGGGCAGTGGTCTCCCCGAAGGGCTGAGTTGAGGGCACAAGGGACGGTGCCGGTCAGGATCCGTCTGTGGCTGCCAAGGCCACACACGTGATTGGGCCCCTGGTCGAGGAGGCCTCCGGCATCCTCTCGGCAGCTGCAGCCGGGCCTGGGAAACGACACGGTGGGCTTCCAGGTTCCATGCCGAGTCAGCCTGCACCTCTTCCGGACCCCAGGCGCGTGGTGTTGTCAGACGTTGGCATTGGGTCCTCTTGGGGAGAGAGCCTTAGCTAGGGTTAGGGTTCGGCCCAGGGACGTCACCAGGGCCGAAGCGACTCCGGTCTCGTGATCTGCCTCGAGGGCTGAAGTGAGGGCCCATGCAGCAAGGCGGCTCAAGTGCAGGGTTAGGGGTCGAGGCCGGCTTAGGTTGCGGTGGAGGGTCCCCGTTCGGTGTAGGGTTAGGGTTAGGGTTAGGTCCCAGGAGGCTCCAGGCGCCGAACCCACAGCAGGGCGGTGGTCTCCCCGAAGGGCTGAGTTGAGGGCACAAGGGACGGTGCCGCTCAGGATCCGTCTGTGGCTGCCAAGGCCACAGACGTCGATCGGCCCCTGGTCGAGGAGGCCTCCGGAATCCTCTCGGGCAGCTGCAGAACGGCCTGGGAAACGACACGCTGAGCTTCCAGGTTCCATGCCGGGTCAGCCTGCACCGCTTCTGGACCCCAGGCGCGTGGTGTTGTCAGACGTTGGCATGGGGTCCCCGTGGGGAGGGAGCCTTAGCTAGGGTTAGGGTTTGGTCCAGGGACGTCGCCAGGGCTGAATCGACTGCAGTCTCGTGATCTCCCCCGAGGGCTGAAGTGAGGGCCCATGCCAGAAGGCGGCTCAATTGCAGGGTTAGGGTTCGAGGCAGGCTTAGGTTGCGGTGGAGGGTCCCGGTTCGGGGTACGGTTAGGGTTAGGGTTGGGTCCCAGGAGGCTCCAGGCGCCCAAGCCACAGCAGGGCAGTGGTCTCCCCGAAGGGCTGAGTTGAGGGCACAAGGGACGGTGCCGGTCAGGATCCGTCTGTGGCTGCCAAGGCCACACACGTGATTGGGCCCCTGGTCGAGGAGGCCTCCGGCATCCTCTCGGCAGCTGCAGCCGGGCCTGGGAAACGACACGGTGAGCTTCCAGGTTCCATGCCGAGTCAGCCTGCACCTCTTCCGGACCCCAGGCGCGTGGTGTTGTCAGACGTTGGCATTGGGTCCTCTTGGGGAGAGAGCCTTAGCTAGGGTTAGGGTTCGGCCCAGGGACGTCGCCAGGGCCGAAGCGACTCCGGTCTCGTGATCTGCCTCGAGGGCTGAAGTGAGGGCCCATGCAGCAAGGCGGCTCAAGTGCAGGGTTAGGGGTCGAGGCCGGCTTAGGTTGCGGTGGAGGGTCCCCGTTCGGTGTACGGTTAGGGTTAGGGTTAGGTCCCAGGAGGCTCCAGGCGCCGAACCCACAGCAGGGCGGTGGTCTCCCCGAAGGGCTGAGTTGAGGGCACAAGGGACGGTGCCGCTCAGGATCCGTCTGTGGCTGCCAAGGCCACAGACGTCGATCGGCCCCTGGTCGAGGAGGCCTCCGGAATCCTCTCGGGCAGCTGCAGAACGGCCTGGGAAACGACACGCTGAGCTTCCAGGTTCCATGCCGGGTCAGCCTGCACCGCTTCTGGACCCCAGGCGCGTGGTGTTGTCAGACGTTGGCATGGGGTCCCCGTGGGGAGGGAGCCTTAGCTAGGGTTAGGGTTTGGTCCAGGGACGTCGCCAGGGCTGAATCGACTGCAGTCTCGTGATCTCCCCCGAGGGCTGAAGTGAGGGCCCATGCCAGAAGGCGGCTCAATTGTAGGGTTAGGGTTCGAGGCAGGCTTAGGTTGCGGTGGAGGGTCCCGGTTCGGGGTACGGTTAGGGTAAGGGTTGGGTCCCAGGAGGCTCCAGGCGCCCAAGCCACAGCAGGGCAGTGGTCTCCCCGAAGGGCTGAGTTGAGGGCACAAGGGACGGTGCCGGTCAGGATCCGTCTGTGGCTGCCAAGGCCACACACGTGATTGGGCCCCTGGTCGAGGAGGCCTCCGGCATCCTCTCGGCAGCTGCAGCCGGGCCTGGGAAACGACACGGTGAGCTTCCAGGTTCCATGCCGAGTCAGCCTGCACCTCTTCCGGACCCCAGGCGCGTGGTGTTGTCAGACGTTGGCATTGGGTCCTCTTGGGGAGAGAGCCTTAGCTAGGGTTAGGGTTCGGCCCAGGGACGTCGCCAGGGCCGAAGCGACTCCGGTCTCGTGATCTGCCTCGAGGGCTGAAGTGAGGGCCCATGCAGCAAGGCGGCTCAAGTGCAGGGTTAGGGGTCGAGGCCGGCTTAGGTTGCGGTGGAGGGTCCCCGTTCGGTGTAAGGTTAGGGTTAGGGTTAGGTCCCAGGAGGCTCCAGGCGCCGAACCCACAGCAGGGCGGTGGTCTCCCCGAAGGGCTGAGTTGAGGGCACAAGGGACGGTGCCGCTCAGGATCCGTCTGTGGCTGCCAAGGCCACAGACGTCGATCGGCCCCTGGTCGAGGAGGCCTCCGGAATCCTCTCGGGCAGCTGCAGAACGGCCTGGGAAACGACACGCTGAGCTTCCAGGTTCCATGCCGGGTCAGCCTGCACCGCTTCTGGACCCCAGGCGCGTGGTGTTGTCAGACGTTGGCATGGGGTCCCCGTGGGGAGGGAGCCTTAGCTAGGGTTAGGGTTTGGTCCAGGGACGTCGCCAGGGCTGAATCGACTGCAGTCTCGTGATGTCCCTCGAGGGCTGAAGTGAGGGCCCATGCCAGAAGGCGGCTCAATTGCAGGGTTAGGGTTCGAGGCAGGCTTAGGTTGCGGTGGAGGGTCCCGGTTCGGGGTATGGTTAGGGTTAGGGTTGGGTCCCAGGAGGCTCCAGGCGCCCAAGCCACAGCAGGGCAGTGGTCTCCCCGAAGGGCTGAGTTGAGGGCACAAGGGACGGTGCCGGTCAGGATCCGTCTGTGGCTGCCAAGGCCACACACGTGATTGGGCCCCTGGTCGAGGAGGCCTCCGGCATCCTCTCGGCAGCTGCAGCCGGGCCTGGGAAACGACACGGTGAGCTTCCAGGTTCCATGCCGAGTCAGCCTGCACCTCTTCCGGACCCCAGGCGCGTGGTGTTGTCAGACGTTGGCATTGGGTCCTCTTGGGGAGAGAGCCTTAGCTAGGGTTAGGGTTCGGCCCAGGGACGTCGCCAGGGCCGAAGCGACTCCGGTCTCGTGATCTGCCTCGAGGGCTGAAGTGAGGGCCCATGCAGCAAGGCGGCTCAAGTGCAGGGTTAGGGGTCGAGGCCGGCTTAGGTTGCGGTGGAGGGTCCCCGTTCGGTGTACGGTTAGGGTTAGGGTTAGGTCCCAGGAGGCTCCAGGCGCCGAACCCACAGCAGGGCGGTGGTCTCCCCGAAGGGCTGAGTTGAGGGCACAAGGGACGGTGCCGCTCAGGATCCGTCTGTGGCTGCCAAGGCCACAGACGTCGATCGGCCCCTGGTCGAGGAGGCCTCCGGAATCCTCTCGGGCAGCTGCAGAACGGCCTGGGAAACGACACGCTGAGCTTCCAGGTTCCATGCCGGGTCAGCCTGCACCGCTTCTGGACCCCAGGCGCGTGGTGTTGTCAGACGTTGGCATGGGGTCCCCGTGGGGAGGGAGCCTTAGCTAGGGTTAGGGTTTGGTCCAGGGACGTCGCCAGGGCTGAATCGACTGCAGTCTCGTGATCTCCCCCGAGGGCTGAAGTGAGGGCCCATGCCAGAAGGCGGCTCAATTGCAGGGTTAGGGTTCGAGGCAGGCTTAGGTTGCGGTGGAGGGTCCCGGTTCGGGGTACGGTTAGGGTTAGGGTTGGGTCCCAGGAGGCTCCAGGCGCCCAAGCCACAGCAGGGCAGTGGTCTCCCCGAAGGGCTGAGTTGAGGGCACAAGGGACGGTGCCGGTCAGGATCCGTCTGTGGCTGCCAAGGCCACACACGTGATTGGGCCCCTGGTCGAGGAGGCCTCCGGCATCCTCTCGGCAGCTGCAGCCGGGCCTGGGAAACGACACGGTGAGCTTCCAGGTTCCATGCCGAGTCAGCCTGCACCTCTTCCGGACCCCAGGCGCGTGGTGTTGTCAGACGTTGGCATTGGGTCCTCTTGGGGAGAGAGCCTTAGCTAGGGTTAGGGTTCGGCCCAGGGACGTCGCCAGGGCCGAAGCGACTCCGGTCTCGTGATCTGCCTCGAGGGCTGAAGTGAGGGCGCATGCAGCAAGGCGGCTCAAGTGCAGGGTTAGGGGTCGAGGCCGGCTTAGGTTGCGGTGGAGGGTCCCCGTTCGGTGTAGGGTTAGGGTTAGGGTTAGGTCCCAGGAGGCTCCAGGCGCCGAACCCACAGCAGGGCGGTGGTCTCCCCGAAGGGCTGAGTTGAGGGCACAAGGGACGGTGCCGCTCAGGATCCGTCTGTGGCTGCCAAGGCCACAGACGTCGATCGGCCCCTGGTCGAGGAGGCCTCCGGAATCCTCTCGGGCAGCTGCAGAACGGCCTGGGAAACGACACGCTGAGCTTCCAGGTTCCATGCCGGGTCAGCCTGCACCGCTTCTGGACCCCAGGCGCGTGGTGTTGTCAGACGTTGGCATGGGGTCCCCGTGGGGAGGGAGCCTTAGCTAGGGTTAGGGTTTGGTCCAGGGACGTCGCCAGGGCTGAATCGACTGCAGTCTCGTGATCTCCCCCGAGGGCTGAAGTGAGGGCCCATGCCAGAAGGCGGCTCAATTGCAGGGTTAGGGTTCGAGGCAGGCTTAGGTTGCGGTGGAGGGTCCCGGTTCGGGGTACGGTTAGGGTTAGGGTTGGGTCCCAGGAGGCTCCAGGCGCCCAAGCCACAGCAGGGCAGTGGTCTCCCCGAAGGGCTGAGTTGAGGGCACAAGGGACGGTGCCGGTCAGGATCCGTCTGTGGCTGCCAAGGCCACACACGTGATTGGGCCCCTGGTCGAGGAGGCCTCCGGCATCCTCTCGGCAGCTGCAGCCGGGCCTGGGAAACGACACGGTGAGCTTCCAGGTTCCATGCCGAGTCAGCCTGCACCTCTTCCGGACCCCAGGCGCGTGGTGTTGTCAGACGTTGGCATTGGGTCCTCTTGGGGAGAGAGCCTTAGCTAGGGTTAGGGTTCGGCCCAGGGACGTCGCCAGGGCCGAAGCGACTCCGGTCTCGTGATCTGCCTCGAGGGCTGAAGTGAGGGCCCATGCAGCAAGGCGGCTCAAGTGCAGGGTTAGGGGTCGAGGCCGGCTTAGGTTGCGGTGGAGGGTCCCCGTTCGGTGTAGGGTTAGGGTTAGGGTTAGGTCCCAGGAGGCTCCAGGCACCGAACCCACAGCAGGGCGGTGGTCTCCCCGAAGGGCTGAGTTGAGGGCACAAGGGACGGTGCCGCTCAGGATCCGTCTGTGGCTGCCAAGGCCACAGACGTCGATCGGCCCCTGGTCGAGGAGGCCTCCGGAATCCTCTCGGGCAGCTGCAGAACGGCCTGGGAAACGAAACGCTGAGCTTCCACGTTCCATGCCGGGTCAGCCTGCACCGCTTCTGGACCCCAGGCGCGTGGTGTTGTCAGACGTTGGCATGGGGTCCCCGTGGGGAGGGAGCCTTAGCTAGGGTTAGGGTTTGGTCCAGGGACGTCGCCAGGGCTGAATCGACTGCAGTCTCGTGATGTCCCTCGAGGGCTGAAGTGAGGGCCCATGCCAGAAGGCGGCTCAATTGCAGGGTTAGGGTTCGAGGCAGGCTTAGGTTGCGGTGGAGGGTCCCGGTTCGGGGTACGGTTAGGGTTAGGGTTCGGTCCCAGGAGGCTCCAGGCGCCCAAGCCACAGCAGGGCAGTGGTCTCCCCGAAGGGCTGAGTTGAGGGCACAAGGGACGGTGCCGGTCAGGATCCGTCTGTGGCTGCCAAGGCCACACACGTGATTGGGCCCCTGGTCGAGGAGGCCTCCGGCATCCTCTCGGCAGCTGCAGCCGGGCCTGGGAAACGACACGGTGAGCTTCCAGGTTCCATGCCGAGTCAGCCTGCACCTCTTCCGGACCCCAGGCGCGTGGTGTTGTCAGACGTTGGCATTGGGTCCTCTTGGGGAGAGAGCCTTAGCTAGGGTTAGGGTTCGGCCCAGGGACGTTGCCAGGGCCGAAGCGACTCCGGTCTCGTGATCTGCCTCGAGGGCTGAAGTGAGGGCCCATGCAGCAAGGCGGCTCAAGTGCAGGGTTAGGGGTCGAGGCCGGCTTAGGTTGCGGTGGAGGGTCCCCGTTCGGTGTAGGGTTAGGGTTAGGGTTAGGTCCCAGGAGGCTCCAGGCGCCGAACCCACAGCAGGGCGGTGGTCTCCCCGAAGGGCTGAGTTGAGGGCACAAGGGACGGTGCCGCTCAGGATCCGTCTGTGGCTGCCAAGGCCACAGACGTCGATCGGCCCCTGGTCGAGGAGGCCTCCGGAATCCTCTCGGGCAGCTGCAGAACGGCCTGGGAAACGACACGCTGAGCTTCCAGGTTCCATGCCGGGTCAGCCTGCACCGCTTCTGGACCCCAGGCGCGTGGTGTTGTCAGACGTTGGCATGGGGTCCCCGTGGGGAGGGAGCCTTAGCTAGGGTTAGGGTTTGGTCCAGGGACGTCGCCAGGGCTGAATCGACTGCAGTCTCGTGATCTCCCCCGAGGGCTGAAGTGAGGGCCCATGCCAGAAGGCGGCTCAATTGCAGGGTTAGGGTTCGAGGCAGGCTTAGGTTGCGGTGGAGGGTCCCGGTTCGGGGTACGGTTAGGGTTAGGGTTGGGTCCCAGGAGGCTCCAGGCGCCCAAGCCACAGCAGGGCAGTGGTCTCCCCGAAGGGCTGAGTTGAGGGCACAAGGGACGGTGCCGGTCAGGATCCGTCTGTGGCTGCCAAGGCCACACACGTGATTGGGCCCCTGGTCGAGGAGGCCTCCGGCATCCTCTCGGCAGCTGCAGCCGGGCCTGGGAAACGACACGGTGAGCTTCCAGGTTCCATGCCGAGTCAGCCTGCACCTCTTCCGGACCCCAGGCGCGTGGTGTTGTCAGACGTTGGCATTGGGTCCTCTTGGGGAGAGAGCCTTAGCTAGGGTTAGGGTTCGGCCCAGGGACGTCGCCAGGGCCGAAGCGACTCCGGTCTCGTGATCTGCCTCGAGGGCTGAAGTGAGGGCGCATGCAGCAAGGCGGCTCAAGTGCAGGGTTAGGGGTCGAGGCCGGCTTAGGTTGCGGTGGAGGGTCCCCGTTCGGTGTAGGGTTAGGGTTAGGGTTAGGTCCCAGGAGGCTCCAGGCGCCGAACCCACAGCAGGGCGGTGGTCTCCACGAAGGGCTGAGTTGAGGGCACAAGGGACGGTGCCGCTCAGGATCCGTCTGTGGCTGCCAAGGCCACAGACGTCGATCGGCCCCTGGTCGAGGAGGCCTCCGGAATCCTCTCGGGCAGCTGCAGAACGGCCTGGGAAACGACACGCTGAGCTTCCAGGTTCCATGCCGGGTCAGCCTGCACCGCTTCTGGACCCCAGGCGCGTGGTGTTGTCAGACGTTGGCATGGGGTCCCCGTGGGGAGGGAGCCTTAGCTAGGGTTAGGGTTTGGTCCAGGGACGTCGCCAGGGCTGAATCGACTGCAGTCTCGTGATGTCCCTCGAGGGCTGAAGTGAGGGCCCATGCCAGAAGGCGGCTCAATTGCAGGGTTAGGGTTCGAGGCAGTCTTAGGTTGCGGTGGAGGGTCCCGGTTCGGGGTACGGTTAGGGTTAGGGTTGGGTCCCAGGAGGCTCCAGGCGCCCAAGCCACAGCAGGGCAGTGGTCTCCCCGAAGGGCTGAGTTGAGGGCACAAGGGACGGTGCCGGTCAGGATCCGTCTGTGGCTGCCAAGGCCACACACGTGATTGGGCCCCTGGTCGAGGAGGCCTCCGGCATCCTCTCGGCAGCTGCAGCCGGGCCTGGGAAACGACACGGTGAGCTTCCAGGTTCCATGCCGAGTCAGCCTGCACCTCTTCCGGACCCCAGGCGCGTGGTGTTGTCAGACGTTGGCATTGGGTCCTCTTGGGGAGAGAGCCTTAGCTAGGGTTAGGGTTCGGCCCAGGGACGTCGCCAGGGCCGAAGCGACTCCGGTCTCGTGATCTGCCTCGAGGGCTGAAGTGAGGGCCCATGCAGCAAGGCGGCTCAAGTGCAGGGTTAGGGGTCGAGGCCGGCTTAGGTTGCGGTGGAGGGTCCCCGTTCGGTGTAGGGTTAGGGTTAGGGTTAGGTCCCAGGAGGCTCCAGGCGCCGAACCCACAGCAGGGCGGTGGTCTCCCCGAAGGGCTGAGTTGAGGGCACAAGGGACGGTGCCGCTCAGGATCCGTCTGTGGCTGCCAAGGCCACAGACGTCGATCGGCCCCTGGTCGAGGAGGCCTCCGGAATCCTCTCGGGCAGCTGCAGAACGGCCTGGGAAACGACACGCTGAGCTTCCAGGTTCCATGCCGGGTCAGCCTGCACCGCTTCTGGACCCCAGGCGCGTGGTGTTGTCAGACGTTGGCATGGGGTCCCCGTGGGGAGGGAGCCTTAGCTAGGGTTAGGGTTTGGTCCAGGGACGTCGCCAGGGCTGAATCGACTGCAGTCTCGTGATCTCCCCCGAGGGCTGAAGTGAGGGCCCATGCCAGAAGGCGGCTCAATTGCAGGGTTAGGGTTCGAGGCAGGCTTAGGTTGCGGTGGATGGTCCCGGTTCGGGGTACGGTTAGGGTTAGGGTTGGGTCCCAGGAGGCTCCAGGCGCCCAAGCCACAGCAGGGCAGTGGTCTCCCCGAAGGGCTGAGTTGAGGGCACAAGGGACGGTGCCGGTCAGGATCCGTCTGTGGCTGCCAAGGCCACACACGTGATTGGGCCCCTGGTCGAGGAGGCCTCCGGCATCCTCTCGGCAGCTGCAGCCGGGCCTGGGAAACGACACGGTGAGCTTCCAGGTTCCATGCCGAGTCAGCCTGCACCTCTTCCGGACCCCAGGCGCGTGGTGTTGTCAGACGTTGGCATTGGGTCCTCTTGGGGAGAGAGCCTTAGCTAGGGTTAGGGTTCGGCCCAGGGACGTCGCCAGGGCCGAAGCGACTCCGGTCTCGTGATCTGCCTCGAGGGCTGAAGTGAGGGCGCATGCAGCAAGGCGGCTCAAGTGCAGGGTTAGGGGTCGAGGCCGGCTTAGGTTGCGGTGGAGGGTCCCCGTTCGGTGTAGGGTTAGGGTTAGGGTTAGGTCCCAGGAGGCTCCAGGCGCCGAACCCACAGCAGGGCGGTGGTCTCCACGAAGGGCTGAGTTGAGGGCACAAGGGACGGTGCCGCTCAGGATCCGTCTGTGGCTGCCAAGGCCACAGACGTCGATCGGCCCCTGGTCGAGGAGGCCTCCGGAATCCTCTCGGGCAGCTGCAGAACGGCCTGGGAAACGACACGCTGAGCTTCCAGGTTCCATGCCGGGTCAGCCTGCACCGCTTCTGGACCCCAGGCGCGTGGTGTTGTCAGACGTTGGCATGGGGTCCCCGTGGGGAGGGAGCCTTAGCTAGGGTTAGGGTTTGGTCCAGGGACGTCGCCAGGGCTGAATCGACTGCAGTCTCGTGATGTCCCTCGAGGGCTGAAGTGAGGGCCCATGCCAGAAGGCGGCTCAATTGCAGGGTTAGGGTTCGAGGCAGTCTTAGGTTGCGGTGGAGGGTCCCGGTTCGGGGTACGGTTAGGGTTAGGGTTGGGTCCCAGGAGGCTCCAGGCGCCCAAGCCACAGCAGGGCAGTGGTCTCCCCGAAGGGCTGAGTTGAGGGCACAAGGGACGGTGCCGGTCAGGATCCGTCTGTGGCTGCCAAGGCCACACACGTGATTGGGCCCCTGGTCGAGGAGGCCTCCGGCATCCTCTCGGCAGCTGCAGCCGGGCCTGGGAAACGACACGGTGAGCTTCCAGGTTCCATGCCGAGTCAGCCTGCACCTCTTCCGGACCCCAGGCGCGTGGTGTTGTCAGACGTTGGCATTGGGTCCTCTTGGGGAGAGAGCCTTAGCTAGGGTTAGGGTTCGGCCCAGGGACGTCGCCAGGGCCGAAGCGACTCCGGTCTCGTGATCTGCCTCGAGGGCTGAAGTGAGGGCCCATGCAGCAAGGCGGCTCAAGTGCAGGGTTAGGGGTCGAGGCCGGCTTAGGTTGCGGTGGAGGGTCCCCGTTCGGTGTAGGGTTAGGGTTAGGGTTAGGTCCCAGGAGGCTCCAGGCGCCGAACCCACAGCAGGGCGGTGGTCTCCCCGAAGGGCTGAGTTGAGGGCACAAGGGACGGTGCCGCTCAGGATCCGTCTGTGGCTGCCAAGGCCACAGACGTCGATCGGCCCCTGGTCGAGGAGGCCTCCGGAATCCTCTCGGGCAGCTGCAGAACGGCCTGGGAAACGACACGCTGAGCTTCCAGGTTCCATGCCGGGTCAGCCTGCACCGCTTCTGGACCCCAGGCGCGTGGTGTTGTCAGACGTTGGCATGGGGTCCCCGTGGGGAGGGAGCCTTAGCTAGGGTTAGGGTTTGGTCCAGGGACGTCGCCAGGGCTGAATCGACTGCAGTCTCGTGATCTCCCCCGAGGGCTGAAGTGAGGGCCCATGCCAGAAGGCGGCTCAATTGCAGGGTTAGGGTTCGAGGCAGGCTTAGGTTGCGGTGGATGGTCCCGGTTCGGGGTACGGTTAGGGTTAGGGTTGGGTCCCAGGAGGCTCCAGGCGCCCAAGCCACAGCAGGGCAGTGGTCTCCCCGAAGGGCTGAGTTGAGGGCACAAGGGACGGTGCCGGTCAGGATCCGTCTGTGGCTGCCAAGGCCACACACGTGATTGGGCCCCTGGTCGAGGAGGCCTCCGGCATCCTCTCGGCAGCTGCAGCCGGGCCTGGGAAACGACACGGTGAGCTTCCAGGTTCCATGCCGAGTCAGCCTGCACCTCTTCCGGACCCCAGGCGCGTGGTGTTGTCAGACGTTGGCATTGGGTCCTCTTGGGGAGAGAGCCTTAGCTAGGGTTAGGGTTCGGCCCAGGGACGTCGCCAGGGCCGAAGCGACTCCGGTCTCGTGATCTGCCTCGAGGGCTGAAGTGAGGGCCCATGCAGCAAGGCGGCTCAAGTGCAGGGTTAGGGGTCGAGGCCGGCTTAGGTTGCGGTGGAGGGTCCCCGTTCGGTGTACGGTTAGGGTTAGGGTTAGGTCCCAGGAGGCTCCAGGCGCCGAACCCACAGCAGGGCGGTGGTCTCCACGAAGGGCTGAGTTGAGGGCACAAGGGACGGTGCCGCTCAGGATCCGTCTGTGGCTGCCAAGGCCACAGACGTCGATCGGCCCCTGGTCGAGGAGGCCTCCGGAATCCTCTCGGGCAGCTGCAGAACGGCCTGGGAAACGACACGCTGAGCTTCCAGGTTCCATGCCGGGTCAGCCTGCACCGCTTCTGGACCCCAGGCGCGTGGTGTTGTCAGACGTTGGCATGGGGTCCCCGTGGGGAGGGAGCCTTAGCTAGGGTTAGGGTTTGGTCCAGGGACGTCGCCAGGGCTGAATCGACTGCAGTCTCGTGATCTCCCCCGAGGGCTGAAGTGAGGGCCCATGCCAGAAGGCGGCTCAATTGCAGGGTTAGGGTTCGAGGCAGGCTTAGGTTGCGGTGGAGGGTCCCGGTTCGGGGTACGGTTAGGGTTAGGGTTGGGTCCCAGGAGGCTCCAGGCGCCCAAGCCACAGCAGGGCAGTGGTCTCCCCGAAGGGCTGAGTTGAGGGCACAAGGGACGGTGCCGGTCAGGATCCGTCTGTGGCTGCCAAGGCCACACACGTGATTGGGCCCCTGGTCGAGGAGGCCTCCGGCATCCTCTCGGCAGCTGCAGCCGGGCCTGGGAAACGACACGGTGAGCTTCCAGGTTCCATGCCGAGTCAGCCTGCACCTCTTCCGGACCCCAGGCGCGTGGTGTTGTCAGACGTTGGCATTGGGTCCTCTTGGGGAGAGAGCCTTAGCTAGGGTTAGGGTTCGGCCCAGGGACGTCGCCAGGGCCGAAGCGACTCCGGTCTCGTGATCTGCCTCGAGGGCTGAAGTGAGGGCCCATGCAGCAAGGCGGCTCAAGTGCAGGGTTAGGGGTCGAGGCCGGCTTAGGTTGCGGTGGAGGGTCCCCGTTCGGTGTAGGGTTAGGGTTAGGGTTAGGTCCCAGGAGGCTCCAGGCGCCGAACCCACAGCAGGGCGGTGGTCTCCCCGAAGGGCTGAGTTGAGGGCACAAGGGACGGTGCCGCTCAGGATCCGTCTGTGGCTGCCAAGGCCACAGACGTCGATCGGCCCCTGGTCGAGGAGGCCTCCGGAATCCTCTCGGGCAGCTGCAGAACGGCCTGGGAAACGACACGCTGAGCTTCCAGGTTCCATGCCGGGTCAGCCTGCACCGCTTCTGGACCCCAGGCGCGTGGTGTTGTCAGACGTTGGCATGGGGTCCCCGTGGGGAGGGAGCCTTAGCTAGGGTTAGGGTTTGGTCCAGGGACGTCGCCAGGGCTGAATCGACTGCAGTCTCGTGATGTCCCTCAAGGGCTGAAGTGAGGGCCCATGCCAGAAGGCGGCTCAATTGCAGGGTTAGGGTTCGAGGCAGGCTTAGGTTGCGGTGGAGGGTCCCGGTTCGGGGTACGGTTAGGGTTAGGGTTGGGTCCCAGGAGGCTCCAGGCGCCCAAGCCACAGCAGGGCAGTGGTCTCCCCGAAGGGCTGAGTTGAGGGCACAAGGGACGGTGCCGGTCAGGATCCGTCTGTGGCTGCCAAGGCCACACACGTGATTGGGCCCCTGGTCGAGGAGGCCTCCGGCATCCTCTCGGCAGCTGCAGCCGGGCCTGGGAAACGACACGGTGAGCTTCCAGGTTCCATGCCGAGTCAGCCTGCACCTCTTCCGGACCCCAGGCGCGTGGTGTTGTCAGACGTTGGCATTGGGTCCTCTTGGGGAGAGAGCCTTAGCTAGGGTTAGGGTTCGGCCCAGGGACGTCGCCAGGGCCGAAGCGACTCCGGTCTCGTGATCTGCCTCGAGGGCTGAAGTGAGGGCCCATGCAGCAAGGCGGCTCAAGTGCAGGGTTAGGGGTCGAGGCCGGCTTAGGTTGCGGTGGAGGGTCCCCGTTCGGTGTACGGTTAGGGTTAGGGTTAGGTCCCAGGAGGCTCCAGGCGCCGAACCCACAGCAGGGCGGTGGTCTCCCCGAAGGGCTGAGTTGAGGGCACAAGGGACGGTGCCGCTCAGGATCCGTCTGTGGCTGCCAAGGCCACAGACGTCGATCGGCCCCTGGTCGAGGAGGCCTCCGGAATCCTCTCGGGCAGCTGCAGAACGGCCTGGGAAACGACACGCTGAGCTTCCAGGTTCCATGCCGGGTCAGCCTGCACCGCTTCTGGACCCCAGGCGCGTGGTGTTGTCAGACGTTGGCATGGGGTCCCCGTGGGGAGGGAGCCTTAGCTAGGGTTAGGGTTTGGTCCAGGGACGTCGCCAGGGCTGAATCGACTGCAGTCTCGTGATCTCCCCCGAGGGCTGAAGTGAGGGCCCATGCCAGAAGGCGGCTCAATTGCAGGGTTAGGGTTCGAGGCAGGCTTAGGTTGCGGTGGATGGTCCCGGTTCGGGGTAGGGTTAGGGTTAGGGTTGGGTCCCAGGAGGCTCCAGGCGCCCAAGCCACAGCAGGGCAGTGGTCTCCCCGAAGGGCTGAGTTGAGGGCACAAGGGACGGTGCCGGTCAGGATCCGTCTGTGGCTGCCAAGGCCACACACGTGATTGGGCCCCTGGTCGAGGAGGCCTCCGGCATCCTCTCGGCAGCTGCAGCCGGGCCTGGGAAACGACACGGTGAGCTTCCAGGTTCCATGCCGAGTCAGCCTGCACCTCTTCCGGACCCCAGGCGCGTGGTGTTGTCAGACGTTGGCATTGGGTCCTCTTGGGGAGAGAGCCTTAGCTAGGGTTAGGGTTCGGCCCAGGGACGTCGCCAGGGCCGAAGCGACTCCGGTCTCGTGATCTGCCTCGAGGGCTGAAGTGAGGGCCCATGCAGCAAGGCGGCTCAAGTGCAGGGTTAGGGGTCGAGGCCGGCTTAGGTTGCGGTGGAGGGTCCCCGTTCGGTGTACGGTTAGGGTTAGGGTTAGGTCCCAGGAGGCTCCAGGCGCCGAACCCACAGCAGGGCGGTGGTCTCCCCGAAGGGCTGAGTTGAGGGCACAAGGGACGGTGCCGCTCAGGATCCGTCTGTGGCTGCCAAGGCCACAGACGTCGATCGGCCCCTGGTCGAGGAGGCCTCCGGAATCCTCTCGGGCAGCTGCAGAACGGCCTGGGAAACGACACGCTGAGCTTCCAGGTTCCATGCCGGGTCAGCCTGCACCGCTTCTGGACCCCAGGCGCGTGGTGTTGTCAGACGTTGGCATGGGGTCCCCGTGGGGAGGGAGCCTTAGCTAGGGTTAGGGTTTGGTCCAGGGACGTCGCCAGGGCTGAATCGACTGCAGTCTCGTGATGTCCCCCGAGGGCTGAAGTGAGGGCCCATGCCAGAAGGCGGCTCAATTGCAGGGTTAGGGTTCGAGGCAGGCTTAGGTTGCGGTGGAGGGTCCCGGTTCGGGGTACGGTTAGGGTTAGGGTTGGGTCCCAGGAGGCTCCAGGCGCCCAAGCCACAGCAGGGCAGTGGTCTCCCCGAAGGGCTGAGTTGAGGGCACAAGGGACGGTGCCGGTCAGGATCCGTCTGTGGCTGCCAAGGCCACACACGTGATTGGGCCCCTGGTCGAGGAGGCCTCCGGCATCCTCTCGGCAGCTGCAGCCGGGCCTGGGAAACGACACGGTGAGCTTCCAGGTTCCATGCCGAGTCAGCCTGCACCTCTTCCGGACCCCAGGCGCGTGGTGTTGTCAGACGTTGGCATTGGGTCCTCTTGGGGAGAGAGCCTTAGCTAGGGTTAGGGTTCGGCCCAGGGACGTCGCCAGGGCCGAAGCGACTCCGGTCTCGTGATCTGCCTCGAGGGCTGAAGTGAGGGCCCATGCAGCAAGGCGGCTCAAGTGCAGGGTTAGGGGTCGAGGCCGGCTTAGGTTGCGGTGGAGGGTCCCCGTTCGGTGTAGGGTTAGGGTTAGGGTTAGGTCCCAGGAGGCTCCAGGCGCCGAACCCACAGCAGGGCGGTGGTCTCCCCGAAGGGCTGAGTTGAGGGCACAAGGGACGGTGCCGCTCAGGATCCGTCTGTGGCTGCCAAGGCCACAGACGTCGATCGGCCCCTGGTCGAGGAGGCCTCCGGAATCCTCTCGGGCAGCTGCAGAACGGCCTGGGAAACGACACGCTGAGCTTCCAGGTTCCATGCCGGGTCAGCCTGCACCGCTTCTGGACCCCAGGCGCGTGGTGTTGTCAGACGTTGGCATGGGGTCCCCGTGGGGAGGGAGCCTTAGCTAGGGTTAGGGTTTGGTCCAGGGACGTCGCCAGGGCTGAATCGACTGCAGTCTCGTGATGTCCCTCGAGGGCTGAAGTGAGGGCCCATGCCAGAAGGCGGCTCAATTGCAGGGTTAGGGTTCGAGGCAGGCTTAGGTTGCGGTGGAGGGTCCCGGTTCGGGGTACGGTTAGGGTTAGGGTTGGGTCCCAGGAGGCTCCAGGCGCCCAAGCCACAGCAGGGCAGTGGTCTCCCCGAAGGGCTGAGTTGAGGGCACAAGGGACGGTGCCGGTCAGGATCCGTCTGTGGCTGCCAAGGCCACACACGTGATTGGGCGCCTGGTCGAGGAGGCCTCCGGCATCCTCTCGGCAGCTGCAGCCGGGCCTGGGAAACGACACGGTGAGCTTCCAGGTTCCATGCCGAGTCAGCCTGCACCTCTTCCGGACCCCAGGCGCGTGGTGTTGTCAGACGTTGGCATTGGGTCCTCTTGGGGAGAGAGCCTTAGCTAGGGTTAGGGTTCGGCCCAGGGACGTCGCCAGGGCCGAAGCGACTCCGGTCTCGTGATCTGCCTCGAGGGCTGAAGTGAGGGCCCATGCAGCAAGGCGGCTCAAGTGCAGGGTTAGGGGTCGAGGCCG
Source organism: Panthera onca (assembly GCF_046562875.1). Lineage (NCBI taxonomy): Eukaryota > Metazoa > Chordata > Mammalia > Carnivora > Felidae > Panthera > Panthera onca. The sequence continues at coordinate 16,909,768 of NC_138357.1, read as the reverse complement.
GCTTAGGTTGCGGTGGAGGGTCCCCGTTCGGTGTAGGGTTAGGGTTAGGGTTAGGTCCCAGGAGGCTGCAGGCGCCGAACCCACAGCAGGGCGGTGGTCTCCCCGAAGGGCTGAGTTGAGGGCACAAGGGACGGTGCCGCTCAGGATCCGTCTGTGGCTGCCAAGGCCACAGACGTCGATCGGCCCCTGGTCGAGGAGGCCTCCGGAATCCTCTCGGGCAGCTGCAGAACGGCCTGGGAAACGACACGCTGAGCTTCCAGGTTCCATGCCGGGTCAGCCTGCACCGCTTCTGGACCCCAGGCGCGTGGTGTTGTCAGACGTTGGCATGGGGTCCCCGTGGGGAGGGAGCCTTAGCTAGGGTTAGGGTTTGGTCCAGGGACGTCGCCAGGGCTGAATCGACTGCAGTCTCGTGATCTCCCCCGAGGGCTGAAGTGAGGGCCCATGCCAGAAGGCGGCTCAATTGCAGGGTTAGGGTTCGAGGCAGGCTTAGGTTGCGGTGGAGGGTCCCGGTTCGGGGTACGGTTAGGGTTAGGGTTGGGTCCCAGGAGGCTCCAGGCGCCCAAGCCACAGCAGGGCAGTGGTCTCCCCGAAGGGCTGAGTTGAGGGCACAAGGGACGGTGCTGGTCAGGATCCGTCTGTGGCTGCCAAGGCCACACACGTGATTGGGCCCCTGGTCGAGGAGGCCTCCGGCATCCTCTCGGCAGCTGCAGCCGGGCCTGGGAAACGACACGGTGAGCTTCCAGGTTCCATGCCGAGTCAGCCTGCACCTCTTCCGGACCCCAGGCGCGTGGTGTTGTCAGACGTTGGCATTGGGTCCTCTTGGGGAGAGAGCCTTAGCTAGGGTTAGGGTTCGGCCCAGGGACGTCGCCAGGGCCGAAGCGACTCCGGTCTCGTGATCTGCCTCGAGGGCTGAAGTGAGGGCCCATGCAGCAAGGCGGCTCAAGTGCAGGGTTAGGGGTCGAGGCCGGCTTAGGTTGCGGTGGAGGGTCCCCGTTCGGTGTACGGTTAGGGTTAGGGTTAGGTCCCAGGAGGCTCCAGGCGCCGAACCCACAGCAGGGCGGTGGTCTCCCCGAAGGGCTGAGTTGAGGGCACAAGGGACGGTGCCGCTCAGGATCCGTCTGTGGCTGCCAAGGCCACAGACGTCGATCGGCCCCTGGTCGAGGAGGCCTCCGGAATCCTCTCGGGCAGCTGCAGAACGGCCTGGGAAACGACACGCTGAGCTTCCAGGTTCCATGCCGGGTCAGCCTGCACCGCTTCTGGACCCCAGGCGCGTGGTGTTGTCAGACGTTGGCATGGGGTCCCCGTGGGGAGGGAGCCTTAGCTAGGGTTAGGGTTTGGTCCAGGGACGTCGCCAGGGCTGAATCGACTGCAGTCTCGTGATCTCCCCCGAGGGCTGAAGTGAGGGCCCATGCCAGAAGGCGGCTCAATTGCAGGGTTAGGGTTCGAGGCAGGCTTAGGTTGCGGTGGATGGTCCCGGTTCGGGGTAGGGTTAGGGTTAGGGTTGGGTCCCAGGAGGCTCCAGGCGCCCAAGCCACAGCAGGGCAGTGGTCTCCCCGAAGGGCTGAGTTGAGGGCACAAGGGACGGTGCCGGTCAGGATCCGTCTGTGGCTGCCAAGGCCACACACGTGATTGGGCCCCTGGTCGAGGAGGCCTCCGGCATCCTCTCGGCAGCTGCAGCCGGGCCTGGGAAACGACACGGTGAGCTTCCAGGTTCCATGCCGAGTCAGCCTGCACCTCTTCCGGACCCCAGGCGCGTGGTGTTGTCAGACGTTGGCATTGGGTCCTCTTGGGGAGAGAGCCTTAGCTAGGGTTAGGGTTCGGCCCAGGGACGTCGCCAGGGCCGAAGCGACTCCGGTCTCGTGATCTGCCTCGAGGGCTGAAGTGAGGGCCCATGCAGCAAGGCGGCTCAAGTGCAGGGTTAGGGGTCGAGGCCGGCTTAGGTTGCGGTGGAGGGTCCCCGTTCGGTGTAGGGTTAGGGTTAGGGTTAGGTCCCAGGAGGCTCCAGGCGCCGAACCCACAGCAGGGCGGTGGTCTCCCCGAAGGGCTGAGTTGAGGGCACAAGGGACGGTGCCGCTCAGGATCCGTCTGTGGCTGCCAAGGCCACAGACGTCGATCGGCCCCTGGTCGAGGAGGCCTCCGGAATCCTCTCGGGCAGCTGCAGAACGGCCTGGGAAACGACACGCTGAGCTTCCAGGTTCCATGCCGGGTCAGCCTGCACCGCTTCTGGACCCCAGGCGCGTGGTGTTGTCAGACGTTGGCATGGGGTCCCCGTGGGGAGGGAGCCTTAGCTAGGGTTAGGGTTTGGTCCAGGGACGTCGCCAGGGCTGAATCGACTGCAGTCTCGTGATCTCCCCCGAGGGCTGAAGTGAGGGCCCATGCCAGAAGGCGGCTCAATTGCAGGGTTAGGGTTCGAGGCAGGCTTAGGTTGCGGTGGAGGGTCCCGGTTCGGGGTACGGTTAGGGTTAGGGTTGGGTCCCAGGAGGCTCCAGGCGCCCAAGCCACAGCAGGGCAGTGGTCTCCCCGAAGGGCTGAGTTGAGGGCACAAGGGACGGTGCCGGTCAGGATCCGTCTGTGGCTGCCAAGGCCACACACGTGATTGGGCCCCTGGTCGAGGAGGCCTCCGGCATCCTCTCGGCAGCTGCAGCCGGGCCTGGGAAACGACACGGTGAGCTTCCAGGTTCCATGCCGAGTCAGCCTGCACCTCTTCCGGACCCCAGGCGCGTGGTGTTGTCAGACGTTGGCATTGGGTCCTCTTGGGGAGAGAGCCTTAGCTAGGGTTAGGGTTCGGCCCAGGGACGTCGCCAGGGCCGAAGCGACTCCGGTCTCGTGATCTGCCTCGAGGGCTGAAGTGAGGGCCCATGCAGCAAGGCGGCTCAAGTGCAGGGTTAGGGGTCGAGGCCGGCTTAGGTTGCGGTGGAGGGTCCCCGTTCGGTGTAGGGTTAGGGTTAGGGTTAGGTCCCAGGAGGCTCCAGGCGCCGAACCCACAGCAGGGCGGTGGTCTCCCCGAAGGGCTGAGTTGAGGGCACAAGGGACGGTGCCGCTCAGGATCCGTCTGTGGCTGCCAAGGCCACAGACGTCGATCGGCCCCTGGTCGAGGAGGCCTCCGGAATCCTCTCGGGCAGCTGCAGAACGGCCTGGGAAACGACACGCTGAGCTTCCAGGTTCCATGCCGGGTCAGCCTGCACCGCTTCTGGACCCCAGGCGCGTGGTGTTGTCAGACGTTGGCATGGGGTCCCCGTGGGGAGGGAGCCTTAGCTAGGGTTAGGGTTTGGTCCAGGGACGTCGCCAGGGCTGAATCGACTGCAGTCTCGTGATGTCCCTCGAGGGCTGAAGTGAGGGCCCATGCCAGAAGGCGGCTCAATTGCAGGGTTAGGGTTCGAGGCAGGCTTAGGTTGCGGTGGAGGGTCCCGGTTCGGGGTACGGTTAGGGTTAGGGTTGGGTCCCAGGAGGCTCCAGGCGCCCAAGCCACAGCAGGGCAGTGGTCTCCCCGAAGGGCTGAGTTGAGGGCACAAGGGACGGTGCCGGTCAGGATCCGTCTGTGGCTGCCAAGGCCACACACGTGATTGGGCCCCTGGTCGAGGAGGCCTCCGGCATCCTCTCGGCAGCTGCAGCCGGGCCTGGGAAACGACACGGTGAGCTTCCAGGTTCCATGCCGAGTCAGCCTGCACCTCTTCCGGACCCCAGGCGCGTGGTGTTGTCAGACGTTGGCATTGGGTCCTCTTGGGGAGAGAGCCTTAGCTAGGGTTAGGGTTCGGCCCAGGGACGTCGCCAGGGCCGAAGCGACTCCGGTCTCGTGATCTGCCTCGAGGGCTGAAGTGAGGGCCCATGCAGCAAGGCGGCTCAAGTGCAGGGTTAGGGGTCGAGGCCGGCTTAGGTTGCGGTGGAGGGTCCCCGTTCGGTGTAGGGTTAGGGTTAGGGTTAGGTCCCAGGAGGCTGCAGGCGCCGAACCCACAGCAGGGCGGTGGTCTCCCCGAAGGGCTGAGTTGAGGGCACAAGGGACGGTGCCGCTCAGGATCCGTCTGTGGCTGCCAAGGCCACAGACGTCGATCGGCCCCTGGTCGAGGAGGCCTCCGGAATCCTCTCGGGCAGCTGCAGAACGGCCTGGGAAACGACACGCTGAGCTTCCAGGTTCCATGCCGGGTCAGCCTGCACCGCTTCTGGACCCCAGGCGCGTGGTGTTGTCAGACGTTGGCATGGGGTCCCCGTGGGGAGGGAGCCTTAGCTAGGGTTAGGGTTTGGTCCAGGGACGTCGCCAGGGCTGAATCGACTGCAGTCTCGTGATGTCCCTCGAGGGCTGAAGTGAGGGCCCATGCCAGAAGGCGGCTCAATTGCAGGGTTAGGGTTCGAGGCAGGCTTAGGTTGCGGTGGAGGGTCCCGGTTCGGGGTACGGTTAGGGTTAGGGTTGGGTCCCAGGAGGCTCCAGGCGCCCAAGCCACAGCAGGGCAGTGGTCTCCCCGAAGGGCTGAGTTGAGGGCACAAGGGACGGTGCTGGTCAGGATCCGTCTGTGGCTGCCAAGGCCACACACGTGATTGGGCCCCTGGTCGAGGAGGCCTCCGGCATCCTCTCGGCAGCTGCAGCCGGGCCTGGGAAACGACACGGTGAGCTTCCAGGTTCCATGCCGAGTCAGCCTGCACCTCTTCCGGACCCCAGGCGCGTGGTGTTGTCAGACGTTGGCATTGGGTCCTCTTGGGGAGAGAGCCTTAGCTAGGGTTAGGGTTCGGCCCAGGGACGTCGCCAGGGCCGAAGCGACTCCGGTCTCGTGATCTGCCTCGAGGGCTGAAGTGAGGGCCCATGCAGCAAGGCGGCTCAAGTGCAGGGTTAGGGGTCGAGGCCGGCTTAGGTTGCGGTGGAGGGTCCCCGTTCGGTGTACGGTTAGGGTTAGGGTTAGGTCCCAGGAGGCTCCAGGCGCCGAACCCACAGCAGGGCGGTGGTCTCCCCGAAGGGCTGAGTTGAGGGCACAAGGGACGGTGCCGCTCAGGATCCGTCTGTGGCTGCCAAGGCCACAGACGTCGATCGGCCCCTGGTCGAGGAGGCCTCCGGAATCCTCTCGGGCAGCTGCAGAACGGCCTGGGAAACGACACGCTGAGCTTCCAGGTTCCATGCCGGGTCAGCCTGCACCGCTTCTGGACCCCAGGCGCGTGGTGTTGTCAGACGTTGGCATGGGGTCCCCGTGGGGAGGGAGCCTTAGCTAGGGTTAGGGTTTGGTCCAGGGACGTCGCCAGGGCTGAATCGACTGCAGTCTCGTGATGTCCCTCGAGGGCTGAAGTGAGGGCCCATGCCAGAAGGCGGCTCAATTGCAGGGTTAGGGTTCGAGGCAGGCTTAGGTTGCGGTGGAGGGTCCCGGTTCGGGGAACGGTTAGGGTTAGGGTTGGGTCCCAGGAGGCTCCAGGCGCCCAAGCCACAGCAGGGCAGTGGTCTCCCCGAAGGGCTGAGTTGAGGGCACAAGGGACGGTGCCGGTCAGGATCCGTCTGTGGCTGCCAAGGCCACACACGTGATTGGGCCCCTGGTCGAGGAGGCCTCCGACATCCTCTCGGCAGCTGCAGCCGGGCCTGGGAAACGACACGGTGAGCTTCCAGGTTCCATGCCGAGTCAGCCTGCACCTCTTCCGGACCCCAGGCGCGTGGTGTTGTCAGACGTTGGCATTGGGTCCTCTTGGGGAGAGAGCCTTAGCTAGGGTTAGGGTTCGGCCCAGGGACGTCGCCAGGGCCGAAGCGACTCCGGTCTCGTGATCTGCCTCGAGGGCTGAAGTGAGGGCCCATGCAGCAAGGCGGCTCAAGTGCAGGGTTAGGGGTCGAGGCCGGCTTAGGTTGCGGTGGAGGGTCCCCGTTCGGTGTAGGGTTAGGGTTAGGGTTAGGTCCCAGGAGGCTCCAGGCGCCGAACCCACAGCAGGGCGGTGGTCTCCCCGAAGGGCTGAGTTGAGGGCACAAGGGACGGTGCCGCTCAGGATCCGTCTGTGGCTGCCAAGGCCACAGACGTCGATCGGCCCCTGGTCGAGGAGGCCTCCGGAATCCTCTCGGGCAGCTGCAGAACGGCCTGGGAAACGACACGCTGAGCTTCCAGGTTCCATGCCGGGTCAGCCTGCACCGCTTCTGGACCCCAGGCGCGTGGTGTTGTCAGACGTTGGCATGGGGTCCCCGTGGGGAGGGAGCCTTAGCTAGGGTTAGGGTTTGGTCCAGGGACGTCGCCAGGGCTGAATCGACTGCAGTCTCGTGATGTCCCTCGAGGGCTGAAGTGAGGGCCCATGCCAGAAGGCGGCTCAATTGCAGGGTTAGGGTTCGAGGCAGGCTTAGGTTGCGGTGGAGGGTCCCGGTTCGGGGTACGGTTAGGGTTAGGGTTGGGTCCCAGGAGGCTCCAGGCGCCCAAGCCACAGCAGGGCAGTGGTCTCCCCGAAGGGCTGAGTTGAGGGCACAAGGGACGGTGCCGGTCAGGATCCGTCTGTGGCTGCCAAGGCCACACACGTGATTGGGCCCCTGGTCGAGGAGGCCTCCGGCATCCTCTCGGCAGCTGCAGCCGGGCCTGGGAAACGACACGGTGGGCTTCCAGGTTCCATGCCGAGTCAGCCTGCACCTCTTCCGGACCCCAGGCGCGTGGTGTTGTCAGACGTTGGCATTGGGTCCTCTTGGGGAGAGAGCCTTAGCTAGGGTTAGGGTTCGGCCCAGGGACGTCGCCAGGGCCGAAGCGACTCCGGTCTCGTGATCTGCCTCGAGGGCTGAAGTGAGGGCCCATGCAGCAAGGCGGCTCAAGTGCAGGGTTAGGGGTCGAGGCCGGCTTAGGTTGCGGTGGAGGGTCCCCGTTCGGTGTAGGGTTAGGGTTAGGGTTAGGTCCCAGGAGGCTGCAGGCGCCGAACCCACAGCAGGGCGGTGGTCTCCCCGAAGGGCTGAGTTGAGGGCACAAGGGACGGTGCCGCTCAGGATCCGTCTGTGGCTGCCAAGGCCACAGACGTCGATCGGCCCCTGGTCGAGGAGGCCTCCGGAATCCTCTCGGGCAGCTGCAGAACGGCCTGGGAAACGACACGCTGAGCTTCCAGGTTCCATGCCGGGTCAGCCTGCACCGCTTCTGGACCCCAGGCGCGTGGTGTTGTCAGACGTTGGCATGGGGTCCCCGTGGGGAGGGAGCCTTAGCTAGGGTTAGGGTTTGGTCCAGGGACGTCGCCAGGGCTGAATCGACTGCAGTCTCGTGATCTCCCTCGAGGGCTGAAGTGAGGGCCCATGCCAGAAGGCGGCTCAATTGCAGGGTTAGGGTTCGAGGCAGGCTTAGGTTGCGGTGGAGGGTCCCGGTTCGGGGTACGGTTAGGGTTAGGGTTGGGTCCCAGGAGGCTCCAGGCGCCCAAGCCACAGCAGGGCAGTGGTCTCCCCGAAGGGCTGAGTTGAGGGCACAAGGGACGGTGCTGGTCAGGATCCGTCTGTGGCTGCCAAGGCCACACACGTGATTGGGCCCCTGGTCGAGGAGGCCTCCGGCATCCTCTCGGCAGCTGCAGCCGGGCCTGGGAAACGACACGGTGAGCTTCCAGGTTCCATGCCGAGTCAGCCTGCACCTCTTCCGGACCCCAGGCGCGTGGTGTTGTCAGACGTTGGCATTGGGTCCTCTTGGGGAGAGAGCCTTAGCTAGGGTTAGGGTTCGGCCCAGGGACGTCGCCAGGGCCGAAGCGACTCCGGTCTCGTGATCTGCCTCGAGGGCTGAAGTGAGGGCCCATGCAGCAAGGCGGCTCAAGTGCAGGGTTAGGGGTCGAGGCCGGCTTAGGTTGCGGTGGAGGGTCCCCGTTCGGTGTACGGTTAGGGTTAGGGTTAGGTCCCAGGAGGCTCCAGGCGCCGAACCCACAGCAGGGCGGTGGTCTCCCCGAAGGGCTGAGTTGAGGGCACAAGGGACGGTGCCGCTCAGGATCCGTCTGTGGCTGCCAAGGCCACAGACGTCGATCGGCCCCTGGTCGAGGAGGCCTCCGGAATCCTCTCGGGCAGCTGCAGAACGGCCTGGGAAACGACACGCTGAGCTTCCAGGTTCCATGCCGGGTCAGCCTGCACCGCTTCTGGACCCCAGGCGCGTGGTGTTGTCAGACGTTGGCATGGGGTCCCCGTGGGGAGGGAGCCTTAGCTAGGGTTAGGGTTTGGTCCAGGGACGTCGCCAGGGCTGAATCGACTGCAGTCTCGTGATCTCCCCCGAGGGCTGAAGTGAGGGCCCATGCCAGAAGGCGGCTCAATTGCAGGGTTAGGGTTCGAGGCAGGCTTAGGTTGCGGTGGAGGGTCCCGGTTCGGGGTACGGTTAGGGTAAGGGTTGGGTCCCAGGAGGCTCCAGGCGCCCAAGCCACAGCAGGGCAGTGGTCTCCCCGAAGGGCTGAGTTGAGGGCACAAGGGACGGTGCCGGTCAGGATCCGTCTGTGGCTGCCAAGGCCACACACGTGATTGGGCCCCTGGTCGAGGAGGCCTCCGGCATCCTCTCGGCAGCTGCAGCCGGGCCTGGGAAACGACACGGTGAGCTTCCAGGTTCCATGCCGAGTCAGCCTGCACCTCTTCCGGACCCCAGGCGCGTGGTGTTGTCAGACGTTGGCATTGGGTCCTCTTGGGGAGAGAGCCTTAGCTAGGGTTAGGGTTCGGCCCAGGGACGTCGCCAGGGCCGAAGCGACTCCGGTCTCGTGATCTGCCTCGAGGGCTGAAGTGAGGGCCCATGCAGCAAGGCGGCTCAAGTGCAGGGTTAGGGGTCGAGGCCGGCTTAGGTTGCGGTGGAGGGTCCCCGTTCGGTGTAAGGTTAGGGTTAGGGTTAGGTCCCAGGAGGCTCCAGGCGCCGAACCCACAGCAGGGCGGTGGTCTCCCCGAAGGGCTGAGTTGAGGGCACAAGGGACGGTGCCGCTCAGGATCCGTCTGTGGCTGCCAAGGCCACAGACGTCGATCGGCCCCTGGTCGAGGAGGCCTCCGGAATCCTCTCGGGCAGCTGCAGAACGGCCTGGGAAACGACACGCTGAGCTTCCAGGTTCCATGCCGGGTCAGCCTGCACCGCTTCTGGACCCCAGGCGCGTGGTGTTGTCAGACGTTGGCATGGGGTCCCCGTGGGGAGGGAGCCTTAGCTAGGGTTAGGGTTTGGTCCAGGGACGTCGCCAGGGCTGAATCGACTGCAGTCTCGTGATGTCCCTCGAGGGCTGAAGTGAGGGCCCATGCCAGAAGGCGGCTCAATTGCAGGGTTAGGGTTCGAGGCAGGCTTAGGTTGCGGTGGAGGGTCCCGGTTCGGGGTATGGTTAGGGTTAGGGTTGGGTCCCAGGAGGCTCCAGGCGCCCAAGCCACAGCAGGGCAGTGGTCTCCCCGAAGGGCTGAGTTGAGGGCACAAGGGACGGTGCCGGTCAGGATCCGTCTGTGGCTGCCAAGGCCACACACGTGATTGGGCCCCTGGTCGAGGAGGCCTCCGGCATCCTCTCGGCAGCTGCAGCCGGGCCTGGGAAACGACACGGTGAGCTTCCAGGTTCCATGCCGAGTCAGCCTGCACCTCTTCCGGACCCCAGGCGCGTGGTGTTGTCAGACGTTGGCATTGGGTCCTCTTGGGGAGAGAGCCTTAGCTAGGGTTAGGGTTCGGCCCAGGGACGTCGCCAGGGCCGAAGCGACTCCGGTCTCGTGATCTGCCTCGAGGGCTGAAGTGAGGGCCCATGCAGCAAGGCGGCTCAAGTGCAGGGTTAGGGGTCGAGGCCGGCTTAGGTTGCGGTGGAGGGTCCCCGTTCGGTGTACGGTTAGGGTTAGGGTTAGGTCCCAGGAGGCTCCAGGCGCCGAACCCACAGCAGGGCGGTGGTCTCCCCGAAGGGCTGAGTTGAGGGCACAAGGGACGGTGCCGCTCAGGATCCGTCTGTGGCTGCCAAGGCCACAGACGTCGATCGGCCCCTGGTCGAGGAGGCCTCCGGAATCCTCTCGGGCAGCTGCAGAACGGCCTGGGAAACGACACGCTGAGCTTCCACGTTCCATGCCGGGTCAGCCTGCACCGCTTCTGGACCCCAGGCGCGTGGTGTTGTCAGACGTTGGCATGGGGTCCCCGTGGGGAGGGAGCCTTAGCTAGGGTTAGGGTTTGGTCCAGGGACGTCGCCAGGGCTGAATCGACTGCAGTCTCGTGATGTCCCTCGAGGGCTGAAGTGAGGGCCCATGCCAGAAGGCGGCTCAATTGCAGGGTTAGGGTTCGAGGCAGGCTTAGGTTGCGGTGGAGGGTCCCGGTTCGGGGTACGGTTAGGGTTAGGGTTGGGTCCCAGGAGGCTCCAGGCGCCCAAGCCACAGCAGGGCAGTGGTCTCCCCGAAGGGCTGAGTTGAGGGCACAAGGGACGGTGCCGGTCAGGATCCGTCTGTGGCTGCCAAGGCCACACACGTGATTGGGCCCCTGGTCGAGGAGGCCTCCGGCATCCTCTCGGCAGCTGCAGCCGGGCCTGGGAAACGACACGGTGAGCTTCCAGGTTCCATGCCGAGTCAGCCTGCACCTCTTCCGGACCCCAGGCGCGTGGTGTTGTCAGACGTTGGCATTGGGTCCTCTTGGGGAGAGAGCCTTAGCTAGGGTTAGGGTTCGGCCCAGGGACGTCGCCAGGGCCGAAGCGACTCCGGTCTCGTGATCTGCCTCGAGGGCTGAAGTGAGGGCCCATGCAGCAAGGCGGCTCAAGTGCAGGGTTAGGGGTCGAGGCCGGCTTAGGTTGCGGTGGAGGGTCCCCGTTCGGTGTAGGGTTAGGGTTAGGGTTAGGTCCCAGGAGGCTCCAGGCGCCGAACCCACAGCAGGGCGGTGGTCTCCCCGAAGGGCTGAGTTGAGGGCACAAGGGACGGTGCCGCTCAGGATCCGTCTGTGGCTGCCAAGGCCACAGACGTCGATCGGCCCCTGGTCGAGGAGGCCTCCGGAATCCTCTCGGGCAGCTGCAGAACGGCCTGGGAAACGACACGCTGAGCTTCCAGGTTCCATGCCGGGTCAGCCTGCACCGCTTCTGGACCCCAGGCGCGTGGTGTTGTCAGACGTTGGCATGGGGTCCCCGTGGGGAGGGAGCCTTAGCTAGGGTTAGGGTTTGGTCCAGGGACGTCGCCAGGGCTGAATCGACTGCAGTCTCGTGATGTCCCTCGAGGGCTGAAGTGAGGGCCCATGCCAGAAGGCGGCTCAATTGCAGGGTTAGGGTTCGAGGCAGGCTTAGGTTGCGGTGGAGGGTCCCGGTTCGGGGTACGGTTAGGGTTAGGGTTGGGTCCCAGGAGGCTCCAGGCGCCCAAGCCACAGCAGGGCAGTGGTCTCCCCGAAGGGCTGAGTTGAGGGCACAAGGGACGGTGCTGGTCAGGATCCGTCTGTGGCTGCCAAGGCCACACACGTGATTGGGCCCCTGGTCGAGGAGGCCTCCGGCATCCTCTCGGCAGCTGCAGCCGGGCCTGGGAAACGACACGGTGAGCTTCCAGGTTCCATGCCGAGTCAGCCTGCACCTCTTCCGGACCCCAGGCGCGTGGTGTTGTCAGACGTTGGCATTGGGTCCTCTTGGGGAGAGAGCCTTAGCTAGGGTTAGGGTTCGGCCCAGGGACGTCGCCAGGGCCGAAGCGACTCCGGTCTCGTGATCTGCCTCGAGGGCTGAAGTGAGGGCCCATGCAGCAAGGCGGCTCAAGTGCAGGGTTAGGGGTCGAGGCCGGCTTAGGTTGCGGTGGAGGGTCCCCGTTCGGTGTACGGTTAGGGTTAGGGTTAGGTCCCAGGAGGCTCCAGGCGCCGAACCCACAGCAGGGCGGTGGTCTCCCCGAAGGGCTGAGTTGAGGGCACAAGGGACGGTGCCGCTCAGGATCCGTCTGTGGCTGCCAAGGCCACAGACGTCGATCGGCCCCTGGTCGAGGAGGCCTCCGGAATCCTCTCGGGCAGCTGCAGAACGGCCTGGGAAACGACACGCTGAGCTTCCAGGTTCCATGCCGGGTCAGCCTGCACCGCTTCTGGACCCCAGGCGCGTGGTGTTGTCAGACGTTGGCATGGGGTCCCCGTGGGGAGGGAGCCTTAGCTAGGGTTAGGGTTTGGTCCAGGGACGTCGCCAGGGCTGAATCGACTGCAGTCTCGTGATCTCCCCCGAGGGCTGAAGTGAGGGCCCATGCCAGAAGGCGGCTCAATTGCAGGGTTAGGGTTCGAGGCAGGCTTAGGTTGCGGTGGAGGGTCCCGGTTCGGGGTACGGTTAGGGTAAGGGTTGGGTCCCAGGAGGCTCCAGGCGCCCAAGCCACAGCAGGGCAGTGGTCTCCCCGAAGGGCTGAGTTGAGGGCACAAGGGACGGTGCCGGTCAGGATCCGTCTGTGGCTGCCAAGGCCACACACGTGATTGGGCCCCTGGTCGAGGAGGCCTCCGGCATCCTCTCGGCAGCTGCAGCCGGGCCTGGGAAACGACACGGTGAGCTTCCAGGTTCCATGCCGAGTCAGCCTGCACCTCTTCCGGACCCCAGGCGCGTGGTGTTGTCAGACGTTGGCATTGGGTCCTCTTGGGGAGAGAGCCTTAGCTAGGGTTAGGGTTCGGCCCAGGGACGTCGCCAGGGCCGAAGCGACTCCGGTCTCGTGATCTGCCTCGAGGGCTGAAGTGAGGGCCCATGCAGCAAGGCGGCTCAAGTGCAGGGTTAGGGGTCGAGGCCGGCTTAGGTTGCGGTGGAGGGTCCCCGTTCGGTGTAAGGTTAGGGTTAGGGTTAGGTCCCAGGAGGCTCCAGGCGCCGAACCCACAGCAGGGCGGTGGTCTCCCCGAAGGGCTGAGTTGAGGGCACAAGGGACGGTGCCGCTCAGGATCCGTCTGTGGCTGCCAAGGCCACAGACGTCGATCGGCCCCTGGTCGAGGAGGCCTCCGGAATCCTCTCGGGCAGCTGCAGAACGGCCTGGGAAACGACACGCTGAGCTTCCAGGTTCCATGCCGGGTCAGCCTGCACCGCTTCTGGACCCCAGGCGCGTGGTGTTGTCAGACGTTGGCATGGGGTCCCCGTGGGGAGGGAGCCTTAGCTAGGGTTAGGGTTTGGTCCAGGGACGTCGCCAGGGCTGAATCGACTGCAGTCTCGTGATGTCCCTCGAGGGCTGAAGTGAGGGCCCATGCCAGAAGGCGGCTCAATTGCAGGGTTAGGGTTCGAGGCAGGCTTAGGTTGCGGTGGAGGGTCCCGGTTCGGGGTATGGTTAGGGTTAGGGTTGGGTCCCAGGAGGCTCCAGGCGCCCAAGCCACAGCAGGGCAGTGGTCTCCCCGAAGGGCTGAGTTGAGGGCACAAGGGACGGTGCCGGTCAGGATCCGTCTGTGGCTGCCAAGGCCACACACGTGATTGGGCCCCTGGTCGAGGAGGCCTCCGGCATCCTCTCGGCAGCTGCAGCCGGGCCTGGGAAACGACACGGTGAGCTTCCAGGTTCCATGCCGAGTCAGCCTGCACCTCTTCCGGACCCCAGGCGCGTGGTGTTGTCAGACGTTGGCATTGGGTCCTCTTGGGGAGAGAGCCTTAGCTAGGGTTAGGGTTCGGCCCAGGGACGTCGCCAGGGCCGAAGCGACTCCGGTCTCGTGATCTGCCTCGAGGGCTGAAGTGAGGGCCCATGCAGCAAGGCGGCTCAAGTGCAGGGTTAGGGGTCGAGGCCGGCTTAGGTTGCGGTGGAGGGTCCCCGTTCGGTGTACGGTTAGGGTTAGGGTTAGGTCCCAGGAGGCTCCAGGCGCCGAACCCACAGCAGGGCGGTGGTCTCCCCGAAGGGCTGAGTTGAGGGCACAAGGGACGGTGCCGCTCAGGATCCGTCTGTGGCTGCCAAGGCCACAGACGTCGATCGGCCCCTGGTCGAGGAGGCCTCCGGAATCCTCTCGGGCAGCTGCAGAACGGCCTGGGAAACGACACGCTGAGCTTCCACGTTCCATGCCGGGTCAGCCTGCACCGCTTCTGGACCCCAGGCGCGTGGTGTTGTCAGACGTTGGCATGGGGTCCCCGTGGGGAGGGAGCCTTAGCTAGGGTTAGGGTTTGGTCCAGGGACGTCGCCAGGGCTGAATCGACTGCAGTCTCGTGATGTCCCTCGAGGGCTGAAGTGAGGGCCCATGCCAGAAGGCGGCTCAATTGCAGGGTTAGGGTTCGAGGCAGGCTTAGGTTGCGGTGGAGGGTCCCGGTTCGGGGTACGGTTAGGGTTAGGGTTGGGTCCCAGGAGGCTCCAGGCGCCCAAGCCACAGCAGGGCAGTGGTCTCCCCGAAGGGCTGAGTTGAGGGCACAAGGGACGGTGCCGGTCAGGATCCGTCTGTGGCTGCCAAGGCCACACACGTGATTGGGCCCCTGGTCGAGGAGGCCTCCGGCATCCTCTCGGCAGCTGCAGCCGGGCCTGGGAAACGACACGGTGAGCTTCCAGGTTCCATGCCGAGTCAGCCTGCACCTCTTCCGGACCCCAGGCGCGTGGTGTTGTCAGACGTTGGCATTGGGTCCTCTTGGGGAGAGAGCCTTAGCTAGGGTTAGGGTTCGGCCCAGGGACGTCGCCAGGGCCGAAGCGACTCCGGTCTCGTGATCTGCCTCGAGGGCTGAAGTGAGGGCCCATGCAGCAAGGCGGCTCAAGTGCAGGGTTAGGGGTCGAGGCCGGCTTAGGTTGCGGTGGAGGGTCCCCGTTCGGTGTAGGGTTAGGGTTAGGGTTAGGTCCCAGGAGGCTCCAGGCGCCGAACCCACAGCAGGGCGGTGGTCTCCCCGAAGGGCTGAGTTGAGGGCACAAGGGACGGTGCCGCTCAGGATCCGTCTGTGGCTGCCAAGGCCACAGACGTCGATCGGCCCCTGGTCGAGGAGGCCTCCGGAATCCTCTCGGGCAGCTGCAGAACGGCCTGGGAAACGACACGCTGAGCTTCCAGGTTCCATGCCGGGTCAGCCTGCACCGCTTCTGGACCCCAGGCGCGTGGTGTTGTCAGACGTTGGCATGGGGTCCCCGTGGGGAGGGAGCCTTAGCTAGGGTTAGGGTTTGGTCCAGGGACGTCGCCAGGGCTGAATCGACTGCAGTCTCGTGATGTCCCTCGAGGGCTGAAGTGAGGGCCCATGCCAGAAGGCGGCTCAATTGCAGGGTTAGGGTTCGAGGCAGGCTTAGGTTGCGGTGGAGGGTCCCGGTTCGGGGTACGGTTAGGGTTAGGGTTGGGTCCCAGGAGGCTCCAGGCGCCCAAGCCACAGCAGGGCAGTGGTCTCCCCGAAGGGCTGAGTTGAGGGCACAAGGGACGGTGCCGGTCAGGATCCGTCTGTGGCTGCCAAGGCCACACACGTGATTGGGCCCCTGGTCGAGGAGGCCTCCGGCATCCTCTCGGCAGCTGCAGCCGGGCCTGGGAAACGACACGGTGAGCTTCCAGGTTCCATGCCGAGTCAGCCTGCACCTCTTCCGGACCCCAGGCGCGTGGTGTTGTCAGACGTTGGCATTGGGTCCTCTTGGGGAGAGAGCCTTAGCTAGGGTTAGGGTTCGGCCCAGGGACGTCGCCAGGGCCGAAGCGACTCCGGTCTCGTGATCTGCCTCGAGGGCTGAAGTGAGGGCCCATGCAGCAAGGCGGCTCAAGTGCAGGGTTAGGGGTCGAGGCCGGCTTAGGTTGCGGTGGAGGGTCCCCGTTCGGGGTAGGGTTAGGGTTAGGGTTAGGTCCCAGGAGGCTCCAGGCGCCGAACCCACAGCAGGGCGGTGGTCTCCCCGAAGGGCTGAGTTGAGGGCACAAGGGACGGTGCCGCTCAGGATCCGTCTGTGGCTGCCAAGGCCACAGACGTCGATCGGCCCCTGGTCGAGGAGGCCTCCGGAATCCTCTCGGGCAGCTGCAGAACGGCCTGGGAAACGACACGCTGAGCTTCCAGGTTCCATGCCGGGTCAGCCTGCACCGCTTCTGGACCCCAGGCGCGTGGTGTTGTCAGACGTTGGCATGGGGTCCCCGTGGGGAGGGAGCCTTAGCTAGGGTTAGGGTTTGGTCCAGGGACGTCGCCAGGGCTGAATCGACTGCAGTCTCGTGATGTCCCTCGAGGGCTGAAGTGAGGGCCCATGCCAGAAGGCGGCTCAATTGCAGGGTTAGGGTTCGAGGCAGGCTTAGGTTGCGGTGGAGGGTCCCGGTTCGGGGTACGGTTAGGGTTAGGGTTGGGTCCCAGGAGGCTCCAGGCGCCCAAGCCACAGCAGGGCAGTGGTCTCCCCGAAGGGCTGAGTTGAGGGCACAAGGGACGGTGCCGGTCAGGATCCGTCTGTGGCTGCCAAGGCCACACACGTGATTGGGCCCCTGGTCGAGGAGGCCTCCGGCATCCTCTCGGCAGCTGCAGCCGGGCCTGGGAAACGACACGGTGAGCTTCCAGGTTCCATGCCGAGTCAGCCTGCACCTCTTCCGGACCCCAGGCGCGTGCTGTTGTCAGACGTTGGCATTGGGTCCTCTTGGGGAGAGAGCCTTAGCTAGGGTTAGGGTTCGGCCCAGGGACGTCGCCAGGGCCGAAGCGACTCCGGTCTCGTGATCTGCCTCGAGGGCTGAAGTGAGGGCCCATGCAGCAAGGCGGCTCAAGTGCAGGGTTAGGGGTCGAGGCCGGCTTAGGTTGCGGTGGAGGGTCCCCGTTCGGGGTAGGGTTAGGGTTAGGGTTAGGTCCCAGGAGGCTCCAGGCGCCGAACCCACAGCAGGGCGGTGGTCTCCCCGAAGGGCTGAGTTGAGGGCACAAGGGACGGTGCCGCTCAGGATCCGTCTGTGGCTGCCAAGGCCACAGACGTCGATCGGCCCCTGGTCGAGGAGGCCTCCGGAATCCTCTCGGGCAGCTGCAGAACGGCCTGGGAAACGACACGCTGAGCTTCCAGGTTCCATGCCGGGTCAGCCTGCACCGCTTCTGGACCCCAGGCGCGTGGTGTTGTCAGACGTTGGCATGGGGTCCCCGTGGGGAGGGAGCCTTAGCTAGGGTTAGGGTTTGGTCCAGGGACGTCGCCAGGGCTGAATCGACTGCAGTCTCGTGATGTCCCTCGAGGGCTGAAGTGAGGGCCCATGCCAGAAGGCGGCTCAATTGCAGGGTTAGGGTTCGAGGCAGGCTTAGGTTGCGGTGGAGGGTCCCGGTTCGGGGTACGGTTAGGGTTAGGGTTAGGTCCCAGGAGGCTCCAGGCGCCCAAGCCACAGCAGGGCAGTGGTCTCCCCGAAGGGCTGAGTTGAGGGCACAAGGGACGGTGCCGGTCAGGATCCGTCTGTGGCTGCCAAGGCCACACACGTGATTGGGCCCCTGGTCGAGGAGGCCTCCGGCATCGTCTCGGCAGCTGCAGCCGGGCCTGGGAAACGACACGGTGAGCTTCCAGGTTCCATGCCGAGTCAGCCTGCACCTCTTCCGGACCCCAGGCGCGTGGTGTTGTCAGACGTTGGCATTGGGTCCTCTTGGGGAGAGAGCCTTAGCTAGGGTTAGGGTTCGGCCCAGGGACGTCGCCAGGGCCGAAGCGACTCCGGTCTCGTGATCTGCCTCGAGGGCTGAAGTGAGGGCCCATGCAGCAAGGCGGCTCAAGTGCAGGGTTAGGGGTCCAGGCAGGCTTAGGTTGCGGTGGAGGGTCCCGGTTCGGGGTACGGTTAGGGTTAGGGTTGGGTCCCAGGAGGCTCCAGGCGCCCAAGCCACAGCAGGGCAGTGGTCTCCCCGAAGGGCTGAGTTGAGGGCACAAGGGACGGTGCCGGTCAGGATCCGTCTGTGGCTGCCAAGGCCACACACGTGATTGGGCCCCTGGTCGAGGAGGCCTCCGGCATCCTCTCGGCAGCTGCAGCCGGGCCTGGGAAACGACACGGTGAGCTTCCAGGTTCCATGCCGAGTCAGCCTGCACCTCTTCCGGACCCCAGGCGCGTGGTGTTGTCAGACGTTGGCATTGGGTCCTCTTGGGGAGAGAGCCTTAGCTAGGGTTAGGGTTCGGCCCAGGGACGTCGCCAGGGCCGAAGCGACTCCGGTCTCGTGATCTGCCTCGAGGGCTGAAGTGAGGGCCCATGCAGCAAGGCGGCTCAAGTGCAGGGTTAGGGGTCGAGGCCGGCTTAGGTTGCGGTGGAGGGTCCCCGTTCGGTGTACGGTTAGGGTTAGGGTTAGGTCCCAGGAGGCTCCAGGCGCCGAACCCACAGCAGGGCGGTGGTCTCCCCGAAGGGCTGAGTTGAGGGCACAAGGGACGGTGCCGCTCAGGATCCGTCTGTGGCTGCCAAGGCCACAGACGTCGATCGGCCCCTGGTCGAGGAGGCCTCCGGAATCCTCTCGGGCAGCTGCAGAACGGCCTGGGAAACGACACGCTGAGCTTCCAGGTTCCATGCCGGGTCAGCCTGCACCGCTTCTGGACCCCAGGCGCGTGGTGTTGTCAGACGTTGGCATGGGGTCCCCGTGGGGAGGGAGCCTTAGCTAGGGTTAGGGTTTGGTCCAGGGACGTCGCCAGGGCTGAATCGACTGCAGTCTCGTGATGTCCCTCGAGGGCTGAAGTGAGGGCCCATGCCAGAAGGCGGCTCAATTGCAGGGTTAGGGTTCGAGGCAGGCTTAGGTTGCGGTGGACGGTCCCGGTTCGGGGTAGGGTTAGGGTTAGGGTTGGGTCCCAGGAGGCTCCAGGCGCCCAAGCCACAGCAGGGCAGTGGTCTCCCCGAAGGGCTGAGTTGAGGGCACAAGGGACGGTGCCGGTCAGGATCCGTCTGTGGCTGCCAAGGCCACACACGTGATTGGGCCCCTGGTCGAGGAGGCCTCCGGCATCCTCTCGGCAGCTGCAGCCGGGCCTGGGAAACGACACGGTGAGCTTCCAGGTTCCATGCCGAGTCAGCCTGCACCTCTTCCGGACCCCAGGCGCGTGGTGTTGTCAGACGTTGGCATTGGGTCCTCTTGGGGAGAGAGCCTTAGCTAGGGTTAGGGTTCGGCCCAGGGACGTCGCCAGGGCCGAAGCGACTCCGGTCTCGTGATCTGCCTCGAGGGCTGAAGTGAGGGCCCATGCAGCAAGGCGGCTCAAGTGCAGGGTTAGGGGTCGAGGCCGGCTTAGGTTGCGGTGGAGGGTCCCCGTTCGGTGTAGGGTTAGGGTTAGGGTTAGGTCCCAGGAGGCTCCAGGCGCCGAACCCACAGCAGGGCGGTGGTCTCCCCGAAGGGCTGAGTTGAGGGCACAAGGGACGGTGCCGCTCAGGATCCGTCTGTGGCTGCCAAGGCCACAGACGTCGATCGGCCCCTGGTCGAGGAGGCCTCCGGAATCCTCTCGGGCAGCTGCAGAACGGCCTGGGAAACGACACGCTGAGCTTCCAGGTTCCATGCCGGGTCAGCCTGCACCGCTTCTGGACCCCAGGCGCGTGGTGTTGTCAGACGTTGGCATGGGGTCCCCGTGGGGAGGGAGCCTTAGCTAGGGTTAGGGTTTGGTCCAGGGACGTCGCCAGGGCTGAATCGACTGCAGTCTCGTGATCTCCCTCGAGGGCTGAAGTGAGGGCCCATGCCAGAAGGCGGCTCAATTGCAGGGTTAGGGTTCGAGGCAGGCTTAGGTTGCGGTGGAGGGTCCCGGTTCGGGGTACGGTTAGGGTTAGGGTTGGGTCCCAGGAGGCTCCAGGCGCCCAAGCCACAGCAGGGCAGTGGTCTCCCCGAAGGGCTGAGTTGAGGGCACAAGGGACGGTGCCGGTCAGGATCCGTCTGTGGCTGCCAAGGCCACACACGTGATTGGGCCCCTGGTCGAGGAGGCCTCCGGCATCCTCTCGGCAGCTGCAGCCGGGCCTGGGAAACGACACGGTGAGCTTCCAGGTTCCATGCCGAGTCAGCCTGCACCTCTTCCGGACCCCAGGCGCGTGGTGTTGTCAGACGTTGGCATTGGGTCCTCTTGGGGAGAGAGCCTTAGCTAGGGTTAGGGTTCGGCCCAGGGACGTCGCCAGGGCCGAAGCGACTCCGGTCTCGTGATCTGCCTCGAGGGCTGAAGTGAGGGCCCATGCAGCAAGGCGGCTCAAGTGCAGGGTTAGGGGTCGAGGCCGGCTTAGGTTGCGGTGGAGGGTCCCCGTTCGGGGTAGGGTTAGGGTTAGGGTTAGGTCCCAGGAGGCTCCAGGCGCCGAACCCACAGCAGGGCGGTGGTCTCCCCGAAGGGCTGAGTTGAGGGCACAAGGGACGGTGCCGCTCAGGATCCGTCTGTGGCTGCCAAGGCCACAGACGTCGATCGGCCCCTGGTCGAGGAGGCCTCCGGAATCCTCTCGGGCAGCTGCAGAACGGCCTGGGAAACGACACGCTGAGCTTCCAGGTTCCATGCCGGGTCAGCCTGCACCGCTTCTGGACCCCAGGCGCGTGGTGTTGTCAGACGTTGGCATGGGGTCCCCGTGGGGAGGGAGCCTTAGCTAGGGTTAGGGTTTGGTCCAGGGACGTCGCCAGGGCTGAATCGACTGCAGTCTCGTGATGTCCCTCGAGGGCTGAAGTGAGGGCCCATGCCAGAAGGCGGCTCAATTGCAGGGTTAGGGTTCGAGGCAGGCTTAGGTTGCGGTGGAGGGTCCCGGTTCGGGGTACGGTTAGGGTTAGGGTTGGGTCCCAGGAGGCTCCAGGCGCCCAAGCCACAGCAGGGCAGTGGTCTCCCCGAAGGGCTGAGTTGAGGGCACAAGGGACGGTGCCGGTCAGGATCCGTCTGTGGCTGCCAAGGCCACACACGTGATTGGGCCCCTGGTCGAGGAGGCCTCCGGCATCCTCTCGGCAGCTGCAGCCGGGCCTGGGAAACGACACGGTGAGCTTCCAGGTTCCATGCCGAGTCAGCCTGCACCTCTTCCGGACCCCAGGCGCGTGGTGTTGTCAGACGTTGGCATTGGGTCCTCTTGGGGAGAGAGCCTTAACTAGGGTTAGGGTTCGGCCCAGGGACGTCGCCAGGGCCGAAGCGACTCCGGTCTCGTGATCTGCCTCGAGGGCTGAAGTGAGGGCCCATGCAGCAAGGCGGCTCAAGTGCAGGGTTAGGGGTCGAGGCCGGCTTAGGTTGCGGTGGAGGGTCCCCGTTCGGTGTAGGGTTAGGGTTAGGGTTAGGTCCCAGGAGGCTCCAGGCGCCGAACCCACAGCAGGGCGGTGGTCTCCCCGAAGGGCTGAGTTGAGGGCACAAGGGACGGTGCCGCTCAGGATCCGTCTGTGGCTGCCAAGGCCACAGACGTCGATCGGCCCCTGGTCGAGGAGGCCTCCGGAATCCTCTCGGGCAGCTGCAGAACGGCCTGGGAAACGACACGCTGAGCTTCCAGGTTCCATGCCGGGTCAGCCTGCACCGCTTCTGGACCCCAGGCGCGTGGTGTTGTCAGACGTTGGCATGGGGTCCCCGTGGGGAGGGAGCCTTAGCTAGGGTTAGGGTTTGGTCCAGGGACGTCGCCAGGGCTGAATCGACTGCAGTCTCGTGATGTCCCTCGAGGGCTGAAGTGAGGGCCCATGCCAGAAGGCGGCTCAATTGCAGGGTTAGGGTTCGAGGCAGGCTTAGGTTGCGGTGGAGGGTCCCGGTTCGGGGTACGGTTAGGGTTAGGGTTGGGTCCCAGGAGGCTCCAGGCGCCCAAGCCACAGCAGGGCAGTGGTCTCCCCGAAGGGCTGAGTTGAGGGCACAAGGGACGGTGCCGGTCAGGATCCGTCTGTGGCTGCCAAGGCCACACACGTGATTGGGCCCCTGGTCGAGGAGGCCTCCGGCATCCTCTCGGCAGCTGCAGCCGGGCCTGGGAAACGACACGGTGAGCTTCCAGGTTCCATGCCGAGTCAGCCTGCACCTCTTCCGGACCCCAGGCGCGTGGTGTTGTCAGACGTTGGCATTGGGTCCTCTTGGGGAGAGAGCCTTAGCTAGGGTTAGGGTTCGGCCCAGGGACGTCGCCAGGGCCGAAGCGACTCCGGTCTCGTGATCTGCCTCGAGGGCTGAAGTGAGGGCCCATGCAGCAAGGCGGCTCAAGTGCAGGGTTAGGGGTCGAGGCCGGCTTAGGTTGCGGTGGAGGGTCCCCGTTCGGTGTAGGGTTAGGGTTAGGGTTAGGTCCCAGGAGGCTCCAGGCGCCGAACCCACAGCAGGGCGGTGGTCTCCCCGAAGGGCTGAGTTGAGGGCACAAGGGACGGTGCCGCTCAGGATCCGTCTGTGGCTGCCAAGGCCACAGACGTCGATCGGCCCCTGGTCGAGGAGGCCTCCGGAATCCTCTCGGGCAGCTGCAGAACGGCCTGGGAAACGACACGCTGAGCTTCCAGGTTCCATGCCGGGTCAGCCTGCACCGCTTCTGGACCCCAGGCGCGTGGTGTTGTCAGACGTTGGCATGGGGTCCCCGTGGGGAGGGAGCCTTAGCTAGGGTTAGGGTTTGGTCCAGGGACGTCGCCAGGGCTGAATCGACTGCAGTCTCGTGATGTCCCTCGAGGGCTGAAGTGAGGGCCCATGCCAGAAGGCGGCTCAATTGCAGGGTTAGGGTTCGAGGCAGGCTTAGGTTGCGGTGGAGGGTCCCGGTTCGGGGTACGGTTAGGGTTAGGGTTAGGTCCCAGGAGGCTCCAGGCGCCCAAGCCACAGCAG
This sequence comes from Panthera onca, assembly GCF_046562875.1. NCBI lineage: Eukaryota > Metazoa > Chordata > Mammalia > Carnivora > Felidae > Panthera > Panthera onca. The sequence goes on along the minus strand of NC_138357.1, from coordinate 16,887,438 downwards.
GGCAGTGGTCTCCCCGAAGGGCTGAGTTGAGGGCACAAGGGACGGTGCCGGTCAGGATCCGTCTGTGGCTGCCAAGGCCACACACGTGATTGGGCCCCTGGTCGAGGAGGCCTCCGGCATCGTCTCGGCAGCTGCAGCCGGGCCTGGGAAACGACACGGTGAGCTTCCAGGTTCCATGCCGAGTCAGCCTGCACCTCTTCCGGACCCCAGGCGCGTGGTGTTGTCAGACGTTGGCATTGGGTCCTCTTGGGGAGAGAGCCTTAGCTAGGGTTAGGGTTCGGCCCAGGGACGTCGCCAGGGCCGAAGCGACTCCGGTCTCGTGATCTGCCTCGAGGGCTGAAGTGAGGGCCCATGCAGCAAGGCGGCTCAAGTGCAGGGTTAGGGGTCGAGGCAGGCTTAGGTTGCGGTGGAGGGTCCCGGTTCGGGGTACGGTTAGGGTTAGGGTTGGGTCCCAGGAGGCTCCAGGCGCCCAAGCCACAGCAGGGCAGTGGTCTCCCCGAAGGGCTGAGTTGAGGGCACAAGGGACGGTGCCGCTCAGGATCCGTCTGTGGCTGCCAAGGCCACACACGTGATTGGGCCCCTGGTCGAGGAGGCCTCCGGCATCCTCTCGGCAGCTGCAGCCGGGCCTGGGAAACGACACGGTGAGCTTCCAGGTTCCATGCTGAGTCAGCCTGCACCTCTTCCGGACCCCAGGCGCGTGGTGTTGTCAGACGTTGGCATTGGGTCCTCTTGGGGAGAGAGCCTTAGCTAGGGTTAGGGTTCGGCCCAGGGACGTCGCCAGGGCCGAAGCGACTCCGGTCTCGTGATCTGCCTCGAGGGCTGAAGTGAGGGCCCATGCAGCAAGGCGGCTCAAGTGCAGGGTTAGGGGTCGAGGCCGGCTTAGGTTGCGGTGGAGGGTCCCCGTTCGGTGTACGGTTAGGGTTAGGGTTAGGTCCCAGGAGGCTCCAGGCGCCGAACCCACAGCAGGGCGGTGGTCTCCCCGAAGGGCTGAGTTGAGGGCACAAGGGACGGTGCCGCTCAGGATCCGTCTGTGGCTGCCAAGGCCACAGACGTCGATCGGCCCCTGGTCGAGGAGGCCTCCGGAATCCTCTCGGGCAGCTGCAGAACGGCCTGGGAAACGACACGGTGAGCTTCCAGGTTCCATGCCGGGTCAGCCTGCACCGCTTCTGGACCCCAGGCGCGTGGTGTTGTCAGACGTTGGCATGGGGTCCCCGTGGGGAGGGAGCCTTAGCTAGGGTTAGGGTTTGGTCCAGGGACGTCGCCAGGGCTGAATCGACTGCAGTCTCGTGATGTCCCTCGAGGGCTGAAGTGAGGGCCCATGCCAGAAGGCGGCTCAATTGCAGGGTTAGGGTTCGAGGCAGGCTTAGGTTGCGGTGGAGGGTCCCGGTTCGGGGTAGGGTTAGGGTTAGGGTTGGGTCCCAGGAGGCTCCAGGCGCCCAAGCCACAGCAGGGCAGTGGTCTCCCCGAAGGGCTGAGTTGAGGGCACAAGGGACGGTGCCGGTCAGGATCCGTCTGTGGCTGCCAAGGCCACACACGTGATTGGGCCCCTGGTCGAGGAGGCCTCCGGCATCCTCTCGGCAGCTGCAGCCGGGCCTGGGAAACGACACGGTGAGCTTCCAGGTTCCATGCCGAGTCAGCCTGCACCTCTTCCGGACCCCAGGCGCGTGGTGTTGTCAGACGTTGGCATTGGGTCCTCTTGGGGAGAGAGCCTTAGCTAGGGTTAGGGTTCGGCCCAGGGACGTCGCCAGGGCCGAAGCGACTCCGGTCTCGTGATCTGCCTCGAGGGCTGAAGTGAGGGCCCATGCAGCAAGGCGGCTCAAGTGCAGGGTTAGGGGTCGAGGCAGGCTTAGGTTGCGGTGGAGGGTCCCGGTTAGGGGTACGGTTAGGGTTAGGGTTGGGTCCCAGGAGGCTCCAGGCGCCCAAGCCACAGCAGGGCAGTGGTCTCCCCGAAGGGCTGAGTTGAGGGCACAAGGGACGGTGCCGGTCAGGATCCGTCTGTGGCTGCCAAGGCCACACACGTGATTGGGCCCCTGGTCGAGGAGGCCTCCGGAATCCTCTCGGCAGCTGCAGCCGGGCCTGGGAAACGACACGGTGAGCTTCCAGGTTCCATGCCGAGTCAGCCTGCACCTCTTCCGGACCCCAGGCGCGTGGTGTTGTCAGACGTTGGCATTGGGTCCTCTTGGGGAGAGAGCCTTAGCTAGGGTTAGGGTTCGGCCCAGGGACGTCGCCAGGGCTGAATCGACTGCAGTCTCGTGATCTCCCTCGAGGGCTGAAGTGAGGGCCCATGCCAGAAGGCGGCTCAATTGCAGGGTTAGGGTTCGAGGCAGGCTTAGGTTGCGGTGGAGGGTCCCGGTTCGGGGTACGGTTAGGGTTAGGGTTGGGTCCCAGGAGGCTCCAGGCGCCCAAGCCACAGCAGGGCAGTGGTCTCCCCGAAGGGCTGAGTTGAGGGCACAAGGGACGGTGCCGGTCAGGATCCGTCTGTGGCTGCCAAGGCCACACACGTGATTGGGCCCCTGGTCGAGGAGGCCTCCGGCATCGTCTCGGCAGCTGCAGCCGGGCCTGGGAAACGACACGGTGAGCTTCCAGGTTCCATGCCGAGTCAGCCTGCACCTCTTCCGGACCCCAGGCGCGTGGTGTTGTCAGACGTTGGCATTGGGTCCTCTTGGGGAGAGAGCCTTAGCTAGGGTTAGGGTTCGGCCCAGGGACGTCGCCAGGGCCGAAGCGACTCCGGTCTCGTGATCTGCCTCGAGGGCTGAAGTGAGGGCCCATGCAGCAAGGCGGCTCAAGTGCAGGGTTAGGGGTCGAGGCCGGCTTAGGTTGCGGTGGAGGGTCCCCGTTCGGTGTAGGGTTAGGGTTAGGGTTAGGTCCCAGGAGGCTCCAGGCGCCGAACCCACAGCAGGGCGGTGGTCTCCCCGAAGGGCTGAGTTGAGGGCACAAGGGACGGTGCCGCTCAGGATCCGTCTGTGGCTGCCAAGGCCACAGACGTCGATCGGCCCCTGGTCGAGGAGGCCTCCGGAATCCTCTCGGGCAGCTGCAGAACGGCCTGGGAAACGACACGCTGAGCTTCCAGGTTCCATGCCGGGTCAGCCTGCACCGCTTCTGGACCCCAGGCGCGTGGTGTTGTCAGACGTTGGCATGGGGTCCCCGTGGGGAGGGAGCCTTAGCTAGGGTTAGGGTTTGGTCCAGGGACGTCGCCAGGGCTGAATCGACTGCAGTCTCGTGATGTCCCTCGAGGGCTGAAGTGAGGGCCCATGCCAGAAGGCGGCTCAATTGCAGGGTTAGGGTTCGAGGCAGGCTTAGGTTGCGGTGGAGGGTCCCGGTTCGGGGTACGGTTAGGGTTAGGGTTGGGTCCCAGGAGGCTCCAGGCGCCCAAGCCACAGCAGGGCAGTGGTCTCCCCGAAGGGCTGAGTTGAGGGCACAAGGGACGGTGCCGGTCAGGATCCGTCTGTGGCTGCCAAGGCCACACACGTGATTGGGCCCCTGGTCGAGGAGGCCTCCGGCATCCTCTCGGCAGCTGCAGCCGGGCCTGGGAAACGACACGGTGAGCTTCCAGGTTCCATGCCGAGTCAGCCTGCACCTCTTCCGGACCCCAGGCGCGTGGTGTTGTCAGACGTTGGCATTGGGTCCTCTTGGGGAGAGAGCCTTAGCTAGGGTTAGGGTTCGGCCCAGGGACGTCACCAGGGCCGAAGCGACTCCGGTCTCGTGATCTGCCTCGAGGGCTGAAGTGAGGGCCCATGCAGCAAGGCGGCTCAAGTGCAGGGTTAGGGGTCGAGGCCGGCTTAGGTTGCGGTGGAGGGTCCCCGTTCGGTGTAGGGTTAGGGTTAGGGTTAGGTCCCAGGAGGCTCCAGGCGCCGAACCCACAGCAGGGCGGTGGTCTCCCCGAAGGGCTGAGTTGAGGGCACAAGGGACGGTGCCGCTCAGGATCCGTCTGTGGCTGCCAAGGCCACAGACGTCGATCGGCCCCTGGTCGAGGAGGCCTCCGGAATCCTCTCGGACAGCTGCAGAACGGCCTGGGAAACGACACGCTGAGCTTCCAGGTTCCATGCCGGGTCAGCCTGCACCGCTTCTGGACCCCAGGCGCGTGGTGTTGTCAGACGTTGGCATGGGGTCCCCGTGGGGAGGGAGCCTTAGCTAGGGTTAGGGTTTGGTCCAGGGACGTCGCCAGGGCTGAATCGACTGCAGTCTCGTGATGTCCCTCGAGGGCTGAAGTGAGGGCCCATGCCAGAAGGCGGCTCAATTGCAGGGTTAGGGTTCGAGGCAGGCTTAGGTTGCGGTGGAGGGTCCCGGTTCGGGGTACGGTTAGGGTTAGGGTTGGGTCCCAGGAGGCTCCAGGCGCCCAAGCCACAGCAGGGCAGTGGTCTCCCCGAAGGGCTGAGTTGAGGGCACAAGGGACGGTGCCGGTCAGGATCCGTCTGTGGCTGCCAAGGCCACACACGTGATTGGGCCCCTGGTCGAGGAGGCCTCCGGCATCCTCTCGGCAGCTGCAGCCGGGCCTGGGAAACGACACGGTGAGCTTCCAGGTTCCATGCCGAGTCAGCCTGCACCTCTTCCGGACCCCAGGCGCGTGGTGTTGTCAGACGTTGGCATTGGGTCCTCTTGGGGAGAGAGCCTTAGCTAGGGTTAGGGTTCGGCCCAGGGACGCCGCCAGGGCCGAAGCGACTCCGGTCTCGTGATCTGCCTCGAGGGCTGAAGTGAGGGCCCATGCAGCAAGGAGGCTCAAGTGCAGGGTTAGGGGTCGAGGCCGGCTTAGGTTGCGGTGGAGGGTCCCCGTTCGGTGTACGGTTAGGGTTAGGGTTAGGTCCCAGGAGGCTCCAGGCGCCGAACCCACAGCAGGGCGGTGGTCTCCCCGAAGGGCTGAGTTGAGGGCACAAGGGACGGTGCCGCTCAGGATCCGTCTGTGGCTGCCAAGGCCACAGACGTCGATCGGCCCCTGGTCGAGGAGGCCTCCGGAATCCTCTCGGGCAGCTGCAGAACGGCCTGGGAAACGACACGCTGAGCTTCCAGGTTCCATGCCGGGTCAGCCTGCACCGCTTCTGGACCCCAGGCGCGTGGTGTTGTCAGACGTTGGCATGGGGTCCCCGTGGGGAGGGAGCCTTAGCTAGGGTTAGGGTTTGGTCCAGGGACGTCGCCAGGGCTGAATCGACTGCAGTCTCGTGATGTCCCTCGAGGGCTGAAGTGAGGGCCCATGCCAGAAGGCGGCTCAATTGCAGGGTTAGGGTTCGAGGCAGGCTTAGGATGCGGTGGAGGGTCCCGGTTCGGGGTACGGTTAGGGTTAGGGTTGGGTCCCAGGAGGCTCCAGGCGCCCAAGCCACAGCAGGGCAGTGGTCTCCCCGAAGGGCTGAGTTGAGGGCACAAGGGACGGTGCCGGTCAGGATCCGTCTGTGGCTGCCAAGGCCACACACGTGATTGGGCCCCTGGTCGAGGAGGCCTCCGGCATCCTCTCGGCAGCTGCAGCCGGGCCTGGGAAACGACACGGTGAGCTTCCAGGTTCCATGCCGAGTCAGCCTGCACCTCTTCCGGACCCCAGGCGCGTGGTGTTGTCAGACGTTGGCATTGGGTCCTCTTGGGGAGAGAGCCTTAGCTAGGGTTAGGGTTCGGCCCAGGGACGTCGCCAGGGCCGAAGCGACTCCGGTCTCGTGATCTGCCTCGAGGGCTGAAGTGAGGGCCCATGCAGCAAGGCGGCTCAAGTGCAGGGTTAGGGGTCGAGGCCGGCTTAGGTTGCGGTGGAGGGTCCCCGTTCGGGGTAGGGTTAGGGTTAGGGTTAGGTCCCAGGAGGCTCCAGGCGCCGAACCCACAGCAGGGCGGTGGTCTCCCCGAAGGGCTGAGTTGAGGGCACAAGGGACGGTGCCGCTCAGGATCCGTCTGTGGCTGCCAAGGCCACAGACGTCGATCGGCCCCTGGTCGAGGAGGCCTCCGGAATCCTCTCGGGCAGCTGCAGAACGGCCTGGGAAACGACACGCTGAGCTTCCAGGTTCCATGCCGGGTCAGCCTGCACCGCTTCTGGACCCCAGGCGCGTGGTGTTGTCAGACGTTGGCATGGGGTCCCCGTGGGGAGGGAGCCTTAGCTAGGGTTAGGGTTTGGTCCAGGGACGTCGCCAGGGCTGAATCGACTGCAGTCTCGTGATGTCCCTCGAGGGCTGAAGTGAGGGCCCATGCCAGAAGGCGGCTCAATTGCAGGGTTAGGGTTCGAGGCAGGCTTAGGTTGCGGTGGAGGGTCCCGGTTCGGGGTACGGTTAGGGTTAGGGTTGGGTCCCAGGAGGCTCCAGGCGCCCAAGCCACAGCAGGGCAGTGGTCTCCCCGAAGGGCTGAGTTGAGGGCACAAGGGACGGTGCCGGTCAGGATCCGTCTGTGGCTGCCAAGGCCACACACGTGATTGGGCCCCTGGTCGAGGAGGCCTCCGTCATCCTCTCGGCAGCTGCAGCCGGGCCTGGGAAACGACACGGTGAGCTTCCAGGTTCCATGCCGAGTCAGCCTGCACCTCTTCCGGACCCCAGGCGCGTGGTGTTGTCAGACGTTGGCATTGGGTCCTCTTGGGGAGAGAGCCTTAGCTAGGGTTAGGGTTCGGCCCAGGGACGTCGCCAGGGCCGAAGCGACTCCGGTCTCGTGATCTGCCTCGAGGGCTGAAGTGAGGGCCCATGCAGCAAGGCGGCTCAAGTGCAGGGTTAGGGGTCGAGGCCGGCTTAGTTTGCGGTGGAGGGTCCCCGTTCGGTGTAGGGTTAGGGTTAGGGTTAGGTCCCAGGAGGCTCCAGGCGCCGAACCCACAGCAGGGCGGTGGTCTCCCCGAAGGGCTGAGTTGAGGGCACAAGGGACGGTGCCGCTCAGGATCCGTCTGTGGCTGCCAAGGCCACAGACGTCGATCGGCCCCTGGTCGAGGAGGCCTCCGGAATCCTCTCGGGCAGCTGCAGAACGGCCTGGGAAACGACACGCTGAGCTTCCAGGTTCCATGCCGGGTCAGCCTGCACCGCTTCTGGACCCCAGGCGCGTGGTGTTGTCAGACGTTGGCATGGGGTCCCCGTGGGGAGGGAGCCTTAGCTAGGGTTAGGGTTTGGTCCAGGGACGTCGCCAGGGCTGAATCGACTGCAGTCTCGTGATGTCCCTCGAGGGCTGAAGTGAGGGCCCATGCCAGAAGGCGGCTCAATTGCAGGGTTAGGGTTCGAGGCAGGCTTAGGTTGCGGTGGAGGGTCCCGGTTCGGGGTACGGTTAGGGTTAGGGTTAGGTCCCAGGAGGCTCCAGGCGCCCAAGCCACAGCAGGGCAGTGGTCTCCCCGAAGGGCTGAGTTGAGGGCACAAGGGACGGTGCCGGTCAGGATCCGTCTGTGGCTGCCAAGGCCACACACGTGATTGGGCCCCTGGTCGAGGAGGCCTCCGGCATCGTCTCGGCAGCTGCAGCCGGGCCTGGGAAACGACACGGTGAGCTTCCAGGTTCCATGCCGAGTCAGCCTGCACCTCTTCCGGACCCCAGGCGCGTGGTGTTGTCAGACGTTGGCATTGGGTCCTCTTGGGGAGAGAGCCTTAGCTAGGGTTAGGGTTCGGCCCAGGGACGTCGCCAGGGCCGAAGCGACTCCGGTCTCGTGATCTGCCTCGAGGGCTGAAGTGAGGGCCCATGCAGCAAGGCGGCTCAAGTGCAGGGTTAGGGGTCGAGGCAGGCTTAGGTTGCGGTGGAGGGTCCCGGTTCGGGGTACGGTTAGGGTTAGGGTTGGGTCCCAGGAGGCTCCAGGCGCCCAAGCCACAGCAGGGCAGTGGTCTCCCCGAAGGGCTGAGTTGAGGGCACAAGGGACGGTGCCGGTCAGGATCCGTCTGTGGCTGCCAAGGCCACACACGTGATTGGGCCCCTGGTCGAGGAGGCCTCCGGCATCCTCTCGGCAGCTGCAGCCGGGCCTGGGAAACGACACGGTGAGCTTCCAGGTTCCATGCCGAGTCAGCCTGCACCTCTTCCGGACCCCAGGCGCGTGGTGTTGTCAGACGTTGGCATTGGGTCCTCTTGGGGAGAGAGCCTTAGCTAGGGTTAGGGTTCGGCCCAGGGACGTCGCCAGGGCCGAAGCGACTCCGGTCTCGTGATCTGCCTCGAGGGCTGAAGTGAGGGCCCATGCAGCAAGGCGGCTCAAGTGCAGGGTTAGGGGTCGAGGCCGGCTTAGGTTGCGGTGGAGGGTCCCCGTTCGGTGTACGGTTAGGGTTAGGGTTAGGTCCCAGGAGGCTCCAGGCGCCGAACCCACAGCAGGGCGGTGGTCTCCCCGAAGGGCTGAGTTGAGGGCACAAGGGACGGTGCCGCTCAGGATCCGTCTGTGGCTGCCAAGGCCACAGACGTCGATCGGCCCCTGGTCGAGGAGGCCTCCGGAATCCTCTCGGGCAGCTGCAGAACGGCCTGGGAAACGACACGCTGAGCTTCCAGGTTCCATGCCGGGTCAGCCTGCACCGCTTCTGGACCCCAGGCGCGTGGTGTTGTCAGACGTTGGCATGGGGTCCCCGTGGGGAGGGAGCCTTAGCTAGGGTTAGGGTTTGGTCCAGGGACGTCGCCAGGGCTGAATCGACTGCAGTCTCGTGATGTCCCTCGAGGGCTGAAGTGAGGGCCCAGGCCAGAAGGCGGCTCAATTGCAGGGTTAGGGTTCGAGGCAGGCTTAGGTTGCGGTGGAGGGTCCCGGTTCGGGGTAGGGTTAGGGTTAGGGTTGGGTCCCAGGAGGCTCCAGGCGCCCAAGCCACAGCAGGGCAGTGGTCTCCCCGAAGGGCTGAGTTGAGGGCACAAGGGACGGTGCCGGTCAGGATCCGTCTGTGGCTGCCAAGGCCACACACGTGATTGGGCCCCTGGTCGAGGAGGCCTCCGGCATCCTCTCGGCAGCTGCAGCCGGGCCTGGGAAACGACACGGTGAGCTTCCAGGTTCCATGCCGAGTCAGCCTGCACCTCTTCCGGACCCCAGGCGCGTGGTGTTGTCAGACGTTGGCATTGGGTCCTCTTGGGGAGAGAGCCTTAGCTAGGGTTAGGGTTCGGCCCAGGGACGTCGCCAGGGCCGAAGCGACTCCGGTCTCGTGATCTGCCTCGAGGGCTGAAGTGAGGGCCCATGCAGCAAGGCGGCTCAAGTGCAGGGTTAGGGGTCGAGGCAGGCTTAGGTTGCGGTGGAGGGTCCCGGTTAGGGGTACGGTTAGGGTTAGGGTTGGGTCCCAGGAGGCTCCAGGCGCCCAAGCCACAGCAGGGCAGTGGTCTCCCCGAAGGGCTGAGTTGAGGGCACAAGGGACGGTGCCGGTCAGGATCCGTCTGTGGCTGCCAAGGCCACACACGTGATTGGGCCCCTGGTCGAGGAGGCCTCCGGAATCCTCTCGGCAGCTGCAGCCGGGCCTGGGAAACGACACGGTGAGCTTCCAGGTTCCATGCCGAGTCAGCCTGCACCTCTTCCGGACCCCAGGCGCGTGGTGTTGTCAGACGTTGGCATTGGGTCCTCTTGGGGAGAGAGCCTTAGCTAGGGTTAGGGTTCGGCCCAGGGACGTCGCCAGGGCTGAATCGACTGCAGTCTCGTGATCTCCCTCGAGGGCTGAAGTGAGGGCCCATGCCAGAAGGCGGCTCAATTGCAGGGTTAGGGTTCGAGGCAGGCTTAGGTTGCGGTGGAGGGTCCCGGTTCGGGGTACGGTTAGGGTTAGGGTTGGGTCCCAGGAGGCTCCAGGCGCCCAAGCCACAGCAGGGCAGTGGTCTCCCCGAAGGGCTGAGTTGAGGGCACAAGGGACGGTGCCGGTCAGGATCCGTCTGTGGCTGCCAAGGCCACACACGTGATTGGGCCCCTGGTCGAGGAGGCCTCCGGCATCGTCTCGGCAGCTGCAGCCGGGCCTGGGAAACGACACGGTGAGCTTCCAGGTTCCATGCCGAGTCAGCCTGCACCTCTTCCGGACCCCAGGCGCGTGGTGTTGTCAGACGTTGGCATTGGGTCCTCTTGGGGAGAGAGCCTTAGCTAGGGTTAGGGTTCGGCCCAGGGACGTCGCCAGGGCCGAAGCGACTCCGGTCTCGTGATCTGCCTCGAGGGCTGAAGTGAGGGCCCATGCAGCAAGGCGGCTCAAGTGCAGGGTTAGGGGTCGAGGCCGGCTTAGGTTGCGGTGGAGGGTCCCCGTTCGGTGTAGGGTTAGGGTTAGGGTTAGGTCCCAGGAGGCTCCAGGCGCCGAACCCACAGCAGGGCGGTGGTCTCCCCGAAGGGCTGAGTTGAGGGCACAAGGGACGGTGCCGCTCAGGATCCGTCTGTGGCTGCCAAGGCCACAGACGTCGATCGGCCCCTGGTCGAGGAGGCCTCCGGAATCCTCTCGGGCAGCTGCAGAACGGCCTGGGAAACGACACGCTGAGCTTCCAGGTTCCATGCCGGGTCAGCCTGCACCGCTTCTGGACCCCAGGCGCGTGGTGTTGTCAGACGTTGGCATGGGGTCCCCGTGGGGAGGGAGCCTTAGCTAGGGTTAGGGTTTGGTCCAGGGACGTCGCCAGGGCTGAATCGACTGCAGTCTCGTGATGTCCCTCGAGGGCTGAAGTGAGGGCCCATGCCAGAAGGCGGCTCAATTGCAGGGTTAGGGTTCGAGGCAGGCTTAGGATGCGGTGGAGGGTCCCGGTTCGGGGTACGGTTAGGGTTAGGGTTGGGTCCCAGGAGGCTCCAGGCGCCCAAGCCACAGCAGGGCAGTGGTCTCCCCGAAGGGCTGAGTTGAGGGCACAAGGGACGGTGCCGGTCAGGATCCGTCTGTGGCTGCCAAGGCCACACACGTGATTGGGCCCCTGGTCGAGGAGGCCTCCGGCATCCTCTCGGCAGCTGCAGCCGGGCCTGGGAAACGACACGGTGAGCTTCCAGGTTCCATGCCGAGTCAGCCTGCACCTCTTCCGGACCCCAGGCGCGTGGTGTTGTCAGACGTTGGCATTGGGTCCTCTTGGGGAGAGAGCCTTAGCTAGGGTTAGGGTTCGGCCCAGGGACGTCGCCAGGGCCGAAGCGACTCCGGTCTCGTGATCTGCCTCGAGGGCTGAAGTGAGGGCCCATGCAGCAAGGCGGCTCAAGTGCAGGGTTAGGGGTCGAGGCCGGCTTAGGTTGCGGTGGAGGGTCCCCGTTCGGGGTAGGGTTAGGGTTAGGGTTAGGTCCCAGGAGGCTCCAGGCGCCGAACCCACAGCAGGGCGGTGGTCTCCCCGAAGGGCTGAGTTGAGGGCACAAGGGACGGTGCCGCTCAGGATCCGTCTGTGGCTGCCAAGGCCACAGACGTCGATCGGCCCCTGGTCGAGGAGGCCTCCGGAATCCTCTCGGGCAGCTGCAGAACGGCCTGGGAAACGACACGCTGAGCTTCCAGGTTCCATGCCGGGTCAGCCTGCACCGCTTCTGGACCCCAGGCGCGTGGTGTTGTCAGACGTTGGCATGGGGTCCCCGTGGGGAGGGAGCCTTAGCTAGGGTTAGGGTTTGGTCCAGGGACGTCGCCAGGGCTGAATCGACTGCAGTCTCGTGATGTCCCTCGAGGGCTGAAGTGAGGGCCCATGCCAGAAGGCGGCTCAATTGCAGGGTTAGGGTTCGAGGCAGGCTTAGGTTGCGGTGGAGGGTCCCGGTTCGGGGTACGGTTAGGGTTAGGGTTGGGTCCCAGGAGGCTCCAGGCGCCCAAGCCACAGCAGGGCAGTGGTCTCCCCGAAGGGCTGAGTTGAGGGCACAAGGGACGGTGCCGGTCAGGATCCGTCTGTGGCTGCCAAGGCCACACACGTGATTGGGCCCCTGGTCGAGGAGGCCTCCGTCATCCTCTCGGCAGCTGCAGCCGGGCCTGGGAAACGACACGGTGAGCTTCCAGGTTCCATGCCGAGTCAGCCTGCACCTCTTCCGGACCCCAGGCGCGTGGTGTTGTCAGACGTTGGCATTGGGTCCTCTTGGGGAGAGAGCCTTAGCTAGGGTTAGGGTTCGGCCCAGGGACGTCGCCAGGGCCGAAGCGACTCCGGTCTCGTGATCTGCCTCGAGGGCTGAAGTGAGGGCCCATGCAGCAAGGCGGCTCAAGTGCAGGGTTAGGGGTCGAGGCCGGCTTAGTTTGCGGTGGAGGGTCCCCGTTCGGTGTAGGGTTAGGGTTAGGGTTAGGTCCCAGGAGGCTCCAGGCGCCGAACCCACAGCAGGGCGGTGGTCTCCCCGAAGGGCTGAGTTGAGGGCACAAGGGACGGTGCCGCTCAGGATCCGTCTGTGGCTGCCAAGGCCACAGACGTCGATCGGCCCCTGGTCGAGGAGGCCTCCGGAATCCTCTCGGGCAGCTGCAGAACGGCCTGGGAAACGACACGCTGAGCTTCCAGGTTCCATGCCGGGTCAGCCTGCACCGCTTCTGGACCCCAGGCGCGTGGTGTTGTCAGACGTTGGCATGGGGTCCCCGTGGGGAGGGAGCCTTAGCTAGGGTTAGGGTTTGGTCCAGGGACGTCGCCAGGGCTGAATCGACTGCAGTCTCGTGATGTCCCTCGAGGGCTGAAGTGAGGGCCCATGCCAGAAGGCGGCTCAATTGCAGGGTTAGGGTTCGAGGCAGGCTTAGGTTGCGGTGGAGGGTCCCGGTTCGGGGTACGGTTAGGGTTAGGGTTAGGTCCCAGGAGGCTCCAGGCGCCCAAGCCACAGCAGGGCAGTGGTCTCCCCGAAGGGCTGAGTTGAGGGCACAAGGGACGGTGCCGGTCAGGATCCGTCTGTGGCTGCCAAGGCCACACACGTGATTGGGCCCCTGGTCGAGGAGGCCTCCGGCATCGTCTCGGCAGCTGCAGCCGGGCCTGGGAAACGACACGGTGAGCTTCCAGGTTCCATGCCGAGTCAGCCTGCACCTCTTCCGGACCCCAGGCGCGTGGTGTTGTCAGACGTTGGCATTGGGTCCTCTTGGGGAGAGAGCCTTAGCTAGGGTTAGGGTTCGGCCCAGGGACGTCGCCAGGGCCGAAGCGACTCCGGTCTCGTGATCTGCCTCGAGGGCTGAAGTGAGGGCCCATGCAGCAAGGCGGCTCAAGTGCAGGGTTAGGGGTCGAGGCAGGCTTAGGTTGCGGTGGAGGGTCCCGGTTCGGGGTACGGTTAGGGTTAGGGTTGGGTCCCAGGAGGCTCCAGGCGCCCAAGCCACAGCAGGGCAGTGGTCTCCCCGAAGGGCTGAGTTGAGGGCACAAGGGACGGTGCCGGTCAGGATCCGTCTGTGGCTGCCAAGGCCACACACGTGATTGGGCCCCTGGTCGAGGAGGCCTCCGGCATCCTCTCGGCAGCTGCAGCCGGGCCTGGGAAACGACACGGTGAGCTTCCAGGTTCCATGCCGAGTCAGCCTGCACCTCTTCCGGACCCCAGGCGCGTGGTGTTGTCAGACGTTGGCATTGGGTCCTCTTGGGGAGAGAGCCTTAGCTAGGGTTAGGGTTCGGCCCAGGGACGTCGCCAGGGCCGAAGCGACTCCGGTCTCGTGATCTGCCTCGAGGGCTGAAGTGAGGGCCCATGCAGCAAGGCGGCTCAAGTGCAGGGTTAGGGGTCGAGGCCGGCTTAGGTTGCGGTGGAGGGTCCCCGTTCGGGGTAGGGTTAGGGTTAGGGTTAGGTCCCAGGAGGCTCCAGGCGCCGAACCCACAGCAGGGCGGTGGTCTCCCCGAAGGGCTGAGTTGAGGGCACAAGGGACGGTGCCGCTCAGGATCCGTCTGTGGCTGCCAAGGCCACAGACGTCGATCGGCCCCTGGTCGAGGAGGCCTCCGGAATCCTCTCGGGCAGCTGCAGAACGGCCTGGGAAACGACACGCTGAGCTTCCAGGTTCCATGCCGGGTCAGCCTGCACCGCTTCTGGACCCCAGGCGCGTGGTGTTGTCAGACGTTGGCATGGGGTCCCCGTGGGGAGGGAGCCTTAGCTAGGGTTAGGGTTTGGTCCAGGGACGTCGCCAGGGCTGAATCGACTGCAGTCTCGTGATGTCCCTCGAGGGCTGAAGTGAGGGCCCAGGCCAGAAGGCGGCTCAATTGCAGGGTTAGGGTTCGAGGCAGGCTTAGGTTGCGGTGGAGGGTCCCGGTTCGGGGTAGGGTTAGGGTTAGGGTTGGGTCCCAGGAGGCTCCAGGCGCCCAAGCCACAGCAGGGCAGTGGTCTCCCCGAAGGGCTGAGTTGAGGGCACAAGGGACGGTGCCGGTCAGGATCCGTCTGTGGCTGCCAAGGCCACACACGTGATTGGGCCCCTGGTCGAGGAGGCCTCCGGCATCCTCTCGGCAGCTGCAGCCGGGCCTGGGAAACGACACGGTGAGCTTCCAGGTTCCATGCCGAGTCAGCCTGCACCTCTTCCGGACCCCAGGCGCGTGGTGTTGTCAGACGTTGGCATTGGGTCCTCTTGGGGAGAGAGCCTTAGCTAGGGTTAGGGTTCGGCCCAGGGACGTCGCCAGGGCCGAAGCGACTCCGGTCTCGTGATCTGCCTCGAGGGCTGAAGTGAGGGCCCATGCAGCAAGGCGGCTCAAGTGCAGGGTTAGGGGTCGAGGCAGGCTTAGGTTGCGGTGGAGGGTCCCGGTTAGGGGTACGGTTAGGGTTAGGGTTGGGTCCCAGGAGGCTCCAGGCGCCCAAGCCACAGCAGGGCAGTGGTCTCCCCGAAGGGCTGAGTTGAGGGCACAAGGGACGGTGCCGGTCAGGATCCGTCTGTGGCTGCCAAGGCCACACACGTGATTGGGCCCCTGGTCGAGGAGGCCTCCGGAATCCTCTCGGCAGCTGCAGCCGGGCCTGGGAAACGACACGGTGAGCTTCCAGGTTCCATGCCGAGTCAGCCTGCACCTCTTCCGGACCCCAGGCGCGTGGTGTTGTCAGACGTTGGCATTGGGTCCTCTTGGGGAGAGAGCCTTAGCTAGGGTTAGGGTTCGGCCCAGGGACGTCGCCAGGGCTGAATCGACTGCAGTCTCGTGATCTCCCTCGAGGGCTGAAGTGAGGGCCCATGCCAGAAGGCGGCTCAATTGCAGGGTTAGGGTTCGAGGCAGGCTTAGGTTGCGGTGGAGGGTCCCGGTTCGGGGTACGGTTAGGGTTAGGGTTGGGTCCCAGGAGGCTCCAGGCGCCCAAGCCACAGCAGGGCAGTGGTCTCCCCGAAGGGCTGAGTTGAGGGCACAAGGGACGGTGCCGGTCAGGATCCGTCTGTGGCTGCCAAGGCCACACACGTGATTGGGCCCCTGGTCGAGGAGGCCTCCGGCATCGTCTCGGCAGCTGCAGCCGGGCCTGGGAAACGACACGGTGAGCTTCCAGGTTCCATGCCGAGTCAGCCTGCACCTCTTCCGGACCCCAGGCGCGTGGTGTTGTCAGACGTTGGCATTGGGTCCTCTTGGGGAGAGAGCCTTAGCTAGGGTTAGGGTTCGGCCCAGGGACGTCGCCAGGGCCGAAGCGACTCCGGTCTCGTGATCTGCCTCGAGGGCTGAAGTGAGGGCCCATGCAGCAAGGCGGCTCAAGTGCAGGGTTAGGGGTCGAGGCCGGCTTAGGTTGCGGTGGAGGGTCCCCGTTCGGTGTAGGGTTAGGGTTAGGGTTAGGTCCCAGGAGGCTCCAGGCGCCGAACCCACAGCAGGGCGGTGGTCTCCCCGAAGGGCTGAGTTGAGGGCACAAGGGACGGTGCCGCTCAGGATCCGTCTGTGGCTGCCAAGGCCACAGACGTCGATCGGCCCCTGGTCGAGGAGGCCTCCGGAATCCTCTCGGGCAGCTGCAGAACGGCCTGGGAAACGACACGCTGAGCTTCCAGGTTCCATGCCGGGTCAGCCTGCACCGCTTCTGGACCCCAGGCGCGTGGTGTTGTCAGACGTTGGCATGGGGTCCCCGTGGGGAGGGAGCCTTAGCTAGGGTTAGGGTTTGGTCCAGGGACGTCGCCGGGGCTGAATCGACTGCAGTCTCGTGATGTCCCTCGAGGGCTGAAGTGAGGGCCCATGCCAGAAGGCGGCTCAATTGCAGGGTTAGGGTTCGAGGCAGGCTTAGGTTGCGGTGGAGGGTCCCGGTTCGGGGTACGGTTAGGGTTAGGGTTGGGTCCCAGGAGGCTCCAGGCGCCCAAGCCACAGCAGGGCAGTGGTCTCCCCGAAGGGCTGAGTTGAGGGCACAAGGGACGGTGCCGGTCAGGATCCGTCTGTGGCTGCCAAGGCCACAAACGTGATTGGGCCCCTGGTCGAGGAGGCCTCCGGCATCGTCTCGGCAGCTGCAGCCGGGCCTGGGAAACGACACGGTGAGCTTCCAGGTTCCATGCCGAGTCAGCCTGCACCTCTTCCGGACCCCAGGCGCGTGGTGTTGTCAGACGTTGGCATTGGGTCCTCTTGGGGAGAGAGCCTTAGCTAGGGTTAGGGTTCGGCCCAGGGACGTCGCCAGGGCCGAAGCGACTCCGGTCTCGTGATCTGCCTCGAGGGCTGAAGTGAGGGCCCATGCAGCAAGGCGGCTCAAGTGCAGGGTTAGGGGTCGAGGCCGGCTTAGGTTGCGGTGGAGGGTCCCCGTTCGGTGTAGGGTTAGGGTTAGGGTTAGGTCCCAGGAGGCTCCAGGCGCCGAACCCACAGCAGGGCGGTGGTCTCCCCGAAGGGCTGAGTTGAGGGCACAAGGGACGGTGCCGCTCAGGATCCGTCTGTGGCTGCCAAGGCCACAGACGTCGATCGGCCCCTGGTCGAGGAGGCCTCCGGAATCCTCTCGGGCAGCTGCAGAACGGCCTGGGAAACGACACGCTGAGCTTCCACGTTCCATGCCGGGTCAGCCTGCACCGCTTCTGGACCCCAGGCGCGTGGTGTTGTCAGACGTTGGCATGGGGTCCCCGTGGGGAGGGAGCCTTAGCTAGGGTTAGGGTTTGGTCCAGGGACGTCGCCAGGGCTGAATCGACTGCAGTCTCGTGATGTCCCTCGAGGGCTGAAGTGAGGGCCCATGCCAGAAGGCGGCTCAATTGCAGGGTTAGGGTTCGAGGCAGGCTTAGGTTGCGGTGGAGGGTCCCGGTTCGGGGTACGGTTAGGGTTAGGGTTGGGTCCCAGGAGGCTCCAGGCGCCCAAGCCACAGCAGGGCAGTGGTCTCCCCGAAGGGCTGAGTTGAGGGCACAAGGGACGGTGCCGGTCAGGATACGTCTGTGGCTGCCAAGGCCACACACGTGATTGGGCCCCTGGTCGAGGAGGCCTCCGGCATCCTCTCGGCAGCTGCAGCCGGGCCTGGGAAACGACACGGTGAGCTTCCAGGTTCCATGCCGAGTCAGCCTGCACCTCTTCCGGACCCCAGGCGCGTGGTGTTGTCAGACGTTGGCATTGGGTCCTCTTGGGGAGAGAGCCTTAGCTAGGGTTAGGGTTCGGCCCAGGGACGTCGCCAGGGCCGAAGCGACTCCGGTCTCGTGATCTGCCTCGAGGGCTGAAGTGAGGGCCCATGCAGCAAGGCGGCTCAAGTGCAGGTTTAGGGGTCGAGGCCGGCTTAGGTTGCGGTGGAGGGTCCCCGTTCGGTGTACGGTTAGGGTTAGGGTTAGGTCCCAGGAGGCTCCAGGCGCCGAACCCACAGAAGGGCGGTGGTCTCCCCGAAGGGCTGAGTTGAGGGCACAAGGGACGGTGCCGCTCAGGATCCGTCTGTGGCTGCCAAGGCCACAGACGTCGATCGGCCCCTGGTCGAGGAGGCCTCCGGAATCCTCTCGGGCAGCTGCAGAACGGCCTGGGAAACGACACGCTGAGCTTCCAGGTTCCATGCCGGGTCAGCCTGCACCGCTTCTGGACCCCAGGCGCGTGGTGTTGTCAGACGTTGGCATGGGGTCCCCGTGGGGAGGGAGCCTTAGCTAGGGTTAGGGTTTGGTCCAGGGACGTCGCCAGGGCTGAATCGACTGCAGTCTCGTGATGTCCCTCGAGGGCTGAAGTGAGGGCCCATGCCAGAAGGCGGCTCAATTGCAGGGTTAGGGTTCGAGGCAGGCTTAGGTTGCGGTGGACGGTCCCGGTTCGGGGTAGGGTTAGGGTTAGGGTTGGGTCCCAGGAGGCTCCAGGCGCCCAAGCCACAGCAGGGCAGTGGTCTCCCCGAAGGGCTGAGTTGAGGGCACAAGGGACGGTGCCGGTCAGGATCCGTCTGTGGCTGCCAAGCCCACACACGTGATTGGGCCCCTGGTCGAGGAGGCCTCCGGCATCCTCTCGGCAGCTGCAGCCGGGCCTGGGAAACGACACGGTGAGCTTCCAGGTTCCATGCCGAGTCAGCCTGCACCTCTTCCGGACCCCAGGCGCGTGGTGTTGTCAGACGTTGGCATTGGGTCCTCTTGGGGAGAGAGCCTTAGCTAGGGTTAGGGTTCGGCCCAGGGACGTCGCCAGGGCCGAAGCGACTCCGGTCTCGTGATCTGCCTCGAGGGCTGAAGTGAGGGCCCATGCAGCAAGGCGGCTCAAGTGCAGGGTTAGGGGTCGAGGCCGGCTTAGGTTGCGGTGGAGGGTCCCCGTTCGGGGTAGGGTTAGGGTTAGGGTTAGGTCCCAGGAGGCTCCAGGCGCCGAACCCACAGCAGGGCGGTGGTCTCCCCGAAGGGCTGAGTTGAGGGCACAAGGGACGGTGCCGCTCAGGATCCGTCTGTGGCTGCCAAGGCCACAGACGTCGATCGGCCCCTGGTCGAGGAGGCCTCCGGAATCCTCTCGGGCAGCTGCAGAACGGCCTGGGAAACGACACGCTGAGCTTCCAGGTTCCATGCCGGGTCAGCCTGCACCGCTTCTGGACCCCAGGCGCGTGGTGTTGTCAGACGTTGGCATGGGGTCCCCGTGGGGAGGGAGCCTTAGCTAGGGTTAGGGTTTGGTCCAGGGACGTCGCCAGGGCTGAATCGACTGCAGTCTCGTGATGTCCCTCGAGGGCTGAAGTGAGGGCCCATGCCAGAAGGCGGCTCAATTGCAGGGTTAGGGTTCGAGGCAGGCTTAGGTTGCGGTGGAGGGTCCCGGTTCGGGGTACGGTTAGGGTTAGGGTTGGGTCCCAGGAGGCTCCAGGCGCCCAAGCCACAGCAGGGCAGTGGTCTCCCCGAAGGGCTGAGTTGAGGGCACAAGGGACGGTGCCGGTCAGGATCCGTCTGTGGCTGCCAAGGCCACACACGTGATTGGGCCCCTGGTCGAGGAGGCCTCCGGCATCGTCTCGGCAGCTGCAGCCGGGCCTGGGAAACGACACGGTGAGCTTCCAGGTTCCATGCCGAGTCAGCCTGCACCTCTTCCGGACCCCAGGCGCGTGGTGTTGTCAGACGTTGGCATTGGGTCCTCTTGGGGAGAGAGCCTTAGCTAGGGTTAGGGTTCGGCCCAGGGACGTCGCCAGGGCCGAAGCGACTCCGGTCTCGTGATCTGCCTCGAGGGCTGAAGTGAGGGCCCATGCAGCAAGGCGGCTCAAGTGCAGGGTTAGGGGTCGAGGCCGGCTTAGGTTGCGGTGGAGGGTCCCCGTTCGGTGTAGGGTTAGGGTTAGGGTTAGGTCCCAGGAGGCTCCAGGCGCCGAACCCACAGCAGGGCGGTGGTCTCCCCGAAGGGCTGAGTTGAGGGCACAAGGGACGGTGCCGCTCAGGATCCGTCTGTGGCTGCCAAGGCCACAGACGTCGATCGGCCCCTGGTCGAGGAGGCCTCCGGAATCCTCTCGGGCAGCTGCAGAACGGCCTGGGAAACGACACGCTGAGCTTCCAGGTTCCATGCCGGGTCAGCCTGCACCGCTTCTGGACCCCAGGCGCGTGGTGTTGTCAGACGTTGGCATGGGGTCCCCGTGGGGAGGGAGCCTTAGCTAGGGTTAGGGTTTGGTCCAGGGACGTCGCCAGGGCTGAATCGACTGCAGTCTCGTGATGTCCCTCGAGGGCTGAAGTGAGGGCCCATGCCAGAAGGCGGCTCAATTGCAGGGTTAGGGTTCGAGGCAGGCTTAGGTTGCGGTGGAGGGTCCCGGTTCGGGGTACGGTTAGGGTTAGGGTTGGGTCCCAGGAGGCTCCAGGCGCCCAAGCCACAGCAGGGCAGTGGTCTCCCCGAAGGGCTGAGTTGAGGGCACAAGGGACGGTGCCGGTCAGGATCCGTCTGTGGCTGCCAAGGCCACACACGTGATTGGGCCCCTGGTCGAGGAGGCCTCCGGCATCGTCTCGGCAGCTGCAGCCGGGCCTGGGAAACGACACGGTGAGCTTCCAGGTTCCATGCCGAGTCAGCCTGCACCTCTTCCGGACCCCAGGCGCGTGGTGTTGTCAGACGTTGGCATTGGGTCCTCTTGGGGAGAGAGCCTTAGCTAGGGTTAGGGTTCGGCCCAGGGACGTCGCCAGGGCCGAAGCGACTCCGGTCTCGTGATCTGCCTCGAGGGCTGAAGTGAGGGCCCATGCAGCAAGGCGGCTCAAGTGCAGGGTTAGGGGTCGAGGCCGGCTTAGGTTGCGGTGGAGGGTCCCCGTTCGGGGTAGGGTTAGGGTTAGGGTTAGGTCCCAGGAGGCTCCAGGCGCCGAACCCACAGCAGGGCGGTGGTCTCCCCGAAGGGCTGAGTTGAGGGCACAAGGGACGGTGCCGCTCAGGATCCGTCTGTGGCTGCCAAGGCCACAGACGTCGATCGGCCCCTGGTCGAGGAGGCCTCCGGAATCCTCTCGGGCAGCTGCAGAACGGCCTGGGAAACGACACGCTGAGCTTCCAGGTTCCATGCCGGGTCAGCCTGCACCGCTTCTGGACCCCAGGCGCGTGGTGTTGTCAGACGTTGGCATGGGGTCCCCGTGGGGAGGGAGCCTTAGCTAGGGTTAGGGTTTGGTCCAGGGACGTCGCCAGGGCTGAATCGACTGCAGTCTCGTGATGTCCCTCGAGGGCTGAAGTGAGGGCCCATGCCAGAAGGCGGCTCAATTGCAGGGTTAGGGTTCGAGGCAGGCTTAGGTTGCGGTGGAGGGTCCCGGTTCGGGGTACGGTTAGGGTTAGGGTTGGGTCCCAGGAGGCTCCAGGCGCCCAAGCCACAGCAGGGCAGTGGTCTCCCCGAAGGGCTGAGTTGAGGGCACAAGGGACGGTGCCGGTCAGGATCCGTCTGTGGCTGCCAAGGCCACACACGTGATTGGGCCCCTGGTCGAGGAGGCCTCCGGCATCCTCTCGGCAGCTGCAGCCGGGCCTGGGAAACGACACGGTGAGCTTCCAGGTTCCATGCCGAGTCAGCCTGCACCTCTTCCGGACCCCAGGCGCGTGGTGTTGTCAGACGTTGGCATTGGGTCCTCTTGGGGAGAGAGCCTTAGCTAGGGTTAGGGTTCGGCCCAGGGACGTCGCCAGGGCCGAAGCGACTCCGGTCTCGTGATCTGCCTCGAGGGCTGAAGTGAGGGCCCATGCAGCAAGGCGGCTCAAGTGCAGGGTTAGGGGTCGAGGCCGGCTTAGGTTGCGGTGGAGGGTCCCCGTTCGGTGTAGGGTTAGGGTTAGGGTTAGGTCCCAGGAGGCTCCAGGCGCCGAACCCACAGCAGGGCGGTGGTCTCCCCGAAGGGCTGAGTTGAGGGCACAAGGGACGGTGCCGCTCAGGATCCGTCTGTGGCTGCCAAGGCCACAGACGTCGATCGGCCCCTGGTCGAGGAGGCCTCCGGAATCCTCTCGGGCAGCTGCAGAACGGCCTGGGAAACGACACGCTGAGCTTCCAGGTTCCATGCCGGGTCAGCCTGCACTGCTTCTGGACCCCAGGCACGTGGTGTTGTCAGACGTTGGCATGGGGTCCCCGTGGGGAGGGAGCCTTAGCTAGGGTTAGGGTTTGGTCCAGGGACGTCGCCAGGGCTGAATCGACTGCAGTCTCGTGATGTCCCTCGAGGGCTGAAGTGAGGGCCCATGCCAGAAGGCGGCTCAATTGCAGGGTTAGGGTTCGAGGCAGGCTTAGGTTGCGGTGGAGGGTCCCGGTTCGGGGTACGGTTAGGGTTAGGGTTAGGTCCCAGGAGGCTCCAGGCGCCCAAGCCACAGCAGGGCAGTGGTCTCCCCGAAGGGCTGAGTTGAGGGCACAAGGGACGGTGCCGGTCAGGATCCGTCTGTGGCTGCCAAGGCCACACACGTGATTGGGCCCCTGGTCGAGGAGGCCTCCGACATCCTCTCGGCAGCTGCAGCCGGGCCTGGGAAACGACACGGTGAGCTTCCAGGTTCCATGCCGAGTCAGCCTGCACCTCTTCCGGACCCCAGGCGCGTGGTGTTGTCAGACGTTGGCATTGGGTCCTCTTGGGGAGAGAGCCTTAGCTAGGGTTAGGGTTCGGCCCAGGGACGTCGCCAGGGCCGAAGCGACTCCGGTCTCGTGATCTGCCTCGAGGGCTGAAGTGAGGGCCCATGCAGCAAGGCGGCTCAAGTGCAGGGTTAGGGGTCGAGGCCGGCTTAGGTTGCGGTGGAGGGTCCCCGTTCGGTGTACGGTTAGGGTTAGGGTTAGGTCCCAGGAGGCTCCAGGCGCCGAACCCACAGCAGGGCGGTGGTCTCCCCGAAGGGCTGAGTTGAGGGCACAAGGGACGGTGCCGCTCAGGATCCGTCTGTGGCTGCCAAGGCCACAGACGTCGATCGGCCCCTGGTCGAGGAGGCCTCCGGAATCCTCTCGGGCAGCTGCAGAACGGCCTGGGAAACGACACGCTGAGCTTCCACGTTCCATGCCGGGTCAGCCTGCACCGCTTCTGGACCCCAGGCGCGTGGTGTTGTCAGACGTTGGCATGGGGTCCCCGTGGGGAGGGAGCCTTAGCTAGGGTTAGGGTTTGGTCCAGGGACGTCGCCAGGGCTGAATCGACTGCAGTCTCGTGATGTCCCTCGAGGGCTGAAGTGAGGGCCCATGCCAGAAGGCGGCTCAATTGCAGGGTTAGGGTTCGAGGCAGGCTTAGGTTGCGGTGGAGGGTCCCGGTTCGGGGTACGGTTAGGGTTAGGGTTGGGTCCCAGGAGGCTCCAGGCGCCCAAGCCACAGCAGGGCAGTGGTCTCCCCGAAGGGCTGAGTTGAGGGCACAAGGGACGGTGCCGGTCAGGATCCGTCTGTGGCTGCCAAGGCCACACACGTGATTGGGCCCCTGGTCGAGGAGGCCTCCGGCATCCTCTCGGCAGCTGCAGCCGGGCCTGGGAAACGACACGGTGAGCTTCCAGGTTCCATGCCGAGTCAGCCTGCACCTCTTCCGGACCCCAGGCGCGTGGTGTTGTCAGACGTTGGCATTGGGTCCTCTTGGGGAGAGAGCCTTAGCTAGGGTTAGGGTTCGGCCCAGGGACGTCGCCAGGGCCGAAGCGACTCCGGTCTCGTGATCTGCCTCGAGGGCTGAAGTGAGGGCCCATGCAGCAAGGCGGCTCAAGTGCAGGGTTAGGGGTCGAGGCCGGCTTAGGTTGCGGTGGAGGGTCCCCGTTCGGTGTACGGTTAGGGTTAGGGTTAGGTCCCAGGAGGCTCCAGGCGCCGAACCCACAGCAGGGCGGTGGTCTCCCCGAAGGGCTGAGTTGAGGGCACAAGGGACGGTGCCGCTCAGGATCCGTCTGTGGCTGCCAAGGCCACAGACGTCGATCGGCCCCTGGTCGAGGAGGCCTCCGGAATCCTCTCGGGCAGCTGCAGAACGGCCTGGGAAACGACACGCTGAGCTTCCACCTTCCATGCCGGGTCAGCCTGCACCGCTTCTGGACCCCAGGCGCGTGGTGTTGTCAGACGTTGGCATGGGGTCCCCGTGGGGAGGGAGCCTTAGCTAGGGTTAGGGTTTGGTCCAGGGACGTCGCCAGGGCTGAATCGACTGCAGTCTCGTGATGTCCCTCGAGGGCTGAAGTGAGGGCCCATGCCAGAAGGCGGCTCAATTGCAGGGTTAGGGTTCGAGGCAGGCTTAGGTTGCGGTGGAGGGTCCCGGTTCGGGGTACGGTTAGGGTTAGGGTTGGGTCCCAGGAGGCTCCAGGCGCCCAAGCCACAGCAGGGCAGTGGTCTCCCCGAAGGGTTGAGTTGAGGGCACAAGGGACGGTGCCGGTCAGGATCCGTCTGTGGCTGCCAAGGCCACACACGTGATTGGGCCCCTGGTCGAGGAGGCCTCCGGCATCCTCTCGGCAGCTGCAGCCGGGCCTGGGAAACGACACGGTGAGCTTCCAGGTTCCATGCCGAGTCAGCCTGCACCTCTTCCGGACCCCAGGCGCGTGGTGTTGTCAGACGTTGGCATTGGGTCCCCGTGGGGAGAGAGCCTTAGCTAGGGTTAGGGTTCGGCCCAGGGACGTCGCCAGGGCCGAAGCGACTCCGGTCTCGTGATCTGCCTCGAGGGCTGAAGTGAGGGCCCATGCAGCAAGGCGGCTCAAGTGCAGGGTTAGGGGTCGAGGCCGGCTTAGGTTGCGGTGGAGGGTCCCCGTTCGGTGTACGGTTAGGGTTAGGGTTAGGTCCCAGGAGGCTCCAGGCGCCGAACCCACAGCAGGGCGGTGGTCTCCCCGAAGGGCTGAGTTGAGGGCACAAGGGACGGTGCCGCTCAGGATCCGTCTGTGGCTGCCAAGGCCACAGACGTCGATCGGCCCCTGGTCGAGGAGGCCTCCGGAATCCTCTCGGGCAGCTGCAGAACGGCCTGGGAAACGACACGCTGAGCTTCCAGGTTCCATGCCGGGTCAGCCTGCACCGCTTCTGGACCCCAGGCGCGTGGTGTTGTCAGACGTTGGCATGGGGTCCCCGTGGGGAGGGAGCCTTAGCTAGGGTTAGGGTTTGGTCCAGGGACGTCGCCAGGGCTGAATCGACTGCAGTCTCGTGATGTCCCTCGAGGGCTGAAGTGAGGGCCCATGCCAGAAGGCGGCTCAATTGCAGGGTTAGGGTTCGAGGCAGGCTTAGGTTGCGGTGGAGGGTCCCGGTTCGGGGTACGGTTAGGGTTAGGGTTGGGTCCCAGGAGGCTCCAGGCGCCCAAGCCACAGCAGGGCAGTGGTCTCCCCGAAGGGCTGAGTTGAGGGCACAAGGGACGGTGCCGGTCAGGATCCGTCTGTGGCTGCCAAGGCCACACACGTGATTGGGCCCCTGGTCGAGGAGGCCTCCGGCATCCTCTCGGCAGCTGCAGCCGGGCCTGGGAAACGACACGGTGAGCTTCCAGGTTCCATGCCGAGTCAGCCTGCACCTCTTCCGGACCCCAGGCGCGTGGTGTTGTCAGACGTTGGCATTGGGTCCTCTTGGGGAGAGAGCCTTAGCTAGGGTTAGGGTTCGGCCCAGGGACGTCGCCAGGGCCGAAGCGACTCCGGTCTCGTGATCTGCCTCGAGGGCTGAAGTGAGGGCCCATGCAGCAAGGCGGCTCAAGTGCAGGGTTAGGGGTCGAGGCCGGCTTAGGTTGCGGTGGAGGGTCCCCGTTCGGTGTAGGGTTAGGGTTAGGGTTAGGTCCCAGGAGGCTCCAGGCGCCGAACCCACAGCAGGGCGGTGGTCTCCCCGAAGGGCTGAGTTGAGGGCACAAGGGACGGTGCCGCTCAGGATCCGTCTGTGGCTGCCAAGGCCACAGACGTCGATCGGCCCCTGGTCGAGGAGGCCTCCGGAATCCTCTCGGGCAGCTGCAGAACGGCCTGGGAAACGACACGCTGAGCTTCCAGGTTCCATGCCGGGTCAGCCTGCACCGCTTCTGGACCCCAGGCGCGTGGTGTTGTCAGACGTTGGCATGGGGTCCCCGTGGGGAGGGAGCCTTAGCTAGGGTTAGGGTTTGGTCCAGGGACGTCGCCAGGGCTGAATCGACTGCAGTCTCGTGATGTCCCTCGAGGGCTGAAGTGAGGGCCCATGCCAGAAGGCGGCTCAATTGCAGGGTTAGGGTTCGAGGCAGGCTTAGGTTGCGGTGGAGGGTCCCGGTTCGGGGTACGGTTAGGGTTAGGGTTGGGTCCCAGGAGGCTCCAGGCGCCCAAGCCACAGCAGGGCAGTGGTCTCCCCGAAGGGCTGAGTTGAGGGCACAAGGGACGGTGCCGGTCAGGATCCGTCTGTGGCTGCCAAGGCCACACACGTGATTGGGCCCCTGGTCGAGGAGGCCTCCGGCATCCTCTCGGCAGCTGCAGCCGGGCCTGGGAAACGACACGGTGAGCTTCCAGGTTCCATGCCGAGTCAGCCTGCACCTCTTCCGGACCCCAGGCGCGTGGTGTTGTCAGACGTTGGCATTGGGTCCTCTTGGGGAGAGAGCCTTAGCTAGGGTTAGGGTTCGGCCCAGGGACGTCGCCAGGGCCGAAGCGACTCCGGTCTCGTGATCTGCCTCGAGGGCTGAAGTGAGGGCCCATGCAGCAAGGCGGCTCAAGTGCAGGGTTAGGGGTCGAGGCCGGCTTAGGTTGCGGTGGAGGGTCCCCGTTCGGTGTAGGGTTAGGGTTAGGGTTAGGTCCCAGGAGGCTCCAGGCGCCGAACCCACAGCAGGGCGGTGGTCTCCCCGAAGGGCTGAGTTGAGGGCACAAGGGACGGTGCCGCTCAGGATCCGTCTGTGGCTGCCAAGGCCACAGACGTCGATCGGCCCCTGGTCGAGGAGGCCTCCGGAATCCTCTCGGGCAGCTGCAGAACGGCCTGGGAAACGACACGCTGAGCTTCCAGGTTCCATGCCGGGTCAGCCTGCACTGCTTCTGGACCCCAGGCGCGTGGTGTTGTCAGACGTTGGCATGGGGTCCCCGTGGGGAGGGAGCCTTAGCTAGGGTTAGGGTTTGGTCCAGGGACGTCGCCAGGGCTGAATCGACTGCAGTCTCGTGATGTCCCTCGAGGGCTGAAGTGAGGGCCCATGCCAGAAGGCGGCTCAATTGCAGGGTTAGGGTTCGAGGCAGGCTTAGGTTGCGGTGGAGGATCCCGGTTCGGGGTACGGTTAGGGTTAGGGTTAGGTCCCAGGAGGCTCCAGGCGCCCAAGCCACAGCAGGGCAGTGGTCTCCCCGAAGGGCTGAGTTGAGGGCACAAGGGACGGTGCCGGTCAGGATCCGTCTGTGGCTGCCAAGGCCACACACGTGATTGGGCCCCTGGTCGAGGAGGCCTCCGGCATCGTCTCGGCAGCTGCAGCCGGGCCTAGGAAACGACACGGTGAGCTTCCAGGTTCCATGCCGAGTCAGCCTGCACCTCTTCCGGACCCCAGGCGCGTGGTGTTGTCAGACGTTGGCATTGGGTCCTCTTGGGGAGAGAGCCTTAGCTAGGGTTAGGGTTCGGCCCAGGGACGTCGCCAGGGCCGAAGCGACTCCGGTCTCGTGATCTGCCTCGAGGGCTGAAGTGAGGGCCCATGCAGCAAGGCGGCTCAAGTGCAGGGTTAGGGGTCGAGGCAGGCTTAGGTTGCGGTGGAGGGTCCCGGTTCGGGGTACGGTTAGGGTTAGGGTTGGGTCCCAGGAGGCTCCAGGCGCCCAAGCCACAGCAGGGCAGTGGTCTCCCCGAAGGGCTGAGTTGAGGGCACAAGGGACGGTGCCGGTCAGGATCCGTCTGTGGCTGCCAAGGCCACACACGTGATTGGGCCCCTGGTCGAGGAGGCCTCCGGCATCCTCTCGGCAGCTGCAGCCGGGCCTGGGAAACGACACGGTGAGCTTCCAGGTTCCATGCCGAGTCAGCCTGCACCTCTTCCGGACCCCAGGCGCGTGGTGTTGTCAGACGTTGGCATTGGGTCCTCTTGGGGAGAGAGCCTTAGCTAGGGTTAGGGTTCGGCCCAGGGACGTCGCCAGGGCCGAAGCGACTCCGGTCTCGTGATCTGCCTCGAGGGCTGAAGTGAGGGCCCATGCAGCAAGGCGGCTCAAGTGCAGGGTTAGGGGTCGAGGCCGGCTTAGGTTGCGGTGGAGGGTCCCCGTTCGGTGTACGGTTAGGGTTAGGGTTAGGTCCCAGGAGGCTCCAGGCGCCGAACCCACAGCAGGGCGGTGGTCTCCCCGAAGGGCTGAGTTGAGGGCACAAGGGACGGTGCCGCTCAGGATCCGTCTGTGGCTGCCAAGGCCACAGACGTCGATCGGCCCCTGGTCGAGGAGGCCTCCGGAATCCTCTCGGGCAGCTGCAGAACGGCCTGGGAAACGACACGCTGAGCTTCCACGTTCCATGCCGGGTCAGCCTGCACCGCTTCTGGACCCCAGGCGCGTGGTGTTGTCAGACGTTGGCATGGGGTCCCCGTGGGGAGGGAGCCTTAGCTAGGGTTAGGGTTTGGTCCAGGGACGTCGCCAGGGCTGAATCGACTGCAGTCTCGTGATGTCCCTCGAGGGCTGAAGTGAGGGCCCATGCCAGAAGGCGGCTCAATTGCAGGGTTAGGGTTCGAGGCAGGCTTAGGTTGCGGTGGAGGGTCCCGGTTCGGGGTACGGTTAGGGTTAGGGTTGGGTCCCAGGAGGCTCCAGGCGCCCAAGCCACAGCAGGGCAGTGGTCTCCCCGAAGGGCTGAGTTGAGGGCACAAGGGACGGTGCCGGTCAGGATCCGTCTGTGGCTGCCAAGGCCACACACGTGATTGGGCCCCTGGTCGAGGAGGCCTCCGGCATCCTCTCGGCAGCTGCAGCCGGGCCTGGGAAACGACACGGTGAGCTTCCAGGTTCCATGCCGAGTCAGCCTGCACCTCTTCCGGACCCCAGGCGCGTGGTGTTGTCAGACGTTGGCATTGGGTCCTCTTGGGGAGAGAGCCTTAGCTAGGGTTAGGGTTCGGCCCAGGGACGTCGCCAGGGCCGAAGCGACTCCGGTCTCGTGATCTGCCTCGAGGGCTGAAGTGAGGGCCCATGCAGCAAGGCGGCTCAAGTGCAGGGTTAGGGGTCGAGGCCGGCTTAGGTTGCGGTGGAGGGTCCCCGTTCGGTGTACGGTTAGGGTTAGGGTTAGGTCCCAGGAGGCTCCAGGCGCCGAACCCACAGCAGGGCGGTGGTCTCCCCGAAGGGCTGAGTTGAGGGCACAAGGGACGGTGCCGCTCAGGATCCGTCTGTGGCTGCCAAGGCCACAGACGTCGATCGGCCCCTGGTCGAGGAGGCCTCCGGAATCCTCTCGGGCAGCTGCAGAACGGCCTGGGAAACGACACGCTGAGCTTCCAGGTTCCATGCCGGGTCAGCCTGCACCGCTTCTGGACCCCAGGCGCGTGGTGTTGTCAGACGTTGGCATGGGGTCCCCGTGGGGAGGGAGCCTTAGCTAGGGTTAGGGTTTGGTCCAGGGACGTCGCCAGGGCTGAATCGACTGCAGTCTCGTGATGTCCCTCGAGGGCTGAAGTGAGGGCCCATGCCAGAAGGCGGCTCAATTGCAGGGTTAGGGTTCGAGGCAGGCTTAGGTTGCGGTGGAGGGTCCCGGTTCGGGGTACGGTTAGGGTTAGGGTTGGGTCCCAGGAGGCTCCAGGCGCCCAAGCCACAGCAGGGCAGTGGTCTCCCCGAAGGGTTGAGTTGAGGGCACAAGGGACGGTGCCGGTCAGGATCCGTCTGTGGCTGCCAAGGCCACACACGTGATTGGGCCCCTGGTCGAGGAGGCCTCCGGCATCCTCTCGGCAGCTGCAGCCGGGCCTGGGAAACGACACGGTGAGCTTCCAGGTTCCATGCCGAGTCAGCCTGCACCTCTTCCGGACCCCAGGCGCGTGGTGTTGTCAGACGTTGGCATTGGGTCCCCGTGGGGAGAGAGCCTTAGCTAGGGTTAGGGTTCGGCCCAGGGACGTCGCCAGGGCCGAAGCGACTCCGGTCTCGTGATCTGCCTCGAGGGCTGAAGTGAGGGCCCATGCAGCAAGGCGGCTCAAGTGCAGGGTTAGGGGTCGAGGCCGGCTTAGGTTGCGGTGGAGGGTCCCCGTTCGGTGTACGGTTAGGGTTAGGGTTAGGTCCCAGGAGGCTCCAGGCGCCGAACCCACAGCAGGGCGGTGGTCTCCCCGAAGGGCTGAGTTGAGGGCACAAGGGACGGTGCCGCTCAGGATCCGTCTGTGGCTGCCAAGGCCACAGACGTCGATCGGCCCCTGGTCGAGGAGGCCTCCGGAATCCTCTCGGGCAGCTGCAGAACGGCCTGGGAAACGACACGCTGAGCTTCCAGGTTCCATGCCGGGTCAGCCTGCACCGCTTCTGGACCCCAGGCGCGTGGTGTTGTCAGACGTTGGCATGGGGTCCCCGTGGGGAGGGAGCCTTAGCTAGGGTTAGGGTTTGGTCCAGGGACGTCGCCAGGGCTGAATCGACTGCAGTCTCGTGATGTCCCTCGAGGGCTGAAGTGAGGGCCCATGCCAGAAGGCGGCTCAATTGCAGGGTTAGGGTTCGAGGCAGGCTTAGGTTGCGGTGGAGGGTCCCGGTTCGGGGTACGGTTAGGGTTAGGGTTGGGTCCCAGGAGGCTCCAGGCGCCCAAGCCACAGCAGGGCAGTGGTCTCCCCGAAGGGCTGAGTTGAGGGCACAAGGGACGGTGCCGGTCAGGATCCGTCTGTGGCTGCCAAGGCCACACACGTGATTGGGCCCCTGGTCGAGGAGGCCTCCGGCATCCTCTCGGCAGCTGCAGCCGGGCCTGGGAAACGACACGGTGAGCTTCCAGGTTCCATGCCGAGTCAGCCTGCACCTCTTCCGGACCCCAGGCGCGTGGTGTTGTCAGACGTTGGCATTGGGTCCTCTTGGGGAGAGAGCCTTAGCTAGGGTTAGGGTTCGGCCCAGGGACGTCGCCAGGGCCGAAGCGACTCCGGTCTCGTGATCTGCCTCGAGGGCTGAAGTGAGGGCCCATGCAGCAAGGCGGCTCAAGTGCAGGGTTAGGGGTCGAGGCCGGCTTAGGTTGCGGTGGAGGGTCCCCGTTCGGTGTAGGGTTAGGGTTAGGGTTAGGTCCCAGGAGGCTCCAGGCGCCGAACCCACAGCAGGGCGGTGGTCTCCCCGAAGGGCTGAGTTGAGGGCACAAGGGACGGTGCCGCTCAGGATCCGTCTGTGGCTGCCAAGGCCACAGACGTCGATCGGCCCCTGGTCGAGGAGGCCTCCGGAATCCTCTCGGGCAGCTGCAGAACGGCCTGGGAAACGACACGCTGAGCTTCCACGTTCCATGCCGGGTCAGCCTGCACGGCTTCTGGACCCCAGGCGCGTGGTGTTGTCAGACGTTGGCATGGGGTCCCCGTGGGGAGGGAGCCTTAGCTAGGGTTAGGGTTTGGTCCAGGGACGTCGCCAGGGCTGAATCGACTGCAGTCTCGTGATGTCCCTCGAGGGCTGAAGTGAGGGCCCATGCCAGAAGGCGGCTCAATTGCAGGGTTAGGGTTCGAGGCAGGCTTAGGTTGCGGTGGAGGGTCCCGGTTCGGGGTACGGTTAGGGTTAGGGTTGGGTCCCAGGAGGCTCCAGGCGCCCAAGCCACAGCAGGGCAGTGGTCTCCCCGAAGGGCTGAGTTGAGGGCACAAGGGACGGTGCCGGTCAGGATCCGTCTGTGGCTGCCAAGGCCACACACGTGATTGGGCCCCTGGTCGAGGAGGCCTCCGGCATCCTCTCGGCAGCTGCAGCCGGGCCTGGGAAACGACACGGTGAGCTTCCAGGTTCCATGCCGAGTCAGCCTGCACCTCTTCCGGACCCCAGGCGCGTGGTGTTGTCAGACGTTGGCATTGGGTCCTCTTGGGGAGAGAGCCTTAGCTAGGGTTAGGGTTCGGCCCAGGGACGTCGCCAGGGCCGAAGCGTCTCCGGTCTCGTGATCTGCCTCGAGGGCTGAAGTGAGGGCCCATGCAGCAAGGCGGCTCAAGTGCAGGGTTAGGGGTCGAGGCCGGCTTAGGTTGCGGTGGAGGGTCCCCGTTCGGTGTAGGGTTAGGGTTAGGGTTAGGTCCCAGGAGGCTCCAGGCGCCGAACCCACAGCAGGGCGGTGGTCTCCCCGAAGGGCTGAGTTGAGGGCACAAGGGACGGTGCCGCTCAGGATCCGTCTGTGGCTGCCAAGGCCACAGACGTCGATCGGCCCCTGGTCGAGGAGGCCTCCGGAATCCTCTCGGGCAGCTGCAGAACGGCCTGGGAAACGACACGCTGAGCTTCCAGGTTCCATGCCGGCTCAGCCTTCACTGCTTCTGGACCCCAGGCGCGTGGTGTTGTCAGACGTTGGCATGGGGTCCCCGTGGGGAGGGAGCCTTAGCTAGGGTTAGGGTTTGGTCCAGGGACGTCGCCAGGGCTGAATCGACTGCAGTCTCGTGATGTCCCTCGAGGGCTGAAGTGAGGGCCCATGCCAGAAGGCGGCTCAATTGCAGGGTTAGGGTTCGAGGCAGGCTTAGGTTGCGGTGGAGGGTCCCGGTTCGGGGTACGGTTAGGGTTAGGGTTAGGTCCCAGGAGGCTCCAGGCGCCCAAGCCACAGCAGGGCAGTGGTCTCCCCGAAGGGCTGAGTTGAGGGCACAAGGGACGGTGCCGGTCAGGATCCGTCTGTGGCTGCCATTGCCACACACGTGATTGGGCCCCTGGTCGAGGAGGCCTCCGGCATCGTCTCGGCAGCTGCAGCCGGGCCTGGGAAACGACACGGTGAGCTTCCAGGTTCCATGCCGAGTCAGCCTGCACCTCTTCCGGACCCCAGGCGCGTGGTGTTGTCAGACGTTGGCATTGGGTCCTCTTGGGGAGAGAGCCTTAGCTAGGGTTAGGGTTCGGCCCAGGGACGTCGCCAGGGCTGAAGCGACTCCGGTCTCGTGATCTGCCTCGAGGGCTGAAGTGAGGGCCCATGCAGCAAGGCGGCTCAAGTGCAGGGTTAGGGGTCGAGGCAGGCTTAGGTTGCGGTGGAGGGTCCCGGTTCGGGGTACGGTTAGGGTTAGGGTTGGGTCCCAGGAGGCTCCAGGCGCCCAAGCCACAGCAGGGCAGTGGTCTCCCCGAAGGGCTGAGTTGAGGGCACAAGGGACGGTGCCGGTCAGGATCCGTCTGTGGCTGCCAAGGCCACACACGTGATTGGGCCCCTGGTCGAGGAGGCCTCCGGCATCCTCTCGGCAGCTGCAGCCGGGCCTGGGAAACGACACGGTGAGCTTCCAGGTTCCATGCCGAGTCAGCCTGCACCTCTTCCGGACCCCAGGCGCGTGGTGTTGTCAGACGTTGGCATTGGGTCCTCTTGGGGAGAGAGCCTTAGCTAGGGTTAGGGTTCGGCCCAGGGACGTCGCCAGGGCCGAAGCGACTCCGGTCTCGTGATCTGCCTCGAGGGCTGAAGTGAGGGCCCATGCAGCAAGGCGGCTCAAGTGCAGGGTTAGGGGTCGAGGCCGGCTTAGGTTGCGGTGGAGGGTCCCCGTTCGGTGTACGGTTAGGGTTAGGGTTAGGTCCCAGGAGGCTCCAGGCGCCGAACCCACAGCAGGGCGGTGGTCTCCCCGAAGGGCTGAGTTGAGGGCACAAGGGACGGTGCCGCTCAGGATCCGTCTGTGGCTGCCAAGGCCACAGACGTCGATCGGCCCCTGGTCGAGGAGGCCTCCGGAATCCTCTCGGGCAGCTGCAGAACGGCCTGGGAAACGACACGCTGAGCTTCCACGTTCCATGCCGGGTCAGCCTGCACCGCTTCTGGACCCCAGGCGCGTGGTGTTGTCAGACGTTGGCATGGGGTCCCCGTGGGGAGGGAGCCTTAGCTAGGGTTAGGGTTTGGTCCAGGGACGTCGCCAGGGCTGAATCGACTGCAGTCTCGTGATGTCCCTCGAGGGCTGAAGTGAGGGCCCATGCCAGAAGGCGGCTCAATTGCAGGGTTAGGGTTCGAGGCAGGCTTAGGTTGCGGTGGAGGGTCCCGGTTCGGGGTACGGTTAGGGTTAGGGTTGGGTCCCAGGAGGCTCCAGGCGCCCAAGCCACAGCAGGGCAGTGGTCTCCCCGAAGGGCTGAGTTGAGGGCACAAGGGACGGTGCCGGTCAGGATCCGTCTGTGGCTGCCAAGGCCACACACGTGATTGGGCCCCTGGTCGAGGAGGCCTCCGGCATCCTCTCGGCAGCTGCAGCCGGGCCTGGGAAACGACACGGTGAGCTTCCAGGTTCCATGCCGAGTCAGCCTGCACCTCTTCCGGACCCCAGGCGCGTGGTGTTGTCAGACGTTGGCATTGGGTCCTCTTGGGGAGAGAGCCTTAGCTAGGGTTAGGGTTCGGCCCAGGGACGTCGCCAGGGCCGAAGCGACTCCGGTCTCGTGATCTGCCTCGAGGGCTGAAGTGAGGGCCCATGCAGCAAGGCGGCTCAAGTGCAGGGTTAGGGGTCGAGGCCGGCTTAGGTTGCGGTGGAGGGTCCCCGTTCGGTGTACGGTTAGGGTTAGGGTTAGGTCCCAGGAGGCTCCAGGCGCCGAACCCACAGCAGGGCGGTGGTCTCCCCGAAGGGCTGAGTTGAGGGCACAAGGGACGGTGCCGCTCAGGATCCGTCTGTGGCTGCCAAGGCCACAGACGTCGATCGGCCCCTGGTCGAGGAGGCCTCCGGAATCCTCTCGGGCAGCTGCAGAACGGCCTGGGAAACGACACGCTGAGCTTCCACGTTCCATGCCGGGTCAGCCTGCACCGCTTCTGGACCCCAGGCGCGTGGTGTTGTCAGACGTTGGCATGGGGTCCCCGTGGGGAGGGAGCCTTAGCTAGGGTTAGGGTTTGGTCCAGGGACGTCGCCAGGGCTGAATCGACTGCAGTCTCGTGATGTCCCTCGAGGGCTGAAGTGAGGGCCCATGCCAGAAGGCGGCTCAATTGCAGGGTTAGGGTTCGAGGCAGGCTTAGGTTGCGGTGGAGGGTCCCGGTTCGGGGTACGGTTAGGGTTAGGGTTGGGTCCCAGGAGGCTCCAGGCGCCCAAGCCACAGCAGGGCAGTGGTCTCCCCGAAGGGTTGAGTTGAGGGCACAAGGGACGGTGCCGGTCAGGATCCGTCTGTGGCTGCCAAGGCCACACACGTGATTGGGCCCCTGGTCGAGGAGGCCTCCGGCATCCTCTCGGCAGCTGCAGCCGGGCCTGGGAAACGACACGGTGAGCTTCCAGGTTCCATGCCGAGTCAGCCTGCACCTCTTCCGGACCCCAGGCGCGTGGTGTTGTCAGACGTTGGCATTGGGTCCCCGTGGGGAGAGAGCCTTAGCTAGGGTTAGGGTTCGGCCCAGGGACGTCGCCAGGGCCGAAGCGACTCCGGTCTCGTGATCTGCCTCGAGGGCTGAAGTGAGGGCCCATGCAGCAAGGCGGCTCAAGTGCAGGGTTAGGGGTCGAGGCCGGCTTAGGTTGCGGTGGAGGGTCCCCGTTCGGTGTACGGTTAGGGTTAGGGTTAGGTCCCAGGAGGCTCCAGGCGCCGAACCCACAGCAGGGCGGTGGTCTCCCCGAAGGGCTGAGTTGAGGGCACAAGGGACGGTGCCGCTCAGGATCCGTCTGTGGCTGCCAAGGCCACAGACGTCGATCGGCCCCTGGTCGAGGAGGCCTCCGGAATCCTCTCGGGCAGCTGCAGAACGGCCTGGGAAACGACACGCTGAGCTTCCAGGTTCCATGCCGGGTCAGCCTGCACCGCTTCTGGACCCCAGGCGCGTGGTGTTGTCAGACGTTGGCATGGGGTCCCCGTGGGGAGGGAGCCTTAGCTAGGGTTAGGGTTTGGTCCAGGGACGTCGCCAGGGCTGAATCGACTGCAGTCTCGTGATGTCCCTCGAGGGCTGAAGTGAGGGCCCATGCCAGAAGGCGGCTCAATTGCAGGGTTAGGGTTCGAGGCAGGCTTAGGTTGCGGTGGAGGGTCCCGGTTCGGGGTACGGTTAGGGTTAGGGTTGGGTCCCAGGAGGCTCCAGGCGCCCAAGCCACAGCAGGGCAGTGGTCTCCCCGAAGGGCTGAGTTGAGGGCACAAGGGACGGTGCCGGTCAGGATCCGTCTGTGGCTGCCAAGGCCACACACGTGATTGGGCCCCTGGTCGAGGAGGCCTCCGGCATCCTCTCGGCAGCTGCAGCCGGGCCTGGGAAACGACACGGTGAGCTTCCAGGTTCCATGCCGAGTCAGCCTGCACCTCTTCCGGACCCCAGGCGCGTGGTGTTGTCAGACGTTGGCATTGGGTCCTCTTGGGGAGAGAGCCTTAGCTAGGGTTAGGGTTCGGCCCAGGGACGTCGCCAGGGCCGAAGCGACTCCGGTCTCGTGATCTGCCTCGAGGGCTGAAGTGAGGGCCCATGCAGCAAGGCGGCTCAAGTGCAGGGTTAGGGGTCGAGGCCGGCTTAGGTTGCGGTGGAGGGTCCCCGTTCGGTGTAGGGTTAGGGTTAGGGTTAGGTCCCAGGAGGCTCCAGGCGCCGAACCCACAGCAGGGCGGTGGTCTCCCCGAAGGGCTGAGTTGAGGGCACAAGGGACGGTGCCGCTCAGGATCCGTCTGTGGCTGCCAAGGCCACAGACGTCGATCGGCCCCTGGTCGAGGAGGCCTCCGGAATCCTCTCGGGCAGCTGCAGAACGGCCTGGGAAACGACACGCTGAGCTTCCACGTTCCATGCCGGGTCAGCCTGCACGGCTTCTGGACCCCAGGCGCGTGGTGTTGTCAGACGTTGGCATGGGGTCCCCGTGGGGAGGGAGCCTTAGCTAGGGTTAGGGTTTGGTCCAGGGACGTCGCCAGGGCTGAATCGACTGCAGTCTCGTGATGTCCCTCGAGGGCTGAAGTGAGGGCCCATGCCAGAAGGCGGCTCAATTGCAGGGTTAGGGTTCGAGGCAGGCTTAGGTTGCGGTGGAGGGTCCCGGTTCGGGGTACGGTTAGGGTTAGGGTTGGGTCCCAGGAGGCTCCAGGCGCCCAAGCCACAGCAGGGCAGTGGTCTCCCCGAAGGGCTGAGTTGAGGGCACAAGGGACGGTGCCGGTCAGGATCCGTCTGTGGCTGCCAAGGCCACACACGTGATTGGGCCCCTGGTCGAGGAGGCCTCCGGCATCCTCTCGGCAGCTGCAGCCGGGCCTGGGAAACGACACGGTGAGCTTCCAGGTTCCATGCCGAGTCAGCCTGCACCTCTTCCGGACCCCAGGCGCGTGGTGTTGTCAGACGTTGGCATTGGGTCCTCTTGGGGAGAGAGCCTTAGCTAGGGTTAGGGTTCGGCCCAGGGACGTCGCCAGGGCCGAAGCGTCTCCGGTCTCGTGATCTGCCTCGAGGGCTGAAGTGAGGGCCCATGCAGCAAGGCGGCTCAAGTGCAGGGTTAGGGGTCGAGGCCGGCTTAGGTTGCGGTGGAGGGTCCCCGTTCGGTGTAGGGTTAGGGTTAGGGTTAGGTCCCAGGAGGCTCCAGGCGCCGAACCCACAGCAGGGCGGTGGTCTCCCCGAAGGGCTGAGTTGAGGGCACAAGGGACGGTGCCGCTCAGGATCCGTCTGTGGCTGCCAAGGCCACAGACGTCGATCGGCCCCTGGTCGAGGAGGCCTCCGGAATCCTCTCGGGCAGCTGCAGAACGGCCTGGGAAACGACACGCTGAGCTTCCAGGTTCCATGCCGGGTCAGCCTGCACTGCTTCTGGACCCCAGGCGCGTGGTGTTGTCAGACGTTGGCATGGGGTCCCCGTGGGGAGGGAGCCTTAGCTAGGGTTAGGGTTTGGTCCAGGGACGTCGCCAGGGCTGAATCGACTGCAGTCTCGTGATGTCCCTCGAGGGCTGAAGTGAGGGCCCATGCCAGAAGGCGGCTCAATTGCAGGGTTAGGGTTCGAGGCAGGCTTAGGTTGCGGTGGAGGGTCCCGGTTCGGGGTACGGTTAGGGTTAGGGTTAGGTCCCAGGAGGCTCCAGGCGCCCAAGCCACAGCAGGGCAGTGGTCTCCCCGAAGGGCTGAGTTGAGGGCACAAGGGACGGTGCCGGTCAGGATCCGTCTGTGGCTGCCAAGGCCACACACGTGATTGGGCCCCTGGTCGAGGAGGCCTCCGGCATCGTCTCGGCAGCTGCAGCCGGGCCTGGGAAACGACACGGTGAGCTTCCAGGTTCCATGCCGAGTCAGCCTGCACCTCTTCCGGACCCCAGGCGCGTGGTGTTGTCAGACGTTGGCATTGGGTCCTCTTGGGGAGAGAGCCTTAGCTAGGGTTAGGGTTCGGCCCAGGGACGTCGCCAGGGCCGAAGCGACTCCGGTCTCGTGATCTGCCTCGAGGGCTGAAGTGAGGGCCCATGCAGCAAGGCGGCTCAAGTGCAGGGTTAGGGGTCGAGGCAGGCTTAGGTTGCGGTGGAGGGTCCCGGTTCGGGGTACGGTTAGGGTTAGGGTTGGGTCCCAGGAGGCTCCAGGCGCCCAAGCCACAGCAGGGCAGTGGTCTCCCCGAAGGGCTGAGTTGAGGGCACAAGGGACGGTGCCGGTCAGGATCCGTCTGTGGCTGCCAAGGCCACACACGTGATTGGGCCCCTGGTCGAGGAGGCCTCCGGCATCCTCTCGGCAGCTGCAGCCGGGCCTGGGAAACGACACGGTGAGCTTCCAGGTTCCATGCCGAGTCAGCCTGCACCTCTTCCGGACCCCAGGCGCGTGGTGTTGTCAGACGTTGGCATTGGGTCCTCTTGGGGAGAGAGCCTTAGCTAGGGTTAGGGTTCGGCCCAGGGACGTCGCCAGGGCCGAAGCGACTCCGGTCTCGTGATCTGCCTCGAGGGCTGAAGTGAGGGCCCATGCAGCAAGGCGGCTCAAGTGCAGGGTTAGGGGTCGAGGCCGGCTTAGGTTGCGGTGGAGGGTCCCCGTTCGGTGTAGGGTTAGGGTTAGGGTTAGGTCCCAGGAGGCTCCAGGCGCCGAACCCACAGCAGGGCGGTGGTCTCCCCGAAGGGCTGAGTTGAGGGCACAAGGGACGGTGCCGCTCAGGATCCGTCTGTGGCTGCCAAGGCCACAGACGTCGATCGGCCCCTGGTCGAGGAGGCCTCCGGAATCCTCTCGGGCAGCTGCAGAACGGCCTGGGAAACGACACGCTGAGCTTCCACGTTCCATGCCGGGTCAGCCTGCACCGCTTCTGGACCCCAGGCGCGTGGTGTTGTCAGACGTTGGCATGGGGTCCCCGTGGGGAGGGAGCCTTAGCTAGGGTTAGGGTTTGGTCCAGGGACGTCGCCAGGGCTGAATCGACTGCAGTCTCGTGATGTCCCTCGAGGGCTGAAGTGAGGGCCCATGCCAGAAGGCGGCTCAATTGCAGGGTTAGGGTTCGAGGCAGGCTTAGGTTGCGGTGGAGGGTCCCGGTTCGGGGTACGGTTAGGGTTAGGGTTGGGTCCCAGGAGGCTCCAGGCGCCCAAGCCACAGCAGGGCAGTGGTCTCCCCGAAGGGCTGAGTTGAGGGCACAAGGGACGGTGCCG
Organism: Panthera onca; assembly: GCF_046562875.1. NCBI lineage: Eukaryota > Metazoa > Chordata > Mammalia > Carnivora > Felidae > Panthera > Panthera onca. Next base: position 16,848,714 of record NC_138357.1, on the reverse strand, counting down.
GTCAGGATCCGTCTGTGGCTGCCAAGGCCACACACGTGATTGGGCCCCTGGTCGAGGAGGCCTCCGGCATCCTCTCGGCAGCTGCAGCCGGGCCTGGGAAACGACACGGTGAGCTTCCAGGTTCCATGCCGAGTCAGCCTGCACCTCTTCCGGACCCCAGGCGCGTGGTGTTGTCAGACGTTGGCATTGGGTCCTCTTGGGGAGAGAGCCTTAGCTAGGGTTAGGGTTCGGCCCAGGGACGTCGCCAGGGCCGAAGCGACTCCGGTCTCGTGATCTGCCTCGAGGGCTGAAGTGAGGGCCCATGCAGCAAGGCGGCTCAAGTGCAGGGTTAGGGGTCGAGGCCGGCTTAGGTTGCGGTGGAGGGTCCCCGTTCGGTGTACGGTTAGGGTTAGGGTTAGGTCCCAGGAGGCTCCAGGCGCCGAACCCACAGCAGGGCGGTGGTCTCCCCGAAGGGCTGAGTTGAGGGCACAAGGGACGGTGCCGCTCAGGATCCGTCTGTGGCTGCCAAGGCCACAGACGTCGATCGGCCCCTGGTCGAGGAGGCCTCCGGAATCCTCTCGGGCAGCTGCAGAACGGCCTGGGAAACGACACGCTGAGCTTCCAGGTTCCATGCCGGGTCAGCCTGCACCGCTTCTGGACCCCAGGCGCGTGGTGTTGTCAGACGTTGGCATGGGGTCCCCGTGGGGAGGGAGCCTTAGCTAGGGTTAGGGTTTGGTCCAGGGACGTCGCCAGGGCTGAATCGACTGCAGTCTCGTGATGTCCCTCGAGGGCTGAAGTGAGGGCCCATGCCAGAAGGCGGCTCAATTGCAGGGTTAGGGTTCGAGGCAGGCTTAGGTTGCGGTGGAGGGTCCCGGTTCGGGGTACGGTTAGGGTTAGGGTTGGGTCCCAGGAGGCTCCAGGCGCCCAAGCCACAGCAGGGCAGTGGTCTCCCCGAAGGGTTGAGTTGAGGGCACAAGGGACGGTGCCGGTCAGGATCCGTCTGTGGCTGCCAAGGCCACACACGTGATTGGGCCCCTGGTCGAGGAGGCCTCCGGCATCCTCTCGGCAGCTGCAGCCGGGCCTGGGAAACGACACGGTGAGCTTCCAGGTTCCATGCCGAGTCAGCCTGCACCTCTTCCGGACCCCAGGCGCGTGGTGTTGTCAGACGTTGGCATTGGGTCCCCGTGGGGAGAGAGCCTTAGCTAGGGTTAGGGTTCGGCCCAGGGACGTCGCCAGGGCCGAAGCGACTCCGGTCTCGTGATCTGCCTCGAGGGCTGAAGTGAGGGCCCATGCAGCAAGGCGGCTCAAGTGCAGGGTTAGGGGTCGAGGCCGGCTTAGGTTGCGGTGGAGGGTCCCCGTTCGGTGTAGGGTTAGGGTTAGGGTTAGGTCCCAGGAGGCTCCAGGCGCCGAACCCACAGCAGGGCGGTGGTCTCCCCGAAGGGCTGAGTTGAGGGCACAAGGGACGGTGCCGCTCAGGATCCGTCTGTGGCTGCCAAGGCCACAGACGTCGATCGGCCCCTGGTCGAGGAGGCCTCCGGAATCCTCTCGGGCAGCTGCAGAACGGCCTGGGAAACGACACGCTGAGCTTCCACGTTCCATGCCGGGTCAGCCTGCACGGCTTCTGGACCCCAGGCGCGTGGTGTTGTCAGACGTTGGCATGGGGTCCCCGTGGGGAGGGAGCCTTAGCTAGGGTTAGGGTTTGGTCCAGGGACGTCGCCAGGGCTGAATCGACTGCAGTCTCGTGATGTCCCTCGAGGGCTGAAGTGAGGGCCCATGCCAGAAGGCGGCTCAATTGCAGGGTTAGGGTTCGAGGCAGGCTTAGGTTGCGGTGGAGGGTCCCGGTTCGGGGTACGGTTAGGGTTAGGGTTGGGTCCCAGGAGGCTCCAGGCGCCCAAGCCACAGCAGGGCAGTGGTCTCCCCGAAGGGCTGAGTTGAGGGCACAAGGGACGGTGCCGGTCAGGATCCGTCTGTGGCTGCCAAGGCCACACACGTGATTGGGCCCCTGGTCGAGGAGGCCTCCGGCATCCTCTCGGCAGCTGCAGCCGGGCCTGGGAAACGACACGGTGAGCTTCCAGGTTCCATGCCGAGTCAGCCTGCACCTCTTCCGGACCCCAGGCGCGTGGTGTTGTCAGACGTTGGCATTGGGTCCTCTTGGGGAGAGAGCCTTAGCTAGGGTTAGGGTTCGGCCCAGGGACGTCGCCAGGGCCGAAGCGTCTCCGGTCTCGTGATCTGCCTCGAGGGCTGAAGTGAGGGCCCATGCAGCAAGGCGGCTCAAGTGCAGGGTTAGGGGTCGAGGCCGGCTTAGGTTGCGGTGGAGGGTCCCCGTTCGGGGTAGGGTTAGGGTTAGGGTTAGGTCCCAGGAGGCTCCAGGCGCCGAACCCACAGCAGGGCGGTGGTCTCCCCGAAGGGCTGAGTTGAGGGCACAAGGGACGGTGCCGCTCAGGATCCGTCTGTGGCTGCCAAGGCCACAGACGTCGATCGGCCCCTGGTCGAGGAGGCCTCCGGAATCCTCTCGGGCAGCTGCAGAACGGCCTGGGAAACGACACGCTGAGCTTCCACGTTCCATGCCGGGTCAGCCTGCACGGCTTCTGGACCCCAGGCGCGTGGTGTTGTCAGACGTTGGCATGGGGTCCCCGTGGGGAGGGAGCCTTAGCTAGGGTTAGGGTTTGGTCCAGGGACGTCGCCAGGGCTGAATCGACTGCAGTCTCGTGATGTCCCTCGAGGGCTGAAGTGAGGGCCCATGCCAGAAGGCGGCTCAATTGCAGGGTTAGGGTTCGAGGCAGGCTTAGGTTGCGGTGGAGGGTCCCGGTTCGGGGTACGGTTAGGGTTAGGGTTGGGTCCCAGGAGGCTCCAGGCGCCCAAGCCACAGCAGGGCAGTGGTCTCCCCGAAGGGCTGAGTTGAGGGCACAAGGGACAGTGCCGGTCAGGATCCGTCTGTGGCTGCCAAGGCCACACACGTGATTGGGCCCCTGGTCGAGGAGGCCTCCGGCATCCTCTCGGCAGCTGCAGCCGGGCCTGGGAAACGACACGGTGAGCTTCCAGGTTCCATGCCGAGTCAGCCTGCACCTCTTCCGGACCCCAGGCGCGTGGTGTTGTCAGACGTTGGCATTGGGTCCTCTTGGGGAGAGAGCCTTAGCTAGGGTTAGGGTTCGGCCCAGGGACGTCGCCAGGGCCGAAGCGTCTCCGGTCTCGTGATCTGCCTCGAGGGCTGAAGTGAGGGCCCATGCAGCAAGGCGGCTCAAGTGCAGGGTTAGGGGTCGAGGCCGGCTTAGGTTGCGGTGGAGGGTCCCCGTTCGGGGTAGGGTTAGGGTTAGGGTTAGGTCCCAGGAGGCTCCAGGCGCCGAACCCACAGCAGGGCGGTGGTCTCCCCGAAGGGCTGAGTTGAGGGCACAAGGGACGGTGCCGCTCAGGATCCGTCTGTGGCTGCCAAGGCCACAGACGTCGATCGGCCCCTGGTCGAGGAGGCCTCCGGAATCCTCTCGGGCAGCTGCAGAACGGCCTGGGAAACGACACGCTGAGCTTCCAGTTTCCATGCCGGGTCAGCCTGCACCGCTTCTGGACCCCAGGCGCGTGGTGTTGTCAGACGTTGGCATGGGGTCCCCGTGGGGAGGGAGCCTTAGCTAGGGTTAGGGTTTGGTCCAGGGACGTCGCCAGGGCTGAATCGACTGCAGTCTCGTGATGTCCCTCGAGGGCTGAAGTGAGGGCCCATGCCAGAAGGCGGCTCAATTGCAGGGTTAGGGTTCGAGGCAGGCTTAGGTTGCGGTGGAGGGTCCCGGTTCGGGGTACGGTTAGGGTTAGGGTTGGGTCCCAGGAGGCTCCAGGCGCCCAAGCCACAGCAGGGCAGTGGTCTCCCCGAAGGGTTGAGTTGAGGGCACAAGGGACGGTGCCGGTCAGGATCCGTCTGTGGCTGCCAAGGCCACACACGTGATTGGGCCCCTGGTCGAGGAGGCCTCCGGCATCCTCTCGGCAGCTGCAGCCGGGCCTGGGAAACGACACGGTGAGCTTCCAGGTTCCATGCCGAGTCAGCCTGCACCTCTTCCGGACCCCAGGCGCGTGGTGTTGTCAGACGTTGGCATTGGGTCCTCTTGGGGAGAGAGCCTTAGCTAGGGTTAGGGTTCGGCCCAGGGACGTCGCCAGGGCCGAAGCGACTCCGGTCTCGTGATCTGCCTCGAGGGCTGAAGTGAGGGCCCATGCAGCAAGGCGGCTCAAATGCAGGGTTAGGGGTCGAGGCCGGCTTAGGTTGCGGTGGAGGGTCCCCGTTCGGTGTAGGGTTAGGGTTAGGGTTAGGTCCCAGGAGGCTCCAGGCGCCGAACCCACAGCAGGGCGGTGGTCTCCCCGAAGGGCTGAGTTGAGGGCACAAGGGACGGTGCCGCTCAGGATCCGTCTGTGGCTGCCAAGGCCACAGACGTCGATCGGCCCCTGGTCGAGGAGGCCTCCGGAATCCTCTCGGGCAGCTGCAGAACGGCCTGGGAAACGACACGCTGAGCTTCCAGGTTCCATGCCGGGTCAGCCTGCACCGCTTCTGGACCCCAGGCGCGTGGTGTTGTCAGACGTTGGCATGGGGTCCCCGTGGGGAGGGAGCCTTAGCTAGGGTTAGGGTTTGGTCCAGGGACGTCGCCAGGGCTGAATCGACTGCAGTCTCGTGATGTCCCTCGAGGGCTGAAGTGATGGCCCATGCCAGAAGGCGGCTCAATTGCAGGGTTAGGGTTCGAGGCAGGCTTAGGTTGCGGTGGAGGGTCCCGGTTCGGGGTACGGTTAGGGTTAGGGTTGGGTCCCAGGAGGCTCCAGGCGCCCAAGCCACAGCAGGGCAGTGGTCTCCCCGAAGGGCTGAGTTGAGGGCACAAGGGACGGTGCCGGTCAGGATCCGTCTGTGGCTGCCAAGGCCACACACGTGATTGGGCCCCTGGTCGAGGAGGCCTCCGGCATCCTCTCGGCAGCTGCAGCCGGGCCTGGGAAACGACACGGTGAGCTTCCAGGTTCCATGCCGAGTCAGCCTGCACCTCTTCCGGACCCCAGGCGCGTGGTGTTGTCAGACGTTGGCATTGGGTCCTCTTGGGGAGAGAGCCTTAGCTAGGGTTAGGGTTCGGCCCAGGGACGTCGCCAGGGCCGAAGCGACTCCGGTCTCGTGATCTGCCTCAAGGGCTGAAGTGAGGGCCCATGCAGCAAGGCGGCTCAAGTGCAGGGTTAGGGGTCGAGGCCGGCTTAGGTTGCGGTGGAGGGTCCCCGTTCGGTGTAGGGTTAGGGTTAGGGTTAGGTCCCAGGAGGCTCCAGGCGCCGAACCCACAGCAGGGCGGTGGTCTCCCCGAAGGGCTGAGTTGAGGGCACAAGGGACGGTGCCGCTCAGGATCCGTCTGTGGCTGCCAAGGCCACAGACGTCGATCGGCCCCTGGTCGAGGAGGCCTCCGGAATCCTCTCGGGCAGCTGCAGAACGGCCTGGGAAACGACACGCTGAGCTTCCACGTTCCATGCCGGGTCAGCCTGCACGGCTTCTGGACCCCAGGCGCGTGGTGTTGTCAGACGTTGGCATGGGGTCCCCGTGGGGAGGGAGCCTTAGCTAGGGTTAGGGTTTGGTCCAGGGACGTCGCCAGGGCTGAATCGACTGCAGTCTCGTGATGTCCCTCGAGGGCTGAAGTGAGGGCCCATGCCAGAAGGCGGCTCAATTGCAGGGTTAGGGTTCGAGGCAGGCTTAGGTTGCGGTGGAGGGTCCCGGTTCGGGGTACGGTTAGGGTTAGGGTTGGGTCCCAGGAGGCTCCAGGCGCCCAAGCCACAGCAGGGCAGTGGTCTCCCCGAAGGGCTGAGTTGAGGGCACAAGGGACAGTGCCGGTCAGGATCCGTCTGTGGCTGCCAAGGCCACACACGTGATTGGGCCCCTGGTCGAGGAGGCCTCCGGCATCCTCTCGGCAGCTGCAGCCGGGCCTGGGAAACGACACGGTGAGCTTCCAGGTTCCATGCCGAGTCAGCCTGCACCTCTTCCGGACCCCAGGCGCGTGGTGTTGTCAGACGTTGGCATTGGGTCCTCTTGGGGAGAGAGCCTTAGCTAGGGTTAGGGTTCGGCCCAGGGACGTCGCCAGGGCCGAAGCGTCTCCGGTCTCGTGATCTGCCTCGAGGGCTGAAGTGAGGGCCCATGCAGCAAGGCGGCTCAAGTGCAGGGTTAGGGGTCGAGGCCGGCTTAGGTTGCGGTGGAGGGTCCCCGTTCGGGGTAGGGTTAGGGTTAGGGTTAGGTCCCAGGAGGCTCCAGGCGCCGAACCCACAGCAGGGCGGTGGTCTCCCCGAAGGGCTGAGTTGAGGGCACAAGGGACGGTGCCGCTCAGGATCCGTCTGTGGCTGCCAAGGCCACAGACGTCGATCGGCCCCTGGTCGAGGAGGCCTCCGGAATCCTCTCGGGCAGCTGCAGAACGGCCTGGGAAACGACACGCTGAGCTTCCAGGTTCCATGCCGGGTCAGCCTGCACCGCTTCTGGACCCCAGGCGCGTGGTGTTGTCAGACGTTGGCATGGGGTCCCCGTGGGGAGGGAGCCTTAGCTAGGGTTAGGGTTTGGTCCAGGGACGTCGCCAGGGCTGAATCGACTGCAGTCTCGTGATGTCCCTCGAGGGCTGAAGTGAGGGCCCATGCCAGAAGGCGGCTCAATTGCAGGGTTAGGGTTCGAGGCAGGCTTAGGTTGCGGTGGAGGGTCCCGGTTCGGGGTACGGTTAGGGTTAGGGTTAGGTCCCAGGAGGCTCCAGGCGCCCAAGCCACAGCAGGGCAGTGGTCTCCCCGAAGGGCTGAGTTGAGGGCACAAGGGACGGTGCCGGTCAGGATCCGTCTGTGGCTGCCAAGGCCACACACGTGATTGGGCCCCTGGTCGATGAGGCCTCCGGCATCCTCTCGGCAGCTGCAGCCGGGCCTGGGAAACGACACGGTGAGCTTCCAGGTTCCATGCCGAGTCAGCCTGCACCTCTTCCGGACCCCAGGCGCGTGGTGTTGTCAGACGTTGGCATTGGGTCCTCTTGGGGAGAGAGCCTTAGCTAGGGTTAGGGTTCGGCCCAGGGACGTCGCCAGGGCCGAAGCGACTCCGGTCTCGTGATCTGCCTCGAGGGCTGAAGTGAGGGCCCATGCAGCAAGGCGGCTCAAGTGCAGGGTTAGGGGTCGAGGCCGGCTTAGGTTGCGGTGGAGGGTCCCCGTTCGGTGTAGGGTTAGGGTTAGGGTTAGGTCCCAGGAGGCTCCAGGCGCCGAACCCACAGCAGGGCGGTGGTCTCCCCGAAGGGCTGAGTTGAGGGCACAAGGGACGGTGCCGCTCAGGATCCGTCTGTGGCTGCCAAGGCCACAGACGTCGATCGGCCCCTGGTCGAGGAGGCCTCCGGAATCCTCTCGGGCAGCTGCAGAACGGCCTGGGAAACGACACGCTGAGCTTCCAGGTTCCATGCCGGGTCAGCCTGCACCGCTTCTGGACCCCAGGCGCGTGGTGTTGTCAGACGTTGGCATGGGGTCCCCGTGGGGAGGGAGCCTTAGCTAGGGTTAGGGTTTGGTCCAGGGACGTCGCCAGGGCTGAATCGACTGCAGTCTCGTGATGTCCCTCGAGGGCTGAAGTGAGGGCCCATGCCAGAAGGCGGCTCAATTGCAGGGTTAGGGTTCGAGGCAGGCTTAGGTTGCGGTGGAGGGTCCCGGTTCGGGTTACGGTTAGGGTTAGGGTTGGGTCCCAGGAGGCTCCAGGCGCCCAAGCCACAGCAGGGCAGTGGTCTCCCCGAAGGGCTGAGTTGAGGGCACAAGGGACGGTGCCGGTCAGGATCCGTCTGTGGCTGCCAAGGCCACACACGTGATTGGGCCCCTGGTCGAGGAGGCCTCCGGCATCCTCTCGGCAGCTGCAGCCGGGCCTGGGAAACGACACGGTGAGCTTCCAGGTTCCATGCCGAGTCAGCCTGCACCTCTTCCGGACCCCAGGCGCGTGGTGTTGTCAGACGTTGGCATTGGGTCCTCTTGGGGAGAGAGCCTTAGCTAGGGTTAGGGTTCGGCCCAGGGACGTCGCCAGGGCCGAAGCGACTCCGGTCTCGTGATCTGCCTCGAGGGCTGAAGTGAGGGCCCATGCAGCAAGGCGGCTCAAGTGCAGGGTTAGGGGTCGAGGCCGGCTTAGGTTGCGGTGGAGGGTCCCCGTTCGGTGTAGGGTTAGGGTTAGGGTTAGGTCCCAGGAGGCTCCAGGCGCCGAACCCACAGCAGGGCGGTGGTCTCCCCGAAGGGCTGAGTTGAGGGCACAAGGGACGGTGCCGCTCAGGATCCGTCTGTGGCTGCCAAGGCCACAGACGTCGATCGGCCCCTGGTCGAGGAGGCCTCCGGAATCCTCTCGGGCAGCTGCAGAACGGCCTGGGAAACGACACGCTGAGCTTCCACGTTCCATGCCGGGTCAGCCTGCACCGCTTCTGGACCCCAGGCGCGTGGTGTTGTCAGACGTTGGCATGGGGTCCCCGTGGGGAGGGAGCCTTAGCTAGGGTTAGGGTTTGGTCCAGGGACGTCGCCAGGGCTGAATCGACTGCAGTCTCGTGATGTCCCTCGAGGGCTAAAGTGAGGGCCCATGCCAGAAGGCGGCTCAATTGCAGGGTTAGGGTTCGAGGCAGGCTTAGGTTGCGGTGGAGGGTCCCGGTTCGGGGTACGGTTAGGGTTAGGGTTGGGTCCCAGGAGGCTCCAGGCGCCCAAGCCACAGCAGGGCAGTGGTCTCCCCGAAGGGCTGAGTTGAGGGCACAAGGGACGGTGCCGGTCAGGATCCGTCTGTGGCTGCCAAGGCCACACACGTGATTGGGCCCCTGGTCGAGGAGGCCTCCGGCATCCTCTCGGCAGCTGCAGCCGGGCCTGGGAAACGACACGGTGAGCTTCCAGGTTCCATGCCGAGTCAGCCTGCACCTCTTCCGGACCCCAGGCGCGTGGTGTTGTCAGACGTTGGCATTGGGTCCTCTTGGGGAGAGAGCCTTAGCTAGGGTTAGGGTTCGGCCCAGGGACGTCGCCAGGGCCGAAGCGACTCCGGTCTCGTGATCTGCCTCGAGGGCTGAAGTGAGGGCCCATGCAGCAAGGCGGCTCAAGTGCAGGGTTAGGGGTCGAGGCCGGCTTAGGTTGCGGTGGAGGGTCCCCGTTCGGTGTAGGGTTAGGGTTAGGGTTAGGTCCCAGGAGGCTCCAGGCGCCGAACCCACAGCAGGGCGGTGGTCTCCCCGAAGGGCTGAGTTGAGGGCACAAGGGACGGTGCCGCTCAGGATCCGTCTGTGGCTGCCAAGGCCACAGACGTCGATCGGCCCCTGGTCGAGGAGGCCTCCGGAATCCTCTCGGGCAGCTGCAGAACGGCCTGGGAAACGACACGCTGAGCTTCCACGTTCCATGCCGGGTCAGCCTGCACGGCTTCTGGACCCCAGGCGCGTGGTGTTGTCAGACGTTGGCATGGGGTCCCCGTGGGGAGGGAGCCTTAGCTAGGGTTAGGGTTTGGTCCAGGGACGTCGCCAGGGCTGAATCGACTGCAGTCTCGTGATGTCCCTCGAGGGCTGAAGTGAGGGCCCATGCCAGAAGGCGGCTCAATTGCAGGGTGAGGGTTCGAGGCAGGCTTAGGTTGCGGTGGAGGGTCCCGGTTCGGGGTACGGTTAGGGTTAGGGTTGGGTCCCAGGAGGCTCCAGGCGCCCAAGCCACAGCAGGGCAGTGGTCTCCCCGAAGGGCTGAGTTGAGGGCACAAGGGACGGTGCCGGTCAGGATCCGTCTGTGGCTGCCAAGGCCACACACGTGATTGGGCCCCTGGTCGAGGAGGCCTCCGGCATCCTCTCGGCAGCTGCAGTCGGGCCTGGGAAACGACACGGTGAGCTTCCAGGTTCCATGCCGAGTCAGCCTGCACCTCTTCCGGACCCCAGGCGCGTGGTGTTGTCAGACGTTGGCATTGGGTCCTCTTGGGGAGAGAGCCTTAGCTAGGGTTAGGGTTCGGCCCAGGGACGTCGCCAGGGCCGAAGCGTCTCCGGTCTCGTGATCTGCCTCGAGGGCTGAAGTGAGGGCCCATGCAGCAAGGCGGCTCAAGTGCAGGGTTAGGGGTCGAGGCCGGCTTAGGTTGCGGTGGAGGGTCCCCGTTCGGGGTAGGGTTAGGGTTAGGGTTAGGTCCCAGGAGGCTCCAGGCGCCGAACCCACAGCAGGGCGGTGGTCTCCCCGAAGGGCTGAGTTGAGGGCACAAGGGACGGTGCCGCTCAGGATCCGTCTGTGGCTGCCAAGGCCACAGACGTCGATCGGCCCCTGGTCGAGGAGGCCTCCGGAATCCTCTCGGGCAGCTGCAGAACGGCCTGGGAAACGACACGCTGAGCTTCCAGGTTCCATGCCGGGTCAGCCTGCACCGCTTCTGGACCCCAGGCGCGTGGTGTTGTCAGACGTTGGCATGGGGTCCCCGTGGGGAGGGAGCCTTAGCTAGGGTTAGGGTTTGGTCCAGGGACGTCGCCAGGGCTGAATCGACTGCAGTCTCGTGATGTCCCTCGAGGGCTGAAGTGAGGGCCCATGCCAGAAGGCGGCTCAATTGCAGGGTTAGGGTTCGAGGCAGGCTTAGGTTGCGGTGGAGGGTCCCGGTTCGGGGTACGGTTAGGGTTAGGGTTGGGTCCCAGGAGGCTCCAGGCGCCCAAGCCACAGCAGGGCAGTGGTCTCCCCGAAGGGCTGAGTTGAGGGCACAAGGGACGGTGCCGGTCAGGATCCGTCTGTGGCTGCCAAGGCCACACACGTGATTGGGCCCCTGGTCGAGGAGGCCTCCGGCATCCTCTCGGCAGCTGCAGCCGGGCCTGGGAAACGACACGGTGAGCTTCCAGGTTCCATGCCGAGTCAGCCTGCACCTCTTCCGGACCCCAGGCGCGTGGTGTTGTCAGACGTTGGCATTGGGTCCTCTTGGGGAGAGAGCCTTAGCTAGGGTTAGGGTTCGGCCCAGGGACGTCGCCAGGGCCGAAGCGACTCCGGTCTCGTGATCTGCCTCGAGGGCTGAAGTGAGGGCCCATGCAGCAAGGCGGCTCAAGTGCAGGGTTAGGGGTCGAGGCCGGCTTAGGTTGCAGTGGAGGGTCCCCGTTCGGTGTAGGGTTAGGGTTAGGGTTAGGTCCCAGGAGGCTCCAGGCGCCGAACCCACAGCAGGGCGGTGGTCTCCCCGAAGGGCTGAGTTGAGGGCACAAGGGACGGTGCCGCTCAGGATCCGTCTGTGGCTGCCAAGGCCACAGACGTCGATCGGCCCCTGGTCGAGGAGGCCTCCGGAATCCTCTCGGGCAGCTGCAGAACGGCCTGGGAAACGACACGCTGAGCTTCCACCTTCCATGCCGGGTCAGCCTGCACCGCTTCTGGACCCCAGGCGCGTGGTGTTGTCAGACGTTGGCATGGGGTCCCCGTGGGGAGGGAGCCTTAGCTAGGGTTAGGGTTTGGTCCAGGGACGTCGCCAGGGCTGAATCGACTGCAGTCTCGTGATGTCCCTCGAGGGCTGAAGTGAGGGCCCATGCCAGAAGGCGGCTCAATTGCAGGGTTAGGGTTCGAGGCAGGCTTAGGTTGCGGTGGAGGGTCCCGGTTCGGGGTAGGGTTAGGGTTAGGGTTGGGTCCCAGGAGGCTCCAGGCGCCCAAGCCACAGCAGGGCAGTGGTCTCCCCGAAGGGCTGAGTTGAGGGCACAAGGGACGGTGCCGGTCAGGATCCGTCTGTGGCTGCCAAGGCCACACACGTGATTGGGCCCCTGGTCGAGGAGGCCTCCGGCATCCTCTCGGCAGCTGCAGCCGGGCCTGGGAAACGACACGGTGAGCTTCCAGGTTCCATGCCGAGTCAGCCTGCACCTCTTCCGGACCCCAGGCGCGTGGTGTTGTCAGACGTTGGCATTGGGTCCTCTTGGGGAGAGAGCCTTAGCTAGGGTTAGGGTTCGGCCCAGGGACGTCGCCAGGGCCGAAGCGACTCCGGTCTCGTGATCTGCCTCGAGGGCTGAAGTGAGGGCCCATGCAGCAAGGCGGCTCAAGTGCAGGGTTAGGGGTCGAGGCCGGCTTAGGTTGCGGTGGAGGGTCCCCGTTCGGTGTAGGGTTAGGGTTAGGGTTAGGTCCCAGGAGGCTCCAGGCGCCGAACCCACAGCAGGGCGGTGGTCTCCCCGAAGGGCTGAGTTGAGGGCACAAGGGACGGTGCCGCTCAGGATCCGTCTGTGGCTGCCAAGGCCACAGACGTCGATCGGCCCCTGGTCGAGGAGGCCTCCGGAATCCTCTCGGGCAGCTGCAGAACGGCCTGGGAAACGACACGCTGAGCTTCCAGGTTCCATGCCGGGTCAGCCTGCACCGCTTCTGGACCCCAGGCGCGTGGTGTTGTCAGACGTTGGCATGGGGTCCCCGTGGGGAGGGAGCCTTAGCTAGGGTTAGGGTTTGGTCCAGGGACGTCGCCAGGGCTGAATCGACTGCAGTCTCGTGATGTCCCTCGAGGGCTGAAGTGAGGGCCCATGCCAGAAGGCGGCTCAATTGCAGGGTTAGGGTTCGAGGCAGGCTTAGGTTGCGGTGGAGGGTCCCGGTTCGGGGTACGGTTAGGGTTAGGGTTGGGTCCCAGGAGGCTCCAGGCGCCCAAGCCACAGCAGGGCAGTGGTCTCCCCGAAGGGCTGAGTTGAGGGCACAAGGGACGGTGCCGGTCAGGATCCGTCTGTGGCTGCCAAGGCCACACACGTGATTGGGCCCCTGGTCGAGGAGGCCTCCGGCATCCTCTCGGCAGCTGCAGCCGGGCCTGGGAAACGACACGGTGAGCTTCCAGGTTCCATGCCGAGTCAGCCTGCACCTCTTCCGGACCCCAGGCGCGTGGTGTTGTCAGACGTTGGCATTGGGTCCTCTTGGGGAGAGAGCCTTAGCTAGGGTTAGGGTTCGGCCCAGGGACGTCGCCAGGGCCGAAGCGACTCCGGTCTCGTGATCTGCCTCGAGGGCTGAAGTGAGGGCCCATGCAGCAAGGCGGCTCAAGTGCAGGGTTAGGGGTCGAGGCCGGCTTAGGTTGCGGTGGAGGGTCCCCGTTCGGTGTAGGGTTAGGGTTAGGGTTAGGTCCCAGGAGGCTCCAGGCGCCGAACCCACAGCAGGGCGGTGGTCTCCCCGAAGGGCTGAGTTGAGGGCACAAGGGACGGTGCCGCTCAGGATCCGTCTGTGGCTGCCAAGGCCACAGACGTCGATCGGCCCCTGGTCGAGGAGGCCTCCGGAATCCTCTCGGGCAGCTGCAGAACGGCCTGGGAAACGACACGCTGAGCTTCCACGTTCCATGCCGGGTCAGCCTGCACCGCTTCTGGACCCCAGGCGCGTGGTGTTGTCAGACGTTGGCATGGGGTCCCCGTGGGGAGGGAGCCTTAGCTAGGGTTAGGGTTTGGTCCAGGGACGTCGCCAGGGCTGAATCGACTGCAGTCTCGTGATGTCCCTCGAGGGCTGAAGTGAGGGCCCATGCCAGAAGGCGGCTCAATTGCAGGGTTAGGGTTCGAGGCAGGCTTAGGTTGCGGTGGAGGGTCCCGGTTCGGGGTAGGGTTAGGGTTAGGGTTGGGTCCCAGGAGGCTCCAGGCGCCCAAGCCACAGCAGGGCAGTGGTCTCCCCGAAGGGCTGAGTTGAGGGCACAAGGGACGGTGCCGGTCAGGATCCGTCTGTGGCTGCCAAGGCCACACACGTGATTGGGCCCCTGGTCGAGGAGGCCTCCGGCATCCTCTCGGCAGCTGCAGCCGGGCCTGGGAAACGACACGGTGAGCTTCCAGGTTCCATGCCGAGTCAGCCTGCACCTCTTCCGGACCCCAGGCGCGTGGTGTTGTCAGACGTTGGCATTGGGTCCTCTTGGGGAGAGAGCCTTAGCTAGGGTTAGGGTTCGGCCCAGGGACGTCGCCAGGGCCGAAGCGACTCCGGTCTCGTGATCTGCCTCGAGGGCTGAAGTGAGGGCCCATGCAGCAAGGCGGCTCAAGTGCAGGGTTAGGGGTCGAGGCCGGCTTAGGTTGCGGTGGAGGGTCCCCGTTCGGTGTAGGGTTAGGGTTAGGGTTAGGTCCCAGGAGGCTCCAGGCGCCGAACCCACAGCAGGGCGGTGGTCTCCCCGAAGGGCTGAGTTGAGGGCACAAGGGACGGTGCCGCTCAGGATCCGTCTGTGGCTGCCAAGGCCACAGACGTCGATCGGCCCCTGGTCGAGGAGGCCTCCGGAATCCTCTCGGGCAGCTGCAGAACGGCCTGGGAAACGACACGCTGAGCTTCCACCTTCCATGCCGGGTCAGCCTGCACCGCTTCTGGACCCCAGGCGCGTGGTGTTGTCAGACGTTGGCATGGGGTCCCCGTGGGGAGGGAGCCTTAGCTAGGGTTAGGGTTTGGTCCAGGGACGTCGCCAGGGCTGAATCGACTGCAGTCTCGTGATGTCCCTCGAGGGCTGAAGTGAGGGCCCATGCCAGAAGGCGGCTCAATTGCAGGGTTAGGGTTCGAGGCAGGCTTAGGTTGCGGTGGAGGGTCCCGGTTCGGGGTACGGTTAGGGTTAGGGTTGGGTCCCAGGAGGCTCCAGGCGCCCAAGCCACAGCAGGGCAGTGGTCTCCCCGAAGGGCTGAGTTGAGGGCACAAGGGACGGTGCCGGTCAGGATCCGTCTGTGGCTGCCAAGGCCACACACGTGATTGGGCCCCTGGTCGAGGAGGCCTCCGGCATCCTCTCGGCAGCTGCAGCCGGGCCTGGGAAACGACACGGTGAGCTTCCAGGTTCCATGCCGAGTCAGCCTGCACCTCTTCCGGACCCCAGGCACGTGGTGTCAGACGTTGGCATTGGGTCCTCTTGGGGAGAGAGCCTTAGCTAGGGTTAGGGTTCGGCCCAGGGACGTCGCCAGGGCCGAAGCGACTCCGGTCTCGTGATCTGCCTCGAGGGCTGAAGTGAGGGCCCATGCAGCAAGGCGGCTCAAGTGCAGGGTTAGGGGTCGAGGCCGGCTTAGGTTGCGGTGGAGGGTCCCCGTTCGGTGTAGGGTTAGGGTTAGGGTTAGGTCCCAGGAGGCTCCAGGCGCCGAACCCACAGCAGGGCGGTGGTCTCCCCGAAGGGCTGAGTTGAGGGCACAAGGGACGGTGCCGCTCAGGATCCGTCTGTGGCTGCCAAGGCCACAGACGTCGATCGGCCCCTGGTCGAGGAGGCCTCCGGAATCCTCTCGGGCAGCTGCAGAACGGCCTGGGAAACGACACGCTGAGCTTCCACCTTCCATGCCGGGTCAGCCTGCACCGCTTCTGGACCCCAGGCGCGTGGTGTTGTCAGACGTTGGCATGGGGTCCCCGTGGGGAGGGAGCCTTAGCTAGGGTTAGGGTTTGGTCCAGGGACGTCGCCAGGGCTGAATCGACTGCAGTCTCGTGATGTCCCTCGAGGGCTGAAGTGAGGGCCCATGCCAGAAGGCGGCTCAATTGCAGGGTTAGGGTTCGAGGCAGGCTTAGGTTGCGGTGGAGGGTCCCGGTTCGGGGTACGGTTAGGGTTAGGGTTGGGTCCCAGGAGGCTCCAGGCGCCCAAGCCACAGCAGGGCAGTGGTCTCCCCGAAGGGCTGAGTTGAGGGCACAAGGGACGGTGCCGGTCAGGATCCGTCTGTGGCTGCCAAGGCCACACACGTGATTGGGCCCCTGGTCGAGGAGGCCTCCGGCATCCTCTCGGCAGCTGCAGCCGGGCCTGGGAAACGACACGGTGAGCTTCCAGGTTCCATGCCGAGTCAGCCTGCACCTCTTCCGGACCCCAGGCGCGTGGTGTTGTCAGACGTTGGCATTGGGTCCTCTTGGGGAGAGAGCCTTAGCTAGGGTTAGGGTTCGGCCCAGGGACGTCGCCAGGGCCGAAGCGACTCCGGTCTCGTGATCTGCCTCGAGGGCTGAAGTGAGGGCCCATGCAGCAAGGCGGCTCAAGTGCAGGGTTAGGGGTCGAGGCCGGCTTAGGTTGCGGTGGAGGGTCCCCGTTCGGTGTACGGTTAGGGTTAGGGTTAGGTCCCAGGAGGCTCCAGGCGCCGAACCCACAGCAGGGCGGTGGTCTCCCCGAAGGGCTGAGTTGAGGGCACAAGGGACGGTGCCGCTCAGGATCCGTCTGTGGCTGCCAAGGCCACAGACGTCGATCGGCCCCTGGTCGAGGAGGCCTCCGGAATCCTCTCGGGCAGCTGCAGAACGGCCTGGGAAACGACACGCTGAGCTTCCAGGTTCCATGCCGGGTCAGCCTGCACCGCTTCTGGACCCCAGGCGCGTGGTGTTGTCAGACGTTGGCATGGGGTCCCCGTGGGGAGGGAGCCTTAGCTAGGGTTAGGGTTTGGTCCAGGGACGTCGCCAGGGCTGAATCGACTGCAGTCTCGTGATGTCCCTCGAGGGCTGAAGTGAGGGCCCATGCCAGAAGGCGGCTCAATTGCAGGGTTAGGGTTCGAGGCAGGCTTAGGTTGCGGTGGAGGGTCCCGGTTCGGGGTACGGTTAGGGTTAGGGTTGGGTCCCAGGAGGCTCCAGGCGCCCAAGCCACAGCAGGGCAGTGGTCTCCCCGAAGGGCTGAGTTGAGGGCACAAGGGACGGTGCCGGTCAGGATCCGTCTGTGGCTGCCAAGGCCACACACGTGATTGGGCCCCTGGTCGAGGAGGCCTCCGGCATCCTCTCGGCAGCTGCAGCCGGGCCTGGGAAACGACACGGTGAGCTTCCAGGTTCCATGCCGAGTCAGCCTGCACCTCTTCCGGACCCCAGGCGCGTGGTGTTGTCAGACGTTGGCATTGGGTCCTCTTGGGGAGAGAGCCTTAGCTAGGGTTAGGGTTCGGCCCAGGGACGTCGCCAGGGCCGAAGCGACTCCGGTCTCGTGATCTGCCTCGAGGGCTGAAGTGAGGGCCCATGCAGCAAGGCGGCTCAAGTGCAGGGTTAGGGGTCGAGGCCGGCTTAGGTTGCGGTGGAGGGTCCCCGTTCGGTGTAGGGTTAGGGTTAGGGTTAGGTCCCAGGAGGCTCCAGGCGCCGAACCCACAGCAGGGCGGTGGTCTCCCCGAAGGGCTGAGTTGAGGGCACAAGGGACGGTGCCGCTCAGGATCCGTCTGTGGCTGCCAAGGCCACAGACGTCGATCGGCCCCTGGTCGAGGAGGCCTCCGGAATCCTCTCGGGCAGCTGCAGAACGGCCTGGGAAACGACACGCTGAGCTTCCAGGTTCCATGCCGGGTCAGCCTGCACCGCTTCTGGACCCCAGGCGCGTGGTGTTGTCAGACGTTGGCATGGGGTCCCCGTGGGGAGGGAGCCTTAGCTAGGGTTAGGGTTTGGTCCAGGGACGTCGCCAGGGCTGAATCGACTGCAGTCTCGTGATGTCCCTCGAGGGCTGAAGTGAGGGCCCATGCCAGAAGGCGGCTCAATTGCAGGGTTAGGGTTCGAGGCAGGCTTAGGTTGCGGTGGAGGGTCCCGGTTCGGGGTAGGGTTAGGGTTAGGGTTGGGTCCCAGGAGGCTCCAGGCGCCCAAGCCACAGCAGGGCAGTGGTCTCCCCGAAGGGCTGAGTTGAGGGCACAAGGGACGGTGCCGGTCAGGATCCGTCTGTGGCTGCCAAGGCCACACACGTGATTGGGCCCCTGGTCGAGGAGGCCTCCGGCATCCTCTCGGCAGCTGCAGCCGGGCCTGGGAAACGACACGGTGAGCTTCCAGGTTCCATGCCGAGTCAGCCTGCACCTCTTCCGGACCCCAGGCGCGTGGTGTTGTCAGACGTTGGCATTGGGTCCTCTTGGGGAGAGAGCCTTAGCTAGGGTTAGGGTTCGGCCCAGGGACGTCGCCAGGGCCGAAGCGACTCCGGTCTCGTGATTTGCCTCGAGGGCTGAAGTGAGGGCCCATGCAGCAAGGCGGCTCAAGTGCAGGGTTAGGGGTCGAGGCCGGCTTAGGTTGCGGTGGAGGGTCCCCGTTCGGTGTAGGGTTAGGGTTAGGGTTAGGTCCCAGGAGGCTCCAGGCGCCGAACCCACAGCAGGGCGGTGGTCTCCCCGAAGGGCTGAGTTGAGGGCACAAGGGACGGTGCCGCTCAGGATCCGTCTGTGGCTGCCAAGGCCACAGACGTCGATCGGCCCCTGGTCGAGGAGGCCTCCGGAATCCTCTCGGGC
The DNA here is from genome assembly GCF_046562875.1 of Panthera onca. Classification (NCBI taxonomy): domain Eukaryota; kingdom Metazoa; phylum Chordata; class Mammalia; order Carnivora; family Felidae; genus Panthera; species Panthera onca. Next base: position 16,830,748 of record NC_138357.1, on the reverse strand, counting down.
AGCTGCAGAACGGCCTGGGAAACGACACGCTGAGCTTCCACCTTCCATGCCGGGTCAGCCTGCACCGCTTCTGGACCCCAGGCGCGTGGTGTTGTCAGACGTTGGCATGGGGTCCCCGTGGGGAGGGAGCCTTAGCTAGGGTTAGGGTTTGGTCCAGGGACGTCGCCAGGGCTGAATCGACTGCAGTCTCGTGATGTCCCTCGAGGGCTGAAGTGAGGGCCCATGCCAGAAGGCGGCTCAATTGCAGGGTTAGGGTTCGAGGCAGGCTTAGGTTGCGGTGGAGGGTCCCGGTTCGGGGTAGGGTTAGGGTTAGGGTTGGGTCCCAGGAGGCTCCAGGCGCCCAAGCCACAGCAGGGCAGTGGTCTCCCCGAAGGGCTGAGTTGAGGGCACAAGGGACGGTGCCGGTCAGGATCCGTCTGTGGCTGCCAAGGCCACACACGTGATTGGGCCCCTGGTCGAGGAGGCCTCCGGCATCCTCTCGGCAGCTGCAGCCGGGCCTGGGAAACGACACGGTGAGCTTCCAGGTTCCATGCCGAGTCAGCCTGCACCTCTTCCGGACCCCAGGCGCGTGGTGTTGTCAGACGTTGGCATTGGGTCCTCTTGGGGAGAGAGCCTTAGCTAGGGTTAGGGTTCGGCCCAGGGACGTCGCCAGGGCCGAAGCGACTCCGGTCTCGTGATCTGCCTCGAGGGCTGAAGTGAGGGCCCATGCAGCAAGGCGGCTCAAGTGCAGGGTTAGGGGTCGAGGCCGGCTTAGGTTGCGGTGGAGGGTCCCCGTTCGGTGTAGGGTTAGGGTTAGGGTTAGGTCCCAGGAGGCTCCAGGCGCCGAACCCACAGCAGGGTGGTGGTCTCCCCGAAGGGCTGAGTTGAGGGCACAAGGGACGGTGCCGCTCAGGATCCGTCTGTGGCTGCCAAGGCCACAGACGTCGATCGGCCCCTGGTCGAGGAGGCCTCCGGAATCCTCTCGGGCAGCTGCAGAACGGCCTGGGAAACGACACGCTGAGCTTCCACGTTCCATGCCGGGTCAGCCTGCACCGCTTCTGGACCCCAGGCGCGTGGTGTTGTCAGACGTTGGCATGGGGTCCCCGTGGGGAGGGAGCCTTAGCTAGGGTTAGGGTTTGGTCCAGGGACGTCGCCAGGGCTGAATCGACTGCAGTCTCGTGATGTCCCTCGAGGGCTGAAGTGAGGGCCCATGCCAGAAGGCGGCTCAATTGCAGGGTTAGGGTTCGAGGCAGGCTTAGGTTGCGGTGGAGGGTCCCGGTTCGGGGTACGGTTAGGGTTAGGGTTGGGTCCCAGGAGGCTCCAGGCGCCCAAGCCACAGCAGGGCGGTGGTCTCCCCGAAGGGCTGAGTTGAGGGCACAAGGGACGGTGCCGCTCAGGATCCGTCTGTGGCTGCCAAGGCCACAGACGTCGATCGGCCCCTGGTCGAGGAGGCCTCCGGAATCCTCTCGGGCAGCTGCAGAACGGCCTGGGAAACGACACGCTGAGCTTCCACGTTCCATGCCGAGTCAGCCTGCACCTCTTCCGGACCCCAGGCGCGTGGTGTTGTCAGACGTTGGCATTGGGTCCTCTTGGGGAGAGAGCCTTAGCTAGGGTTAGGGTTCGGCCCAGGGACGTCGCCAGGGCCGAAGCGACTCCGGTCTCGTGATCTGCCTCGAGGGCTGAAGTGAGGGCCCATGCAGCAAGGCGGCTCAAGTGCAGGGTTAGGGGTCGAGGCCGGCTTAGGTTGCGGTGGAGGGTCCCCGTTCGGTGTAGGGTTAGGGTTAGGGTTAGGTCCCAGGAGGCTCCAGGCGCCGAACCCACAGCAGGGCGGTGGTCTCCCCGAAGGGCTGAGTTGAGGGCACAAGGGACGGTGCCGCTCAGGATCCGTCTGTGGCTGCCAAGGCCACAGACGTCGATCGGCCCCTGGTCGAGGAGGCCTCCGGAATCCTCTCGGGCAGCTGCAGAACGGCCTGGGAAACGACACGCTGAGCTTCCACGTTCCATGCCGGGTCAGCCTGCACCGCTTCTGGACCCCAGGCGCGTGGTGTTGTCAGACGTTGGCATGGGGTCCCCGTGGGGAGGGAGCCTTAGCTAGGGTTAGGGTTTGGTCCAGGGACGTCGCCAGGGCTGAATCGACTGCAGTCTCGTGATGTCCCTCGAGGGCTGAAGTGAGGGCCCATGCCAGAAGGCGGCTCAATTGCAGGGTTAGGGTTCGAGGCAGGCTTAGGTTGCGGTGGAGGGTCCCGGTTCGGGGTACGGTTAGGGTTAGGGTTGGGTCCCAGGAGGCTCCAGGCGCCCAAGCCACAGCAGGGCAGTGGTCTCCCCGAAGGGCTGAGTTGAGGGCACAAGGGACGGTGCCGGTCAGGATCCGTCTGTGGCTGCCAAGGCCACACACGTGATTGGGCCCCTGGTCGAGGAGGCCTCCGGCATCCTCTCGGCAGCTGCAGCCGGGCCTGGGAAACGACACGGTGAGCTTCCAGGTTCCATGCCGAGTCAGCCTGCACCTCTTCCGGACCCCAGGCGCGTGGTGTTGTCAGACGTTGGCATTGGGTCCTCTTGGGGAGAGAGCCTTAGCTAGGGTTAGGGTTCGGCCCAGGGACGTCGCCAGGGCCGAAGCGACTCCGGTCTCGTGATCTGCCTCGAGGGCTGAAGTGAGGGCCCATGCAGCAAGGCGGCTCAAGTGCAGGGTTAGGGGTCGAGGCCGGCTTAGGTTGCGGTGGAGGGTCCCCGTTCGGTGTAGGGTTAGGGTTAGGGTTAGGTCCCAGGAGGCTCCAGGCGCCGAACCCACAGCAGGGCGGTGGTCTCCCCGAAGGGCTGAGTTGAGGGCACAAGGGACGGTGCCGCTCAGGATCCGTCTGTGGCTGCCAAGGCCACAGACGTCGATCGGCCCCTGGTCGAGGAGGCCTCCGGAATCCTCTCGGGCAGCTGCAGAACGGCCTGGGAAACGACACGCTGAGCTTCCACGTTCCATGCCGGGTCAGCCTGCACCGCTTCTGGACCCCAGGCGCGTGGTGTTGTCAGACGTTGGCATGGGGTCCCCGTGGGGAGGGAGCCTTAGCTAGGGTTAGGGTTTGGTCCAGGGACGTCGCCAGGGCTGAATCGACTGCAGTCTCGTGATGTCCCTCGAGGGCTGAAGTGAGGGCCCATGCCAGAAGGCGGCTCAATTGCAGGGTTAGGGTTCGAGGCAGGCTTAGGTTGCGGTGGAGGGTCCCGGTTCGGGGTAGGGTTAGGGTTAGGGTTGGGTCCCAGGAGGCTCCAGGCGCCCAAGCCACAGCAGGGCAGTGGTCTCCCCGAAGGGCTGAGTTGAGGGCACAAGGGACGGTGCCGGTCAGGATCCGTCTGTGGCTGCCAAGGCCACACACGTGATTGGGCCCCTGGTCGAGGAGGCCTCCGGCATCCTCTCGGCAGCTGCAGTCGGGCCTGGGAAACGACACGGTGAGCTTCCAGGTTCCATGCCGAGTCAGCCTGCACCTCTTCCGGACCCCAGGCGCGTGGTGTTGTCAGACGTTGGCATTGGGTCCTCTTGGGGAGAGAGCCTTAGCTAGGGTTAGGGTTCGGCCCAGGGACGTCGCCAGGGCCGAAGCGTCTCCGGTCTCGTGATCTGCCTCGAGGGCTGAAGTGAGGGCCCATGCAGCAAGGCGGCTCAAGTGCAGGGTTAGGGGTCGAGGCCGGCTTAGGTTGCGGTGGAGGGTCCCCGTTCGGGGTAGGGTTAGGGTTAGGGTTAGGTCCCAGGAGGCTCCAGGCGCCGAACCCACAGCAGGGCGGTGGTCTCGCCGAAGGGCTGAGTTGAGGGCACAAGGGACGGTGCCGCTCAGGATCCGTCTGTGGCTGCCAAGGCCACAGACGTCGATCGGCCCCTGGTCGAGGAGGCCTCCGGAATCCTCTCGGGCAGCTGCAGAACGGCCTGGGAAACGACACGCTGAGCTTCCACCTTCCATGCCGGGTCAGCCTGCACCGCTTCTGGACCCCAGGCGCGTGGTGTTGTCAGACGTTGGCATGGGGTCCCCGTGGGGAGGGAGCCTTAGCTAGGGTTAGGGTTTGGTCCAGGGACGTCGCCAGGGCTGAATCGACTGCAGTCTCGTGATGTCCCTCGAGGGCTGAAGTGAGGGCCCATGCCAGAAGGCGGCTCAATTGCAGGGTTAGGGTTCGAGGCAGGCTTAGGTTGCGGTGGAGGGTCCCGGTTCGGGGTACGGTTAGGGTTAGGGTTGGGTCCCAGGAGGCTCCAGGCGCCCAAGCCACAGCAGGGCAGTGGTCTCCCCGAAGGGCTGAGTTGAGGGCACAAGGGACGGTGCCGGTCAGGATCCGTCTGTGGCTGCCAAGGCCACACACGTGATTGGGCCCCTGGTCGAGGAGGCCTCCGGCATCCTCTCGGCAGCTGCAGCCGGGCCTGGGAAACGACACGGTGAGCTTCCAGGTTCCATGCCGAGTCAGCCTGCACCTCTTCCGGACCCCAGGCGCGTGGTGTTGTCAGACGTTGGCATTGGGTCCTCTTGGGGAGAGAGCCTTAGCTAGGGTTAGGGTTCGGCCCAGGGACGTCGCCAGGGCCGAAGCGACTCCGGTCTCGTGATCTGCCTCGAGGGCTGAAGTGAGGGCCCATGCAGCAAGGCGGCTCAAGTGCAGGGTTAGGGGTCGAGGCCGGCTTAGGTTGCGGTGGAGGGTCCCCGTTCGGTGTAGGGTTAGGGTTAGGGTTAGGTCCCAGGAGGCTCCAGGCGCCGAACCCACAGCAGGGCGGTGGTCTCCCCGAAGGGCTGAGTTGAGGGCACAAGGGACGGTGCCGCTCAGGATCCGTCTGTGGCTGCCAAGGCCACAGACGTCGATCGGCCCCTGGTCGAGGAGGCCTCCGGAATCCTCTCGGGCAGCTGCAGAACGGCCTGGGAAACGACACGCTGAGCTTCCAGGTTCCATGCCGGGTCAGCCTGCACCGCTTCTGGACCCCAGGCGCGTGGTGTTGTCAGACGTTGGCATGGGGTCCCCGTGGGGAGGGAGCCTTAGCTAGGGTTAGGGTTTGGTCCAGGGACGTCGCCAGGGCTGAATCGACTGCAGTCTCGTGATGTCCCTCGAGGGCTGAAGTGAGGGCCCATGCCAGAAGGCGGCTCAATTGCAGGGTTAGGGTTCGAGGCAGGCTTAGGTTGCGGTGGAGGGTCCCGGTTCGGGGTAGGGTTAGGGTTAGGGTTGGGTCCCAGGAGGCTCCAGGCGCCCAAGCCACAGCAGGGCAGTGGTCTCCCCGAAGGGCTGAGTTGAGGGCACAAGGGACGGTGCCGGTCAGGATCCGTCTGTGGCTGCCAAGGCCACACACGTGATTGGGCCCCTGGTCGAGGAGGCCTCCGGCATCCTCTCGGCAGCTGCAGCCGGGCCTGGGAAACGACACGGTGAGCTTCCAGGTTCCATGCCGAGTCAGCCTGCACCTCTTCCGGACCCCAGGCGCGTGGTGTTGTCAGACGTTGGCATTGGGTCCTCTTGGGGAGAGAGCCTTAGCTAGGGTTAGGGTTCGGCCCAGGGACGTCGCCAGGGCCGAAGCGACTCCGGTCTCGTGATCTGCCTCGAGGGCTGAAGTGAGGGCCCATGCAGCAAGGCGGCTCAAGTGCAGGGTTAGGGGTCGAGGCCGGCTTAGGTTGCGGTGGAGGGTCCCCGTTCGGTGTAGGGTTAGGGTTAGGGTTAGGTCCCAGGAGGCTCCAGGCGCCGAACCCACAGCAGGGCGGTGGTCTCCCCGAAGGGCTGAGTTGAGGGCACAAGGGACGGTGCCGCTCAGGATCCGTCTGTGGCTGCCAAGGCCACAGACGTCGATCGGCCCCTGGTCGAGGAGGCCTCCGGAATCCTCTCGGGCAGCTGCAGAACGGCCTGGGTAACGACACGCTGAGCTTCCAGGTTCCATGCCGGGTCAGCCTGCACCGCTTCTGGACCCCAGGCGCGTGGTGTTGTCAGACGTTGGCATGGGGTCCCCGTGGGGAGGGAGCCTTAGCTAGGGTTAGGGTTTGGTCCAGGGACGTCGCCAGGGCTGAATCGACTGCAGTCTCGTGATGTCCCTCGAGGGCTGAAGTGAGGGCCCATGCCAGAAGGCGGCTCAATTGCAGGGTTAGGGTTCGAGGCAGGCTTAGGTTGCGGTGGAGGGTCCCGGTTCGGGGTACGGTTAGGGTTAGGGTTGGGTCCCAGGAGGCTCCAGGCGCCCAAGCCACAGCAGGGCAGTGGTCTCCCCGAAGGGCTGAGTTGAGGGCACAAGGGACGGTGCCGGTCAGGATCCGTCTGTGGCTGCCAAGGCCACACACGTGATTGGGCCCCTGGTCGAGGAGGCCTCCGGCATCCTCTCGGCAGTTGCAGTCGGGCCTGGGAAACGACACGGTGAGCTTCCAGGTTCCATGCCGAGTCAGCCTGCACCTCTTCCGGACCCCAGGCGCGTGGTGTTGTCAGACGTTGGCATTGGGTCCTCTTGGGGAGAGAGCCTTAGCTAGGGTTAGGGTTCGGCCCAGGGACGTCGCCAGGGCCGAAGCGTCTCCGGTCTCGTGATCTGCCTCGAGGGCTGAAGTGAGGGCCCATGCAGCAAGGCGGCTCAAGTGCAGGGTTAGGGGTCGAGGCCGGCTTAGGTTGCGGTGGAGGGTCCCCGTTCGGTGTACGGTTAGGGTTAGGGTTAGGTCCCAGGAGGCTCCAGGCGCCGAACCCACAGCAGGGCGGTGGTCTCCCCGAAGGGCTGAGTTGAGGGCACAAGGGACGGTGCCGCTCAGGATCCGTCTGTGGCTGCCAAGGCCACAGACGTCGATCGGCCCCTGGTCGAGGAGGCCTCCGGAATCCTCTCGGGCAGCTGCAGAACGGCCTGGGAAACGACACGCTGAGCTTCCAGGTTCCATGCCGGGTCAGCCTGCACCGCTTCTGGACCCCAGGCTCGTGGTGTTGTCAGACGTTGGCATGGGGTCCCCGTGGGGAGGGAGCCTTAGCTAGGGTTAGGGTTTGGTCCAGGGACGTCGCCAGGGCTGAATCGACTGCAGTCTCGTGATGTCCCTCGAGGGCTGAAGTGAGGGCCCATGCCAGAAGGCGGCTCAATTGCAGGGTTAGGGTTCGAGGCAGGCTTAGGTTGCGGTGGAGGGTCCCGGTTCGGGGTACGGTTAGGGTTAGGGTTGGGTCCCAGGAGGCTCCAGGCGCCCAAGCCACAGCAGGGCAGTGGTCTCCCCGAAGGGCTGAGTTGAGGGCACAAGGGACGGTGCCGGTCAGGATCCGTCTGTGGCTGCCAAGGCCACACACGTGATTGGGCCCCTGGTCGAGGAGGCCTCCGGCATCCTCTCGGCAGCTGCAGCCGGGCCTGGGAAACGACACGGTGAGCTTCCAGGTTCCATGCCGAGTCAGCCTGCACCTCTTCCGGACCCCAGGCGCGTGGTGTTGTCAGACGTTGGCATTGGGTCCTCTTGGGGAGAGAGCCTTAGCTAGGGTTAGGGTTCGGCCCAGGGACGTCGCCAGGGCCGAAGCGACTCCGGTCTCGTGATCTGCCTCGAGGGCTGAAGTGAGGGCCCATGCAGCAAGGCGGCTCAAGTGCAGGGTTAGGGGTCGAGGCCGGCTTAGGTTGCGGTGGAGGGTCCCCGTCGGTGTAGGGTTAGGGTTAGGGTTAGGTCCCAGGAGGCTCCAGGCGCCGAACCCACAGCAGGGCGGTGGTCTCCCCGAAGGGCTGAGTTGAGGGCACAAGGGACGGTGCCGCTCAGGATCCGTCTGTGGCTGCCAAGGCCACAGACGTCGATCGGCCCCTGGTCGAGGAGGCCTCCGGAATCCTCTCGGGCAGCTGCAGAACGGCCTGGGAAACGACACGCTGAGCTTCCACCTTCCATGCCGGGTCAGCCTGCACCGCTTCTGGACCCCAGGCGCGTGGTGTTGTCAGACGTTGGCATGGGGTCCCCGTGGGGAGGGAGCCTTAGCTAGGGTTAGGGTTTGGTCCAGGGACGTCGCCAGGGCTGAATCGACTGCAGTCTCGTGATGTCCCTCGAGGGCTGAAGTGAGGGCCCATGCCAGAAGGCGGCTCAATTGCAGGGTTAGGGTTCGAGGCAGGCTTAGGTTGCGGTGGAGGGTCCCGGTTCGGGGTACGGTTAGGGTTAGGGTTGGGTCCCAGGAGGCTCCAGGCGCCCAAGCCACAGCAGGGCAGTGGTCTCCCCGAAGGGCTGAGTTGAGGGCACAAGGGACGGTGCCGGTCAGGATCCGTCTGTGGCTGCCAAGGCCACACACGTGATTGGGCCCCTGGTCGAAGAGGCCTCCGGCATCCTCTCGGCAGCTGCAGCCGGGCCTGGGAAACGACACGGTGAGCTTCCAGGTTCCATGCCGAGTCAGCCTGCACCTCTTCCGGACCCCAGGCGCGTGGTGTTGTCAGACGTTGGCATTGGGTCCTCTTGGGGAGAGAGCCTTAGCTAGGGTTAGGGTTCGGCCCAGGGACGTCGCCAGGGCCGAAGCGACTCCGGTCTCGTGATCTGCCTCGAGGGCTGAAGTGAGGGCCCATGCAGCAAGGCGGCTCAAGTGCAGGGTTAGGGGTCGAGGCCGGCTTAGGTTGCGGTGGAGGGTCCCCGTTCGGTGTACGGTTAGGGTTAGGGTTAGGTCCCAGGAGGCTCCAGGCGCCGAACCCACAGCAGGGCGGTGGTCTCCCCGAAGGGCTGAGTTGAGGGCACAAGGGACGGTGCCGCTCAGGATCCGTCTGTGGCTGCCAAGGCCACAGACGTCGATCGGCCCCTGGTCGAGGAGGCCTCCGGAATCCTCTCGGGCAGCTGCAGAACGGCCTGGGAAACGACACGCTGAGCTTCCACGTTCCATGCCGGGTCAGCCTGCACCGCTTCTGGACCCCAGGCGCGTGGTGTTGTCAGACGTTGGCATGGGGTCCCCGTGGGGAGGGAGCCTTAGCTAGGGTTAGGGTTTGGTCCAGGGACGTCGCCAGGGCTGAATCGACTGCAGTCTCGTGATGTCCCTCGAGGGCTGAAGTGAGGGCCCATGCCAGAAGGCGGCTCAATTGCAGGGTTAGGGTTCGAGGCAGGCTTAGGTTGCGGTGGAGGGTCCCGGTTCGGGGTACGGTTAGGGTTAGGGTTGGGTCCCAGGAGGCTCCAGGCGCCCAAGCCACAGCAGGGCAGTGGTCTCCCCGAAGGGCTGAGTTGAGGGCACAAGGGACGGTGCCGGTCAGGATCCGTCTGTGGCTGCCAAGGCCACACACGTGATTGGGCCCCTGGTCGAGGAGGCCTCCGGCATCCTCTCGGCAGCTGCAGTCGGGCCTGGGAAACGACACGGTGAGCTTCCAGGTTCCATGCCGAGTCAGCCTGCACCTCTTCCGGACCCCAGGCGCGTGGTGTTGTCAGACGTTGGCATTGGGTCCTCTTGGGGAGAGAGCCTTAGCTAGGGTTAGGGTTCGGCCCAGGGACGTCGCCAGGGCCGAAGCGTCTCCGGTCTCGTGATCTGCCTCGAGGGCTGAAGTGAGGGCCCATGCAGCAAGGCGGCTCAAGTGCAGGGTTAGGGGTCGAGGCCGGCTTAGGTTGCGGTGGAGGGTCCCCGTTCGGGGTAGGGTTAGGGTTAGGGTTAGGTCCCAGGAGGCTCCAGGCGCCGAACCCACAGCAGGGCGGTGGTCTCCCCGAAGGGCTGAGTTGAGGGCACAAGGGACGGTGCCGCTCAGGATCCGTCTGTGGCTGCCAAGGCCACAGACGTCGATCGGCCCCTGGTCGAGGAGGCCTCCGGAATCCTCTCGGGCAGCTGCAGAACGGCCTGGGAAACGACACGCTGAGCTTCCACGTTCCATGCCGGGTCAGCCTGCACCGCTTCTGGACCCCAGGCGCGTGGTGTTGTCAGACGTTGGCATGGGGTCCCCGTGGGGAGGGAGCCTTAGCTAGGGTTAGGGTTTGGTCCAGGGACGTCGCCAGGGCTGAATCGACTGCAGTCTCGTGATGTCCCTCGAGAGCTGAAGTGAGGGCCCATGCCAGAAGGCGGCTCAATTGCAGGGTTAGGGTTCGAGGCAGGCTTAGGTTGCGGTGGAGGGTCCCGGTTCGGGGTAGGGTTAGGGTTAGGGTTGGGTCCCAGGAGGCTCCAGGCGCCCAAGCCACAGCAGGGCAGTGGTCTCCCCGAAGGGCTGAGTTGAGGGCACAAGGGACGGTGCCGGTCAGGATCCGTCTGTGGCTGCCAAGGCCACACACGTGATTGGGCCCCTGGTCGAGGAGGCCTCCGGCATCCTCTCGGCAGCTGCAGCCGGGCCTGGGAAACGACACGGTGAGCTTCCAGGTTCCATGCCGAGTCAGCCTGCACCTCTTCCGGACCCCAGGCGCGTGGTGTTGTCAGACGTTGGCATTGGGTCCTCTTGGGGAGAGAGCCTTAGCTAGGGTTAGGGTTCGGCCCAGGGACGTCGCCAGGGCCGAAGCGACTCCGGTCTCGTGATCTGCCTCGAGGGCTGAAGTGAGGGCCCATGCAGCAAGGCGGCTCAAGTGCAGGGTTAGGGGTCGAGGCCGGCTTAGGTTGCGGTGGAGGGTCCCCGTTCGGGGTAGGGTTAGGGTTAGGGTTAGGTCCCAGGAGGCTCCAGGCGCCGAACCCACAGCAGGGCGGTGGTCTCCCCGAAGGGCTGAGTTGAGGGCACAAGGGACGGTGCCGCTCAGGATCCGTCTGTGGCTGCCAAGGCCACAGACGTCGATCGGCCCCTGGTCGAGGAGGCCTCCGGAATCCTCTCGGGCAGCTGCAGAACGGCCTGGGAAACGACACGCTGAGCTTCCAGTTTCCATGCCGGGTCAGCCTGCACCGCTTCTGGACCCCAGGCGCGTGGTGTTGTCAGACGTTGGCATGGGGTCCCCGTGGGGAGGGAGCCTTAGCTAGGGTTAGGGTTTGGTCCAGGGACGTCGCCAGGGCTGAATCGACTGCAGTCTCGTGATGTCCCTCGAGGGCTGAAGTGAGGGCCCATGCCAGAAGGCGGCTCAATTGCAGGGTTAGGGTTCGAGGCAGGCTTAGGTTGCGGTGGAGGGTCCCGGTTCGGGGTACGGTTAGGGTTAGGGTTGGGTCCCAGGAGGCTCCAGGCGCCCAAGCCACAGCAGGGCAGTGGTCTCCCCGAAGGGCTGAGTTGAGGGCACAAGGGACGGTGCCGGTCAGGATCCGTCTGTGGCTGCCAAGGCCACACACGTGATTGGGCCCCTGGTCGAGGAGGCCTCCGGCATCCTCTCGGCAGCTGCAGCCGGGCCTGGGAAACGACACGGTGAGCTTCCAGGTTCCATGCCGAGTCAGCCTGCACCTCTTCCGGACCCCAGGCGCGTGGTGTTGTCAGACGTTGGCATTGGGTCCTCTTGGGGAGAGAGCCTTAGCTAGGGTTAGGGTTCGGCCCAGGGACGTCGCCAGGGCCGAAGCGACTCCGGTCTCGTGATCTGCCTCGAGGGCTGAAGTGAGGGCCCATGCAGCAAGGCGGCTCAAGTGCAGGGTTAGGGGTCGAGGCCGGCTTAGGTTGCGGTGGAGGGTCCCCGTTCGGTGTAGGGTTAGGGTTAGGGTTAGGTCCCAGGAGGCTCCAGGCGCCGAACCCACAGCAGGGCGGTGGTCTCCCCGAAGGGCTGAGTTGAGGGCACAAGGGACGGTGCCGCTCAGGATCCGTCTGTGGCTGCCAAGGCCACAGACGTCGATCGGCCCCTGGTCGAGGAGGCCTCCGGAATCCTCTCGGGCAGCTGCAGAACGGCCTGGGAAACGACACGCTGAGCTTCCACCTTCCATGCCGGGTCAGCCTGCACCGCTTCTGGACCCCAGGCGCGTGGTGTTGTCAGACGTTGGCATGGGGTCCCCGTGGGGAGGGAGCCTTAGCTAGGGTTAGGGTTTGGTCCAGGGACGTCGCCAGGGCTGAATCGACTGCAGTCTCGTGATGTCCCTCGAGGGCTGAAGTGAGGGCCCATGCCAGAAGGCGGCTCAATTGCAGGGTTAGGGTTCGAGGCAGGCTTAGGTTGCGGTGGAGGGTCCCGGTTCGGGGTAGGGTTAGGGTTAGGGTTGGGTCCCAGGAGGCTCCAGGCGCCCAAGCCACAGCAGGGCAGTGGTCTCCCCGAAGGGCTGAGTTGAGGGCACAAGGGACGGTGCCGGTCAGGATCCGTCTGTGGCTGCCAAGGCCACACACGTGATTGGGCCCCTGGTCGAGGAGGCCTCCGGCATCCTCTCGGCAGCTGCAGCCGGGCCTGGGAAACGACACGGTGAGCTTCCAGGTTCCATGCCGAGTCAGCCTGCACCTCTTCCGGACCCCAGGCGCGTGGTGTTGTCAGACGTTGGCATTGGGTCCTCTTGGGGAGAGAGCCTTAGCTAGGGTTAGGGTTCGGCCCAGGGACGTCGCCAGGGCCGAAGCGACTCCGGTCTCGTGATCTGCCTCGAGGGCTGAAGTGAGGGCCCATGCAGCAAGGCGGCTCAAGTGCAGGGTTAGGGGTCGAGGCCGGCTTAGGTTGCGGTGGAGGGTCCCCGTTCGGTGTACGGTTAGGGTTAGGGTTAGGTCCCAGGAGGCTCCAGGCGCCGAACCCACAGCAGGGCGGTGGTCTCCCCGAAGGGCTGAGTTGAGGGCACAAGGGACGGTGCCGCTCAGGATCCGTCTGTGGCTGCCAAGGCCACAGACGTCGATCGGCCCCTGGTCGAGGAGGCCTCCGGAATCCTCTCGGGCAGCTGCAGAACGGCCTGGGAAACGACACGCTGAGCTTCCACGTTCCATGCCGGGTCAGCCTGCACCGCTTCTGGACCCCAGGCGCGTGGTGTTGTCAGACGTTGGCATGGGGTCCCCGTGGGGAGGGAGCCTTAGCTAGGGTTAGGGTTTGGTCCAGGGACGTCGCCAGGGCTGAATCGACTGCAGTCTCGTGATGTCCCTCGAGGGCTGAAGTGAGGGCCCATGCCAGAAGGCGGCTCAATTGCAGGGTTAGGGTTCGAGGCAGGCTTAGGTTGCGGTGGAGGGTCCCGGTTCGGGGTAGGGTTAGGGTTAGGGTTGGGTCCCAGGAGGCTCCAGGCGCCCAAGCCACAGCAGGGCAGTGGTCTCCCCGAAGGGCTGAGTTGAGGGCACAAGGGACGGTGCCGGTCAGGATCCGTCTGTGGCTGCCAAGGCCACACACGTGATTGGGCCCCTGGTCGAGGAGGCCTCCGGCATCCTCTCGGCAGCTGCAGTCGGGCCTGGGAAACGACACGGTGAGCTTCCAGGTTCCATGCCGAGTCAGCCTGCACCTCTTCCGGACCCCAGGCGCGTGGTGTTGTCAGACGTTGGCATTGGGTCCTCTTGGGGAGAGAGCCTTAGCTAGGGTTAGGGTTCGGCCCAGGGACGTCGCCAGGGCCGAAGCGTCTCCGGTCTCGTGATCTGCCTCGAGGGTTGAAGTGAGGGCCCATGCAGCAAGGCGGCTCAAGTGCAGGGTTAGGGGTCGAGGCCGGCTTAGGTTGCGGTGGAGGGTCCCCGTTCGGGGTAGGGTTAGGGTTAGGGTTAGGTCCCAGGAGGCTCCAGGCGCCGAACCCACAGCAGGGCGGTGGTCTCCCCGAAGGGCTGAGTTGAGGGCACAAGGGACGGTGCCGCTCAGGATCCGTCTGTGGCTGCCAAGGCCACAGACGTCGATCGGCCCCTGGTCGAGGAGGCCTCCGGAATCCTCTCGGGCAGCTGCAGAACGGCCTGGGAAACGACACGCTGAGCTTCCACCTTCCATGCCGGGTCAGCCTGCACCGCTTCTGGACCCCAGGCGCGTGGTGTTGTCAGACGTTGGCATGGGGTCCCCGTGGGGAGGGAGCCTTAGCTAGGGTTAGGGTTTGGTCCAGGGACGTCGCCAGGGCTGAATCGACTGCAGTCTCGTGATGTCCCTCGAGGGCTGAAGTGAGGGCCCATGCCAGAAGGCGGCTCAATTGCAGGGTTAGGGTTCGAGGCAGGCTTAGGTTGCGGTGGAGGGTCCCGGTTCGGGGTACGGTTAGGGTTAGGGTTGGGTCCCAGGAGGCTCCAGGCGCCCAAGCCACAGCAGGGCAGTGGTCTCCCCGAAGGGCTGAGTTGAGGGCACAAGGGACGGTGCCGGTCAGGATCCGTCTGTGGCTGCCAAGGCCACACACGTGATTGGGCCCCTGGTCGAGGAGGCCTCCGGCATCGTCTCGGCAGCTGCAGCCGGGCCTGGGAAACGACACGGTGAGCTTCCAGGTTCCATGCCGAGTCAGCCTGCACCTCTTCCGGACCCCAGGCGCGTGGTGTTGTCAGACGTTGGCATTGGGTCCTCTTGGGGAGAGAGCCTTAGCTAGGGTTAGGGTTCGGCCCAGGGACGTCGCCAGGGCCGAAGCGACTCCGGTCTCGTGATCTGCCTCGAGGGCTGAAGTGAGGGCCCATGCAGCAAGGCGGCTCAAGTGCAGGGTTAGGGGTCGAGGCCGGCTTAGGTTGCGGTGGAGGGTCCCCGTTCGGTGTAGGGTTAGGGTTAGGGTTAGGTCCCAGGAGGCTCCAGGCGCCGAACCCACAGCAGGGCGGTGGTCTCCCCGAAGGGCTGAGTTGAGGGCACAAGGGACGGTGCCGCTCAGGATCCGTCTGTGGCTGCCAAGGCCACAGACGTCGATCGGCCCCTGGTCGAGGAGGCCTCCGGAATCCTCTCGGGCAGCTGCAGAACGGCCTGGGAAACGACACGCTGAGCTTCCAGGTTCCATGCCGGGTCAGCCTGCACCGCTTCTGGACCCCAGGCGCGTGGTGTTGTCAGACGTTGGCATGGGGTCCCCGTGGGGAGGGAGCCTTAGCTAGGGTTAGGGTTTGGTCCAGGGACGTCGCCAGGGCTGAATCGACTGCAGTCTCGTGATGTCCCTCGAGGGCTGAAGTGAGGGCCCATGCCAGAAGGCGGCTCAATTGCAGGGTTAGGGTTCGAGGCAGGCTTAGGTTGCGGTGGAGGGTCCCGGTTCGGGGTACGGTTAGGGTTAGGGTTGGGTCCCAGGAGGCTCCAGGCGCCCAAGCCACAGCAGGGCAGTGGTCTCCCCGAAGGGCTGAGTTGAGGGCACAAGGGACGGTGCCGGTCAGGATCCGTCTGTGGCTGCCAAGGCCACACACGTGATTGGGCCCCTGGTCGAGGAGGCCTCCGGCATCCTCTCGGCAGCTGCAGCCGGGCCTGGGAAACGACACGGTGAGCTTCCAGGTTCCATGCCGAGTCAGCCTGCACCTCTTCCGGACCCCAGGCGCGTGGTGTTGTCAGACGTTGGCATTGGGTCCTCTTGGGGAGAGAGCCTTAGCTAGGGTTAGGGTTCGGCCCAGGGACGTCGCCAGGGCCGAAGCGACTCCGGTCTCGTGATCTGCCTCGAGGGCTGAAGTGAGGGCCCATGCAGCAAGGCGGCTCAAGTGCAGGGTTAGGGGTCGAGGCCGGCTTAGGTTGCGGTGGAGGGTCCCCGTTCGGTGTAGGGTTAGGGTTAGGGTTAGGTCCCAGGAGGCTCCAGGCGCCGAACCCACAGCAGGGCGGTGGTCTCCCCGAAGGGCTGAGTTGAGGGCACAAGGGACGGTGCCGCTCAGGATCCGTCTGTGGCTGCCAAGGCCACAGACGTCGATCGGCCCCTGGTCGAGGAGGCCTCCGGAATCCTCTCGGGCAGCTGCAGAACGGCCTGGGAAACGACACGCTGAGCTTCCAGGTTCCATGCCGGGTCAGCCTGCACCGCTTCTGGACCCCAGGCGCGTGGTGTTGTCAGACGTTGGCATGGGGTCCCCGTGGGGAGGGAGCCTTAGCTAGGGTTAGGGTTTGGTCCAGGGACGTCGCCAGGGCTGAATCGACTGCAGTCTCGTGATGTCCCTCGAGGGCTGAAGTGAGGGCCCATGCCAGAAGGCGGCTCAATTGCAGGGTTAGGGTTCGAGGCAGGCTTAGGTTGCGGTGGAGGGTCCCGGTTCGGGGTACGGTTAGGGTTAGGGTTGGGTCCCAGGAGGCTCCAGGCGCCCAAGCCACAGCAGGGCAGTGGTCTCCCCGAAGGGCTGAGTTGAGGGCACAAGGGACGGTGCCGGTCAGGATCCGTCTGTGGCTGCCAAGGCCACACACGTGATTGGGCCCCTGGTCGAGGAGGCCTCCGGCATCCTCTCGGCAGCTGCAGCCGGGCCTGGGAAACGACACGGTGAGCTTCCAGGTTCCATGCCGAGTCAGCCTGCACCTCTTCCGGACCCCAGGCGCGTGGTGTTGTCAGACGTTGGCATTGGGTCCTCTTGGGGAGAGAGCCTTAGCTAGGGTTAGGGTTCGGCCCAGGGACGTCGCCAGGGCCGAAGCGACTCCGGTCTCGTGATCTGCCTCGAGGGCTGAAGTGAGGGCCCATGCAGCAAGGCGGCTCAAGTGCAGGGTTAGGGGTCGAGGCCGGCTTAGGTTGCGGTGGAGGGTCCCCGTTCGGGGTAGGGTTAGGGTTAGGGTTAGGTCCCAGGAGGCTCCAGGCGCCGAACCCACAGCAGGGCGGTGGTCTCCCCGAAGGGCTGAGTTGAGGGCACAAGGGACGGTGCCGCTCAGGATCCGTCTGTGGCTGCCAAGGCCACAGACGTCGATCGGCCCCTGGTCGAGGAGGCCTCCGGAATCCTCTCGGGCAGCTGCAGAACGGCCTGGGAAACGACACGCTGAGCTTCCAGGTTCCATGCCGGGTCAGCCTGCACCGCTTCTGGACCCCAGGCGCGTGGTGTTGTCAGACGTTGGCATGGGGTCCCCGTGGGGAGGGAGCCTTAGCTAGGGTTAGGGTTTGGTCCAGGGACGTCGCCAGGGCTGAATCGACTGCAGTCTCGTGATGTCCCTCGAGGGCTGAAGTGAGGGCCCATGCCAGAAGGCGGCTCAATTGCAGGGTTAGGGTTCGAGGCACGCTTAGGTTGCGGTGGAGGGTCCCGGTTCGGGGTACGGTTAGGGTTAGGGTTGGGTCCCAGGAGGCTCCAGGCGCCCAAGCCACAGCAGGGCAGTGGTCTCCCCGAAGGGCTGAGTTGAGGGCACAAGGGACGGTGCCGGTCAGGATCCGTCTGTGGCTGCCAAGGCCACACACGTGATTGGGCCCCTGGTCGAGGAGGCCTCCGGCATCGTCTCGGCAGCTGCAGCCGGGCCTGGGAAACGACACGGTGAGCTTCCAGGTTCCATGCCGAGTCAGCCTGCACCTCTTCCGGACCCCAGGCGCGTGGTGTTGTCAGACGTTGGCATTGGGTCCTCTTGGGGAGAGAGCCTTAGCTAGGGTTAGGGTTCGGCCCAGGGACGTCGCCAGGGCCGAAGCGACTCCGGTCTCGTGATCTGCCTCGAGGGCTGAAGTGAGGGCCCATGCAGCAAGGCGGCTCAAGTGCAGGGTTAGGGGTCGAGGCCGGCTTAGGTTGCGGTGGAGGGTCCCCGTTCGGTGTAGGGTTAGGGTTAGGGTTAGGTCCCAGGAGGCTCCAGGCGCCGAACCCACAGCAGGGCGGTGGTCTCCCCGAAGGGCTGAGTTGAGGGCACAAGGGACGGTGCCGCTCAGGATCCGTCTGTGGCTGCCAAGGCCACAGACGTCGATCGGCCCCTGGTCGAGGAGGCCTCCGGAATCCTCTCGGGCAGCTGCAGAACGGCCTGGGAAACGACACGCTGAGCTTCCAGGTTCCATGCCGGGTCAGCCTGCACCGCTTCTGGACCCCAGGCGCGTGGTGTTGTCAGACGTTGGCATGGGGTCCCCGTGGGGAGGGAGCCTTAGCTAGGGTTAGGGTTTGGTCCAGGGACGTCGCCAGGGCTGAATCGACTGCAGTCTCGTGATGTCCCTCGAGGGCTGAAGTGAGGGCCCATGCCAGAAGGCGGCTCAATTGCAGGGTTAGGGTTCGAGGCAGGCTTAGGTTGCGGTGGAGGGTCCCGGTTCGGGGTACGGTTAGGGTTAGGGTTGGGTCCCAGGAGGCTCCAGGCGCCCAAGCCACAGCAGGGCAGTGGTCTCCCCGAAGGGCTGAGTTGAGGGCACAAGGGACGGTGCCGGTCAGGATCCGTCTGTGGCTGCCAAGGCCACACACGTGATTGGGCCCCTGGTCGAGGAGGCCTCCGGCATCCTCTCGGCAGCTGCAGCCGGGCCTGGGAAACGACACGGTGAGCTTCCAGGTTCCATGCCGAGTCAGCCTGCACCTCTTCCGGACCCCAGGCGCGTGGTGTTGTCAGACGTTGGCATTGGGTCCTCTTGGGGAGAGAGCCTTAGCTAGGGTTAGGGTTCGGCCCAGGGACGTCGCCAGGGCCGAAGCGACTCCGGTCTCGTGATCTGCCTCGAGGGCTGAAGTGAGGGCCCATGCAGCAAGGCGGCTCAAGTGCAGGGTTAGGGGTCGAGGCCGGCTTAGGTTGCGGTGGAGGGTCCCCGTTCGGTGTAGGGTTAGGGTTAGGGTTAGGTCCCAGGAGGCTCCAGGCGCCGAACCCACAGCAGGGCGGTGGTCTCCCCGAAGGGCTGAGTTGAGGGCACAAGGGACGGTGCCGCTCAGGATCCGTCTGTGGCTGCCAAGGCCACAGACGTCGATCGGCCCCTGGTCGAGGAGGCCTCCGGAATCCTCTCGGGCAGCTGCAGAACGGCCTGGGAAACGACACGCTGAGCTTCCAGGTTCCATGCCGGGTCAGCCTGCACCGCTTCTGGACCCCAGGCGCGTGGTGTTGTCAGACGTTGGCATGGGGTCCCCGTGGGGAGGGAGCCTTAGCTAGGGTTAGGGTTTGGTCCAGGGACGTCGCCAGGGCTGAATCGACTGCAGTCTCGTGATGTCCCTCGAGGGCTGAAGTGAGGGCCCATGCCAGAAGGCGGCTCAATTGCAGGGTTAGGGTTCGAGGCAGGCTTAGGTTGCGGTGGAGGGTCCCGGTTCGGGGTACGGTTAGGGTTAGGGTTGGGTCCCAGGAGGCTCCAGGCGCCCAAGCCACAGCAGGGCAGTGGTCTCCCCGAAGGGCTGAGTTGAGGGCACAAGGGACGGTGCCGGTCAGGATCCGTCTGTGGCTGCCAAGGCCACACACGTGATTGGGCCCCTGGTCGAGGAGGCCTCCGGCATCCTCTCGGCAGCTGCAGCCGGGCCTGGGAAACGACACGGTGAGCTTCCAGGTTCCATGCCGAGTCAGCCTGCACCTCTTCCGGACCCCAGGCGCGTGGTGTTGTCAGACGTTGGCATTGGGTCCTCTTGGGGAGAGAGCCTTAGCTAGGGTTAGGGTTCGGCCCAGGGACGTCGCCAGGGCCGAAGCGACTCCGGTCTCGTGATCTGCCTCGAGGGCTGAAGTGAGGGCCCATGCAGCAAGGCGGCTCAAGTGCAGGGTTAGGGGTCGAGGCCGGCTTAGGTTGCGGTGGAGGGTCCCCGTTCGGGGTAGGGTTAGGGTTAGGGTTAGGTCCCAGGAGGCTCCAGGCGCCGAACCCACAGCAGGGCGGTGGTCTCCCCGAAGGGCTGAGTTGAGGGCACAAGGGACGGTGCCGCTCAGGATCCGTCTGTGGCTGCCAAGGCCACAGACGTCGATCGGCCCCTGGTCGAGGAGGCCTCCGGAATCCTCTCGGGCAGCTGCAGAACGGCCTGGGAAACGACACGCTGAGCTTCCAGGTTCCATGCCGGGTCAGCCTGCACCGCTTCTGGACCCCAGGCGCGTGGTGTTGTCAGACGTTGGCATGGGGTCCCCGTGGGGAGGGAGCCTTAGCTAGGGTTAGGGTTTGGTCCAGGGACGTCGCCAGGGCTGAATCGACTGCAGTCTCGTGATGTCCCTCGAGGGCTGAAGTGAGGGCCCATGCCAGAAGGCGGCTCAATTGCAGGGTTAGGGTTCGAGGCACGCTTAGGTTGCGGTGGAGGGTCCCGGTTCGGGGTACGGTTAGGGTTAGGGTTGGGTCCCAGGAGGCTCCAGGCGCCCAAGCCACAGCAGGGCAGTGGTCTCCCCGAAGGGCTGAGTTGAGGGCACAAGGGACGGTGCCGGTCAGGATCCGTCTGTGGCTGCCAAGGCCACACACGTGATTGGGCCCCTGGTCGAGGAGGCCTCCGGCATCCTCTCGGCAGCTGCAGCCGGGCCTGGGAAACGACACGGTGAGCTTCCAGGTTCCATGCCGAGTCAGCCTGCACCTCTTCCGGACCCCAGGCGCGTGGTGTTGTCAGACGTTGGCATTGGGTCCTCTTGGGGAGAGAGCCTTAGCTAGGGTTAGGGTTCGGCCCAGGGACGTCGCCAGGGCCGAAGCGACTCCGGTCTCGTGATCTGCCTCGAGGGCTGAAGTGAGGGCCCATGCAGCAAGGCGGCTCAAGTGCAGGGTTAGGGGTCGAGGCCGGCTTAGGTTGCGGTGGAGGGTCCCCGTTCGGTGTAGGGTTAGGGTTAGGGTTAGGTCCCAGGAGGCTCCAGGCGCCGAACCCACAGCAGGGCGGTGGTCTCCCCGAAGGGCTGAGTTGAGGGCACAAGGGACGGTGCCGCTCAGGATCCGTCTGTGGCTGCCAAGGCCACAGACGTCGATCGGCCCCTGGTCGAGGAGGCCTCCGGAATCCTCTCGGGCAGCTGCAGAACGGCCTGGGAAACGACACGCTGAGCTTCCAGGTTCCATGCCGGGTCAGCCTGCACCGCTTCTGGACCCCAGGCGCGTGGTGTTGTCAGACGTTGGCATGGGGTCCCCGTGGGGAGGGAGCCTTAGCTAGGGTTAGGGTTTGGTCCAGGGACGTCGCCAGGGCTGAATCGACTGCAGTCTCGTGATGTCCCTCGAGGGCTGAAGTGAGGGCCCATGCCAGAAGGCGGCTCAATTGCAGGGTTAGGGTTCGAGGCAGGCTTAGGTTGCGGTGGAGGGTCCCGGTTCGGGGTAGGGTTAGGGTTAGGGTTGGGTCCCAGGAGGCTCCAGGCGCCCAAGCCACAGCAGGGCAGTGGTCTCCCCGAAGGGCTGAGTTGAGGGCACAAGGGACGGTGCCGGTCAGGATCCGTCTGTGGCTGCCAAGCCCACACACGTGATTGGGCCCCTGGTCGAGGAGGCCTCCGGCATCCTCTCGGCAGCTGCAGCCGGGCCTGGGAAACGACACGGTGAGCTTCCAGGTTCCATGCCGAGTCAGCCTGCACCTCTTCCGGACCCCAGGCGCGTGGTGTTGTCAGACGTTGGCATTGGGTCCTCTTGGGGAGAGAGCCTTAGCTAGGGTTAGGGTTCGGCCCAGGGACGTCGCCAGGGCCGAAGCGACTCCGGTCTCGTGATCTGCCTCGAGGGCTGAAGTGAGGGCCCATGCAGCAAGGCGGCTCAAGTGCAGGGTTAGGGGTCGAGGCCGGCTTAGGTTGCGGTGGAGGGTCCCCGTTCGGTGTAGGGTTAGGGTTAGGGTTAGGTCCCAGGAGGCTCCAGGCGCCGAACCCACAGCAGGGCGGTGGTCTCCCCGAAGGGCTGAGTTGAGGGCACAAGGGACGGTGCCGCTCAGGATCCGTCTGTGGCTGCCAAGGCCACAGACGTCGATCGGCCCCTGGTCGAGGAGGCCTCCGGAATCCTCTCGGGCAGCTGCAGAACGGCCTGGGAAACGACACGCTGAGCTTCCAGGTTCCATGCCGGGTCAGCCTGCACCGCTTCTGGACCCCAGGCGCGTGGTGTTGTCAGACGTTGGCATGGGGTCCCCGTGGGGAGGGAGCCTTAGCTAGGGTTAGGGTTTGGTCCAGGGACGTCGCCAGGGCTGAATCGACTGCAGTCTCGTGATGTCCCTCGAGGGCTGAAGTGAGGGCCCATGCCAGAAGGCGGCTCAATTGCAGGGTTAGGGTTCGAGGCAGGCTTAGGTTGCGGTGGAGGGTCCCGGTTCGGGGTACGGTTAGGGTTAGGGTTGGGTCCCAGGAGGCTCCAGGCGCCCAAGCCACAGCAGGGCAGTGGTCTCCCCGAAGGGCTGAGTTGAGGGCACAAGGGACGGTGCCGGTCAGGATCCGTCTGTGGCTGCCAAGGCCACACACGTGATTGGGCCCCTGGTCGAGGAGGCCTCCGGCATCGTCTCGGCAGCTGCAGCCGGGCCTGGGAAACGACACGGTGAGCTTCCAGGTTCCATGCCGAGTCAGCCTGCACCTCTTCCGGACCCCAGGCGCGTGGTGTTGTCAGACGTTGGCATTGGGTCCTCTTGGGGAGAGAGCCTTAGCTAGGGTTAGGGTTCGGCCCAGGGACGTCGCCAGGGCCGAAGCGACTCCGGTCTCGTGATCTGCCTCGAGGGCTGAAGTGAGGGCCCATGCAGCAAGGCGGCTCAAGTGCAGGGTTAGGGGTCGAGGCCGGCTTAGGTTGCGGTGGAGGGTCCCCGTTCGGTGTAGGGTTAGGGTTAGGGTTAGGTCCCAGGAGGCTCCAGGCGCCGAACCCACAGCAGGGCGGTGGTCTCCCCGAAGGGCTGAGTTGAGGGCACAAGGGACGGTGCCGCTCAGGATCCGTCTGTGGCTGCCAAGGCCACAGACGTCGATCGGCCCCTGGTCGAGGAGGCCTCCGGAATCCTCTCGGGCAGCTGCAGAACGGCCTGGGAAACGACACGCTGAGCTTCCAGGTTCCATGCCGGGTCAGCCTGCACCGCTTCTGGACCCCAGGCGCGTGGTGTTGTCAGACGTTGGCATGGGGTCCCCGTGGGGAGGGAGCCTTAGCTAGGGTTAGGGTTTGGTCCAGGGACGTCGCCAGGGCTGAATCGACTGCAGTCTCGTGATGTCCCTCGAGGGCTGAAGTGAGGGCCCATGCCAGAAGGCGGCTCAATTGCAGGGTTAGGGTTCGAGGCAGGCTTAGGTTGCGGTGGAGGGTCCCGGTTCGGGGTAGGGTTAGGGTTAGGGTTGGGTCCCAGGAGGCTCCAGGCGCCCAAGCCACAGCAGGGCAGTGGTCTCCCCGAAGGGCTGAGTTGAGGGCACAAGGGACGGTGCCGGTCAGGATCCGTCTGTGGCTGCCAAGCCCACACACGTGATTGGGCCCCTGGTCGAGGAGGCCTCCGGCATCCTCTCGGCAGCTGCAGCCGGGCCTGGGAAACGACACGGTGAGCTTCCAGGTTCCATGCCGAGTCAGCCTGCACCTCTTCCGGACCCCAGGCGCGTGGTGTTGTCAGACGTTGGCATTGGGTCCTCTTGGGGAGAGAGCCTTAGCTAGGGTTAGGGTTCGGCCCAGGGACGTCGCCAGGGCCGAAGCGACTCCGGTCTCGTGATCTGCCTCGAGGGCTGAAGTGAGGGCCCATGCAGCAAGGCGGCTCAAGTGCAGGGTTAGGGGTCGAGGCCGGCTTAGGTTGCGGTGGAGGGTCCCCGTTCGGTGTAGGGTTAGGGTTAGGGTTAGGTCCCAGGAGGCTCCAGGCGCCGAACCCACAGCAGGGCGGTGGTCTCCCCGAAGGGCTGAGTTGAGGGCACAAGGGACGGTGCCGGTCAGGATCCGTCTGTGGCTGCCAAGGCCACACACGTGATTGGGCCCCTGGTCGAGGAGGCCTCCGGCATCCTCTCGGCAGCTGCAGCCGGGCCTGGGAAACGACACGGTGAGCTTCCAGGTTCCATGCCGAGTCAGCCTGCACCTCTTCCGGACCCCAGGCGCGTGGTGTTGTCAGACGTTGGCATTGGGTCCTCTTGGGGAGAGAGCCTTAGCTAGGGTTAGGGTTCGGCCCAGGGACGTCGCCAGGGCCGAAGCGACTCCGGTCTCGTGATCTGCCTCGAGGGCTGAAGTGAGGGCCCATGCAGCAAGGCGGCTCAAGTGCAGGGTTAGGGGTCGAGGCCGGCTTAGGTTGCGGTGGAGGGTCCCCGTTCGGTGTAGGGTTAGGGTTAGGGTTAGGTCCCAGGAGGCTCCAGGCGCCGAACCCACAGCAGGGCGGTGGTCTCCCCGAAGGGCTGAGTTGAGGGCACAAGGGACGGTGCCGCTCAGGATCCGTCTGTGGCTGCCAAGGCCACAGACGTCGATCGGCCCCTGGTCGAGGAGGCCTCCGGAATCCTCTCGGGCAGCTGCAGAACGGCCTGGGAAACGACACGCTGAGCTTCCAGGTTCCATGCCGGGTCAGCCTGCACCGCTTCTGGACCCCAGGCGCGTGGTGTTGTCAGACGTTGGCATGGGGTCCCCGTGGGGAGGGAGCCTTAGCTAGGGTTAGGGTTTGGTCCAGGGACGTCGCCAGGGCTGAATCGACTGCAGTCTCGTGATGTCCCTCGAGGGCTGAAGTGAGGGCCCATGCCAGAAGGCGGCTCAATTGCAGGGTTAGGGTTCGAGGCAGGCTTAGGTTGCGGTGGAGGGTCCCGGTTCGGGGTAGGGTTGGGGTTAGGGTTGGGTCCCAGGAGGCTCCAGGCGCCCAAGCCACAGCAGGGCAGTGGTCTCCCCGAAGGGCTGAGTTGAGGGCACAAGGGACGGTGCCGGTCAGGATCCGTCTGTGGCTGCCAAGCCCACACACGTGATTGGGCCCCTGGTCGAGGAGGCCTCCGGCATCCTCTCGGCAGCTGCAGCCGGGCCTGGGAAACGACACGGTGAGCTTCCAGGTTCCATGCCGAGTCAGCCTGCACCTCTTCCGGACCCCAGGCGCGTGGTGTTGTCAGACGTTGGCATTGGGTCCTCTTGGGGAGAGAGCCTTAGCTAGGGTTAGGGTTCGGCCCAGGGACGTCGCCAGGGCCGAAGCGACTCCGGTCTCGTGATCTGCCTCGAGGGCTGAAGTGAGGGCCCATGCAGCAAGGCGGCTCAAGTGCAGGGTTAGGGGTCGAGGCCGGCTTAGGTTGCGGTGGAGGGTCCCCGTTCGGTGTAGGGTTAGGGTTAGGGTTAGGTCCCAGGAGGCTCCAGGCGCCGAACCCACAGCAGGGCGGTGGTCTCCCCGAAGGGCTGAGTTGAGGGCACAAGGGACGGTGCCGCTCAGGATCCGTCTGTGGCTGCCAAGGCCACAGACGTCGATCGGCCCCTGGTGGAGGAGGCCTCCGGAATCCTCTCGGGCAGCTGCAGAACGGCCTGGGAAACGACACGCTGAGCTTCCACGTTCCATGCCGGGTCAGCCTGCACCGCTTCTGGACCCCAGGCGCGTGGTGTTGTCAGACGTTGGCATGGGGTCCCCGTGGGGAGGGAGCCTTAGCTAGGGTTAGGGTTTGGTCCAGGGACGTCGCCAGGGCTGAATCGACTGCAGTCTCGTGATGTCCCTCGAGGGCTGAAGTGAGGGCCCATGCCAGAAGGCGGCTCAATTGCAGGGTTAGGGTTCGAGGCAGGCTTAGGTTGCGGTGGAGGGTCCCGGTTCGGGGTACGGTTAGGGTTAGGGTTGGGTCCCAGGAGGCTCCAGGCGCCCAAGCCACAGCAGGGCAGTGGTCTCCCCGAAGGGCTGAGTTGAGGGCACAAGGGACGGTGCCGGTCAGGATCCGTCTGTGGCTGCCAAGCCCACACACGTGATTGGGCCCCTGGTCGAGGAGGCCTCCGGCATCCTCTCGGCAGCTGCAGCCGGGCCTGGGAAACGACACGGTGAGCTTCCAGGTTCCATGCCGAGTCAGCCTGCACCTCTTCCGGACCCCAGGCGCGTGGTGTTGTCAGACGTTGGCATTGGGTCCTCTTGGGGAGAGAGCCTTAGCTAGGGTTAGGGTTCGGCCCAGGGACGTCGCCAGGGCCGAAGCGACTCCGGTCTCGTGATCTGCCTCGAGGGCTGAAGTGAGGGCCCATGCAGCAAGGCGGCTCAAGTGCAGGGTTAGGGGTCGAGGCCGGCTTAGGTTGCGGTGGAGGGTCCCCGTTCGGTGTAGGGTTAGGGTTAGGGTTAGGTCCCAGGAGGCTCCAGGCGCCGAACCCACAGCAGGGCGGTGGTCTCCCCGAAGGGCTGAGTTGAGGGCACAAGGGACGGTGCCGGTCAGGATCCGTCTGTGGCTGCCAAGCCCACACACGTGATTGGGCCCCTGGTCGAGGAGGCCTCCGGCATCCTCTCGGCAGCTGCAGCCGGGCCTGGGAAACGACACGGTGAGCTTCCAGGTTCCATGCCGAGTCAGCCTGCACCTCTTCCGGACCCCAGGCGCGTGGTGTT
Source organism: Panthera onca (assembly GCF_046562875.1). Classification (NCBI taxonomy): domain Eukaryota; kingdom Metazoa; phylum Chordata; class Mammalia; order Carnivora; family Felidae; genus Panthera; species Panthera onca. The sequence goes on along the minus strand of NC_138357.1, from coordinate 16,805,031 downwards.
GTCAGACGTTGGCATTGGGTCCTCTTGGGGAGAGAGCCTTAGCTAGGGTTAGGGTTCGGCCCAGGGACGTCGCCAGGGCCGAAGCGACTCCGGTCTCGTGATCTGCCTCGAGGGCTGAAGTGAGGGCCCATGCAGCAAGGCGGCTCAAGTGCAGGGTTAGGGGTCGAGGCCGGCTTAGGTTGCGGTGGAGGGTCCCCGTTCGGTGTAGGGTTAGGGTTAGGGTTAGGTCCCAGGAGGCTCCAGGCGCCGAACCCACAGCAGGGCGGTGGTCTCCCCGAAGGGCTGAGTTGAGGGCACAAGGGACGGTGCCGCTCAGGATCCGTCTGTGGCTGCCAAGGCCACAGACGTCGATCGGCCCCTGGTCGAGGAGGCCTCCGGAATCCTCTCGGGCAGCTGCAGAACGGCCTGGGAAACGACACGCTGAGCTTCCAGGTTCCATGCCGGGTCAGCCTGCACCGCTTCTGGACCCCAGGCGCGTGGTGTTGTCAGACGTTGGCATGGGGTCCCCGTGGGGAGGGAGCCTTAGCTAGGGTTAGGGTTTGGTCCAGGGACGTCGCCAGGGCTGAATCGACTGCAGTCTCGTGATGTCCCTCGAGGGCTGAAGTGAGGGCCCATGCCAGAAGGCGGCTCAATTGCAGGGTTAGGGTTCGAGGCAGGCTTAGGTTGCGGTGGAGGGTCCCGGTTCGGGGTAGGGTTGGGGTTAGGGTTGGGTCCCAGGAGGCTCCAGGCGCCCAAGCCACAGCAGGGCAGTGGTCTCCCCGAAGGGCTGAGTTGAGGGCACAAGGGACGGTGCCGGTCAGGATCCGTCTGTGGCTGCCAAGCCCACACACGTGATTGGGCCCCTGGTCGAGGAGGCCTCCGGCATCCTCTCGGCAGCTGCAGCCGGGCCTGGGAAACGACACGGTGAGCTTCCAGGTTCCATGCCGAGTCAGCCTGCACCTCTTCCGGACCCCAGGCGCGTGGTGTTGTCAGACGTTGGCATTGGGTCCTCTTGGGGAGAGAGCCTTAGCTAGGGTTAGGGTTCGGCCCAGGGACGTCGCCAGGGCCGAAGCGACTCCGGTCTCGTGATCTGCCTCGAGGGCTGAAGTGAGGGCCCATGCAGCAAGGCGGCTCAAGTGCAGGGTTAGGGGTCGAGGCCGGCTTAGGTTGCGGTGGAGGGTCCCCGTTCGGTGTAGGGTTAGGGTTAGGGTTAGGTCCCAGGAGGCTCCAGGCGCCGAACCCACAGCAGGGCGGTGGTCTCCCCGAAGGGCTGAGTTGAGGGCACAAGGGACGGTGCCGCTCAGGATCCGTCTGTGGCTGCCAAGGCCACAGACGTCGATCGGCCCCTGGTGGAGGAGGCCTCCGGAATCCTCTCGGGCAGCTGCAGAACGGCCTGGGAAACGACACGCTGAGCTTCCACGTTCCATGCCGGGTCAGCCTGCACCGCTTCTGGACCCCAGGCGCGTGGTGTTGTCAGACGTTGGCATGGGGTCCCCGTGGGGAGGGAGCCTTAGCTAGGGTTAGGGTTTGGTCCAGGGACGTCGCCAGGGCTGAATCGACTGCAGTCTCGTGATGTCCCTCGAGGGCTGAAGTGAGGGCCCATGCCAGAAGGCGGCTCAATTGCAGGGTTAGGGTTCGAGGCAGGCTTAGGTTGCGGTGGAGGGTCCCGGTTCGGGGTACGGTTAGGGTTAGGGTTGGGTCCCAGGAGGCTCCAGGCGCCCAAGCCACAGCAGGGCAGTGGTCTCCCCGAAGGGCTGAGTTGAGGGCACAAGGGACGGTGCCGGTCAGGATCCGTCTGTGGCTGCCAAGCCCACACACGTGATTGGGCCCCTGGTCGAGGAGGCCTCCGGCATCCTCTCGGCAGCTGCAGCCGGGCCTGGGAAACGACACGGTGAGCTTCCAGGTTCCATGCCGAGTCAGCCTGCACCTCTTCCGGACCCCAGGCGCGTGCTGTTGTCAGACGTTGGCATTGGGTCCTCTTGGGGAGAGAGCCTTAGCTAGGGTTAGGGTTCGGCCCAGGGACGTCGCCAGGGCCGAAGCGACTCCGGTCTCGTGATCTGCCTCGAGGGCTGAAGTGAGGGCCCATGCAGCAAGGCGGCTCAAGTGCAGGGTTAGGGGTCGAGGCCGGCTTAGGTTGCGGTGGAGGGTCCCCGTTCGGTGTAGGGTTAGGGTTAGGGTTAGGTCCCAGGAGGCTCCAGGCGCCGAACCCACAGCAGGGCGGTGGTCTCCCCGAAGGGCTGAGTTGAGGGCACAAGGGACGGTGCCGGTCAGGATCCGTCTGTGGCTGCCAAGCCCACACACGTGATTGGGCCCCTGGTCGAGGAGGCCTCCGGCATCCTCTCGGCAGCTGCAGCCGGGCCTGGGAAACGACACGGTGAGCTTCCAGGTTCCATGCCGAGTCAGCCTGCACCTCTTCCGGACCCCAGGCGCGTGGTGTTGTCAGACGTTGGCATTGGGTCCTCTTGGGGAGAGAGCCTTAGCTAGGGTTAGGGTTCGGCCCAGGGACGTCGCCAGGGCCGAAGCGACTCCGGTCTCGTGATCTGCCTCGAGGGCTGAAGTGAGGGCCCATGCAGCAAGGCGGCTCAAGTGCAGGGTTAGGGGTCGAGGCCGGCTTAGGTTGCGGTGGAGGGTCCCCGTTCGGTGTAGGGTTAGGGTTAGGGTTAGGTCCCAGGAGGCTCCAGGCGCCGAACCCACAGCAGGGCGGTGGTCTCCCCGAAGGGCTAAGTTGAGGGCACAAGGGACGGTGCCGGTCAGGATCCGTCTGTGGCTGCCCAGGCCACACACGTGATTGGGCCCCTGGTCGAGGAGGCCTCCGGCATCCTCTCGGCAGCTGCAGCCGGGCCTGGGAAACGACACGGTGAGCTTCCAGGTTCCATGCCGAGTCAGCCTGCACCTCTTCCGGACCCCAGGCGCGTGGTGTTGTCAGACGTTGGCATTGGGTCCTCTTGGGGAGAGAGCCTTAGCTAGGGTTAGGGTTCGGCCCAGGGACGTCGCCAGGGCCGAAGCGACTCCGGTCTCGTGATCTGCCTCGAGGGCTGAAGTGAGGGCCCATGCAGCAAGGCGGCTCAAGTGCAGGGTTAGGGGTCGAGGCCGGCTTAGGTTGCGGTGGAGGGTCCCCGTTCGGTGTAGGGTTAGGGTTAGGGTTAGGTCCCAGGAGGCTCCAGGCGCCGAACCCACAGCAGGGCGGTGGTCTCCCCGAAGGACTGAGTTGAGGGCACAAGGGACGGTGCCGCTCAGGATCCGTCTGTGGCTGCCAAGGCCACAGACGTCGATCGGCCCCTGGTCGAGGAGGCCTCCGGAATCCTCTCGGGCAGCTGCAGAACGGCCTGGGAAACGACACGCTGAGCTTCCAGGTTCCATGCCGGGTCAGCCTGCACCGCTTCTGGACCCCAGGCGCGTGGTGTTGTCAGACGTTGGCATGGGGTCCCCGTGGGGAGGGAGCCTTAGCTAGGGTTAGGGTTTGGTCCAGGGACGTCGCCAGGGCTGAATCGACTGCAGTCTCGTGATGTCCCTCGAGGGCTGAAGTGAGGGCCCATGCCAGAAGGCGGCTCAATTGCAGGGTTAGGGTTCGAGGCAGGCTTAGGTTGCGGTGGAGGGTCCCGGTTCGGGGTAGGGTTGGGGTTAGGGTTGGGTCCCAGGAGGCTCCAGGCGCCCAAGCCACAGCAGGGCAGTGGTCTCCCCGAAGGGCTGAGTTGAGGGCACAAGGGACGGTGCCGGTCAGGATCCGTCTGTGGCTGCCAAGGCCACACACGTGATTGGGCCCCTGGTCGAGGAGGCCTCCGGCATCCTCTCGGCAGCTGCAGCCGGGCCTGGGAAACGACACGGTGAGCTTCCAGGTTCCATGCCGAGTCAGCCTGCACCTCTTCCGGACCCCAGGCGCGTGGTGTTGTCAGACGTTGGCATTGGGTCCTCTTGGGGAGAGAGCCTTAGCTAGGGTTAGGGTTCGGCCCAGGGACGTCGCCAGGGCCGAAGCGACTCCGGTCTCGTGATCTGCCTCGAGGGCTGAAGTGAGGGCCCATGCAGCAAGGCGGCTCAAGTGCAGGGTTAGGGGTCGAGGCCGGCTTAGGTTGCGGTGGAGGGTCCCCGTTCGGTGTAGGGTTAGGGTTAGGGTTAGGTCCCAGGAGGCTCCAGGCGCCGAACCCACAGCAGGGCGGTGGTCTCCCCGAAGGGCTGAGTTGAGGGCACAAGGGACGGTGCCGCTCAGGATCCGTCTGTGGCTGCCAAGGCCACAGACGTCGATCGGCCCCTGGTGGAGGAGGCCTCCGGAATCCTCTCGGGCAGCTGCAGAACGGCCTGGGAAACGACACGCTGAGCTTCCACGTTCCATGCCGGGTCAGCCTGCACCGCTTCTGGACCCCAGGCGCGTGGTGTTGTCAGACGTTGGCATGGGGTCCCCGTGGGGAGGGAGCCTTAGCTAGGGTTAGGGTTTGGTCCAGGGACGTCGCCAGGGCTGAATCGACTGCAGTCTCGTGATGTCCCTCGAGGGCTGAAGTGAGGGCCCATGCCAGAAGGCGGCTCAATTGCAGGGTTAGGGTTCGAGGCAGGCTTAGGTTGCGGTGGAGGGTCCCGGTTCGGGGTACGGTTAGGGTTAGGGTTGGGTCCCAGGAGGCTCCAGGCGCCCAAGCCACAGCAGGGCAGTGGTCTCCCCGAAGGGCTGAGTTGAGGGCACAAGGGACGGTGCCGGTCAGGATCCGTCTGTGGCTGCCAAGCCCACACACGTGATTGGGCCCCTGGTCGAGGAGGCCTCCGGCATCCTCTCGGCAGCTGCAGCCGGGCCTGGGAAACGACACGGTGAGCTTCCAGGTTCCATGCCGAGTCAGCCTGCACCTCTTCCGGACCCCAGGCGCGTGGTGTTGTCAGACGTTGGCATTGGGTCCTCTTGGGGAGAGAGCCTTAGCTAGGGTTAGGGTTCGGCCCAGGGACGTCGCCAGGGCCGAAGCGACTCCGGTCTCGTGATCTGCCTCGAGGGCTGAAGTGAGGGCCCATGCAGCAAGGCGGCTCAAGTGCAGGGTTAGGGGTCGAGGCCGGCTTAGGTTGCGGTGGAGGGTCCCCGTTCGGTGTACGGTTAGGGTTAGGGTTAGGTCCCAGGAGGCTCCAGGCGCCGAACCCACAGCAGGGCGGTGGTCTCCCCGAAGGGCTGAGTTGAGGGCACAAGGGACGGTGCCGCTCAGGATCCGTCTGTGGCTGCCAAGGCCACAGACGTCGATCGACCCCTGGTCGAGGAGGCCTCCGGAATCCTCTCGGGCAGCTGCAGAACGGCCTGGGAAACGACACGCTGAGCTTCCAGGTTCCATGCCGGGTCAGCCTGCACCGCTTCTGGACCCCAGGCGCGTGGTGTTGTCAGACGTTGGCATGGGGTCCCCGTGGGGAGGGAGCCTTAGCTAGGGTTAGGGTTTGGTCCAGGGACGTCGCCAGGGCTGAATCGACTGCAGTCTCGTGATCTCCCTCGAGGGCTGAAGTGAGGGCCCATGCCAGAAGGCGGCTCAATTGCAGGGTTAGGGTTCGAGGCAGGCTTAGGTTGCGGTGGAGGGTCCCGGTTCGGGGTACGGTTAGGGTTAGGGTTGGGTCCCAGGAGGCTCCAGGCGCCCAAGCCACAGCAGGGCAGTGGTCTCCCCGAAGGGCTGAGTTGAGGGCACAAGGGACGGTGCCGGTCAGGATCCGTCTGTGGCTGCCAAGGCCACACACGTGATTGGGCCCCTGGTCGAGGAGGCCTCCGGCATCCTCTCGGCAGCTGCAGCCGGGCCTGGGAAACGACACGGTGAGCTTCCAGGTTCCATGCCGAGTCAGCCTGCACCTCTTCCGGACCCCAGGCGCGTGCTGTTGTCAGACGTTGGCATTGGGTCCTCTTGGGGAGAGAGCCTTAGCTAGGGTTAGGGTTCGGCCCAGGGACGTCGCCAGGGCCGAAGCGACTCCGGTCTCGTGATCTGCCTCGAGGGCTGAAGTGAGGGCCCATGCAGCAAGGCGGCTCAAGTGCAGGGTTAGGGGTCGAGGCCGGCTTAGGTTGCGGTGGAGGGTCCCCGTTCGGTGTAGGGTTAGGGTTAGGGTTAGGTCCCAGGAGGCTCCAGGCGCCGAACCCACAGCAGGGCGGTGGTCTCCCCGAAGGGCTGAGTTGAGGGCACAAGGGACGGTGCCGCTCAGGATCCGTCTGTGGCTGCCAAGGCCACAGACGTCGATCGGCCCCTGGTCGAGGAGGCCTCCGGAATCCTCTCGGGCAGCTGCAGAACGGCCTGGGAAACGACACGCTGAGCTTCCACGTTCCATGCCGGGTCAGCCTGCACCGCTTCTGGACCCCAGGCGCGTGGTGTTGTCAGACGTTGGCATGGGGTCCCCGTGGGGAGGGAGCCTTAGCTAGGGTTAGGGTTTGGTCCAGGGACGTCGCCAGGGCTGAATCGACTGCAGTCTCGTGATGTCCCTCGAGGGCTGAAGTGAGGGCCCATGCCAGAAGGCGGCTCAATTGCAGGGTTAGGGTTCGAGGCAGGCTTAGGTTGCGGTGGAGGGTCCCGGTTCGGGGTACGGTTAGGGTTAGGGTTGGGTCCCAGGAGGCTCCAGGCGCCCAAGCCACAGCAGGGCAGTGGTCTCCCCGAAGGGCTGAGTTGAGGGCACAAGGGACGGTGCCGGTCAGGATCCGTCTGTGGCTGCCAAGCCCACACACGTGATTGGGCCCCTGGTCGAGGAGGCCTCCGGCATCCTCTCGGCAGCTGCAGCCGGGCCTGGGAAACGACACGGTGAGCTTCCAGGTTCCATGCCGAGTCAGCCTGCACCTCTTCCGGACCCCAGGCGCGTGGTGTTGTCAGACGTTGGCATTGGGTCCTCTTGGGGAGAGAGCCTTAGCTAGGGTTAGGGTTCGGCCCAGGGACGTCGCCAGGGCCGAAGCGACTCCGGTCTCGTGATCTGCCTCGAGGGCTGAAGTGAGGGCCCATGCAGCAAGGCGGCTCAAGTGCAGGGTTAGGGGTCGAGGCCGGCTTAGGTTGCGGTGGAGGGTCCCCGTTCGGTGTAGGGTTAGGGTTAGGGTTAGGTCCCAGGAGGCTCCAGGCGCCGAACCCACAGCAGGGCGGTGGTCTCCCCGAAGGGCTGAGTTGAGGGCACAAGGGACGGTGCCGCTCAGGATCCGTCTGTGGCTGCCAAGGCCACAGACGTCGATCGGCCCCTGGTCGAGGAGGCCTCCGGAATCCTCTCGGGCAGCTGCAGAACGGCCTGGGAAACGACACGCTGAGCTTCCAGGTTCCATGCCGGGTCAGCCTGCACCGCTTCTGGACCCCAGGCGCGTGGTGTTGTCAGACGTTGGCATGGGGTCCCCGTGGGGAGGGAGCCTTAGCTAGGGTTAGGGTTTGGTCCAGGGACGTCGCCAGGGCTGAATCGACTGCAGTCTCGTGATGTCCCTCGAGGGCTGAAGTGAGGGCCCATGCCAGAAGGCGGCTCAATTGCAGGGTTAGGGTTCGAGGCAGGCTTAGGTTGCGGTGGAGGGTCCCGGTTCGGGGTACGGTTAGGGTTAGGGTTGGGTCCCAGGAGGCTCCAGGCGCCCAAGCCACAGCAGGGCAGTGGTCTCCCCGAAGGGCTGAGTTGAGGGCACAAGGGACGGTGCCGGTCAGGATCCGTCTGTGGCTGCCAAGGCCACACACGTGATTGGGCCCCTGGTCGAGGAGGCCTCCGGCATCCTCTCGGCAGCTGCAGCCGGGCCTGGGAAACGACACGGTGAGCTTCCAGGTTCCATGCCGAGTCAGCCTGCACCTCTTCCGGACCCCAGGCGCGTGGTGTTGTCAGACGTTGGCATTGGGTCCTCTTGGGGAGAGAGCCTTAGCTAGGGTTAGGGTTCGGCCCAGGGACGTCGCCAGGGCCGAAGCGACTCCGGTCTCGTGATCTGCCTCGAGGGCTGAAGTGAGGGCCCATGCAGCAAGGCGGCTCAAGTGCAGGGTTAGGGGTCGAGGCCGGCTTAGGTTGCGGTGGAGGGTCCCCGTTCGGTGTACGGTTAGGGTTAGGGTTAGGTCCCAGGAGGCTCCAGGCGCCGAACCCACAGCAGGGCGGTGGTCTCCCCGAAGGGCTGAGTTGAGGGCACAAGGGACGGTGCCGCTCAGGATCCGTCTGTGGCTGCCAAGGCCACAGACGTCGATCGGCCCCTGGTCGAGGAGGCCTCCGGAATCCTCTCGGGCAGCTGCAGAACGGCCTGGGAAACGACACGCTGAGCTTCCAGGTTCCATGCCGGGTCAGCCTGCACCGCTTCTGGACCCCAGGCGCGTGGTGTTGTCAGACGTTGGCATGGGGTCCCCGTGGGGAGGGAGCCTTAGCTAGGGTTAGGGTTTGGTCCAGGGACGTCGCCAGGGCTGAATCGACTGCAGTCTCGTGATGTCCCTCGAGGGCTGAAGTGAGGGCCCATGCCAGAAGGCGGCTCAATTGCAGGGTTAGGGTTCGAGGCAGGCTTAGGTTGCGGTGGAGGGTCCCGGTTCGGGGTAGGGTTAGGGTTAGGGTTGGGTCCCAGGAGGCTCCAGGCGCCCAAGCCACAGCAGGGCAGTGGTCTCCCCGAAGGGCTGAGTTGAGGGCACAAGGGACGGTGCCGGTCAGGATCCGTCTGTGGCTGCCAAGGCCACACACGTGATTGGGCCCCTGGTCGAGGAGGCCTCCGGCATCCTCTCGGCAGCTGCAGCCGGGCCTGGGAAACGACACGGTGAGCTTCCAGGTTCCATGCCGAGTCAGCCTGCACCTCTTCCGGACCCCAGGCGCGTGCTGTTGTCAGACGTTGGCATTGGGTCCTCTTGGGGAGAGAGCCTTAGCTAGGGTTAGGGTTCGGCCCAGGGACGTCGCCAGGGCCGAAGCGACTCCGGTCTCGTGATCTGCCTCGAGGGCTGAAGTGAGGGCCCATGCAGCAAGGCGGCTCAAGTGCAGGGTTAGGGGTCGAGGCCGGCTTAGGTTGCGGTGGAGGGTCCCCGTTCGGTGTAGGGTTAGGGTTAGGGTTAGGTCCCAGGAGGCTCCAGGCGCCGAACCCACAGCAGGGCGGTGGTCTCCCCGAAGGGCTGAGTTGAGGGCACAAGGGACGGTGCCGCTCAGGATCCGTCTGTGGCTGCCAAGGCCACAGACGTCGATCGGCCCCTGGTCGAGGAGGCCTCCGGAATCCTCTCGGGCAGCTGCAGAACGGCCTGGGAAACGACACGCTGAGCTTCCAGGTTCCATGCCGGGTCAGCCTGCACCGCTTCTGGACCCCAGGCGCGTGGTGTTGTCAGACGTTGGCATGGGGTCCCCGTGGGGAGGGAGCCTTAGCTAGGGTTAGGGTTTGGTCCAGGGACGTCGCCAGGGCTGAATCGACTGCAGTCTCGTGATGTCCCTCGAGGGCTGAAGTGAGGGCCCATGCCAGAAGGCGGCTCAATTGCAGGGTTAGGGTTCGAGGCAGGCTTAGGTTGCGGTGGAGGGTCCCGGTTCGGGGTAGGGTTAGGGTTAGGGTTGGGTCCCAGGAGGCTCCAGGCGCCCAAGCCACAGCAGGGCAGTGGTCTCCCCGAAGGGCTGAGTTGAGGGCACAAGGGACGGTGCCGGTCAGGATCCGTCTGTGGCTGCCAAGGCCACACACGTGATTGGGCCCCTGGTCGAGGAGGCCTCCGGCATCCTCTCGGCAGCTGCAGCCGGGCCTGGGAAACGACACGGTGAGCTTCCAGGTTCCATGCCGAGTCAGCCTGCACCTCTTCCGGACCCCAGGCGCGTGGTGTTGTCAGACGTTGGCATTGGGTCCTCTTGGGGAGAGAGCCTTAGCTAGGGTTAGGGTTCGGCCCAGGGACGTCGCCAGGGCCGAAGCGACTCCGGTCTCGTGATCTGCCTCGAGGGCTGAAGTGAGGGCCCATGCAGCAAGGCGGCTCAAGTGCAGGGTTAGGGGTCGAGGCCGGCTTAGGTTGCGGTGGAGGGTCCCCGTTCGGTGTACGGTTAGGGTTAGGGTTAGGTCCCAGGAGGCTCCAGGCGCCGAACCCACAGCAGGGCGGTGGTCTCCCCGAAGGGCTGAGTTGAGGGCACAAGGGACGGTGCCGCTCAGGATCCGTCTGTGGCTGCCAAGGCCACAGACGTCGATCGGCCCCTGGTCGAGGAGGCCTCCGGAATCCTCTCGGGCAGCTGCAGAACGGCCTGGGAAACGACACGCTGAGCTTCCAGGTTCCATGCCGGGTCAGCCTGCACCGCTTCTGGACCCCAGGCGCGTGGTGTTGTCAGACGTTGGCATGGGGTCCCCGTGGGGAGGGAGCCTTAGCTAGGGTTAGGGTTTGGTCCAGGGACGTCGCCAGGGCTGAATCGACTGCAGTCTCGTGATGTCCCTCGAGGGCTGAAGTGAGGGCCCATGCCAGAAGGCGGCTCAATTGCAGGGTTAGGGTTCGAGGCAGGCTTAGGTTGCGGTGGAGGGTCCCGGTTCGGGGTAGGGTTAGGGTTAGGGTTGGGTCCCAGGAGGCTCCAGGCGCCCAAGCCACAGCAGGGCAGTGGTCTCCCCGAAGGGCTGAGTTGAGGGCACAAGGGACGGTGCCGGTCAGGATCCGTCTGTGGCTGCCAAGCCCACACACGTGATTGGGCCCCTGGTCGAGGAGGCCTCCGGCATCCTCTCGGCAGCTGCAGCCGGGCCTGGGAAACGACACGGTGAGCTTCCAGGTTCCATGCCGAGTCAGCCTGCACCTCTTCCGGACCCCAGGCGCGTGGTGTTGTCAGACGTTGGCATTGGGTCCTCTTGGGGAGAGAGCCTTAGCTAGGGTTAGGGTTCGGCCCAGGGACGTCGCCAGGGCCGAAGCGACTCCGGTCTCGTGATCTGCCTCGAGGGCTGAAGTGAGGGCCCATGCAGCAAGGCGGCTCAAGTGCAGGGTTAGGGGTCGAGGCCGGCTTAGGTTGCGGTGGAGGGTCCCCGTTCGGTGTAGGGTTAGGGTTAGGGTTAGGTCCCAGGAGGCTCCAGGCGCCGAACCCACAGCAGGGCGGTGGTCTCCCCGAAGGGCTGAGTTGAGGGCACAAGGGACGGTGCCGCTCAGGATCCGTCTGTGGCTGCCAAGGCCACAGACGTCGATCGGCCCCTGGTCGAGGAGGCCTCCGGAATCCTCTCGGGCAGCTGCAGAACGGCCTGGGAAACGACACGCTGAGCTTCCAGGTTCCATGCCGGGTCAGCCTGCACCGCTTCTGGACCCCAGGCGCGTGGTGTTGTCAGACGTTGGCATGGGGTCCCCGTGGGGAGGGAGCCTTAGCTAGGGTTAGGGTTTGGTCCAGGGACGTCGCCAGGGCTGAATCGACTGCAGTCTCGTGATGTCCCTCGAGGGCTGAAGTGAGGGCCCATGCCAGAAGGCGGCTCAATTGCAGGGTTAGGGTTCGAGGCAGGCTTAGGTTGCGGTGGAGGGTCCCGGTTCGGGGTACGGTTAGGGTTAGGGTTGGGTCCCAGGAGGCTCCAGGCGCCCAAGCCACAGCAGGGCAGTGGTCTCCCCGAAGGGCTGAGTTGAGGGCACAAGGGACGGTGCCGGTCAGGATCCGTCTGTGGCTGCCAAGGCCACACACGTGATTGGGCCCCTGGTCGAGGAGGCCTCCGGCATCCTCTCGGCAGCTGCAGCCGGGCCTGGGAAACGACACGGTGAGCTTCCAGGTTCCATGCCGAGTCAGCCTGCACCTCTTCCGGACCCCAGGCGCGTGGTGTTGTCAGACGTTGGCATTGGGTCCTCTTGGGGAGAGAGCCTTAGCTAGGGTTAGGGTTCGGCCCAGGGACGTCGCCAGGGCCGAAGCGACTCCGGTCTCGTGATCTGCCTCGAGGGCTGAAGTGAGGGCCCATGCAGCAAGGCGGCTCAAGTGCAGGGTTAGGGGTCGAGGCCGGCTTAGGTTGCGGTGGAGGGTCCCCGTTCGGTGTAGGGTTAGGGTTAGGCTTAGGTCCCAGGAGGCTCCAGGCGCCGAACCCACAGCAGGGCGGTGGTCTCCCCGAAGGGCTGAGTTGAGGGCACAAGGGACGGTGCCGCTCAGGATCCGTCTGTGGCTGCCAAGGCCACAGACGTCGATCGGCCCCTGGTCGAGGAGGCCTCCGGAATCCTCTCGGGCAGCTGCAGAACGGCCTGGGAAACGACACGCTGAGCTTCCAGGTTCCATGCCGGGTCAGCCTGCACCGCTTCTGGACCCCAGGCGCGTGGTGTTGTCAGACGTTGGCATGGGGTCCCCGTGGGGAGGGAGCCTTAGCTAGGGTTAGGGTTTGGTCCAGGGACGTCGCCAGGGCTGAATCGACTGCAGTCTCGTGATGTCCCTCGAGGGCTGAAGTGAGGGCCCATGCCAGAAGGCGGCTCAATTGCAGGGTTAGGGTTCGAGGCAGGCTTAGGTTGCGGTGGAGGGTCCCGGTTCGGGGTACGGTTAGGGTTAGGGTTGGGTCCCAGGAGGCTCCAGGCGCCCAAGCCACAGCAGGGCAGTGGTCTCCCCGAAGGGCTGAGTTGAGGGCACAAGGGACGGTGCCGGTCAGGATCCGTCTGTGGCTGCCAAGGCCACACACGTGATTGGGCCCCTGGTCGAGGAGGCCTCCGGCATCCTCTCGGCAGCTGCAGCCGGGCCTGGGAAACGACACGGTGAGCTTCCAGGTTCCATGCCGAGTCAGCCTGCACCTCTTCCGGACCCCAGGCGCGTGGTGTTGTCAGACGTTGGCATTGGGTCCTCTTGGGGAGAGAGCCTTAGCTAGGGTTAGGGTTCGGCCCAGGGACGTCGCCAGGGCCGAAGCGACTCCGGTCTCGTGATCTGCCTCGAGGGCTGAAGTGAGGGCCCATGCAGCAAGGCGGCTCAAGTGCAGGGTTAGGGGTCGAGGCCGGCTTAGGTTGCGGTGGAGGGTCCCCGTTCGGTGTACGGTTAGGGTTAGGGTTAGGTCCCAGGAGGCTCCAGGCGCCGAACCCACAGCAGGGCGGTGGTCTCCCCGAAGGGCTGAGTTGAGGGCACAAGGGACGGTGCCGCTCAGGATCCGTCTGTGGCTGCCAAGGCCACAGACGTCGATCGGCCCCTGGTCGAGGAGGCCTCCGGAATCCTCTCGGGCAGCTGCAGAACGGCCTGGGAAACGACACGCTGAGCTTCCAGGTTCCATGCCGGGTCAGCCTGCACCGCTTCTGGACCCCAGGCGCGTGGTGTTGTCAGACGTTGGCATGGGGTCCCCGTGGGGAGGGAGCCTTAGCTAGGGTTAGGGTTTGGTCCAGGGACGTCGCCAGGGCTGAATCGACTGCAGTCTCGTGATGTCCCTCGAGGGCTGAAGTGAGGGCCCATGCCAGAAGGCGGCTCAATTGCAGGGTTAGGGTTCGAGGCAGGCTTAGGTTGCGGTGGAGGGTCCCGGTTCGGGGTACGGTTAGGGTTAGGGTTGGGTCCCAGGAGGCTCCAGGCGCCCAAGCCACAGCAGGGCAGTGGTCTCCCCGAAGGGCTGAGTTGAGGGCACAAGGGACGGTGCCGGTCAGGATCCGTCTGTGGCTGCCAAGGCCACACACGTGATTGGGCCCCTGGTCGAGGAGGCCTCCGGCATCCTCTCGGCAGCTGCAGCCGGGCCTGGGAAACGACACGGTGAGCTTCCAGGTTCCATGCCGAGTCAGCCTGCACCTCTTCCGGACCCCAGGCGCGTGGTGTTGTCAGACGTTGGCATTGGGTCCTCTTGGGGAGAGAGCCTTAGCTAGGGTTAGGGTTCGGCCCAGGGACGTCGCCAGGGCCGAAGCGACTCCGGTCTCGTGATCTGCCTCGAGGGCTGAAGTGAGGGCCCATGCAGCAAGGCGGCTCAAGTGCAGGGTTAGGGGTCGAGGCCGGCTTAGGTTGCGGTGGAGGGTCCCCGTTCGGTGTAGGGTTAGGGTTAGGCTTAGGTCCCAGGAGGCTCCAGGCGCCGAACCCACAGCAGGGCGGTGGTCTCCCCGAAGGGCTGAGTTGAGGGCACAAGGGACGGTGCCGCTCAGGATCCGTCTGTGGCTGCCAAGGCCACAGACGTCGATCGGCCCCTGGTCGAGGAGGCCTCCGGAATCCTCTCGGGCAGCTGCAGAACGGCCTGGGAAACGACACGCTGAGCTTCCAGGTTCCATGCCGGGTCAGCCTGCACCGCTTCTGGACCCCAGGCGCGTGGTGTTGTCAGACGTTGGCATGGGGTCCCCGTGGGGAGGGAGCCTTAGCTAGGGTTAGGGTTTGGTCCAGGGACGTCGCCAGGGCTGAATCGACTGCAGTCTCGTGATGTCCCTCGAGGGCTGAAGTGAGGGCCCATGCCAGAAGGCGGCTCAATTGCAGGGTTAGGGTTCGAGGCAGGCTTAGGTTGCGGTGGAGGGTCCCGGTTCGGGGTACGGTTAGGGTTAGGGTTGGGTCCCAGGAGGCTCCAGGCGCCCAAGCCACAGCAGGGCAGTGGTCTCCCCGAAGGGCTGAGTTGAGGGCACAAGGGACGGTGCCGGTCAGGATCCGTCTGTGGCTGCCAAGGCCACACACGTGATTGGGCCCCTGGTCGAGGAGGCCTCCGGCATCCTCTCGGCAGCTGCAGCCGGGCCTGGGAAACGACACGGTGAGCTTCCAGGTTCCATGCCGAGTCAGCCTGCACCTCTTCCGGACCCCAGGCGCGTGGTGTTGTCAGACGTTGGCATTGGGTCCTCTTGGGGAGAGAGCCTTAGCTAGGGTTAGGGTTCGGCCCAGGGACGTCGCCAGGGCCGAAGCGACTCCGGTCTCGTGATCTGCCTCGAGGGCTGAAGTGAGGGCCCATGCAGCAAGGCGGCTCAAGTGCAGGGTTAGGGGTCGAGGCCGGCTTAGGTTGCGGTGGAGGGTCCCCGTTCGGTGTAGGGTTAGGGTTAGGGTTAGGTCCCAGGAGGCTCCAGGCGCCGAACCCACAGCAGGGCGGTGGTCTCCCCGAAGGGCTGAGTTGAGGGCACAAGGGACGGTGCCGCTCAGGATCCGTCTGTGGCTGCCAAGGCCACAGACGTCGATCGGCCCCTGGTCGAGGAGGCCTCCGGAATCCTCTCGGGCAGCTGCAGAACGGCCTGGGAAACGACACGCTGAGCTTCCAGGTTCCATGCCGGGTCAGCCTGCACCGCTTCTGGACCCCAGGCGCGTGGTGTTGTCAGACGTTGGCATGGGGTCCCCGTGGGGAGGGAGCCTTAGCTAGGGTTCGGGTTTGGTCCAGGGACGTCGCCAGGGCTGAATCGACTGCAGTCTCGTGATGTCCCTCGAGGGCTGAAGTGAGGGCCCAGGCCAGAAGGCGGCTCAATTGCAGGGTTAGGGTTCGAGGCAGGCTTAGGTTGCGGTGGAGGGTCCCGGTTCGGGGTACGGTTAGGGTTAGGGTTGGGTCCCAGGAGGCTCCAGGCGCCCAAGCCACAGCAGGGCAGTGGTCTCCCCGAAGGGCTGAGTTGAGGGCACAAGGGACGGTGCCGGTCAGGATCCGTCTGTGGCTGCCAAGGCCACACACGTGATTGGGCCCCTGGTCGAGGAGGCCTCCGGCATCCTCTCGGCAGCTGCAGCCGGGCCTGGGAAACGACACGGTGAGCTTCCAGGTTCCATGCCGAGTCAGCCTGCACCTCTTCCGGACCCCAGGCGCGTGGTGTTGTCAGACGTTGGCATTGGGTCCTCTTGGGGAGAGAGCCTTAGCTAGGGTTAGGGTTCGGCCCAGGGACGTCGCCAGGGCCGAAGCGACTCCGGTCTCGTGATCTGCCTCGAGGGCTGAAGTGAGGGCCCATGCAGCAAGGCGGCTCAAGTGCAGGGTTAGGGGTCGAGGCCGGCTTAGGTTGCGGTGGAGGGTCCCCGTTCGGTGTAGGGTTAGGGTTAGGGTTAGGTCCCAGGAGGCTCCAGGCGCCGAACCCACAGCAGGGCGGTGGTCTCCCCGAAGGGCTGAGTTGAGGGCACAAGGGACGGTGCCGCTCAGGATCCGTCTGTGGCTGCCAAGGCCACAGACGTCGATCGGCCCCTGGTCGAGGAGGCCTCCGGAATCCTCTCGGGCAGCTGCAGAACGGCCTGGGAAACGACACGCTGAGCTTCCAGGTTCCATGCCGGGTCAGCCTGCACCGCTTCTGGACCCCAGGCGCGTGGTGTTGTCAGACGTTGGCATGGGGTCCCCGTGGGGAGGGAGCCTTAGCTAGGGTTAGGGTTTGGTCCAGGGACGTCGCCAGGGCTGAATCGACTGCAGTCTCGTGATGTCCCTCGAGGGCTGAAGTGAGGGCCCATGCCAGAAGGCGGCTCAATTGCAGGGTTAGGGTTCGAGGCAGGCTTAGGTTGCGGTGGAGGGTCCCGGTTCGGGGTAGGGTTAGGGTTAGGGTTGGGTCCCAGGAGGCTCCAGGCGCCCAAGCCACAGCAGGGCAGTGGTCTCCCCGAAGGGCTGAGTTGAGGGCACAAGGGACGGTGCCGGTCAGGATCCGTCTGTGGCTGCCAAGGCCACACACGTGATTGGGCCCCTGGTCGAGGAGGCCTCCGGCATCCTCTCGGCAGCTGCAGCCGGGCCTGGGAAACGACACGGTGAGCTTCCAGGTTCCATGCCGAGTCAGCCTGCACCTCTTCCGGACCCCAGGCGCGTGGTGTTGTCAGACGTTGGCATTGGGTCCTCTTGGGGAGAGAGCCTTAGCTAGGGTTAGGGTTCGGCCCAGGGACGTCGCCAGGGCCGAAGCGACTCCGGTCTCGTGATCTGCCTCGAGGGCTGAAGTGAGGGCCCATGCAGCAAGGCGGCTCAAGTGCAGGGTTAGGGGTCGAGGCCGGCTTAGGTTGCGGTGGAGGGTCCCCGTTCGGTGTAGGGTTAGGGTTAGGGTTAGGTCCCAGGAGGCTCCAGGCGCCGAACCCACAGCAGGGCGGTGGTCTCCCCGAAGGGCTGAGTTGAGGGCACAAGGGACGGTGCCGCTCAGGATCCGTCTGTGGCTGCCAAGGCCACAGACGTCGATCGGCCCCTGGTCGAGGAGGCCTCCGGAATCCTCTCGGGCAGCTGCAGAACGGCCTGGGAAACGACACGCTGAGCTTCCAGGTTCCATGCCGGGTCAGCCTGCACCGCTTCTGGACCCCAGGCGCGTGGTGTTGTCAGACGTTGGCATGGGGTCCCCGTGGGGAGGGAGCCTTAGCTAGGGTTCGGGTTTGGTCCAGGGACGTCGCCAGGGCTGAATCGACTGCAGTCTCGTGATGTCCCTCGAGGGCTGAAGTGAGGGCCCAGGCCAGAAGGCGGCTCAATTGCAGGGTTAGGGTTCGAGGCAGGCTTAGGTTGCGGTGGAGGGTCCCGGTTCGGGGTACGGTTAGGGTTAGGGTTGGGTCCCAGGAGGCTCCAGGCGCCCAAGCCACAGCAGGGCAGTGGTCTCCCCGAAGGGCTGAGTTGAGGGCACAAGGGACGGTGCCGGTCAGGATCCGTCTGTGGCTGCCAAGGCCACACACGTGATTGGGCCCCTGGTCGAGGAGGCCTCCGGCATCCTCTCGGCAGCTGCAGCCGGGCCTGGGAAACGACACGGTGAGCTTCCAGGTTCCATGCCGAGTCAGCCTGCACCTCTTCCGGACCCCAGGCGCGTGGTGTTGTCAGACGTTGGCATTGGGTCCTCTTGGGGAGAGAGCCTTAGCTAGGGTTAGGGTTCGGCCCAGGGACGTCGCCAGGGCCGAAGCGACTCCGGTCTCGTGATCTGCCTCGAGGGCTGAAGTGAGGGCCCATGCAGCAAGGCGGCTCAAGTGCAGGGTTAGGGGTCGAGGCCGGCTTAGGTTGCGGTGGAGGGTCCCCGTTCGGTGTACGGTTAGGGTTAGGGTTAGGTCCCAGGAGGCTCCAGGCGCCGAACCCACAGCAGGGCGGTGGTCTCCCCGAAGGGCTGAGTTGAGGGCACAAGGGACGGTGCCGCTCAGGATCCGTCTGTGGCTGCCAAGGCCACAGACGTCGATCGGCCCCTGGTCGAGGAGGCCTCCGGAATCCTCTCGGGCAGCTGCAGAACGGCCTGGGAAACGACACGCTGAGCTTCCAGGTTCCATGCCGGGTCAGCCTGCACCGCTTCTGGACCCCAGGCGCGTGGTGTTGTCAGACGTTGGCATGGGGTCCCCGTGGGGAGGGAGCCTTAGCTAGGGTTCGGGTTTGGTCCAGGGACGTCGCCAGGGCTGAATCGACTGCAGTCTCGTGGTGTCCCTCGAGGGCTGAAGTGAGGGCCCATGCCAGAAGGCGGCTCAATTGCAGGGTTAGGGTTCGAGGCAGGCTTAGGTTGCGGTGGAGGGTCCCGGTTCGGGGTACGGTTAGGGTTAGGGTTGGGTCCCAGGAGGCTCCAGGCGCCCAAGCCACAGCAGGGCAGTGGTCTCCCCGAAGGGCTGAGTTGAGGGCACAAGGGACGGTGCCGGTCAGGATCCGTCTGTGGCTGCCAAGGCCACACACGTGATTGGGCCCCTGGTCGAGGAGGCCTCCGGCATCCTCTCGGCAGCTGCAGCCGGGCCTGGGAAACGACACGGTGAGCTTCCAGGTTCCATGCCGAGTCAGCCTGCACCTCTTCCGGACCCCAGGCGCGTGGTGTTGTCAGACGTTGGCATTGGGTCCTCTTGGGGAGAGAGCCTTAGCTAGGGTTAGGGTTCGGCCCAGGGACGTCGCCAGGGCCGAAGCGACTCCGGTCTCGTGATCTGCCTCGAGGGCTGAAGTGAGGGCCCATGCAGCAAGGCGGCTCAAGTGCAGGGTTAGGGGTCGAGGCCGGCTTAGGTTGCGGTGGAGGGTCCCCGTTCGGTGTAGGGTTAGGGTTAGGGTTAGGTCCCAGGAGGCTCCAGGCGCCGAACCCACAGCAGGGCGGTGGTCTCCCCGAAGGGCTGAGTTGAGGGCACAAGGGACGGTGCCGCTCAGGATCCGTCTGTGGCTGCCAAGGCCACAGACGTCGATCGGCCCCTGGTCGAGGAGGCCTCCGGAATCCTCTCGGGCAGCTGCAGAACGGCCTGGGAAACGACACGCTGAGCTTCCAGGTTCCATGCCGGGTCAGCCTGCACCGCTTCTGGACCCCAGGCGCGTGGTGTTGTCAGACGTTGGCATGGGGTCCCCGTGGGGAGGGAGCCTTAGCTAGGGTTAGGGTTTGGTCCAGGGACGTCGCCAGGGCTGAATCGACTGCAGTCTCGTGATGTCCCTCGAGGGCTGAAGTGAGGGCCCATGCCAGAAGGCGGCTCAATTGCAGGGTTAGGGTTCGAGGCAGGCTTAGGTTGCGGTGGAGGGTCCCGGTTCGGGGTAGGGTTAGGGTTAGGGTTGGGTCCCAGGAGGCTCCAGGCGCCCAAGCCACAGCAGGGCAGTGGTCTCCCCGAAGGGCTGAGTTGAGGGCACAAGGGACGGTGCCGGTCAGGATCCGTCTGTGGCTGCCAAGGCCACACACGTGATTGGGCCCCTGGTCGAGGAGGCCTCCGGCATCCTCTCGGCAGCTGCAGCCGGGCCTGGGAAACGACACGGTGAGCTTCCAGGTTCCATGCCGAGTCAGCCTGCACCTCTTCCGGACCCCAGGCGCGTGGTGTTGTCAGACGTTGGCATTGGGTCCTCTTGGGGAGAGAGCCTTAGCTAGGGTTAGGGTTCGGCCCAGGGACGTCGCCAGGGCCGAAGCGACTCCGGTCTCGTGATCTGCCTCGAGGGCTGAAGTGAGGGCCCATGCAGCAAGGCGGCTCAAGTGCAGGGTTAGGGGTCGAGGCCGGCTTAGGTTGCGGTGGAGGGTCCCCGTTCGGTGTAGGGTTAGGGTTAGGGTTAGGTCCCAGGAGGCTCCAGGCGCCGAACCCACAGCAGGGCGGTGGTCTCCCCGAAGGGCTGAGTTGAGGGCACAAGGGACGGTGCCGCTCAGGATCCGTCTGTGGCTGCCAAGGCCACAGACGTCGATCGGCCCCTGGTCGAGGAGGCCTCCGGAATCCTCTCGGGCAGCTGCAGAACGGCCTGGGAAACGACACGCTGAGCTTCCAGGTTCCATGCCGGGTCAGCCTGCACCGATTCTGGACCCCAGGCGCGTGGTGTTGTCAGACGTTGGCATGGGGTCCCCGTGGGGAGGGAGCCTTAGCTAGGGTTCGGGTTTGGTCCAGGGACGTCGCCAGGGCTGAATCGACTGCAGTCTCGTGATGTCCCTCGAGGGCTGAAGTGAGGGCCCATGCCAGAAGGCGGCTCAATTGCAGGGTTAGGGTTCGAGGCAGGCTTAGGTTGCGGTGGAGGGTCCCGGTTCGGGGTACGGTTAGGGTTAGGGTTGGGTCCCAGGAGGCTCCAGGCGCCCAAGCCACAGCAGGGCAGTGGTCTCCCCGAAGGGCTGAGTTGAGGGCACAAGGGACGGTGCCGGTCAGGATCCGTCTGTGGCTGCCAAGGCCACACACGTGATTGGGCCCCTGGTCGAGGAGGCCTCCGGCATCCTCTCGGCAGCTGCAGCCGGGCCTGGGAAACGACACGGTGAGCTTCCAGGTTCCATGCCGAGTCAGCCTGCACCTCTTCCGGACCCCAGGCGCGTGGTGTTGTCAGACGTTGGCATTGGGTCCTCTTGGGGAGAGAGCCTTAGCTAGGGTTAGGGTTCGGCCCAGGGACGTCGCCAGGGCCGAAGCGACTCCGGTCTCGTGATCTGCCTCGAGGGCTGAAGTGAGGGCCCATGCAGCAAGGCGGCTCAAGTGCAGGGTTAGGGGTCGAGGCCGGCTTAGGTTGCGGTGGAGGGTCCCCGTTCGGTGTAGGGTTAGGGTTAGGGTTAGGTCCCAGGAGGCTCCAGGCGCCGAACCCACAGCAGGGCGGTGGTCTCCCCGAAGGGCTGAGTTGAGGGCACAAGGGACGGTGCCGCTCAGGATCCGTCTGTGGCTGCCAAGGCCACAGACGTCGATCGGCCCCTGGTCGAGGAGGCCTCCGGAATCCTCTCGGGCAGCTGCAGAACGGCCTGGGAAACGACACGCTGAGCTTCCAGGTTCCATGCCGGGTCAGCCTGCACCGCTTCTGGACCCCAGGCGCGTGGTGTTGTCAGACGTTGGCATGGGGTCCCCGTGGGGAGGGAGCCTTAGCTAGGGTTAGGGTTTGGTCCAGGGACGTCGCCAGGGCTGAATCGACTGCAGTCTCGTGATGTCCCTCGAGGGCTGAAGTGAGGGCCCATGCCAGAAGGCGGCTCAATTGCAGGGTTAGGGTTCGAGGCAGGCTTAGGTTGCGGTGGAGGGTCCCGGTTCGGGGTAGGGTTAGGGTTAGGGTTGGGTCCCAGGAGGCTCCAGGCGCCCAAGCCACAGCAGGGCAGTGGTCTCCCCGAAGGGCTGAGTTGAGGGCACAAGGGACGGTGCCGGTCAGGATCCGTCTGTGGCTGCCAAGGCCACACACGTGATTGGGCCCCTGGTCGAGGAGGCCTCCGGCATCCTCTCGGCAGCTGCAGCCGGGCCTGGGAAACGACACGGTGAGCTTCCAGGTTCCATGCCGAGTCAGCCTGCACCTCTTCCGGACCCCAGGCGCGTGGTGTTGTCAGACGTTGGCATTGGGTCCTCTTGGGGAGAGAGCCTTAGCTAGGGTTAGGGTTCGGCCCAGGGACGTCGCCAGGGCCGAAGCGACTCCGGTCTCGTGATCTGCCTCGAGGGCTGAAGTGAGGGCCCATGCAGCAAGGCGGCTCAAGTGCAGGGTTAGGGGTCGAGGCCGGCTTAGGTTGCGGTGGAGGGTCCCCGTTCGGTGTAGGGTTAGGGTTAGGGTTAGGTCCCAGGAGGCTCCAGGCGCCGAACCCACAGCAGGGCGGTGGTCTCCCCGAAGGGCTGAGTTGAGGGCACAAGGGACGGTGCCGCTCAGGATCCGTCTGTGGCTGCCAAGGCCACAGACGTCGATCGGCCCCTGGTCGAGGAGGCCTCCGGAATCCTCTCGGGCAGCTGCAGAACGGCCTGGGAAACGACACGCTGAGCTTCCAGGTTCCATGCCGGGTCAGCCTGCACCGCTTCTGGACCCCAGGCGCGTGGTGTTGTCAGACGTTGGCATGGGGTCCCCGTGGGGAGGGAGCCTTAGCTAGGGTTAGGGTTTGGTCCAGGGACGTCGCCAGGGCTGAATCGACTGCAGTCTCGTGATGTCCCTCGAGGGCTGAAGTGAGGGCCCATGCCAGAAGGCGGCTCAATTGCAGGGTTAGGGTTCGAGGCAGGCTTAGGTTGCGGTGGAGGGTCCCGGTTCGGGGTACGGTTAGGGTTAGGGTTGGGTCCCAGGAGGCTCCAGGCGCCCAAGCCACAGCAGGGCAGTGGTCTCCCCGAAGGGCTGAGTTGAGGGCACAAGGGACGGTGCCGGTCAGGATCCGTCTGTGGCTGCCAAGGCCACACACGTGATTGGGCCCCTGGTCGAGGAGGCCTCCGGCATCCTCTCGGCAGCTGCAGCCGGGCCTGGGAAACGACACGGTGAGCTTCCAGGTTCCATGCCGAGTCAGCCTGCACCTCTTCCGGACCCCAGGCGCGTGGTGTTGTCAGACGTTGGCATTGGGTCCTCTTGGGGAGAGAGCCTTAGCTAGGGTTAGGGTTCGGCCCAGGGACGTCGCCAGGGCCGAAGCGACTCCGGTCTCGTGATCTGCCTCGAGGGCTGAAGTGAGGGCCCATGCAGCAAGGCGGCTCAAGTGCAGGGTTAGGGGTCGAGGCCGGCTTAGGTTGCGGTGGAGGGTCCCCGTTCGGTGTAGGGTTAGGGTTAGGGTTAGGTCCCAGGAGGCTCCAGGCGCCGAACCCACAGCAGGGCGGTGGTCTCCCCGAAGGGCTGAGTTGAGGGCACAAGGGACGGTGCCGCTCAGGATCCGTCTGTGGCTGCCAAGGCCACAGACGTCGATCGGCCCCTGGTCGAGGAGGCCTCCGGAATCCTCTCGGGCAGCTGCAGAACGGCCTGGGAAACGACACGCTGAGCTTCCAGGTTCCATGCCGGGTCAGCCTGCACCGCTTCTGGACCCCAGGCGCGTGGTGTTGTCAGACGTTGGCATGGGGTCCCCGTGGGGAGGGAGCCTTAGCTAGGGTTAGGGTTTGGTCCAGGGACGTCGCCAGGGCTGAATCGACTGCAGTCTCGTGATGTCCCTCGAGGGCTGAAGTGAGGGCCCATGCCAGAAGGCGGCTCAATTGCAGGGTTAGGGTTCGAGGCAGGCTTAGGTTGCGGTGGAGGGTCCCGGTTCGGGGTAGGGTTAGGGTTAGGGTTGGGTCCCAGGAGGCTCCAGGCGCCCAAGCCACAGCAGGGCAGTGGTCTCCCCGAAGGGCTGAGTTGAGGGCACAAGGGACGGTGCCGGTCAGGATCCGTCTGTGGCTGCCAAGGCCACACACGTGATTGGGCCCCTGGTCGAGGAGGCCTCCGGCATCCTCTCGGCAGCTGCAGCCGGGCCTGGGAAACGACACGGTGAGCTTCCAGGTTCCATGCCGAGTCAGCCTGCACCTCTTCCGGACCCCAGGCGCGTGGTGTTGTCAGACGTTGGCATTGGGTCCTCTTGGGGAGAGAGCCTTAGCTAGGGTTAGGGTTCGGCCCAGGGACGTCGCCAGGGCCGAAGCGACTCCGGTCTCGTGATCTGCCTCGAGGGCTGAAGTGAGGGCCCATGCAGCAAGGCGGCTCAAGTGCAGGGTTAGGGGTCGAGGCAGGCTTAGGTTGCGGTGGAGGGTCCCCGTTCGGTGTACGGTTAGGGTTAGGGTTAGGTCCCAGGAGGCTCCAGGCGCCGAACCCACAGCAGGGCGGTGGTCTCCCCGAAGGGCTGAGTTGAGGGCACAAGGGACGGTGCCGCTCAGGATCCGTCTGTGGCTGCCAAGGCCACAGACGTCGATCGGCCCCTGGTCGAGGAGGCCTCCGGAATCCTCTCGGGCAGCTGCAGAACGGCCTGGGAAACGACACGCTGAGCTTCCAGGTTCCATGCCGGGTCAGCCTGCACCGCTTCTGGACCCCAGGCGCGTGGTGTTGTCAGACGTTGGCATTGGGTCCTCTTGGGGAGAGAGCCTTAGCTAGGGTTAGGGTTCGGCCCAGGGACGTCGCCAGGGCTGAATCGACTGCAGTCTCGTGATGTCCCTCGAGGGCTGAAGTGAGGGCCCATGCCAGAAGGCGGCTCAATTGCAGGGTTAGGGTTCGAGGCAGGCTTAGGTTGCGGTGGAGGGTCCCGGTTCGGGGTACGGTTAGGGTTAGGGTTGGGTCCCAGGAGGCTCCAGGCGCCCAAGCCACAGCAAGGCAGTGGTCTCCCCGAAGGGCTCAGTTGAGGGCACAAGGGACGGTGCCGGTCAGGATCCGTCTGGCTGCCAAGGCCACACACGTGATTGGGCCCCTGGTCGAGGAGGCCTCCGGCATCCTCTCGGCAGCTGCAGCCGGGCCTGGGAAACGACACGGTGAGCTTCCAGGTTCCATGCCGAGTCAGCCTGCACCTCTTCCGGACCCCAGGCGCGTGGGGTTGTCAGACGTTGGCATTGGGTCCTCTTGGGGAGAGAGCCTTAGCTAGGGTTAGGGTTCGGCCCAGGGACGTCGCCAGGGCCGAAGCGACTCCGGTCTCGTGATCTGCCTCGAGGGCTGAAGTGAGGGCCCATGCAGCAAGGCGGCTCAAGTGCAGGGTTAGGGGTCGAGGCCGGCTTAGGTTGCGGTGGAGGGTCCCCGTTCGGTGTAGGGTTAGGGTTAGGGTTAGGTCCCAGGAGGCTCCAGGCGCCGAACCCACAGCAGGGCGGTGGTCTCCCCGAAGGGCTGAGTTGAGGGCACAAGGGACGGTGCCGCTCAGGATCCGTCTGTGGCTGCCAAGGCCACAGACGTCGATCGGCCCCTGGTCGAGGAGGCCTCCGGAATCCTCTCGGGCAGCTGCAGAACGGCCTGGGAAACGACACGCTGAGCTTCCAGGTTCCATGCCGGGTCAGCCTGCACCGCTTCTGGACCCCAGGCGCGTGGTGTTGTCAGACGTTGGCATGGGGTCCCCGTGGGGAGGGAGCCTTAGCTAGGGTTAGGGTTTGGTCCAGGGACGTCGCCAGGGCTGAATCGACTGCAGTCTCGTGATGTCCCTCGAGGGCTGAAGTGAGGGCCCATGCCAGAAGGCGGCTCAATTGCAGGGTTAGGGTTCGAGGCAGGCTTAGGTTGCGGTGGAGGGTCCCGGTTCGGGGTACGGTTAGGGTTAGGGTTGGGTCCCAGGAGGCTCCAGGCGCCCAAGCCACAGCAGGGCAGTGGTCTCCCCGAAGGGCTGAGTTGAGGGCACAAGGGACGGTGCCGGTCAGGATCCGTCTGTGGCTGCCAAGGCCACACACGTGATTGGGCCCCTGGTCGAGGAGGCCTCCGGCATCCTCTCGGCAGCTGCAGCCGGGCCTGGGAAACGACACGGTGAGCTTCCAGGTTCCATGCCGAGTCAGCCTGCACCTCTTCCGGACCCCAGGCGCGTGGTGTTGTCAGACGTTGGCATTGGGTCCTCTTGGGGAGAGAGCCTTAGCTAGGGTTAGGGTTCGGCCCAGGGACGTCGCCAGGGCCGAAGCGACTCCGGTCTCGTGATCTGCCTCGAGGGCTGAAGTGAGGGCCCATGCAGCAAGGCGGCTCAAGTGCAGGGTTAGGGGTCGAGGCCGGCTTAGGTTGCGGTGGAGGGTCCCCGTTCGGGGTAGGGTTAGGGTTAGGGTTAGGTCCCAGGAGGCTCCAGGCGCCGAACCCACAGCAGGGCGGTGGTCTCGCCGAAGGGCTGAGTTGAGGGCACAAGGGACGGTGCCGCTCAGGATCCGTCTGTGGCTGCCAAGGCCACAGACGTCGATCGGCCCCTGGTCGAGGAGGCCTCCGGAATCCTCTCGGGCAGCTGCAGAACGGCCTGGGAAACGACACGCTGAGCTTCCAGGTTCCATGCCGGGTCAGCCTGCACCGCTTCTGGACCCCAGGCGCGTGGTGTTGTCAGACGTTGGCATGGGGTCCCCGTGGGGAGGGAGCCTTAGCTAGGGTTAGGGTTTGGTCCAGGGACGTCGCCAGGGCTGAATCGACTGCAGTCTCGTGATGTCCCTCGAGGGCTGAAGTGAGGGCCCATGCCAGAAGGCGGCTCAATTGCAGGGTTAGGGTTCGAGGCAGGCTTAGGTTGCGGTGGAGGGTCCCGGTTCGGGGTAGGGTTAGGGTTAGGGTTGGGTCCCAGGAGGCTCCAGGCGCCCAAGCCACAGCAGGGCAGTGGTCTCCCCGAAGGGCTGAGTTGAGGGCACAATGGACGGTGCCGGTCAGGATCCGTCTGTGGCTGCCAAGGCCACACACGTGATTGGGCCCCTGGTCGAGGAGGCCTCCGGCATCCTCTCGGCAGCTGCAGCCGGGCCTGGGAAACGACACGGTGGGCTTCCAGGTTCCATGCCGAGTCAGCCTGCACCTCTTCCGGACCCCAGGCGCGTGGTGTTGTCAGACGTTGGCATTGGGTCCTCTTGGGGAGAGAGCCTTAGCTAGGGTTAGGGTTCGGCCCAGGGACGTCGCCAGGGCCGAAGCGACTCCGGTCTCGTGATCTGCCTCGAGGGCTGAAGTGAGGGCCCATGCAGCAAGGCGGCTCAAGTGCAGGGTTAGGGGTCGAGGCCGGCTTAGGTTGCGGTGGAGGGTCCCCGTTCGGGGTAGGGTTAGGGTTAGGGTTAGGTCCCAGGAGGCTCCAGGCGCCGAACCCACAGCAGGGCGGTGGTCTCCCCGAAGGGCTGAGTTGAGGGCACAAGGGACGGTGCCGCTCAGGATCCGTCTGTGGCTGCCAAGGCCACAGACGTCGATCGGCCCCTGGTCGAGGAGGCCTCCGGAATCCTCTCGGGCAGCTGCAGAACGGCCTGGGAAACGACACGCTGAGCTTCCAGGTTCCATGCCGGGTCAGTCTGCACCGCTTCTGGACCCCAGGCGCGTGGTGTTGTCAGACGTTGGCATGGGGTCCCCGTGGGGAGGGAGCCTTAGCTAGGGTTAGGGTTTGGTCCAGGGACGTCGCCAGGGCTGAATCGACTGCAGTCTCGTGATGTCCCTCGAGGGCTGAAGTGAGGGCCCATGCCAGAAGGCGGCTCAATTGCAGGGTTAGGGTTCGAGGCAGGCTTAGGTTGCGGTGGAGGGTCCCGGTTCGGGGTAGGGTTAGGGTTAGGGTTGGGTCCCAGGAGGCTCCAGGCGCCCAAGCCACAGCAGGGCAGTGGTCTCCCCGAAGGGCTGAGTTGAGGGCACAAGGGACGGTGCCGGTCAGGATCCGTCTGTGGCTGCCAAGGCCACACACGTGATTGGGCCCCTGGTCGAGGAGGCCTCCGGCATCCTCTCGGCAGCTGCAGCCGGGCCTGGGAAACGACACGGTGAGCTTCCAGGTTCCATGCCGAGTCAGCCTGCACCTCTTCCGGACCCCAGGCGCGTGGTGTTGTCAGACGTTGGCATTGGGTCCTCTTGGGGAGAGAGCCTTAGCTAGGGTTAGGGTTCGGCCCAGGGACGTCGCCAGGGCCGAAGCGACTCCGGTCTCGTGATCTGCCTCGAGGGCTGAAGTGAGGGCCCATGCAGCAAGGCGGCTCAAGTGCAGGGTTAGGGGTCGAGGCCGGCTTAGGTTGCGGTGGAGGGTCCCCGTTCGGTGTAGGGTTAGGGTTAGGGTTAGGTCCCAGGAGGCTCCAGGCGCCGAACCCACAGCAGGGCGGTGGTCTCCCCGAAGGGCTGAGTTGAGGGCACAAGGGACGGTGCCGCTCAGGATCCGTCTGTGGCTGCCAAGGCCACAGACGTCGATCGGCCCCTGGTCGAGGAGGCCTCCGGAATCCTCTCGGGCAGCTGCAGAACGGCCTGGGAAACGACACGCTGAGCTTCCAGGTTCCATGCCGGGTCAGCCTGCACCGCTTCTGGACCCCAGGCGCGTGGTGTTGTCAGACGTTGGCATGGGGTCCCCGTGGGGAGGGAGCCTTAGCTAGGGTTAGGGTTTGGTCCAGGGACGTCGCCAGGGCTGAATCGACTGCAGTCTCGTGATGTCCCTCGAGGGCTGAAGTGAGGGCCCATGCCAGAAGGCGGCTCAATTGCAGGGTTAGGGTTCGAGGCAGGCTTAGGTTGCGGTGGAGGGTCCCGGTTCGGGGTACGGTTAGGGTTAGGGTTGGGTCCCAGGAGGCTCCAGGCGCCCAAGCCACAGCAGGGCAGTGGTCTCCCCGAAGGGCTGAGTTGAGGGCACAAGGGACGGTGCCGGTCAGGATCCGTCTGTGGCTGCCAAGGCCACACACGTGATTGGGCCCCTGGTCGAGGAGGCCTCCGGCATCGTCTCGGCAGCTGCAGCCGGGCCTGGGAAACGACACGGTGAGCTTCCAGGTTCCATGCCGAGTCAGCCTGCACCTCTTCCGGACCCCAGGCGCGTGGTGTTGTCAGACGTTGGCATTGGGTCCTCTTGGGGAGAGAGCCTTAGCTAGGGTTAGGGTTCGGCCCAGGGACGTCGCGAGGGCCGAAGCGACTCCGGTCTCGTGATCTGCCTCGAGGGCTGAAGTGAGGGCCCATGCAGCAAGGCGGCTCAAGTGCAGGGTTAGGGGTCGAGGCCGGCTTAGGTTGCAGTGGAGGGTCCCCGTTCGGGGTAGGGTTAGGGTTAGGGTTAGGTCCCAGGAGGCTCCAGGCGCCGAACCCACAGCAGGGCGGTGGTCTCCCCGAAGGGCTGAGTTGAGGGCACAAGGGACGGTGCCGCTCAGGATCCGTCTGTGGCTGCCAAGGCCACAGACGTCGATCGGCCCCTGGTCGAGGAGGCCTCCGGAATCCTCTCGGGCAGCTGCAGAACGGCCTGGGAAACGACACGCTGAGCTTCCAGGTTCCATGCCGGGTCAGCCTGCACCGCTTCTGGACCCCAGGCGCGTGGTGTTGTCAGACGTTGGCATGGGGTCCCCGTGGGGAGGGAGCCTTAGCTAGGGTTAGGGTTTGGTCCAGGGACGTCGCCAGGGCTGAATCGACTGCAGTCTCGTGATGTCCCTCGAGGGCTGAAGTGAGGGCCCATGCCAGAAGGCGGCTCAATTGCAGGGTTAGGGTTCGAGGCAGGCTTAGGTTGCGGTGGAGGGTCCCGGTTCGGGGTACGGTTAGGGTTAGGGTTGGGTCCCAGGAGGCTCCAGGCGCCCAAGCCACAGCAGGGCAGTGGTCTCCCCGAAGGGCTGAGTTGAGGGCACAAGGGACGGTGCCGGTCAGGATCCGTCTGTGGCTGCCAAGGCCACACACGTGATTGGGCCCCTGGTCGAGGAGGCCTCCGGCATCCTCTCGGCAGCTGCAGCCGGGCCTGGGAAACGACACGGTGAGCTTCCAGGTTCCATGCCGAGTCAGCCTGCACCTCTTCCGGACCCCAGGCGCGTGGTGTTGTCAGACGTTGGCATTGGGTCCTCTTGGGGAGAGAGCCTTAGCTAGGGTTAGGGTTCGGCCCAGGGACGTCGCCAGGGCCGAAGCGTCTCCGGTCTCGTGATCTGCCTCGAGGGCTGAAGTGAGGGCCCATGCAGCAAGGCGGCTCAAGTGCAGGGTTAGGGGTCGAGGCCGGCTTAGGTTGCGGTGGAGGGTCCCCGTTCGGTGTAGGGTTAGGGTTAGGGTTAGGTCCCAGGAGGCTCCAGGCGCCGAACCCACAGCAGGGCGGTGGTCTCCCCGAAGGGCTGAGTTGAGGGCACAAGGGACGGTGCCCCTCAGGATCCGTCTGTGGCTGCCAAGGCCACAGACGTCGATCGGCCCCTGGTAGAGGAGGCCTCCGGAATCCTCTCGGGCAGCTGCAGAACGGCCTGGGAAACGACACGCTGAGCTTCCAGGTTCCATGCCGGGTCAGTCTGCACCGCTTCTGGACCCCAGGCGCGTGGTGTTGTCAGACGTTGGCATGGGGTCCCCGTGGGGAGGGAGCCTTAGCTAGGGTTAGGGTTTGGTCCAGGGACGTCGCCAGGGCTGAATCGACTGCAGTCTCGTGATCTCCCCCGGGGGCTGAAGTGAGGGCCCATGCCAGAAGGCGGCTCAATTGCAGGGTTAGGGTTCGAGGCAGGCTTAGGTTGCGGTGGAGGGTCCCGGTTCGGGGTAGGGTTAGGGTTAGGGTTGGGTCCCAGGAGGCTCCAGGCGCCCAAGCCACAGCAGGGCAGTGGTCTCCCCGAAGGGCTGAGTTGAGGGCACAAGGGACGGTGCCGGTCAGGATCCGTCTGTGGCTGCCAAGGCCACACACGTGATTGGGCCCCTGGTCGAGGAGGCCTCCGGCATCGTCTCGGCAGCTGCAGCCGGGCCTGGGAAACGACACGGTGAGCTTCCAGGTTCCATGCCGAGTCAGCCTGCACCTCTTCCGGACCCCAGGCGCGTGGTGTTGTCAGACGTTGGCATTGGGTCCTCTTGGGGAGAGAGCCTTAGCTAGGGTTAGGGTTCGGCCCAGGGACGTCGCGAGGGCCGAAGCGACTCCGGTCTCGTGATCTGCCTCGAGGGCTGAAGTGAGGGCCCATGCAGCAAGGCGGCTCAAGTGCAGGGTTAGGGGTCGAGGCCGGCTTAGGTTGCGGTGGAGGGTCCCCGTTCGGGGTAGGGTTAGGGTTAGGGTTAGGTCCCAGGAGGCTCCAGGCGCCGAACCCACAGCAGGGCGGTGGTCTCCCCGAAGGGCTGAGTTGAGGGCACAAGGGACGGTGCCGCTCAGGATCCGTCTGTGGCTGCCAAGGCCACAGACGTCGATCGGCCCCTGGTCGAGGAGGCCTCCGGAATCCTCTCGGGCAGCTGCAGAACGGCCTGGGAAACGACACGCTGAGCTTCCAGGTTCCATGCCGGGTCAGCCTGCACCGCTTCTGGACCCCAGGCGCGTGGTGTTGTCAGACGTTGGCATGGGGTCCCCGTGGGGAGGGAGCCTTAGCTAGGGTTAGGGTTTGGTCCAGGGACGTCGCCAGGGCTGAATCGACTGCAGTCTCGTGATGTCCCTCGAGGGCTGAAGTGAGGGCCCATGCCAGAAGGCGGCTCAATTGCAGGGTTAGGGTTCGAGGCAGGCTTAGGTTGCGGTGGAGGGTCCCGGTTCGGGGTACGGTTAGGGTTAGGGTTGGGTCCCAGGAGGCTCCAGGCGCCCAAGCCACAGCAGGGCAGTGGTCTCCCCGAAGGGCTGAGTTGAGGGCACAAGGGACGGTGCCGGTCAGGATCCGTCTGTGGCTGCCAAGGCCACACACGTGATTGGGCCCCTGGTCGAGGAGGCCTCCGGCATCCTCTCGGCAGCTGCAGCCGGGCCTGGGAAACGACACGGTGAGCTTCCAGGTTCCATGCCGAGTCAGCCTGCACCTCTTCCGGACCCCAGGCGCGTGGTGTTGTCAGACGTTGGCATTGGGTCCTCTTGGGGAGAGAGCCTTAGCTAGGGTTAGGGTTCGGCCCAGGGACGTCGCCAGGGCCGAAGCGACTCCGGTCTCGTGATCTGCCTCGAGGGCTGAAGTGAGGGCCCATGCAGCAAGGCGGCTCAAGTGCAGGGTTAGGGGTCGAGGCCGGCTTAGGTTGCGGTGGAGGGTCCCCGTTCGGTGTAGGGTTAGGGTTAGGGTTAGGTCCCAGGAGGCTCCAGGCGCCGAACCCACAGCAGGGCGGTGGTCTCCCCGAAGGGCTGAGTTGAGGGCACAAGGGACGGTGCCCCTCAGGATCCGTCTGTGGCTGCCAAGGCCACAGACGTCGATCGGCCCCTGGTAGAGGAGGCCTCCGGAATCCTCTCGGGCAGCTGCAGAACGGCCTGGGAAACGACACGCTGAGCTTCCAGGTTCCATGCCGGGTCAGTCTGCACCGCTTCTGGACCCCAGGCGCGTGGTGTTGTCAGACGTTGGCATGGGGTCCCCGTGGGGAGGGAGCCTTAGCTAGGGTTAGGGTTTGGTCCAGGGACGTCGCCAGGGCTGAATCGACTGCAGTCTCGTGATCTCCCCCGGGGGCTGAAGTGAGGGCCCATGCCAGAAGGCGGCTCAATTGCAGGGTTAGGGTTCGAGGCAGGCTTAGGTTGCGGTGGAGGGTCCCGGTTCGGGGTAGGGTTAGGGTTAGGGTTGGGTCCCAGGAGGCTCCAGGCGCCCAAGCCACAGCAGGGCAGTGGTCTCCCCGAAGGGCTGAGTTGAGGGCACAAGGGACGGTGCCGGTCAGGATCCGTCTGTGGCTGCCAAGGCCACACACGTGATTGGGCCCCTGGTCGAGGAGGCCTCCGGCATCGTCTCGGCAGCTGCAGCCGGGCCTGGGAAACGACACGGTGAGCTTCCAGGTTCCATGCCGAGTCAGCCTGCACCTCTTCCGGACCCCAGGCGCGTGGTGTTGTCAGACGTTGGCATTGGGTCCTCTTGGGGAGAGAGCCTTAGATAGGGTTAGGGTTCGGCCCAGGGACGTCGCCAGGGCCGAAGCGACTCCGGTCTCGTGATCTGCCTCGAGGGCTGAAGTGAGGGCCCATGCAGCAAGGCGGCTCAAGTGCAGGGTTAGGGGTCGAGGCCGGCTTAGGTTGCGGTGGAGGGTCCCCGTTCGGTGTAGGGTTAGGGTTAGGGTTAGGTCCCAGGAGGCTCCAGGCGCCGAACCCACAGCAGGGCGGTGGTCTCCCCGAAGGGCTGAGTTGAGGGCACAAGGGACGGTGCCGCTCAGGATCCGTCTGTGGCTGCCAAGGCCACAGACGTCGATCGGCCCCTGGTCGAGGAGGCCTCCGGAATCCTCTCGGGCAGCTGCAGAACGGCCTGGGAAACGACACGCTGAGCTTCCACGTTCCATGCCGGGTCAGCCTGCACCGCTTCTGGACCCCAGGCGCGTGGTGTTGTCAGACGTTGGCATGGGGTCCCCGTGGGGAGGGAGCCTTAGCTAGGGTTAGGGTTTGGTCCAGGGACGTCGCCAGGGCTGAATCGACTGCAGTCTCGTGATCTCCCTCGAGGGCTGAAGTGAGGGCCCATGCCAGAAGGCGGCTCAATTGCAGGGTTAGGGTTCGAGGCACGCTTAGGTTGCGGTGGAGGGTCCCGGTTCGGGGTACGGTTAGGGTTAGGGTTGGGTCCCAGGAGGCTCCAGGCGCCCAAGCCACAGCAGGGCAGTGGTCTCCCCGAAGGGCTGAGTTGAGGGCACAAGGGACGGTGCCGGTCAGGATCCGTCTGTGGCTGCCAAGGCCACACACGTGATTGGGCCCCTGGTCGAGGAGGCCTCCGGCATCCTCTCGGCAGCTGCAGCCGGGCCTGGGAAACGACACGGTGAGCTTCCAGGTTCCATGCCGAGTCAGCCTGCACCTCTTCCGGACCCCAGGCGCGTGGTGTTGTCAGACGTTGGCATTGGGTCCTCTTGGGGAGAGAGCCTTAGCTAGGGTTAGGGTTCGGCCCAGGGACGTCGCCAGGGCCGAAGCGACTCCGGTCTCGTGATCTGCCTCGAGGGCTGAAGTGAGGGCCCATGCAGCAAGGCGGCTCAAGTGCAGGGTTAGGGGTCGAGGCCGGCTTAGGTTGCGGTGGAGGGTCCCCGTTCGGTGTAGGGTTAGGGTTAGGGTTAGGTCCCAGGAGGCTCCAGGCGCCGAACCCACAGCAGGGCGGTGGTCTCCCCGAAGGGCTGAGTTGAGGGCACAAGGGACGGTGCCGCTCAGGATCCGTCTGTGGCTGCCAAGGCCACAGACGTCGATCGGCCCCTGGTCGAGGAGGCCTCCGGAATCCTCTCGGGCAGCTGCAGAACGGCCTGGGAAACGACACGCTGAGCTTCCAGGTTCCATGCCGGGTCAGCCTGCACCGCTTCTGGACCCCAGGCGCGTGGTGTTGTCAGACGTTGGCATGGGGTCCCCGTGGCGAGGGAGCCTTAGCTAGGGTTAGGGTTTGGTCCAGGGACGTCGCCAGGGCTGAATCGACTGCAGTCTCGTGATGTCCCTCGAGGGCTGAAGTGAGGGCCCATGCCAGAAGGCGGCTCAATTGCAGGGTTAGGGTTCGAGGCAGGCTTAGGTTGCGGTGGAGGGTCCCGGTTCGGGGTAGGGTTAGGGTTAGGGTTGGGTCCCAGGAGGCTCCAGGCGCCCAAGCCACAGCAGGGCAGTGGTCTCCCCGAAGGGCTGAGTTGAGGGCACAAGGGACGGTGCCGGTCAGGATCCGTCTGTGGCTGCCAAGGCCACACACGTGATTGGGCCCCTGGTCGAGGAGGCCTCCGGCATCCTCTCGGCAGCTGCAGCCGGGCCTGGGAAACGACACGGTGAGCTTCCAGGTTCCATGCCGAGTCAGCCTGCACCTCTTCCGGACCCCAGGCGCGTGGGGTTGTCAGACGTTGGCATTGGGTCCTCTTGGGGAGAGAGCCTTAGCTAGGGTTAGGGTTCGGCCCAGGGACGTCGCCAGGGCCGAAGCGACTCCGGTCTCGTGATCTGCCTCGAGGGCTGAAGTGAGGGCCCATGCAGCAAGGCGGCTCAAGTGCAGGGTTAGGGGTCGAGGCCGGCTTAGGTTGCGGTGGAGGGTCCCCGTTCGGTGTAGGGTTAGGGTTAGGGTTAGGTCCCAGGAGGCTCCAGGCGCCGAACCCACAGCAGGGCGGTGGTCTCCCCGAAGGGCTGAGTTGAGGGCACAAGGGACGGTGCCGCTCAGGATCCGTCTGTGGCTGCCAAGGCCACAGACGTCGATCGGCCCCTGGTCGAGGAGGCCTCCGGAATCCTCTCGGGCAGCTGCAGAACGGCCTGGGAAACGACACGCTGAGCTTCCAGGTTCCATGCCGGGTCAGCCTGCACCGCTTCTGGACCCCAGGCGCGTGGTGTTGTCAGACGTTGGCATGGGGTCCCCGTGGGGAGGGAGCCTTAGCTAGGGTTAGGGTTTGGTCCAGGGACGTCGCCAGGGCTGAATCGACTGCAGTCTCGTGATGTCCCTCGAGGGCTGAAGTGAGGGCCCATGCCAGAAGGCGGCTCAATTGCAGGGTTAGGGTTCGAGGCAGGCTTAGGTTGCGGTGGAGGGTCCCGGTTCGGGGTACGGTTAGGGTTAGGGTTGGGTCCCAGGAGGCTCCAGGCGCCAGCGACAGCAGGGCAGTGGTCTCCCCGAAGGGCTGAGTTGAGGGCACAAGGGACGGTGCCGGTCAGGATCCGTCTGTGGCTGCCAAGGCCACACACGTGATTGGGCCCCTGGTCGAGGAGGCCTCCGGCATCCTCTCGGCAGCTGCAGCCGGGCCTGGGAAACGACACGGTGAGCTTCCAGGTTCCATGCCGAGTCAGCCTGCACCTCTTCCGGACCCCAGGCGCGTGGTGTTGTCAGACGTTGGCATTGGGTCCTCTTGGGGAGAGAGCCTTAGCTAGGGTTAGGGTTCGGCCCAGGGACGTCGCCAGGGCCGAAGCGACTCCGGTCTCGTGATCTGCCTCGAGGGCTGAAGTGAGGGCCCATGCAGCAAGGCGGCTCAAGTGCAGGGTTAGGGGTCGAGGCCGGCTTAGGTTGCGGTGGAGGGTCCCCGTTCGGTGTAGGGTTAGGGTTAGGGTTAGGTCCCAGGAGGCTCCAGGCGCCGAACCCACAGCAGGGCGGTGATCTCCCCGAAGGGCTGAGTTGAGGGCACAAGGGACGGTGCCGCTCAGGATCCGTCTGTGGCTGCCAAGGCCACAGACGTCGATCGGCCCCTGGTCGAGGAGGCCTCCGGAATCCTCTCGGGCAGCTGCAGAACGGCCTGGGAAACGACACGCTGAGCTTCCAGGTTCCATGCCGGGTCAGCCTGCACCGCTTCTGGACCCCAGGCGCGTGGTGTTGTCAGACGTTGGCATGGGGTCCCCGTGGGGAGGGAGCCTTAGCTAGGGTTAGGGTTTGGTCCAGGGACGTCGCCAGGGCTGAATCGACTGCAGTCTCGTGATGTCCCTCGAGGGCTGAAGTGAGGGCCCATGCCAGAAGGCGGCTCAATTGCAGGGTTAGGGTTCGAGGCAGGCTTAGGTTGCGGTGGAGGGTCCCGGTTCGGGGTACGGTTAGGGTTAGGGTTGGGTCCCAGGAGGCTCCAGGCGCCCAAGCCACAGCAGGGCAGTGGTCTCCCCGAAGGGCTGAGTTGAGGGCACAAGGGACGGTGCCGGTCAGGATCCGTCTGTGGCTGCCAAGGCCACACACGTGATTGGGCCCCTGGTCGAGGAGGCCTCCGGCATCCTCTCGGCAGCTGCAGCCGGGCCTGGGAAACGACACGGTGAGCTTCCAGGTTCCATGCCGAGTCAGCCTGCACCTCTTCCGGACCCCAGGCGCGTGGTGTTGTCAGACGTTGGCATTGGGTCCTCTT
Source organism: Panthera onca (assembly GCF_046562875.1). Lineage (NCBI taxonomy): Eukaryota > Metazoa > Chordata > Mammalia > Carnivora > Felidae > Panthera > Panthera onca. The sequence continues at coordinate 16,769,231 of NC_138357.1, read as the reverse complement.
GGGGAGAGAGCCTTAGCTAGGGTTAGGGTTCGGCCCAGGGACGTCGCCAGGGCCGAAGCGACTCCGGTCTCGTGATCTGCCTCGAGGGCTGAAGTGAGGGCCCATGCAGCAAGGCGGCTCAAGTGCAGGGTTAGGGGTCGAGGCCGGCTTAGGTTGCGGTGGAGGGTCCCCGTTCGGTGTAGGGTTAGGGTTAGGGTTAGGTCCCAGGAGGCTCCAGGCGCCGAACCCACAGCAGGGCGGTGGTCTCCCCGAAGGGCTGAGTTGAGGGCACAAGGGACGGTGCCGCTCAGGATCCGTCTGTGGCTGCCAAGGCCACAGACGTCGATCGGCCCCTGGTCGAGGAGGCCTCCGGAATCCTCTCGGGCAGCTGCAGAACGGCCTGGGAAACGACACGCTGAGCTTCCAGGTTCCATGCCGGGTCAGCCTGCACCGCTTCTGGACCCCAGGCGCGTGGTGTTGTCAGACGTTGGCATGGGGTCCCCGTGGGGAGGGAGCCTTAGCTAGGGTTAGGGTTTGGTCCAGGGACGTCGCCAGGGCTGAATCGACTGCAGTCTCGTGATCTCCCCCGGGGGCTGAAGTGAGGGCCCATGCCAGAAGGCGGCTCAATTGCAGGGTTAGGGTTCGAGGCAGGCTTAGGTTGCGGTGGAGGGTCCCGGTTCGGGGTACGGTTAGGGTTAGGGTTGGGTCCCAGGAGGCTCCAGGCGCCCAAGCCACAGCAGGGCAGTGGTCTCCCCGAAGGGCTGAGTTGAGGGCACAAGGGACGGTGCCGGTCAGGATCCGTCTGTGGCTGCCAAGGCCACACACGTGATTGGGCCCCTGGTCGAGGAGGCCTCCGGCATCCTCTCGGCAGCTGCAGCCGGGCCTGGGAAACGACACGGTGAGCTTCCAGGTTCCATGCCGAGTCAGCCTGCACCTCTTCCGGACCCCAGGCGCGTGGTGTTGTCAGACGTTGGCATTGGGTCCTCTTGGGGAGAGAGCCTTAGCTAGGGTTAGGGTTCGGCCCAGGGACGTCGCCAGGGCCGAAGCGACTCCGGTCTCGTGATCTGCCTCGAGGGCTGAAGTGAGGGCCCATGCAGCAAGGCGGCTCAAGTGCAGGGTTAGGGGTCGAGGCCGGCTTAGGTTGCGGTGGAGGGTCCACGTTCGGTGTACGGTTAGGGTTAGGGTTAGGTCCCAGGAGGCTCCAGGCGCCGAACCCACAGCAGGGCGGTGGTCTCCCCGAAGGGCTGAGTTGAGGGCACAAGGGACGGTGCCGCTCAGGATCCGTCTGTGGCTGCCAAGGCCACAGACGTCGATCGGCCCCTGGTCGAGGAGGCCTCCGGAATCCTCTCGGGCAGCTGCAGAACGGCCTGGGAAACGACACGCTGAGCTTCCACGTTCCATGCCGGGTCAGCCTGCACCGCTTCTGGACCCCAGGCGCGTGGTGTTGTCAGACGTTGGCATGGGGTCCCCGTGGGGAGGGAGCCTTAGCTAGGGTTAGGGTTTGGTCCAGGGACGTCGCCAGGGCTGAATCGACTGCAGTCTCGTGATCTCCCTCGAGGGCTGAAGTGAGGGCCCATGCCAGAAGGCGGCTCAATTGCAGGGTTAGGGTTCGAGGCAGGCTTAGGTTGCGGTGGAGGGTCCCGGTTCGGGGTACAGTTAGGGTTAGGGTTGGGTCCCAGGAGGCTCCAGGCGCCCAAGCCACAGCAAGGCAGTGGTCTCCCCGAAGGGCTGAGTTGAGGGCACAAGGGACGGTGCCGGTCAGGATCCGTCTGTGGCTGCCAAGGCCACACACGTGATTGGGCCCCTGGTCGAGGAGGCCTCCGGCATCCTCTCGGCAGCTGCAGCCGGGCCTGGGAAACGACACGGTGAGCTTCCAGGTTCCATGCCGAGTCAGCCTGCACCTCTTCCGGACCCCAGGCGCGTGGTGTTGTCAGACGTTGGCATTGGGTCCTCTTGGGGAGAGAGCCTTAGCTAGGGTTAGGGTTCGGCCCAGGGACGTCGCCAGGGCCGAAGCGACTCCGGTCTCGTGATCTGCCTCGAGGGCTGAAGTGAGGGCCCATGCAGCAAGGCGGCTCAAGTGCAGGGTTAGGGGTCGAGGCCGGCTTAGGTTGCGGTGGAGGGTCCCCGTTCGGGGTAGGGTTAGGGTTAGGGTTAGGTCCCAGGAGGCTCCAGGCACCGAACCCACAGCAGGGCGGTGGTCTCCCCGAAGGGCTGAGTTGAGGGCACAAGGGACGGTGCCGCTCAGGATCCGTCTGTGGCTGCCAAGGCCACAGACGTCGATCGGCCCCTGGTCGAGGAGGCCTCCGGAATCCTCTCGGGCAGCTGCAGAACGGCCTGGGAAACGACACGCTGAGCTTCCAGGTTCCATGCCGGGTCAGCCTGCACCGCTTCTGGACCCCAGGCGCGTGGTGTTGTCAGACGTTGGCATGGGGTCCCCGTGGGGAGGGAGCCTTAGCTAGGGTTAGGGTTTGGTCCAGGGACGTCGCCAGGGCTGAATCGACTGCAGTCTCGTGATGTCCCTCGAGGGCTGAAGTGAGGGCCCATGCCAGAAGGCGGCTCAATTGCAGGGTTAGGGTTCGAGGCAGGCTTAGGTTGCGGTGGAGGGTCCCGGTTCGGGGTACGGTTAGGGTTAGGGTTGGGTCCCAGGAGGCTCCAGGCGCCCAAGCCACAGCAGGGCAGTGGTCTCCCCGAAGGGCTGAGTTGAGGGCACAAGGGACGGTGCCGGTCAGGATCCGTCTGTGGCTGCCAAGGCCACACACGTGATTGGGCCCCTGGTCGAGGAGGCCTCCGGCATCCTCTCGGCAGCTGCAGCCGGGCCTGGGAAACGACACGGTGAGCTTCCAGGTTCCATGCCGAGTCAGCCTGCACCTCTTCCGGACCCCAGGCGCGTGCTGTTGTCAGACGTTGGCATTGGGTCCTCTTGGGGAGAGAGCCTTAGCTAGGGTTAGGGTTCGGCCCAGGGACGTCGCCAGGGCCGAAGCGACTCCGGTCTCGTGATCTGCCTCGAGGGCTGAAGTGAGGGCCCATGCAGCAAGGCGGCTCAAGTGCAGGGTTAGGGGTCGAGGCCGGCTTAGGTTGCGGTGGAGGGTCCCCGTTCGGTGTAGGGTTAGGGTTAGGGTTAGGTCCCAGGAGGCTCCAGGCGCCGAACCCACAGCAGGGCGGTGATCTCCCCGAAGGGCTGAGTTGAGGGCACAAGGGACGGTGCCGCTCAGGATCCGTCTGTGGCTGCCAAGGCCACAGACGTCGATCGGCCCCTGGTCGAGGAGGCCTCCGGAATCCTCTCGGGCAGCTGCAGAACGGCCTGGGAAACGACACGCTGAGCTTCCAGGTTCCATGCCGGGTCAGCCTGCACCGCTTCTGGACCCCAGGCGCGTGGTGTTGTCAGACGTTGGCATGGGGTCCCCGTGGGGAGGGAGCCTTAGCTAGGGTTAGGGTTTGGTCCAGGGACGTCGCCAGGGCTGAATCGACTGCAGTCTCGTGATGTCCCTCGAGGGCTGAAGTGAGGGCCCATGCCAGAAGGCGGCTCAATTGCAGGGTTAGGGTTCGAGGCAGGCTTAGGTTGCGGTGGAGGGTCCCAGTTCGGGGTACGGTTAGGGTTAGGGTTGGGTCCCAGGAGGCTCCAGGCGCCCAAGCCACAGCAGGGCAGTGGTCTCCCCGAAGGGCTGAGTTGAGGGCACAAGGGACGGTGCCGGTCAGGATCCGTCTGTGGCTGCCAAGGCCACACACGTGATTGGGCCCCTGGTCGAGGAGGCCTCCGGCATCCTCTCGGCAGCTGCAGCCGGGCCTGGGAAACGACACGGTGAGCTTCCAGGTTCCATGCCGAGTCAGCCTGCACCTCTTCCGGACCCCAGGCGCGTGGTGTTGTCAGACGTTGGCATTGGGTCCTCTTGGGGAGAGAGCCTTAGCTAGGGTTAGGGTTCGGCCCAGGGACGTCGCGAGGGCCGAAGCGACTCCGGTCTCGTGATCTGCCTCGAGGGCTGAAGTGAGGGCCCATGCAGCAAGGCGGCTCAAGTGCAGGGTTAGGGGTCGAGGCCGGCTTAGGTTGCGGTGGAGGGTCCCCGTTCGGGGTAGGGTTAGGGTTAGGGTTAGGTCCCAGGAGGCTCCAGGCGCCGAACCCACAGCAGGGCGGTGGTCTCCCCGAAGGGCTGAGTTGAGGGCACAAGGGACGGTGCCGCTCAGGATCCGTCTGTGGCTGCCAAGGCCACAGACGTCGATCGGCCCCTGGTCGAGGAGGCCTCCGGAATCCTCTCGGGCAGCTGCAGAACGGCCTGGGAAACGACACGCTGAGCTTCCAGGTTCCATGCCGGGTCAGCCTGCACCGCTTCTGGACCCCAGGCGCGTGGTGTTGTCAGACGTTGGCATGGGGTCCCCGTGGGGAGGGAGCCTTAGCTAGGGTTAGGGTTTGGTCCAGGGACGTCGCCAGGGCTGAATCGACTGCAGTCTCGTGATGTCCCTCGAGGGCTGCAGTGAGGGCCCATGCCAGAAGGCGGCTCAATTGCAGGGTTAGGGTTCGAGGCAGGCTTAGGTTGCGGTGGAGGGTCCCGGTTCGGGGTACGGTTAGGGTTAGGGTTGGGTCCCAGGAGGCTCCAGGCGCCCAAGCCACAGCAGGGCAGTGGTCTCCCCGAAGGGCTGAGTTGAGGGCACAAGGGACGGTGCCGGTCAGGATCCGTCTGTGGCTGCCAAGGCCACACACGTGATTGGGCCCCTGGTCGAGGAGGCCTCCGGCATCCTCTCGGCAGCTGCAGCCGGGCCTGGGAAACGACACGGTGAGCTTCCAGGTTCCATGCCGAGTCAGCCTGCACCTCTTCCGGACCCCAGGCGCGTGGTGTTGTCAGACGTTGGCATTGGGTCCTCTTGGGGAGAGAGCCTTAGCTAGGGTTAGGGTTCGGCCCAGGGACGTCGCCAGGGCCGAAGCGACTCCGGTCTCGTGATCTGCCTCGAGGGCTGAAGTGAGGGCCCATGCAGCAAGGCGGCTCAAGTGCAGGGTTAGGGGTCGAGGCCGGCTTAGGTTGCGGTGGAGGGTCCCCGTTCGGTGTAGGGTTAGGGTTAGGGTTAGGTCCCAGGAGGCTCCAGGCGCCGAACCCACAGCAGGGCGGTGGTCTCCCCGAAGGGCTGAGTTGAGGGCACAAGGGACGGTGCCGCTCAGGATCCGTCTGTGGCTGCCAAGGCCACAGACGTCGATCGGCCCCTGGTCGAGGAGGCCTCCGGAATCCTCTCGGGCAGCTGCAGAACGGCCTGGGAAACGACACGCTGAGCTTCCAGGTTCCATGCCGGGTCAGCCTGCACCGCTTCTGGACCCCAGGCGCGTGGTGTTGTCAGACGTTGGCATGGGGTCCCCGTGGGGAGGGAGCCTTAGCTAGGGTTAGGGTTTGGTCCAGGGACGTCGCCAGGGCTGAATCGACTGCAGTCTCGTGATGTCCCTCGAGGGCTGAAGTGAGGGCCCATGCCAGAAGGCGGCTCAATTGCAGGGTTAGGGTTCGAGGCAGGCTTAGGTTGCGGTGGAGGGTCCCGGTTCGGGGTACGGTTAGGGTTAGGGTTGGATCCCAGGAGGCTCCAGGCGCCCAAGCCACAGCAGGGCAGTGGTCTCCCCGAAGGGCTGAGTTGAGGGCACAAGGGACGGTGCCGGTCAGGATCCGTCTGTGGCTGCCAAGGCCACACACGTGATTGGGCCCCTGGTCGAGGAGGCCTCCGGCATCCTCTCGGCAGCTGCAGCCAGGCCTGGGAAACGACACGGTGAGCTTCCAGGTTCCATGCCGAGTCAGCCTGCACCTCTTCCGGACCCCAGGCGCGTGGTGTTGTCAGACGTTGGCATTGGGTCCTCTTGGGGAGAGAGCCTTAGCTAGGGTTAGGGTTCGGCCCAGGGACGTCGCCAGGGCCGAAGCGACTCCGGTCTCGTGATCTGCCTCGAGGGCTGAAGTGAGGGCCCATGCAGCAAGGCGGCTCAAGTGCAGGGTTAGGGGTCGAGGCCGGCTTAGGTTGCGGTGGAGGGTCCCCGTTCGGGGTAGGGTTAGGGTTAGGGTTAGGTCCCAGGAGGCTCCAGGCGCCGAACCCACAGCAGGGCGGTGGTCTCGCCGAAGGGCTGAGTTGAGGGCACAAGGGACGGTGCCGCTCAGGATCCGTCTGTGGCTGCCAAGGCCACAGACGTCGATCGGCCCCTGGTCGAGGAGGCCTCCGGAATCCTCTCGGGCAGCTGCAGAACGGCCTGGGAAACGACACGCTGAGCTTCCAGGTTCCATGCCGGGTCAGCCTGCACCGCTTCTGGACCCCAGGCGCGTGGTGTTGTCAGACGTTGGCATGGGGTCCCCGTGGGGAGGGAGCCTTAGCTAGGGTTAGGGTTTGGTCCAGGGACGTCGCCAGGGCTGAATCGACTGCAGTCTCGTGATGTCCCTCGAGGGCTGAAGTGAGGGCCCATGCCAGAAGGCGGCTCAATTGCAGGGTTAGGGTTCGAGGCAGGCTTAGGTTGCGGTGGAGGGTCCCGGTTCGGGGTACGGTTAGGGTTAGGGTTGGGTCCCAGGAGGCTCCAGGCGCTCAAGCCACAGCAGGGCAGTGGTCTCCCCGAAGGGCTGAGTTGAGGGCACAAGGGACGGTGCCGGTCAGGATCCGTCTGTGGCTGCCAAGGCCACACACGTGATTGGGCCCCTGGTCGAGGAGGCCTCCGGCATCCTCTCGGCAGCTGCAGCCGGGCCTGGGAAACGACACGGTGAGCTTCCAGGTTCCATGCCGAGTCAGCCTGCACCTCTTCCGGACCCCAGGCGCGTGGTGTTGTCAGACGTTGGCATTGGGTCCTCTTGGGGAGAGAGCCTTAGCTAGGGTTAGGGTTCGGCCCAGGGACGTCGCCAGGGCCGAAGCGACTCCGGTCTCGTGATCTGCCTCGAGGGCTGAAGTGAGGGCCCATGCAGCAAGGCGGCTCAAGTGCAGGGTTAGGGGTCGAGGCCGGCTTAGGTTGCGGTGGAGGGTCCCCGTTCGGTGTAGGGTTAGGGTTAGGGTTAGGTCCCAGGAGGCTCCAGGCGCCGAACCCACAGCAGGGCGGTGGTCTCCCCGAAGGGCTGAGTTGAGGGCACAAGGGACGGTGCCGCTCAGGATCCGTCTGTGGCTGCCAAGGCCACAGACGTCGATCGGCCCCTGGTCGAGGAGGCCTCCGGAATCCTCTCGGGCAGCTGCAGAACGGCCTGGGAAACGACACGCTGAGCTTCCAGGTTCCATGCCGGGTCAGCCTGCACCGCTTCTGGACCCCAGGCGCGTGGTGTTGTCAGACGTTGGCATGGGGTCCCCGTGGGGAGGGAGCCTTAGCTAGGGTTAGGGTTTGGTCCAGGGACGTCGCCAGGGCTGAATCGACTGCAGTCTCGTGATGTCCCTCGAGGGCTGAAGTGAGGGCCCATGCCAGAAGGCGGCTCAATTGCAGGGTTAGGGTTCGAGGCAGGCTTAGGTTGCGGTGGAGGGTCCCGGTTCGGGGTAGGGTTAGGGTTAGGGTTGGGTCCCAGGAGGCTCCAGGCGCCCAAGCCACAGCAGGGCAGTGGTCTCCCCGAAGGGCTGAGTTGAGGGCACAAGGGACGGTGCCGGTCAGGATCCGTCTGTGGCTGCCAAGGCCACACACGTGATTGGGCCCCTGGTCGAGGAGGCCTCCGGCATCGTCTCGGCAGCTGCAGCCGGGCCTGGGAAACGACACGGTGAGCTTCCAGGTTCCATGCCGAGTCAGCCTGCACCTCTTCCGGACCCCAGGCGCGTGGTGTTGTCAGACGTTGGCATTGGGTCCTCTTGGGGAGAGAGCCTTAGCTAGGGTTAGGGTTCGGCCCAGGGACGTCGCCAGGGCCGAAGCGACTCCGGTCTCGTGATCTGCCTCGAGGGCTGAAGTGAGGGCCCATGCAGCAAGGCGGCTCAAGTGCAGGGTTAGGGGTCGAGGCCGGCTTAGGTTGCGGTGGAGGGTCCCCGTTCGGTGTAGGGTTAGGGTTAGGGTTAGGTCCCAGGAGGCTCCAGGCGCCGAACCCACAGCAGGGCGGTGGTCTCCCCGAAGGGCTGAGTTGAGGGCACAAGGGACGGTGCCGCTCAGGATCCGTCTGTGGCTGCCAAGGCCACAGACGTCGATCGGCCCCTGGTCGAGGAGGCCTCCGGAATCCTCTCGGGCAGCTGCAGAACGGCCTGGGAAACGACACGCTGAGCTTCCAGGTTCCATGCCGGGTCAGCCTGCACCGCTTCTGGACCCCAGGCGCGTGGTGTTGTCAGACGTTGGCATGGGGTCCCCGTGGGGAGGGAGCCTTAGCTAGGGTTAGGGTTTGGTCCAGGGACGTCGCCAGGGCTGAATCGACTGCAGTCTCGTGATGTCCCTCGAGGGCTGAAGTGAGGGCCCATGCCAGAAGGCGGCTCAATTGCAGGGTTAGGGTTCGAGGCAGGCTTAGGTTGCGGTGGAGGGTCCCGGTTCGGGGTACGGTTAGGGTTAGGGTTGGGTCCCAGGAGGCTCCAGGCGCCCAAGCCACAGCAGGGCAGTGGTCTCCCCGAAGGGCTGAGTTGAGGGCACAAGGGACGGTGCCGGTCAGGATCCGTCTGTGGCTGCCAAGGCCACACACGTGATTGGGCCCCTGGTCGAGGAGGCCTCCGGCATCCTCTCGGCAGCTGCAGCCGGGCCTGGGAAACGACACGGTGAGCTTCCAGGTTCCATGCCGAGTCAGCCTGCACCTCTTCCGGACCCCAGGCGCGTGGTGTTGTCAGACGTTGGCATTGGGTCCTCTTGGGGAGAGAGCCTTAGCTAGGGTTAGGGTTCGGCCCAGGGACGTCGCCAGGGCCGAAGCGACTCCGGTCTCGTGATCTGCCTCGAGGGCTGAAGTGAGGGCCCATGCAGCAAGGCGGCTCAAGTGCAGGGTTAGGGGTCGAGGCCGGCTTAGGTTGCGGTGGAGGGTCCCCGTTCGGTGTAGGGTTAGGGTTAGGGTTAGGTCCCAGGAGGCTCCAGGCGCCGAACCCACAGCAGGGCGGTGGTCTCCCCGAAGGGCTGAGTTGAGGGCACAAGGGACGGTGCCGCTCAGGATCCGTCTGTGGCTGCCAAGGCCACAGACGTCGATCGGCCCCTGGTCGAGGAGGCCTCCGGAATCCTCTCGGGCAGCTGCAGAACGGCCTGGGAAACGACACGCTGAGCTTCCAGGTTCCATGCCGGGTCAGCCTGCACCGCTTCTGGACCCCAGGCGCGTGGTGTTGTCAGACGTTGGCATGGGGTCCCCGTGGGGAGGGAGCCTTAGCTAGGGTTAGGGTTTGGTCCAGGGACGTCGCCAGGGCTGAATCGACTGCAGTCTCGTGATCTCCCTCGAGGGCTGAAGTGAGGGCCCATGCCAGAAGGCGGCTCAATTGCAGGGTTAGGGTTCGAGGCAGGCTTAGGTTGCGGTGGAGGGTCCCGGTTCGGGGTAGGGTTAGGGTTAGGGTTGGGTCCCAGGAGGCTCCAGGCGCCCAAGCCACAGCAGGGCAGTGGTCTCCCCGAAGGGCTGAGTTGAGGGCACAAGGGACGGTGCCGGTCAGGATCCGTCTGTGGCTGCCAAGGCCACACACGTGATTGGGCCCCTGGTCGAGGAGGCCTCCGGCATCCTCTCGGCAGCTGCAGCCGGGCCTGGGAAACGACACGGTGAGCTTCCAGGTTCCATGCCGAGTCAGCCTGCACCTCTTCCGGACCCCAGGCGCGTGGTGTTGTCAGACGTTGGCATTGGGTCCTCTTGGGGAGAGAGCCTTAGCTAGGGTTAGGGTTCGGCCCAGGGACGTCGCCAGGGCCGAAGCGACTCCGGTCTCGTGATCTGCCTCGAGGGCTGAAGTGAGGGCCCATGCAGCAAGGCGGCTCAAGTGCAGGGTTAGGGGTCGAGGCCGGCTTAGGTTGCGGTGGAGGGTCCCCGTTCGGTGTAGGGTTAGGGTTAGGGTTAGGTCCCAGGAGGCTCCAGGCGCCGAACCCACAGCAGGGCGGTGGTCTCCCCGAAGGGCTGAGTTGAGGGCACAAGGGACGGTGCCGCTCAGGATCCGTCTGTGGCTGCCAAGGCCACAGACGTCGATCGGCCCCTGGTCGAGGAGGCCTCCGGAATCCTCTCGGGCAGCTGCAGAACGGCCTGGGAAACGACACGCTGAGCTTCCAGGTTCCATGCCGGGTCAGCCTGCACCGCTTCTGGACCCCAGGCGCGTGGTGTTGTCAGACGTTGGCATGGGGTCCCCGTGGGGAGGGAGCCTTAGCTAGGGTTAGGGTTTGGTCCAGGGACGTCGCCAGGGCTGAATCGACTGCAATCTCGTGATGTCCCTCGAGGGCTGAAGTGAGGGCCCATGCCAGAAGGCGGCTCAATTGCAGGGTTAGGGTTCGAGGCAGGCTTAGGTTGCGGTGGAGGGTCCCGGTTCGGGGTACGGTTAGGGTTAGGGTTGGGTCCCAGGAGGCTCCAGGCGCCCAAGCCACAGCAGGGCAGTGGTCTCCCCGAAGGGCTGAGTTGAGGGCACAAGGGACGGTGCCGGTCAGGATCCGTCTGTGGCTGCCAAGGCCACACACGTGATTGGGCCCCTGGTCGAGGAGGCCTCCGGCATCCTCTCGGCAGCTGCAGCCGGGCCTGGGAAACGACACGGTGAGCTTCCAGGTTCCATGCCGAGTCAGCCTGCACCTCTTCCGGACCCCAGGCGCGTGGTGTTGTCAGACGTTGGCATTGGGTCCTCTTGGGGAGAGAGCCTTAGCTAGGGTTAGGGTTCGGCCCAGGGACGTCGCCAGGGCCGAAGCGACTCCGGTCTCGTGATCTGCCTCGAGGGCTGAAGTGAGGGCCCATGCAGCAAGGCGGCTCAAGTGCAGGGTTAGGGGTCGAGGCCGGCTTAGGTTGCGGTGGAGGGTCCCCGTTCGGGGTAGGGTTAGGGTTAGGGTTAGGTCCCAGGAGGCTCCAGGCGCCGAACCCACAGCAGGGCGGTGGTCTCGCCGAAGGGCTGAGTTGAGGGCACAAGGGACGGTGCCGCTCAGGATCCGTCTGTGGCTGCCAAGGCCACAGACGTCGATCGGCCCCTGGTCGAGGAGGCCTCCGGAATCCTCTCGGGCAGCTGCAGAACGGCCTGGGAAACGACACGCTGAGCTTCCAGGTTCCATGCCGGGTCAGCCTGCACCGCTTCTGGACCCCAGGCGCGTGGTGTTGTCAGACGTTGGCATGGGGTCCCCGTGGGGAGGGAGCCTTAGCTAGGGTTAGGGTTTGGTCCAGGGACGTCGCCAGGGCTGAATCGACTGCAGTCTCGTGATGTCCCTCGAGGGCTGAAGTGAGGGCCCATGCCAGAAGGCGGCTCAATTGCAGGGTTAGGGTTCGAGGCAGGCTTAGGTTGCGGTGGAGGGTCCCGGTTCGGGGTAGGGTTAGGGTAAGGGTTGGGTCCCAGGAGGCTCCAGGCGCCCAAGCCACAGCAGGGCAGTGGTCTCCCCGAAGGGCTGAGTTGAGGGCACAATGGACGGTGCCGGTCAGGATCCGTCTGTGGCTGCCAAGGCCACACACGTGATTGGGCCCCTGGTCGAGGAGGCCTCCGGCATCCTCTCGGCAGCTGCAGCCGGGCCTGGGAAACGACACGGTGGGCTTCCAGGTTCCATGCCGAGTCAGCCTGCACCTCTTCCGGACCCCAGGCGCGTGGTGTTGTCAGACGTTGGCATTGGGTCCTCTTGGGGAGAGAGCCTTAGCTAGGGTTAGGGTTCGGCCCAGGGACGTCGCCAGGGCCGAAGCGACTCCGGTCTCGTGATCTGCCTCGAGGGCTGAAGTGAGGGCCCATGCAGCAAGGCGGCTCAAGTGCAGGGTTAGGGGTCGAGGCCGGCTTAGGTTGCGGTGGAGGGTCCCCGTTCGGGGTAGGGTTAGGGTTAGGGTTAGGTCCCAGGAGGCTCCAGGCGCCGAACCCACAGCAGGGCGGTGGTCTCCCCGAAGGGCTGAGTTGAGGGCACAAGGGACGGTGCCGCTCAGGATCCGTCTGTGGCTGCCAAGGCCACAGACGTCGATCGGCCCCTGGTCGAGGAGGCCTCCGGAATCCTCTCGGGCAGCTGCAGAACGGCCTGGGAAACGACACGCTGAGCTTCCAGGTTCCATGCCGGGTCAGTCTGCACCGCTTCTGGACCCCAGGCGCGTGGTGTTGTCAGACGTTGGCATGGGGTCCCCGTGGGGAGGGAGCCTTAGCTAGGGTTAGGGTTTGGTCCAGGGACGTCGCCAGGGCTGAATCGACTGCAGTCTCGTGATGTCCCTCGAGGGCTGAAGTGAGGGCCCATGCCAGAAGGCGGCTCAATTGCAGGGTTAGGGTTCGAGGCAGGCTTAGGTTGCGGTGGAGGGTCCCGGTTCGGGGTAGGGTTAGGGTTAGGGTTGGGTCCCAGGAGGCTCCAGGCGCCCAAGCCACAGCAGGGCAGTGGTCTCCCCGAAGGGCTGAGTTGAGGGCACAAGGGACGGTGCCGGTCAGGATCCGTCTGTGGCTGCCAAGGCCACACACGTGATTGGGCCCCTGGTCGAGGAGGCCTCCGGCATCCTCTCGGCAGCTGCAGCCGGGCCTGGGAAACGACACGGTGAGCTTCCAGGTTCCATGCCGAGTCAGCCTGCACCTCTTCCGGACCCCAGGCGCGTGGTGTTGTCAGACGTTGGCATTGGGTCCTCTTGGGGAGAGAGCCTTAGCTAGGGTTAGGGTTCGGCCCAGGGACGTCGCCAGGGCCGAAGCGACTCCGGTCTCGTGATCTGCCTCGAGGGCTGAAGTGAGGGCCCATGCAGCAAGGCGGCTCAAGTGCAGGGTTAGGGGTCGAGGCCGGCTTAGGTTGCGGTGGAGGGTCCCCGTTCGGGGTACGGTTAGGGTTAGGGTTAGGTCCCAGGAGGCTCCAGGCGCCGAACCCACAGCAGGGCGGTGGTCTCCCCGAAAGGCTGAGTTGAGGGCACACGGGACGGTGCCGCTCAGGATCCGTCTGTGGCTGCCAAGGCCACAGACGTCGATCGGCCCCTGGTCGAGGAGGCCTCCGGAATCCTCTCGGGCAGCTGCAGAACGGCCTGGGAAACGACACGCTGAGCTTCCAGGTTCCATGCCGGGTCAGCCTGCACCGCTTCTGGACCCCAGGCGCGTGGTGTTGTCAGACGTTGGCATGGGGTCCCCGTGGGGAGGGAGCCTTAGCTAGGGTTAGGGTTCGGCCCAGGGACGTCGCCAGGGCCGAAGCGACTCCGGTCTCGTGATCTGCCTCGAGGGCTGAAGTGAAGGCCCATGCAGCAAGGCGGCTCAAGTGCAGGGTTAGGGGTCGAGGCCGGCTTAGGTTGCGGTGGAGGGTCCCGGTTCGGGGTAGGGTTAGGGTTAGGGTTGGGTCCCAGGAGGCTCCAGGCGCCCAAGCCACAGCAGGGCAGTGGTCTCCCCGAAGGGCTGAGTTGAGGGCACAAGGGACGGTGCCGGTCAGGATCCGTCTGTGGCTGCCAAGGCCACACACGTGATTGGGCCCCTGGTCGAGGAGGCCTCCGGCATCCTCTCGGCAGCTGCAGCCGGGCCTGGGAAACGACACGGTGAGCTTCCAGGTTCCATGCCGAGTCAGCCTGCACCTCTTCCGGACCCCAGGCGCGTGGTGTTGTCAGACGTTGGCATTGGGTCCTCTTGGGGAGAGAGCCTTAGCTAGGGTTAGGGTTCGGCCCAGGGACGTCGCCAGGGCCGAAGCGACTCCGGTCTCGTGATCTGCCTCGAGGGCTGAAGTGAGGGCCCATGCAGCAAGGCGGCTCAAGTGCAGGGTTAGGGGTCGAGGCCGGCTTAGGTTGCGGTGGAGGGTCCCCGTTCGGTGTAGGGTTAGGGTTAGGGTTAGGTCCCAGGAGGCTCCAGACGCCGAACCCACAGCAGGGCGGTGGTCTCCCCGAAGGGCTGAGTTGAGGGCACAAGGGACGGTGCCGCTCAGGATCCGTCTGTGGCTGCCAAGGCCACAGACGTCGATCGGCCCCTGGTCGAGGAGGCCTCCGGAATCCTCTCGGGCAGCTGCAGAACGGCCTGGGAAACGACACGCTGAGCTTCCAGGTTCCATGCCGGGTCAGCCTGCACCGCTTCTGGACCCCAGGCGCGTGGTGTTGTCAGACGTTGGCATGGGGTCCCCGTGGGGAGGGAGCCTTAGCTAGGGTTAGGGTTTGGTCCAGGGACGTCGCCAGGGCTGAATCGACTGCAGTCTCGTGATGTCCCTCGAGGGCTGAAGTGAGGGCCCATGCCAGAAGGCGGCTCAATTGCAGGGTTAGGGTTCGAGGCAGGCTTAGGTTGCGGTGGAGGGTCCCGGTTCGGGGTACGGTTAGGGTTAGGGTTGGGTCCCAGGAGGCTCCAGGCGCCCAAGCCACAGCAGGGCAGTGGTCTCCCCGAAGGGCTGAGTTGAGGGCACAAGGGACGGTGCCGGTCAGGATCCGTCTGTGGCTGCCAAGGCCACACACGTGATTGGGCCCCTGGTCGAGGAGGCCTCCGGCATCCTCTCGGCAGCTGCAGCCGGGCCTGGGAAACGACACGGTGAGCTTCCAGGTTCCATGCCGAGTCAGCCTGCACCTCTTCCGGACCCCAGGCGCGTGGTGTTGTCAGACGTTGGCATTGGGTCCTCTTGGGGAGAGAGCCTTAGCTAGGGTTAGGGTTCGGCCCAGGGACGTCGCGAGGGCCGAAGCGACTCCGGTCTCGTGATCTGCCTCGAGGGCTGAAGTGAGGGCCCATGCAGCAAGGCGGCTCAAGTGCAGGGTTAGGGGTCGAGGCCGGCTTAGGTTGCGGTGGAGGGTCCCCGTTCGGGGTAGGGTTAGGGTTAGGGTTAGGTCCCAGGAGGCTCCAGGCGCCGAACCCACAGCAGGGCGGTGGTCTCCCCGAAGGGCTGAGTTGAGGGCACAAGGGACGGTGCCGCTCAGGATCCGTCTGTGGCTGCCAAGGCCACAGACGTCGATCGGCCCCTGGTCGAGGAGGCCTCCGGAATCCTCTCGGGCAGCTGCAGAACGGCCTGGGAAACGACACGCTGAGCTTCCAGGTTCCATGCCGGGTCAGCCTGCACCGCTTCTGGACCCCAGGCGCGTGGTGTTGTCAGACGTTGGCATGGGGTCCCCGTGGGGAGGGAGCCTTAGCTAGGGTTAGGGTTTGGTCCAGGGACGTCGCCAGGGCTGAATCGACTGCAGTCTCGTGATGTCCCTCGAGGGCTGAAGTGAGGGCCCATGCCAGAAGGCGGCTCAATTGCAGGGTTAGGGTTCGAGGCAGGCTTAGGTTGCGGTGGAGGGTCCCGGTTCGGGGTACGGTTAGGGTTAGGGTTGGGTCCCAGGAGGCTCCAGGCGCCCAAGCCACAGCAGGGCAGTGGTCTCCCCGAAGGGCTGAGTTGAGGGCACAAGGGACGGTGCCGGTCAGGATCCGTCTGTGGCTGCCAAGGCCACACACGTGATTGGGCCCCTGGTCGAGGAGGCCTCCGGCATCCTCTCGGCAGCTGCAGCCGGGCCTGGGAAACGACACGGTGAGCTTCCAGGTTCCATGCCGAGTCAGCCTGCACCTCTTCCGGACCCCAGGCGCGTGGTGTTGTCAGACGTTGGCATTGGGTCCTCTTGGGGAGAGAGCCTTAGCTAGGGTTAGGGTTCGGCCCAGGGACGTCGCCAGGGCCGAAGCGACTCCGGTCTCGTGATCTGCCTCGAGGGCTGAAGTGAGGGCCCATGCAGCAAGGCGGCTCAAGTGCAGGGTTAGGGGTCGAGGCCGGCTTAGGTTGCGGTGGAGGGTCCCCGTTCGGTGTAGGGTTAGGGTTAGGGTTAGGTCCCAGGAGGCTCCAGGCGCCGAACCCACAGCAGGGCGGTGGTCTCCCCGAAGGGCTGAGTTGAGGGCACAAGGGACGGTGCCCCTCAGGATCCGTCTGTGGCTGCCAAGGCCACAGACGTCGATCGGCCCCTGGTAGAGGAGGCCTCCGGAATCCTCTCGGGCAGCTGCAGAACGGCCTGGGAAACGACACGCTGAGCTTCCAGGTTCCATGCCGGGTCAGTCTGCACCGCTTCTGGACCCCAGGCGCGTGGTGTTGTCAGACGTTGGCATGGGGTCCCCGTGGGGAGGGAGCCTTAGCTAGGGTTAGGGTTTGGTCCAGGGACGTCGCCAGGGCTGAATCGACTGCAGTCTCGTGATCTCCCCCGGGGGCTGAAGTGAGGGCCCATGCCAGAAGGCGGCTCAATTGCAGGGTTAGGGTTCGAGGCAGGCTTAGGTTGCGGTGGAGGGTCCCGGTTCGGGGTAGGGTTAGGGTTAGGGTTGGGTCCCAGGAGGCTCCAGGCGCCCAAGCCACAGCAGGGCAGTGGTCTCCCCGAAGGGCTGAGTTGAGGGCACAAGGGACGGTGCCGGTCAGGATCCGTCTGTGGCTGCCAAGGCCACACACGTGATTGGGCCCCTGGTCGAGGAGGCCTCCGGCATCGTCTCGGCAGCTGCAGCCGGGCCTGGGAAACGACACGGTGAGCTTCCAGGTTCCATGCCGAGTCAGCCTGCACCTCTTCCGGACCCCAGGCGCGTGGTGTTGTCAGACGTTGGCATTGGGTCCTCTTGGGGAGAGAGCCTTAGATAGGGTTAGGGTTCGGCCCAGGGACGTCGCCAGGGCCGAAGCGACTCCGGTCTCGTGATCTGCCTCGAGGGCTGAAGTGAGGGCCCATGCAGCAAGGCGGCTCAAGTGCAGGGTTAGGGGTCGATGCCGGCTTAGGTTGCGGTGGAGGGTCCCCGTTCGGTGTACGGTTAGGGTGAGGGTTAGGTCCCAGGAGGCTCCAGGCGCCGAACCCACAGCAGGGCGGTGGTCTCCCCGAAGGGCTGAGTTGAGGGCACAAGGGACGGTGCCGCTCAGGATCCGTCTGTGGCTGCCAAGGCCACAGACGTCGATCGGCCCCTGGTCGAGGAGGCCTCCGGAATCCTCTCGGGCAGCTGCAGAACGGCCTGGGAAACGACACGCTGAGCTTCCACGTTCCATGCCGGGTCAGCCTGCACCGCTTCTGGACCCCAGGCGCGTGGTGTTGTCAGACGTTGGCATGGGGTCCCCGTGGGGAGGGAGCCTTAGCTAGGGTTAGGGTTTGGTCCAGGGACGTCGCCAGGGCTGAATCGACTGCAGTCTCGTGATCTCCCTCGAGGGCTGAAGTGAGGGCCCATGCCAGAAGGCGGCTCAATTGCAGGGTTAGGGTTCGAGGCACGCTTAGGTTGCGGTGGAGGGTCCCGGTTCGGGGTACGGTTAGGGTTAGGGTTGGGTCCCAGGAGGCTCCAGGCGCCCAAGCCACAGCAGGGCAGTGGTCTCCCCGAAGGGCTGAGTTGAGGGCACAAGGGACGGTGCCGGTCAGGATCCGTCTGTGGCTGCCAAGGCCACACACGTGATTGGGCCCCTGGTCGAGGAGGCCTCCGGCATCCTCTCGGCAGCTGCAGCCGGGCCTGGGAAACGACACGGTGAGCTTCCAGGTTCCATGCCGAGTCAGCCTGCACCTCTTCCGGACCCCAGGCGCGTGGTGTTGTCAGACGTTGGCATTGGGTCCTCTTGGGGAGAGAGCCTTAGCTAGGGTTAGGGTTCGGCCCAGGGACGTCGCCAGGGCCGAAGCGACTCCGGTCTCGTGATCTGCCTCGAGGGCTGAAGTGAGGGCCCATGCAGCAAGGCGGCTCAAGTGCAGGGTTAGGGGTCGAGGCCGGCTTAGGTTGCGGTGGAGGGTCCCCGTTCGGTGTAGGGTTAGGGTTAGGGTTAGGTCCCAGGAGGCTCCAGGCGCCGAACCCACAGCAGGGCGGTGGTCTCCCCGAAGGGCTGAGTTGAGGGCACAAGGGACGGTGCCGCTCAGGATCCGTCTGTGGCTGCCAAGGCCACAGACGTCGATCGGCCCCTGGTCGAGGAGGCCTCCGGAATCCTCTCGGGCAGCTGCAGAACGGCCTGGGAAACGACACGCTGAGCTTCCAGGTTCCATGCCGGGTCAGCCTGCACCGCTTCTGGACCCCAGGCGCGTGGTGTTGTCAGACGTTGGCATGGGGTCCCCGTGGCGAGGGAGCCTTAGCTAGGGTTAGGGTTTGGTCCAGGGACGTCGCCAGGGCTGAATCGACTGCAGTCTCGTGATGTCCCTCGAGGGCTGAAGTGAGGGCCCATGCCAGAAGGCGGCTCAATTGCAGGGTTAGGGTTCGAGGCAGGCTTAGGTTGCGGTGGAGGGTCCCGGTTCGGGGTAGGGTTAGGGTTAGGGTTGGGTCCCAGGAGGCTCCAGGCGCCCAAGCCACAGCAGGGCAGTGGTCTCCCCGAAGGGCTGAGTTGAGGGCACAAGGGACGGTGCCGGTCAGGATCCGTCTGTGGCTGCCAAGGCCACACACGTGATTGGGCCCCTGGTCGAGGAGGCCTCCGGCATCCTCTCGGCAGCTGCAGCCGGGCCTGGGAAACGACACGGTGAGCTTCCAGGTTCCATGCCGAGTCAGCCTGCACCTCTTCCGGACCCCAGGCGCGTGGGGTTGTCAGACGTTGGCATTGGGTCCTCTTGGGGAGAGAGCCTTAGCTAGGGTTAGGGTTCGGCCCAGGGACGTCGCCAGGGCCGAAGCGACTCCGGTCTCGTGATCTGCCTCGAGGGCTGAAGTGAGGGCCCATGCAGCAAGGCGGCTCAAGTGCAGGGTTAGGGGTCGAGGCCGGCTTAGGTTGCGGTGGAGGGTCCCCGTTCGGTGTAGGGTTAGGGTTAGGGTTAGGTCCCAGGAGGCTCCAGGCGCCGAACCCACAGCAGGGCGGTGGTCTCCCCGAAGGGCTGAGTTGAGGGCACAAGGGACGGTGCCGCTCAGGATCCGTCTGTGGCTGCCAAGGCCACAGACGTCGATCGGCCCCTGGTCGAGGAGGCCTCCGGAATCCTCTCGGGCAGCTGCAGAACGGCCTGGGAAACGACACGCTGAGCTTCCAGGTTCCATGCCGGGTCAGCCTGCACCGCTTCTGGACCCCAGGCGCGTGGTGTTGTCAGACGTTGGCATGGGGTCCCCGTGGGGAGGGAGCCTTAGCTAGGGTTAGGGTTTGGTCCAGGGACGTCGCCAGGGCTGAATCGACTGCAGTCTCGTGATGTCCCTCGAGGGCTGAAGTGAGGGCCCATGCCAGAAGGCGGCTCAATTGCAGGGTTAGGGTTCGAGGCAGGCTTAGGTTGCGGTGGAGGGTCCCGGTTCGGGGTACGGTTAGGGTTAGGGTTGGGTCCCAGGAGGCTCCAGGCGCCCAAGCCACAGCAGGGCAGTGGTCTCCCCGAAGGGCTGAGTTGAGGGCACAAGGGACGGTGCCGGTCAGGATCCGTCTGTGGCTGCCAAGGCCACACACGTGATTGGGCCCCTGGTCGAGGAGGCCTCCGGCATCCTCTCGGCAGCTGCAGCCGGGCCTGGGAAACGACACGGTGAGCTTCCAGGTTCCATGCCGAGTCAGCCTGCACCTCTTCCGGACCCCAGGCGCGTGGTGTTGTCAGACGTTGGCATTGGGTCCTCTTGGGGAGAGAGCCTTAGCTAGGGTTAGGGTTCGGCCCAGGGACGTCGCCAGGGCCGAAGCGACTCCGGTCTCGTGATCTGCCTCGAGGGCTGAAGTGAGGGCCCATGCAGCAAGGCGGCTCAAGTGCAGGGTTAGGGGTCGAGGCCGGCTTAGGTTGCGGTGGAGGGTCCCCGTTCGGTGTAGGGTTAGGGTTAGGGTTAGGTCCCAGGAGGCTCCAGGCGCCGAACCCACAGCAGGGCGGTGATCTCCCCGAAGGGCTGAGTTGAGGGCACAAGGGACGGTGCCGCTCAGGATCCGTCTGTGGCTGCCAAGGCCACAGACGTCGATCGGCCCCTGGTCGAGGAGGCCTCCGGAATCCTCTCGGGCAGCTGCAGAACGGCCTGGGAAACGACACGCTGAGCTTCCAGGTTCCATGCCGGGTCAGCCTGCACCGCTTCTGGACCCCAGGCGCGTGGTGTTGTCAGACGTTGGCATGGGGTCCCCGTGGGGAGGGAGCCTTAGCTAGGGTTAGGGTTTGGTCCAGGGACGTCGCCAGGGCTGAATCGACTGCAGTCTCGTGATGTCCCTCGAGGGCTGAAGTGAGGGCCCATGCCAGAAGGCGGCTCAATTGCAGGGTTAGGGTTCGAGGCAGGCTTAGGTTGCGGTGGAGGGTCCCGGTTCGGGGTACGGTTAGGGTTAGGGTTGGGTCCCAGGAGGCTCCAGGCGCCCAAGCCACAGCAGGGCAGTGGTCTCCCCGAAGGGCTGAGTTGAGGGCACAAGGGACGGTGCCGGTCAGGATCCGTCTGTGGCTGCCAAGGCCACACACGTGATTGGGCCCCTGGTCGAGGAGGCCTCCGGCATCCTCTCGGCAGCTGCAGCCGG
Source organism: Panthera onca (assembly GCF_046562875.1). Taxonomy (NCBI): domain Eukaryota; kingdom Metazoa; phylum Chordata; class Mammalia; order Carnivora; family Felidae; genus Panthera; species Panthera onca. The sequence goes on along the minus strand of NC_138357.1, from coordinate 16,749,031 downwards.
GCCTGGGAAACGACACGGTGAGCTTCCAGGTTCCATGCCGAGTCAGCCTGCACCTCTTCCGGACCCCAGGCGCGTGGTGTTGTCAGACGTTGGCATTGGGTCCTCTAAGGGGAGAGAGCCTTAGCTAGGGTTAGGGTTCGGCCCAGGGACGTCGCCAGGGCCGAAGCGACTCCGGTCTCGTGATCTGCCTCGAGGGCTGAAGTGAGGGCCCATGCAGCAAGGCGGCTCAAGTGCAGGGTTAGGGGTCGAGGCCGGCTTAGGTTGCGGTGGAGGGTCCCCGTTCGGTGTAGGGTTAGGGTTAGGGTTAGGTCCCAGGAGGCTCCAGGCGCCGAACCCACAGCAGGGCGGTGGTCTCCCCGAAGGGCTGAGTTGAGGGCACAAGGGACGGTGCCGCTCAGGATCCGTCTGTGGCTGCCAAGGCCACAGACGTCGATCGGCCCCTGGTCGAGGAGGCCTCCGGAATCCTCTCGGGCAGCTGCAGAACGGCCTGGGAAACGACACGCTGAGCTTCCAGGTTCCATGCCGGGTCAGCCTGCACCGCTTCTGGACCCCAGGCGCGTGGTGTTGTCAGACGTTGGCATGGGGTCCCCGTGGGGAGGGAGCCTTAGCTAGGGTTAGGGTTTGGTCCAGGGACGTCGCCAGGGCTGAATCGACTGCAGTCTCGTGATGTCCCTCGAGGGCTGAAGTGAGGGCCCATGCCAGAAGGCGGCTCAATTGCAGGGTTAGGGTTCGAGGCAGGCTTAGGTTGCGGTGGAGGGTCCCGGTTCGGGGTACGGTTAGGGTTAGGGTTGGGTCCCAGGAGGCTCCAGGCGCCCAAGCCACAGCAGGGCAGTGGTCTCCCCGAAGGGCTGAGTTGAGGGCACAAGGGACGGTGCCGGTCAGGATCCGTCTGTGGCTGCCAAGGCCACACACGTGATTGGGCCCCTGGTCGAGGAGGCCTCCGGCATCCTCTCGGCAGCTGCAGCCGGGCCTGGGAAACGACACGGTGAGCTTCCAGGTTCCATGCCGAGTCAGCCTGCACCTCTTCCGGACCCCAGGCGCGTGGTGTTGTCAGACGTTGGCATTGGGTCCTCTTGGGGAGAGAGCCTTAGCTAGGGTTAGGGTTCGGCCCAGGGACGTCGCCAGGGCCGAAGCGACTCCGGTCTCGTGATCTGCCTCGAGGGCTGAAGTGAGGGCCCATGCAGCAAGGCGGCTCAAGTGCAGGGTTAGGGGTCGAGGCCGGCTTAGGTTGCGGTGGAGGGTCCCCGTTCGGTGTAGGGTTAGGGTTAGGGTTAGGTCCCAGGAGGCTCCAGGCGCCGAACCCACAGCAGGGCGGTGGTCTCCCCGAAGGGCTGAGTTGAGGGCACAAGGGACGGTGCCGCTCAGGATCCGTCTGTGGCTGCCAAGGCCACAGACGTCGATCGGCCCCTGGTCGAGGAGGCCTCCGGAATCCTCTCGGGCAGCTGCAGAACGGCCTGGGAAACGACACGCTGAGCTTCCAGGTTCCATGCCGGGTCAGCCTGCACCGCTTCTGGACCCCAGGCGCGTGGTGTTGTCAGACGTTGGCATGGGGTCCCCGTGGGGAGGGAGCCTTAGCTAGGGTTAGGGTTTGGTCCAGGTACGTCGCCGGGGCTGAATCGACTGCAGTCTCGTGATCTCCCCCGGGGGCTGAAGTGAGGGCCCATGCCAGAAGGCGGCTCAATTGCAGGGTTAGGGTTCGAGGCAGGCTTAGGTTGCGGTGGAGGGTCCCGGTTCGGGGTACGGTTAGGGTTAGGGTTGGGTCCCAGGAGGCTCCAGGCGCCCAAGCCACAGCAGGGCAGTGGTCTCCCCGAAGGGCTGAGTTGAGGGCACAAGGGACGGTGCCGGTCAGGATCCGTCTGTGGCTGCCAAGGCCACACACGTGATTGGGCCCCTGGTCGAGGAGGCCTCCGGCATCCTCTCGGCAGCTGCAGCCGGGCCTGGGAAACGACACGGTGAGCTTCCAGGTTCCATGCCGAGTCAGCCTGCACCTCTTCCGGACCCCAGGCGCGTGGTGTTGTCAGACGTTGGCATTGGGTCCTCTAAGGGGAGAGAGCCTTAGCTAGGGTTAGGGTTCGGCCCAGGGACGTCGCCAGGGCCGAAGCGACTCCGGTCTCGTGATCTGCCTCGAGGGCTGAAGTGAGGGCCCATGCAGCAAGGCGGCTCAAGTGCAGGGTTAGGGGTCGAGGCCGGCTTAGGTTGCGGTGGAGGGTCCACGTTCGGTGTACGGTTAGGGTTAGGGTTAGGTCCCAGGAGGCTCCAGGCGCCGAACCCACAGCAGGGCGGTGGTCTCCCCGAAGGGCTGAGTTGAGGGCACAAGGGACGGTGCCGCTCAGGATCCGTCTGTGGCTGCCAAGGCCACAGACGTCGATCGGCCCCTGGTCGAGGAGGCCTCCGGAATCCTCTCGGGCAGCTGCAGAACGGCCTGGGAAACGACACGCTGAGCTTCCACGTTCCATGCCGGGTCAGCCTGCACCGCTTCTGGACCCCAGGCGCGTGGTGTTGTCAGACGTTGGCATGGGGTCCCCGTGGGGAGGGAGCCTTAGCTAGGGTTAGGGTTTGGTCCAGGGACGTCGCCAGGGCTGAATCGACTGCAGTCTCGTGATCTCCCTCGAGGGCTGAAGTGAGGGCCCATGCCAGAAGGCGGCTCAATTGCAGGGTTAGGGTTCGAGGCAGGCTTAGGTTGCGGTGGAGGGTCCCGGTTCGGGGTAGGGTTAGGGTTAGGGTTGGGTCCCAGGAGGCTCCAGGCGCCCAAGCCACAGCAGGGCAGTGGTCTCCCCGAAGGGCTGAGTTGAGGGCACAAGGGACGGTGCCGGTCAGGATCCGTCTGTGGCTGCCAAGGCCACACACGTGATTGGGCCCCTGGTCGAGGAGGCCTCCGGCATCCTCTCGGCAGCTGCAGCCGGGCCTGGGAAACGACACGGTGAGCTTCCAGGTTCCATGCCGAGTCAGCCTGCACCTCTTCCGGACCCCAGGCGCGTGGTGTTGTCAGACGTTGGCATTGGGTCCTCTTGGGGAGAGAGCCTTAGCTAGGGTTAGGGTTCGGCCCAGGGACGTCGCCAGGGCCGAAGCGACTCCGGTCTCGTGATCTGCCTCGAGGGCTGAAGTGAGGGCCCATGCAGCAAGGCGGCTCAAGTGCAGGGTTAGGGGTCGAGGCCGGCTTAGGTTGCGGTGGAGGGTCCCCGTTCGGTGTAGGGTTAGGGTTAGGGTTAGGTCCCAGGAGGCTCCAGGCGCCGAACCCACAGCAGGGCGGTGGTCTCCCCGAAGGGCTGAGTTGAGGGCACAAGGGACGGTGCCGCTCAGGATCCGTCTGTGGCTGCCAAGGCCACAGACGTCGATCGGCCCCTGGTCGAGGAGGCCTCCGGAATCCTCTCGGGCAGCTGCAGAACGGCCTGGGAAACGACACGCTGAGCTTCCAGGTTCCATGCCGGGTCAGCCTGCACCGCTTCTGGACCCCAGGCGCGTGGTGTTGTCAGACGTTGGCATGGGGTCCCCGTGGCGAGGGAGCCTTAGCTAGGGTTAGGGTTTGGTCCAGGGACGTCGCCAGGGCTGAATCGACTGCAGTCTCGTGATGTCCCTCGAGGGCTGAAGTGAGGGCCCATGCCAGAAGGCGGCTCAATTGCAGAGTTAGGGTTCGAGGCAGGCTTAGGTTGCGGTGGAGGGTCCCGGTTCGGGGTACGGTTAGGGTTAGGGTTGGGTCCCAGGAGGCTCCAGGCGCCCAAGCCACAGCAGGGCAGTGGTCTCCCCGAAGGGCTGAGTTGAGGGCACAAGGGACGGTGCCGGTCAGGATCCGTCTGTGGCTGCCAAGGCCACACACGTGATTGGGCCCCTGGTCGAGGAGGCCTCCGGCATCCTCTCGGCAGCTGCAGCCGGGCCTGGGAAACGACACGGTGAGCTTCCAGGTTCCATGCCGAGTCAGCCTGCACCTCTTCCGGACCCCAGGCGCGTGGTGTTGTCAGACGTTGGCATTGGGTCCTCTTGGGGAGAGAGCCTTAGCTAGGGTTAGGGTTCGGCCCAGGGACGTCGCCAGGGCCGAAGCGACTCCGGTCTCGTGATCTGCCTCGAGGGCTGAAGTGAGGGCCCATGCAGCAAGGCGGCTCAAGTGCAGGGTTAGGGGTCGAGGCCGGCTTAGGTTGCGGTGGAGGGTCCCCGTTCGGTGTAGGGTTAGGGTTAGGGTTAGGTCCCAGGAGGCTCCAGGCGCCGAACCCACAGCAGGGCGGTGGTCTCCCCGAAGGGCTGAGTTGAGGGCACAAGGGACGGTGCCGCTCAGGATCCGTCTGTGGCTGCCAAGGCCACAGACGTCGATCGGCCCCTGGTCGAGGAGGCCTCCGGAATCCTCTCGGGCAGCTGCAGAACGGCCTGGGAAACGACACGCTGAGCTTCCAGGTTCCATGCCGGGTCAGCCTGCACCGCTTCTGGACCCCAGGCGCGTGGTGTTGTCAGACGTTGGCATGGGGTCCCCGTGGGGAGGGAGCCTTAGCTAGGGTTAGGGTTTGGTCCAGGGACGTCGCCAGGGCTGAATCGACTGCAGTCTCGTGATCTCCCCCGGGGGCTGAAGTGAGGGCCCATGCCAGAAGGCGGCTCAATTGCAGGGTTAGGGTTCGAGGCAGGCTTAGGTTGCGGTGGAGGGTCCCGGTTCGGGGTACGGTTAGGGTTAGGGTTGGGTCCCAGGAGGCTCCAGGCGCCCAAGCCACAGCAGGGCAGTGGTCTCCCCGAAGGGCTGAGTTGAGGGCACAAGGGACGGTGCCGGTCAGGATCCGTCTGTGGCTGCCAAGGCCACACACGTGATTGGGCCCCTGGTCGAGGAGGCCTCCGGCATCCTCTCGGCAGCTGCAGCCGGGCCTGGGAAACGACACGGTGAGCTTCCAGGTTCCATGCCGAGTCAGCCTGCACCTCTTCCGGACCCCAGGCGCGTGGTGTTGTCAGACGTTGGCATTGGGTCCTCTTGGGGAGAGAGCCTTAGCTAGGGTTAGGGTTCGGCCCAGGGACGTCGCCAGGGCCGAAGCGACTCCGGTCTCGTGATCTGCCTCGAGGGCTGAAGTGAGGGCCCATGCAGCAAGGCGGCTCAAGTGCAGGGTTAGGGGTCGAGGCCGGCTTAGGTTGCGGTGGAGGGTCCACGTTCGGTGTACGGTTAGGGTTAGGGTTAGGTCCCAGGAGGCTCCAGGCGCCGAACCCACAGCAGGGCGGTGGTCTCCCCGAAGGGCTGAGTTGAGGGCACAAGGGACGGTGCCGCTCAGGATCCGTCTGTGGCTGCCAAGGCCACAGACGTCGATCGGCCCCTGGTCGAGGAGGCCTCCGGAATCCTCTCGGGCAGCTGCAGAACGGCCTGGGAAACGACACGCTGAGCTTCCACGTTCCATGCCGGGTCAGCCTGCACCGCTTCTGGACCCCAGGCGCGTGGTGTTGTCAGACGTTGGCATGGGGTCCCCGTGGGGAGGGAGCCTTAGCTAGGGTTAGGGTTTGGTCCAGGGACGTCGCCAGGGCTGAATCGACTGCAGTCTCGTGATGTCCCTCGAGGGCTGAAGTGAGGGCCCATGCCAGAAGGCGGCTCAATTGCAGGGTTAGGGTTCGAGGCAGGCTTAGGTTGCGGTGGAGGGTCCCGGTTCGGGGTACAGTTAGGGTTAGGGTTGGGTCCCAGGAGGCTCCAGGCGCCCAAGCCACAGCAAGGCAGTGGTCTCCCCGAAGGGCTGAGTTGAGGGCACAAGGGACGGTGCCGGTCAGGATCCGTCTGTGGCTGCCAAGGCCACACACGTGATTGGGCCCCTGGTCGAGGAGGCCTCCGGCATCCTCTCGGCAGCTGCAGCCGGGCCTGGGAAACGACACGGTGAGCTTCCAGGTTCCATGCCGAGTCAGCCTGCACCTCTTCCGGACCCCAGGCGCGTGGTGTTGTCAGACGTTGGCATTGGGTCCTCTTGGGGAGAGAGCCTTAGCTAGGGTTAGGGTTCGGCCCAGGGACGTCGCCAGGGCCGAAGCGACTCCGGTCTCGTGATCTGCCTCGAGGGCTGAAGTGAGGGCCCATGCAGCAAGGCGGCTCAAGTGCAGGGTTAGGGGTCGAGGCCGGCTTAGGTTGCGGTGGAGGGTCCCCGTTCGGTGTAGGGTTAGGGTTAGGGTTAGGTCCCAGGAGGCTCCAGGCGCCGAACCCACAGCAGGGCGGTGGTCTCCCCGAAGGGCTGAGTTGAGGGCACAAGGGACGGTGCCGCTCAGGATCCGTCTGTGGCTGCCAAGGCCACAGACGTCGATCGGCCCCTGGTCGAGGAGGCCTCCGGAATCCTCTCGGGCAGCTGCAGAACGGCCTGGGAAACGACACGCTGAGCTTCCAGGTTCCATGCCGGGTCAGCCTGCACCGCTTCTGGACCCCAGGCGCGTGGTGTTGTCAGACGTTGGCATGGGGTCCCCGTGGCGAGGGAGCCTTAGCTAGGGTTAGGGTTTGGTCCAGGGACGTCGCCAGGGCTGAATCGACTGCAGTCTCGTGATGTCCCTCGAGGGCTGCAGTGAGGGCCCATGCCAGAAGGCGGCTCAATTGCAGGGTTAGGGTTCGAGGCAGGCTTAGGTTGCGGTGGAGGGTCCCGGTTCGGGGTACGGTTAGGGTTAGGGTTGGGTCCCAGGAGGCTCCAGGCGCCCAAGCCACAGCAGGGCAGTGGTCTCCCCGAAGGGCTGAGTTGAGGGCACAAGGGACGGTGCCGGTCAGGATCCGTCTGTGGCTGCCAAGGCCACACACGTGATTGGGCCCCTGGTCGAGGAGGCCTCCGGCATCCTCTCGGCAGCTGCAGCCGGGCCTGGGAAACGACACGGTGAGCTTCCAGGTTCCATGCCGAGTCAGCCTGCACCTCTTCCGGACCCCAGGCGCGTGGTGTTGTCAGACGTTGGCATTGGGTCCTCTTGGGGAGAGAGCCTTAGCTAGGGTTAGGGTTCGGCCCAGGGACGTCGCCAGGGCCGAAGCGACTCCGGTCTCGTGATCTGCCTCGAGGGCTGAAGTGAGGGCCCATGCAGCAAGGCGGCTCAAGTGCAGGGTTAGGGGTCGAGGCCGGCTTAGGTTGCGGTGGAGGGTCCCCGTTCGGTGTAGGGTTAGGGTTAGGGTTAGGTCCCAGGAGGCTCCAGGCGCCGAACCCACAGCAGGGCGGTGGTCTCCCCGAAGGGCTGAGTTGAGGGCACAAGGGACGGTGCCGCTCAGGATCCGTCTGTGGCTGCCAAGGCCACAGACGTCGATCGGCCCCTGGTCGAGGAGGCCTCCGGAATCCTCTCGGGCAGCTGCAGAACGGCCTGGGAAACGACACGCTGAGCTTCCAGGTTCCATGCCGGGTCAGCCTGCACCGCTTCTGGACCCCAGGCGCGTGGTGTTGTCAGACGTTGGCATGGGGTCCCCGTGGGGAGGGAGCCTTAGCTAGGGTTAGGGTTTGGTCCAGGGACGTCGCCAGGGCTGAATCGACTGCAGTCTCGTGATGTCCCTCGAGGGCTGAAGTGAGGGCCCATGCCAGAAGGCGGCTCAATTGCAGGGTTAGGGTTCGAGGCAGGCTTAGGTTGCGGTGGAGGGTCCCGGTTCGGGGTACGGTTAGGGTTAGGGTTGGGTCCCAGGAGGCTCCAGGCGCCCAAGCCACAGCAGGGCAGTGGTCTCCCCGAAGGGCTGAGTTGAGGGCACAAGGGACGGTGCCGGTCAGGATCCGTCTGTGGCTGCCAAGGCCACACACGTGATTGGGCCCCTGGTCGAGGAGGCCTCCGGCATCCTCTCGGCAGCTGCAGCCGGGCCTGGGAAACGACACGGTGAGCTTCCAGGTTCCATGCCGAGTCAGCCTGCACCTCTTCCGGACCCCAGGCGCGTGGTGTTGTCAGACGTTGGCATTGGGTCCTCTTGGGGAGAGAGCCTTAGCTAGGGTTAGGGTTCGGCCCAGGGACGTCGCCAGGGCCGAAGCGACTCCGGTCTCGTGATCTGCCTCGAGGGCTGAAGTGAGGGCCCATGCAGCAAGGCGGCTCAAGTGCAGGGTTAGGGGTCGAGGCCGGCTTAGGTTGCGGTGGAGGGTCCCCGTTCGGTGTAGGGTTAGGGTTAGGGTTAGGTCCCAGGAGGCTCCAGGCGCCGAACCCACAGCAGGGCGGTGGTCTCCCCGAAGGGCTGAGTTGAGGGCACAAGGGACGGTGCCGCTCAGGATCCGTCTGTGGCTGCCAAGGCCACAGACGTCGATCGGCCCCTGGTCGAGGAGGCCTCCGGAATCCTCTCGGGCAGCTGCAGAACGGCCTGGGAAACGACACGCTGAGCTTCCAGGTTCCATGCCGGGTCAGCCTGCACCGCTTCTGGACCCCAGGCGCGTGGTGTTGTCAGACGTTGGCATGGGGTCCCCGTGGGGAGGGAGCCTTAGCTAGGGTTAGGGTTTGGTCCAGGGACGTCGCCAGGGCTGAATCGACTGCAGTCTCGTGATGTCCCTCGAGGGCTGAAGTGAGGGCCCATGCCAGAAGGCGGCTCAATTGCAGGGTTAGGGTTCGAGGCAGGCTTAGGTTGCGGTGGAGGGTCCCGGTTCGGGGTACGGTTAGGGTTAGGGTTGGGTCCCAGGAGGCTCCAGGCGCCCAAGCCACAGCAGGGCAGTGGTCTCCCCGAAGGGCTGAGTTGAGGGCACAAGGGACGGTGCCGGTCAGGATCCGTCTGTGGCTGCCAAGGCCACACACGTGATTGGGCCCCTGGTCGAGGAGGCCTCCGGCATCCTCTCGGCAGCTGCAGCCGGGCCTGGGAAACGACACGGTGAGCTTCCAGGTTCCATGCCGAGTCAGCCTGCACCTCTTCCGGACCCCAGGCGCGTGGTGTTGTCAGACGTTGGCATTGGGTCCTCTTGGGGAGAGAGCCTTAGCTAGGGTTAGGGTTCGGCCCAGGGACGTCGCCAGGGCCGAAGCGACTCCGGTCTCGTGATCTGCCTCGAGGGCTGAAGTGAGGGCCCATGCAGCAAGGCGGCTCAAGTGCAGGGTTAGGGGTCGAGGCCGGCTTAGGTTGCGGTGGAGGGTCCCCGTTCGGTGTACGGTTAGGGTGAGGGTTAGGTCCCAGGAGGCTCCAGGCGCCGAACCCACAGCAGGGCGGTGGTCTCCCCGAAGGGCTGAGTTGAGGGCACAAGGGACGGTGCCGCTCAGGATCCGTCTGTGGCTGCCAAGGCCACAGACGTCGATCGGCCCCTGGTCGAGGAGGCCTCCGGAATCCTCTCGGGCAGCTGCAGAACGGCCTGGGAAACGACACGCTGAGCTTCCACGTTCCATGCCGGGTCAGTCTGCACCGCTTCTGGACCCCAGGCGCGTGGTGTTGTCAGACGTTGGCATGGGGTCCCCGTGGGGAGGGAGCCTTAGCTAGGGTTAGGGTTTGGTCCAGGGACGTCGCCAGGGCTGAATCGACTGCAGTCTCGTGATGTCCCTCGAGGGCTGAAGTGAGGGCCCATGCCAGAAGGCGGCTCAATTGCAGGGTTAGGGTTCGAGGCAGGCTTAGGTTGCGGTGGAGGGTCCCGGTTCGGGGTACGGTTAGGGTTAGGGTTGGGTCCCAGGAGGCTCCAGGCGCCCAAGCCACAGCAGGGCAGTGGTCTCCCCGAAGGGCTGAGTTGAGGGCACAAGGGACGGTGCCGGTCAGGATCCGTCTGTGGCTGCCAAGGCCACACACGTGATTGGGCCCCTGGTCGAGGAGGCCTCCGGCATCCTCTCGGCAGCTGCAGCCGGGCCTGGGAAACGACACGGTGAGCTTCCAGGTTCCATGCCGAGTCAGCCTGCACCTCTTCCGGACCCCAGGCGCGTGGTGTTGTCAGACGTTGGCATTGGGTCCTCTTGGGGAGAGAGCCTTAGCTAGGGTTAGGGTTCGGCCCAGGGACGTCGCCAGGGCCGAAGCGACTCCGGTCTCGTGATCTGCCTCGAGGGCTGAAGTGAGGGCCCATGCAGCAAGGCGGCTCAAGTGCAGGGTTAGGGGTCGAGGCCGGCTTAGGTTGCGGTGGAGGGTCCCCGTTCGGGGTAGGGTTAGGGTTAGGGTTAGGTCCCAGGAGGCTCCAGGCGCCGAACCCACAGCAGGGCGGTGGTCTCCCCGAAGGGCTGAGTTGAGGGCACAAGGGACGGTGCCGCTCAGGATCCGTCTGTGGCTGCCAAGGCCACAGACGTCGATCGGCCCCTGGTCGAGGAGGCCTCCGGAATCCTCTCGGGCAGCTGCAGAACGGCCTGGGAAACGACACGCTGAGCTTCCAGGTTCCATGCCGGGTCAGCCTGCACCGCTTCTGGACCCCAGGCGCGTGGTGTTGTCAGACGTTGGCATGGGGTCCCCGTGGGGAGGGAGCCTTAGCTAGGGTTAGGGTTTGGTCCAGGGACGTCGCCAGGGCTGAATCGACTGCAGTCTCGTGATGTCCCTCGAGGGCTGAAGTGAGGGCCCATGCCAGAAGGCGGCTCAATTGCAGGGTTAGGGTTCGAGGCAGGCTTAGGTTGCGGTGGAGGGTCCCGGTTCGGGGTACGGTTAGGGTTAGGGTTGGGTCCCAGGAGGCTCCAGGCGCCCAAGCCACAGCAGGGCAGTGGTCTCCCCGAAGGGCTGAGTTGAGGGCACAAGGGACGGTGCCGGTCAGGATCCGTCTGTGGCTGCCAAGGCCACACACGTGATTGGGCCCCTGGTCGAGGAGGCCTCCGGCATCCTCTCGGCAGCTGCAGCCGGGCCTGGGAAACGACACGGTGAGCTTCCAGGTTCCATGCCGAGTCAGCCTGCACCTCTTCCGGACCCCAGGCGCGTGGTGTTGTCAGACGTTGGCATTGGGTCCTCTTGGGGAGAGAGCCTTAGCTAGGGTTAGGGTTCGGCCCAGGGACGTCGCCAGGGCCGAAGCGACTCCGGTCTCGTGATCTGCCTCGAGGGCTGAAGTGAGGGCCCATGCAGCAAGGCGGCTCAAGTGCAGGGTTAGGGGTCGAGGCCGGCTTAGGTTGCGGTGGAGGGTCCCCGTTCGGTGTACGGTTAGGGTGAGGGTTAGGTCCCAGGAGGCTCCAGGCGCCGAACCCACAGCAGGGCGGTGGTCTCCCCGAAGGGCTGAGTTGAGGGCACAAGGGACGGTGCCGCTCAGGATCCGTCTGTGGCTGCCAAGGCCACAGACGTCGATCGGCCCCTGGTCGAGGAGGCCTCCGGAATCCTCTCGGGCAGCTGCAGAACGGCCTGGGAAACGACACGCTGAGCTTCCAGGTTCCATGCCGGGTCAGCCTGCACCGCTTCTGGACCCCAGGCGCGTGGTGTTGTCAGACGTTGGCATGGGGTCCCCGTGGGGAGGGAGCCTTAGCTAGGGTTAGGGTTTGGTCCAGGGACGTCGCCAGGGCTGAATCGACTGCAGTCTCGTGATGTCCCTCGAGGGCTGAAGTGAGGGCCCATGCCAGAAGGCGGCTCAATTGCAGGGTTAGGGTTCGAGGCAGGCTTAGGTTGCGGTGGAGGGTCCCGGTTCGGGGTACGGTTAGGGTTAGGGTTGGGTCCCAGGAGGCTCCAGGCGCCCAAGCCACAGCAGGGCAGTGGTCTCCCCGAAGGGCTGAGTTGAGGGCACAAGGGACGGTGCCGGTCAGGATCCGTCTGTGGCTGCCAAGGCCACACACGTGATTGGGCCCCTGGTCGAGGAGGCCTCCGGCATCCTCTCGGCAGCTGCAGCCGGGCCTGGGAAACGACACGGTGAGCTTCCAGGTTCCATGCCGAGTCAGCCTGCACCTCTTCCGGACCCCAGGCGCGTGGTGTTGTCAGACGTTGGCATTGGGTCCTCTTGGGGAGAGAGCCTTAGCTAGGGTTAGGGTTCGGCCCAGGGACGTCGCCAGGGCCGAAGCGACTCCGGTCTCGTGATCTGCCTCGAGGGCTGAAGTGAGGGCCCATGCAGCAAGGCGGCTCAAGTGCAGGGTTAGGGGTCGAGGCCGGCTTAGGTTGCGGTGGAGGGTCCCCGTTCGGTGTAGGGTTAGGGTTAGGGTTAGGTCCCAGGAGGCTCCAGGCGCCGAACCCACAGCAGGGCGGTGGTCTCCCCGAAGGGCTGAGTTGAGGGCACAAGGGACGGTGCCGCTCAGGATCCGTCTGTGGCTGCCAAGGCCACAGACGTCGATCGGCCCCTGGTCGAGGAGGCCTCCGGAATCCTCTCGGGCAGCTGCAGAACGGCCTGGGAAACGACACGCTGAGCTTCCACGTTCCATGCCGGGTCAGCCTGCACCGCTTCTGGACCCCAGGCGCGTGGTGTTGTCAGACGTTGGCATGGGGTCCCCGTGGGGAGGGAGCCTTAGCTAGGGTTAGGGTTTGGTCCAGGGACGTCGCCAGGGCTGAATCGACTGCAGTCTCGTGATGTCCCTCGAGGGCTGAAGTGAGGGCCCATGCCAGAAGGCGGCTCAATTGCAGGGTTAGGGTTCGAGGCAGGCTTAGGTTGCGGTGGAGGGTCCCGGTTCGGGGTAGGGTTAGGGTTAGGGTTGGGTCCCAGGAGGCTCCAGGCGCCCAAGCCACAGCAGGGCAGTGGTCTCCCCGAAGGGCTGAGTTGAGGGCACAAGGGACGGTGCCGGTCAGGATCCGTCTGTGGCTGCCAAGGCCACACACGTGATTGGGCCCCTGGTCGAGGAGGCCTCCGGCATCCTCTCGGCAGCTGCAGCCGGGCCTGGGAAACGACACGGTGAGCTTCCAGGTTCCATGCCGAGTCAGCCTGCACCTCTTCCGGACCCCAGGCGCGTGGTGTTGTCAGACGTTGGCATTGGGTCCTCTTGGGGAGAGAGCCTTAGCTAGGGTTAGGGTTCGGCCCAGGGACGTCGCCAGGGCCGAAGCGACTCCGGTCTCGTGATCTGCCTCGAGGGCTGAAGTGAGGGCCCATGCAGCAAGGCGGCTCAAGTGCAGGGTTAGGGGTCGAGGCCGGCTTAGGTTGCGGTGGAGGGTCCCCGTTCGGTGTAGGGTTAGGGTTAGGGTTAGGTCCCAGGAGGCTCCAGGCGCCGAACCCACAGCAGGGCGGTGGTCTCCCCGAAGGGCTGAGTTGAGGGCACAAGGGACGGTGCCGCTCAGGATCCGTCTGTGGCTGCCAAGGCCACAGACGTCGATCGGCCCCTGGTCGAGGAGGCCTCCGGAATCCTCTCGGGCAGCTGCAGAACGGCCTGGGAAACGACACGCTGAGCTTCCAGGTTCCATGCCGGGTCAGCCTGCACCGCTTCTGGACCCCAGGCGCGTGGTGTTGTCAGACGTTGGCATGGGGTCCCCGTGGGGAGGGAGCCTTAGCTAGGGTTAGGGTTTGGTCCAGGGACGTCGCCAGGGCTGAATCGACTGCAGTCTCGTGATGTCCCTCGAGGGCTGAAGTGAGGGCCCATGCCAGAAGGCGGCTCAATTGCAGGGTTAGGGTTCGAGGCAGGCTTAGGTTGCGGTGGAGGGTCCCGGTTCGGGGTAGGGTTAGGGTTAGGGTTGGGTCCCAGGAGGCTCCAGGCGCCCAAGCCACAGCAGGGCAGTGGTCTCCCCGAAGGGCTGAGTTGAGGGCACAAGGGACGGTGCCGGTCAGGATCCGTCTGTGGCTGCCAAGGCCACACACGTGATTGGGCCCCTGGTCGAGGAGGCCTCTGGCATCCTCTCGGCAGCTGCAGCCGGGCCTGGGAAACGACACGGTGAGCTTCCAGGTTCCATGCCGAGTCAGCCTGCACCTCTTCCGGACCCCAGGCGCGTGGTGTTGTCAGACGTTGGCATTGGGTCCTCTTGGGGAGAGAGCCTTAGCTAGGGTTAGGGTTCGGCCCAGGGACGTCGCCAGGGCCGAAGCGACTCCGGTCTCGTGATCTGCCTCGAGGGCTGAAGTGAGGGCCCATGCAGCAAGGCGGCTCAAGTGCAGGGTTAGGGGTCGAGGCCGGCTTAGGTTGCGGTGGAGGGTCCCCGTTCGGGGTAGGGTTAGGGTTAGGGTTAGGTCCCAGGAGGCTCCAGGCGCCGAACCCACAGCAGGGCGGTGGTCTCCCCGAAGGGCTGAGTTGAGGGCACAAGGGACGGTGCCGCTCAGGATCCGTCTGTGGCTGCCAAGGCCACAGACGTCGATCGGCCCCTGGTCGAGGAGGCCTCCGGAATCCTCTCGGGCAGCTGCAGAACGGCCTGGGAAACGACACGCTGAGCTTCCAGGTTCCATGCCGGGTCAGCCTGCACCGCTTCTGGACCCCAGGCGCGTGGTGTTGTCAGACGTTGGCATGGGGTCCCCGTGGGGAGGGAGCCTTAGCTAGGGTTAGGGTTTGGTCCAGGGACGTCGCCAGGGCTGAATCGACTGCAGTCTCGTGATGTCCCTCGAGGGCTGAAGTGAGGGCCCATGCCAGAAGGCGGCTCAATTGCAGGGTTAGGGTTCGAGGCAGGCTTAGGTTGCGGTGGAGGGTCCCGGTTCGGGGTAGGGTTAGGGTTAGGGTTGGGTCCCAGGAGGCTCCAGGCGCCCAAGCCACAGCAGGGCAGTGGTCTCCCCGAAGGGCTGAGTTGAGGGCACAAGGGACGGTGCCGGTCAGGATCCGTCTGTGGCTGCCAAGGCCACACACGTGATTGGGCCCCTGGTCGAGGAGGCCTCCGGCATCCTCTCGGCAGCTGCAGCCGGGCCTGGGAAACGACACGGTGAGCTTCCAGGTTCCATGCCGAGTCAGCCTGCACCTCTTCCGGACCCCAGGCGCGTGGTGTTGTCAGACGTTGGCATTGGGTCCTCTTGGGGAGAGAGCCTTAGCTAGGGTTAGGGTTCGGCCCAGGGACGTCGCCAGGGCCGAAGCGACTCCGGTCTCGTGATCTGCCTCGAGGGCTGAAGTGAGGGCCCATGCAGCAAGGCGGCTCAAGTGCAGGGTTAGGGGTCGAGGCCGGCTTAGGTTGCGGTGGAGGGTCCCCGTTCGGGGTAGGGTTAGGGTTAGGGTTAGGTCCCAGGAGGCTCCAGGCGCCGAACCCACAGCAGGGCGGTGGTCTCCCCGAAGGGCTGAGTTGAGGGCACAAGGGACGGTGCCGCTCAGGATCCGTCTGTGGCTGCCAAGGCCACAGACGTCGATCGGCCCCTGGTCGAGGAGGCCTCCGGAATCCTCTCGGGCAGCTGCAGAACGGCCTGGGAAACGACACGCTGAGCTTCCACGTTCCATGCCGGGTCAGCCTGCACCGCTTCTGGACCCCAGGCGCGTGGTGTTGTCAGACGTTGGCATGGGGTCCCCGTGGGGAGGGAGCCTTAGCTAGGGTTAGGGTTTGGTCCAGGGACGTCGCCAGGGCTGAATCGACTGCAGTCTCGTGATGTCCCTCGAGGGCTGAAGTGAGGGCCCATGCCAGAAGGCGGCTCAATTGCAGGGTTAGGGTTCGAGGCAGGCTTAGGTTGCGGTGGAGGGTCCCGGTTCGGGGTACGGTTAGGGTTAGGGTTGGGTCCCAGGAGGCTCCAGGCGCCCAAGCCACAGCAGGGCAGTGGTCTCCCCGAAGGGCTGAGTTGAGGGCACAAGGGACGGTGCCGGTCAGGATCCGTCTGTGGCTGCCAAGGCCACACACGTGATTGGGCCCCTGGTCGAGGAGGCCTCCGGCATCCTCTCGGCAGCTGCAGCCGGGCCTGGGAAACGACACGGTGAGCTTCCAGGTTCCATGCCGAGTCAGCCTGCACCTCTTCCGGACCCCAGGCGCGTGGTGTTGTCAGACGTTG
The DNA here is from genome assembly GCF_046562875.1 of Panthera onca. Taxonomy (NCBI): domain Eukaryota; kingdom Metazoa; phylum Chordata; class Mammalia; order Carnivora; family Felidae; genus Panthera; species Panthera onca. The sequence continues at coordinate 16,733,465 of NC_138357.1, read as the reverse complement.
GCATTGGGTCCTCTTGGGGAGAGAGCCTTAGCTAGGGTTAGGGTTCGGCCCAGGGACGTCGCCAGGGCCGAAGCGACTCCGGTCTCGTGATCTGCCTCGAGGGCTGAAGTGAGGGCCCATGCAGCAAGGCGGCTCAAGTGCAGGGTTAGGGGTCGAGGCCGGCTTAGGTTGCGGTGGAGGGTCCCCGTTCGGTGTAGGGTTAGGGTTAGGGTTAGGTCCCAGGAGGCTCCAGGCGCCGAACCCACAGCAGGGCGGTGGTCTCCCCGAAGGGCTGAGTTGAGGGCACAAGGGACGGTGCCGCTCAGGATCCGTCTGTGGCTGCCAAGGCCACAGACGTCGATCGGCCCCTGGTCGAGGAGGCCTCCGGAATCCTCTCGGGCAGCTGCAGAACGGCCTGGGAAACGACACGCTGAGCTTCCACGTTCCATGCCGGGTCAGCCTGCACCGCTTCTGGACCCCAGGCGCGTGGTGTTGTCAGACGTTGGCATGGGGTCCCCGTGGGGAGGGAGCCTTAGCTAGGGTTAGGGTTTGGTCCAGGGACGTCGCCAGGGCTGAATCGACTGCAGTCTCGTGATGTCCCTCGAGGGCTGAAGTGAGGGCCCATGCCAGAAGGCGGCTCAATTGCAGGGTTAGGGTTCGAGGCAGGCTTAGGTTGCGGTGGAGGGTCCCGGTTCGGGGTAGGGTTAGGGTTAGGGTTGGGTCCCAGGAGGCTCCAGGCGCCCAAGCCACAGCAGGGCAGTGGTCTCCCCGAAGGGCTGAGTTGAGGGCACAAGGGACGGTGCCGGTCAGGATCCGTCTGTGGCTGCCAAGGCCACACACGTGATTGGGCCCCTGGTCGAGGAGGCCTCCGGCATCCTCTCGGCAGCTGCAGCCGGGCCTGGGAAACGACACGGTGAGCTTCCAGGTTCCATGCCGAGTCAGCCTGCACCTCTTCCGGACCCCAGGCGCGTGGTGTTGTCAGACGTTGGCATTGGGTCCTCTTGGGGAGAGAGCCTTAGCTAGGGTTAGGGTTCGGCCCAGGGACGTCGCCAGGGCCGAAGCGACTCCGGTCTCGTGATCTGCCTCGAGGGCTGAAGTGAGGGCCCATGCAGCAAGGCGGCTCAAGTGCAGGGTTAGGGGTCGAGGCCGGCTTAGGTTGCGGTGGAGGGTCCCCGTTCGGGGTAGGGTTAGGGTTAGGGTTAGGTCCCAGGAGGCTCCAGGCGCCGAACCCACAGCAGGGCGGTGGTCTCCCCGAAGGGCTGAGTTGAGGGCACAAGGGACGGTGCCGCTCAGGATCCGTCTGTGGCTGCCAAGGCCACACACGTGATTGGGCCCCTGGTCGAGGAGGCCTCCGGCATCCTCTCGGCAGCTGCAGCCGGGCCTGGGAAACGACACGGTGAGCTTCCAGGTTCCATGCCGAGTCAGCCTGCACCTCTTCCGGACCCCAGGCGCGTGGTGTTGTCAGACGTTGGCATTGGGTCCTCTTGGGGAGAGAGCCTTAGCTAGGGTTAGGGTTCGGCCCAGGGACGTCGCCAGGGCCGAAGCGACTCCGGTCTCGTGATCTGCCTCGAGGGCTGAAGTGAGGGCCCATGCAGCAAGGCGGCTCAAGTGCAGGGTTAGGGATTGAGGCCGGCTTAGGTTGCGGTGGAGGGTCCCCGTTCGGGGTACGGTTAGGGTTAGGGTTAGGTCCCAGGAGGCTCCAGGCGCCGAACCCACAGCAGGGTGGTGGTCTCCCCGAAGGGCTGAGTTGAGGGCACAAGGGACGGTGCCGCTCAGGATCCGTCTGTGGCTGCCAAGGCCACAGACGTCGATCGGCCCCTGGTCGAGGAGGCCTCCGGAATCCTCTCGGGCAGCTGCAGAACGGCCTGGGAAACGACACGCTGAGCTTCCACGTTCCATGCCGGGTCAGCCTGCACCGCTTCTGGACCCCAGGCGCGTGGTGTTGTCAGACGTTGGCATGGGGTCCCCGTGGGGAGGGAGCCTTAGCTAGGGTTAGGGTTTGGTCCAGGGACGTCGCCAGGGCTGAATCGACTGCAGTCTCGTGATGTCCCTCGAGGGCTGAAGTGAGGGCCCATGCCAGAAGGCGGCTCAATTGCAGGGTTAGGGTTCGAGGCAGGCTTAGGTTGCGGTGGAGGGTCCCGGTTCGGGGTAGGGTTAGGGTTAGGGTTGGGTCCCAGGAGGCTCCAGGCTCCCAAGCCACAGCAGGGCAGTGGTCTCCCCGAAGGGCTGAGTTGAGGGCACAAGGGACGGTGCCGGTCAGGATCCGTCTGTGGCTGCCAAGGCCACACACGTGATTGGGCCCCTGGTCGAGGAGGCCTCCGGCATCCTCTCGGCAGCTGCAGCCGGGCCTGGGAAACGACACGGTGAGCTTCCAGGTTCCATGCCGAGTCAGCCTGCACCTCTTCCGGACCCCAGGCGCGTGGTGTTGTCAGACGTTGGCATTGGGTCCTCTTGGGGAGAGAGCCTTAGCTAGGGTTAGGGTTCGGCCCAGGGACGTCGCCAGGGCCGAAGCGACTCCGGTCTCGTGATCTGCCTCGAGGGCTGAAGTGAGGGCCCATGCAGCAAGGCGGCTCAAGTGCAGGGTTAGGGGTCGAGGCCGGCTTAGGTTGCGGTGGAGGGTTCCCGTTCGGTGTACGGTTAGGGTTAGGGTTAGGTCCCAGGAGGCTCCAGGCGCCGAACCCACAGCAGGGCGGTGGTCTCCCCGAAGGGCTGAGTTGAGGGCACAAGGGACGGTGCCGCTCAGGATCCGTCTGTGGCTGCCAAGGCCACAGACGTCGATCGGCCCCTGGTCGAGGAGGCCTCCGGAATCCTCTCGGGCAGCTGCAGAACGGCCTGGGAAACGACACGCTGAGCTTCCAGGTTCCATGCCGGGTCAGCCTGCACCGCTTCTGGACCCCAGGCGCGTGGTGTTGTCAGACGTTGGCATGGGGTCCCCGTGGGGAGGGAGCCTTAGCTAGGGTTAGGGTTTGGTCCAGGGACGTCGCCAGGGCTGAATCGACTGCAGTCTCGTGATGTCCCTCGAGGGCTGAAGTGAGGGCCCATGCCAGAAGGCGGCTCAATTGCAGGGTTAGGGTTCGAGGCAGGCTTAGGTTGCGGTGGAGGGTCCCGGTTCGGGGTACGGTTAGGGTTAGGGTTGGGTCCCAGGAGGCTCCAGGCGCCCAAGCCACAGCAGGGCAGTGGTCTCCCCGAAGGGCTGAGTTGAGGGCACAAGGGACGGTGCCGGTCAGGATCCGTCTGTGGCTGCCAAGGCCACACACGTGATTGGGCCCCTGGTCGAGGAGGCCTCCGGCATCCTCTCGGCAGCTGCAGCCGGGCCTGGGAAACGACACGGTGAGCTTCCAGGTTCCATGCCGAGTCAGCCTGCACCTCTTCCGGACCCCAGGCGCGTGGTGTTGTCAGACGTTGGCATTGGGTCCTCTTGGGGAGAGAGCCTTAGCTAGGGTTAGGGTTCGGCCCAGGGACGTCGCCAGGGCCGAAGCGACTCCGGTCTCGTGATCTGCCTCGAGGGCTGAAGTGAGGGCCCATGCAGCAAGGCGGCTCAAGTGCAGGGTTAGGGGTCGAGGCCGGCTTAGGTTGCGGTGGAGGGTCCCCGTTCGGGGTAGGGTTAGGGTTAGGGTTAGGTCCCAGGAGGCTCCAGGCGCCGAACCCACAGCAGGGCGGTGGTCTCCCCGAAGGGCTGAGTTGAGGGCACAAGGGACGGTGCCGCTCAGGATCCGTCTGTGGCTGCCAAGGCCACAGACGTCGATCGGCCCCTGGTCGAGGAGGCCTCCGGAATCCTCTCGGGCAGCTGCAGAACGGCCTGGGAAACGACACGCTGAGCTTCCAGGTTCCATGCCGGGTCAGCCTGCACCGCTTCTGGACCCCAGGCGCGTGGTGTTGTCAGACGTTGGCATGGGGTCCCCGTGGGGAGGGAGCCTTAGCTAGGGTTAGGGTTTGGTCCAGGGACGTCGCCAGGGCTGAATCGACTGCAGTCTCGTGATGTCCCTCGAGGGCTGAAGTGAGGGCCCATTCCAGAAGGCGGCTCAATTGCAGGGTTAGGGTTCGAGGCAGGCTTAGGTTGCGGTGGAGGGTCCCGGTTCGGGGTACGGTTAGGGTTAGGGTTGGGTCCCAGGAGGCTCCAGGCGCCCAAGCCACAGCAGGGCAGTGGTCTCCCCGAAGGGCTGAGTTGAGGGCACAAGGGACGGTGCCGGTCAGGATCCGTCTGTGGCTGCCAAGGCCACACACGTGATTGGGCCCCTGGTCGAGGAGGCCTCCGGCATCCTCTCGGCAGCTGCAGCCGGGCCTGGGAAACGACACGGTGAGCTTCCAGGTTCCATGCCGAGTCAGCCTGCACCTCTTCCGGACCCCAGGCGCGTGGTGTTGTCAGACGTTGGCATTGGGTCCTCTTGGGGAGAGAGCCTTAGCTAGGGTTAGGGTTCGGCCCAGGGACGTCGCCAGGGCCGAAGCGACTCCGGTCTCGTGATCTGCCTCGAGGGCTGAAGTGAGGGCCCATGCAGCAAGGCGGCTCAAGTGCAGGGTTAGGGGTCGAGGCCGGCTTAGGTTGCGGTGGAGGGTCCCCGTTCGGGGTAGGGTTAGGGTTAGGGTTAGGTCCCAGGAGGCTCCAGGCGCCGAACCCACAGCAGGGCGGTGGTCTCCCCGAAGGGCTGAGTTGAGGGCACAAGGGACGGTGCCGCTCAGGATCCGTCTGTGGCTGCCAAGGCCACAGACGTCGATCGGCCCCTGGTCGAGGAGGCCTCCGGAATCCTCTCGGGCAGCTGCAGAACGGCCTGGGAAACGACACGCTGAGCTTCCACGTTCCATGCCGGGTCAGCCTGCACCGCTTCTGGACCCCAGGCGCGTGGTGTTGTCAGACGTTGGCATGGGGTCCCCGTGGGGAGGGAGCCTTAGCTAGGGTTAGGGTTTGGTCCAGGGACGTCGCCAGGGCTGAATCGACTGCAGTCTCGTGATGTCCCTCGAGGGCTGAAGTGAGGGCCCATGCCAGAAGGCGGCTCAATTGCAGGGTTAGGGTTCGAGGCAGGCTTAGGTTGCGGTGGAGGGTCCCGGTTTGGGGTACGGTTAGGGTTAGGGTTGGGTCCCAGGAGGCTCCAGGCGCCCAAGCCACAGCAGGGCAGTGGTCTCCCCGAAGGGCTGAGTTGAGGGCACAAGGGACGGTGCCGGTCAGGATCCGTCTGTGGCTGCCAAGGCCACACACGTGATTGGGCCCCTGGTCGAGGAGGCCTCCGACATCCTCTCGGCAGCTGCAGCCGGGCCTGGGAAACGACACGGTGAGCTTCCAGGTTCCATGCCGAGTCAGCCTGCACCTCTTCCGGACCCCAGGCGCGTGGTGTTGTCAGACGTTGGCATTGGGTCCTCTTGGGGAGAGAGCCTTAGCTAGGGTTAGGGTTCGGCCCAGGGACGTCGCCAGGGCCGAAGCGACTCCGGTCTCGTGATCTGCCTCGAGGGCTGAAGTGAGGGCCCATGCAGCAAGGCGGCTCAAGTGCAGGGTTAGGGGTCGAGGCCGGCTTAGGTTGCGGTGGAGGGTCCCCGTTCGGGGTAGGGTTAGGGTTAGGGTTAGGTCCCAGGAGGCTCCAGGCGCCGAACCCACAGTAGGGCGGTGGTCTCCCCGAAGGGCTGAGTTGAGGGCACAAGGGACGGTGCCGCTCAGGATCCGTCTGTGGCTGCCAAGGCCACAGACGTCGATCGGCCCCTGGTCGAGGAGGCCTCCGGAATCCTCTCGGGCAGCTGCAGAACGGCCTGGGAAACGACACGCTGAGCTTCCACGTTCCATGCCGGGTCAGCCTGCACCGCTTCTGGACCCCAGGCGCGTGGTGTTGTCAGACGTTGGCATGGGGTCCCCGTGGGGAGGGAGCCTTAGCTAGCGTTAGGGTTTGGTCCAGGGACGTCGCCAGGGCTGAATCGACTGCAGTCTCGTGATCTCCCCCGAGGGCTGAAGTGAGGGCCCATGCCAGAAGGCGGCTCAATTGCAGGGTTAGGGTTCGAGGCAGGCTTAGGTTGCGGTGGAGGGTCCCGGTTCGGGGTACGGTTAGGGTTAGGGTTGGGTCCCAGGAGGCTCCAGGCGCCCAAGCCACAGCAGGGCAGTGGTCTCCCCGAAGGGCTGAGTTGAGGGCACAAGGGACGGTGCCGGTCAGGATCCGTCTGTGGCTGCCAAGGCCACACACGTGATTGGGCCCCTGGTCGAGGAGGCCTCCGGCATCCTCTCGGCAGCTGCAGCCGGGCCTGGGAAACGACACGGTGAGCTTCCAGGTTCCATGCCGAGTCAGCCTGCACCTCTTCCGGACCCCAGGCGCGTGGTGTTGTCAGACGTTGGCATTGGGTCCTCTTGGGGAGAGAGCCTTAGCTAGGGTTAGGGTTCGGCCCAGGGACGTCGCCAGGGCCGAAGCGACTCCGGTCTCGTGATCTGCCTCGAGGGCTGAAGTGAGGGCCCATGCAGCAAGGCGGCTCAAGTGCAGGGTTAGGGGTCGAGGCCGGCTTAGGTTGCGGTGGAGGGTCCCCGTTCGGTGTACGGTTAGGGTGAGGGTTAGGTCCCAGGAGGCTCCAGGCGCCGAACCCACAGCAGGGCGGTGGTCTCCCCGAAGGGCTGAGTTGAGGGCACAAGGGACGGTGCCGCTCAGGATCCGTCTGTGGCTGCCAAGGCCACAGACGTCGATCGGCCCCTGGTCGAGGAGGCCTCCGGAATCCTCTCGGGCAGCTGCAGAACGGCCTGGGAAACGACACGCTGAGCTTCCACGTTCCATGCCGGGTCAGCCTGCACCGCTTCTGGACCCCAGGCGCGTGGTGTTGTCAGACGTTGGCATGGGGTCCCCGTGGGGAGGGAGCCTTAGCTAGGGTTAGGGTTTGGTCCAGGGACGTCGCCAGGGCTGAATCGACTGCAGTCTCGTGATGTCCCTCGAGGGCTGAAGTGAGGGCCCATGCCAGAAGGCGGCTCAATTGCAGGGTTAGGGTTCGAGGCAGGCTTAGGTTGCGGTGGAGGGTCCCGGTTTGGGGTACGGTTAGGGTTAGGGTTGGGTCCCAGGAGGCTCCAGGCGCCCAAGCCACAGCAGGGCAGTGGTCTCCCCGAAGGGCTGAGTTGAGGGCACAAGGGACGGTGCCGGTCAGGATCCGTCTGTGGCTGCCAAGGCCACACACGTGATTGGGCCCCTGGTCGAGGAGGCCTCCGGCATCCTCTCGGCAGCTGCAGCCGGGCCTGGGAAACGACACGGTGAGCTTCCAGGTTCCATGCCGAGTCAGCCTGCACCTCTTCCGGACCCCAGGCGCGTGGTGTTGTCAGACGTTGGCATTGGGTCCTCTTGGGGAGAGAGCCTTAGCTAGGGTTAGGGTTCGGCCCAGGGACGTCGCCAGGGCCGAAGCGACTCCGGTCTCGTGATCTGCCTCGAGGGCTGAAGTGAGGGCCCATGCAGCAAGGCGGCTCAAGTGCAGGGTTAGGGGTCGAGGCCGGCTTAGGTTGCGGTGGAGGGTCCCCGTTCGGTGTACGGTTAGGGTTAGGGTTAGGTCCCAGGAGGCTCCAGGCGCCGAACCCACAGCAGGGCGGTGGTCTCCCCGAAGGGCTGAGTTGAGGGCACAAGGGACGGTGCCGCTCAGGATCCGTCTGTGGCTGCCAAGGCCACAGACGTCGATCGGCCCCTGGTCGAGGAGGCCTCCGGAATCCTCTCGGGCAGCTGCAGAACGGCCTGGGAAACGACACGCTGAGCTTCCAGGTTCCATGCCGGGTCAGCCTGCACCGCTTCTGGACCCCAGGCGCGTGGTGTTGTCAGACGTTGGCATGGGGTCCCCGTGGGGAGGGAGCCTTAGCTAGGGTTAGGGTTTGGTCCAGGGACGTCGCCAGGGCTGAATCGACTGCAGTCTCGTGATCTCCCCCGAGGGCTGAAGTGAGGGCCCATGCCAGAAGGCGGCTCAATTGCAGGGTTAGGGTTCGAGGCAGGCTTAGGTTGCGGTGGAGGGTCCCGGTTCGGGGTACGGTTAGGGTTAGGGTTGGGTCCCAGGAGGCTCCAGGCGCCCAAGCCACAGCAGGGCAGTGGTCTCCCCGAAGGGCTGAGTTGAGGGCACAAGGGACGGTGCCGGTCAGGATCCGTCTGTGGCTGCCAAGGCCACACACGTGATTGGGCCCCTGGTCGAGGAGGCCTCCGGCATCCTCTCGGCAGCTGCAGCCGGGCCTGGGAAACGACACGGTGAGCTTCCAGGTTCCATGCCGAGTCAGCCTGCACCTCTTCCGGACCCCAGGCGCGTGGTGTTGTCAGACGTTGGCATTGGGTCCTCTTGGGGAGAGAGCCTTAGCTAGGGTTAGGGTTCGGCCCAGGGACGTCGCCAGGGCCGAAGCGACTCCGGTCTCGTGATCTGCCTCGAGGGCTGAAGTGAGGGCCCATGCAGCAAGGCGGCTCAAGTGCAGGGTTAGGGGTCGAGGCCGGCTTAGGTTGCGGTGGAGGGTCCCCGTTCGGTGTAGGGTTAGGGTTAGGGTTAGGTCCCAGGAGGCTCCAGGCGCCGAACCCACAGCAGGGCGGTGGTCTCCCCGAAGGGCTGAGTTGAGGGCACAAGGGACGGTGCCGCTCAGGATCCGTCTGTGGCTGCCAAGGCCACAGACGTCGATCGGCCCCTGGTCGAGGAGGCCTCCGGAATCCTCTCGGGCAGCTGCAGAACGGCCTGGGAAACGACACGCTGAGCTTCCAGGTTCCATGCCGGGTCAGCCTGCACCGCTTCTGGACCCCAGGCGCGTGGTGTTGTCAGACGTTGGCATGGGGTCCCCGTGGGGAGGGAGCCTTAGCTAGGGTTAGGGTTTGGTCCAGGGACGTCGCCAGGGCTGAATCGACTGCAGTCTCGTGATCTCCCCCGAGGGCTGAAGTGAGGGCCCATGCCAGAAGGCGGCTCAATTGCAGGGTTAGGGTTCGAGGCAGGCTTAGGTTGCGGTGGAGGGTCCCGGTTCGGGGTACGGTTAGGGTTAGGGTTGGGTCCCAGGAGGCTCCAGGCGCCCAAGCCACAGCAGGGCAGTGGTCTCCCCGAAGGGCTGAGTTGAGGGCACAAGGGACGGTGCCGGTCAGGATCCGTCTGTGGCTGCCAAGGCCACACACGTGATTGGGCCCCTGGTCGAGGAGGCCTCCGGCATCCTCTCGGCAGCTGCAGCCGGGCCTGGGAAACGACACGGTGAGCTTCCAGGTTCCATGCCGAGTCAGCCTGCACCTCTTCCGGACCCCAGGCGCGTGGTGTTGTCAGACGTTGGCATTGGGTCCTCTTGGGGAGAGAGCCTTAGCTAGGGTTAGGGTTCGGCCCAGGGACGTCGCCAGGGCCGAAGCGACTCCGGTCTCGTGATCTGCCTCGAGGGCTGAAGTGAGGGCCCATGCAGCAAGGCGGCTCAAGTGCAGGGTTAGGGGTCGAGGCCGGCTTAGGTTGCGGTGGAGGGTCCCCGTTCGGGGTAGGGTTAGGGTTAGGGTTAGGTCCCAGGAGGCTCCAGGCGCCGAACCCACAGCAGGGCGGTGGTCTCCCCGAAGGGCTGAGTTGAGGGCACAAGGGACGGTGCCGCTCAGGATCCGTCTGTGGCTGCCAAGGCCACAGACGTCGATCGGCCCCTGGTCGAGGAGGCCTCCGGAATCCTCTCGGGCAGCTGCAGAACGGCCTGGGAAACGACACGCTGAGCTTCCACGTTCCATGCCGGGTCAGCCTGCACCGCTTCTGGACCCCAGGCGCGTGGTGTTGTCAGACGTTGGCATGGGGTCCCCGTGGGGAGGGAGCCTTAGCTAGGGTTAGGGTTTGGTCCAGGGACGTCGCCAGGGCTGAATCGACTGCAGTCTCGTGATCTCCCCCGAGGGCTGAAGTGAGGGCCCATGCCAGAAGGCGGCTCAATTGCAGGGTTAGGGTTCGAGGCAGGCTTAGGTTGCGGTGGAGGGTCCCGGTTCGGGGTACGGTTAGGGTTAGGGTTGGGTCCCAGGAGGCTCCAGGCGCCCAAGCCACAGCAGGGCAGTGGTCTCCCCGAAGGGCTGAGTTGAGGGCACAAGGGACGGTGCCGGTCAGGATCCGTCTGTGGCTGCCAAGGCCACACACGTGATTGGGCCCCTGGTCGAGGAGGCCTCCGGCATCCTCTCGGCAGCTGCAGCCGGGCCTGGGAAACGACACGGTGAGCTTCCAGGTTCCATGCCGAGTCAGCCTGCACCTCTTCCGGACCCCAGGCGCGTGGTGTTGTCAGACGTTGGCATTGGGTCCTCTTGGGGAGAGAGCCTTAGCTAGGGTTAGGGTTCGGCCCAGGGACGTCGCCAGGGCCGAAGCGACTCCGGTCTCGTGATCTGCCTCGAGGGCTGAAGTGAGGGCCCATGCAGCAAGGCGGCTCAAGTGCAGGGTTAGGGGTCGAGGCCGGCTTAGGTTGCGGTGGAGGGTCCCCGTTCGGTGTAGGGTTAGGGTTAGGGTTAGGTCCCAGGAGGCTCCAGGCGCCGAACCCACAGCAGGGCGGTGGTCTCCCCGAAGGGCTGAGTTGAGGGCACAAGGGACGGTGCCGCTCAGGATCCGTCTGTGGCTGCCAAGGCCACAGACGTCGATCGGCCCCTGGTCGAGGAGGCCTCCGGAATCCTCTCGGGCAGCTGCAGAACGGCCTGGGAAACGACACGCTGAGCTTCCAGGTTCCATGCCGGGTCAGCCTGCACCGCTTCTGGACCCCAGGCGCGTGGTGTTGTCAGACGTTGGCATGGGGTCCCCGTGGGGAGGGAGCCTTAGCTAGGGTTAGGGTTTGGTCCAGGGACGTCGCCAGGGCTGAATCGACTGCAGTCTCGTGATCTCCCCCGAGGGCTGAAGTGAGGGCCCATGCCAGAAGGCGGCTCAATTGCAGGGTTAGGGTTCGAGGCAGGCTTAGGTTGCGGTGGAGGGTCCCGGTTCGGGGTACGGTTAGGGTTAGGGTTGGGTCCCAGGAGGCTCCAGGCGCCCAAGCCACAGCAGGGCAGTGGTCTCCCCGAAGGGCTGAGTTGAGGGCACAAGGGACGGTGCCGGTCAGGATCCGTCTGTGGCTGCCAAGGCCACACACGTGATTGGGCCCCTGGTCGAGGAGGCCTCCGGCATCCTCTCGGCAGCTGCAGCCGGGCCTGGGAAACGACACGGTGAGCTTCCAGGTTCCATGCCGAGTCAGCCTGCACCTCTTCCGGACCCCAGGCGCGTGGTGTTGTCAGACGTTGGCATTGGGTCCTCTTGGGGAGAGAGCCTTAGCTAGGGTTAGGGTTCGGCCCAGGGACGTCGCCAGGGCCGAAGCGACTCCGGTCTCGTGATCTGCCTCGAGGGCTGAAGTGAGGGCCCATGCAGCAAGGCGGCTCAAGTGCAGGGTTAGGGGTCGAGGCCGGCTTAGGTTGCGGTGGAGGGTCCCCGTTCGGTGTAGGGTTAGGGTTAGGGTTAGGTCCCAGGAGGCTCCAGGCGCCGAACCCACAGCAGGGCGGTGGTCTCCCCGAAGGGCTGAGTTGAGGGCACAAGGGACGGTGCCGCTCAGGATCCGTCTGTGGCTGCCAAGGCCACAGACGTCGATCGGCCCCTGGTCGAGGAGGCCTCCGGAATCCTCTCGGGCAGCTGCAGAACGGCCTGGGAAACGACACGCTGAGCTTCCAGGTTCCATGCCGGGTCAGCCTGCACCGCTTCTGGACCCCAGGCGCGTGGTGTTGTCAGACGTTGGCATGGGGTCCCCGTGGGGAGGGAGCCTTAGCTAGGGTTAGGGTTTGGTCCAGGGACGTCGCCAGGGCTGAATCGACTGCAGTCTCGTGATCTCCCCCGAGGGCTGAAGTGAGGGCCCATGCCAGAAGGCGGCTCAATTGCAGGGTTAGGGTTCGAGGCAGGCTTAGGTTGCGGTGGAGGGTCCCGGTTCGGGGTAGGGTTAGGGTTAGGGTTGGGTCCCAGGAGGCTCCAGGCGCCCAAGCCACAGCAGGGCAGTGGTCTCCCCGAAGGGCTGAGTTGAGGGCACAAGGGACGGTGCCGGTCAGGATCCGTCTGTGGCTGCCAAGGCCACACACGTGATTGGGCCCCTGGTCGAGGAGGCCTCCGGCATCCTCTCGGCAGCTGCAGCCGGGCCTGGGAAACGACACGGTGAGCTTCCAGGTTCCATGCCGAGTCAGCCTGCACCTCTTCCGGACCCCAGGCGCGTGGTGTTGTCAGACGTTGGCATTGGATCCTCTTGGGGAGAGAGCCTTAGCTAGGGTTAGGGTTCGGCCCAGGGACGTCGCCAGGGCCGAAGCGACTCCGGTCTCGTGATCTGCCTCGAGGGCTGAAGTGAGGGCCCATGCAGCAAGGCGGCTCAAGTGCAGGGTTAGGGGTCGAGGCCGGCTTAGGTTGCGGTGGAGGGTCCCCGTTCGGTGTAGGGTTAGGGTTAGGCTTAGGTCCCAGGAGGCTCCAGGCGCCGAACCCACAGCAGGGCGGTGGTCTCCCCGAAGGGCTGAGTTGAGGGCACAAGGGACGGTGCCGCTCAGGATCCGTCTGTGGCTGCCAAGGCCACAGACGTCGATCGGCCCCTGGTCGAGGAGGCCTCCGGAATCCTCTCGGGCAGCTGCAGAACGGCCTGGGAAACGACACGCTGAGCTTCCAGGTTCCATGCCGGGTCAGCCTGCACCGCTTCTGGACCACAGGCGCGTGGTGTTGTCAGACGTTGGCATGGGGTCCCCGTGGGGAGGGAGCCTTAGCTAGGGTTAGGGTTTGGTCAGGGACGTCGCCAGGGCTGAATCGACTGCAGTCTCGTGATCTCCCCCGAGGGCTGAAGTGAGGGCCCATGCCAGAAGGCGGCTCAATTGCAGGGTTAGGGTTCGAGGCAGGCTTAGGTTGCAGTGGAGGGTCCCGGTTCGGGGTAGGGTTAGGGTTAGGGTTGGGTCCCAGGAGGCTCCAGGCGCCCAAGCCACAGCAGGGCAGTGGTCTCCCCGAAGGGCTGAGTTGAGGGCACAAGGGACGGTGCCGGTCAGGATCCGTCTGTGGCTGCCAAGGCCACACACGTGATTGGGCCCCTGGTCGAGGAGGCCTCCGGCATCCTCTCGGCAGCTGCAGCCGGGCCTGGGAAACGACACGGTGAGCTTCCAGGTTCCATGCCGAGTCAGCCTGCACCTCTTCCGGACCCCAGGCGCGTGGTGTTGTCAGACGTTGGCATTGGGTCCTCTTGGGGAGAGAGCCTTAGCTAGGGTTAGGGTTCGGCCCAGGGACGTCGCCAGGGCCGAAGCGACTCCGGTCTCGTGATCTGCCTCGAGGGCTGAAGTGAGGGCCCATGCAGCAAGGCGGCTCAAGTGCAGGGTTAGGGGTCGAGGCCGGCTTAGGTTGCGGTGGAGGGTCCCCGTTCGGTGTAGGGTTAGGGTTAGGGTTAGGTCCCAGGAGGCTCCAGGCGCCGAACCCACAGCAGGGCGGTGGTCTCCCCGAAGGGCTGAGTTGAGGGCACAAGGGACGGTGCCGCTCAGGATCCGTCTGTGGCTGCCAAGGCCACAGACGTCGATCGGCCCCTGGTCGAGGAGGCCTCCGGAATCCTCTCGGGCAGCTGCAGAACGGCCTGGGAAACGACACGCTGAGCTTCCAGGTTCCATGCCGGGTCAGCCTGCACCGCTTCTGGACCCCAGGCGCGTGGTGTTGTCAGACGTTGGCATGGGGTCCCCGTGGGGAGGGAGCCTTAGCTAGGGTTAGGGTTTGGTCCAGGGACGTCGCCAGGGCTGAATCGACTGCAGTCTCGTGATCTCCCCCGAGGGCTGAAGTGAGGGCCCATGCCAGAAGGCGGCTCAATTGCAGGGTTAGGGTTCGAGGCAGGCTTAGGTTGCGGTGGAGGGTCCCGGTTCGGGGTACGGTTAGGGTTAGGGTTGGGTCCCAGGAGGCTCCAGGCGCCCAAGCCACAGCAGGGCAGTGGTCTCCCCGAAGGGCTGAGTTGAGGGCACAAGGGACGGTGCCGGTCAGGATCCGTCTGTGGCTGCCAAGGCCACACACGTGATTGGGCCCCTGGTCGAGGAGGCCTCCGGCATCCTCTCGGCAGCTGCAGCCGGGCCTGGGAAACGACACGGTGAGCTTCCAGGTTCCATGCCGAGTCAGCCTGCACCTCTTCCGGACCCCAGGCGCGTGGTGTTGTCAGACGTTGGCATTGGGTCCTCTTGGGGAGAGAGCCTTAGCTAGGGTTAGGGTTCGGCCCAGGGACGTCGCCAGGGCCGAAGCGACTCCGGTCTCGTGATCTGCCTCGAGGGCTGAAGTGAGGGCCCATGCAGCAAGGCGGCTCAAGTGCAGGGTTAGGGGTCGAGGCCGGCTTAGGTTGCGGTGGAGGGTCCCCGTTCGGTGTAGGGTTAGGGTTAGGGTTAGGTCCCAGGAGGCTCCAGGCGCCGAACCCACAGCAGGGCGGTGGTCTCCCCGAAGGGCTGAGTTGAGGGCACAAGGGACGGTGCCGCTCAGGATCCGTCTGTGGCTGCCAAGGCCACAGACGTCGATCGGCCCCTGGTCGAGGAGGCCTCCGGAATCCTCTCGGGCAGCTGCAGAACGGCCTGGGAAACGACACGCTGAGCTTCCAGGTTCCATGCCGGGTCAGCCTGCACCGCTTCTGGACCCCAGGCGCGTGGTGTTGTCAGACGTTGGCATGAGGTCCCCGTGGGGAGGGAGCCTTAGCTAGGGTTAGGGTTTGGTCCAGGGACGTCGCCAGGGCTGAATCGACTGCAGTCTCGTGATCTCCCCCGAGGGCTGAAGTGAGGGCCCATGCCAGAAGGCGGCTCAATTGCAGGGTTAGGGTTCGAGGCAGGCTTAGGTTGCGGTGGAGGGTCCCGGTTCGGGGTAGGGTTAGGGTTAGGGTTGGGTCCCAGGAGGCTCCAGGCGCCCAAGCCACAGCAGGGCAGTGGTCTCCCCGAAGGGCTGAGTTGAGGGCACAAGGGACGGTGCCGGTCAGGATCCGTCTGTGGCTGCCAAGGCCACACACGTGATTGGGCCCCTGGTCGAGGAGGCCTCCGGCATCCTCTCGGCAGCTGCAGCCGGGCCTGGGAAACGACACGGTGAGCTTCCAGGTTCCATGCCGAGTCAGCCTGCACCTCTTCCGGACCCCAGGCGCGTGGTGTTGTCAGACGTTGGCATTGGGTCCTCTTGGGGAGAGAGCCTTAGCTAGGGTTAGGGTTCGGCCCAGGGACGTCGCCAGGGCCGAAGCGACTCCGGTCTCGTGATCTGCCTCGAGGGCTGAAGTGAGGGCCCATGCAGCAAGGCGGCTCAAGTGCAGGGTTAGGGGTCGAGGCCGGCTTAGGTTGCGGTGGAGGGTCCCCGTTCGGTGTAGGGTTAGGGTTAGGGTTAGGTCCCAGGAGGCTCCAGGCGCCGAACCCACAGCAGGGCGGTGGTCTCCCCGAAGGGCTGAGTTGAGGGCACAAGGGACGGTGCCGCTCAGGATCCGTCTGTGGCTGCCAAGGCCACAGACGTCGATCGGCCCCTGGTCGAGGAGGCCTCCGGAATCCTCTCGGGCAGCTGCAGAACGGCCTGGGAAACGACACGCTGAGCTTCCACGTTCCATGCCGGGTCAGCCTGCACCGCTTCTGGACCCCAGGCGCGTGGTGTTGTCAGACGTTGGCATGGGGTCCCCGTGGGGAGGGAGCCTTAGCTAGGGTTAGGGTTTGGTCCAGGGACGTCGCCAGGGCTGAATCGACTGCAGTCTCGTGATCTCCCCCGAGGGCTGAAGTGAGGGCCCATGCCAGAAGGCGGCTCAATTGCAGGGTTAGGGTTCGAGGCAGGCTTAGGTTGCGGTGGAGGGTCCCGGTTCGGGGTACGGTTAGGGTTAGGGTTGGGTCCCAGGAGGCTCCAGGCGCCCAAGCCACAGCAGGGCAGTGGTCTCCCCGAAGGGCTGAGTTGAGGGCACAAGGGACGGTGCCGGTCAGGATCCGTCTGTGGCTGCCAAGGCCACACACGTGATTGGGCCCCTGGTCGAGGAGGCCTCCGGCATCCTCTCGGCAGCTGCAGCCGGGCCTGGGAAACGACACGGTGAGCTTCCAGGTTCCATGCCGAGTCAGCCTGCACCTCTTCCGGACCCCAGGCGCGTGGTGTTGTCAGACGTTGGCATTGGGTCCTCTTGGGGAGAGAGCCTTAGCTAGGGTTAGGGTTCGGCCCAGGGACGTCGCCAGGGCCGAAGCGACTCCGGTCTCGTGATCTGCCTCGAGGGCTGAAGTGAGGGCCCATGCAGCAAGGCGGCTCAAGTGCAGGGTTAGGGGTCGAGGCCGGCTTAGGTTGCGGTGGAGGGTCCCCGTTCGGTGTAGGGTTAGGGTTAGGGTTAGGTCCCAGGAGGCTCCAGGCGCCGAACCCACAGCAGGGCGGTGGTCTCCCCGAAGGGCTGAGTTGAGGGCACAAGGGACGGTGCCGCTCAGGATCCGTCTGTGGCTGCCAAGGCCACAGACGTCGATCGGCCCCTGGTCGAGAAGGCCTCCGGAATCCTCTCGGGCAGCTGCAGAACGGCCTGGGAAACGACACGCTGAGCTTCCACGTTCCATGCCGGGTCAGCCTGCACCGCTTCTGGACCCCAGGCGCGTGGTGTTGTCAGACGTTGGCATGGGGTCCCCGTGGGGAGGGAGCCTTAGCTAGGGTTAGGGTTTGGTCCAGGGACGTCGCCAGGGCTGAATCGACTGCAGTCTCGTGATGTCCCTCGAGGGCTGAAGTGAGGGCCCATGCCAGAAGGCGGCTCAATTGCAGGGTTAGGGTTCGAGGCAGGCTTAGGTTGCGGTGGAGGGTCCCGGTTCGGGGTACGGTTAGGGTTAGGGTTGGGTCCCAGGAGGCTCCAGGCGCCCAAGCCACAGCAGGGCAGTGGTCTCCCCGAAGGGCTGAGTTGAGGGCACAAGGGACGGTGCCGGTCAGGATCCGTCTGTGGCTGCCAAGGCCACACACGTGATTGGGCCCCTGGTCGAGGAGGCCTCCGGCATCCTCTCGGCAGCTGCAGCCGGGCCTGGGAAACGACACGGTGAGCTTCCAGGTTCCATGCCGAGTCAGCCTGCACCTCTTCCGGACCCCAGGCGCGTGGTGTTGTCAGACGTTGGCATTGGGTCCTCTTGGGGAGAGAGCCTTAGCTAGGGTTAGGGTTCGGCCCAGGGACGTCGCCAGGGCCGAAGCGACTCCGGTCTCGTGATCTGCCTCGAGGGCTGAAGTGAGGGCCCATGCAGCAAGGCGGCTCAAGTGCAGGGTTAGGGGTCGAGGCCGGCTTAGGTTGCGGTGGAGGGTCCCCGTTCGGTGTAGGGTTAGGGTTAGGGTTAGGTCCCAGGAGGCTCCAGGCGCCGAACCCACAGCAGGGCGGTGGTCTCCCCGAAGGGCTGAGTTGAGGGCACAAGGGACGGTGCCGCTCAGGATCCGTCTGTGGCTGCCAAGGCCACAGACGTCGATTGGCCCCTGGTCGAGAAGGCCTCCGGAATCCTCTCGGGCAGCTGCAGAACGGCCTGGGAAACGACACGCTGAGCTTCCACGTTCCATGCCGGGTCAGCCTGCACCGCTTCTGGACCCCAGGCGCGTGGTGTTGTCAGACGTTGGCATGGGGTCCCCGTGGGGAGGGAGCCTTAGCTAGGGTTAGGGTTTGGTCCAGGGACGTCGCCAGGGCTGAATCGACTGCAGTCTCGTGATCTCCCCCGAGGGCTGAAGTGAGGGCCCATGCCAGAAGGCGGCTCAATTGCAGGGTTAGGGTTCGAGGCAGGCTTAGGTTGCGGTGGAGGGTCCCGGTTCGGGGTACGGTTAGGGTTAGGGTTGGGTCCCAGGAGGCTCCAGGCGCCCAAGCCACAGCAGGGCAGTGGTCTCCCCGAAGGGCTGAGTTGAGGGCACAAGGGACGGTGCCGGTCAGGATCCGTCTGTGGCTGCCAAGGCCACACACGTGATTGGGCCCCTGGTCGAGGAGGCCTCCGGCATCCTCTCGGCAGCTGCAGCCGGGCCTGGGAAACGACACGGTGAGCTTCCAGGTTCCATGCCGAGTCAGCCTGCACCTCTTCCGGACCCCAGGCGCGTGGTGTTGTCAGACGTTGGCATTGGGTCCTCTTGGGGAGAGAGCCTTAGCTAGGGTTAGGGTTCGGCCCAGGGACGTCGCCAGGGCCGAAGCGACTCCGGTCTCGTGATCTGCCTCGAGGGCTGAAGTGAGGGCCCATGCAGCAAGGCGGCTCAAGTGCAGGGTTAGGGGTCGAGGCCGGCTTAGGATGCGGTGGAGGGTCCCCGTTCGGTGTAGGGTTAGGGTTAGGGTTAGGTCCCAGGAGGCTCCAGGCGCCGAACCCACAGCAGGGCGGTGGTCTCCCCGAAGGGCTGAGTTGAGGGCACAAGGGACGGTGCCGCTCAGGATCCGTCTGTGGCTGCCAAGGCCACAGACGTCGATCGGCCCCTGGTCGAGGAGGCCTCCGGAATCCTCTCGGGCAGCTGCAGAACGGCCTGGGAAACGACACGCTGAGCTTCCAGGTTCCATGCCGGGTCAGCCTGCACCGCTTCTGGACCCCAGGCGCGTGGTGTTGTCAGACGTTGGCATGGGGTCCCCGTGGGGAGGGAGCCTTAGCTAGGGTTAGGGTTTGGTCCAGGGACGTCGCCAGGGCTGAATCGACTGCAGTCTCGTGATCTCCCCCGAGGGCTGAAGTGAGGGCCCATGCCAGAAGGCGGCTCAATTGCAGGGTTAGGGTTCGAGGCAGGCTTAGGTTGCGGTGGAGGGTCCCGGTTCGGGGTACGGTTAGGGTTAGGGTTGGGTCCCAGGAGGCTCCAGGCGCCCAAGCCACAGCAGGGCAGTGGTCTCCCCGAAGGGCTGAGTTGAGGGCCCAAGGGACGGTGCCGGTCAGGATCCGTCTGTGGCTGCCAAGGCCACACACGTGATTGGGCCCCTGGTCGAGGAGGCCTCCGGCATCCTCTCGGCAGCTGCAGCCGGGCCTGGGAAACGACACGGTGAGCTTCCAGGTTCCATGCCGAGTCAGCCTGCACCTCTTCCGGACCCCAGGCGCGTGGTGTTGTCAGACGTTGGCATTGGGTCCTCTTGGGGAGAGAGCCTTAGCTAGGGTTAGGGTTCGGCCCAGGGACGTCGCCAGGGCCGAAGCGACTCCGGTCTCGTGATCTGCCTCGAGGGCTGAAGTGAGGGCCCATGCAGCAAGGCGGCTCAAGTGCAGGGTTAGGGGTCGAGGCCGGCTTAGGTTGCGGTGGAGGGTCCCCGTTCGGGGTAGGGTTAGGGTTAGGGTTAGGTCCCAGGAGGCTCCAGGCGCCGAACCCACAGCAGGGCGGTGGTCTCCCCGAAGGGCTGAGTTGAGGGCACAAGGGACGGTGCCGCTCAGGATCCGTCTGTGGCTGCCAAGGCCACAGACGTCGATCGGCCCCTGGTCGAGGAGGCCTCCGGAATCCTCTCGGGCAGCTGCAGAACGGCCTGGGAAACGACACGCTGAGCTTCCAGGTTCCATGCCGGGTCAGCCTGCACCGCTTCTGGACCCCAGGCGCGTGGTGTTGTCAGACGTTGGCATGGGGTCCCCGTGGGGAGGGAGCCTTAGCTAGGGTTAGGGTTTGGTCCAGGGACGTCGCCAGGGCTGAATCGACTGCAGTCTCGTGATCTCCCCCGAGGGCTGAAGTGAGGGCCCATGCCAGAAGGCGGCTCAATTGCAGGGTTAGGGTTCGAGGCAGGCTTAGGTTGCGGTGGAGGGTCCCGGTTCGGGGTACGGTTAGGGTTAGGGTTGGGTCCCAGGAGGCTCCAGGCGCCCAAGCCACAGCAGGGCAGTGGTCTCCCCGAAGGGCTGAGTTGAGGGCACAAGGGACGGTGCCGGTCAGGATCCGTCTGTGGCTGCCAAGGCCACACACGTGATTGGGCCCCTGGTCGAGGAGGCCTCCGGCATCCTCTCGGCAGCTGCAGCCGGGCCTGGGAAACGACACGGTGAGCTTCCAGGTTCCATGCCGAGTCAGCCTGCACCTCTTCCGGACCCCAGGCGCGTGGTGTTGTCAGACGTTGGCATTGGGTCCTCTTGGGGAGAGAGCCTTAGCTAGGGTTAGGGTTCGGCCCAGGGACGTCGCCAGGGCCGAAGCGACTCCGGTCTCGTGATCTGCCTCGAGGGCTGAAGTGAGGGCCCATGCAGCAAGGCGGCTCAAGTGCAGGGTTAGGGGTCGAGGCCGGCTTAGGTTGCGGTGGAGGGTCCCCGTTCGGGGTAGGGTTAGGGTTAGGGTTAGGTCCCAGGAGGCTCCAGGCGCCGAACCCACAGCAGGGCGGTGGTCTCCCCGAAGGGCTGAGTTGAGGGCACAAGGGACGGTGCCGCTCAGGATCCGTCTGTGGCTGCCAAGGCCACAGACGTCGATCGGCCCCTGGTCGAGGAGGCCTCCGGAATCCTCTCGGGCAGCTGCAGAACGGCCTGGGAAACGACACGCTGAGCTTCCAGGTTCCATGCCGGGTCAGCCTGCACCGCTTCTGGACCCCAGGCGCGTGGTGTTGTCAGACGTTGGCATGGGGTCCCCGTGGGGAGGGAGCCTTAGCTAGGGTTAGGGTTTGGTCCAGGGACGTCGCCAGGGCTGAATCGACTGCAGTCTCGTGATGTCCCTCGAGGGCTGAAGTGAGGGCCCATGCCAGAAGGCGGCTCAATTGCAGGGTTAGGGTTCGAGGCAGGCTTAGGTTGCGGTGGAGGGTCCCGGTTCGGGGTACGGTTAGGGTTAGGGTTGGGTCCCAGGAGGCTCCAGGCGCCCAAGCCACAGCAGGGCAGTGGTCTCCCCGAAGGGCTGAGTTGAGGGCACAAGGGACGGTGCCGGTCAGGATCCGTCTGTGGCTGCCAAGGCCACACACGTGATTGGGCCCCTGGTCGAGGAGGCCTCCGGCATCCTCTCGGCAGCTGCAGCCGGGCCTGGGAAACGACACGGTGAGCTTCCAGGTTCCATGCCGAGTCAGCCTGCACCTCTTCCGGACCCCAGGCGCGTGGTGTTGTCAGACGTTGGCATTGGGTCCTCTTGGGGAGAGAGCCTTAGCTAGGGTTAGGGTTCGGCCCAGGGACGTCGCCAGGGCCGAAGCGACTCCGGTCTCGTGATCTGCCTCGAGGGCTGAAGTGAGGGCCCATGCAGCAAGGCGGCTCAAGTGCAGGGTTAGGGGTCGAGGCCGGCTTAGGTTGCGGTGGAGGGTCCCCGTTCGGTGTAGGGTTAGGGTTAGGGTTAGGTCCCAGGAGGCTCCAGGCGCCGAACCCACAGCAGGGCGGTGGTCTCCCCGAAGGGCTGAGTTGAGGGCACAAGGGACGGTGCCGCTCAGGATCCGTCTGTGGCTGCCAAGGCCACAGACGTCGATCGGCCCCTGGTCGAGGAGGCCTCCGGAATCCTCTCGGGCAGCTGCAGAACGGCCTGGGAAACGACACGCTGAGCTTCCACGTTCCATGCCGGGTCAGCCTGCACCGCTTCTGGACCCCAGGCGCGTGGTGTTGTCAGACGTTGGCATGGGGTCCCCGTGGGGAGGGAGCCTTAGCTAGGGTTAGGGTTTGGTCCAGGGACGTCGCCAGGGCTGAATCGACTGCAGTCTCGTGATCTCCCCCGAGGGCTGAAGTGAGGGCCCATGCCAGAAGGCGGCTCAATTGCAGGGTTAGGGTTCGAGGCAGGCTTAGGTTGCGGTGGAGGGTCCCGGTTCGGGGTAGGGTTAGGGTTAGGGTTGGGTCCCAGGAGGCTCCAGGCGCCCAAGCCACAGCAGGGCAGTGGTCTCCCCGAAGGGCTGAGTTGAGGGCACAAGGGAAGGTGCCGCTCAGGATCCGTCTGTGGCTGCCAAGGCCACACACGTGATTGGGCCCCTGGTCGAGGAGGCCTCCGGCATCCTCTCGGCAGCTGCAGCCGGGCCTGGGAAACGACACGGTGAGCTTCCAGGTTCCATGCCGAGTCAGCCTGCACCTCTTCCGGACCCCAGGCGCGTGGTGTTGTCAGACGTTGGCATTGGGTCCTCTTGGGGAGAGAGCCTTAGCTAGGGTTAGGGTTCGGCCCAGGGACGTCGCCAGGGCCGAAGCGACTCCGGTCTCGTGATCTGCCTCGAGGGCTGAAGTGAGGGCCCATGCAGCAAGGCGGCTCAAGTGCAGGGTTAGGGGTCGAGGCCGGCTTAGGTTGCGGTGGAGGGTCCCCGTTCGGTGTACGGTTAGGGTTAGGGTTAGGTCCCAGGAGGCTCCAGGCGCCGAACCCACAGCAGGGCGGTGGTCTCCCCGAAGGGCTGAGTTGAGGGCACAAGGGACGGTGCCGCTCAGGATCCGTCTGTGGCTGCCAAGGCCACAGACGTCGATCGGCCCCTGGTCGAGGAGGCCTCCGGAATCCTCTCGGGCAGCTGCAGAACGGCCTGGGAAACGACACGCTGAGCTTCCACGTTCCATGCCGGGTCAGCCTGCACCGCTTCTGGACCCCAGGCGCGTGGTGTTGTCAGACGTTGGCATGGGGTCCCCGTGGGGAGGGAGCCTTAGCTAGGGTTAGGGTTTGGTCCAGGGACGTCGCCAGGGCTGAATCGACTGCAGTCTCGTGATCTCCCCCGAGGGCTGAAGTGAGGGCCCATGCCAGAAGGCGGCTCAATTGCAGGGTTAGGGTTCGAGGCAGGCTTAGGTTGCGGTGGAGGGTCCCGGTTCGGGGTACGGTTAGGGTTAGGGTTGGGTCCCAGGAGGCTCCAGGCGCCCAAGCCACAGCAGGGCAGTGGTCTCCCCGAAGGGCTGAGTTGAGGGCACAAGGGACGGTGCCGGTCAGGATCCGTCTGTGGCTGCCAAGGCCACACACGTGATTGGGCCCCTGGTCGAGGAGGCCTCCGGCATCCTCTCGGCAGCTGCAGCCGGGCCTGGGAAACGACACGGTGAGCTTCCAGGTTCCATGCCGAGTCAGCCTGCACCTCTTCCGGACCCCAGGCGCGTGGTGTTGTCAGACGTTGGCATTGGGTCCTCTTGGGGAGAGAGCCTTAGCTAGGGTTAGGGTTCGGCCCAGGGACGTCGCCAGGGCCGAAGCGACTCCGGTCTCGTGATCTGCCTCGAGGGCTGAAGTGAGGGCCCATGCAGCAAGGCGGCTCAAGTGCAGGGTTAGGGGTCGAGGCCGGCTTAGGTTGCGGTGGAGGGTCCCCGTTCGGTGTAGGGTTAGGGTTAGGGTTAGGTCCCAGGAGGCTCCAGGCGCCGAACCCACAGCAGGGCGGTGGTCTCCCCGAAGGGCTGAGTTGAGGGCACAAGGGACGGTGCCGCTCAGGATCCGTCTGTGGCTGCCAAGGCCACAGACGTCGATCGGCCCCTGGTCGAGGAGGCCTCCGGAATCCTCTCGGGCAGCTGCAGAACGGCCTGGGAAACGACACGCTGAGCTTCCACGTTCCATGCCGGGTCAGCCTGCACCGCTTCTGGACCCCAGGCGCGTGGTGTTGTCAGACGTTGGCATGGGGTCCCCGTGGGGAGGGAGCCTTAGCTAGGGTTAGGGTTTGGTCCAGGGACGTCGCCAGGGCTGAATCGACTGCAGTCTCGTGATCTCCCCCGAGGGCTGAAGTGAGGGCCCATGCCAGAAGGCGGCTCAATTGCAGGGTTAGGGTTCGAGGCAGGCTTAGGTTGCGGTGGAGGGTCCCGGTTCGGGGTACGGTTAGGGTTAGGGTTGGGTCCCAGGAGGCTCCAGGCGCCCAAGCCACAGCAGGGCAGTGGTCTCCCCGAAGGGCTGAGTTGAGGGCACAAGGGACGGTGCCGGTCAGGATCCGTCTGTGGCTGCCAAGGCCACACACGTGATTGGGCCCCTGGTCGAGGAGGCCTCCGGCATCCTCTCGGCAGCTGCAGCCGGGCCTGGGAAACGACACGGTGAGCTTCCAGGTTCCATGCCGAGTCAGCCTGCACCTCTTCCGGACCCCAGGCGCGTGGTGTTGTCAGACGTTGGCATTGGGTCCTCTTGGGGAGAGAGCCTTAGCTAGGGTTAGGGTTCGGCCCAGGGACGTCGCCAGGGCCGAAGCGACTCCGGTCTCGTGATCTGCCTCGAGGGCTGAAGTGAGGGCCCATGCAGCAAGGCGGCTCAAGTGCAGGGTTAGGGGTCGAGGCCGGCTTAGGATGCGGTGGAGGGTCCCCGTTCGGTGTAGGGTTAGGGTTAGGGTTAGGTCCCAGGAGGCTCCAGGCGCCGAACCCACAGCAGGGCGGTGGTCTCCCCGAAGGGCTGAGTTGAGGGCACAAGGGACGGTGCCGCTCAGGATCCGTCTGTGGCTGCCAAGGCCACAGACGTCGATCGGCCCCTGGTCGAGGAGGCCTCCGGAATCCTCTCGGGCAGCTGCAGAACGGCCTGGGAAACGACACGCTGAGCTTCCACGTTCCATGCCGGGTCAGCCTGCACCGCTTCTGGACCCCAGGCGCGTGGTGTTGTCAGACGTTGGCATGGGGTCCCCGTGGGGAGGGAGCCTTAGCTAGGGTTAGGGTTTGGTCCAGGGACGTCGCCAGGGCTGAATCGACTGCAGTCTCGTGATCTCCCCCGAGGGCTGAAGTGAGGGCCCATGCCAGAAGGCGGCTCAATTGCAGGGTTAGGGTTCGAGGCAGGCTTAGGTTGCGGTGGAGGGTCCCGGTTCGGGGTACGGTTAGGGTTAGGGTTGGGTCCCAGGAGGCTCCAGGCGCCCAAGCCACAGCAGGGCAGTGGTCTCCCCGAAGGGCTGAGTTGAGGGCCCAAGGGACGGTGCCGGTCAGGATCCGTCTGTGGCTGCCAAGGCCACACACGTGATTGGGCCCCTGGTCGAGGAGGCCTCCGGCATCCTCTCGGCAGCTGCAGCCGGGCCTGGGAAACGACACG
The DNA here is from genome assembly GCF_046562875.1 of Panthera onca. Lineage (NCBI taxonomy): Eukaryota > Metazoa > Chordata > Mammalia > Carnivora > Felidae > Panthera > Panthera onca. The sequence goes on along the minus strand of NC_138357.1, from coordinate 16,708,883 downwards.
GTGAGCTTCCAGGTTCCATGCCGAGTCAGCCTGCACCTCTTCCGGACCCCAGGCGCGTGGTGTTGTCAGACGTTGGCATGGGGTCCCCGTGGGGAGGGAGCCTTAGCTAGGGTTAGGGTTTGGTCCAGGGACGTCGCCAGGGCTGAATCGACTGCAGTCTCGTGATGTCCCTCGAGGGCTGAAGTGAGGGCCCATGCCAGAAGGCGGCTCAATTGCAGGGTTAGGGTTCGAGGCAGGCTTAGGTTGCGGTGGAGGGTCCCGGTTCGGGGTACGGTTAGGGTTAGGGTTGGGTCCCAGGAGGCTCCAGGCGCCCAAGCCACAGCAGGGCAGTGGTCTCCCCGAAGGGCTGAGTTGAGGGCACAAGGGACGGTGCCGGTCAGGATCCGTCTGTGGCTGCCAAGGCCACACACGTGATTGGGCCCCTGGTCGAGGAGGCCTCCGGCATCCTCTCGGCAGCTGCAGCCGGGCCTGGGAAACGACACGGTGAGCTTCCAGGTTCCATGCCGAGTCAGCCTGCACCTCTTCCGGACCCCAGGCGCGTGGTGTTGTCAGACGTTGGCATTGGGTCCTCTTGGGGAGAGAGCCTTAGCTAGGGTTAGGGTTCGGCCCAGGGACGTCGCCAGGGCCGAAGCGACTCCGGTCTCGTGATCTGCCTCGAGGGCTGAAGTGAGGGCCCATGCAGCAAGGCGGCTCAAGTGCAGGGTTAGGGGTCGAGGCCGGCTTAGGTTGCGGTGGAGGGTCCCCGTTCGGTGTAGGGTTAGGGTTAGGGTTAGGTCCCAGGAGGCTCCAGGCGCCGAACCCACAGCAGGGCGGTGGTCTCCCCGAAGGGCTGAGTTGAGGGCACAAGGGACGGTGCCGCTCAGGATCCGTCTGTGGCTGCCAAGGCCACAGACGTCGATCGGCCCCTGGTCGAGGAGGCCTCCGGAATCCTCTCGGGCAGCTGCAGAACGGCCTGGGAAACGACACGCTGAGCTTCCACGTTCCATGCCGGGTCAGCCTGCACCGCTTCTGGACCCCAGGCGCGTGGTGTTGTCAGACGTTGGCATGGGGTCCCCGTGGGGAGGGAGCCTTAGCTAGGGTTAGGGTTTGGTCCAGGGACGTCGCCAGGGCTGAATCGACTGCAGTCTCGTGATCTCCCCCGAGGGCTGAAGTGAGGGCCCATGCCAGAAGGCGGCTCAATTGCAGGGTTAGGGTTCGAGGCAGGCTTAGGTTGCGGTGGAGGGTCCCGGTTCGGGGTACGGTTAGGGTTAGGGTTGGGTCCCAGGAGGCTCCAGGCGCCCAAGCCACAGCAGGGCAGTGGTCTCCCCGAAGGGCTGAGTTGAGGGCACAAGGGACGGTGCCGGTCAGGATCCGTCTGTGGCTGCCAAGGCCACACACGTGATTGGGCCCCTGGTCGAGGAGGCCTCCGGCATCCTCTCGGCAGCTGCAGCCGGGCCTGGGAAACGACACGGTGAGCTTCCAGGTTCCATGCCGAGTCAGCCTGCACCTCTTCCGGACCCCAGGCGCGTGGTGTTGTCAGACGTTGGCATTGGGTCCTCTTGGGGAGAGAGCCTTAGCTAGGGTTAGGGTTCGGCCCAGGGACGTCGCCAGGGCCGAAGCGACTCCGGTCTCGTGATCTGCCTCGAGGGCTGAAGTGAGGGCCCATGCAGCAAGGCGGCTCAAGTGCAGGGTTAGGGGTCGAGGCCGGCTTAGGTTGCGGTGGAGGGTCCCCGTTCGGTGTACGGTTAGGGTTAGGGTTAGGTCCCAGGAGGCTCCAGGCGCCGAACCCACAGCAGGGCGGTGGTCTCCCCGAAGGGCTGAGTTGAGGGCACAAGGGACGGTGCCGCTCAGGATCCGTCTGTGGCTGCCAAGGCCACAGACGTCGATCGGCCCCTGGTCGAGGAGGCCTCCGGAATCCTCTCGGGCAGCTGCAGAACGGCCTGGGAAACGACACGCTGAGCTTCCACGTTCCATGCCGGGTCAGCCTGCACCGCTTCTGGACCCCAGGCGCGTGGTGTTGTCAGACGTTGGCATGGGGTCCCCGTGGGGAGGGAGCCTTAGCTAGGGTTAGGGTTTGGTCCAGGGACGTCGCCAGGGCTGAATCGACTGCAGTCTCGTGATCTCCCCCGAGGGCTGAAGTGAGGGCCCATGCCAGAAGGCGGCTCAATTGCAGGGTTAGGGTTCGAGGCAGGCTTAGGTTGCGGTGGAGGGTCCCGGTTCGGGGTACGGTTAGGGTTAGGGTTGGGTCCCAGGAGGCTCCAGGCGCCCAAGCCACAGCAGGGCAGTGGTCTCCCCGAAGGGCTGAGTTGAGGGCACAAGGGACGGTGCCGGTCAGGATCCGTCTGTGGCTGCCAAGGCCACACACGTGATTGGGCCCCTGGTCGAGGAGGCCTCCGGCATCCTCTCGGCAGCTGCAGCCGGGCCTGGGAAACGACACGGTGAGCTTCCAGGTTCCATGCCGAGTCAGCCTGCACCTCTTCCGGACCCCAGGCGCGTGGTGTTGTCAGACGTTGGCATTGGGTCCTCTTGGGGAGAGAGCCTTAGCTAGGGTTAGGGTTCGGCCCAGGGACGTCGCCAGGGCCGAAGCGACTCCGGTCTCGTGATCTGCCTCGAGGGCTGAAGTGAGGGCCCATGCAGCAAGGCGGCTCAAGTGCAGGGTTAGGGGTCGAGGCCGGCTTAGGTTGCGGTGGAGGGTCCCCGTTCGGTGTAGGGTTAGGGTTAGGGTTAGGTCCCAGGAGGCTCCAGGCGCCGAACCCACAGCAGGGCGGTGGTCTCCCCGAAGGGCTGAGTTGAGGGCACAAGGGACGGTGCCGCTCAGGATCCGTCTGTGGCTGCCAAGGCCACAGACGTCGATCGGCCCCTGGTCGAGGAGGCCTCCGGAATCCTCTCGGGCAGCTGCAGAACGGCCTGGGAAACGACACGCTGAGCTTCCACGTTCCATGCCGGGTCAGCCTGCACCGCTTCTGGACCCCAGGCGCGTGGTGTTGTCAGACGTTGGCATGGGGTCCCCGTGGGGAGGGAGCCTTAGCTAGGGTTAGGGTTTGGTCCAGGGACGTCGCCAGGGCTGAATCGACTGCAGTCTCGTGATCTCCCCCGAGGGCTGAAGTGAGGGCCCATGCCAGAAGGCGGCTCAATTGCAGGGTTAGGGTTCGAGGCAGGCTTAGGTTGCGGTGGAGGGTCCCGGTTCGGGGTACGGTTAGGGTTAGGGTTGGGTCCCAGGAGGCTCCAGGCGCCCAAGCCACAGCAGGGCAGTGGTCTCCCCGAAGGGCTGAGTTGAGGGCACAAGGGACGGTGCCGGTCAGGATCCGTCTGTGGCTGCCAAGGCCACACACGTGATTGGGCCCCTGGTCGAGGAGGCCTCCGGCATCCTCTCGGCAGCTGCAGCCGGGCCTGGGAAACGACACGGTGAGCTTCCAGGTTCCATGCCGAGTCAGCCTGCACCTCTTCCGGACCCCAGGCGCGTGGTGTTGTCAGACGTTGGCATTGGGTCCTCTTGGGGAGAGAGCCTTAGCTAGGGTTAGGGTTCGGCCCAGGGACGTCGCCAGGGCCGAAGCGACTCCGGTCTCGTGATCTGCCTCGAGGGCTGAAGTGAGGGCCCATGCAGCAAGGCGGCTCAAGTGCAGGGTTAGGGGTCGAGGCCGGCTTAGGATGCGGTGGAGGGTCCCCGTTCGGTGTAGGGTTAGGGTTAGGGTTAGGTCCCAGGAGGCTCCAGGCGCCGAACCCACAGCAGGGCGGTGGTCTCCCCGAAGGGCTGAGTTGAGGGCACAAGGGACGGTGCCGCTCAGGATCCGTCTGTGGCTGCCAAGGCCACAGACGTCGATCGGCCCCTGGTCGAGGAGGCCTCCGGAATCCTCTCGGGCAGCTGCAGAACGGCCTGGGAAACGACACGCTGAGCTTCCACGTTCCATGCCGGGTCAGCCTGCACCGCTTCTGGACCCCAGGCGCGTGGTGTTGTCAGACGTTGGCATGGGGTCCCCGTGGGGAGGGAGCCTTAGCTAGGGTTAGGGTTTGGTCCAGGGACGTCGCCAGGGCTGAATCGACTGCAGTCTCGTGATCTCCCCCGAGGGCTGAAGTGAGGGCCCATGCCAGAAGGCGGCTCAATTGCAGGGTTAGGGTTCGAGGCAGGCTTAGGTTGCGGTGGAGGGTCCCGGTTCGGGGTACGGTTAGGGTTAGGGTTGGGTCCCAGGAGGCTCCAGGCGCCCAAGCCACAGCAGGGCAGTGGTCTCCCCGAAGGGCTGAGTTGAGGGCCCAAGGGACGGTGCCGGTCAGGATCCGTCTGTGGCTGCCAAGGCCACACACGTGATTGGGCCCCTGGTCGAGGAGGCCTCCGGCATCCTCTCGGCAGCTGCAGCCGGGCCTGGGAAACGACACGGTGAGCTTCCAGGTTCCATGCCGAGTCAGCCTGCACCTCTTCCGGACCCCAGGCGCGTGGTGTTGTCAGACGTTGGCATTGGGTCCTCTTGGGGAGAGAGCCTTAGCTAGGGTTAGGGTTCGGCCCAGGGACGTCGCCAGGGCCGAAGCGACTCCGGTCTCGTGATCTGCCTCGAGGGCTGAAGTGAGGGCCCATGCAGCAAGGCGGCTCAAGTGCAGGGTTAGGGGTCGAGGCCGGCTTAGGTTGCGGTGGAGGGTCCCCGTTCGGGGTAGGGTTAGGGTTAGGGTTAGGTCCCAGGAGGCTCCAGGCGCCGAACCCACAGCAGGGCGGTGGTCTCCCCGAAGGGCTGAGTTGAGGGCACAAGGGACGGTGCCGCTCAGGATCCGTCTGTGGCTGCCAAGGCCACAGACGTCGATCGGCCCCTGGTCGAGGAGGCCTCCGGAATCCTCTCGGGCAGCTGCAGAACGGCCTGGGAAACGACACGCTGAGCTTCCAGGTTCCATGCCGGGTCAGCCTGCACCGCTTCTGGACCCCAGGCGCGTGGTGTTGTCAGACGTTGGCATGGGGTCCCCGTGGGGAGGGAGCCTTAGCTAGGGTTAGGGTTTGGTCCAGGGACGTCGCCAGGGCTGAATCGACTGCAGTCTCGTGATCTCCCCCGAGGGCTGAAGTGAGGGCCCATGCCAGAAGGCGGCTCAATTGCAGGGTTAGGGTTCGAGGCAGGCTTAGGTTGCGGTGGAGGGTCCCGGTTCGGGGTACGGTTAGGGTTAGGGTTGGGTCCCAGGAGGCTCCAGGCGCCCAAGCCACAGCAGGGCAGTGGTCTCCCCGAAGGGCTGAGTTGAAAGCACAAGGGACGGTGCCGGTCAGGATCCGTCTGTGGCTGCCAAGGCCACACACGTGATTGGGCCCCTGGTCGAGGAGGCCTCCGGCATCCTCTCGGCAGCTGCAGCCGGGCCTGGGAAACGACACGGTGAGCTTCCAGGTTCCATGCCGAGTCAGCCTGCACCTCTTCCGGACCCCAGGCGCGTGGTGTTGTCAGACGTTGGCATTGGGTCCTCTTGGGGAGAGAGCCTTAGCTAGGGTTAGGGTTCGGCCCAGGGACGTCGCCAGGGCCGAAGCGACTCCGGTCTCGTGATCTGCCTCGAGGGCTGAAGTGAGGGCCCATGCAGCAAGGCGGCTCAAGTGCAGGGTTAGGGGTCGAGGCCGGCTTAGGTTGCGGTGGAGGGTCCCCGTTCGGGGTAGGGTTAGGGTTAGGGTTAGGTCCCAGGAGGCTCCAGGCGCCGAACCCACAGCAGGGCGGTGGTCTCCCCGAAGGGCTGAGTTGAGGGCACAAGGGACGGTGCCGCTCAGGATCCGTCTGTGGCTGCCAAGGCCACAGACGTCGATCGGCCCCTGGTCGAGGAGGCCTCCGGAATCCTCTCGGGCAGCTGCAGAACGGCCTGGGAAACGACACGCTGAGCTTCCAGGTTCCATGCCGGGTCAGCCTGCACCGCTTCTGGACCCCAGGCGCGTGGTGTTGTCAGACGTTGGCATGGGGTCCCCGTGGGGAGGGAGCCTTAGCTAGGGTTAGGGTTTGGTCCAGGGACGTCGCCAGGGCTGAATCGACTGCAGTCTCGTGATGTCCCTCGAGGGCTGAAGTGAGGGCCCATGCCAGAAGGCGGCTCAATTGCAGGGTTAGGGTTCGAGGCAGGCTTAGGTTGCGGTGGAGGGTCCCGGTTCGGGGTACGGTTAGGGTTAGGGTTGGGTCCCAGGAGGCTCCAGGCGCCCAAGCCACAGCAGGGCAGTGGTCTCCCCGAAGGGCTGAGTTGAGGGCACAAGGGACGGTGCCGGTCAGGATCCGTCTGTGGCTGCCAAGGCCACACACGTGATTGGGCCCCTGGTCGAGGAGGCCTCCGGCATCCTCTCGGCAGCTGCAGCCGGGCCTGGGAAACGACACGGTGAGCTTCCAGGTTCCATGCCGAGTCAGCCTGCACCTCTTCCGGACCCCAGGCGCGTGGTGTTGTCAGACGTTGGCATTGGGTCCTCTTGGGGAGAGAGCCTTAGCTAGGGTTAGGGTTCGGCCCAGGGACGTCGCCAGGGCCGAAGCGACTCCGGTCTCGTGATCTGCCTCGAGGGCTGAAGTGAGGGCCCATGCAGCAAGGCGGCTCAAGTGCAGGGTTAGGGGTCGAGGCCGGCTTAGGTTGCGGTGGAGGGTCCCCGTTCGGTGTAGGGTTAGGGTTAGGGTTAGGTCCCAGGAGGCTCCAGGCGCCGAACCCACAGCAGGGCGGTGGTCTCCCCGAAGGGCTGAGTTGAGGGCACAAGGGACGGTGCCGCTCAGGATCCGTCTGTGGCTGCCAAGGCCACAGACGTCGATCGGCCCCTGGTCGAGGAGGCCTCCGGAATCCTCTCGGGCAGCTGCAGAACGGCCTGGGAAACGACACGCTGAGCTTCCACGTTCCATGCCGGGTCAGCCTGCACCGCTTCTGGACCCCAGGCGCGTGGTGTTGTCAGACGTTGGCATGGGGTCCCCGTGGGGAGGGAGCCTTAGCTAGGGTTAGGGTTTGCTCCAGGGACGTCGCCAGGGCTGAATCGACTGCAGTCTCGTGATCTCCCCCGAGGGCTGAAGTGAGGGCCCATGCCAGAAGGCGGCTCAATTGCAGGGTTAGGGTTCGAGGCAGGCTTAGGTTGCGGTGGAGGGTCCCGGTTCGGGGTACGGTTAGGGTTAGGGTTGGGTCCCAGGAGGCTCCAGGCGCCCAAGCCACAGCAGGGCAGTGGTCTCCCCGAAGGGCTGAGTTGAGGGCACAAGGGAAGGTGCCGCTCAGGATCCGTCTGTGGCTGCCAAGGCCACACACGTGATTGGGCCCCTGGTCGAGGAGGCCTCCGGCATCCTCTCGGCAGCTGCAGCCGGGCCTGGGAAACGACACGGTGAGCTTCCAGGTTACATGCCGAGTCAGCCTGCACCTCTTCCGGACCCCAGGCGCGTGGTGTTGTCAGACGTTGGCATTGGGTCCTCTTGGGGAGAGAGCCTTAGCTAGGGTTAGGGTTCGGCCCAGGGACGTCGCCAGGGCCGAAGCGACTCCGGTCTCGTGATCTGCCTCGAGGGCTGAAGTGAGGGCCCATGCAGCAAGGCGGCTCAAGTGCAGGGTTAGGGGTCGAGGCCGGCTTAGGTTGCGGTGGAGGGTCCCCGTTCGGTGTACGGTTAGGGTTAGGGTTAGGTCCCAGGAGGCTCCAGGCGCCGAACCCACAGCAGGGCGGTGGTCTCCCCGAAGGGCTGAGTTGAGGGCACAAGGGACGGTGCCGCTCAGGATCCGTCTGTGGCTGCCAAGGCCACAGACGTCGATCGGCCCCTGGTCGAGGAGGCCTCCGGAATCCTCTCGGGCAGCTGCAGAACGGCCTGGGAAACGACACGCTGAGCTTCCAGGTTCCATGCCGGGTCAGCCTGCACCGCTTCTGGACCCCAGGCGCGTGGTGTTGTCAGACGTTGGCATGGGGTCCCCGTGGGGAGGGAGCCTTAGCTAGGGTTAGGGTTTGGTCCAGGGACGTCGCCAGGGCTGAATCGACTGCAGTCTCGTGATCTCCCCCGAGGGCTGAAGTGAGGGCCCATGCCAGAAGGCGGCTCAATTGCAGGGTTAGGGTTCGAGGCAGGCTTAGGTTGCGGTGGAGGGTCCCGGTTCGGGGTACGGTTAGGGTTAGGGTTGGGTCCCAGGAGGCTCCAGGCGCCCAAGCCACAGCAGGGCAGTGGTCTCCCCGAAGGGCTGAGTTGAGGGCACAAGGGACGGTGCCGGTCAGGATCCGTCTGTGGCTGCCAAGGCCACACACGTGATTGGGCCCCTGGTCGAGGAGGCCTCCGGCATCCTCTCGGCAGCTGCAGCCGGGCCTGGGAAACGACACGGTGAGCTTCCAGGTTCCATGCCGAGTCAGCCTGCACCTCTTCCGGACCCCAGGCGCGTGGTGTTGTCAGACGTTGGCATTGGGTCCTCTTGGGGAGAGAGCCTTAGCTAGGGTTAGGGTTCGGCCCAGGGACGTCGCCAGGGCCGAAGCGACTCCGGTCTCGTGATCTGCCTCGAGGGCTGAAGTGAGGGCCCATGCAGCAAGGCGGCTCAAGTGCAGGGTTAGGGGTCGAGGCCGGCTTAGGTTGCGGTGGAGGGTCCCCGTTCGGTGTAGGGTTAGGGTTAGGGTTAGGTCCCAGGAGGCTCCAGGCGCCGAACCCACAGCAGGGCGGTGGTCTCCCCGAAGGGCTGAGTTGAGGGCACAAGGGACGGTGCCGCTCAGGATCCGTCTGTGGCTGCCAAGGCCACAGACGTCGATCGGCCCCTGGTCGAGGAGGCCTCCGGAATCCTCTCGGGCAGCTGCAGAACGGCCTGGGAAACGACACGCTGAGCTTCCAGGTTCCATGCCGGGTCAGCCTGCACCGCTTCTGGACCCCAGGCGCGTGGTGTTGTCAGACGTTGGCATGGGGTCCCCGTGGGGAGGGAGCCTTAGCTAGGGTTAGGGTTTGGTCCAGGGACGTCGCCAGGGCTGAATCGACTGCAGTCTCGTGATCTCCCCCGAGGGCTGAAGTGAGGGCCCATGCCAGAAGGCGGCTCAATTGCAGGGTTAGGGTTCGAGGCAGGCTTAGGTTGCGGTGGAGGGTCCCGGTTCGGGGTACGGTTAGGGTTAGGGTTGGGTCCCAGGAGGCTCCAGGCGCCCAAGCCACAGCAGGGCAGTGGTCTCCCCGAAGGGCTGAGTTGAGGGCACAAGGGACGGTGCCGGTCAGGATCCGTCTGTGGCTGCCAAGGCCACACACGTGATTGGGCCCCTGGTCGAGGAGGCCTCCGGCATCCTCTCGGCAGCTGCAGCCGGGCCTGGGAAACGACACGGTGAGCTTCCAGGTTCCATGCCGAGTCAGCCTGCACCTCTTCCGGACCCCAGGCGCGTGGTGTTGTCAGACGTTGGCATTGGGTCCTCTTGGGGAGAGAGCCTTAGCTAGGGTTAGGGTTCGGCCCAGGGACGTCGCCAGGGCCGAAGCGACTCCGGTCTCGTGATCTGCCTCGAGGGCTGAAGTGAGGGCCCATGCAGCAAGGCGGCTCAAGTGCAGGGTTAGGGGTCGAGGCCGGCTTAGGTTGCGGTGGAGGGTCCCCGTTCGGTGTAGGGTTAGGGTTAGGGTTAGGTCCCAGGAGGCTCCAGGCGCCGAACCCACAGCAGGGCGGTGGTCTCCCCGAAGGGCTGAGTTGAGGGCACAAGGGACGGTGCCGCTCAGGATCCGTCTGTGGCTGCCAAGGCCACAGACGTCGATCGGCCCCTGGTCGAGGAGGCCTCCGGAATCCTCTCGGGCAGCTGCAGAACGGCCTGGGAAACGACACGCTGAGCTTCCACGTTCCATGCCGGGTCAGCCTGCACCGCTTCTGGACCCCAGGCGCGTGGTGTTGTCAGACGTTGGCATGGGGTCCCCGTGGGGAGGGAGCCTTAGCTAGGGTTAGGGTTTGGTCCAGGGACGTCGCCAGGGCTGAATCGACTGCAGTCTCGTGATCTCCCCCGAGGGCTGAAGTGAGGGCCCATGCCAGAAGGCGGCTCAATTGCAGGGTTAGGGTTCGAGGCAGGCTTAGGTTGCGGTGGAGGGTCCCGGTTCGGGGTAGGGTTAGGGTTAGGGTTGGGTCCCAGGAGGCTCCAGGCGCCCAAGCCACAGCAGGGCAGTGGTCTCCCCGAAGGGCTGAGTTGAGGGCACAAGGGACGGTGCCGGTCAGGATCCGTCTGTGGCTGCCAAGGCCACACAAGTGATTGGGCCCCTGGTCGAGGAGGCCTCCGGCATCCTCTCGGCAGCTGCAGCCGGGCCTGGGAAACGACATGGTGAGCTTCCAGGTTCCATGCCGAGTCAGCCTGCACCTCTTCCGGACCCCAGGCGCGTGGTGTTGTCAGACGTTGGCATTGGGTCCTCTTGGGGAGAGAGCCTTAGCTAGGGTTAGGGTTCGGCCCAGGGACGTCGCCAGGGCCGAAGCGACTCCGGTCTCGTGATCTGCCTCGAGGGCTGAAGTGAGGGCCCATGCAGCAAGGCGGCTCAAGTGCAGGGTTAGGGGTCGAGGCCGGCTTAGGTTGCGGTGGAGGGTCCCCGTTCGGGGTAGGGTTAGGGTTAGGGTTAGGTCCCAGGAGGCTCCAGGCGCCGAACCCACAGCAGGGCGGTGGTCTCCCCGAAGGGCTGAGTTGAGGGCACAAGGGACGGTGCCGCTCAGGATCCGTCTGTGGCTGCCAAGGCCACAGACGTCGATCGGCCCCTGGTCGAGGAGGCCTCCGGAATCCTCTCGGGCAGCTGCAGAACGGCCTGGGAAACGACACGCTGAGCTTCCAGGTTCCATGCCGGGTCAGCCTGCACCGCTTCTGGACCCCAGGCGCGTGGTGTTGTCAGACGTTGGCATGGGGTCCCCGTGGGGAGGGAGCCTTAGCTAGGGTTAGGGTTTGGTCCAGGGACGTCGCCAGGGCTGAATCGACTGCAGTCTCGTGATCTCCCCCGAGGGCTGAAGTGAGGGCCCATGCCAGAAGGCGGCTCAATTGCAGGGTTAGGGTTCGAGGCAGGCTTAGGTTGCGGTGGAGGGTCCCGGTTCGGGGTAGGGTTAGGGTTAGGGTTGGGTCCCAGGAGGCTCCAGGCGCCCAAGCCACAGCAGGGCAGTGGTCTCCCCGAAGGGCTGAGTTGAGGGCACAAGGGACGGTGCCGGTTAGGATCCGTCTGTGGCTGCCAAGGCCACACACGTGATTGGGCCCCTGGTCGAGGAGGCCTCCGGCATCCTCTCGGCAGCTGCAGCCGGGCCTGGGAAACGACACGGTGAGCTTCCAGGTTCCATGCCGAGTCAGCCTGCACCTCTTCCGGACCCCAGGCGCGTGGTGTTGTCAGACGTTGGCATTGGGTCCTCTTGGGGAGAGAGCCTTAGCTAGGGTTAGGGTTCGGCCCAGGGACGTCGCCAGGGCCGAAGCGACTCCGGTCTCGTGATCTGCCTCGAGGGCTGAAGTGAGGGCCCATGCAGCAAGGCGGCTCAAGTGCAGGGTTAGGGGTCGAGGCCGGCTTAGGTTGCGGTGGAGGGTCCCCGTTCGGTGTAGGGTTAGGGTTAGGGTTAGGTCCCAGGAGGCTCCAGGCGCCGAACCCACAGCAGGGCGGTGGTCTCCCCGAAGGGCTGAGTTGAGGGCACAAGGGACGGTGCCGCTCAGGATCCGTCTGTGGCTGCCAAGGCCACAGACGTCGATCGGCCCCTGGTCGAGGAGGCCTCCGGAATCCTCTCGGGCAGCTGCAGAACGGCCTGGGAAACGACACGCTGAGCTTCCAGGTTCCATGCCGGGTCAGCCTGCACCGCTTCTGGACCCCAGGCGCGTGGTGTTGTCAGACGTTGGCATGGGGTCCCCGTGGGGAGGGAGCCTTAGCTAGGGTTAGGGTTTGGTCCAGGGACGTCGCCAGGGCTGAATCGACTGCAGTCTCGTGATCTCCCCCGAGGGCTGAAGTGAGGGCCCATGCCAGAAGGCGGCTCAATTGCAGGGTTAGGGTTCGAGGCAGGCTTAGGTTGCGGTGGAGGGTCCCGGTTCGGGGTACGGTTAGGGTTAGGGTTGGGTCCCAGGAGGCTCCAGGCGCCCAAGCCACAGCAGGGCAGTGGTCTCCCCGAAGGGCTGAGTTGAGGGCACAAGGGACGGTGCCGGTCAGGATCCGTCTGTGGCTGCCAAGGCCACACACGTGATTGGGCCCCTGGTCGAGGAGGCCTCCGGCATCCTCTCGGCAGCTGCAGCCGGGCCTGGGAAACGACACGGTGAGCTTCCAGGTTCCATGCCGAGTCAGCCTGCACCTCTTCCGGACCCCAGGCGCGTGGTGTTGTCAGACGTTGGCATTGGGTCCTCTTGGGGAGAGAGCCTTAGCTAGGGTTAGGGTTCGGCCCAGGGACGTCGCCAGGGCCGAAGCGACTCCGGTCTCGTGATCTGCCTCGAGGGCTGAAGTGAGGGCCCATGCAGCAAGGCGGCTCAAGTGCAGGGTTAGGGGTCGAGGCCGGCTTAGGTTGCGGTGGAGGGTCCCCGTTCGGTGTAGGGTTAGGGTTAGGGTTAGGTCCCAGGAGGCTCCAGGCGCCGAACCCACAGCAGGGCGGTGGTCTCCCCGAAGGGCTGAGTTGAGGGCACAAGGGACGGTGCCGCTCAGGATCCGTCTGTGGCTGCCAAGGCCACAGACGTCGATCGGCCCCTGGTCGAGGAGGCCTCCGGAATCCTCTCGGGCAGCTGCAGAACGGCCTGGGAAACGACACGCTGAGCTTCCACGTTCCATGCCGGGTCAGCCTGCACCGCTTCTGGACCCCAGGCGCGTGGTGTTGTCAGACGTTGGCATGGGGTCCCCGTGGGGAGGGAGCCTTAGCTAGGGTTAGGGTTTGGTCCAGGGACGTCGCCAGGGCTGAATCGACTGCAGTCTCGTGATGTCCCTCGAGGGCTGAAGTGAGGGCCCATGCCAGAAGGCGGCTCAATTGCAGGGTTAGGGTTCGAGGCAGGCTTAGGTTGCGGTGGAGAGTCCCGGTTCGGGGTACGGTTAGGGTTAGGGTTGGGTCCCAGGAGGCTCCAGGCGCCCAAGCCACAGCAGGGCAGTGGTCTCCCCGAAGGGCTGAGTTGAGGGCACAAGGGACGGTGCCGGTCAGGATCCGTCTGTGGCTGCCAAGGCCACACACGTGATTGGGCCCCTGGTCGAGGAGGCCTCCGGCATCCTCTCGGCAGCTGCAGCCGGGCCTGGGAAACGACACGGTGAGCTTCCAGGTTCCATGCCGAGTCAGCCTGCACCTCTTCCGGACCCCAGGCGCGTGGTGTTGTCAGACGTTGGCATTGGGTCCTCTTGGGGAGAGAGCCTTAGCTAGGGTTAGGGTTCGGCCCAGGGACGTCGCCAGGGCCGAAGCGACTCCGGTCTCGTGATCTGCCTCGAGGGCTGAAGTGAGGGCCCATGCAGCAAGGCGGCTCAAGTGCAGGGTTAGGGGTCGAGGCCGGCTTAGGATGCGGTGGAGGGTCCCCGTTCGGGGTAGGGTTAGGGTTAGGGTTAGGTCCCAGGAGGCTCCAGGCGCCGAACCCACAGCAGGGCGGTGGTCTCCCCGAAGGGCTGAGTTGAGGGCACAAGGGACGGTGCCGCTCAGGATCCGTCTGTGGCTGCCAAGGCCACAGACGTCGATCGGCCCCTGGTCGAGGAGGCCTCCGGAATCCTCTCGGGCAGCTGCAGAACGGCCTGGGAAACGACACGCTGAGCTTCCAGGTTCCATGCCGGGTCAGCCTGCACCGCTTCTGGACCCCAGGCGCGTGGTGTTGTCAGACGTTGGCATGGGGTCCCCGTGGGGAGGGAGCCTTAGCTAGGGTTAGGGTTTGGTCCAGGGACGTCGCCAGGGCTGAAACGACTGCAGTCTCGTGATTTCCCTCGAGGGCTGAAGTGAGGGCCCATGCCAGAAGGCGGCTCAATTGCAGGGTTAGGGTTCGAGGCAGGCTTAGGTTGCGGTGGAGGGTCCCGGTTCGGGGTACGGTTAGGGTTAGGGTTGGGTCCCAGGAGGCTCCAGGCGCCCAAGCCACAGCAGGGCAGTGGTCTCCCCGAAGGGCTGAGTTGAGGGCACAAGGGACGGTGCCGGTCAGGATCCGTCTGTGGCTGCCAAGGCCACACACGTGATTGGGCCCCTGGTCGAGGAGGCCTCCGGCATCCTCTCGGCAGCTGCAGCCGGGCCTGGGAAACGACACGGTGAGCTTCCAGGTTCCATGCCGAGTCAGCCTGCACCTCTTCCGGACCCCAGGCGCGTGGTGTTGTCAGACGTTGGCATTGGGTCCTCTTGGGGAGAGAGCCTTAGCTAGGGTTAGGGTTCGGCCCAGGGACGTCGCCAGGGCCGAAGCGACTCCGGTCTCGTGATCTGCCTCGAGGGCTGAAGTGAGGGCCCATGCAGCAAGGCGGCTCAAGTGCAGGGTTAGGGGTCGAGGCCGGCTTAGGATGCGGTGGAGGGTCCCCGTTCGGGGTAGGGTTAGGGTTAGGGTTAGGTCCCAGGAGGCTCCAGGCGCCGAACCCACAGCAGGGCGGTGGTCTCCCCGAAGGGCTGAGTTGAGGGCACAAGGGACGGTGCCGCTCAGGATCCGTCTGTGGCTGCCAAGGCCACAGACGTCGATCGGCCCCTGGTCGAGGAGGCCTCCGGAATCCTCTCGGGCAGCTGCAGAACGGCCTGGGAAACGACACGCTGAGCTTCCAGGTTCCATGCCGGGTCAGCCTGCACCGCTTCTGGACCCCAGGCGCGTGGTGTTGTCAGACGTTGGCATGGGGTCCCCGTGGGGAGGGAGCCTTAGCTAGGGTTAGGGTTTGGTCCAGGGACGTCGCCAGGGCTGAAACGACTGCAGTCTCGTGATCTCCCTCGAGGGCTGAAGTGAGGGCCCATGCCAGAAGGCGGCTCAATTGCAGGGTTAGGGTTCGAGGCAGGCTTAGGTTGCGGTGGAGGGTCCCGGTTCGGGGTACGGTTAGGGTTAGGGTTGGGTCCCAGGAGGCTCCAGGCGCCCAAGCCACAGCAGGGCAGTGGTCTCCCCGAAGGGCTGAGTTGAGGGCACAAGGGACGGTGCCGGTCAGGATCCGTCTGTGGCTGCCAAGGCCACACACGTGATTGGGCCCCTGGTCGAGGAGGCCTCCGGCATCCTCTCGGCAGCTGCAGCCGGGCCTGGGAAACGACACGGTGAGCTTCCAGGTTCCATGCCGAGTCAGCCTGCACCTCTTCCGGACCCCAGGCGCGTGGTGTTGTCAGACGTTGGCATTGGGTCCTCTTGGGGAGAGAGCCTTAGCTAGGGTTAGGGTTCGGCCCAGGGACGTCGCCAGGGCCGAAGCGACTCCGGTCTCGTGATCTGCCTCGAGGGCTGAAGTGAGGGCCCATGCAGCAAGGCGGCTCAAGTGCAGGGTTAGGGGTCGAGGCCGGCTTAGGTTGCGGTGGAGGGTCCCCGTTCGGTGTACGGTTAGGGTTAGGGTTAGGTCCCAGGAGGCTCCAGGCGCCGAACCCACAGCAGGGCGGTGGTCTCCCCGAAGGGCTGAGTTGAGGGCACAAGGGACGGTGCCGCTCAGGATCCGTCTGTGGCTGCCAAGGCCACAGACGTCGATCGGCCCCTGGTCGAGGAGGCCTCCGGAATCCTCTCGGGCAGCTGCAGAACGGCCTGGGAAACGACACGCTGAGCTTCCACGTTCCATGCCGGGTCAGCCTGCACCGCTTCTGGACCCCAGGCGCGTGGTGTTGTCAGACGTTGGCATGGGGTCCCCGTGGGGAGGGAGCCTTAGCTAGGGTTAGGGTTTGGTCCAGGGACGTCGCCAGGGCTGAATCGACTGCAGTCTCGTGATCTCCCCCGAGGGCTGAAGTGAGGGCCCATGCCAGAAGGCGGCTCAATTGCAGGGTTAGGGTTCGAGGCAGGCTTAGGTTGCGGTGGAGGGTCCCGGTTCGGGGTAGGGTTAGGGTTAGGGTTGGGTCCCAGGAGGCTCCAGGCGCCCAAGCCACAGCAGGGCAGTGGTCTCCCCGAAGGGCTGAGTTGAGGGCACAAGGGAAGGTGCCGCTCAGGATCCGTCTGTGGCTGCCAAGGCCACACACGTGATTGGGCCCCTGGTCGAGGAGGCCTCCGGCATCCTCTCGGCAGCTGCAGCCGGGCCTGGGAAACGACACGGTGAGCTTCCAGGTTACATGCCGAGTCAGCCTGCACCTCTTCCGGACCCCAGGCGCGTGGTGTTGTCAGACGTTGGCATTGGGTCCTCTTGGGGAGAGAGCCTTAGCTAGGGTTAGGGTTCGGCCCAGGGACGTCGCCAGGGCCGAAGCGACTCCGGTCTCGTGATCTGCCTCGAGGGCTGAAGTGAGGGCCCATGCAGCAAGGCGGCTCAAGTGCAGGGTTAGGGGTCGAGGCCGGCTTAGGTTGCGGTGGAGGGTCCCCGTTCGGTGTACGGTTAGGGTTAGGGTTAGGTCCCAGGAGGCTCCAGGCGCCGAACCCACAGCAGGGCGGTGGTCTCCCCGAAGGGCTGAGTTGAGGGCACAAGGGACGGTGCCGCTCAGGATCCGTCTGTGGCTGCCAAGGCCACAGACGTCGATCGGCCCCTGGTCGAGGAGGCCTCCGGAATCCTCTCGGGCAGCTGCAGAACGGCCTGGGAAACGACACGCTGAGCTTCCAGGTTCCATGCCGGGTCAGCCTGCACCGCTTCTGGACCCCAGGCGCGTGGTGTTGTCAGACGTTGGCATGGGGTCCCCGTGGGGAGGGAGCCTTAGCTAGGGTTAGGGTTTGGTCCAGGGACGTCGCCAGGGCTGAATCGACTGCAGTCTCGTGATCTCCCCCGAGGGCTGAAGTGAGGGCCCATGCCAGAAGGCGGCTCAATTGCAGGGTTAGGGTTCGAGGCAGGCTTAGGTTGCGGTGGAGGGTCCCGGTTCGGGGTACGGTTAGGGTTAGGGTTGGGTCCCAGGAGGCTCCAGGCGCCCAAGCCACAGCAGGGCAGTGGTCTCCCCGAAGGGCTGAGTTGAGGGCACAAGGGACGGTGCCGGTCAGGATCCGTCTGTGGCTGCCAAGGCCACACACGTGATTGGGCCCCTGGTCGAGGAGGCCTCCGGCATCCTCTCGGCAGCTGCAGCCGGGCCTGGGAAACGACACGGTGAGCTTCCAGGTTCCATGCCGAGTCAGCCTGCACCTCTTCCGGACCCCAGGCGCGTGGTGTTGTCAGACGTTGGCATTGGGTCCTCTTGGGGAGAGAGCCTTAGCTAGGGTTAGGGTTCGGCCCAGGGACGTCGCCAGGGCCGAAGCGACTCCGGTCTCGTGATCTGCCTCGAGGGCTGAAGTGAGGGCCCATGCAGCAAGGCGGCTCAAGTGCAGGGTTAGGGGTCGAGGCCGGCTTAGGTTGCGGTGGAGGGTCCCCGTTCGGTGTAGGGTTAGGGTTAGGGTTAGGTCCCAGGAGGCTCCAGGCGCCGAACCCACAGCAGGGCGGTGGTCTCCCCGAAGGGCTGAGTTGAGGGCACAAGGGACGGTGCCGCTCAGGATCCGTCTGTGGCTGCCAAGGCCACAGACGTCGATCGGCCCCTGGTCGAGGAGGCCTCCGGAATCCTCTCGGGCAGCTGCAGAACGGCCTGGGAAACGACACGCTGAGCTTCCAGGTTCCATGCCGGGTCAGCCTGCACCGCTTCTGGACCCCAGGCGCGTGGTGTTGTCAGACGTTGGCATGGGGTCCCCGTGGGGAGGGAGCCTTAGCTAGGGTTAGGGTTTGGTCCAGGGACGTCGCCAGGGCTGAATCGACTACAGTCTCGTGATCTCCCCCGAGGGCTGAAGTGAGGGCCCATGCCAGAAGGCGGCTCAATTGCAGGGTTAGGGTTCGAGGCAGGCTTAGGTTGCGGTGGAGGGTCCCGGTTCGGGGTACGGTTAGGGTTAGGGTTGGGTCCCAGGAGGCTCCAGGCGCCCAAGCCACAGCAGGGCAGTGGTCTCCCCGAAGGGCTGAGTTGAGGGCACAAGGGACGGTGCCGGTCAGGATCCGTCTGTGGCTGCCAAGGCCACACACGTGATTGGGCCCCTGGTCGAGGAGGCCTCCGGCATCCTCTCGGCAGCTGCAGCCGGGCCTGGGAAACGACACGGTGAGCTTCCAGGTTCCATGCCGAGTCAGCCTGCACCTCTTCCGGACCCCAGGCGCGTGGTGTTGTCAGACGTTGGCATTGGGTCCTCTTGGGGAGAGAGCCTTAGCTAGGGTTAGGGTTCGGCCCAGGGACGTCGCCAGGGCCGAAGCGACTCCGGTCTCGTGATCTGCCTCGAGGGCTGAAGTGAGGGCCCATGCAGCAAGGCGGCTCAAGTGCAGGGTTAGGGGTCGAGGCCGGCTTAGGTTGCGGTGGAGGGTCCCCGTTCGGTGTAGGGTTAGGGTTAGGGTTAGGTCCCAGGAGGCTCCAGGCGCCGAACCCACAGCAGGGCGGTGGTCTCCCCGAAGGGCTGAGTTGAGGGCACAAGGGACGGTGCCGCTCAGGATCCGTCTGTGGCTGCCAAGGCCACAGACGTCGATCGGCCCCTGGTCGAGGAGGCCTCCGGAATCCTCTCGGGCAGCTGCAGAACGGCCTGGGAAACGACACGCTGAGCTTCCACGTTCCATGCCGGGTCAGCCTGCACCGCTTCTGGACCCCAGGCGCGTGGTGTTGTCAGACGTTGGCATGGGGTCCCCGTGGGGAGGGAGCCTTAGCTAGGGTTAGGGTTTGGTCCAGGGACGTCGCCAGGGCTGAATCGACTGCAGTCTCGTGATCTCCCCCGAGGGCTGAAGTGAGGGCCATGCCAGAAGGCGGCTCAATTGCAGGGTTAGGGTTCGAGGCAGGCTTAGGTTGCGGTGGAGGGTCCCGGTTCGGGGTAGGGTTAGGGTTAGGGTTGGGTCCCAGGAGGCTCCAGGCGCCCAAGCCACAGCAGGGCAGTGGTCTCCCCGAAGGGCTGAGTTGAGGGCACAAGGGACGGTGCCGGTCAGGATCCGTCTGTGGCTGCCAAGGCCACACACGTGATTGGGCCCCTGGTCGAGGAGGCCTCCGGCATCCTCTCGGCAGCTGCAGCCGGGCCTGGGAAACGACATGGTGAGCTTCCAGGTTCCATGCCGAGTCAGCCTGCACCTCTTCCGGACCCCAGGCGCGTGGTGTTGTCAGACGTTGGCATTGGGTCCTCTTGGGGAGAGAGCCTTAGCTAGGGTTAGGGTTCGGCCCAGGGACGTCGCCAGGGCCGAAGCGACTCCGGTCTCGTGATCTGCCTCGAGGGCTGAAGTGAGGGCCCATGCAGCAAGGCGGCTCAAGTGCAGGGTTAGGGGTCGAGGCCGGCTTAGGTTGCGGTGGAGGGTCCCCGTTCGGGGTAGGGTTAGGGTTAGGGTTAGGTCCCAGGAGGCTCCAGGCGCCGAACCCACAGCAGGGCGGTGGTCTCCCCGAAGGGCTGAGTTGAGGGCACAAGGGACGGTGCCGCTCAGGATCCGTCTGTGGCTGCCAAGGCCACAGACGTCGATCGGCCCCTGGTCGAGGAGGCCTCCGGAATCCTCTCGGGCAGCTGCAGAACGGCCTGGGAAACGACACGCTGAGCTTCCAGGTTCCATGCCGGGTCAGCCTGCACCGCTTCTGGACCCCAGGCGCGTGGTGTTGTCAGACGTTGGCATGGGGTCCCCGTGGGGAGGGAGCCTTAGCTAGGGTTAGGGTTTGGTCCAGGGACGTCGCCAGGGCTGAATCGACTGCAGTCTCGTGATCTCCCCCGAGGGCTGAAGTGAGGGCCCATGCCAGAAGGCGGCTCAATTGCAGGGTTAGGGTTCGAGGCAGGCTTAGGTTGCGGTGGAGGGTCCCGGTTCGGGGTAGGGTTAGGGTTAGGGTTGGGTCCCAGGAGGCTCCAGGCGCCCAAGCCACAGCAGGGCAGTGGTCTCCCCCAAGGGCTGAGTTGAGGGCACAAGGGACGGTGCCGGTTAGGATCCGTCTGTGGCTGCCAAGGCCACACACGTGATTGGGCCCCTGGTCGAGGAGGCCTCCGGCATCCTCTCGGCAGCTGCAGCCGGGCCTGGGAAACGACACGGTGAGCTTCCAGGTTCCATGCCGAGTCAGCCTGCACCTCTTCCGGACCCCAGGCGCGTGGTGTTGTCAGACGTTGGCATTGGGTCCTCTTGGGGAGAGAGCCTTAGCTAGGGTTAGGGTTCGGCCCAGGGACGTCGCCAGGGCCGAAGCGACTCCGGTCTCGTGATCTGCCTCGAGGGCTGAAGTGAGGGCCCATGCAGCAAGGCGGCTCAAGTGCAGGGTTAGGGGTCGAGGCCGGCTTAGGTTGCGGTGGAGGGTCCCCGTTCGGTGTAGGGTTAGGGTTAGGGTTAGGTCCCAGGAGGCTCCAGGCGCCGAACCCACAGCAGGGCGGTGGTCTCCCCGAAGGGCTGAGTTGAGGGCACAAGGGACGGTGCCGCTCAGGATCCGTCTGTGGCTGCCAAGGCCACAGACGTCGATCGGCCCCTGGTCGAGGAGGCCTCCGGAATCCTCTCGGGCAGCTGCAGAACGGCCTGGGAAACGACACGCTGAGCTTCCAGGTTCCATGCCGGGTCAGCCTGCACCGCTTCTGGACCCCAGGCGCGTGGTGTTGTCAGACGTTGGCATGGGGTCCCCGTGGGGAGGGAGCCTTAGCTAGGGTTAGGGTTTGGTCCAGGGACGTCGCCAGGGCTGAATCGACTGCAGTCTCGTGATCTCCCCCGAGGGCTGAAGTGAGGGCCCATGCCAGAAGGCGGCTCAATTGCAGGGTTAGGGTTCGAGGCAGGCTTAGGTTGCGGTGGAGGGTCCCGGTTCGGGGTACGGTTAGGGTTAGGGTTGGGTCCCAGGAGGCTCCAGGCGCCCAAGCCACAGCAGGGCAGTGGTCTCCCCGAAGGGCTGAGTTGAGGGCACAAGGGACGGTGCCGGTCAGGATCCGTCTGTGGCTGCCAAGGCCACACACGTGATTGGGCCCCTGGTCGAGGAGGCCTCCGGCATCCTCTCGGCAGCTGCAGCCGGGCCTGGGAAACGACACGGTGAGCTTCCAGGTTCCATGCCGAGTCAGCCTGCACCTCTTCCGGACCCCAGGCGCGTGGTGTTGTCAGACGTTGGCATTGGGTCCTCTTGGGGAGAGAGCCTTAGCTAGGGTTAGGGTTCGGCCCAGGGACGTCGCCAGGGCCGAAGCGACTCCGGTCTCGTGATCTGCCTCGAGGGCTGAAGTGAGGGCCCATGCAGCAAGGCGGCTCAAGTGCAGGGTTAGGGGTCGAGGCCGGCTTAGGTTGCGGTGGAGGGTCCCCGTTCGGTGTAGGGTTAGGGTTAGGGTTAGGTCCCAGGAGGCTCCAGGCGCCGAACCCACAGCAGGGCGGTGGTCTCCCCGAAGGGCTGAGTTGAGGGCACAAGGGACGGTGCCGCTCAGGATCCGTCTGTGGCTGCCAAGGCCACAGACGTCGATCGGCCCCTGGTCGAGGAGGCCTCCGGAATCCTCTCGGGCAGCTGCAGAACGGCCTGGGAAACGACACGCTGAGCTTCCACGTTCCATGCCGGGTCAGCCTGCACCGCTTCTGGACCCCAGGCGCGTGGTGTTGTCAGACGTTGGCATGGGGTCCCCGTGGGGAGGGAGCCTTAGCTAGGGTTAGGGTTTGGTCCAGGGACGTCGCCAGGGCTGAATCGACTGCAGTCTCGTGATGTCCCTCGAGGGCTGAAGTGAGGGCCCATGCCAGAAGGCGGCTCAATTGCAGGGTTAGGGTTCGAGGCAGGCTTAGGTTGCGGTGGAGAGTCCCGGTTCGGGGTACGGTTAGGGTTAGGGTTGGGTCCCAGGAGGCTCCAGGCGCCCAAGCCACAGCAGGGCAGTGGTCTCCCCGAAGGGCTGAGTTGAGGGCACAAGGGACGGTGCCGGTCAGGATCCGTCTGTGGCTGCCAAGGCCACACACGTGATTGGGCCCCTGGTCGAGGAGGCCTCCGGCATCCTCTCGGCAGCTGCAGCCGGGCCTGGGAAACGACACGGTGAGCTTCCAGGTTCCATGCCGAGTCAGCCTGCACCTCTTCCGGACCCCAGGCGCGTGGTGTTGTCAGACGTTGGCATTGGGTCCTCTTGGGGAGAGAGCCTTAGCTAGGGTTAGGGTTCGGCCCAGGGACGTCGCCAGGGCCGAAGCGACTCCGGTCTCGTGATCTGCCTCGAGGGCTGAAGTGAGGGCCCATGCAGCAAGGCGGCTCAAGTGCAGGGTTAGGGGTCGAGGCCGGCTTAGGATGCGGTGGAGGGTCCCCGTTCGGGGTAGGGTTAGGGTTAGGGTTAGGTCCCAGGAGGCTCCAGGCGCCGAACCCACAGCAGGGCGGTGGTCTCCCCGAAGGGCTGAGTTGAGGGCACAAGGGACGGTGCCGCTCAGGATCCGTCTGTGGCTGCCAAGGCCACAGACGTCGATCGGCCCCTGGTCGAGGAGGCCTCCGGAATCCTCTCGGGCAGCTGCAGAACGGCCTGGGAAACGACACGCTGAGCTTCCAGGTTCCATGCCGGGTCAGCCTGCACCGCTTCTGGACCCCAGGCGCGTGGTGTTGTCAGACGTTGGCATGGGGTCCCCGTGGGGAGGGAGCCTTAGCTAGGGTTAGGGTTTGGTCCAGGGACGTCGCCAGGGCTGAAACGACTGCAGTCTCGTGATCTCCCTCGAGGGCTGAAGTGAGGGCCCATGCCAGAAGGCGGCTCAATTGCAGGGTTAGGGTTCGAGGCAGGCTTAGGTTGCGGTGGAGGGTCCCGGTTCGGGGTACGGTTAGGGTTAGGGTTGGGTCCCAGGAGGCTCCAGGCGCCCAAGCCACAGCAGGGCAGTGGTCTCCCCGAAGGGCTGAGTTGAGGGCACAAGGGACGGTGCCGGTCAGGATCCGTCTGTGGCTGCCAAGGCCACACACGTGATTGGGCCCCTGGTCGAGGAGGCCTCCGGCATCCTCTCGGCAGCTGCAGCCGGGCCTGGGAAACGACACGGTGAGCTTCCAGGTTCCATGCCGAGTCAGCCTGCACCTCTTCCGGACCCCAGGCGCGTGGTGTTGTCAGACGTTGGCATTGGGTCCTCTTGGGGAGAGAGCCTTAGCTAGGGTTAGGGTTCGGCCCAGGGACGTCGCCAGGGCCGAAGCGACTCCGGTCTCGTGATCTGCCTCGAGGGCTGAAGTGAGGGCCCATGCAGCAAGGCGGCTCAAGTGCAGGGTTAGGGGTCGAGGCCGGCTTAGGATGCGGTGGAGGGTCCCCGTTCGGGGTAGGGTTAGGGTTAGGGTTAGGTCCCAGGAGGCTCCAGGCGCCGAACCCACAGCAGGGCGGTGGTCTCCCCGAAGGGCTGAGTTGAGGGCACAAGGGACGGTGCCGCTCAGGATCCGTCTGTGGCTGCCAAGGCCACAGACGTCGATCGGCCCCTGGTCGAGGAGGCCTCCGGAATCCTCTCGGGCAGCTGCAGAACGGCCTGGGAAACGACACGCTGAGCTTCCAGGTTCCATGCCGGGTCAGCCTGCACCGCTTCTGGACCCCAGGCGCGTGGTGTTGTCAGACGTTGGCATGGGGTCCCCGTGGGGAGGGAGCCTTAGCTAGGGTTAGGGTTTGGTCCAGGGACGTCGCCAGGGCTGAAACGACTGCAGTCTCGTGATCTCCCTCGAGGGCTGAAGTGAGGGCCCATGCCAGAAGGCGGCTCAATTGCAGGGTTAGGGTTCGAGGCAGGCTTAGGTTGCGGTGGAGGGTCCCGGTTCGGGGTACGGTTAGGGTTAGGGTTGGGTCCCAGGAGGCTCCAGGCGCCCAAGCCACAGCAGGGCAGTGGTCTCCCCGAAGGGCTGAGTTGAGGGCACAAGGGACGGTGCCGGTCAGGATCCGTCTGTGGCTGCCAAGGCCACACACGTGATTGGGCCCCTGGTCGAGGAGGCCTCCGGCATCCTCTCGGCAGCTGCAGCCGGGCCTGGGAAACGACACGGTGAGCTTCCAGGTTCCATGCCGAGTCAGCCTGCACCTCTTCCGGACCCCAGGCGCGTGGTGTTGTCAGACGTTGGCATTGGGTCCTCTTGGGGAGAGAGCCTTAGCTAGGGTTAGGGTTCGGCCCAGGGACGTCGCCAGGGCCGAAGCGACTCCGGTCTCGTGATCTGCCTCGAGGGCTGAAGTGAGGGCCCATGCAGCAAGGCGGCTCAAGTGCAGGGTTAGGGGTCGAGGCCGGCTTAGGTTGCGGTGGAGGGTCCCCGTTCGGGGTAGGGTTAGGGTTAGGGTTAGGTCCCAGGAGGCTCCAGGCGCCGAACCCACAGCAGGGCGGTGGTCTCCCCGAAGGGCTGAGTTGAGGGCACAAGGGACGGTGCCGCTCAGGATCCGTCTGTGGCTGCCAAGGCCACAGACGTCGATCGGCCCCTGGTCGAGGAGGCCTCCGGAATCCTCTCGGGCAGCTGCAGAACGGCCTGGGAAACGACACGCTGAGCTTCCACGTTCCATGCCGGGTCAGCCTGCACCGCTTCTGGACCCCAGGCGCGTGGTGTTGTCAGACGTTGGCATGGGGTCCCCGTGGGGAGGGAGCCTTAGCTAGGGTTAGGGTTTGGTCCAGGGACGTCGCCAGGGCTGAATCGACTGCAGTCTCGTGATCTCCCCCGAGGGCTGAAGTGAGGGCCCATGCCAGAAGGCGGCTCAATTGCAGGGTTAGGGTTCGAGGCAGGCTTAGGTTGCGGTGGAGGGTCCCGGTTCGGGGTACGGTTAGGGTTAGGGTTGGGTCCCAGGAGGCTCCAGGCGCCCAAGCCACAGCAGGGCAGTGGTCTCCCCGAAGGGCTGAGTTGAGGGCACAAGGGACGGTGCCGGTCAGGATCCGTCTGTGGCTGCCAAGGCCACACACGTGATTGGGCCCCTGGTCGAGGAGGCCTCCGGCATCCTCTCGGCAGCTGCAGCCGGGCCTGGGAAACGACACGGTGAGCTTCCAGGTTCCATGCCGAGTCAGCCTGCACCTCTTCCGGACCCCAGGCGCGTGGTGTTGTCAGACGTTGGCATTGGGTCCTCTTGGGGAGAGAGCCTTAGCTAGGGTTAGGGTTCGGCCCAGGGACGTCGCCAGGGCCGAAGCGACTCCGGTCTCGTGATCTGCCTCGAGGGCTGAAGTGAGGGCCCATGCAGCAAGGCGGCTCAAGTGCAGGGTTAGGGGTCGAGGCCGGCTTAGGTTGCGGTGGAGGGTCCCCGTTCGGTGTAGGGTTAGGGTTAGGGTTAGGTCCCAGGAGGCTCCAGGCGCCGAACCCACAGCAGGGCGGTGGTCTCCCCGAAGGGCTGAGTTGAGGGCACAAGGGACGGTGCCGCTCAGGATCCGTCTGTGGCTGCCAAGGCCACAGACGTCGATCGGCCCCTGGTCGAGGAGGCCTCCGGAATCCTCTCGGGCAGCTGCAGAACGGCCTGGGAAACGACACGCTGAGCTTCCAGGTTCCATGCCGGGTCAGCCTGCACCGCTTCTGGACCCCAGGCGCGTGGTGTTGTCAGACGTTGGCATGGGGTCCCCGTGGGGAGGGAGCCTTAGCTAGGGTTAGGGTTTGGTCCAGGGACGTCGCCAGGGCTGAATCGACTGCAGTCTCGTGATGTCCCTCGAGGGCTGAAGTGAGGGCCCATGCCAGAAGGCGGCTCAATTGCAGGGTTAGGGTTCGAGGCAGGCTTAGGTTGCGGTGGAGGGTCCCGGTTCGGGGTAGGGTTAGGGTTAGGGTTGGGTCCCAGGAGGCTCCAGGCGCCCAAGCCACAGCAGGGCAGTGGTCTCCCCGAAGGGCTGAGTTGAGGGCACAAGGGACGGTGCCGGTCAGGATCCGTCTGTGGCTGCCAAGGCCACACACGTGATTGGGCCCCTGGTCGAGGAGGCCTCCGGCATCCTCTCGGCAGCTGCAGCCGGGCCTGGGAAACGACACGGTGAGCTTCCAGGTTCCATGCCGAGTCAGCCTGCACCTCTTCCGGACCCCAGGCGCGTGGTGTTGTCAGACGTTGGCATTGGGTCCTCTTGGGGAGAGAGCCTTAGCTAGGGTTAGGGTTCGGCCCAGGGACGTCGCCAGGGCCGAAGCGACTCCGGTCTCGTGATCTGCCTCGAGGGCTGAAGTGAGGGCCCATGCAGCAAGGCGGCTCAAGTGCAGGGTTAGGGGTCGAGGCCGGCTTAGGTTGCGGTGGAGGGTCCCCGTTCGGTGTAGGGTTAGGGTTAGGGTTAGGTCCCAGGAGGCTCCAGGCGCCGAACCCACAGCAGGGCGGTGGTCTCCCCGAAGGGCTGAGTTGAGGGCACAAGGGACGGTGCCGCTCAGGATCCGTCTGTGGCTGCCAAGGCCACAGACGTCGATCGGCCCCTGGTCGAGGAGGCCTCCGGAATCCTCTCGGGCAGCTGCAGAACGGCCTGGGAAACGACACGCTGAGCTTCCACGTTCCATGCCGGGTCAGCCTGCACGGCTTCTGGACCCCAGGCGCGTGGTGTTGTCAGACGTTGGCATGGGGTCCCCGTGGGGAGGGAGCCTTAGCTAGGGTTAGGGTTTGGTCCAGGGACGTCGCCAGGGCTGAATCGACTGCAGTCTCGTGATGTCCCTCGAGGGCTGAAGTGAGGGCCCATGTCTGAAGGCGGCTCAATTGCAGGGTTAGGGTTCGAGGCAGGCTTAGGTTGCGGTGGAGGGTCCCGGTTCGGGGTAGGGTTAGGGTTAGGGTTGGGTCCCAGGAGGCTCCAGGCGCCCAAGCCACAGCAGGGCAGTGGTCTCCCCGAAGGGCTGAGTTGAGGGCACAAGGGACGGTGCCGGTCAGGATCCGTCTGTGGCTGCCAAGGCCACACACGTGATTGGGCCCCTGGTCGAGGAGGCCTCCGGCATCCTCTCGGCAGCTGCAGCCGGGCCTGGGAAACGACACGGTGAGCTTCCAGGTTCCATGCCGAGTCAGCCTGCACCTCTTCCGGACCCCAGGCGCGTGGTGTTGTCAGACGTTGGCATTGGGTCCTCTTGGGGAGAGAGCCTTAGCTAGGGTTAGGGTTCGGCCCAGGGACGTCGCCAGGGCCGAAGCGACTCCGGTCTCGTGATCTGCCTCGAGGGCTGAAGTGAGGGCCCATGCAGCAAGGCGGCTCAAGTGCAGGGTTAGGGGTCGAGGCCGGCTTAGGTTGCGGTGGAGGGTCCCCGTTCGGTGTAGGGTTAGGGTTAGGGTTAGGTCCCAGGAGGCTCCAGGCGCCGAACCCACAGCAGGGCGGTGGTCTCCCCGAAGGGCTGAGTTGAGGGCACAAGGGACGGTGCCGCTCAGGATCCGTCTGTGGCTGCCAAGGCCACAGACGTCGATCGGCCCCTGGTCGAGGAGGCCTCCGGAATCCTCTCGGGCAGCTGCAGAACGGCCTGGGAAACGACACGCTGAGCTTCCAGGTTCCATGCCGGGTCAGCCTGCACCGCTTCTGGACCCCAGGCGCGTGGTGTTGTCAGACGTTGGCATGGGGTCCCCGTGGGGAGGGAGCCTTAGCTAGGGTTAGGGTTTGGTCCAGGGACGTCGCCAGGGCTGAATCGACTGCAGTCTCGTGATCTCCCCCGAGGGCTGAAGTGAGGGCCCATGCCAGAAGGCGGCTCAATTGCAGGGTTAGGGTTCGAGGCAGGCTTAGGTTGCGGTGGAGGGTCCCGGTTCGGGGTACGGTTAGGGTTAGGGTTGGGTCCCAGGAGGCTCCAGGCGCCCAAGCCACAGCAGGGCAGTGGTCTCCCCGAAGGGCTGAGTTGAGGGCACAAGGGACGGTGCCGGTCAGGATCCGTCTGTGGCTGCCAAGGCCACACACGTGATTGGGCCCCTGGTCGAGGAGGCCTCCGGCATCCTCTCGGCAGCTGCAGCCGGGCCTGGGAAACGACACGGTGAGCTTCCAGGTTCCATGCCGAGTCAGCCTGCACCTCTTCCGGACCCCAGGCGCGTGGTGTTGTCAGACGTTGGCATTGGGTCCTCTTGGGGAGAGAGCCTTAGCTAGGGTTAGGGTTCGGCCCAGGGACGTCGCCAGGGCCGAAGCGACTCCGGTCTCGTGATCTGCCTCGAGGGCTGAAGTGAGGGCCCATGCAGCAAGGCGGCTCAAGTGCAGGGTTAGGGGTCGAGGCCGGCTTAGGTTGCGGTGGAGGGTCCCCGTTCGGTGTAGGGTTAGGGTGAGGGTTAGGTCCCAGGAGGCTCCAGGCGCCGAACCCACAGCAGGGCGGTGGTCTCCCCGAAGGGCTGAGTTGAGGGCACAAGGGACGGTGCCGCTCAGGATCCGTCTGTGGCTGCCAAGGCCACAGACGTCGATCGGCCCCTGGTCGAGGAGGCCTCCGGAATCCTCTCGGGCAGCTGCAGAACGGCCTGGGAAACGACACGCTGAGCTTCCAGGTTCCATGCCGGGTCAGCCTGCACCGCTTCTGGACCCCAGGCGCGTGGTGTTGTCAGACGTTGGCATGGGGTCCCCGTGGGGAGGGAGCCTTAGCTAGGGTTAGGGTTTGGTCCAGGGACGTCGCCAGGGCTGAATCGACTGCAGTCTCGTGATCTCCCCCGAGGGCTGAAGTGAGGGCCCATGCCAGAAGGCGGCTCAATTGCAGGGTTAGGGTTCGAGGCAGGCTTAGGTTGCGGTGGAGGGTCCCGGTTCGGGGTACGGTTAGGGTTAGGGTTGGGTCCCAGGAGGCTCCAGGCGCCCAAGCCACAGCAGGGCAGTGGTCTCCCCGAAGGGCTGAGTTGAGGGCACAAGGGACGGTGCCGGTCAGGATCCGTCTGTGGCTGCCAAGGCCACACACGTGATTGGGCCCCTGGTCGAGGAGGCCTCCGGCATCCTCTCGGCAGCTGCAGCCGGGCCTGGGAAACGACACGGTGAGCTTCCAGGTTCCATGCCGAGTCAGCCTGCACCTCTTCCGGACCCCAGGCGCGTGGTGTTGTCAGACGTTGGCATTGGGTCCTCTTGGGGAGAGAGCCTTAGCTAGGGTTAGGGTTCGGCCCAGGGACGTCGCCAGGGCCGAAGCGACTCCGGTCTCGTGATCTGCCTCGAGGGCTGAAGTGAGGGCCCATGCAGCAAGGCGGCTCAAGTGCAGGGTTAGGGGTCGAGGCCGGCTTAGGTTGCGGTGGAGGGTCCCCGTTCGGTGTACGGTTAGGGTGAGGGTTAGGTCCCAGGAGGCTCCAGGCGCCGAACCCACAGCAGGGCGGTGGTCTCCCCGAAGGGCTGAGTTGAGGGCACAAGGGACGGTGCCGCTCAGGATCCGTCTGTGGCTGCCAAGGCCACAGACGTCGATCGGCCCCTGGTCGAGGAGGCCTCCGGAATCCTCTCGGGCAGCTGCAGAACGGCCTGGGAAACGACACGCTGAGCTTCCAGGTTCCATGCCGGGTCAGCCTGCACCGCTTCTGGACCCCAGGCGCGTGGTGTTGTCAGACGTTGGCATGGGGTCCCCGTGGGGAGGGAGCCTTAGCTAGGGTTAGGGTTTGGTCCAGGGACGTCGCCAGGGCTGAATCGACTGCAGTCTCGTGATGTCCCTCGAGGGCTGAAGTGAGGGCCCATGCCAGAAGGCGGCTCAATTGCAGGGTTAGGGTTCGAGGCAGGCTTAGGTTGCGGTGGAGGGTCCCGGTTCGGGGTAGGGTTAGGGTTAGGGTTGGGTCCCAGGAGGCTCCAGGCGCCCAAGCCACAGCAGGGCAGTGGTCTCCCCGAAGGGCTGAGTTGAGGGCACAAGGGACGGTGCCGGTCAGGATCCGTCTGTGGCTGCCAAGGCCACACACGTGATTGGGCCCCTGGTCGAGGAGGCCTCCGGCATCCTCTCGGCAGCTGCAGCCGGGCCTGGGAAACGACACGGTGAGCTTCCAGGTTCCATGCCGAGTCAGCCTGCACCTCTTCCGGACCCCAGGCGCGTGGTGTTGTCAGACGTTGGCATTGGGTCCTCTTGGGGAGAGAGCCTTAGCTAGGGTTAGGGTTCGGCCCAGGGACGTCGCCAAGGCCGAAGCGACTCCGGTCTCGTGATCTGCCTCGAGGGCTGAAGTGAGGGCCCATGCAGCAAGGCGGCTCAAGTGCAGGGTTAGGGGTCGAGGCCGGCTTAGGTTGCGGTGGAGGGTCCCCGTTCGGTGTAGGGTTAGGGTTAGGGTTAGGTCCCAGGAGGCTCCAGGCGCCGAACCCACAGCAGGGCGGTGGTCTCCCCGAAGGGCTGAGTTGAGGGCACAAGGGACGGTGCCGCTCAGGATCCGTCTGTGGCTGCCAAGGCCACAGACGTCGATCGGCCCCTGGTCGAGGAGGCCTCCGGAATCCTCTCGGGCAGCTGCAGAACGGCCTGGGAAACGACACGCTGAGCTTCCACGTTCCATGCCGGGTCAGCCTGCACCGCTTCTGGACCCCAGGCGCGTGGTGTTGTCAGACGTTGGCATGGGGTCCCCGTGGGGAGGGAGCCTTAGCTAGGGTTAGGGTTTGGTCCAGGGACGTCGCCAGGGCTGAATCGACTGCAGTCTCGTGATCTCCCTCGAGGGCTGAAGTGAGGGCCCATGCCAGAAGGCGGCTCAATTGCAGGGTTAGGGTTCGAGGCAGGCTTAGGTTGCGGTGGAGGGTCCCGGTTCGGGGTACGGTTAGGGTTAGGGTTGGGTCCCAGGAGGCTCCAGGCGCCCAAGCCACAGCAGGGCAGTGGTCTCCCCGAAGGGCTGAGTTGAGGGCACAAGGGACGGTGCCGGTCAGGATCCGTCTGTGGCTGCCAAGGCCACACACGTGATTGGGCCCCTGGTCGAGGAGGCCTCCGGCATCCTCTCGGCAGCTGCAGCCGGGCCTGGGAAACGACACGGTGAGCTTCCAGGTTCCATGCCGAGTCAGCCTGCACCTCTTCCGGACCCCAGGCGCGTGGTGTTGTCAGACGTTGGCATTGGGTCCTCTTGGGGAGAGAGCCTTAGCTAGGGTTAGGGTTCGGCCCAGGGACGTCGGCAGGGCCGAAGCGACTCCGGTCTCGTGATCTGCCTCGAGGGCTGAAGTGAGGGCCCATGCAGCAAGGCGGCTCAAGTGCAGGGTTAGGGGTCGAGGCCGGCTTAGGTTGCGGTGGAGGGTCCCCGTTCGGTGTAGGGTTAGGGTTAGGCTTAGGTCCCAGGAGGCTCCAGGCGCCGAACCCACAGCAGGGCGGTGGTCTCCCCGAAGGGCTGAGTTGAGGGCACAAGGGACGGTGCCGCTCAGGATCCGTCTGTGGCTGCCAAGGCCACAGACGTCGATCGGCCCCTGGTCGAGGAGGCCTCCGGAATCCTCTCGGGCAGCTGCAGAACGGCCTGGGAAACGACACGCTGAGCTTCCAGGTTCCATGCCGGGTCAGCCTGCACCGCTTCTGGACCCCAGGCGCGTGGTGTTGTCAGACGTTGGCATGGGGTCCCCGTGGGGAGGGAGCCTTAGCTAGGGTTAGGGTTTGGTCCAGGGACGTCGCCAGGGCTGAATCGACTGCAGTCTCGTGATGTCCCTCGAGGGCTGAAGTGAGGGCCCATGCCAGAAGGCGGCTCAATTGCAGGGTTAGGGTTCGAGGCAGGCTTAGGTTGCGGTGGAGGGTCCCGGTTCGGGGTATGGTTAGGGTTAGGGTTGGGTCCCAGGAGGCTCCAGGCGCCCAAGCCACAGCAGGGCAGTGGTCTCCCCGAAGGGCTGAGTTGAGGGCACAAGGGACGGTGCCGGTCAGGATCCGTCTGTGGCTGCCAAGGCCACACACGTGATTGGGCCCCTGGTCGAGGAGGCCTCCGGCATCGTCTCGGCAGCTGCAGCCGGGCCTGGGAAACGACACGGTGAGCTTCCAGGTTCCATGCCGAGTCAGCCTGCACCTCTTCCGGACCCCAGGCGCGTGGTTTTGTCAGACGTTGGCATTGGGTCCTCTTGGGGAGAGAGCCTTAGCTAGGGTTAGGGTTCGGCCCAGGGACGTCGCCAGGGCCGAAGCGACTCCGGTCTCGTGATCTGCCTCGAGGGCTGAAGTGAGGGCCCATGCAGCAAGGCGGCTCAAGTGCAGGGTTAGGGGTCGAGGCCGGCTTAGGTTGCGGTGGAGGGTCCCCGTTCGGTGTAGGGTTAGGGTTAGGGTTAGGTCCCAGGAGGCTCCAGGCGCCGAACCCACAGCAGGGCGGTGGTCTCCCCGAAGGGCTGAGTTGAGGGCACAAGGGACGGTGCCGCTCAGGATCCGTCTGTGGCTGCCAAGGCCACAGACGTCGATCGGCCCCTGGTCGAGGAGGCCTCCGGAATCCTCTCGGGCAGCTGCAGAACGGCCTGGGAAACGACACGCTGAGCTTCCACGTTCCATGCCGGGTCAGCCTGCACCGCTTCTGGACCCCAGGCGCGTGGTGTTGTCAGACGTTGGCATGGGGTCCCCGTGGGGAGGGAGCCTTAGCTAGGGTTAGGGTTTGGTCCAGGGACGTCGCCAGGGCTGAATCGACTGCAGTCTCGTGATGTCCCTCGAGGGCTGAAGTGAGGGCCCATGTCTGAAGGCGGCTCAATTGCAGGGTTAGGGTTCGAGGCAGGCTTAGGTTGCGGTGGAGGGTCCCGGTTCGGGGTAGGGTTAGGGTTAGGGTTGGGTCCCAGGAGGCTCCAGGCGCCCAAGCCACAGCAGGGCAGTGGTCTCCCCGAAGGGCTGAGTTGAGGGCACAAGGGACGGTGCCGGTCAGGATCCGTCTGTGGCTGCCAAGGCCACACACGTGATTGGGCCCCTGGTCGAGGAGGCCTCCGGCATCCTCTCGGCAGCTGCAGCCGGGCCTGGGAAACGACACGGTGAGCTTCCAGGTTCCATGCCGAGTCAGCCTGCACCTCTTCCGGACCCCAGGCGCGTGGTGTTGTCAGACGTTGGCATTGGGTCCTCTTGGGGAGAGAGCCTTAGCTAGGGTTAGGGTTCGGCCCAGGGACGTCGCCAGGGCCGAAGCGACTCCGGTCTCGTGATCTGCCTCGAGGGCTGAAGTGAGGGCCCATGCAGCAAGGCGGCTCAAGTGCAGGGTTAGGGGTCGAGGCCGGCTTAGGTTGTGGTGGAGGGTCCCCGTTCGGTGTAGGGTTAGGGTTAGGGTTAGGTCCCAGGAGGCTCCAGGCGCCGAACCCACAGCAGGGCGGTGGTCTCCCCGAAGGGCTGAGTTGAGGGCACAAGGGACGGTGCCGCTCAGGATCCGTCTGTGGCTGCCAAGGCCACAGACGTCGATCGGCCCCTGGTCGAGGAGGCCTCCGGAATCCTCTCGGGCAGCTGCAGAACGGCCTGGGAAACGACACGCTGAGCTTCCAGGTTCCATGCCGGGTCAGCCTGCACCGCTTCTGGACCCCAGGCGCGTGGTGTTGTCAGACGTTGGCATGGGGTCCCCGTGGGGAGGGAGCCTTAGCTAGGGTTAGGGTTTGGTCCAGGGACGTCGCCAGGGCTGAATCGACTGCAGTCTCGTGATCTCCCCCGAGGGCTGAAGTGAGGGCCCATGCCAGAAGGCGGCTCAATTGCAGGGTTAGGGTTCGAGGCAGGCTTAGGTTGCGGTGGAGGGTCCCGGTTCGGGGTACGGTTAGGGTTAGGGTTGGGTCCCAGGAGGCTCCAGGCGCCCAAGCCACAGCAGGGCAGTGGTCTCCCCGAAGGGCTGAGTTGAGGGCACAAGGGACGGTGCCGGTCAGGATCCGTCTGTGGCTGCCAAGGCCACACACGTGATTGGGCCCCTGGTCGAGGAGGCCTCCGGCATCCTCTCGGCAGCTGCAGCCGGGCCTGGGAAACGACACGGTGAGCTTCCAGGTTCCATGCCGAGTCAGCCTGCACCTCTTCCGGACCCCAGGCGCGTGGTGTTGTCAGACGTTGGCATTGGGTCCTCTTGGGGAGAGAGCCTTAGCTAGGGTTAGGGTTCGGCCCAGGGACGTCGCCAGGGCCGAAGCGACTCCGGTCTCGTGATCTGCCTCGAGGGCTGAAGTGAGGGCCCATGCAGCAAGGCGGCTCAAGTGCAGGGTTAGGGGTCGAGGCCGGCTTAGGTTGCGGTGGAGGGTCCCCGTTCGGTGTAGGGTTAGGGTTAGGGTTAGGTCCCAGGAGGCTCCAGGCGCCGAACCCACAGCAGGGCGGTGGTCTCCCCGAAGGGCTGAGTTGAGGGCACAAGGGACGGTGCCGCTCAGGATCCGTCTGTGGCTGCCAAGGCCACAGACGTCGATCGGCCCCTGGTCGAGGAGGCCTCCGGAATCCTCTCGGGCAGCTGCAGAACGGCCTGGGAAACGACACGCTGAGCTTCCACGTTCCATGCCGGGTCAGCCTGCACCGCTTCTGGACCCCAGGCGCGTGGTGTTGTCAGACGTTGGCATGGGGTCCCCGTGGGGAGGGAGCCTTAGCTAGGGTTAGGGTTTGGTCCAGGGACGTCGCCAGGGCTGAATCGACTGCAGTCTCGTGATCTCCCCCGAGGGCTGAAGTGAGGGCCCATGCCAGAAGGCGGCTCAATTGCAGGGTTAGGGTTCGAGGCAGGCTTAGGTTGCGGTGGAGGGTCCCGGTTCGGGGTACGGTTAGGGTTAGGGTTGGGTCCCAGGAGGCTCCAGGCGCCCAAGCCACAGCAGGGCAGTGGTCTCCCCGAAGGGCTGAGTTGAGGGCACAAGGGACGGTGCCGGTCAGGATCCGTCTGTGGCTGCCAAGGCCACACACGTGATTGGGCCCCTGGTCGAGGAGGCCTCCGGCATCCTCTCGGCAGCTGCAGCCGGGCCTGGGAAACGACACGGTGAGCTTCCAGGTTCCATGCCGAGTCAGCCTGCACCTCTTCCGGACCCCAGGCGCGTGGTGTTGTCAGACGTTGGCATTGGGTCCTCTTGGGGAGAGAGCCTTAGCTAGGGTTAGGGTTCGGCCCAGGGACGTCGGCAGGGCCGAAGCGACTCCGGTCTCGTGATCTGCCTCGAGGGCTGAAGTGAGGGCCCATGCAGCAAGGCGGCTCAAGTGCAGGGTTAGGGGTCGAGGCCGGCTTAGGTTGCGGTGGAGGGTCCCCGTTCGGTGTAGGGTTAGGGTGAGGGTTAGGTCCCAGGAGGCTCCAGGCGCCGAACCCACAGCAGGGCGGTGGTCTCCCCGAAGGGCTGAGTTGAGGGCACAAGGGACGGTGCCGCTCAGGATCCGTCTGTGGCTGCCAAGGCCACAGACGTCGATCGGCCCCTGGTCGAGGAGGCCTCCGGAATCCTCTCGGGCAGCTGCAGAACGGCCTGGGAAACGACACGCTGAGCTTCCAGGTTCCATGCCGGGTCAGCCTGCACCGCTTCTGGACCCCAGGCGCGTGGTGTTGTCAGACGTTGGCATGGGGTCCCCGTGGGGAGGGAGCCTTAGCTAGGGTTAGGGTTTGGTCCAGGGACGTCGCCAGGGCTGAATCGACTGCAGTCTTGTGATCTCCCCCGAGGGCTGAAGTGAGGGCCCATGCCAGAAGGCGGCTCAATTGCAGGGTTAGGGTTCGAGGCAGGCTTAGGTTGCGGTGGAGGGTCCCGGTTCGGGGTACGGTTAGGGTTAGGGTTGGGTCCCAGGAGGCTCCAGGCGCCCAAGCCACAGCAGGGCAGTGGTCTCCCCGAAGGGCTGAGTTGAGGGCACAAGGGACGGTGCCGGTCAGGATCCGTCTGTGGCTGCCAAGGCCACACACGTGATTGGGCCCCTGGTCGAGGAGGCCTCCGGCATCCTCTCGGCAGCTGCAGCCGGGCCTGGGAAACGACACGGTGAGCTTCCAGGTTCCATGCCGAGTCAGCCTGCACCTCTTCCGGACCCCAGGCGCGTGGTGTTGTCAGACGTTGGCATTGGGTCCTCTTGGGGAGAGAGCCTTAGCTAGGGTTAGGGTTCGGCCCAGGGACGTCGCCAGGGCCGAAGCGACTCCGGTCTCGTGATCTGCCTCGAGGGCTGAAGTGAGGGCCCATGCAGCAAGGCGGCTCAAGTGCAGGGTTAGGGGTCGAGGCCGGCTTAGGTTGCGGTGGAGGGTCCCCGTTCGGTGTAGGGTTAGGTTTAGGGTTAGGTCCCAGGAGGCTCCAGGCGCCGAACCCACAGCAGGGCGGTGGTCTCCCCGAAGGGCTGAGTTGAGGGCACAAGGGACGGTGCCGCTCAGGATCCGTCTGTGGCTGCCAAGGCCACAGACGTCGATCGGCCCCTGGTCGAGGAGGCCTCCGGAATCCTCTCGGGCAGCTGCAGAACGGCCTGGGAAACGACACGCTGAGCTTCCACGTTCCATGCCGGGTCAGCCTGCACCGCTTCTGGACCCCAGGCGCGTGGTGTTGTCAGACGTTGGCATGGGGTCCCCGTGGGGAGGGAGCCTTAGCTAGGGTTAGGGTTTGGTCCAGGGACGTCGCCAGGGCTGAATCGACTGCAGTCTCGTGATCTCCCCCGAGGGCTGAAGTGAGGGCCCATGCCAGAAGGCGGCTCAATTGCAGGGTTAGGGTTCGAGGCAGGCTTAGGTTGCGGTGGAGGGTCCCGGTTCGGGGTATGGTTAGGGTTAGGGTTGGGTCCCAGGAGGCTCCAGGCGCCCAAGCCACAGCAGGGCAGTGGTCTCCCCGAAGGGCTGAGTTGAGGGCACAAGGGACGGTGCCGGTCAGGATCCGTCTGTGGCTGCCAAGGCCACACACGTGATTGGGCCCCTGGTCGAGGAGGCCTCCGGCATCCTCTCGGCAGCTGCAGCCGGGCCTGGGAAACGACACGGTGAGCTTCCAGGTTCCATGCCGAGTCAGCCTGCACCTCTTCCGGACCCCAGGCGCGTGGTGTTGTCAGACGTTGGCATTGGGTCCTCTTGGGGAGAGAGCCTTAGCTAGGGTTAGGGTTCGGCCCAGGGACGTCGCCAGGGCCGAAGCGACTCCGGTCTCGTGATCTGCCTCGAGGGCTGAAGTGAGGGCCCATGCAGCAAGGCGGCTCAAGTGCAGGGTTAGGGGTCGAGGCCGGCTTAGGTTGCGGTGGAGGGTCCCCGTTCGGTGTAGGGTTAGGGTTAGGGTTAGGTCCCAGGAGGCTCCAGGCGCCGAACCCACAGCAGGGCGGTGGTCTCCCCGAAGGGCTGAGTTGAGGGCACAAGGGACGGTGCCGCTCAGGATCCGTCTGTGGCTGCCAAGGCCACAGACGTCGATCGGCCCCTGGTCGAGGAGGCCTCCGGAATCCTCTCGGGCAGCTGCAGAACGGCCTGGGAAACGACACGCTGAGCTTCCACGTTCCATGCCGGGTCAGCCTGCACCGCTTCTGGACCCCAGGCGCGTGGTGTTGTCAGACGTTGGCATGGGGTCCCCGTGGGGAGGGAGCCTTAGCTAGGGTTAGGGTTTGGTCCAGGGACGTCGCCAGGGCTGAATCGACTGCAGTCTCGTGATCTCCCCCGAGGGCTGAAGTGAGGGCCCATGCCAGAAGGCGGCTCAATTGCAGGGTTAGGGTTCGAGGCAGGCTTAGGTTGCGGTGGAGGGTCCCGGTTCGGGGTACGGTTAGGGTTAGGGTTGGGTCCCAGGAGGCTCCAGGCGCCCAAGCCACAGCAGGGCAGTGGTCTCCCCGAAGGGCTGAGTTGAGGGCACAAGGGACGGTGCCGGTCAGGATCCGTCTGTGGCTGCCAAGGCCACACACGTGATTGGGCCCCTGGTCGAGGAGGCCTCCGGCATCCTCTCGGCAGCTGCAGCCGGGCCTGGGAAACGACACGGTGAGCTTCCAGGTTCCATGCCGAGTCAGCCTGCACCTCTTCCGGACCCCAGGCGCGTGGTGTTGTCAGACGTTGGCATTGGGTCCTCTTGGGGAGAGAGCCTTAGCTAGGGTTAGGGTTCGGCCCAGGGACGTCGCCAGGGCCGAAGCGACTCCGGTCTCGTGATCTGCCTCGAGGGCTGAAGTGAGGGCCCATGCAGCAAGGCGGCTCAAGTGCAGGGTTAGGGGTCGAGGCCGGCTTAGGTTGCGGTGGAGGGTCCCCGTTCGGTGTAGGGTTAGGGTTAGGGTTAGGTCCCAGGAGGCTCCAGGCGCCGAACCCACAGCAGGGCGGTGGTCTCCCCGAAGGGCTGAGTTGAGGGCACAAGGGACGGTGCCGCTCAGGATCCGTCTGTGGCTGCCAAGGCCACAGACGTCGATCGGCCCCTGGTCGAGGAGGCCTCCGGAATCCTCTCGGGCAGCTGCAGAACGGCCTGGGAAACGACACGCTGAGCTTCCAGGTTCCATGCCGGGTCAGCCTGCACCGCTTCTGGACCCCAGGCGCGTGGTGTTGTCAGACGTTGGCATGGGGTCCCCGTGGGGAGGGAGCCTTAGCTAGGGTTAGGGTTTGGTCCAGGGACGTCGCCAGGGCTGAATCGACTGCAGTCTCGTGATGTCCCTCGAGGGCTGAAGTGAGGGCCCATGCCAGAAGGCGGCTCAATTGCAGGGTTAGGGTTCGAGGCAGGCTTAGGTTGCGGTGGAGGGTCCCGGTTCGGGGTATGGTTAGGGTTAGGGTTGGGTCCCAGGAGGCTCCAGGCGCCCAAGCCACAGCAGGGCAGTGGTCTCCCCGAAGGGCTGAGTTGAGGGCACAAGGGACGGTGCCGGTCAGGATCCGTCTGTGGCTGCCAAGGCCACACACGTGATTGGGCCCCTGGTCGAGGAGGCCTCCGGCATCGTCTCGGCAGCTGCAGCCGGGCCTGGGAAACGACACGGTGAGCTTCCAGGTTCCATGCCGAGTCAGCCTGCACCTCTTCCGGACCCCAGGCGCGTGGTGTTGTCAGACGTTGGCATTGGGTCCTCTTGGGGAGAGAGCCTTAGCTAGGGTTAGGGTTCGGCCCAGGGACGTCGCCAGGGCCGAAGCGACTCCGGTCTCGTGATCTGCCTCGAGGGCTGAAGTGAGGGCCCATGCAGCAAGGCGGCTCAAGTGCAGGGTTAGGGGTCGAGGCCGGCTTAGGTTGCGGTGGAGGGTCCCCGTTCGGTGTACGGTTAGGGTGAGGGTTAGGTCCCAGGAGGCTCCAGGCGCCGAACCCACAGCAGGGCGGTGGTCTCCCCGAAGGGCTGAGTTGAGGGCACAAGGGACGGTGCCGCTCAGGATCCGTCTGTGGCTGCCAAGGCCACAGACGTCGATCGGCCCCTGGTCGAGGAGGCCTCCGGAATCCTCTCGGGCAGCTGCAGAACGGCCTGGGAAACGACACGCTGAGCTTCCAGGTTCCATGCCGGGTCAGCCTGCACCGCTTCTGGACCCCAGGCGCGTGGTGTTGTCAGACGTTGGCATGGGGTCCCCGTGGGGAGGGAGCCTTAGCTAGGGTTAGGGTTTGGTCCAGGGACGTCGCCAGGGCTGAATCGACTGCAGTCTCGTGATGTCCCTCGAGGGCTGAAGTGAGGGCCCATGTCTGAAGGCGGCTCAATTGCAGGGTTAGGGTTCGAGGCAGGCTTAGGTTGCGGTGGAGGGTCCCGGTTCGGGGTACGGTTAGGGTTAGGGTTG
Organism: Panthera onca; assembly: GCF_046562875.1. NCBI lineage: Eukaryota > Metazoa > Chordata > Mammalia > Carnivora > Felidae > Panthera > Panthera onca. Next base: position 16,669,915 of record NC_138357.1, on the reverse strand, counting down.
GGTCCCAGGAGGCTCCAGGCGCCCAAGCCACAGCAGGGCAGTGGTCTCCCCGAAGGGCTGAGTTGAGGGCACAAGGGACGGTGCCGGTCAGGATCCGTCTGTGGCTGCCAAGGCCACACACGTGATTGGGCCCCTGGTCGAGGAGGCCTCCGGCATCCTCTCGGCAGCTGCAGCCGGGCCTGGGAAACGACACGGTGAGCTTCCAGGTTCCATGCCGAGTCAGCCTGCACCTCTTCCGGACCCCAGGCGCGTGGTGTTGTCAGACGTTGGCATTGGGTCCTCTTGGGGAGAGAGCCTTAGCTAGGGTTAGGGTTCGGCCCAGGGACGTCGCCAGGGCCGAAGCGACTCCGGTCTCGTGATCTGCCTCGAGGGCTGAAGTGAGGGCCCATGCAGCAAGGCGGCTCAAGTGCAGGGTTAGGGGTCGAGGCCGGCTTAGGTTGCGGTGGAGGGTCCCCGTTCGGTGTAGGGTTAGGGTTAGGGTTAGGTCCCAGGAGGCTCCAGGCGCCGAACCCACAGCAGGGCGGTGGTCTCCCCGAAGGGCTGAGTTGAGGGCACAAGGGACGGTGCCGCTCAGGATCCGTCTGTGGCTGCCAAGGCCACAGACGTCGATCGGCCCCTGGTCGAGGAGGCCTCCGGAATCCTCTCGGGCAGCTGCAGAACGGCCTGGGAAACGACACGCTGAGCTTCCAGGTTCCATGCCGGGTCAGCCTGCACCGCTTCTGGACCCCAGGCGCGTGGTGTTGTCAGACGTTGGCATGGGGTCCCCGTGGGGAGGGAGCCTTAGCTAGGGTTAGGGTTTGGTCCAGGGACGTCGCCAGGGCTGAATCGACTGCAGTCTCGTGATCTCCCCCGAGGGCTGAAGTGAGGGCCCATGCCAGAAGGCGGCTCAATTGCAGGGTTAGGGTTCGAGGCAGGCTTAGGTTGCGGTGGAGGGTCCCGGTTCGGGGTACGGTTAGGGTTAGGGTTGGGTCCCAGGAGGCTCCAGGCGCCCAAGCCACAGCAGGGCAGTGGTCTCCCCGAAGGGCTGAGTTGAGGGCACAAGGGACGGTGCCGGTCAGGATCCGTCTGTGGCTGCCAAGGCCACACACGTGATTGGGCCCCTGGTCGAGGAGGCCTCCGGCATCCTCTCGGCAGCTGCAGCCGGGCCTGGGAAACGACACGGTGAGCTTCCAGGTTCCATGCCGAGTCAGCCTGCACCTCTTCCGGACCCCAGGCGCGTGGTGTTGTCAGACGTTGGCATTGGGTCCTCTTGGGGAGAGAGCCTTAGCTAGGGTTAGGGTTCGGCCCAGGGACGTCGCCAGGGCCGAAGCGACTCCGGTCTCGTGATCTGCCTCGAGGGCTGAAGTGAGGGCCCATGCAGCAAGGCGGCTCAAGTGCAGGGTTAGGGGTCGAGGCCGGCTTAGGTTGCGGTGGAGGGTCCCCGTTCGGTGTAGGGTTAGGGTTAGGGTTAGGTCCCAGGAGGCTCCAGGCGCCGAACCCACAGCAGGGCGGTGGTCTCCCCGAAGGGCTGAGTTGAGGGCACAAGGGACGGTGCCGCTCAGGATCCGTCTGTGGCTGCCAAGGCCACAGACGTCGATCGGCCCCTGGTCGAGGAGGCCTCCGGAATCCTCTCGGGCAGCTGCAGAACGGCCTGGGAAACGACACGCTGAGCTTCCAGGTTCCATGCCGGGTCAGCCTGCACCGCTTCTGGACCCCAGGCGCGTGGTGTTGTCAGACGTTGGCATGGGGTCCCCGTGGGGAGGGAGCCTTAGCTAGGGTTAGGGTTTGGTCCAGGGACGTCGCCAGGGCTGAATCGACTGCAGTCTCGTGATCTCCCCCGAGGGCTGAAGTGAGGGCCCATGCCAGAAGGCGGCTCAATTGCAGGGTTAGGGTTCGAGGCAGGCTTAGGTTGCGGTGGAGGGTCCCGGTTCGGGGTACGGTTAGGGTTAGGGTTGGGTCCCAGGAGGCTCCAGGCGCCCAAGCCACAGCAGGGCAGTGGTCTCCCCGAAGGGCTGAGTTGAGGGCACAAGGGACGGTGCCGGTCAGGATCCGTCTGTGGCTGCCAAGGCCACACACGTGATTGGGCCCCTGGTCGAGGAGGCCTCCGGCATCCTCTCGGCAGCTGCAGCCGGGCCTGGGAAACGACACGGTGAGCTTCCAGGTTCCATGCCGAGTCAGCCTGCACCTCTTCCGGACCCCAGGCGCGTGGTGTTGTCAGACGTTGGCATTGGGTCCTCTTGGGGAGAGAGCCTTAGCTAGGGTTAGGGTTCGGCCCAGGGACGTCGCCAGGGCCGAAGCGACTCCGGTCTCGTGATCTGCCTCGAGGGCTGAAGTGAGGGCCCATGCAGCAAGGCGGCTCAAGTGCAGGGTTAGGGGTCGAGGCCGGCTTAGGTTGCGGTGGAGGGTCCCCGTTCGGTGTAGGGTTAGGGTTAGGGTTAGGTCCCAGGAGGCTCCAGGCGCCGAACCCACAGCAGGGCGGTGGTCTCCCCGAAGGGCTGAGTTGAGGGCACAAGGGACGGTGCCGCTCAGGATCCGTCTGTGGCTGCCAAGGCCACAGACGTCGATCGGCCCCTGGTCGAGGAGGCCTCCGGAATCCTCTCGGGCAGCTGCAGAACGGCCTGGGAAACGAAACGCTGAGCTTCCACGTTCCATGCCGGGTCAGCCTGCACCGCTTCTGGACCCCAGGCGTGTGGTGTTGTCAGACGTTGGCATGGGGTCCCCGTGGGGAGGGAGCCTTAGCTAGGGTTAGGGTTTGGTCCAGGGACGTCGCCAGGGCTGAATCGACTGCAGTCTCGTGATGTCCCTCGAGGGCTGAAGTGAGGGCCCATGCCAGAAGGCGGCTCAATTGCAGGGTTAGGGTTCGAGGCAGGCTTAGGTTGCGGTGGAGGGTCCCGGTTCGGGGTAGGGTTAGGGTTAGGGTTGGGTCCCAGGAGGCTCCAGGCGCCCAAGCCACAGCAGGGCAGTGGTCTCCCCGAAGGGCTGAGTTGAGGGCACAAGGGACGGTGCCGGTCAGGATCCGTCTGTGGCTGCCAAGGCCACACACGTGATTGGGCCCCTGGTCGAGGAGGCCTCCGGCATCCTCTCGGCAGCTGCAGCCGGGCCTGGGAAACGACACGGTGAGCTTCCAGGTTCCATGCCGAGTCAGCCTGCACCTCTTCCGGACCCCAGGCGCGTGGTGTTGTCAGACGTTGGCATTGGGTCCTCTTGGGGAGAGAGCCTTAGCTAGGGTTAGGGTTCGGCCCAGGGACGTCGCCAGGGCCGAAGCGACTCCGGTCTCGTGATCTGCCTCGAGGGCTGAAGTGAGGGCCCATGCAGCAAGGCGGCTCAAGTGCAGGGTTAGGGGTCGAGGCCGGCTTAGGTTGCGGTGGAGGGTCCCCGTTCGGTGTAGGGTTAGGGTTAGGGTTAGGTCCCAGGAGGCTCCAGGCGCCGAACCCACAGCAGGGCGGTGGTCTCCCCGAAGGGCTGAGTTGAGGGCACAAGGGACGGTGCCGCTCAGGATCCGTCTGTGGCTGCCAAGGCCACAGACGTCGATCGGCCCCTGGTCGAGGAGGCCTCCGGAATCCTCTCGGGCAGCTGCAGAACGGCCTGGGAAACGACACGCTGAGCTTCCAGGTTCCATGCCGGGTCAGCCTGCACCGCTTCTGGACCCCAGGCGCGTGGTGTTGTCAGACGTTGGCATGGGGTCCCCGTGGGGAGGGAGCCTTAGCTAGGGTTAGGGTTTGGTCCAGGGACGTCGCCAGGGCTGAATCGACTGCAGTCTCGTGATCTCCCCCGAGGGCTGAAGTGAGGGCCCATGCCAGAAGGCGGCTCAATTGCAGGGTTAGGGTTCGAGGCAGGCTTAGGTTGCGGTGGAGGGTCCCGGTTCGGGGTACGGTTAGGGTTAGGGTTGGGTCCCAGGAGGCTCCAGGCGCCCAAGCCACAGCAGGGCAGTGGTCTCCCCGAAGGGCTGAGTTGAGGGCACAAGGGACGGTGCCGGTCAGGATCCGTCTGTGGCTGCCAAGGCCACACACGTGATTGGGCCCCTGGTCGAGGAGGCCTCCGGCATCCTCTCGGCAGCTGCAGCCGGGCCTGGGAAACGACACGGTGAGCTTCCAGGTTCCATGCCGAGTCAGCCTGCACCTCTTCCGGACCCCAGGCGCGTGGTGTTGTCAGACGTTGGCATTGGGTCCTCTTGGGGAGAGAGCCTTAGCTAGGGTTAGGGTTCGGCCCAGGGACGTCGCCAGGGCCGAAGCGACTCCGGTCTCGTGATCTGCCTCGAGGGCTGAAGTGAGGGCCCATGCAGCAAGGCGGCTCAAGTGCAGGGTTAGGGGTCGAGGCCGGCTTAGGTTGCGGTGGAGGGTCCCCGTTCGGTGTAGGGTTAGGGTTAGGGTTAGGTCCCAGGAGGCTCCAGGCGCCGAACCCACAGCAGGGCGGTGGTCTCCCCGAAGGGCTGAGTTGAGGGCACAAGGGACGGTGCCGCTCAGGATCCGTCTGTGGCTGCCAAGGCCACAGACGTCGATCGGCCCCTGGTCGAGGAGGCCTCCGGAATCCTCTCGGGCAGCTGCAGAACGGCCTGGGAAACGAAACGCTGAGCTTCCACGTTCCATGCCGGGTCAGCCTGCACCGCTTCTGGACCCCAGGCGTGTGGTGTTGTCAGACGTTGGCATGGGGTCCCCGTGGGGAGGGAGCCTTAGCTAGGGTTAGGGTTTGGTCCAGGGACGTCGCCAGGGCTGAATCGACTGCAGTCTCGTGATGTCCCTCGAGGGCTGAAGTGAGGGCCCATGCCAGAAGGCGGCTCAATTGCAGGGTTAGGGTTCGAGGCAGGCTTAGGTTGCGGTGGAGGGTCCCGGTTCGGGGTAGGGTTAGGGTTAGGGTTGGGTCCCAGGAGGCTCCAGGCGCCCAAGCCACAGCAGGGCAGTGGTCTCCCCGAAGGGCTGAGTTGAGGGCACAAGGGACGGTGCCGGTCAGGATCCGTCTGTGGCTGCCAAGGCCACACACGTGATTGGGCCCCTGGTCGAGGAGGCCTCCGGCATCCTCTCGGCAGCTGCAGCCGGGCCTGGGAAACGACACGGTGAGCTTCCAGGTTCCATGCCGAGTCAGCCTGCACCTCTTCCGGACCCCAGGCGCGTGGTGTTGTCAGACGTTGGCATTGGGTCCTCTTGGGGAGAGAGCCTTAGCTAGGGTTAGGGTTCGGCCCAGGGACGTCGCCAGGGCCGAAGCGACTCCGGTCTCGTGATCTGCCTCGAGGGCTGAAGTGAGGGCCCATGCAGCAAGGCGGCTCAAGTGCAGGGTTAGGGGTCGAGGCCGGCTTAGGTTGCGGTGGAGGGTCCCCGTTCGGTGTAGGGTTAGGGTTAGGGTTAGGTCCCAGGAGGCTCCAGGCGCCGAACCCACAGCAGGGCGGTGGTCTCCCCGAAGGGCTGAGTTGAGGGCACAAGGGACGGTGCCGCTCAGGATCCGTCTGTGGCTGCCAAGGCCACAGACGTCGATCGGCCCCTGGTCGAGGAGGCCTCCGGAATCCTCTCGGGCAGCTGCAGAACGGCCTGGGAAACGACACGCTGAGCTTCCAGGTTCCATGCCGGGTCAGCCTGCACCGCTTCTGGACCCCAGGCGCGTGGTGTTGTCAGACGTTGGCATGGGGTCCCCGTGGGGAGGGAGCCTTAGCTAGGGTTAGGGTTTGGTCCAGGGACGTCGCCAGGGCTGAATCGACTGCAGTCTCGTGATCTCCCCCGAGGGCTGAAGTGAGGGCCCATGCCAGAAGGCGGCTCAATTGCAGGGTTAGGGTTCGAGGCAGGCTTAGGTTGCGGTGGAGGGTCCCGGTTCGGGGTACGGTTAGGGTTAGGGTTGGGTCCCAGGAGGCTCCAGGCGCCCAAGCCACAGCAGGGCAGTGGTCTCCCCGAAGGGCTGAGTTGAGGGCACAAGGGACGGTGCCGGTCAGGATCCGTCTGTGGCTGCCAAGGCCACACACGTGATTGGGCCCCTGGTCGAGGAGGCCTCCGGCATCCTCTCGGCAGCTGCAGCCGGGCCTGGGAAACGACACGGTGAGCTTCCAGGTTCCATGCCGAGTCAGCCTGCACCTCTTCCGGACCCCAGGCGCGTGGTGTTGTCAGACGTTGGCATTGGGTCCTCTTGGGGAGAGAGCCTTAGCTAGGGTTAGGGTTCGGCCCAGGGACGTCGCCAGGGCCGAAGCGACTCCGGTCTCGTGATCTGCCTCGAGGGCTGAAGTGAGGGCCCATGCAGCAAGGCGGCTCAAGTGCAGGGTTAGGGGTCGAGGCCGGCTTAGGTTGCGGTGGAGGGTCCCCGTTCGGTGTAGGGTTAGGGTTAGGGTTAGGTCCCAGGAGGCTCCAGGCGCCGAACCCACAGCAGGGCGGTGGTCTCCCCGAAGGGCTGAGTTGAGGGCACAAGGGACGGTGCCGCTCAGGATCCGTCTGTGGCTGCCAAGGCCACAGACGTCGATCGGCCCCTGGTCGAGGAGGCCTCCGGAATCCTCTCGGGCAGCTGCAGAACGGCCTGGGAAACGACACGCTGAGCTTCCAGGTTCCATGCCGGGTCAGCCTGCACCGCTTCTGGACCCCAGGCGCGTGGTGTTGTCAGACGTTGGCATGGGGTCCCCGTGGGGAGGGAGCCTTAGCTAGGGTTAGGGTTTGGTCCAGGGACGTCGCCAGGGCTGAATCGACTGCAGTCTTGTGATCTCCCCCGAGGGCTGAAGTGAGGGCCCATGCCAGAAGGCCGCTCAATTGCAGGGTTAGGGTTCGAGGCAGGCTTAGGTTGCGGTGGAGGGTCCCGGTTCGGGGTACGGTTAGGGTTAGGGTTGGGTCCCAGGAGGCTCCAGGCGCCCAAGCCACAGCAGGGCAGTGGTCTCCCCGAAGGGCTGAGTTGAGGGCACAAGGGACGGTGCCGGTCAGGATCCGTCTGTGGCTGCCAAGGCCACACACGTGATTGGGCCCCTGGTCGAGGAGGCCTCCGGCATCCTCTCGGCAGCTGCAGCCGGGCCTGGGAAACGACACGGTGAGCTTCCAGGTTCCATGCCGAGTCAGCCTGCACCTCTTCCGGACCCCAGGCGCGTGGTGTTGTCAGACGTTGGCATTGGGTCCTCTTGGGGAGAGAGCCTTAGCTAGGGTTAGGGTTCGGCCCAGGGACGTCGCCAGGGCCGAAGCGACTCCGGTCTCGTGATCTGCCTCGAGGGCTGAAGTGAGGGCCCATGCAGCAAGGCGGCTCAAGTGCAGGGTTAGGGGTCGAGGCCGGCTTAGGTTGCGGTGGAGGGTCCCCGTTCGGTGTAGGGTTAGGGTTAGGGTTAGGTCCCAGGAGGCTCCAGGCGCCGAACCCACAGCAGGGCGGTGGTCTCCCCGAAGGGCTGAGTTGAGGGCACAAGGGACGGTGCCGCTCAGGATCCGTCTGTGGCTGCCAAGGCCACAGACGTCGATCGGCCCCTGGTCGAGGAGGCCTCCGGAATCCTCTCGGGCAGCTGCAGAACGGCCTGGGAAACGACACGCTGAGCTTCCACGTTCCATGCCGGGTCAGCCTGCACCGCTTCTGGACCCCAGGCGCGTGGTGTTGTCAGACGTTGGCATGGGGTCCCCGTGGGGAGGGAGCCTTAGCTAGGGTTAGGGTTTGGTCCAGGGACGTCGCCAGGGCTGAATCGACTGCAGTCTCGTGATGTCCCTCGAGGGCTGAAGTGAGGGCCCATGCCAGAAGGCGGCTCAATTGCAGGGTTAGGGTTCGAGGCAGGCTTAGGTTGCGGTGGAGGGTCCCGGTTCGGGGTAGGGTTAGGGTTAGGGTTGGGTCCCAGGAGGCTCCAGGCGCCCAAGCCACAGCAGGGCAGTGGTCTCCCCGAAGGGCTGAGTTGAGGGCACAAGGGACGGTGCCGGTCAGGATCCGTCTGTGGCTGCCAAGGCCACACACGTGATTGGGCCCCTGGTCGAGGAGGCCTCCGGCATCCTCTCGGCAGCTGCAGCCGGGCCTGGGAAACGACACGGTGAGCTTCCAGGTTCCATGCCGAGTCAGCCTGCACCTCTTCCGGACCCCAGGCGCGTGGTGTTGTCAGACGTTGGCATTGGGTCCTCTTGGGGAGAGAGCCTTAGCTAGGGTTAGGGTTCGGCCCAGGGACGTCGCCAGGGCCGAAGCGACTCCGGTCTCGTGATCTGCCTCGAGGGCTGAAGTGAGGGCCCATGCAGCAAGGCGGCTCAAGTGCAGGGTTAGGGGTCGAGGCCGGCTTAGGTTGCGGTGGAGGGTCCCCGTTCGGTGTAGGGTTAGGGTGAGGGTTAGGTCCCAGGAGGCTCCAGGCGCCGAACCCACAGCAGGGCGGTGGTCTCCCCGAAGGGCTGAGTTGAGGGCACAAGGGACGGTGCCGCTCAGGATCCGTCTGTGGCTGCCAAGGCCACAGACGTCGATCGGCCCCTGGTCGAGGAGGCCTCCGGAATCCTCTCGGGCAGCTGCAGAACGGCCTGGGAAACGACACGCTGAGCTTCCACGTTCCATGCCGGGTCAGCCTGCACCGCTTCTGGACCCCAGGCGCGTGGTGTTGTCAGACGTTGGCATGGGGTCCCCGTGGGGAGGGAGCCTTAGCTAGGGTTAGGGTTTGCTCCAGGGACGTCGCCAGGGCTGAATCGACTGCAGTCTCGTGATCTCCCCCGAGGGCTGAAGTGAGGGCCCATGCCAGAAGGCGGCTCAATTGCAGGGTTAGGGTTCGAGGCAGGCTTAGGTTGCGGTGGAGGGTCCCGGTTCGGGGTACGGTTAGGGTTAGGGTTGGGTCCCAGGAGGCTCCAGGCGCCCAAGCCACAGCAGGGCAGTGGTCTCCCCGAAGGGCTGAGTTGAGGGCACAAGGGACGGTGCCGGTCAGGATCCGTCTGTGGCTGCCAAGGCCACACACGTGATTGGGCCCCTGGTCGAGGAGGCCTCCGGCATCCTCTCGGCAGCTGCAGCCGGGCCTGGGAAACGACACGGTGAGCTTCCAGGTTCCATGCCGAGTCAGCCTGCACCTCTTCCGGACCCCAGGCGCGTGGTGTTGTCAGACGTTGGCATTGGGTCCTCTTGGGGAGAGAGCCTTAGCTAGGGTTAGGGTTCGGCCCAGGGACGTCGCCAGGGCCGAAGCGACTCCGGTCTCGTGATCTGCCTCGAGGGCTGAAGTGAGGGCCCATGCAGCAAGGCGGCTCAAGTGCAGGGTTAGGGGTCGAGGCCGGCTTAGGTTGCGGTGGAGGGTCCCCGTTCGGTGTACGGTTAGGGTGAGGGTTAGGTCCCAGGAGGCTCCAGGCGCCGAACCCACAGCAGGGCGGTGGTCTCCCCGAAGGGCTGAGTTGAGGGCACAAGGGACGGTGCCGCTCAGGATCCGTCTGTGGCTGCCAAGGCCACAGACGTCGATCGGCCCCTGGTCGAGGAGGCCTCCGGAATCCTCTCGGGCAGCTGCAGAACGGCCTGGGAAACGACACGCTGAGCTTCCACGTTCCATGCCGGGTCAGCCTGCACCGCTTCTGGACCCCAGGCGCGTGGTGTTGTCAGACGTTGGCATGGGGTCCCCGTGGGGAGGGAGCCTTAGCTAGGGTTAGGGTTTGGTCCAGGGACGTCGCCAGGGCTGAATCGACTGCAGTCTCGTGATGTCCCTCGAGGGCTGAAGTGAGGGCCCATGCCAGAAGGCGGCTCAATTGCAGGGTTAGGGTTCGAGGCAGGCTTAGGTTGCGGTGGAGGGTCCCGGTTCGGGGTATGGTTAGGGTTAGGGTTGGGTCCCAGGAGGCTCCAGGCGCCCAAGCCACAGCAGGGCAGTGGTCTCCCCGAAGGGCTGAGTTGAGGGCACAAGGGACGGTGCCGGTCAGGATCCGTCTGTGGCTGCCAAGGCCACACACGTGATTGGGCCCCTGGTCGAGGAGGCCTCCGGCATCGTCTCGGCAGCTGCAGCCGGGCCTGGGAAACGACACGGTGAGCTTCCAGGTTCCATGCCGAGTCAGCCTGCACCTCTTCCGGACCCCAGGCGCGTGGTGTTGTCAGACGTTGGCATTGGGTCCTCTTGGGGAGAGAGCCTTAGCTAGGGTTAGGGTTCGGCCCAGGGACGTCGCCAGGGCCGAAGCGACTCCGGTCTCGTGATCTGCCTCGAGGGCTGAAGTGAGGGCCCATGCAGCAAGGCGGCTCAAGTGCAGGGTTAGGGGTCGAGGCCGGCTTAGGTTGCGGTGGAGGGTCCCCGTTCGGTGTAGGGTTAGGGTTAGGGTTAGGTCCCAGGAGGCTCCAGGCGCCGAACCCACAGCAGGGCGGTGGTCTCCCCGAAGGGCTGAGTTGAGGGCACAAGGGACGGTGCCGCTCAGGATCCGTCTGTGGCTGCCAAGGCCACAGACGTCGATCGGCCCCTGGTCGAGGAGGCCTCCGGAATCCTCTCGGGCAGCTGCAGAACGGCCTGGGAAACGACACGCTGAGCTTCCAGGTTCCATGCCGGGTCAGCCTGCACCGCTTCTGGACCCCAGGCGCGTGGTGTTGTCAGACGTTGGCATGGGGTCCCCGTGGGGAGGGAGCCTTAGCTAGGGTTAGGGTTTGGTCCAGGGACGTCGCCAGGGCTGAATCGACTGCAGTCTCGTGATGTCCCTCGAGGGCTGAAGTGAGGGCCCATGTCTGAAGGCGGCTCAATTGCAGGGTTAGGGTTCGAGGCAGGCTTAGGTTGCGGTGGAGGGTCCCGGTTCGGGGTAGGGTTAGGGTTAGGGTTGGGTCCCAGGAGGCTCCAGGCGCCCAAGCCACAGCAGGGCAGTGGTCTCCCCGAAGGGCTGAGTTGAGGGCACAAGGGACGGTGCCGGTCAGGATCCGTCTGTGGCTGCCAAGGCCACACACGTGATTGGGCCCCTGGTCGAGGAGGCCTCCGGCATCCTCTCGGCAGCTGCAGCCGGGCCTGGGAAACGACACGGTGAGCTTCCAGGTTCCATGCCGAGTCAGCCTACACCTCTTCCGGACCCCAGGCGCGTGGTGTTGTCAGACGTTGGCATTGGGTCCTCTTGGGGAGAGAGCCTTAGCTAGGGTTAGGGTTCGGCCCAGGGACGTCGCCAGGGCCGAAGCGACTCCGGTCTCGTGATCTGCCTCGAGGGCTGAAGTGAGGGCCCATGCAGCAAGGCGGCTCAAGTGCAGGGTTAGGGGTCGAGGCCGGCTTAGGTTGCGGTGGAGGGTCCCCGTTCGGTGTACGGTTAGGGTTAGGGTTAGGTCCCAGGAGGCTCCAGGCGCCGAACCCACAGCAGGGCGGTGGTCTCCCCGAAGGGCTGAGTTGAGGGCACAAGGGACGGTGCCGCTCAGGATCCGTCTGTGGCTGCCAAGGCCACAGACGTCGATCGGCCCCTGGTCGAGGAGGCCTCCGGAATCCTCTCGGGCAGCTGCAGAACGGCCTGGGAAACGACACGCTGAGCTTCCAGGTTCCATGCCGGGTCAGCCTGCACCGCTTCTGGACCCCAGGCGCGTGGTGTTGTCAGACGTTGGCATGGGGTCCCCGTGGGGAGGGAGCCTTAGCTAGGGTTAGGGTTTGGTCCAGGGACGTCGCCAGGGCTGAATCGACTGCAGTCTCGTGATCTCCCCCGAGGGCTGAAGTGAGGGCCCATGCCAGAAGGCGGCTCAATTGCAGGGTTAGGGTTCGAGGCAGGCTTAGGTTGCGGTGGAGGGTCCCGGTTCGGGGTACGGTTAGGGTTAGGGTTGGGTCCCAGGAGGCTCCAGGCGCCCAAGCCACAGCAGGGCAGTGGTCTCCCCGAAGGGCTGAGTTGAGGGCACAAGGGACGGTGCCGGTCAGGATCCGTCTGTGGCTGCCAAGGCCACACACGTGATTGGGCCCCTGGTCGAGGAGGCCTCCGGCATCCTCTCGGCAGCTGCAGCCGGGCCTGGGAAACGACACGGTGAGCTTCCAGGTTCCATGCCGAGTCAGCCTGCACCTCTTCCGGACCCCAGGCGCGTGGTGTTGTCAGACGTTGGCATTGGGTCCTCTTGGGGAGAGAGCCTTAGCTAGGGTTAGGGTTCGGCCCAGGGACGTCGCCAGGGCCGAAGCGACTCCGGTCTCGTGATCTGCCTCGAGGGCTGAAGTGAGGGCCCATGCAGCAAGGCGGCTCAAGTGCAGGGTTAGGGGTCGAGGCCGGCTTAGGTTGCGGTGGAGGGTCCCCGTTCGGGGTAGGGTTAGGGTTAGGGTTAGGTCCCAGGAGGCTCCAGGCGCCGAACCCACAGCAGGGCGGTGGTCTCCCCGAAGGGCTGAGTTGAGGGCACAAGGGACGGTGCCGCTCAGGATCCGTCTGTGGCTGCCAAGGCCACAGACGTCGATCGGCCCCTGGTCGAGGAGGCCTCCGGAATCCTCTCGGGCAGCTGCAGAACGGCCTGGGAAACGACACGCTGAGCTTCCACGTTCCATGCCGGGTCAGCCTGCACCGCTTCTGGACCCCAGGCGCGTGGTGTTGTCAGACGTTGGCATGGGGTCCCCGTGGGGAGGGAGCCTTAGCTAGGGTTAGGGTTTGGTCCAGGGACGTCGCCAGGGCTGAATCGACTGCAGTCTCGTGATCTCCCCCGAGGGCTGAAGTGAGGGCCCATGCCAGAAGGCGGCTCAATTGCAGGGTTAGGGTTCGAGGCAGGCTTAGGTTGCGGTGGAGGGTCCCGGTTCGGGGTACGGTTAGGGTTAGGGTTGGGTCCCAGGAGGCTCCAGGCGCCCAAGCCACAGCAGGGCAGTGGTCTCCCCGAAGGGCTGAGTTGAGGGCACAAGGGACGGTGCCGGTCAGGATCCGTCTGTGGCTGCCAAGGCCACACACGTGATTGGGCCCCTGGTCGAGGAGGCCTCCGGCATCCTCTCGGCAGCTGCAGCCGGGCCTGGGAAACGACACGGTGAGCTTCCAGGTTCCATGCCGAGTCAGCCTGCACCTCTTCCGGACCCCAGGCGCGTGGTGTTGTCAGACGTTGGCATTGGGTCCTCTTGGGGAGAGAGCCTTAGCTAGGGTTAGGGTTCGGCCCAGGGACGTCGCCAGGGCCGAAGCGACTCCGGTCTCGTGATCTGCCTCGAGGGCTGAAGTGAGGGCCCATGCAGCAAGGCGGCTCAAGTGCAGGGTTAGGGGTCGAGGCCGGCTTAGGTTGCGGTGGAGGGTCCCCGTTCGGTGTAGGGTTAGGGTTAGGGTTAGGTCCCAGGAGGCTCCAGGCGCCGAACCCACAGCAGGGCGGTGGTCTCCCCGAAGGGCTGAGTTGAGGGCACAAGGGACGGTGCCGCTCAGGATCCGTCTGTGGCTGCCAAGGCCACAGACGTCGATCGGCCCCTGGTCGAGGAGGCCTCCGGAATCCTCTCGGGCAGCTGCAGAACGGCCTGGGAAACGACACGCTGAGCTTCCAGGTTCCATGCCGGGTCAGCCTGCACCGCTTCTGGACCCCAGGCGCGTGGTGTTGTCAGACGTTGGCATGGGGTCCCCGTGGGGAGGGAGCCTTAGCTAGGGTTAGGGTTTGGTCCAGGGACGTCGCCAGGGCTGAATCGACTGCAGTCTCTTGATGTCCCTCGAGGGCTGAAGTGAGGGCCCATGCCAGAAGGCGGCTCAATTGCAGGGTTAGGGTTCGAGGCAGGCTTAGGTTGCGGTGGAGGGTCCCGGTTCGGGGTAGGGTTAGGGTTAGGGTTGGGTCCCAGGAGGCTCCAGGCGCCCAAGCCACAGCAGGGCAGTGGTCTCCCCGAAGGGCTGAGTTGAGGGCACAAGGGACGGTGCCGGTCAGGATCCGTCTGTGGCTGCCAAGGCCACACACGTGATTGGGCCCCTGGTCGAGGAGGCCTCCGGCATCCTCTCGGCAGCTGCAGCCGGGCCTGGGAAACGACACGGTGAGCTTCCAGGTTCCATGCCGAGTCAGCCTGCACCTCTTCCGGACCCCAGGCGCGTGGTGTTGTCAGACGTTGGCATTGGGTCCTCTTGGGGAGAGAGCCTTAGCTAGGGTTAGGGTTCGGCCCAGGGACGTCGCCAAGGCCGAAGCGACTCCGGTCTCGTGATCTGCCTCGAGGGCTGAAGTGAGGGCCCATGCAGCAAGGCGGCTCAAGTGCAGGGTTAGGGGTCGAGGCCGGCTTAGGTTGCGGTGGAGGGTCCCCGTTCGGTGTAGGGTTAGGGTTAGGGTTAGGTCCCAGGAGGCTCCAGGCGCCGAACCCACAGCAGGGCGGTGGTCTCCCCGAAGGGCTGAGTTGAGGGCACAAGGGACGGTGCCGCTCAGGATCCGTCTGTGGCTGCCAAGGCCACAGACGTCGATCGGCCCCTGGTCGAGGAGGCCTCCGGAATCCTCTCGGGCAGCTGCAGAACGGCCTGGGAAACGACACGCTGAGCTTCCACGTTCCATGCCGGGTCAGCCTGCACCGCTTCTGGACCCCAGGCGCGTGGTGTTGTCAGACGTTGGCATGGGGTCCCCGTGGGGAGGGAGCCTTAGCTAGGGTTAGGGTTTGGTCCAGGGACGTCGCCAGGGCTGAATCGACTGCAGTCTCGTGATCTCCCTCGAGGGCTGAAGTGAGGGCCCATGCCAGAAGGCGGCTCAATTGCAGGGTTAGGGTTCGAGGCAGGCTTAGGTTGCGGTGGAGGGTCCCGGTTCGGGGTACGGTTAGGGTTAGGGTTGGGTCCCAGGAGGCTCCAGGCGCCCAAGCCACAGCAGGGCAGTGGTCTCCCCGAAGGGCTGAGTTGAGGGCACAAGGGACGGTGCCGGTCAGGATCCGTCTGTGGCTGCCAAGGCCACACACGTGATTGGGCCCCTGGTCGAGGAGGCCTCCGGCATCCTCTCGGCAGCTGCAGCCGGGCCTGGGAAACGACACGGTGAGCTTCCAGGTTCCATGCCGAGTCAGCCTGCACCTCTTCCGGACCCCAGGCGCGTGGTGTTGTCAGACGTTGGCATTGGGTCCTCTTGGGGAGAGAGCCTTAGCTAGGGTTAGGGTTCGGCCCAGGGACGTCGGCAGGGCCGAAGCGACTCCGGTCTCGTGATCTGCCTCGAGGGCTGAAGTGAGGGCCCATGCAGCAAGGCGGCTCAAGTGCAGGGTTAGGGGTCGAGGCCGGCTTAGGTTGCGGTGGAGGGTCCCCGTTCGGTGTAGGGTTAGGGTTAGGCTTAGGTCCCAGGAGGCTCCAGGCGCCGAACCCACAGCAGGGCGGTGGTCTCCCCGAAGGGCTGAGTTGAGGGCACAAGGGACGGTGCCGCTCAGGATCCGTCTGTGGCTGCCAAGGCCACAGACGTCGATCGGCCCCTGGTCGAGGAGGCCTCCGGAATCCTCTCGGGCAGCTGCAGAACGGCCTGGGAAACGACACGCTGAGCTTCCAGGTTCCATGCCGGGTCAGCCTGCACCGCTTCTGGACCCCAGGCGCGTGGTGTTGTCAGACGTTGGCATGGGGTCCCCGTGGGGAGGGAGCCTTAGCTAGGGTTAGGGTTTGGTCCAGGGACGTCGCCAGGGCTGAATCGACTGCAGTCTCGTGATGTCCCTCGAGGGCTGAAGTGAGGGCCCATGCCAGAAGGCGGCTCAATTGCAGGGTTAGGGTTCGAGGCAGGCTTAGGTTGCGGTGGAGGGTCCCGGTTCGGGGTATGGTTAGGGTTAGGGTTGGGTCCAAGGAGGCTCCAGGCGCCCAAGCCACAGCAGGGCAGTGGTCTCCCCGAAGGGCTGAGTTGAGGGCACAAGGGACGGTGCCGGTCAGGATCCGTCTGTGGCTGCCAAGGCCACACACGTGATTGGGCCCCTGGTCGAGGAGGCCTCCGGCATCGTCTCGGCAGCTGCAGCCGGGCCTGGGAAACGACACGGTGAGCTTCCAGGTTCCATGCCGAGTCAGCCTGCACCTCTTCCGGACCCCAGGCGCGTGGTTTTGTCAGACGTTGGCATTGGGTCCTCTTGGGGAGAGAGCCTTAGCTAGGGTTAGGGTTCGGCCCAGGGACGTCGCCAGGGCCGAAGCGACTCCGGTCTCGTGATCTGCCTCGAGGGCTGAAGTGAGGGCCCATGCAGCAAGGCGGCTCAAGTGCAGGGTTAGGGGTCGAGGCCGGCTTAGGTTGCGGTGGAGGGTCCCCGTTCGGTGTAGGGTTAGGGTTAGGGTTAGGTCCCAGGAGGCTCCAGGCGCCGAACCCACAGCAGGGCGGTGGTCTCCCCGAAGGGCTGAGTTGAGGGCACAAGGGACGGTGCCGCTCAGGATCCGTCTGTGGCTGCCAAGGCCACAGACGTCGATCGGCCCCTGGTCGAGGAGGCCTCCGGAATCCTCTCGGGCAGCTGCAGAACGGCCTGGGAAACGACACGCTGAGCTTCCACGTTCCATGCCGGGTCAGCCTGCACCGCTTCTGGACCCCAGGCGCGTGGTGTTGTCAGACGTTGGCATGGGGTCCCCGTGGGGAGGGAGCCTTAGCTAGGGTTAGGGTTTGGTCCAGGGACGTCGCCAGGGCTGAATCGACTGCAGTCTCGTGATGTCCCTCGAGGGCTGAAGTGAGGGCCCATGTCTGAAGGCGGCTCAATTGCAGGGTTAGGGTTCGAGGCAGGCTTAGGTTGCGGTGGAGGGTCCCGGTTCGGGGTAGGGTTAGGGTTAGGGTTGGGTCCCAGGAGGCTCCAGGCGCCCAAGCCACAGCAGGGCAGTGGTCTCCCCGAAGGGCTGAGTTGAGGGCACAAGGGACGGTGCCGGTCAGGATCCGTCTGTGGCTGCCAAGGCCACACACGTGATTGGGCCCCTGGTCGAGGAGGCCTCCGGCATCCTCTCGGCAGCTGCAGCCGGGCCTGGGAAACGACACGGTGAGCTTCCAGGTTCCATGCCGAGTCAGCCTGCACCTCTTCCGGACCCCAGGCGCGTGGTGTTGTCAGACGTTGGCATTGGGTCCTCTTGGGGAGAGAGCCTTAGCTAGGGTTAGGGTTCGGCCCAGGGACGTCGCCAGGGCCGAAGCGACTCCGGTCTCGTGATCTGCCTCGAGGGCTGAAGTGAGGGCCCATGCAGCAAGGCGGCTCAAGTGCAGGGTTAGGGGTCGAGGCCGGCTTAGGTTGTGGTGGAGGGTCCCCGTTCGGTGTAGGGTTAGGGTTAGGGTTAGGTCCCAGGAGGCTCCAGGCGCCGAACCCACAGCAGGGCGGTGGTCTCCCCGAAGGGCTGAGTTGAGGGCACAAGGGACGGTGCCGCTCAGGATCCGTCTGTGGCTGCCAAGGCCACAGACGTCGATCGGCCCCTGGTCGAGGAGGCCTCCGGAATCCTCTCGGGCAGCTGCAGAACGGCCTGGGAAACGACACGCTGAGCTTCCAGGTTCCATGCCGGGTCAGCCTGCACCGCTTCTGGACCCCAGGCGCGTGGTGTTGTCAGACGTTGGCATGGGGTCCCCGTGGGGAGGGAGCCTTAGCTAGGGTTAGGGTTTGGTCCAGGGACGTCGCCAGGGCTGAATCGACTGCAGTCTCGTGATCTCCCCCGAGGGCTGAAGTGAGGGCCCATGCCAGAAGGCGGCTCAATTGCAGGGTTAGGGTTCGAGGCAGGCTTAGGTTGCGGTGGAGGGTCCCGGTTCGGGGTACGGTTAGGGTTAGGGTTGGGTCCCAGGAGGCTCCAGGCGCCCAAGCCACAGCAGGGCAGTGGTCTCCCCGAAGGGCTGAGTTGAGGGCACAAGGGACGGTGCCGGTCAGGATCCGTCTGTGGCTGCCAAGGCCACACACGTGATTGGGCCCCTGGTCGAGGAGGCCTCCGGCATCCTCTCGGCAGCTGCAGCCGGGCCTGGGAAACGACACGGTGAGCTTCCAGGTTCCATGCCGAGTCAGCCTGCACCTCTTCCGGACCCCAGGCGCGTGGTGTTGTCAGACGTTGGCATTGGGTCCTCTTGGGGAGAGAGCCTTAGCTAGGGTTAGGGTTCGGCCCAGGGACGTCGCCAGGGCCGAAGCGACTCCGGTCTCGTGATCTGCCTCGAGGGCTGAAGTGAGGGCCCATGCAGCAAGGCGGCTCAAGTGCAGGGTTAGGGGTCGAGGCCGGCTTAGGTTGCGGTGGAGGGTCCCCGTTCGGTGTAGGGTTAGGGTTAGGGTTAGGTCCCAGGAGGCTCCAGGCGCCGAACCCACAGCAGGGCGGTGGTCTCCCCGAAGGGCTGAGTTGAGGGCACAAGGGACGGTGCCGCTCAGGATCCGTCTGTGGCTGCCAAGGCCACAGACGTCGATCGGCCCCTGGTCGAGGAGGCCTCCGGAATCCTCTCGGGCAGCTGCAGAACGGCCTGGGAAACGACACGCTGAGCTTCCACGTTCCATGCCGGGTCAGCCTGCACCGCTTCTGGACCCCAGGCGCGTGGTGTTGTCAGACGTTGGCATGGGGTCCCCGTGGGGAGGGAGCCTTAGCTAGGGTTAGGGTTTGGTCCAGGGACGTCGCCAGGGCTGAATCGACTGCAGTCTCGTGATCTCCCCCGAGGGCTGAAGTGAGGGCCCATGCCAGAAGGCGGCTCAATTGCAGGGTTAGGGTTCGAGGCAGGCTTAGGTTGCGGTGGAGGGTCCCGGTTCGGGGTACGGTTAGGGTTAGGGTTGGGTCCCAGGAGGCTCCAGGCGCCCAAGCCACAGCAGGGCAGTGGTCTCCCCGAAGGGCTGAGTTGAGGGCACAAGGGACGGTGCCGGTCAGGATCCGTCTGTGGCTGCCAAGGCCACACACGTGATTGGGCCCCTGGTCGAGGAGGCCTCCGGCATCCTCTCGGCAGCTGCAGCCGGGCCTGGGAAACGACACGGTGAGCTTCCAGGTTCCATGCCGAGTCAGCCTGCACCTCTTCCGGACCCCAGGCGCGTGGTGTTGTCAGACGTTGGCATTGGGTCCTCTTGGGGAGAGAGCCTTAGCTAGGGTTAGGGTTCGGCCCAGGGACGTCGGCAGGGCCGAAGCGACTCCGGTCTCGTGATCTGCCTCGAGGGCTGAAGTGAGGGCCCATGCAGCAAGGCGGCTCAAGTGCAGGGTTAGGGGTCGAGGCCGGCTTAGGTTGCGGTGGAGGGTCCCCGTTCGGTGTAGGGTTAGGGTGAGGGTTAGGTCCCAGGAGGCTCCAGGCGCCGAACCCACAGCAGGGCGGTGGTCTCCCCGAAGGGCTGAGTTGAGGGCACAAGGGACGGTGCCGCTCAGGATCCGTCTGTGGCTGCCAAGGCCACAGACGTCGATCGGCCCCTGGTCGAGGAGGCCTCCGGAATCCTCTCGGGCAGCTGCAGAACGGCCTGGGAAACGACACGCTGAGCTTCCACGTTCCATGCCGGGTCAGCCTGCACCGCTTCTGGACCCCAGGCGCGTGGTGTTGTCAGACGTTGGCATGGGGTCCCCGTGGGGAGGGAGCCTTAGCTAGGGTTAGGGTTTGGTCCAGGGACGTCGCCAGGGCTGAATCGACTGCAGTCTCGTGATCTCCCCCGAGGGCTGAAGTGAGGGCCCATGCCAGAAGGCGGCTCAATTGCAGGGTTAGGGTTCGAGGCAGGCTTAGGTTGCGGTGGAGGGTCCCGGTTCGGGGTATGGTTAGGGTTAGGGTTGGGTCCCAGGAGGCTCCAGGCGCCCAAGCCACAGCAGGGCAGTGGTCTCCCCGAAGGGCTGAGTTGAGGGCACAAGGGACGGTGCCGGTCAGGATCCGTCTGTGGCTGCCAAGGCCACACACGTGATTGGGCCCCTGGTCGAGGAGGCCTCCGGCATCCTCTCGGCAGCTGCAGCCGGGCCTGGGAAACGACACGGTGAGCTTCCAGGTTCCATGCCGAGTCAGCCTGCACCTCTTCCGGACCCCAGGCGCGTGGTGTTGTCAGACGTTGGCATTGGGTCCTCTTGGGGAGAGAGCCTTAGCTAGGGTTAGGGTTCGGCCCAGGGACGTCGCCAGGGCCGAAGCGACTCCGGTCTCGTGATCTGCCTCGAGGGCTGAAGTGAGGGCCCATGCAGCAAGGCGGCTCAAGTGCAGGGTTAGGGGTCGAGGCCGGCTTAGGTTGCGGTGGAGGGTCCCCGTTCGGTGTAGGGTTAGGGTTAGGGTTAGGTCCCAGGAGGCTCCAGGCGCCGAACCCACAGCAGGGCGGTGGTCTCCCCGAAGGGCTGAGTTGAGGGCACAAGGGACGGTGCCGCTCAGGATCCGTCTGTGGCTGCCAAGGCCACAGACGTCGATCGGCCCCTGGTCGAGGAGGCCTCCGGAATCCTCTCGGGCAGCTGCAGAACGGCCTGGGAAACGACACGCTGAGCTTCCACGTTCCATGCCGGGTCAGCCTGCACCGCTTCTGGACCCCAGGCGCGTGGTGTTGTCAGACGTTGGCATGGGGTCCCCGTGGGGAGGGAGCCTTAGCTAGGGTTAGGGTTTGGTCCAGGGACGTCGCCAGGGCTGAATCGACTGCAGTCTCGTGATCTCCCCCGAGGGCTGAAGTGAGGGCCCATGCCAGAAGGCGGCTCAATTGCAGGGTTAGGGTTCGAGGCAGGCTTAGGTTGCGGTGGAGGGTCCCGGTTCGGGGTACGGTTAGGGTTAGGGTTGGGTCCCAGGAGGCTCCAGGCGCCCAAGCCACAGCAGGGCAGTGGTCTCCCCGAAGGGCTGAGTTGAGGGCACAAGGGACGGTGCCGGTCAGGATCCGTCTGTGGCTGCCAAGGCCACACACGTGATTGGGCCCCTGGTCGAGGAGGCCTCCGGCATCCTCTCGGCAGCTGCAGCCGGGCCTGGGAAACGACACGGTGAGCTTCCAGGTTCCATGCCGAGTCAGCCTGCACCTCTTCCGGACCCCAGGCGCGTGGTGTTGTCAGACGTTGGCATTGGGTCCTCTTGGGGAGAGAGCCTTAGCTAGGGTTAGGGTTCGGCCCAGGGACGTCGCCAGGGCCGAAGCGACTCCGGTCTCGTGATCTGCCTCGAGGGCTGAAGTGAGGGCCCATGCAGCAAGGCGGCTCAAGTGCAGGGTTAGGGGTCGAGGCCGGCTTAGGTTGCGGTGGAGGGTCCCCGTTCGGTGTAGGGTTAGGGTTAGGGTTAGGTCCCAGGAGGCTCCAGGCGCCGAACCCACAGCAGGGCGGTGGTCTCCCCGAAGGGCTGAGTTGAGGGCACAAGGGACGGTGCCGCTCAGGATCCGTCTGTGGCTGCCAAGGCCACAGACGTCGATCGGCCCCTGGTCGAGGAGGCCTCCGGAATCCTCTCGGGCAGCTGCAGAACGGCCTGGGAAACGACACGCTGAGCTTCCAGGTTCCATGCCGGGTCAGCCTGCACCGCTTCTGGACCCCAGGCGCGTGGTGTTGTCAGACGTTGGCATGGGGTCCCCGTGGGGAGGGAGCCTTAGCTAGGGTTAGGGTTTGGTCCAGGGACGTCGCCAGGGCTGAATCGACTGCAGTCTCGTGATGTCCCTCGAGGGCTGAAGTGAGGGCCCATGCCAGAAGGCGGCTCAATTGCAGGGTTAGGGTTCGAGGCAGGCTTAGGTTGCGGTGGAGGGTCCCGGTTCGGGGTATGGTTAGGGTTAGGGTTGGGTCCCAGGAGGCTCCAGGCGCCCAAGCCACAGCAGGGCAGTGGTCTCCCCGAAGGGCTGAGTTGAGGGCACAAGGGACGGTGCCGGTCAGGATCCGTCTGTGGCTGCCAAGGCCACACACGTGATTGGGCCCCTGGTCGAGGAGGCCTCCGGCATCGTCTCGGCAGCTGCAGCCGGGCCTGGGAAACGACACGGTGAGCTTCCAGGTTCCATGCCGAGTCAGCCTGCACCTCTTCCGGACCCCAGGCGCGTGGTGTTGTCAGACGTTGGCATTGGGTCCTCTTGGGGAGAGAGCCTTAGCTAGGGTTAGGGTTCGGCCCAGGGACGTCGCCAGGGCCGAAGCGACTCCGGTCTCGTGATCTGCCTCGAGGGCTGAAGTGAGGGCCCATGCAGCAAGGCGGCTCAAGTGCAGGGTTAGGGGTCGAGGCCGGCTTAGGTTGCGGTGGAGGGTCCCCGTTCGGTGTAGGGTTAGGGTTAGGGTTAGGTCCCAGGAGGCTCCAGGCGCCGAACCCACAGCAGGGCGGTGGTCTCCCCGAAGGGCTGAGTTGAGGGCACAAGGGACGGTGCCGCTCAGGATCCGTCTGTGGCTGCCAAGGCCACAGACGTCGATCGGCCCCTGGTCGAGGAGGCCTCCGGAATCCTCTCGGGCAGCTGCAGAACGGCCTGGGAAACGACACGCTGAGCTTCCAGGTTCCATGCCGGGTCAGCCTGCACCGCTTCTGGACCCCAGGCGCGTGGTGTTGTCAGACGTTGGCATGGGGTCCCCGTGGGGAGGGAGCCTTAGCTAGGGTTAGGGTTTGGTCCAGGGACGTCGCCAGGGCTGAATCGACTGCAGTCTCGTGATGTCCCTCGAGGGCTGAAGTGAGGGCCCATGTCTGAAGGCGGCTCAATTGCAGGGTTAGGGTTCGAGGCAGGCTTAGGTTGCGGTGGAGGGTCCCGGTTCGGGGTAGGGTTAGGGTTAGGGTTGGGTCCCAGGAGGCTCCAGGCGCCCAAGCCACAGCAGGGCAGTGGTCTCCCCGAAGGGCTGAGTTGAGGGCACAAGGGACGGTGCCGGTCAGGATCCGTCTGTGGCTGCCAAGGCCACACACGTGATTGGGCCCCTGGTCGAGGAGGCCTCCGGCATCCTCTCGGCAGCTGCAGCCGGGCCTGGGAAACGACACGGTGAGCTTCCAGGTTCCATGCCGAGTCAGCCTGCACCTCTTCCGGACCCCAGGCGCGTGGTGTTGTCAGACGTTGGCATTGGGTCCTCTTGGGGAGAGAGCCTTAGCTAGGGTTAGGGTTCGGCCCAGGGACGTCGCCAGGGCCGAAGCGACTCCGGTCTCGTGATCTGCCTCGAGGGCTGAAGTGAGGGCCCATGCAGCAAGGCGGCTCAAGTGCAGGGTTAGGGGTCGAGGCCGGCTTAGGTTGCGGTGGAGGGTCCCCGTTCGGTGTAGGGTTAGGGTTAGGGTTAGGTCCCAGGAGGCTCCAGGCGCCGAACCCACAGCAGGGCGGTGGTCTCCCCGAAGGGCTGAGTTGAGGGCACAAGGGACGGTGCCGCTCAGGATCCGTCTGTGGCTGCCAAGGCCACAGACGTCGATCGGCCCCTGGTCGAGGAGGCCTCCGGAATCCTCTCGGGCAGCTGCAGAACGGCCTGGGAAACGACACGCTGAGCTTCCAGGTTCCATGCCGGGTCAGCCTGCACCGCTTCTGGACCCCAGGCGCGTGGTGTTGTCAGACGTTGGCATGGGGTCCCCGTGGGGAGGGAGCCTTAGCTAGGGTTAGGGTTTGGTCCAGGGACGTCGCCAGGGCTGAATCGACTGCAGTCTCGTGATCTCCCCCGAGGGCTGAAGTGAGGGCCCATGCCAGAAGGCGGCTCAATTGCAGGGTTAGGGTTCGAGGCAGGCTTAGGTTGCGGTGGAGGGTCCCGGTTCGGGGTACGGTTAGGGTTAGGGTTGGGTCCCAGGAGGCTCCAGGCGCCCAAGCCACAGCAGGGCAGTGGTCTCCCCGAAGGGCTGAGTTGAGGGCACAAGGGACGGTGCCGGTCAGGATCCGTCTGTGGCTGCCAAGGCCACACACGTGATTGGGCCCCTGGTCGAGGAGGCCTCCGGCATCCTCTCGGCAGCTGCAGCCGGGCCTGGGAAACGACACGGTGAGCTTCCAGGTTCCATGCCGAGTCAGCCTGCACCTCTTCCGGACCCCAGGCGCGTGGTGTTGTCAGACGTTGGCATTGGGTCCTCTTGGGGAGAGAGCCTTAGCTAGGGTTAGGGTTCGGCCCAGGGACGTCGCCAGGGCCGAAGCGACTCCGGTCTCGTGATCTGCCTCGAGGGCTGAAGTGAGGGCCCATGCAGCAAGGCGGCTCAAGTGCAGGGTTAGGGGTCGAGGCCGGCTTAGGTTGCGGTGGAGGGTCCCCGTTCGGTGTAGGGTTAGGGTTAGGGTTAGGTCCCAGGAGGCTCCAGGCGCCGAACCCACAGCAGGGCGGTGGTCTCCCCGAAGGGCTGAGTTGAGGGCACAAGGGACGGTGCCGCTCAGGATCCGTCTGTGGCTGCCAAGGCCACAGACGTCGATCGGCCCCTGGTCGAGGAGGCCTCCGGAATCCTCTCGGGCAGCTGCAGAACGGCCTGGGAAACGACACGCTGAGCTTCCAGGTTCCATGCCGGGTCAGCCTGCACCGCTTCTGGACCCCAGGCGCGTGGTGTTGTCAGACGTTGGCATGGGGTCCCCGTGGGGAGGGAGCCTTAGCTAGGGTTAGGGTTTGGTCCAGGGACGTCGCCAGGGCTGAATCGACTGCAGTCTCGTGATCTCCCCCGAGGGCTGAAGTGAGGGCCCATGCCAGAAGGCGGCTCAATTGCAGGGTTAGGGTTCGAGGCAGGCTTAGGTTGCGGTGGAGGGTCCCGGTTCGGGGTACGGTTAGGGTTAGGGTTGGGTCCCAGGAGGCTCCAGGCGCCCAAGCCACAGCAGGGCAGTGGTCTCCCCGAAGGGCTGAGTTGAGGGCACAAGGGACGGTGCCGGTCAGGATCCGTCTGTGGCTGCCAAGGCCACACACGTGATTGGGCCCCTGGTCGAGGAGGCCTCCGGCATCCTCTCGGCAGCTGCAGCCGGGCCTGGGAAACGACACGGTGAGCTTCCAGGTTCCATGCCGAGTCAGCCTGCACCTCTTCCGGACCCCAGGCGCGTGGTGTTGTCAGACGTTGGCATTGGGTCCTCTTGGGGAGAGAGCCTTAGCTAGGGTTAGGGTTCGGCCCAGGGACGTCGCCAGGGCCGAAGCGACTCCGGTCTCGTGATCTGCCTCGAGGGCTGAAGTGAGGGCCCATGCAGCAAGGCGGCTCAAGTGCAGGGTTAGGGGTCGAGGCCGGCTTAGGTTGCGGTGGAGGGTCCCCGTTCGGTGTAGGGTTAGGGTTAGGGTTAGGTCCCAGGAGGCTCCAGGCGCCGAACCCACAGCAGGGCGGTGGTCTCCCCGAAGGGCTGAGTTGAGGGCACAAGGGACGGTGCCGCTCAGGATCCGTCTGTGGCTGCCAAGGCCACAGACGTCGATCGGCCCCTGGTCGAGGAGGCCTCCGGAATCCTCTCGGGCAGCTGCAGAACGGCCTGGGAAACGAAACGCTGAGCTTCCACGTTCCATGCCGGGTCAGCCTGCACCGCTTCTGGACCCCAGGCGTGTGGTGTTGTCAGACGTTGGCATGGGGTCCCCGTGGGGAGGGAGCCTTAGCTAGGGTTAGGGTTTGGTCCAGGGACGTCGCCAGGGCTGAATCGACTGCAGTCTCGTGATGTCCCTCGAGGGCTGAAGTGAGGGCCCATGCCAGAAGGCGGCTCAATTGCAGGGTTAGGGTTCGAGGCAGGCTTAGGTTGCGGTGGAGGGTCCCGGTTCGGGGTAGGGTTAGGGTTAGGGTTGGGTCCCAGGAGGCTCCAGGCGCCCAAGCCACAGCAGGGCAGTGGTCTCCCCGAAGGGCTGAGTTGAGGGCACAAGGGACGGTGCCGGTCAGGATCCGTCTGTGGCTGCCAAGGCCACACACGTGATTGGGCCCCTGGTCGAGGAGGCCTCCGGCATCCTCTCGGCAGCTGCAGCCGGGCCTGGGAAACGACACGGTGAGCTTCCAGGTTCCATGCCGAGTCAGCCTGCACCTCTTCCGGACCCCAGGCGCGTGGTGTTGTCAGACGTTGGCATTGGGTCCTCTTGGGGAGAGAGCCTTAGCTAGGGTTAGGGTTCGGCCCAGGGACGTCGCCAGGGCCGAAGCGACTCCGGTCTCGTGATCTGCCTCGAGGGCTGAAGTGAGGGCCCATGCAGCAAGGCGGCTCAAGTGCAGGGTTAGGGGTCGAGGCCGGCTTAGGTTGCGGTGGAGGGTCCCCGTTCGGTGTAGGGTTAGGGTTAGGGTTAGGTCCCAGGAGGCTCCAGGCGCCGAACCCACAGCAGGGCGGTGGTCTCCCCGAAGGGCTGAGTTGAGGGCACAAGGGACGGTGCCGCTCAGGATCCGTCTGTGGCTGCCAAGGCCACAGACGTCGATCGGCCCCTGGTCGAGGAGGCCTCCGGAATCCTCTCGGGCAGCTGCAGAACGGCCTGGGAAACGACACGCTGAGCTTCCAGGTTCCATGCCGGGTCAGCCTGCACCGCTTCTGGACCCCAGGCGCGTGGTGTTGTCAGACGTTGGCATGGGGTCCCCGTGGGGAGGGAGCCTTAGCTAGGGTTAGGGTTTGGTCCAGGGACGTCGCCAGGGCTGAATCGACTGCAGTCTCGTGATCTCCCCCGAGGGCTGAAGTGAGGGCCCATGCCAGAAGGCGGCTCAATTGCAGGGTTAGGGTTCGAGGCAGGCTTAGGTTGCGGTGGAGGGTCCCGGTTCGGGGTACGGTTAGGGTTAGGGTTGGGTCCCAGGAGGCTCCAGGCGCCCAAGCCACAGCAGGGCAGTGGTCTCCCCGAAGGGCTGAGTTGAGGGCACAAGGGACGGTGCCGGTCAGGATCCGTCTGTGGCTGCCAAGGCCACACACGTGATTGGGCCCCTGGTCGAGGAGGCCTCCGGCATCCTCTCGGCAGCTGCAGCCGGGCCTGGGAAACGACACGGTGAGCTTCCAGGTTCCATGCCGAGTCAGCCTGCACCTCTTCCGGACCCCAGGCGCGTGGTGTTGTCAGACGTTGGCATTGGGTCCTCTTGGGGAGAGAGCCTTAGCTAGGGTTAGGGTTCGGCCCAGGGACGTCGCCAGGGCCGAAGCGACTCCGGTCTCGTGATCTGCCTCGAGGGCTGAAGTGAGGGCCCATGCAGCAAGGCGGCTCAAGTGCAGGGTTAGGGGTCGAGGCCGGCTTAGGTTGCGGTGGAGGGTCCCCGTTCGGTGTACGGTTAGGGTTAGGGTTAGGTCCCAGGAGGCTCCAGGCGCCGAACCCACAGCAGGGCGGTGGTCTCCCCGAAGGGCTGAGTTGAGGGCACAAGGGACGGTGCCGCTCAGGATCCGTCTGTGGCTGCCAAGGCCACAGACGTCGATCGGCCCCTGGTCGAGGAGGCCTCCGGAATCCTCTCGGGCAGCTGCAGAACGGCCTGGGAAACGAAACGCTGAGCTTCCACGTTCCATGCCGGGTCAGCCTGCACCGCTTCTGGACCCCAGGCGTGTGGTGTTGTCAGACGTTGGCATGGGGTCCCCGTGGGGAGGGAGCCTTAGCTAGGGTTAGGGTTTGGTCCAGGGACGTCGCCAGGGCTGAATCGACTGCAGTCTCGTGATGTCCCTCGAGGGCTGAAGTGAGGGCCCATGCCAGAAGGCGGCTCAATTGCAGGGTTAGGGTTCGAGGCAGGCTTAGGTTGCGGTGGAGGGTCCCGGTTCGGGGTAGGGTTAGGGTTAGGGTTGGGTCCCAGGAGGCTCCAGGCGCCCAAGCCACAGCAGGGCAGTGGTCTCCCCGAAGGGCTGAGTTGAGGGCACAAGGGACGGTGCCGGTCAGGATCCGTCTGTGGCTGCCAAGGCCACACACGTGATTGGGCCCCTGGTCGAGGAGGCCTCCGGCATCCTCTCGGCAGCTGCAGCCGGGCCTGGGAAACGACACGGTGAGCTTCCAGGTTCCATGCCGAGTCAGCCTGCACCTCTTCCGGACCCCAGGCGCGTGGTGTTGTCAGACGTTGGCATTGGGTCCTCTTGGGGAGAGAGCCTTAGCTAGGGTTAGGGTTCGGCCCAGGGACGTCGCCAGGGCCGAAGCGACTCCGGTCTCGTGATCTGCCTCGAGGGCTGAAGTGAGGGCCCATGCAGCAAGGCGGCTCAAGTGCAGGGTTAGGGGTCGAGGCCGGCTTAGGTTGCGGTGGAGGGTCCCCGTTCGGTGTAGGGTTAGGGTTAGGGTTAGGTCCCAGGAGGCTCCAGGCGCCGAACCCACAGCAGGGCGGTGGTCTCCCCGAAGGGCTGAGTTGAGGGCACAAGGGACGGTGCCGCTCAGGATCCGTCTGTGGCTGCCAAGGCCACAGACGTCGATCGGCCCCTGGTCGAGGAGGCCTCCGGAATCCTCTCGGGCAGCTGCAGAACGGCCTGGGAAACGACACGCTGAGCTTCCAGGTTCCATGCCGGGTCAGCCTGCACCGCTTCTGGACCCCAGGCGCGTGGTGTTGTCAGACGTTGGCATGGGGTCCCCGTGGGGAGGGAGCCTTAGCTAGGGTTAGGGTTTGGTCCAGGGACGTCGCCAGGGCTGAATCGACTGCAGTCTCGTGATCTCCCCCGAGGGCTGAAGTGAGGGCCCATGCCAGAAGGCGGCTCAATTGCAGGGTTAGGGTTCGAGGCAGGCTTAGGTTGCGGTGGAGGGTCCCGGTTCGGGGTACGGTTAGGGTTAGGGTTGGGTCCCAGGAGGCTCCAGGCGCCCAAGCCACAGCAGGGCAGTGGTCTCCCCGAAGGGCTGAGTTGAGGGCACAAGGGACGGTGCCGGTCAGGATCCGTCTGTGGCTGCCAAGGCCACACACGTGATTGGGCCCCTGGTCGAGGAGGCCTCCGGCATCCTCTCGGCAGCTGCAGCCGGGCCTGGGAAACGACACGGTGAGCTTCCAGGTTCCATGCCGAGTCAGCCTGCACCTCTTCCGGACCCCAGGCGCGTGGTGTTGTCAGACGTTGGCATTGGGTCCTCTTGGGGAGAGAGCCTTAGCTAGGGTTAGGGTTCGGCCCAGGGACGTCGCCAGGGCCGAAGCGACTCCGGTCTCGTGATCTGCCTCGAGGGCTGAAGTGAGGGCCCATGCAGCAAGGCGGCTCAAGTGCAGGGTTAGGGGTCGAGGCCGGCTTAGGTTGCGGTGGAGGGTCCCCGTTCGGTGTAGGGTTAGGGTTAGGGTTAGGTCCCAGGAGGCTCCAGGCGCCGAACCCACAGCAGGGCGGTGGTCTCCCCGAAGGGCTGAGTTGAGGGCACAAGGGACGGTGCCGCTCAGGATCCGTCTGTGGCTGCCAAGGCCACAGACGTCGATCGGCCCCTGGTCGAGGAGGCCTCCGGAATCCTCTCGGGCAGCTGCAGAACGGCCTGGGAAACGACACGCTGAGCTTCCAGGTTCCATGCCGGGTCAGCCTGCACCGCTTCTGGACCCCAGGCGCGTGGTGTTGTCAGACGTTGGCATGGGGTCCCCGTGGGGAGGGAGCCTTAGCTAGGGTTAGGGTTTGGTCCAGGGACGTCGCCAGGGCTGAATCGACTGCAGTCTTGTGATCTCCCCCGAGGGCTGAAGTGAGGGCCCATGCCAGAAGGCCGCTCAATTGCAGGGTTAGGGTTCGAGGCAGGCTTAGGTTGCGGTGGAGGGTCCCGGTTCGGGGTACGGTTAGGGTTAGGGTTGGGTCCCAGGAGGCTCCAGGCGCCCAAGCCACAGCAGGGCAGTGGTCTCCCCGAAGGGCTGAGTTGAGGGCACAAGGGACGGTGCCGGTCAGGATCCGTCTGTGGCTGCCAAGGCCACACACGTGATTGGGCCCCTGGTCGAGGAGGCCTCCGGCATCCTCTCGGCAGCTGCAGCCGGGCCTGGGAAACGACACGGTGAGCTTCCAGGTTCCATGCCGAGTCAGCCTGCACCTCTTCCGGACCCCAGGCGCGTGGTGTTGTCAGACGTTGGCATTGGGTCCTCTTGGGGAGAGAGCCTTAGCTAGGGTTAGGGTTCGGCCCAGGGACGTCGCCAGGGCCGAAGCGACTCCGGTCTCGTGATCTGCCTCGAGGGCTGAAGTGAGGGCCCATGCAGCAAGGCGGCTCAAGTGCAGGGTTAGGGGTCGAGGCCGGCTTAGGTTGCGGTGGAGGGTCCCCGTTCGGTGTAGGGTTAGGTTTAGGGTTAGGTCCCAGGAGGCTCCAGGCGCCGAACCCACAGCAGGGCGGTGGTCTCCCCGAAGGGCTGAGTTGAGGGCACAAGGGACGGTGCCGCTCAGGATCCGTCTGTGGCTGCCAAGGCCACAGACGTCGATCGGCCCCTGGTCGAGGAGGCCTCCGGAATCCTCTCGGGCAGCTGCAGAACGGCCTGGGAAACGACACGCTGAGCTTCCAGGTTCCATGCCGGGTCAGCCTGCACCGCTTCTGGACCCCAGGCGCGTGGTGTTGTCAGACGTTGGCATGGGGTCCCCGTGGGGAGGGAGCCTTAGCTAGGGTTAGGGTTTGGTCCAGGGACGTCGCCAGGGCTGAATCGACTGCAGTCTCGTGATGTCCCTCGAGGGCTGAAGTGAGGGCCCATGCCAGAAGGCGGCTCAATTGCAGGGTTAGGGTTCGAGGCAGGCTTAGGTTGCGGTGGAGGGTCCCGGTTCGGGGTAGGGTTAGGGTTAGGGTTGGGTCCCAGGAGGCTCCAGGCGCCCAAGCCACAGCAGGGCAGTGGTCTCCCCGAAGGGCTGAGTTGAGGGCACAAGGGACGGTGCCGGTCAGGATCCGTCTGTGGCTGCCAAGGCCACACACGTGATTGGGCCCCTGGTCGAGGAGGCCTCCGGCATCCTCTCGGCAGCTGCAGCCGGGCCTGGGAAACGACACGGTGAGCTTCCAGGTTCCATGCCGAGTCAGCCTGCACCTCTTCCGGACCCCAGGCGCGTGGTGTTGTCAGACGTTGGCATTGGGTCCTCTTGGGGAGAGAGCCTTAGCTAGGGTTAGGGTTCGGCCCAGGGACGTCGCCAGGGCCGAAGCGACTCCGGTCTCGTGATCTGCCTCGAGGGCTGAAGTGAGGGCCCATGCAGCAAGGCGGCTCAAGTGCAGGGTTAGGGGTCGAGGCCGGCTTAGGTTGCGGTGGAGGGTCCCCGTTCGGTGTAGGGTTAGGGTTAGGGTTAGGTCCCAGGAGGCTCCAGGCGCCGAACCCACAGCAGGGCGGTGGTCTCCCCGAAGGGCTGAGTTGAGGGCACAAGGGACGGTGCCGCTCAGGATCCGTCTGTGGCTGCCAAGGCCACAGACGTCGATCGGCCCCTGGTCGAGGAGGCCTCCGGAATCCTCTCGGGCAGCTGCAGAACGGCCTGGGAAACGACACGCTGAGCTTCCACGTTCCATGCCGGGTCAGCCTGCACCGCTTCTGGACCCCAGGCGCGTGGTGTTGTCAGACGTTGGCATGGGGTCCCCGTGGGGAGGGAGCCTTAGCTAGGGTTAGGGTTTGCTCCAGGGACGTCGCCAGGGCTGAATCGACTGCAGTCTCGTGATCTCCCCCGAGGGCTGAAGTGAGGGCCCATGCCAGAAGGCGGCTCAATTGCAGGGTTAGGGTTCGAGGCAGGCTTAGGTTGCGGTGGAGGGTCCCGGTTCGGGGTACGGTTAGGGTTAGGGTTGGGTCCCAGGAGGCTCCAGGCGCCCAAGCCACAGCAGGGCAGTGGTCTCCCCGAAGGGCTGAGTTGAGGGCACAAGGGACGGTGCCGGTCAGGATCCGTCTGTGGCTGCCAAGGCCACACACGTGATTGGGCCCCTGGTCGAGGAGGCCTCCGGCATCCTCTCGGCAGCTGCAGCCGGGCCTGGGAAACGACACGGTGAGCTTCCAGGTTCCATGCCGAGTCAGCCTGCACCTCTTCCGGACCCCAGGCGCGTGGTGTTGTCAGACGTTGGCATTGGGTCCTCTTGGGGAGAGAGCCTTAGCTAGGGTTAGGGTTCGGCCCAGGGACGTCGCCAGGGCCGAAGCGACTCCGGTCTCGTGATCTGCCTCGAGGGCTGAAGTGAGGGCCCATGCAGCAAGGCGGCTCAAGTGCAGGGTTAGGGGTCGAGGCCGGCTTAGGTTGCGGTGGAGGGTCCCCGTTCGGTGTAGGGTTAGGTTTAGGGTTAGGTCCCAGGAGGCTCCAGGCGCCGAACCCACAGCAGGGCGGTGGTCTCCCCGAAGGGCTGAGTTGAGGGCACAAGGGACGGTGCCGCTCAGGATCCGTCTGTGGCTGCCAAGGCCACAGACGTCGATCGGCCCCTGGTCGAGGAGGCCTCCGGAATCCTCTCGGGCAGCTGCAGAACGGCCTGGGAAACGACACGCTGAGCTTCCAGGTTCCATGCCGGGTCAGCCTGCACCGCTTCTGGACCCCAGGCGCGTGGTGTTGTCAGACGTTGGCATGGGGTCCCCGTGGGGAGGGAGCCTTAGCTAGGGTTAGGGTTTGGTCCAGGGACGTCGCCAGGGCTGAATCGACTGCAGTCTCGTGATGTCCCTCGAGGGCTGAAGTGAGGGCCCATGCCAGAAGGCGGCTCAATTGCAGGGTTAGGGTTCGAGGCAGGCTTAGGTTGCGGTGGAGGGTCCCGGTTCGGGGTAGGGTTAGGGTTAGGGTTGGGTCCCAGGAGGCTCCAGGCGCCCAAGCCACAGCAGGGCAGTGGTCTCCCCGAAGGGCTGAGTTGAGGGCACAAGGGACGGTGCCGGTCAGGATCCGTCTGTGGCTGCCAAGGCCACACACGTGATTGGGCCCCTGGTCGAGGAGGCCTCCGGCATCCTCTCGGCAGCTGCAGCCGGGCCTGGGAAACGACACGGTGAGCTTCCAGGTTCCATGCCGAGTCAGCCTGCACCTCTTCCGGACCCCAGGCGCGTGGTGTTGTCAGACGTTGGCATTGGGTCCTCTTGGGGAGAGAGCCTTAGCTAGGGTTAGGGTTCGGCCCAGGGACGTCGCCAGGGCCGAAGCGACTCCGGTCTCGTGATCTGCCTCGAGGGCTGAAGTGAGGGCCCATGCAGCAAGGCGGCTCAAGTGCAGGGTTAGGGGTCGAGGCCGGCTTAGGTTGCGGTGGAGGGTCCCCGTTCGGTGTAGGGTTAGGGTTAGGGTTAGGTCCCAGGAGGCTCCAGGCGCCGAACCCACAGCAGGGCGGTGGTCTCCCCGAAGGGCTGAGTTGAGGGCACAAGGGACGGTGCCGCTCAGGATCCGTCTGTGGCTGCCAAGGCCACAGACGTCGATCGGCCCCTGGTCGAGGAGGCCTCCGGAATCCTCTCGGGCAGCTGCAGAACGGCCTGGGAAACGACACGCTGAGCTTCCACGTTCCATGCCGGGTCAGCCTGCACCGCTTCTGGACCCCAGGCGCGTGGTGTTGTCAGACGTTGGCATGGGGTCCCCGTGGGGAGGGAGCCTTAGCTAGGGTTAGGGTTTGCTCCAGGGACGTCGCCAGGGCTGAATCGACTGCAGTCTCGTGATCTCCCCCGAGGGCTGAAGTGAGGGCCCATGCCAGAAGGCGGCTCAATTGCAGGGTTAGGGTTCGAGGCAGGCTTAGGTTGCGGTGGAGGGTCCCGGTTCGGGGTACGGTTAGGGTTAGGGTTGGGTCCCAGGAGGCTCCAGGCGCCCAAGCCACAGCAGGGCAGTGGTCTCCCCGAAGGGCTGAGTTGAGGGCACAAGGGACGGTGCCGGTCAGGATCCGTCTGTGGCTGCCAAGGCCACACACGTGATTGGGCCCCTGGTCGAGGAGGCCTCCGGCATCCTCTCGGCAGCTGCAGCCGGGCCTGGGAAACGACACGGTGAGCTTCCAGGTTCCATGCCGAGTCAGCCTGCACCTCTTCCGGACCCCAGGCGCGTGGTGTTGTCAGACGTTGGCATTGGGTCCTCTTGGGGAGAGAGCCTTAGCTAGGGTTAGGGTTCGGCCCAGGGACGTCGCCAGGGCCGAAGCGACTCCGGTCTCGTGATCTGCCTCGAGGGCTGAAGTGAGGGCCCATGCAGCAAGGCGGCTCAAGTGCAGGGTTAGGGGTCGAGGCCGGCTTAGGTTGCGGTGGAGGGTCCCCGTTCGGTGTACGGTTAGGGTGAGGGTTAGGTCCCAGGAGGCTCCAGGCGCCGAACCCACAGCAGGGCGGTGGTCTCCCCGAAGGGCTGAGTTGAGGGCACAAGGGACGGTGCCGCTCAGGATCCGTCTGTGGCTGCCAAGGCCACAGACGTCGATCGGCCCCTGGTCGAGGAGGCCTCCGGAATCCTCTCGGGCAGCTGCAGAACGGCCTGGGAAACGACACGCTGAGCTTCCACGTTCCATGCCGGGTCAGCCTGCACCGCTTCTGGACCCCAGGCGCGTGGTGTTGTCAGACGTTGGCATGGGGTCCCCGTGGGGAGGGAGCCTTAGCTAGGGTTAGGGTTTGGTCCAGGGACGTCGCCAGGGCTGAATCGACTGCAGTCTCGTGATCTCCCCCGAGGGCTGAAGTGAGGGCCCATGCCAGAAGGCGGCTCAATTGCAGGGTTAGGGTTCGAGGCAGGCTTAGGTTGCGGTGGAGGGTCCCGGTTCGGGGTAGGGTTAGGGTTAGGGTTGGGTCCCAGGAGGCTCCAGGCGCCCAAGCCACAGCAGGGCAGTGGTCTCCCCGAAGGGCTGAGTTGAGGGCACAAGGGACGGTGCCGGTCAGGATCCGTCTGTGGCTGCCAAGGCCACACACGTGATTGGGCCCCTGGTCGAGGAGGCCTCCGGCATCCTCTCGGCAGCTGCAGCCGGGCCTGGGAAACGACACGGTGAGCTTCCAGGTTCCATGCCGAGTCAGCCTGCACCTCTTCCGGACCCCAGGCGCGTGGTGTTGTCAGACGTTGGCATTGGGTCCTCTTGGGGAGAGAGCCTTAGCTAGGGTTAGGGTTCGGCCCAGGGACGTCGCCAGGGCCGAAGCGACTCCGGTCTCGTGATCTGCCTCGAGGGCTGAAGTGAGGGCCCATGCAGCAAGGCGGCTCAAGTGCAGGGTTAGGGGTCGAGGCCGGCTTAGGTTGCGGTGGAGGGTCCCCGTTCGGTGTAGGGTTAGGGTGAGGGTTAGGTCCCAGGAGGCTCCAGGCGCCGAACCCACAGCAGGGCGGTGGTCTCCCCGAAGGGCTGAGTTGAGGGCACAAGGGACGGTGCCGCTCAGGATCCGTCTGTGGCTGCCAAGGCCACAGACGTCGATCGGCCCCTGGTCGAGGAGGCCTCCGGAATCCTCTCGGGCAGCTGCAGAACGGCCTGGGAAACGACACGCTGAGCTTCCAGGTTCCATGCCGGGTCAGCCTGCACCGCTTCTGGACCCCAGGCGCGTGGTGTTGTCAGACGTTGGCATGGGGTCCCCGTGGGGAGGGAGCCTTAGCTAGGGTTAGGGTTTGGTCCAGGGACGTCGCCAGGGCTGAATCGACTGCAGTCTCGTGATCTCCCCCGAGGGCTGAAGTGAGGGCCCATGCCAGAAGGCGGCTCAATTGCAGGGTTAGGGTTCGAGGCAGGCTTAGGTTGCGGTGGAGGGTCCCGGTTCGGGGTACGGTTAGGGTTAGGGTTGGGTCCCAGGAGGCTCCAGGCGCCCAAGCCACAGCAGGGCAGTGGTCTCCCCGAAGGGCTGAGTTGAGGGCACAAGGGACGGTGCCGGTCAGGATCCGTCTGTGGCTGCCAAGGCCACACACGTGATTGGGCCCCTGGTCGAGGAGGCCTCCGGCATCCTCTCGGCAGCTGCAGCCGGGCCTGGGAAACGACACGGTGAGCTTCCAGGTTCCATGCCGAGTCAGCCTGCACCTCTTCCGGACCCCAGGCGCGTGGTGTTGTCAGACGTTGGCATTGGGTCCTCTTGGGGAGAGAGCCTTAGCTAGGGTTAGGGTTCGGCCCAGGGACGTCGCCAGGGCCGAAGCGACTCCGGTCTCGTGATCTGCCTCGAGGGCTGAAGTGAGGGCCCATGCAGCAAGGCGGCTCAAGTGCAGGGTTAGGGGTCGAGGCCGGCTTAGGTTGCGGTGGAGGGTCCCCGTTCGGTGTAGGGTTAGGGTGAGGGTTAGGTCCCAGGAGGCTCCAGGCGCCGAACCCACAGCAGGGCGGTGGTCTCCCCGAAGGGCTGAGTTGAGGGCACAAGGGACGGTGCCGCTCAGGATCCGTCTGTGGCTGCCAAGGCCACAGACGTCGATCGGCCCCTGGTCGAGGAGGCCTCCGGAATCCTCTCGGGCAGCTGCAGAACGGCCTGGGAAACGACACGCTGAGCTTCCACGTTCCATGCCGGGTCAGCCTGCACCGCTTCTGGACCCCAGGCGCGTGGTGTTGTCAGACGTTGGCATGGGGTCCCCGTGGGGAGGGAGCCTTAGCTAGGGTTAGGGTTTGGTCCAGGGACGTCGCCAGGGCTGAATCGACTGCAGTCTCGTGATGTCCCTCGAGGGCTGAAGTGAGGGCCCATGCCAGAAGGCGGCTCAATTGCAGGGTTAGGGTTCGAGGCAGGCTTAGGTTGCGGTGGAGGGTCCCGGTTCGGGGTACGGTTAGGGTTAGGGTTGGGTCCCAGGAGGCTCCAGGCGCCCAAGCCACAGCAGGGCAGTGGTCTCCCCGAAGGGCTGAGTTGAGGGCACAAGGGACGGTGCCGGTCAGGATCCGTCTGTGGCTGCCAAGGCCACACACGTGATTGGGCCCCTGGTCGAGGAGGCCTCCGGCATCCTCTCGGCAGCTGCAGCCGGGCCTGGGAAACGACACGGTGAGCTTCCAGGTTCCATGCCGAGTCAGCCTGCACCTCTTCCGGACCCCAGGCGCGTGGTGTTGTCAGACGTTGGCATTGGGTCCTCTTGGGGAGAGAGCCTTAGCTAGGGTTAGGGTTCGGCCCAGGGACGTCGCCAGGGCCGAAGCGACTCCGGTCTCGTGATCTGCCTCGAGGGCTGAAGTGAGGGCCCATGCAGCAAGGCGGCTCAAGTGCAGGGTTAGGGGTCGAGGCCGGCTTAGGTTGCGGTGGAGGGTCCCCGTTCGGTGTAGGGTTAGGGTTAGGGTTAGGTCCCAGGAGGCTCCAGGCGCCGAACCCACAGCAGGGCGGTGGTCTCCCCGAAGGGCTGAGTTGAGGGCACAAGGGACGGTGCCGCTCAGGATCCGTCTGTGGCTGCCAAGGCCACAGACGTCGATCGGCCCCTGGTCGAGGAGGCCTCCGGAATCCTCTCGGGCAGCTGCAGAACGGCCTGGGAAACGACACGCTGAGCTTCCAGGTTCCATGCCGGGTCAGCCTGCACCGCTTCTGGACCCCAGGCGCGTGGTGTTGTCAGACGTTGGCATGGGGTCCCCGTGGGGAGGGAGCCTTAGCTAGGGTTAGGGTTTGGTCCAGGGACGTCGCCAGGGCTGAATCGACTGCAGTCTTGTGATCTCCCCCGAGGGCTGAAGTGAGGGCCCATGCCAGAAGGCCGCTCAATTGCAGGGTTAGGGTTCGAGGCAGGCTTAGGTTGCGGTGGAGGGTCCCGGTTCAGGGTACGGTTAGGGTTAGGGTTGGGTCCCAGGAGGCTCCAGGCGCCCAAGCCACAGCAGGGCAGTGGTCTCCCCGAAGGGCTGAGTTGAGGGCACAAGGGACGGTGCCGGTCAGGATCCGTCTGTGGCTGCCAAGGCCACACACGTGATTGGGCCCCTGGTCGAGGAGGCCTCCGGCATCCTCTCGGCAGCTGCAGCCGGGCCTGGGAAACGACACGGTGAGCTTCCAGGTTCCATGCCGAGTCAGCCTGCACCTCTTCCGGACCCCAGGCGCGTGGTGTTGTCAGACGTTGGCATTGGGTCCTCTTGGGGAGAGAGCCTTAGCTAGGGTTAGGGTTCGGCCCAGGGACGTCGCCAGGGCCGAAGCGACTCCGGTCTCGTGATCTGCCTCGAGGGCTGAAGTGAGGGCCCATGCAGCAAGGCGGCTCAAGTGCAGGGTTAGGGGTCGAGGCCGGCTTAGGTTGCGGTGGAGGGTCCCCGTTCGGTGTAGGGTTAGGTTTAGGGTTAGGTCCCAGGAGGCTCCAGGCGCCGAACCCACAGCAGGGCGGTGGTCTCCCCGAAGGGCTGAGTTGAGGGCACAAGGGACGGTGCCGCTCAGGATCCGTCTGTGGCTGCCAAGGCCACAGACGTCGATCGGCCCCTGGTCGAGGAGGCCTCCGGAATCCTCTCGGGCAGCTGCAGAACGGCCTGGGAAACGACACGCTGAGCTTCCAGGTTCCATGCCGGGTCAGCCTGCACCGCTTCTGGACCCCAGGCGCGTGGTGTTGTCAGACGTTGGCATGGGGTCCCCGTGGGGAGGGAGCCTTAGCTAGGGTTAGGGTTTGGTCCAGGGACGTCGCCAGGGCTGAATCGACTGCAGTCTCGTGATGTCCCTCGAGGGCTGAAGTGAGGGCCCATGCCAGAAGGCGGCTCAATTGCAGGGTTAGGGTTCGAGGCAGGCTTAGGTTGCGGTGGAGGGTCCCGGTTCGGGGTAGGGTTAGGGTTAGGGTTGGGTCCCAGGAGGCTCCAGGCGCCCAAGCCACAGCAGGGCAGTGGTCTCCCCGAAGGGCTGAGTTGAGGGCACAAGGGACGGTGCCGGTCAGGATCCGTCTGTGGCTGCCAAGGCCACACACGTGATTGGGCCCCTGGTCGAGGAGGCCTCCGGCATCCTCTCGGCAGCTGCAGCCGGGCCTGGGAAACGACACGGTGAGCTTCCAGGTTCCATGCCGAGTCAGCCTGCACCTCTTCCGGACCCCAGGCGCGTGGTGTTGTCAGACGTTGGCATTGGGTCCTCTTGGGGAGAGAGCCTTAGCTAGGGTTAGGGTTCGGCCCAGGGACGTCGCCAGGGCCGAAGCGACTCCGGTCTCGTGATCTGCCTCGAGGGCTGAAGTGAGGGCCCATGCAGCAAGGCGGCTCAAGTGCAGGGTTAGGGGTCGAGGCCGGCTTAGGTTGCGGTGGAGGGTCCCCGTTCGGTGTAGGGTTAGGGTTAGGCTTAGGTCCCAGGAGGCTCCAGGCGCCGAACCCACAGCAGGGCGGTGGTCTCCCCGAAGGGCTGAGTTGAGGGCACAAGGGACGGTGCCGCTCAGGATCCGTCTGTGGCTGCCAAGGCCACAGACGTCGATCGGCCCCTGGTCGAGGAGGCCTCCGGAATCCTCTCGGGCAGCTGCAGAACGGCCTGGGAAACGACACGCTGAGCTTCCACGTTCCATGCCGGGTCAGCCTGCACCGCTTCTGGACCCCAGGCGCGTGGTGTTGTCAGACGTTGGCATGGGGTCCCCGTGGGGAGGGAGCCTTAGCTAGGGTTAGGGTTTGCTCCAGGGACGTCGCCAGGGCTGAATCGACTGCAGTCTCGTGATCTCCCCCGAGGGCTGAAGTGAGGGCCCATGCCAGAAGGCGGCTCAATTGCAGGGTTAGGGTTCGAGGCAGGCTTAGGTTGCGGTGGAGGGTCCCGGTTCGGGGTACGGTTAGGGTTAGGGTTGGGTCCCAGGAGGCTCCAGGCGCCCAAGCCACAGCAGGGCAGTGGTCTCCCCGAAGGGCTGAGTTGAGGGCACAAGGGACGGTGCCGGTCAGGATCCGTCTGTGGCTGCCAAGGCCACACACGTGATTGGGCCCCTGGTCGAGGAGGCCTCCGGCATCCTCTCGGCAGCTGCAGCCGGGCCTGGGAAACGACACGGTGAGCTTCCAGGTTCCATGCCGAGTCAGCCTGCACCTCTTCCGGACCCCAGGCGCGTGGTGTTGTCAGACGTTGGCATTGGGTCCTCTTGGGGAGAGAGCCTTAGCTAGGGTTAGGGTTCGGCCCAGGGACGTCGCCAGGGCCGAAGCGACTCCGGTCTCGTGATCTGCCTCGAGGGCTGAAGTGAGGGCCCATGCAGCAAGGCGGCTCAAGTGCAGGGTTAGGGGTCGAGGCCGGCTTAGGTTGCGGTGGAGGGTCCCCGTTCGGTGTACGGTTAGGGTGAGGGTTAGGTCCCAGGAGGCTCCAGGCGCCGAACCCACAGCAGGGCGGTGGTCTCCCCGAAGGGCTGAGTTGAGGGCACAAGGGACGGTGCCGCTCAGGATCCGTCTGTGGCTGCCAAGGCCACAGACGTCGATCGGCCCCTGGTCGAGGAGGCCTCCGGAATCCTCTCGGGCAGCTGCAGAACGGCCTGGGAAACGACACGCTGAGCTTCCAGGTTCCATGCCGGGTCAGCCTGCACCGCTTCTGGACCCCAGGCGCGTGGTGTTGTCAGACGTTGGCATGGGGTCCCCGTGGGGAGGGAGCCTTAGCTAGGGTTAGGGTTTGGTCCAGGGACGTCGCCAGGGCTGAATCGACTGCAGTCTCGTGATCTCCCCCGAGGGCTGAAGTGAGGGCCCATGCCAGAAGGCGGCTCAATTGCAGGGTTAGGGTTCGAGGCAGGCTTAGGTTGCGGTGGAGGGTCCCGGTTCGGGGTAGGGTTAGGGTTAGGGTTGGGTCCCAGGAGGCTCCAGGCGCCCAAGCCACAGCAGGGCAGTGGTCTCCCCGAAGGGCTGAGTTGAGGGCACAAGGGACGGTGCCGGTCAGGATCCGTCTGTGGCTGCCAAGGCCACACACGTGATTGGGCCCCTGGTCGAGGAGGCCTCCGGCATCCTCTCGGCAGCTGCAGCCGGGCCTGGGAAACGACACGGTGAGCTTCCAGGTTCCATGCCGAGTCAGCCTGCACCTCTTCCGGACCCCAGGCGCGTGGTGTTGTCAGACGTTGGCATTGGGTCCTCTTGGGGAGAGAGCCTTAGCTAGGGTTAGGGTTCGGCCCAGGGACGTCGCCAGGGCCGAAGCGACTCCGGTCTCGTGATCTGCCTCGAGGGCTGAAGTGAGGGCCCATGCAGCAAGGCGGCTCAAGTGCAGGGTTAGGGGTCGAGGCCGGCTTAGGTTGCGGTGGAGGGTCCCCGTTCGGTGTAGGGTTAGGGTGAGGGTTAGGTCCCAGGAGGCTCCAGGCGCCGAACCCACAGCAGGGCGGTGGTCTCCCCGAAGGGCTGAGTTGAGGGCACAAGGGACGGTGCCGCTCAGGATCCGTCTGTGGCTGCCAAGGCCACAGACGTCGATCGGCCCCTGGTCGAGGAGGCCTCCGGAATCCTCTCGGGCAGCTGCAGAACGGCCTGGGAAACGACACGCTGAGCTTCCAGGTTCCATGCCGGGTCAGCCTGCACCGCTTCTGGACCCCAGGCGCGTGGTGTTGTCAGACGTTGGCATGGGGTCCCCGTGGGGAGGGAGCCTTAGCTAGGGTTAGGGTTTGGTCCAGGGACGTCGCCAGGGCTGAATCGACTGCAGTCTCGTGATGTCCCTCGAGGGCTGAAGTGAGGGCCCATGCCAGAAGGCGGCTCAATTGCAGGGTTAGGGTTCGAGGCAGGCTTAGGTTGCGGTGGAGGGTCCCGGTTCGGGGTACGGTTAGGGTTAGGGTTGGGTCCCAGGAGGCTCCAGGCGCCCAAGCCACAGCAGGGCAGTGGTCTCCCCGAAGGGCTGAGTTGAGGGCACAAGGGACGGTGCCGGTCAGGATCCGTCTGTGGCTGCCAAGGCCACACACGTGATTGGGCCCCTGGTCGAGGAGGCCTCCGGCATCCTCTCGGCAGCTGCAGCCGGGCCTGGGAAACGACACGGTGAGCTTCCAGGTTCCATGCCGAGTCAGCCTGCACCTCTTCCGGACCCCAGGCGCGTGGTGTTGTCAGACGTTGGCATTGGGTCCTCTTGGGGAGAGAGCCTTAGCTAGGGTTAGGGTTCGGCCCAGGGACGTCGCCAGGGCCGAAGCGACTCCGGTCTCGTGATCTGCCTCGAGGGCTGAAGTGAGGGCCCATGCAGCAAGGCGGCTCAAGTGCAGGGTTAGGGGTCGAGGCCGGCTTAGGTTGCGGTGGAGGGTCCCCGTTCGGGGTAGGGTTAGGGTTAGGGTTAGGTCCCAGGAGGCTCCAGGCGCCGAACCCACAGCAGGGCGGTGGTCTCCCCGAAGGGCTGAGTTGAGGGCACAAGGGACGGTGCCGCTCAGGATCCGTCTGTGGCTGCCAAGGCCACAGACGTCGATCGGCCCCTGGTCGAGGAGGCCTCCGGAATCCTCTCGGGCAGCTGCAGAACGGCCTGGGAAACGACACGCTGAGCTTCCAGGTTCCATGCCGGGTCAGCCTGCACCGCTTCTGGACCCCAGGCGCGTGGTGTTGTCAGACGTTGGCATGGGGTCCCCGTGGGGAGGGAGCCTTAGCTAGGGTTAGGGTTTGGTCCAGGGACGTCGCCAGGGCTGAATCGACTGCAGTCTCGTGATGTCCCTCGAGGGCTGAAGTGAGGGCCCATGCCAGAAGGCGGCTCAATTGCAGGGTTAGGGTTCGAGGCAGGCTTAGGTTGCGGTGGAGGGTCCCGGTTCGGGGTACGGTTAGGGTTAGGGTTGGGTCCCAGGAGGCTCCAGGCGCCCAAGCCACAGCAGGGCAGTGGTCTCCCCGAAGGGCTGAGTTGAGGGCACAAGGGACGGTGCCGGTCAGGATCCGTCTGTGGCTGCCAAGGCCACACACGTGATTGGGCCCCTGGTCGAGGAGGCCTCCGGCATCCTCTCGGCAGCTGCAGCCGGGCCTGGGAAACGACACGGTGAGCTTCCAGGTTCCATGCCGAGTCAGCCTGCACCTCTTCCGGACCCCAGGCGCGTGGTGTTGTCAGACGTTGGCATTGGGTCCTCTTGGGGAGAGAGCCTTAGCTAGGGTTAGGGTTCGGCCCAGGGACGTCGCCAGGGCCGAAGCGACTCCGGTCTCGTGATCTGCCTCGAGGGCTGAAGTGAGGGCCCATGCAGCAAGGCGGCTCAAGTGCAGGGTTAGGGGTCGAGGCCGGCTTAGGTTGCGGTGGAGGGTCCCCGTTCGGTGTACGGTTAGGGTGAGGGTTAGGTCCCAGGAGGCTCCAGGCGCCGAACCCACAGCAGGGCGGTGGTCTCCCCGAAGGGCTGAGTTGAGGGCACAAGGGACGGTGCCGCTCAGGATCCGTCTGTGGCTGCCAAGGCCACAGACGTCGATCGGCCCCTGGTCGAGGAGGCCTCCGGAATCCTCTCGGGCAGCTGCAGAACGGCCTGGGAAACGACACGCTGAGCTTCCAGGTTCCATGCCGGGTCAGCCTGCACCGCTTCTG
This sequence comes from Panthera onca, assembly GCF_046562875.1. Classification (NCBI taxonomy): domain Eukaryota; kingdom Metazoa; phylum Chordata; class Mammalia; order Carnivora; family Felidae; genus Panthera; species Panthera onca. The sequence continues at coordinate 16,627,612 of NC_138357.1, read as the reverse complement.
GACCCCAGGCGCGTGGTGTTGTCAGACGTTGGCATGGGGTCCCCGTGGGGAGGGAGCCTTAGCTAGGGTTAGGGTTTGGTCCAGGGACGTCGCCAGGGCTGAATCGACTGCAGTCTCGTGATCTCCCCCGAGGGCTGAAGTGAGGGCCCATGCCAGAAGGCGGCTCAATTGCAGGGTTAGGGTTCGAGGCAGGCTTAGGTTGCGGTGGAGGGTCCCGGTTCGGGGTACGGTTAGGGTTAGGGTTGGGTCCCAGGAGGCTCCAGGCGCCCAAGCCACAGCAGGGCAGTGGTCTCCCCGAAGGGCTGAGTTGAGGGCACAAGGGACGGTGCCGGTCAGGATCCGTCTGTGGCTGCCAAGGCCACACACGTGATTGGGCCCCTGGTCGAGGAGGCCTCCGGCATCCTCTCGGCAGCTGCAGCCGGGCCTGGGAAACGACACGGTGAGCTTCCAGGTTCCATGCCGAGTCAGCCTGCACCTCTTCCGGACCCCAGGCGCGTGGTGTTGTCAGACGTTGGCATTGGGTCCTCTTGGGGAGAGAGCCTTAGCTAGGGTTAGGGTTCGGCCCAGGGACGTCGCCAGGGCCGAAGCGACTCCGGTCTCGTGATCTGCCTCGAGGGCTGAAGTGAGGGCCCATGCAGCAAGGCGGCTCAAGTGCAGGGTTAGGGGTCGAGGCCGGCTTAGGTTGCGGTGGAGGGTCCCCGTTCGGTGTAGGGTTAGGGTGAGGGTTAGGTCCCAGGAGGCTCCAGGCGCCGAACCCACAGCAGGGCGGTGGTCTCCCCGAAGGGCTGAGTTGAGGGCACAAGGGACGGTGCCGCTCAGGATCCGTCTGTGGCTGCCAAGGCCACAGACGTCGATCGGCCCCTGGTCGAGGAGGCCTCCGGAATCCTCTCGGGCAGCTGCAGAACGGCCTGGGAAACGACACGCTGAGCTTCCAGGTTCCATGCCGGGTCAGCCTGCACCGCTTCTGGACCCCAGGCGCGTGGTGTTGTCAGACGTTGGCATGGGGTCCCCGTGGGGAGGGAGCCTTAGCTAGGGTTAGGGTTTGGTCCAGGGACGTCGCCAGGGCTGAATCGACTGCAGTCTCGTGATCTCCCCCGAGGGCTGAAGTGAGGGCCCATGCCAGAAGGCGGCTCAATTGCAGGGTTAGGGTTCGAGGCAGGCTTAGGTTGCGGTGGAGGGTCCCGGTTCGGGGTACGGTTAGGGTTAGGGTTGGGTCCCAGGAGGCTCCAGGCGCCCAAGCCACAGCAGGGCAGTGGTCTCCCCGAAGGGCTGAGTTGAGGGCACAAGGGACGGTGCCGGTCAGGATCCGTCTGTGGCTGCCAAGGCCACACACGTGATTGGGCCCCTGGTCGAGGAGGCCTCCGGCATCCTCTCGGCAGCTGCAGCCGGGCCTGGGAAACGACACGGTGAGCTTCCAGGTTCCATGCCGAGTCAGCCTGCACCTCTTCCGGACCCCAGGCGCGTGGTGTTGTCAGACGTTGGCATTGGGTCCTCTTGGGGAGAGAGCCTTAGCTAGGGTTAGGGTTCGGCCCAGGGACGTCGCCAGGGCCGAAGCGACTCCGGTCTCGTGATCTGCCTCGAGGGCTGAAGTGAGGGCCCATGCAGCAAGGCGGCTCAAGTGCAGGGTTAGGGGTCGAGGCCGGCTTAGGTTGCGGTGGAGGGTCCCCGTTCGGTGTAGGGTTAGGGTTAGGGTTAGGTCCCAGGAGGCTCCAGGCGCCGAACCCACAGCAGGGCGGTGGTCTCCCCGAAGGGCTGAGTTGAGGGCACAAGGGACGGTGCCGCTCAGGATCCGTCTGTGGCTGCCAAGGCCACAGACGTCGATCGGCCCCTGGTCGAGGAGGCCTCCGGAATCCTCTCGGGCAGCTGCAGAACGGCCTGGGAAACGACACGCTGAGCTTCCACGTTCCATGCCGGGTCAGCCTGCACCGCTTCTGGACCCCAGGCGCGTGGTGTTGTCAGACGTTGGCATGGGGTCCCCGTGGGGAGGGAGCCTTAGCTAGGGTTAGGGTTTGCTCCAGGGACGTCGCCAGGGCTGAATCGACTGCAGTCTCGTGATCTCCCCCGAGGGCTGAAGTGAGGGCCCATGCCAGAAGGCGGCTCAATTGCAGGGTTAGGGTTCGAGGCAGGCTTAGGTTGCGGTGGAGGGTCCCGGTTCGGGGTACGGTTAGGGTTAGGGTTGGGTCCCAGGAGGCTCCAGGCGCCCAAGCCACAGCAGGGCAGTGGTCTCCCCGAAGGGCTGAGTTGAGGGCACAAGGGACGGTGCCGGTCAGGATCCGTCTGTGGCTGCCAAGGCCACACACGTGATTGGGCCCCTGGTCGAGGAGGCCTCCGGCATCCTCTCGGCAGCTGCAGCCGGGCCTGGGAAACGACACGGTGAGCTTCCAGGTTCCATGCCGAGTCAGCCTGCACCTCTTCCGGACCCCAGGCGCGTGGTGTTGTCAGACGTTGGCATTGGGTCCTCTTGGGGAGAGAGCCTTAGCTAGGGTTAGGGTTCGGCCCAGGGACGTCGCCAGGGCCGAAGCGACTCCGGTCTCGTGATCTGCCTCGAGGGCTGAAGTGAGGGCCCATGCAGCAAGGCGGCTCAAGTGCAGGGTTAGGGGTCGAGGCCGGCTTAGGTTGCGGTGGAGGGTCCCCGTTCGGTGTACGGTTAGGGTGAGGGTTAGGTCCCAGGAGGCTCCAGGCGCCGAACCCACAGCAGGGCGGTGGTCTCCCCGAAGGGCTGAGTTGAGGGCACAAGGGACGGTGCCGCTCAGGATCCGTCTGTGGCTGCCAAGGCCACAGACGTCGATCGGCCCCTGGTCGAGGAGGCCTCCGGAATCCTCTCGGGCAGCTGCAGAACGGCCTGGGAAACGACACGCTGAGCTTCCAGGTTCCATGCCGGGTCAGCCTGCACCGCTTCTGGACCCCAGGCGCGTGGTGTTGTCAGACGTTGGCATGGGGTCCCCGTGGGGAGGGAGCCTTAGCTAGGGTTAGGGTTTGGTCCAGGGACGTCGCCAGGGCTGAATCGACTGCAGTCTCGTGATCTCCCCCGAGGGCTGAAGTGAGGGCCCATGCCAGAAGGCGGCTCAATTGCAGGGTTAGGGTTCGAGGCAGGCTTAGGTTGCGGTGGAGGGTCCCGGTTCGGGGTAGGGTTAGGGTTAGGGTTGGGTCCCAGGAGGCTCCAGGCGCCCAAGCCACAGCAGGGCAGTGGTCTCCCCGAAGGGCTGAGTTGAGGGCACAAGGGACGGTGCCGGTCAGGATCCGTCTGTGGCTGCCAAGGCCACACACGTGATTGGGCCCCTGGTCGAGGAGGCCTCCGGCATCCTCTCGGCAGCTGCAGCCGGGCCTGGGAAACGACACGGTGAGCTTCCAGGTTCCATGCCGAGTCAGCCTGCACCTCTTCCGGACCCCAGGCGCGTGGTGTTGTCAGACGTTGGCATTGGGTCCTCTTGGGGAGAGAGCCTTAGCTAGGGTTAGGGTTCGGCCCAGGGACGTCGCCAGGGCCGAAGCGACTCCGGTCTCGTGATCTGCCTCGAGGGCTGAAGTGAGGGCCCATGCAGCAAGGCGGCTCAAGTGCAGGGTTAGGGGTCGAGGCCGGCTTAGGTTGCGGTGGAGGGTCCCCGTTCGGTGTAGGGTTAGGGTGAGGGTTAGGTCCCAGGAGGCTCCAGGCGCCGAACCCACAGCAGGGCGGTGGTCTCCCCGAAGGGCTGAGTTGAGGGCACAAGGGACGGTGCCGCTCAGGATCCGTCTGTGGCTGCCAAGGCCACAGACGTCGATCGGCCCCTGGTCGAGGAGGCCTCCGGAATCCTCTCGGGCAGCTGCAGAACGGCCTGGGAAACGACACGCTGAGCTTCCAGGTTCCATGCCGGGTCAGCCTGCACCGCTTCTGGACCCCAGGCGCGTGGTGTTGTCAGACGTTGGCATGGGGTCCCCGTGGGGAGGGAGCCTTAGCTAGGGTTAGGGTTTGGTCCAGGGACGTCGCCAGGGCTGAATCGACTGCAGTCTCGTGATGTCCCTCGAGGGCTGAAGTGAGGGCCCATGCCAGAAGGCGGCTCAATTGCAGGGTTAGGGTTCGAGGCAGGCTTAGGTTGCGGTGGAGGGTCCCGGTTCGGGGTACGGTTAGGGTTAGGGTTGGGTCCCAGGAGGCTCCAGGCGCCCAAGCCACAGCAGGGCAGTGGTCTCCCCGAAGGGCTGAGTTGAGGGCACAAGGGACGGTGCCGGTCAGGATCCGTCTGTGGCTGCCAAGGCCACACACGTGATTGGGCCCCTGGTCGAGGAGGCCTCCGGCATCCTCTCGGCAGCTGCAGCCGGGCCTGGGAAACGACACGGTGAGCTTCCAGGTTCCATGCCGAGTCAGCCTGCACCTCTTCCGGACCCCAGGCGCGTGGTGTTGTCAGACGTTGGCATTGGGTCCTCTTGGGGAGAGAGCCTTAGCTAGGGTTAGGGTTCGGCCCAGGGACGTCGCCAGGGCCGAAGCGACTCCGGTCTCGTGATCTGCCTCGAGGGCTGAAGTGAGGGCCCATGCAGCAAGGCGGCTCAAGTGCAGGGTTAGGGGTCGAGGCCGGCTTAGGTTGCGGTGGAGGGTCCCCGTTCGGGGTAGGGTTAGGGTTAGGGTTAGGTCCCAGGAGGCTCCAGGCGCCGAACCCACAGCAGGGCGGTGGTCTCCCCGAAGGGCTGAGTTGAGGGCACAAGGGACGGTGCCGCTCAGGATCCGTCTGTGGCTGCCAAGGCCACAGACGTCGATCGGCCCCTGGTCGAGGAGGCCTCCGGAATCCTCTCGGGCAGCTGCAGAACGGCCTGGGAAACGACACGCTGAGCTTCCAGGTTCCATGCCGGGTCAGCCTGCACCGCTTCTGGACCCCAGGCGCGTGGTGTTGTCAGACGTTGGCATGGGGTCCCCGTGGGGAGGGAGCCTTAGCTAGGGTTAGGGTTTGGTCCAGGGACGTCGCCAGGGCTGAATCGACTGCAGTCTCGTGATGTCCCTCGAGGGCTGAAGTGAGGGCCCATGCCAGAAGGCGGCTCAATTGCAGGGTTAGGGTTCGAGGCAGGCTTAGGTTGCGGTGGAGGGTCCCGGTTCGGGGTACGGTTAGGGTTAGGGTTGGGTCCCAGGAGGCTCCAGGCGCCCAAGCCACAGCAGGGCAGTGGTCTCCCCGAAGGGCTGAGTTGAGGGCACAAGGGACGGTGCCGGTCAGGATCCGTCTGTGGCTGCCAAGGCCACACACGTGATTGGGCCCCTGGTCGAGGAGGCCTCCGGCATCCTCTCGGCAGCTGCAGCCGGGCCTGGGAAACGACACGGTGAGCTTCCAGGTTCCATGCCGAGTCAGCCTGCACCTCTTCCGGACCCCAGGCGCGTGGTGTTGTCAGACGTTGGCATTGGGTCCTCTTGGGGAGAGAGCCTTAGCTAGGGTTAGGGTTCGGCCCAGGGACGTCGCCAGGGCCGAAGCGACTCCGGTCTCGTGATCTGCCTCGAGGGCTGAAGTGAGGGCCCATGCAGCAAGGCGGCTCAAGTGCAGGGTTAGGGGTCGAGGCCGGCTTAGGTTGCGGTGGAGGGTCCCCGTTCGGTGTACGGTTAGGGTGAGGGTTAGGTCCCAGGAGGCTCCAGGCGCCGAACCCACAGCAGGGCGGTGGTCTCCCCGAAGGGCTGAGTTGAGGGCACAAGGGACGGTGCCGCTCAGGATCCGTCTGTGGCTGCCAAGGCCACAGACGTCGATCGGCCCCTGGTCGAGGAGGCCTCCGGAATCCTCTCGGGCAGCTGCAGAACGGCCTGGGAAACGACACGCTGAGCTTCCAGGTTCCATGCCGGGTCAGCCTGCACCGCTTCTGGACCCCAGGCGCGTGGTGTTGTCAGACGTTGGCATGGGGTCCCCGTGGGGAGGGAGCCTTAGCTAGGGTTAGGGTTTGGTCCAGGGACGTCGCCAGGGCTGAATCGACTGCAGTCTCGTGATCTCCCCCGAGGGCTGAAGTGAGGGCCCATGCCAGAAGGCGGCTCAATTGCAGGGTTAGGGTTCGAGGCAGGCTTAGGTTGCGGTGGAGGGTCCCGGTTCGGGGTACGGTTAGGGTTAGGGTTGGGTCCCAGGAGGCTCCAGGCGCCCAAGCCACAGCAGGGCAGTGGTCTCCCCGAAGGGCTGAGTTGAGGGCACAAGGGACGGTGCCGGTCAGGATCCGTCTGTGGCTGCCAAGGCCACACACGTGATTGGGCCCCTGGTCGAGGAGGCCTCCGGCATCCTCTCGGCAGCTGCAGCCGGGCCTGGGAAACGACACGGTGAGCTTCCAGGTTCCATGCCGAGTCAGCCTGCACCTCTTCCGGACCCCAGGCGCGTGGTGTTGTCAGACGTTGGCATTGGGTCCTCTTGGGGAGAGAGCCTTAGCTAGGGTTAGGGTTCGGCCCAGGGACGTCGCCAGGGCCGAAGCGACTCCGGTCTCGTGATCTGCCTCGAGGGCTGAAGTGAGGGCCCATGCAGCAAGGCGGCTCAAGTGCAGGGTTAGGGGTCGAGGCCGGCTTAGGTTGCGGTGGAGGGTCCCCGTTCGGTGTAGGGTTAGGGTGAGGGTTAGGTCCCAGGAGGCTCCAGGCGCCGAACCCACAGCAGGGCGGTGGTCTCCCCGAAGGGCTGAGTTGAGGGCACAAGGGACGGTGCCGCTCAGGATCCGTCTGTGGCTGCCAAGGCCACAGACGTCGATCGGCCCCTGGTCGAGGAGGCCTCCGGAATCCTCTCGGGCAGCTGCAGAACGGCCTGGGAAACGACACGCTGAGCTTCCAGGTTCCATGCCGGGTCAGCCTGCACCGCTTCTGGACCCCAGGCGCGTGGTGTTGTCAGACGTTGGCATGGGGTCCCCGTGGGGAGGGAGCCTTAGCTAGGGTTAGGGTTTGGTCCAGGGACGTCGCCAGGGCTGAATCGACTGCAGTCTCGTGATCTCCCCCGAGGGCTGAAGTGAGGGCCCATGCCAGAAGGCGGCTCAATTGCAGGGTTAGGGTTCGAGGCAGGCTTAGGTTGCGGTGGAGGGTCCCGGTTCGGGGTACGGTTAGGGTTAGGGTTGGGTCCCAGGAGGCTCCAGGCGCCCAAGCCACAGCAGGGCAGTGGTCTCCCCGAAGGGCTGAGTTGAGGGCACAAGGGACGGTGCCGGTCAGGATCCGTCTGTGGCTGCCAAGGCCACACACGTGATTGGGCCCCTGGTCGAGGAGGCCTCCGGCATCCTCTCGGCAGCTGCAGCCGGGCCTGGGAAACGACACGGTGAGCTTCCAGGTTCCATGCCGAGTCAGCCTGCACCTCTTCCGGACCCCAGGCGCGTGGTGTTGTCAGACGTTGGCATTGGGTCCTCTTGGGGAGAGAGCCTTAGCTAGGGTTAGGGTTCGGCCCAGGGACGTCGCCAGGGCCGAAGCGACTCCGGTCTCGTGATCTGCCTCGAGGGCTGAAGTGAGGGCCCATGCAGCAAGGCGGCTCAAGTGCAGGGTTAGGGGTCGAGGCCGGCTTAGGTTGCGGTGGAGGGTCCCCGTTCGGTGTACGGTTAGGGTGAGGGTTAGGTCCCAGGAGGCTCCAGGCGCCGAACCCACAGCAGGGCGGTGGTCTCCCCGAAGGGCTGAGTTGAGGGCACAAGGGACGGTGCCGCTCAGGATCCGTCTGTGGCTGCCAAGGCCACAGACGTCGATCGGCCCCTGGTCGAGGAGGCCTCCGGAATCCTCTCGGGCAGCTGCAGAACGGCCTGGGAAACGACACGCTGAGCTTCCAGGTTCCATGCCGGGTCAGCCTGCACCGCTTCTGGACCCCAGGCGCGTGGTGTTGTCAGACGTTGGCATGGGGTCCCCGTGGGGAGGGAGCCTTAGCTAGGGTTAGGGTTTGGTCCAGGGACGTCGCCAGGGCTGAATCGACTGCAGTCTCGTGATGTCCCTCGAGGGCTGAAGTGAGGGCCCATGCCAGAAGGCGGCTCAATTGCAGGGTTAGGGTTCGAGGCAGGCTTAGGTTGCGGTGGAGGGTCCCGGTTCGGGGTACGGTTAGGGTTAGGGTTGGGTCCCAGGAGGCTCCAGGCGCCCAAGCCACAGCAGGGCAGTGGTCTCCCCGAAGGGCTGAGTTGAGGGCACAAGGGACGGTGCCGGTCAGGATCCGTCTGTGGCTGCCAAGGCCACACACGTGATTGGGCCCCTGGTCGAGGAGGCCTCCGGCATCCTCTCGGCAGCTGCAGCCGGGCCTGGGAAACGACACGGTGAGCTTCCAGGTTCCATGCCGAGTCAGCCTGCACCTCTTCCGGACCCCAGGCGCGTGGTGTTGTCAGACGTTGGCATTGGGTCCTCTTGGGGAGAGAGCCTTAGCTAGGGTTAGGGTTCGGCCCAGGGACGTCGCCAGGGCCGAAGCGACTCCGGTCTCGTGATCTGCCTCGAGGGCTGAAGTGAGGGCCCATGCAGCAAGGCGGCTCAAGTGCAGGGTTAGGGGTCGAGGCCGGCTTAGGTTGCGGTGGAGGGTCCCCGTTCGGTGTAGGGTTAGGGTTAGGCTTAGGTCCCAGGAGGCTCCAGGCGCCGAACCCACAGCAGGGCGGTGGTCTCCCCGAAGGGCTGAGTTGAGGGCACAAGGGACGGTGCCGCTCAGGATCCGTCTGTGGCTGCCAAGGCCACAGACGTCGATCGGCCCCTGGTCGAGGAGGCCTCCGGAATCCTCTCGGGCAGCTGCAGAACGGCCTGGGAAATGACACGCTGAGCTTCCAGGTTCCATGCCGGGTCAGCCTGCACCGCTTCTGGACCCCAGGCGCGTGGTGTTGTCAGACGTTGGCATGGGGTCCCCGTGGGGAGGGAGCCTTAGCTAGGGTTAGGGTTTGGTCCAGGGACGTCGCCAGGGCTGAATCGACTGCAGTCTCGTGATGTCCCTCGAGGGCTGAAGTGAGGGCCCATGCCAGAAGGCGGCTCATTTGCAGGGTTAGGGTTCGAGGCAGACTTAGGTTGCGGTGGAGGGTCCCGGTTCGGGGTACGGTTAGGGTTAGGGTTGGGTCCCAGGAGGCTCCAGGCGCCCAAGCCACAGCAGGGCAGTGGTCTCCCCGAAGGGCTGAGTTGAGGGCACAAGGGACGGTGCCGGTCAGGATCCGTCTGTGGCTGCCAAGGCCACACACGTGATTGGGCCCCTGGTCGAGGAGGCCTCCGGCATCCTCTCGGCAGCTGCAGCCGGGCCTGGGAAACGACACGGTGAGCTTCCAGGTTCCATGCCGAGTCAGCCTGCACCTCTTCCGGACCCCAGGCGCGTGGTGTTGTCAGACGTTGGCATTGGGTCCTCTTGGGGAGAGAGCCTTAGCTAGGGTTAGGGTTCGGCCCAGGGACGTCGCCAGGGCCGAAGCGACTCCGGTCTCGTGATCTGCCTCGAGGGCTGAAGTGAGGGCCCATGCAGCAAGGCGGCTCAAGTGCAGGGTTAGGGGTCGAGGCCGGCTTAGGTTGCGGTGGAGGGTCCCCGTTCGGTGTACGGTTAGGGTGAGGGTTAGGTCCCAGGAGGCTCCAGGCGCCGAACCCACAGCAGGGCGGTGGTCTCCCCGAAGGGCTGAGTTGAGGGCACAAGGGACGGTGCCGCTCAGGATCCGTCTGTGGCTGCCAAGGCCACAGACGTCGATCGGCCCCTGGTCGAGGAGGCCTCCGGAATCCTCTCGGGCAGCTGCAGAACGGCCTGGGAAACGACACGCTGAGCTTCCAGGTTCCATGCCGGGTCAGCCTGCACCGCTTCTGGACCCCAGGCGCGTGGTGTTGTCAGACGTTGGCATGGGGTCCCCGTGGGGAGGGAGCCTTAGCTAGGGTTAGGGTTTGGTCCAGGGACGTCGCCAGGGCTGAATCGACTGCAGTCTCGTGATCTCCCCCGAGGGCTGAAGTGAGGGCCCATGCCAGAAGGCGGCTCAATTGCAGGGTTAGGGTTCGAGGCAGGCTTAGGTTGCGGTGGATGGTCCCGGTTCGGGGTAGGGTTAGGGTTAGGGTTGGGTCCCAGGAGGCTCCAGGCGCCCAAGCCACAGCAGGGCAGTGGTCTCCCCGAAGGGCTGAGTTGAGGGCACAAGGGACGGTGCCGGTCAGGATCCGTCTGTGGCTGCCAAGGCCACACACGTGATTGGGCCCCTGGTCGAGGAGGCCTCCGGCATCCTCTCGGCAGCTGCAGCCGGGCCTGGGAAACGACACGGTGAGCTTCCAGGTTCCATGCCGAGTCAGCCTGCACCTCTTCCGGACCCCAGGCGCGTGGTGTTGTCAGACGTTGGCATTGGGTCCTCTTGGGGAGAGAGCCTTAGCTAGGGTTAGGGTTCGGCCCAGGGACGTCGCCAGGGCCGAAGCGACTCCGGTCTCGTGATCTGCCTCGAGGGCTGAAGTGAGGGCCCATGCAGCAAGGCGGCTCAAGTGCAGGGTTAGGGGTCGAGGCCGGCTTAGGTTGCGGTGGAGGGTCCCCGTTCGGTGTAAGGTTAGGGTTAGGGTTAGGTCCCAGGAGGCTCCAGGCGCCGAACCCACAGCAGGGCGGTGGTCTCCCCGAAGGGCTGAGTTGAGGGCACAAGGGACGGTGCCGCTCAGGATCCGTCTGTGGCTGCCAAGGCCACAGACGTCGATCGGCCCCTGGTCGAGGAGGCCTCCGGAATCCTCTCGGGCAGCTGCAGAACGGCCTGGGAAACGACACGCTGAGCTTCCAGGTTCCATGCCGGGTCAGCCTGCACCGCTTCTGGACCCCAGGCGCGTGGTGTTGTCAGACGTTGGCATGGGGTCCCCGTGGGGAGGGAGCCTTAGCTAGGGTTAGGGTTTGGTCCAGGGACGTCGCCAGGGCTGAATCGACTGCAGTCTCGTGATGTCCCTCGAGGGCTGAAGTGAGGGCCCATGCCAGAAGGCGGCTCAATTGCAGGGTTAGGGTTCGAGGCAGGCTTAGGTTGCGGTGGAGGGTCCCGGTTCGGGGTAGGGTTAGGGTTAGGGTTGGGTCCCAGGAGGCTCCAGGCGCCCAAGCCACAGCAGGGCAGTGGTCTCCCCGAAGGGCTGAGTTGAGGGCACAAGGGACGGTGCCGGTCAGGATCCGTCTGTGGCTGCCAAGGCCACACACGTGATTGGGCCCCTGGTCGAGGAGGCCTCCGGCATCCTCTCGGCAGCTGCAGCCGGGCCTGGGAAACGACACGGTGAGCTTCCAGGTTCCATGCCGAGTCAGCCTGCACCTCTTCCGGACCCCAGGCGCGTGGTGTTGTCAGACGTTGGCATTGGGTCCTCTTGGGGAGAGAGCCTTAGCTAGGGTTAGGGTTCGGCCCAGGGACGTCGCCAGGGCCGAAGCGACTCCGGTCTCGTGATCTGCCTCGAGGGCTGAAGTGAGGGCCCATGCAGCAAGGCGGCTCAAGTGCAGGGTTAGGGGTCGAGGCCGGCTTAGGTTGCGGTGGAGGGTCCCCGTTCGGTGTAGGGTTAGGGTTAGGGTTAGGTCCCAGGAGGCTCCAGGCGCCGAACCCACAGCAGGGCGGTGGTCTCCCCGAAGGGCTGAGTTGAGGGCACAAGGGACGGTGCCGCTCAGGATCCGTCTGTGGCTGCCAAGGCCACAGACGTCGATCGGCCCCTGGTCGAGGAGGCCTCCGGAATCCTCTCGGGCAGCTGCAGAACGGCCTGGGAAACGACACGCTGAGCTTCCAGGTTCCATGCCGGGTCAGCCTGCACCGCTTCTGGACCCCAGGCGCGTGGTGTTGTCAGACGTTGGCATGGGGTCCCCGTGGGGAGGGAGCCTTAGCTAGGGTTAGGGTTTGGTCCAGGGACGTCGCCAGGGCTGAATCGACTGCAGTCTCGTGATGTCCCTCGAGGGCTGAAGTGAGGGCCCATGCCAGAAGGCGGCTCAATTGCAGGGTTAGGGTTCGAGGCAGGCTTAGGTTGCGGTGGAGGGTCCCGGTTCGGGGTACGGTTAGGGTTAGGGTTGGGTCCCAGGAGGCTCCAGGCGCCCAAGCCACAGCAGGGCAGTGGTCTCCCCGAAGGGCTGAGTTGAGGGCACAAGGGACGGTGCCGGTCAGGATCCGTCTGTGGCTGCCAAGGCCACACACGTGATTGGGCCCCTGGTCGAGGAGGCCTCCGGCATCCTCTCGGCAGCTGCAGCCGGGCCTGGGAAACGACACGGTGAGCTTCCAGGTTCCATGCCGAGTCAGCCTGCACCTCTTCCGGACCCCAGGCGCGTGGTGTTGTCAGACGTTGGCATTGGGTCCTCTTGGGGAGAGAGCCTTAGCTAGGGTTAGGGTTCGGCCCAGGGACGTCGCCAGGGCCGAAGCGACTCCGGTCTCGTGATCTGCCTCGAGGGCTGAAGTGAGGGCCCATGCAGCAAGGCGGCTCAAGTGCAGGGTTAGGGGTCGAGGCCGGCTTAGGTTGCGGTGGAGGGTCCCCGTTCGGTGTACGGTTAGGGTTAGGGTTAGGTCCCAGGAGGCTCCAGGCGCCGAACCCACAGCAGGGCGGTGGTCTCCCCGAAGGGCTGAGTTGAGGGCACAAGGGACGGTGCCGCTCAGGATCCGTCTGTGGCTGCCAAGGCCACAGACGTCGATCGGCCCCTGGTCGAGGAGGCCTCCGGAATCCTCTCGGGCAGCTGCAGAACGGCCTGGGAAACGACACGCTGAGCTTCCAGGTTCCATGCCGGGTCAGCCTGCACCGCTTCTGGACCCCAGGCGCGTGGTGTTGTCAGACGTTGGCATGGGGTCCCCGTGGGGAGGGAGCCTTAGCTAGGGTTAGGGTTTGGTCCAGGGACGTCGCCAGGGCTGAATCGACTGCAGTCTCGTGATCTCCCCCGAGGGCTGAAGTGAGGGCCCATGCCAGAAGGCGGCTCAATTGCAGGGTTAGGGTTCGAGGCAGGCTTAGGTTGCGGTGGATGGTCCCGGTTCGGGGTAGGGTTAGGGTTAGGGTTGGGTCCCAGGAGGCTCCAGGCGCCCAAGCCACAGCAGGGCAGTGGTCTCCCCGAAGGGCTGAGTTGAGGGCACAAGGGACGGTGCCGGTCAGGATCCGTCTGTGGCTGCCAAGGCCACACACGTGATTGGGCCCCTGGTCGAGGAGGCCTCCGGCATCCTCTCGGCAGCTGCAGCCGGGCCTGGGAAACGACACGGTGAGCTTCCAGGTTCCATGCCGAGTCAGCCTGCACCTCTTCCGGACCCCAGGCGCGTGGTGTTGTCAGACGTTGGCATTGGGTCCTCTTGGGGAGAGAGCCTTAGCTAGGGTTAGGGTTCGGCCCAGGGACGTCGCCAGGGCCGAAGCGACTCCGGTCTCGTGATCTGCCTCGAGGGCTGAAGTGAGGGCCCATGCAGCAAGGCGGCTCAAGTGCAGGGTTAGGGGTCGAGGCCGGCTTAGGTTGCGGTGGAGGGTCCCCGTTCGGTGTACGGTTAGGGTTAGGGTTAGGTCCCAGGAGGCTCCAGGCGCCGAACCCACAGCAGGGCGGTGGTCTCCCCGAAGGGCTGAGTTGAGGGCACAAGGGACGGTGCCGCTCAGGATCCGTCTGTGGCTGCCAAGGCCACAGACGTCGATCGGCCCCTGGTCGAGGAGGCCTCCGGAATCCTCTCGGGCAGCTGCAGAACGGCCTGGGAAACGACACGCTGAGCTTCCAGGTTCCATGCCGGGTCAGCCTGCACCGCTTCTGGACCCCAGGCGCGTGGTGTTGTCAGACGTTGGCATGGGGTCCCCGTGGGGAGGGAGCCTTAGCTAGGGTTAGGGTTTGGTCCAGGGACGTCGCCAGGGCTGAATCGACTGCAGTCTCGTGATCTCCCCCGAGGGCTGAAGTGAGGGCCCATGCCAGAAGGCGGCTCAATTGCAGGGTTAGGGTTCGAGGCAGGCTTAGGTTGCGGTGGAGGGTCCCGGTTCGGGGTACGGTTAGGGTTAGGGTTGGGTCCCAGGAGGCTCCAGGCGCCCAAGCCACAGCAGGGCAGTGGTCTCCCCGAAGGGCTGAGTTGAGGGCACAAGGGACGGTGCCGGTCAGGATCCGTCTGTGGCTGCCAAGGCCACACACGTGATTGGGCCCCTGGTCGAGGAGGCCTCCGGCATCCTCTCGGCAGCTGCAGCCGGGCCTGGGAAACGACACGGTGAGCTTCCAGGTTCCATGCCGAGTCAGCCTGCACCTCTTCCGGACCCCAGGCGCGTGGTGTTGTCAGACGTTGGCATTGGGTCCTCTTGGGGAGAGAGCCTTAGCTAGGGTTAGGGTTCGGCCCAGGGACGTCGCCAGGGCCGAAGCGACTCCGGTCTCGTGATCTGCCTCGAGGGCTGAAGTGAGGGCCCATGCAGCAAGGCGGCTCAAGTGCAGGGTTAGGGGTCGAGGCCGGCTTAGGTTGCGGTGGAGGGTCCCCGTTCGGTGTAGGGTTAGGGTTAGGGTTAGGTCCCAGGAGGCTCCAGGCGCCGAACCCACAGCAGGGCGGTGGTCTCCCCGAAGGGCTGAGTTGAGGGCACAAGGGACGGTGCCGCTCAGGATCCGTCTGTGGCTGCCAAGGCCACAGACGTCGATCGGCCCCTGGTCGAGGAGGCCTCCGGAATCCTCTCGGGCAGCTGCAGAACGGCCTGGGAAACGACACGCTGAGCTTCCAGGTTCCATGCCGGGTCAGCCTGCACCGCTTCTGGACCCCAGGCGCGTGGTGTTGTCAGACGTTGGCATGGGGTCCCCGTGGGGAGGGAGCCTTAGCTAGGGTTAGGGTTTGGTCCAGGGACGTCGCCAGGGCTGAATCGACTGCAGTCTCGTGATCTCCCCCGAGGGCTGAAGTGAGGGCCCATGCCAGAAGGCGGCTCAATTGCAGGGTTAGGGTTCGAGGCAGGCTTAGGTTGCGGTGGAGGGTCCCGGTTCGGGGTACGGTTAGGGTAAGGGTTGGGTCCCAGGAGGCTCCAGGCGCCCAAGCCACAGCAGGGCAGTGGTCTCCCCGAAGGGCTGAGTTGAGGGCACAAGGGACGGTGCCGGTCAGGATCCGTCTGTGGCTGCCAAGGCCACACACGTGATTGGGCCCCTGGTCGAGGAGGCCTCCGGCATCCTCTCGGCAGCTGCAGCCGGGCCTGGGAAACGACACGGTGAGCTTCCAGGTTCCATGCCGAGTCAGCCTGCACCTCTTCCGGACCCCAGGCGCGTGGTGTTGTCAGACGTTGGCATTGGGTCCTCTTGGGGAGAGAGCCTTAGCTAGGGTTAGGGTTCGGCCCAGGGACGTCGCCAGGGCCGAAGCGACTCCGGTCTCGTGATCTGCCTCGAGGGCTGAAGTGAGGGCCCATGCAGCAAGGCGGCTCAAGTGCAGGGTTAGGGGTCGAGGCCGGCTTAGGTTGCGGTGGAGGGTCCCCGTTCGGTGTACGGTTAGGGTTAGGGTTAGGTCCCAGGAGGCTCCAGGCGCCGAACCCACAGCAGGGCGGTGGTCTCCCCGAAGGGCTGAGTTGAGGGCACAAGGGACGGTGCCGCTCAGGATCCGTCTGTGGCTGCCAAGGCCACAGACGTCGATCGGCCCCTGGTCGAGGAGGCCTCCGGAATCCTCTCGGGCAGCTGCAGAACGGCCTGGGAAACGACACGCTGAGCTTCCAGGTTCCATGCCGGGTCAGCCTGCACCGCTTCTGGACCCCAGGCGCGTGGTGTTGTCAGACGTTGGCATGGGGTCCCCGTGGGGAGGGAGCCTTAGCTAGGGTTAGGGTTTGGTCCAGGGACGTCGCCAGGGCTGAATCGACTGCAGTCTCGTGATCTCCCCCGAGGGCTGAAGTGAGGGCCCATGCCAGAAGGCGGCTCAATTGCAGGGTTAGGGTTCGAGGCAGGCTTAGGTTGCGGTGGAGGGTCCCGGTTCGGGGTACGGTTAGGGTAAGGGTTGGGTCCCAGGAGGCTCCAGGCGCCCAAGCCACAGCAGGGCAGTGGTCTCCCCGAAGGGCTGAGTTGAGGGCACAAGGGACGGTGCCGGTCAGGATCCGTCTGTGGCTGCCAAGGCCACACACGTGATTGGGCCCCTGGTCGAGGAGGCCTCCGGCATCCTCTCGGCAGCTGCAGCCGGGCCTGGGAAACGACACGGTGAGCTTCCAGGTTCCATGCCGAGTCAGCCTGCACCTCTTCCGGACCCCAGGCGCGTGGTGTTGTCAGACGTTGGCATTGGGTCCTCTTGGGGAGAGAGCCTTAGCTAGGGTTAGGGTTCGGCCCAGGGACGTCGCCAGGGCCGAAGCGACTCCGGTCTCGTGATCTGCCTCGAGGGCTGAAGTGAGGGCCCATGCAGCAAGGCGGCTCAAGTGCAGGGTTAGGGGTCGAGGCCGGCTTAGGTTGCGGTGGAGGGTCCCCGTTCGGGGTAGGGTTAGGGTTAGGGTTAGGTCCCAGGAGGCTCCAGGCGCCGAACCCACAGCAGGGCGGTGGTCTCCCCGAAGGGCTGAGTTGAGGGCACAAGGGACGGTGCCGCTCAGGATCCGTCTGTGGCTGCCAAGGCCACAGACGTCGATCGGCCCCTGGTCGAGGAGGCCTCCGGAATCCTCTCGGGCAGCTGCAGAACGGCCTGGGAAACGACACGCTGAGCTTCCAGGTTCCATGCCGGGTCAGCCTGCACCGCTTCTGGACCCCAGGCGCGTGGTGTTGTCAGACGTTGGCATGGGGTCCCCGTGGGGAGGGAGCCTTAGCTAGGGTTAGGGTTTGGTCCAGGGACGTCGCCAGGGCTGAATCGACTGCAGTCTCGTGATGTCCCTCGAGGGCTGAAGTGAGGGCCCATGCCAGAAGGCGGCTCAATTGCAGGGTTAGGGTTCGAGGCAGGCTTAGGTTGCGGTGGAGGGTCCCGGTTCGGGGTACGGTTAGGGTTAGGGTTGGGTCCCAGGAGGCTCCAGGCGCCCAAGCCACAGCAGGGCAGTGGTCTCCCCGAAGGGCTGAGTTGAGGGCACAAGGGACGGTGCCGGTCAGGATCCGTCTGTGGCTGCCAAGGCCACACACGTGATTGGGCCCCTGGTCGAGGAGGCCTCCGGCATCCTCTCGGCAGCTGCAGCCGGGCCTGGGAAACGACACGGTGAGCTTCCAGGTTCCATGCCGAGTCAGCCTGCACCTCTTCCGGACCCCAGGCGCGTGGTGTTGTCAGACGTTGGCATTGGGTCCTCTTGGGGAGAGAGCCTTAGCTAGGGTTAGGGTTCGGCCCAGGGACGTCGCCAGGGCCGAAGCGACTCCGGTCTCGTGATCTGCCTCGAGGGCTGAAGTGAGGGCCCATGCAGCAAGGCGGCTCAAGTGCAGGGTTAGGGGTCGAGGCCGGCTTAGGTTGCGGTGGAGGGTCCCCGTTCGGTGTACGGTTAGGGTTAGGGTTAGGTCCCAGGAGGCTCCAGGCGCCGAACCCACAGCAGGGCGGTGGTCTCCCCGAAGGGCTGAGTTGAGGGCACAAGGGACGGTGCCGCTCAGGATCCGTCTGTGGCTGCCAAGGCCACAGACGTCGATCGGCCCCTGGTCGAGGAGGCCTCCGGAATCCTCTCGGGCAGCTGCAGAACGGCCTGGGAAACGACACGCTGAGCTTCCAGGTTCCATGCCGGGTCAGCCTGCACCGCTTCTGGACCCCAGGCGCGTGGTGTTGTCAGACGTTGGCATGGGGTCCCCGTGGGGAGGGAGCCTTAGCTAGGGTTAGGGTTTGGTCCAGGGACGTCGCCAGGTCTGAATCGACTGCAGTCTCGTGATGTCCCTCGAGGGCTGAAGTGAGGGCCCATGCCAGAAGGCGGCTCAATTGCAGGGTTAGGGTTCGAGGCAGGCTTAGGTTGCGGTGGAGGGTCCCGGTTCGGGGTACGGTTAGGGTTAGGGTTGGGTCCCAGGAGGCTCCAGGCGCCCAAGCCACAGCAGGGCAGTGGTCTCCCCGAAGGGCTGAGTTGAGGGCACAAGGGACGGTGCCGGTCAGGATCCGTCTGTGGCTGCCAAGCCCACACACGTGATTGGGCCCCTGGTCGAGGAGGCCTCCGGCATCGTCTCGGCAGCTGCAGACGGGCCTGGGAAACGACACGGTGAGCTTCCAGGTTCCATGCCGAGTCAGCCTGCACCTCTTCCGGACCCCAGGCGCGTGGTGTTGTCAGACGTTGGCATTGGGTCCTCTTGGGGAGAGAGCCTTAGCTAGGGTTAGGGTTCGGCCCAGGGACGTCGCCAGGGCCGAAGCGACTCCGGTCTCGTGATCTGCCTCGAGGGCTGAAGTGAGGGCCCATGCAGCAAGGCGGCTCAAGTGCAGGGTTAGGGGTCGAGGCCGGCTTAGGTTGCGGTGGAGGGTCCCCGTTCGGTGTAGGGTTAGGGTTAGGCTTAGGTCCCAGGAGGCTCCAGGCGCCGAACCCACAGCAGGGCGGTGGTCTCCCCGAAGGGCTGAGTTGAGGGCACAAGGGACGGTGCCGCTCAGGATCCGTCTGTGGCTGCCAAGGCCACAGACGTCGATCGGCCCCTGGTCGAGGAGGCCTCCGGAATCCTCTCGGACAGCTGCAGAACGGCCTGGGAAACGACACGCTGAGCTTCCAGGTTCCATGCCGGGTCAGCCTGCACCGCTTCTGGACCCCAGGCGCGTGGTGTTGTCAGACGTTGGCATGGGGTCCCCGTGGGGAGGGAGCCTTAGCTAGGGTTAGGGTTTGGTCCAGGGACGTCGCCAGGGCTGAATCGACTGCAGTCTCGTGATGTCCCTCGAGGGCTGAAGTGAGGGCCCATGCCAGAAGGCGGCTCAATTGCAGGGTTAGGGTTCGAGGCAGGCTTAGGTTGCGGTGGAGGGTCCCGGTTCGGGGTACGGTTAGGGTTAGGGTTGGGTCCCAGGAGGCTCCAGGCGCCCAAGCCACAGCAGGGCAGTGGTCTCCCCGAAGGGCTGAGTTGAGGGCACAAGGGACGGTGCCGGTCAGGATCCGTCTGTGGCTGCCAAGGCCACACACGTGATTGGGCCCCTGGTCGAGGAGGCCTCCGGCATCCTCTCGGCAGCTGCAGCCGGGCCTGGGAAACGACACGGTGAGCTTCCAGGTTCCATGCCGAGTCAGCCTGCACCTCTTCCGGACCCCAGGCGCGTGGTGTTGTCAGACGTTGGCATTGGGTCCTCTTGGGGAGAGAGCCTTAGCTAGGGTTAGGGTTCGGCCCAGGGACGTCGCCAGGGCCGAAGCGACTCCGGTCTCGTGATCTGCCTCGAGGGCTGAAGTGAGGGCCCATGCAGCAAGGCGGCTCAAGTGCAGGGTTAGGGGTCGAGGCCGGCTTAGGTTGCGGTGGAGGGTCCCCGTTCGGTGTACGGTTAGGGTTAGGGTTAGGTCCCAGGAGGCTCCAGGCGCCGAACCCACAGCAGGGCGGTGGTCTCCCCGAAGGGCTGAGTTGAGGGCACAAGGGACGGTGCCGCTCAGGATCCGTCTGTGGCTGCCAAGGCCACAGACGTCGATCGGCCCCTGGTCGAGGAGGCCTCCGGAATCCTCTCGGGCAGCTGCAGAACGGCCTGGGAAACGACACGCTGAGCTTCCAGGTTCCATGCCGGGTCAGCCTGCACCGCTTCTGGACCCCAGGCGCGTGGTGTTGTCAGACGTTGGCATGGGGTCCCCGTGGGGAGGGAGCCTTAGCTAGGGTTAGGGTTTGGTCCAGGGACGTCGCCAGGGCTGAATCGACTGCAGTCTCGTGATGTCCCTCGAGGGCTGAAGTGAGGGCCCATGCCAGAAGGCGGCTCAATTGCAGGGTTAGGGTTCGAGGCAGGCTTAGGTTGCGGTGGAGGGTCCCGGTTCGGGGTACGGTTAGGGTTAGGGTTGGGTCCCAGGAGGCTCCAGGCGCCCAAGCCACAGCAGGGCAGTGGTCTCCCCGAAGGGCTGAGTTGAGGGCACAAGGGACGGTGCCGGTCAGGATCCGTCTGTGGCTGCCAAGGCCACACACGTGATTGGGCCCCTGGTCGACGAGGCCTCTGGCATCCTCTCGGCAGCTGCAGCCGGGCCTGGGAAACGACACGGTGGGCTTCCAGGTTCCATGCCGAGTCAGCCTGCACCTCTTCCGGACCCCAGGCGCGTGGTGTTGTCAGACGTTGGCATTGGGTCCTCTTGGGGAGAGAGCCTTAGCTAGGGTTAGGGTTCGGCCCAGGGACGTCGCCAGGGCCGAAGCGACTCCGGTCTCGTGATCTGCCTCGAGGGCTGAAGTGAGGGCCCATGCAGCAAGGCGGCTCAAGTGCAGGGTTAGGGGTCGAGGCCGGCTTAGGTTGCGGTGGAGGGTCCCCGTTCGGTGTACGGTTAGGGTTAGGGTTAGGTCCCAGGAGGCTCCAGGCGCCGAACCCACAGCAGGGCGGTGGTCTCCCCGAAGGGCTGAGTTGAGGGCACAAGGGACGGTGCCGCTCAGGATCCGTCTGTGGCTGCCAAGGCCACAGACGTCGATCGGCCCCTGGTCGAGGAGGCCTCCGGAATCCTCTCGGGCAGCTGCAGAACGGCCTGGGAAGCGACACGCTGAGCTTCCAGGTTCCATGCCGGGTCAGCCTGCACCGCTTCTGGACCCCAGGCGCGTGGTGTTGTCAGACGTTGGCATGGGGTCCCCGTGGGGAGGGAGCCTTAGTTGGGTTAGGGTTTGGTCCAGGGACGTCGCCAGGGCTGAATCGACTGCAGTCTCGTGATCTCCCCCGAGGGCTGAAGTGAGGGCCCATGCCAGAAGGCGGCTCAATTGCAGGGTTAGGGTTCGAGGCAGGCTTAGGTTGCGGTGGAGGGTCCCGGTTCGGGGTACGGTTAGGGTTAGGGTTGGGTCCCAGGAGGCTCCAGGCGCCCAAGCCACAGCAGGGCAGTGGTCTCCCCGAAGGGCTGAGTTGAGGGCACAAGGGACGGTGCCGGTCAGGATCCGTCTGTGGCTGCCAAGCCCACACACGTGATTGGGCCCCTGGTCGAGGAGGCCTCCGGCATCGTCTCGGCAGCTGCAGCCGGGCCTGGGAAACGACACGGTGAGCTTCCAGGTTCCATGCCGAGTCAGCCTGCACCGCTTCTGGACCCCAGGCGCGTGGTGTTCTCAGACGTTGGCATGGGGTCCCCGTGGGGAGGGAGCCTTAGCTAGGGTTAGGGTTTGGTCCAGGGACGTCGCCAGGGCTGAATCGACTGCAGTCTCGTGATGTCCCTCGAGGGCTGAAGTGAGGGCCCATGCCAGAAGGCGGCTCAATTGCAGGGTTAGGGTTCGAGGCAGGCTTAGGTTGCGGTGGAGGGTCCCGGTTCGGGGTACGGTTAGGGTTAGGGTTGGGTCCCAGGAGGCTCCAGGCGCCCAAGCCACAGCAGGGCAGTGGTCTCCCCGAAGGGCTGAGTTGAGGGCACAAGGGACGGTGCCGGTCAGGATCCGTCTGTGGCTGCCAAGGCCACACACGTGATTGGGCCCCTGGTCGAGGAGGCCTCCGGCATCCTCTCGGCAGCTGCAGCCGGGCCTGGGAAACGACACGGTGAGCTTCCAGGTTCCATGCCGAGTCAGCCTGCACCTCTTCCGGACCCCAGGCGCGTGGTGTTGTCAGACGTTGGCATTGGGTCCTCTTGGGGAGAGAGCCTTAGCTAGGGTTAGGGTTCGGCCCAGGGACGTCGCCAGGGCCGAAGCGACTCCGGTCTCGTGATCTGCCTCGAGGGCTGAAGTGAGGGCCCATGCAGCAAGGCGGCTCAAGTGCAGGGTTAGGGGTCGAGGCCGGCTTAGGTTGCGGTGGAGGGTCCCCGTTCGGTGTAGGGTTAGGGTTAGGGTTAGGTCCCAGGAGGCTCCAGGCGCCGAACCCACAGCAGGGCGGTGGTCTCCCCGAAGGGCTGAGTTGAGGGCACAAGGGACGGTGCCGCTCAGGATCCGTCTGTGGCTGCCAAGGCCACAGACGTCGATCGGCCCCTGGTCGAGGAGGCCTCCGGAATCCTCTCGGGCAGCTGCAGAACGGCCTGGGAAACGACACGCTGAGCTTCCAGGTTCCATGCCGGGTCAGCCTGCACCGCTTCTGGACCCCAGGCGCGTGGTGTTGTCAGACGTTGGCATGGGGTCCCCGTGGGGAGGGAGCCTTAGCTAGGGTTAGGGTTTGGTCCAGGGACGTCGCCAGGGCTGAATCGACTGCAGTCTCGTGATCTCCCTCGAGGGCTGAAGTGAGGGCCCATGCCAGAAGGCGGCTCAATTGCAGGGTTAGGGTTCGAGGCAGGCTTAGGTTGCGGTGGAGGGTCCCGGTTCGGGGTACGGTTAGGGTTAGGGTTGGGTCCCAGGAGGCTCCAGGCGCCCAAGCCACAGCAGGGCAGTGGTCTCCCCGAAGGGCTGAGTTGAGGGCACAAGGGACGGTGCCGGTCAGGATCCGTCTGTGGCTGCCAAGGCCACACACGTGATTGGGCCCCTGGTCGAGGAGGCCTCCGGCATCCTCTCGGCAGCTGCAGCCGGGCCTGGGAAACGACACGGTGAGCTTCCAGGTTCCATGCCGAGTCAGCCTGCACCTCTTCCGGACCCCAGGCGCGTGGTGTTGTCAGACGTTGGCATTGGGTCCTCTTGGGGAGAGAGCCTTAGCTAGGGTTAGGGTTCGGCCCAGGGACGTCGCCAGGGCCGAAGCGACTCCGGTCTCGTGATCTGCCTCGAGGGCTGAAGTGAGGGCCCATGCAGCAAGGCGGCTCAAGTGCAGGGTTAGGGGTCGAGGCCGGCTTAGGTTGCGGTGGAGGGTCCCCGTTCGGTGTACGGTTAGGGTTAGGGTTAGGTCCCAGGAGGCTCCAGGCGCCGAACCCACAGCAGAGCGGTGGTCTCCCCGAAGGGCTGAGTTGAGGGCACAAGGGACGGTGCCGCTCAGGATCCGTCTGTGGCTGCCAAGGCCACAGACGTCGATCGGCCCCTGGTCGAGGAGGCCTCCGGAATCCTCTCGGGCAGCTGCAGAACGGCCTGGGAAACGACACGCTGAGCTTCCAGGTTCCATGCCGGGTCAGCCTGCACCGCTTCTGGACCCCAGGCGCGTGGTGTTGTCAGACGTTGGCATGGGGTCCCCGTGGGGAGGGAGCCTTAGCTAGGGTTAGGGTTTGGTCCAGGGACGTCGCCAGGGCTGAATCGACTGCAGTCTCGTGATGTCCCTCGAGGGCTGAAGTGAGGGCCCATGCCAGAAGGCGGCTCAATTGCAGGGTTAGGGTTCGAGGCAGGCTTAGGTTGCGGTGGAGGGTCCCGGTTCGGGGTACGGTTAGGGTTAGGGTTGGGTCCCAGGAGGCTCCAGGCGCCCAAGCCACAGCAGGGCAGTGGTCTCCCCGAAGGGCTGAGTTGAGGGCACAAGGGACGGTGCCGGTCAGGATCCGTCTGTGGCTGCCAAGGCCACACACGTGATTGGGCCCCTGGTCGACGAGGCCTCTGGCATCCTCTCGGCAGCTGCAGCCGGGCCTGGGAAACGACACGGTGGGCTTCCAGGTTCCATGCCGAGTCAGCCTGCACCTCTTCCGGACCCCAGGCGCGTGGTGTTGTCAGACGTTGGCATTGGGTCCTCTTGGGGAGAGAGCCTTAGCTAGGGTTAGGGTTCGGCCCAGGGACGTCGCCAGGGCCGAAGCGACTCCGGTCTCGTGATCTGCCTCGAGGGCTGAAGTGAGGGCCCATGCAGCAAGGCGGCTCAAGTGCAGGGTTAGGGGTCGAGGCCGGCTTAGGTTGCGGTGGAGGGTCCCCGTTCGGTGTACGGTTAGGGTTAGGGTTAGGTCCCAGGAGGCTCCAGGCGCCGAACCCACAGCAGGGCGGTGGTCTCCCCGAAGGGCTGAGTTGAGGGCACAAGGGACGGTGCCGCTCAGGATCCGTCTGTGGCTGCCAAGGCCACAGACGTCGATCGGCCCCTGGTCGAGGAGGCCTCCGGAATCCTCTCGGGCAGCTGCAGAACGGCCTGGGAAACGACACGCTGAGCTTCCAGGTTCCATGCCGGGTCAGCCTGCACCGCTTCTGGACCCCAGGCGCGTGGTGTTGTCAGACGTTGGCATGGGGTCCCCGTGGGGAGGGAGCCTTAGTTGGGTTAGGGTTTGGTCCAGGGACGTCGCCAGGGCTGAATCGACTGCAGTCTCGTGATCTCCCCCGAGGGCTGAAGTGAGGGCCCATGCCAGAAGGCGGCTCAATTGCAGGGTTAGGGTTAGAGGCAGGCTTAGGTTGCGGTGGAGGGTCCCGGTTCGGGGTACGGTTAGGGTTAGGGTTGGGTCCCAGGAGGCTCCAGGCGCCCAAGCCACAGCAGGGCAGTGGTCTCCCCGAAGGGCTGAGTTGAGGGCACAAGGGACGGTGCCAGTCAGGATCCGTCTGTGGCTGCCAAGCCCACACACGTGATTGGGCCCCTGGTCGAGGAGGCCTCCGGCATCGTCTCGGCAGCTGCAGCCGGGCCTGGGAAACGACACGGTGAGCTTCCAGGTTCCATGCCGAGTCAGCCTGCACCGCTTCTGGACCCCAGGCGCGTGGTGTTGTCAGACGTTGGCATGGGGTCCCCGTGGGGAGGGAGCCTTAGCTAGGGTTAGGGTTTGGTCCAGGGACGTCGCCAGGGCTGAATCGACTGCAGTCTCGTGATGTCCCTCGAGGGCTGAAGTGAGGGCCCATGCCAGAAGGCGGCTCAATTGCAGGGTTAGGGTTCGAGGCAGGCTTAGGTTGCGGTGGAGGGTCCCGGTTCGGGGTACGGTTAGGGTTAGGGTTGGGTCCCAGGAGGCTCCAGGCGCCCAAGCCACAGCAGGGCAGTGGTCTCCCCGAAGGGCTGAGTTGAGGGCACAAGGGACGGTGCCGGTCAGGATCCGTCTGTGGCTGCCAAGGCCACACACGTGATTGGGCCCCTGGTCGAGGAGGCCTCCGGCATCCTCTCGGCAGCTGCAGCCGGGCCTGGGAAACGACACGGTGAGCTTCCAGGTTCCATGCCGAGTCAGCCTGCACCTCTTCCGGACCCCAGGCGCGTGGTGTTGTCAGACGTTGGCATTGGGTCCTCTTGGGGAGAGAGCCTTAGCTAGGGTTAGGGTTCGGCCCAGGGACGTCGCCAGGGCCGAAGCGACTCCGGTCTCGTGATCTGCCTCGAGGGCTGAAGTGAGGGCCCATGCAGCAAGGCGGCTCAAGTGCAGGGTTAGGGGTCGAGGCCGGCTTAGGTTGCGGTGGAGGGTCCCCGTTCGGTGTAGGGTTAGGGTTAGGGTTAGGTCCCAGGAGGCTCCAGGCGCCGAACCCACAGCAGGGCGGTGGTCTCCCCGAAGGGCTGAGTTGAGGGCACAAGGGACGGTGCCGCTCAGGATCCGTCTGTGGCTGCCAAGGCCACAGACGTCGATCGGCCCCTGGTCGAGGAGGCCTCCGGAATCCTCTCGGGCAGCTGCAGAACGGCCTGGGAAACGACACGCTGAGCTTCCAGGTTCCATGCCGGGTCAGCCTGCACCGCTTCTGGACCCCAGGCGCGTGGTGTTGTCAGACGTTGGCATGGGGTCCCCGTGGGGAGGGAGCCTTAGCTAGGGTTAGGGTTTGGTCCAGGGACGTCGCCAGGGCTGAATCGACTGCAGTCTCGTGATGTCCCTCGAGGGCTGAAGTGAGGGCCCATGCCAGAAGGCGGCTCAATTGCAGGGTTAGGGTTCGAGGCAGGCTTAGGTTGCGGTGGAGGGTCCCGGTTCGGGGTACGGTTAGGGTTAGGGTTGGGTCCCAGGAGGCTCCAGGCGCCCAAGCCACAGCAGGGCAGTGGTCTCCCCGAAGGGCTGAGTTGAGGGCACAAGGGACGGTGCCGGTCAGGATCCGTCTGTGGCTGCCAAGGCCACACACGTGATTGGGCCCCTGGTCGAGGAGGCCTCCGGCATCCTCTCGGCAGCTGCAGCCGGGCCTGGGAAACGACACGGTGAGCTTCCAGGTTCCATGCCGAGTCAGCCTGCACCTCTTCCGGACCCCAGGCGCGTGGTGTTGTCAGACGTTGGCATTGGGTCCTCTTGGGGAGAGAGCCTTAGCTAGGGTTAGGGTTCGGCCCAGGGACGTCGCCAGGGCCGAAGCGACTCCGGTCTCGTGATCTGCCTCGAGGGCTGAAGTGAGGGCCCATGCAGCAAGGCGGCTCAAGTGCAGGGTTAGGGGTCGAGGCCGGCTTAGGTTGCGGTGGAGGGTCCCCGTTCGGTGTAGGGTTAGGGTTAGGGTTAGGTCCCAGGAGGCTCCAGGCGCCGAACCCACAGCAGGGCGGTGGTCTCCCCGAAGGGCTCAGTTGAGGGCACAAGGGACGGTGCCGCTCAGGATCCGTCTGTGGCTGCCAAGGCCACAGACGTCGATCGGCCCCTGGTCGAGGAGGCCTCCGGAATCCTCTCGGGCAGCTGCAGAACGGCCTGGGAAACGACACGCTGAGCTTCCAGGTTCCATGCCGGGTCAGCCTGCACCGCTTCTGGACCCCAGGCGCGTGGTGTTGTCAGACGTTGGCATGGGGTCCCCGTGGGGAGGGAGCCTTAGCTAGGGTTAGGGTTTGGTCCAGGGACGTCGCCAGGGCTGAATCGACTGCAGTCTCGTGATGTCCCTCGAGGGCTGAAGTGAGGGCCCATGCCAGAAGGCGGCTCAATTGCAGGGTTAGGGTTCGAGGCAGGCTTAGGTTGCGGTGGAGGGTCCCGGTTCGGGGTACGGTTAGGGTTAGGGTTGGGTCCCAGGAGGCTCCAGGCGCCCAAGCCACAGCAGGGCAGTGGTCTCCCCGAAGGGCTGAGTTGAGGGCACAAGGGACGGTGCCGGTCAGGATCCGTCTGTGGCTGCCAAGGCCACACACGTGATTGGGCCCCTGGTCGAGGAGGCCTCCGGCATCCTCTCGGCAGCTGCAGCCGGGCCTGGGAAACGACACGGTGAGCTTCCAGGTTCCATGCCGAGTCAGCCTGCACCTCTTCCGGACCCCAGGCGCGTGGTGTTGTCAGACGTTGGCATTGGGTCCTCTTGGGGAGAGAGCCTTAGCTAGGGTTAGGGTTCGGCCCAGGGACGTCGCCAGGGCCGAAGCGACTCCGGTCTCGTGATCTGCCTCGAGGGCTGAAGTGAGGGCCCATGCAGCAAGGCGGCTCAAGTGCAGGGTTAGGGGTCGAGGCCGGCTTAGGTTGCGGTGGAGGGTCCCCGTTCGGGGTAGGGTTAGGGTTAGGGTTAGGTCCCAGGAGGCTCCAGGCGCCGAACCCACAGCAGGGCGGTGGTCTCCCCGAAGGGCTGAGTTGAGGGCACAAGGGACGGTGCCGCTCAGGATCCGTCTGTGGCTGCCAAGGCCACAGACGTCGATCGGCCCCTGGTCGAGGAGGCCTCCGGAATCCTCTCGGGCAGCTGCAGAACGGCCTGGGAAACGACACGCTGAGCTTCCAGGTTCCATGCCGGGTCAGCCTGCACCGCTTCTGGACCCCAGGCGCGTGGTGTTGTCAGACGTTGGCATGGGGTCCCCGTGGGGAGGGAGCCTTAGCTAGGGTTAGGGTTTGGTCCAGGGACGTCGCCAGGGCTGAATCGACTGCAGTCTCGTGATCTCCCTCGAGGGCTGAAGTGAGGGCCCATGCCAGAAGGCGGCTCAATTGCAGGGTTAGGGTTCGAGGCAGGCTTAGGTTGCGGTGGAGGGTCCCGGTTCGGGGTACGGTTAGGGTTAGGGTTGGGTCCCAGGAGGCTCCAGGCGCCCAAGCCACAGCAGGGCAGTGGTCTCCCCGAAGGGCTGAGTTGAGGGCACAAGGGACGGTGCCGGTCAGGATCCGTCTGTGGCTGCCAAGGCCACACACGTGATTGGGCCCCTGGTCGAGGAGGCCTCCGGCATCCTCTCGGCAGCTGCAGCCGGGCCTGGGAAACGACACGGTGAGCTTCCAGGTTCCATGCCGAGTCAGCCTGCACCTCTTCCGGACCCCAGGCGCGTGGTGTTGTCAGACGTTGGCATTGGGTCCTCTTGGGGAGAGAGCCTTAGCTAGGGTTAGGGTTCGGCCCAGGGACGTCGCCAGGGCCGAAGCGACTCCGGTCTCGTGATCTGCCTCGAGGGCTGAAGTGAGGGCCCATGCAGCAAGGCGGCTCAAGTGCAGGGTTAGGGGTCGAGGCCGGCTTAGGTTGCGGTGGAGGGTCCCCGTTCGGGGTAGGGTTAGGGTTAGGGTTAGGTCCCAGGAGGCTCCAGGCGCCGAACCCACAGCAGGGCGGTGGTCTCCCCGAAGGGCTCAGTTGAGGGCACAAGGGACGGTGCCGCTCAGGATCCGTCTGTGGCTGCCAAGGCCACAGACGTCGATCGGCCCCTGGTCGAGGAGGCCTCCGGAATCCTCTCGGGCAGCTGCAGAACGGCCTGGGAAACGACACGCTGAGCTTCCAGGTTCCATGCCGGGTCAGCCTGCACCGCTTCTGGACCCCAGGCGCGTGGTGTTGTCAGACGTTGGCATGGGGTCCCCGTGGGGAGGGAGCCTTAGCTAGGGTTAGGGTTTGGTCCAGGGACGTCGCCAGGGCTGAATCGACTGCAGTCTCGTGATGTCCCTCGAGGGCTGAAGTGAGGGCCCATGCCAGAAGGCGGCTCAATTGCAGGGTTAGGGTTCGAGGCAGGCTTAGGTTGCGGTGGAGGGTCCCGGTTCGGGGTACGGTTAGGGTTAGGGTTGGGTCCCAGGAGGCTCCAGGCGCCCAAGCCACAGCAGGGCAGTGGTCTCCCCGAAGGGCTGAGTTGAGGGCACAAGGGACGGTGCCGGTCAGGATCCGTCTGTGGCTGCCAAGGCCACACACGTGATTGGGCCCCTGGTCGAGGAGGCCTCCGGCATCCTCTCGGCAGCTGCAGCCGGGCCTGGGAAACGACACGGTGAGCTTCCAGGTTCCATGCCGAGTCAGCCTGCACCTCTTCCGGACCCCAGGCGCGTGGTGTTGTCAGACGTTGGCATTGGGTCCTCTTGGGGAGAGAGCCTTAGCTAGGGTTAGGGTTCGGCCCAGGGACGTCGCCAGGGCCGAAGCGACTCCGGTCTCGTGATCTGCCTCGAGGGCTGAAGTGAGGGCCCATGCAGCAAGGCGGCTCAAGTGCAGGGTTAGGGGTCGAGGCCGGCTTAGGTTGCGGTGGAGGGTCCCCGTTCGGTGTACGGTTAGGGTTAGGGTTAGGTCCCAGGAGGCTCCAGGCGCCGAACCCACAGCAGGGCGGTGGTCTCCCCGAAGGGCTGAGTTGAGGGCACAAGGGACGGTGCCGCTCAGGATCCGTCTGTGGCTGCCAAGGCCACAGACGTCGATCGGCCCCTGGTCGAGGAGGCCTCCGGAATCCTCTCGGGCAGCTGCAGAACGGCCTGGGAAACGACACGCTGAGCTTCCAGGTTCCATGCCGGGTCAGCCTGCACCGCTTCTGGACCCCAGGCGCGTGGTGTTGTCAGACGTTGGCATGGGGTCCCCGTGGGGAGGGAGCCTTAGCTAGGGTTAGGGTTTGGTCCAGGGACGTCGCCAGGGCTGAATCGACTGCAGTCTCGTGATCTCCCCCGAGGGCTGAAGTGAGGGCCCATGCCAGAAGGCGGCTCAATTGCAGGGTTAGGGTTCGAGGCAGGCTTAGGTTGCGGTGGAGGGTCCCGGTTCGGGGTACGGTTAGGGTAAGGGTTGGGTCCCAGGAGGCTCCAGGCGCCCAAGCCACAGCAGGGCAGTGGTCTCCCCGAAGGGCTGAGTTGAGGGCACAAGGGACGGTGCCGGTCAGGATCCGTCTGTGGCTGCCAAGGCCACACACGTGATTGGGCCCCTGGTCGAGGAGGCCTCCGGCATCCTCTCGGCAGCTGCAGCCGGGCCTGGGAAACGACACGGTGAGCTTCCAGGTTCCATGCCGAGTCAGCCTGCACCTCTTCCGGACCCCAGGCGCGTGGTGTTGTCAGACGTTGGCATTGGGTCCTCTTGGGGAGAGAGCCTTAGCTAGGGTTAGGGTTCGGCCCAGGGACGTCGCCAGGGCCGAAGCGACTCCGGTCTCGTGATCTGCCTCGAGGGCTGAAGTGAGGGCCCATGCAGCAAGGCGGCTCAAGTGCAGGGTTAGGGGTCGAGGCCGGCTTAGGTTGCGGTGGAGGGTCCCCGTTCGGGGTAGGGTTAGGGTTAGGGTTAGGTCCCAGGAGGCTCCAGGCGCCGAACCCACAGCAGGGCGGTGGTCTCCCCGAAGGGCTCAGTTGAGGGCACAAGGGACGGTGCCGCTCAGGATCCGTCTGTGGCTGCCAAGGCCACAGACGTCGATCGGCCCCTGGTCGAGGAGGCCTCCGGAATCCTCTCGGGCAGCTGCAGAACGGCCTGGGAAACGACACGCTGAGCTTCCAGGTTCCATGCCGGGTCAGCCTGCACCGCTTCTGGACCCCAGGCGCGTGGTGTTGTCAGACGTTGGCATGGGGTCCCCGTGGGGAGGGAGCCTTAGCTAGGGTTAGGGTTTGGTCCAGGGACGTCGCCAGGTCTGAATCGACTGCAGTCTCGTGATGTCCCTCGAGGGCTGAAGTGAGGGCCCATGCCAGAAGGCGGCTCAATTGCAGGGTTAGGGTTCGAGGCAGGCTTAGGTTGCGGTGGAGGGTCCCGGTTCGGGGTACGGTTAGGGTTAGGGTTGGGTCCCAGGAGGCTCCAGGCGCCCAAGCCACAGCAGGGCAGTGGTCTCCCCGAAGGGCTGAGTTGAGGGCACAAGGGACGGTGCCGGTCAGGATCCGTCTGTGGCTGCCAAGCCCACACACGTGATTGGGCCCCTGGTCGAGGAGGCCTCCGGCATCGTCTCGGCAGCTGCAGACGGGCCTGGGAAACGACACGGTGAGCTTCCAGGTTCCATGCCGAGTCAGCCTGCACCTCTTCCGGACCCCAGGCGCGTGGTGTTGTCAGACGTTGGCATTGGGTCCTCTTGGGGAGAGAGCCTTAGCTAGGGTTAGGGTTCGGCCCAGGGACGTCGCCAGGGCCGAAGCGACTCCGGTCTCGTGATCTGCCTCGAGGGCTGAAGTGAGGGCCCATGCAGCAAGGCGGCTCAAGTGCAGGGTTAGGGGTCGAGGCCGGCTTAGGTTGCGGTGGAGGGTCCCCGTTCGGGGTAGGGTTAGGGTTAGGGTTAGGTCCCAGGAGGCTCCAGGCGCCGAACCCACAGCAGGGCGGTGGTCTCCCCGAAGGGCTCAGTTGAGGGCACAAGGGACGGTGCCGCTCAGGATCCGTCTGTGGCTGCCAAGGCCACAGACGTCGATCGGCCCCTGGTCGAGGAGGCCTCCGGAATCCTCTCGGGCAGCTGCAGAACGGCCTGGGAAACGACACGCTGAGCTTCCAGGTTCCATGCCGGGTCAGCCTGCACCGCTTCTGGACCCCAGGCGCGTGGTGTTGTCAGACGTTGGCATGGGGTCCCCGTGGGGAGGGAGCCTTAGCTAGGGTTAGGGTTTGGTCCAGGGACGTCGCCAGGGCTGAATAGACTGCAGTCTCGTGATGTCCCTCGAGGGCTGAAGTGAGGGCCCATGCCAGAAGGCGGCTCAATTGCAGGGTTAGGGTTCGAGGCAGGCTTAGGTTGCGGTGGAGGGTCCCGGTTCGGGGTACGGTTAGGGTTAGGGTTGGGTCCCAGGAGGCTCCAGGCGCCCAAGCCACAGCAGGGCAGTGGTCTCCCCGAAGGGCTGAGTTGAGGGCACAAGGGACGGTGCCGGTCAGGATCCGTCTGTGGCTGCCAAGGCCACACACGTGATTGGGCCCCTGGTCGAGGAGGCCTCCGGCATCCTCTCGGCAGCTGCAGCCGGGCCTGGGAAACGACACGGTGAGCTTCCAGGTTCCATGCCGAGTCAGCCTGCACCTCTTCCGGACCCCAGGCGCGTGGTGTTGTCAGACGTTGGCATTGGGTCCTCTTGGGGAGAGAGCCTTAGCTAGGGTTAGGGTTCGGCCCAGGGACGTCGCCAGGGCCGAAGCGACTCCGGTCTCGTGATCTGCCTCGAGGGCTGAAGTGAGGGCCCATGCAGCAAGGCGGCTCAAGTGCAGGGTTAGGGGTCGAGGCCGGCTTAGGTTGCGGTGGAGGGTCCCCGTTCGGGGTAGGGTTAGGGTTAGGGTTAGGTCCCAGGAGGCTCCAGGCGCCGAACCCACAGCAGGGCGGTGGTCTCCCCGAAGGGCTGAGTTGAGGGCACAAGGGACGGTGCCGCTCAGGATCCGTCTGTGGCTGCCAAGGCCACAGACGTCGATCGGCCCCTGGTCGAGGAGGCCTCCGGAATCCTCTCGGGCAGCTGCAGAACGGCCTGGGAAACGACACGCTGAGCTTCCAGGTTCCATGCCGGGTCAGCCTGCACCGCTTCTGGACCCCAGGCGCGTGGTGTTGTCAGACGTTGGCATGGGGTCCCCGTGGGGAGGGAGCCTTAGCTAGGGTTAGGGTTTGGTCCAGGGACGTCGCCAGGGCTGAATCGACTGCAGTCTCGTGATCTCCCTCGAGGGCTGAAGTGAGGGCCCATGCCAGAAGGCGGCTCAATTGCAGGGTTAGGGTTCGAGGCAGGCTTAGGTTGCGGTGGAGGGTCCCGGTTCGGGGTACGGTTAGGGTTAGGGTTGGGTCCCAGGAGGCTCCAGGCGCCCAAGCCACAGCAGGGCAGTGGTCTCCCCGAAGGGCTGAGTTGAGGGCACAAGGGACGGTGCCGGTCAGGATCCGTCTGTGGCTGCCAAGGCCACACACGTGATTGGGCCCCTGGTCGAGGAGGCCTCCGGCATCCTCTCGGCAGCTGCAGCCGGGCCTGGGAAACGACACGGTGAGCTTCCAGGTTCCATGCCGAGTCAGCCTGCACCTCTTCCGGACCCCAGGCGCGTGGTGTTGTCAGACGTTGGCATTGGGTCCTCTTGGGGAGAGAGCCTTAGCTAGGGTTAGGGTTCGGCCCAGGGACGTCGCCAGGGCCGAAGCGACTCCGGTCTCGTGATCTGCCTCGAGGGCTGAAGTGAGGGCCCATGCAGCAAGGCGGCTCAAGTGCAGGGTTAGGGGTCGAGGCCGGCTTAGGTTGCGGTGGAGGGTCCCCGTTCGGGGTAGGGTTAGGGTTAGGGTTAGGTCCCAGGAGGCTCCAGGCGCCGAACCCACAGCAGGGCGGTGGTCTCCCCGAAGGGCTCAGTTGAGGGCACAAGGGACGGTGCCGCTCAGGATCCGTCTGTGGCTGCCAAGGCCACAGACGTCGATCGGCCCCTGGTCGAGGAGGCCTCCGGAATCCTCTCGGGCAGCTGCAGAACGGCCTGGGAAACGACACGCTGAGCTTCCAGGTTCCATGCCGGGTCAGCCTGCACCGCTTCTGGACCCCAGGCGCGTGGTGTTGTCAGACGTTGGCATGGGGTCCCCGTGGGGAGGGAGCCTTAGCTAGGGTTAGGGTTTGGTCCAGGGACGTCGCCAGGGCTGAATCGACTGCAGTCTCGTGATGTCCCTCGAGGGCTGAAGTGAGGGCCCATGCCAGAAGGCGGCTCAATTGCAGGGTTAGGGTTCGAGGCAGGCTTAGGTTGCGGTGGAGGGTCCCGGTTCGGGGTACGGTTAGGGTTAGGGTTGGGTCCCAGGAGGCTCCAGGCGCCCAAGCCACAGCAGGGCAGTGGTCTCCCCGAAGGGCTGAGTTGAGGGCACAAGGGACGGTGCCGGTCAGGATCCGTCTGTGGCTGCCAAGGCCACACACGTGATTGGGCCCCTGGTCGAGGAGGCCTCCGGCATCCTCTCGGCAGCTGCAGCCGGGCCTGGGAAACGACACGGTGAGCTTCCAGGTTCCATGCCGAGTCAGCCTGCACCTCTTCCGGACCCCAGGCGCGTGGTGTTGTCAGACGTTGGCATTGGGTCCTCTTGGGGAGAGAGCCTTAGCTAGGGTTAGGGTTCGGCCCAGGGACGTCGCCAGGGCCGAAGCGACTCCGGTCTCGTGATCTGCCTCGAGGGCTGAAGTGAGGGCCCATGCAGCAAGGCGGCTCAAGTGCAGGGTTAGGGGTCGAGGCCGGCTTAGGTTGCGGTGGAGGGTCCCCGTTCGGTGTAGGGTTAGGGTTAGGGTTAGGTCCCAGGAGGCTCCAGGCGCCGAACCCACAGCAGGGCGGTGGTCTCCCCGAAGGGCTGAGTTGAGGGCACAAGGGACGGTGCCGCTCAGGATCCGTCTGTGGCTGCCAAGGCCACAGACGTCGATCGGCCCCTGGTCGAGGAGGCCTCCGGAATCCTCTCGGGCAGCTGCAGAACGGCCTGGGAAACGACACGCTGAGCTTCCAGGTTCCATGCCGGGTCAGCCTGCACCGCTTCTGGACCCCAGGCGCGTGGTGTTGTCAGACGTTGGCATGGGGTCCCCGTGGGGAGGGAGCCTTAGCTAGGGTTAGGGTTTGGTCCAGGGACGTCGCCAGGGCTGAATCGACTGCAGTCTCGTGATCTCCCCCGAGGGCTGAAGTGAGGGCCCATGCCAGAAGGCGGCTCAATTGCAGGGTTAGGGTTCGAGGCAGGCTTAGGTTGCGGTGGAGGGTCCCGGTTCGGGGTACGGTTAGGGTAAGGGTTGGGTCCCAGGAGGCTCCAGGCGCCCAAGCCACAGCAGGGCAGTGGTCTCCCCGAAGGGCTGAGTTGAGGGCACAAGGGACGGTGCCGGTCAGGATCCGTCTGTGGCTGCCAAGGCCACACACGTGATTGGGCCCCTGGTCGAGGAGGCCTCCGGCATCCTCTCGGCAGCTGCAGCCGGGCCTGGGAAACGACACGGTGAGCTTCCAGGTTCCATGCCGAGTCAGCCTGCACCTCTTCCGGACCCCAGGCGCGTGGTGTTGTCAGACGTTGGCATTGGGTCCTCTTGGGGAGAGAGCCTTAGCTAGGGTTAGGGTTCGGCCCAGGGACGTCGGCAGGGCCGAAGCGACTCCGGTCTCGTGATCTGCCTCGAGGGCTGAAGTGAGGGCCCATGCAGCAAGGCGGCTCAAGTGCAGGGTTAGGGGTCGAGGCCGGCTTAGGTTGCGGTGGAGGGTCCCCGTTCGGGGTAGGGTTAGGGTTAGGGTTAGGTCCCAGGAGGCTCCAGGCGCCGAACCCACAGCAGGGCGGTGGTCTCCCCGAAGGGCTGAGTTGAGGGCACAAGGGACGGTGCCGCTCAGGATCCGTCTGTGGCTGCCAAGGCCACAGACGTCGATCGGCCCCTGGTCGAGGAGGCCTCCGGAATCCTCTCGGGCAGCTGCAGAACGGCCTGGGAAACGACACGCTGAGCTTCCAGGTTCCATGCCGGGTCAGCCTGCACCGCTTCTGGACCCCAGGCGCGTGGTGTTGTCAGACGTTGGCATGGGGTCCCCGTGGGGAGGGAGCCTTAGCTAGGGTTAGGGTTTGGTCCAGGGACGTCGCCAGGTCTGAATCGACTGCAGTCTCGTGATGTCCCTCGAGGGCTGAAGTGAGGGCCCATGCCAGAAGGCGGCTCAATTGCAGGGTTAGGGTTCGAGGCAGGCTTAGGTTGCGGTGGAGGGTCCCGGTTCGGGGTACGGTTAGGGTTAGGGTTGGGTCCCAGGAGGCTCCAGGCGCCCAAGCCACAGCAGGGCAGTGGTCTCCCCGAAGGGCTGAGTTGAGGGCACAAGGGACGGTGCCGGTCAGGATCCGTCTGTGGCTGCCAAGCCCACACACGTGATTGGGCCCCTGGTCGAGGAGGCCTCCGGCATCGTCTCGGCAGCTGCAGACGGGCCTGGGAAACGACACGGTGAGCTTCCAGGTTCCATGCCGAGTCAGCCTGCACCTCTTCCGGACCCCAGGCGCGTGGTGTTGTCAGACGTTGGCATTGGGTCCTCTTGGGGAGAGAGCCTTAGCTAGGGTTAGGGTTCGGCCCAGGGACGTCGCCAGGGCCGAAGCGACTCCGGTCTCGTGATCTGCCTCGAGGGCTGAAGTGAGGGCCCATGCAGCAAGGCGGCTCAAGTGCAGGGTTAGGGGTCGAGGCCGGCTTAGGTTGCGGTGGAGGGTCCCCGTTCGGTGTAGGGTTAGGGTTAGGCTTAGGTCCCAGGAGGCTCCAGGCGCCGAACCCACAGCAGGGCGGTGGTCTCCCCGAAGGGCTGAGTTGAGGGCACAAGGGACGGTGCCGCTCAGGATCCGTCTGTGGCTGCCAAGGCCACAGACGTCGATCGGCCCCTGGTCGAGGAGGCCTCCGGAATCCTCTCGGACAGCTGCAGAACGGCCTGGGAAACGACACGCTGAGCTTCCAGGTTCCATGCCGGGTCAGCCTGCACCGCTTCTGGACCCCAGGCGCGTGGTGTTGTCAGACGTTGGCATGGGGTCCCCGTGGGGAGGGAGCCTTAGCTAGGGTTAGGGTTTGGTCCAGGGACGTCGCCAGGGCTGAATCGACTGCAGTCTCGTGATGTCCCTCGAGGGCTGAAGTGAGGGCCCATGCCAGAAGGCGGCTCAATTGCAGGGTTAGGGTTCGAGGCAGGCTTAGGTTGCGGTGGAGGGTCCCGGTTCGGGGTACGGTTAGGGTTAGGGTTGGGTCCCAGGAGGCTCCAGGCGCCCAAGCCACAGCAGGGCAGTGGTCTCCCCGAAGGGCTGAGTTGAGGGCACAAGGGACGGTGCCGGTCAGGATCCGTCTGTGGCTGCCAAGGCCACACACGTGATTGGGCCCCTGGTCGAGGAGGCCTCCGGCATCCTCTCGGCAGCTGCAGCCGGGCCTGGGAAACGACACGGTGAGCTTCCAGGTTCCATGCCGAGTCAGCCTGCACCTCTTCCGGACCCCAGGCGCGTGGTGTTGTCAGACGTTGGCATTGGGTCCTCTTGGGGAGAGAGCCTTAGCTAGGGTTAGGGTTCGGCCCAGGGACGTCGCCAGGGCCGAAGCGACTCCGGTCTCGTGATCTGCCTCGAGGGCTGAAGTGAGGGCCCATGCAGCAAGGCGGCTCAAGTGCAGGGTTAGGGGTCGAGGCCGGCTTAGGTTGCGGTGGAGGGTCCCCGTTCGGTGTACGGTTAGGGTTAGGGTTAGGTCCCAGGAGGCTCCAGGCGCCGAACCCACAGCAGGGCGGTGGTCTCCCCGAAGGGCTGAGTTGAGGGCACAAGGGACGGTGCCGCTCAGGATCCGTCTGTGGCTGCCAAGGCCACAGACGTCGATCGGCCCCTGGTCGAGGAGGCCTCCGGAATCCTCTCGGGCAGCTGCAGAACGGCCTGGGAAACGACACGCTGAGCTTCCAGGTTCCATGCCGGGTCAGCCTGCACCGCTTCTGGACCCCAGGCGCGTGGTGTTGTCAGACGTTGGCATGGGGTCCCCGTGGGGAGGGAGCCTTAGCTAGGGTTAGGGTTTGGTCCAGGGACGTCGCCAGGGCTGAATCGACTGCAGTCTCGTGATGTCCCTCGAGGGCTGAAGTGAGGGCCCATGCCAGAAGGCGGCTCAATTGCAGGGTTAGGGTTCGAGGCAGGCTTAGGTTGCGGTGGAGGGTCCCGGTTCGGGGTACGGTTAGGGTTAGGGTTGGGTCCCAGGAGGCTCCAGGCGCCCAAGCCACAGCAGGGCAGTGGTCTCCCCGAAGGGCTGAGTTGAGGGCACAAGGGACGGTGCCGGTCAGGATCCGTCTGTGGCTGCCAAGGCCACACACGTGATTGGGCCCCTGGTCGACGAGGCCTCTGGCATCCTCTCGGCAGCTGCAGCCGGGCCTGGGAAACGACACGGTGGGCTTCCAGGTTCCATGCCGAGTCAGCCTGCACCTCTTCCGGACCCCAGGCGCGTGGTGTTGTCAGACGTTGGCATTGGGTCCTCTTGGGGAGAGAGCCTTAGCTAGGGTTAGGGTTCGGCCCAGGGACGTCGCCAGGGCCGAAGCGACTCCGGTCTCGTGATCTGCCTCGAGGGCTGAAGTGAGGGCCCATGCAGCAAGGCGGCTCAAGTGCAGGGTTAGGGGTCGAGGCCGGCTTAGGTTGCGGTGGAGGGTCCCCGTTCGGTGTACGGTTAGGGTTAGGGTTAGGTCCCAGGAGGCTCCAGGCGCCGAACCCACAGCAGGGCGGTGGTCTCCCCGAAGGGCTGAGTTGAGGGCACAAGGGACGGTGCCGCTCAGGATCCGTCTGTGGCTGCCAAGGCCACAGACGTCGATCGGCCCCTGGTCGAGGAGGCCTCCGGAATCCTCTCGGGCAGCTGCAGAACGGCCTGGGAAACGACACGCTGAGCTTCCAGGTTCCATGCCGGGTCAGCCTGCACCGCTTCTGGACCCCAGGCGCGTGGTGTTGTCAGACGTTGGCATGGGGTCCCCGTGGGGAGGGAGCCTTAGTTGGGTTAGGGTTTGGTCCAGGGACGTCGCCAGGGCTGAATCGACTGCAGTCTCGTGATCTCCCCCGAGGGCTGAAGTGAGGGCCCATGCCAGAAGGCGGCTCAATTGCAGGGTTAGGGTTAGAGGCAGGCTTAGGTTGCGGTGGAGGGTCCCGGTTCGGGGTACGGTTAGGGTTAGGGTTGGGTCCCAGGAGGCTCCAGGCGCCCAAGCCACAGCAGGGCAGTGGTCTCCCCGAAGGGCTGAGTTGAGGGCACAAGGGACGGTGCCGGTCAGGATCCGTCTGTGGCTGCCAAGCCCACACACGTGATTGGGCCCCTGGTCGAGGAGGCCTCCGGCATCGTCTCGGCAGCTGCAGCCGGGCCTGGGAAACGACACGGTGAGCTTCCAGGTTCCATGCCGAGTCAGCCTGCACCGCTTCTGGACCCCAGGCGCGTGGTGTTGTCAGACGTTGGCATGGGGTCCCCGTGGGGAGGGAGCCTTAGCTAGGGTTAGGGTTTGGTCCAGGGACGTCGCCAGGGCTGAATCGACTGCAGTCTCGTGATGTCCCTCGAGGGCTGAAGTGAGGGCCCATGCCAGAAGGCGGCTCAATTGCAGGGTTAGGGTTCGAGGCAGGCTTAGGTTGCGGTGGAGGGTCCCGGTTCGGGGTACGGTTAGGGTTAGGGTTGGGTCCCAGGAGGCTCCAGGCGCCCAAGCCACAGCAGGGCAGTGGTCTCCCCGAAGGGCTGAGTTGAGGGCACAAGGGACGGTGCCGGTCAGGATCCGTCTGTGGCTGCCAAGGCCACACACGTGATTGGGCCCCTGGTCGAGGAGGCCTCCGGCATCCTCTCGGCAGCTGCAGCCGGGCCTGGGAAACGACACGGTGAGCTTCCAGGTTCCATGCCGAGTCAGCCTGCACCTCTTCCGGACCCCAGGCGCGTGGTGTTGTCAGACGTTGGCATTGGGTCCTCTTGGGGAGAGAGCCTTAGCTAGGGTTAGGGTTCGGCCCAGGGACGTCGCCAGGGCCGAAGCGACTCCGGTCTCGTGATCTGCCTCGAGGGCTGAAGTGAGGGCCCATGCAGCAAGGCGGCTCAAGTGCAGGGTTAGGGGTCGAGGCCGGCTTAGGTTGCGGTGGAGGGTCCCCGTTCGGTGTACGGTTAGGGTTAGGGTTAGGTCCCAGGAGGCTCCAGGCGCCGAACCCACAGCAGGGCGGTGGTCTCCCCGAAGGGCTGAGTTGAGGGCACAAGGGACGGTGCCGCTCAGGATCCGTCTGTGGCTGCCAAGGCCACAGACGTCGATCGGCCCCTGGTCGAGGAGGCCTCCGGAATCCTCTCGGGCAGCTGCAGAACGGCCTGGGAAACGACACGCTGAGCTTCCAGGTTCCATGCCGGGTCAGCCTGCACCGCTTCTGGACCCCAGGCGCGTGGTGTTGTCAGACGTTGGCATGGGGTCCCCGTGGGGAGGGAGCCTTAGCTAGGGTTAGGGTTTGGTCCAGGGACGTCGCCAGGGCTGAATCGACTGCAGTCTCGTGATCTCCCTCGAGGGCTGAAGTGAGGGCCCATGCCAGAAGGCGGCTCAATTGCAGGGTTAGGGTTCGAGGCAGGCTTAGGTTGCGGTGGAGGGTCCCGGTTCGGGGTACGGTTAGGGTTAGGGTTGGGTCCCAGGAGGCTCCAGGCGCCCAAGCCACAGCAGGGCAGTGGTCTCCCCGAAGGGCTGAGTTGAGGGCACAAGGGACGGTGCCGGTCAGGATCCGTCTGTGGCTGCCAAGGCCACACACGTGATTGGGCCCCTGGTCGAGGAGGCCTCCGGCATCCTCTCGGCAGCTGCAGCCGGGCCTGGGAAACGACACGGTGAGCTTCCAGGTTCCATGCCGAGTCAGCCTGCACCTCTTCCGGACCCCAGGCGCGTGGTGTTGTCAGACGTTGGCATTGGGTCCTCTTGGGGAGAGAGCCTTAGCTAGGGTTAGGGTTCGGCCCAGGGACGTCGCCAGGGCCGAAGCGACTCCGGTCTCGTGATCTGCCTCGAGGGCTGAAGTGAGGGCCCATGCAGCAAGGCGGCTCAAGTGCAGGGTTAGGGGTCGAGGCCGGCTTAGGTTGCGGTGGAGGGTCCCCGTTCGGGGTAGGGTTAGGGTTAGGGTTAGGTCCCAGGAGGCTCCAGGCGCCGAACCCACAGCAGGGCGGTGGTCTCCCCGAAGGGCTCAGTTGAGGGCACAAGGGACGGTGCCGCTCAGGATCCGTCTGTGGCTGCCAAGGCCACAGACGTCGATCGGCCCCTGGTCGAGGAGGCCTCCGGAATCCTCTCGGGCAGCTGCAGAACGGCCTGGGAAACGACACGCTGAGCTTCCAGGTTCCATGCCGGGTCAGCCTGCACCGCTTCTGGACCCCAGGCGCGTGGTGTTGTCAGACGTTGGCATGGGGTCCCCGTGGGGAGGGAGCCTTAGCTAGGGTTAGGGTTTGGTCCAGGGACGTCGCCAGGGCTGAATCGACTGCAGTCTCGTGATCTCCCTCGAGGGCTGAAGTGAGGGCCCATGCCAGAAGGCGGCTCAATTGCAGGGTTAGGGTTCGAGG
Source organism: Panthera onca (assembly GCF_046562875.1). Classification (NCBI taxonomy): domain Eukaryota; kingdom Metazoa; phylum Chordata; class Mammalia; order Carnivora; family Felidae; genus Panthera; species Panthera onca. Next base: position 16,587,297 of record NC_138357.1, on the reverse strand, counting down.
CAGGCTTAGGTTGCGGTGGAGGGTCCCGGTTCGGGGTACGGTTAGGGTTAGGGTTGGGTCCCAGGAGGCTCCAGGCGCCCAAGCCACAGCAGGGCAGTGGTCTCCCCGAAGGGCTGAGTTGAGGGCACAAGGGACGGTGCCGGTCAGGATCCGTCTGTGGCTGCCAAGGCCACACACGTGATTGGGCCCCTGGTCGAGGAGGCCTCCGGCATCCTCTCGGCAGCTGCAGCCGGGCCTGGGAAACGACACGGTGAGCTTCCAGGTTCCATGCCGAGTCAGCCTGCACCTCTTCCGGACCCCAGGCGCGTGGTGTTGTCAGACGTTGGCATTGGGTCCTCTTGGGGAGAGAGCCTTAGCTAGGGTTAGGGTTCGGCCCAGGGACGTCGCCAGGGCCGAAGCGACTCCGGTCTCGTGATCTGCCTCGAGGGCTGAAGTGAGGGCCCATGCAGCAAGGCGGCTCAAGTGCAGGGTTAGGGGTCGAGGCCGGCTTAGGTTGCGGTGGAGGGTCCCCGTTCGGGGTAGGGTTAGGGTTAGGGTTAGGTCCCAGGAGGCTCCAGGCGCCGAACCCACAGCAGGGCGGTGGTCTCCCCGAAGGGCTGAGTTGAGGGCACAAGGGACGGTGCCGCTCAGGATCCGTCTGTGGCTGCCAAGGCCACAGACGTCGATCGGCCCCTGGTCGAGGAGGCCTCCGGAATCCTCTCGGGCAGCTGCAGAACGGCCTGGGAAACGACACGCTGAGCTTCCAGGTTCCATGCCGGGTCAGCCTGCACCGCTTCTGGACCCCAGGCGCGTGGTGTTGTCAGACGTTGGCATGGGGTCCCCGTGGGGAGGGAGCCTTAGCTAGGGTTAGGGTTTGGTCCAGGGACGTCGCCAGGGCTGAATCGACTGCAGTCTCGTGATCTCCCTCGAGGGCTGAAGTGAGGGCCCATGCCAGAAGGCGGCTCAATTGCAGGGTTAGGGTTCGAGGCAGGCTTAGGTTGCGGTGGAGGGTCCCGGTTCGGGGTACGGTTAGGGTTAGGGTTGGGTCCCAGGAGGCTCCAGGCGCCCAAGCCACAGCAGGGCAGTGGTCTCCCCGAAGGGCTGAGTTGAGGGCACAAGGGACGGTGCCGGTCAGGATCCGTCTGTGGCTGCCAAGGCCACACACGTGATTGGGCCCCTGGTCGAGGAGGCCTCCGGCATCCTCTCGGCAGCTGCAGCCGGGCCTGGGAAACGACACGGTGAGCTTCCAGGTTCCATGCCGAGTCAGCCTGCACCTCTTCCGGACCCCAGGCGCGTGGTGTTGTCAGACGTTGGCATTGGGTCCTCTTGGGGAGAGAGCCTTAGCTAGGGTTAGGGTTCGGCCCAGGGACGTCGCCAGGGCCGAAGCGACTCCGGTCTCGTGATCTGCCTCGAGGGCTGAAGTGAGGGCCCATGCAGCAAGGCGGCTCAAGTGCAGGGTTAGGGGTCGAGGCCGGCTTAGGTTGCGGTGGAGGGTCCCCGTTCGGGGTAGGGTTAGGGTTAGGGTTAGGTCCCAGGAGGCTCCAGGCGCCGAACCCACAGCAGGGCGGTGGTCTCCCCGAAGGGCTCAGTTGAGGGCACAAGGGACGGTGCCGCTCAGGATCCGTCTGTGGCTGCCAAGGCCACAGACGTCGATCGGCCCCTGGTCGAGGAGGCCTCCGGAATCCTCTCGGGCAGCTGCAGAACGGCCTGGGAAACGACACGCTGAGCTTCCAGGTTCCATGCCGGGTCAGCCTGCACCGCTTCTGGACCCCAGGCGCGTGGTGTTGTCAGACGTTGGCATGGGGTCCCCGTGGGGAGGGAGCCTTAGCTAGGGTTAGGGTTTGGTCCAGGGACGTCGCCAGGGCTGAATCGACTGCAGTCTCGTGATGTCCCTCGAGGGCTGAAGTGAGGGCCCATGCCAGAAGGCGGCTCAATTGCAGGGTTAGGGTTCGAGGCAGGCTTAGGTTGCGGTGGAGGGTCCCGGTTCGGGGTACGGTTAGGGTTAGGGTTGGGTCCCAGGAGGCTCCAGGCGCCCAAGCCACAGCAGGGCAGTGGTCTCCCCGAAGGGCTGAGTTGAGGGCACAAGGGACGGTGCCGGTCAGGATCCGTCTGTGGCTGCCAAGGCCACACACGTGATTGGGCCCCTGGTCGAGGAGGCCTCCGGCATCCTCTCGGCAGCTGCAGCCGGGCCTGGGAAACGACACGGTGAGCTTCCAGGTTCCATGCCGAGTCAGCCTGCACCTCTTCCGGACCCCAGGCGCGTGGTGTTGTCAGACGTTGGCATTGGGTCCTCTTGGGGAGAGAGCCTTAGCTAGGGTTAGGGTTCGGCCCAGGGACGTCGCCAGGGCCGAAGCGACTCCGGTCTCGTGATCTGCCTCGAGGGCTGAAGTGAGGGCCCATGCAGCAAGGCGGCTCAAGTGCAGGGTTAGGGGTCGAGGCCGGCTTAGGTTGCGGTGGAGGGTCCCCGTTCGGTGTAGGGTTAGGGTGAGGGTTAGGTCCCAGGAGGCTCCAGGCGCCGAACCCACAGCAGGGCGGTGGTCTCCCCGAAGGGCTGAGTTGAGGGCACAAGGGACGGTGCCGCTCAGGATCCGTCTGTGGCTGCCAAGGCCACAGACGTCGATCGGCCCCTGGTCGAGGAGGCCTCCGGAATCCTCTCGGACAGCTGCAGAACGGCCTGGGAAACGACACGCTGAGCTTCCAGGTTCCATGCCGGGTCAGCCTGCACCGCTTCTGGACCCCAGGCGCGTGGTGTTGTCAGACGTTGGCATGGGGTCCCCGTGGGGAGGGAGCCTTAGCTAGGGTTAGGGTTTGGTCCAGGGACGTCGCCAGGGCTGAATCGACTGCAGTCTCGTGATGTCCCTCGAGGGCTGAAGTGAGGGCCCATGCCAGAAGGCGGCTCAATTGCAGGGTTAGGGTTCGAGGCAGGCTTAGGTTGCGGTGGAGGGTCCCGGTTCGGGGTACGGTTAGGGTTAGGGTTAGGTCCCAGGAGGCTCCAGGCGCCCAAGCCACAGCAGGGCAGTGGTCTCCCCGAAGGGCTGAGTTGAGGGCACAAGGGACGGTGCCGGTCAGGATCCGTCTGTGGCTGCCAAGGCCACACACGTGATTGGGCCCCTGGTCGAGGAGGCCTCCGACATCCTCTCGGCAGCTGCAGCCGGGCCTGGGAAACGACACGGTGAGCTTCCAGGTTCCATGCCGAGTCAGCCTGCACCTCTTCCGGACCCCAGGCGCGTGGTGTTGTCAGACGTTGGCATTGGGTCCTCTTGGGGAGAGAGCCTTAGCTAGGGTTAGGGTTCGGCCCAGGGACGTCGCCAGGGCCGAAGCGACTCCGGTCTCGTGATCTGCCTCGAGGGCTGAAGTGAGGGCCCATGCAGCAAGGCGGCTCAAGTGCAGGGTTAGGGGTCGAGGCCGGCTTAGGTTGCGGTGGAGGGTCCCCGTTCGGTGTACGGTTAGGGTTAGGGTTAGGTCCCAGGAGGCTCCAGGCGCCGAACCCACAGCAGGGCGGTGGTCTCCCCGAAGGGCTGAGTTGAGGGCACAAGGGACGGTGCCGCTCAGGATGCGTCTGTGGCTGCCAAGGCCACAGACGTCGATCGGCCCCTGGTCGAGGAGGCCTCCGGAATCCTCTCGGGCAGCTGCAGAACGGCCTGGGAAACGACACGCTGAGCTTCCAGGTTCCATGCCGGGTCAGCCTGCACCGCTTCTGGACCCCAGGCGCGTGGTGTTGTCAGACGTTGGCATGGGGTCCCCGTGGGGAGGGAGCCTTAGCTAGGGTTAGGGTTTGGTCCAGGGACGTCGCCAGGGCTGAATCGACTGCAGTCTCGTGATGTCCCTCGAGGGCTGAAGTGAGGGCCCAGGCCAGAAGGCGGCTCAATTGCAGGGTTAGGGTTCGAGGCAGGCTTAGGTTGCGGTGGAGGGTCCCGGTTCGGGGTAGGGTTAGGGTTAGGGTTGGGTCCCAGGAGGCTCCAGGCGCCCAAGCCACAGCAGGGCAGTGGTCTCCCCGAAGGGCTGAGTTGAGGGCACAAGGGACGGTGCCGGTCAGGATCCGTCTGTGGCTGCCAAGGCCACACACGTGATTGGGCCCCTGGTCGAGGAGGCCTCCGGCATCCTCTCGGCAGCTGCAGCCGGGCCTGGGAAACGACACGGTGAGCTTCCAGGTTCCATGCCGAGTCAGCCTGCACCTCTTCCGGACCCCAGGCGCGTGGTGTTGTCAGACGTTGGCATTGGGTCCTCTTGGGGAGAGAGCCTTAGCTAGGGTTAGGGTTCGGCCCAGGGACGTCGCCAGGGCCGAAGCGACTCCGGTCTCGTGATCTGCCTCGAGGGCTGAAGTGAGGGCCCATGCAGCAAGGCGGCTCAAGTGCAGGGTTAGGGGTCGAGGCAGGCTTAGGTTGCGGTGGAGGGTCCCCGTTCGGGGTACGGTTAGGGTTAGGGTTGGGTCCCAGGAGGCTCCAGGCGCCCAAGCCACAACAGGGCAGTGGTCTCCCCGAAGGCTGAGTTGAGGGCACAAGGGACGGTGCCGGTCAGGATCCGTCTGTGGCTGCCAAGGCCACACACGTGATTGGGCCCCTGGTCGAGGAGGCCTCCGGAATCCTCTCGGCAGCTGCAGCCGGGCCTGGGAAACGACACGGTGAGCTTCCAGGTTCCATGCCGAGTCAGCCTGCACCTCTTCCGGACCCCAGGCGCGTGGTGTTGTCAGACGTTGGCATTGGGTCCTCTTGGGGAGAGAGCCTTAGCTAGGGTTAGGGTTCGGCCCAGGGACGTCGCCAGGGCTGAATCGACTGCAGTCTCGTGATGTCCCTCGAGGGCTGAAGTGAGGGCCCATGCCAGAAGGCGGCTCAATTGCAGGGTTAGGGTTCGAGGCAGGCTTAGGTTGCGGTGGAGGGTCCCGGTTCGGGGTACGGTTAGGGTTAGGGTTGGGTCCCAGGAGGCTCCAGGCGCCCAAGCCACAGCAGGGCAGTGGTCTCCCCGAAGGGCTGAGTTGAGGGCACAAGGGACGGTGCCGGTCAGGATCCGTCTGTGGCTGCCAAGGCCACACACGTGATTGGGCCCCTGGTCGAGGAGGCCTCCGGCATCCTCTCGGCAGCTGCAGCCGGGCCTGGGAAACGACACGGTGAGCTTCCAGGTTCCATGCCGAGTCAGCCTGCACCTCTTCCGGACCCCAGGCGCGTGGTGTTGTCAGACGTTGGCATTGGGTCCTCTTGGGGAGAGAGCCTTAGCTAGGGTTAGGGTTCGGCCCAGGGACGTCGCCAGGGCCGAAGCGACTCCGGTCTCGTGATCTGCCTCGAGGGCTGAAGTGAGGGCCCATGCAGCAAGGCGGCTCAAGTGCAGGGTTAGGGATCGAGGCCGGCTTAGGTTGCGGTGGAGGGTCCCCGTTCGGGGTACGGTTAGGGTTAGGGTTAGGTCCCAGGAGGCTCCAGGCGCCGAACCCACAGCAGGGTGGTGGTCTCCCCGAAGGGCTGAGTTGAGGGCACAAGGGACGGTGCCGCTCAGGATCCGTCTGTGGCTGCCAAGGCCACAGACGTCGATCGGCCCCTGGTCGAGGAGGCCTCCGGAATCCTCTCGGGCAGCTGCAGAACGGCCTGGGAAACGACACGCTGAGCTTCCACGTTCCATGCCGGGTCAGCCTGCACCGCTTCTGGACCCCAGGCGCGTGGTGTTGTCAGACGTTGGCATGGGGTCCCCGTGGGGAGGGAGCCTTAGCTAGGGTTAGGGTTTGGTCCAGGGACGTCGCCAGGGCTGAATCGACTGCAGTCTCGTGATGTCCCTCGAGGGCTGAAGTGAGGGCCCATGCCAGAAGGCGGCTCAATTGCAGGGTTAGGGTTCGAGGCAGGCTTAGGTTGCGGTGGAGGGTCCCGGTTCGGGGTAGGGTTAGGGTTAGGGTTGGGTCCCAGGAGGCTCCAGGCTCCCAAGCCACAGCAGGGCAGTGGTCTCCCCGAAGGGCTGAGTTGAGGGCACAAGGGACGGTGCCGGTCAGGATCCGTCTGTGGCTGCCAAGGCCACACACGTGATTGGGCCCCTGGTCGAGGAGGCCTCCGGCATCCTCTCGGCAGCTGCAGCCGGGCCTGGGAAACGACACGGTGAGCTTCCAGGTTCCATGCCGAGTCAGCCTGCACCTCTTCCGGACCCCAGGCGCGTGGTGTTGTCAGACGTTGGCATTGGGTCCTGTTGGGGAGAGAGCCTTAGCTAGGGTTAGGGTTCGGCCCAGGGACGTCGCCAGGGCCGAAGCGACTCCGGTCTCGTGATCTGCCTCGAGGGCTGAAGTGAGGGCCCATGCAGCAAGGCGGCTCAAGTGCAGGGTTAGGGGTCGAGGCCGGCTTAGGTTGCGGTGGAGGGTTCCCGTTCGGTGTACGGTTAGGGTTAGGGTTAGGTCCCAGGAGGCTCCAGGCGCCGAACCCACAGCAGGGCGGTGGTCTCCCCGAAGGGCTGAGTTGAGGGCACAAGGGACGGTGCCGCTCAGGATCCGTCTGTGGCTGCCAAGGCCACAGACGTCGATCGGCCCCTGGTCGAGGAGGCCTCCGGAATCCTCTCGGGCAGCTGCAGAACGGCCTGGGAAACGACACGCTGAGCTTCCAGGTTCCATGCCGGGTCAGCCTGCACCGCTTCTGGACCCCAGGCGCGTGGTGTTGTCAGACGTTGGCATGGGGTCCCCGTGGGGAGGGAGCCTTAGCTAGGGTTAGGGTTTGGTCCAGGGACGTCGCCAGGGCTGAATCGACTGCAGTCTCGTGATGTCCCTCGAGGGCTGAAGTGAGGGCCCATGCCAGAAGGCGGCTCAATTGCAGGGTTAGGGTTCGAGGCAGGCTTAGGTTGCGGTGGAGGGTCCCGGTTCGGGGTACGGTTAGGGTTAGGGTTGGGTCCCAGGAGGCTCCAGGCGCCCAAGCCACAGCAGGGCAGTGGTCTCCCCGAAGGGCTGAGTTGAGGGCACAAGGGACGGTGCCGGTCAGGATCCGTCTGTGGCTGCCAAGGCCACACACGTGATTGGGCCCCTGGTCGAGGAGGCCTCCGGCATCCTCTCGGCAGCTGCAGCCGGGCCTGGGAAACGACACGGTGAGCTTCCAGGTTCCATGCCGAGTCAGCCTGCACCTCTTCCGGACCCCAGGCGCGTGGTGTTGTCAGACGTTGGCATTGGGTCCTCTTGGGGAGAGAGCCTTAGCTAGGGTTAGGGTTCGGCCCAGGGACGTCGCCAGGGCCGAAGCGACTCCGGTCTCGTGATCTGCCTCGAGGGCTGAAGTGAGGGCCCATGCAGCAAGGCGGCTCAAGTGCAGGGTTAGGGGTCGAGGCCGGCTTAGGTTGCGGTGGAGGGTCCCCGTTCGGGGTAGGGTTAGGGTTAGGGTTAGGTCCCAGGAGGCTCCAGGCGCCGAACCCACAGCAGGGCGGTGGTCTCCCCGAAGGGCTGAGTTGAGGGCACAAGGGACGGTGCCGCTCAGGATCCGTCTGTGGCTGCCAAGGCCACAGACGTCGATCGGCCCCTGGTCGAGGAGGCCTCCGGAATCCTCTCGGGCAGCTGCAGAACGGCCTGGGAAACGACACGCTGAGCTTCCAGGTTCCATGCCGGGTCAGCCTGCACCGCTTCTGGACCCCAGGCGCGTGGTGTTGTCAGACGTTGGCATGGGGTCCCCGTGGGGAGGGAGCCTTAGCTAGGATTAGGGTTTGGTCCAGGGACGTCGCCAGGGCTGAATCGACTGCAGTCTCGTGATGTCCCTCGAGGGCTGAAGTGAGGGCCCATTCCAGAAGGCGGCTCAATTGCAGGGTTAGGGTTCGAGGCAGGCTTAGGTTGCGGTGGAGGGTCCCGGTTCGGGGTACGGTTAGGGTTAGGGTTGGGTCCCAGGAGGCTCCAGGCGCCCAAGCCACAGCAGGGCAGTGGTCTCCCCGAAGGGCTGAGTTGAGGGCACAAGGGACGGTGCCGGTCAGGATCCGTCTGTGGCTGCCAAGGCCACACACGTGATTGGGCCCCTGGTCGAGGAGGCCTCCGGCATCCTCTCGGCAGCTGCAGCCGGGCCTGGGAAACGACACGGTGAGCTTCCAGGTTCCATGCCGAGTCAGCCTGCACCTCTTCCGGACCCCAGGCGCGTGGTGTTGTCAGACGTTGGCATTGGGTCCTCTTGGGGAGAGAGCCTTAGCTAGGGTTAGGGTTCGGCCCAGGGACGTCGCCAGGGCCGAAGCGACTCCGGTCTCGTGATCTGCCTCGAGGGCTGAAGTGAGGGCCCATGCAGCAAGGCGGCTCAAGTGCAGGGTTAGGGGTCGAGGCCGGCTTAGGTTGCGGTGGAGGGTCCCCGTTCGGGGTAGGGTTAGGGTTAGGGTTAGGTCCCAGGAGGCTCCAGGCGCCGAACCAACAGCAGGGCGGTGGTCTCCCCGAAGGGCTGAGTTGAGGGCACAAGGGACGGTGCCGCTCAGGATCCGTCTGTGGCTGCCAAGGCCACAGACGTCGATCGGCCCCTGGTCGAGGAGGCCTCCGGAATCCTCTCGGGCAGCTGCAGAACGGCCTGGGAAACGACACGCTGAGCTTCCACGTTCCATGCCGGGTCAGCCTGCACCGCTTCTGGACCCCAGGCGCGTGGTGTTGTCAGACGTTGGCATGGGGTCCCCGTGGGGAGGGAGCCTTAGCTAGGGTTAGGGTTTGGTCCAGGGACGTCGCCAGGGCTGAATCGACTGCAGTCTCGTGATGTCCCTCGAGGGCTGAAGTGAGGGCCCATGCCAGAAGGCGGCTCAATTGCAGGGTTAGGGTTCGAGGCAGGCTTAGGTTGCGGTGGAGGGTCCCGGTTCGGGGTACGGTTAGGGTTAGGGTTGGGTCCCAGGAGGCTCCAGGCGCCCAAGCCACAGCAGGGCAGTGGTCTCCCCGAAGGGCTGAGTTGAGGGCACAAGGGACGGTGCCGGTCAGGATCCGTCTGTGGCTGCCAAGGCCACACACGTGATTGGGCCCCTGGTCGAGGAGGCCTCCGACATCCTCTCGGCAGCTGCAGCCGGGCCTGGGAAACGACACGGTGAGCTTCCAGGTTCCATGCCGAGTCAGCCTGCACCTCTTCCGGACCCCAGGCGCGTGGTGTTGTCAGACGTTGGCATTGGGTCCTCTTGGGGAGAGAGCCTTAGCTAGGGTTAGGGTTCGGCCCAGGGACGTCGCCAGGGCCGAAGCGACTCCGGTCTCGTGATCTGCCTCGAGGGCTGAAGTGAGGGCCCATGCAGCAAGGCGGCTCAAGTGCAGGGTTAGGGGTCGAGGCCGGCTTAGGTTGCGGTGGAGGGTCCCCGTTCGGGGTAGGGTTAGGGTTAGGGTTAGGTCCCAGGAGGCTCCAGGCGCCGAACCCACAGTAGGGCGGTGGTCTCCCCGAAGGGCTGAGTTGAGGGCACAAGGGACGGTGCCGCTCAGGATCCGTCTGTGGCTGCCAAGGCCACAGACGTCGATCGGCCCCTGGTCGAGGAGGCCTCCGGAATCCTCTCGGGCAGCTGCAGAACGGCCTGGGAAACGACACGCTGAGCTTCCAGGTTCCATGCCGGGTCAGCCTGCACCGCTTCTGGACCCCAGGCGTGTGGTGTTGTCAGACGTTGGCATGGGGTCCCCGTGGGGAGGGAGCCTTAGCTAGGGTTAGGGTTTGGTCCAGGGACGTCGCCAGGGCTGAATCGACTGCAGTCTCGTGATGTCCCTCGAGGGCTGAAGTGAGGGCCCATGCCAGAAGGCGGCTCAATTGCAGGGTTAGGGTTCGAGGCAGGCTTAGGTTGCGGTGGAGGGTCCCGGTTCGGGGTACGGTTAGGGTTAGGGTTGGGTCCCAGGAGGCTCCAGGCGCCCAAGCCACAGCAGGGCAGTGGTCTCCCCGAAGGGCTGAGTTGAGGGCACAAGGGACGGTGCCGGTCAGGATCCGTCTGTGGCTGCCAAGGCCACACACGTGATTGGGCCCCTGGTCGAGGAGGCCTCCGGCATCCTCTCGGCAGCTGCAGCCGGGCCTGGGAAACGACACGGTGAGCTTCCAGGTTCCATGCCGAGTCAGCCTGCACCTCTTCCGGACCCCAGGCGCGTGGTGTTGTCAGACGTTGGCATTGGGTCCTCTTGGGGAGAGAGCCTTAGCTAGGGTTAGGGTTCGGCCCAGGGACGTCGCCAGGGCCGAAGCGACTCCGGTCTCGTGATCTGCCTCGAGGGCTGAAGTGAGGGCCCATGCAGCAAGGCGGCTCAAGTGCAGGGTTAGGGGTCGAGGCCGGCTTAGGTTGCGGTGGAGGGTCCCCGTTCGGGGTAGGGTTAGGGTGAGGGTTAGGTCCCAGGAGGCTCCAGGCGCCGAACCCACAGCAGGGCGGTGGTCTCCCCGAAGGGCTGAGTTGAGGGCACAAGGGACGGTGCCGCTCAGGATCCGTCTGTGGCTGCCAAGGCCACAGACGTCGATCGGCCCCTGGTCGAGGAGGCCTCCGGAATCCTCTCGGGCAGCTGCAGAACGGCCTGGGAAACGACACGCTGAGCTTCCACGTTCCATGCCGGGTCAGCCTGCACCGCTTCTGGACCCCAGGCGCGTGGTGTTGTCAGACGTTGGCATGGGGTCCCCGTGGGGAGGGAGCCTTAGCTAGGGTTAGGGTTTGGTCCAGGGACGTCGCCAGGGCTGAATCGACTGCAGTCTCGTGATCTCCCCCGAGGGCTGAAGTGAGGGCCCATGCCAGAAGGCGGCTCAATTGCAGGGTTAGGGTTCGAGGCAGGCTTAGGTTGCGGTGGAGGGTCCCGGTTCGGGGTACGGTTAGGGTTAGGGTTGGGTCCCAGGAGGCTCCAGGCGCCCAAGCCACAGCAGGGCAGTGGTCTCCCCGAAGGGCTGAGTTGAGGGCACAAGGGACGGTGCCGGTCAGGATCCGTCTGTGGCTGCCAAGGCCACACACGTGATTGGGCCCCTGGTCGAGGAGGCCTCCGGCATCCTCTCGGCAGCTGCAGCCGGGCCTGGGAAACGACACGGTGAGCTTCCAGGTTCCATGCCGAGTCAGCCTGCACCTCTTCCGGACCCCAGGCGCGTGGTGTTGTCAGACGTTGGCATTGGGTCCTCTTGGGGAGAGAGCCTTAGCTAGGGTTAGGGTTCGGCCCAGGGACGTCGCCAGGGCCGAAGCGACTCCGGTCTCGTGATCTGCCTCGAGGGCTGAAGTGAGGGCCCATGCAGCAAGGCGGCTCAAGTGCAGGGTTAGGGGTCGAGGCCGGCTTAGGTTGCGGTGGAGGGTCCACGTTCGGTGTACGGTTAGGGTGAGGGTTAGGTCCCAGGAGGCTCCAGGCGCCGAACCCACAGCAGGGCGGTGGTCTCCCCGAAGGGCTGAGTTGAGGGCACAAGGGACGGTGCCGCTCAGGATCCGTCTGTGGCTGCCAAGGCCACAGACGTCGATCGGCCCCTGGTCGAGGAGGCCTCCGGAATCCTCTCGGGCAGCTGCAGAACGGCCTGGGAAACGACACGCTGAGCTTCCACGTTCCATGCCGGGTCAGCCTGCACCGCTTCTGGACCCCAGGCGCGTGGTGTTGTCAGACGTTGGCATGGGGTCCCCGTGGGGAGGGAGCCTTAGCTAGGGTTAGGGTTTGGTCCAGGGACGTCGCCAGGGCTGAATCGACTGCAGTCTCGTGATGTCCCTCGAGGGCTGAAGTGAGGGCCCATGCCAGAAGGCGGCTCAATTGCAGGGTTAGGGTTCGAGGCAGGCTTAGGTTGCGGTGGAGGGTCCCGGTTCGGGGTACGGTTAGGGTTAGGGTTGGGTCCCAGGAGGCTCCAGGCGCCCAAGCCACAGCAGGGCAGTGGTCTCCCCGAAGGGCTGAGTTGAGGGCACAAGGGACGGTGCCGGTCAGGATCCGTCTGTGGCTGCCAAGGCCACACACGTGATTGGGCCCCTGGTCGAGGAGGCCTCCGGCATCCTCTCGGCAGCTGCAGCCGGGCCTGGGAAACGACACGGTGAGCTTCCAGGTTCCATGCCGAGTCAGCCTGCACCTCTTCCGGACCCCAGGCGCGTGGTGTTGTCAGACGTTGGCATTGGGTCCTCTTGGGGAGAGAGCCTTAGCTAGGGTTAGGGTTCGGCCCAGGGACGTCGCCAGGGCCGAAGCGACTCCGGTCTCGTGATCTGCCTCGAGGGCTGAAGTGAGGGCCCATGCAGCAAGGCGGCTCAAGTGCAGGGTTAGGGGTCGAGGCCGGCTTAGGTTGCGGTGGAGGGTCCCCGTTCGGTGTAGGGTTAGGGTTAGGGTTAGGTCCCAGGAGGCTCCAGGCGCCGAACCCACAGCAGGGCGGTGGTCTCCCCGAAGGGCTGAGTTGAGGGCACAAGGGACGGTGCCGCTCAGGATCCGTCTGTGGCTGCCAAGGCCACAGACGTCGATCGGCCCCTGGTCGAGGAGGCCTCCGGAATCCTCTCGGGCAGCTGCAGAACGGCCTGGGAAACGACACGCTGAGCTTCCAGGTTCCATGCCGGGTCAGCCTGCACCGCTTCTGGACCCCAGGCGCGTGGTGTTGTCAGACGTTGGCATGGGGTCCCCGTGGGGAGGGAGCCTTAGCTAGGGTTAGGGTTTGGTCCAGGGACGTCGCCAGGGCTGAATCGACTGCAGTCTCGTGATCTCCCCCGAGGGCTGAAGTGAGGGCCCATGCCAGAAGGCGGCTCAATTGCAGGGTTAGGGTTCGAGGCAGGCTTAGGTTGCGGTGGAGGGTCCCGGTTCGGGGTACGGTTAGGGTTAGGGTTGGGTCCCAGGAGGCTCCAGGCGCCCAAGCCACAGCAGGGCAGTGGTCTCCCCGAAGGGCTGAGTTGAGGGCACAAGGGACGGTGCCGGTCAGGATCCGTCTGTGGCTGCCAAGGCCACACACGTGATTGGGCCCCTGGTCGAGGAGGCCTCCGGCATCCTCTCGGCAGCTGCAGCCGGGCCTGGGAAACGACACGGTGAGCTTCCAGGTTCCATGCCGAGTCAGCCTGCACCTCTTCCGGACCCCAGGCGCGTGGTGTTGTCAGACGTTGGCATTGGGTCCTCTTGGGGAGAGAGCCTTAGCTAGGGTTAGGGTTCGGCCCAGGGACGTCGCCAGGGCCGAAGCGACTCCGGTCTCGTGATCTGCCTCGAGGGCTGAAGTGAGGGCCCATGCAGCAAGGCGGCTCAAGTGCAGGGTTAGGGGTCGAGGCCGGCTTAGGTTGCGGTGGAGGGTCCCCGTTCGGTGTAGGGTTAGGGTTAGGGTTAGGTCCCAGGAGGCTCCAGGCGCCGAACCCACAGCAGGGCGGTGGTCTCCCCGAAGGGCTGAGTTGAGGGCACAAGGGACGGTGCCGCTCAGGATCCGTCTGTGGCTGCCAAGGCCACAGACGTCGATCGGCCCCTGGTCGAGGAGGCCTCCGGAATCCTCTCGGGCAGCTGCAGAACGGCCTGGGAAACGACACGCTGAGCTTCCAGGTTCCATGCCGGGTCAGCCTGCACCGCTTCTGGACCCCAGGCGCGTGGTGTTGTCAGACGTTGGCATGGGGTCCCCGTGGGGAGGGAGCCTTAGCTAGGGTTAGGGTTTGGTCCAGGGACGTCGCCAGGGCTGAATCGACTGCAGTCTCGTGATCTCCCCCGAGGGCTGAAGTGAGGGCCCATGCCAGAAGGCGGCTCAATTGCAGGGTTAGGGTTCGAGGCAGGCTTAGGTTGCGGTGGAGGGTCCCGGTTCGGGGTACGGTTAGGGTTAGGGTTGGGTCCCAGGAGGCTCCAGGCGCCCAAGCCACAGCAGGGCAGTGGTCTCCCCGAAGGGCTGAGTTGAGGGCACAAGGGACGGTGCCGGTCAGGATCCGTCTGTGGCTGCCAAGGCCACACACGTGATTGGGCCCCTGGTCGAGGAGGCCTCCGGCATCCTCTCGGCAGCTGCAGCCGGGCCTGGGAAACGACACGGTGAGCTTCCAGGTTCCATGCCGAGTCAGCCTGCACCTCTTCCGGACCCCAGGCGCGTGGTGTTGTCAGACGTTGGCATTGGGTCCTCTTGGGGAGAGAGCCTTAGCTAGGGTTAGGGTTCGGCCCAGGGACGTCGCCAGGGCCGAAGCGACTCCGGTCTCGTGATCTGCCTCGAGGGCTGAAGTGAGGGCCCATGCAGCAAGGCGGCTCAAGTGCAGGGTTAGGGGTCGAGGCCGGCTTAGGTTGCGGTGGAGGGTCCCCGTTCGGGGTAGGGTTAGGGTTAGGGTTAGGTCCCAGGAGGCTCCAGGCGCCGAACCCACAGCAGGGCGGTGGTCTCCCCGAAGGGCTGAGTTGAGGGCACAAGGGACGGTGCCGCTCAGGATCCGTCTGTGGCTGCCAAGGCCACAGACGTCGATCGGCCCCTGGTCGAGGAGGCCTCCGGAATCCTCTCGGGCAGCTGCAGAACGGCCTGGGAAACGACACGCTGAGCTTCCACGTTCCATGCCGGGTCAGCCTGCACCGCTTCTGGACCCCAGGCGCGTGGTGTTGTCAGACGTTGGCATGGGGTCCCCGTGGGGAGGGAGCCTTAGCTAGGGTTAGGGTTTGGTCCAGGGACGTCGCCAGGGCTGAATCGACTGCAGTCTCGTGATCTCCCCCGAGGGCTGAAGTGAGGGCCCATGCCAGAAGGCGGCTCAATTGCAGGGTTAGGGTTCGAGGCAGGCTTAGGTTGCGGTGGAGGGTCCCGGTTCGGGGTACGGTTAGGGTTAGGGTTGGGTCCCAGGAGGCTCCAGGCGCCCAAGCCACAGCAGGGCAGTGGTCTCCCCGAAGGGCTGAGTTGAGGGCACAAGGGACGGTGCCGGTCAGGATCCGTCTGTGGCTGCCAAGGCCACACACGTGATTGGGCCCCTGGTCGAGGAGGCCTCCGGCATCCTCTCGGCAGCTGCAGCCGGGCCTGGGAAACGACACGGTGAGCTTCCAGGTTCCATGCCGAGTCAGCCTGCACCTCTTCCGGACCCCAGGCGCGTGGTGTTGTCAGACGTTGGCATTGGGTCCTCTTGGGGAGAGAGCCTTAGCTAGGGTTAGGGTTCGGCCCAGGGACGTCGCCAGGGCCGAAGCGACTCCGGTCTCGTGATCTGCCTCGAGGGCTGAAGTGAGGGCCCATGCAGCAAGGCGGCTCAAGTGCAGGGTTAGGGGTCGAGGCCGGCTTAGGTTGCGGTGGAGGGTCCACGTTCGGTGTACGGTTAGGGTGAGGGTTAGGTCCCAGGAGGCTCCAGGCGCCGAACCCACAGCAGGGCGGTGGTCTCCCCGAAGGGCTGAGTTGAGGGCACAAGGGACGGTGCCGCTCAGGATCCGTCTGTGGCTGCCAAGGCCACAGACGTCGATCGGCCCCTGGTCGAGGAGGCCTCCGGAATCCTCTCGGGCAGCTGCAGAACGGCCTGGGAAACGACACGCTGAGCTTCCACGTTCCATGCCGGGTCAGCCTGCACCGCTTCTGGACCCCAGGCGCGTGGTGTTGTCAGACGTTGGCATGGGGTCCCCGTGGGGAGGGAGCCTTAGCTAGGGTTAGGGTTTGGTCCAGGGACGTCGCCAGGGCTGAATCGACTGCAGTCTCGTGATCTCCCCCGAGGGCTGAAGTGAGGGCCCATGCCAGAAGGCGGCTCAATTGCAGGGTTAGGGTTCGAGGCAGGCTTAGGTTGCGGTGGAGGGTCCCGGTTCGGGGTAGGGTTAGGGTTAGGGTTGGGTCCCAGGAGGCTCCAGGCGCCCAAGCCACAGCAGGGCAGTGGTCTCCCCGAAGGGCTGAGTTGAGGGCACAAGGGACGGTGCCGGTCAGGATCCGTCTGTGGCTGCCAAGGCCACACACGTGATTGGGCCCCTGGTCGAGGAGGCCTCCGGCATCCTCTCGGCAGCTGCAGCCGGGCCTGGGAAACGACACGGTGAGCTTCCAGGTTCCATGCCGAGTCAGCCTGCACCTCTTCCGGACCCCAGGCGCGTGGTGTTGTCAGACGTTGGCATTGGGTCCTCTTGGGGAGAGAGCCTTAGCTAGGGTTAGGGTTCGGCCCAGGGACGTCGCCAGGGCCGAAGCGACTCCGGTCTCGTGATCTGCCTCGAGGGCTGAAGTGAGGGCCCATGCAGCAAGGCGGCTCAAGTGCAGGGTTAGGGGTCGAGGCCGGCTTAGGTTGCGGTGGAGGGTCCCCGTTCGGTGTACGGTTAGGGTTAGGGTTAGGTCCCAGGAGGCTCCAGGCGCCGAACCCACAGCAGGGCGGTGGTCTCCCCGAAGGGCTGAGTTGAGGGCACAAGGGACGGTGCCGCTCAGGATCCGTCTGTGGCTGCCAAGGCCACAGACGTCGATCGGCCCCTGGTCGAGGAGGCCTCCGGAATCCTCTCGGGCAGCTGCAGAACGGCCTGGGAAACGACACGCTGAGCTTCCAGGTTCCATGCCGGGTCAGCCTGCACCGCTTCTGGACCCCAGGCGCGTGGTGTTGTCAGACGTTGGCATGGGGTCCCCGTGGGGAGGGAGCCTTAGCTAGGGTTAGGGTTTGGTCCAGGGACGTCGCCAGGGCTGAATCGACTGCAGTCTCGTGATCTCCCCCGAGGGCTGAAGTGAGGGCCCATGCCAGAAGGCGGCTCAATTGCAGGGTTAGGGTTCGAGGCAGGCTTAGGTTGCGGTGGAGGGTCCCGGTTCAGGGTAGGGTTAGGGTTAGGGTTGGGTCCCAGGAGGCTCCAGGCGCCCAAGCCACAGCAGGGCAGTGGTCTCCCCGAAGGGCTGAGTTGAGGGCACAAGGGACGGTGCCGGTCAGGATCCGTCTGTGGCTGCCAAGGCCACACACGTGATTGGGCCCCTGGTCGAGGAGGCCTCCGGCATCCTCTCGGCAGCTGCAGCCGGGCCTGGGAAACGACACGGTGAGCTTCCAGGTTCCATGCCGAGTCAGCCTGCACCTCTTCCGGACCCCAGGCGCGTGGTGTTGTCAGACGTTGGCATTGGGTCCTCTTGGGGAGAGAGCCTTAGCTAGGGTTAGGGTTCGGCCCAGGGACGTCGCCAGGGCCGAAGCGACTCCGGTCTCGTGATCTGCCTCGAGGGCTGAAGTGAGGGCCCATGCAGCAAGGCGGCTCAAGTGCAGGGTTAGGGGTCGAGGCCGGCTTAGGTTGCGGTGGAGGGTCCCCGTTCGGTGTAGGGTTAGGGTTAGGGTTAGGTCCCAGGAGGCTCCAGGCGCCGAACCCACAGCAGGGCGGTGGTCTCCCCGAAGGGCTGAGTTGAGGGCACAAGGGACGGTGCCGCTCAGGATCCGTCTGTGGCTGCCAAGGCCACAGACGTCGATCGGCCCCTGGTCGAGGAGGCCTCCGGAATCCTCTCGGGCAGCTGCAGAACGGCCTGGGAAACGACACGCTGAGCTTCCAGGTTCCATGCCGGGTCAGCCTGCACCGCTTCTGGACCCCAGGCGCGTGGTGTTGTCAGACGTTGGCATGGGGTCCCCGTGGGGAGGGAGCCTTAGCTAGGATTAGGGTTTGGTCCAGGGACGTCGCCAGGGCTGAATCGACTGCAGTCTCGTGATGTCCCTCGAGGGCTGAAGTGAGGGCCCATTCCAGAAGGCGGCTCAATTGCAGGGTTAGGGTTCGAGGCAGGCTTAGGTTGCGGTGGAGGGTCCCGGTTCGGGGTACGGTTAGGGTTAGGGTTGGGTCCCAGGAGGCTCCAGGCGCCCAAGCCACAGCAGGGCAGTGGTCTCCCCGAAGGGCTGAGTTGAGGGCACAAGGGACGGTGCCGGTCAGGATCCGTCTGTGGCTGCCAAGGCCACACACGTGATTGGGCCCCTGGTCGAGGAGGCCTCCGGCATCCTCTCGGCAGCTGCAGCCGGGCCTGGGAAACGACACGGTGAGCTTCCAGGTTCCATGCCGAGTCAGCCTGCACCTCTTCCGGACCCCAGGCGCGTGGTGTTGTCAGACGTTGGCATTGGGTCCTCTTGGGGAGAGAGCCTTAGCTAGGGTTAGGGTTCGGCCCAGGGACGTCGCCAGGGCCGAAGCGACTCCGGTCTCGTGATCTGCCTCGAGGGCTGAAGTGAGGGCCCATGCAGCAAGGCGGCTCAAGTGCAGGGTTAGGGGTCGAGGCCGGCTTAGGTTGCGGTGGAGGGTCCCCGTTCGGGGTAGGGTTAGGGTTAGGGTTAGGTCCCAGGAGGCTCCAGGCGCCGAACCAACAGCAGGGCGGTGGTCTCCCCGAAGGGCTGAGTTGAGGGCACAAGGGACGGTGCCGCTCAGGATCCGTCTGTGGCTGCCAAGGCCACAGACGTCGATCGGCCCCTGGTCGAGGAGGCCTCCGGAATCCTCTCGGGCAGCTGCAGAACGGCCTGGGAAACGACACGCTGAGCTTCCACGTTCCATGCCGGGTCAGCCTGCACCGCTTCTGGACCCCAGGCGCGTGGTGTTGTCAGACGTTGGCATGGGGTCCCCGTGGGGAGGGAGCCTTAGCTAGGGTTAGGGTTTGGTCCAGGGACGTCGCCAGGGCTGAATCGACTGCAGTCTCGTGATGTCCCTCGAGGGCTGAAGTGAGGGCCCATGCCAGAAGGCGGCTCAATTGCAGGGTTAGGGTTCGAGGCAGGCTTAGGTTGCGGTGGAGGGTCCCGGTTCGGGGTACGGTTAGGGTTAGGGTTGGGTCCCAGGAGGCTCCAGGCGCCCAAGCCACAGCAGGGCAGTGGTCTCCCCGAAGGGCTGAGTTGAGGGCACAAGGGACGGTGCCGGTCAGGATCCGTCTGTGGCTGCCAAGGCCACACACGTGATTGGGCCCCTGGTCGAGGAGGCCTCCGACATCCTCTCGGCAGCTGCAGCCGGGCCTGGGAAACGACACGGTGAGCTTCCAGGTTCCATGCCGAGTCAGCCTGCACCTCTTCCGGACCCCAGGCGCGTGGTGTTGTCAGACGTTGGCATTGGGTCCTCTTGGGGAGAGAGCCTTAGCTAGGGTTAGGGTTCGGCCCAGGGACGTCGCCAGGGCCGAAGCGACTCCGGTCTCGTGATCTGCCTCGAGGGCTGAAGTGAGGGCCCATGCAGCAAGGCGGCTCAAGTGCAGGGTTGGGGGTCGAGGCCGGCTTAGGTTGCGGTGGAGGGTCCCCGTTCGGGGTAGGGTTAGGGTTAGGGTTAGGTCCCAGGAGGCTCCAGGCGCCGAACCCACAGTAGGGCGGTGGTCTCCCCGAAGGGCTGAGTTGAGGGCACAAGGGACGGTGCCGCTCAGGATCCGTCTGTGGCTGCCAAGGCCACAGACGTCGATCGGCCCCTGGTCGAGGAGGCCTCCGGAATCCTCTCGGGCAGCTGCAGAACGGCCTGGGAAACGACACGCTGAGCTTCCAGGTTCCATGCCGGGTCAGCCTGCACCGCTTCTGGACCCCAGGCGTGTGGTGTTGTCAGACGTTGGCATGGGGTCCCCGTGGGGAGGGAGCCTTAGCTAGGGTTAGGGTTTGGTCCAGGGACGTCGCCAGGGCTGAATCGACTGCAGTCTCGTGATGTCCCTCGAGGGCTGAAGTGAGGGCCCATGCCAGAAGGCGGCTCAATTGCAGGGTTAGGGTTCGAGGCAGGCTTAGGTTGCGGTGGAGGGTCCCGGTTCGGGGTACGGTTAGGGTTAGGGTTGGGTCCCAGGAGGCTCCAGGCGCCCAAGCCACAGCAGGGCAGTGGTCTCCCCGAAGGGCTGAGTTGAGGGCACAAGGGACGGTGCCGGTCAGGATCCGTCTGTGGCTGCCAAGGCCACACACGTGATTGGGCCCCTGGTCGAGGAGGCCTCCGGCATCCTCTCGGCAGCTGCAGCCGGGCCTGGGAAACGACACGGTGAGCTTCCAGGTTCCATGCCGAGTCAGCCTGCACCTCTTCCGGACCCCAGGCGCGTGGTGTTGTCAGACGTTGGCATTGGGTCCTCTTGGGGAGAGAGCCTTAGCTAGGGTTAGGGTTCGGCCCAGGGACGTCGCCAGGGCCGAAGCGACTCCGGTCTCGTGATCTGCCTCGAGGGCTGAAGTGAGGGCCCATGCAGCAAGGCGGCTCAAGTGCAGGGTTAGGGGTCGAGGCCGGCTTAGGTTGCGGTGGAGGGTCCCCGTTCGGGGTAGGGTTAGGGTTAGGGTTAGGTCCCAGGAGGCTCCAGGCGCCGAACCCACAGCAGGGCGGTGGTCTCCCCGAAGGGCTGAGTTGAGGGCACAAGGGACGGTGCCGCTCAGGATCCGTCTGTGGCTGCCAAGGCCACAGACGTCGATCGGCCCCTGGTCGAGGAGGCCTCCGGAATCCTCTCGGGCAGCTGCAGAACGGCCTGGGAAACGACACGCTGAGCTTCCACGTTCCATGCCGGGTCAGCCTGCACCGCTTCTGGACCCCAGGCGCGTGGTGTTGTCAGACGTTGGCATGGGGTCCCCGTGGGGAGGGAGCCTTAGCTAGGGTTAGGGTTTGGTCCAGGGACGTCGCCAGGGCTGAATCGACTGCAGTCTCGTGATCTCCCCCGAGGGCTGAAGTGAGGGCCCATGCCAGAAGGCGGCTCAATTGCAGGGTTAGGGTTCGAGGCAGGCTTAGGTTGCGGTGGAGGGTCCCGGTTCGGGGTACGGTTAGGGTTAGGGTTGGGTCCCAGGAGGCTCCAGGCGCCCAAGCCACAGCAGGGCAGTGGTCTCCCCGAAGGGCTGAGTTGAGGGCACAAGGGACGGTGCCGGTCAGGATCCGTCTGTGGCTGCCAAGGCCACACACGTGATTGGGCCCCTGGTCGAGGAGGCCTCCGGCATCCTCTCGGCAGCTGCAGCCGGGCCTGGGAAACGACACGGTGAGCTTCCAGGTTCCATGCCGAGTCAGCCTGCACCTCTTCCGGACCCCAGGCGCGTGGTGTTGTCAGACGTTGGCATTGGGTCCTCTTGGGGAGAGAGCCTTAGCTAGGGTTAGGGTTCGGCCCAGGGACGTCGCCAGGGCCGAAGCGACTCCGGTCTCGTGATCTGCCTCGAGGGCTGAAGTGAGGGCCCATGCAGCAAGGCGGCTCAAGTGCAGGGTTAGGGGTCGAGGCCGGCTTAGGTTGCGGTGGAGGGTCCACGTTCGGTGTACGGTTAGGGTGAGGGTTAGGTCCCAGGAGGCTCCAGGCGCCGAACCCACAGCAGGGCGGTGGTCTCCCCGAAGGGCTGAGTTGAGGGCACAAGGGACGGTGCCGCTCAGGATCCGTCTGTGGCTGCCAAGGCCACAGACGTCGATCGGCCCCTGGTCGAGGAGGCCTCCGGAATCCTCTCGGGCAGCTGCAGAACGGCCTGGGAAACGACACGCTGAGCTTCCACGTTCCATGCCGGGTCAGCCTGCACCGCTTCTGGACCCCAGGCGCGTGGTGTTGTCAGACGTTGGCATGGGGTCCCCGTGGGGAGGGAGCCTTAGCTAGGGTTAGGGTTTGGTCCAGGGACGTCGCCAGGGCTGAATCGACTGCAGTCTCGTGATGTCCCTCGAGGGCTGAAGTGAGGGCCCATGCCAGAAGGCGGCTCAATTGCAGGGTTAGGGTTCGAGGCAGGCTTAGGTTGCGGTGGAGGGTCCCGGTTCGGGGTACGGTTAGGGTTAGGGTTGGGTCCCAGGAGGCTCCAGGCGCCCAAGCCACAGCAGGGCAGTGGTCTCCCCGAAGGGCTGAGTTGAGGGCACAAGGGACGGTGCCGGTCAGGATCCGTCTGTGGCTGCCAAGGCCACACACGTGATTGGGCCCCTGGTCGAGGAGGCCTCCGGCATCCTCTCGGCAGCTGCAGCCGGGCCTGGGAAACGACACGGTGAGCTTCCAGGTTCCATGCCGAGTCAGCCTGCACCTCTTCCGGACCCCAGGCGCGTGGTGTTGTCAGACGTTGGCATTGGGTCCTCTTGGGGAGAGAGCCTTAGCTAGGGTTAGGGTTCGGCCCAGGGACGTCGCCAGGGCCGAAGCGACTCCGGTCTCGTGATCTGCCTCGAGGGCTGAAGTGAGGGCCCATGCAGCAAGGCGGCTCAAGTGCAGGGTTAGGGGTCGAGGCCGGCTTAGGTTGCGGTGGAGGGTCCCCGTTCGGTGTACGGTTAGGGTTAGGGTTAGGTCCCAGGAGGCTCCAGGCGCCGAACCCACAGCAGGGCGGTGGTCTCCCCGAAGGGCTGAGTTGAGGGCACAAGGGACGGTGCCGCTCAGGATCCGTCTGTGGCTGCCAAGGCCACAGACGTCGATCGGCCCCTGGTCGAGGAGGCCTCCGGAATCCTCTCGGGCAGCTGCAGAACGGCCTGGGAAACGACACGCTGAGCTTCCAGGTTCCATGCCGGGTCAGCCTGCACCGCTTCTGGACCCCAGGCGCGTGGTGTTGTCAGACGTTGGCATGGGGTCCCCGTGGGGAGGGAGCCTTAGCTAGGGTTAGGGTTTGGTCCAGGGACGTCGCCAGGGCTGAATCGACTGCAGTCTCGTGATCTCCCCCGAGGGCTGAAGTGAGGGCCCATGCCAGAAGGCGGCTCAATTGCAGGGTTAGGGTTCGAGGCAGGCTTAGGTTGCGGTGGAGGGTCCCGGTTCGGGGTACGGTTAGGGTTAGGGTTGGGTCCCAGGAGGCTCCAGGCGCCCAAGCCACAGCAGGGCAGTGGTCTCCCCGAAGGGCTGAGTTGAGGGCACAAGGGACGGTGCCGGTCAGGATCCGTCTGTGGCTGCCAAGGCCACACACGTGATTGGGCCCCTGGTCGAGGAGGCCTCCGGCATCCTCTCGGCAGCTGCAGCCGGGCCTGGGAAACGACACGGTGAGCTTCCAGGTTCCATGCCGAGTCAGCCTGCACCTCTTCCGGACCCCAGGCGCGTGGTGTTGTCAGACGTTGGCATTGGGTCCTCTTGGGGAGAGAGCCTTAGCTAGGGTTAGGGTTCGGCCCAGGGACGTCGCCAGGGCCGAAGCGACTCCGGTCTCGTGATCTGCCTCGAGGGCTGAAGTGAGGGCCCATGCAGCAAGGCGGCTCAAGTGCAGGGTTAGGGGTCGAGGCCGGCTTAGGTTGCGGTGGAGGGTCCCCGTTCGGGGTAGGGTTAGGGTTAGGGTTAGGTCCCAGGAGGCTCCAGGCGCCGAACCCACAGCAGGGCGGTGGTCTCCCCGAAGGGCTGAGTTGAGGGCACAAGGGACGGTGCCGCTCAGGATCCGTCTGTGGCTGCCAAGGCCACAGACGTCGATCGGCCCCTGGTCGAGGAGGCCTCCGGAATCCTCTCGGGCAGCTGCAGAACGGCCTGGGAAACGACACGCTGAGCTTCCACGTTCCATGCCGGGTCAGCCTGCACCGCTTCTGGACCCCAGGCGCGTGGTGTTGTCAGACGTTGGCATGGGGTCCCCGTGGGGAGGGAGCCTTAGCTAGGGTTAGGGTTTGGTCCAGGGACGTCGCCAGGGCTGAATCGACTGCAGTCTCGTGATCTCCCCCGAGGGCTGAAGTGAGGGCCCATGCCAGAAGGCGGCTCAATTGCAGGGTTAGGGTTCGAGGCAGGCTTAGGTTGCGGTGGAGGGTCCCGGTTCGGGGTACGGTTAGGGTTAGGGTTGGGTCCCAGGAGGCTCCAGGCGCCCAAGCCACAGCAGGGCAGTGGTCTCCCCGAAGGGCTGAGTTGAGGGCACAAGGGACGGTGCCGGTCAGGATCCGTCTGTGGCTGCCAAGGCCACACACGTGATTGGGCCCCTGGTCGAGGAGGCCTCCGGCATCCTCTCGGCAGCTGCAGCCGGGCCTGGGAAACGACACGGTGAGCTTCCAGGTTCCATGCCGAGTCAGCCTGCACCTCTTCCGGACCCCAGGCGCGTGGTGTTGTCAGACGTTGGCATTGGGTCCTCTTGGGGAGAGAGCCTTAGCTAGGGTTAGGGTTCGGCCCAGGGACGTCGCCAGGGCCGAAGCGACTCCGGTCTCGTGATCTGCCTCGAGGGCTGAAGTGAGGGCCCATGCAGCAAGGCGGCTCAAGTGCAGGGTTAGGGGTCGAGGCCGGCTTAGGTTGCGGTGGAGGGTCCACGTTCGGTGTACGGTTAGGGTGAGGGTTAGGTCCCAGGAGGCTCCAGGCGCCGAACCCACAGCAGGGCGGTGGTCTCCCCGAAGGGCTGAGTTGAGGGCACAAGGGACGGTGCCGCTCAGGATCCGTCTGTGGCTGCCAAGGCCACAGACGTCGATCGGCCCCTGGTCGAGGAGGCCTCCGGAATCCTCTCGGGCAGCTGCAGAACGGCCTGGGAAACGACACGCTGAGCTTCCACGTTCCATGCCGGGTCAGCCTGCACCGCTTCTGGACCCCAGGCGCGTGGTGTTGTCAGACGTTGGCATGGGGTCCCCGTGGGGAGGGAGCCTTAGCTAGGGTTAGGGTTTGGTCCAGGGACGTCGCCAGGGCTGAATCGACTGCAGTCTCGTGATCTCCCCCGAGGGCTGAAGTGAGGGCCCATGCCAGAAGGCGGCTCAATTGCAGGGTTAGGGTTCGAGGCAGGCTTAGGTTGCGGTGGAGGGTCCCGGTTCGGGGTAGGGTTAGGGTTAGGGTTGGGTCCCAGGAGGCTCCAGGCGCCCAAGCCACAGCAGGGCAGTGGTCTCCCCGAAGGGCTGAGTTGAGGGCACAAGGGACGGTGCCGGTCAGGATCCGTCTGTGGCTGCCAAGGCCACACACGTGATTGGGCCCCTGGTCGAGGAGGCCTCCGGCATCCTCTCGGCAGCTGCAGCCGGGCCTGGGAAACGACACGGTGAGCTTCCAGGTTCCATGCCGAGTCAGCCTGCACCTCTTCCGGACCCCAGGCGCGTGGTGTTGTCAGACGTTGGCATTGGGTCCTCTTGGGGAGAGAGCCTTAGCTAGGGTTAGGGTTCGGCCCAGGGACGTCGCCAGGGCCGAAGCGACTCCGGTCTCGTGATCTGCCTCGAGGGCTGAAGTGAGGGCCCATGCAGCAAGGCGGCTCAAGTGCAGGGTTAGGGGTCGAGGCCGGCTTAGGTTGCGGTGGAGGGTCCCCGTTCGGTGTACGGTTAGGGTTAGGGTTAGGTCCCAGGAGGCTCCAGGCGCCGAACCCACAGCAGGGCGGTGGTCTCCCCGAAGGGCTGAGTTGAGGGCACAAGGGACGGTGCCGCTCAGGATCCGTCTGTGGCTGCCAAGGCCACAGACGTCGATCGGCCCCTGGTCGAGGAGGCCTCCGGAATCCTCTCGGGCAGCTGCAGAACGGCCTGGGAAACGACACGCTGAGCTTCCAGGTTCCATGCCGGGTCAGCCTGCACCGCTTCTGGACCCCAGGCGCGTGGTGTTGTCAGACGTTGGCATGGGGTCCCCGTGGGGAGGGAGCCTTAGCTAGGGTTAGGGTTTGGTCCAGGGACGTCGCCAGGGCTGAATCGACTGCAGTCTCGTGATCTCCCCCGAGGGCTGAAGTGAGGGCCCATGCCAGAAGGCGGCTCAATTGCAGGGTTAGGGTTCGAGGCAGGCTTAGGTTGCGGTGGAGGGTCCCGGTTCAGGGTAGGGTTAGGGTTAGGGTTGGGTCCCAGGAGGCTCCAGGCGCCCAAGCCACAGCAGGGCAGTGGTCTCCCCGAAGGGCTGAGTTGAGGGCACAAGGGACGGTGCCGGTCAGGATCCGTCTGTGGCTGCCAAGGCCACACACGTGATTGGGCCCCTGGTCGAGGAGGCCTCCGGCATCCTCTCGGCAGCTGCAGCCGGGCCTGGGAAACGACACGGTGAGCTTCCAGGTTCCATGCCGAGTCAGCCTGCACCTCTTCCGGACCCCAGGCGCGTGGTGTTGTCAGACGTTGGCATTGGGTCCTCTTGGGGAGAGAGCCTTAGCTAGGGTTAGGGTTCGGCCCAGGGACGTCGCCAGGGCCGAAGCGACTCCGGTCTCGTGATCTGCCTCGAGGGCTGAAGTGAGGGCCCATGCAGCAAGGCGGCTCAAGTGCAGGGTTAGGGGTCGAGGCCGGCTTAGGTTGCGGTGGAGGGTCCCCGTTCGGTGTAGGGTTAGGGTTAGGGTTAGGTCCCAGGAGGCTCCAGGCGCCGAACCCACAGCAGGGCGGTGGTCTCCCCGAAGGGCTGAGTTGAGGGCACAAGGGACGGTGCCGCTCAGGATCCGTCTGTGGCTGCCAAGGCCACAGACGTCGATCGGCCCCTGGTCGAGGAGGCCTCCGGAATCCTCTCGGGCAGCTGCAGAACGGCCTGGGAAACGACACGCTGAGCTTCCAGGTTCCATGCCGGGTCAGCCTGCACCGCTTCTGGACCCCAGGCGCGTGGTGTTGTCAGACGTTGGCATGGGGTCCCCGTGGGGAGGGAGCCTTAGCTAGGGTTAGGGTTTGGTCCAGGGACGTCGCCAGGGCTGAATCGACTGCAGTCTCGTGATCTCCCCCGAGGGCTGAAGTGAGGGCCCATGCCAGAAGGCGGCTCAATTGCAGGGTTAGGGTTCGAGGCAGGCTTAGGTTGCGGTGGAGGGTCCCGGTTCGGGGTACGGTTAGGGTTAGGGTTGGGTCCCAGGAGGCTCCAGGCGCCCAAGCCACAGCAGGGCAGTGGTCTCCCCGAAGGGCTGAGTTGAGGGCACAAGGGACGGTGCCGGTCAGGATCCGTCTGTGGCTGCCAAGGCCACACACGTGATTGGGCCCCTGGTCGAGGAGGCCTCCGGCATCCTCTCGGCAGCTGCAGCCGGGCCTGGGAAACGACACGGTGAGCTTCCAGGTTCCATGCCGAGTCAGCCTGCACCTCTTCCGGACCCCAGGCGCGTGGTGTTGTCAGACGTTGGCATTGGGTCCTCTTGGGGAGAGAGCCTTAGCTAGGGTTAGGGTTCGGCCCAGGGACGTCGCCAGGGCCGAAGCGACTCCGGTCTCGTGATCTGCCTCGAGGGCTGAAGTGAGGGCCCATGCAGCAAGGCGGCTCAAGTGCAGGGTTAGGGGTCGAGGCCGGCTTAGGTTGCGGTGGAGGGTCCCCGTTCGGTGTAGGGTTAGGGTTAGGGTTAGGTCCCAGGAGGCTCCAGGCGCCGAACCCACAGCAGGGCGGTGGTCTCCCCGAAGGGCTGAGTTGAGGGCACAAGGGACGGTGCCGCTCAGGATCCGTCTGTGGCTGCCAAGGCCACAGACGTCGATCGGCCCCTGGTCGAGGAGGCCTCCGGAATCCTCTCGGGCAGCTGCAGAACGGCCTGGGAAACGACACGCTGAGCTTCCAGGTTCCATGCCGGGTCAGCCTGCACCGCTTCTGGACCCCAGGCGCGTGGTGTTGTCAGACGTTGGCATGGGGTCCCCGTGGGGAGGGAGCCTTAGCTAGGGTTAGGGTTTGGTCCAGGGACGTCGCCAGGGCTGAATCGACTGCAGTCTCGTGATCTCCCCCGAGGGCTGAAGTGAGGGCCCATGCCAGAAGGCGGCTCAATTGCAGGGTTAGGGTTCGAGGCAGGCTTAGGTTGCGGTGGAGGGTCCCGGTTCGGGGTAGGGTTAGGGTTAGGGTTGGGTCCCAGGAGGCTCCAGGCGCCCAAGCCACAGCAGGGCAGTGGTCTCCCCGAAGGGCTGAGTTGAGGGCACAAGGGACGGTGCCGGTCAGGATCCGTCTGTGGCTGCCAAGGCCACACACGTGATTGGGCCCCTGGTCGAGGAGGCCTCCGGCATCCTCTCGGCAGCTGCAGCCGGGCCTGGGAAACGACACGGTGAGCTTCCAGGTTCCATGCCGAGTCAGCCTGCACCTCTTCCGGACCCCAGGCGCGTGGTGTTGTCAGACGTTGGCATTGGATCCTCTTGGGGAGAGAGCCTTAGCTAGGGTTAGGGTTCGGCCCAGGGACGTCGCCAGGGCCGAAGCGACTCCGGTCTCGTGATCTGCCTCGAGGGCTGAAGTGAGGGCCCATGCAGCAAGGCGGCTCAAGTGCAGGGTTAGGGGTCGAGGCCGGCTTAGGTTGCGGTGGAGGGTCCCCGTTCGGTGTAGGGTTAGGGTTAGGCTTAGGTCCCAGGAGGCTCCAGGCGCCGAACCCACAGCAGGGCGGTGGTCTCCCCGAAGGGCTGAGTTGAGGGCACAAGGGACGGTGCCGCTCAGGATCCGTCTGTGGCTGCCAAGGCCACAGACGTCGATCGGCCCCTGGTCGAGGAGGCCTCCGGAATCCTCTCGGGCAGCTGCAGAACGGCCTGGGAAACGACACGCTGAGCTTCCAGGTTCCATGCCGGGTCAGCCTGCACCGCTTCTGGACCACAGGCGCGTGGTGTTGTCAGACGTTGGCATGGGGTCCCCGTGGGGAGGGAGCCTTAGCTAGGGTTAGGGTTTGGTCAGGGACGTCGCCAGGGCTGAATCGACTGCAGTCTCGTGATCTCCCCCGAGGGCTGAAGTGAGGGCCCATGCCAGAAGGCGGCTCAATTGCAGGGTTAGGGTTCGAGGCAGGCCTAGGTTGCAGTGGAGGGTCCCGGTTCGGGGTAGGGTTAGGGTTAGGGTTGGGTCCCAGGAGGCTCCAGGCGCCCAAGCCACAGCAGGGCAGTGGTCTCCCCGAAGGGCTGAGTTGAGGGCACAAGGGACGGTGCCGGTCAGGATCCGTCTGTGGCTGCCAAGGCCACACACGTGATTGGGCCCCTGGTCGAGGAGGCCTCCGGCATCCTCTCGGCAGCTGCAGCCGGGCCTGGGAAACGACACGGTGAGCTTCCAGGTTCCATGCCGAGTCAGCCTGCACCTCTTCCGGACCCCAGGCGCGTGGTGTTGTCAGACGTTGGCATTGGGTCCTCTTGGGGAGAGAGCCTTAGCTAGGGTTAGGGTTCGGCCCAGGGACGTCGCCAGGGCCGAAGCGACTCCGGTCTCGTGATCTGCCTCGAGGGCTGAAGTGAGGGCCCATGCAGCAAGGCGGCTCAAGTGCAGGGTTAGGGGTCGAGGCCGGCTTAGGTTGCGGTGGAGGGTCCCCGTTCGGTGTAGGGTTAGGTTTAGGGTTAGGTCCCAGGAGGCTCCAGGCGCCGAACCCACAGCAGGGCGGTGGTCTCCCCGAAGGGCTGAGTTGAGGGCACAAGGGACGGTGCCGCTCAGGATCCGTCTGTGGCTGCCAAGGCCACAGACGTCGATCGGCCCCTGGTCGAGGAGGCCTCCGGAATCCTCTCGGGCAGCTGCAGAACGGCCTGGGAAACGACACGCTGAGCTTCCAGGTTCCATGCCGGGTCAGCCTGCACCGCTTCTGGACCCCAGGCGCGTGGTGTTGTCAGACGTTGGCATGGGGTCCCCGTGGGGAGGGAGCCTTAGCTAGGGTTAGGGTTTGGTCCAGGGACGTCGCCAGGGCTGAATCGACTGCAGTCTCGTGATCTCCCCCGAGGGCTGAAGTGAGGGCCCATGCCAGAAGGCGGCTCAATTGCAGGGTTAGGGTTCGAGGCAGGCTTAGGTTGCGGTGGAGGGTCCCGGTTCGGGGTACGGTTAGGGTTAGGGTTGGGTCCCAGGAGGCTCCAGGCGCCCAAGCCACAGCAGGGCAGTGGTCTCCCCGAAGGGCTGAGTTGAGGGCACAAGGGACGGTGCCGGTCAGGATCCGTCTGTGGCTGCCAAGGCCACACACGTGATTGGGCCCCTGGTCGAGGAGGCCTCCGGCATCCTCTCGGCAGCTGCAGCCGGGCCTGGGAAACGACACGGTGAGCTTCCAGGTTCCATGCCGAGTCAGCCTGCACCTCTTCCGGACCCCAGGCGCGTGGTGTTGTCAGACGTTGGCATTGGGTCCTCTTGGGGAGAGAGCCTTAGCTAGGGTTAGGGTTCGGCCCAGGGACGTCGCCAGGGCCGAAGCGACTCCGGTCTCGTGATCTGCCTCGAGGGCTGAAGTGAGGGCCCATGCAGCAAGGCGGCTCAAGTGCAGGGTTAGGGGTCGAGGCCGGCTTAGGTTGCGGTGGAGGGTCCCCGTTCGGTGTAGGGTTAGGGTTAGGGTTAGGTCCCAGGAGGCTCCAGGCGCCGAACCCACAGCAGGGCGGTGGTCTCCCCGAAGGGCTGAGTTGAGGGCACAAGGGACGGTGCCGCTCAGGATCCGTCTGTGGCTGCCAAGGCCACAGACGTCGATCGGCCCCTGGTCGAGGAGGCCTCCGGAATCCTCTCGGGCAGCTGCAGAACGGCCTGGGAAACGACACGCTGAGCTTCCACGTTCCATGCCGGGTCAGCCTGCACCGCTTCTGGACCCCAGGCGCGTGGTGTTGTCAGACGTTGGCATGGGGTCCCCGTGGGGAGGGAGCCTTAGCTAGGGTTAGGGTTTGGTCCAGGGACGTCGCCAGGGCTGAATCGACTGCAGTCTCGTGATCTCCCCCGAGGGCTGAAGTGAGGGCCCATGCCAGAAGGCGGCTCAATTGCAGGGTTAGGGTTCGAGGCAGGCTTAGGTTGCGGTGGAGGGTCCCGGTTCGGGGTACGGTTAGGGTTAGGGTTGGGTCCCAGGAGGCTCCAGGCGCCCAAGCCACAGCAGGGCAGTGGTCTCCCCGAAGGGCTGAGTTGAGGGCACAAGGGACGGTGCCGGTCAGGATCCGTCTGTGGCTGCCAAGGCCACACACGTGATTGGGCCCCTGGTCGAGGAGGCCTCCGGCATCCTCTCGGCAGCTGCAGCCGGGCCTGGGAAACGACACGGTGAGCTTCCAGGTTCCATGCCGAGTCAGCCTGCACCTCTTCCGGACCCCAGGCGCGTGGTGTTGTCAGACGTTGGCATTGGGTCCTCTTGGGGAGAGAGCCTTAGCTAGGGTTAGGGTTCGGCCCAGGGACGTCGCCAGGGCCGAAGCGACTCCGGTCTCGTGATCTGCCTCGAGGGCTGAAGTGAGGGCCCATGCAGCAAGGCGGCTCAAGTGCAGGGTTAGGGGTTGAGGCCGGCTTAGGATGCGGTGGAGGGTCCCCGTTCGGTGTAGGGTTAGGGTTAGGGTTAGGTCCCAGGAGGCTCCAGGCGCCGAACCCACAGCAGGGCGGTGGTCTCCCCGAAGGGCTGAGTTGAGGGCACAAGGGACGGTGCCGCTCAGGATCCGTCTGTGGCTGCCAAGGCCACAGACGTCGATCGGCCCCTGGTCGAGGAGGCCTCCGGAATCCTCTCGGGCAGCTGCAGAACGGCCTGGGAAACGACACGCTGAGCTTCCAGGTTCCATGCCGGGTCAGCCTGCACCGCTTCTGGACCCCAGGCGCGTGGTGTTGTCAGACGTTGGCATGGGGTCCCCGTGGGGAGGGAGCCTTAGCTAGGGTTAGGGTTTGGTCCAGGGACGTCGCCAGGGCTGAATCGACTGCAGTCTCGTGATCTCCCCCGAGGGCTGAAGTGAGGGCCCATGCCAGAAGGCGGCTCAATTGCAGGGTTAGGGTTCGAGGCAGGCTTAGGTTGCGGTGGAGGGTCCCGGTTCGGGGTACGGTTAGGGTTAGGGTTGGGTCCCAGGAGGCTCCAGGCGCCCAAGCCACAGCAGGGCAGTGGTCTCCCCGAAGGGCTGAGTTGAGGGCCCAAGGGACGGTGCCGGTCAGGATCCGTCTGTGGCTGCCAAGGCCACACACGTGATTGGGCCCCTGGTCGAGGAGGCCTCCGGCATCCTCTCGGCAGCTGCAGCCGGGCCTGGGAAACGACACGGTGAGCTTCCAGGTTCCATGCCGAGTCAGCCTGCACCTCTTCCGGACCCCAGGCGCGTGGTGTTGTCAGACGTTGGCATTGGGTCCTCTTGGGGAGAGAGCCTTAGCTAGGGTTAGGGTTCGGCCCAGGGACGTCGCCAGGGCCGAAGCGACTCCGGTCTCGTGATCTGCCTCGAGGGCTGAAGTGAGGGCCCATGCAGCAAGGCGGCTCAAGTGCAGGGTTAGGGGTCGAGGCCGGCTTAGGTTGCGGTGGAGGGTCCCCGTTCGGGGTAGGGTTAGGGTTAGGGTTAGGTCCCAGGAGGCTCCAGGCGCCGAACCCACAGCAGGGCGGTGGTCTCCCCGAAGGGCTGAGTTGAGGGCACAAGGGACGGTGCCGCTCAGGATCCGTCTGTGGCTGCCAAGGCCACAGACGTCGATCGGCCCCTGGTCGAGGAGGCCTCCGGAATCCTCTCGGGCAGCTGCAGAACGGCCTGGGAAACGACACGCTGAGCTTCCAGGTTCCATGCCGGGTCAGCCTGCACCGCTTCTGGACCCCAGGCGCGTGGTGTTGTCAGACGTTGGCATGGGGTCCCCGTGGGGAGGGAGCCTTAGCTAGGGTTAGGGTTTGGTCCAGGGACGTCGCCAGGGCTGAATCGACTGCAGTCTCGTGATCTCCCCCGAGGGCTGAAGTGAGGGCCCATGCCAGAAGGCGGCTCAATTGCAGGGTTAGGGTTCGAGGCAGGCTTAGGTTGCGGTGGAGGGTCCCGGTTCGGGGTACGGTTAGGGTTAGGGTTGGGTCCCAGGAGGCTCCAGGCGCCCAAGCCACAGCAGGGCAGTGGTCTCCCCGAAGGGCTGAGTTGAGGGCACAAGGGACGGTGCCGGTCAGGATCCGTCTGTGGCTGCCAAGGCCACACACGTGATTGGGCCCCTGGTCGAGGAGGCCTCCGGCATCCTCTCGGCAGCTGCAGCCGGGCCTGGGAAACGACACGGTGAGCTTCCAGGTTCCATGCCGAGTCAGCCTGCACCTCTTCCGGACCCCAGGCGCGTGGTGTTGTCAGACGTTGGCATTGGGTCCTCTTGGGGAGAGAGCCTTAGCTAGGGTTAGGGTTCGGCCCAGGGACGTCGCCAGGGCCGAAGCGACTCCGGTCTCGTGATCTGCCTCGAGGGCTGAAGTGAGGGCCCATGCAGCAAGGCGGCTCAAGTGCAGGGTTAGGGGTCGAGGCCGGCTTAGGTTGCGGTGGAGGGTCCCCGTTCGGGGTAGGGTTAGGGTTAGGGTTAGGTCCCAGGAGGCTCCAGGCGCCGAACCCACAGCAGGGCGGTGGTCTCCCCGAAGGGCTGAGTTGAGGGCACAAGGGACGGTGCCGCTCAGGATCCGTCTGTGGCTGCCAAGGCCACAGACGTCGATCGGCCCCTGGTCGAGGAGGCCTCCGGAATCCTCTCGGGCAGCTGCAGAACGGCCTGGGAAACGACACGCTGAGCTTCCAGGTTCCATGCCGGGTCAGCCTGCACCGCTTCTGGACCCCAGGCGCGTGGTGTTGTCAGACGTTGGCATGGGGTCCCCGTGGGGAGGGAGCCTTAGCTAGGGTTAGGGTTTGGTCCAGGGACGTCGCCAGGGCTGAATCGACTGCAGTCTCGTGATGTCCCTCGAGGGCTGAAGTGAGGGCCCATGCCAGAAGGCGGCTCAATTGCAGGGTTAGGGTTCGAGGCAGGCTTAGGTTGTGGTGGAGGGTCCCGGTTCGGGGTACGGTTAGGGTTAGGGTTGGGTCCCAGGAGGCTCCAGGCGCCCAAGCCACAGCAGGGCAGTGGTCTCCCCGAAGGGCTGAGTTGAGGGCAGAAGGGACGGTGCCGGTCAGGATCCGTCTGTGGCTGCCAAGGCCACACACGTGATTGGGCCCCTGGTCGAGGAGGCCTCCGGCATCCTCTCGGCAGCTGCAGCCGGGCCTGGGAAACGACACGGTGAGCTTCCAGGTTCCATGCCGAGTCAGCCTGCACCTCTTCCGGACCCCAGGCGCGTGGTGTTGTCAGACGTTGGCATTGGGTCCTCTTGGGGAGAGAGCCTTAGCTAGGGTTAGGGTTCGGCCCAGGGACGTCGCCAGGGCCGAAGCGACTCCGGTCTCGTGATCTGCCTCGAGGGCTGAAGTGAGGGCCCATGCAGCAAGGCGGCTCAAGTGCAGGGTTAGGGGTCGAGGCCGGCTTAGGTTGCGGTGGAGGGTCCCCGTTCGGTGTAGGGTTAGGGTTAGGGTTAGGTCCCAGGAGGCTCCAGGCGCCGAACCCACAGCAGGGCGGTGGTCTCCCCGAAGGGCTGAGTTGAGGGCACAAGGGACGGTGCCGCTCAGGATCCGTCTGTGGCTGCCAAGGCCACAGACGTCGATCGGCCCCTGGTCGAGGAGGCCTCCGGAATCCTCTCGGGCAGCTGCAGAACGGCCTGGGAAACGACACGCTGAGCTTCCACGTTCCATGCCGGGTCAGCCTGCACCGCTTCTGGACCCCAGGCGCGTGGTGTTGTCAGACGTTGGCATGGGGTCCCCGTGGGGAGGGAGCCTTAGCTAGGGTTAGGGTTTGGTCCAGGGACGTCGCCAGGGCTGAATCGACTGCAGTCTCGTGATCTCCCCCGAGGGCTGAAGTGAGGGCCCATGCCAGAAGGCGGCTCAATTGCAGGGTTAGGGTTCGAGGCAGGCTTAGGTTGCGGTGGAGGGTCCCGGTTCGGGGTAGGGTTAGGGTTAGGGTTGGGTCCCAGGAGGCTCCAGGCGCCCAAGCCACAGCAGGGCAGTGGTCTCCCCGAAGGGCTGAGTTGAGGGCACAAGGGAAGGTGCCGCTCAGGATCCGTCTGTGGCTGCCAAGGCCACACACGTGATTGGGCCCCTGGTCGAGGAGGCCTCCGGCATCCTCTCGGCAGCTGCAGCCGGGCCTGGGAAACGACACGGTGAGCTTCCAGGTTCCATGCCGAGTCAGCCTGCACCTCTTCCGGACCCCAGGCGCGTGGTGTTGTCAGACGTTGGCATTGGGTCCTCTTGGGGAGAGAGCCTTAGCTAGGGTTAGGGTTCGGCCCAGGGACGTCGCCAGGGCCGAAGCGACTCCGGTCTCGTGATCTGCCTCGAGGGCTGAAGTGAGGGCCCATGCAGCAAGGCGGCTCAAGTGCAGGGTTAGGGGTCGAGGCCGGCTTAGGTTGCGGTGGAGGGTCCCCGTTCGGTGTAGGGTTAGGGTTAGGGTTAGGTCCCAGGAGGCTCCAGGCGCCGAACCCACAGCAGGGCGGTGGTCTCCCCGAAGGGCTGAGTTGAGGGCACAAGGGACGGTGCCGCTCAGGATCCGTCTGTGGCTGCCAAGGCCACAGACGTCGATCGGCCCCTGGTCGAGGAGGCCTCCGGAATCCTCTCGGGCAGCTGCAGAACGGCCTGGGAAACGACACGCTGAGCTTCCAGGTTCCATGCCGGGTCAGCCTGCACCGCTTCTGGACCCCAGGCGCGTGGTGTTGTCAGACGTTGGCATGGGGTCCCCGTGGGGAGGGAGCCTTAGCTAGGGTTAGGGTTTGGTCCAGGGACGTCGCCAGGGCTGAATCGACTGCAGTCTCGTGATCTCCCCCGAGGGCTGAAGTGAGGGCCCATGCCAGAAGGCGGCTCAATTGCAGGGTTAGGGTTCGAGGCAGGCTTAGGTTGCGGTGGAGGGTCCCGGTTCGGGGTACGGTTAGGGTTAGGGTTGGGTCCCAGGAGGCTCCAGGCGCCCAAGCCACAGCAGGGCAGTGGTCTCCCCGAAGGGCTGAGTTGAGGGCCCAAGGGACGGTGCCGGTCAGGATCCGTCTGTGGCTGCCAAGGCCACACACGTGATTGGGCCCCTGGTCGAGGAGGCCTCCGGCATCCTCTCGGCAGCTGCAGCCGGGCCTGGGAAACGACACGGTGAGCTTCCAGGTTCCATGCCGAGTCAGCCTGCACCTCTTCCGGACCCCAGGCGCGTGGTGTTGTCAGACGTTGGCATTGGGTCCTCTTGGGGAGAGAGCCTTAGCTAGGGTTAGGGTTCGGCCCAGGGACGTCGCCAGGGCCGAAGCGACTCCGGTCTCGTGATCTGCCTCGAGGGCTGAAGTGAGGGCCCATGCAGCAAGGCGGCTCAAGTGCAGGGTTAGGGGTCGAGGCCGGCTTAGGTTGCGGTGGAGGGTCCCCGTTCGGGGTAGGGTTAGGGTTAGGGTTAGGTCCCAGGAGGCTCCAGGCGCCGAACCCACAGCAGGGCGGTGGTCTCCCCGAAGGGCTGAGTTGAGGGCACAAGGGACGGTGCCGCTCAGGATCCGTCTGTGGCTGCCAAGGCCACAGACGTCGATCGGCCCCTGGTCGAGGAGGCCTCCGGAATCCTCTCGGGCAGCTGCAGAACGGCCTGGGAAACGACACGCTGAGCTTCCAGGTTCCATGCCGGGTCAGCCTGCACCGCTTCTGGACCCCAGGCGCGTGGTGTTGTCAGACGTTGGCATGGGGTCCCCGTGGGGAGGGAGCCTTAGCTAGGGTTAGGGTTTGGTCCAGGGACGTCGCCAGGGCTGAATCGACTGCAGTCTCGTGATCTCCCCCGAGGGCTGAAGTGAGGGCCCATGCCAGAAGGCGGCTCAATTGCAGGGTTAGGGTTCGAGGCAGGCTTAGGTTGCGGTGGAGGGTCCCGGTTCGGGGTACGGTTAGGGTTAGGGTTGGGTCCCAGGAGGCTCCAGGCGCCCAAGCCACAGCAGGGCAGTGGTCTCCCCGAAGGGCTGAGTTGAGGGCACAAGGGACGGTGCCGGTCAGGATCCGTCTGTGGCTGCCAAGGCCACACACGTGATTGGGCCCCTGGTCGAGGAGGCCTCCGGCATCCTCTCGGCAGCTGCAGCCGGGCCTGGGAAACGACACGGTGAGCTTCCAGGTTCCATGCCGAGTCAGCCTGCACCTCTTCCGGACCCCAGGCGCGTGGTGTTGTCAGACGTTGGCATTGGGTCCTCTTGGGGAGAGAGCCTTAGCTAGGGTTAGGGTTCGGCCCAGGGACGTCGCCAGGGCCGAAGCGACTCCGGTCTCGTGATCTGCCTCGAGGGCTGAAGTGAGGGCCCATGCAGCAAGGCGGCTCAAGTGCAGGGTTAGGGGTCGAGGCCGGCTTAGGTTGCGGTGGAGGGTCCCCGTTCGGTGTAGGGTTAGGGTTAGGGTTAGGTCCCAGGAGGCTCCAGGCGCCGAACCCACAGCAGGGCGGTGGTCTCCCCGAAGGGCTGAGTTGAGGGCACAAGGGACGGTGCCGCTCAGGATCCGTCTGTGGCTGCCAAGGCCACAGACGTCGATCGGCCCCTGGTCGAGGAGGCCTCCGGAATCCTCTCGGGCAGCTGCAGAACGGCCTGGGAAACGACACGCTGAGCTTCCACGTTCCATGCCGGGTCAGCCTGCACCGCTTCTGGACCCCAGGCGCGTGGTGTTGTCAGACGTTGGCATGGGGTCCCCGTGGGGAGGGAGCCTTAGCTAGGGTTAGGGTTTGGTCCAGGGACGTCGCCAGGGCTGAATCGACTGCAGTCTCGTGATCTCCCCCGAGGGCTGAAGTGAGGGCCCATGCCAGAAGGCGGCTCAATTGCAGGGTTAGGGTTCGAGGCAGGCTTAGGTTGCGGTGGAGGGTCCCGGTTCGGGGTAGGGTTAGGGTTAGGGTTGGGTCCCAGGAGGCTCCAGGCGCCCAAGCCACAGCAGGGCAGTGGTCTCCCCGAAGGGCTGAGTTGAGGGCACAAGGGACGGTGCCGGTCAGGATCCGTCTGTGGCTGCCAAGGCCACACACGTGATTGGGCCCCTGGTCGAGGAGGCCTCCGGCATCCTCTCGGCAGCTGCAGCCGGGCCTGGGAAACGACATGGTGAGCTTCCAGGTTCCATGCCGAGTCAGCCTGCACCTCTTCCGGACCCCAGGCGCGTGGTGTTGTCAGACGTTGGCATTGGGTCCTCTTGGGGAGAGAGCCTTAGCTAGGGTTAGGGTTCGGCCCAGGGACGTCGCCAGGGCCGAAGCGACTCCGGTCTCGTGATCTGCCTCGAGGGCTGAAGTGAGGGCCCATGCAGCAAGGCGGCTCAAGTGCAGGGTTAGGGGTCGAGGCCGGCTTAGGTTGCGGTGGAGGGTCCCCGTTCGGGGTAGGGTTAGGGTTAGGGTTAGGTCCCAGGAGGCTCCAGGCGCCGAACCCACAGCAGGGCGGTGGTCTCCCCGAAGGGCTGAGTTGAGGGCACAAGGGACGGTGCCGCTCAGGATCCGTCTGTGGCTGCCAAGGCCACAGACGTCGATCGGCCCCTGGTCGAGGAGGCCTCCGGAATCCTCTCGGGCAGCTGCAGAACGGCCTGGGAAACGACACGCTGAGCTTCCACGTTCCATGCCGGGTCAGCCTGCACCGCTTCTGGACCCCAGGCGCGTGGTGTTGTCAGACGTTGGCATGGGGTCCCCGTGGGGAGGGAGCCTTAGCTAGGGTTAGGGTTTGGTCCAGGGACGTCGCCAGGGCTGAATCGACTGCAGTCTCGTGATCTCCCCCGAGGGCTGAAGTGAGGGCCCATGCCAGAAGGCGGCTCAATTGCAGGGTTAGGGTTCGAGGCAGGCTTAGGTTGCGGTGGAGGGTCCCGGTTCGGGGTAGGGTTAGGGTTAGGGTTGGGTCCCAGGAGGCTCCAGGCGCCCAAGCCACAGCAGGGCAGTGGTCTCCCCGAAGGGCTGAGTTGAGGGCACAAGGGACGGTGCCGGTTAGGATCCGTCTGTGGCTGCCAAGGCCACACACGTGATTGGGCCCCTGGTCGAGGAGGCCTCCGGCATCCTCTCGGCAGCTGCAGCCGGGCCTGGGAAACGACACGGTGAGCTTCCAGGTTCCATGCCGAGTCAGCCTGCACCTCTTCCGGACCCCAGGCGCGTGGTGTTGTCAGACGTTGGCATTGGGTCCTCTTGGGGAGAGAGCCTTAGCTAGGGTTAGGGTTCGGCCCAGGGACGTCGCCAGGGCCGAAGCGACTCCGGTCTCGTGATCTGCCTCGAGGGCTGAAGTGAGGGCCCATGCAGCAAGGCGGCTCAAGTGCAGGGTTAGGGGTCGAGGCCGGCTTAGGTTGCGGTGGAGGGTCCCCGTTCGGTGTAGGGTTAGGGTTAGGGTTAGGTCCCAGGAGGCTCCAGGCGCCGAACCCACAGCAGGGCGGTGGTCTCCCCGAAGGGCTGAGTTGAGGGCACAAGGGACGGTGCCGCTCAGGATCCGTCTGTGGCTGCCAAGGCCACAGACGTCGATCGGCCCCTGGTCGAGGAGGCCTCCGGAATCCTCTCGGGCAGCTGCAGAACGGCCTGGGAAACGACACGCTGAGCTTCCAGGTTCCATGCCGGGTCAGCCTGCACCGCTTCTGGACCCCAGGCGCGTGGTGTTGTCAGACGTTGGCATGGGGTCCCCGTGGGGAGGGAGCCTTAGCTAGGGTTAGGGTTTGGTCCAGGGACGTCGCCAGGGCTGAATCGACTGCAGTCTCGTGATCTCCCCCGAGGGCTGAAGTGAGGGCCCATGCCAGAAGGCGGCTCAATTGCAGGGTTAGGGTTCGAGGCAGGCTTAGGTTGCGGTGGAGGGTCCCGGTTCGGGGTACGGTTAGGGTTAGGGTTGGGTCCCAGGAGGCTCCAGGCGCCCAAGCCACAGCAGGGCAGTGGTCTCCCCGAAGGGCTGAGTTGAGGGCACAAGGGACGGTGCCGGTCAGGATCCGTCTGTGGCTGCCAAGGCCACACACGTGATTGGGCCCCTGGTCGAGGAGGCCTCCGGCATCCTCTCGGCAGCTGCAGCCGGGCCTGGGAAACGACACGGTGAGCTTCCAGGTTCCATGCCGAGTCAGCCTGCACCTCTTCCGGACCCCAGGCGCGTGGTGTTGTCAGACGTTGGCATTGGGTCCTCTTGGGGAGAGAGCCTTAGCTAGGGTTAGGGTTCGGCCCAGGGACGTCGCCAGGGCCGAAGCGACTCCGGTCTCGTGATCTGCCTCGAGGGCTGAAGTGAGGGCCCATGCAGCAAGGCGGCTCAAGTGCAGGGTTAGGGGTCGAGGCCGGCTTAGGTTGCGGTGGAGGGTCCCCGTTCGGTGTAGGGTTAGGGTTAGGGTTAGGTCCCAGGAGGCTCCAGGCGCCGAACCCACAGCAGGGCGGTGGTCTCCCCGAAGGGCTGAGTTGAGGGCACAAGGGACGGTGCCGCTCAGGATCCGTCTGTGGCTGCCAAGGCCACAGACGTCGATCGGCCCCTGGTCGAGGAGGCCTCCGGAATCCTCTCGGGCAGCTGCAGAACGGCCTGGGAAACGACACGCTGAGCTTCCACGTTCCATGCCGGGTCAGCCTGCACCGCTTCTGGACCCCAGGCGCGTGGTGTTGTCAGACGTTGGCATGGGGTCCCCGTGGGGAGGGAGCCTTAGCTAGGGTTAGGGTTTGGTCCAGGGACGTCGCCAGGGCTGAATCGACTGCAGTCTCGTGATGTCCCTCGAGGGCTGAAGTGAGGGCCCATGCCAGAAGGCGGCTCAATTGCAGGGTTAGGGTTCGAGGCAGGCTTAGGTTGCGGTGGAGAGTCCCGGTTCGGGGTACGGTTAGGGTTAGGGTTGGGTCCCAGGAGGCTCCAGGCGCCCAAGCCACAGCAGGGCAGTGGTCTCCCCGAAGGGCTGAGTTGAGGGCACAAGGGACGGTGCCGGTCAGGATCCGTCTGTGGCTGCCAAGGCCACACACGTGATTGGGCCCCTGGTCGAGGAGGCCTCCGGCATCCTCTCGGCAGCTGCAGCCGGGCCTGGGAAACGACACGGTGAGCTTCCAGGTTCCATGCCGAGTCAGCCTGCACCTCTTCCGGACCCCAGGCGCGTGGTGTTGTCAGACGTTGGCATTGGGTCCTCTTGGGGAGAGAGCCTTAGCTAGGGTTAGGGTTCGGCCCAGGGACGTCGCCAGGGCCGAAGCGACTCCGGTCTCGTGATCTGCCTCGAGGGCTGAAGTGAGGGCCCATGCAGCAAGGCGGCTCAAGTGCAGGGTTAGGGGTCGAGGCCGGCTTAGGATGCGGTGGAGGGTCCCCGTTCGGGGTAGGGTTAGGGTTAGGGTTAGGTCCCAGGAGGCTCCAGGCGCCGAACCCACAGCAGGGCGGTGGTCTCCCCGAAGGGCTGAGTTGAGGGCACAAGGGACGGTGCCGCTCAGGATCCGTCTGTGGCTGCCAAGGCCACAGACGTCGATCGGCCCCTGGTCGAGGAGGCCTCCGGAATCCTCTCGGGCAGCTGCAGAACGGCCTGGGAAACGACACGCTGAGCTTCCAGGTTCCATGCCGGGTCAGCCTGCACCGCTTCTGGACCCCAGGCGCGTGGTGTTGTCAGACGTTGGCATGGGGTCCCCGTGGGGAGGGAGCCTTAGCTAGGGTTAGGGTTTGGTCCAGGGACGTCGCCAGGGCTGAAACGACTGCAGTCTCGTGATCTCCCTCGAGGGCTGAAGTGAGGGCCCATGCCAGAAGGCGGCTCAATTGCAGGGTTAGGGTTCGAGGCAGGCTTAGGTTGCGGTGGAGGGTCCCGGTTCGGGGTACGGTTAGGGTTAGGGTTGGGTCCCAGGAGGCTCCAGGCGCCCAAGCCACAGCAGGGCAGTGGTCTCCCCGAAGGGCTGAGTTGAGGGCACAAGGGACGGTGCCGGTCAGGATCCGTCTGTGGCTGCCAAGGCCACACACGTGATTGGGCCCCTGGTCGAGGAGGCCTCCGGCATCCTCTCGGCAGCTGCAGCCGGGCCTGGGAAACGACACGGTGAGCTTCCAGGTTCCATGCCGAGTCAGCCTGCACCTCTTCCGGACCCCAGGCGCGTGGTGTTGTCAGACGTTGGCATTGGGTCCTCTTGGGGAGAGAGCCTTAGCTAGGGTTAGGGTTCGGCCCAGGGACGTCGCCAGGGCCGAAGCGACTCCGGTCTCGTGATCTGCCTCGAGGGCTGAAGTGAGGGCCCATGCAGCAAGGCGGCTCAAGTGCAGGGTTAGGGGTCGAGGCCGGCTTAGGATGCGGTGGAGGGTCCCCGTTCGGGGTAGGGTTAGGGTTAGGGTTAGGTCCCAGGAGGCTCCAGGCGCCGAACCCACAGCAGGGCGGTGGTCTCCCCGAAGGGCTGAGTTGAGGGCACAAGGGACGGTGCCGCTCAGGATCCGTCTGTGGCTGCCAAGGCCACAGACGTCGATCGGCCCCTGGTCGAGGAGGCCTCCGGAATCCTCTCGGGCAGCTGCAGAACGGCCTGGGAAACGACACGCTGAGCTTCCAGGTTCCATGCCGGGTCAGCCTGCACCGCTTCTGGACCCCAGGCGCGTGGTGTTGTCAGACGTTGGCATGGGGTCCCCGTGGGGAGGGAGCCTTAGCTAGGGTTAGGGTTTGGTCCAGGGACGTCGCCAGGGCTGAAACGACTGCAGTCTCGTGATCTCCCTCGAGGGCTGAAGTGAGGGCCCATGCCAGAAGGCGGCTCAATTGCAGGGTTAGGGTTCGAGGCAGGCTTAGGTTGCGGTGGAGGGTCCCGGTTCGGGGTACGGTTAGGGTTAGGGTTGGGTCCCAGGAGGCTCCAGGCGCCCAAGCCACAGCAGGGCAGTGGTCTCCCCGAAGGGCTGAGTTGAGGGCACAAGGGACGGTGCCGGTCAGGATCCGTCTGTGGCTGCCAAGGCCACACACGTGATTGGGCCCCTGGTCGAGGAGGCCTCCGGCATCCTCTCGGCAGCTGCAGCCGGGCCTGGGAAACGACACGGTGAGCTTCCAGGTTCCATGCCGAGTCAGCCTGCACCTCTTCCGGACCCCAGGCGCGTGGTGTTGTCAGACGTTGGCATTGGGTCCTCTTGGGGAGAGAGCCTTAGCTAGGGTTAGGGTTCGGCCCAGGGACGTCGCCAGGGCCGAAGCGACTCCGGTCTCGTGATCTGCCTCGAGGGCTGAAGTGAGGGCCCATGCAGCAAGGCGGCTCAAGTGCAGGGTTAGGGGTCGAGGCCGGCTTAGGTTGCGGTGGAGGGTCCCCGTTCGGGGTAGGGTTAGGGTTAGGGTTAGGTCCCAGGAGGCTCCAGGCGCCGAACCCACAGCAGGGCGGTGGTCTCCCCGAAGGGCTGAGTTGAGGGCACAAGGGACGGTGCCGCTCAGGATCCGTCTGTGGCTGCCAAGGCCACAGACGTCGATCGGCCCCTGGTCGAGGAGGCCTCCGGAATCCTCTCGGGCAGCTGCAGAACGGCCTGGGAAACGACACGCTGAGCTTCCACGTTCCATGCCGGGTCAGCCTGCACCGCTTCTGGACCCCAGGCGCGTGGTGTTGTCAGACGTTGGCATGGGGTCCCCGTGGGGAGGGAGCCTTAGCTAGGGTTAGGGTTTGGTCCAGGGACGTCGCCAGGGCTGAATCGACTGCAGTCTCGTGATCTCCCCCGAGGGCTGAAGTGAGGGCCCATGCCAGAAGGCGGCTCAATTGCAGGGTTAGGGTTCGAGGCAGGCTTAGGTTGCGGTGGAGGGTCCCGGTTCGGGGTACGGTTAGGGTTAGGGTTGGGTCCCAGGAGGCTCCAGGCGCCCAAGCCACAGCAGGGCAGTGGTCTCCCCGAAGGGCTGAGTTGAGGGCACAAGGGACGGTGCCGGTCAGGATCCGTCTGTGGCTGCCAAGGCCACACACGTGATTGGGCCCCTGGTCGAGGAGGCCTCCGGCATCCTCTCGGCAGCTGCAGCCGGGCCTGGGAAACGACACGGTGAGCTTCCAGGTTCCATGCCGAGTCAGCCTGCACCTCTTCCGGACCCCAGGCGCGTGGTGTTGTCAGACGTTGGCATTGGGTCCTCTTGGGGAGAGAGCCTTAGCTAGGGTTAGGGTTCGGCCCAGGGACGTCGCCAGGGCCGAAGCGACTCCGGTCTCGTGATCTGCCTCGAGGGCTGAAGTGAGGGCCCATGCAGCAAGGCGGCTCAAGTGCAGGGTTAGGGGTCGAGGCCGGCTTAGGTTGCGGTGGAGGGTCCCCGTTCGGTGTAGGGTTAGGGTTAGGGTTAGGTCCCAGGAGGCTCCAGGCGCCGAACCCACAGCAGGGCGGTGGTCTCCCCGAAGGGCTGAGTTGAGGGCACAAGGGACGGTGCCGCTCAGGATCCGTCTGTGGCTGCCAAGGCCACAGACGTCGATCGGCCCCTGGTCGAGGAGGCCTCCGGAATCCTCTCGGGCAGCTGCAGAACGGCCTGGGAAACGACACGCTGAGCTTCCAGGTTCCATGCCGGGTCAGCCTGCACCGCTTCTGGACCCCAGGCGCGTGGTGTTGTCAGACGTTGGCATGGGGTCCCCGTGGGGAGGGAGCCTTAGCTAGGGTTAGGGTTTGGTCCAGGGACGTCGCCAGGGCTGAATCGACTGCAGTCTCGTGATGTCCCTCGAGGGCTGAAGTGAGGGCCCATGCCAGAAGGCGGCTCAATTGCAGGGTTAGGGTTCGAGGCAGGCTTAGGTTGCGGTGGAGGGTCCCGGTTCGGGGTAGGGTTAGGGTTAGGGTTGGGTCCCAGGAGGCTCCAGGCGCCCAAGCCACAGCAGGGCAGTGGTCTCCCCGAAGGGCTGAGTTGAGGGCACAAGGGACGGTGCCGGTCAGGATCCGTCTGTGGCTGCCAAGGCCACACACGTGATTGGGCCCCTGGTCGAGGAGGCCTCCGGCATCCTCTCGGCAGCTGCAGCCGGGCCTGGGAAACGACACGGTGAGCTTCCAGGTTCCATGCCGAGTCAGCCTGCACCTCTTCCGGACCCCAGGCGCGTGGTGTTGTCAGACGTTGGCATTGGGTCCTCTTGGGGAGAGAGCCTTAGCTAGGGTTAGGGTTCGGCCCAGGGACGTCGCCAGGGCCGAAGCGACTCCGGTCTCGTGATCTGCCTCGAGGGCTGAAGTGAGGGCCCATGCAGCAAGGCGGCTCAAGTGCAGGGTTAGGGGTCGAGGCCGGCTTAGGTTGCGGTGGAGGGTCCCCGTTCGGTGTAGGGTTAGGGTTAGGGTTAGGTCCCAGGAGGCTCCAGGCGCCGAACCCACAGCAGGGCGGTGGTCTCCCCGAAGGGCTGAGTTGAGGGCACAAGGGACGGTGCCGCTCAGGATCCGTCTGTGGCTGCCAAGGCCACAGACGTCGATCGGCCCCTGGTCGAGGAGGCCTCCGGAATCCTCTCGGGCAGCTGCAGAACGGCCTGGGAAACGACACGCTGAGCTTCCAGGTTCCATGCCGGGTCAGCCTGCACCGCTTCTGGACCCCAGGCGCGTGGTGTTGTCAGACGTTGGCATGGGGTCCCCGTGGGGAGGGAGCCTTAGCTAGGGTTAGGGTTTGGTCCAGGGACGTCGCCAGGGCTGAATCGACTGCAGTCTCGTGATCTCCCCCGAGGGCTGAAGTGAGGGCCCATGCCAGAAGGCGGCTCAATTGCAG
The DNA here is from genome assembly GCF_046562875.1 of Panthera onca. NCBI lineage: Eukaryota > Metazoa > Chordata > Mammalia > Carnivora > Felidae > Panthera > Panthera onca. Next base: position 16,542,833 of record NC_138357.1, on the reverse strand, counting down.
GGTTAGGGTTCGAGGCAGGCTTAGGTTGCGGTGGAGGGTCCCGGTTCGGGGTACGGTTAGGGTTAGGGTTGGGTCCCAGGAGGCTCCAGGCGCCCAAGCCACAGCAGGGCAGTGGTCTCCCCGAAGGGCTGAGTTGAGGGCACAAGGGACGGTGCCGGTCAGGATCCGTCTGTGGCTGCCAAGGCCACACACGTGATTGGGCCCCTGGTCGAGGAGGCCTCCGGCATCCTCTCGGCAGCTGCAGCCGGGCCTGGGAAACGACACGGTGAGCTTCCAGGTTCCATGCCGAGTCAGCCTGCACCTCTTCCGGACCCCAGGCGCGTGGTGTTGTCAGACGTTGGCATTGGGTCCTCTTGGGGAGAGAGCCTTAGCTAGGGTTAGGGTTCGGCCCAGGGACGTCGCCAGGGCCGAAGCGACTCCGGTCTCGTGATCTGCCTCGAGGGCTGAAGTGAGGGCCCATGCAGCAAGGCGGCTCAAGTGCAGGGTTAGGGGTCGAGGCCGGCTTAGGTTGCGGTGGAGGGTCCCCGTTCGGTGTAGGGTTAGGGTGAGGGTTAGGTCCCAGGAGGCTCCAGGCGCCGAACCCACAGCAGGGCGGTGGTCTCCCCGAAGGGCTGAGTTGAGGGCACAAGGGACGGTGCCGCTCAGGATCCGTCTGTGGCTGCCAAGGCCACAGACGTCGATCGGCCCCTGGTCGAGGAGGCCTCCGGAATCCTCTCGGGCAGCTGCAGAACGGCCTGGGAAACGACACGCTGAGCTTCCACGTTCCATGCCGGGTCAGCCTGCACCGCTTCTGGACCCCAGGCGCGTGGTGTTGTCAGACGTTGGCATGGGGTCCCCGTGGGGAGGGAGCCTTAGCTAGGGTTAGGGTTTGGTCCAGGGACGTCGCCAGGGCTGAAACGACTGCAGTCTCGTGATCTCCCTCGAGGGCTGAAGTGAGGGCCCATGCCAGAAGGCGGCTCAATTGCAGGGTTAGGGTTCGAGGCAGGCTTAGGTTGCGGTGGAGGGTCCCGGTTCGGGGTACGGTTAGGGTTAGGGTTGGGTCCCAGGAGGCTCCAGGCGCCCAAGCCACAGCAGGGCAGTGGTCTCCCCGAAGGGCTGAGTTGAGGGCACAAGGGACGGTGCCGGTCAGGATCCGTCTGTGGCTGCCAAGGCCACACACGTGATTGGGCCCCTGGTCGAGGAGGCCTCCGGCATCCTCTCGGCAGCTGCAGCCGGGCCTGGGAAACGACACGGTGAGCTTCCAGGTTCCATGCCGAGTCAGCCTGCACCTCTTCCGGACCCCAGGCGCGTGGTGTTGTCAGACGTTGGCATTGGGTCCTCTTGGGGAGAGAGCCTTAGCTAGGGTTAGGGTTCGGCCCAGGGACGTCGCCAGGGCCGAAGCGACTCCGGTCTCGTGATCTGCCTCGAGGGCTGAAGTGAGGGCCCATGCAGCAAGGCGGCTCAAGTGCAGGGTTAGGGGTCGAGGCCGGCTTAGGATGCGGTGGAGGGTCCCCGTTCGGGGTAGGGTTAGGGTTAGGGTTAGGTCCCAGGAGGCTCCAGGCGCCGAACCCACAGCAGGGCGGTGGTCTCCCCGAAGGGCTGAGTTGAGGGCACAAGGGACGGTGCCGCTCAGGATCCGTCTGTGGCTGCCAAGGCCACAGACGTCGATCGGCCCCTGGTCGAGGAGGCCTCCGGAATCCTCTCGGGCAGCTGCAGAACGGCCTGGGAAACGACACGCTGAGCTTCCAGGTTCCATGCCGGGTCAGCCTGCACCGCTTCTGGACCCCAGGCGCGTGGTGTTGTCAGACGTTGGCATGGGGTCCCCGTGGGGAGGGAGCCTTAGCTAGGGTTAGGGTTTGGTCCAGGGACGTCGCCAGGGCTGAAACGACTGCAGTCTCGTGATCTCCCTCGAGGGCTGAAGTGAGGGCCCATGCCAGAAGGCGGCTCAATTGCAGGGTTAGGGTTCGAGGCAGGCTTAGGTTGCGGTGGAGGGTCCCGGTTCGGGGTACGGTTAGGGTTAGGGTTGGGTCCCAGGAGGCTCCAGGCGCCCAAGCCACAGCAGGGCAGTGGTCTCCCCGAAGGGCTGAGTTGAGGGCACAAGGGACGGTGCCGGTCAGGATCCGTCTGTGGCTGCCAAGGCCACACACGTGATTGGGCCCCTGGTCGAGGAGGCCTCCGGCATCCTCTCGGCAGCTGCAGCCGGGCCTGGGAAACGACACGGTGAGCTTCCAGGTTCCATGCCGAGTCAGCCTGCACCTCTTCCGGACCCCAGGCGCGTGGTGTTGTCAGACGTTGGCATTGGGTCCTCTTGGGGAGAGAGCCTTAGCTAGGGTTAGGGTTCGGCCCAGGGACGTCGCCAGGGCCGAAGCGACTCCGGTCTCGTGATCTGCCTCGAGGGCTGAAGTGAGGGCCCATGCAGCAAGGCGGCTCAAGTGCAGGGTTAGGGGTCGAGGCCGGCTTAGGTTGCGGTGGAGGGTCCCCGTTCGGGGTAGGGTTAGGGTTAGGGTTAGGTCCCAGGAGGCTCCAGGCGCCGAACCCACAGCAGGGCGGTGGTCTCCCCGAAGGGCTGAGTTGAGGGCACAAGGGACGGTGCCGCTCAGGATCCGTCTGTGGCTGCCAAGGCCACAGACGTCGATCGGCCCCTGGTCGAGGAGGCCTCCGGAATCCTCTCGGGCAGCTGCAGAACGGCCTGGGAAACGACACGCTGAGCTTCCACGTTCCATGCCGGGTCAGCCTGCACCGCTTCTGGACCCCAGGCGCGTGGTGTTGTCAGACGTTGGCATGGGGTCCCCGTGGGGAGGGAGCCTTAGCTAGGGTTAGGGTTTGGTCCAGGGACGTCGCCAGGGCTGAATCGACTGCAGTCTCGTGATCTCCCCCGAGGGCTGAAGTGAGGGCCCATGCCAGAAGGCGGCTCAATTGCAGGGTTAGGGTTCGAGGCAGGCTTAGGTTGCGGTGGAGGGTCCCGGTTCGGGGTACGGTTAGGGTTAGGGTTGGGTCCCAGGAGGCTCCAGGCGCCCAAGCCACAGCAGGGCAGTGGTCTCCCCGAAGGGCTGAGTTGAGGGCACAAGGGACGGTGCCGGTCAGGATCCGTCTGTGGCTGCCAAGGCCACACACGTGATTGGGCCCCTGGTCGAGGAGGCCTCCGGCATCCTCTCGGCAGCTGCAGCCGGGCCTGGGAAACGACACGGTGAGCTTCCAGGTTCCATGCCGAGTCAGCCTGCACCTCTTCCGGACCCCAGGCGCGTGGTGTTGTCAGACGTTGGCATTGGGTCCTCTTGGGGAGAGAGCCTTAGCTAGGGTTAGGGTTCGGCCCAGGGACGTCGCCAGGGCCGAAGCGACTCCGGTCTCGTGATCTGCCTCGAGGGCTGAAGTGAGGGCCCATGCAGCAAGGCGGCTCAAGTGCAGGGTTAGGGGTCGAGGCCGGCTTAGGTTGCGGTGGAGGGTCCCCGTTCGGTGTAGGGTTAGGGTTAGGGTTAGGTCCCAGGAGGCTCCAGGCGCCGAACCCACAGCAGGGCGGTGGTCTCCCCGAAGGGCTGAGTTGAGGGCACAAGGGACGGTGCCGCTCAGGATCCGTCTGTGGCTGCCAAGGCCACAGACGTCGATCGGCCCCTGGTCGAGGAGGCCTCCGGAATCCTCTCGGGCAGCTGCAGAACGGCCTGGGAAACGACACGCTGAGCTTCCAGGTTCCATGCCGGGTCAGCCTGCACCGCTTCTGGACCCCAGGCGCGTGGTGTTGTCAGACGTTGGCATGGGGTCCCCGTGGGGAGGGAGCCTTAGCTAGGGTTAGGGTTTGGTCCAGGGACGTCGCCAGGGCTGAATCGACTGCAGTCTCGTGATGTCCCTCGAGGGCTGAAGTGAGGGCCCATGCCAGAAGGCGGCTCAATTGCAGGGTTAGGGTTCGAGGCAGGCTTAGGTTGCGGTGGAGGGTCCCGGTTCGGGGTAGGGTTAGGGTTAGGGTTGGGTCCCAGGAGGCTCCAGGCGCCCAAGCCACAGCAGGGCAGTGGTCTCCCCGAAGGGCTGAGTTGAGGGCACAAGGGACGGTGCCGGTCAGGATCCGTCTGTGGCTGCCAAGGCCACACACGTGATTGGGCCCCTGGTCGAGGAGGCCTCCGGCATCCTCTCGGCAGCTGCAGCCGGGCCTGGGAAACGACACGGTGAGCTTCCAGGTTCCATGCCGAGTCAGCCTGCACCTCTTCCGGACCCCAGGCGCGTGGTGTTGTCAGACGTTGGCATTGGGTCCTCTTGGGGAGAGAGCCTTAGCTAGGGTTAGGGTTCGGCCCAGGGACGTCGCCAGGGCCGAAGCGACTCCGGTCTCGTGATCTGCCTCGAGGGCTGAAGTGAGGGCCCATGCAGCAAGGCGGCTCAAGTGCAGGGTTAGGGGTCGAGGCCGGCTTAGGTTGCGGTGGAGGGTCCCCGTTCGGTGTAGGGTTAGGGTTAGGGTTAGGTCCCAGGAGGCTCCAGGCGCCGAACCCACAGCAGGGCGGTGGTCTCCCCGAAGGGCTGAGTTGAGGGCACAAGGGACGGTGCCGCTCAGGATCCGTCTGTGGCTGCCAAGGCCACAGACGTCGATCGGCCCCTGGTCGAGGAGGCCTCCGGAATCCTCTCGGGCAGCTGCAGAACGGCCTGGGAAACGACACGCTGAGCTTCCACGTTCCATGCCGGGTCAGCCTGCACGGCTTCTGGACCCCAGGCGCGTGGTGTTGTCAGACGTTGGCATGGGGTCCCCGTGGGGAGGGAGCCTTAGCTAGGGTTAGGGTTTGGTCCAGGGACGTCGCCAGGGCTGAATCGACTGCAGTCTCGTGATGTCCCTCGAGGGCTGAAGTGAGGGCCCATGTCTGAAGGCGGCTCAATTGCAGGGTTAGGGTTCGAGGCAGGCTTAGGTTGCGGTGGAGGGTCCCGGTTCGGGGTAGGGTTAGGGTTAGGGTTGGGTCCCAGGAGGCTCCAGGCGCCCAAGCCACAGCAGGGCAGTGGTCTCCCCGAAGGGCTGAGTTGAGGGCACAAGGGACGGTGCCGGTCAGGATCCGTCTGTGGCTGCCAAGGCCACACACGTGATTGGGCCCCTGGTCGAGGAGGCCTCCGGCATCCTCTCGGCAGCTGCAGCCGGGCCTGGGAAACGACACGGTGAGCTTCCAGGTTCCATGCCGAGTCAGCCTGCACCTCTTCCGGACCCCAGGCGCGTGGTGTTGTCAGACGTTGGCATTGGGTCCTCTTGGGGAGAGAGCCTTAGCTAGGGTTAGGGTTCGGCCCAGGGACGTCGCCAGGGCCGAAGCGACTCCGGTCTCGTGATCTGCCTCGAGGGCTGAAGTGAGGGCCCATGCAGCAAGGCGGCTCAAGTGCAGGGTTAGGGGTCGAGGCCGGCTTAGGTTGCGGTGGAGGGTCCCCGTTCGGTGTAGGGTTAGGGTTAGGGTTAGGTCCCAGGAGGCTCCAGGCGCCGAACCCACAGCAGGGCGGTGGTCTCCCCGAAGGGCTGAGTTGAGGGCACAAGGGACGGTGCCGCTCAGGATCCGTCTGTGGCTGCCAAGGCCACAGACGTCGATCGGCCCCTGGTCGAGGAGGCCTCCGGAATCCTCTCGGGCAGCTGCAGAACGGCCTGGGAAACGACACGCTGAGCTTCCAGGTTCCATGCCGGGTCAGCCTGCACCGCTTCTGGACCCCAGGCGCGTGGTGTTGTCAGACGTTGGCATGGGGTCCCCGTGGGGAGGGAGCCTTAGCTAGGGTTAGGGTTTGGTCCAGGGACGTCGCCAGGGCTGAATCGACTGCAGTCTCGTGATCTCCCCCGAGGGCTGAAGTGAGGGCCCATGCCAGAAGGCGGCTCAATTGCAGGGTTAGGGTTCGAGGCAGGCTTAGGTTGCGGTGGAGGGTCCCGGTTCGGGGTACGGTTAGGGTTAGGGTTGGGTCCCAGGAGGCTCCAGGCGCCCAAGCCACAGCAGGGCAGTGGTCTCCCCGAAGGGCTGAGTTGAGGGCACAAGGGACGGTGCCGGTCAGGATCCGTCTGTGGCTGCCAAGGCCACACACGTGATTGGGCCCCTGGTCGAGGAGGCCTCCGGCATCCTCTCGGCAGCTGCAGCCGGGCCTGGGAAACGACACGGTGAGCTTCCAGGTTCCATGCCGAGTCAGCCTGCACCTCTTCCGGACCCCAGGCGCGTGGTGTTGTCAGACGTTGGCATTGGGTCCTCTTGGGGAGAGAGCCTTAGCTAGGGTTAGGGTTCGGCCCAGGGACGTCGCCAGGGCCGAAGCGACTCCGGTCTCGTGATCTGCCTCGAGGGCTGAAGTGAGGGCCCATGCAGCAAGGCGGCTCAAGTGCAGGGTTAGGGGTCGAGGCCGGCTTAGGTTGCGGTGGAGGGTCCCCGTTCGGTGTAGGGTTAGGGTGAGGGTTAGGTCCCAGGAGGCTCCAGGCGCCGAACCCACAGCAGGGCGGTGGTCTCCCCGAAGGGCTGAGTTGAGGGCACAAGGGACGGTGCCGCTCAGGATCCGTCTGTGGCTGCCAAGGCCACAGACGTCGATCGGCCCCTGGTCGAGGAGGCCTCCGGAATCCTCTCGGGCAGCTGCAGAACGGCCTGGGAAACGACACGCTGAGCTTCCACGTTCCATGCCGGGTCAGCCTGCACCGCTTCTGGACCCCAGGCGCGTGGTGTTGTCAGACGTTGGCATGGGGTCCCCGTGGGGAGGGAGCCTTAGCTAGGGTTAGGGTTTGGTCCAGGGACGTCGCCAGGGCTGAATCGACTGCAGTCTCGTGATCTCCCCCGAGGGCTGAAGTGAGGGCCCATGCCAGAAGGCGGCTCAATTGCAGGGTTAGGGTTCGAGGCAGGCTTAGGTTGCGGTGGAGGGTCCCGGTTCGGGGTACGGTTAGGGTTAGGGTTGGGTCCCAGGAGGCTCCAGGCGCCCAAGCCACAGCAGGGCAGTGGTCTCCCCGAAGGGCTGAGTTGAGGGCACAAGGGACGGTGCCGGTCAGGATCCGTCTGTGGCTGCCAAGGCCACACACGTGATTGGGCCCCTGGTCGAGGAGGCCTCCGGCATCCTCTCGGCAGCTGCAGCCGGGCCTGGGAAACGACACGGTGAGCTTCCAGGTTCCATGCCGAGTCAGCCTGCACCTCTTCCGGACCCCAGGCGCGTGGTGTTGTCAGACGTTGGCATTGGGTCCTCTTGGGGAGAGAGCCTTAGCTAGGGTTAGGGTTCGGCCCAGGGACGTCGCCAGGGCCGAAGCGACTCCGGTCTCGTGATCTGCCTCGAGGGCTGAAGTGAGGGCCCATGCAGCAAGGCGGCTCAAGTGCAGGGTTAGGGGTCGAGGCCGGCTTAGGTTGCGGTGGAGGGTCCCCGTTCGGTGTACGGTTAGGGTGAGGGTTAGGTCCCAGGAGGCTCCAGGCGCCGAACCCACAGCAGGGCGGTGGTCTCCCCGAAGGGCTGAGTTGAGGGCACAAGGGACGGTGCCGCTCAGGATCCGTCTGTGGCTGCCAAGGCCACAGACGTCGATCGGCCCCTGGTCGAGGAGGCCTCCGGAATCCTCTCGGGCAGCTGCAGAACGGCCTGGGAAACGACACGCTGAGCTTCCAGGTTCCATGCCGGGTCAGCCTGCACCGCTTCTGGACCCCAGGCGCGTGGTGTTGTCAGACGTTGGCATGGGGTCCCCGTGGGGAGGGAGCCTTAGCTAGGGTTAGGGTTTGGTCCAGGGACGTCGCCAGGGCTGAATCGACTGCAGTCTCGTGATGTCCCTCGAGGGCTGAAGTGAGGGCCCATGCCAGAAGGCGGCTCAATTGCAGGGTTAGGGTTCGAGGCAGGCTTAGGTTGCGGTGGAGGGTCCCGGTTCGGGGTATGGTTAGGGTTAGGGTTGGGTCCCAGGAGGCTCCAGGCGCCCAAGCCACAGCAGGGCAGTGGTCTCCCCGAAGGGCTGAGTTGAGGGCACAAGGGACGGTGCCGGTCAGGATCCGTCTGTGGCTGCCAAGGCCACACACGTGATTGGGCCCCTGGTCGAGGAGGCCTCTGGCATCGTCTCGGCAGCTGCAGCCGGGCCTGGGAAACGACACGGTGAGCTTCCAGGTTCCATGCCGAGTCAGCCTGCACCTCTTCCGGACCCCAGGCGCGTGGTGTTGTCAGACGTTGGCATTGGGTCCTCTTGGGGAGAGAGCCTTAGCTAGGGTTAGGGTTCGGCCCAGGGACGTCGCCAGGGCCGAAGCGACTCCGGTCTCGTGATCTGCCTCGAGGGCTGAAGTGAGGGCCCATGCAGCAAGGCGGCTCAAGTGCAGGGTTAGGGGTCGAGGCCGGCTTAGGTTGCGGTGGAGGGTCCCCGTTCGGTGTAGGGTTAGGGTTAGGGTTAGGTCCCAGGAGGCTCCAGGCGCCGAACCCACAGCAGGGCGGTGGTCTCCCCGAAGGGCTGAGTTGAGGGCACAAGGGACGGTGCCGCTCAGGATCCGTCTGTGGCTGCCAAGGCCACAGACGTCGATCGGCCCCTGGTCGAGGAGGCCTCCGGAATCCTCTCGGGCAGCTGCAGAACGGCCTGGGAAACGACACGCTGAGCTTCCAGGTTCCATGCCGGGTCAGCCTGCACCGCTTCTGGACCCCAGGCGCGTGGTGTTGTCAGACGTTGGCATGGGGTCCCCGTGGGGAGGGAGCCTTAGCTAGGGTTAGGGTTTGGTCCAGGGACGTCGCCAGGGCTGAATCGACTGCAGTCTCGTGATGTCCCTCGAGGGCTGAAGTGAGGGCCCATGTCTGAAGGCGGCTCAATTGCAGGGTTAGGGTTCGAGGCAGGCTTAGGTTGCGGTGGAGGGTCCCGGTTCGGGGTAGGGTTAGGGTTAGGGTTGGGTCCCAGGAGGCTCCAGGCGCCCAAGCCACAGCAGGGCAGTGGTCTCCCCGAAGGGCTGAGTTGAGGGCACAAGGGACGGTGCCGGTCAGGATCCGTCTGTGGCTGCCAAGGCCACACACGTGATTGGGCCCCTGGTCGAGGAGGCCTCCGGCATCCTCTCGGCAGCTGCAGCCGGGCCTGGGAAACGACACGGTGAGCTTCCAGGTTCCATGCCGAGTCAGCCTACACCTCTTCCGGACCCCAGGCGCGTGGTGTTGTCAGACGTTGGCATTGGGTCCTCTTGGGGAGAGAGCCTTAGCTAGGGTTAGGGTTCGGCCCAGGGACGTCGCCAGGGCCGAAGCGACTCCGGTCTCGTGATCTGCCTCGAGGGCTGAAGTGAGGGCCCATGCAGCAAGGCGGCTCAAGTGCAGGGTTAGGGGACGAGGCCGGCTTAGGTTGCGGTGGAGGGTCCCCGTTCGGTGTACGGTTAGGGTTAGGGTTAGGTCCCAGGAGGCTCCAGGCGCCGAACCCACAGCAGGGCGGTGGTCTCCCCGAAGGGCTGAGTTGAGGGCACAAGGGACGGTGCCGCTCAGGATCCATCTGTGGCTGCCAAGGCCACAGACGTCGATCGGCCCCTGGTCGAGGAGGCCTCCGGAATCCTCTCGGGCAGCTGCAGAACGGCCTGGGAAACGACACGCTGAGCTTCCAGGTTCCATGCCGGGTCAGCCTGCACCGCTTCTGGACCCCAGGCGCGTGGTGTTGTCAGACGTTGGCATGGGGTCCCCGTGGGGAGGGAGCCTTAGCTAGGGTTAGGGTTTGGTCCAGGGACGTCGCCAGGGCTGAATCGACTGCAGTCTCGTGATCTCCCCCGAGGGCTGAAGTGAGGGCCCATGCCAGAAGGCGGCTCAATTGCAGGGTTAGGGTTCGAGGCAGGCTTAGGTTGCGGTGGAGGGTCCCGGTTCGGGGTACGGTTAGGGTTAGGGTTGGGTCCCAGGAGGCTCCAGGCGCCCAAGCCACAGCAGGGCAGTGGTCTCCCCGAAGGGCTGAGTTGAGGGCACAAGGGACGGTGCCGGTCAGGATCCGTCTGTGGCTGCCAAGGCCACACACGTGATTGGGCCCCTGGTCGAGGAGGCCTCCGGCATCCTCTCGGCAGCTGCAGCCGGGCCTGGGAAACGACACGGTGAGCTTCCAGGTTCCATGCCGAGTCAGCCTGCACCTCTTCCGGACCCCAGGCGCGTGGTGTTGTCAGACGTTGGCATTGGGTCCTCTTGGGGAGAGAGCCTTAGCTAGGGTTAGGGTTCGGCCCAGGGACGTCGCCAGGGCCGAAGCGACTCCGGTCTCGTGATCTGCCTCGAGGGCTGAAGTGAGGGCCCATGCAGCAAGGCGGCTCAAGTGCAGGGTTAGGGGTCGAGGCCGGCTTAGGTTGCGGTGGAGGGTCCCCGTTCGGGGTAGGGTTAGGGTTAGGGTTAGGTCCCAGGAGGCTCCAGGCGCCGAACCCACAGCAGGGCGGTGGTCTCCCCGAAGGGCTGAGTTGAGGGCACAAGGGACGGTGCCGCTCAGGATCCGTCTGTGGCTGCCAAGGCCACAGACGTCGATCGGCCCCTGGTCGAGGAGGCCTCCGGAATCCTCTCGGGCAGCTGCAGAACGGCCTGGGAAACGACACGCTGAGCTTCCACGTTCCATGCCGGGTCAGCCTGCACCGCTTCTGGACCCCAGGCGCGTGGTGTTGTCAGACGTTGGCATGGGGTCCCCGTGGGGAGGGAGCCTTAGCTAGGGTTAGGGTTTGGTCCAGGGACGTCGCCAGGGCTGAATCGACTGCAGTCTCGTGATCTCCCCCGAGGGCTGAAGTGAGGGCCCATGCCAGAAGGCGGCTCAATTGCAGGGTTAGGGTTCGAGGCAGGCTTAGGTTGCGGTGGAGGGTCCCGGTTCGGGGTACGGTTAGGGTTAGGGTTGGGTCCCAGGAGGCTCCAGGCGCCCAAGCCACAGCAGGGCAGTGGTCTCCCCGAAGGGCTGAGTTGAGGGCACAAGGGACGGTGCCGGTCAGGATCCGTCTGTGGCTGCCAAGGCCACACACGTGATTGGGCCCCTGGTCGAGGAGGCCTCCGGCATCCTCTCGGCAGCTGCAGCCGGGCCTGGGAAACGACACGGTGAGCTTCCAGGTTCCATGCCGAGTCAGCCTGCACCTCTTCCGGACCCCAGGCGCGTGGTGTTGTCAGACGTTGGCATTGGGTCCTCTTGGGGAGAGAGCCTTAGCTAGGGTTAGGGTTCGGCCCAGGGACGTCGCCAGGGCCGAAGCGACTCCGGTCTCGTGATCTGCCTCGAGGGCTGAAGTGAGGGCCCATGCAGCAAGGCGGCTCAAGTGCAGGGTTAGGGGTCGAGGCCGGCTTAGGTTGCGGTGGAGGGTCCCCGTTCGGTGTAGGGTTAGGGTTAGGGTTAGGTCCCAGGAGGCTCCAGGCGCCGAACCCACAGCAGGGCGGTGGTCTCCCCGAAGGGCTGAGTTGAGGGCACAAGGGACGGTGCCGCTCAGGATCCGTCTGTGGCTGCCAAGGCCACAGACGTCGATCGGCCCCTGGTCGAGGAGGCCTCCGGAATCCTCTCGGGCAGCTGCAGAACGGCCTGGGAAACGACACGCTGAGCTTCCAGGTTCCATGCCGGGTCAGCCTGCACCGCTTCTGGACCCCAGGCGCGTGGTGTTGTCAGACGTTGGCATGGGGTCCCCGTGGGGAGGGAGCCTTAGCTAGGGTTAGGGTTTGGTCCAGGGACGTCGCCAGGGCTGAATCGACTGCAGTCTCTTGATGTCCCTCGAGGGCTGAAGTGAGGGCCCATGCCAGAAGGCGGCTCAATTGCAGGGTTAGGGTTCGAGGCAGGCTTAGGTTGCGGTGGAGGGTCCCGGTTCGGGGTAGGGTTAGGGTTAGGGTTGGGTCCCAGGAGGCTCCAGGCGCCCAAGCCACAGCAGGGCAGTGGTCTCCCCGAAGGGCTGAGTTGAGGGCACAAGGGACGGTGCCGGTCAGGATCCGTCTGTGGCTGCCAAGGCCACACACGTGATTGGGCCCCTGGTCGAGGAGGCCTCCGGCATCCTCTCGGCAGCTGCAGCCGGGCCTGGGAAACGACACGGTGAGCTTCCAGGTTCCATGCCGAGTCAGCCTGCACCTCTTCCGGACCCCAGGCGCGTGGTGTTGTCAGACGTTGGCATTGGGTCCTCTTGGGGAGAGAGCCTTAGCTAGGGTTAGGGTTCGGCCCAGGGACGTCGCCAAGGCCGAAGCGACTCCGGTCTCGTGATCTGCCTCGAGGGCTGAAGTGAGGGCCCATGCAGCAAGGCGGCTCAAGTGCAGGGTTAGGGGTCGAGGCCGGCTTAGGTTGCGGTGGAGGGTCCCCGTTCGGTGTAGGGTTAGGGTTAGGGTTAGGTCCCAGGAGGCTCCAGGCGCCGAACCCACAGCAGGGCGGTGGTCTCCCCGAAGGGCTGAGTTGAGGGCACAAGGGACGGTGCCGCTCAGGATCCGTCTGTGGCTGCCAAGGCCACAGACGTCGATCGGCCCCTGGTCGAGGAGGCCTCCGGAATCCTCTCGGGCAGCTGCAGAACGGCCTGGGAAACGACACGCTGAGCTTCCACGTTCCATGCCGGGTCAGCCTGCACCGCTTCTGGACCCCAGGCGCGTGGTGTTGTCAGACGTTGGCATGGGGTCCCCGTGGGGAGGGAGCCTTAGCTAGGGTTAGGGTTTGGTCCAGGGACGTCGCCAGGGCTGAATCGACTGCAGTCTCGTGATGTCCCTCGAGGGCTGAAGTGAGGGCCCATGCCAGAAGGCGGCTCAATTGCAGGGTTAGGGTTCGAGGCAGGCTTAGGTTGCGGTGGAGGGTCCCGGTTCGGGGTACGGTTAGGGTTAGGGTTGGGTCCCAGGAGGCTCCAGGCGCCCAAGCCACAGCAGGGCAGTGGTCTCCCCGAAGGGCTGAGTTGAGGGCACAAGGGACGGTGCCGGTCAGGATCCGTCTGTGGCTGCCAAGGCCACACACGTGATTGGGCCCCTGGTCGAGGAGGCCTCCGGCATCCTCTCGGCAGCTGCAGCCGGGCCTGGGAAACGACACGGTGAGCTTCCAGGTTCCATGCCGAGTCAGCCTGCACCTCTTCCGGACCCCAGGCGCGTGGTGTTGTCAGACGTTGGCATTGGGTCCTCTTGGGGAGAGAGCCTTAGCTAGGGTTAGGGTTCGGCCCAGGGACGTCGGCAGGGCCGAAGCGACTCCGGTCTCGTGATCTGCCTCGAGGGCTGAAGTGAGGGCCCATGCAGCAAGGCGGCTCAAGTGCAGGGTTAGGGGTCGAGGCCGGCTTAGGTTGCGGTGGAGGGTCCCCGTTCGGTGTAGGGTTAGGGTTAGGCTTAGGTCCCAGGAGGCTCCAGGCGCCGAACCCACAGCAGGGCGGTGGTCTCCCCGAAGGGCTGAGTTGAGGGCACAAGGGACGGTGCCGCTCAGGATCCGTCTGTGGCTGCCAAGGCCACAGACGTCGATCGGCCCCTGGTCGAGGAGGCCTCCGGAATCCTCTCGGGCAGCTGCAGAACGGCCTGGGAAACGACACGCTGAGCTTCCAGGTTCCATGCCGGGTCAGCCTGCACCGCTTCTGGACCCCAGGCGCGTGGTGTTGTCAGACGTTGGCATGGGGTCCCCGTGGGGAGGGAGCCTTAGCTAGGGTTAGGGTTTGGTCCAGGGACGTCGCCAGGGCTGAATCGACTGCAGTCTCGTGATGTCCCTCGAGGGCTGAAGTGAGGGCCCATGCCAGAAGGCGGCTCAATTGCAGGGTTAGGGTTCGAGGCAGGCTTAGGTTGCGGTGGAGGGTCCCGGTTCGGGGTATGGTTAGGGTTAGGGTTGGGTCCCAGGAGGCTCCAGGCGCCCAAGCCACAGCAGGGCAGTGGTCTCCCCGAAGGGCTGAGTTGAGGGCACAAGGGACGGTGCCGGTCAGGATCCGTCTGTGGCTGCCAAGGCCACACACGTGATTGGGCCCCTGGTCGAGGAGGCCTCCGGCATCGTCTCGGCAGCTGCAGCCGGGCCTGGGAAACGACACGGTGAGCTTCCAGGTTCCATGCCGAGTCAGCCTGCACCTCTTCCGGACCCCAGGCGCGTGGTTTTGTCAGACGTTGGCATTGGGTCCTCTTGGGGAGAGAGCCTTAGCTAGGGTTAGGGTTCGGCCCAGGGACGTCGCCAGGGCCGAAGCGACTCCGGTCTCGTGATCTGCCTCGAGGGCTGAAGTGAGGGCCCATGCAGCAAGGCGGCTCAAGTGCAGGGTTAGGGGTCGAGGCCGGCTTAGGTTGCGGTGGAGGGTCCCCGTTCGGTGTAGGGTTAGGGTGAGGGTTAGGTCCCAGGAGGCTCCAGGCGCCGAACCCACAGCAGGGCGGTGGTCTCCCCGAAGGGCTGAGTTGAGGGCACAAGGGACGGTGCCGCTCAGGATCCGTCTGTGGCTGCCAAGGCCACAGACGTCGATCGGCCCCTGGTCGAGGAGGCCTCCGGAATCCTCTCGGGCAGCTGCAGAACGGCCTGGGAAACGACACGCTGAGCTTCCACGTTCCATGCCGGGTCAGCCTGCACCGCTTCTGGACCCCAGGCGCGTGGTGTTGTCAGACGTTGGCATGGGGTCCCCGTGGGGAGGGAGCCTTAGCTAGGGTTAGGGTTTGGTCCAGGGACGTCGCCAGGGCTGAATCGACTGCAGTCTCGTGATGTCCCTCGAGGGCTGAAGTGAGGGCCCATGTCTGAAGGCGGCTCAATTGCAGGGTTAGGGTTCGAGGCAGGCTTAGGTTGCGGTGGAGGGTCCCGGTTCGGGGTACGGTTAGGGGTAGGGTTGGGTCCCAGGAGGCTCCAGGCGCCCAAGCCACAGCAGGGCAGTGGTCTCCCCGAAGGGCTGAGTTGAGGGCACAAGGGACGGTGCCGGTCAGGATCCGTCTGTGGCTGCCAAGGCCACACACGTGATTGGGCCCCTGGTCGAGGAGGCCTCCGGCATCCTCTCGGCAGCTGCAGCCGGGCCTGGGAAACGACACGGTGAGCTTCCAGGTTCCATGCCGAGTCAGCCTGCACCTCTTCCGGACCCCAGGCGCGTGGTGTTGTCAGACGTTGGCATTGGGTCCTCTTGGGGAGAGAGCCTTAGCTAGGGTTAGGGTTCGGCCCAGGGACGTCGCCAGGGCCGAAGCGACTCCGGTCTCGTGATCTGCCTCGAGGGCTGAAGTGAGGGCCCATGCAGCAAGGCGGCTCAAGTGCAGGGTTAGGGGTCGAGGCCGGCTTAGGTTGTGGTGGAGGGTCCCCGTTCGGTGTAGGGTTAGGGTTAGGGTTAGGTCCCAGGAGGCTCCAGGCGCCGAACCCACAGCAGGGCGGTGGTCTCCCCGAAGGGCTGAGTTGAGGGCACAAGGGACGGTGCCGCTCAGGATCCGTCTGTGGCTGCCAAGGCCACAGACGTCGATCGGCCCCTGGTCGAGGAGGCCTCCGGAATCCTCTCGGGCAGCTGCAGAACGGCCTGGGAAACGACACGCTGAGCTTCCAGGTTCCATGCCGGGTCAGCCTGCACCGCTTCTGGACCCCAGGCGCGTGGTGTTGTCAGACGTTGGCATGGGGTCCCCGTGGGGAGGGAGCCTTAGCTAGGGTTAGGGTTTGGTCCAGGGACGTCGCCAGGGCTGAATCGACTGCAGTCTCGTGATCTCCCCCGAGGGCTGAAGTGAGGGCCCATGCCAGAAGGCGGCTCAATTGCAGGGTTAGGGTTCGAGGCAGGCTTAGGTTGCGGTGGAGGGTCCCGGTTCGGGGTACGGTTAGGGTTAGGGTTGGGTCCCAGGAGGCTCCAGGCGCCCAAGCCACAGCAGGGCAGTGGTCTCCCCGAAGGGCTGAGTTGAGGGCACAAGGGACGGTGCCGGTCAGGATCCGTCTGTGGCTGCCAAGGCCACACACGTGATTGGGCCCCTGGTCGAGGAGGCCTCCGGCATCCTCTCGGCAGCTGCAGCCGGGCCTGGGAAACGACACGGTGAGCTTCCAGGTTCCATGCCGAGTCAGCCTGCACCTCTTCCGGACCCCAGGCGCGTGGTGTTGTCAGACGTTGGCATTGGGTCCTCTTGGGGAGAGAGCCTTAGCTAGGGTTAGGGTTCGGCCCAGGGACGTCGCCAGGGCCGAAGCGACTCCGGTCTCGTGATCTGCCTCGAGGGCTGAAGTGAGGGCCCATGCAGCAAGGCGGCTCAAGTGCAGGGTTAGGGGTCGAGGCCGGCTTAGGTTGCGGTGGAGGGTCCCCGTTCGGTGTAGGGTTAGGGTTAGGGTTAGGTCCCAGGAGGCTCCAGGCGCCGAACCCACAGCAGGGCGGTGGTCTCCCCGAAGGGCTGAGTTGAGGGCACAAGGGACGGTGCCGCTCAGGATCCGTCTGTGGCTGCCAAGGCCACAGACGTCGATCGGCCCCTGGTCGAGGAGGCCTCCGGAATCCTCTCGGGCAGCTGCAGAACGGCCTGGGAAACGACACGCTGAGCTTCCACGTTCCATGCCGGGTCAGCCTGCACCGCTTCTGGACCCCAGGCGCGTGGTGTTGTCAGACGTTGGCATGGGGTCCCCGTGGGGAGGGAGCCTTAGCTAGGGTTAGGGTTTGGTCCAGGGACGTCGCCAGGGCTGAATCGACTGCAGTCTCGTGATCTCCCCCGAGGGCTGAAGTGAGGGCCCATGCCAGAAGGCGGCTCAATTGCAGGGTTAGGGTTCGAGGCAGGCTTAGGTTGCGGTGGAGGGTCCCGGTTCGGGGTACGGTTAGGGTTAGGGTTGGGTCCCAGGAGGCTCCAGGCGCCCAAGCCACAGCAGGGCAGTGGTCTCCCCGAAGGGCTGAGTTGAGGGCACAAGGGACGGTGCCGGTCAGGATCCGTCTGTGGCTGCCAAGGCCACACACGTGATTGGGCCCCTGGTCGAGGAGGCCTCCGGCATCCTCTCGGCAGCTGCAGCCGGGCCTGGGAAACGACACGGTGAGCTTCCAGGTTCCATGCCGAGTCAGCCTGCACCTCTTCCGGACCCCAGGCGCGTGGTGTTGTCAGACGTTGGCATTGGGTCCTCTTGGGGAGAGAGCCTTAGCTAGGGTTAGGGTTCGGCCCAGGGACGTCGCCAGGGCCGAAGCGACTCCGGTCTCGTGATCTGCCTCGAGGGCTGAAGTGAGGGCCCATGCAGCAAGGCGGCTCAAGTGCAGGGTTAGGGGTCGAGGCCGGCTTAGGTTGCGGTGGAGGGTCCCCGTTCGGTGTAGGGTTAGGGTGAGGGTTAGGTCCCAGGAGGCTCCAGGCGCCGAACCCACAGCAGGGCGGTGGTCTCCCCGAAGGGCTGAGTTGAGGGCACAAGGGACGGTGCCGCTCAGGATCCGTCTGTGGCTGCCAAGGCCACAGACGTCGATCGGCCCCTGGTCGAGGAGGCCTCCGGAATCCTCTCGGGCAGCTGCAGAACGGCCTGGGAAACGACACGCTGAGCTTCCAGGTTCCATGCCGGGTCAGCCTGCACCGCTTCTGGACCCCAGGCGCGTGGTGTTGTCAGACGTTGGCATGGGGTCCCCGTGGGGAGGGAGCCTTAGCTAGGGTTAGGGTTTGGTCCAGGGACGTCGCCAGGGCTGAATCGACTGCAGTCTTGTGATCTCCCCCGAGGGCTGAAGTGAGGGCCCATGCCAGAAGGCGGCTCAATTGCAGGGTTAGGGTTCGAGGCAGGCTTAGGTTGCGGTGGAGGGTCCCGGTTCGGGGTACGGTTAGGGTTAGGGTTGGGTCCCAGGAGGCTCCAGGCGCCCAAGCCACAGCAGGGCAGTGGTCTCCCCGAAGGGCTGAGTTGAGGGCACAAGGGACGGTGCCGGTCAGGATCCGTCTGTGGCTGCCAAGGCCACACACGTGATTGGGCCCCTGGTCGAGGAGGCCTCCGGCATCCTCTCGGCAGCTGCAGCCGGGCCTGGGAAACGACACGGTGAGCTTCCAGGTTCCATGCCGAGTCAGCCTGCACCTCTTCCGGACCCCAGGCGCGTGGTGTTGTCAGACGTTGGCATTGGGTCCTCTTGGGGAGAGAGCCTTAGCTAGGGTTAGGGTTCGGCCCAGGGACGTCGCCAGGGCCGAAGCGACTCCGGTCTCGTGATCTGCCTCGAGGGCTGAAGTGAGGGCCCATGCAGCAAGGCGGCTCAAGTGCAGGGTTAGGGGTCGAGGCCGGCTTAGGTTGCGGTGGAGGGTCCCCGTTCGGTGTAGGGTTAGGTTTAGGGTTAGGTCCCAGGAGGCTCCAGGCGCCGAACCCACAGCAGGGCGGTGGTCTCCCCGAAGGGCTGAGTTGAGGGCACAAGGGACGGTGCCGCTCAGGATCCGTCTGTGGCTGCCAAGGCCACAGACGTC
This sequence comes from Panthera onca, assembly GCF_046562875.1. Classification (NCBI taxonomy): domain Eukaryota; kingdom Metazoa; phylum Chordata; class Mammalia; order Carnivora; family Felidae; genus Panthera; species Panthera onca. Next base: position 16,524,749 of record NC_138357.1, on the reverse strand, counting down.
GATCGGCCCCTGGTCGAGGAGGCCTCCGGAATCCTCTCGGGCAGCTGCAGAACGGCCTGGGAAACGACACGCTGAGCTTCCACGTTCCATGCCGGGTCAGCCTGCACCGCTTCTGGACCCCAGGCGCGTGGTGTTGTCAGACGTTGGCATGGGGTCCCCGTGGGGAGGGAGCCTTAGCTAGGGTTAGGGTTTGGTCCAGGGACGTCGCCAGGGCTGAATCGACTGCAGTCTCGTGATCTCCCCCGAGGGCTGAAGTGAGGGCCCATGCCAGAAGGCGGCTCAATTGCAGGGTTAGGGTTCGAGGCAGGCTTAGGTTGCGGTGGAGGGTCCCGGTTCGGGGTATGGTTAGGGTTAGGGTTGGGTCCCAGGAGGCTCCAGGCGCCCAAGCCACAGCAGGGCAGTGGTCTCCCCGAAGGGCTGAGTTGAGGGCACAAGGGACGGTGCCGGTCAGGATCCGTCTGTGGCTGCCAAGGCCACACACGTGATTGGGCCCCTGGTCGAGGAGGCCTCCGGCATCCTCTCGGCAGCTGCAGCCGGGCCTGGGAAACGACACGGTGAGCTTCCAGGTTCCATGCCGAGTCAGCCTGCACCTCTTCCGGACCCCAGGCGCGTGGTGTTGTCAGACGTTGGCATTGGGTCCTCTTGGGGAGAGAGCCTTAGCTAGGGTTAGGGTTCGGCCCAGGGACGTCGCCAGGGCCGAAGCGACTCCGGTCTCGTGATCTGCCTCGAGGGCTGAAGTGAGGGCCCATGCAGCAAGGCGGCTCAAGTGCAGGGTTAGGGGTCGAGGCCGGCTTAGGTTGCGGTGGAGGGTCCCCGTTCGGTGTAGGGTTAGGGTTAGGGTTAGGTCCCAGGAGGCTCCAGGCGCCGAACCCACAGCAGGGCGGTGGTCTCCCCGAAGGGCTGAGTTGAGGGCACAAGGGACGGTGCCGCTCAGGATCCGTCTGTGGCTGCCAAGGCCACAGACGTCGATCGGCCCCTGGTCGAGGAGGCCTCCGGAATCCTCTCGGGCAGCTGCAGAACGGCCTGGGAAACGACACGCTGAGCTTCCACGTTCCATGCCGGGTCAGCCTGCACCGCTTCTGGACCCCAGGCGCGTGGTGTTGTCAGACGTTGGCATGGGGTCCCCGTGGGGAGGGAGCCTTAGCTAGGGTTAGGGTTTGGTCCAGGGACGTCGCCAGGGCTGAATCGACTGCAGTCTCGTGATGTCCCTCGAGGGCTGAAGTGAGGGCCCATGCCAGAAGGCGGCTCAATTGCAGGGTTAGGGTTCGAGGCAGGCTTAGGTTGCGGTGGAGGGTCCCGGTTCGGGGTAGGGTTAGGGTTAGGGTTGGGTCCCAGGAGGCTCCAGGCGCCCAAGCCACAGCAGGGCAGTGGTCTCCCCGAAGGGCTGAGTTGAGGGCACAAGGGACGGTGCCGGTCAGGATCCGTCTGTGGCTGCCAAGGCCACACACGTGATTGGGCCCCTGGTCGAGGAGGCCTCCGGCATCCTCTCGGCAGCTGCAGCCGGGCCTGGGAAACGACACGGTGAGCTTCCAGGTTCCATGCCGAGTCAGCCTGCACCTCTTCCGGACCCCAGGCGCGTGGTGTTGTCAGACGTTGGCATTGGGTCCTCTTGGGGAGAGAGCCTTAGCTAGGGTTAGGGTTCGGCCCAGGGACGTCGCCAGGGCCGAAGCGACTCCGGTCTCGTGATCTGCCTCGAGGGCTGAAGTGAGGGCCCATGCAGCAAGGCGGCTCAAGTGCAGGGTTAGGGGTCGAGGCCGGCTTAGGTTGCGGTGGAGGGTCCCCGTTCGGTGTAGGGTTAGGGTTAGGGTTAGGTCCCAGGAGGCTCCAGGCGCCGAACCCACAGCAGGGCGGTGGTCTCCCCGAAGGGCTGAGTTGAGGGCACAAGGGACGGTGCCGCTCAGGATCCGTCTGTGGCTGCCAAGGCCACAGACGTCGATCGGCCCCTGGTCGAGGAGGCCTCCGGAATCCTCTCGGGCAGCTGCAGAACGGCCTGGGAAACGACACGCTGAGCTTCCAGGTTCCATGCCGGGTCAGCCTGCACCGCTTCTGGACCCCAGGCGCGTGGTGTTGTCAGACGTTGGCATGGGGTCCCCGTGGGGAGGGAGCCTTAGCTAGGGTTAGGGTTTGGTCCAGGGACGTCGCCAGGGCTGAATCGACTGCAGTCTCGTGATCTCCCCCGAGGGCTGAAGTGAGGGCCCATGCCAGAAGGCGGCTCAATTGCAGGGTTAGGGTTCGAGGCAGGCTTAGGTTGCGGTGGAGGGTCCCGGTTCGGGGTACGGTTAGGGTTAGGGTTGGGTCCCAGGAGGCTCCAGGCGCCCAAGCCACAGCAGGGCAGTGGTCTCCCCGAAGGGCTGAGTTGAGGGCACAAGGGACGGTGCCGGTCAGGATCCGTCTGTGGCTGCCAAGGCCACACACGTGATTGGGCCCCTGGTCGAGGAGGCCTCCGGCATCGTCTCGGCAGCTGCAGCCGGGCCTGGGAAACGACACGGTGAGCTTCCAGGTTCCATGCCGAGTCAGCCTGCACCTCTTCCGGACCCCAGGCGCGTGGTGTTGTCAGACGTTGGCATTGGGTCCTCTTAGGGAGAGAGCCTTAGCTAGGGTTAGGGTTCGGCCCAGGGACGTCGCCAGGGCCGAAGCGACTCCGGTCTCGTGATCTGCCTCGAGGGCTGAAGTGAGGGCCCATGCAGCAAGGCGGCTCAAGTGCAGGGTTAGGGGTCGAGGCCGGCTTAGGTTGCGGTGGAGGGTCCCCGTTCGGTGTAGGGTTAGGGTTAGGGTTAGGTCCCAGGAGGCTCCAGGCGCCGAACCCACAGCAGGGCGGTGGTCTCCCCGAAGGGCTGAGTTGAGGGCACAAGGGACGGTGCCGCTCAGGATCCGTCTGTGGCTGCCAAGGCCACAGACGTCGATCGGCCCCTGGTCGAGGAGGCCTCCGGAATCCTCTCGGGCAGCTGCAGAACGGCCTGGGAAACGACACGCTGAGCTTCCAGGTTCCATGCCGGGTCAGCCTGCACCGCTTCTGGACCCCAGGCGCGTGGTGTTGTCAGACGTTGGCATGGGGTCCCCGTGGGGAGGGAGCCTTAGCTAGGGTTAGGGTTTGGTCCAGGGACGTCGCCAGGGCTGAATCGACTGCAGTCTCGTGATCTCCCCCGAGGGCTGAAGTGAGGGCCCATGCCAGAAGGCGGCTCAATTGCAGGGTTAGGGTTCGAGGCAGGCTTAGGTTGCGGTGGAGGGTCCCGGTTCGGGGTACGGTTAGGGGTAGGGTTGGGTCCCAGGAGGCTCCAGGCGCCCAAGCCACAGCAGGGCAGTGGTCTCCCCGAAGGGCTGAGTTGAGGGCACAAGGGACGGTGCCGGTCAGGATCCGTCTGTGGCTGCCAAGGCCACACACGTGATTGGGCCCCTGGTCGAGGAGGCCTCCGGCATCCTCTCGGCAGCTGCAGCCGGGCCTGGGAAACGACACGGTGAGCTTCCAGGTTCCATGCCGAGTCAGCCTGCACCTCTTCCGGACCCCAGGCGCGTGGTGTTGTCAGACGTTGGCATTGGGTCCTCTTGGGGAGAGAGCCTTAGCTAGGGTTAGGGTTCGGCCCAGGGACGTCGCCAGGGCCGAAGCGACTCCGGTCTCGTGATCTGCCTCGAGGGCTGAAGTGAGGGCCCATGCAGCAAGGCGGCTCAAGTGCAGGGTTAGGGGTCGAGGCCGGCTTAGGTTGCGGTGGAGGGTCCCCGTTCGGTGTACGGTTAGGGTTAGGGTTAGGTCCCAGGAGGCTCCAGGCGCCGAACCCACAGCAGGGCGGTGGTCTCCCCGAAGGGCTGAGTTGAGGGCACAAGGGACGGTGCCGCTCAGGATCCGTCTGTGGCTGCCAAGGCCACAGACGTCGATCGGCCCCTGGTCGAGGAGGCCTCCGGAATCCTCTCGGGCAGCTGCAGAACGGCCTGGGAAACGAAACGCTGAGCTTCCACGTTCCATGCCGGGTCAGCCTGCACCGCTTCTGGACCCCAGGCGTGTGGTGTTGTCAGACGTTGGCATGGGGTCCCCGTGGGGAGGGAGCCTTAGCTAGGGTTAGGGTTTGGTCCAGGGACGTCGCCAGGGCTGAATCGACTGCAGTCTCGTGATGTCCCTCGAGGGCTGAAGTGAGGGCCCATGCCAGAAGGCGGCTCAATTGCAGGGTTAGGGTTCGAGGCAGGCTTAGGTTGCGGTGGAGGGTCCCGGTTCGGGGTACGGTTAGGGTTAGGGTTGGGTCCCAGGAGGCTCCAGGCGCCCAAGCCACAGCAGGGCAGTGGTCTCCCCGAAGGGCTGAGTTGAGGGCACAAGGGACGGTGCCGGTCAGGATCCGTCTGTGGCTGCCAAGGCCACACACGTGATTGGGCCCCTGGTCGAGGAGGCCTCCGGCATCCTCTCGGCAGCTGCAGCCGGGCCTGGGAAACGACACGGTGAGCTTCCAGGTTCCATGCCGAGTCAGCCTGCACCTCTTCCGGACCCCAGGCGCGTGGTGTTGTCAGACGTTGGCATTGGGTCCTCTTGGGGAGAGAGCCTTAGCTAGGGTTAGGGTTCGGCCCAGGGACGTCGCCAGGGCCGAAGCGACTCCGGTCTCGTGATCTGCCTCGAGGGCTGAAGTGAGGGCCCATGCAGCAAGGCGGCTCAAGTGCAGGGTTAGGGGTCGAGGCCGGCTTAGGTTGCGGTGGAGGGTCCCCGTTCGGTGTAGGGTTAGGGTTAGGGTTAGGTCCCAGGAGGCTCCAGGCGCCGAACCCACAGCAGGGCGGTGGTCTCCCCGAAGGGCTGAGTTGAGGGCACAAGGGACGGTGCCGCTCAGGATCCGTCTGTGGCTGCCAAGGCCACAGACGTCGATCGGCCCCTGGTCGAGGAGGCCTCCGGAATCCTCTCGGGCAGCTGCAGAACGGCCTGGGAAACGACACGCTGAGCTTCCAGGTTCCATGCCGGGTCAGCCTGCACCGCTTCTGGACCCCAGGCGCGTGGTGTTGTCAGACGTTGGCATGGGGTCCCCGTGGGGAGGGAGCCTTAGCTAGGGTTAGGGTTTGGTCCAGGGACGTCGCCAGGGCTGAATCGACTGCAGTCTCGTGATCTCCCCCGAGGGCTGAAGTGAGGGCCCATGCCAGAAGGCGGCTCAATTGCAGGGTTAGGGTTCGAGGCAGGCTTAGGTTGCGGTGGAGGGTCCCGGTTCGGGGTACGGTTAGGGTTAGGGTTGGGTCCCAGGAGGCTCCAGGCGCCCAAGCCACAGCAGGGCAGTGGTCTCCCCGAAGGGCTGAGTTGAGGGCACAAGGGACGGTGCCGGTCAGGATCCGTCTGTGGCTGCCAAGGCCACACACGTGATTGGGCCCCTGGTCGAGGAGGCCTCCGGCATCCTCTCGGCAGCTGCAGCCGGGCCTGGGAAACGACACGGTGAGCTTCCAGGTTCCATGCCGAGTCAGCCTGCACCTCTTCCGGACCCCAGGCGCGTGGTGTTGTCAGACGTTGGCATTGGGTCCTCTTGGGGAGAGAGCCTTAGCTAGGGTTAGGGTTCGGCCCAGGGACGTCGCCAGGGCCGAAGCGACTCCGGTCTCGTGATCTGCCTCGAGGGCTGAAGTGAGGGCCCATGCAGCAAGGCGGCTCAAGTGCAGGGTTAGGGGTCGAGGCCGGCTTAGGTTGCGGTGGAGGGTCCCCGTTCGGTGTAGGGTTAGGGTTAGGGTTAGGTCCCAGGAGGCTCCAGGCGCCGAACCCACAGCAGGGCGGTGGTCTCCCCGAAGGGCTGAGTTGAGGGCACAAGGGACGGTGCCGCTCAGGATCCGTCTGTGGCTGCCAAGGCCACAGACGTCGATCGGCCCCTGGTCGAGGAGGCCTCCGGAATCCTCTCGGGCAGCTGCAGAACGGCCTGGGAAACGAAACGCTGAGCTTCCACGTTCCATGCCGGGTCAGCCTGCACCGCTTCTGGACCCCAGGCGTGTGGTGTTGTCAGACGTTGGCATGGGGTCCCCGTGGGGAGGGAGCCTTAGCTAGGGTTAGGGTTTGGTCCAGGGACGTCGCCAGGGCTGAATCGACTGCAGTCTCGTGATGTCCCTCGAGGGCTGAAGTGAGGGCCCATGCCAGAAGGCGGCTCAATTGCAGGGTTAGGGTTCGAGGCAGGCTTAGGTTGCGGTGGAGGGTCCCGGTTCGGGGTAGGGTTAGGGTTAGGGTTGGGTCCCAGGAGGCTCCAGGCGCCCAAGCCACAGCAGGGCAGTGGTCTCCCCGAAGGGCTGAGTTGAGGGCACAAGGGACGGTGCCGGTCAGGATCCGTCTGTGGCTGCCAAGGCCACACACGTGATTGGGCCCCTGGTCGAGGAGGCCTCCGGCATCCTCTCGGCAGCTGCAGCCGGGCCTGGGAAACGACACGGTGAGCTTCCAGGTTCCATGCCGAGTCAGCCTGCACCTCTTCCGGACCCCAGGCGCGTGGTGTTGTCAGACGTTGGCATTGGGTCCTCTTGGGGAGAGAGCCTTAGCTAGGGTTAGGGTTCGGCCCAGGGACGTCGCCAGGGCCGAAGCGACTCCGGTCTCGTGATCTGCCTCGAGGGCTGAAGTGAGGGCCCATGCAGCAAGGCGGCTCAAGTGCAGGGTTAGGGGTCGAGGCCGGCTTAGGTTGCGGTGGAGGGTCCCCGTTCGGTGTAGGGTTAGGGTGAGGGTTAGGTCCCAGGAGGCTCCAGGCGCCGAACCCACAGCAGGGCGGTGGTCTCCCCGAAGGGCTGAGTTGAGGGCACAAGGGACGGTGCCGCTCAGGATCCGTCTGTGGCTGCCAAGGCCACAGACGTCGATCGGCCCCTGGTCGAGGAGGCCTCCGGAATCCTCTCGGGCAGCTGCAGAACGGCCTGGGAAACGACACGCTGAGCTTCCAGGTTCCATGCCGGGTCAGCCTGCACCGCTTCTGGACCCCAGGCGCGTGGTGTTGTCAGACGTTGGCATGGGGTCCCCGTGGGGAGGGAGCCTTAGCTAGGGTTAGGGTTTGGTCCAGGGACGTCGCCAGGGCTGAATCGACTGCAGTCTCGTGATCTCCCCCGAGGGCTGAAGTGAGGGCCCATGCCAGAAGGCGGCTCAATTGCAGGGTTAGGGTTCGAGGCAGGCTTAGGTTGCGGTGGAGGGTCCCGGTTCGGGGTACGGTTAGGGTTAGGGTTGGGTCCCAGGAGGCTCCAGGCGCCCAAGCCACAGCAGGGCAGTGGTCTCCCCGAAGGGCTGAGTTGAGGGCACAAGGGACGGTGCCGGTCAGGATCCGTCTGTGGCTGCCAAGGCCACACACGTGATTGGGCCCCTGGTCGAGGAGGCCTCCGGCATCCTCTCGGCAGCTGCAGCCGGGCCTGGGAAACGACACGGTGAGCTTCCAGGTTCCATGCCGAGTCAGCCTGCACCTCTTCCGGACCCCAGGCGCGTGGTGTTGTCAGACGTTGGCATTGGGTCCTCTTGGGGAGAGAGCCTTAGCTAGGGTTAGGGTTCGGCCCAGGGACGTCGCCAGGGCCGAAGCGACTCCGGTCTCGTGATCTGCCTCGAGGGCTGAAGTGAGGGCCCATGCAGCAAGGCGGCTCAAGTGCAGGGTTAGGGGTCGAGGCCGGCTTAGGTTGCGGTGGAGGGTCCCCGTTCGGTGTAGGGTTAGGGTTAGGGTTAGGTCCCAGGAGGCTCCAGGCGCCGAACCCACAGCAGGGCGGTGGTCTCCCCGAAGGGCTGAGTTGAGGGCACAAGGGACGGTGCCGCTCAGGATCCGTCTGTGGCTGCCAAGGCCACAGACGTCGATCGGCCCCTGGTCGAGGAGGCCTCCGGAATCCTCTCGGGCAGCTGCAGAACGGCCTGGGAAACGACACGCTGAGCTTCCAGGTTCCATGCCGGGTCAGCCTGCACCGCTTCTGGACCCCAGGCGCGTGGTGTTGTCAGACGTTGGCATGGGGTCCCCGTGGGGAGGGAGCCTTAGCTAGGGTTAGGGTTTGGTCCAGGGACGTCGCCAGGGCTGAATCGACTGCAGTCTTGTGATCTCCCCCGAGGGCTGAAGTGAGGGCCCATGCCAGAAGGCCGCTCAATTGCAGGGTTAGGGTTCGAGGCAGGCTTAGGTTGCGGTGGAGGGTCCCGGTTCGGGGTACGGTTAGGGTTAGGGTTGGGTCCCAGGAGGCTCCAGGCGCCCAAGCCACAGCAGGGCAGTGGTCTCCCCGAAGGGCTGAGTTGAGGGCACAAGGGACGGTGCCGGTCAGGATCCGTCTGTGGCTGCCAAGGCCACACACGTGATTGGGCCCCTGGTCGAGGAGGCCTCCGGCATCCTCTCGGCAGCTGCAGCCGGGCCTGGGAAACGACACGGTGAGCTTCCAGGTTCCATGCCGAGTCAGCCTGCACCTCTTCCGGACCCCAGGCGCGTGGTGTTGTCAGACGTTGGCATTGGGTCCTCTTGGGGAGAGAGCCTTAGCTAGGGTTAGGGTTCGGCCCAGGGACGTCGCCAGGGCCGAAGCGACTCCGGTCTCGTGATCTGCCTCGAGGGCTGAAGTGAGGGCCCATGCAGCAAGGCGGCTCAAGTGCAGGGTTAGGGGTCGAGGCCGGCTTAGGTTGCGGTGGAGGGTCCCCGTTCGGTGTAGGGTTAGGTTTAGGGTTAGGTCCCAGGAGGCTCCAGGCGCCGAACCCACAGCAGGGCGGTGGTCTCCCCGAAGGGCTGAGTTGAGGGCACAAGGGACGGTGCCGCTCAGGATCCGTCTGTGGCTGCCAAGGCCACAGACGTCGATCGGCCCCTGGTCGAGGAGGCCTCCGGAATCCTCTCGGGCAGCTGCAGAACGGCCTGGGAAACGACACGCTGAGCTTCCAGGTTCCATGCCGGGTCAGCCTGCACCGCTTCTGGACCCCAGGCGCGTGGTGTTGTCAGACGTTGGCATGGGGTCCCCGTGGGGAGGGAGCCTTAGCTAGGGTTAGGGTTTGGTCCAGGGACGTCGCCAGGGCTGAATCGACTGCAGTCTCGTGATGTCCCTCGAGGGCTGAAGTGAGGGCCCATGCCAGAAGGCGGCTCAATTGCAGGGTTAGGGTTCGAGGCAGGCTTAGGTTGCGGTGGAGGGTCCCGGTTCGGGGTAGGGTTAGGGTTAGGGTTGGGTCCCAGGAGGCTCCAGGCGCCCAAGCCACAGCAGGGCAGTGGTCTCCCCGAAGGGCTGAGTTGAGGGCACAAGGGACGGTGCCGGTCAGGATCCGTCTGTGGCTGCCAAGGCCACACACGTGATTGGGCCCCTGGTCGAGGAGGCCTCCGGCATCCTCTCGGCAGCTGCAGCCGGGCCTGGGAAACGACACGGTGAGCTTCCAGGTTCCATGCCGAGTCAGCCTGCACCTCTTCCGGACCCCAGGCGCGTGGTGTTGTCAGACGTTGGCATTGGGTCCTCTTGGGGAGAGAGCCTTAGCTAGGGTTAGGGTTCGGCCCAGGGACGTCGCCAGGGCCGAAGCGACTCCGGTCTCGTGATCTGCCTCGAGGGCTGAAGTGAGGGCCCATGCAGCAAGGCGGCTCAAGTGCAGGGTTAGGGGTCGAGGCCGGCTTAGGTTGCGGTGGAGGGTCCCCGTTCGGTGTAGGGTTAGGGTGAGGGTTAGGTCCCAGGAGGCTCCAGGCGCCGAACCCACAGCAGGGCGGTGGTCTCCCCGAAGGGCTGAGTTGAGGGCACAAGGGACGGTGCCGCTCAGGATCCGTCTGTGGCTGCCAAGGCCACAGACGTCGATCGGCCCCTGGTCGAGGAGGCCTCCGGAATCCTCTCGGGCAGCTGCAGAACGGCCTGGGAAACGACACGCTGAGCTTCCACGTTCCATGCCGGGTCAGCCTGCACCGCTTCTGGACCCCAGGCGCGTGGTGTTGTCAGACGTTGGCATGGGGTCCCCGTGGGGAGGGAGCCTTAGCTAGGGTTAGGGTTTGGTCCAGGGACGTCGCCAGGGCTGAATCGACTGCAGTCTCGTGATCTCCCCCGAGGGCTGAAGTGAGGGCCCATGCCAGAAGGCGGCTCAATTGCAGGGTTAGGGTTCGAGGCAGGCTTAGGTTGCGGTGGAGGGTCCCGGTTCGGGGTACGGTTAGGGTTAGGGTTGGGTCCCAGGAGGCTCCAGGCGCCCAAGCCACAGCAGGGCAGTGGTCTCCCCGAAGGGCTGAGTTGAGGGCACAAGGGACGGTGCCGGTCAGGATCCGTCTGTGGCTGCCAAGGCCACACACGTGATTGGGCCCCTGGTCGAGGAGGCCTCCGGCATCCTCTCGGCAGCTGCAGCCGGGCCTGGGAAACGACACGGTGAGCTTCCAGGTTCCATGCCGAGTCAGCCTGCACCTCTTCCGGACCCCAGGCGCGTGGTGTTGTCAGACGTTGGCATTGGGTCCTCTTGGGGAGAGAGCCTTAGCTAGGGTTAGGGTTCGGCCCAGGGACGTCGCCAGGGCCGAAGCGACTCCGGTCTCGTGATCTGCCTCGAGGGCTGAAGTGAGGGCCCATGCAGCAAGGCGGCTCAAGTGCAGGGTTAGGGGTCGAGGCCGGCTTAGGTTGCGGTGGAGGGTCCCCGTTCGGTGTACGGTTAGGGTGAGGGTTAGGTCCCAGGAGGCTCCAGGCGCCGAACCCACAGCAGGGCGGTGGTCTCCCCGAAGGGCTGAGTTGAGGGCACAAGGGACGGTGCCGCTCAGGATCCGTCTGTGGCTGCCAAGGCCACAGACGTCGATCGGCCCCTGGTCGAGGAGGCCTCCGGAATCCTCTCGGGCAGCTGCAGAACGGCCTGGGAAACGACACGCTGAGCTTCCACGTTCCATGCCGGGTCAGCCTGCACCGCTTCTGGACCCCAGGCGCGTGGTGTTGTCAGACGTTGGCATGGGGTCCCCGTGGGGAGGGAGCCTTAGCTAGGGTTAGGGTTTGGTCCAGGGACGTCGCCAGGGCTGAATCGACTGCAGTCTCGTGATGTCCCTCGAGGGCTGAAGTGAGGGCCCATGCCAGAAGGCGGCTCAATTGCAGGGTTAGGGTTCGAGGCAGGCTTAGGTTGCGGTGGAGGGTCCCGGTTCGGGGTAGGGTTAGGGTTAGGGTTGGGTCCCAGGAGGCTCCAGGCGCCCAAGCCACAGCAGGGCAGTGGTCTCCCCGAAGGGCTGAGTTGAGGGCACAAGGGACGGTGCCGGTCAGGATCCGTCTGTGGCTGCCAAGGCCACACACGTGATTGGGCCCCTGGTCGAGGAGGCCTCCGGCATCGTCTCGGCAGCTGCAGCCGGGCCTGGGAAACGACACGGTGAGCTTCCAGGTTCCATGCCGAGTCAGCCTGCACCTCTTCCGGACCCCAGGCGCGTGGTGTTGTCAGACGTTGGCATTGGGTCCTCTTGGGGAGAGAGCCTTAGCTAGGGTTAGGGTTCGGCCCAGGGACGTCGCCAGGGCCGAAGCGACTCCGGTCTCGTGATCTGCCTCGAGGGCTGAAGTGAGGGCCCATGCAGCAAGGCGGCTCAAGTGCAGGGTTAGGGGTCGAGGCCGGCTTAGGTTGCGGTGGAGGGTCCCCGTTCGGTGTAGGGTTAGGGTTAGGGTTAGGTCCCAGGAGGCTCCAGGCGCCGAACCCACAGCAGGGCGGTGGTCTCCCCGAAGGGCTGAGTTGAGGGCACAAGGGACGGTGCCGCTCAGGATCCGTCTGTGGCTGCCAAGGCCACAGACGTCGATCGGCCCCTGGTCGAGGAGGCCTCCGGAATCCTCTCGGGCAGCTGCAGAACGGCCTGGGAAACGACACGCTGAGCTTCCAGGTTCCATGCCGGGTCAGCCTGCACCGCTTCTGGACCCCAGGCGCGTGGTGTTGTCAGACGTTGGCATGGGGTCCCCGTGGGGAGGGAGCCTTAGCTAGGGTTAGGGTTTGGTCCAGGGACGTCGCCAGGGCTGAATCGACTGCAGTCTCGTGATGTCCCTCGAGGGCTGAAGTGAGGGCCCATGTCTGAAGGCGGCTCAATTGCAGGGTTAGGGTTCGAGGCAGGCTTAGGTTGCGGTGGAGGGTCCCGGTTCGGGGTAGGGTTAGGGTTAGGGTTGGGTCCCAGGAGGCTCCAGGCGCCCAAGCCACAGCAGGGCAGTGGTCTCCCCGAAGGGCTGAGTTGAGGGCACAAGGGACGGTGCCGGTCAGGATCCGTCTGTGGCTGCCAAGGCCACACACGTGATTGGGCCCCTGGTCGAGGAGGCCTCCGGCATCCTCGCGGCAGCTGCAGCCGGGCCTGGGAAACGACACGGTGAGCTTCCAGGTTCCATGCCGAGTCAGCCTACACCTCTTCCGGACCCCAGGCGCGTGGTGTTGTCAGACGTTGGCATTGGGTCCTCTTGGGGAGAGAGCCTTAGCTAGGGTTAGGGTTCGGCCCAGGGACGTCGCCAGGGCCGAAGCGACTCCGGTCTCGTGATCTGCCTCGAGGGCTGAAGTGAGGGCCCATGCAGCAAGGCGGCTCAAGTGCAGGGTTAGGGGTCGAGGCCGGCTTAGGTTGCGGTGGAGGGTCCCCGTTCGGTGTACGGTTAGGGTTAGGGTTAGGTCCCAGGAGGCTCCAGGCGCCGAACCCACAGCAGGGCGGTGGTCTCCCCGAAGGGCTGAGTTGAGGGCACAAGGGACGGTGCCGCTCAGGATCCGTCTGTGGCTGCCAAGGCCACAGACGTCGATCGGCCCCTGGTCGAGGAGGCCTCCGGAATCCTCTCGGGCAGCTGCAGAACGGCCTGGGAAACGACACGCTGAGCTTCCAGGTTCCATGCCGGGTCAGCCTGCACCGCTTCTGGACCCCAGGCGCGTGGTGTTGTCAGACGTTGGCATGGGGTCCCCGTGGGGAGGGAGCCTTAGCTAGGGTTAGGGTTTGGTCCAGGGACGTCGCCAGGGCTGAATCGACTGCAGTCTCGTGATCTCCCCCGAGGGCTGAAGTGAGGGCCCATGCCAGAAGGCGGCTCAATTGCAGGGTTAGGGTTCGAGGCAGGCTTAGGTTGCGGTGGAGGGTCCCGGTTCGGGGTACGGTTAGGGTTAGGGTTGGGTCCCAGGAGGCTCCAGGCGCCCAAGCCACAGCAGGGCAGTGGTCTCCCCGAAGGGCTGAGTTGAGGGCACAAGGGACGGTGCCGGTCAGGATCCGTCTGTGGCTGCCAAGGCCACACACGTGATTGGGCCCCTGGTCGAGGAGGCCTCCGGCATCCTCTCGGCAGCTGCAGCCGGGCCTGGGAAACGACACGGTGAGCTTCCAGGTTCCATGCCGAGTCAGCCTGCACCTCTTCCGGACCCCAGGCGCGTGGTGTTGTCAGACGTTGGCATTGGGTCCTCTTGGGGAGAGAGCCTTAGCTAGGGTTAGGGTTCGGCCCAGGGACGTCGCCAGGGCCGAAGCGACTCCGGTCTCGTGATCTGCCTCGAGGGCTGAAGTGAGGGCCCATGCAGCAAGGCGGCTCAAGTGCAGGGTTAGGGGTCGAGGCCGGCTTAGGTTGCGGTGGAGGGTCCCCGTTCGGGGTAGGGTTAGGGTTAGGGTTAGGTCCCAGGAGGCTCCAGGCGCCGAACCCACAGCAGGGCGGTGGTCTCCCCGAAGGGCTGAGTTGAGGGCACAAGGGACGGTGCCGCTCAGGATCCGTCTGTGGCTGCCAAGGCCACAGACGTCGATCGGCCCCTGGTCGAGGAGGCCTCCGGAATCCTCTCGGGCAGCTGCAGAACGGCCTGGGAAACGACACGCTGAGCTTCCACGTTCCATGCCGGGTCAGCCTGCACCGCTTCTGGACCCCAGGCGCGTGGTGTTGTCAGACGTTGGCATGGGGTCCCCGTGGGGAGGGAGCCTTAGCTAGGGTTAGGGTTTGGTCCAGGGACGTCGCCAGGGCTGAATCGACTGCAGTCTCGTGATCTCCCCCGAGGGCTGAAGTGAGGGCCCATGCCAGAAGGCGGCTCAATTGCAGGGTTAGGGTTCGAGGCAGGCTTAGGTTGCGGTGGAGGGTCCCGGTTCGGGGTACGGTTAGGGTTAGGGTTGGGTCCCAGGAGGCTCCAGGCGCCCAAGCCACAGCAGGGCAGTGGTCTCCCCGAAGGGCTGAGTTGAGGGCACAAGGGACGGTGCCGGTCAGGATCCGTCTGTGGCTGCCAAGGCCACACACGTGATTGGGCCCCTGGTCGAGGAGGCCTCCGGCATCCTCTCGGCAGCTGCAGCCGGGCCTGGGAAACGACACGGTGAGCTTCCAGGTTCCATGCCGAGTCAGCCTGCACCTCTTCCGGACCCCAGGCGCGTGGTGTTGTCAGACGTTGGCATTGGGTCCTCTTGGGGAGAGAGCCTTAGCTAGGGTTAGGGTTCGGCCCAGGGACGTCGCCAGGGCCGAAGCGACTCCGGTCTCGTGATCTGCCTCGAGGGCTGAAGTGAGGGCCCATGCAGCAAGGCGGCTCAAGTGCAGGGTTAGGGGTCGAGGCCGGCTTAGGTTGCGGTGGAGGGTCCCCGTTCGGTGTAGGGTTAGGGTTAGGGTTAGGTCCCAGGAGGCTCCAGGCGCCAAACCCACAGCAGGGCGGTGGTCTCCCCGAAGGGCTGAGTTGAGGGCACAAGGGACGGTGCCGCTCAGGATCCGTCTGTGGCTGCCAAGGCCACAGACGTCGATCGGCCCCTGGTCGAGGAGGCCTCCGGAATCCTCTCGGGCAGCTGCAGAACGGCCTGGGAAACGACACGCTGAGCTTCCAGGTTCCATGCCGGGTCAGCCTGCACCGCTTCTGGACCCCAGGCGCGTGGTGTTGTCAGACGTTGGCATGGGGTCCCCGTGGGGAGGGAGCCTTAGCTAGGGTTAGGGTTTGGTCCAGGGACGTCGCCAGGGCTGAATCGACTGCAGTCTCTTGATGTCCCTCGAGGGCTGAAGTGAGGGCCCATGCCAGAAGGCGGCTCAATTGCAGGGTTAGGGTTCGAGGCAGGCTTAGGTTGCGGTGGAGGGTCCCGGTTCGGGGTAGGGTTAGGGTTAGGGTTGGGTCCCAGGAGGCTCCAGGCGCCCAAGCCACAGCAGGGCAGTGGTCTCCCCGAAGGGCTGAGTTGAGGGCACAAGGGACGGTGCCGGTCAGGATCCGTCTGTGGCTGCCAAGGCCACACACGTGATTGGGCCCCTGGTCGAGGAGGCCTCCGGCATCCTCTCGGCAGCTGCAGCCGGGCCTGGGAAACGACACGGTGAGCTTCCAGGTTCCATGCCGAGTCAGCCTGCACCTCTTCCGGACCCCAGGCGCGTGGTGTTGTCAGACGTTGGCATTGGGTCCTCTTGGGGAGAGAGCCTTAGCTAGGGTTAGGGTTCGGCCCAGGGACGTCGCCAAGGCCGAAGCGACTCCGGTCTCGTGATCTGCCTCGAGGGCTGAAGTGAGGGCCCATGCAGCAAGGCGGCTCAAGTGCAGGGTTAGGGGTCGAGGCCGGCTTAGGTTGCGGTGGAGGGTCCCCGTTCGGTGTAGGGTTAGGGTTAGGGTTAGGTCCCAGGAGGCTCCAGGCGCCGAACCCACAGCAGGGCGGTGGTCTCCCCGAAGGGCTGAGTTGAGGGCACAAGGGACGGTGCCGCTCAGGATCCGTCTGTGGCTGCCAAGGCCACAGACGTCGATCGGCCCCTGGTCGAGGAGGCCTCCGGAATCCTCTCGGGCAGCTGCAGAACGGCCTGGGAAACGACACGCTGAGCTTCCAGGTTCCATGCCGGGTCAGCCTGCACCGCTTCTGGACCCCAGGCGCGTGGTGTTGTCAGACGTTGGCATGGGGTCCCCGTGGGGAGGGAGCCTTAGCTAGGGTTAGGGTTTGGTCCAGGGACGTCGCCAGGGCTGAATCGACTGCAGTCTCGTGATCTCCCCCGAGGGCTGAAGTGAGGGCCCATGCCAGAAGGCGGCTCAATTGCAGGGTTAGGGTTCGAGGCAGGCTTAGGTTGCGGTGGAGGGTCCCGGTTCGGGGTACGGTTAGGGTTAGGGTTGGGTCCCAGGAGGCTCCAGGCGCCCAAGCCACAGCAGGGCAGTGGTCTCCCCGAAGGGCTGAGTTGAGGGCACAAGGGACGGTGCCGGTCAGGATCCGTCTGTGGCTGCCAAGGCCACACACGTGATTGGGCCCCTGGTCGAGGAGGCCTCCGGCATCCTCTCGGCAGCTGCAGCCGGGCCTGGGAAACGACACGGTGAGCTTCCAGGTTCCATGCCGAGTCAGCCTGCACCTCTTCCGGACCCCAGGCGCGTGGTGTTGTCAGACGTTGGCATTGGGTCCTCTTGGGGAGAGAGCCTTAGCTAGGGTTAGGGTTCGGCCCAGGGACGTCGCCAGGGCCGAAGCGACTCCGGTCTCGTGATCTGCCTCGAGGGCTGAAGTGAGGGCCCATGCAGCAAGGCGGCTCAAGTGCAGGGTTAGGGGTCGAGGCCGGCTTAGGTTGCGGTGGAGGGTCCCCGTTCGGGGTAGGGTTAGGGTTAGGGTTAGGTCCCAGGAGGCTCCAGGCGCCGAACCCACAGCAGGGCGGTGGTCTCCCCGAAGGGCTGAGTTGAGGGCACAAGGGACGGTGCCGCTCAGGATCCGTCTGTGGCTGCCAAGGCCACAGACGTCGATCGGCCCCTGGTCGAGGAGGCCTCCGGAATCCTCTCGGGCAGCTGCAGAACGGCCTGGGAAACGACACGCTGAGCTTCCACGTTCCATGCCGGGTCAGCCTGCACCGCTTCTGGACCCCAGGCGCGTGGTGTTGTCAGACGTTGGCATGGGGTCCCCGTGGGGAGGGAGCCTTAGCTAGGGTTAGGGTTTGGTCCAGGGACGTCGCCAGGGCTGAATCGACTGCAGTCTCGTGATCTCCCCCGAGGGCTGAAGTGAGGGCCCATGCCAGAAGGCGGCTCAATTGCAGGGTTAGGGTTCGAGGCAGGCTTAGGTTGCGGTGGAGGGTCCCGGTTCGGGGTACGGTTAGGGTTAGGGTTGGGTCCCAGGAGGCTCCAGGCGCCCAAGCCACAGCAGGGCAGTGGTCTCCCCGAAGGGCTGAGTTGAGGGCACAAGGGACGGTGCCGGTCAGGATCCGTCTGTGGCTGCCAAGGCCACACACGTGATTGGGCCCCTGGTCGAGGAGGCCTCCGGCATCCTCTCGGCAGCTGCAGCCGGGCCTGGGAAACGACACGGTGAGCTTCCAGGTTCCATGCCGAGTCAGCCTGCACCTCTTCCGGACCCCAGGCGCGTGGTGTTGTCAGACGTTGGCATTGGGTCCTCTTGGGGAGAGAGCCTTAGCTAGGGTTAGGGTTCGGCCCAGGGACGTCGCCAGGGCCGAAGCGACTCCGGTCTCGTGATCTGCCTCGAGGGCTGAAGTGAGGGCCCATGCAGCAAGGCGACTCAAGTGCAGGGTTAGGGGTCGAGGCCGGCTTAGGTTGCGGTGGAGGGTCCCCGTTCGGTGTAGGGTTAGGGTTAGGGTTAGGTCCCAGGAGGCTCCAGGCGCCAAACCCACAGCAGGGCGGTGGTCTCCCCGAAGGGCTGAGTTGAGGGCACAAGGGACGGTGCCGCTCAGGATCCGTCTGTGGCTGCCAAGGCCACAGACGTCGATCGGCCCCTGGTCGAGGAGGCCTCCGGAATCCTCTCGGGCAGCTGCAGAACGGCCTGGGAAACGACACGCTGAGCTTCCAGGTTCCATGCCGGGTCAGCCTGCACCGCTTCTGGACCCCAGGCGCGTGGTGTTGTCAGACGTTGGCATGGGGTCCCCGTGGGGAGGGAGCCTTAGCTAGGGTTAGGGTTTGGTCCAGGGACGTCGCCAGGGCTGAATCGACTGCAGTCTCTTGATGTCCCTCGAGGGCTGAAGTGAGGGCCCATGCCAGAAGGCGGCTCAATTGCAGGGTTAGGGTTCGAGGCAGGCTTAGGTTGCGGTGGAGGGTCCCGGTTCGGGGTAGGGTTAGGGTTAGGGTTGGGTCCCAGGAGGCTCCAGGCGCCCAAGCCACAGCAGGGCAGTGGTCTCCCCGAAGGGCTGAGTTGAGGGCACAAGGGACGGTGCCGGTCAGGATCCGTCTGTGGCTGCCAAGGCCACACACGTGATTGGGCCCCTGGTCGAGGAGGCCTCCGGCATCCTCTCGGCAGCTGCAGCCGGGCCTGGGAAACGACACGGTGAGCTTCCAGGTTCCATGCCGAGTCAGCCTGCACCTCTTCCGGACCCCAGGCGCGTGGTGTTGTCAGACGTTGGCATTGGGTCCTCTTGGGGAGAGAGCCTTAGCTAGGGTTAGGGTTCGGCCCAGGGACGTCGCCAAGGCCGAAGCGACTCCGGTCTCGTGATCTGCCTCGAGGGCTGAAGTGAGGGCCCATGCAGCAAGGCGGCTCAAGTGCAGGGTTAGGGGTCGAGGCCGGCTTAGGTTGCGGTGGAGGGTCCCCGTTCGGTGTAGGGTTAGGGTTAGGGTTAGGTCCCAGGAGGCTCCAGGCGCCGAACCCACAGCAGGGCGGTGGTCTCCCCGAAGGGCTGAGTTGAGGGCACAAGGGACGGTGCCGCTCAGGATCCGTCTGTGGCTGCCAAGGCCACAGACGTCGATCGGCCCCTGGTCGAGGAGGCCTCCGGAATCCTCTCGGGCAGCTGCAGAACGGCCTGGGAAACGACACGCTGAGCTTCCACGTTCCATGCCGGGTCAGCCTGCACCGCTTCTGGACCCCAGGCGCGTGGTGTTGTCAGACGTTGGCATGGGGTCCCCGTGGGGAGGGAGCCTTAGCTAGGGTTAGGGTTTGGTCCAGGGACGTCGCCAGGGCTGAATCGACTGCAGTCTCGTGATCTCCCTCGAGGGCTGAAGTGAGGGCCCATGCCAGAAGGCGGCTCAATTGCAGGGTTAGGGTTCGAGGCAGGCTTAGGTTGCGGTGGAGGGTCCCGGTTCGGGGTACGGTTAGGGTTAGGGTTGGGTCCCAGGAGGCTCCAGGCGCCCAAGCCACAGCAGGGCAGTGGTCTCCCCGAAGGGCTGAGTTGAGGGCACAAGGGACGGTGCCGGTCAGGATCCGTCTGTGGCTGCCAAGGCCACACACGTGATTGGGCCCCTGGTCGAGGAGGCCTCCGGCATCCTCTCGGCAGCTGCAGCCGGGCCTGGGAAACGACACGGTGAGCTTCCAGGTTCCATGCCGAGTCAGCCTGCACCTCTTCCGGACCCCAGGCGCGTGGTGTTGTCAGACGTTGGCATTGGGTCCTCTTGGGGAGAGAGCTTTAGCTAGGGTTAGGGTTCGGCCCAGGGACGTCGGCAGGGCCGAAGCGACTCCGGTCTCGTGATCTGCCTCGAGGGCTGAAGTGAGGGCCCATGCAGCAAGGCGGCTCAAGTGCAGGGTTAGGGGTCGAGGCCGGCTTAGGTTGCGGTGGAGGGTCCCCGTTCGGTGTAGGGTTAGGGTTAGGCTTAGGTCCCAGGAGGCTCCAGGCGCCGAACCCACAGCAGGGCGGTGGTCTCCCCGAAGGGCTGAGTTGAGGGCACAAGGGACGGTGCCGCTCAGGATCCGTCTGTGGCTGCCAAGGCCACAGACGTCGATCGGCCCCTGGTCGAGGAGGCCTCCGGAATCCTCTCGGGCAGCTGCAGAACGGCCTGGGAAACGACACGCTGAGCTTCCAGGTTCCATGCCGGGTCAGCCTGCACCGCTTCTGGACCCCAGGCGCGTGGTGTTGTCAGACGTTGGCATGGGGTCCCCGTGGGGAGGGAGCCTTAGCTAGGGTTAGGGTTTGGTCCAGGGACGTCGCCAGGGCTGAATCGACTGCAGTCTCGTGATGTCCCTCGAGGGCTGAAGTGAGGGCCCATGCCAGAAGGCGGCTCAATTGCAGGGTTAGGGTTCGAGGCAGGCTTAGGTTGCGGTGGAGGGTCCCGGTTCGGGGTATGGTTAGGGTTAGGGTTGGGTCCAAGGAGGCTCCAGGCGCCCAAGCCACAGCAGGGCAGTGGTCTCCCCGAAGGGCTGAGTTGAGGGCACAAGGGACGGTGCCGGTCAGGATCCGTCTGTGGCTGCCAAGGCCACACACGTGATTGGGCCCCTGGTCGAGGAGGCCTCCGGCATCGTCTCGGCAGCTGCAGCCGGGCCTGGGAAACGACACGGTGAGCTTCCAGGTTCCATGCCGAGTCAGCCTGCACCTCTTCCGGACCCCAGGCGCGTGGTTTTGTCAGACGTTGGCATTGGGTCCTCTTGGGGAGAGAGCCTTAGCTAGGGTTAGGGTTCGGCCCAGGGACGTCGCCAGGGCCGAAGCGACTCCGGTCTCGTGATCTGCCTCGAGGGCTGAAGTGAGGGCCCATGCAGCAAGGCGGCTCAAGTGCAGGGTTAGGGGTCGAGGCCGGCTTAGGTTGCGGTGGAGGGTCCCCGTTCGGGGTAGGGTTAGGGTTAGGGTTAGGTCCCAGGAGGCTCCAGGCGCCGAACCCACAGCAGGGCGGTGGTCTCCCCGAAGGGCTGAGTTGAGGGCACAAGGGACGGTGCCGCTCAGGATCCGTCTGTGGCTGCCAAGGCCACAGACGTCGATCGGCCCCTGGTCGAGGAGGCCTCCGGAATCCTCTCGGGCAGCTGCAGAACGGCCTGGGAAACGACACGCTGAGCTTCCACGTTCCATGCCGGGTCAGCCTGCACCGCTTCTGGACCCCAGGCGCGTGGTGTTGTCAGACGTTGGCATGGGGTCCCCGTGGGGAGGGAGCCTTAGCTAGGGTTAGGGTTTGGTCCAGGGACGTCGCCAGGGCTGAATCGACTGCAGTCTCGTGATGTCCCTCGAGGGCTGAAGTGAGGGCCCATGTCTGAAGGCGGCTCAATTGTAGGGTTAGGGTTCGAGGCAGGCTTAGGTTGCGGTGGAGGGTCCCGGTTCGGGGTAGGGTTAGGGTTAGGGTTGGGTCCCAGGAGGCTCCAGGCGCCCAAGCCACAGCAGGGCAGTGGTCTCCCCGAAGGGCTGAGTTGAGGGCACAAGGGACGGTGCCGGTCAGGATCCGTCTGTGGCTGCCAAGGCCACACACGTGATTGGGCCCCTGGTCGAGGAGGCCTCCGGCATCCTCTCGGCAGCTGCAGCCGGGCCTGGGAAACGACACGGTGAGCTTCCAGGTTCCATGCCGAGTCAGCCTGCACCTCTTCCGGACCCCAGGCGCGTGGTGTTGTCAGACGTTGGCATTGGGTCCTCTTGGGGAGAGAGCCTTAGCTAGGGTTAGGGTTCGGCCCAGGGACGTCGCCAGGGCCGAAGCGACTCCGGTCTCGTGATCTGCCTCGAGGGCTGAAGTGAGGGCCCATGCAGCAAGGCGGCTCAAGTGCAGGGTTAGGGGTCGAGGCCGGCTTAGGTTGTGGTGGAGGGTCCCCGTTCGGTGTAGGGTTAGGGTTAGGGTTAGGTCCCAGGAGGCTCCAGGCGCCGAACCCACAGCAGGGCGGTGGTCTCCCCGAAGGGCTGAGTTGAGGGCACAAGGGACGGTGCCGCTCAGGATCCGTCTGTGGCTGCCAAGGCCACAGACGTCGATCGGCCCCTGGTCGAGGAGGCCTCCGGAATCCTCTCGGGCAGCTGCAGAACGGCCTGGGAAACGACACGCTGAGCTTCCAGGTTCCATGCCGGGTCAGCCTGCACCGCTTCTGGACCCCAGGCGCGTGGTGTTGTCAGACGTTGGCATGGGGTCCCCGTGGGGAGGGAGCCTTAGCTAGGGTTAGGGTTTGGTCCAGGGACGTCGCCAGGGCTGAATCGACTGCAGTCTCGTGATCTCCCCCGAGGGCTGAAGTGAGGGCCCATGCCAGAAGGCGGCTCAATTGCAGGGTTAGGGTTCGAGGCAGGCTTAGGTTGCGGTGGAGGGTCCCGGTTCGGGGTACGGTTAGGGTTAGGGTTGGGTCCCAGGAGGCTCCAGGCGCCCAAGCCACAGCAGGGCAGTGGTCTCCCCGAAGGGCTGAGTTGAGGGCACAAGGGACGGTGCCGGTCAGGATCCGTCTGTGGCTGCCAAGGCCACACACGTGATTGGGCCCCTGGTCGAGGAGGCCTCCGGCATCCTCTCGGCAGCTGCAGCCGGGCCTGGGAAACGACACGGTGAGCTTCCAGGTTCCATGCCGAGTCAGCCTGCACCTCTTCCGGACCCCAGGCGCGTGGTGTTGTCAGACGTTGGCATTGGGTCCTCTTGGGGAGAGAGCCTTAGCTAGGGTTAGGGTTCGGCCCAGGGACGTCGCCAGGGCCGAAGCGACTCCGGTCTCGTGATCTGCCTCGAGGGCTGAAGTGAGGGCCCATGCAGCAAGGCGGCTCAAGTGCAGGGTTAGGGGTCGAGGCCGGCTTAGGTTGCGGTGGAGGGTCCCCGTTCGGTGTACGGTTAGGGTGAGGGTTAGGTCCCAGGAGGCTCCAGGCGCCGAACCCACAGCAGGGCGGTGGTCTCCCCGAAGGGCTGAGTTGAGGGCACAAGGGACGGTGCCGCTCAGGATCCGTCTGTGGCTGCCAAGGCCACAGACGTCGATCGGCCCCTGGTCGAGGAGGCCTCCGGAATCCTCTCGGGCAGCTGCAGAACGGCCTGGGAAACGACACGCTGAGCTTCCAGGTTCCATGCCGGGTCAGCCTGCACCGCTTCTGGACCCCAGGCGCGTGGTGTTGTCAGACGTTGGCATGGGGTCCCCGTGGGGAGGGAGCCTTAGCTAGGGTTAGGGTTTGGTCCAGGGACGTCGCCAGGGCTGAATCGACTGCAGTCTCGTGATCTCCCCCGAGGGCTGAAGTGAGGGCCCATGCCAGAAGGCGGCTCAATTGCAGGGTTAGGGTTCGAGGCAGGCTTAGGTTGCGGTGGAGGGTCCCGGTTCGGGGTACGGTTAGGGTTAGGGTTGGGTCCCAGGAGGCTCCAGGCGCCCAAGCCACAGCAGGGCAGTGGTCTCCCCGAAGGGCTGAGTTGAGGGCACAAGGGACGGTGCCGGTCAGGATCCGTCTGTGGCTGCCAAGGCCACACACGTGATTGGGCCCCTGGTCGAGGAGGCCTCCGGCATCCTCTCGGCAGCTGCAGCCGGGCCTGGGAAACGACACGGTGAGCTTCCAGGTTCCATGCCGAGTCAGCCTGCACCTCTTCCGGACCCCAGGCGCGTGGTGTTGTCAGACGTTGGCATTGGGTCCTCTTGGGGAGAGAGCCTTAGCTAGGGTTAGGGTTCGGCCCAGGGACGTCGCCAGGGCCGAAGCGACTCCGGTCTCGTGATCTGCCTCGAGGGCTGAAGTGAGGGCCCATGCAGCAAGGCGGCTCAAGTGCAGGGTTAGGGGTCGAGGCCGGCTTAGGTTGCGGTGGAGGGTCCCCGTTCGGTGTAGGGTTAGGGTTAGGGTTAGGTCCCAGGAGGCTCCAGGCGCCGAACCCACAGCAGGGCGGTGGTCTCCCCGAAGGGCTGAGTTGAGGGCACAAGGGACGGTGCCGCTCAGGATCCGTCTGTGGCTGCCAAGGCCACAGACGTCGATCGGCCCCTGGTCGAGGAGGCCTCCGGAATCCTCTCGGGCAGCTGCAGAACGGCCTGGGAAACGACACGCTGAGCTTCCACGTTCCATGCCGGGTCAGCCTGCACCGCTTCTGGACCCCAGGCGCGTGGTGTTGTCAGACGTTGGCATGGGGTCCCCGTGGGGAGGGAGCCTTAGCTAGGGTTAGGGTTTGGTCCAGGGACGTCGCCAGGGCTGAATCGACTGCAGTCTCGTGATCTCCCCCGAGGGCTGAAGTGAGGGCCCATGCCAGAAGGCGGCTCAATTGCAGGGTTAGGGTTCGAGGCAGGCTTAGGTTGCGGTGGAGGGTCCCGGTTCGGGGTACGGTTAGGGTTAGGGTTGGGTCCCAGGAGGCTCCAGGCGCCCAAGCCACAGCAGGGCAGTGGTCTCCCCGAAGGGCTGAGTTGAGGGCACAAGGGACGGTGCCGGTCAGGATCCGTCTGTGGCTGCCAAGGCCACACACGTGATTGGGCCCCTGGTCGAGGAGGCCTCCGGCATCCTCTCGGCAGCTGCAGCCGGGCCTGGGAAACGACACGGTGAGCTTCCAGGTTCCATGCCGAGTCAGCCTGCACCTCTTCCGGACCCCAGGCGCGTGGTGTTGTCAGACGTTGGCATTGGGTCCTCTTGGGGAGAGAGCCTTAGCTAGGGTTAGGGTTCGGCCCAGGGACGTCGGCAGGGCCGAAGCGACTCCGGTCTCGTGATCTGCCTCGAGGGCTGAAGTGAGGGCCCATGCAGCAAGGCGGCTCAAGTGCAGGGTTAGGGGTCGAGGCCGGCTTAGGTTGCGGTGGAGGGTCCCCGTTCGGTGTAGGGTTAGGGTGAGGGTTAGGTCCCAGGAGGCTCCAGGCGCCGAACCCACAGCAGGGCGGTGGTCTCCCCGAAGGGCTGAGTTGAGGGCACAAGGGACGGTGCCGCTCAGGATCCGTCTGTGGCTGCCAAGGCCACAGACGTCGATCGGCCCCTGGTCGAGGAGGCCTCCGGAATCCTCTCGGGCAGCTGCAGAACGGCCTGGGAAACGACACGCTGAGCTTCCAGGTTCCATGCCGGGTCAGCCTGCACCGCTTCTGGACCCCAGGCGCGTGGTGTTGTCAGACGTTGGCATGGGGTCCCCGTGGGGAGGGAGCCTTAGCTAGGGTTAGGGTTTGGTCCAGGGACGTCGCCAGGGCTGAATCGACTGCAGTCTTGTGATCTCCCCCGAGGGCTGAAGTGAGGGCCCATGCCAGAAGGCGGCTCAATTGCAGGGTTAGGGTTCGAGGCAGGCTTAGGTTGCGGTGGAGGGTCCCGGTTCGGGGTACGGTTAGGGTTAGGGTTGGGTCCCAGGAGGCTCCAGGCGCCCAAGCCACAGCAGGGCAGTGGTCTCCCCGAAGGGCTGAGTTGAGGGCACAAGGGACGGTGCCGGTCAGGATCCGTCTGTGGCTGCCAAGGCCACACACGTGATTGGGCCCCTGGTCGAGGAGGCCTCCGGCATCCTCTCGGCAGCTGCAGCCGGGCCTGGGAAACGACACGGTGAGCTTCCAGGTTCCATGCCGAGTCAGCCTGCACCTCTTCCGGACCCCAGGCGCGTGGTGTTGTCAGACGTTGGCATTGGGTCCTCTTGGGGAGAGAGCCTTAGCTAGGGTTAGGGTTCGGCCCAGGGACGTCGCCAGGGCCGAAGCGACTCCGGTCTCGTGATCTGCCTCGAGGGCTGAAGTGAGGGCCCATGCAGCAAGGCGGCTCAAGTGCAGGGTTAGGGGTCGAGGCCGGCTTAGGTTGCGGTGGAGGGTCCCCGTTCGGTGTAGGGTTAGGTTTAGGGTTAGGTCCCAGGAGGCTCCAGGCGCCGAACCCACAGCAGGGCGGTGGTCTCCCCGAAGGGCTGAGTTGAGGGCACAAGGGACGGTGCCGCTCAGGATCCGTCTGTGGCTGCCAAGGCCACAGACGTCGATCGGCCCCTGGTCGAGGAGGCCTCCGGAATCCTCTCGGGCAGCTGCAGAACGGCCTGGGAAACGACACGCTGAGCTTCCACGTTCCATGCCGGGTCAGCCTGCACCGCTTCTGGACCCCAGGCGCGTGGTGTTGTCAGACGTTGGCATGGGGTCCCCGTGGGGAGGGAGCCTTAGCTAGGGTTAGGGTTTGGTCCAGGGACGTCGCCAGGGCTGAATCGACTGCAGTCTCGTGATCTCCCCCGAGGGCTGAAGTGAGGGCCCATGCCAGAAGGCGGCTCAATTGCAGGGTTAGGGTTCGAGGCAGGCTTAGGTTGCGGTGGAGGGTCCCGGTTCGGGGTATGGTTAGGGTTAGGGTTGGGTCCCAGGAGGCTCCAGGCGCCCAAGCCACAGCAGGGCAGTGGTCTCCCCGAAGGGCTGAGTTGAGGGCACAAGGGACGGTGCCGGTCAGGATCCGTCTGTGGCTGCCAAGGCCACACACGTGATTGGGCCCCTGGTCGAGGAGGCCTCCGGCATCCTCTCGGCAGCTGCAGCCGGGCCTGGGAAACGACACGGTGAGCTTCCAGGTTCCATGCCGAGTCAGCCTGCACCTCTTCCGGACCCCAGGCGCGTGGTGTTGTCAGACGTTGGCATTGGGTCCTCTTGGGGAGAGAGCCTTAGCTAGGGTTAGGGTTCGGCCCAGGGACGTCGCCAGGGCCGAAGCGACTCCGGTCTCGTGATCTGCCTCGAGGGCTGAAGTGAGGGCCCATGCAGCAAGGCGGCTCAAGTGCAGGGTTAGGGGTCGAGGCCGGCTTAGGTTGCGGTGGAGGGTCCCCGTTCGGTGTAGGGTTAGGGTTAGGGTTAGGTCCCAGGAGGCTCCAGGCGCCGAACCCACAGCAGGGCGGTGGTCTCCCCGAAGGGCTGAGTTGAGGGCACAAGGGACGGTGCCGCTCAGGATCCGTCTGTGGCTGCCAAGGCCACAGACGTCGATCGGCCCCTGGTCGAGGAGGCCTCCGGAATCCTCTCGGGCAGCTGCAGAACGGCCTGGGAAACGACACGCTGAGCTTCCACGTTCCATGCCGGGTCAGCCTGCACCGCTTCTGGACCCCAGGCGCGTGGTGTTGTCAGACGTTGGCATGGGGTCCCCGTGGGGAGGGAGCCTTAGCTAGGGTTAGGGTTTGGTCCAGGGACGTCGCCAGGGCTGAATCGACTGCAGTCTCGTGATGTCCCTCGAGGGCTGAAGTGAGGGCCCATGCCAGAAGGCGGCTCAATTGCAGGGTTAGGGTTCGAGGCAGGCTTAGGTTGCGGTGGAGGGTCCCGGTTCGGGGTAGGGTTAGGGTTAGGGTTGGGTCCCAGGAGGCTCCAGGCGCCCAAGCCACAGCAGGGCAGTGGTCTCCCCGAAGGGCTGAGTTGAGGGCACAAGGGACGGTGCCGGTCAGGATCCGTCTGTGGCTGCCAAGGCCACACACGTGATTGGGCCCCTGGTCGAGGAGGCCTCCGGCATCCTCTCGGCAGCTGCAGCCGGGCCTGGGAAACGACACGGTGAGCTTCCAGGTTCCATGCCGAGTCAGCCTGCACCTCTTCCGGACCCCAGGCGCGTGGTGTTGTCAGACGTTGGCATTGGGTCCTCTTGGGGAGAGAGCCTTAGCTAGGGTTAGGGTTCGGCCCAGGGACGTCGCCAGGGCCGAAGCGACTCCGGTCTCGTGATCTGCCTCGAGGGCTGAAGTGAGGGCCCATGCAGCAAGGCGGCTCAAGTGCAGGGTTAGGGGTCGAGGCCGGCTTAGGTTGCGGTGGAGGGTCCCCGTTCGGTGTAGGGTTAGGGTTAGGGTTAGGTCCCAGGAGGCTCCAGGCGCCGAACCCACAGCAGGGCGGTGGTCTCCCCGAAGGGCTGAGTTGAGGGCACAAGGGACGGTGCCGCTCAGGATCCGTCTGTGGCTGCCAAGGCCACAGACGTCGATCGGCCCCTGGTCGAGGAGGCCTCCGGAATCCTCTCGGGCAGCTGCAGAACGGCCTGGGAAACGACACGCTGAGCTTCCACGTTCCATGCCGGGTCAGCCTGCACCGCTTCTGGACCCCAGGCGCGTGGTGTTGTCAGACGTTGGCATGGGGTCCCCGTGGGGAGGGAGCCTTAGCTAGGGTTAGGGTTTGCTCCAGGGACGTCGCCAGGGCTGAATCGACTGCAGTCTCGTGATCTCCCCCGAGGGCTGAAGTGAGGGCCCATGCCAGAAGGCGGCTCAATTGCAGGGTTAGGGTTCGAGGCAGGCTTAGGTTGCGGTGGAGGGTCCCGGTTCGGGGTACGGTTAGGGTTAGGGTTGGGTCCCAGGAGGCTCCAGGCGCCCAAGCCACAGCAGGGCAGTGGTCTCCCCGAAGGGCTGAGTTGAGGGCACAAGGGACGGTGCCGGTCAGGATCCGTCTGTGGCTGCCAAGGCCACACACGTGATTGGGCCCCTGGTCGAGGAGGCCTCCGGCATCCTCTCGGCAGCTGCAGCCGGGCCTGGGAAACGACACGGTGAGCTTCCAGGTTCCATGCCGAGTCAGCCTGCACCTCTTCCGGACCCCAGGCGCGTGGTGTTGTCAGACGTTGGCATTGGGTCCTCTTGGGGAGAGAGCCTTAGCTAGGGTTAGGGTTCGGCCCAGGGACGTCGCCAGGGCCGAAGCGACTCCGGTCTCGTGATCTGCCTCGAGGGCTGAAGTGAGGGCCCATGCAGCAAGGCGGCTCAAGTGCAGGGTTAGGGGTCGAGGCCGGCTTAGGTTGCGGTGGAGGGTCCCCGTTCGGTGTACGGTTAGGGTGAGGGTTAGGTCCCAGGAGGCTCCAGGCGCCGAACCCACAGCAGGGCGGTGGTCTCCCCGAAGGGCTGAGTTGAGGGCACAAGGGACGGTGCCGCTCAGGATCCGTCTGTGGCTGCCAAGGCCACAGACGTCGATCGGCCCCTGGTCGAGGAGGCCTCCGGAATCCTCTCGGGCAGCTGCAGAACGGCCTGGGAAACGACACGCTGAGCTTCCAGGTTCCATGCCGGGTCAGCCTGCACCGCTTCTGGACCCCAGGCGCGTGGTGTTGTCAGACGTTGGCATGGGGTCCCCGTGGGGAGGGAGCCTTAGCTAGGGTTAGGGTTTGGTCCAGGGACGTCGCCAGGGCTGAATCGACTGCAGTCTCGTGATCTCCCCCGAGGGCTGAAGTGAGGGCCCATGCCAGAAGGCGGCTCAATTGCAGGGTTAGGGTTCGAGGCAGGCTTAGGTTGCGGTGGAGGGTCCCGGTTCGGGGTACGGTTAGGGTTAGGGTTGGGTCCCAGGAGGCTCCAGGCGCCCAAGCCACAGCAGGGCAGTGGTCTCCCCGAAGGGCTGAGTTGAGGGCACAAGGGACGGTGCCGGTCAGGATCCGTCTGTGGCTGCCAAGGCCACACACGTGATTGGGCCCCTGGTCGAGGAGGCCTCCGGCATCCTCTCGGCAGCTGCAGCCGGGCCTGGGAAACGACACGGTGAGCTTCCAGGTTCCATGCCGAGTCAGCCTGCACCTCTTCCGGACCCCAGGCGCGTGGTGTTGTCAGACGTTGGCATTGGGTCCTCTTGGGGAGAGAGCCTTAGCTAGGGTTAGGGTTCGGCCCAGGGACGTCGCCAGGGCCGAAGCGACTCCGGTCTCGTGATCTGCCTCGAGGGCTGAAGTGAGGGCCCATGCAGCAAGGCGGCTCAAGTGCAGGGTTAGGGGTCGAGGCCGGCTTAGGTTGCGGTGGAGGGTCCCCGTTCGGTGTAGGGTTAGGGTGAGGGTTAGGTCCCAGGAGGCTCCAGGCGCCGAACCCACAGCAGGGCGGTGGTCTCCCCGAAGGGCTGAGTTGAGGGCACAAGGGACGGTGCCGCTCAGGATCCGTCTGTGGCTGCCAAGGCCACAGACGTCGATCGGCCCCTGGTCGAGGAGGCCTCCGGAATCCTCTCGGGCAGCTGCAGAACGGCCTGGGAAACGACACGCTGAGCTTCCAGGTTCCATGCCGGGTCAGCCTGCACCGCTTCTGGACCCCAGGCGCGTGGTGTTGTCAGACGTTGGCATGGGGTCCCCGTGGGGAGGGAGCCTTAGCTAGGGTTAGGGTTTGGTCCAGGGACGTCGCCAGGGCTGAATCGACTGCAGTCTCGTGATGTCCCTCGAGGGCTGAAGTGAGGGCCCATGCCAGAAGGCGGCTCAATTGCAGGGTTAGGGTTCGAGGCAGGCTTAGGTTGCGGTGGAGGGTCCCGGTTCGGGGTACGGTTAGGGTTAGGGTTGGGTCCCAGGAGGCTCCAGGCGCCCAAGCCACAGCAGGGCAGTGGTCTCCCCGAAGGGCTGAGTTGAGGGCACAAGGGACGGTGCCGGTCAGGATCCGTCTGTGGCTGCCAAGGCCACACACGTGATTGGGCCCCTGGTCGAGGAGGCCTCCGGCATCCTCTCGGCAGCTGCAGCCGGGCCTGGGAAACGACACGGTGAGCTTCCAGGTTCCATGCCGAGTCAGCCTGCACCTCTTCCGGACCCCAGGCGCGTGGTGTTGTCAGACGTTGGCATTGGGTCCTCTTGGGGAGAGAGCCTTAGCTAGGGTTAGGGTTCGGCCCAGGGACGTCGCCAGGGCCGAAGCGACTCCGGTCTCGTGATCTGCCTCGAGGGCTGAAGTGAGGGCCCATGCAGCAAGGCGGCTCAAGTGCAGGGTTAGGGGTCGAGGCCGGCTTAGGTTGCGGTGGAGGGTCCCCGTTCGGGGTAGGGTTAGGGTTAGGGTTAGGTCCCAGGAGGCTCCAGGCGCCGAACCCACAGCAGGGCGGTGGTCTCCCCGAAGGGCTGAGTTGAGGGCACAAGGGACGGTGCCGCTCAGGATCCGTCTGTGGCTGCCAAGGCCACAGACGTCGATCGGCCCCTGGTCGAGGAGGCCTCCGGAATCCTCTCGGGCAGCTGCAGAACGGCCTGGGAAACGACACGCTGAGCTTCCAGGTTCCATGCCGGGTCAGCCTGCACCGCTTCTGGACCCCAGGCGCGTGGTGTTGTCAGACGTTGGCATGGGGTCCCCGTGGGGAGGGAGCCTTAGCTAGGGTTAGGGTTTGGTCCAGGGACGTCGCCAGGGCTGAATCGACTGCAGTCTCGTGATGTCCCTCGAGGGCTGAAGTGAGGGCCCATGCCAGAAGGCGGCTCAATTGCAGGGTTAGGGTTCGAGGCAGGCTTAGGTTGCGGTGGAGGGTCCCGGTTCGGGGTACGGTTAGGGTTAGGGTTGGGTCCCAGGAGGCTCCAGGCGCCCAAGCCACAGCAGGGCAGTGGTCTCCCCGAAGGGCTGAGTTGAGGGCACAAGGGACGGTGCCGGTCAGGATCCGTCTGTGGCTGCCAAGGCCACACACGTGATTGGGCCCCTGGTCGAGGAGGCCTCCGGCATCCTCTCGGCAGCTGCAGCCGGGCCTGGGAAACGACACGGTGAGCTTCCAGGTTCCATGCCGAGTCAGCCTGCACCTCTTCCGGACCCCAGGCGCGTGGTGTTGTCAGACGTTGGCATTGGGTCCTCTTGGGGAGAGAGCCTTAGCTAGGGTTAGGGTTCGGCCCAGGGACGTCGCCAGGGCCGAAGCGACTCCGGTCTCGTGATCTGCCTCGAGGGCTGAAGTGAGGGCCCATGCAGCAAGGCGGCTCAAGTGCAGGGTTAGGGGTCGAGGCCGGCTTAGGTTGCGGTGGAGGGTCCCCGTTCGGTGTACGGTTAGGGTGAGGGTTAGGTCCCAGGAGGCTCCAGGCGCCGAACCCACAGCAGGGCGGTGGTCTCCCCGAAGGGCTGAGTTGAGGGCACAAGGGACGGTGCCGCTCAGGATCCGTCTGTGGCTGCCAAGGCCACAGACGTCGATCGGC
Organism: Panthera onca; assembly: GCF_046562875.1. Lineage (NCBI taxonomy): Eukaryota > Metazoa > Chordata > Mammalia > Carnivora > Felidae > Panthera > Panthera onca. The sequence continues at coordinate 16,493,798 of NC_138357.1, read as the reverse complement.
CCCTGGTCGAGGAGGCCTCCGGAATCCTCTCGGGCAGCTGCAGAACGGCCTGGGAAACGACACGCTGAGCTTCCAGGTTCCATGCCGGGTCAGCCTGCACCGCTTCTGGACCCCAGGCGCGTGGTGTTGTCAGACGTTGGCATGGGGTCCCCGTGGGGAGGGAGCCTTAGCTAGGGTTAGGGTTTGGTCCAGGGACGTCGCCAGGGCTGAATCGACTGCAGTCTCGTGATCTCCCCCGAGGGCTGAAGTGAGGGCCCATGCCAGAAGGCGGCTCAATTGCAGGGTTAGGGTTCGAGGCAGGCTTAGGTTGCGGTGGAGGGTCCCGGTTCGGGGTACGGTTAGGGTTAGGGTTGGGTCCCAGGAGGCTCCAGGCGCCCAAGCCACAGCAGGGCAGTGGTCTCCCCGAAGGGCTGAGTTGAGGGCACAAGGGACGGTGCCGGTCAGGATCCGTCTGTGGCTGCCAAGGCCACACACGTGATTGGGCCCCTGGTCGAGGAGGCCTCCGGCATCCTCTCGGCAGCTGCAGCCGGGCCTGGGAAACGACACGGTGAGCTTCCAGGTTCCATGCCGAGTCAGCCTGCACCTCTTCCGGACCCCAGGCGCGTGGTGTTGTCAGACGTTGGCATTGGGTCCTCTTGGGGAGAGAGCCTTAGCTAGGGTTAGGGTTCGGCCCAGGGACGTCGCCAGGGCCGAAGCGACTCCGGTCTCGTGATCTGCCTCGAGGGCTGAAGTGAGGGCCCATGCAGCAAGGCGGCTCAAGTGCAGGGTTAGGGGTCGAGGCCGGCTTAGGTTGCGGTGGAGGGTCCCCGTTCGGTGTACGGTTAGGGTGAGGGTTAGGTCCCAGGAGGCTCCAGGCGCCGAACCCACAGCAGGGCGGTGGTCTCCCCGAAGGGCTGAGTTGAGGGCACAAGGGACGGTGCCGCTCAGGATCCGTCTGTGGCTGCCAAGGCCACAGACGTCGATCGGCCCCTGGTCGAGGAGGCCTCCGGAATCCTCTCGGGCAGCTGCAGAACGGCCTGGGAAACGACACGCTGAGCTTCCAGGTTCCATGCCGGGTCAGCCTGCACCGCTTCTGGACCCCAGGCGCGTGGTGTTGTCAGACGTTGGCATGGGGTCCCCGTGGGGAGGGAGCCTTAGCTAGGGTTAGGGTTTGGTCCAGGGACGTCGCCAGGGCTGAATCGACTGCAGTCTCGTGATGTCCCTCGAGGGCTGAAGTGAGGGCCCATGCCAGAAGGCGGCTCAATTGCAGGGTTAGGGTTCGAGGCAGGCTTAGGTTGCGGTGGAGGGTCCCGGTTCGGGGTACGGTTAGGGTTAGGGTTGGGTCCCAGGAGGCTCCAGGCGCCCAAGCCACAGCAGGGCAGTGGTCTCCCCGAAGGGCTGAGTTGAGGGCACAAGGGACGGTGCCGGTCAGGATCCGTCTGTGGCTGCCAAGGCCACACACGTGATTGGGCCCCTGGTCGAGGAGGCCTCCGGCATCCTCTCGGCAGCTGCAGCCGGGCCTGGGAAACGACACGGTGAGCTTCCAGGTTCCATGCCGAGTCAGCCTGCACCTCTTCCGGACCCCAGGCGCGTGGTGTTGTCAGACGTTGGCATTGGGTCCTCTTGGGGAGAGAGCCTTAGCTAGGGTTAGGGTTCGGCCCAGGGACGTCGCCAGGGCCGAAGCGACTCCGGTCTCGTGATCTGCCTCGAGGGCTGAAGTGAGGGCCCATGCAGCAAGGCGGCTCAAGTGCAGGGTTAGGGGTCGAGGCCGGCTTAGGTTGCGGTGGAGGGTCCCCGTTCGGTGTAGGGTTAGGGTTAGGCTTAGGTCCCAGGAGGCTCCAGGCGCCGAACCCACAGCAGGGCGGTGGTCTCCCCGAAGGGCTGAGTTGAGGGCACAAGGGACGGTGCCGCTCAGGATCCGTCTGTGGCTGCCAAGGCCACAGACGTCGATCGGCCCCTGGTCGAGGAGGCCTCCGGAATCCTCTCGGGCAGCTGCAGAACGGCCTGGGAAACGACACGCTGAGCTTCCAGGTTCCATGCCGGGTCAGCCTGCACCGCTTCTGGACCCCAGGCGCGTGGTGTTGTCAGACGTTGGCATGGGGTCCCCGTGGGGAGGGAGCCTTAGCTAGGGTTAGGGTTTGGTCCAGGGACGTCGCCAGGGCTGAATCGACTGCAGTCTCGTGATGTCCCTCGAGGGCTGAAGTGAGGGCCCATGCCAGAAGGCGGCTCAATTGCAGGGTTAGGGTTCGAGGCAGGCTTAGGTTGCGGTGGAGGGTCCCGGTTCGGGGTACGGTTAGGGTTAGGGTTGGGTCCCAGGAGGCTCCAGGCGCCCAAGCCACAGCAGGGCAGTGGTCTCCCCGAAGGGCTGAGTTGAGGGCACAAGGGACGGTGCCGGTCAGGATCCGTCTGTGGCTGCCAAGGCCACACACGTGATTGGGCCCCTGGTCGAGGAGGCCTCCGGCATCCTCTCGGCAGCTGCAGCCGGGCCTGGGAAACGACACGGTGAGCTTCCAGGTTCCATGCCGAGTCAGCCTGCACCTCTTCCGGACCCCAGGCGCGTGGTGTTGTCAGACGTTGGCATTGGGTCCTCTTGGGGAGAGAGCCTTAGCTAGGGTTAGGGTTCGGCCCAGGGACGTCGCCAGGGCCGAAGCGACTCCGGTCTCGTGATCTGCCTCGAGGGCTGAAGTGAGGGCCCATGCAGCAAGGCGGCTCAAGTGCAGGGTTAGGGGTCGAGGCCGGCTTAGGTTGCGGTGGAGGGTCCCCGTTCGGTGTACGGTTAGGGTGAGGGTTAGGTCCCAGGAGGCTCCAGGCGCCGAACCCACAGCAGGGCGGTGGTCTCCCCGAAGGGCTGAGTTGAGGGCACAAGGGACGGTGCCGCTCAGGATCCGTCTGTGGCTGCCAAGGCCACAGACGTCGATCGGCCCCTGGTCGAGGAGGCCTCCGGAATCCTCTCGGGCAGCTGCAGAACGGCCTGGGAAACGACACGCTGAGCTTCCAGGTTCCATGCCGGGTCAGCCTGCACCGCTTCTGGACCCCAGGCGCGTGGTGTTGTCAGACGTTGGCATGGGGTCCCCGTGGGGAGGGAGCCTTAGCTAGGGTTAGGGTTTGGTCCAGGGACGTCGCCAGGGCTGAATCGACTGCAGTCTCGTGATCTCCCCCGAGGGCTGAAGTGAGGGCCCATGCCAGAAGGCGGCTCAATTGCAGGGTTAGGGTTCGAGGCAGGCTTAGGTTGCGGTGGATGGTCCCGGTTCGGGGTAGGGTTAGGGTTAGGGTTGGGTCCCAGGAGGCTCCAGGCGCCCAAGCCACAGCAGGGCAGTGGTCTCCCCGAAGGGCTGAGTTGAGGGCACAAGGGACGGTGCCGGTCAGGATCCGTCTGTGGCTGCCAAGGCCACACACGTGATTGGGCCCCTGGTCGAGGAGGCCTCCGGCATCGTCTCGGCAGCTGCAGCCGGGCCTGGGAAACGACACGGTGAGCTTCCAGGTTCCATGCCGAGTCAGCCTGCACCTCTTCCGGACCCCAGGCGCGTGGTGTTGTCAGACGTTGGCATTGGGTCCTCTTGGGGAGAGAGCCTTAGCTAGGGTTAGGGTTCGGCCCAGGGACGTCGCCAGGGCCGAAGCGACTCCGGTCTCGTGATCTGCCTCGAGGGCTGAAGTGAGGGCCCATGCAGCAAGGCGGCTCAAGTGCAGGGTTAGGGGTCGAGGCCGGCTTAGGTTGCGGTGGAGGGTCCCCGTTCGGTGTAAGGTTAGGGTTAGGGTTAGGTCCCAGGAGGCTCCAGGCGCCGAACCCACAGCAGGGCGGTGGTCTCCCCGAAGGGCTGAGTTGAGGGCACAAGGGACGGTGCCGCTCAGGATCCGTCTGTGGCTGCCAAGGCCACAGACGTCGATCGGCCCCTGGTCGAGGAGGCCTCCGGAATCCTCTCGGGCAGCTGCAGAACGGCCTGGGAAACGACACGCTGAGCTTCCAGGTTCCATGCCGGGTCAGCCTGCACCGCTTCTGGACCCCAGGCGCGTGGTGTTGTCAGACGTTGGCATGGGGTCCCCGTGGGGAGGGAGCCTTAGCTAGGGTTAGGGTTTGGTCCAGGGACGTCGCCAGGGCTGAATCGACTGCAGTCTCGTGATGTCCCTCGAGGGCTGAAGTGAGGGCCCATGCCAGAAGGCGGCTCAATTGCAGGGTTAGGGTTCGAGGCAGGCTTAGGTTGCGGTGGAGGGTCCCGGTTCGGGGTAGGGTTAGGGTTAGGGTTGGGTCCCAGGAGGCTCCAGGCGCCCAAGCCACAGCAGGGCAGTGGTCTCCCCGAAGGGCTGAGTTGAGGGCACAAGGGACGGTGCCGGTCAGGATCCGTCTGTGGCTGCCAAGGCCACACACGTGATTGGGCCCCTGGTCGAGGAGGCCTCCGGCATCCTCTCGGCAGCTGCAGCCGGGCCTGGGAAACGACACGGTGAGCTTCCAGGTTCCATGCCGAGTCAGCCTGCACCTCTTCCGGACCCCAGGCGCGTGGTGTTGTCAGACGTTGGCATTGGGTCCTCTTGGGGAGAGAGCCTTAGCTAGGGTTAGGGTTCGGCCCAGGGACGTCGCCAGGGCCGAAGCGACTCCGGTCTCGTGATCTGCCTCGAGGGCTGAAGTGAGGGCCCATGCAGCAAGGCGGCTCAAGTGCAGGGTTAGGGGTCGAGGCCGGCTTAGGTTGCGGTGGAGGGTCCCCGTTCGGTGTAGGGTTAGGGTTAGGGTTAGGTCCCAGGAGGCTCCAGGCGCCGAACCCACAGCAGGGCGGTGGTCTCCCCGAAGGGCTGAGTTGAGGGCACAAGGGACGGTGCCGCTCAGGATCCGTCTGTGGCTGCCAAGGCCACAGACGTCGATCGGCCCCTGGTCGAGGAGGCCTCCGGAATCCTCTCGGGCAGCTGCAGAACGGCCTGGGAAACGACACGCTGAGCTTCCAGGTTCCATGCCGGGTCAGCCTGCACCGCTTCTGGACCCCAGGCGCGTGGTGTTGTCAGACGTTGGCATGGGGTCCCCGTGGGGAGGGAGCCTTAGCTAGGGTTAGGGTTTGGTCCAGGGACGTCGCCAGGGCTGAATCGACTGCAGTCTCGTGATGTCCCTCGAGGGCTGAAGTGAGGGCCCATGCCAGAAGGCGGCTCAATTGCAGGGTTAGGGTTCGAGGCAGGCTTAGGTTGCGGTGGAGGGTCCCGGTTCGGGGTACGGTTAGGGTTAGGGTTGGGTCCCAGGAGGCTCCAGGCGCCCAAGCCACAGCAGGGCAGTGGTCTCCCCGAAGGGCTGAGTTGAGGGCACAAGGGACGGTGCCGGTCAGGATCCGTCTGTGGCTGCCAAGGCCACACACGTGATTGGGCCCCTGGTCGAGGAGGCCTCCGGCATCCTCTCGGCAGCTGCAGCCGGGCCTGGGAAACGACACGGTGAGCTTCCAGGTTCCATGCCGAGTCAGCCTGCACCTCTTCCGGACCCCAGGCGCGTGGTGTTGTCAGACGTTGGCATTGGGTCCTCTTGGGGAGAGAGCCTTAGCTAGGGTTAGGGTTCGGCCCAGGGACGTCGCCAGGGCCGAAGCGACTCCGGTCTCGTGATCTGCCTCGAGGGCTGAAGTGAGGGCCCATGCAGCAAGGCGGCTCAAGTGCAGGGTTAGGGGTCGAGGCCGGCTTAGGTTGCGGTGGAGGGTCCCCGTTCGGTGTACGGTTAGGGTTAGGGTTAGGTCCCAGGAGGCTCCAGGCGCCGAACCCACAGCAGGGCGGTGGTCTCCCCGAAGGGCTGAGTTGAGGGCACAAGGGACGGTGCCGCTCAGGATCCGTCTGTGGCTGCCAAGGCCACAGACGTCGATCGGCCCCTGGTCGAGGAGGCCTCCGGAATCCTCTCGGGCAGCTGCAGAACGGCCTGGGAAACGACACGCTGAGCTTCCAGGTTCCATGCCGGGTCAGCCTGCACCGCTTCTGGACCCCAGGCGCGTGGTGTTGTCAGACGTTGGCATGGGGTCCCCGTGGGGAGGGAGCCTTAGCTAGGGTTAGGGTTTGGTCCAGGGACGTCGCCAGGGCTGAATCGACTGCAGTCTCGTGATCTCCCCCGAGGGCTGAAGTGAGGGCCCATGCCAGAAGGCGGCTCAATTGCAGGGTTAGGGTTCGAGGCAGGCTTAGGTTGCGGTGGATGGTCCCGGTTCGGGGTAGGGTTAGGGTTAGGGTTGGGTCCCAGGAGGCTCCAGGCGCCCAAGCCACAGCAGGGCAGTGGTCTCCCCGAAGGGCTGAGTTGAGGGCACAAGGGACGGTGCCGGTCAGGATCCGTCTGTGGCTGCCAAGGCCACACACGTGATTGGGCCCCTGGTCGAGGAGGCCTCCGGCATCCTCTCGGCAGCTGCAGCCGGGCCTGGGAAACGACACGGTGAGCTTCCAGGTTCCATGCCGAGTCAGCCTGCACCTCTTCCGGACCCCAGGCGCGTGGTGTTGTCAGACGTTGGCATTGGGTCCTCTTGGGGAGAGAGCCTTAGCTAGGGTTAGGGTTCGGCCCAGGGACGTCGCCAGGGCCGAAGCGACTCCGGTCTCGTGATCTGCCTCGAGGGCTGAAGTGAGGGCCCATGCAGCAAGGCGGCTCAAGTGCAGGGTTAGGGGTCGAGGCCGGCTTAGGTTGCGGTGGAGGGTCCCCGTTCGGTGTACGGTTAGGGTTAGGGTTAGGTCCCAGGAGGCTCCAGGCGCCGAACCCACAGCAGGGCGGTGGTCTCCCCGAAGGGCTGAGTTGAGGGCACAAGGGACGGTGCCGCTCAGGATCCGTCTGTGGCTGCCAAGGCCACAGACGTCGATCGGCCCCTGGTCGAGGAGGCCTCCGGAATCCTCTCGGGCAGCTGCAGAACGGCCTGGGAAACGACACGCTGAGCTTCCAGGTTCCATGCCGGGTCAGCCTGCACCGCTTCTGGACCCCAGGCGCGTGGTGTTGTCAGACGTTGGCATGGGGTCCCCGTGGGGAGGGAGCCTTAGCTAGGGTTAGGGTTTGGTCCAGGGACGTCGCCAGGGCTGAATCGACTGCAGTCTCGTGATCTCCCCCGAGGGCTGAAGTGAGGGCCCATGCCAGAAGGCGGCTCAATTGCAGGGTTAGGGTTCGAGGCAGGCTTAGGTTGCGGTGGAGGGTCCCGGTTCGGGGTACGGTTAGGGTTAGGGTTGGGTCCCAGGAGGCTCCAGGCGCCCAAGCCACAGCAGGGCAGTGGTCTCCCCGAAGGGCTGAGTTGAGGGCACAAGGGACGGTGCCGGTCAGGATCCGTCTGTGGCTGCCAAGGCCACACACGTGATTGGGCCCCTGGTCGAGGAGGCCTCCGGCATCCTCTCGGCAGCTGCAGCCGGGCCTGGGAAACGACACGGTGAGCTTCCAGGTTCCATGCCGAGTCAGCCTGCACCTCTTCCGGACCCCAGGCGCGTGGTGTTGTCAGACGTTGGCATTGGGTCCTCTTGGGGAGAGAGCCTTAGCTAGGGTTAGGGTTCGGCCCAGGGACGTCGCCAGGGCCGAAGCGACTCCGGTCTCGTGATCTGCCTCGAGGGCTGAAGTGAGGGCCCATGCAGCAAGGCGGCTCAAGTGCAGGGTTAGGGGTCGAGGCCGGCTTAGGTTGCGGTGGAGGGTCCCCGTTCGGTGTAGGGTTAGGGTTAGGGTTAGGTCCCAGGAGGCTCCAGGCGCCGAACCCACAGCAGGGCGGTGGTCTCCCCGAAGGGCTGAGTTGAGGGCACAAGGGACGGTGCCGCTCAGGATCCGTCTGTGGCTGCCAAGGCCACAGACGTCGATCGGCCCCTGGTCGAGGAGGCCTCCGGAATCCTCTCGGGCAGCTGCAGAACGGCCTGGGAAACGACACGCTGAGCTTCCAGGTTCCATGCCGGGTCAGCCTGCACCGCTTCTGGACCCCAGGCGCGTGGTGTTGTCAGACGTTGGCATGGGGTCCCCGTGGGGAGGGAGCCTTAGCTAGGGTTAGGGTTTGGTCCAGGGACGTCGCCAGGGCTGAATCGACTGCAGTCTCGTGATCTCCCCCGAGGGCTGAAGTGAGGGCCCATGCCAGAAGGCGGCTCAATTGCAGGGTTAGGGTTCGAGGCAGGCTTAGGTTGCGGTGGAGGGTCCCGGTTCGGGGTACGGTTAGGGTAAGGGTTGGGTCCCAGGAGGCTCCAGGCGCCCAAGCCACAGCAGGGCAGTGGTCTCCCCGAAGGGCTGAGTTGAGGGCACAAGGGACGGTGCCGGTCAGGATCCGTCTGTGGCTGCCAAGGCCACACACGTGATTGGGCCCCTGGTCGAGGAGGCCTCCGGCATCCTCTCGGCAGCTGCAGCCGGGCCTGGGAAACGACACGGTGAGCTTCCAGGTTCCATGCCGAGTCAGCCTGCACCTCTTCCGGACCCCAGGCGCGTGGTGTTGTCAGACGTTGGCATTGGGTCCTCTTGGGGAGAGAGCCTTAGCTAGGGTTAGGGTTCGGCCCAGGGACGTCGCCAGGGCCGAAGCGACTCCGGTCTCGTGATCTGCCTCGAGGGCTGAAGTGAGGGCCCATGCAGCAAGGCGGCTCAAGTGCAGGGTTAGGGGTCGAGGCCGGCTTAGGTTGCGGTGGAGGGTCCCCGTTCGGTGTACGGTTAGGGTTAGGGTTAGGTCCCAGGAGGCTCCAGGCGCCGAACCCACAGCAGGGCGGTGGTCTCCCCGAAGGGCTGAGTTGAGGGCACAAGGGACGGTGCCGCTCAGGATCCGTCTGTGGCTGCCAAGGCCACAGACGTCGATCGGCCCCTGGTCGAGGAGGCCTCCGGAATCCTCTCGGGCAGCTGCAGAACGGCCTGGGAAACGACACGCTGAGCTTCCAGGTTCCATGCCGGGTCAGCCTGCACCGCTTCTGGACCCCAGGCGCGTGGTGTTGTCAGACGTTGGCATGGGGTCCCCGTGGGGAGGGAGCCTTAGCTAGGGTTAGGGTTTGGTCCAGGGACGTCGCCAGGGCTGAATCGACTGCAGTCTCGTGATCTCCCCCGAGGGCTGAAGTGAGGGCCCATGCCAGAAGGCGGCTCAATTGCAGGGTTAGGGTTCGAGGCAGGCTTAGGTTGCGGTGGAGGGTCCCGGTTCGGGGTACGGTTAGGGTAAGGGTTGGGTCCCAGGAGGCTCCAGGCGCCCAAGCCACAGCAGGGCAGTGGTCTCCCCGAAGGGCTGAGTTGAGGGCACAAGGGACGGTGCCGGTCAGGATCCGTCTGTGGCTGCCAAGGCCACACACGTGATTGGGCCCCTGGTCGAGGAGGCCTCCGGCATCCTCTCGGCAGCTGCAGCCGGGCCTGGGAAACGACACGGTGAGCTTCCAGGTTCCATGCCGAGTCAGCCTGCACCTCTTCCGGACCCCAGGCGCGTGGTGTTGTCAGACGTTGGCATTGGGTCCTCTTGGGGAGAGAGCCTTAGCTAGGGTTAGGGTTCGGCCCAGGGACGTCGCCAGGGCCGAAGCGACTCCGGTCTCGTGATCTGCCTCGAGGGCTGAAGTGAGGGCCCATGCAGCAAGGCGGCTCAAGTGCAGGGTTAGGGGTCGAGGCCGGCTTAGGTTGCGGTGGAGGGTCCCCGTTCGGGGTAGGGTTAGGGTTAGGGTTAGGTCCCAGGAGGCTCCAGGCGCCGAACCCACAGCAGGGCGGTGGTCTCCCCGAAGGGCTGAGTTGAGGGCACAAGGGACGGTGCCGCTCAGGATCCGTCTGTGGCTGCCAAGGCCACAGACGTCGATCGGCCCCTGGTCGAGGAGGCCTCCGGAATCCTCTCGGGCAGCTGCAGAACGGCCTGGGAAACGACACGCTGAGCTTCCAGGTTCCATGCCGGGTCAGCCTGCACCGCTTCTGGACCCCAGGCGCGTGGTGTTGTCAGACGTTGGCATGGGGTCCCCGTGGGGAGGGAGCCTTAGCTAGGGTTAGGGTTTGGTCCAGGGACGTCGCCAGGGCTGAATCGACTGCAGTCTCGTGATGTCCCTCGAGGGCTGAAGTGAGGGCCCATGCCAGAAGGCGGCTCAATTGCAGGGTTAGGGTTCGAGGCAGGCTTAGGTTGCGGTGGAGGGTCCCGGTTCGGGGTACGGTTAGGGTTAGGGTTGGGTCCCAGGAGGCTCCAGGCGCCCAAGCCACAGCAGGGCAGTGGTCTCCCCGAAGGGCTGAGTTGAGGGCACAAGGGACGGTGCCGGTCAGGATCCGTCTGTGGCTGCCAAGGCCACACACGTGATTGGGCCCCTGGTCGAGGAGGCCTCCGGCATCCTCTCGGCAGCTGCAGCCGGGCCTGGGAAACGACACGGTGAGCTTCCAGGTTCCATGCCGAGTCAGCCTGCACCTCTTCCGGACCCCAGGCGCGTGGTGTTGTCAGACGTTGGCATTGGGTCCTCTTGGGGAGAGAGCCTTAGCTAGGGTTAGGGTTCGGCCCAGGGACGTCGCCAGGGCCGAAGCGACTCCGGTCTCGTGATCTGCCTCGAGGGCTGAAGTGAGGGCCCATGCAGCAAGGCGGCTCAAGTGCAGGGTTAGGGGTCGAGGCCGGCTTAGGTTGCGGTGGAGGGTCCCCGTTCGGTGTACGGTTAGGGTTAGGGTTAGGTCCCAGGAGGCTCCAGGCGCCGAACCCACAGCAGGGCGGTGGTCTCCCCGAAGGGCTGAGTTGAGGGCACAAGGGACGGTGCCGCTCAGGATCCGTCTGTGGCTGCCAAGGCCACAGACGTCGATCGGCCCCTGGTCGAGGAGGCCTCCGGAATCCTCTCGGGCAGCTGCAGAACGGCCTGGGAAACGACACGCTGAGCTTCCAGGTTCCATGCCGGGTCAGCCTGCACCGCTTCTGGACCCCAGGCGCGTGGTGTTGTCAGACGTTGGCATGGGGTCCCCGTGGGGAGGGAGCCTTAGCTAGGGTTAGGGTTTGGTCCAGGGACGTCGCCAGGGCTGAATCGACTGCAGTCTCGTGATGTCCCTCGAGGGCTGAAGTGAGGGCCCATGCCAGAAGGCGGCTCAATTGCAGGGTTAGGGTTCGAGGCAGGCTTAGGTTGCGGTGGAGGGTCCCGGTTCGGGGTACGGTTAGGGTTAGGGTTGGGTCCCAGGAGGCTCCAGGCGCCCAAGCCACAGCAGGGCAGTGGTCTCCCCGAAGGGCTGAGTTGAGGGCACAAGGGACGGTGCCGGTCAGGATCCGTCTGTGGCTGCCAAGGCCACACACGTGATTGGGCCCCTGGTCGAGGAGGCCTCCGGCATCCTCTCGGCAGCTGCAGCCGGGCCTGGGAAACGACACGGTGAGCTTCCAGGTTCCATGCCGAGTCAGCCTGCACCTCTTCCGGACCCCAGGCGCGTGGTGTTGTCAGACGTTGGCATTGGGTCCTCTTGGGGAGAGAGCCTTAGCTAGGGTTAGGGTTCGGCCCAGGGACGTCGCCAGGGCCGAAGCGACTCCGGTCTCGTGATCTGCCTCGAGGGCTGAAGTGAGGGCCCATGCAGCAAGGCGGCTCAAGTGCAGGGTTAGGGGTCGAGGCCGGCTTAGGTTGCGGTGGAGGGTCCCCGTTCGGTGTACGGTTAGGGTTAGGGTTAGGTCCCAGGAGGCTCCAGGCGCCGAACCCACAGCAGGGCGGTGGTCTCCCCGAAGGGCTGAGTTGAGGGCACAAGGGACGGTGCCGCTCAGGATCCGTCTGTGGCTGCCAAGGCCACAGACGTCGATCGGCCCCTGGTCGAGGAGGCCTCCGGAATCCTCTCGGGCAGCTGCAGAACGGCCTGGGAAACGACACGCTGAGCTTCCAGGTTCCATGCCGGGTCAGCCTGCACCGCTTCTGGACCCCAGGCGCGTGGTGTTGTCAGACGTTGGCATGGGGTCCCCGTGGGGAGGGAGCCTTAGCTAGGGTTAGGGTTTGGTCCAGGGACGTCGCCAGGGCTGAATCGACTGCAGTCTCGTGATCTCCCCCGAGGGCTGAAGTGAGGGCCCATGCCAGAAGGCGGCTCAATTGCAGGGTTAGGGTTCGAGGCAGGCTTAGGTTGCGGTGGAGGGTCCCGGTTCGGGGTACGGTTAGGGTAAGGGTTGGGTCCCAGGAGGCTCCAGGCGCCCAAGCCACAGCAGGGCAGTGGTCTCCCCGAAGGGCTGAGTTGAGGGCACAAGGGACGGTGCCGGTCAGGATCCGTCTGTGGCTGCCAAGGCCACACACGTGATTGGGCCCCTGGTCGAGGAGGCCTCCGGCATCCTCTCGGCAGCTGCAGCCGGGCCTGGGAAACGACACGGTGAGCTTCCAGGTTCCATGCCGAGTCAGCCTGCACCTCTTCCGGACCCCAGGCGCGTGGTGTTGTCAGACGTTGGCATTGGGTCCTCTTGGGGAGAGAGCCTTAGCTAGGGTTAGGGTTCGGCCCAGGGACGTCGCCAGGGCCGAAGCGACTCCGGTCTCGTGATCTGCCTCGAGGGCTGAAGTGAGGGCCCATGCAGCAAGGCGGCTCAAGTGCAGGGTTAGGGGTCGAGGCCGGCTTAGGTTGCGGTGGAGGGTCCCCGTTCGGGGTAGGGTTAGGGTTAGGGTTAGGTCCCAGGAGGCTCCAGGCGCCGAACCCACAGCAGGGCGGTGGTCTCCCCGAAGGGCTGAGTTGAGGGCACAAGGGACGGTGCCGCTCAGGATCCGTCTGTGGCTGCCAAGGCCACAGACGTCGATCGGCCCCTGGTCGAGGAGGCCTCCGGAATCCTCTCGGGCAGCTGCAGAACGGCCTGGGAAACGACACGCTGAGCTTCCAGGTTCCATGCCGGGTCAGCCTGCACCGCTTCTGGACCCCAGGCGCGTGGTGTTGTCAGACGTTGGCATGGGGTCCCCGTGGGGAGGGAGCCTTAGCTAGGGTTAGGGTTTGGTCCAGGGACGTCGCCAGGTCTGAATCGACTGCAGTCTCGTGATGTCCCTCGAGGGCTGAAGTGAGGGCCCATGCCAGAAGGCGGCTCAATTGCAGGGTTAGGGTTCGAGGCAGGCTTAGGTTGCGGTGGAGGGTCCCGGTTCGGGGTACGGTTAGGGTTAGGGTTGGGTCCCAGGAGGCTCCAGGCGCCCAAGCCACAGCAGGGCAGTGGTCTCCCCGAAGGGCTGAGTTGAGGGCACAAGGGACGGTGCCGGTCAGGATCCGTCTGTGGCTGCCAAGCCCACACACGTGATTGGGCCCCTGGTCGAGGAGGCCTCCGGCATCGTCTCGGCAGCTGCAGACGGGCCTGGGAAACGACACGGTGAGCTTCCAGGTTCCATGCCGAGTCAGCCTGCACCTCTTCCGGACCCCAGGCGCGTGGTGTTGTCAGACGTTGGCATTGGGTCCTCTTGGGGAGAGAGCCTTAGCTAGGGTTAGGGTTCGGCCCAGGGACGTCGCCAGGGCCGAAGCGACTCCGGTCTCGTGATCTGCCTCGAGGGCTGAAGTGAGGGCCCATGCAGCAAGGCGGCTCAAGTGCAGGGTTAGGGGTCGAGGCCGGCTTAGGTTGCGGTGGAGGGTCCCCGTTCGGTGTAGGGTTAGGGTTAGGCTTAGGTCCCAGGAGGCTCCAGGCGCCGAACCCACAGCAGGGCGGTGGTCTCCCCGAAGGGCTGAGTTGAGGGCACAAGGGACGGTGCCGCTCAGGATCCGTCTGTGGCTGCCAAGGCCACAGACGTCGATCGGCCCCTGGTCGAGGAGGCCTCCGGAATCCTCTCGGACAGCTGCAGAACGGCCTGGGAAACGACACGCTGAGCTTCCAGGTTCCATGCCGGGTCAGCCTGCACCGCTTCTGGACCCCAGGCGCGTGGTGTTGTCAGACGTTGGCATGGGGTCCCCGTGGGGAGGGAGCCTTAGCTAGGGTTAGGGTTTGGTCCAGGGACGTCGCCAGGGCTGAATCGACTGCAGTCTCGTGATGTCCCTCGAGGGCTGAAGTGAGGGCCCATGCCAGAAGGCGGCTCAATTGCAGGGTTAGGGTTCGAGGCAGGCTTAGGTTGCGGTGGAGGGTCCCGGTTCGGGGTACGGTTAGGGTTAGGGTTGGGTCCCAGGAGGCTCCAGGCGCCCAAGCCACAGCAGGGCAGTGGTCTCCCCGAAGGGCTGAGTTGAGGGCACAAGGGACGGTGCCGGTCAGGATCCGTCTGTGGCTGCCAAGGCCACACACGTGATTGGGCCCCTGGTCGAGGAGGCCTCCGGCATCCTCTCGGCAGCTGCAGCCGGGCCTGGGAAACGACACGGTGAGCTTCCAGGTTCCATGCCGAGTCAGCCTGCACCTCTTCCGGACCCCAGGCGCGTGGTGTTGTCAGACGTTGGCATTGGGTCCTCTTGGGGAGAGAGCCTTAGCTAGGGTTAGGGTTCGGCCCAGGGACGTCGCCAGGGCCGAAGCGACTCCGGTCTCGTGATCTGCCTCGAGGGCTGAAGTGAGGGCCCATGCAGCAAGGCGGCTCAAGTGCAGGGTTAGGGGTCGAGGCCGGCTTAGGTTGCGGTGGAGGGTCCCCGTTCGGTGTACGGTTAGGGTTAGGGTTAGGTCCCAGGAGGCTCCAGGCGCCGAACCCACAGCAGGGCGGTGGTCTCCCCGAAGGGCTGAGTTGAGGGCACAAGGGACGGTGCCGCTCAGGATCCGTCTGTGGCTGCCAAGGCCACAGACGTCGATCGGCCCCTGGTCGAGGAGGCCTCCGGAATCCTCTCGGGCAGCTGCAGAACGGCCTGGGAAACGACACGCTGAGCTTCCAGGTTCCATGCCGGGTCAGCCTGCACCGCTTCTGGACCCCAGGCGCGTGGTGTTGTCAGACGTTGGCATGGGGTCCCCGTGGGGAGGGAGCCTTAGCTAGGGTTAGGGTTTGGTCCAGGGACGTCGCCAGGGCTGAATCGACTGCAGTCTCGTGATGTCCCTCGAGGGCTGAAGTGAGGGCCCATGCCAGAAGGCGGCTCAATTGCAGGGTTAGGGTTCGAGGCAGGCTTAGGTTGCGGTGGAGGGTCCCGGTTCGGGGTACGGTTAGGGTTAGGGTTGGGTCCCAGGAGGCTCCAGGCGCCCAAGCCACAGCAGGGCAGTGGTCTCCCCGAAGGGCTGAGTTGAGGGCACAAGGGACGGTGCCGGTCAGGATCCGTCTGTGGCTGCCAAGGCCACACACGTGATTGGGCCCCTGGTCGACGAGGCCTCTGGCATCCTCTCGGCAGCTGCAGCCGGGCCTGGGAAACGACACGGTGGGCTTCCAGGTTCCATGCCGAGTCAGCCTGCACCTCTTCCGGACCCCAGGCGCGTGGTGTTGTCAGACGTTGGCATTGGGTCCTCTTGGGGAGAGAGCCTTAGCTAGGGTTAGGGTTCGGCCCAGGGACGTCGCCAGGGCCGAAGCGACTCCGGTCTCGTGATCTGCCTCGAGGGCTGAAGTGAGGGCCCATGCAGCAAGGCGGCTCAAGTGCAGGGTTAGGGGTCGAGGCCGGCTTAGGTTGCGGTGGAGGGTCCCCGTTCGGTGTACGGTTAGGGTTAGGGTTAGGTCCCAGGAGGCTCCAGGCGCCGAACCCACAGCAGGGCGGTGGTCTCCCCGAAGGGCTGAGTTGAGGGCACAAGGGACGGTGCCGCTCAGGATCCGTCTGTGGCTGCCAAGGCCACAGACGTCGATCGGCCCCTGGTCGAGGAGGCCTCCGGAATCCTCTCGGGCAGCTGCAGAACGGCCTGGGAAACGACACGCTGAGCTTCCAGGTTCCATGCCGGGTCAGCCTGCACCGCTTCTGGACCCCAGGCGCGTGGTGTTGTCAGACGTTGGCATGGGGTCCCCGTGGGGAGGGAGCCTTAGTTGGGTTAGGGTTTGGTCCAGGGACGTCGCCAGGGCTGAATCGACTGCAGTCTCGTGATCTCCCCCGAGGGCTGAAGTGAGGGCCCATGCCAGAAGGCGGCTCAATTGCAGGGTTAGGGTTAGAGGCAGGCTTAGGTTGCGGTGGAGGGTCCCGGTTCGGGGTACGGTTAGGGTTAGGGTTGGGTCCCAGGAGGCTCCAGGCGCCCAAGCCACAGCAGGGCAGTGGTCTCCCCGAAGGGCTGAGTTGAGGGCACAAGGGACGGTGCCGGTCAGGATCCGTCTGTGGCTGCCAAGCCCACACACGTGATTGGGCCCCTGGTCGAGGAGGCCTCCGGCATCGTCTCGGCAGCTGCAGCCGGGCCTGGGAAACGACACGGTGAGCTTCCAGGTTCCATGCCGAGTCAGCCTGCACCGCTTCTGGACCCCAGGCGCGTGGTGTTGTCAGACGTTGGCATGGGGTCCCCGTGGGGAGGGAGCCTTAGCTAGGGTTAGGGTTTGGTCCAGGGACGTCGCCAGGGCTGAATCGACTGCAGTCTCGTGATGTCCCTCGAGGGCTGAAGTGAGGGCCCATGCCAGAAGGCGGCTCAATTGCAGGGTTAGGGTTCGAGGCAGGCTTAGGTTGCGGTGGAGGGTCCCGGTTCGGGGTACGGTTAGGGTTAGGGTTGGGTCCCAGGAGGCTCCAGGCGCCCAAGCCACAGCAGGGCAGTGGTCTCCCCGAAGGGCTGAGTTGAGGGCACAAGGGACGGTGCCGGTCAGGATCCGTCTGTGGCTGCCAAGGCCACACACGTGATTGGGCCCCTGGTCGAGGAGGCCTCCGGCATCCTCTCGGCAGCTGCAGCCGGGCCTGGGAAACGACACGGTGAGCTTCCAGGTTCCATGCCGAGTCAGCCTGCACCTCTTCCGGACCCCAGGCGCGTGGTGTTGTCAGACGTTGGCATTGGGTCCTCTTGGGGAGAGAGCCTTAGCTAGGGTTAGGGTTCGGCCCAGGGACGTCGCCAGGGCCGAAGCGACTCCGGTCTCGTGATCTGCCTCGAGGGCTGAAGTGAGGGCCCATGCAGCAAGGCGGCTCAAGTGCAGGGTTAGGGGTCGAGGCCGGCTTAGGTTGCGGTGGAGGGTCCCCGTTCGGTGTAGGGTTAGGGTTAGGGTTAGGTCCCAGGAGGCTCCAGGCGCCGAACCCACAGCAGGGCGGTGGTCTCCCCGAAGGGCTGAGTTGAGGGCACAAGGGACGGTGCCGCTCAGGATCCGTCTGTGGCTGCCAAGGCCACAGACGTCGATCGGCCCCTGGTCGAGGAGGCCTCCGGAATCCTCTCGGGCAGCTGCAGAACGGCCTGGGAAACGACACGCTGAGCTTCCAGGTTCCATGCCGGGTCAGCCTGCACCGCTTCTGGACCCCAGGCGCGTGGTGTTGTCAGACGTTGGCATGGGGTCCCCGTGGGGAGGGAGCCTTAGCTAGGGTTAGGGTTTGGTCCAGGGACGTCGCCAGGGCTGAATCGACTGCAGTCTCGTGATCTCCCTCGAGGGCTGAAGTGAGGGCCCATGCCAGAAGGCGGCTCAATTGCAGGGTTAGGGTTCGAGGCAGGCTTAGGTTGCGGTGGAGGGTCCCGGTTCGGGGTACGGTTAGGGTTAGGGTTGGGTCCCAGGAGGCTCCAGGCGCCCAAGCCACAGCAGGGCAGTGGTCTCCCCGAAGGGCTGAGTTGAGGGCACAAGGGACGGTGCCGGTCAGGATCCGTCTGTGGCTGCCAAGGCCACACACGTGATTGGGCCCCTGGTCGAGGAGGCCTCCGGCATCCTCTCGGCAGCTGCAGCCGGGCCTGGGAAACGACACGGTGAGCTTCCAGGTTCCATGCCGAGTCAGCCTGCACCTCTTCCGGACCCCAGGCGCGTGGTGTTGTCAGACGTTGGCATTGGGTCCTCTTGGGGAGAGAGCCTTAGCTAGGGTTAGGGTTCGGCCCAGGGACGTCGCCAGGGCCGAAGCGACTCCGGTCTCGTGATCTGCCTCGAGGGCTGAAGTGAGGGCCCATGCAGCAAGGCGGCTCAAGTGCAGGGTTAGGGGTCGAGGCCGGCTTAGGTTGCGGTGGAGGGTCCCCGTTCGGGGTAGGGTTAGGGTTAGGGTTAGGTCCCAGGAGGCTCCAGGCGCCGAACCCACAGCAGGGCGGTGGTCTCCCCGAAGGGCTCAGTTGAGGGCACAAGGGACGGTGCCGCTCAGGATCCGTCTGTGGCTGCCAAGGCCACAGACGTCGATCGGCCCCTGGTCGAGGAGGCCTCCGGAATCCTCTCGGGCAGCTGCAGAACGGCCTGGGAAACGACACGCTGAGCTTCCAGGTTCCATGCCGGGTCAGCCTGCACCGCTTCTGGACCCCAGGCGCGTGGTGTTGTCAGACGTTGGCATGGGGTCCCCGTGGGGAGGGAGCCTTAGCTAGGGTTAGGGTTTGGTCCAGGGACGTCGCCAGGGCTGAATCGACTGCAGTCTCGTGATCTCCCCCGAGGGCTGAAGTGAGGGCCCATGCCAGAAGGCGGCTCAATTGCAGGGTTAGGGTTCGAGGCAGGCTTAGGTTGCGGTGGAGGGTCCCGGTTCGGGGTACGGTTAGGGTAAGGGTTGGGTCCCAGGAGGCTCCAGGCGCCCAAGCCACAGCAGGGCAGTGGTCTCCCCGAAGGGCTGAGTTGAGGGCACAAGGGACGGTGCCGGTCAGGATCCGTCTGTGGCTGCCAAGGCCACACACGTGATTGGGCCCCTGGTCGAGGAGGCCTCCGGCATCCTCTCGGCAGCTGCAGCCGGGCCTGGGAAACGACACGGTGAGCTTCCAGGTTCCATGCCGAGTCAGCCTGCACCTCTTCCGGACCCCAGGCGCGTGGTGTTGTCAGACGTTGGCATTGGGTCCTCTTGGGGAGAGAGCCTTAGCTAGGGTTAGGGTTCGGCCCAGGGACGTCGCCAGGGCCGAAGCGACTCCGGTCTCGTGATCTGCCTCGAGGGCTGAAGTGAGGGCCCATGCAGCAAGGCGGCTCAAGTGCAGGGTTAGGGGTCGAGGCCGGCTTAGGTTGCGGTGGAGGGTCCCCGTTCGGGGTAGGGTTAGGGTTAGGGTTAGGTCCCAGGAGGCTCCAGGCGCCGAACCCACAGCAGGGCGGTGGTCTCCCCGAAGGGCTGAGTTGAGGGCACAAGGGACGGTGCCGCTCAGGATCCGTCTGTGGCTGCCAAGGCCACAGACGTCGATCGGCCCCTGGTCGAGGAGGCCTCCGGAATCCTCTCGGGCAGCTGCAGAACGGCCTGGGAAACGACACGCTGAGCTTCCAGGTTCCATGCCGGGTCAGCCTGCACCGCTTCTGGACCCCAGGCGCGTGGTGTTGTCAGACGTTGGCATGGGGTCCCCGTGGGGAGGGAGCCTTAGCTAGGGTTAGGGTTTGGTCCAGGGACGTCGCCAGGTCTGAATCGACTGCAGTCTCGTGATGTCCCTCGAGGGCTGAAGTGAGGGCCCATGCCAGAAGGCGGCTCAATTGCAGGGTTAGGGTTCGAGGCAGGCTTAGGTTGCGGTGGAGGGTCCCGGTTCGGGGTACGGTTAGGGTTAGGGTTGGGTCCCAGGAGGCTCCAGGCGCCCAAGCCACAGCAGGGCAGTGGTCTCCCCGAAGGGCTGAGTTGAGGGCACAAGGGACGGTGCCGGTCAGGATCCGTCTGTGGCTGCCAAGCCCACACACGTGATTGGGCCCCTGGTCGAGGAGGCCTCCGGCATCGTCTCGGCAGCTGCAGACGGGCCTGGGAAACGACACGGTGAGCTTCCAGGTTCCATGCCGAGTCAGCCTGCACCTCTTCCGGACCCCAGGCGCGTGGTGTTGTCAGACGTTGGCATTGGGTCCTCTTGGGGAGAGAGCCTTAGCTAGGGTTAGGGTTCGGCCCAGGGACGTCGCCAGGGCCGAAGCGACTCCGGTCTCGTGATCTGCCTCGAGGGCTGAAGTGAGGGCCCATGCAGCAAGGCGGCTCAAGTGCAGGGTTAGGGGTCGAGGCCGGCTTAGGTTGCGGTGGAGGGTCCCCGTTCGGTGTAGGGTTAGGGTTAGGCTTAGGTCCCAGGAGGCTCCAGGCGCCGAACCCACAGCAGGGCGGTGGTCTCCCCGAAGGGCTGAGTTGAGGGCACAAGGGACGGTGCCGCTCAGGATCCGTCTGTGGCTGCCAAGGCCACAGACGTCGATCGGCCCCTGGTCGAGGAGGCCTCCGGAATCCTCTCGGACAGCTGCAGAACGGCCTGGGAAACGACACGCTGAGCTTCCACGTTCCATGCCGGGTCAGCCTGCACCGCTTCTGGACCCCAGGCGCGTGGTGTTGTCAGACGTTGGCATGGGGTCCCCGTGGGGAGGGAGCCTTAGCTAGGGTTAGGGTTTGGTCCAGGGACGTCGCCAGGGCTGAATCGACTGCAGTCTCGTGATGTCCCTCGAGGGCTGAAGTGAGGGCCCATGCCAGAAGGCGGCTCAATTGCAGGGTTAGGGTTCGAGGCAGGCTTAGGTTGCGGTGGAGGGTCCCGGTTCGGGGTACGGTTAGGGTTAGGGTTGGGTCCCAGGAGGCTCCAGGCGCCCAAGCCACAGCAGGGCAGTGGTCTCCCCGAAGGGCTGAGTTGAGGGCACAAGGGACGGTGCCGGTCAGGATCCGTCTGTGGCTGCCAAGGCCACACACGTGATTGGGCCCCTGGTCGAGGAGGCCTCCGGCATCCTCTCGGCAGCTGCAGCCGGGCCTGGGAAACGACACGGTGAGCTTCCAGGTTCCATGCCGAGTCAGCCTGCACCTCTTCCGGACCCCAGGCGCGTGGTGTTGTCAGACGTTGGCATTGGGTCCTCTTGGGGAGAGAGCCTTAGCTAGGGTTAGGGTTCGGCCCAGGGACGTCGCCAGGGCCGAAGCGACTCCGGTCTCGTGATCTGCCTCGAGGGCTGAAGTGAGGGCCCATGCAGCAAGGCGGCTCAAGTGCAGGGTTAGGGGTCGAGGCCGGCTTAGGTTGCGGTGGAGGGTCCCCGTTCGGTGTACGGTTAGGGTTAGGGTTAGGTCCCAGGAGGCTCCAGGCGCCGAACCCACAGCAGGGCGGTGGTCTCCCCGAAGGGCTGAGTTGAGGGCACAAGGGACGGTGCCGCTCAGGATCCGTCTGTGGCTGCCAAGGCCACAGACGTCGATCGGCCCCTGGTCGAGGAGGCCTCCGGAATCCTCTCGGGCAGCTGCAGAACGGCCTGGGAAACGACACGCTGAGCTTCCAGGTTCCATGCCGGGTCAGCCTGCACCGCTTCTGGACCCCAGGCGCGTGGTGTTGTCAGACGTTGGCATGGGGTCCCCGTGGGGAGGGAGCCTTAGCTAGGGTTAGGGTTTGGTCCAGGGACGTCGCCAGGGCTGAATCGACTGCAGTCTCGTGATGTCCCTCGAGGGCTGAAGTGAGGGCCCATGCCAGAAGGCGGCTCAATTGCAGGGTTAGGGTTCGAGGCAGGCTTAGGTTGCGGTGGAGGGTCCCGGTTCGGGGTACGGTTAGGGTTAGGGTTGGGTCCCAGGAGGCTCCAGGCGCCCAAGCCACAGCAGGGCAGTGGTCTCCCCGAAGGGCTGAGTTGAGGGCACAAGGGACGGTGCCGGTCAGGATCCGTCTGTGGCTGCCAAGGCCACACACGTGATTGGGCCCCTGGTCGACGAGGCCTCTGGCATCCTCTCGGCAGCTGCAGCCGGGCCTGGGAAACGACACGGTGGGCTTCCAGGTTCCATGCCGAGTCAGCCTGCACCTCTTCCGGACCCCAGGCGCGTGGTGTTGTCAGACGTTGGCATTGGGTCCTCTTGGGGAGAGAGCCTTAGCTAGGGTTAGGGTTCGGCCCAGGGACGTCGCCAGGGCCGAAGCGACTCCGGTCTCGTGATCTGCCTCGAGGGCTGAAGTGAGGGCCCATGCAGCAAGGCGGCTCAAGTGCAGGGTTAGGGGTCGAGGCCGGCTTAGGTTGCGGTGGAGGGTCCCCGTTCGGTGTACGGTTAGGGTTAGGGTTAGGTCCCAGGAGGCTCCAGGCGCCGAACCCACAGCAGGGCGGTGGTCTCCCCGAAGGGCTGAGTTGAGGGCACAAGGGACGGTGCCGCTCAGGATCCGTCTGTGGCTGCCAAGGCCACAGACGTCGATCGGCCCCTGGTCGAGGAGGCCTCCGGAATCCTCTCGGGCAGCTGCAGAACGGCCTGGGAAACGACACGCTGAGCTTCCAGGTTCCATGCCGGGTCAGCCTGCACCGCTTCTGGACCCCAGGCGCGTGGTGTTGTCAGACGTTGGCATGGGGTCCCCGTGGGGAGGGAGCCTTAGTTGGGTTAGGGTTTGGTCCAGGGACGTCGCCAGGGCTGAATCGACTGCAGTCTCGTGATCTCCCCCGAGGGCTGAAGTGAGGGCCCATGCCAGAAGGCGGCTCAATTGCAGGGTTAGGGTTAGAGGCAGGCTTAGGTTGCGGTGGAGGGTCCCGGTTCGGGGTACGGTTAGGGTTAGGGTTGGGTCCCAGGAGGCTCCAGGCGCCCAAGCCACAGCAGGGCAGTGGTCTCCCCGAAGGGCTGAGTTGAGGGCACAAGGGACGGTGCCGGTCAGGATCCGTCTGTGGCTGCCAAGCCCACACACGTGATTGGGCCCCTGGTCGAGGAGGCCTCCGGCATCGTCTCGGCAGCTGCAGCCGGGCCTGGGAAACGACACGGTGAGCTTCCAGGTTCCATGCCGAGTCAGCCTGCACCGCTTCTGGACCCCAGGCGCGTGGTGTTGTCAGACGTTGGCATGGGGTCCCCGTGGGGAGGGAGCCTTAGCTAGGGTTAGGGTTTGGTCCAGGGACGTCGCCAGGGCTGAATCGACTGCAGTCTCGTGATGTCCCTCGAGGGCTGAAGTGAGGGCCCATGCCAGAAGGCGGCTCAATTGCAGGGTTAGGGTTCGAGGCAGGCTTAGGTTGCGGTGGAGGGTCCCGGTTCGGGGTACGGTTAGGGTTAGGGTTGGGTCCCAGGAGGCTCCAGGCGCCCAAGCCACAGCAGGGCAGTGGTCTCCCCGAAGGGCTGAGTTGAGGGCACAAGGGACGGTGCCGGTCAGGATCCGTCTGTGGCTGCCAAGGCCACACACGTGATTGGGCCCCTGGTCGAGGAGGCCTCCGGCATCCTCTCGGCAGCTGCAGCCGGGCCTGGGAAACGACACGGTGAGCTTCCAGGTTCCATGCCGAGTCAGCCTGCACCTCTTCCGGACCCCAGGCGCGTGGTGTTGTCAGACGTTGGCATTGGGTCCTCTTGGGGAGAGAGCCTTAGCTAGGGTTAGGGTTCGGCCCAGGGACGTCGCCAGGGCCGAAGCGACTCCGGTCTCGTGATCTGCCTCGAGGGCTGAAGTGAGGGCCCATGCAGCAAGGCGGCTCAAGTGCAGGGTTAGGGGTCGAGGCCGGCTTAGGTTGCGGTGGAGGGTCCCCGTTCGGTGTAGGGTTAGGGTTAGGGTTAGGTCCCAGGAGGCTCCAGGCGCCGAACCCACAGCAGGGCGGTGGTCTCCCCGAAGGGCTGAGTTGAGGGCACAAGGGACGGTGCCGCTCAGGATCCGTCTGTGGCTGCCAAGGCCACAGACGTCGATCGGCCCCTGGTCGAGGAGGCCTCCGGAATCCTCTCGGGCAGCTGCAGAACGGCCTGGGAAACGACACGCTGAGCTTCCAGGTTCCATGCCGGGTCAGCCTGCACCGCTTCTGGACCCCAGGCGCGTGGTGTTGTCAGACGTTGGCATGGGGTCCCCGTGGGGAGGGAGCCTTAGCTAGGGTTAGGGTTTGGTCCAGGGACGTCGCCAGGGCTGAATCGACTGCAGTCTCGTGATCTCCCTCGAGGGCTGAAGTGAGGGCCCATGCCAGAAGGCGGCTCAATTGCAGGGTTAGGGTTCGAGGCAGGCTTAGGTTGCGGTGGAGGGTCCCGGTTCGGGGTACGGTTAGGGTTAGGGTTGGGTCCCAGGAGGCTCCAGGCGCCCAAGCCACAGCAGGGCAGTGGTCTCCCCGAAGGGCTGAGTTGAGGGCACAAGGGACGGTGCCGGTCAGGATCCGTCTGTGGCTGCCAAGGCCACACACGTGATTGGGCCCCTGGTCGAGGAGGCCTCCGGCATCCTCTCGGCAGCTGCAGCCGGGCCTGGGAAACGACACGGTGAGCTTCCAGGTTCCATGCCGAGTCAGCCTGCACCTCTTCCGGACCCCAGGCGCGTGGTGTTGTCAGACGTTGGCATTGGGTCCTCTTGGGGAGAGAGCCTTAGCTAGGGTTAGGGTTCGGCCCAGGGACGTCGCCAGGGCCGAAGCGACTCCGGTCTCGTGATCTGCCTCGAGGGCTGAAGTGAGGGCCCATGCAGCAAGGCGGCTCAAGTGCAGGGTTAGGGGTCGAGGCCGGCTTAGGTTGCGGTGGAGGGTCCCCGTTCGGGGTAGGGTTAGGGTTAGGGTTAGGTCCCAGGAGGCTCCAGGCGCCGAACCCACAGCAGGGCGGTGGTCTCCCCGAAGGGCTCAGTTGAGGGCACAAGGGACGGTGCCGCTCAGGATCCGTCTGTGGCTGCCAAGGCCACAGACGTCGATCGGCCCCTGGTCGAGGAGGCCTCCGGAATCCTCTCGGGCAGCTGCAGAACGGCCTGGGAAACGACACGCTGAGCTTCCAGGTTCCATGCCGGGTCAGCCTGCACCGCTTCTGGACCCCAGGCGCGTGGTGTTGTCAGACGTTGGCATGGGGTCCCCGTGGGGAGGGAGCCTTAGCTAGGGTTAGGGTTTGGTCCAGGGACGTCGCCAGGGCTGAATCGACTGCAGTCTCGTGATGTCCCTCGAGGGCTGAAGTGAGGGCCCATGCCAGAAGGCGGCTCAATTGCAGGGTTAGGGTTCGAGGCAGGCTTAGGTTGCGGTGGAGGGTCCCGGTTCGGGGTACGGTTAGGGTTAGGGTTGGGTCCCAGGAGGCTCCAGGCGCCCAAGCCACAGCAGGGCAGTGGTCTCCCCGAAGGGCTGAGTTGAGGGCACAAGGGACGGTGCCGGTCAGGATCCGTCTGTGGCTGCCAAGGCCACACACGTGATTGGGCCCCTGGTCGAGGAGGCCTCCGGCATCCTCTCGGCAGCTGCAGCCGGGCCTGGGAAACGACACGGTGAGCTTCCAGGTTCCATGCCGAGTCAGCCTGCACCTCTTCCGGACCCCAGGCGCGTGGTGTTGTCAGACGTTGGCATTGGGTCCTCTTGGGGAGAGAGCCTTAGCTAGGGTTAGGGTTCGGCCCAGGGACGTCGCCAGGGCCGAAGCGACTCCGGTCTCGTGATCTGCCTCGAGGGCTGAAGTGAGGGCCCATGCAGCAAGGCGGCTCAAGTGCAGGGTTAGGGGTCGAGGCCGGCTTAGGTTGCGGTGGAGGGTCCCCGTTCGGGGTAGGGTTAGGGTTAGGGTTAGGTCCCAGGAGGCTCCAGGCGCCGAACCCACAGCAGGGCGGTGGTCTCCCCGAAGGGCTGAGTTGAGGGCACAAGGGACGGTGCCGCTCAGGATCCGTCTGTGGCTGCCAAGGCCACAGACGTCGATCGGCCCCTGGTCGAGGAGGCCTCCGGAATCCTCTCGGGCAGCTGCAGAACGGCCTGGGAAACGACACGCTGAGCTTCCAGGTTCCATGCCGGGTCAGCCTGCACCGCTTCTGGACCCCAGGCGCGTGGTGTTGTCAGACGTTGGCATGGGGTCCCCGTGGGGAGGGAGCCTTAGCTAGGGTTAGGGTTTGGTCCAGGGACGTCGCCAGGGCTGAATCGACTGCAGTCTCGTGATCTCCCTCGAGGGCTGAAGTGAGGGCCCATGCCAGAAGGCGGCTCAATTGCAGGGTTAGGGTTCGAGGCAGGCTTAGGTTGCGGTGGAGGGTCCCGGTTCGGGGTACGGTTAGGGTTAGGGTTGGGTCCCAGGAGGCTCCAGGCGCCCAAGCCACAGCAGGGCAGTGGTCTCCCCGAAGGGCTGAGTTGAGGGCACAAGGGACGGTGCCGGTCAGGATCCGTCTGTGGCTGCCAAGGCCACACACGTGATTGGGCCCCTGGTCGAGGAGGCCTCCGGCATCCTCTCGGCAGCTGCAGCCGGGCCTGGGAAACGACACGGTGAGCTTCCAGGTTCCATGCCGAGTCAGCCTGCACCTCTTCCGGACCCCAGGCGCGTGGTGTTGTCAGACGTTGGCATTGGGTCCTCTTGGGGAGAGAGCCTTAGCTAGGGTTAGGGTTCGGCCCAGGGACGTCGCCAGGGCCGAAGCGACTCCGGTCTCGTGATCTGCCTCGAGGGCTGAAGTGAGGGCCCATGCAGCAAGGCGGCTCAAGTGCAGGGTTAGGGGTCGAGGCCGGCTTAGGTTGCGGTGGAGGGTCCCCGTTCGGGGTAGGGTTAGGGTTAGGGTTAGGTCCCAGGAGGCTCCAGGCGCCGAACCCACAGCAGGGCGGTGGTCTCCCCGAAGGGCTCAGTTGAGGGCACAAGGGACGGTGCCGCTCAGGATCCGTCTGTGGCTGCCAAGGCCACAGACGTCGATCGGCCCCTGGTCGAGGAGGCCTCCGGAATCCTCTCGGGCAGCTGCAGAACGGCCTGGGAAACGACACGCTGAGCTTCCAGGTTCCATGCCGGGTCAGCCTGCACCGCTTCTGGACCCCAGGCGCGTGGTGTTGTCAGACGTTGGCATGGGGTCCCCGTGGGGAGGGAGCCTTAGCTAGGGTTAGGGTTTGGTCCAGGGACGTCGCCAGGGCTGAATCGACTGCAGTCTCGTGATGTCCCTCGAGGGCTGAAGTGAGGGCCCATGCCAGAAGGCGGCTCAATTGCAGGGTTAGGGTTCGAGGCAGGCTTAGGTTGCGGTGGAGGGTCCCGGTTCGGGGTACGGTTAGGGTTAGGGTTGGGTCCCAGGAGGCTCCAGGCGCCCAAGCCACAGCAGGGCAGTGGTCTCCCCGAAGGGCTGAGTTGAGGGCACAAGGGACGGTGCCGGTCAGGATCCGTCTGTGGCTGCCAAGGCCACACACGTGATTGGGCCCCTGGTCGAGGAGGCCTCCGGCATCCTCTCGGCAGCTGCAGCCGGGCCTGGGAAACGACACGGTGAGCTTCCAGGTTCCATGCCGAGTCAGCCTGCACCTCTTCCGGACCCCAGGCGCGTGGTGTTGTCAGACGTTGGCATTGGGTCCTCTTGGGGAGAGAGCCTTAGCTAGGGTTAGGGTTCGGCCCAGGGACGTCGCCAGGGCCGAAGCGACTCCGGTCTCGTGATCTGCCTCGAGGGCTGAAGTGAGGGCCCATGCAGCAAGGCGGCTCAAGTGCAGGGTTAGGGGTCGAGGCCGGCTTAGGTTGCGGTGGAGGGTCCCCGTTCGGTGTACGGTTAGGGTTAGGGTTAGGTCCCAGGAGGCTCCAGGCGCCGAACCCACAGCAGGGCGGTGGTCTCCCCGAAGGGCTGAGTTGAGGGCACAAGGGACGGTGCCGCTCAGGATCCGTCTGTGGCTGCCAAGGCCACAGACGTCGATCGGCCCCTGGTCGAGGAGGCCTCCGGAATCCTCTCGGGCAGCTGCAGAACGGCCTGGGAAACGACACGCTGAGCTTCCAGGTTCCATGCCGGGTCAGCCTGCACCGCTTCTGGACCCCAGGCGCGTGGTGTTGTCAGACGTTGGCATGGGGTCCCCGTGGGGAGGGAGCCTTAGCTAGGGTTAGGGTTTGGTCCAGGGACGTCGCCAGGGCTGAATCGACTGCAGTCTCGTGATCTCCCCCGAGGGCTGAAGTGAGGGCCCATGCCAGAAGGCGGCTCAATTGCAGGGTTAGGGTTCGAGGCAGGCTTAGGTTGCGGTGGAGGGTCCCGGTTCGGGGTACGGTTAGGGTAAGGGTTGGGTCCCAGGAGGCTCCAGGCGCCCAAGCCACAGCAGGGCAGTGGTCTCCCCGAAGGGCTGAGTTGAGGGCACAAGGGACGGTGCCGGTCAGGATCCGTCTGTGGCTGCCAAGGCCACACACGTGATTGGGCCCCTGGTCGAGGAGGCCTCCGGCATCCTCTCGGCAGCTGCAGCCGGGCCTGGGAAACGACACGGTGAGCTTCCAGGTTCCATGCCGAGTCAGCCTGCACCTCTTCCGGACCCCAGGCGCGTGGTGTTGTCAGACGTTGGCATTGGGTCCTCTTGGGGAGAGAGCCTTAGCTAGGGTTAGGGTTCGGCCCAGGGACGTCGCCAGGGCCGAAGCGACTCCGGTCTCGTGATCTGCCTCGAGGGCTGAAGTGAGGGCCCATGCAGCAAGGCGGCTCAAGTGCAGGGTTAGGGGTCGAGGCCGGCTTAGGTTGCGGTGGAGGGTCCCCGTTCGGGGTAGGGTTAGGGTTAGGGTTAGGTCCCAGGAGGCTCCAGGCGCCGAACCCACAGCAGGGCGGTGGTCTCCCCGAAGGGCTGAGTTGAGGGCACAAGGGACGGTGCCGCTCAGGATCCGTCTGTGGCTGCCAAGGCCACAGACGTCGATCGGCCCCTGGTCGAGGAGGCCTCCGGAATCCTCTCGGGCAGCTGCAGAACGGCCTGGGAAACGACACGCTGAGCTTCCAGGTTCCATGCCGGGTCAGCCTGCACCGCTTCTGGACCCCAGGCGCGTGGTGTTGTCAGACGTTGGCATGGGGTCCCCGTGGGGAGGGAGCCTTAGCTAGGGTTAGGGTTTGGTCCAGGGACGTCGCCAGGTCTGAATCGACTGCAGTCTCGTGATGTCCCTCGAGGGCTGAAGTGAGGGCCCATGCCAGAAGGCGGCTCAATTGCAGGGTTAGGGTTCGAGGCAGGCTTAGGTTGCGGTGGAGGGTCCCGGTTCGGGGTACGGTTAGGGTTAGGGTTGGGTCCCAGGAGGCTCCAGGCGCCCAAGCCACAGCAGGGCAGTGGTCTCCCCGAAGGGCTGAGTTGAGGGCACAAGGGACGGTGCCGGTCAGGATCCGTCTGTGGCTGCCAAGCCCACACACGTGATTGGGCCCCTGGTCGAGGAGGCCTCCGGCATCGTCTCGGCAGCTGCAGACGGGCCTGGGAAACGACACGGTGAGCTTCCAGGTTCCATGCCGAGTCAGCCTGCACCTCTTCCGGACCCCAGGCGCGTGGTGTTGTCAGACGTTGGCATTGGGTCCTCTTGGGGAGAGAGCCTTAGCTAGGGTTAGGGTTCGGCCCAGGGACGTCGCCAGGGCCGAAGCGACTCCGGTCTCGTGATCTGCCTCGAGGGCTGAAGTGAGGGCCCATGCAGCAAGGCGGCTCAAGTGCAGGGTTAGGGGTCGAGGCCGGCTTAGGTTGCGGTGGAGGGTCCCCGTTCGGGGTAGGGTTAGGGTTAGGGTTAGGTCCCAGGAGGCTCCAGGCGCCGAACCCACAGCAGGGCGGTGGTCTCCCCGAAGGGCTCAGTTGAGGGCACAAGGGACGGTGCCGCTCAGGATCCGTCTGTGGCTGCCAAGGCCACAGACGTCGATCGGCCCCTGGTCGAGGAGGCCTCCGGAATCCTCTCGGGCAGCTGCAGAACGGCCTGGGAAACGACACGCTGAGCTTCCAGGTTCCATGCCGGGTCAGCCTGCACCGCTTCTGGACCCCAGGCGCGTGGTGTTGTCAGACGTTGGCATGGGGTCCCCGTGGGGAGGGAGCCTTAGCTAGGGTTAGGGTTTGGTCCAGGGACGTCGCCAGGGCTGAATCGACTGCAGTCTCGTGATGTCCCTCGAGGGCTGAAGTGAGGGCCCATGCCAGAAGGCGGCTCAATTGCAGGGTTAGGGTTCGAGGCAGGCTTAGGTTGCGGTGGAGGGTCCCGGTTCGGGGTACGGTTAGGGTTAGGGTTGGGTCCCAGGAGGCTCCAGGCGCCCAAGCCACAGCAGGGCAGTGGTCTCCCCGAAGGGCTGAGTTGAGGGCACAAGGGACGGTGCCGGTCAGGATCCGTCTGTGGCTGCCAAGGCCACACACGTGATTGGGCCCCTGGTCGAGGAGGCCTCCGGCATCCTCTCGGCAGCTGCAGCCGGGCCTGGGAAACGACACGGTGAGCTTCCAGGTTCCATGCCGAGTCAGCCTGCACCTCTTCCGGACCCCAGGCGCGTGGTGTTGTCAGACGTTGGCATTGGGTCCTCTTGGGGAGAGAGCCTTAGCTAGGGTTAGGGTTCGGCCCAGGGACGTCGCCAGGGCCGAAGCGACTCCGGTCTCGTGATCTGCCTCGAGGGCTGAAGTGAGGGCCCATGCAGCAAGGCGGCTCAAGTGCAGGGTTAGGGGTCGAGGCCGGCTTAGGTTGCGGTGGAGGGTCCCCGTTCGGGGTAGGGTTAGGGTTAGGGTTAGGTCCCAGGAGGCTCCAGGCGCCGAACCCACAGCAGGGCGGTGGTCTCCCCGAAGGGCTGAGTTGAGGGCACAAGGGACGGTGCCGCTCAGGATCCGTCTGTGGCTGCCAAGGCCACAGACGTCGATCGGCCCCTGGTCGAGGAGGCCTCCGGAATCCTCTCGGGCAGCTGCAGAACGGCCTGGGAAACGACACGCTGAGCTTCCAGGTTCCATGCCGGGTCAGCCTGCACCGCTTCTGGACCCCAGGCGCGTGGTGTTGTCAGACGTTGGCATGGGGTCCCCGTGGGGAGGGAGCCTTAGCTAGGGTTAGGGTTTGGTCCAGGGACGTCGCCAGGGCTGAATCGACTGCAGTCTCGTGATGTCCCTCGAGGGCTGAAGTGAGGGCCCATGCCAGAAGGCGGCTCAATTGCAGGGTTAGGGTTCGAGGCAGGCTTAGGTTGCGGTGGAGGGTCCCGGTTCGGGGTACGGTTAGGGTTAGGGTTGGGTCCCAGGAGGCTCCAGGCGCCCAAGCCACAGCAGGGCAGTGGTCTCCCCGAAGGGCTGAGTTGAGGGCACAAGGGACGGTGCCGGTCAGGATCCGTCTGTGGCTGCCAAGGCCACACACGTGATTGGGCCCCTGGTCGAGGAGGCCTCCGGCATCCTCTCGGCAGCTGCAGCCGGGCCTGGGAAACGACACGGTGAGCTTCCAGGTTCCATGCCGAGTCAGCCTGCACCTCTTCCGGACCCCAGGCGCGTGGTGTTGTCAGACGTTGGCATTGGGTCCTCTTGGGGAGAGAGCCTTAGCTAGGGTTAGGGTTCGGCCCAGGGACGTCGCCAGGGCCGAAGCGACTCCGGTCTCGTGATCTGCCTCGAGGGCTGAAGTGAGGGCCCATGCAGCAAGGCGGCTCAAGTGCAGGGTTAGGGGTCGAGGCCGGCTTAGGTTGCGGTGGAGGGTCCCCGTTCGGGGTAGGGTTAGGGTTAGGGTTAGGTCCCAGGAGGCTCCAGGCGCCGAACCCACAGCAGGGCGGTGGTCTCCCCGAAGGGCTCAGTTGAGGGCACAAGGGACGGTGCCGCTCAGGATCCGTCTGTGGCTGCCAAGGCCACAGACGTCGATCGGCCCCTGGTCGAGGAGGCCTCCGGAATCCTCTCGGGCAGCTGCAGAACGGCCTGGGAAACGACACGCTGAGCTTCCAGGTTCCATGCCGGGTCAGCCTGCACCGCTTCTGGACCCCAGGCGCGTGGTGTTGTCAGACGTTGGCATGGGGTCCCCGTGGGGAGGGAGCCTTAGCTAGGGTTAGGGTTTGGTCCAGGGACGTCGCCAGGGCTGAATCGACTGCAGTCTCGTGATGTCCCTCGAGGGCTGAAGTGAGGGCCCATGCCAGAAGGCGGCTCAATTGCAGGGTTAGGGTTCGAGGCAGGCTTAGGTTGCGGTGGAGGGTCCCGGTTCGGGGTACGGTTAGGGTTAGGGTTGGGTCCCAGGAGGCTCCAGGCGCCCAAGCCACAGCAGGGCAGTGGTCTCCCCGAAGGGCTGAGTTGAGGGCACAAGGGACGGTGCCGGTCAGGATCCGTCTGTGGCTGCCAAGGCCACACACGTGATTGGGCCCCTGGTCGAGGAGGCCTCCGGCATCCTCTCGGCAGCTGCAGCCGGGCCTGGGAAACGACACGGTGAGCTTCCAGGTTCCATGCCGAGTCAGCCTGCACCTCTTCCGGACCCCAGGCGCGTGGTGTTGTCAGACGTTGGCATTGGGTCCTCTTGGGGAGAGAGCCTTAGCTAGGGTTAGGGTTCGGCCCAGGGACGTCGCCAGGGCCGAAGCGACTCCGGTCTCGTGATCTGCCTCGAGGGCTGAAGTGAGGGCCCATGCAGCAAGGCGGCTCAAGTGCAGGGTTAGGGGTCGAGGCCGGCTTAGGTTGCGGTGGAGGGTCCCCGTTCGGTGTACGGTTAGGGTTAGGGTTAGGTCCCAGGAGGCTCCAGGCGCCGAACCCACAGCAGGGCGGTGGTCTCCCCGAAGGGCTGAGTTGAGGGCACAAGGGACGGTGCCGCTCAGGATCCGTCTGTGGCTGCCAAGGCCACAGACGTCGATCGGCCCCTGGTCGAGGAGGCCTCCGGAATCCTCTCGGGCAGCTGCAGAACGGCCTGGGAAACGACACGCTGAGCTTCCAGGTTCCATGCCGGGTCAGCCTGCACCGCTTCTGGACCCCAGGCGCGTGGTGTTGTCAGACGTTGGCATGGGGTCCCCGTGGGGAGGGAGCCTTAGCTAGGGTTAGGGTTTGGTCCAGGGACGTCGCCAGGGCTGAATCGACTGCAGTCTCGTGATCTCCCCCGAGGGCTGAAGTGAGGGCCCATGCCAGAAGGCGGCTCAATTGCAGGGTTAGGGTTCGAGGCAGGCTTAGGTTGCGGTGGAGGGTCCCGGTTCGGGGTACGGTTAGGGTAAGGGTTGGGTCCCAGGAGGCTCCAGGCGCCCAAGCCACAGCAGGGCAGTGGTCTCCCCGAAGGGCTGAGTTGAGGGCACAAGGGACGGTGCCGGTCAGGATCCGTCTGTGGCTGCCAAGGCCACACACGTGATTGGGCCCCTGGTCGAGGAGGCCTCCGGCATCCTCTCGGCAGCTGCAGCCGGGCCTGGGAAACGACACGGTGAGCTTCCAGGTTCCATGCCGAGTCAGCCTGCACCTCTTCCGGACCCCAGGCGCGTGGTGTTGTCAGACGTTGGCATTGGGTCCTCTTGGGGAGAGAGCCTTAGCTAGGGTTAGGGTTCGGCCCAGGGACGTCGCCAGGGCCGAAGCGACTCCGGTCTCGTGATCTGCCTCGAGGGCTGAAGTGAGGGCCCATGCAGCAAGGCGGCTCAAGTGCAGGGTTAGGGGTCGAGGCCGGCTTAGGTTGCGGTGGAGGGTCCCCGTTCGGGGTAGGGTTAGGGTTAGGGTTAGGTCCCAGGAGGCTCCAGGCGCCGAACCCACAGCAGGGCGGTGGTCTCCCCGAAGGGCTGAGTTGAGGGCACAAGGGACGGTGCCGCTCAGGATCCGTCTGTGGCTGCCAAGGCCACAGACGTCGATCGGCCCCTGGTCGAGGAGGCCTCCGGAATCCTCTCGGGCAGCTGCAGAACGGCCTGGGAAACGACACGCTGAGCTTCCAGGTTCCATGCCGGGTCAGCCTGCACCGCTTCTGGACCCCAGGCGCGTGGTGTTGTCAGACGTTGGCATGGGGTCCCCGTGGGGAGGGAGCCTTAGCTAGGGTTAGGGTTTGGTCCAGGGACGTCGCCAGGTCTGAATCGACTGCAGTCTCGTGATGTCCCTCGAGGGCTGAAGTGAGGGCCCATGCCAGAAGGCGGCTCAATTGCAGGGTTAGGGTTCGAGGCAGGCTTAGGTTGCGGTGGAGGGTCCCGGTTCGGGGTACGGTTAGGGTTAGGGTTGGGTCCCAGGAGGCTCCAGGCGCCCAAGCCACAGCAGGGCAGTGGTCTCCCCGAAGGGCTGAGTTGAGGGCACAAGGGACGGTGCCGGTCAGGATCCGTCTGTGGCTGCCAAGCCCACACACGTGATTGGGCCCCTGGTCGAGGAGGCCTCCGGCATCGTCTCGGCAGCTGCAGACGGGCCTGGGAAACGACACGGTGAGCTTCCAGGTTCCATGCCGAGTCAGCCTGCACCTCTTCCGGACCCCAGGCGCGTGGTGTTGTCAGACGTTGGCATTGGGTCCTCTTGGGGAGAGAGCCTTAGCTAGGGTTAGGGTTCGGCCCAGGGACGTCGCCAGGGCCGAAGCGACTCCGGTCTCGTGATCTGCCTCGAGGGCTGAAGTGAGGGCCCATGCAGCAAGGCGGCTCAAGTGCAGGGTTAGGGGTCGAGGCCGGCTTAGGTTGCGGTGGAGGGTCCCCGTTCGGGGTAGGGTTAGGGTTAGGGTTAGGTCCCAGGAGGCTCCAGGCGCCGAACCCACAGCAGGGCGGTGGTCTCCCCGAAGGGCTCAGTTGAGGGCACAAGGGACGGTGCCGCTCAGGATCCGTCTGTGGCTGCCAAGGCCACAGACGTCGATCGGCCCCTGGTCGAGGAGGCCTCCGGAATCCTCTCGGGCAGCTGCAGAACGGCCTGGGAAACGACACGCTGAGCTTCCAGGTTCCATGCCGGGTCAGCCTGCACCGCTTCTGGACCCCAGGCGCGTGGTGTTGTCAGACGTTGGCATGGGGTCCCCGTGGGGAGGGAGCCTTAGCTAGGGTTAGGGTTTGGTCCAGGGACGTCGCCAGGGCTGAATCGACTGCAGTCTCGTGATGTCCCTCGAGGGCTGAAGTGAGGGCCCATGCCAGAAGGCGGCTCAATTGCAGGGTTAGGGTTCGAGGCAGGCTTAGGTTGCGGTGGAGGGTCCCGGTTCGGGGTACGGTTAGGGTTAGGGTTGGGTCCCAGGAGGCTCCAGGCGCCCAAGCCACAGCAGGGCAGTGGTCTCCCCGAAGGGCTGAGTTGAGGGCACAAGGGACGGTGCCGGTCAGGATCCGTCTGTGGCTGCCAAGGCCACACACGTGATTGGGCCCCTGGTCGAGGAGGCCTCCGGCATCCTCTCGGCAGCTGCAGCCGGGCCTGGGAAACGACACGGTGAGCTTCCAGGTTCCATGCCGAGTCAGCCTGCACCTCTTCCGGACCCCAGGCGCGTGGTGTTGTCAGACGTTGGCATTGGGTCCTCTTGGGGAGAGAGCCTTAGCTAGGGTTAGGGTTCGGCCCAGGGACGTCGCCAGGGCCGAAGCGACTCCGGTCTCGTGATCTGCCTCGAGGGCTGAAGTGAGGGCCCATGCAGCAAGGCGGCTCAAGTGCAGGGTTAGGGGTCGAGGCCGGCTTAGGTTGCGGTGGAGGGTCCCCGTTCGGGGTAGGGTTAGGGTTAGGGTTAGGTCCCAGGAGGCTCCAGGCGCCGAACCCACAGCAGGGCGGTGGTCTCCCCGAAGGGCTGAGTTGAGGGCACAAGGGACGGTGCCGCTCAGGATCCGTCTGTGGCTGCCAAGGCCACAGACGTCGATCGGCCCCTGGTCGAGGAGGCCTCCGGAATCCTCTCGGGCAGCTGCAGAACGGCCTGGGAAACGACACGCTGAGCTTCCAGGTTCCATGCCGGGTCAGCCTGCACCGCTTCTGGACCCCAGGCGCGTGGTGTTGTCAGACGTTGGCATGGGGTCCCCGTGGGGAGGGAGCCTTAGCTAGGGTTAGGGTTTGGTCCAGGGACGTCGCCAGGGCTGAATCGACTGCAGTCTCGTGATGTCCCTCGAGGGCTGAAGTGAGGGCCCATGCCAGAAGGCGGCTCAATTGCAGGGTTAGGGTTCGAGGCAGGCTTAGGTTGCGGTGGAGGGTCCCGGTTCGGGGTACGGTTAGGGTTAGGGTTGGGTCCCAGGAGGCTCCAGGCGCCCAAGCCAAAGCAGGGCAGTGGTCTCCCCGAAGGGCTGAGTTGAGGGCACAAGGGACGGTGCCGGTCAGGATCCGTCTGTGGCTGCCAAGGCCACACACGTGATTGGGCCCCTGGTCGAGGAGGCCTCCGGCATCCTCTCGGCAGCTGCAGCCGGGCCTGGGAAACGACACGGTGAGCTTCCAGGTTCCATGCCGAGTCAGCCTGCACCTCTTCCGGACCCCAGGCGCGTGGTGTTGTCAGACGTTGGCATTGGGTCCTCTTGGGGAGAGAGCCTTAGCTAGGGTTAGGGTTCGGCCCAGGGACGTCGCCAGGGCCGAAGCGACTCCGGTCTCGTGATCTGCCTCGAGGGCTGAAGTGAGGGCCCATGCAGCAAGGCGGCTCAAGTGCAGGGTTAGGGGTCGAGGCCGGCTTAGGTTGCGGTGGAGGGTCCCCGTTCGGGGTAGGGTTAGGGTTAGGGTTAGGTCCCAGGAGGCTCCAGGCGCCGAACCCACAGCAGGGCGGTGGTCTCCCCGAAGGGCTCAGTTGAGGGCACAAGGGACGGTGCCGCTCAGGATCCGTCTGTGGCTGCCAAGGCCACAGACGTCGATCGGCCCCTGGTCGAGGAGGCCTCCGGAATCCTCTCGGGCAGCTGCAGAACGGCCTGGGAAACGACACGCTGAGCTTCCAGGTTCCATGCCGGGTCAGCCTGCACCGCTTCTGGACCCCAGGCGCGTGGTGTTGTCAGACGTTGGCATGGGGTCCCCGTGGGGAGGGAGCCTTAGCTAGGGTTAGGGTTTGGTCCAGGGACGTCGCCAGGGCTGAATCGACTGCAGTCTCGTGATGTCCCTCGAGGGCTGAAGTGAGGGCCCATGCCAGAAGGCGGCTCAATTGCAGGGTTAGGGTTCGAGGCAGGCTTAGGTTGCGGTGGAGGGTCCCGGTTCGGGGTACGGTTAGGGTTAGGGTTGGGTCCCAGGAGGCTCCAGGCGCCCAAGCCACAGCAGGGCAGTGGTCTCCCCGAAGGGCTGAGTTGAGGGCACAAGGGACGGTGCCGGTCAGGATCCGTCTGTGGCTGCCAAGGCCACACACGTGATTGGGCCCCTGGTCGAGGAGGCCTCCGGCATCCTCTCGGCAGCTGCAGCCGGGCCTGGGAAACGACACGGTGAGCTTCCAGGTTCCATGCCGAGTCAGCCTGCACCTCTTCCGGACCCCAGGCGCGTGGTGTTGTCAGACGTTGGCATTGGGTCCTCTTGGGGAGAGAGCCTTAGCTAGGGTTAGGGTTCGGCCCAGGGACGTCGCCAGGGCCGAAGCGACTCCGGTCTCGTGATCTGCCTCGAGGGCTGAAGTGAGGGCCCATGCAGCAAGGCGGCTCAAGTGCAGGGTTAGGGGTCGAGGCCGGCTTAGGTTGCGGTGGAGGGTCCCCGTTCGGTGTACGGTTAGGGTTAGGGTTAGGTCCCAGGAGGCTCCAGGCGCCGAACCCACAGCAGGGCGGTGGTCTCCCCGAAGGGCTGAGTTGAGGGCACAAGGGACGGTGCCGCTCAGGATCCGTCTGTGGCTGCCAAGGCCACAGACGTCGATCGGCCCCTGGTCGAGGAGGCCTCCGGAATCCTCTCGGGCAGCTGCAGAACGGCCTGGGAAACGACACGCTGAGCTTCCAGGTTCCATGCCGGGTCAGCCTGCACCGCTTCTGGACCCCAGGCGCGTGGTGTTGTCAGACGTTGGCATGGGGTCCCCGTGGGGAGGGAGCCTTAGCTAGGGTTAGGGTTTGGTCCAGGGACGTCGCCAGGGCTGAATCGACTGCAGTCTCGTGATCTCCCCCGAGGGCTGAAGTGAGGGCCCATGCCAGAAGGCGGCTCAATTGCAGGGTTAGGGTTCGAGGCAGGCTTAGGTTGCGGTGGAGGGTCCCGGTTCGGGGTACGGTTAGGGTAAGGGTTGGGTCCCAGGAGGCTCCAGGCGCCCAAGCCACAGCAGGGCAGTGGTCTCCCCGAAGGGCTGAGTTGAGGGCACAAGGGACGGTGCCGGTCAGGATCCGTCTGTGGCTGCCAAGGCCACACACGTGATTGGGCCCCTGGTCGAGGAGGCCTCCGGCATCCTCTCGGCAGCTGCAGCCGGGCCTGGGAAACGACACGGTGAGCTTCCAGGTTCCATGCCGAGTCAGCCTGCACCTCTTCCGGACCCCAGGCGCGTGGTGTTGTCAGACGTTGGCATTGGGTCCTCTTGGGGAGAGAGCCTTAGCTAGGGTTAGGGTTCGGCCCAGGGACGTCGCCAGGGCCGAAGCGACTCCGGTCTCGTGATCTGCCTCGAGGGCTGAAGTGAGGGCCCATGCAGCAAGGCGGCTCAAGTGCAGGGTTAGGGGTCGAGGCCGGCTTAGGTTGCGGTGGAGGGTCCCCGTTCGGGGTAGGGTTAGGGTTAGGGTTAGGTCCCAGGAGGCTCCAGGCGCCGAACCCACAGCAGGGCGGTGGTCTCCCCGAAGGGCTGAGTTGAGGGCACAAGGGACGGTGCCGCTCAGGATCCGTCTGTGGCTGCCAAGGCCACAGACGTCGATCGGCCCCTGGTCGAGGAGGCCTCCGGAATCCTCTCGGGCAGCTGCAGAACGGCCTGGGAAACGACACGCTGAGCTTCCAGGTTCCATGCCGGGTCAGCCTGCACCGCTTCTGGACCCCAGGCGCGTGGTGTTGTCAGACGTTGGCATGGGGTCCCCGTGGGGAGGGAGCCTTAGCTAGGGTTAGGGTTTGGTCCAGGGACGTCGCCAGGTCTGAATCGACTGCAGTCTCGTGATGTCCCTCGAGGGCTGAAGTGAGGGCCCATGCCAGAAGGCGGCTCAATTGCAGGGTTAGGGTTCGAGGCAGGCTTAGGTTGCGGTGGAGGGTCCCGGTTCGGGGTACGGTTAGGGTTAGGGTTGGGTCCCAGGAGGCTCCAGGCGCCCAAGCCACAGCAGGGCAGTGGTCTCCCCGAAGGGCTGAGTTGAGGGCACAAGGGACGGTGCCGGTCAGGATCCGTCTGTGGCTGCCAAGCCCACACACGTGATTGGGCCCCTGGTCGAGGAGGCCTCCGGCATCGTCTCGGCAGCTGCAGACGGGCCTGGGAAACGACACGGTGAGCTTCCAGGTTCCATGCCGAGTCAGCCTGCACCTCTTCCGGACCCCAGGCGCGTGGTGTTGTCAGACGTTGGCATTGGGTCCTCTTGGGGAGAGAGCCTTAGCTAGGGTTAGGGTTCGGCCCAGGGACGTCGCCAGGGCCGAAGCGACTCCGGTCTCGTGATCTGCCTCGAGGGCTGAAGTGAGGGCCCATGCAGCAAGGCGGCTCAAGTGCAGGGTTAGGGGTCGAGGCCGGCTTAGGTTGCGGTGGAGGGTCCCCGTTCGGTGTAGGGTTAGGGTTAGGCTTAGGTCCCAGGAGGCTCCAGGCGCCGAACCCACAGCAGGGCGGTGGTCTCCCCGAAGGGCTGAGTTGAGGGCACAAGGGACGGTGCCGCTCAGGATCCGTCTGTGGCTGCCAAGGCCACAGACGTCGATCGGCCCCTGGTCGAGGAGGCCTCCGGAATCCTCTCGGACAGCTGCAGAACGGCCTGGGAAACGACACGCTGAGCTTCCAGGTTCCATGCCGGGTCAGCCTGCACCGCTTCTGGACCCCAGGCGCGTGGTGTTGTCAGACGTTGGCATGGGGTCCCCGTGGGGAGGGAGCCTTAGCTAGGGTTAGGGTTTGGTCCAGGGACGTCGCCAGGGCTGAATCGACTGCAGTCTCGTGATGTCCCTCGAGGGCTGAAGTGAGGGCCCATGCCAGAAGGCGGCTCAATTGCAGGGTTAGGGTTCGAGGCAGGCTTAGGTTGCGGTGGAGGGTCCCGGTTCGGGGTACGGTTAGGGTTAGGGTTGGGTCCCAGGAGGCTCCAGGCGCCCAAGCCACAGCAGGGCAGTGGTCTCCCCGAAGGGCTGAGTTGAGGGCACAAGGGACGGTGCCGGTCAGGATCCGTCTGTGGCTGCCAAGGCCACACACGTGATTGGGCCCCTGGTCGAGGAGGCCTCCGGCATCCTCTCGGCAGCTGCAGCCGGGCCTGGGAAACGACACGGTGAGCTTCCAGGTTCCATGCCGAGTCAGCCTGCACCTCTTCCGGACCCCAGGCGCGTGGTGTTGTCAGACGTTGGCATTGGGTCCTCTTGGGGAGAGAGCCTTAGCTAGGGTTAGGGTTCGGCCCAGGGACGTCGCCAGGGCCGAAGCGACTCCGGTCTCGTGATCTGCCTCGAGGGCTGAAGTGAGGGCCCATGCAGCAAGGCGGCTCAAGTGCAGGGTTAGGGGTCGAGGCCGGCTTAGGTTGCGGTGGAGGGTCCCCGTTCGGTGTACGGTTAGGGTTAGGGTTAGGTCCCAGGAGGCTCCAGGCGCCGAACCCACAGCAGGGCGGTGGTCTCCCCGAAGGGCTGAGTTGAGGGCACAAGGGACGGTGCCGCTCAGGATCCGTCTGTGGCTGCCAAGGCCACAGACGTCGATCGGCCCCTGGTCGAGGAGGCCTCCGGAATCCTCTCGGGCAGCTGCAGAACGGCCTGGGAAACGACACGCTGAGCTTCCAGGTTCCATGCCGGGTCAGCCTGCACCGCTTCTGGACCCCAGGCGCGTGGTGTTGTCAGACGTTGGCATGGGGTCCCCGTGGGGAGGGAGCCTTAGCTAGGGTTAGGGTTTGGTCCAGGGACGTCGCCAGGGCTGAATCGACTGCAGTCTCGTGATGTCCCTCGAGGGCTGAAGTGAGGGCCCATGCCAGAAGGCGGCTCAATTGCAGGGTTAGGGTTCGAGGCAGGCTTAGGTTGCGGTGGAGGGTCCCGGTTCGGGGTACGGTTAGGGTTAGGGTTGGGTCCCAGGAGGCTCCAGGCGCCCAAGCCACAGCAGGGCAGTGGTCTCCCCGAAGGGCTGAGTTGAGGGCACAAGGGACGGTGCCGGTCAGGATCCGTCTGTGGCTGCCAAGGCCACACACGTGATTGGGCCCCTGGTCGACGAGGCCTCTGGCATCCTCTCGGCAGCTGCAGCCGGGCCTGGGAAACGACACGGTGGGCTTCCAGGTTCCATGCCGAGTCAGCCTGCACCTCTTCCGGACCCCAGGCGCGTGGTGTTGTCAGACGTTGGCATTGGGTCCTCTTGGGGAGAGAGCCTTAGCTAGGGTTAGGGTTCGGCCCAGGGACGTCGCCAGGGCCGAAGCGACTCCGGTCTCGTGATCTGCCTCGAGGGCTGAAGTGAGGGCCCATGCAGCAAGGCGGCTCAAGTGCAGGGTTAGGGGTCGAGGCCGGCTTAGGTTGCGGTGGAGGGTCCCCGTTCGGTGTACGGTTAGGGTTAGGGTTAGGTCCCAGGAGGCTCCAGGCGCCGAACCCACAGCAGGGCGGTGGTCTCCCCGAAGGGCTGAGTTGAGGGCACAAGGGACGGTGCCGCTCAGGATCCGTCTGTGGCTGCCAAGGCCACAGACGTCGATCGGCCCCTGGTCGAGGAGGCCTCCGGAATCCTCTCGGGCAGCTGCAGAACGGCCTGGGAAACGACACGCTGAGCTTCCAGGTTCCATGCCGGGTCAGCCTGCACCGCTTCTGGACCCCAGGAGCGTGGTGTTGTCAGACGTTGGCATGGGGTCCCCGTGGGGAGGGAGCCTTAGTTGGGTTAGGGTTTGGTCCAGGGACGTCGCCAGGGCTGAATCGACTGCAGTCTCGTGATCTCCCCCGAGGGCTGAAGTGAGGGCCCATGCCAGAAGGCGGCTCAATTGCAGGGTTAGGGTTAGAGGCAGGCTTAGGTTGCGGTGGAGGGTCCCGGTTCGGGGTACGGTTAGGGTTAGGGTTGGGTCCCAGGAGGCTCCAGGCGCCCAAGCCACAGCAGGGCAGTGGTCTCCCCGAAGGGCTGAGTTGAGGGCACAAGGGACGGTGCCGGTCAGGATCCGTCTGTGGCTGCCAAGCCCACACACGTGATTGGGCCCCTGGTCGAGGAGGCCTCCGGCATCGTCTCGGCAGCTGCAGCCGGGCCTGGGAAACGACACGGTGAGCTTCCAGGTTCCATGCCGAGTCAGCCTGCACCGCTTCTGGACCCCAGGCGCGTGGTGTTGTCAGACGTTGGCATGGGGTCCCCGTGGGGAGGGAGCCTTAGCTAGGGTTAGGGTTTGGTCCAGGGACGTCGCCAGGGCTGAATCGACTGCAGTCTCGTGATGTCCCTCGAGGGCTGAAGTGAGGGCCCATGCCAGAAGGCGGCTCAATTGCAGGGTTAGGGTTCGAGGCAGGCTTAGGTTGCGGTGGAGGGTCCCGGTTCGGGGTACGGTTAGGGTTAGGGTTGGGTCCCAGGAGGCTCCAGGCGCCCAAGCCACAGCAGGGCAGTGGTCTCCCCGAAGGGCTGAGTTGAGGGCACAAGGGACGGTGCCGGTCAGGATCCGTCTGTGGCTGCCAAGGCCACACACGTGATTGGGCCCCTGGTCGAGGAGGCCTCCGGCATCCTCTCGGCAGCTGCAGCCGGGCCTGGGAAACGACACGGTGAGCTTCCAGGTTCCATGCCGAGTCAGCCTGCACCTCTTCCGGACCCCAGGCGCGTGGTGTTGTCAGACGTTGGCATTGGGTCCTCTTGGGGAGAGAGCCTTAGCTAGGGTTAGGGTTCGGCCCAGGGACGTCGCCAGGGCCGAAGCGACTCCGGTCTCGTGATCTGCCTCGAGGGCTGAAGTGAGGGCCCATGCAGCAAGGCGGCTCAAGTGCAGGGTTAGGGGTCGAGGCCGGCTTAGGTTGCGGTGGAGGGTCCCCGTTCGGTGTAGGGTTAGGGTTAGGGTTAGGTCCCAGGAGGCTCCAGGCGCCGAACCCACAGCAGGGCGGTGGTCTCCCCGAAGGGCTGAGTTGAGGGCACAAGGGACGGTGCCGCTCAGGATCCGTCTGTGGCTGCCAAGGCCACAGACGTCGATCGGCCCCTGGTCGAGGAGGCCTCCGGAATCCTCTCGGGCAGCTGCAGAACGGCCTGGGAAACGACACGCTGAGCTTCCAGGTTCCATGCCGGGTCAGCCTGCACCGCTTCTGGACCCCAGGCGCGTGGTGTTGTCAGACGTTGGCATGGGGTCCCCGTGGGGAGGGAGCCTTAGCTAGGGTTAGGGTTTGGTCCAGGGACGTCGCCAGGGCTGAATCGACTGCAGTCTCGTGATCTCCCTCGAGGGCTGAAGTGAGGGCCCATGCCAGAAGGCGGCTCAATTGCAGGGTTAGGGTTCGAGGCAGGCTTAGGTTGCGGTGGAGGGTCCCGGTTCGGGGTACGGTTAGGGTTAGGGTTGGGTCCCAGGAGGCTCCAGGCGCCCAAGCCACAGCAGGGCAGTGGTCTCCCCGAAGGGCTGAGTTGAGGGCACAAGGGACGGTGCCGGTCAGGATCCGTCTGTGGCTGCCAAGGCCACACACGTGATTGGGCCCCTGGTCGAGGAGGCCTCCGGCATCCTCTCGGCAGCTGCAGCCGGGCCTGGGAAACGACACGGTGAGCTTCCAGGTTCCATGCCGAGTCAGCCTGCACCTCTTCCGGACCCCAGGCGCGTGGTGTTGTCAGACGTTGGCATTGGGTCCTCTTGGGGAGAGAGCCTTAGCTAGGGTTAGGGTTCGGCCCAGG
Organism: Panthera onca; assembly: GCF_046562875.1. Classification (NCBI taxonomy): domain Eukaryota; kingdom Metazoa; phylum Chordata; class Mammalia; order Carnivora; family Felidae; genus Panthera; species Panthera onca. The sequence continues at coordinate 16,451,062 of NC_138357.1, read as the reverse complement.
GACGTCGCCAGGGCCGAAGCGACTCCGGTCTCGTGATCTGCCTCGAGGGCTGAAGTGAGGGCCCATGCAGCAAGGCGGCTCAAGTGCAGGGTTAGGGGTCGAGGCCGGCTTAGGTTGCGGTGGAGGGTCCCCGTTCGGGGTAGGGTTAGGGTTAGGGTTAGGTCCCAGGAGGCTCCAGGCGCCGAACCCACAGCAGGGCGGTGGTCTCCCCGAAGGGCTCAGTTGAGGGCACAAGGGACGGTGCCGCTCAGGATCCGTCTGTGGCTGCCAAGGCCACAGACGTCGATCGGCCCCTGGTCGAGGAGGCCTCCGGAATCCTCTCGGGCAGCTGCAGAACGGCCTGGGAAACGACACGCTGAGCTTCCAGGTTCCATGCCGGGTCAGCCTGCACCGCTTCTGGACCCCAGGCGCGTGGTGTTGTCAGACGTTGGCATGGGGTCCCCGTGGGGAGGGAGCCTTAGCTAGGGTTAGGGTTTGGTCCAGGGACGTCGCCAGGGCTGAATCGACTGCAGTCTCGTGATGTCCCTCGAGGGCTGAAGTGAGGGCCCATGCCAGAAGGCGGCTCAATTGCAGGGTTAGGGTTCGAGGCAGGCTTAGGTTGCGGTGGAGGGTCCCGGTTCGGGGTACGGTTAGGGTTAGGGTTGGGTCCCAGGAGGCTCCAGGCGCCCAAGCCACAGCAGGGCAGTGGTCTCCCCGAAGGGCTGAGTTGAGGGCACAAGGGACGGTGCCGGTCAGGATCCGTCTGTGGCTGCCAAGGCCACACACGTGATTGGGCCCCTGGTCGAGGAGGCCTCCGGCATCCTCTCGGCAGCTGCAGCCGGGCCTGGGAAACGACACGGTGAGCTTCCAGGTTCCATGCCGAGTCAGCCTGCACCTCTTCCGGACCCCAGGCGCGTGGTGTTGTCAGACGTTGGCATTGGGTCCTCTTGGGGAGAGAGCCTTAGCTAGGGTTAGGGTTCGGCCCAGGGACGTCGCCAGGGCCGAAGCGACTCCGGTCTCGTGATCTGCCTCGAGGGCTGAAGTGAGGGCCCATGCAGCAAGGCGGCTCAAGTGCAGGGTTAGGGGTCGAGGCCGGCTTAGGTTGCGGTGGAGGGTCCCCGTTCGGGGTAGGGTTAGGGTTAGGGTTAGGTCCCAGGAGGCTCCAGGCGCCGAACCCACAGCAGGGCGGTGGTCTCCCCGAAGGGCTGAGTTGAGGGCACAAGGGACGGTGCCGCTCAGGATCCGTCTGTGGCTGCCAAGGCCACAGACGTCGATCGGCCCCTGGTCGAGGAGGCCTCCGGAATCCTCTCGGGCAGCTGCAGAACGGCCTGGGAAACGACACGCTGAGCTTCCAGGTTCCATGCCGGGTCAGCCTGCACCGCTTCTGGACCCCAGGCGCGTGGTGTTGTCAGACGTTGGCATGGGGTCCCCGTGGGGAGGGAGCCTTAGCTAGGGTTAGGGTTTGGTCCAGGGACGTCGCCAGGGCTGAATCGACTGCAGTCTCGTGATCTCCCTCGAGGGCTGAAGTGAGGGCCCATGCCAGAAGGCGGCTCAATTGCAGGGTTAGGGTTCGAGGCAGGCTTAGGTTGCGGTGGAGGGTCCCGGTTCGGGGTACGGTTAGGGTTAGGGTTGGGTCCCAGGAGGCTCCAGGCGCCCAAGCCACAGCAGGGCAGTGGTCTCCCCGAAGGGCTGAGTTGAGGGCACAAGGGACGGTGCCGGTCAGGATCCGTCTGTGGCTGCCAAGGCCACACACGTGATTGGGCCCCTGGTCGAGGAGGCCTCCGGCATCCTCTCGGCAGCTGCAGCCGGGCCTGGGAAACGACACGGTGAGCTTCCAGGTTCCATGCCGAGTCAGCCTGCACCTCTTCCGGACCCCAGGCGCGTGGTGTTGTCAGACGTTGGCATTGGGTCCTCTTGGGGAGAGAGCCTTAGCTAGGGTTAGGGTTCGGCCCAGGGACGTCGCCAGGGCCGAAGCGACTCCGGTCTCGTGATCTGCCTCGAGGGCTGAAGTGAGGGCCCATGCAGCAAGGCGGCTCAAGTGCAGGGTTAGGGGTCGAGGCCGGCTTAGGTTGCGGTGGAGGGTCCCCGTTCGGGGTAGGGTTAGGGTTAGGGTTAGGTCCCAGGAGGCTCCAGGCGCCGAACCCACAGCAGGGCGGTGGTCTCCCCGAAGGGCTCAGTTGAGGGCACAAGGGACGGTGCCGCTCAGGATCCGTCTGTGGCTGCCAAGGCCACAGACGTCGATCGGCCCCTGGTCGAGGAGGCCTCCGGAATCCTCTCGGGCAGCTGCAGAACGGCCTGGGAAACGACACGCTGAGCTTCCAGGTTCCATGCCGGGTCAGCCTGCACCGCTTCTGGACCCCAGGCGCGTGGTGTTGTCAGACGTTGGCATGGGGTCCCCGTGGGGAGGGAGCCTTAGCTAGGGTTAGGGTTTGGTCCAGGGACGTCGCCAGGGCTGAATCGACTGCAGTCTCGTGATGTCCCTCGAGGGCTGAAGTGAGGGCCCATGCCAGAAGGCGGCTCAATTGCAGGGTTAGGGTTCGAGGCAGGCTTAGGTTGCGGTGGAGGGTCCCGGTTCGGGGTACGGTTAGGGTTAGGGTTGGGTCCCAGGAGGCTCCAGGCGCCCAAGCCACAGCAGGGCAGTGGTCTCCCCGAAGGGCTGAGTTGAGGGCACAAGGGACGGTGCCGGTCAGGATCCGTCTGTGGCTGCCAAGGCCACACACGTGATTGGGCCCCTGGTCGAGGAGGCCTCCGGCATCCTCTCGGCAGCTGCAGCCGGGCCTGGGAAACGACACGGTGAGCTTCCAGGTTCCATGCCGAGTCAGCCTGCACCTCTTCCGGACCCCAGGCGCGTGGTGTTGTCAGACGTTGGCATTGGGTCCTCTTGGGGAGAGAGCCTTAGCTAGGGTTAGGGTTCGGCCCAGGGACGTCGCCAGGGCCGAAGCGACTCCGGTCTCGTGATCTGCCTCGAGGGCTGAAGTGAGGGCCCATGCAGCAAGGCGGCTCAAGTGCAGGGTTAGGGGTCGAGGCCGGCTTAGGTTGCGGTGGAGGGTCCCCGTTCGGTGTAGGGTTAGGGTTAGGGTTAGGTCCCAGGAGGCTCCAGGCGCCGAACCCACAGCAGGGCGGTGGTCTCCCCGAAGGGCTGAGTTGAGGGCACAAGGGACGGTGCCGCTCAGGATCCGTCTGTGGCTGCCAAGGCCACAGACGTCGATCGGCCCCTGGTCGAGGAGGCCTCCGGAATCCTCTCGGACAGCTGCAGAACGGCCTGGGAAACGACACGCTGAGCTTCCAGGTTCCATGCCGGGTCAGCCTGCACCGCTTCTGGACCCCAGGCGCGTGGTGTTGTCAGACGTTGGCATGGGGTCCCCGTGGGGAGGGAGCCTTAGCTAGGGTTAGGGTTTGGTCCAGGGACGTCGCCAGGGCTGAATCGACTGCAGTCTCGTGATGTCCCTCGAGGGCTGAAGTGAGGGCCCATGCCAGAAGGCGGCTCAATTGCAGGGTTAGGGTTCGAGGCAGGCTTAGGTTGCGGTGGAGGGTCCCGGTTCGGGGTACGGTTAGGGTTAGGGTTGGGTCCCAGGAGGCTCCAGGCGCCCAAGCCACAGCAGGGCAGTGGTCTCCCCGAAGGGCTGAGTTGAGGGCACAAGGGACGGTGCCGGTCAGGATCCGTCTGTGGCTGCCAAGGCCACACACGTGATTGGGCCCCTGGTCGAGGAGGCCTCCGGCATCGTCTCGGCAGCTGCAGCCGGGCCTGGGAAACGACACGGTGAGCTTCCAGGTTCCATGCCGAGTCAGCCTGCACCTCTTCCGGACCCCAGGCGCATGGTGTTGTCAGACGTTGGCATTGGGTCCTCTTGGGGAGAGAGCCTTAGCTAGGGTTAGGGTTCGGCCCAGGGACGTCGCCAGGGCCGAAGCGACTCCGGTCTCGTGATCTGCCTCGAGGGCTGAAGTGAGGGCCCATGCAGCAAGGCGGCTCAAGTGCAGGGTTAGGGGTCGAGGCCGGCTTAGGTTGCGGTGGAGGGTCCCCGTTCGGGGTAGGGTTAGGGTTAGGGTTAGGTCCCAGGAGGCTCCAGGCGCCGAACCCACAGCAGGGCGGTGGTCTCCCCGAAGGGCTGAGTTGAGGGCACAAGGGACGGTGCCGCTCAGGATCCGTCTGTGGCTGCCAAGGCCACAGACGTCGATCGGCCCCTGGTCGAGGAGGCCTCCGGAATCCTCTCGGGCAGCTGCAGAACGGCCTGGGAAACGACACGCTGAGCTTCCAGGTTCCATGCCGGGTCAGCCTGCACCGCTTCTGGACCCCAGGCGCGTGGTGTTGTCAGACGTTGGCATGGGGTCCCCGTGGGGAGGGAGCCTTAGCTAGGGTTAGGGTTTGGTCCAGGGACGTCGCCAGGGCTGAATCGACTGCAGTCTCGTGATGTCCCTCGAGGGCTGAAGTGAGGGCCCATGCCAGAAGGCGGCTCAATTGCAGGGTTAGGGTTCGAGGCAGGCTTAGGTTGCGGTGGAGGGTCCCGGTTCGGGGTACGGTTAGGGTTAGGGTTGGGTCCCAGGAGGCTCCAGGCGCCCAAGCCACAGCAGGGCAGTGGTCTCCCCGAAGGGCTGAGTTGAGGGCACAAGGGACGGTGCCGGTCAGGATCCGTCTGTGGCTGCCAAGGCCACACACGTGATTGGGCCCCTGGTCGAGGAGGCCTCCGGCATCCTCTCGGCAGCTGCAGCCGGGCCTGGGAAACGACACGGTGAGCTTCCAGGTTCCATGCCGAGTCAGCCTGCACCTCTTCCGGACCCCAGGCGCGTGGTGTTGTCAGACGTTGGCATTGGGTCCTCTTGGGGAGAGAGCCTTAGCTAGGGTTAGGGTTCGGCCCAGGGACGTCGCCAGGGCCGAAGCGACTCCGGTCTCGTGATCTGCCTCGAGGGCTGAAGTGAGGGCCCATGCAGCAAGGCGGCTCAAGTGCAGGGTTAGGGGTCGAGGCCGGCTTAGGTTGCGGTGGAGGGTCCCCGTTCGGTGTACGGTTAGGGTTAGGGTTAGGTCCCAGGAGGCTCCAGGCGCCGAACCCACAGCAGGGCGGTGGTCTCCCCGAAGGGCTGAGTTGAGGGCACAAGGGACGGTGCCGCTCAGGATCCGTCTGTGGCTGCCAAGGCCACAGACGTCGATCGGCCCCTGGTCGAGGAGGCCTCCGGAATCCTCTCGGGCAGCTGCAGAACGGCCTGGGAAACGACACGCTGAGCTTCCAGGTTCCATGCCGGGTCAGCCTGCACCGCTTCTGGACCCCAGGCGCGTGGTGTTGTCAGACGTTGGCATGGGGTCCCCGTGGGGAGGGAGCCTTAGCTAGGGTTAGGGTTTGGTCCAGGGACGTCGCCAGGGCTGAATCGACTGCAGTCTCGTGATGTCCCTCGAGGGCTGAAGTGAGGGCCCATGCCAGAAGGCGGCTCAATTGCAGGGTTAGGGTTCGAGGCAGGCTTAGGTTGCGGTGGAGGGTCCCGGTTCGGGGTACGGTTAGGGTTAGGGTTGGGTCCCAGGAGGCTCCAGGCGCCCAAGCCACAGCAGGGCAGTGGTCTCCCCGAAGGGCTGAGTTGAGGGCACAAGGGACGGTGCCGGTCAGGATCCGTCTGTGGCTGCCAAGGCCACACACGTGATTGGGCCCCTGGTCGACGAGGCCTCTGGCATCCTCTCGGCAGCTGCAGCCGGGCCTGGGAAACGACACGGTGGGCTTCCAGGTTCCATGCCGAGTCAGCCTGCACCTCTTCCGGACCCCAGGCGCGTGGTGTTGTCAGACGTTGGCATTGGGTCCTCTTGGGGAGAGAGCCTTAGCTAGGGTTAGGGTTCGGCCCAGGGACGTCGCCAGGGCCGAAGCGACTCCGGTCTCGTGATCTGCCTCGAGGGCTGAAGTGAGGGCCCATGCAGCAAGGCGGCTCAAGTGCAGGGTTAGGGGTCGAGGCCGGCTTAGGTTGCGGTGGAGGGTCCCCGTTCGGTGTACGGTTAGGGTTAGGGTTAGGTCCCAGGAGGCTCCAGGCGCCGAACCCACAGCAGGGCGGTGGTCTCCCCGAAGGGCTGAGTTGAGGGCACAAGGGACGGTGCCGCTCAGGATCCGTCTGTGGCTGCCAAGGCCACAGACGTCGATCGGCCCCTGGTCGAGGAGGCCTCCGGAATCCTCTCGGGCAGCTGCAGAACGGCCTGGGAAACGACACGCTGAGCTTCCAGGTTCCATGCCGGGTCAGCCTGCACCGCTTCTGGACCCCAGGAGCGTGGTGTTGTCAGACGTTGGCATGGGGTCCCCGTGGGGAGGGAGCCTTAGTTGGGTTAGGGTTTGGTCCAGGGACGTCGCCAGGGCTGAATCGACTGCAGTCTCGTGATCTCCCCCGAGGGCTGAAGTGAGGGCCCATGCCAGAAGGCGGCTCAATTGCAGGGTTAGGGTTAGAGGCAGGCTTAGGTTGCGGTGGAGGGTCCCGGTTCGGGGTACGGTTAGGGTTAGGGTTGGGTCCCAGGAGGCTCCAGGCGCCCAAGCCACAGCAGGGCAGTGGTCTCCCCGAAGGGCTGAGTTGAGGGCACAAGGGACGGTGCCGGTCAGGATCCGTCTGTGGCTGCCAAGCCCACACACGTGATTGGGCCCCTGGTCGAGGAGGCCTCCGGCATCGTCTCGGCAGCTGCAGCCGGGCCTGGGAAACGACACGGTGAGCTTCCAGGTTCCATGCCGAGTCAGCCTGCACCGCTTCTGGACCCCAGGCGCGTGGTGTTGTCAGACGTTGGCATGGGGTCCCCGTGGGGAGGGAGCCTTAGCTAGGGTTAGGGTTTGGTCCAGGGACGTCGCCAGGGCTGAATCGACTGCAGTCTCGTGATGTCCCTCGAGGGCTGAAGTGAGGGCCCATGCCAGAAGGCGGCTCAATTGCAGGGTTAGGGTTCGAGGCAGGCTTAGGTTGCGGTGGAGGGTCCCGGTTCGGGGTACGGTTAGGGTTAGGGTTGGGTCCCAGGAGGCTCCAGGCGCCCAAGCCACAGCAGGGCAGTGGTCTCCCCGAAGGGCTGAGTTGAGGGCACAAGGGACGGTGCCGGTCAGGATCCGTCTGTGGCTGCCAAGGCCACACACGTGATTGGGCCCCTGGTCGAGGAGGCCTCCGGCATCCTCTCGGCAGCTGCAGCCGGGCCTGGGAAATGACACGGTGAGCTTCCAGGTTCCATGCCGAGTCAGCCTGCACCTCTTCCGGACCCCAGGCGCGTGGTGTTGTCAGACGTTGGCATTGGGTCCTCTTGGGGAGAGAGCCTTAGCTAGGGTTAGGGTTCGGCCCAGGGACGTCGCCAGGGCCGAAGCGACTCCGGTCTCGTGATCTGCCTCGAGGGCTGAAGTGAGGGCCCATGCAGCAAGGCGGCTCAAGTGCAGGGTTAGGGGTCGAGGCCGGCTTAGGTTGCGGTGGAGGGTCCCCGTTCGGTGTAGGGTTAGGGTTAGGGTTAGGTCCCAGGAGGCTCCAGGCGCCGAACCCACAGCAGGGCGGTGGTCTCCCCGAAGGGCTGAGTTGAGGGCACAAGGGACGGTGCCGCTCAGGATCCGTCTGTGGCTGCCAAGGCCACAGACGTCGATCGGCCCCTGGTCGAGGAGGCCTCCGGAATCCTCTCGGGCAGCTGCAGAACGGCCTGGGAAACGACACGCTGAGCTTCCAGGTTCCATGCCGGGTCAGCCTGCACCGCTTCTGGACCCCAGGCGCGTGGTGTTGTCAGACGTTGGCATGGGGTCCCCGTGGGGAGGGAGCCTTAGCTAGGGTTAGGGTTTGGTCCAGGGACGTCGCCAGGGCTGAATCGACTGCAGTCTCGTGATCTCCCTCGAGGGCTGAAGTGAGGGCCCATGCCAGAAGGCGGCTCAATTGCAGGGTTAGGGTTCGAGGCAGGCTTAGGTTGCGGTGGAGGGTCCCGGTTCGGGGTACGGTTAGGGTTAGGGTTGGGTCCCAGGAGGCTCCAGGCGCCCAAGCCACAGCAGGGCAGTGGTCTCCCCGAAGGGCTGAGTTGAGGGCACAAGGGACGGTGCCGGTCAGGATCCGTCTGTGGCTGCCAAGGCCACACACGTGATTGGGCCCCTGGTCGAGGAGGCCTCCGGCATCCTCTCGGCAGCTGCAGCCGGGCCTGGGAAACGACACGGTGAGCTTCCAGGTTCCATGCCGAGTCAGCCTGCACCTCTTCCGGACCCCAGGCGCGTGGTGTTGTCAGACGTTGGCATTGGGTCCTCTTGGGGAGAGAGCCTTAGCTAGGGTTAGGGTTCGGCCCAGGGACGTCGCCAGGGCCGAAGCGACTCCGGTCTCGTGATCTGCCTCGAGGGCTGAAGTGAGGGCCCATGCAGCAAGGCGGCTCAAGTGCAGGGTTAGGGGTCGAGGCCGGCTTAGGTTGCGGTGGAGGGTCCCCGTTCGGGGTAGGGTTAGGGTTAGGGTTAGGTCCCAGGAGGCTCCAGGCGCCGAACCCACAGCAGGGCGGTGGTCTCCCCGAAGGGCTCAGTTGAGGGCACAAGGGACGGTGCCGCTCAGGATCCGTCTGTGGCTGCCAAGGCCACAGACGTCGATCGGCCCCTGGTCGAGGAGGCCTCCGGAATCCTCTCGGGCAGCTGCAGAACGGCCTGGGAAACGACACGCTGAGCTTCCAGGTTCCATGCCGGGTCAGCCTGCACCGCTTCTGGACCCCAGGCGCGTGGTGTTGTCAGACGTTGGCATGGGGTCCCCGTGGGGAGGGAGCCTTAGCTAGGGTTAGGGTTTGGTCCAGGGACGTCGCCAGGGCTGAATCGACTGCAGTCTCGTGATGTCCCTCGAGGGCTGAAGTGAGGGCCCATGCCAGAAGGCGGCTCAATTGCAGGGTTAGGGTTCGAGGCAGGCTTAGGTTGCGGTGGAGGGTCCCGGTTCGGGGTACGGTTAGGGTTAGGGTTGGGTCCCAGGAGGCTCCAGGCGCCCAAGCCACAGCAGGGCAGTGGTCTCCCCGAAGGGCTGAGTTGAGGGCACAAGGGACGGTGCCGGTCAGGATCCGTCTGTGGCTGCCAAGGCCACACACGTGATTGGGCCCCTGGTCGAGGAGGCCTCCGGCATCCTCTCGGCAGCTGCAGCCGGGCCTGGGAAACGACACGGTGAGCTTCCAGGTTCCATGCCGAGTCAGCCTGCACCTCTTCCGGACCCCAGGCGCGTGGTGTTGTCAGACGTTGGCATTGGGTCCTCTTGGGGAGAGAGCCTTAGCTAGGGTTAGGGTTCGGCCCAGGGACGTCGCCAGGGCCGAAGCGACTCCGGTCTCGTGATCTGCCTCGAGGGCTGAAGTGAGGGCCCATGCAGCAAGGCGGCTCAAGTGCAGGGTTAGGGGTCGAGGCCGGCTTAGGTTGCGGTGGAGGGTCCCCGTTCGGGGTAGGGTTAGGGTTAGGGTTAGGTCCCAGGAGGCTCCAGGCGCCGAACCCACAGCAGGGCGGTGGTCTCCCCGAAGGGCTGAGTTGAGGGCACAAGGGACGGTGCCGCTCAGGATCCGTCTGTGGCTGCCAAGGCCACAGACGTCGATCGGCCCCTGGTCGAGGAGGCCTCCGGAATCCTCTCGGGCAGCTGCAGAACGGCCTGGGAAACGACACGCTGAGCTTCCAGGTTCCATGCCGGGTCAGCCTGCACCGCTTCTGGACCCCAGGCGCGTGGTGTTGTCAGACGTTGGCATGGGGTCCCCGTGGGGAGGGAGCCTTAGCTAGGGTTAGGGTTTGGTCCAGGGACGTCGCCAGGGCTGAATCGACTGCAGTCTCGTGATCTCCCTCGAGGGCTGAAGTGAGGGCCCATGCCAGAAGGCGGCTCAATTGCAGGGTTAGGGTTCGAGGCAGGCTTAGGTTGCGGTGGAGGGTCCCGGTTCGGGGTACGGTTAGGGTTAGGGTTGGGTCCCAGGAGGCTCCAGGCGCCCAAGCCACAGCAGGGCAGTGGTCTCCCCGAAGGGCTGAGTTGAGGGCACAAGGGACGGTGCCGGTCAGGATCCGTCTGTGGCTGCCAAGGCCACACACGTGATTGGGCCCCTGGTCGAGGAGGCCTCCGGCATCCTCTCGGCAGCTGCAGCCGGGCCTGGGAAACGACACGGTGAGCTTCCAGGTTCCATGCCGAGTCAGCCTGCACCTCTTCCGGACCCCAGGCGCGTGGTGTTGTCAGACGTTGGCATTGGGTCCTCTTGGGGAGAGAGCCTTAGCTAGGGTTAGGGTTCGGCCCAGGGACGTCGCCAGGGCCGAAGCGACTCCGGTCTCGTGATCTGCCTCGAGGGCTGAAGTGAGGGCCCATGCAGCAAGGCGGCTCAAGTGCAGGGTTAGGGGTCGAGGCCGGCTTAGGTTGCGGTGGAGGGTCCCCGTTCGGGGTAGGGTTAGGGTTAGGGTTAGGTCCCAGGAGGCTCCAGGCGCCGAACCCACAGCAGGGCGGTGGTCTCCCCGAAGGGCTCAGTTGAGGGCACAAGGGACGGTGCCGCTCAGGATCCGTCTGTGGCTGCCAAGGCCACAGACGTCGATCGGCCCCTGGTCGAGGAGGCCTCCGGAATCCTCTCGGGCAGCTGCAGAACGGCCTGGGAAACGACACGCTGAGCTTCCAGGTTCCATGCCGGGTCAGCCTGCACCGCTTCTGGACCCCAGGCGCGTGGTGTTGTCAGACGTTGGCATGGGGTCCCCGTGGGGAGGGAGCCTTAGCTAGGGTTAGGGTTTGGTCCAGGGACGTCGCCAGGGCTGAATCGACTGCAGTCTCGTGATGTCCCTCGAGGGCTGAAGTGAGGGCCCATGCCAGAAGGCGGCTCAATTGCAGGGTTAGGGTTCGAGGCAGGCTTAGGTTGCGGTGGAGGGTCCCGGTTCGGGGTACGGTTAGGGTTAGGGTTGGGTCCCAGGAGGCTCCAGGCGCCCAAGCCACAGCAGGGCAGTGGTCTCCCCGAAGGGCTGAGTTGAGGGCACAAGGGACGGTGCCGGTCAGGATCCGTCTGTGGCTGCCAAGGCCACACACGTGATTGGGCCCCTGGTCGAGGAGGCCTCCGGCATCCTCTCGGCAGCTGCAGCCGGGCCTGGGAAACGACACGGTGAGCTTCCAGGTTCCATGCCGAGTCAGCCTGCACCTCTTCCGGACCCCAGGCGCGTGGTGTTGTCAGACGTTGGCATTGGGTCCTCTTGGGGAGAGAGCCTTAGCTAGGGTTAGGGTTCGGCCCAGGGACGTCGCCAGGGCCGAAGCGACTCCGGTCTCGTGATCTGCCTCGAGGGCTGAAGTGAGGGCCCATGCAGCAAGGCGGCTCAAGTGCAGGGTTAGGGGTCGAGGCCGGCTTAGGTTGCGGTGGAGGGTCCCCGTTCGGTGTAGGGTTAGGGTTAGGGTTAGGTCCCAGGAGGCTCCAGGCGCCGAACCCACAGCAGGGCGGTGGTCTCCCCGAAGGGCTGAGTTGAGGGCACAAGGGACGGTGCCGCTCAGGATCCGTCTGTGGCTGCCAAGGCCACAGACGTCGATCGGCCCCTGGTCGAGGAGGCCTCCGGAATCCTCTCGGACAGCTGCAGAACGGCCTGGGAAACGACACGCTGAGCTTCCAGGTTCCATGCCGGGTCAGCCTGCACCGCTTCTGGACCCCAGGCGCGTGGTGTTGTCAGACGTTGGCATGGGGTCCCCGTGGGGAGGGAGCCTTAGCTAGGGTTAGGGTTTGGTCCAGGGACGTCGCCAGGGCTGAATCGACTGCAGTCTCGTGATGTCCCTCGAGGGCTGAAGTGAGGGCCCATGCCAGAAGGCGGCTCAATTGCAGGGTTAGGGTTCGAGGCAGGCTTAGGTTGCGGTGGAGGGTCCCGGTTCGGGGTACGGTTAGGGTTAGGGTTGGGTCCCAGGAGGCTCCAGGCGCCCAAGCCACAGCAGGGCAGTGGTCTCCCCGAAGGGCTGAGTTGAGGGCACAAGGGACGGTGCCGGTCAGGATCCGTCTGTGGCTGCCAAGGCCACACACGTGATTGGGCCCCTGGTCGAGGAGGCCTCCGGCATCGTCTCGGCAGCTGCAGCCGGGCCTGGGAAACGACACGGTGAGCTTCCAGGTTCCATGCCGAGTCAGCCTGCACCTCTTCCGGACCCCAGGCGCATGGTGTTGTCAGACGTTGGCATTGGGTCCTCTTGGGGAGAGAGCCTTAGCTAGGGTTAGGGTTCGGCCCAGGGACGTCGCCAGGGCCGAAGCGACTCCGGTCTCGTGATCTGCCTCGAGGGCTGAAGTGAGGGCCCATGCAGCAAGGCGGCTCAAGTGCAGGGTTAGGGGTCGAGGCCGGCTTAGGTTGCGGTGGAGGGTCCCCGTTCGGGGTAGGGTTAGGGTTAGGGTTAGGTCCCAGGAGGCTCCAGGCGCCGAACCCACAGCAGGGCGGTGGTCTCCCCGAAGGGCTGAGTTGAGGGCACAAGGGACGGTGCCGCTCAGGATCCGTCTGTGGCTGCCAAGGCCACAGACGTCGATCGGCCCCTGGTCGAGGAGGCCTCCGGAATCCTCTCGGGCAGCTGCAGAACGGCCTGGGAAACGACACGCTGAGCTTCCAGGTTCCATGCCGGGTCAGCCTGCACCGCTTCTGGACCCCAGGCGCGTGGTGTTGTCAGACGTTGGCATGGGGTCCCCGTGGGGAGGGAGCCTTAGCTAGGGTTAGGGTTTGGTCCAGGGACGTCGCCAGGGCTGAATCGACTGCAGTCTCGTGATCTCCCTCGAGGGCTGAAGTGAGGGCCCATGCCAGAAGGCGGCTCAATTGCAGGGTTAGGGTTCGAGGCAGGCTTAGGTTGCGGTGGAGGGTCCCGGTTCGGGGTACGGTTAGGGTTAGGGTTGGGTCCCAGGAGGCTCCAGGCGCCCAAGCCACAGCAGGGCAGTGGTCTCCCCGAAGGGCTGAGTTGAGGGCACAAGGGACGGTGCCGGTCAGGATCCGTCTGTGGCTGCCAAGGCCACACACGTGATTGGGCCCCTGGTCGAGGAGGCCTCCGGCATCCTCTCGGCAGCTGCAGCCGGGCCTGGGAAACGACACGGTGAGCTTCCAGGTTCCATGCCGAGTCAGCCTGCACCTCTTCCGGACCCCAGGCGCGTGGTGTTGTCAGACGTTGGCATTGGGTCCTCTTGGGGAGAGAGCCTTAGCTAGGGTTAGGGTTCGGCCCAGGGACGTCGCCAGGGCCGAAGCGACTCCGGTCTCGTGATCTGCCTCGAGGGCTGAAGTGAGGGCCCATGCAGCAAGGCGGCTCAAGTGCAGGGTTAGGGGTCGAGGCCGGCTTAGGTTGCGGTGGAGGGTCCCCGTTCGGGGTAGGGTTAGGGTTAGGGTTAGGTCCCAGGAGGCTCCAGGCGCCGAACCCACAGCAGGGCGGTGGTCTCCCCGAAGGGCTCAGTTGAGGGCACAAGGGACGGTGCCGCTCAGGATCCGTCTGTGGCTGCCAAGGCCACAGACGTCGATCGGCCCCTGGTCGAGGAGGCCTCCGGAATCCTCTCGGGCAGCTGCAGAACGGCCTGGGAAACGACACGCTGAGCTTCCAGGTTCCATGCCGGGTCAGCCTGCACCGCTTCTGGACCCCAGGCGCGTGGTGTTGTCAGACGTTGGCATGGGGTCCCCGTGGGGAGGGAGCCTTAGCTAGGGTTAGGGTTTGGTCCAGGGACGTCGCCAGGGCTGAATCGACTGCAGTCTCGTGATGTCCCTCGAGGGCTGAAGTGAGGGCCCATGCCAGAAGGCGGCTCAATTGCAGGGTTAGGGTTCGAGGCAGGCTTAGGTTGCGGTGGAGGGTCCCGGTTCGGGGTACGGTTAGGGTTAGGGTTGGGTCCCAGGAGGCTCCAGGCGCCCAAGCCACAGCAGGGCAGTGGTCTCCCCGAAGGGCTGAGTTGAGGGCACAAGGGACGGTGCCGGTCAGGATCCGTCTGTGGCTGCCAAGGCCACACACGTGATTGGGCCCCTGGTCGAGGAGGCCTCCGGCATCCTCTCGGCAGCTGCAGCCGGGCCTGGGAAACGACACGGTGAGCTTCCAGGTTCCATGCCGAGTCAGCCTGCACCTCTTCCGGACCCCAGGCGCGTGGTGTTGTCAGACGTTGGCATTGGGTCCTCTTGGGGAGAGAGCCTTAGCTAGGGTTAGGGTTCGGCCCAGGGACGTCGCCAGGGCCGAAGCGACTCCGGTCTCGTGATCTGCCTCGAGGGCTGAAGTGAGGGCCCATGCAGCAAGGCGGCTCAAGTGCAGGGTTAGGGGTCGAGGCCGGCTTAGGTTGCGGTGGAGGGTCCCCGTTCGGTGTAGGGTTAGGGTTAGGGTTAGGTCCCAGGAGGCTCCAGGCGCCGAACCCACAGCAGGGCGGTGGTCTCCCCGAAGGGCTGAGTTGAGGGCACAAGGGACGGTGCCGCTCAGGATCCGTCTGTGGCTGCCAAGGCCACAGACGTCGATCGGCCCCTGGTCGAGGAGGCCTCCGGAATCCTCTCGGACAGCTGCAGAACGGCCTGGGAAACGACACGCTGAGCTTCCAGGTTCCATGCCGGGTCAGCCTGCACCGCTTCTGGACCCCAGGCGCGTGGTGTTGTCAGACGTTGGCATGGGGTCCCCGTGGGGAGGGAGCCTTAGCTAGGGTTAGGGTTTGGTCCAGGGACGTCGCCAGGGCTGAATCGACTGCAGTCTCGTGATGTCCCTCGAGGGCTGAAGTGAGGGCCCATGCCAGAAGGCGGCTCAATTGCAGGGTTAGGGTTCGAGGCAGGCTTAGGTTGCGGTGGAGGGTCCCGGTTCGGGGTACGGTTAGGGTTAGGGTTAGGTCCCAGGAGGCTCCAGGCGCCCAAGCCACAGCAGGGCAGTGGTCTCCCCGAAGGGCTGAGTTGAGGGCACAAGGGACGGTGCCGGTCAGGATCCGTCTGTGGCTGCCAAGGCCACACACGTGATTGGGCCCCTGGTCGAGGAAGCCTCCGGCATCCTCTCGGCAGCTGCAGCCGGGCCTGGGAAACGACACGGTGAGCTTCCAGGTTCCATGCCGAGTCAGCCTGCACCTCTTCCGGACCCCAGGCGCGTGGTGTTGTCAGACGTTGGCATTGGGTCCTCTTGGGGAGAGAGCCTTAGCTAGGGTTAGGGTTCGGCCCAGGGACGTCGCCAGGGCCGAAGCGACTCCGGTCTCGTGATCTGCCTCGAGGGCTGAAGTGAGGGCCCATGCAGCAAGGCGGCTCAAGTGCAGGGTTAGGGGTCGAGGCCGGCTTAGGTTGCGGTGGAGGGTCCCCGTTCGGTGTACGGTTAGGGTTAGGGTTAGGTCCCAGGAGGCTCCAGGCGCCGAACCCACAGCAGGGCGGTGGTCTCCCCGAAGGGCTGAGTTGAGGGCACAAGGGACGGTGCCGCTCAGGATGCGTCTGTGGCTGCCAAGGCCACAGACGTCGATCGGCCCCTGGTCGAGGAGGCCTCCGGAATCCTCTCGGGCAGCTGCAGAACGGCCTGGGAAACGACACGCTGAGCTTCCAGGTTCCATGCCGGGTCAGCCTGCACCGCTTCTGGACCCCAGGCGCGTGGTGTTGTCAGACGTTGGCATGGGGTCCCCGTGGGGAGGGAGCCTTAGCTAGGGTTAGGGTTTGGTCCAGGGACGTCGCCAGGGCTGAATCGACTGCAGTCTCGTGATGTCCCTCGAGGGCTGAAGTGAGGGCCCAGGCCAGAAGGCGGCTCAATTGCAGGGTTAGGGTTCGAGGCAGGCTTAGGTTGCGGTGGAGGGTCCCGGTTCGGGGTAGGGTTAGGGTTAGGGTTGGGTCCCAGGAGGCTCCAGGCGCCCAAGCCACAGCAGGGCAGTGGTCTCCCCGAAGGGCTGAGTTGAGGGCACAAGGGACGGTGCCGGTCAGGATCCGTCTGTGGCTGCCAAGGCCACACACGTGATTGGGCCCCTGGTCGAGGAGGCCTCCGGCATCCTCTCGGCAGCTGCAGCCGGGCCTGGGAAACGACACGGTGAGCTTCCAGGTTCCATGCCGAGTCAGCCTGCACCTCTTCCGGACCCCAGGCGCGTGGTGTTGTCAGACGTTGGCATTGGGTCCTCTTGGGGAGAGAGCCTTAGCTAGGGTTAGGGTTCGGCCCAGGGACGTCGCCAGGGCCGAAGCGACTCCGGTCTCGTGATCTGCCTCGAGGGCTGAAGTGAGGGCCCATGCAGCAAGGCGGCTCAAGTGCAGGGTTAGGGGTCGAGGCAGGCTTAGGTTGCGGTGGAGGGTCCCCGTTCGGGGTACGGTTAGGGTTAGGGTTGGGTCCCAGGAGGCTCCAGGCGCCCAAGCCACAACAGGGCAGTGGTCTCCCCGAAGGCTGAGTTGAGGGCACAAGGGACGGTGCCGGTCAGGATCCGTCTGTGGCTGCCAAGGCCACACACGTGATTGGGCCCCTGGTCGAGGAGGCCTCCGGAATCCTCTCGGCAGCTGCAGCCGGGCCTGGGAAACGACACGGTGAGCTTCCAGGTTCCATGCCGAGTCAGCCTGCACCTCTTCCGGCCCCCAGGCGCGTGGTGTTGTCAGACGTTGGCATTGGGTCCTCTTGGGGAGAGAGCCTTAGCTAGGGTTAGGGTTCGGCCCAGGGACGTCGCCAGGGCCGAAGCGACTCCGGTCTCGTGATCTGCCTCGAGGGCTGAAGTGAGGGCCCATGCAGCAAGGCGGCTCAAGTGCAGGGTTAGGGGTCGAGGCCGGCTTAGGTTGCGGTGGAGGGTCCCCGTTCGGTGTAGGGTTAGGGTTAGGGTTAGGTCCCAGGAGGCTCCAGGCGCCGAACCCACAGCAGGGCGGTGGTCTCCCCGAAGGGCTGAGTTGAGGGCACAAGGGACGGTGCCGCTCAGGATCCGTCTGTGGCTGCCAAGGCCACAGACGTCGATCGGCCCCTGGTCGAGGAGGCCTCCGGAATCCTCTCGGGCAGCTGCAGAACGGCCTGGGAAACGACACGCTGAGCTTCCAGGTTCCATGCCGGGTCAGCCTGCACCGCTTCTGGACCCCAGGCGCGTGGTGTTGTCAGACGTTGGCATGGGGTCCCCGTGGGGAGGGAGCCTTAGCTAGGGTTAGGGTTTGGTCCAGGGACGTCGCCAGGGCTGAATCGACTGCAGTCTCGTGATCTCCCTCGAGGGCTGAAGTGAGGGCCCATGCCAGAAGGCGGCTCAATTGCAGGGTTAGGGTTCGAGGCAGGCTTAGGTTGCGGTGGAGGGTCCCGGTTCGGGGTACGGTTAGGGTTAGGGTTGGGTCCCAGGAGGCTCCAGGCGCCCAAGCCACAGCAGGGCAGTGGTCTCCCCGAAGGGCTGAGTTGAGGGCACAAGGGACGGTGCCGGTCAGGATCCGTCTGTGGCTGCCAAGGCCACACACGTGATTGGGCCCCTGGTCGAGGAGGCCTCCGGCATCCTCTCGGCAGCTGCAGCCGGGCCTGGGAAACGACACGGTGAGCTTCCAGGTTCCATGCCGAGTCAGCCTGCACCTCTTCCGGACCCCAGGCGCGTGGTGTTGTCAGACGTTGGCATTGGGTCCTCTTGGGGAGAGAGCCTTAGCTAGGGTTAGGGTTCGGCCCAGGGACGTCGCCAGGGCCGAAGCGACTCCGGTCTCGTGATCTGCCTCGAGGGCTGAAGTGAGGGCCCATGCAGCAAGGCGGCTCAAGTGCAGGGTTAGGGGTCGAGGCCGGCTTAGGTTGCGGTGGAGGGTCCCCGTTCGGGGTAGGGTTAGGGTTAGGGTTAGGTCCCAGGAGGCTCCAGGCGCCGAACCCACAGCAGGGCGGTGGTCTCCCCGAAGGGCTGAGTTGAGGGCACAAGGGACGGTGCCGCTCAGGATCCGTCTGTGGCTGCCAAGGCCACAGACGTCGATCGGCCCCTGGTCGAGGAGGCCTCCGGAATCCTCTCGGGCAGCTGCAGAACGGCCTGGGAAACGACACGCTGAGCTTCCAGGTTCCATGCCGGGTCAGCCTGCACCGCTTCTGGACCCCAGGCGCGTGGTGTTGTCAGACGTTGGCATGGGGTCCCCGTGGGGAGGGAGCCTTAGCTAGGGTTAGGGTTTGGTCCAGGGACGTCGCCAGGGCTGAATCGACTGCAGTCTCGTGATCTCCCTCGAGGGCTGAAGTGAGGGCCCATGCCAGAAGGCGGCTCAATTGCAGGGTTAGGGTTCGAGGCAGGCTTAGGTTGCGGTGGAGGGTCCCGGTTCGGGGTACGGTTAGGGTTAGGGTTGGGTCCCAGGAGGCTCCAGGCGCCCAAGCCACAGCAGGGCAGTGGTCTCCCCGAAGGGCTGAGTTGAGGGCACAAGGGACGGTGCCGGTCAGGATCCGTCTGTGGCTGCCAAGGCCACACACGTGATTGGGCCCCTGGTCGAGGAGGCCTCCGGCATCCTCTCGGCAGCTGCAGCCGGGCCTGGGAAACGACACGGTGAGCTTCCAGGTTCCATGCCGAGTCAGCCTGCACCTCTTCCGGACCCCAGGCGCGTGGTGTTGTCAGACGTTGGCATTGGGTCCTCTTGGGGAGAGAGCCTTAGCTAGGGTTAGGGTTCGGCCCAGGGACGTCGCCAGGGCCGAAGCGACTCCGGTCTCGTGATCTGCCTCGAGGGCTGAAGTGAGGGCCCATGCAGCAAGGCGGCTCAAGTGCAGGGTTAGGGGTCGAGGCCGGCTTAGGTTGCGGTGGAGGGTCCCCGTTCGGTGTAGGGTTAGGGTTAGGGTTAGGTCCCAGGAGGCTCCAGGCGCCGAACCCACAGCAGGGCGGTGGTCTCCCCGAAGGGCTGAGTTGAGGGCACAAGGGACGGTGCCGCTCAGGATCCGTCTGTGGCTGCCAAGGCCACAGACGTCGATCGGCCCCTGGTCGAGGAGGCCTCCGGAATCCTCTCGGGCAGCTGCAGAACGGCCTGGGAAACGACACGCTGAGCTTCCAGGTTCCATGCCGGGTCAGCCTGCACCGCTTCTGGACCCCAGGCGCGTGGTGTTGTCAGACGTTGGCATGGGGTCCCCGTGGGGAGGGAGCCTTAGCTAGGGTTAGGGTTTGGTCCAGGGACGTCGCCAGGGCTGAATCGACTGCAGTCTCGTGATGTCCCTCGAGGGCTGAAGTGAGGGCCCATGCCAGAAGGCGGCTCAATTGCAGGGTTAGGGTTCGAGGCAGGCTTAGGTTGCGGTGGAGGGTCCCGGTTCGGGGTACGGTTAGGGTTAGTGTTAGGTCCCAGGAGGCTCCAGGCGCCCAAGCCACAGCAGGGCAGTGGTCTCCCCGAAGGGCTGAGTTGAGGGCACAAGGGACGGTGCCGGTCAGGATCCGTCTGTGGCTGCCAAGGCCACACACGTGATTGGGCCCCTGGTCGAGGAGGCCTCCGGCATCCTCTCGGCAGCTGCAGCCGGGCCTGGGAAACGACACGGTGAGCTTCCAAGTTCCATGCCGAGTCAGCCTGCACCTCTTCCGGACCCCAGGCGCGTGGTGTTGTCAGACGTTGGCATTGGGTCCTCTTGGGGAGAGAGCCTTAGCTAGGGTTAGGGTTCGGCCCAGGGACGTCGCCAGGGCCGAAGCGACTCCGGTCTCGTGATCTGCCTCGAGGGCTGAAGTGAGGGCCCATGCAGCAAGGCGGCTCAAGTGCAGGGTTAGGGGTCGAGGCCGGCTTAGGTTGCGGTGGAGGGTCCCCGTTCGGTGTACGGTTAGGGTTAGGGTTAGGTCCCAGGAGGCTCCAGGCGCCGAACCCACAGCAGGGCGGTGGTCTCCCCGAAGGGCTGAGTTGAGGGCACAAGGGACGGTGCCGCTCAGGATCCGTCTGTGGCTGCCAAGGCCACAGACGTCGATCGGCCCCTGGTCGAGGAGGCCTCCGGAATCCTCTCGGGCAGCTGCAGAACGGCCTGGGAAACGACACGCTGAGCTTCCAGGTTCCATGCCGGGTCAGCCTGCACCGCTTCTGGACCCCAGGCGCGTGGTGTTGTCAGACGTTGGCATGGGGTCCCCGTGGGGAGGGAGCCTTAGCTAGGGTTAGGGTTTGGTCCAGGGACGTCGCCAGGGCTGAATCGACTGCAGTCTCGTGATGTCCCTCGAGGGCTGAAGTGAGGGCCCATGCCAGAAGGCGGCTCAATTGCAGGGTTAGGGTTCGAGGCAGGCTTAGGTTGCGGTGGAGGGTCCCGGTTCGGGGTACGGTTAGGGTTAGGGTTGGGTCCCAGGAGGCTCCAGGCGCCCAAGCCACAGCAGGGCAGTGGTCTCCCCGAAGGGCTGAGTTGAGGGCACAAGGGACGGTGCCGGTCAGGATCCGTCTGTGGCTGCCAAGCCCACACACGTGATTGGGCCCCTGGTCGAGGAGGCCTCCGGCATCGTCTCGGCAGCTGCAGCCGGGCCTGGGAAACGACACGGTGAGCTTCCAGGTTCCATGCCGAGTCAGCCTGCACCTCTTCCGGACCCCAGGCGCGTGGTGTTGTCAGACGTTGGCATTGGGTCCTCTTGGGGAGAGAGCCTTAGCTAGGGTTAGGGTTCGGCCCAGGGACGTCGCCAGGGCCGAAGCGACTCCGGTCTCGTGATCTGCCTCGAGGGCTGAAGTGAGGGCCCATGCAGCAAGGCGGCTCAAGTGCAGGGTTAGGGGTCGAGGCCGGCTTAGGTTGCGGTGGAGGGTCCCCGTTCGGTGTAGGGTTAGGGTTAGGGTTAGGTCCCAGGAGGCTCCAGGCGCCGAACCCACAGCAGGGCGGTGGTCTCCCCGAAGGGCTGAGTTGAGGGCACAAGGGACGGTGCCGCTCAGGATCCGTCTGTGGCTGCCAAGGCCACAGACGTCGATCGGCCCCTGGTCGAGGAGGCCTCCGGAATCCTCTCGGACAGCTGCAGAACGGCCTGGGAAACGACACGCTGAGCTTCCAGGTTCCATGCCGGGTCAGCCTGCACCGCTTCTGGACCCCAGGCGCGTGGTGTTGTCAGACGTTGGCATGGGGTCCCCGTGGGGAGGGAGCCTTAGCTAGGGTTAGGGTTTGGTCCAGGGACGTCGCCAGGGCTGAATCGACTGCAGTCTCGTGATGTCCCTCGAGGGCTGAAGTGAGGGCCCATGCCAGAAGGCGGCTCAATTGCAGGGTTAGGGTTCGAGGCAGGCTTAGGTTGCGGTGGAGGGTCCCGGTTCGGGGTACGGTTAGGGTTAGGGTTGGGTCCCAGGAGGCTCCAGGCGCCCAAGCCACAGCAGGGCAGTGGTCTCCCCGAAGGGCTGAGTTGAGGGCACAAGGGACGGTGCCGGTCAGGATCCGTCTGTGGCTGCCAAGGCCACACACGTGATTGGGGCCCTGGTCGAGGAGGCCTCCGGCATCGTCTCGGCAGCTGCAGCCGGGCCTGGGAAACGACACGGTGAGCTTCCAGGTTCCATGCCGAGTCAGCCTGCACCTCTTCCGGACCCCAGGCGCGTGGTGTTGTCAGACGTTGGCATTGGGTCCTCTTGGGGAGAGAGCCTTAGCTAGGGTTAGGGTTCGGCCCAGGGACGTCGCCAGGGCCGAAGCGACTCCGGTCTCGTGATCTGCCTCGAGGGCTGAAGTGAGGGCCCATGCAGCAAGGCGGCTCAAGTGCAGGGTTAGGGGTCGAGGCCGGCTTAGGTTGCGGTGGAGGGTCCCCGTTCGGTGTACGGTTAGGGTTAGGGTTAGGTCCCAGGAGGCTCCAGGCGCCGAACCCACAGCAGGGCGGTGGTCTCCCCGAAGGGCTGAGTTGAGGGCACAAGGGACGGTGCCGCTCAGGATCCGTCTGTGGCTGCCAAGGCCACAGACGTCGATCGGCCCCTGGTCGAGGAGGCCTCCGGAATCCTCTCGGGCAGCTGCAGAACGGCCTGGGAAACGACACGCTGAGCTTCCAGGTTCCATGCCGGGTCAGCCTGCACCGCTTCTGGACCCCAGGCGCGTGGTGTTGTCAGACGTTGGCATGGGGTCCCCGTGGGGAGGGAGCCTTAGCTAGGGTTAGGGTTTGGTCCAGGGACGTCGCCAGGGCTGAATCGACTGCAGTCTCGTGATGTCCCTCGAGGGCTGAAGTGAGGGCCCATGCCAGAAGGCGGCTCAATTGCAGGGTTAGGGTTCGAGGCAGGCTTAGGTTGCGGTGGACGGTCCCGGTTCGGGGTAGGGTTAGGGTTAGGGTTGGGTCCCAGGAGGCTCCAGGCGCCCAAGCCACAGCAGGGCAGTGGTCTCCCCGAAGGGCTGAGTTGAGGGCACAAGGGACGGTGCCGGTCAGGATCCGTCTGTGGCTGCCAAGCCCACACACGTGATTGGGCCCCTGGTCGAGGAGGCCTCCGGCATCCTCTCGGCAGCTGCAGCCGGGCCTGGGAAACGACACGGTGAGCTTCCAGGTTCCATGCCGAGTCAGCCTGCACCTCTTCCGGACCCCAGGCGCGTGGTGTTGTCAGACGTTGGCATTGGGTCCTCTTGGGGAGAGAGCCTTAGCTAGGGTTAGGGTTCGGCCCAGGGACGTCGCCAGGGCCGAAGCGACTCCGGTCTCGTGATCTGCCTCGAGGGCTGAAGTGAGGGCCCATGCAGCAAGGCGGCTCAAGTGCAGGGTTAGGGGTCGAGGCCGGCTTAGGTTGCGGTGGAGGGTCCCCGTTCGGTGTACGGTTAGGGTTAGGGTTAGGTCCCAGGAGGCTCCAGGCGCCGAACCCACAGCAGGGCGGTGGTCTCCCCGAAGGGCTGAGTTGAGGGCACAAGGGACGGTGCCGCTCAGGATCCGTCTGTGGCTGCCAAGGCCACAGACGTCGATCGGCCCCTGGTCGAGGAGGCCTCCGGAATCCTCTCGGGCAGCTGCAGAACGGCCTGGGAAACGACACGCTGAGCTTCCAGGTTCCATGCTGGGTCAGCCTGCACCGCTTCTGGACCCCAGGCGCGTGGTGTTGTCAGACGTTGGCATGGGGTCCCCGTGGGGAGGGAGCCTTAGCTAGGGTTAGGGTTTGGTCCAGGGACGTCGCCAGGGCTGAATCGACTGCAGTCTCGTGATGTCCCTCGAGGGCTGAAGTGAGGGCCCATGCCAGAAGGCGGCTCAATTGCAGGGTTAGGGTTCGAGGCAGGCTTAGGTTGCGGTGGAGGGTCCCGGTTCGGGGTACGGTTAGGGTTAGGGTTGGGTCCCAGGAGGCTCCAGGCGCCCAAGCCACAGCAGGGCAGTGGTCTCCCCGAAGGGCTGAGTTGAGGGCACAAGGGACGGTGCCGGTCAGGATCCGTCTGTGGCTGCCAAGGCCACACACGTGATTGGGCCCCTGGTCGAGGAGGCCTCCGGCATCCTCTCGGCAGCTGCAGCCGGGCCTGGGAAACGACACGGTGAGCTTCCAGGTTCCATGCCGAGTCAGCCTGCACCTCTTCCGGACCCCAGGCGCGTGGTGTTGTCAGACGTTGGCATTGGGTCCTCTTGGGGAGAGAGCCTTAGCTAGGGTTAGGGTTCGGCCCAGGGACGTCGCCAGGGCCGAAGCGACTCCGGTCTCGTGATCTGCCTCGAGGGCTGAAGTGAGGGCCCATGCAGCAAGGCGGCTCAAGTGCAGGGTTAGGGGTCGAGGCCGGCTTAGGTTGCGGTGGAGGGTCCCCGTTCGGTGTAGGGTTAGAGTTAGGGTTAGGTCCCAGGAGGCTCCAGGCGCCGAACCCACAGCAGGGCGGTGGTCTCCCCGAAGGGCTGAGTTGAGGGCACAAGGGACGGTGCCGCTCAGGATCCGTCTGTGGCTGCCAAGGCCACAGACGTCGATCGGCCCCTGGTCGAGGAGGCCTCCGGAATCC
Source organism: Panthera onca (assembly GCF_046562875.1). NCBI lineage: Eukaryota > Metazoa > Chordata > Mammalia > Carnivora > Felidae > Panthera > Panthera onca. The sequence goes on along the minus strand of NC_138357.1, from coordinate 16,427,539 downwards.
TCTCGGGCAGCTGCAGAACGGCCTGGGAAACGACACGCTGAGCTTCCAGGTTCCATGCCGGGTCAGCCTGCACCGCTTCTGGACCCCAGGCGCGTGGTGTTGTCAGACGTTGGCATGGGGTCCCCGTGGGGAGGGAGCCTTAGCTAGGGTTAGGGTTTGGTCCAGGGACGTCGCCAGGGCTGAATCGACTGCAGTCTCGTGATGTCCCTCGAGGGCTGAAGTGAGGGCCCATGCCAGAAGGCGGCTCAATTGCAGGGTTAGGGTTCGAGGCAGGCTTAGGTTGCGGTGGAGGGTCCCGGTTCGGGGTACGGTTAGGGTTAGGGTTGGGTCCCAGGAGGCTCCAGGCGCCCAAGCCACAGCAGGGCAGTGGTCTCCCCGAAGGGCTGAGTTGAGGGCACAAGGGACGGTGCCGGTCAGGATCCGTCTGTGGCTGCCAAGGCCACACACGTGATTGGGCCCCTGGTCGAGGAGGCCTCCGGCATCCTCTCGGCAGCTGCAGCCGGGCCTGGGAAACGACACGGTGAGCTTCCAGGTTCCATGCCGAGTCAGCCTGCACCTCTTCCGGACCCCAGGCGCGTGGTGTTGTCAGACGTTGGCATTGGGTCCTCTTGGGGAGAGAGCCTTAGCTAGGGTTAGGGTTCGGCCCAGGGACGTCGCCAGGGCCGAAGCGACTCCGGTCTCGTGATCTGCCTCGAGGGCTGAAGTGAGGGCCCATGCAGCAAGGCGGCTCAAGTGCAGGGTTAGGGGTCGAGGCCGGCTTAGGTTGCGGTGGAGGGTCCCCGTTCGGTGTAGGGTTAGGGTTAGGGTTAGGTCCCAGGAGGCTCCAGGCGCCGAACCCACAGCAGGGCGGTGGTCTCCCCGAAGGGCTGAGTTGAGGGCACAAGGGACGGTGCCGCTCAGGATCCGTCTGTGGCTGCCAAGGCCACAGACGTCGATCGGCCCCTGGTCGAGGAGGCCTCCGGAATCCTCTCGGGCAGCTGCAGAACGGCCTGGGAAACGACACGCTGAGCTTCCACGTTCCATGCCGGGTCAGCCTGCACGGCTTCTGGACCCCAGGCGCGTGGTGTTGTCAGACGTTGGCATGGGGTCCCCGTGGGGAGGGAGCCTTAGCTAGGGTTAGGGTTTGGTCCAGGGACGTCGCCAGGGCTGAATCGACTGCAGTCTCGTGATGTCCCTCGAGGGCTGAAGTGAGGGCCCATGCCAGAAGGCGGCTCAATTGCAGGGTTAGGGTTCGAGGCAGGCTTAGGTTGCGGTGGAGGGTCCCGGTTCGGGGTACGGTTAGGGTTAGGGTTGGGTCCAAGGAGGCTCCAGGCGCCCAAGCCACAGCAGGGCAGTGGTCTCCCCGAAGGGCTGAGTTGAGGGCACAAGGGACGGTGCCGGTCAGGATCCGTCTGTGGCTGCCAAGGCCACACACGTGATTGGGCCCCTGGTCGAGGAGGCCTCCGGCATCCTCTCGGCAGCTGCAGCCGGGCCTGGGAAACGACACGGTGAGCTTCCAGGTTCCATGCCGAGTCAGCCTGCACCTCTTCCGGACCCCAGGCGCGTGGTGTTGTCAGACGTTGGCATTGGGTCCTCTTGGGGAGAGAGCCTTAGCTAGGGTTACGGTTCGGCCCAGGGACGTCGCCAGGGCCGAAGCGTCTCCGGTCTCGTGATCTGCCTCGAGGGCTGAAGTGAGGGCCCATGCAGCAAGGCGGCTCAAGTGCAGGGTTAGGGGTCGAGGCCGGCTTAGGTTGCGGTGGAGGGTCCCCGTTCGGGGTAGGGTTAGGGTTAGGGTTAGGTCCCAGGAGGCTCCAGGCGCCGAACCCACAGCAGGGCGGTGGTCTCCCCGAAGGGCTGAGTTGAGGGCACAAGGGACGGTGCCGCTCAGGATCCGTCTGTGGCTGCCAAGGCCACAGACGTCGATCGGCCCCTGGTCGAGGAGGCCTCCGGAATCCTCTCGGGCAGCTGCAGAACGGCCTGGGAAACGACACGCTGAGCTTCCAGGTTCCATGCCGGGTCAGCCTGCACCGCTTCTGGACCCCAGGCGCGTGGTGTTGTCAGACGTTGGCATGGGGTCCCCGTGGGGAGGGAGCCTTAGCTAGGGTTAGGGTTTGGTCCAGGGACGTCGCCAGGGCTGAATCGACTGCAGTCTCGTGATGTCCCTCGAGGGCTGAAGTGAGGGCCCATGCCAGAAGGCGGCTCAATTGCAGGGTTAGGGTTCGAGGCAGGCTTAGGTTGCGGTGGAGGGTCCCGGTTCGGGGTACGGTTAGGGTTAGGGTTGGGTCCCAGGAGGCTCCAGGCGCCCAAGCCACAGCAGGGCAGTGGTCTCCCCGAAGGGCTGAGTTGAGGGCACAAGGGACGGTGCCGGTCAGGATCCGTCTGTGGCTGCCAAGGCCACACACGTGATTGGGCCCCTGGTCGAGGAGGCCTCCGGCATCCTCTCGGCAGCTGCAGCCGGGCCTGGGAAACGACACGGTGAGCTTCCAGGTTCCATGCCGAGTCAGCCTGCACCTCTTCCGGACCCCAGGCGCGTGGTGTTGTCAGACGTTGGCATTGGGTCCTCTTGGGGAGAGAGCCTTAGCTAGGGTTAGGGTTCGGCCCAGGGACGTCGCCAGGGCCGAAGCGACTCCGGTCTCGTGATCTGCCTCGAGGGCTGAAGTGAGGGCCCATGCAGCAAGGCGGCTCAAGTGCAGGGTTAGGGGTCGAGGCCGGCTTAGGTTGCGGTGGAGGGTCCCCGTTCGGTGTACGGTTAGGGTTAGGGTTAGGTCCCAGGAGGCTCCAGGCGCCGAACCCACAGCAGGGCGGTGGTCTCCCCGAAGGGCTGAGTTGAGGGCACAAGGGACGGTGCCGCTCAGGATCCGTCTGTGGCTGCCAAGGCCACAGACGTCGATCGGCCCCTGGTCGAGGAGGCCTCCGGAATCCTCTCGGGCAGCTGCAGAACGGCCTGGGAAACGACACGCTGAGCTTCCACGTTCCATGCCGGGTCAGCCTGCACGGCTTCTGGACCCCAGGCGCGTGGTGTTGTCAGACGTTGGCATGGGGTCCCCGTGGGGAGGGAGCCTTAGCTAGGGTTAGGGTTTGGTCCAGGGACGTCGCCAGGGCTGAATCGACTGCAGTCTCGTGATGTCCCTCGAGGGCTGAAGTGAGGGCCCATGCCAGAAGGCGGCTCAATTGCAGGGTTAGGGTTCGAGGCAGGCTTAGGTTGCGGTGGAGGGTCCCGGTTCGGGGTAGGGTTAGGGTTAGGGTTGGGTCCCAGGAGGCTCCAGGCGCCCAAGCCACAGCAGGGCAGTGGTCTCCCCGAAGGGCTGAGTTGAGGGCACAAGGGACGGTGCCGGTCAGGATCCGTCTGTGGCTGCCAAGGCCACACACGTGATTGGGCCCCTGGTCGAGGAGGCCTCCGGCATCCTCTCGGCAGCTGCAGTCGGGCCTGGGAAACGACACGGTGAGCTTCCAGGTTCCATGCCGAGTCAGCCTGCACCTCTTCCGGACCCCAGGCGCGTGGTGTTGTCAGACGTTGGCATTGGGTCCTCTTGGGGAGAGAGCCTTAGCTAGGGTTAGGGTTCGGCCCAGGGACGTCGCCAGGGCCGAAGCGTCTCCGGTCTCGTGATCTGCCTCGAGGGCTGAAGTGAGGGCCCATGCAGCAAGGCGGCTCAAGTGCAGGGTTAGGGGTCGAGGCCGGCTTAGGTTGCGGTGGAGGGTCCCCGTTCGGGGTAGGGTTAGGGTTAGGGTTAGGTCCCAGGAGGCTCCAGGCGCCGAACCCACAGCAGGGCGGTGGTCTCCCCGAAGGGCTGAGTTGAGGGCACAAGGGACGGTGCCGCTCAGGATCCGTCTGTGGCTGCCAAGGCCACAGACGTCGATCGGCCCCTGGTCGAGGAGGCCTCCGGAATCCTCTCGGGCAGCTGCAGAACGGCCTGGGAAACGACACGCTGAGCTTCCAGGTTCCATGCCGGGTCAGCCTGCACCGCTTCTGGACCCCAGGCGCATGGTGTTGTCAGACGTTGGCATGGGGTCCCCGTGGGGAGGGAGCCTTAGCTAGGGTTAGGGTTTGGTCCAGGGACGTCGCCAGGGCTGAATCGACTGCAGTCTCGTGATGTCCCTCGAGGGCTGAAGTGAGGGCCCAGGCCAGAAGGCGGCTCAATTGCAGGGTTAGGGTTCGAGGCAGGCTTAGGTTGCGGTGGAGGGTCCCGGTTCGGGGTACGGTTAGGGTTAGGGTTGGGTCCCAGGAGGCTCCAGGCGCCAAAGCCACAGCAGGGCAGTGGTCTCCCCGAAGGGCTGAGTTGAGGGCACAAGGGACGGTGCCGGTCAGGATCCGTCTGTGGCTGCCAAGGCCACACACGTGATTGGGCCCCTGGTCGAGGAGGCCTCCGGCATCCTCTCGGCAGCTGCAGCCGGGCCTGGGAAACGACACGGTGAGCTTCCAGGTTCCATGCCGAGTCAGCCTGCACCTCTTCCGGACCCCAGGCGCGTGGTGTTGTCAGACGTTGGCATTGGGTCCTCTTGGGGAGAGAGCCTTAGCTAGGGTTAGGGTTCGGCCCAGGGACGTCGCCAGGGCCGAAGCGACTCCGGTCTCGTGATCTGCCTCGAGGGCTGAAGTGAGGGCCCATGCAGCAAGGCGGCTCAAGTGCAGGGTTAGGGGTCGAGGCCGGCTTAGGTTGCGGTGGAGGGTCCCCGTTCGGGGTAGGGTTAGGGTGAGGGTTAGGTCCCAGGAGGCTCCAGGCGCCGAACCCACAGCAGGGCGGTGGTCTCCCCGAAGGGCTGAGTTGAGGGCACAAGGGACGGTGCCGCTCAGGATCCGTCTGTGGCTGCCAAGGCCACAGACGTCGATCGGCCCCTGGTCGAGGAGGCCTCCGGAATCCTCTCGGGCAGCTGCAGAACGGCCTGGGAAACGACACGCTGAGCTTCCAGGTTCCATGCCGGGTCAGCCTGCACCGCTTCTGGACCCCAGGCGCGTGGTGTTGTCAGACGTTGGCATGGGGTCCCCGTGGGGAGGGAGCCTTAGCTAGGGTTAGGGTTTGGTCCAGGGACGTCGCCAGGGCTGAATCGACTGCAGTCTCGTGATGTCCCTCGAGGGCTGAAGTGAGGGCCCATGCCAGAAGGCGGCTCAATTGCAGGGTTAGGGTTCGAGGCAGGCTTAGGTTGCGGTGGAGGGTCCCGGTTCGGGGTACGGTTAGGGTTAGGGTTGGGTCCCAGGAGGCTCCAGGCGCCCAAGCCACAGCAGGGCAGTGGTCTCCCCGAAGGGCTGAGTTGAGGGCACAAGGGACGGTGCCGGTCAGGATCCGTCTGTGGCTGCCAAGGCCACACACGTGATTGGGCCCCTGGTCGAGGAGGCCTCCGGCATCCTCTCGGCAGCTGCAGCCGGGCCTGGGAAACGACACGGTGAGCTTCCAGGTTCCATGCCGAGTCAGCCTGCACCTCTTCCGGACCCCAGGCGCGTGGTGTTGTCAGACGTTGGCATTGGGTCCTCTTGGGGAGAGAGCCTTAGCTAGGGTTAGGGTTCGGCCCAGGGACGTCGCCAGGGCCGAAGCGACTCCGGTCTCGTGATCTGCCTCGAGGGCTGAAGTGAGGGCCCATGCAGCAAGGCGGCTCAAGTGCAGGGTTAGGGGTCGAGGCCGGCTTAGGTTGCGGTGGAGGGTCCCCGTTCGGTGTACGGTTAGGGTGAGGGTTAGGTCCCAGGAGGCTCCAGGCGCCGAACCCACAGCAGGGCGGTGGTCTCCCCGAAGGGCTGAGTTGAGGGCACAAGGGACGGTGCCGCTCAGGATCCGTCTGTGGCTGCCAAGGCCACAGACGTCGATCGGCCCCTGGTCGAGGAGGCCTCCGGAATCCTCTCGGGCAGCTGCAGAACGGCCTGGGAAACGACACGCTGAGCTTCCAGGTTCCATGCCGGGTCAGCCTGCACCGCTTCTGGACCCCAGGCGCGTGGTGTTGTCAGACGTTGGCATGGGGTCCCCGTGGGGAGGGAGCCTTAGCTAGGGTTAGGGTTTGGTCCAGGGACGTCGCCAGGGCTGAATCGACTGCAGTCTCGTGATCTCCCCCGAGGGCTGAAGTGAGGGCCCATGCCAGAAGGCGGCTCAATTGCAGGGTTAGGGTTCGAGGCAGGCTTAGGTTGCGGTGGAGGGTCCCGGTTCGGGGTAGGGTTAGGGTTAGGGTTGGGTCCCAGGAGGCTCCAGGCGCCCAAGCCACAGCAGGGCAGTGGTCTCCCCGAAGGGCTGAGTTGAGGGCACAAGGGACGGTGCCGGTCAGGATCCGTCTGTGGCTGCCAAGGCCACACACGTGATTGGGCCCCTGGTCGAGGAGGCCTCCGGCATCCTCTCGGCAGCTGCAGCCGGGCCTGGGAAACGACACGGTGAGCTTCCAGGTTCCATGCCGAGTCAGCCTGCACCTCTTCCGGACCCCAGGCGCGTGGTGTTGTCAGACGTTGGCATTGGGTCCTCTTGGGGAGAGAGCCTTAGCTAGGGTTAGGGTTCGGCCCAGGGACGTCGCCAGGGCCGAAGCGACTCCGGTCTCGTGATCTGCCTCGAGGGCTGAAGTGAGGGCCCATGCAGCAAGGCGGCTCAAGTGCAGGGTTAGGGGTCGAGGCAGGCTTAGGTTGCGGTGGAGGGTCCCGGTTCGGGGTACGGTTAGGGTTAGGGTTGGGTCCCAGGAGGCTCCAGGCGCCCAAGCCACAGCAGGGCAGTGGTCTCCCCGAAGGGCTGAGTTGAGGGCACAAGGGACGGTGCCGGTCAGGATCCGTCTGTGGCTGCCAAGGCCACACACGTGATTGGGCCCCTGGTCGAGGAGGCCTCCGGAATCCTCTCGGCAGCTGCAGCCGGGCCTGGGAAACGACACGGTGAGCTTCCAGGTTCCATGCCGAGTCAGCCTGCACCTCTTCCGGACCCCAGGCGCGTGGTGTTGTCAGACGTTGGCATTGGGTCCTCTTGGGGAGAGAGCCTTAGCTAGGGTTAGGGTTCGGCCCAGGGACGTCGCCAGGGCTGAATCGACTGCAGTCTCGTGATGTCCCTCGAGGGCTGAAGTGAGGGCCCATGCCAGAAGGCGGCTCAATTGCAGGGTTAGGGTTCGAGGCAGGCTTAGGTTGCGGTGGAGGGTCCCGGTTCGGGGTACGGTTAGGGTTAGGGTTGGGTCCCAGGAGGCTCCAGGCGCCCAAGCCACAGCAGGGCAGTGGTCTCCCCGAAGGGCTGAGTTGAGGGCACAAGGGACGGTGCCGGTCAGGATCCGTCTGTGGCTGCCAAGGCCACACACGTGATTGGGCCCCTGGTCGAGGAGGCCTCCGGCATCGTCTCGGCAGCTGCAGCCGGGCCTGGGAAACGACACGGTGAGCTTCCAGGTTCCATGCCGAGTCAGCCTGCACCTCTTCCGGACCCCAGGCGCGTGGTGTTGTCAGACGTTGGCATTGGGTCCTCTTGGGGAGAGAGCCTTAGCTAGGGTTAGGGTTCGGCCCAGGGACGTCGCCAGGGCCGAAGCGACTCCGGTCTCGTGATCTGCCTCGAGGGCTGAAGTGAGGGCCCATGCAGCAAGGCGGCTCAAGTGCAGGGTTAGGGGTCGAGGCCGGCTTAGGTTGCGGTGGAGGGTCCCCGTTCGGTGTACGGTTAGGGTTAGGGTTAGGTCCCAGGAGGCTCCAGGCGCCGAACCCACAGCAGGGCGGTGGTCTCCCCGAAGGGCTGAGTTGAGGGCACAAGGGACGGTGCCGCTCAGGATCCGTCTGTGGCTGCCAAGGCCACAGACGTCGATCGGCCCCTGGTCGAGGAGGCCTCCGGAATCCTCTCGGGCAGCTGCAGAACGGCCTGGGAAACGACACGCTGAGCTTCCAGGTTCCATGCCGGGTCAGCCTGCACCGCTTCTGGACCCCAGGCGCGTGGTGTTGTCAGACGTTGGCATGGGGTCCCCGTGGGGAGGGAGCCTTAGCTAGGGTTAGGGTTTGGTCCAGGGACGTCGCCAGGGCTGAATCGACTGCAGTCTCGTGATGTCCCTCGAGGGCTGAAGTGAGGGCCCATGCCAGAAGGCGGCTCAATTGCAGGGTTAGGGTTCGAGGCAGGCTTAGGTTGCGGTGGAGGGTCCCGGTTCGGGGTAGGGTTAGGGTTAGGGTTGGGTCCCAGGAGGCTCCAGGCGCCCAAGCCACAGCAGGGCAGTGGTCTCCCCGAAGGGCTGAGTTGAGGGCACAAGGGACGGTGCCGGTCAGGATCCGTCTGTGGCTGCCAAGCCCACACACGTGATTGGGCCCCTGGTCGAGGAGGCCTCCGGCATCGTCTCGGCAGCTGCAGCCGGGCCTGGGAAACGACACGGTGAGCTTCCAGGTTCCATGCCGAGTCAGCCTGCACCTCTTCCGGACCCCAGGCGCGTGGTGTTGTCAGACGTTGGCATTGGGTCCTCTTGGGGAGAGAGCCTTAGCTAGGGTTAGGGTTCGGCCCAGGGACGTCGCCAGGGCCGAAGCGACTCCGGTCTCGTGATCTGCCTCGAGGGCTGAAGTGAGGGCCCATGCAGCAAGGCGGCTCAAGTGCAGGGTTAGGGGTCGAGGCCGGCTTAGGTTGCGGTGGAGGGTCCCCGTTCGGTGTAGGGTTAGGGTTAGGGTTAGGTCCCAGGAGGCTCCAGGCGCCGAACCCACAGCAGGGCGGTGGTCTCCCCGAAGGGCTGAGTTGAGGGCACAAGGGACGGTGCCGCTCAGGATCCGTCTGTGGCTGCCAAGGCCACAGACGTCGATCGGCCCCTGGTCGAGGAGGCCTCCGGAATCCTCTCGGACAGCTGCAGAACGGCCTGGGAAACGACACGCTGAGCTTCCAGGTTCCATGCCGGGTCAGCCTGCACCGCTTCTGGACCCCAGGCGCGTGGTGTTGTCAGACGTTGGCATGGGGTCCCCGTGGGGAGGGAGCCTTAGCTAGGGTTAGGGTTTGGTCCAGGGACGTCGCCAGGGCTGAATCGACTGCAGTCTCGTGATGTCCCTCGAGGGCTGAAGTGAGGGCCCATGCCAGAAGGCGGCTCAATTGCAGGGTTAGGGTTCGAGGCAGGCTTAGGTTGCGGTGGAGGGTCCCGGTTCGGGGTACGGTTAGGGTTAGGGTTGGGTCCCAGGAGGCTCCAGGCGCCCAAGCCACAGCAGGGCAGTGGTCTCCCCGAAGGGCTGAGTTGAGGGCACAAGGGACGGTGCCGGTCAGGATCCGTCTGTGGCTGCCAAGGCCACACACGTGATTGGGCCCCTGGTCGAGGAGGCCTCCGGCATCCTCTCGGCAGCTGCAGCCGGGCCTGGGAAACGACACGGTGAGCTTCCAGGTTCCATGCCGAGTCAGCCTGCACCTCTTCCGGACCCCAGGCGCGTGGTGTTGTCAGACGTTGGCATTGGGTCCTCTTGGGGAGAGAGCCTTAGCTAGGGTTAGGGTTCGGCCCAGGGACGTCGCCAGGGCCGAAGCGACTCCGGTCTCGTGATCTGCCTCGAGGGCTGAAGTGAGGGCCCATGCAGCAAGGCGGCTCAAGTGCAGGGTTAGGGGTCGAGGCCGGCTTAGGTTGCGGTGGAGGGTCCCCGTTCGGTGTACGGTTAGGGTTAGGGTTAGGTCCCAGGAGGCTCCAGGCGCCGAACCCACAGCAGGGCGGTGGTCTCCCCGAAGGGCTGAGTTGAGGGCACAAGGGACGGTGCCGCTCAGGATCCGTCTGTGGCTGCCAAGGCCACAGACGTCGATCGGCCCCTGGTCGAGGAGGCCTCCGGAATCCTCTCGGGCAGCTGCAGAACGGCCTGGGAAACGACACGCTGAGCTTCCACGTTCCATGCCGGGTCAGCCTGCACGGCTTCTGGACCCCAGGCGCGTGGTGTTGTCAGACGTTGGCATGGGGTCCCCGTGGGGAGGGAGCCTTAGCTAGGGTTAGGGTTTGGTCCAGGGACGTCGCCAGGGCTGAATCGACTGCAGTCTCGTGATGTCCCTCGAGGGCTGAAGTGAGGGCCCATGCCAGAAGGCGGCTCAATTGCAGGGTTAGGGTTCGAGGCAGGCTTAGGTTGCGGTGGAGGGTCCCGGTTCGGGGTAGGGTTAGGGTTAGGGTTGGGTCCCAGGAGGCTCCAGGCGCCCAAGCCACAGCAGGGCAGTGGTCTCCCCGAAGGGCTGAGTTGAGGGCACAAGGGACGGTGCCGGTCAGGATCCGTCTGTGGCTGCCAAGGCCACACACGTGATTGGGCCCCTGGTCGAGGAGGCCTCCGGCATCCTCTCGGCAGCTGCAGTCGGGCCTGGGAAACGACACGGTGAGCTTCCAGGTTCCATGCCGAGTCAGCCTGCACCTCTTCCGGACCCCAGGCGCGTGGTGTTGTCAGACGTTGGCATTGGGTCCTCTTGGGGAGAGAGCCTTAGCTAGGGTTAGGGTTCGGCCCAGGGACGTCGCCAGGGCCGAAGCGTCTCCGGTCTCGTGATCTGCCTCGAGGGCTGAAGTGAGGGCCCATGCAGCAAGGCGGCTCAAGTGCAGGGTTAGGGGTCGAGGCCGGCTTAGGTTGCGGTGGAGGGTCCCCGTTCGGGGTAGGGTTAGGGTTAGGGTTAGGTCCCAGGAGGCTCCAGGCGCCGAACCCACAGCAGGGCGGTGGTCTCCCCGAAGGGCTGAGTTGAGGGCACAAGGGACGGTGCCGCTCAGGATCCGTCTGTGGCTGCCAAGGCCACAGACGTCGATCGGCCCCTGGTCGAGGAGGCCTCCGGAATCCTCTCGGGCAGCTGCAGAACGGCCTGGGAAACGACACGCTGAGCTTCCAGGTTCCATGCCGGGTCAGCCTGCACCGCTTCTGGACCCCAGGCGCATGGTGTTGTCAGACGTTGGCATGGGGTCCCCGTGGGGAGGGAGCCTTAGCTAGGGTTAGGGTTTGGTCCAGGGACGTCGCCAGGGCTGAATCGACTGCAGTCTCGTGATGTCCCTCGAGGGCTGAAGTGAGGGCCCAGGCCAGAAGGCGGCTCAATTGCAGGGTTAGGGTTCGAGGCAGGCTTAGGTTGCGGTGGAGGGTCCCGGTTCGGGGTACGGTTAGGGTTAGGGTTGGGTCCCAGGAGGCTCCAGGCGCCAAAGCCACAGCAGGGCAGTGGTCTCCCCGAAGGGCTGAGTTGAGGGCACAAGGGACGGTGCCGGTCAGGATCCGTCTGTGGCTGCCAAGGCCACACACGTGATTGGGCCCCTGGTCGAGGAGGCCTCCGGCATCCTCTCGGCAGCTGCAGCCGGGCCTGGGAAACGACACGGTGAGCTTCCAGGTTCCATGCCGAGTCAGCCTGCACCTCTTCCGGACCCCAGGCGCGTGGTGTCAGACGTTGGCATTGGGTCCTCTTGGGGAGAGAGCCTTAGCTAGGGTTAGGGTTCGGCCCAGGGACGTCGCCAGGGCCGAAGCGACTCCGGTCTCGTGATCTGCCTCGAGGGCTGAAGTGAGGGCCCATGCAGCAAGGCGGCTCAAGTGCAGGGTTAGGGGTCGAGGCCGGCTTAGGTTGCGGTGGAGGGTCCCCGTTCGGGGTACGGTTAGGGTTAGGGTTGGGTCCCAGGAGGCTCCAGGCGACCAAGCCACAGCAGGGCAGTGGTCTCCCCGAAGGGCTGAGTTGAGGGCACAAGGGACGGTGCCGGTCAGGATCCGTCTGTGGCTGCCAAGGCCACACACGTGATTGGGCCCCTGGTCGAGGAGGCCTCCGGAATCCTCTCGGCAGCTGCAGCCGGGCCTGGGAAACGACACGGTGAGCTTCCAGGTTCCATGCCGAGTCAGCCTGCACCTCTTCCGGACCCCAGGCGCGTGGTGTTGTCAGACGTTGGCATTGGGTCCTCTTGGGGAGAGAGCCTTAGCTAGGGTTAGGGTTCGGCCCAGGGACGTCGCCAGGGCTGAATCGACTGCAGTCTCGTGATGTCCCTCGAGGGCTGAAGTGAGGGCCCAGGCCAGAAGGCGGCTCAATTGCAGGGTTAGGGTTCGAGGCAGGCTTAGGTTGCGGTGGAGGGTCCCGGTTCGGGGTACGGTTAGGGTTAGGGTTGGGTCCCAGGAGGCTCCAGGCGCCCAAGCCACAGCAGGGCAGTGGTCTCCCCGAAGGGCTGAGTTGAGGGCACAAGGGACGGTGCCGGTCAGGATCCGTCTGTGGCTGCCAAGGCCACACACGTGATTGGGCCCCTGGTCGAGGAGGCCTCCGGCATCGTCTCGGCAGCTGCAGCCGGGCCTGGGAAACGACACGGTGAGCTTCCAGGTTCCATGCCGAGTCAGCCTGCACCTCTTCCGGACCCCAGGCGCGTGGTGTTGTCAGACGTTGGCATTGGGTCCTCTTGGGGAGAGAGCCTTAGCTAGGGTTAGGGTTCGGCCCAGGGACGTCGCCAGGGCCGAAGCGACTCCGGTCTCGTGATCTGCCTCGAGGGCTGAAGTGAGGGCCCATGCAGCAAGGCGGCTCAAGTGCAGGGTTAGGGGTCGAGGCCGGCTTAGGTTGCGGTGGAGGGTCCCCGTTCGGTGTACGGTTAGGGTTAGGGTTAGGTCCCAGGAGGCTCCAGGCGCCGAACCCACAGCAGGGCGGTGGTCTCCCCGAAGGGCTGAGTTGAGGGCACAAGGGACGGTGCCGCTCAGGATCCGTCTGTGGCTGCCAAGGCCACAGACGTCGATCGGCCCCTGGTCGAGGAGGCCTCCGGAATCCTCTCGGGCAGCTGCAGAACGGCCTGGGAAACGACACGCTGAGCTTCCAGGTTCCATGCCGGGTCAGCCTGCACCGCTTCTGGACCCCAGGCGCGTGGTGTTGTCAGACGTTGGCATGGGGTCCCCGTGGGGAGGGAGCCTTAGCTAGGGTTAGGGTTTGGTCCAGGGACGTCGCCAGGGCTGAATCGACTGCAGTCTCGTGATGTCCCTCGAGGGCTGAAGTGAGGGCCCATGCCAGAAGGCGGCTCAATTGCAGGGTTAGGGTTCGAGGCAGGCTTAGGTTGCGGTGGAGGGTCCCGGTTCGGGGTACGGTTAGGGTTAGGGTTGGGTCCCAGGAGGCTCCAGGCGCCCAAGCCACAGCAGGGCAGTGGTCTCCCCGAAGGGCTGAGTTGAGGGCACAAGGGACGGTGCCGGTCAGGATCCGTCTGTGGCTGCCAAGGCCACACACGTGATTGGGCCCCTGGTCGAGGAGGCCTCCGGCATCCTCTCAGCAGCTGCAGCCGGGCCTGGGAAACGACACGGTGAGCTTCCAGGTTCCATGCCGAGTCAGCCTGCACCTCTTCCGGACCCCAGGCGCGTGGTGTTGTCAGACGTTGGCATTGGGTCCTCTTGGGGAGAGAGCCTTAGCTAGGGTTAGGGTTCGGCCCAGGGACGTCGCCAGGGCCGAAGCGACTCCGGTCTCGTGATCTGCCTCGAGGGCTGAAGTGAGGGCCCATGCAGCAAGGCGGCTCAAGTGCAGGGTTAGGGGTCGAGGCCGGCTTAGGTTGCGGTGGAGGGTCCCCGTTCGGGGTAGGGTTAGGGTTAGGGTTAGGTCCCAGGAGGCTCCAGGCGCCGAACCCACAGCAGGGCGGTGGTCTCCCCGAAGGGCTGAGTTGAGGGCACAAGGGACGGTGCCGCTCAGGATCCGTCTGTGGCTGCCAAGGCCACAGACGTCGATCGGCCCCTGGTCGAGGAGGCCTCCGGAATCCTCTCGGGCAGCTGCAGAACGGCCTGGGAAACGACACGCTGAGCTTCCAGGTTCCATGCCGGGTCAGCCTGCACCGCTTCTGGACCCCAGGCGCGTGGTGTTGTCAGACGTTGGCATGGGGTCCCCGTGGGGAGGGAGCCTTAGCTAGGGTTAGGGTTTGGTCCAGGGACGTCGCCAGGGCTGAATCGACTGCAGTCTCGTGATGTCCCTCGAGGGCTGAAGTGAGGGCCCATGCCAGAAGGCGGCTCAATTGCAGGGTTAGGGTTCGAGGCAGGCTTAGGTTGCGGTGGAGGGTCCCGGTTCGGGGTAGGGTTAGGGTTAGGGTTGGGTCCCAGGAGGCTCCAGGCGCCCAAGCCACAGCAGGGCAGTGGTCTCCCCGAAGGGCTGAGTTGAGGGCACAAGGGACGGTGCCGGTCAGGATCCGTCTGTGGCTGCCAAGGCCACACACGTGATTGGGCCCCTGGTCGAGGAGGCCTCCGGCATCCTCTCGGCAGCTGCAGCCGGGCCTGGGAAACGACACGGTGAGCTTCCAGGTTCCATGCCGAGTCAGCCTGCACCTCTTCCGGACCCCAGGCGCGTGGTGTTGTCAGACGTTGGCATTGGGTCCTCTTGGGGAGAGAGCCTTAGCTAGGGTTAGGGTTCGGCCCAGGGACGTCGCCAGGGCCGAAGCGACTCCGGTCTCGTGATCTGCCTCGAGGGCTGAAGTGAGGGCCCATGCAGCAAGGCGGCTCAAGTGCAGGGTTAGGGGTCGAGGCCGGCTTAGGTTGCGGTGGAGGGTCCCCGTTCGGTGTACGGTTAGGGTGAGGGTTAGGTCCCAGGAGGCTCCAGGCGCCGAACCCACAGCAGGGCGGTGGTCTCCCCGAAGGGCTGAGTTGAGGGCACAAGGGACGGTGCCGCTCAGGATCCGTCTGTGGCTGCCAAGGCCACAGACGTCGATCGGCCCCTGGTCGAGGAGGCCTCCGGAATCCTCTCGGGCAGCTGCAGAACGGCCTGGGAAACGACACGCTGAGCTTCCAGGTTCCATGCCGGGTCAGCCTGCACCGCTTCTGGACCCCAGGCGCGTGGTGTTGTCAGACGTTGGCATGGGGTCCCCGTGGGGAGGGAGCCTTAGCTAGGGTTAGGGTTTGGTCCAGGGACGTCGCCAGGGCTGAATCGACTGCAGTCTCGTGATCTCCCCCGAGGGCTGAAGTGAGGGCCCATGCCAGAAGGCGGCTCAATTGCAGGGTTAGGGTTCGAGGCAGGCTTAGGTTGCGGTGGAGGGTCCCGGTTCGGGGTAGGGTTAGGGTTAAGGTTGGGTCCCAGGAGGCTCCAGGCGCCCAAGCCACAGCAGGGCAGTGGTCTCCCCGAAGGGCTGAGTTGAGGGCACAAGGGACGGTGCCGGTCAGGATCCGTCTGTGGCTGCCAAGGCCACACACGTGATTGGGCCCCTGGTCGAGGAGGCCTCCGGCATCCTCTCGGCAGCTGCAGCCGGGCCTGGGAAACGACACGGTGAGCTTCCAGGTTCCATGCCGAGTCAGCCTGCACCTCTTCCGGACCCCAGGCGCGTGGTGTTGTCAGACGTTGGCATTGGGTCCTCTTGGGGAGAGAGCCTTAGCTAGGGTTAGGGTTCGGCCCAGGGACGTCGCCAGGGCCGAAGCGACTCCGGTCTCGTGATCTGCCTCGAGGGCTGAAGTGAGGGCCCATGCAGCAAGGCGGCTCAAGTGCAGGGTTAGGGGTCGAGGCAGGCTTAGGTTGCGGTGGAGGGTCCCGGTTCGGGGTACGGTTAGGGTTAGGGTTGGGTCCCAGGAGGCTCCAGGCGCCCAAGCCACAGCAGGGCAGTGGTCTCCCCGAAGGGCTGAGTTGAGGGCACAAGGGACGGTGCCGGTCAGGATCCGTCTGTGGCTGCCAAGGCCACACACGTGATTGGGCCCCTGGTCGAGGAGGCCTCCGGAATCCTCTCGGCAGCTGCAGCCGGGCCTGGGAAACGACACGGTGAGCTTCCAGGTTCCATGCCGAGTCAGCCTGCACCTCTTCCGGACCCCAGGCGCGTGGTGTTGTCAGACGTTGGCATTGGGTCCTCTTGGGGAGAGAGCCTTAGCTAGGGTTAGGGTTCGGCCCAGGGACGTCGCCAGGGCTGAATCGACTGCAGTCTCGTGATGTCCCTCGAGGGCTGAAGTGAGGGCCCATGCCAGAAGGCGGCTCAATTGCAGGGTTAGGGTTCGAGGCAGGCTTAGGTTGCGGTGGAGGGTCCCGGTTCGGGGTACGGTTAGGGTTAGGGTTGGGTCCCAGGAGGCTCCAGGCGCCCAAGCCACAGCAGGGCAGTGGTCTCCCCGAAGGGCTGAGTTGAGGGCACAAGGGACGGTGCCGGTCAGGATCCGTCTGTGGCTGCCAAGGCCACACACGTGATTGGGCCCCTGGTCGAGGAGGCCTCCGGCATCGTCTCGGCAGCTGCAGCCGGGCCTGGGAAACGACACGGTGAGCTTCCAGGTTCCATGCCGAGTCAGCCTGCACCTCTTCCGGACCCCAGGCGCGTGGTGTTGTCAGACGTTGGCATTGGGTCCTCTTGGGGAGAGAGCCTTAGCTAGGGTTAGGGTTCGGCCCAGGGACGTCGCCAGGGCCGAAGCGACTCCGGTCTCGTGATCTGCCTCGAGGGCTGAAGTGAGGGCCCATGCAGCAAGGCGGCTCAAGTGCAGGGTTAGGGGTCGAGGCCGGCTTAGGTTGCGGTGGAGGGTCCCCGTTCGGTGTACGGTTAGGGTTAGGGTTAGGTCCCAGGAGGCTCCAGGCGCCGAACCCACAGCAGGGCGGTGGTCTCCCCGAAGGGCTGAGTTGAGGGCACAAGGGACGGTGCCGCTCAGGATCCGTCTGTGGCTGCCAAGGCCACAGACGTCGATCGGCCCCTGGTCGAGGAGGCCTCCGGAATCCTCTCGGGCAGCTGCAGAACGGCCTGGGAAACGACACGCTGAGCTTCCAGGTTCCATGCCGGGTCAGCCTGCACCGCTTCTGGACCCCAGGCACGTGGTGTTGTCAGACGTTGGCATGGGGTCCCCGTGGGGAGGGAGCCTTAGCTAGGGTTAGGGTTTGGTCCAGGGACGTCGCCAGGGCTGAATCGACTGCAGTCTCGTGATGTCCCTCGAGGGCTGAAGTGAGGGCCCATGCCAGAAGGCGGCTCAATTGCAGGGTTAGGGTTCGAGGCAGGCTTAGGTTGCGGTGGAGGGTCCCGGTTCGGGGTACGGTTAGGGTTAGGGTTGGGTCCCAGGAGGCTCCAGGCGCCCAAGCCACAGCAGGGCAGTGGTCTCCCCGAAGGGCTGAGTTGAGGGCACAAGGGACGGTGCCGGTCAGGATCCGTCTGTGGCTGCCAAGCCCACACACGTGATTGGGCCCCTGGTCGAGGAGGCCTCCGGCATCGTCTCGGCAGCTGCAGCCGGGCCTGGGAAACGACACGGTGAGCTTCCAGGTTCCATGCCGAGTCAGCCTGCACCTCTTCCGGACCCCAGGCGCGTGGTGTTGTCAGACGTTGGCATTGGGTCCTCTTGGGGAGAGAGCCTTAGCTAGGGTTAGGGTTCGGCCCAGGGACGTCGCCAGGGCCGAAGCGACTCCGGTCTCGTGATCTGCCTCGAGGGCTGAAGTGAGGGCCCATGCAGCAAGGCGGCTCAAGTGCAGGGTTAGGGGTCGAGGCCGGCTTAGGTTGCGGTGGAGGGTCCCCGTTCGGTGTAGGGTTAGGGTTAGGGTTAGGTCCCAGGAGGCTCCAGGCGCCGAACCCACAGCAGGGCGGTGGTCTCCCCGAAGGGCTGAGTTGAGGGCACAAGGGACGGTGCCGCTCAGGATCCGTCTGTGGCTGCCAAGGCCACAGACGTCGATCGGCCCCTGGTCGAGGAGGCCTCCGGAATCCTCTCGGACAGCTGCAGAACGGCCTGGGAAACGACACGCTGAGCTTCCAGGTTCCATGCCGGGTCAGCCTGCACCGCTTCTGGACCCCAGGCGCGTGGTGTTGTCAGACGTTGGCATGGGGTCCCCGTGGGGAGGGAGCCTTAGCTAGGGTTAGGGTTTGGTCCAGGGACGTCGCCAGGGCTGAATCGACTGCAGTCTCGTGATGTCCCTCGAGGGCTGAAGTGAGGGCCCATGCCAGAAGGCGGCTCAATTGCAGGGTTAGGGTTCGAGGCAGGCTTAGGTTGCGGTGGAGGGTCCCGGTTCGGGGTAGGGTTAGGGTTAGGGTTGGGTCCCAGGAGGCTCCAGGCGCCCAAGCCACAGCAGGGCAGTGGTCTCCCCGAAGGGCTGAGTTGAGGGCACAAGGGACGGTGCCGGTCAGGATCCGTCTGTGGCTGCCAAGGCCACACACGTGATTGGGCCCCTGGTCGAGGAGGCCTCCGGCATCCTCTCGGCAGCTGCAGCCGGGCCTGGGAAACGACACGGTGAGCTTCCAGGTTCCATGCCGAGTCAGCCTGCACCTCTTCCGGACCCCAGGCGCGTGGTGTTGTCAGACGTTGGCATTGGGTCCTCTTGGGGAGAGAGCCTTAGCTAGGGTTAGGGTTCGGCCCAGGGACGTCGCCAGGGCCGAAGCGACTCCGGTCTCGTGATCTGCCTCGAGGGCTGAAGTGAGGGCCCATGCAGCAAGGCGGCTCAAGTGCAGGGTTAGGGGTCGAGGCCGGCTTAGGTTGCGGTGGAGGGTCCCCGTTCGGTGTACGGTTAGGGTTAGGGTTAGGTCCCAGGAGGCTCCAGGCGCCGAACCCACAGCAGGGCGGTGGTCTCCCCGAAGGGCTGAGTTGAGGGCACAAGGGACGGTGCCGCTCAGGATCCGTCTGTGGCTGCCAAGGCCACAGACGTCGATCGGCCCCTGGTCGAGGAGGCCTCCGGAATCCTCTCGGGCAGCTGCAGAACGGCCTGGGAAACGACACGCTGAGCTTCCAGGTTCCATGCCGGGTCAGCCTGCACCGCTTCTGGACCCCAGGCGCGTGGTGTTGTCAGACGTTGGCATGGGGTCCCCGTGGGGAGGGAGCCTTAGCTAGGGTTAGGGTTTGGTCCAGGGACGTCGCCAGGGCTGAATCGACTGCAGTCTCGTGATGTCCCTCGAGGGCTGAAGTGAGGGCCCATGCCAGAAGGCGGCTCAATTGCAGGGTTAGGGTTCGAGGCAGGCTTAGGTTGCGGTGGACGGTCCCGGTTCGGGGTAGGGTTAGGGTTAGGGTTGGGTCCCAGGAGGCTCCAGGCGCCCAAGCCACAGCAGGGCAGTGGTCTCCCCGAAGGGCTGAGTTGAGGGCACAAGGGACGGTGCCGGTCAGGATCCGTCTGTGGCTGCCAAGGCCACACACGTGATTGGGCCCCTGGTCGAGGAGGCCTCCGGCATCCTCTCGGCAGCTGCAGCCGGGCCTGGGAAACGACACGGTGAGCTTCCAGGTTCCATGCCGAGTCAGCCTGCACCTCTTCCGGACCCCAGGCGCGTGGTGTTGTCAGACGTTGGCATTGGGTCCTCTTGGGGAGAGAGCCTTAGCTAGGGTTAGGGTTCGGCCCAGGGACGTCGCCAGGGCCGAAGCGACTCCGGTCTCGTGATCTGCCTCGAGGGCTGAAGTGAGGGCCCATGCAGCAAGGCGGCTCAAGTGCAGGGTTAGGGGTCGAGGCCGGCTTAGGTTGCGGTGGAGGGTCCCCGTTCGGTGTACGGTTAGGGTTAGGGTTAGGTCCCAGGAGGCTCCAGGCGCCGAACCCACAGCAGGGCGGTGGTCTCCCCGAAGGGCTGAGTTGAGGGCACAAGGGACGGTGCCGCTCAGGATCCGTCTGTGGCTGCCAAGGCCACAGACGTCGATCGGCCCCTGGTCGAGGAGGCCTCCGGAATCCTCTCGGGCAGCTGCAGAACGGCCTGGGAAACGACACGCTGAGCTTCCAGGTTCCATGCCGGGTCAGCCTGCACCGCTTCTGGACCCCAGGCGCGTGGTGTTGTCAGACGTTGGCATGGGGTCCCCGTGGGGAGGGAGCCTTAGCTAGGGTTAGGGTTTGGTCCAGGGACGTCGCCAGGGCTGAATCGACTGCAGTCTCGTGATGTCCCTCGAGGGCTGAAGTGAGGGCCCATGCCAGAAGGCGGCTCAATTGCAGGGTTAGGGTTCGAGGCAGGCTTAGGTTGCGGTGGAGGGTCCCGGTTCGGGGTACGGTTAGGGTTAGGGTTGGGTCCCAGGAGGCTCCAGGCGCCCAAGCCACAGCAGGGCAGTGGTCTCCCCGAAGGGCTGAGTTGAGGGCACAAGGGACGGTGCCGGTCAGGATCCGTCTGTGGCTGCCAAGCCCACACACGTGATTGGGCCCCTGGTCGAGGAGGCCTCCGGCATCCTCTCGGCAGCTGCAGCCGGGCCTGGGAAACGACACGGTGAGCTTCCAGGTTCCATGCCGAGTCAGCCTGCACCTCTTCCGGACCCCAGGCGCGTGGTGTTGTCAGACGTTGGCATTGGGTCCTCTTGGGGAGAGAGCCTTAGCTAGGGTTAGGGTTCGGCCCAGGGACGTCGCCAGGGCCGAAGCGACTCCGGTCTCGTGATCTGCCTCGAGGGCTGAAGTGAGGGCCCATGCAGCAAGGCGGCTCAAGTGCAGGGTTAGGGGTCGAGGCCGGCTTAGGTTGCGGTGGAGGGTCCCCGTTCGGTGTAGGGTTAGGGTTAGGGTTAGGTCCCAGGAGGCTCCAGGCGCCGAACCCACAGCAGGGCGGTGGTCTCCCCGAAGGGCTGAGTTGAGGGCACAAGGGACGGTGCCGCTCAGGATCCGTCTGTGGCTGCCAAGGCCACAGACGTCGATCGGCCCCTGGTCGAGGAGGCCTCCGGAATCCTCTCGGACAGCTGCAGAACGGCCTGGGAAACGACACGCTGAGCTTCCAGGTTCCATGCCGGGTCAGCCTGCACCGCTTCTGGACCCCAGGCGCGTGGTGTTGTCAGACGTTGGCATGGGGTCCCCGTGGGGAGGGAGCCTTAGCTAGGGTTAGGGTTTGGTCCAGGGACGTCGCCAGGGCTGAATCGACTGCAGTCTCGTGATCTCCCCCGAGGGCTGAAGTGAGGGCCCATGCCAGAAGGCGGCTCAATTGCAGGGTTAGGGTTCGAGGCAGGCTTAGGTTGCGGTGGAGGGTCCCGGTTCGGGGTAGGGTTAGGGTTAGGGTTGGGTCCCAGGAGGCTCCAGGCGCCCAAGCCACAGCAGGGCAGTGGTCTCCCCGAAGGGCTGAGTTGAGGGCACAAGGGACGGTGCCGGTCAGGATCCGTCTGTGGCTGCCAAGGCCACACACGTGATTGGGCCCCTGGTCGAGGAGGCCTCCGGCATCCTCTCGGCAGCTGCAGCCGGGCCTGGGAAACGACACGGTGAGCTTCCAGGTTCCATGCCGAGTCAGCCTGCACCTCTTCCGGACCCCAGGCGCGTGGTGTTGTCAGACGTTGGCATTGGGTCCTCTTGGGGAGAGAGCCTTAGCTAGGGTTAGGGTTCGGCCCAGGGACGTCGCCAGGGCCGAAGCGACTCCGGTCTCGTGATCTGCCTCGAGGGCTGAAGTGAGGGCCCATGCAGCAAGGCGGCTCAAGTGCAGGGTTAGGGGTCGAGGCCGGCTTAGGTTGCGGTGGAGGGTCCCCGTTCGGTGTAGGGTTAGGGTTAGGGTTAGGTCCCAGGAGGCTCCAGGCGCCGAACCCACAGCAGGGCGGTGGTCTCCCCGAAGGGCTGAGTTGAGGGCACAAGGGACGGTGCCGCTCAGGATCCGTCTGTGGCTGCCAAGGCCACAGACGTCGATCGGCCCCTGGTCGAGGAGGCCTCCGGAATCCTCTCGGGCAGCTGCAGAACGGCCTGGGAAACGACACGCTGAGCTTCCACGTTCCATGCCGGGTCAGCCTGCACCGCTTCTGGACCCCAGGCGCGTGGTGTTGTCAGACGTTGGCATGGGGTCCCCGTGGGGAGGGAGCCTTAGCTAGGGTTAGGGTTTGGTCCAGGGACGTCGCCAGGGCTGAATCGACTGCAGTCTCGTGATGTCCCTCGAGGGCTGAAGTGAGGGCCCATGCCAGAAGGCGGCTCAATTGCAGGGTTAGGGTTCGAGGCAGGCTTAGGTTGCGGTGGAGGGTCCCGGTTCGGGGTAGGGTTAGGGTTAGGGTTGGGTCCCAGGAGGCTCCAGGCGCCCAAGCCACAGCAGGGCAGTGGTCTCCCCGAAGGGCTGAGTTGAGGGCACAAGGGACGGTGCCGGTCAGGATCCGTCTGTGGCTGCCAAGGCCACACACGTGATTGGGCCCCTGGTCGAGGAGGCCTCCGGCATCCTCTCGGCAGCTGCAGCCGGGCCTGGGAAACGACACGGTGAGCTTCCAGGTTCCATGCCGAGTCAGCCTGCACCTCTTCCGGACCCCAGGCGCGTGGTGTTGTCAGACGTTGGCATTGGGTCCTCTTGGGGAGAGAGCCTTAGCTAGGGTTACGGTTCGGCCCAGGGACGTCGCCAGGGCCGAAGCGACTCCGGTCTCGTGATCTGCCTCGAGGGCTGAAGTGAGGGCCCATGCAGCAAGGCGGCTCAAGTGCAGGGTTAGGGGTCGAGGCCGGCTTAGGTTGCGGTGGAGGGTCCCCGTTCGGTGTAGGGTTAGGGTTAGGGTTAGGTCCCAGGAGGCTCCAGGCGCCGAACCCACAGCAGGGCGGTGGTCTCCCCGAAGGGCTGAGTTGAGGGCACAAGGGACGGTGCCGCTCAGGATCCGTCTGTGGCTGCCAAGGCCACAGACGTCGATCGGCCCCTGGTCGAGGAGGCCTCCGGAATCCTCTCGGGCAGCTGCAGAACGGCCTGGGAAACGACACGCTGAGCTTCCACCTTCCATGCCGGGTCAGCCTGCACCGCTTCTGGACCCCAGGCGCGTGGTGTTGTCAGACGTTGGCATGGGGTCCCCGTGGGGAGGGAGCCTTAGCTAGGGTTAGGGTTTGGTCCAGGGACGTCGCCAGGGCTGAATCGACTGCAGTCTCGTGATGTCCCTCGAGGGCTGAAGTGAGGGCCCATGCCAGAAGGCGGCTCAATTGCAGGGTTAGGGTTCGAGGCAGGCTTAGGTTGCGGTGGAGGGTCCCGGTTCGGGGTACGGTTAGGGTTAGGGTTGGGTCCCAGGAGGCTCCAGGCGCCCAAGCCACAGCAGGGCAGTGGTCTCCCCGAAGGGCTGAGTTGAGGGCACAAGGGACGGTGCCGGTCAGGATCCGTCTGTGGCTGCCAAGGCCACACACGTGATTGGGCCCCTGGTCGAGGAGGCCTCCGGCATCCTCTCGGCAGCTGCAGCCGGGCCTGGGAAACGACACGGTGAGCTTCCAGGTTCCATGCCGAGTCAGCCTGCACCTCTTCCGGACCCCAGGCGCGTGGTGTTGTCAGACGTTGGCATTGGGTCCTCTTGGGGAGAGAGCCTTAGCTAGGGTTAGGGTTCGGCCCAGGGACGTCGCCAGGGCCGAAGCGACTCCGGTCTCGTGATCTGCCTCGAGGGCTGAAGTGAGGGCCCATGCAGCAAGGCGGCTCAAGTGCAGGGTTAGGGGTCGAGGCCGGCTTAGGTTGCGGTGGAGGGTCCCCGTTCGGTGTAGGGTTAGGGTTAGGGTTAGGTCCCAGGAGGCTCCAGGCGCCGAACCCACAGCAGGGCGGTGGTCTCCCCGAAGGGCTGAGTTGAGGGCACAAGGGACGGTGCCGCTCAGGATCCGTCTGTGGCTGCCAAGGCCACAGACGTCGATCGGCCCCTGGTCGAGGAGGCCTCCGGAATCCTCTCGGGCAGCTGCAGAACGGCCTGGGAAACGACACGCTGAGCTTCCAGGTTCCATGCCGGGTCAGCCTGCACGGCTTCTGGACCCCAGGCGCGTGGTGTTGTCAGACGTTGGCATGGGGTCCCCGTGGGGAGGGAGCCTTAGCTAGGGTTAGGGTTTGGTCCAGGGACGTCGCCAGGGCTGAATCGACTGCAGTCTCGTGATGTCCCTCGAGGGCTGAAGTGAGGGCCCATGCCAGAAGGCGGCTCAATTGCAGGGTTAGGGTTCGAGGCAGGCTTAGGTTGCGGTGGAGGGTCCCGGTTCGGGGTACGGTTAGGGTTAGGGTTGGGTCCAAGGAGGCTCCAGGCGCCCAAGCCACAGCAGGGCAGTGGTCTCCCCGAAGGGCTGAGTTGAGGGCACAAGGGACGGTGCCGGTCAGGATCCGTCTGTGGCTGCCAAGGCCACACACGTGATTGGGCCCCTGGTCGAGGAGGCCTCCGGCATCCTCTCGGCAGCTGCAGCCGGGCCTGGGAAACGACACGGTGAGCTTCCAGGTTCCATGCCGAGTCAGCCTGCACCTCTTCCGGACCCCAGGCGCGTGGTGTTGTCAGACGTTGGCATTGGGTCCTCTTGGGGAGAGAGCCTTAGCTAGGGTTAGGGTTCGGCCCAGGGACGTCGCCAGGGCCGAAGCGTCTCCGGTCTCGTGATCTGCCTCGAGGGCTGAAGTGAGGGCCCATGCAGCAAGGCGGCTCAAGTGCAGGGTTAGGGGTCGAGGCCGGCTTAGGTTGCGGTGGAGGGTCCCCGTTCGGTGTACGGTTAGGGTTAGGGTTAGGTCCCAGGAGGCTCCAGGCGCCGAACCCACAGCAGGGCGGTGGTCTCCCCGAAGGGCTGAGTTGAGGGCACAAGGGACGGTGCCGCTCAGGATCCGTCTGTGGCTGCCAAGGCCACAGACGTCGATCGGCCCCTGGTCGAGGAGGCCTCCGGAATCCTCTCGGGCAGCTGCAGAACGGCCTGGGAAACGACACGCTGAGCTTCCAGGTTCCATGCCGGGTCAGCCTGCACCGCTTCTGGACCCCAGGCGCGTGGTGTTGTCAGACGTTGGCATGGGGTCCCCGTGGGGAGGGAGCCTTAGCTAGGGTTAGGGTTTGGTCCAGGGACGTCGCCAGGGCTGAATCGACTGCAGTCTCGTGATCTCCCTCGAGGGCTGAAGTGAGGGCCCAGGCCAGAAGGCGGCTCAATTGCAGGGTTAGGGTTCGAGGCAGGCTTAGGTTGCGGTGGAGGGTCCCCGTTCGGGGTACGGTTAGGGTTAGGGTTGGGTCCCAGGAGGCTCCAGGCGCCCAAGCCACAGCAGGGCAGTGGTCTCCCCGAAGGGCTGAGTTGAGGGCACAAGGGACGGTGCCGGTCAGGATCCGTCTGTGGCTGCCAAGGCCACACACGTGATTGGGCCCCTGGTCGAGGAGGCCTCCGGAATCCTCTCGGCAGCTGCAGCCGGGCCTGGGAAACGACACGGTGAGCTTCCAGGTTCCATGCCGAGTCAGCCTGCACCTCTTCCGGACCCCAGGCGCGTGGTGTTGTCAGACGTTGGCATTGGGTCCTCTTGGGGAGAGAGCCTTAGCTAGGGTTAGGGTTCGGCCCAGGGACGTCGCCAGGGCTGAATCGACTGCAGTCTCGTGATGTCCCTCGAGGGCTGAAGTGAGGGCCCATGCCAGAAGGCGGCTCAATTGCAGGGTTAGGGTTCGAGGCAGGCTTAGGTTGCGGTGGAGGGTCCCGGTTCGGGGTACGGTTAGGGTTAGGGTTGGGTCCCAGGAGGCTCCAGGCGCCCAAGCCACAGCAGGGCAGTGGTCTCCCCGAAGGGCTGAGTTGAGGGCACAAGGGACGGTGCCGGTCAGGATCCGTCTGTGGCTGCCAAGGCCACACACGTGATTGGGCCCCTGGTCGAGGAGGCCTCCGGCATCCTCTCGGCAGCTGCAGCCGGGCCTGGGAAACGACACGGTGAGCTTCCAGGTTCCATGCCGAGTCAGCCTGCACCTCTTCCGGACCCCAGGCGCGTGGTGTTGTCAGACGTTGGCATTGGGTCCTCTTGGGGAGAGAGCCTTAGCTAGGGTTAGGGTTCGGCCCAGGGACGTCGCCAGGGCCGAAGCGACTCCGGTCTCGTGATCTGCCTCGAGGGCTGAAGTGAGGGCCCATGCAGCAAGGCGGCTCAAGTGCAGGGTTAGGGGTCGAGGCCGGCTTAGGTTGCGGTGGAGGGTCCCCGTTCGGTGTACGGTTAGGGTTAGGGTTAGGTCCCAGGAGGCTCCAGGCGCCGAACCCACAGCAGGGCGGTGGTCTCCCCGAAGGGCTGAGTTGAGGGCACAAGGGACGGTGCCGCTCAGGATCCGTCTGTGGCTGCCAAGGCCACAGACGTCGATCGGCCCCTGGTCGAGGAGGCCTCCGGAATCCTCTCGGGCAGCTGCAGAACGGCCTGGGAAACGACACGCTGAGCTTCCAGGTTCCATGCCGGGTCAGCCTGCACCGCTTCTGGACCCCAGGCGCGTGGTGTTGTCAGACGTTGGCATGGGGTCCCCGTGGGGAGGGAGCCTTAGCTAGGGTTAGGGTTTGGTCCAGGGACGTCGCCAGGGCTGAATCGACTGCAGTCTCGTGATGTCCCTCGAGGGCTGAAGTGAGGGCCCATGCCAGAAGGCGGCTCAATTGCAGGGTTAGGGTTCGAGGCAGGCTTAGGTTGCGGTGGAGGGTCCCGGTTCGGGGTACGGTTAGGGTTAGGGTTGGGTCCCAGGAGGCTCCAGGCGCCCAAGCCACAGCAGGGCAGTGGTCTCCCCGAAGGGCTGAGTTGAGGGCACAAGGGACGGTGCCGGTCAGGATCCGTCTGTGGCTGCCAAGGCCACACACGTGATTGGGCCCCTGGTCGAGGAGGCCTCCGGCATCCTCTCAGCAGCTGCAGCCGGGCCTGGGAAACGACACGGTGAGCTTCCAGGTTCCATGCCGAGTCAGCCTGCACCTCTTCCGGACCCCAGGCGCGTGGTGTTGTCAGACGTTGGCATTGGGTCCTCTTGGGGAGAGAGCCTTAGCTAGGGTTAGGGTTCGGCCCAGGGACGTCGCCAGGGCCGAAGCGACTCCGGTCTCGTGATCTGCCTCGAGGGCTGAAGTGAGGGCCCATGCAGCAAGGCGGCTCAAGTGCAGGGTTAGGGGTCGAGGCCGGCTTAGGTTGCGGTGGAGGGTCCCCGTTCGGTGTACGGTTAGGGTTAGGGTTAGGTCCCAGGAGGCTCCAGGCGCCGAACCCACAGCAGGGCGGTGGTCTCCCCGAAGGGCTGAGTTGAGGGCACAAGGGACGGTGCCGCTCAGGATCCGTCTGTGGCTGCCAAGGCCACAGACGTCGATCGGCCCCTGGTCGAGGAGGCCTCCGGAATCCTCTCGGGCAGCTGCAGAACGGCCTGGGAAACGACACGCTGAGCTTCCAGGTTCCATGCCGGGTCAGCCTGCACCGCTTCTGGACCCCAGGCGCGTGGTGTTGTCAGACGTTGGCATGGGGTCCCCGTGGGGAGGGAGCCTTAGCTAGGGTTAGGGTTTGGTCCAGGGACGTCGCCAGGGCTGAATCGACTGCAGTCTCGTGATGTCCCTCGAGGGCTGAAGTGAGGGCCCATGCCAGAAGGCGGCTCAATTGCAGGGTTAGGGTTCGAGGCAGGCTTAGGTTGCGGTGGACGGTCCCGGTTCGGGGTAGGGTTAGGGTTAGGGTTGGGTCCCAGGAGGCTCCAGGCGCCCAAGCCACAGCAGGGCAGTGGTCTCCCCGAAGGGCTGAGTTGAGGGCACAAGGGACGGTGCCGGTCAGGATCCGTCTGTGGCTGCCAAGGCCACACACGTGATTGGGCCCCTGGTCGAGGAGGCCTCCGGCATCCTCTCGGCAGCTGCAGCCGGGCCTGGGAAACGACACGGTGAGCTTCCAGGTTCCATGCCGAGTCAGCCTGCACCTCTTCCGGACCCCAGGCGCGTGGTGTTGTCAGACGTTGGCATTGGGTCCTCTTGGGGAGAGAGCCTTAGCTAGGGTTAGGGTTCGGCCCAGGGACGTCGCCAGGGCCGAAGCGACTCCGGTCTCGTGATCTGCCTCGAGGGCTGAAGTGAGGGCCCATGCAGCAAGGCGGCTCAAGTGCAGGGTTAGGGGTCGAGGCCGGCTTAGGTTGCGGTGGAGGGTCCCCGTTCGGTGTAGGGTTAGGGTTAGGGTTAGGTCCCAGGAGGCTCCAGGCGCCGAACCCACAGCAGGGCGGTGGTCTCCCCGAAGGGCTGAGTTGAGGGCACAAGGGACGGTGCCGCTCAGGATCCGTCTGTGGCTGCCAAGGCCACAGACGTCGATCGGCCCCTGGTCGAGGAGGCCTCCGGAATCCTCTCGGGCAGCTGCAGAACGGCCTGGGAAACGACACGCTGAGCTTCCAGGTTCCATGCCGGGTCAGCCTGCACCGCTTCTGGACCCCAGGCGCGTGGTGTTGTCAGACGTTGGCATGGGGTCCCCGTGGGGAGGGAGCCTTAGCTAGGGTTAGGGTTTGGTCCAGGGACGTCGCCAGGGCTGAATCGACTGCAGTCTCGTGATGTCCCTCGAGGGCTGAAGTGAGGGCCCAGGCCAGAAGGCGGCTCAATTGCAGGGTTAGGGTTCGAGGCAGGCTTAGGTTGCGGTGGAGGGTCCCGGTTCGGGGTAGGGTTAGGGTTAGGGTTGGGTCCCAGGAGGCTCCAGGCGCCCAAGCCACAGCAGGGCAGTGGTCTCCCCGAAGGGCTGAGTTGAGGGCACAAGGGACGGTGCCGGTCAGGATCCGTCTGTGGCTGCCAAGGCCACACACGTGATTGGGCCCCTGGTCGAGGAGGCCTCCGGCATCCTCTCGGCAGCTGCAGCCGGGCCTGGGAAACGACACGGTGAGCTTCCAGGTTCCATGCCGAGTCAGCCTGCACCTCTTCCGGACCCCAGGCGCGTGGTGTTGTCAGACGTTGGCATTGGGTCCTCTTGGGGAGAGAGCCTTAGCTAGGGTTAGGGTTCGGCCCAGGGACGTCGCCAGGGCCGAAGCGACTCCGGTCTTGTGATCTGCCTCGAGGGCTGAAGTGAGGGCCCATGCAGCAAGGCGGCTCAAGTGCAGGGTTAGGGGTCGAGGCAGGCTTAGGTTGCGGTGGAGGGTCCCGGTTCGGGGTACGGTTAGGGTTAGGGTTGGGTCCCAGGAGGCTCCAGGCGCCCAAGCCACAGCAGGGCAGTGGTCTCCCCGAAGGGCTGAGTTGAGGGCACAAGGGACGGTGCCGGTCAGGATCCGTCTGTGGCTGCCAAGGCCACACACGTGATTGGGCCCCTGGTCGAGGAGGCCTCCGGAATCCTCTCGGCAGCTGCAGCCGGGCCTGGGAAACGACACGGTGAGCTTCCAGGTTCCATGCCGAGTCAGCCTGCACCTCTTCCGGACCCCAGGCGCGTGGTGTTGTCAGACGTTGGCATTGGGTCCTCTTGGGGAGAGAGCCTTAGCTAGGGTTAGGGTTCGGCCCAGGGACGTCGCCAGGGCTGAATCGACTGCAGTCTCGTGATGTCCCTCGAGGGCTGAAGTGAGGGCCCATGCCAGAAGGCGGCTCAATTGCAGGGTTAGGGTTCGAGGCAGGCTTAGGTTGTGGTGGAGGGTCCCGGTTCGGGGTACGGTTAGGGTTAGGGTTGGGTCCCAGGAGGCTCCAGGCGCCCAAGCCACAGCAGGGCAGTGGTCTCCCCGAAGGGCTGAGTTGAGGGCACAAGGGACGGTGCCGGTCAGGATCCGTCTGTGGCTGCCAAGGCCACACACGTGATTGGGCCCCTGGTCGAGGAGGCCTCCGGAATCCTCTCGGCAGCTGCAGCCGGGCCTGGGAAACGACACGGTGAGCTTCCAGGTTCCATGCCGAGTCAGCCTGCACCTCTTCCGGACCCCAGGCGCGTGGTGTTGTCAGACGTTGGCATTGGGTCCTCTTGGGGAGAGAGCCTTAGCTAGGGTTAGGGTTCGGCCCAGGGACGTCGCCAGGGCTGAATCGACTGCAGTCTCGTGATGTCCCTCGAGGGCTGAAGTGAGGGCCCATGCCAGAAGGCGGCTCAATTGCAGGGTTAGGGTTCGAGGCAGGCTTAGGTTGCGGTGGAGGGTCCCGGTTCGGGGTACGGTTAGGGTTAGGGTTGGGTCCCAGGAGGCTCCAGGCGCCCAAGCCACAGCAGGGCAGTGGTCTCCCCGAAGGGCTGAGTTGAGGGCACAAGGGACGGTGCCGGTCAGGATCCGTCTGTGGCTGCCAAGGCCACACACGTGATTGGGCCCCTGGTCGAGGAGGCCTCCGGCATCCTCTCGGCAGCTGCAGCCGGGCCTGGGAAACGACACGGTGAGCTTCCAGGTTCCATGCCGAGTCAGCCTGCACCTCTTCCGGACCCCAGGCGCGTGGTGTTGTCAGACGTTGGCATTGGGTCCTCTTGGGGAGAGAGCCTTAGCTAGGGTTAGGGTTCGGCCCAGGGACGTCGCCAGGGCCGAAGCGACTCCGGTCTCGTGATCTGCCTCGAGGGCTGAAGTGAGGGCCCATGCAGCAAGGCGGCTCAAGTGCAGGGTTAGGGGTCGAGGCCGGCTTAGGTTGCGGTGGAGGGTCCCCGTTCGGTGTACGGTTAGGGTTAGGGTTAGGTCCCAGGAGGCTCCAGGCGCCGAACCCACAGCAGGGCGGTGGTCTCCCCGAAGGGCTGAGTTGAGGGCACAAGGGACGGTGCCGCTCAGGATCCGTCTGTGGCTGCCAAGGCCACAGACGTCGATCGGCCCCTGGTCGAGGAGGCCTCCGGAATCCTCTCGGGCAGCTGCAGAACGGCCTGGGAAACGACACGCTGAGCTTCCACGTTCCATGCCGGGTCAGCCTGCACCGCTTCTGGACCCCAGGCGCGTGGTGTTGTCAGACGTTGGCATGGGGTCCCCGTGGGGAGGGAGCCTTAGCTAGGGTTAGGGTTTGGTCCAGGGACGTCGCCAGGGCTGAATCGACTGCAGTCTCGTGATGTCCCTCGAGGGCTGAAGTGAGGGCCCATGCCAGAAGGCGGCTCAATTGCAGGGTTAGGGTTCGAGGCAGGCTTAGGTTGCGGTGGAGGGTCCCGGTTCGGGGTACGGTTAGGGTTAGGGTTGGGTCCCAGGAGGCTCCAGGCGCCCAAGCCACAGCAGGGCAGTGGTCTCCCCGAAGGGCTGAGTTGAGGGCACAAGGGACGGTGCCGGTCAGGATCCGTCTGTGGCTGCCAAGCCCACACACGTGATTGGGCCCCTGGTCGAGGAGGCCTCCGGCATCGTCTCGGCAGCTGCAGCCGGGCCTGGGAAACGACACGGTGAGCTTCCAGGTTCCATGCCGAGTCAGCCTGCACCTCTTCCGGACCCCAGGCGCGTGGTGTTGTCAGACGTTGGCATTGGGTCCTCTTGGGGAGAGAGCCTTAGCTAGGGTTAGGGTTCGGCCCAGGGACGTCGCCAGGGCCGAAGCGACTCCGGTCTCGTGATCTGCCTCGAGGGCTGAAGTGAGGGCCCATGCAGCAAGGCGGCTCAAGTGCAGGGTTAGGGGTCGAGGCCGGCTTAGGTTGCGGTGGAGGGTCCCCGTTCGGTGTAGGGTTAGGGTTAGGGTTAGGTCCCAGGAGGCTCCAGGCGCCGAACCCACAGCAGGGCGGTGGTCTCCCCGAAGGGCTGAGTTGAGGGCACAAGGGACGGTGCCGCTCAGGATCCGTCTGTGGCTGCCAAGGCCACAGACGTCGATCGGCCCCTGGTCGAGGAGGCCTCCGGAATCCTCTCGGACAGCTGCAGAACGGCCTGGGAAACGACACGCTGAGCTTCCAGGTTCCATGCCGGGTCAGCCTGCACCGCTTCTGGACCCCAGGCGCGTGGTGTTGTCAGACGTTGGCATGGGGTCCCCGTGGGGAGGGAGCCTTAGCTAGGGTTAGGGTTTGGTCCAGGGACGTCGCCAGGGCTGAATCGACTGCAGTCTCGTGATGTCCCTCGAGGGCTGAAGTGAGGGCCCATGCCAGAAGGCGGCTCAATTGCAGGGTTAGGGTTCGAGGCAGGCTTAGGTTGCGGTGGAGGGTCCCGGTTCGGGGTACGGTTAGGGTTAGGGTTGGGTCCCAGGAGGCTCCAGGCGCCCAAGCCACAGCAGGGCAGTGGTCTCCCCGAAGGGCTGAGTTGAGGGCACAAGGGACGGTGCCGGTCAGGATCCGTCTGTGGCTGCCAAGGCCACACACGTGATTGGGCCCCTGGTCGAGGAGGCCTCCGGCATCCTCTCGGCAGCTGCAGCCGGGCCTGGGAAACGACACGGTGAGCTTCCAGGTTCCATGCCGAGTCAGCCTGCACCTCTTCCGGACCCCAGGCGCGTGGTGTTGTCAGACGTTGGCATTGGGTCCTCTTGGGGAGAGAGCCTTAGCTAGGGTTAGGGTTCGGCCCAGGGACGTCGCCAGGGCCGAAGCGACTCCGGTCTCGTGATCTGCCTCGAGGGCTGAAGTGAGGGCCCATGCAGCAAGGCGGCTCAAGTGCAGGGTTAGGGGTCGAGGCCGGCTTAGGTTGCGGTGGAGGGTCCCCGTTCGGTGTACGGTTAGGGTTAGGGTTAGGTCCCAGGAGGCTCCAGGCGCCGAACCCACAGCAGGGCGGTGGTCTCCCCGAAGGGCTGAGTTGAGGGCACAAGGGACGGTGCCGCTCAGGATCCGTCTGTGGCTGCCAAGGCCACAGACGTCGATCGGCCCCTGGTCGAGGAGGCCTCCGGAATCCTCTCGGGCAGCTGCAGAACGGCCTGGGAAACGACACGCTGAGCTTCCAGGTTCCATGCCGGGTCAGCCTGCACCGCTTCTGGACCCCAGGCGCGTGGTGTTGTCAGACGTTGGCATGGGGTCCCCGTGGGGAGGGAGCCTTAGCTAGGGTTAGGGTTTGGTCCAGGGACGTCGCCAGGGCTGAATCGACTGCAGTCTCGTGATGTCCCTCGAGGGCTGAAGTGAGGGCCCATGCCAGAAGGCGGCTCAATTGCAGGGTTAGGGTTCGAGGCAGGCTTAGGTTGCGGTGGACGGTCCCGGTTCGGGGTAGGGTTAGGGTTAGGGTTGGGTCCCAGGAGGCTCCAGGCGCCCAAGCCACAGCAGGGCAGTGGTCTCCCCGAAGGGCTGAGTTGAGGGCACAAGGGACGGTGCCGGTCAGGATCCGTCTGTGGCTGCCAAGGCCACACACGTGATTGGGCCCCTGGTCGAGGAGGCCTCCGGCATCCTCTCGGCAGCTGCAGCCGGGCCTGGGAAACGACACGGTGAGCTTCCAGGTTCCATGCCGAGTCAGCCTGCACCTCTTCCGGACCCCAGGCGCGTGGTGTTGTCAGACGTTGGCATTGGGTCCTCTTGGGGAGAGAGCCTTAGCTAGGGTTAGGGTTCGGCCCAGGGACGTCGCCAGGGCCGAAGCGACTCCGGTCTCGTGATCTGCCTCGAGGGCTGAAGTGAGGGCCCATGCAGCAAGGCGGCTCAAGTGCAGGGTTAGGGGTCGAGGCCGGCTTAGGTTGCGGTGGAGGGTCCCCGTTCGGTGTACGGTTAGGGTTAGGGTTAGGTCCCAGGAGGCTCCAGGCGCCGAACCCACAGCAGGGCGGTGGTCTCCCCGAAGGGCTGAGTTGAGGGCACAAGGGACGGTGCCGCTCAGGATCCGTCTGTGGCTGCCAAGGCCACAGACGTCGATCGGCCCCTGGTCGAGGAGGCCTCCGGAATCCTCTCGGGCAGCTGCAGAACGGCCTGGGAAACGACACGCTGAGCTTCCAGGTTCCATGCCGGGTCAGCCTGCACCGCTTCTGGACCCCAGGCGCGTGGTGTTGTCAGACGTTGGCATGGGGTCCCCGTGGGGAGGGAGCCTTAGCTAGGGTTAGGGTTTGGTCCAGGGACGTCGCCAGGGCTGAATCGACTGCAGTCTCGTGATGTCCCTCGAGGGCTGAAGTGAGGGCCCATGCCAGAAGGCGGCTCAATTGCAGGGTTAGGGTTCGAGGCAGGCTTAGGTTGCGGTGGAGGGTCCCGGTTCGGGGTACGGTTAGGGTTAGGGTTGGGTCCCAGGAGGCTCCAGGCGCCCAAGCCACAGCAGGGCAGTGGTCTCCCCGAAGGGCTGAGTTGAGGGCACAAGGGACGGTGCCGGTCAGGATCCGTCTGTGGCTGCCAAGGCCACACACGTGATTGGGCCCCTGGTCGAGGAGGCCTCCGGCATCCTCTCGGCAGCTGCAGCCGGGCCTGGGAAACGACACGGTGAGCTTCCAGGTTCCATGCCGAGTCAGCCTGCACCTCTTCCGGACCCCAGGCGCGTGGTGTTGTCAGACGTTGGCATTGGGTCCTCTTGGGGAGAGAGCCTTAGCTAGGGTTAGGGTTCGGCCCAGGGACGTCGCCAGGGCCGAAGCGACTCCGGTCTCGTGATCTGCCTCGAGGGCTGAAGTGAGGGCCCATGCAGCAAGGCGGCTCAAGTGCAGGGTTAGGGGTCGAGGCCGGCTTAGGTTGCGGTGGAGGGTCCCCGTTCGGTGTAGGGTTAGGGTTAGGGTTAGGTCCCAGGAGGCTCCAGGCGCCGAACCCACAGCAGGGCGGTGGTCTCCCCGAAGGGCTGAGTTGAGGGCACAAGGGACGGTGCCGCTCAGGATCCGTCTGTGGCTGCCAAGGCCACAGACGTCGATCGGCCCCTGGTCGAGGAGGCCTCCGGAATCCTCTCGGGCAGCTGCAGAACGGCCTGGGAAACGACACGCTGAGCTTCCAGGTTCCATGCCGGGTCAGCCTGCACCGCTTCTGGACCCCAGGCGCGTGGTGTTGTCAGACGTTGGCATGGGGTCCCCGTGGGGAGGGAGCCTTAGCTAGGGTTAGGGTTTGGTCCAGGGACGTCGCCAGGGCTGAATCGACTGCAGTCTCGTGATGTCCCTCGAGGGCTGAAGTGAGGGCCCATGCCAGAAGGCGGCTCAATTGCAGGGTTAGGGTTCGAGGCAGGCTTAGGTTGCGGTGGACGGTCCCGGTTCGGGGTAGGGTTAGGGTTAGGGTTGGGTCCCAGGAGGCTCCAGGCGCCCAAGCCACAGCAGGGCAGTGGTCTCCCCGAAGGGCTGAGTTGAGGGCACAAGGGACGGTGCCGGTCAGGATCCGTCTGTGGCTGCCAAGGCCACACACGTGATTGGGCCCCTGGTCGAGGAGGCCTCCGGCATCCTCTCGGCAGCTGCAGCCGGGCCTGGGAAACGACACGGTGAGCTTCCAGGTTCCATGCCGAGTCAGCCTGCACCTCTTCCGGACCCCAGGCGCGTGGTGTTGTCAGACGTTGGCATTGGGTCCTCTTGGGGAGAGAGCCTTAGCTAGGGTTAGGGTTCGGCCCAGGGACGTCGCCAGGGCCGAAGCGACTCCGGTCTCGTGATCTGCCTCGAGGGCTGAAGTGAGGGCCCATGCAGCAAGGCGGCTCAAGTGCAGGGTTAGGGGTCGAGGCCGGCTTAGGTTGCGGTGGAGGGTCCCCGTTCGGTGTACGGTTAGGGTTAGGGTTAGGTCCCAGGAGGCTCCAGGCGCCGAACCCACAGCAGGGCGGTGGTCTCCCCGAAGGGCTGAGTTGAGGGCACAAGGGACGGTGCCGCTCAGGATCCGTCTGTGGCTGCCAAGGCCACAGACGTCGATCGGCCCCTGGTCGAGGAGGCCTCCGGAATCCTCTCGGGCAGCTGCAGAACGGCCTGGGAAACGACACGCTGAGCTTCCACGTTCCATGCCGGGTCAGCCTGCACCGCTTCTGGACCCCAGGCGCGTGGTGTTGTCAGACGTTGGCATGGGGTCCCCGTGGGGAGGGAGCCTTAGCTAGGGTTAGGGTTTGGTCCAGGGACGTCGCCAGGGCTGAATCGACTGCAGTCTCGTGATGTCCCTCGAGGGCTGAAGTGAGGGCCCATGCCAGAAGGCGGCTCAATTGCAGGGTTAGGGTTCGAGGCAGGCTTAGGTTGCGGTGGAGGGTCCCGGTTCGGGGTACGGTTAGGGTTAGGGTTGGGTCCCAGGAGGCTCCAGGCGCCCAAGCCACAGCAGGGCAGTGGTCTCCCCGAAGGGCTGAGTTGAGGGCACAAGGGACGGTGCCGGTCAGGATCCGTCTGTGGCTGCCAAGGCCACACACGTGATTGGGCCCCTGGTCGAGGAGGCCTCCGGCATCCTCTCGGCAGCTGCAGCCGGGCCTGGGAAACGACACGGTGAGCTTCCAGGTTCCATGCCGAGTCAGCCTGCACCTCTTCCGGACCCCAGGCGCGTGGTGTTGTCAGACGTTGGCATTGGGTCCTCTTGGGGAGAGAGCCTTAGCTAGGGTTAGGGTTCGGCCCAGGGACGTCGCCAGGGCCGAAGCGACTCCGGTCTCGTGATCTGCCTCGAGGGCTGAAGTGAGGGCCCATGCAGCAAGGCGGCTCAAGTGCAGGGTTAGGGGTCGAGGCCGGCTTAGGTTGCGGTGGAGGGTCCCCGTTCGGTGTAGGGTTAGGGTTAGGGTTAGGTCCCAGGAGGCTCCAGGCGCCGAACCCACAGCAGGGCGGTGGTCTCCCCGAAGGGCTGAGTTGAGGGCACAAGGGACGGTGCCGCTCAGGATCCGTCTGTGGCTGCCAAGGCCACAGACGTCGATCGGCCCCTGGTCGAGGAGGCCTCCGGAATCCTCTCGGGCAGCTGCAGAACGGCCTGGGAAACGACACGCTGAGCTTCCAGGTTCCATGCCGGGTCAGCCTGCACCGCTTCTGGACCCCAGGCGCGTGGTGTTGTCAGACGTTGGCATGGGGTCCCCGTGGGGAGGGAGCCTTAGCTAGGGTTAGGGTTTGGTCCAGGGACGTCGCCAGGGCTGAATCGACTGCAGTCTCGTGATGTCCCTCGAGGGCTGAAGTGAGGGCCCATGCCAGAAGGCGGCTCAATTGCAGGGTTAGGGTTCGAGGCAGGCTTAGGTTGCGGTGGAGGGTCCCGGTTCGGGGTACGGTTAGGGTTAGGGTTGGGTCCCAGGAGGCTCCAGGCGCCCAAGCCACAGCAGGGCAGTGGTCTCCCCGAAGGGCTGAGTTGAGGGCACAAGGGACGGTGCCGGTCAGGATCCGTCTGTGGCTGCCAAGGCCACACACGTGATTGGGCCCCTGGTCGAGGAGGCCTCCGGCATCCTCTCGGCAGCTGCAGCCGGGCCTGGGAAACGACACGGTGAGCTTCCAGGTTCCATGCCGAGTCAGCCTGCACCTCTTCCGGACCCCAGGCGCGTGGTGTTGTCAGACGTTGGCATTGGGTCCTCTTGGGGAGAGAGCCTTAGCTAGGGTTAGGGTTCGGCCCAGGGACGTCGCCAGGGCCGAAGCGTCTCCGGTCTCGTGATCTGCCTCGAGGGCTGAAGTGAGGGCCCATGCAGCAAGGCGGCTCAAGTGCAGGGTTAGGGGTCGAGGCCGGCTTAGGTTGCGGTGGAGGGTCCCCGTTCGGTGTACGGTTAGGGTTAGGGTTAGGTCCCAGGAGGCTCCAGGCGCCGAACCCACAGCAGGGCGGTGGTCTCCCCGAAGGGCTGAGTTGAGGGCACAAGGGACGGTGCCGCTCAGGATCCGTCTGTGGCTGCCAAGGCCACAGACGTCGATCGGCCCCTGGTCGAGGAGGCCTCCGGAATCCTCTCGGGCAGCTGCAGAACGGCCTGGGAAACGACACGCTGAGCTTCCAGGTTCCATGCCGGGTCAGCCTGCACCGCTTCTGGACCCCAGGCGCGTGGTGTTGTCAGACGTTGGCATGGGGTCCCCGTGGGGAGGGAGCCTTAGCTAGGGTTAGGGTTTGGTCCAGGGACGTCGCCAGGGCTGAATCGACTGCAGTCTCGTGATGTCCCTCGAGGGCTGAAGTGAGGGCCCATGCCAGAAGGCGGCTCAATTGCAGGGTTAGGGTTCGAGGCAGGCTTAGGTTGCGGTGGAGGGTCCCGGTTCGGGGTACGGTTAGGGTTAGGGTTGGGTCCCAGGAGGCTCCAGGCGCCCAAGCCACAGCAGGGCAGTGGTCTCCCCGAAGGGCTGAGTTGAGGGCACAAGGGACGGTGCCGGTCAGGATCCGTCTGTGGCTGCCAAGGCCACACACGTGATTGGGCCCCTGGTCGAGGAGGCCTCCGGCATCCTCTCGGCAGCTGCAGCCGGGCCTGGGAAACGACACGGTGAGCTTCCAGGTTCCATGCCGAGTCAGCCTGCACCTCTTCCGGACCCCAGGCGCGTGGTGTTGTCAGACGTTGGCATTGGGTCCTCTTGGGGAGAGAGCCTTAGCTAGGGTTAGGGTTCGGCCCAGGGACGTCGCCAGGGCCGAAGCGACTCCGGTCTCGTGATCTGCCTCGAGGGCTGAAGTGAGGGCCCATGCAGCAAGGCGGCTCAAGTGCAGGGTTAGGGGTCGAGGCCGGCTTAGGTTGCGGTGGAGGGTCCCCGTTCGGTGTACGGTTAGGGTTAGGGTTAGGTCCCAGGAGGCTCCAGGCGCCGAACCCACAGCAGGGCGGTGGTCTCCCCGAAGGGCTGAGTTGAGGGCACAAGGGACGGTGCCGCTCAGGATCCGTCTGTGGCTGCCAAGGCCACAGACGTCGATCGGCCCCTGGTCGAGGAGGCCTCCGGAATCCTCTCGGGCAGCTGCAGAACGGCCTGGGAAACGACACGCTGAGCTTCCACGTTCCATGCCGGGTCAGCCTGCACCGCTTCTGGACCCCAGGCGCGTGGTGTTGTCAGACGTTGGCATGGGGTCCCCGTGGGGAGGGAGCCTTAGCTAGGGTTAGGGTTTGGTCCAGGGACGTCGCCAGGGCTGAATCGACTGCAGTCTCGTGATGTCCCTCGAGGGCTGAAGTGAGGGCCCATGCCAGAAGGCGGCTCAATTGCAGGGTTAGGGTTCGAGGCAGGCTTAGGTTGCGGTGGAGGGTCCCGGTTCGGGGTACGGTTAGGGTTAGGGTTGGGTCCCAGGAGGCTCCAGGCGCCCAAGCCACAGCAGGGCAGTGGTCTCCCCGAAGGGCTGAGTTGAGGGCACAAGGGACGGTGCCGGTCAGGATCCGTCTGTGGCTGCCAAGGCCACACACGTGATTGGGCCCCTGGTCGAGGAGGCCTCCGGCATCGTCTCGGCAGCTGCAGCCGGGCCTGGGAAACGACACGGTGAGCTTCCAGGTTCCATGCCGAGTCAGCCTGCACCTCTTCCGGACCCCAGGCGCGTGGTGTTGTCAGACGTTGGCATTGGGTCCTCTTGGGGAGAGAGCCTTAGCTAGGGTTAGGGTTCGGCCCAGGGACGTCGCCAGGGCCGAAGCGACTCCGGTCTCGTGATCTGCCTCGAGGGCTGAAGTGAGGGCCCATGCAGCAAGGCGGCTCAAGTGCAGGGTTAGGGGTCGAGGCCGGCTTAGGTTGCGGTGGAGGGTCCCCGTTCGGTGTAGGGTTAGGGTTAGGGTTAGGTCCCAGGAGGCTCCAGGCGCCGAACCCACAGCAGGGCGGTGGTCTCCCCGAAGGGCTGAGTTGAGGGCACAAGGGACGGTGCCGCTCAGGATCCGTCTGTGGCTGCCAAGGCCACAGACGTCGATCGGCCCCTGGTCGAGGAGGCCTCCGGAATCCTCTCGGGCAGCTGCAGAACGGCCTGGGAAACGACACGCTGAGCTTCCAGGTTCCATGCCGGGTCAGCCTGCACCGCTTCTGGACCCCAGGCGCGTGGTGTTGTCAGACGTTGGCATGGGGTCCCCGTGGGGAGGGAGCCTTAGCTAGGGTTAGGGTTTGGTCCAGGGACGTCGCCAGGGCTGAATCGACTGCAGTCTCGTGATGTCCCTCGAGGGCTGAAGTGAGGGCCCATGCCAGAAGGCGGCTCAATTGCAGGGTTAGGGTTCGAGGCAGGCTTAGGTTGCGGTGGAGGGTCCCGGTTCGGGGTACGGTTAGGGTTAGGGTTGGGTCCCAGGAGGCTCCAGGCGCCCAAGCCACAGCAGGGCAGTGGTCTCCCCGAAGGGCTGAGTTGAGGGCACAAGGGACGGTGCCGGTCAGGATCCGTCTGTGGCTGCCAAGGCCACACACGTGATTGGGCCCCTGGTCGAGGAGGCCTCCGGCATCCTCTCGGCAGCTGCAGCCGGGCCTGGGAAACGACACGGTGAGCTTCCAGGTTCCATGCCGAGTCAGCCTGCACCTCTTCCGGACCCCAGGCGCGTGGTGTTGTCAGACGTTGGCATTGGGTCCTCTTGGGGAGAGAGCCTTAGCTAGGGTTAGGGTTCGGCCCAGGGACGTCGCCAGGGCCGAAGCGTCTCCGGTCTCGTGATCTGCCTCGAGGGCTGAAGTGAGGGCCCATGCAGCAAGGCGGCTCAAGTGCAGGGTTAGGGGTCGAGGCCGGCTTAGGTTGCGGTGGAGGGTCCCCGTTCGGTGTACGGTTAGGGTTAGGGTTAGGTCCCAGGAGGCTCCAGGCGCCGAACCCACAGCAGGGCGGTGGTCTCCCCGAAGGGCTGAGTTGAGGGCACAAGGGACGGTGCCGCTCAGGATCCGTCTGTGGCTGCCAAGGCCACAGACGTCGATCGGCCCCTGGTCGAGGAGGCCTCCGGAATCCTCTCGGGCAGCTGCAGAACGGCCTGGGAAACGACACGCTGAGCTTCCACGTTCCATGCCGGGTCAGCCTGCACCGCTTCTGGACCCCAGGCGCGTGGTGTTGTCAGACGTTGGCATGGGGTCCCCGTGGGGAGGGAGCCTTAGCTAGGGTTAGGGTTTGGTCCAGGGACGTCGCCAGGGCTGAATCGACTGCAGTCTCGTGATGTCCCTCGAGGGCTGAAGTGAGGGCCCATGCCAGAAGGCGGCTCAATTGCAGGGTTAGGGTTCGAGGCAGGCTTAGGTTGCGGTGGAGGGTCCCGGTTCGGGGTACGGTTAGGGTTAGGGTTGGGTCCCAGGAGGCTCCAGGCGCCCAAGCCACAGCAGGGCAGTGGTCTCCCCGAAGGGCTGAGTTGAGGGCACAAGGGACGGTGCCGGTCAGGATCCGTCTGTGGCTGCCAAGGCCACACACGTGATTGGGCCCCTGGTCGAGGAGGCCTCCGGCATCCTCTCGGCAGCTGCAGCCGGGCCTGGGAAACGACACGGTGAGCTTCCAGGTTCCATGCCGAGTCAGCCTGCACCTCTTCCGGACCCCAGGCGCGTGGTGTTGTCAGACGTTGGCATTGGGTCCTCTTGGGGAGAGAGCCTTAGCTAGGGTTAGGGTTCGGCCCAGGGACGTCGCCAGGGCCGAAGCGACTCCGGTCTCGTGATCTGCCTCGAGGGCTGAAGTGAGGGCCCATGCAGCAAGGCGGCTCAAGTGCAGGGTTAGGGGTCGAGGCCGGCTTAGGTTGCGGTGGAGGGTCCCCGTTCGGTGTACGGTTAGGGTTAGGGTTAGGTCCCAGGAGGCTCCAGGCGCCGAACCCACAGCAGGGCGGTGGTCTCCCCGAAGGGCTGAGTTGAGGGCACAAGGGACGGTGCCGCTCAGGATCCGTCTGTGGCTGCCAAGGCCACAGACGTCGATCGGCCCCTGGTCGAGGAGGCCTCCGGAATCCTCTCGGGCAGCTGCAGAACGGCCTGGGAAACGACACGCTGAGCTTCCACGTTCCATGCCGGGTCAGCCTGCACGGCTTCTGGACCCCAGGCGCGTGGTGTTGTCAGACGTTGGCATGGGGTCCCCGTGGGGAGGGAGCCTTAGCTAGGGTTAGGGTTTGGTCCAGGGACGTCGCCAGGGCTGAATCGACTGCAGTCTCGTGATGTCCCTCGAGGGCTGAAGTGAGGGCCCATGCCAGAAGGCGGCTCAATTGCAGGGTTAGGGTTCGAGGCAGGCTTAGGTTGCGGTGGAGGGTCCCGGTTCGGGGTAGGGTTAGGGTTAGGGTTGGGTCCCAGGAGGCTCCAGGCGCCCAAGCCACAGCAGGGCAGTGGTCTCCCCGAAGGGCTGAGTTGAGGGCACAAGGGACGGTGCCGGTCAGGATCCGTCTGTGGCTGCCAAGGCCACACACGTGATTGGGCCCCTGGTCGAGGAGGCCTCCGGCATCCTCTCGGCAGCTGCAGTCGGGCCTGGGAAACGACACGGTGAGCTTCCAGGTTCCATGCCGAGTCAGCCTGCACCTCTTCCGGACCCCAGGCGCGTGGTGTTGTCAGACGTTGGCATTGGGTCCTCTTGGGGAGAGAGCCTTAGCTAGGGTTAGGGTTCGGCCCAGGGACGTCGCCAGGGCCGAAGCGTCTCCGGTCTCGTGATCTGCCTCGAGGGCTGAAGTGAGGGCCCATGCAGCAAGGCGGCTCAAGTGCAGGGTTAGGGGTCGAGGCCGGCTTAGGTTGCGGTGGAGGGTCCCCGTTCGGTGTACGGTTAGGGTTAGGGTTAGGTCCCAGGAGGCTCCAGGCGCCGAACCCACAGCAGGGCGGTGGTCTCCCCGAAGGGCTGAGTTGAGGGCACAAGGGACGGTGCCGCTCAGGATCCGTCTGTGGCTGCCAAGGCCACAGACGTCGATCGGCCCCTGGTCGAGGAGGCCTCCGGAATCCTCTCGGGCAGCTGCAGAACGGCCTGGGAAACGACACGCTGAGTTTCCACGTTCCATGCCGGGTCAGCCTGCACCGCTTCTGGACCCCAGGCGCGTGGTGTTGTCAGACGTTGGCATGGGGTCCCCGTGGGGAGGGAGCCTTAGCTAGGGTTAGGGTTTGGTCCAGGGACGTCGCCAGGGCTGAATCGACTGCAGTCTCGTGATGTCCCTCGAGGGCTGAAGTGAGGGCCCATGCCAGAAGGCGGCTCAATTGCAGGGTTAGGGTTCGAGGCAGGCTTAGGTTGCGGTGGAGGGTCCCGGTTCGGGGTACGGTTAGGGTTAGGGTTGGGTCCCAGGAGGCTCCAGGCGCCCAAGCCACAGCAGGGCAGTGGTCTCCCCGAAGGGCTGAGTTGAGGGCACAAGGGACGGTGCCGGTCAGGATCCGTCTGTGGCTGCCAAGGCCACACACGTGATTGGGCCCCTGGTCGAGGAGGCCTCCGGCATCCTCTCGGCAGCTGCAGCCGGGCCTGGGAAACGACACGGTGAGCTTCCAGGTTCCATGCCGAGTCAGCCTGCACCTCTTCCGGACCCCAGGCGCGTGGTGTTGTCAGACGTTGGCATTGGGTCCTCTTGGGGAGAGAGCCTTAGCTAGGGTTAGGGTTCGGCCCAGGGACGTCGCCAGGGCCGAAGCGACTCCGGTCTCGTGATCTGCCTCGAGGGCTGAAGTGAGGGCCCATGCAGCAAGGCGGCTCAAGTGCAGGGTTAGGGGTCGAGGCCGGCTTAGGTTGCGGTGGAGGGTCCCCGTTCGGTGTACGGTTAGGGTTAGGGTTAGGTCCCAGGAGGCTCCAGGCGCCGAACCCACAGCAGGGCGGTGGTCTCCCCGAAGGGCTGAGTTGAGGGCACAAGGGACGGTGCCGCTCAGGATCCGTCTGTGGCTGCCAAGGCCACAGACGTCGATCGGCCCCTGGTCGAGGAGGCCTCCGGAATCCTCTCGGGCAGCTGCAGAACGGCCTGGGAAACGACACGCTGAGCTTCCACGTTCCATGCCGGGTCAGCCTGCACCGCTTCTGGACCCCAGGCGCGTGGTGTTGTCAGACGTTGGCATGGGGTCCCCGTGGGGAGGGAGCCTTAGCTAGGGTTAGGGTTTGGTCCAGGGACGTCGCCAGGGCTGAATCGACTGCAGTCTCGTGATGTCCCTCGAGGGCTGAAGTGAGGGCCCATGCCAGAAGGCGGCTCAATTGCAGGGTTAGGGTTCGAGGCAGGCTTAGGTTGCGGTGGAGGGTCCCGGTTCGGGGTACGGTTAGGGTTAGGGTTGGGTCCCAGGAGGCTCCAGGCGCCCAAGCCACAGCAGGGCAGTGGTCTCCCCGAAGGGCTGAGTTGAGGGCACAAGGGACGGTGCCGGTCAGGATCCGTCTGTGGCTGCCAAGGCCACACACGTGATTGGGCCCCTGGTCGAGGAGGCCTCCGGCAT
Organism: Panthera onca; assembly: GCF_046562875.1. Taxonomy (NCBI): domain Eukaryota; kingdom Metazoa; phylum Chordata; class Mammalia; order Carnivora; family Felidae; genus Panthera; species Panthera onca. The sequence goes on along the minus strand of NC_138357.1, from coordinate 16,384,517 downwards.
CCTCTCGGCAGCTGCAGCCGGGCCTGGGAAACGACACGGTGAGCTTCCAGGTTCCATGCCGAGTCAGCCTGCACCTCTTCCGGACCCCAGGCGCGTGGTGTTGTCAGACGTTGGCATTGGGTCCTCTTGGGGAGAGAGCCTTAGCTAGGGTTAGGGTTCGGCCCAGGGACGTCGCCAGGGCCGAAGCGACTCCGGTCTCGTGATCTGCCTCGAGGGCTGAAGTGAGGGCCCATGCAGCAAGGCGGCTCAAGTGCAGGGTTAGGGGTCGAGGCCGGCTTAGGTTGCGGTGGAGGGTCCCCGTTCGGTGTACGGTTAGGGTTAGGGTTAGGTCCCAGGAGGCTCCAGGCGCCGAACCCACAGCAGGGCGGTGGTCTCCCCGAAGGGCTGAGTTGAGGGCACAAGGGACGGTGCCGCTCAGGATCCGTCTGTGGCTGCCAAGGCCACAGACGTCGATCGGCCCCTGGTCGAGGAGGCCTCCGGAATCCTCTCGGGCAGCTGCAGAACGGCCTGGGAAACGACACGCTGAGCTTCCACGTTCCATGCCGGGTCAGCCTGCACCGCTTCTGGACCCCAGGCGCGTGGTGTTGTCAGACGTTGGCATGGGGTCCCCGTGGGGAGGGAGCCTTAGCTAGGGTTAGGGTTTGGTCCAGGGACGTCGCCAGGGCTGAATCGACTGCAGTCTCGTGATGTCCCTCGAGGGCTGAAGTGAGGGCCCATGCCAGAAGGCGGCTCAATTGCAGGGTTAGGGTTCGAGGCAGGCTTAGGTTGCGGTGGAGGGTCCCGGTTCGGGGTAGGGTTAGGGTTAGGGTTGGGTCCCAGGAGGCTCCAGGCGCCCAAGCCACAGCAGGGCAGTGGTCTCCCCGAAGGGCTGAGTTGAGGGCACAAGGGACGGTGCCGGTCAGGATCCGTCTGTGGCTGCCAAGGCCACACACGTGATTGGGCCCCTGGTCGAGGAGGCCTCCGGCATCCTCTCGGCAGCTGCAGTCGGGCCTGGGAAACGACACGGTGAGCTTCCAGGTTCCATGCCGAGTCAGCCTGCACCTCTTCCGGACCCCAGGCGCGTGGTGTTGTCAGACGTTGGCATTGGGTCCTCTTGGGGAGAGAGCCTTAGCTAGGGTTAGGGTTCGGCCCAGGGACGTCGCCAGGGCCGAAGCGTCTCCGGTCTCGTGATCTGCCTCGAGGGCTGAAGTGAGGGCCCATGCAGCAAGGCGGCTCAAGTGCAGGGTTAGGGGTCGAGGCCGGCTTAGGTTGCGGTGGAGGGTCCCCGTTCGGTGTACGGTTAGGGTTAGGGTTAGGTCCCAGGAGGCTCCAGGCGCCGAACCCACAGCAGGGCGGTGGTCTCCCCGAAGGGCTGAGTTGAGGGCACAAGGGACGGTGCCGCTCAGGATCCGTCTGTGGCTGCCAAGGCCACAGACGTCGATCGGCCCCTGGTCGAGGAGGCCTCCGGAATCCTCTCGGGCAGCTGCAGAACGGCCTGGGAAACGACACGCTGAGTTTCCACGTTCCATGCCGGGTCAGCCTGCACCGCTTCTGGACCCCAGGCGCGTGGTGTTGTCAGACGTTGGCATGGGGTCCCCGTGGGGAGGGAGCCTTAGCTAGGGTTAGGGTTTGGTCCAGGGACGTCGCCAGGGCTGAATCGACTGCAGTCTCGTGATGTCCCTCGAGGGCTGAAGTGAGGGCCCATGCCAGAAGGCGGCTCAATTGCAGGGTTAGGGTTCGAGGCAGGCTTAGGTTGCGGTGGAGGGTCCCGGTTCGGGGTACGGTTAGGGTTAGGGTTGGGTCCCAGGAGGCTCCAGGCGCCCAAGCCACAGCAGGGCAGTGGTCTCCCCGAAGGGCTGAGTTGAGGGCACAAGGGACGGTGCCGGTCAGGATCCGTCTGTGGCTGCCAAGGCCACACACGTGATTGGGCCCCTGGTCGAGGAGGCCTCCGGCATCCTCTCGGCAGCTGCAGCCGGGCCTGGGAAACGACACGGTGAGCTTCCAGGTTCCATGCCGAGTCAGCCTGCACCTCTTCCGGACCCCAGGCGCGTGGTGTTGTCAGACGTTGGCATTGGGTCCTCTTGGGGAGAGAGCCTTAGCTAGGGTTAGGGTTCGGCCCAGGGACGTCGCCAGGGCCGAAGCGACTCCGGTCTCGTGATCTGCCTCGAGGGCTGAAGTGAGGGCCCATGCAGCAAGGCGGCTCAAGTGCAGGGTTAGGGGTCGAGGCCGGCTTAGGTTGCGGTGGAGGGTCCCCGTTCGGTGTACGGTTAGGGTTAGGGTTAGGTCCCAGGAGGCTCCAGGCGCCGAACCCACAGCAGGGCGGTGGTCTCCCCGAAGGGCTGAGTTGAGGGCACAAGGGACGGTGCCGCTCAGGATCCGTCTGTGGCTGCCAAGGCCACAGACGTCGATCGGCCCCTGGTCGAGGAGGCCTCCGGAATCCTCTCGGGCAGCTGCAGAACGGCCTGGGAAACGACACGCTGAGCTTCCACGTTCCATGCCGGGTCAGCCTGCACCGCTTCTGGACCCCAGGCGCGTGGTGTTGTCAGACGTTGGCATGGGGTCCCCGTGGGGAGGGAGCCTTAGCTAGGGTTAGGGTTTGGTCCAGGGACGTCGCCAGGGCTGAATCGACTGCAGTCTCGTGATGTCCCTCGAGGGCTGAAGTGAGGGCCCATGCCAGAAGGCGGCTCAATTGCAGGGTTAGGGTTCGAGGCAGGCTTAGGTTGCGGTGGAGGGTCCCGGTTCGGGGTACGGTTAGGGTTAGGGTTGGGTCCCAGGAGGCTCCAGGCGCCCAAGCCACAGCAGGGCAGTGGTCTCCCCGAAGGGCTGAGTTGAGGGCACAAGGGACGGTGCCGGTCAGGATCCGTCTGTGGCTGCCAAGGCCACACACGTGATTGGGCCCCTGGTCGAGGAGGCCTCCGGCATCCTCTCGGCAGCTGCAGCCGGGCCTGGGAAACGACACGGTGAGCTTCCAGGTTCCATGCCGAGTCAGCCTGCACCTCTTCCGGACCCCAGGCGCGTGGTGTTGTCAGACGTTGGCATTGGGTCCTCTTGGGGAGAGAGCCTTAGCTAGGGTTAGGGTTCGGCCCAGGGACGTCGCCAGGGCCGAAGCGACTCCGGTCTCGTGATCTGCCTCGAGGGCTGAAGTGAGGGCCCATGCAGCAAGGCGGCTCAAGTGCAGGGTTAGGGGTCGAGGCCGGCTTAGGTTGCGGTGGAGGGTCCCCGTTCGGTGTACGGTTAGGGTTAGGGTTAGGTCCCAGGAGGCTCCAGGCGCCGAACCCACAGCAGGGCGGTGGTCTCCCCGAAGGGCTGAGTTGAGGGCACAAGGGACGGTGCCGCTCAGGATCCGTCTGTGGCTGCCAAGGCCACAGACGTCGATCGGCCCCTGGTCGAGGAGGCCTCCGGAATCCTCTCGGGCAGCTGCAGAACGGCCTGGGAAACGACACGCTGAGCTTCCACGTTCCATGCCGGGTCAGCCTGCACCGCTTCTGGACCCCAGGCGCGTGGTGTTGTCAGACGTTGGCATGGGGTCCCCGTGGGGAGGGAGCCTTAGCTAGGGTTAGGGTTTGGTCCAGGGACGTCGCCAGGGCTGAATCGACTGCATTCTCGTGATGTCCCTCGAGGGCTGAAGTGAGGGCCCATGCCAGAAGGCGGCTCAATTGCAGGGTTAGGGTTCGAGGCAGGCTTAGGTTGCGGTGGAGGGTCCCGGTTCGGGGTACGGTTAGGGTTAGGGTTGGGTCCCAGGAGGCTCCAGGCGCCCAAGCCACAGCAGGGCAGTGGTCTCCCCAAACGGCTGTGTCGAGGGCTCATGGGAAGCTGCCGGTCAGGATCCGTCTTTGGCTGTCAAGGCCACACACGTGATTGGGCCCCTGTTCGAGGAGGACCCCGGAATCCTCTCGGCCAGCTGCAGTCGGGTCTGAGAAACGACATGGTGAGCTTCCAGGTTCCATGCCCAGTCAGCCTGCACCGCTTCTGGACCCCAGGCACCTGGTTTTCTCAGACGTTGGAATTGGGTCCCCATGGGGAGGGAGCCTTAGCTAGGGTTAGGGTTTGGTCCAGGGACGTCTCCAGGGCCGAAGCGACTCCGGTCTCGTGATCTCCCTCGAGGGCTGAAGTGAGGGCCCATGCCAGAAGGCGGCTCAATTGCAGGGTTACGGTTCGAGGCAGGCTTAGGTTGCGGTGGTGGGTCCCGGTTCTCTGTATGGTTAGTGTTAGGGTTACGTCCCAGGAAGCTCCAGGCGCCGAAACCACAGCAGCGCCGTGGTCTCCCCGAAGGGCTGAGTTGAGGGCACAAGGGAGGCTGCCGGTCAGGATCCGTCTTTGGCTGCCAAGGCCACACACGTGATTGGGCCCCTGGTCCATGAGGCCTCCGGAATCCTCTCAGTAGCTGCAGCCGGGCCTGGGAAACTACATGGTGAGCTTCCAGGTTCCATGCCGAGTGAGCCTGCACCACTTCTGGACCCCAGGCACGTCGTGTTGTCAGACTTTGGTATTGGGTCCCCATTTGGAGAGAGCCTTACCTAGGTTTAGGGTTCGGTAGGGGCTTCGCCAGGGCCCAAGCGACTCTGGACTTGTGATCTCCCTCGAGGGCTGAAGTGAGGTCCTATGCGAAGGAGCGGCTCAAGTGGAGGGTTAGGGTTCGAGGCCGGCTTAGGTTTCGGAGGTTTCCCCTTCGCTGAATGGTTAGGGTTAGGGTTCTGTTCCACGAGGCTCAAGGCGTGAAACCCACAACCGGGCAGTGGTTTCCCCGAAGGGCTGAGTTGAGGGTTCAAGGGAGGATGCCGGTCAGCGTCAGTCTCTGGCTTCCAAGGCCACACAACTCTATGGGCCCCTGGTCGTGGAGACCTCAGTAACCTCTTGGGCATCTGCAGTCGGGCCTAGCAACCGACAGGGTGAGCTTCCAGGTTCCATACCGAATGACCCTCCACCGCTCTGGACCCCAGGCGCCTGGTGTTGTCAGTCTTCGGTATTGAGACCCCTGGGGAAACTGCCTTAGCTAGGGTTAGGGTTCACTCCAGGGACGTCGCCAGGGCCGAAGGGACTCCAGTCTTGTGATCTTCGTGCAGGGCTGAAGTGAGGGCCCACACGACGTTGCGGCTCAAGTGTAGGGTTAGAGTTAGAGGCCTGCTTAGGTTTCGGTGGAGTGTTCCAGTTAGGTGTAGGGTTAGTGTTAGGTCCCAGGAGGCTCCAGGTGTTCAATCCACAGCAGTTCAGTGGTCTCCCCGAAGGCCTGAGTTGAGGGCACAAGAGATGGTGCCTGTCAGCATCAGTCTGTGACTTCCAAGGCCGCACAACTCTATGGGCCCCTGGTCAGGTATGCCTCAGGAATCCTCTCGGGCAGCTGTAGGCTGTCCTCGGAAACGACATGGTGTGCTTCCAGGTTCCAAGCCGAGTGACCCTGCATAGCTTGTGGACCCCAGGCGCGTTGTGTTTTCAGACTATGGGATTGGGTCCCCATGGGGAGTGAGCCTTAGCTACAGTTAGCGTTCAGTCCATAGACGTCGCCAGGGCCGAAGAGACTCCAGTCTTGTGATCTCCCTCGAGGCCTCAAGTGAGGGCCCATGCGATGGTTGGGTTCAAGTTTAGAGTTAGTTTTCGAGGCTGGCCTAGTTTTCCGTGGAGGGTTCCTGTTAGGGGTAAGGTTAAGGTTAAGGTTAGGTCCCAGGAGTCCCCAGGAGCTGAACCCACATCAGTGCAGTGGTATCCCCGAAGGGCTGAGTTGGGAGAGTGCTTCTTCTCTGGTTACTGTTTTCCCCCTGAGCCCAGCTCTTCTGGTTTACTGCTTGGCCCCAATCTGGCCACATGTACTCATGCATCATCAGTAGAGATCCTTCATGGTGGCTCTGAGCTTTCATCGGGTTCTTGGCTATTCAACATTTGACCTCAGGTCTCACCTGGACCACCCTTGTCACTATGAATAGAAGAAATCATGTGAAGGCGACTGCCATGTGACAGTTTGCGAGAACCTGCCCGGCACCAGGTTCCATGCTGGATGCTTTGTCCCCCTAATCTTCCCATCATTCCCATGGCCGTCTTTCGAGGAGGTCATGGGGAGGATGTGGTCCCTGGTTGACCCTCGAGCTTGAGCCGGGTAATCGGAGGCTCTTCACTTCCTCCCCTGTCCTTGGAGTGCCCGTTGCACCCACTGTCCCCTCCTGGGAGGTGTTCCTGGATCATAGCCTTCCATGACTGAGGTGTTGCTGGGCCTCCCTGGACGTTATCTGTGGCCAAACCAAGTGAAGGCCTCACGACAACCCTTGGGACTCTGGCAAGTGCGTATGTGGACATGTCCCCCTCTGCAGGCGCCAAGACAATTCTGGCGTGTGAGTTCCCTGGTGCTCAACACCTGCCTGCCCCCAGCACAGGGCTCACATGTCAGGTTGTTCTCTCGTCCTCCTCCCCAGAGCTCACTGTGGTGGTTGTTCTGGGCATGTGGCTTGGACTGTACATCGTCCTGACACATATGCTCTGTCAGTATCAACAGCCTCTCTTTGTCATGTTCAATGTGTGGTTGTTTGATTTGTTTGGCTGGACATTGGAAAGGCCATTTCTTCCGCCATTTCTCAGGGTTCTATGGTTCCCTTTTTTGGAGAAATTTGAGTGGAGAGTTTAAAAGACTTATTCCTATCTCTACTGAAAACCAGGAGATTACACAATACCTCCAGTTCCGGTCCGGGGCCCAGGGGTCACCCCAGCATTCCCTCTCTCTCCACCTCTCTGTGTTTGCAGTTGGCTTCCGACCTGGGGAGCGCTCCCGCCATATCCTCCGTCAGGTCTATTGGCTTCTTTGCAGAGTCACGCTGTGTGCACTGTGACACTGCCGGGCAGCTCCTCACACCGGCCTTGGCTTCCGGTGCCACCTTTGTACCCTTTCTGCACAGGCTTGCAGTCCCCCCAGCCTACCCTCGGTGCCCTGCCCTCCAATGCAGGAAAGGGAGAGAAAAGGGCTAAGCCACAGGCTTCTGTGGCCGACTCAGCTGAGACTCCACCACTCTGCAGGGCTCACGCTCTGCGGGCAGAGAAGCTGCATGACATCCAGGCACCAGGAAGGCCAGGTCCCAGCTGGGAGGATGACGCTGACCAAACACACACCCCGTGGAAGGAAGTGCCTCCGAGCCGGGGCACACACGTCAGGGGGTGGCTGCTGGGCCTCCGGGCCTGGGGGAGAACAACCAGGGCCCCCGCTCTCCCCTGCTCGCGTCTCCCTGCCCCGTCTGTAAAGCGGATGGGACAATACTCTGACTTCCCTCGTGAGGGCTTTCCAAGGATCAAATGGCACAAATGCCCCCTAAGGCCCCGAGCCCAGTGCTTGGCACACACAAGCACTCAGCTCGGCCGATGAACGCACTTCGGAGCAGGGATGCCTGCCACCCCGGCACGCCCTCTCAGGTTTCACGGGTGCCCAGCAACACAGGGACGCCTGCACCGGGGTCCCCTGAGTCATCCACTGAGGGCCGACCCTGGGGCTGGAGTTCAGGACACAGAGGGGAGCAAGTTACATGTGGCCCCTGGCCGCAGACCAGCAACAGACATAGGACTTGGCCACCTGGCTTCAGATACACGCGTGTTTGGTTTCAAATACATGCGTGTTTGGGAAACAAGATGAAATGCAATCTCAAGTCAGGGAGCCTCAGCATGCCCGAACTAGGGACGGGAATCTGCTACAAGAGCTCTGAGGGATGCAGGGGAGTGGAGCCTCCCCCCACGGGCTTCTCTGCCAGCATCTTTTCCGTTTAGGTGTGACAGAAGCATTTGGGGCTTAGGTGGATGCAGGCCCAGCTGTGGCGGACTTGGGAACATACCCCTCATGCACACAAGCCAGACCCACCCTTGCAGCCTGGACCAGGGGTAAGGGAGCCCCTCTAGAGAGGATCCTTACATGGGGGACAAAGGAACTGAGATAGTCCCTGCCAGGGCACCGGACTGCCTCAGGCAGTCCCCTTCCGCATAGTCCACCCTCCTGTGGAAGAAGACCACAGACCTGGTCTCAAGCCTGAGCAAGGCCCCATCGTCTCCACCAGCTGCATGGCCCGCCACACAAAACAAAGCACACATCCTGCCTCTCTCGAAGCCTCGGCCTCATGGTTGCCCTAAGTTCACAGCAGCCTCTCAGCACCACGCGTCCTACTCCGGACCCACCTCAGAACACTGCTGCCGTCCCAGGACCAGGCACGTGCCCCAAGCTGGGTGCCCCTGAGGCTCCTCGCGTAGGGTCCGCCCCCAGCACCATCCAGCCAATGGGAACTCCTGTAGCCACTAAGAGGTGGAGCACAAGGATGTCACTGTTGACACAGCAAACATGGCGGCCATAGAGAAATGGGCCGGGGTGTGCCCCTGAGTGTGTTTAGGGCGACGAGGGGCTCCTGTGTGCAGCCTTTGGGAAGATGAGAGCCTGTCGTGGAAGGCTTGTGGGCAAGGCTACAGCCCTATAAAGTGCTGGCGGTTCCACAGCCCCAACACCGTGATTCTGTTTTCTCTGCCTCATGGACAACACCCTGTGTGAATGGTAAGTAGGGAGACCAGGCAAGGCCTGGTCCAAACACCCTAGAGATATACACCATGACCAAGTGAGATTTTTCCCTGGAATGCAACGTGGGTTTAACATCTTAAAATGAATTAATGTTATAGTCCATATTAATACAGGAAGGAGGGAAACATGACCATTGCAATAGGTGCAGAAAGCAGATTTGACAAGATCCAACACCCATACATGATAAAAATTTTCAACAAATTTGGTATAGAAAGGAATTTCCTCGGCCTACTAAAGAATACCTACATAATCATATGCACAATACTGAATGGTGAAAGAATGAAAGTTTTGGGGTGCCTGCGTGGCTCGGTCAGTTAAGCATCCAACTCTTGGTTTAGAATCAGGGTCTCACTCCAGGTCGGTGAGATCAAGCCCCAAGTCAGGCTCCGCGCTGACAGCTTGGAGACTGCATGGGATTCTCTCTCTCCCAATCTCTCTCTGTGCCCCTCCCCTGGTCTCTCTCTCTCTCTCTCTCTCTCAAAATAAATAAATAAACGTAAAAAACAATGAAGGTTTTCCTTCATATGGGAAAGTGCAGGATGTCCACTTTTGCCATCTCAACTCCACATAAACTGGAGGTTCTGGCCAGTGGAATAATCTCCCCGTCCCACCAGAATAAAACCACTCTGATTGGAAAGGACAAAATAAAGCTATCTTTATTCACGGATGATCCTATATGGAGAAAATCCCAAGAAATGCATGCAGAGAAAAAAGCTACCAGATCCATAAACATTTGGCAAGGCCACAGGACACAAGATCAATATTAAGAGAGCAATTGTATTTCTATATACTAGCAACAAAAACTCAAAACATGAAATTGAGAAAATAACCTGGGGCACCTGGGTGACTCGGTCGGTTAAGTGGCCAACTCTTGATTTTGGCTCTGATCATGATCTCTTCTCAGAACTGATTTTATTTATTTTTTAATGATAATTCATTTTTGAGGGAGAGAGAGAGCGACAGAGCGTGAGCAGGCAGGGAGCGAGGCAGACACAGAACTCAAAGCAGGCTCCAGGCTCTGACTAGTCAGCACAGAACCCAGAATGGGGCTCGAACCCAGGAACTGTAAGATCATGACCTGAGCTGAAGTTGGACGCTTAACTGACCGAGCCATCCAGGCGCCCCCCTCAAAACTTATTTTAAACCACAGTAATAAAGACAGTGTGGTATTGATGAAACAGTAAGTGCATAAATAAGCAGAACAGATTGAGAGACTGTAAACAAATCCCTACATTTATGATCCATTGATTAGTTAATACTGGCAAAATACAAATAATATGTAAAAAATTACAAATGCACGTGGACAAAATACATATAATATCAACAGTGCATGTCACATTTACCATCGTAACCATTTTAAAATATACAATTCAGTGGCATGAAGTACATTCACAATGTTGTGCAACTGTCACTGTATCAAGTTCCAGAACATTTTCATCACCCCAAAATGGAAACACCATACGCGTTAAGCTATCACTCCCCGTTCCCTCCCTACCCCAGCCCTTGACTACCAAAAATATGCTGTATGTGTCTGTGTATATGCCTCTTCTGGATATTTTATAAAAATGGAATCATACAATTGGTGACCTTTTATGTCTGGTTTCTTAATGTAGCATCATGTTCTGGAGGTTCCTCCACATTGTTACACGTGTCAGTCCTCTGTTCCTTTTCAGGGGTGAATAATATTCCATCATGTGGCTACACCACTTTGTTTATCCGTTCACGTGTTGATGGACATTTGTGTTGTTTCTACCTTTTGGCTCTTATGAAAAGTGCTGCTATGAACGTTCAGGTACAAGTTCTGTTTGAACACCTGATTCTGAATTGGAGGGTGCATATCTAGGAGTGAAATTCCTGGATCACACGGTCATTCTATGTTTGACTTATTGAGGAACCGCCAGACGGGTTCACATGGAGGCTGCACCGTTGTATATTCTCACTAGTCACATATGATGGTTCTAATTTTTCCACATCCTCTCCCATACTTATTATTTTCTTTTTTTAAATTATGGTCCTCCTAGTGGGTGTGAAGTAGTCATTTTAAGTTGTAATTCCCTAATGACTAAGGCTGTTGAGCATCTTTTCATGTGCTTTTGGCCATTTGTGTATCTTTGTAGAAAGATTAGTACTTAGGGATGAATTTGACAAAAGCTATGCGAAGCCTGTACCCTGAAAACTGCAGAAGAAATTAAAGAACACACATAAACGCAAAACTATACCATACCCACAGATTTGAGTACTGCGTATTGCTGTCTACACAATGTAAGTGATGTATAGATTCATTGAATTTCCACTAAAGTCATAGCAGAACTTTTTTTTAAGTGTATTTATTTTGAGAGAGATCAGGGGAGGGGCAGAGAGAGAGGGGGAGAGAGAGAGAATTCCGAGCACTGTCAGCACAGAGCCCCACTCAGGACTCAAACTCACGAACTGTGAGATCATGACCTGAGCTGAAACCCAGAGCAGATGCCTAACCGACTGAGCCGCCCAGACGACCTGGCATAGCAGGACTTTTTAAAGAAATTACTAAGGTGATTCCAACACTTATACAGAAATGCAGAAGACTTAGGACAGCCAAATGATCTTGAAAAAGATCAGAGTTGCAGGACTTTCACCGCCTAGTTTCTTTAAAAAAATTTCTTTTTAAGTTCATTTCTCTTGAGAGAGAGAGAGAGCACAAGCAGGGAGGAACAGAAAGAGAGGGAGAGAGAGAATCCCAAGCAGGCTTTACACTGTCACTGCAGAGCCTGATGCGGGGGCTTGAATTCATGAGCCGTGAGATCATGACCTGAGCCGAAATCAAGAGTCAGTCGCTTAACTGACTGAGCCACCCAGGCACCCCCTCACTACCTAGTTTCAAGGCTTAGTGTAGAACAGCAATCATCCAGAAAGATAGAGCTCAATGAACAGAACACCGAATTCACAATATACTCATAACTCTATGGACAAGTGAGTTTTGACAGGGGTGTCAAGGCAATCCTATAGAGAAAAGATATTTTTCACAAATAGTACTGGAAGAGCTCATCTGTAAAAACGAAACTTGACCCTTACCTCACATCATATACAAAAATTAGCTCAAAGTCAGGACATACATATAAGAGACCAAACCGTAATAAATGCCACCTGCGGGGTACTTCCGTTCTTAGCTACACTGCTGAGGGTGCTTTCCCCCATGTCAAATTCAATGAAAAGTCAGACCACATCACCCTGGGAATCCCAGTGCAATGGCTAAGGCAGACGCTCTGCAGCCTCACACTGACACCCACGTACCCCACGCCCTTCCTGTGTCCCGAGACCTCTCTTCCCTTCCCCTGACCAAAATCTGCCATGCACCCTGACTGTCCCTCTGGAGGAAGGCCATAGCAACACCCCGAGGGCTTTCTGATGTAGTTCAAGGCAGTCACCAGTAGATGGAGCTGCTCTGTTAGCACAAGCCAGAATAGGGCTGCGGCCAAGAGCGTTTCGTCCAGCCTTGACAGAATTAGCTTCCTGTAAATGAATACACCATATGGACGAGATACATAGGTATTCGAGTTACACGAGGTGCATGATCTTGAGAAAATAAGAATCCACAAACGGATTATGTGCTTCCGACTGCATGCACGCTACAACCGTGATTCTCAAACACGGTGTGGGGAGCAGAACACCCCCACGTCTTCAGGGTCTTTTCAGAACATCATTGACATTGAGAGATGGTCAGTCCCATGTGGACACCAGGCGCAGTGTGGCTCCAGCAGGGTTGGGAGGGGGCAGCCAGATGGGTCTGAACCCTGAACCCTGGCTCTTCAGGTTGTGAGCGGGTTTGGAAGAGGTAACGTCTTCAGGGTATGAGTATGGCCCGGCCCCTCACTCTCTGACCTTCACTTCCTTCATCTACACAAGGATTCATAATTCAGAGGTTCAGTGCGGAATCCATGAAATAATACGGATCAACGACTAAACACTGAGCCCCGGTGCCTGCCTCGTGGAAGGGGTCAGTGAATGAGGACTAGTCTTTATCAGCTATTAGCCTTATTCGTAGCTAGTCATCCAAGCTGTTCAGTCTCAGGGATGCCAAAAGGCAGCATTGTGTCAAGGCCACAAACTTTGTCATTAGATAAAGCTGCCGTGCCCCTTCACAGGGGCCGTGGGAACAGCACTCGCTCCCCCCCCCCCCCCACCAGCCCTGGCATCCTGACTGATAAAATTTGCATGTGCAACATCCTCCTCACAGGTTGTCATGGGGACCAGATGCCGCGGCGCTGGCAGGTGCCTGGCACATAGGGAGGGCCCCACGGGTCACGGCTGCTGTTGTGGCATCCTGCACGCCAGGAGCACCACCCACAGCGCACCGGCCCACGGAAACAACTCCTGCCTTCTGCCTTGTCTACACCTTGTCCATTACGTCTCCTCTGCCAGCACTCAGACGCGTGGGGGCGGGGAGCAGACATGGACAAGGAGAGACAGGAAAACATAAAACAGAGGGGATTCCATCCATCCACATGTTTCCAGCTTTGGAAAAGACAGCCATCCGTGCCTTTGATGGCTGTATTGCAGCTTCAGTCCGCAGTGAGATCCCCGAAGCTCCCAGCTTTCCTCTGCTGGCTCCCAGCTTTGCTGGAAACATCCTGAGTCCTAGCAGCCACAGCAGCAAGACTCTTGGGGCCATTTCTCATCTCTCTCACCAGTGCCTCTGGGAGAACTGAAGGGTAAGAGCCTGGCCACATTCCTGCCCCCACTCCATTCCTTCCTGTGACTTCGCCTTTTCCCTTGCCAGGGAGAAGCAGGCCTTGTAATGCTTTGCGCAGTTTCCTGTCCCTGCTTCCTGAGAGCTCTCCAAACTGGGCCCACTTATTCCCCGCTTTGGTGTTCAGCCCAGCCAGGGAAGCTCTGCAGCCCGACTCATTTGGAGTGGGAAGAATTTGGAAGCCCAGCATTTTTGCAACCAAAGATAGTCTTTATGTTTCTTTGTTGTTGCTTTACATTTGGTTTGGGTTGCTTTGATTTCATCATCATCACTAATAATATTTATTGGACACTAAGGAGGATAAAGCCCCTGGCCTAGGCACCGCGTAGTACGTGATTCCACAATGTTCTTTGTAGGCAATATAGGGGAAATGGAACAGCTTATGTCAGGTAAACATAAGGCATTCAAAAAACAATTAAGTTGTTTTTGTTTTCAATCTCGAAAGCTTCTTCCCTCTCAATCTTTCAAATCTGGCTTGAAGCAAAGCAATAGAATAAAGGCAGTGAAAATTATGCCAGAAAGATGGTAACAAAGCATAGAGGGACAGAAATGGGTCAGACAAGGAAAGGCATTTTATAGGCATGTCCCAAAGCGTTTCCTGAGTCCAAGTTGCCCTCATGTCTTGCTTGGGGGGCAGCAACAGCCTTCTGGAAGCTGCTCCATACACAGCAGCAAGTCTGGGTTTTTTTGAGACATAAAGCATGTTTCTTCCCCTTCCTAAAGTCCTATGATTTGGCACTTAGGCCACGCAGCAGATACTGTCCTTCTGCTGTTCTCTTGCGCTCTGCCAGGGATCCTGCCACATGTGCCTTGGGAGGAGCTGAATCTTTTGAATGGAAAGCCTCACCCTGGTCATGTCATAGGACCCTCTTCTTGTCATTCAGACCTCCGCTTAACATGACATCTGAAAGAGGCCTTTGCTGACCGCCCTCTGCCACACCTGCGTATTGACTGTTTCTCGCTAGAGAATGTGAACCCCAGGGGGGCATGTCCTTGTCTGGCCTGCCTCCCACTTACTCCCAACACTTAGGACGGATCCTGGCACACAATGATTCTCCACCTGGTATTATGCTACTTCATGGTGCCTTTAAGCTTGTAAGTGGACAAGGGGACCAGATATGGATTCTTGTACTTGAGGAATCTTGGTTAAGTGCTTCAGCTAATCTATACTTCAGCTCGACTTAAGTCTACTTACCTCCTGGGCTGTGAGTTTGGATAATAAATGTGAAAGCTTTGATGAACTACAGAGCACTGTCTCTACCACAAGAGAAGAGAGGTGAGGAAAAAGAAGCCCAGAAAAACTAAGTAATAGTAAGTAAGCAGAGATGTGACCACTGCACCCCGCCATAAAGCACAAATACTAAACAATATGCAAATGAATTGACTTTAAGCAAATAAAATACCAATGCAACACTTGTAGAAGAGGGACTAGATGTTGAACAACAGTGGGAAACTTTAATGGATTTTTTCCCCTTTTCAAATGTTTCTCTTCTTTTTCTCACATTGCTTGGCCTTGAGGATTTTAAATAAGCTCATAGCACCTTGGTCGATATTTTTTTTTAACATTTATTTATTTTTGAGACAGAGAGAGACAGAGCATGAACAGGGGAGGGTCAGAGAGAGAGGGAGACACAGAATCTGAAACAGGCTCCAGGCTCTGAGCTGTCAGCACAGAGCCTGACGCGGGGCTCAAACTCACGGACCTCGAGATCATGACCTGAACTGAAGTCGGACGCTTAACCGGCTGAGCCACCCAGACGCCCCTGTCGATATGTTTTTCAAACTACACTACATACACTTCCTTTCAACATACAATTGTAGTGCTTATCATCTTTGGTCTTCTATTTTTTTTTTTACTTGGGATAGAATTTTCTGAAATTCTATTCAAAGAATTACCCCAGTTAAGTTTCTATAGTGACTACCGAATCGTATTTATAATGTAGCAGAAATGTCTTGACACTTCTTGGCATTTGGGGGCTTTTCATAGAGACAGCGTAGCACTCAGACACCATAAGCTCTGGAGTCAGGTGCTCTAGGTGGAAATTCCAACTCTCACTTACTAATAGTGATGCTGATCAATTATTCAACTACTCAGGACTCATTTAAATGAGTTGCCCATTTAATGAGCACCTGGCTGGCTCAGCCAGTGGAGCATGTGACTCTTGACATTGGGGTCATGAGTTCGAGCCCCACATTGGAGGGTAGATTGTACTTAAAACTTAAAAAACAATATTTAAACAAAAGAAATAGGGGCATCTGGGTGGCTCAGTTAGTTGAGCATCCAACTTTTGATTTTGGCTCAGTTCATGATTTCATGGTCATGGGATTGAGCCTCATGTTGGGCTCTGTACTGAGCGTGAAGTCTGCTTAAGATACTCTCTGCCTCGCCCCCTGCTTGTTCTCTCTCTCTCTCTCTCTCTCTCTATATATATATATATATATATATATATATATATATATATATATAATAGACAAGTACCTCATTTAAAATATGGAGCTAATAAAAATCTATCTTACAAAGTTGTCAGGAAGAGTCCATGAAAATTGTGTATGTGCAATGGGGCACCTGGGTGGCTCAGTTGGTTGGGCATCTGACTTCGGCCCCAGGTTGTGATCTCACAGTTCATGGGTTTGAGCCCCGTGTCGGGCTCTATGCTGACAACTCGGAGCCTGGAGCCTGCTTTGAATTCTGTGTCTCCCTCTCTCTCTGCCCCTTCCCTACTCACGCTCTGACTCTGTCTCTCAAAAATAAATAAACACTGAAAAAAAATTTTAAAAATTGTGTATGTACATTTCCTTACACATAGTAAATGTTCAGAATTTTGCCACTTCTTAGAATCTTAGATTAATAAAATGTTGACTGTTTTCTCAGATACATTCCATATTTATCATCCAGTAGTTCAGACATCTGACTTATTAGAAGCATGAAAAAAACACAAAGGCATAACTAGTTTTCACTGCATGATAATGTGAAAGTGTACTTAAAAGTTTTGAAGGACAATGTCCCACATATGTGAAAAATCAATTTTACCATGAAGTATGAATTATATGAAGTTGGAACCCCCCCAAACAAAGACTATCCCCAACTACCACCCATTTGTTTAACTTGCCATTACATTCTATTTGAGTCAGAATAATCTTTATTTCAAAAGATCGTTTTCAGTATATAAAAACATAAAAATCCAGCAAAACCAGAAATACAGATAGGTTTTCCTGTGCTTTCATATTTGTTGATTTGTTGATTTTTATTTGCAATCTCTTTTTCAGTACAACTTACAACCTCACCTCCCTTTCCAGTCTCATTATACAAGTGCTAAGTGGAAGAAAGATCTGGAATAAACTCTGGAAAACAGTATGGAGGTTCCTCAAAAAATTAAAAATAGAATTACCCTATGATCCAGCAATTGCACTACCAGGTATTTATCCAAAAGATACAAAAATGCTGATTCTAAGGGGCACATGCACCCCAATGCACTATCGACAATAGCCAAAGTATGGAAAGAGCCCAAATATCCATCGACTGATGAATGGATAAAGATGTGGTATATACGATGGAATATTACTTGGCAATCAAAAAGAATGAAATCTTGCCATTTGTAGCAACATGGATGGAACTGGAGGGTTTTATGCTAAGTGAAATAAGCCAGTCAGAGAAAGACAAATATCATATGATTTCACTCATATGTGGAATTTAAGAAATAAAATAGATGAACATACGGGAAGGGAAGGAAAAATAAGACAAAAACAAGAGGGAGACAAATCATAAGAGACTCTTTTTTTAATTTTTTAATGTTTTATTTATTTTTGAGACAGAGAGAGACAGAGCATGAGCAGGGGAGGGGCAGAGAGAGAGGGAGACACAGAATCTGAAGCAGGCTTCAGGCTCTGAGCTGTCCACACAGAGCCCGACGCGGGGCTCGAACTCACGAACTGTGAGATCATGACCTGAGCCGAAGTTGGATGCTCAACCGACTGAGCCACCCAGGCACCCCATAAGAGACTCTTAAGTACAGAAAACAAACTGAGGGTTGCTGGTGGGGTATTGGGGGGGGGCGGTGGACTAGATGGGTGATGGGCATTTAGGGCACTTGTTGGGATGAGCACTGGGTGTTACATGTAAGTGATGAATCACTAAATTGTATTCCTGAAATCATTATTACACTAAATGTTAACTAACTTGGATTTAAATGAAAAAATTAATTAATAAAAAGGCAAAGTTGTGAAACTAAGTCGCATCCATCACGTTCTTATGAGGGTGGGAGCAAGTGTCTGGGAAACATAACAGAGTAAGACACAGAAATTGGAAGTTTCTATCTGAAGTTCTTTCAATGATCTTTTTCTATTGCTTCATGTTTAAAGATGCTCATTGAAATTTCCCTGTTTGTCAGTAGCCTCTGTACAGCTTATGTACTTCCTTGTCGGGAGACCAATCTCCCGTTGTTGTCAACAGCTCTCAGATAATGTTCTCAAATCGTGTTTGTTGCTTTTTCATCAAAGCAAGCAGAAGCGTTTCTGATATCTTCTGGATCTGTGCCATCCAACTTCTCACCAAACATCATGAGGAGTGAAGTGAAATTTACGGGCCCTGGGGCATCATTCATCATGACATCGAGGTATGCCTCAGTTGGATTCTTCCTAGAGAAGAAGCATATCACGCAAATTATCCTTGATGAAGCCATCTGTGTTCGGATCAATCACGTCAAAGACCTCTTTGAATTCCTAAATCTGTGGCTGGCCAAACACGGCAAACATTGGATGTTGTGTTCTGAGGCCACTTCTTGGTGTTCTCGGTCTTTGCCTTTTGGCTGTGTAAGGTGGCTGTTTAATTCTGGAGAGTGTCCTTAAGACGCTACAGCTCGTGTTGTCTAAACTCATTCTCCTATAGCATGAATGAGTGTCCAGTCCGCCACCGTAGAAGTTGTTTCATTTAACAGAGCTGGCCACCAGACACCAGAACAGAGAGGCTGCCCTGGTTTTTAAAGTTCTTATCAGTTGGATTTGAAGCAGGATTGACAGAATGGTGGTACTTGATGAGGCTGGGTAGTGGGTACATGCGAGTTTGTTATACTTCCCTTTTGAATTTGGTGTGTGTTTGAAATTTTCCAGAATAAAAGTAGGTTAAAATAGCCCTGCCCCCCCCCAAAGGGCTGTAATCCAATCGTTTCCAAGCTCTTTAAAAAAATAAACAGAGGCACCTGGGTGGCTCAGTCGGTTTCGCCTACGATTCCTGGTTTTGGCTCAGGTCAAGCCCCACATCGGGCTCCGTGCTGACAGCATGGAAACTGCTTAGGATTCTCTCTCTCTGCCCCTTCCCCCTCCCCTCTTTCTCAAAATAAATAAATGAGCTTAAAAAATAAACAAAAAGACCCCTTTTATTTTTCAAATAAGATGTTAAAAGTGGAACCCTAATATGCAAATCAAATCAAAGGCGAGCTGCTCTGGCTGAAGCTTGGGGGCTGGTAACTAGAGTTCTGCCTCTGGCCTTCTACCCACACCAGCCCTGAGCCACTCTGTGGTCCTCTATGCTGGCCCACTACTCCAGTGTGGTCTAGGGACCAGTAGCGACAGCACCACTTGGGGGCTTGTGACTCTGAGGCCCCCACATTACAATTTGAAAAGCATGTGATAGCTTGATGCTGCAGAGAGTCTGCAAGTGAACTTCCTTATTTTACAAATGAACCAGAGAAGGCTCACAATGATGTGCACAAAGCTGTACAACTAGCAGGCAGGAGAGCCCAGGTGGGTGACCAGGTTGCCTGACCTTCAGCCTAGACATTTCTGCACCACTCTCGTCAATTGCACCCTGTGGCAGATTTCTCATTGGGTCCCAGAGGCCAGGCTGATGCTTTGTTTCTGCACCGAGCCCCAGCCTTCCGCCTGGTGGTGATAACAGGGCCCTTGTCCCATGTCCTTGAAACTAAATCTGTAACTTTCTTACCTAACACCAAGTTCCTCCAGAGCTGGGTTCAAGAATATCCCCCCCTTACTCCCCCCTCCCAACACATTCCTCATCCCAGTCCCTGCTAGAAACTGTCTTTGATGAGTCGGGCAGTCTAATGGGAAAAGGCCTAAGAAGGTAGACATTTGGCATCAGGGTGTCCCCAGGTAGGTTGGAGTTCAAGACTAAGATTCCAGTTTCTGGCAGGTTCTGGGATGAGCCATGGGGAGTCTGCTATCCAGTTCCTTGGCCACGTGATCACCGGTTGCTTCTGCTTCTGCCAAGGCTGTCAGGCAGAATGCTTGCCACCGACAACAGACATTTCAGCCCTGTTCCTTCTAAAGAACATTTTATTTTATTTTATTTTATTTTATTTTATTTTATTTAGAGAAAGAGGGAGAGAGACAGAATCCCAAGCAGGCTCCATGCGGTCAGCACAGAGCCTGGCACAGGGCTCAAACCCACAAACCGTGAGATTGTGACCTGATTCGAAATCAGGAGTTGAACACCTAAGGGACTGAGTCATCTAGGTGCCCCAAGGCCACTTTAAATCACAGTGGATACACAGAATATTCTTAAAAAGAAAGCTTTAGATTTTTTATTTCTGATCCCTGAAGCACTCCCATGAGGCTGGGAATGCTTAATGTAGCCCTTGTCTTGGGCCCCCCGGCCTGGGTAAAACGAAGAGTAGGGCTTCATGGAGGCTATGGTATGGTGCGTCCTGACCCAGGACTGCAAGAATGGCTCCCTCTATAAAGTCCTGGTACCCTGTTGCCACCAACAGGCTGGTAGTGTATATTTAACTGGACTCACTCTCCATACACACCTGAACTGCAACAGTCTACCAGCAGATGGAGGTGAGGAGGGAAGAAAACAAACCCTAGAACCTTCTTCCCTCCTCCCAGGCTTGGTCTGAGTCACCTCAGGACTCTCAGAACCCATCGGGCAGGAGCGCAGGAAGGGGATGTGGGGTTGATGGATCGGGCAGGAGCCCACTACGTTTTGAAACGACTTGAAGCACTTGGGGCATAATCTGCTAGGGGTGAATGACTTCTGTTAAGAGACTGTTGCGAACATTTCCAAACTCGAGTCCATGCACGTCTTCAACCACAGACGTAAGAAAGAAGGCTGGCAAGGTCTGAATGTGCCTGAGGTCCTTCTGCTGGGTAGTGTGTCTTGCATTCAGGGCTGCTGCGTGAGCCCTCTCATTCTGGCCAATGGCTTATGACTAGCCACCCATGGCTGGGGTTTTAAGAATTTGAGGTACATCTCATGATGTCTCAGGTGTTCCTGTTAGATTTCAACACACGAAGCAGAGTGTGTCTGGGGACAGGGACTGCATAGAGCTCTCTGTGTCAGGTTCTTGGAATAACCTGAAGTGAAGTAACAGCTGAGTGAAGCTGGGGAACAATAAGCCCCCTTAACCAGAGTAATTTCTCCAGGCCTCTGTAAGTTACGGGCAGCTATTAGTATCCTGGGGGGGGGGGGGGCGCGTCGGAAGCACTGCTTTGAAGAAAGAGTTCTTTCCTTGCCGTCTGGCCCCTCCCAGAAAGTACCAAGAATGTAAGACTTCTGGTTTGCATGGGTCATAGAAGATATTTGGGGAAACTAGCCCCATTATTGCAAAGCCCCTTAAATATTCTGGATTAATGGTATTGGTTCTGAATTGGGGCCTTGACAGGGGAAGGGGGCAGGTCAAGGATGAAAAGGACAGAGGTCAGGAGTCTGGGAGCGGGTGAGCTGGCTCCTCTGCTTTGGGTCCAAACCAGTCTGCACTTTTTCATCTGAAGGTCGGGACCCTCCTGCAAGCTCACTGGTTGTTAACGGAATTCCTCTCCTCGGGGGTTCAGGACATTCTTGCTGTCAGCTGGGGGTCACTCTCAGCTTCTAGAGGCTGTCCACAGTTCCTTGCCAAGTGGCCCCCATATTTTTTAAAAACAGAGAAGTGCATCAGGCTTGGCTCGCGGTGAGAGGAAGTCTGGAATGGCAGCACGAGGACGTTCGTGAACCTGCTCCTCCAGAAAAGCAATGAAACTGTCAAAGTCATAGTGTTCAGAACTCCGGATATTAACCCAAGGCTTGCAACAACCTGAGGAGCTTTGATTTGAGAAAAACAGCTGAATCTCAGTAACAACGGAGGGTTTATGGCTTTTTAACTTGGACTATTCCCATCCCCTTCTCCCCAGCTTCACAGGAGTCTTCAAACCCACCTTGCAATCACCATAGCTATAAAAACCAGGCACCTAAAAAATAAGCCTAAAAACAAAAAAGCCACAATGGAAAACAGTCCGAATATCCTCCCATGAATACTGATTGATGATCTGAGTGGGAATTTGAGCAACTTTTGCTTTTCACTTTATAGCATTTCTATATAATTAGTTACAAGAATATTACTTTAATTTTTTTTATTAAGTAAACTCTACCCCCAATGTGAAGCTCAGACTCATGACCCCAAGATCAAGAGTTGCATGCTCTACTGACTGAGCCAGCCAGGCGCCCCACAAGAGTGTTACTTTAAAAATAAATAATACAGGGACGCCTGGGTGGCTCAGTCGGTTAAGCGTGCAACTCTTGACTTTGGCTCAGCTCATGATCTTATGGTTCATGAGATCCAGCCCTACATGGGGCTCTGTGCTGATGGTGCAGAACCTGCTTGGGATTCTCTCTCTCCTCTCTCTCTGCCCCTCCCCCCCCAAAATAAATAAACATCAAAAATTTAAAAAAAAAAAATAAAGCAGGGTCGCCTGGGTAGCTCACTTGGTTAAGCGTCTGACTCTTGATTTCCACTCAGGTCATGATCTGACAGTTCATGAGATTGAGCCCCACATCAGGCTCTGTGCTGACAGTGCAGGGCCTGCTTGAGATTCTCTCTCTCCCTCTCTGCCCCTCCCCTGCTCTCTCTCTCTCGCTCAAGATAAATAAATAAACATGAAAAATAAAAAACAAATAATACAAATAAAGATCAAATACAGGAGGAGAGAGTTCCTGAAAATGCTCTAGTGATTAAGGGATGATAGAAATTGTACAGAACTATTTTGACTATTTCTAGCTTACGACCTGTATAAGACATTGACGTTCCTTGTATTTGATGAGCCATCTTTAACATTTCCTTTTACTAACATCCAAAAAACGTTTCGAAGAGCTTTTACAGACTCACATCTGACCTTTGGTTCCTGACTCTACTTTTCCCCACAAAGTTCTAAGTTTGTCAACTATAAATTATTTTCCCATGGTGGTTTTCAGAGACATAACCATAGCAAGTGGAGAAACACTACAGTATAGGGGTTTATTGGGCAAGCTGACTCTACTACTCTTTGCAAAAATCACTATGAGTTAACTCATCTATAATCCTAATAGCTAACCAGAAGTTTCTGGTTAACAGCTCAACCAGAAACCATCATAAGCAGATTTTTGTACCCACTGTTATAGGCCAGTCTGAAGCCTGAAACTATTTTTGACAGGGCAGAATAATGCCTGCTGTGCCCAAGAGGTATATTAGCAGGAAGGCTTTAGGTAGCCACCTACTGTGATAACATCCCCACAATTATTTAGGAGGCCATCTGTGTGAATGAGCTGAGGAAAAAACCTGCCATGAACAAAATTCCCCACCTCCCACTCCAGACACAACAATTATTCTTGTTTTGTTTGAGACCAGGAAGTAACCTGCAGGGTTCAAATTCTCCCATAATTATTGGAAAGTATCTCTGCTTAAGACCAGGAAGTAACCACTGTGATAAAATCCCCCACAATTATCTGTGGACCATGGATAGGATTCAGATCGTCTTTGATGGCCCTAAAATTATAAGTACAGTTTTGTGCTAATGTGAATTGGGAGAGGGTCCATTGCTTTCATCAGCTTCCTGAGGTGGCTTATGGCCAAAAGAAATATAAAATCCACTGATCTAAGGGTTTGCTGGATTGAGACTAGGAAGTACCAGACCGATGAAAGGCATTCCTTTCCCTCACCTCCCCCGAGATTCTTCAAAGACAGCTCTGAGTCTAGGGTAATCCCTGTACCTGCAGTTTTTTGGATACTATGTCCAGTCAGAGGATGTGTAGGGGTCAAGGGCAGGCTGCCCCAAGATGTGCCGCTTTGGCATCTGATTATTTAAAACAAAAGTTGCTTAAGAGACAGCCTATGCAAGAAGGACACTCAGAATCTCCTCTGTCTCCCCCAAAGCAGGAAATAAATTTCTCATGTGAAAGGTGCCCTTCCCATTCCAGGAGGTAAAGAGACATACTTATCGCCAGAGGTGGGAAATTAAGAGCCCAGAAGGCTATAGAAACAACCCTTGTTACTTTTTACTGTTGTACTACCCCAGCCCAAATTCTGTTTAGAATTTCTTACTACCTAAAGCTCCCAAAGTTAAGTTGTCTTTGTCCTGTCAATTCCTCACAGATTTATTGTCTCTTTGACCAAAAAGGATAAAAACTGCCTGCGTTGGTCATTTCTTTAGATCTCAGTGTCATTATTGAGTCTCCGTGCACATGTAATAAAATTTTTAGTTTTGTCTCCTGTTTATCTGTCTTATGTTGATTTAATTCTTAGTCCAGCTGGAAGACCTTGAAGGGTTGAGGAACAATTTTTCCTTCCTTACAGATGGAGCACCGAGGGGAGAGCTGGCGGTGGGAAAACATGACAAAACAGATGGGTGCTTCCAAGCTCCTGACCTGGAAGGGTCTTCAAGGAGAAGGATCTGTCCCAGTTTTGAGAGTAACCCCAGTCTTCCCCAGGCTGTGGAGCCTCGAGAAGAGGGTAGCTGGATGTTTCTGGATGTGTGGACCAATAAGTAACTGCTATGTTAGGAACCTTCATAGATTCAGTTGTTACTGGATTCAGAGGAATTGCCCCTGGAACCAGCCAAGATAGGACCAAGGGCCAGGACTGGGGGAGATAGGCAGCCCAGCCTGAAGTGAAATGGGCCAGAACAAGGCAGAAGCATAACATATAGGGAGAGTTGACCAGCATCCCACGTCCATGGCTCACTAGCTATGTGCATTTGGCCCTTAAGCCTTTTGAGATCTCATTTCCTTCCCTGCAGACTACGAGCTTTGGCCTAATGACACTCCCAAGCATGCATCTTTTAGGATTTAAACCTTTGTTTACATTTCCCAAACTCAGCAAAGTGTGACTTAGGAGCTAGTTTTTGCCAAGTGAGATGTCTATCACTTTGCCAAGTGAGATGTCGTCTATGTAGTGCCCCTACCTGGGGCCCTGAGATGCCTCGTGCCACAGTTGGGTAGATTTTGATGCCTCAGGTGCCATCTCAGAGCATTCTGATTGAATGAAACGCTTGAGAGGGAAGGGCTGGAAGTAGAATGATCCTAAGGGCTTCAGCCAGAAAAGAGAGGAGAGATAAATGCATTAATTCCTCTGGTGGAGGCAGCAGAATTGAGCCGAGGGAAACTGGGAGAAGATCCAGTTTGGGGTGCAACTTTACCAAATGAATCAAAAAAACCTTTGGGGGACAATTCTTAGTCTATGTAGACTATCATCACCATAGAGGCTCACCTACACCTTGGGGGCTGAAGGATGTACTCATGGAGCATTAAACTTCAGAAGCAGTTGATGAAATATCCACTAACAGTCTCCCATATTCCTGGTAGGAGTGTCAATTGCTTTAACCCTTTAGGAAAACAGTTTTCAAGGATTCAATAAGAGCCATGAAAGTGTAACCTCTGACCTAGCAATTTCCATTTTGGAGACTTTGTCCTCACGAAATGAGCCAGATGATTGAAAGTTCATCGTGCACAGATTGTCATCCCAGTGCCACCACTCTCACCAGAATACAGGGAAATGATGCACAAGGTGTGCAAAATAACTGATGTACTATAGGCCACCCCCTCCCCACTTCCCCAGTCCCCACCAGCTGCCCAGCACTGTGCACACACGCTCTAGTTGCCATTTGTTTATTTGCAAAAATACCCCTTAATGCGTCACTGTCACATGCACTGTGCCAAAGGCACTCACCCCCTTCTCAAAGGAGACAACCCATAATCTCATCTTTTGTTTTACATCAAGCTTCAAGCGCAATACCTCTGGGTGATGGTCTTTCCTTTTGTTCATGTCTAAGTGTGGCGCTTCTTAATTCATAATTTCACCTGCAGTTAAAAGAGGACATGACCTACCCCCAAGAGTCCCAATACAAGATGAGAGTAAGATAACAGAAAACCTGTAATACGATGTCCATTTAGAAAAAGAAGGGAAGAAATCACCTATGGTGGTCCCCGAAATGTCACGTATCTCGCATTCTGCTAGACAGGAAAAAGCAGGGGCTCCCCATTCTGATGAAGGAATGAGTTGCTTGGGCCACATTTCTGCTGCACCTGGTTTCTGCTCTCTGGAAAGAAAACCTTGTCCATCTTTGTCCTGGCCACATCTGAGAATGGCACAGGGAAAAGAGTACCCTTCTGGGGGGTGTAGCAGTCTCCTTCCTGATGATAGGTTAGGTGCCTGGTGGGGGTAAGCATTCAGGTCCTTGATTGTGAGGCTGGATGTTTCTCCAGCAAGATGACCCTTTTATCAATTTAGGAGGTTTGGGATCTCTTTGCTTCTGGCCAATTCTATGGCCTAATGATTCGAGAGGACACTCACCAAACCATAGACTTCAGATTGGGTGGTTTTGTCTCTTACCATCATTCTTTGTTGCTAAGTCCAATCCCCCTGGTCCTCAGCTTAATAACCTTCCAAGGCTTCTGTTTTAGGATAATTCTAAACAATAGCCTGAGATGGAGAGGGTCTATGGGGATAATTTGTATTTTTCCCGGGCAAGGAATGTCCAGCCTGAGGTGCTTAGAAAAGGCTGGGAGGATTAGACTTGGCTCCTCTTAGGTCTCTGCCTTAACTGGTCCCACCTTCACCCTGGGGCAGATAATTGGGCTTGGTCCACTTTGCACAGTTGTCTGATTCAGCCATCTTGGAATGTAGGCTGCAAGGGTCCTATTTTCTTCTCTGCTTTCAGATGGATCAGTTTCACCATCCAAAACTTGTCTCTTCCCTGTAGAACCTTTCTGAATGCTACAAGGAGCAACCAAAAGAACACTTATATCTCAACCCTCTACAAAGCCCTATAAGGCCGTAGCTTTGCTGGGTACACAGTTTACCAAAAAATAAAAATAAAAAAGACCACTTTGAAGCCATATAATGAAGTTTGCCCATTGCCCAACACAGGATAGAGAGCTCTTCACTGCCATCTACCTACCCTTGCCTTAGTCAATTCTACATTGTTCAGCCTGGCCTTTGCCAGACCCCACTTCCAGGGGACCAATTTCTGTATAGGATAGTTTCAGTTGTTTACAATGGAAAGATCAAATCATTGTGTTCTTGTGAGTTCACCTGAATGGGTGTCAAATAATGTCAGATTGTGAGGTGGAGCTGGAGGAATGAACATTTCCCATACTTTGATTTTAGTTTTTCTGATGTCTGCCAGTGCTTCTGATGCCCCCAATATTTGGGCAACTTGAAAGTGCCCTTGACCTTCAGCCTATGCCCACCAGGAGCACACCCGTAGTTGAACAGGTTGGGTTTATTACTCATTACAGTGAGGAGAAATAAACACCATGGGGGAAACCAGGAGGTGTGTCAGTAACAAAAGTGTGATGGGGCTCTCCCAAGTAGTTCAGACTGAAGGGTAAGGGGGAGGGGCAGAAATTGAGCAAGAAAGTAATAGAAGGACTGGATTCTGTCTAGGCAGTCCAGCCTGGATAAGAAGTCATGTCACAGAAAGAGAAATTTGATGGTGCAGAGGAGGAGGGCGGTGGTCAACAGCATTCAATACTAGGTAGATGACCAGAAGGAAAATGTCTGAATTTTGTCAAGACCGATATCAGTTGAGTGATAAGGGTGGAAGCCATATTGCAGCAGCTGAGGAGTGGATAGGAGAGCAAGATTTGGAGACAGCAAATACAGACAATTCTTTTAAAAAGCATGACTGTGAAGGAAGAAGAAAGGACAACAGCTAGAGAGGGCCAGAGTCAAGGTGTTGGTTACATTGATGTTGTTTTAATGGGAAAGACTTGGGTTTGTTTAAATGCTGGTGAGACACATGAAAGAGTGGAGAAGAGATCGAAAATAGAGGGTAAGGGGCGCCTAGCTGGCTCAGTCAGGGGAGCGTGTGACTCTTGATCTCGGGGCCACGAATTCAAGCTCCATGTTGGGCACAGAGCTTACTTGAATACATAAAATTTAAAAATTTTAAAAAAAAGAAAATGGGGGGAAAGGGTGGAAACCAAGGAGAGGGGACAAGTGAGGATTCAGTCTCAACAAGTGCTTAAGGGGCTGCCATATTCCCTGCATTATATAGGTCCTGAAAATGCAATGGTAATCCAGACCCAGAGCACAGATGGGCAGACAGACTGGGCTCAGGTGGAGCAACTTCTCTTCCAACATGACAAGACGAGAGGAGGCAAGGATGGCCTGCTGAAATGGGTGAGTTTTTAGTGGTGGGGAGGTAGGAAGCTAAGGGGCTTCCTGCCCAACAGTGTCCATTTTCCCTGAGGAGTGGGAAGCAAACTTCTTTTATTACCACCGAGGGTTACAAGTGGAGAAGGTTTCAAATAGTTTTTATGGGGCATGGAAAAATGTGATGGTTAATTTTATGGTTCAACTTGACTAGGACACAGTTTGATATTTGGTCAAGCACTAGTCTAGATGTTGCCGTGAAGACTTTTTTTTTCAGATGAGATTAACATTTAAGTCAGTAGACTTTGAGTAAAGGAGATTACCCTCCATAATATGGGTGGGCCTCATCAGGTGAAGGCCCTAAGAGGGAAAGACTGAGGTCCCCGGAGGAAGAAGGAATTCTGCTCACAGACTGCCTTAGAACTCAAGTTGCAACATCAAATTTTCCCTGGGTCTCCAGGCTGCTGGCTGATCCTGTCAAATTCCAGCTTGTCAGCCCCAAAGCCATGTGAGTCAATTCCTTATAATCTCTCTTTCATGATAGATGGGTACATAGGTGATAGATAGATAGATAGATAGTAGATAGATAGATAGATAGGTCAAGATACATCCTATTGGTTCTGTTTCTCTAGAGAACTCTGACAGAACCTACAGTTAGAGGCTGAGTCTGCTGGCTTGGAACACAGAGAAAGGTTGCTGGATGGCATCAAGGACTCGGTTGAGGTTGAGACCGTGAATTTGTAGTCTACCCATCCATATGGTTGCAAGATTTTCTCTTGAAGTGCTCGGCAGCTCTAGATAAGGAGGCAGAAATAAGGCAGATGTAGTTAGATTGATCCAGGATCGGACTTCTGGAGAAATGGAATGGAAATATAAGGGGAATAAGACAGGGAGTCATCACATGATGTACTGCCAGTCTAGTCTGGATTGGGAAAGAATTGATGACAGAAAGGGGTTGACTGAGTAGGAGAACATGGAAGAACCAGGGAGCTGGAATCTGGTGAGATTAAACAACCAAACCAAAACAACAACAAATGGTATGTTATGGGTTGAATTGTGTTTTCCCTCCCAAAAAGAGATGTTGAAGTCCTAACCTCCAGTGCCTCAGAATGTGACCTTATTTGGAAATAGGGTCTTTACAGACGTAATCCAGTTAAAACGAGATCATCAGTGTAGACTCGAAACCAATATGACGTTATATGTCCTTATAAAATGGGGAAATTTGACAGAGACAGACATGTATAGAGGGAAGGCAATATAAAGACACAAGAAGAATGCCATGTGACAGAGTATTAGAGAGATGCATCTATAACCCAAGGAAAACCAAAGATTGCTGGCAACCCATTGGGAGCTAGTAAGAGGCAAGGTAGAAATCCCATAGAGGTTTCAGAGGGAGCATGACCCTGCTAACACTTTAATTTCAGACTTCTAGTTTCCAGAACTGTGAGGCAACAAATTCCTGTTATTTTAAGCCACCCAGTTTGTGGTGCTTGTTACAGAAGCCCTAGGAAACTAATACTACAAATGTGGAGAGTAAGGGAGTCAAAGAGCCAGAAGGATGAGAGTTGATTAAAGAGTACATTCTAATTGGGGACAGACCCCTGCGGCAGTTGGATAATCTTGGGGGGGGTGTACAGACTCATCAGTCCCCTGGAGTTTCTGAAAGACCTAGATTTGTAGGGTCTGATGCTGAGTAACTTAGGGGGCTTCGCTGGAGCCACTGGACTCTTTCCTATGTCATCTCAAGACTCAGTGGGGGTCCTAGGGAGCAAACCAGGGGTTCAGAATGTAAGACCTCCCCAAGGTAACCATTTTGAGATCAAATGAGCACTGCACTGCCTTCACCAAACGTTGCTATGAGGCCATTTTGTGTGAAGCTGTAATGGCAAACAGATTTGCGGTTCACCATAGGGTGACTTCCTTTGGCCGTCACTAGGCAACAAATCAGGATAGATCCATCTGTAGCCAATTACATGCTCTCCAGAACAGCACACTTTCTTTAGGAAGCAAAACTAAAAGTCCTAGATTACCAAAACCACAGCAGAAATCCTTTACTTTGCTAAGAACACTTTGACCTTTTGGAATTGCTTCAAAACGAGGCCAGAATTTCATGCCATATACTGGGTTCCAAGTTGTAGTGAATACAGTTGTTACCGTATGAGAAACGTCTTGTTTTGTTCTATAAAGCGAGGGTGGCCGGTGACCCATTTCGCTGACCTACTTTCAGTTTAAGTAGAAAGTGTCAACTAAAACCTACCTCATGTCAGTTGCAGAGATCTGTCTTTCAATATTGATGTATTTCTAAATTTTATTTCTAGAGAGAGAGGGCGAGAGTGCAAGAGGGGGAAGGAGGCAGAGGGAGAGAAAGGGAGAAGCCCAAGCAGTTTCCACGCTCAGCGCAAAGCCCAACTCAGGGCTTGATCGCATGACCCTGGGATCATGACCTGAACCTAAATCAAGAGTTGGACGCTTAGCCACCTGAGCCACCCAGGCGCTCCTCAATATTGACGCATCAAGGAAACATATTACTTCAGGTTTCCTCATAATCAAAAAGAAATGTCTTTTGGCCATCATCTTCAAAGATGATTAGGACACAGGTCCTGGCAGTAAATGTAAATAGAAAGATAATAATACAGAGTAGCATGGGGAATATCTCATTTAATCTTTATAACAATCCTGTGAGGGGGGTAGTATTATTTTAACCATTTTACAGATGAGGAATTCAAGGCACAGACAGGTTAAATAAATTGCCCAAGACAACATAGCTATCAAATGGTACCTCTGGGGTATTGGAGTCCAGGTAGTTTGGTTTCAGAGTCCATACTCTTCAGACTACACTCGAGTAAAAAGGAAACACTCTTTGAATGGCAGCCCTTCAGGTATTCCAAGTCTTGAGCTAGGACAACTGAGAGACAGAAAAGCCTTTGAACATAATTTCACATTCCAGACCCTCGTTAATAATGTGGATGGCTTTTTCAAAGTACACTAGGTTATTACAGACAGTCAGCCAGTATGAATCAATTATTATAAAAATTCTCCAGACACAGGTGAGTGTGGGGAAGGTTCTCGGTCATTCATACCTCAGCGGAGACTCTTCTCTTCTCTGGCTTCTTGCTTTCATTACTTCCTCTGACTCCACTGTGGTGGTCTGCCATATGGCCAGCTGACAAAATATAATGACTTATAAAGGACCTACAACCTTACATTTGTATTTAAAGAAGAAAAGCTCTTATGTATTTTTTAAATGTTTGTTTATTTATTTTTGAGGGAGAGAGAGAGAGAGAGAGAAAGTGCACACATGGGGGAGGGGAAGAAAGAAGAAGACAGAGAATCAGAAGTAGGCTCCAGGCTCTGAGCTGTCAGTGCAGAGGCCGATGCAGGGCTTGAACTCACAAACCATCAGATCATGACCTGAGCTGAAGTCGGACCTTTAACTGACTAGGCCACCCAAGTATCCTTGTATTTTTTTTAAGGAGGCTTCATGCCCAGCACAGAGCCCAACATGGGCCTGAACTCACAACACTGAGATCACGACCTGACCTGAGATCAGGAGTTGGACGCTCAACTGACTGAGCCACCCAGACACCCCAATAGCTCTTGTGTAGTATTACTGTATATCAGCCTGTTTGTATCTATGATATCAATCTTCACCAAAAATCTATGGAAATAGTGTTATTATTATGCCATTTGGCATCTGAGGAAACAGGTGCATATTGGTTAAAGTACACACAGCTAGTGAGTGGTGGCAGGGACCATATCTGACCAGCTGGGGTCTAGTCTCTTAAATTCTGCACCCTAATGAGTTCCATGCAATATTGACTGAGAAAATTATGTCTGCATGTCAGTTGACTATGCTGTTGTATATTCCTATTAGTATTTGTATGTTCATTCTGGATACCTCTTCTTAGCTTATTTTAAATGGCTTTAGGACCCCCTGTCATTAATTTATGCAGAGAAACCAGAATTCCTCTATTTCTATGTTGTATGGCAAACTTCTCTAATTTGAGCTAACTCATTAATTCATCCACTCTCCTTATTTAGGACTGCGCATGTATATGTGCATGCATGTGTATGTATGCACATGTGCACACGTATGAGTGTGTATTGAGCAACAATTCAGCTCAGAAGATCTATAAACGGGGGCACCTGGGTGGCTCAGTCAATTAAGCATCTGACTGCGGCTCAGGTCATGATCTCATAGTTCGTGAGTTTGAGCCCCACGTCGGGCTCGCTGCTGTCAGTGCAGAGCCTGCTTCTGATCCTCTGTCCCTTTCTCTCTCTGCCCCTCCCCCACTTGCTCTCTCTCTCTCTCTTACTCTAAAAAATAAACATTAAAAAAGAAGATCTATTAAATTAAGGACCCAAAACCCTTGTGTTTCTAGATACTTTTACTGTGAGAGACCTATCACACACATACACACACACACACACACACACACACGACTTGGGTTGGGTCAAGTCAACAAAATCATCCCTACCTTAAGGCCAACTGGGGAGATGGCTTTGGGGGCCCAACGTGCTGGAGCTTATGTAAGGGGCGTGCTGGGAGAGATAATAAGTCCCTGACGTAGAAAAATAAAATTACCTGAGGCTTATAAACTGAGTCTAGAAAGTGGTGAGAGACTAGCTTCCCTGGCGGCCACTCAGTCACCCTGCTCTTTGACTCCTTTTCCCACTAAAGCTATCCCGATGTGCATTTTAACTTGCTTGCCTCTGGATTTGAAACATAGATTGCAATGATCAGGGAAGGCACTGTGAGGTGATTTTCCCGACTCCTATGCCTGATGACTTAAAATGTTCTAGCACCATCTATTCTTCCCCAGCCCCACCCCTGCCAACCTAGCTCAGGCTCTCATTTTCTCCTGCCTGAATGGTAACCAGCTGACCTGGATAATCACAATGACTCCCACCTTCGGTCCCTCCCAAGTACTGGATGCCAGAGTAATGATCCCTCAACATCACATGTGACACTCACTCCCCTGGGCTAAACGTTTCAGATTTCCAGTAGCAGAAAGTCGAAACTTCTATGTTAACTACCAAGATTCCGCCACCCTCACCCCCCCCCCCATCAGGCCACCGTGCCCTTATTTCCCTGCAACGCCTAACATACCTCTTCTACTCTGGTCAGGCCTGTCCATCGGTGCCCCGGTGAACCTAGCAAGCTCATTCATTCACAGATGGTCGTATTATATGATGAAATACCGTATTTGCTTCACTCAAAATGTCTTACAGACCTACTCTGTGCCAGGATCTTGATGAGGTGCTAGATCCCAAAGGTGAACAGGATGGTCCTTCGCCATCTGGTAGAGGTGAACATAAAGGCAACCGTCCGGCAGCATGCTAAGTGAGCAGCGAGATGCCGGAAGAGATGCACCTGACCCAGACCCAGGGCAGCAAGGGGGGATTCAAGAAGTGGTGTAATAATCCTGAGGCATGAGGAATGAGTCAGAGCTAGCTGGGCAAGGGGCTAGAGAGTACAAGTGACATTCTCTGGTTGAACAAGCGGCATGGACAAAGGCCTGGAGAGAGATGTGGACCTGTTCACAGAACTGCCGGTACCTCAGTTCCAGCCGAAGGGTTGAGAGTAGGAAGGTGAAAGTGTTATAGGAACCCACCTGGGAAGCAGGGAATCAAAGACAAACAGAGACAGCGGGGTCTGAATATGTTTCAGACATTTTGCGTCGTGCATGTGCACCACACAGCCTCCTGGGTGCATAAGAAACACTCGTGAATGATCCTTACTTGGCCCTTCTGCCTCTCCACCTGCTAGGCCATTTAGCGGATTCATTGTGACCAACGGATGATGTATTAATCATGCTGTAGTACCAATGCCAGAATCTCAGTGGCTGACTAATTTAGCCCAGGTGACACGTGGGGGCAGCTTTCCGCCATGTGGTGACTCAGTCACACCGGTTGCTCTCATTTTGTGGTACCCACATCTCCACATGTGCCTCCACAATCACTACAGGAAGGTAGACAGAAAGCATAGGGTCTCACACAGGCAATTCAGGGCCCTGGTCATGAAATACATCCCTTCATCTCACAATTCATTGGCCACACTGAGTCCCCTGGCTCCTCCCAATAACCAAGGGGCGTGGGGAGCTGGAATCCTCCAGGGCCCTCCCTCAGAAGAAGACCAGTTAGACTGACACCAGCTGGGTGAGCACTAGACTTCTCCTAAGCAGATACCACTTATGTTTATTGTACACCAAGTTCGTTTGTCGGTTATTGCATCTAGAGAGCCAAACACTCAAATGTTTGAGCTTGAATGGTTTTGTTACAGTCTTTTTTCCTGACTGGAGATTATGCCATCATCTGTTCTTGGGTTTGAGCCAACAACACAAAATCATCTGGCAAAGTGATTCCCCCTCCTTGAGCCGCAGTGTTAGCGATGCTGTTGTCACCACTTGGAAAGTGTGATTTGTACATGGTGTAAATGAAACGAGACAAACCGCTAAGTGGCGGACCCGGGGGGCACACCCCCTACGCTCTCTAGGTCGCTGTTCCCCGATAAAGATTTTCTTTGTCTGTGCCTTTTGATGGGTGATTCGGCTATCTCCTTGGATTAGGTTAGTGTACGCCCTGAGTTACACCTATTATCCATTTCCATCTATATTTCCTATCTAGAAACTCTATGAAGTAATATTTACCAAACATTTGTCTTAGAGCGTGTTCGCAGAGTGGACATCTCACATGCCAGGCCCTGAGAAATGGCCCTAATAACTTTCTGAAGATGTTTGCAGGTTATATGGAAGAATGACAGAGGCCAGTTAACCCCCTAAATAGTGATGTTTCCTAATTCACCCTAAATAGGGATTTTTAGCATCTATGGAGTATTGGAACAATAAGATACCTTTTTTTTTTTTTCGTCCATCATACTAGGAAAGGTTTAAAACTTTGATAATATTGAAGAGGATGTGAACAAACCAGCAGCCTCTGGCTGAAAGTGAAAATTGGTATAACATTTTCAAAGGGTAATTGGATAACATTTATTGAAAGATAAGTTTTCAGAGGCGCCTGGGTGGCTCAGTGGGTTGAACGTCCAACTTTGGCTCAGGTCATGAGCTCACGGTTTGTGGGTTCAGGCCCTTCATCGGACTCTGTGCTGACAGCTCAGGGCCTGGAACCTGTTTCAGATTCTGTGTCCCCCTCTCTCTCTGCCCCTCCCCCACTCTCTCTCTCAAAAAAAGATAACTTTTCTCTCTCTCTCTCTGTCTCTCTCTGTCTCTCTCTCCCTCTTTCAAAAAACAAAGATAACTTTTCAGACCCAGTGAATCCACATTTCCAGTGCTAAAAATGTACCACAATGTGATAAGAAATTTGCCACAAATTTGCAAAGATTTATATACAAGGATGTTGAATCCAAATGTCTATTCATACGAGAACTGAGAAAATATACAATGGTGCATTATTTTTTAAAAATTAGATAGGTTTACATGATATGGGAAAATGTCCATGACATATAGATCAGTGAAGAAAGCTTACAAATTGCATGAATAGTTTGTTTAGAATTTTTTTTTCTTAATAAATGCTATTATACATACAAGAAAAAATGTTTGGAGGACTAGATATTAACTTAACAGTTGTTATCTCTCGAAGGCTGGGACGATGGGACACTTTCACTTTCTATAATATTTGCAGAGTTCCATAATGTTAGAAAATTTTGGAATCAGGAAACGACATTACTTTTTTTTCTCATCTAAAAAGGATGTAAAACCTTTCTCCAAGAAAACCTATAATAAAATTCTTTGAATAAAACCCGACTTCTGAGAAAATCCTGGTTCACTCCATAGCTCAGGGAATAGATGTGACAGCTCTTAACTTGACCAGCCAAGTGTAACAGAGTGGAGCTTAGCAAAAGGCTCTGAGCAATTAAAGTTGCAGAATAATTCCCAGCTACCAGAGCTTCTGATGGAACCCTGGCCTTTGCACTGCTGTCTTTGATCTGCTCTCAGGACCCACAGTTCTAAGTGCTTAGCACTTTGGGGATGAGACCACAGTGCTCATCAGACCACACTCTTTAAAACTTTTCATGGCTACCAGTTGCCTGCAGAATACGTCCAAATCATTTAGCATGGCAGTAAAGGCCCTATGGGATTTGCCAGCCCTCAGTCCCAACCTTGTCAAAGGGCTTAGACAGCAAATGTTTAAGAGTTCAGGCTTTAGATCATTAGCCAGATCTAATATTGAATTTTCTGCTTCGTCTCCATTTCAAGAAACCCTAAACCATTTGTCTTGCAAAGCCAAGTTCACCTGCCCTTTCTCCATCACCCCCTACTTCCAGATCCCTATTGGGAAGCATCAAACTGTCTTTCCCCGAAACTCCGGCGGGGTTGTGTCACTTCTGCCTCCATGGCACTGACACTTTCTTACAACGTGGTTTTTCTTTTATGACCTCCCTAAGAAGCTATGAGCCGCATGAAGGTCTGAACTCCCCCATAGAGTGCAGCACTTTGCTTACACGTGCCAGGCTGACAATAAATATTTGTGGAATTGAACGAACAAATAAATCTATTTCCCTTTTAACAAGGGCCCCACCAATTTGCATATGTCGCCAGCTCCTCTGCCATTCAGCACTTTGCTGCTCATCAGAGCCTAAAATCCTAAAATAAAATAAAATTTAAAAGTCCTTATACAGGGGTAAGACAATTTGGCAGAGTTGCAAGTGCTGAACTCAGAATCAGGCAACATGGCCTCGTGGCCTCAGATCTGCCACTAACTAGATAGGTGGCTTGCAATTTCCTTCGCTTTCTGAATCTTTTCTGTGTCTTTGAAACGAACCACAGAATGGGATGCTTTCCAGAGTTGGACACTCTATGATGTTCGTAGTCCGCAAA
Organism: Panthera onca; assembly: GCF_046562875.1. NCBI lineage: Eukaryota > Metazoa > Chordata > Mammalia > Carnivora > Felidae > Panthera > Panthera onca. The sequence continues at coordinate 16,348,109 of NC_138357.1, read as the reverse complement.
CTCCAGATAACTAGAGCTATGAGATCCTTGGATAGTGGCCACCATCATTTCTCATCTATTCTAGAACAGACTTATGATCACAATAGGGACAGAGGCATTTCCTTAGAAATTCTTTTCAAATGCTCTTTCCTTGTTTAGACATAATGGGATACACTGGGGCCTGACCATCCCACCTTCTCTGACTAGTGTTGACTTGAATGAGGACTCTGACACTCCTCAGAAGTGGGAGGAAGAGGAGGATGAGGGGAAGGAAATTTGGTTCAAGAACCGTGAGATCAACCAAGGCCTCTAATAGCGGGAAGGAACTCTTGCTGTATTTATTTTGAAACCTCGGTTTTTCTTGTGCATAAACGTGTTTAAAAAGTTATGTTCTGGGGAAAGACGTATTGACCTTTTATAATTACTATTATAATTCAGCTACTAAAATTTTTAAAAAATTATTTCTTTGGAGAGAGAGAGAGAGAGAGAGAGAGGATCCCAAGCAGGCCCAGTGCCGGCAGCACAAAGCCTGAGAAGGGGCTTGAACTCACGAACCATGAGATCGTGATCTGAGGCAAAACCAAGAGCAGGATGCCTAACTGACTTAGCCACCCAGGTGCTCCAGCTGTTTAAAAAATTTTAAAACCACAGTTCTGGATTTATCAGTAAAACACCGTCTTTGCCTTCCCAATTGGGGAGTACACCTGAAGCCAGGGACCCAAATGGTGCAGCCGAAGGTTAGAGTCTAGAGGCCAAGGCGAGTGCAGGCAGCCATGAGGACAAGAGAAATTCTTACCACTTAGGTCAGGTTATTTATTTTAAAAAATTTTTTTCGGTTTATTTTGAAAGACTGAGAGAGAGAGAAAGAGAGAGAGAGGGAGAGCATGGGGTAGAGGCAGAGAGAGAGGGAGAGAGACTTCCAAGCCAGCTCCGGCGTGACACAGTGCAGAGCCCTACGTGGGGCTTGAACTCATGAACCGTGAGATCATGACCTGAGCTGAAATCAAGAGTCGGACGCCCAATGGACTGAGCCACTCAGGCGCCCCTAAGTCAGGTTTTAAACGTGAGAAAGGACAAAGAGCTGCCAAGGTACTCAGAAAAAAAAAAAAAGACATACCTAATTAATATTTTATTTTTGATCAACAGATTTAATGGGTATTGCATTCAAAGTTTCGGTACTCATAAAACTGTAATACAAGGATATACTTTTTGATGAAAAGTTGAACTTGGTGTAGAAGTCTGGTTCTAGCTCCAAGGGAAAATCTTCTCCCTTTCCCCATTATCTCGTGGCAGAGGGTGCAAATTACAAGAGCAGAGATGAAATTTGGACAGGGAAATTAACAGGTGGAAAGAATGTTTCCTAGTTTACGAGGAACAACTAAAAATTAACTTTTGCTGAACCAATGATATTAATGCATCTAAAGAAATAATATGTAGACAACAGTATGAGAGAGAAAGAGATTCTATCTGTGCATGTGCAGCATTGTCTAAGGGAGAGACAAACTGAATCTCATATAATATTAAGTGGAATACCGGATTTCAACCTGTCTACACAAGAGCATCCATTGCCTTTTTGGAGGTATGATTGACATAACATTATATTAGTTTCAGTGTACCATTGTCTTTAATTGTAGTGCACACACATAGAAAAATGAACGGCAGGGGTACTTGGCTGGCTTAGTTGGAAAAGCATGTGGCTCTTGATCTCAAGGTCGTGAGTTCAAGCCCCAAGTTGGGTGTAGAGGATACTTAAATAAATAAACTTGAAAAAAAAGAAAAAATGAATGGTAGAAAACACACAAAATATATTCATAGTGGTTATGACAGTAAGCAATTTTTATTTTCTTCTGTATAATTTTCTGTATCTTCTCAGTTCTCTACAGAACTTGTAAAACTTTTACAACGTAAAACATAAAGTTAATGTAAAGGCCTATTAATTTTTTTAATGTTTATTATTTTTGAAAGAGAGAGAGAGAGAGAGAGCAAGAGCGGGGGAGGGGTGGGCAGAGAGAGAGAGGGAGACACAGAATCGGAAGCAGGCTCCAGGCTCCGAGCTGTCAGCGCAGAGTCCAACGCAGGGCTTGAACCCACGAACCAGGAGATCGTGACCTGAGCTGAAGTCGGACGCTTAACCGACTGAGCCACCCAGGTGCCCCTAATGTCAAGGCCTATTATGTGAACAATGAAAAAGACAAGTATGGCTAAAGTTCTCCGGATCCTTGAAGGCCGTGTTGCTGGCCAAACCCTGCAGATTCCCTAATCCCAAAGATGCCCCAGGAAAGAGCCAACGTAGTACTGAGTCTCTAAGTAGTTAAATTTCCTGGTAAACTGGCCCGAAGTGTAAGTGACATGAAAGGACACCTCTTGTCCTTGAGCTTAAAGGAATTTAGGCTAGAGGTAGGCCTGCCTTTTTCTCCTTGGCCTACTCTGATTTCCTCTTTGGGTGAGGTCAAGGGTGCCTGCCCATCACAGGAGGTGACCCTGGTCTGTCTTGTCATAACAGCCACATGAGATGCAGGGGTTAAAAGGATACAGAGAGAACCTGCATCACACTGAAAAGCTGGCTTCAATCCTGTTCTAAAATCCCTTTACTATTTTCAGAAAAACTCCAACTCCCAGTAGGGGAGGGGAAAGGCAAAAGCAGGGGCTCGAAGACTTTGGTGACAATCCCAGTACACACATACCACACACTGTCTCACACACACACACACACACACACACACACACACACACACACATACACACACACACACACACACACCTAAAACAAAACATTCGTAAACAATACCTTATAATCAAGGCCGGCTTCCCAGGCATGTGGCTAGCACAGTAGCACAGAGGTCCATGCTCAGAAGGACCCCCACACTTGGTTTAATGTTCTGCTGTTGCTGTCTTGAAATTCTTTGTAATTTTATTTTTGAACTTGTGTTTTGCAGGTGAAGTCGGGTGGAACAGTGGCGCCTGCCCATGCGCAGATGAAACTCGGGCAACATGCGTGTCTGCTGTCATTTCTCGCTGCTCGTTTGCCCACGGCTTTGCGGATGCCGCCACCCTCTCCCCCCCCCCCCCCGCTCCGGGGTGCCGCACTCCGGTGGGCCTGTGGTGCAGCGGGGTTCAGCAAGACTCCGGGCCAGGACAAAGTGAGAGCATCACATCTACAACTGAGTAAGGTGGTGGTGACAAACCAGAGGCCACACTTTTCCTTTTGAACCAGAGCTTGTTTCCAGCACAGAAAGAAGTCAGTGGCATTCTGAGAAGCATGGAGACCCAGGAACCCCAGCATACCCCAGTGAGTTACTTTCCTGTATTAACTAATCATTGATGCTGGAAATAATGACACAGGAGGCAAAGAGAAACCCACCCTTTCCCTTTCATCCATCCTTACTCATCGGGAAGCTGAAGGTAGAGACTGTTGGTGAAATAGACATGTATCAAGAAAGGAAATAACATTTTTTCCCTTGGGATGAGAATAGCACATCATGGTGTTGTACAACCAAAACGAGTATCATAATATATGTCAATTATATCCCAACAAACATTTAAAGAATGCGAAATAAAAATTTAGAAAATGAAGTGAAATCAAAACAGCTGAATGAGTTTTGTGAAGTGTGGTCACTATTCTGGTAAGAACTGAATACTTAGTATACGTGCATGCATGGTGATTCGGCCTGTTGGTTAGATGTTCTTACATTTACATTTTATTTTTTAATTTGAGAGAGAGAGTGTGTGTGAGCAAGCGGGAGGGAAGGGGCAGAGGGAGAGAGAGAATTTTTTTAATGTTTACTTATTTTTGAGAGGGGGGGAGAGGAGAAGAGAGAGAGGGGGACTGCAATCCGAAGCGGGCTCTGTACTGACAGCAGAGAGCCTGATGTGGGGCTCGAACTCACGAACCGCAAGATCGTGACCTTGGTTGAAGTCAGACGTTGAACCGCCTGAGCCATCCAGGTGCCCTGAGAGAGAGAGAGAGAGAGAGAGAGAGAGAATCTTAAGCAGGCTCCATGCTTGGTGCAGAACCCAGCGTGGGACTCTATCCCACACCCTGGGATGATGACCTGAACCCAAATGAAGAGTTGGACGCTTAACCAACCAAGCTGCCCAGGTGCCCCGTTACATTTGCATTTTATCTATCTATCTATCTATCTATCTATCTATCTATGCATCTATCTATATATTTATTTACATTTGCATTTTAACCTGGCATTGCAAAACATAAAAACGTATGGTAAAATTCATGTTAATGACCAAAGTTTTTGTTTCCTTAGGATGATAACAAATAGATAAAGAGCATGTAAAAATTCTGTGATAAGTCAAAACAAAGACTGCAGAAGAAGGGGAAAAGCTTTATATTTACATGCCTTTCATACCACCTTTGTCCCGCCTTTTGATGAGGAACCCCACATTTTCCATATTCTGCAGCCAGTCCTGCCTCTAATGTTGGGGGGGTGCTGGGATGCTTTCTGCTCTGGTCTTCTCTATTTGTTCTTAAACGCTGTTCATGAGCCACTAAATTGATTTTATGACCCTGAAAGCATTGTGATGGGCAGTTGGAAGAACACTGCCCTAGAAGTTAGAGTGCATGGTTACCATTTCCCCAAACATTTTTCTCCTCCACTAAAGCAAAAAGCTTAACAGCCAGGCCTGGGGTCAATCAGAAGCAGTAACATCCTCCCTTGGGGGAGATAATCAGAGGTATCAGAAAAGTCCTGCCAGCACCTTCACAAGACTGCTTGATTAATTATTGCCATGGCTTCTAGAACCAATGAGATGGGTAATTTGCTCCCTCAAGGCCTTATAGTTATGTCTCTTTGATCTTACCCCAGAAGTCTCTGCAATCCATCAAAGTAATGCTTCAATTAAGTTTATCCCAAAGCCATTCCAGGTACTAGGTCAAGAAGTCACCCCCGATTCTACTTCCCATCTAAAATCATACACGACTCCATTATCTCAATAAGGTCATTGGACAGAATTATACAATGTGTGCCAGATATTAACATCCACAGAGGAAACTACATTTTTAACAAAACAAACACTATGGTGGTTCAGAGCATAAGCAGAGGAATCAATTAGACACAGATACTAATCCTAGTTCTTCCCCCTCTCTTGGGCACATGATGATCTTTCTGAGTTTTGATGACCTCATCTGTAAAATGGGGATATTAATACTTACCTCATAGTGTCGATATGAGGAGTAAATTAGTTAATGTTTGCAAAGTGCCTAATGACACTTAGTAAATGATAGCTGTTTTCAATTGTCTTTCCAACACAGAAATTTAAGTAAAATGATCAAAGTAAAGCTCCTTACATAGCTTTTATCTGGAATTGTTCAGTCCAGCCTAAAGGGTCTTTCTGGGGTGCCTGTTCTGTGGTTCTAAATGGGGGGTGACATTGCCCCACCAGGCGATGTTTGGCAATGTCAATGTCTGGAGACATCTTTGGTTGTCACTACTGTGGGGGAGGTGTTACTGACATTTAGTGGGTGCTGGTAAACTCCCTACTATGCACAGAATGCTCTCCCACTCCAACATACAACAAAGAATGACCCTATGCAAGATGTCAGTAGAGCCAAGGTTGAGAAATCTTGCTCTGGTTGAAGCCTGGACCATCTACAGCATCTAAAGGAAAGTGTATAGCTCCTTCAACACCTCAAACACTGGATTACTCCAACCTCTTATCTTCCAAAGTCTCCAGATCTAGCAGAATACACGGTGTAGTAGCAAAGGAAAATATCCCTGGTTATCTGAAAAAGTTATTAAAACACTAATCTTTTTTTCCAACTACATATCTATATGAGGCCTGATTCTCTTTACATCCTGTAACCAAAACAGCATATGGCAACCGACTGACCACAGAAGCCAATTTGAGAATCTAGCCATCTTTTATTATGCCAGACATTAAAGAGAGTTTAAAAAATGCAAGACAACACCACTTTTCTCACTAGTTCTTTCTGTTTTGGAAAGTGTAAGGTTTTGGGGGGAAAAAATTCATGTTGCCAGTTCTGAGAAATGCTTATCCTCAATACGAAATTAAAATAGCAAATGGGACACAGCCTTCATCACCTACTTGGATTCCTATCACAACTGTGAATCTTCTCCCTGCGAGGAAAGGTATTCTAAGTAAGAATCTAGCTGACGTTTCTCGTCCGGTTTCTAGGGATAGACACAACTGGAGTGAGAATCCATGGATTCCTGGAAAAAGTGTAACTGGAACTAAAGTAAGAACAGAAAACTATTCTCACTGACAAGGTTAGACGATGGTAAGGGAGGGAGCTGATGGATGGATGAGTAGATACTTTGAGGTAGAACGTGGTGAGGTAAACAAGTGAAAAGTGAATTGAAGCTGCGTCTTACCCCGTAACAAAACTTTAATGAAATTCAGACTGACAGCCACTGGGAAACTATTCAAATGCCCATCAGCAGAAGGATGGAGAAACCATTTGGGATGTATTCATACGATGGAATGCTACTCAGCAGTGACAAGGCATGTTCTGCTGATACACACAACACAATTTCAACAACATTATGATGAGTGGGGAAAAAAAGCCAGGCATGAAGGAATATATGCAGTATGATTCCATTTATAGAAAGCTAAAGAAAAGGCCAAAATAACTGATGGTGATATAATTTGGAATAGCGGGTACCTATGAGAGGGTACGCATCGACTGGAAATAGGCACGGGTTGGGGGGGCTCTCTGGGGTTACTTGGGTAATCGTAACATGGCTGTGTACGTCTTGCAAAGATCATAAGACTGGGCAGGCAAGATCTGTGCCTTCAACGGAATTAAATTGTGCCTCAGTGAAACAAATAAATTCAAGAACCAATGGCTCAATCGCATGTCAAAAGAATCTGTTGTGGGTCACTGATCTCTCCTGAGATGCCCTCCTTTCCAACTGGAGTGGTTGAAGTAAGGCTGTCACCACCCGTGGGCTGTTCTTGTGCAACTGAGACAATTCTCCCTCCCAGAGTATTTCTAGCCTTACACGTGTGTGCCCCTGTGTCCTAACACGGAGCTCTATGTGATTCCTCGCTTGCAGATACAGAAAGGACCAGAATGGGGAAAGGGCTCATTTCTCCAGCAAAAACATCCCACGCATCTACTCCTTCCTGCCTCCACTACTCCACCCAGAGTACCCTGGGATCCTCCCATGTGGACTCCCTCCTTCCAGTGGTGCCCCGCTACAATCCTTTGTCTACACAGCAGCTGGGTCAACCAGATCATACGTACCACTCCCCTGATCAAGCCTTCCAGTGGCTTCCTGCCATATCCAGGAAGAAATCCAAGCTCTTCCCTCTCTCCAACAAATCCCCGAATGAGCTCTTCCTGCCTTTTTCACTAGCCACTCTGCCACTTGCTACTGTGCTCTGCCCACCCTGGCTTTCTTTCACTTCAAAAGCACCAAGTTCTTTCCTGACTCTGGACAATCACCCAGGCCATGTCTTCTGCCCAGAGAGCTCGTCTCTGTCCTTCTTCTACTGACTAATTCACATATCCTACAAATCTGCTAGAATGTTGCTTCCTCAGAAAGGCCTTTTCTGATTCTCCAGTCTGTTCGATTTCCCTGTTATTCATTCACAGAGCACATCATGTTCTTTTCTTTCATGGAGCTTCTGGTGATTTATAGTTACATGTTTCCTAGTGTACTCATATGTTTATTGTGTAATATTCCCTACTAGAAGGCTGCTGCCTCCAGAGTGCAGTGCTCATTGGCCAATAAATATTGGGTGAATGAACGAATGCTCTCATTCTGCTAATGACCTTGAAAAGTCTTCTAATGGAATACTTTGGAAGCTGCTAGGAAGACTGGCCTAATGAAAACGACAAGGGAGCATTAGAAGTATTCCACGCAAAATAGAAAGAGCAGTCGTGCAACAATGAAGGACATCTGTTGTTTCAATGACTGCCCTAGGTGATTCTGAGGCAGATGGTCCTAAAATGAGACTCATGCTTTACTTGATGCTACAAATACTTCATTAGCACTGGGTGCTGGGGATACCGCCAAGAACAGGATAGATAGTCCCTGCCTCCATGGAGTCCACAGACCGAGAAGTACCACCCTAGCCTGATCACTTTGCTTCTTTCTGCTGTCTCCTATGTTAGACTACGTCCTGACCAGGTCATTGCCTTTCCTGTTTTCACTGTGTTTCCCAGCCATGGCTACACAGTGGGATTGTTTAGGGAGCCTTTAAAAATACTGATACTCTGGGCTCCCCTCCCCTAGATATTCGGTTTTAATTGTTCTGGTACGTGGTCCCGACAGGCAGATATTTTAAAGTTCCCAAGATGACTCTAATGTGTAGCCAAGGTTGAGATGCTGAACTAGAAAGAATAGTGCAAGACGCAACAAGGTTGGACATCTGGGATCTTCTCGGCCCTTGGCCGAGCACGTTAACCCTAACTAGAGGTTCTCATGTGTGGTCCTCTCATTGCCTGAATCTGCTGGGGAGTTTGTTGAATGCAAACTCCTAGATTCTACACCCAGAGTTGGAGATGAGACCCATGAACCTGTCTTACTGCACCGTACAGAACTTCCAGCGCTATGTTGAATGGCAGTGGTAAGCGCAGATATCCTTGCCTTGTTCCCGGTCTTAGGGGTGAAACATCCATTCTTTCCCCATGAAGCATGATGTTAGATGAAGGATTTTTGCAGATTTTTTTTTAAATCAAGTTAAGGAAGTTACCCTCTATTCTTATTTTTAATAGTGTTTTAAAAATTATAATTAGATGTTGAATTTTGTCAAATATTTTGTCTGCATGGATTGACATAATCATGTGATTTTCGGGGCACCTGGGTAGCTCAGTCAGTTGAGTGTCTGACTCCTGATTTTGGCTCAGGTCATGATCCCGGGGTCATTGGATTAAGGCCCGCTGAGCGTGGAGCCTGCTTAGGATTCTCTCTCTCTCTCTGTTGTCTCCTCTGCCTCTCTCCCTTGCTCGAGCTCTCTCTCTCTCTCCCTCTAAAATAAAAAAAAAAAATTAAATCATGTGGTTGGGGGTATTTGGGTGGCTCAGTCAGTTAAGTGTCCAGCTTCGGCTCAGGTCATGATCACAGGGTTCGTGAGTTGAGTGCTGCAACGGGCTCGCTGCTGTCAGTGCAGAACCCACTTTGGATCCTCTTTCCCCCTCTCTCTACCCCTGCCCCTCTGGTTCTCTCTCTCTCAAAGTAAATAAATAAAAACTTAAAAAAATCATGTGATTTTCTTGAGCCAGTTATTATCGTGGATTATATTGATTCATTTTTTAAAACTACAGAACCAGCCTTGCATCTCTGGAGTAAAACTCAATTGGTTATGTAGTAGAATTGTTATATTGATGGATTCTATTTGCTAATAGTTTCTTGAGGATTTTTGCATCTCGGTTCATGAGGAATATTAGTCTATACTTTTTGGTCGTTTTTTTGTTTTTGTTTTTGTTTTTGTTTTTGTTTTTGTTTTTTTGTTTTTTTTTTGTTTTTTTTTTTTTTAGTGTTCTGCTTGGTTTTGATATTAAAGTAAAACTGACCTCATGAAATGAAAAAGTGTTCCCCTCTTCTGGAAGATATGGTGGGTTATTGATGTTAATTGTCTGTTAAATGTTTGGTAAGATCCTTTAATGAAACCAACTGGGCCAGGAGATGTCTTTTTAGAGAGATTTAAAGTTATGAATTCAATTTCTTTCATTGTTGTAGTACTATTCAAATTATTTATGTCATATTGGGTGAGTTTTGGTAGTTTGTGCTTTTCAAGAATTGGTCCATTTTATCTAAGTTCTCAGATTTCCATGTGTAGAGTTATTTGTAGTATTTTCTTATTATTCTTTCAAGGGCTGCAGAGTCTGTAGTGATGTCCCCTGTTTTGCTCCTGATGTTAGTTGTTTGTGTCTTCTCTCTTTCTTTTCTTTTTCAGTCTTGCTAGAGCTTTGTAAATTTTATATACTTTTTCACAGAACCAGCTTCCCATTTCATTGATCTTATGTAATTTTTTTCTACTTTCAATTTTATTGATTTCTGCTTTTTTATTATTTTCATCCTTTTCCTGGCTTTGGATCTATTTTGCTCTTCTTTTTCTGAGTTCTTTAAGTTGGGGCTTAAATTACTGATTTGATCCTTTTCTTTTTTAAAAAATGTTTGTTTGATTGCTTGCTTGTTTGTTTATTTAGGGTGGGGAAGGGGCAGAGGGAGAGAGAGAGAGAGAGAGAGAAGGAGGGAGAGAGAATCCCAAGCAGGCTCCTCGCTGTCAGCACAGAATCCAATGTGGGGCTTGAACTCAGAAATTGTGAGATCATGACCTGAGCTGAAATCAAGAGTCAGACACTTAATCGACTGAGTCACCAAGGCGTCCCTGATTCTTTTCTTTTCTATTGTAAACATTTGGTGCCATAAATTTCCCCTCTAACACTGCTTTATCCGGGTCCCAGAAATTATATGTCAGATTTTAATTTTCATTCAGTTCAATGTATTTTTTTCATTTCCCTTGAAACTTCTTCTTTTGATCTCTGGATTATTTAGAAGTGTGTTCTATAGTTTCCAAGTGTTTTAAAATGTTTCTGTTAGCTTTCTCTTCCTAATTTCTAATTTGATCCCATTGTGGTCAGAGAACAAACTGTGTGCTTTCAATTCTTTTAAATCTGTTGAGGTTTGTTGTATGGCCCAGTGTATGGTCTCTCTTGGTATTATGTGTCACGGGGGCCTGGAAAGAATGTGCATTCCTCTGTTGTTGGATGGGATATTCTATAAATGTTGATTAGATCCTTTTGGTAGATGGTTTGGTTCCTCTGTATCTTTGCTGATTTTCTGCCTGGTTGTTCTATCAGTTGTTGAGAGCGAAGTGTTGATGTTTCAACTAAAATTGTGGATCTATTTTTCCTTTCAGTTCTGTCAAGTTTTGCCTCACAAACTCCTCAGCTCTGCCATTTGGTGCATACACATTCGGGATTCTTAGCAGATTGGCTCTTTTATCATTATGTAATGCTCCTCCTCTGTCCCTGATACTTTTCTCTGTTTTACAGTTCCTATCTTCCTGTAGGTTATTTGAATGTTTGTTTGTTTTTTTTTTTTTAGAATCCCATTTTGAGGTAAATATAGTGTTTTTTAGTGTATCTTCTTTTACAGCCTTTTAGTGGCTGCTCTGGGCATTATGCTTATAGAACTTATCACAGTCTACTGGTACCATCATTTTCCCAGTTTGGGTGACCGTAGAAAACATAATTGAGAGAACTGAAAAGGAGACACGTTTTCTAAATGGTGTTTGACAATTGAAGCAAAGACGAAAACACTACCTTGACCCGGTCGTCATTTATGAAGACAATTACATTATAAATGGGGGAAGGTAAAGGGAAGCAAAGTCTCTGCCTGGGGTGGCTCCCCATTACTGCTGTGTGGGGATGGTAATTCTGGCTCTTCGTATTGTCTCCACTGATACCCGCTCGGGTGGAAAAGGTTGGAAGGTTTTGTTGCTTACTTCTCACAGGGCCTTCACTGATATTCAGGAACTGTGGGTGGTGTGGGGTGACCTATATTCCGCTAGAGGTCCTGACCCCTCACTAGGCCTTTTCGACTCCACCCTGTCAGGGGGAGAAGACAGCTCTGGGACAGCCTCTTGGGGGTGGAGTATAGGCTCTGCACCGGGACCCCATGAGCATGGCTGGGTTGAGGCTTCAGGATTTTCCGTGGGGGTTGGCTAGAGTGGTTATTGTCTAAAAGATTTCCGTCTTGCTAGGCTGCCTCTCTCCTTGGTCTTTGGCTAGAGAGAGCTTGAAGCATTTTTGTCTGTGCCTTTTGGCACTTGGGGTTGCCAGCCTCTCCAGAACCCAGTCTGGAGAGACTTCACTGTTTAGTTCTTTGCATCCCGTGTTTTCTCCTCCACCTGCCTTTTTCTTCCCACCTTTAAGTGTCTTCTTGGGTTTATTTCATAAGTAATGTCCAGGGGTTTTAGCTGTACTTAGTGGGAGCACGAGGGGGAAGCACATCTACTCCATCCTTCTGGAAATGGAAGTCTACAGATATGTTTTGAAATTCTGAATTTGGGGGGATTTGAAGGTGACAGTGTGAGGCACGGTGATTCTCAGACTTGAGCCTGCATCAGAATTGCCTGGGTGCTCCTGGGTGGCTCAGTCGGTTAAGCAGCGGACTTCGGCTGAGGTCATGACCTCGCAGCTCGTGAGTTTGAGACCCGCGTCGGGCTCTGTGCTGACAGTTCAGAGCCTGGAGCCTGCTTCGGGTTCTGTGACTCCGTCACTCTCTTCCCCTATTCTGTTTGTGCTCGCTTTCATTCTCTCCCTCTCTCTCTCTCAAAAATAAGTAAACATTAAAAAAATTAAAAAAAAAAAAAAAAGAATTCCCTGGAGGGCTTGCTAAAAGCACGATTTGCTGCACACATTCCCCAGATATTAAGATTGGCTAAATGTGGGATGGGGTTTGGAAATGCGCCTGACAAGTCCGTGCCAATACTGCAGCTTCAGGGACTACATTTTAAGATCACTCCCTTAGGGATATCTCTGTAGTGATTCTCAACTCTGGCTTCTCCTTAGGCTAACCCAGTGAGTTCGATCTTTTTAAAACAAAAATGTTCAGCCACCACCTATCCCCCACCCCTCCGGTACTTTCTTTCCATTTGTCTGAGGTGAGCCCCGGAAATTTTGTAGCTTTAAAAGCTCCCCAGACCTTGTTCATAATAGCCAAAAAGTGCAAATAACCCCTACATACATCAACTGAAGAATGGAGAATCAAAATGTGTCATACCCACATAATGGAACAGTATTCAGCCATGGAAACGAATGAAGTACATTATGTAAAGTGAAAGAAGTCAGATGCAAAGGGCCACCCACATATTATGATTCCATTTATATGGCATGTCCAAAACAGGCAAATCCATAGAGGCAGAACTTAGATTAGTGGTGGCCAGGGCTGGTAGGATTGGGAGGAAATGGGAAGTGCCTGCTAATGGCCATGGGGTTTCCTTTTGGGCATGATAAAATGTTCTGGAATAAGACAGTGATGATGGTTGCATGATTTTGTGAAAATGCTAAATGCCACTGAAGGGCACTCTTGATTTTTTTATTTTTTAAATATAATTTATCATCAAACTGGCTTACAGACAACACCCAATGTTCATCCCAAGTGCCCTCCTCAATGCCCATCACCCATGAATGGCACTCTCCAAAACGATGCAGTTTATGGTATGTGAATTCTACCTTGATTAAAACAAATTCCTCCTAGGTGATATCCTGAATGGTCCAACAACTGGAACAACGCAGCATCATGCCTCACACTGAGTTACAAATGCTGCCAGGAGTCATGGAAATTTGTAAACGTCCAGGTGCAACATTTGTACTTTCTTTTTTTTTTCCAAAAAAAATTTTCAATGTTTATTTATTTTTGAGAGAGAGAGAGAGCAGGGGAGGGGCAGAGAGAAATGAAGAAATGACAGAGGGGCAGAGAGAGAGGGAGACACAGAATCCGAAGCAGGCTCCAGGCTCTGAGCTGTCAGCACAGAGCCTGACGTGGCGCTCGAACCCACGAACCGTGAGATCATGACCAGAGTCGAAGTCAGATGCTCAACAGACTGAGCCACCCAGGTGCCTCTAAGTATCTGTTCTTTTAAAATACCTGGAATGATTTTGACATGCAAGTAAGGTTGGGAAACACCATCTTTTGGGTTTTTTTTTTTTTCGAATAAAGATTTCTTTTTGATTAAAAGTTTTTGTTTTCTTTTTTTTAAACTGAAGTACAGTTAACACAGAATGTTACATTAGTTTCAGGTGCACAACATACTGATTGGACAAATCTATACATTATGCTGTGCTCACCACAATGAAAAAAAAAAAACAGCATCTTAAGTGAAGGGAAGCCACTGAAGGTTTATTCTCTTTTAATTGAGGATTGTTATTTTCCAAAATGTTTCATTGTTTCAGCAGCTTATTAGAATAGAGTTAATTTAATGAGAATTTTGATTTACCACACGTTTGCCAAAGAGCCATTCAGCGCCCTTACACGTGAGCTATGTTAAACAATGGGATACGGGCTGTGTATTTATAAAGCCCATTTGATGTTGAGTCTAATTATGTCTCTGTAGTCGGTTCCCACAGTTCGCAGAAGGGAATTGATGTCAACTGTAGATTTCTAACTGCTTGCTCATTGTTTCCCCGTCTTGTTCCTTTTTTCTTTTAGCCATGCGTAGCACGTTTCTAACATTTACATTATTTATGCAGTGTTTCTCAAAATGGAAAAGATCTTTCCTGACAGTATTAAACAGAATTGTTTTTAACTATAAGGGGGAAAAAATTAAAGCTCTCCACAGACTCGCCTACTTCCCAGAAGGAACTTCTGTTAATGCTGTGTTACATATACTTCAGACACTTTCTGCATGCACACAAAAGTGGAATTACACTGTGCCTTCTGTCTTTTCCCCTTACTTTGGAGAATACCTCCTGACAGTGCTTTCAAGAGCTACCTTGTCCATATTAATGACTGTATAGGGCAAAGATTAGCAAACCTTAATAGTACCCTGTTTTGGCTAAAGTGTTATGTGGATGACAATTGGTCCAACCCCATTAGGACAATCTTGCATTTCCTATCAATATTTAAATTGTCAGGGCGCTTGGGTAGCTCAGCAGGTTGAGCATCTGACTCTTGATTTCAGCTCAGGTCATGATCCCAGAGTTGTGGGATTGAGTCCTGCATGTGTGAGCATGGAGCCCACTCAGGATTCTCTCTCTTTCTCCCTCTGCCCCTCTCCCCCACCCTTGCACTCACGCTCTCTCGCTCTCTCTCTCTCTCTCTCTTAAAAAAACTGTAAAAAATATTTAAATTTTCCACACCTTACGATCCAGTGGTCACATTTCCAGGACTCCAACCACTTCTACAGAAATGGCACAAGGGCATCAGGACATTTGCACAACGGTACCCATTGCAGCACTAGTTGGTAGCAAAATGTAGAAACAACCAAATGTTTTTCAACAGGGAAATGGTTAAATAAATGATGGTGCAATATACTGTGTAACTCTTAAAATGAATGAAGCAGATCCGCATGTGCTGTCATGAAAAGAGAAGCAGGAAGTAATGTTAGGTAAAAAAGCAAAATTGCAAAAAAAAAAAAAAAAAAGCAAAATTGCAGAACATCATGTATGCTGTGATCTTAGTTTTGTAAAAAAAATGTTTCTGAAACATATCTATTGTGTATGTGTATATAACATATACATTTTTATACACACACACACCCCTAGAAAAATGTCTGCAATAGAACATAGCAAATGTTAACGGTAATTCTCTTTGGTGAGTGAGATGTTCATTTTTTAAAAAATACAAATTGTATTGTATTGCAACAAATCTAAATTGTAACAAATCTAAATTTATTACAATGAACAAGCAAAGTTTAATTTCTGTGTGTGTATGTGTATATATATATATGTACGCATATATATATATGTACGTATATATATATGGAATATATAAATTGCAGCTGGAACTGTACAATTCCATCTGGAAGTTGTGCTTTTGTGAAAGTTGGCAGTTCTGGAGACATTTGAACATGATTCAGGCAGGGCTTTAATCTGGAGAGAGACAAGCACCAAGAGAAAGGACCGATGGCAGACATACTCTATAGAGGAAAATCTACAGGACTTAATGACTAATTATATGCAAACTGAGAGCTCAGTCACTGAAAGAACCTGGGGATACCAGTTCCCTGGATAGGGAAGCTAAAGGAAGAATTTTAAAGGTGGTGCTATCGTCACTGCAGAGTCTAGACAAGTGTACCAGTTCTCTATTGCAGCAAAATAAGTTCCTCCAAAACTTGGTGACTTAAGATAACAATAATCATGTGGCATCTGTATGGTTTCTGTGGGCCAGGAATTCAGACTAGGCACAATGAGGAGAACTCGTTTCTGCCCCATGACATCTGTGCCCTCTGCTGGAAGATCCAGAATATGGGGGCTGGAATCATCTGATGTTTCTCTCACTCGAGTGTCTGAAGATTGATGCTGGTATCAACCAGAATGCCAACTTATGGCCTGTTCAGGTGGCCTGGCTTCCCCACAGCATGGTGGCTGAGTTCCAAGAATGAGCATCCTGACAGAAAGAGAGCAAGAGAGAAAGAAGGGCCCAGGTGGAAGCCATATTGCCTTTGTGACCTCGCTTTGGACGTCCCCCGGCACTGCCTCCACTGCATGCCATTGGCCAGTGCAGTCTCAAGCCCTTATCCCCAGATACAAGGGCAGGAAGAACAGACCTCACTTTGGGAAGAAAGTTAGCCACATGGTAAGAGCACATGAGCAAGATCCATAGGTGTGACTATCTTTGGAAAATACAATCTCTCACACCTACATCATACCTTAAGGTGAATTACACTATTAATGTCTCAATGGATTATCACTTTCAGAGAGATCTGTATTTAGCTAAGGACTCCAGTAGTCCCCTATGCCTTGGCCTAAATGAATAAGTCAGTGAATGTGGGGAGGCTATGTCACCAAAGTGGGAGGCATAATTTGAGGAAGAGTGCTGTAGTCTAATATAAAAGGCTTAATGTAAGAATAAAAAAGACTCAAAGGTCTTGAACACAGCATACAAGGTTCTCTATGATCTGGCTCTTGCCTAATTCTTGGGTTTAATATGGTTTAATCTTCCAATTATTCCTAGATTCATACCTTAAATACAAGGTAGGCCAAATTTCTAGAAGTTCATCAAACATACCATCTCAGGTCGGGTTCCCTAGAAGCAGAGCCTGAGACAAGGATCTGGGTGCTTGTAATTTACTGAGGGAGAGGTCCCAGGAAGAAGGGAATAAGGGATGTCCCCTGGAGCAGGGAACAGAGCTGGGGAAGGATGTGGTCCCATTTGGAGTCTAGCTTTGGCCAGATCCCAGATCCCTATGAAGGATGTTTGATACCACAAAGTGATGCCATTCTAAGGCAAGGGAACTGTGTCCATCAGTCATTGGCTGCAGGTTGGAGGAGGGGAGGCAGGCAGGCAGGCTGCCCACGTGGCATGGTGCCTGACCTCTGGACCAAGACAGCTCTCACACCTCAGGGCAATTTTCCGGAGAAGGGAGAGAACTTGTGAGCTTTTAGCAGCCCACATTTCACAGCAGCTGTGGGAACTTGGGGCAGGGCACCAGCAAGGGCCATCGTGCACGTTAATCTGTTTCAAGCCCTCAGACTCTGGCTCGTACTAGTCCTTTATCCTGGGATACGACTGCCTCTTGTTTTCTTCACTGGTATCACCTCCTCCAGGAGGCTTTCCCTGATAACTAGCTGACTACACCCTACCCTTCTGTGCTCACATAGAACCCTGTGAGACTCTCCCCAGAGCTCAGTATTTACCAGGTACTGAAAGTATCTGCTTACGTAACCAGACTTCCCCTACGGATAGACACTCACCAAGGCAGGAACCACATCAATTCATCTTTTTGCCCCAGGCGCTTGGCAGAGTGCCAGGTGAAGCAGGCCTAAATAAATAGCTGGTGAATTGAACACCAGGTAAGTGGCTTCTTAAGGTGGTGGTGCTCAGCCAGCCAGCCCTGCTGTCAAGAGCTTTTCCGTCCCCATGTAGTAGGACGGAGAGTGGGGAATCTAGTTAATATATTTGTGACAAATTAAGTGATTATGACAAATAAACTAGCTGAAGGGTTTCTCCCCACCCCTAAGTACAAACACTGTCCTAGTATTGTCACATTTAATTTTTAATTTTTTTTTACTCATTAAAAATTCTTTAAGTTTATTTATTTTGAGAGAAAGCGCGCGCTCGTGCACAGAGGAAGGGCAGAGAGAGAAAGAGAGAGAGAGAATCCCAAGTGGACTCCACACTGTCAGCACAGAGCCTGACGCGGGGCTCGATCCTACGAACCCGTGAGATCATGACCTGAGTTGGATGCTCAACCAACTGAGCCACCCAGGCGCCCCTATTGTCACATTTTAAAGAATATGTTCTAACATGGTTTAAATGTTGTCACTTTAAAAAACAACAGTGTTGAGGTGCCTGGGTGGCCTCATGGGGATTCTGTCTATAAATGTTTGGCTTTACATTTTCAGTTGAAGGGGCGCCTGGGCGGCTCAGTCGGTTAAGCATTCAGCTCAGGTCATGATCTCGCTGTCCGTGAGTTTGAGCCCCGCGTCGGGCTCTGTGCTGACAGCTCGGGGTCTGGAGCCTGCTTCTGTGTCTCCCTCTCTCTCTGCCCCTCCCCCACTCATGCTCTGTCTCTCTTTCTCTCTCAAAAATAAATAAACATTTAAAAAACTCAAAAAAAAAAAAACAGTGTTAAGGTGAAGAGGGAAAGATGATGAAATCTATGTTTTCACAGGAAGAGAAGTGATTTTTTTTTTTTAGCAGCTGTGGCTCGGTGTAAGCTGTGGGAGAGTTTGTCACAGCACTAATCCTGCTAGGACGTACAAAGAGAAACTAAAGTTATGTCAGTGCCATTGGCAACTCAGACGCAAAGGGCCTGAATCCAGGGATAAGGAGGGAGATGAATTTGAGTAATACCTACAAGATAAAGGCTCCTGGGTACTAAGTGACCTGGTGGATGTGGGGGAAGGCAGAGGAAAAGGGCTCCAGGTTGCCAGAGGCCGGAGATGCCAAGGCCAAGGCCAAGGCCGGTTTCCCTGCTGCTGTGCTTGGAATCATTCTGCGTTTGACGTACACCCCTGGAGCGCCACAGAGTGACGGTGTTCTTGCCTTGTGGGTGTCTGACTGAGGCTCCACACGATGGGGAATGGGGCAGTGGCCTCAGGGCAGTGAGGAGGAAGGAGGCGAGCACAGCAGAAGATATGAAGGGGAAACACTGGGATCCCAGGACCTCAGCCCAGAGCCTCCTGCACCCCGACTGGTGACAGGAAGTTGCCCAAGTGGCAAAAACCTCTGGGGACCTTGTCCAGGGGCTGCTCTGGGCCAAATTTCATCACCAGCTATTTTTATTTTTAGCCTGCACCACCTCTCAGGGTAACCAGGTCTATAAATGTCCATACAACTCGCTGTGTCTGAGCTCAGGGCAAAAAGGAGCAGCTAAAAAGGATAGTGCTCGGCCCCTGTGCTGGGCAATTTGCCACCTGCGGTTGGCACCGGCCTGAATCTCACACCCCTCGGGTTACCTCACCAGTCCTCCTCCTATCAGGTTTCGCAAAGAAGGTTCCCTGGGCACAGGTAAATCAACAGCCGCCAGCAGGCAGATCACAGCAAACCCAGGTCCCACACCACCTCGTAGGATGGGTTATCCAAGGCCTACCCCTGGGGGATGAGATGGCAGTCTACGGGCCCATGGTGCCGCCTGGGGCTGGTGGACCACTCACGCCCTCCTCTCTCAGGCCCCTCTGCATCCTGCTGGTGAGCTGATTCCTGCCGGGCTGCCTCGAATCCGGGGGTGGGCTCTCGGGCACCTGCACGCACACTCTCATCCCACTAATGTTCCTGCCAAGTGGGGAAGGAGAGCTGGGGCTCCAGGCTCAGGCAGCTGAGCAGCTGAGGGCCTGCAGTTTCCGACCCCGGCACAATGGGATGAACAGGCCTCACCTCACAGGACTCTCGCCCTGAAATTAGGTGTGCAAAGCGCCAAGCACCTTGCTTTGCACATAGTTCGCGCTTAAGTAACGACGCACCCATAAGTCTGATGTGTTCCCCCCAAATCTGCAAGAACGGGGTGGCTTCTTGTCCCTTGGAGGCTTATTCTTATACTTTACCCAGCCAGCTTGCCTCCGACTTCTTTTATACTTGGGTCTCCTTCCTTTATTTTCTCCGTAGCACTTGTCACCATCTCGCGCACTAGATATTTGCTTGTTTACTTATTCTCCATTCCTGAGGGCAGGGAGCTCAGCCTGTCTTGTTCACAGGTGTTTCTCCAGCTCCTGGAACAATGTCCAATGTGTAGTAGATGCTTAATAAACATTTGTTACATGAGCCACCCCCCAATATGCGTGTGGCCCCGCAGCTGCCCTGTTGCCCAAGCCAGGGTACTGGTCCTCCTCAGCTCCTTCCCTTGCCTCACACCCACATTCAATCAAGGGTTAACACCTGACTGTCCTACCACCTAAGGGTCCCTGGCACCCATGCACTTCCCCTCATCCCCTTGTTAACATGACAACCTGGCTCACTCAGAAAAACAAAGAGACTCCTAATTTGTCTTCTGGATTCCATGTTTGCCCACACCTAACCCATTGTCTATGCTGAAGATGGACTGATATTACCCAAATAATTCTTCAGTTGTCCTTTACTGCCCCCAGAATAAAAGTCCCTCCCTAGCAGGGCCTACTAGGCGCTCATGGCATGGCCCCTGCTCACCTCTGTGCCCATCCTGCTCCTCTGCCCTCCCTCCCCTTTAATACAGAACTTTCCTTTTTCTACTGGGTCTCCTTTTTCTTTTTAAGTTTATTTATTTATTTATCTGGTGGAGGAGGGCCAGAGAGAGAGAGAGAATCCCAAGCAGGCTCCACGCTGTCAGCACAGAACCTGATATGGGGCTCGAACCCATGAACCACGAGACCATGAGCTGAGCTGAAGTCAAGAGTCAGACGCTTAACTGACTGAGCCACCCAGGTGCCCCTCTACTAGGTCTCTCTCTCTCTCTCTCTTTCTCTCTCTCTCTCTCTTTTTAAATATAATCTATTGTCAAATTGTTTTCCATACAACACCCAATGAGTAGTGCTCATCTACTAGGTCTCTTTTAATGTCTCTCAGAATCTTGCCCACCTCACCATTCCCTATCTAGAACACTGTCCCTTGTCTCCTTGAGCCATGCCTCACCTGCACCAGCCCTCCTTCACCAGGCTACTCCCTTCGTTCCTCTTGAGTGACAGCTTCAAAGTCATCTCCTCAGGAGACCTTCTCTGTGTGTTCCCTTGACCTCTCCACACCCTGCAGAGCATATGCTCCTTCCCAGTGTCCCCATAACACAATGCATTGCCTCTCTCACAGCACTTCATATATACACTGCATCTACTCTTTTAATTATTTTCCCCAGTAGAATATAATGTCCATGGCCACAGACGATATCTGTTCTTGCTTTGGTTTAACACTGACATAGAGCTGACTCTGTGCTAAGCACCTCTAGAAACTCTCTACAAATATTAATTCCTTTGATCCTCATAACAGCCCTAGGAGGCAATACTGTTATTACCATTATACAGACAAGGTAGCTGAGGCAGAGAGAGGTCAAGGAACTTGCCCAAGGTCATAGAGCTAGTAATGGGCAGAGCTGGGATTTGAACCCCCAAATCCAAGCTCTCAACCGTTATAATACACCAGTTCCCTTGTTCACTAAAGTATTCTCTCTCCCTTTATTTTTTAAGTTTATTTATCTATTTTGAGAGACAGCACATGTGCTTGTGAGTGGGGCAGGGGCAGAGAGAAACAGAGGGAGAGAGAGAATCCAAAGCAGGCTCCGCCCCGACAGCACAGAGCCCAACGCGGGGCTTGAACTCACAAACGGTGAGATCATGACCTGAGCCAAAATCAAGAGTTGGATGTTTAACCCGCTGAGCCACCCAGGCGCCCCTCACCAAGATATTGCCTGTCACATAGCAGGTGCACCCAAGAAATATTTGGAGAAAAAAAAAAAGAATGACTAAATGGATACTGACCATGGGAATGGCAAAGTCTCTTGTGGAACAGTAGGAGAGGGAAAAGAGGTAGCCACACACTGAGACAGAGAGTAAGTTTAGGAGTCAGAGGAGTTGAAAGCAAATAGTCCAAAGGGTAAGGAAGACGCCCAGAGAAATGGCAGGTGATGAAAGAAAAGGTGGCCGGGGAGGGAGAGCTCAGAATGGCCAGTGACAGCTCTGCCTTCAACAAAGGAAATCTAGACCAGACCATGGGATCTGGCCAGGAGCTGGCCCTGGGGGACATCAGAGCAGTTTCCAAAGAGTGCTGGGAAGAGAAGCCAGACTGCAAGGCTGAGGAGGCAGTAGGTGCTGCAGAAGCCAAACAGATTTCACTCCCCTCCGAGCCACGACAGGCGACTCCGGAAGGGGGAACAATCAGGTTAAGTCAGGTCTTTTTGTTAACATGCAGTGATCAGGGTCCACTTAAAGGCAGGGGGTCACACATTTTGGGGAAGTGAGAAGTCAAACCAGCTGTCACCAAAATACCCCACCACGGCCAATGCCAGGGAGTG
Source organism: Panthera onca (assembly GCF_046562875.1). NCBI lineage: Eukaryota > Metazoa > Chordata > Mammalia > Carnivora > Felidae > Panthera > Panthera onca. The sequence continues at coordinate 16,326,062 of NC_138357.1, read as the reverse complement.
TAAACGTGGGACAGAGCATGCTAACATTTGTTGTGAAGGGAATGAAGGCCAGGAGGGCAGTGCTTGGTAGGAACTTTTTCCTGAGAGATGTCTGCTAACCCCAGCCATAAGGTAGACAGATCTGGAATCGGGGAGTATGGTGAGGTATTAAAGCAAATTGATTTAGAAGCTACCGGTGAAAGAAAAGCAGATAAAGGGCAGAGATATGAAGAGGAAAGAGGAAACTATTTTCAAGAGCTCACGAGTTCAAAAAGCATGAGGAAACCAGAAAGAAGACAGGACGGTCAGTGCAGGGCATAGAGCTGCAAAGAACAAAGAATCCTGTTACCTGGCCAGAGGCCTAGCAGTGAAAATGGGCCTGAAATGGGAAAGCAGTCAGGCACAGGGTTTGGCTGAGGCGGGGGGGGGGGGGGGCGGTAAACAGTGAGCAGTGGCCCAAAGAAGAGTCATTTCGGAAGGAAGCATGAGTAGAACCACAGGGAAGCAGCAGCGTTTTGTTTTTGTTTTGTTTTATTTTGTTCTTGCGGGGCGTGGTGGGGATCATCAGCTCAGGGGCTCGGCCTGAAGAAGCCCAGTGGTGCTCAAACCCCAAAGAGACAGGGAGCCATCCTGCTTAAGCGGGGGTGGGGAGGGTGGCAGGCAGGGGCCAACAAGGCAGGCTGAGAACCCAAGGAAAGCAGCACCCAGGAAGACAATGAAAAACAATGTGATAGTGCCGCGAGCAATTTCTTTCAACAACGATTTGCTGAGCAGGCTCCTTGCACCAGGCACTGGTTATAGGCTCTACCTGCTCTCCAGGAGTGTAGCTTCCAGTAGGAGGCAAAGCCAAAGCACAACTTAACCTATAACAGAGGGGACTGGTGGTCCAGAATGGAAAAAGATGTAAAAAGGAAGTGCTCTGAGGGGTTCAGTGTTGATGTGTGCCAGAGAAATGCAATAAAGAGGTATATATGCACACTCAAGCACAATACAAGGTTTACTTTCCTCCAGGAAGTGAAGAAGAGAGGTTGTATGCTGTGGGCTTGGGGTTTGGTGCGATCTGAAGAAGCCTATAAATCCACTAGATGGCTATTTTTTTATATATCGTCACTTTTATAGTTTTATAATGAGACACAGATATATTTCAGATTCTATATTTATATCATTTCAATTCCATTCCTTATGCCGAGAAAGATCAATAACATGCCCTGTTAGGGGGGGAAAAAACCATGAAAAGGCATTTACCCGCATGGGGAGCACATCCTAAGGATGGTCCTAAGGGGCCCGCCTGCCCTCAACGCAGGGAGCACTGCCTGACTGAAACCATGTGTGCTTCCGGAATACTGCTGAAGCCGTTTTGAAAACTGTTTCAATAGTATTCACCTTGGAGGGATTGTTTTGAATACTTTGTATGCAATTTTGTAACATAATCTCTTTTCTGATTATAAAAGTAGGGCACTCATTGTAGAAAAGTTGGGAGGAAAGTATAAAGATTTTTTTTATGTCATCTCAAAATGCCATTTGTGAACTGGGGCATACCTCTATCTACCTACCTACCATCTATAATATAATATAGTATAGTATAATATAATATAATATAATATAATATAATATAATATAATATAAATGTTTATAATTAAATATTTATTATATTTATTACTATAAATATTTTATATAGATATAAATGCATAAATAGGGAGTGTGATCTGCCTCAATTCACAAATGGTATTTTTATGTATATTATATGACATATATTAAATTATTACATATTATTAAATTATATATATTATATATTATTATATAATATATATAATATTATATACACTCCTAATAGGAAATCTTGATATAATATATATCATATATATATTTCCTATATATATTATGATCATATATATATAGAGAGAGAGAGATAGATAGATGATATAAACTCCTGATAGGAAATCTTGTACATCTTTAACCAGATCAACCAATCATCCCCATGCATTGATCTCATGGAATGAAAGTGGCATATTATTACTTGGAGTTGACTTTAGCAAAAGCTGTGAGCCAGGGGCGCCTGGGTGGCGCAGTCGGTTAAGCGTCCGACTTCAGCCAGGTCACGATCTCGCGGTCCGTGAGTTCGAGCCCCGCGTCAGGCTCTGGGCTGATGGCTCGGAGCCTGGAGCCTGTTTCCGATTCTGTGTCTCCCTCTCTCTCTGCCCCTCCCCCGTTCATGCTCTGTCTCTCTCTGTCCCAAAAATAAATAAAAAACGTTGAAAAAAAAAAAATTAAAAGCTGTGAGCCAGGGAAAGTTTGTTTCTAGGTAATAATCCCACCCCCACCTAATGTCAGGCAGAATTCTTAGATGACTCCCATGATGTCCACCCCCCGATGTTACTTCCTGTATAATCTCCTGTCCTTAAGTGTGGATGAGACCTGTGACTTCCTTCTAGTCAATCGAATACGGCAAAGGTAATGGGTGTCACTCAAGATTAAGTTACGTCATATAAGGCTCCATCTCAGCAGATGGGAGCAAGCAGTTTCCCTGATGGCCCTGAGCAAGCAGATAGCCATGCTGTGGACAGCCTCTGGAGAGGGTCACGTGGCAGGGAACTGCAAGTGCAGGTAGACCTGAAGGTGGCCGTCAGCAAAAGACAGCCACAAGGAAATGAATTCTGCCACCACGCTGACTGACCTTGGAAGCTGATTCCTTCCCAGTCGAGTCTCCAGATGAAAACACAGCCTGGCCGACATCCTGATTGCAGCCTTTGAGACTGAGCAGAGAATCTAGCCGCTCCATGCCCAGACCCCTGATTCATGGCAACTGTGAGGTAATAAATATCCATGTCGTTTTGAGCTGCTGACTCTGTGGTAATTTGTTACACAGCAGTAGAAAACTAACACACCAGTGCCCCAACCAGTCCTGCACTTTCAGCTCGTTGGCCCATGTGAACCTTGCCCTTCTCTAACCATATTTGTATCAGAATGGAAATGGAAGCTTCTAGTGCCTTTTTCATCCTGATTTCCTCATTAATTCCCACCAGGTGTATCCCACCAGACTGGCCTGGAACGCCCCATGCATATTACTGTTACTGGTTTGAATTTTTGTTCACCCTATTCCTTCCAACCCAGAATCCCTCCCTTCTGCCTCTGTGCCCCTTCCATGAAACCTTCCGAACTTCCAGACCACTAGACCATTGCTTTCATTGCACTCTTTATTTGCATTGCTTGTTTGTCTCTGGTTCAAATGCTGCCATGGCGCCTCTTCTGAAATCTTATTTTTTTCTGAAAATGTTATTGAATGTGTATGCATGTACTATATATGTATATATGTGCGTATGTGTGTATATATGTATTACATTACAAAGCACATATGAATTGTAAGCTCATTGAAGCTCAGGATTCCATGTTATGCATAGCATACTGCTGGGATCACACCTCCATATTTAAAAGTTGTGTTACACCAAGTAGTCAGCCGAGCACGGTTGGCCCTCTACTGAGCCTCTCCATGGAACCAGACTTGAGAATATCCCTCAGTGTTACCCTAATTCTAGCAAGCTGCACTTTCCTTTACTGGAAATCAAATATAATGCCATCTAGCCCAATTATTTCAAAGATTAAATAAAGCCAACATGGGTGCCCGGCACATCATAGGTGCTCAATAAATGAGAGTTGAATCAGAACCTAGGGTGGGAAACCTCCCATGTGTAAAGGCTGTAGCAGGCACAACCATGGGTGGAATTATCACAGGCAGGCCAATACTTGAAAAGCTCAATGAAACTGAAGAAGCTTGTAGATACAAAAGGCCAGTTTAGGTAACCGTGTTTGTTCCAAGCTTTAGTTTTCTTTCTAAGTAGATATATGTGGAATGCAAGGCCAGCAACCGCCTTACAAATACTGATCAAGAGTGGGGAGGCATCGAAAGGAATGCGAGTAGGTCTTGCCAGGAAAGAAGTTTGCTGCTTCTGAAATGTTTTGGTCTTAGCCACTGGCAGGATTGATCGATTGCAGTTAGCAGAGCGTTTTCTGTGCAGCCTGTCCAAGCGTCTGCTTCTGTAGTGCTGCGCAACTGTTGCTCAAATTCACTCTTCCTTTCGAGCCATCGTGTTTGAAGAGCAAGAGAATATCCATCCAAACCACCCTAAGTATCCTAACGGCTTCCAAGTCGTTTAAAGGAGGGTCCTTAACATCTCCCCTCACTTACCCCCTGCTTGGGTTCAAACTTCAACTCCCAGGGTTCGCCCAAGTCCCGCCCCTTGCCCTGTCATCTAATGAATATGCAAATACCACATAATTGGCAGCCAATGGCGTGGTTTCTGGTCACATGGTGCCCATGGTAGGTGAGCGGACAGAAGTTGTGTGTCGGTGAACAGAGACAGCTCTCAGTCTGGGGCGAGCGCTTGAGTGAGCGTGGACGGATGCTTGGGCAGTAGTCCCTGCGGCGGCGGCGGCGGCGGCGGCAGTAGTGGTGGCAGGGGAGGGGAAAGGGGGAGGGCCCCGAGAGCTACACACGCTCCCACTTTCAAGTTCCCTTGGAGGGAGAGGAGGTGGGGCTGCAGAAAGAGGAGGCCAGGAGCAGTTCCATCCGTCCCGTCCCGTCTCCCCCTTTTCCTCTTGCTCCTTGCACCCTGCCTCTGCGAGAGTTGAGGGTTCGGGTGGCAGTCCGCGGCAGTGAGGGCAAGTGGGCCAGGAGAGTGGGCAGCGGAGCCAGGGGTGCGGGGGAAGATGCCCATCCTGCTGTTCCTCATAGACACGTCCGCCTCTATGAACCAGCGCACTGACCTGGGCACCTCCTATTTGGACATTGCCAAAGGCGCTGTGGAGTTATTCTTGAAGGTAAAGGGAGGGGAGGGGAGAGCTGGGGAGAGCTCCCGAGGGATGGGGGTGGTGGTGGATCTAGGTGCTTCTGTAACGTCTGTATCGCCCCCTCCTCCCTCCTTCCCTTCGCGGCCCCCTCCGTCATCCCTCGTCCCGCAGCTCCGCTCCCGGGACCCGGCCAGCCGCGGAGACAGGTACATGCTGGTCACCTACGACGAACCCCCGTACTGCATCAAGGTAAAGGGGCCACCGAGGGAGTGGGCGGGCGGGAAGTGGGAGCCAGGCTCCCCGGGGCTGCCGCCCCTGCCCCCGCCCGAGGCGGTGCTGCGGCGCCCGGCGGGGCGCGCGGGCCCGGCGGGCGGGGAGTGGGGGACGCGCGGAAGGCGGGCGGAGCGGCGGCGGCGCCCGGGGCCGGGGCCGGGGGACGCCGGAGGGGCGGCCCCGGGACGAACGGCGCGGAGGCCGAGCCGGCGGCGGCGCCGACCGCAGCGGCCTCGGAACATGGCGGACATTTTGCTTTTGTATGAGCCAGAGAGGGAGACTGAGGGCGCTGCTGAGATGGAAAGGAGGGAGGGGAGGGAGGGGAGGGGAAGGAAGACCCGACACCGGGAGGGAGGTTGCGGGATGGGCCCGCCCCCTCGGGGCGCACCGGGAGCGGCGGCGGCGGCCCCGGGGCCGGGCGGGCTGGGCGACTCCGCCCCGAGGTGCTGCGGGCCCGGCGCGCGGGCTCTCCCGGCGCCGGCTCCTCCCCCTCCCGGCCCAGCCTCCTCCCCCTCCCCCCTCCTCTGCCCGCCCCTCCCCTCCTCCCCCGCGCCTCCCCCTTCTTCCTCCCGCTCCCCTCCCCTTCCTGCTGAGAGCGTGGCAGAGCCAGCCGCCGGCCTTCGGAGTGGAGCCGGAGCCCGTGCACGTCTGTGGTCTCTACCCCGCCCCACCCGATGGCAGATCTGCCCGCGGAGCTAGCCTCCCCCCACCCTAGACCCGGAGAAACTTCTCATTTCTCCCCCGGGATCGGTCCGCTCCAGCCCGCTCTCGGGCACCTTAGCGACTGTTAGTGTTTCCTTGCAGACTCCGCCGAAGCCGCGACGGGCTGGGGCGGGGACGTGCGGATCGGAACTCACTGGGGGCCCGAGCTTTTTAAGGACCTGGCCTACCTATTTACATCCTAAATTAGGTTGCTGTTAGCCACGCAGGGATTTGTCCGGGGAGAAGAAAGGAAGGAAGGGGGAGGACTCGACTGCGCGAGGCTGCGGTAGTCCAATTCGATGATTCGATCCACGGGATTCTGACCTACAGGCGAAAAGTAGGGAGGATTTAACCTCCGTGGGGTAGTTAATTCATGTTCCTAATGGTGAGGAGATAAAGAACTGCCTTGCCTGCAGTGGCCCGATAAACTAGAACTCAGACTATTAAGTCAACCTGCATGAGAGTCCTGCTTGCATGTTGAAATTTCAAAAATATATTACCATAATCCTTGACGTCTTTTGCTAGACGCCTTCTTTTTCTCAGAATTATCTTAATTGTGCTGGGGAGCTGCAGTCGGGACATGTTGTAATCCGTTTCAGCCGAGGGAAGTGTTTAAAAGAATGGAACCTACCAAACTGAAGAGTTGGCCAGAGAGAGCGAGCCTTCAGCAATAAAGCTAAAGGGAGGCTTTAATTTTGTAACTCGTAGCTTGGGTTCACAGTTTGATTATTAGGTTCCCCTTCAAACTGTTCTGGTTTGGGGGCTTTGTTTTCAGTTTGTGATTTATCTGTGTTAAAAACTGCAGCAAGTAGACCGCTTCCAAAATGCCACAAGCTTTGAAAAAATGTCAGTTTCCCAAAAGGGTGTGACCATTTTTTTTCCACATAGAAAAGCAGATGTTTGTACGTCCTAAGTCTGAAAGTCTACACCCTTTGAGTACTAATACAGATAAGAACCCACCATTTGTAGGGTGGCCATTTGAAATTCTCCTTAATTTGAAGTAGGAAAAAGGATAAGCCACAAAACCGTGTGGCTTTTTTTTTCTTTAAAGGATAACTTAACATTTTTCCGAAATGCCAAGACTTGCCATTTAAAAGTGTTGTTGTTGTTGTTTTTGATCTAGAAACATTTCGTGGCAATATTTACAGAATCTTTGGAAAGGAAAAAGAAAGTCTCACCTTCCCACCCCATCCCACAGCTCCCCCCCCCCCCAACAACCATGGTGACATCTTTTTACCTAGCATCTTTATCACAGTGTATACATGTTACTTTATGTCCTGCTTTTCCCGCCTGTTTTGTCCCATGAATTATTCTGGGTTGCCACATAGTCTTCATACTTAAAATTTTTAGTGGCTGTGTAACTTATCCATGGTATTTTAGAGGCTCCAGATAGTTCTATGAACAGAGGGGGAAAGTTGGACTTTGTTTTTAGTGGAAATTTCATCTCTCAGCTCTCTTAATCCTGCCATGTTATATATCACATTTTTTCCCCTTTAGAAAAAAAGCATCCTTCCAAGTTGAATTTGATCTTTGTTTTCTTCTGTAGATGGGATAGGAGAAGGCACCCTGTGTAATACTTTTAATTAACGATCATTAGCTTATGATTTAGTCTTGATGCTTTTCAAAGGTTTGCTCAGGTTTTTCATTTTAATCTCACATGATACTTACATGCACTAGAAAATGGTTACTGGTTAGTTATCTTAATGATGTTCTCGTCACGTTGCTGTCCGTACCTGAATCACTAACGATGTACATCTTTGGTAGCATTTTCTTTTTCTGGGTCTCCTCAGCCAGTCCTCTGCCTCCCCCACCCCTCCCCTCAGCATGTGGTAACTATTTGTTCTTTGGCTTTTAGGATCTAGGCATTTGGGAAGGCCTGAAATTTTAGAACATCTGGTGAATTTTTCTTAAAAGTTAGTTGAGTCTTTCATTAGCTAATAGCTGGGAGCCAGAAGGGTCTGTTTTCCGTCACACCGATTATCAAATTGGTCTTTCTTTGATTGTCAGCAGGCATCTTGGTCCCTACTCAAAACTTCACTCTCCGTGAAGAGTCTGGGTCCCTTCAGCCAAGTGATGTTACATAGGGCTTTGCTGGTAGCTTATTTTTCTGAAGAATAGTGTGAACTGTATTTCTCAATTGCTCTCCAGTTGGAGGGTCATTGTTTATCTCTTCTCAAAATAACTACTTATTTCTCAGGTCTTGCTTATATCCAGCTCCAAACACTGCCGAACGAATTTGTGTGTGTGTGTGCTACTGGAAGATTCAGGGCTGTCGGTGGTGTAAACAGGCGTGAGTTGTGCATTTGGGAGGGTTTTTTTTTTTTTCTAATAGGCGTGGAACTCTTCCCAGTATATCCACTTACAGGCTCTGACAATAAATCTTGTCAAAAGTTACAGTGACTGGAATTTTTCTCTGATGTATACTGTTGTGTACATGAATATAGTATTTCACGTAGGGCTTAGTGGATTCTTACTGCACTTAGGGATGGCTGTGTGCTCTTTTAAAATTCGTCATACCTGTTACTTGCAGTCTGGCGTGGATGGAATTCAGTTTGATTTGGGGACCATATAGAAAGCATGTGGAATCCAAGCATTTTGTGCGACATCTGTTTCAAGCTTTGCTTTGTAGACACGTTTTATACATAGTGTCACAAGGCTTAACACTACTTTCATACGATGGTATCTTTACACAGCTGGGATGAAACCCTGTTTAATAGTTTAAAATTTCGAGCATATCCATATAAGACTAATACATGATTTTAAAAAGTGGGCTTTAGGGGCATCTGGGTGGCTTAGTTGGTTAAGGGTCTGACTTCAGCTCAGGTCGTGATCTCTGGGTTCGTGGGTTCGAGCCCCGTGTCGGGCTCTGTGCTGACAGCTCAGAGCCTGGAGCCCGCTTCGGATTCTGTGTTTCCCTTCTGTCTCTGCCCCTCCTCCACTCGCTCCCTGTCTTTCTCTCTCAAAAAAAAATAAATAAACAGTAAAAAAAAAAATTTTTAAAGTGGGCTTTGTTTTGCATACTAGTTCCTAATAGTTTTGGCTGAGGTTCCGCTGCCTTGTGTGTGTTGTTTTGCCATGAATCACAATTTCCTTTTATTCAGTGAAAGATAGCTGAGGTAAGCCTGTGGGTACTATCAGCTCCCAGCAAATTGAGGGCACCAAGAAGAAAGTGAACCATGAGACTGGGGAACATAATAAATATTCAAAATAGTTTGATGTTTGAAGTGACTTTCTTTCTTAAAATGGTATCTTTTTTATTGAAGGAAATGCTTTTTTAATATAAACCTGAGTCACTTTTCTAGAAATAGCTGAAACACATGTATAAATAGTGGGCAGAAGTGTTTTTTTTTATATATAAATAGGAAGAGATGTTTCAAAGAACTAGCCCAAGTCTGTAATTTGAAAACGTAGAGCATTTGAAAAAGTGAAACTTTCCCTTGAGTGTTGCTTTTTTTCACATCCTGTAGCTAGTTGTGTTTACTGGTATCTTTATCAACATGTATCAGCAAAGGCAGTATTTTGGCTTACAGATTTAGGAAGTAAACTTGGGCTTTTTAAAAAATTTTTCTTTTACATTTATTTATTTTTGAGAGACAGAGAGAGACAGAGTGTGAGCAGGGGAGGGGCAGAGAGAGAGGGAGACACAGAATCCGAAGCAGGCTCCAGGCTCTGAGCTGTCATCACAGAGCCCGACGCGGGGCTCGAACACATGAACCGTGAGATCATGACCTGAGCCTAAGTCGGACGCTTAACCGACTGAGCCACCCAAGGCGCCCCTAAACTTGGGCTTTTTAAATGACCTGTGTTCCCAGCATTTATTGGTATTTTAACGAACGCATAACTTTTTCATATGCCCACAAGTGTATTTTATGGGCCTTATTTGGACAGAAGAGTGACCTTTAGGGGAGCCTTTCACTGTGGTTGGAAGCTAAGGAAGTGCTTTTGGGTGAAACAGTAGCCACACGGCCTGTGAGAGCAACATGAGAGTAGAGGGTGCACTCTACACGCAAAAAGCCACAAAGGCGGTGCATTGACTTTTATGATGAATTGTGTCTCCCCTGACCTAGCTTCCTTTTCACCTCAAAGCATGAGATGATAGTTATTTTGAAATTAGAAAAGGGAGGAGAACCATTAACAAAATGAAAAGGCAACCTACTGAATGGGAGAAAATATTTGCCCATCACGTATGTATCTGATAGAGGGTAATATCCAAAATCTGTAAAGAACTCCTCCAACGCAGTAGCAACATACCAATCTGATTTACAAATGGGCAGAGGATCTGAATAGACGTTTTTTCCAAAGAAAACCTAGAGATGGCCAACAGGTGCATGAAAAGATGCTCAAGGTCATTAAGCATCAAGGAAATGCAAATCAAGACCACAATGAGGTCTCACCTCATGCGAGTTAGAACGACTGTCTTCAAAAAGATAAGAGATAGCAGGTGTTGGCGAGGATGTGGAAAAAACGGCACCCTTGTGCCCTATGGGTGGGAATGCAAACTGGTGCAGCCACTCTGGAAAAGTGTGGAGGTTCCTCAAAAAATTAAAAATAGAACTACCCTATGCTCTGGCAATTCTGCTTCTGGGTATTTATCTCAAAATAAAAACACTGATTCAAAAAGATACCTGCACCCCCAGGCCCCTGTGTTTATCGCAGCATTATTTACAATAGCTAAGATATGGAAACAACATCAGTGTCCATTGATGGATAAATGGATGAAGAAATAGTGATACCTATATTATCCAGCTGCACAAAAGAAGGAGATCTTGCCATTTGCAAACCATGGATCATGCTAAGTGACGTAAGTCAGACAGAGGAAGACAAATACTATCTGATCTCACTTATATGTGGAATCTAAACAAAAAACGAAAACAACACACAAGCTCACAGGTACAGAAAACAGATCGGCGGTTGCCAGAGGCGGGAAGTGGGAGGTGGGCAGGATGACTGAAGGGCTCAAAAGGTACAACCTTCCAGTTATAAAATAAATAAGTCATGGGGATTTTTTTTTGTAATGTATGGCATGGTGACGATAGTTAAAATCCTGTGTTGCATATTTGAAAGTTGCTAAGGGAGTAAATCTTAAAAGTTCTCATCATAGGAAAAAAAGAAAACCATTTTGTGGCTACACATGGCAGTGGATGTTAACCAGGCTTAATGTGGTGATCATTCCGCAATATATACAAATATCACATCCGTATGTTGTATACGTGAAACTAATATAACAATATGTCAGTTATACACACATACCTACGAAGTAAATGCTTACAGACTTTTGTCCAACCTATGATTTAAATGTAGTTTACCGGAAAGAATTTTAAGAGTGAGGTACCGTGAGTGGTAGCACTTTTTTCCCTTATGCCAGGAATTAGAACTTTAGTGAAAAGCCTATACAAATAACCCTTCATCACTCATATATGCCACTCTATCTGAACCTCTGCTGGTTGTTTTGCAGTGAATAAAATATTTCTTCAAAAAAAAAAAAAAAAAAACAAGCAAAGTTTTCTATAAAAGACTAGATCTCTGGCCAGGGGAGTAAGTGCTGTCTCCAGACTGGGCACCTGCTGCCAGGTGACGGGGAGTGCTGGCAGAATTACAGAGTCCTGTGTGTTCTGTACCCCAAATCTCTCCTCTAGCCATTCATTCTTACTTGCTTCTCCCTTGTTTCACTCTTGGTCCTTCCTCACCTGGACTGCTTTTGCAACAGCCACTCCACTGGTTTCCCTGCTTCTGGTCTGGTCTTGCCCCTCACTGATTCCTCCCCCTCATTGCCACCGGATTGGTCGTTCTTTTTTTTCTTTAAGTTTATTTCATTTTGAGAGAGAGAGAGAGCGTAAGAGGAGCAGAGAGAGAGGGAGAGAGAGAGAGAGAGAGAGAGAGAGAGAGAGAGAACGAGAGAGAGAACCCCAGGCAGGCTCCACGATGTCAGTACAGAGGCGAACTCCGGGCTCAAACTCACGGACCCTGAGCTCATGACCTGAGCTGAAATCAAGAGTCGGATGCTCAGCCAACTGAGCCATCCAGGTGCCCCTAAATCGGTCATTCTTAAAAGTAAAATAAAGTCACCCCCCTCCTAAAATCCTTCAGTGGTTCCCCCAGTACATTTCAGAGTAAAAGCCAGACTCCTCCAAGGCTTCCATGACCCTAGCTCACCTTCTCAACTGTGTCTTTCCACTCCTTTCCCTTCTCCTGGACCTCAGCCTCCGGCCACAGCGAGAAGGCTGTCTTCCCCAGACTTACTATGCCTCTTGCTTCTGTGCCATCGCATATGTTGTTCCCTGTGCCGGGGACACACTTGTTGACCTGACGTGCCTCAACTCTTGATCCTACATTCTCAAAAGTCATTCTGCCCCTCTGCCCCACCCATACTCCCAGCAGTGTGACAACTCCCACTGTGATCCCCTGACACTGTCCAGACCTTCACTATAGCAATTAGCGTGTCATGTGGTTTTTCCCGGTGTTCATGTTGGCCTCCCTAATGTGAGTTCTTTCAAGGGCACATACTTGAACTTCTATCTGAACCCTGAGCACTTAAGGGAGTGCCTAGATTTTAGCAGGTACTCAGTAAATAGACAAAAAGTAATGTAGCAGAATTGTATTTTTTACAAGACCAATGTATATGCATCCCTTTCTTTGTTGAAGTATAACTGATATACTAAAACACAGCAATCTTAACAACTCAATGCATTTTTACACCTTTATACGTTCATGTAACCTCCACCCCAGACCAAGATACAGAACATTTCCGTCAACTCAGAAAATGCTTCTTCCTGTGATCCCTTCCTTCCTGCAGGTAACTGTTGGTCTGACCTTTGTCACCACTGTGGTGATATGATCAAAATGGTGTTTCCCGAAGAGAAGTCTGCCAGTGGATTGCTACTGTAGCAGTCTAGCTGTTCGTTTGCCATATGTTCACTGAGCACCCTCTCTGGACCAGGTCTGTTACAGGGGCCTATGACATAGGCCAGAAAGTCCTGGCCCAGGGGGAGACCAGCAGAGTAAAAGACGCAGTCCTAGTCATCAAAGTTCTTGAGAATGGACATTGGAAAAAGGTGACTGGAAAAAGTGGATTCAGGTATGGGGTGTGTCAAGAACAGTGGACTCTTTTTTTTTAAGTTTGCTTATTTATTTTGAAAGACACAGAGCACAAGCAGGGGAGGGTCAGAGAGAAGGAAAGAGAGAATCCCAAGCAGGCTCCACACCGTCAACACGGAGCCCGATGTGGGGCTTGAACTCTTGAACTGTGAGATCATGACCTGAGCTGAGATCAGGAGTCAGACGCTTAACTGTCTGTGCCACCCAGGCGTCCGAAGAACGGTGGACTCTTAACCAACACATTGGAAGTGAGGGAGGAGGGTGGGGAGGACACAGCAGTGTGAATTCAGTTCATCCAGTCAGGATCGTAACTAGCCGAGACGAGACCACAAAAGGGCTTTGAAACCTCTGAGCTAGAGTTCGTATGTTTTTCCTGGGATGAAGAGCTGTGAAGTGGATTTGAAGAGAAGTGAGGCAAAAGCTTGCCGTCTGTACGTTTGTTTGCTTATTCGCAGTGGCCTGCATTGAGGTGGGCTAGGGGGAGGGCAGAAGGAAAGGGGGAGGCGACCCCCAAAATGGAGTTGCAATTGCCTCATTTCGCATCACTGCTGATCGCGTGAGAGCTTTTGGCCTGGAGGTTGGGATCAGGGTGGACGGGATGGCAGAAGGGCAGGGCGCATGTCAGGCCAGGGCAGATATCGTCCTCCGTTTGCCTGTGCTTCGAGAAGATAATCAGAACGGCTCATGAGACAGGGTTCTTAGGTGCACGGAGTGGTCAAACATGGCTGCAGTTCCCACGACTCAGGGAGAGATGCGCTTCCCAGAGAAGGGCAGGGTCGAAGGACCCTCTGTATGGGGGGAGTGACAGGTATGAAGACGGGACCCCACTGGCTTAAGTTCTTAAATGAAGAATTCTTTGTAAACATGGCCTCTGGTTCCCTTTCACCGAGAGTGTAAATGAGAGATCCTGCCAGGCAGTCCCTTCGTGTGAGTACTTTCTGTGAGCTGGACCACACTATCTCCTGGATACGATGTTCTAAACGGTGATTAGGTTCCCAGACCTTCCTCTCCAGGAAAGCCTTCTTAACCCTCAATGTCAGTTAGCCAGAGAACTATTGTGTTCGTTATTGTTTCTACGGGGGAAATGGATTTGGGTTTCCAAGGTGATTTGTTAAAAACACATCCTTCCCCTTCTTCTTCACAACTCAGGGATGGTGGGGGCGGGGGGGCGACATTATAAAGGCTCCAGTGATGAGGGTGAAGGGCTGAGGTGTTGGTGAGAGTAGGCACAGCTCTTCAAATATACCATTCATGTTTTAGATTGGCTATATTTACCCTGTTAAGAACACTACCCACCGGCCACATGTGGTTTTTGAGCACTTGAAAGGTGGCTTGTCTGAATCGAGATGTGCTGTAACTGTGGGACGCCTGTGTGACTCAGTCAATTAAGCGTCCACTTCGTCTCAGGTCACGATCTCACGGTACATGAATTGGAGCCCCGCGTGGGGCTCTGTGCTGGCAGCTCGGAGCCTGGAGCCTGCTTCGGATTCTGTGTCTCCCTCTCTCTCTCTGCCCCTCCCCAGCTCGCGCTCTGTCTCTCTCTCTCTCTCTCTCTCTCTCTCTCTCTCAAAAATAAACATTAAAAATTAAAAAAAAAAAAGATGTGCTCTAAATGTAATTTAAACACTTGATTTTGAAAACTCGGTACAAAAATGTATAAAACATCTCATTAACCACTTTTAGATCGATTACAAATTTAAGCAACCATACTTTTTATATATTGGGTTAAATGAAATATACTATCAATTTCACCTACCTCAGTTTTTAAAAATGTGGCTACTTAAAAATACAAAATGACGTATGTGGCATGCACTATACTTCCGTTGGACAGCGGTGTTAGTTTCTATTCTTTCTTAAGATATTTCTGACTTTCGCATCCTAGAAATTATTTGCCAAGGAAGTTCCTTTCTCTTCAAGTTGTTTAAAATTAACACCATAATGGACTCATTTGTATATGAAAGGTTATCATACAGTTCAGAGTTGATGGGTTGATAACCCTTGGCCCTGGGGCAAAATATGAAAGCATCCCATTCTTGTTTGTATTGAAAGCCAGTTTGGTGATCTAACTGGTTGGGTTAGAAGTGTTTTCCTAGGCTAAGTACAATAGAATATATGTGTGAACTCCTAATGTAAATGCGGGAATTCAGAATTCTGTTGGTAATGTGTGCTCGCCAGTGGCTCGAAATGTTCCATGCTTTTAGTGTTATTAGAAATATGTGACATAGCCCTCATTTGACTTAGAGAGCTCCTTGGCCCAAGAATTCTTAGGAACAGTATTCATCAATAAAAGTAGGATAAAGGATAAATTCTCTAGCTTGGCATAGTACAAAACCTAAGAAACAAAGGGAGGTTTGTATCACTGCTCTTATTGAAGACTTTCTGGATGTTCCCTAGCAAGCCCTTGTCTTATATCATGGGATGTCATCAGTAGCATTGAAAGGGGGGGTGGGGGTGGGTCCAGGTTCACACGATAGGAGAACTCCCATGATTATTACTTTCTCTAACCTCAGTCCTCCTAATGGGGGTTACAGAAGTGACCATGTTATTTTTTGTTACTATAATGACTTCCATTTAAGGAAGAAAAAGCAATGTTTAATCCTGAGTCTGAACAAAAGTACTGAGTGGCACGTATTTTACATATAACATTTCATATATAGTTTGGGGTCCTTCTAAAACCCTCCCTTGTAGTCGAAGGTGTTATCCGACTTTTACAGATAGGATTGGACATATAACTACTTTCTTGTAATAATGAACAATAATACAAAAGCTTTCTAATAACAGCAGCTGACATTTATTGAGTAATGCTTATGCACCGGGCAATGTGCCATTGAATATAAGGTACTTATTTTATTTATCTTCCCAACCAGCCTAAGTCAGAGGTACTGTTATTATCCCCATTTAACAGATAAGGAAACCGGGGCCCAGAGAGGTTAAGTAACACAGCCAAATAGTGAGCCGGGTCTGTATTCCAGAGGCTTCGGTAATGAGCCGCTTTACTTTTCCTATCAGTCATGGGAGAACATTCCTTTTAATAACTTCTCACTTGTATTTTCTCGTCATGATATATGTCCTGGAGCCGTGTTATTTAGACAGAACTGTTATGCTCTTACTTACGGGTGTTTTTGGTATAGCAGTGCTTGGCACGATAGCAAGCATTCACTGACTGAACATTATTACTGCCAGAGTCACTAGTTTTATTTTTTTCTGACGATTTCTAGGCGAGTATCACAGCGCATTCGTTTGTGAAACAGTTTGGCTTTTGATGGGCCACAGTTCTGCCCCTACCCTGGCAGCGTGTGGAGTTGGTAGGGATTGAGATTAGTTAGTGTGTCCATGTCGGGGGTGGAGTTTGAGGACGGATCGTCTGGGCTGAGTAGACCCTATAGGAGAAGCAGTAGGCTTGAAAAAGCAACAGGGTAGTCTTTGGCCTTCTAGTGGCTGCCAGGATCTGATTTTGCCACTTTGACTTTATCAATCTCCTGACAAATGTGTTTCTGGTAAGGAAAAGAAAGACATTCAGGATACTTCACAGTGACCGTTGCTTTCTTCCAATCCACAACCTGTGGGGAGGCAGAGCAGCTTGGAAAAGGCTGGAAGGCACCATAAGCACCTTTACGGAGTTTTATGTATCAGCCTGTGCCTTTACCTGATGGTACCATTCTCATTCCCTCCACATCTCCCAGTCTCCCCAAGTCCCCGACCCCTTCTGGAGCCAGATACCTATTTCTCCTTCCTGCTTAGTTAAGCTGGGAAGGGTGGATTTCCGAGAAGGAACAGCGATGCCGCCCACTCAGCCACTGGGGTCCTAACCAGAGAAAAGGTATATGAAGGCTTTTGTACTGATGTGCCAGATGTTGGGAGAAAAAGTGGGGGTTCTGTTTCTTAAACCATGTGCTCCTGATTATATGAGTCGTTAATGGCAGTTGTTTTTTTGTTTTGTTGTTGTTGTTGTTGTTGTTATTTATATCCTGCCCCATAGGTCAAATAGTTCAGTAAACTTAGTACCAAGAGCCACATTTTGGACTTGAATGCGAGTGAACCAAAGGCAGAACGCACTTATGTTCGTGCAAGAAAGGAACAGTATGAGTAAGAAAGGGCTGAGTTACTAATGTTTATTCTCTTTGCCCTTGACTGCCTTGTTCGTGATTTCAAGTATTCCTCCCACACCGATGGCTCCCCATCTTCAGTTTCTTACCCAGGCACCTGTAGCTGACTACAGGGCATCTCCACTTGGCTGTCTGTCCTGCCATCAGCTCATAGTGACCATGTCAAGAAGACCCTGTGGTTCTAAACCCTAACCCTAAACCCTTTTCCATATTTCCCAGCTTTTAGTCACCCAGGGTTGAAAGCAAGGCATTATTTACCTTTGACCCTGTCCTTCCATTTCTTCTGAGATCTGTCCATCATCCCTGGGAAATGCTTCTTACATACGTTCCTTCATCACAATTTCTGCTGCCATCACCTGAGTCCAGATCCTGAAATTTGGTTCTTTGACCACTGTTAACAACCTTCGACTTGGTTCTCCCAAGTACCCCCCAAATTCCAACTCTTCCCACACCAACCGTCAAGTTTCTAAAAAAGATGGTTTCGACCCCTGTCCCCGCAACCAAGCCTCCAAAGACTCCCTAGGCCTATGGATGCCATCCTGAGCCCTCTGCAATCTGCTCCATGAGTGCATAGAAACTTATTCCCTGTCATCTGCCCACGGGAGTTCCCTGCATCAGCCAGACCTGTCTCTTCCACCCCCTGAGTTGGTGTCCCTTAGAGCATCAGTGAACCAAAAGAAGGGGGGAGATACAGAGAGCTGAAGGGGTGGGGCAGGGAGGGAGGAGTGAACTGGCAGCATTCCAGTGAGGGTGTGACTTGAGGGGGAGGATGTGACCAAAGGTGCTTTATCATAATGAAGAAAAGTTGCAAAAGGAAGAGGGAAGAGGCTGGAGTATGACCTTTAGAGGTTGATTAGTCTGAACTAGACCAATAGGTTGTGATTTAAATTGGCCTGAAGTTGCCTGGAGGCACGGTTTAATCTGGAGACCCATCTCTCTTTGCATTTGTTTGTGCCGAAGGGGGCCCGCATAACTAGACAGTAGACTGCAGGTTCCAGGGGGAAAAATCTAGGCTTTCATACAGCCATGGCATTGGGAAGTGGGGGGCCCTCCTGTTTTATTTCTTATGGAAGAACGCTGAAGATGTGCGGGGCAAAGCTCTCCATGTTTCTTAAAAGCTTACTTGTAACCTCCATTTCATAGTGACGTTTTCAAGCTGTGTATTAGAAGTCTGTTTAAATCTAGGTACTTTTACAAAAATCAGGTTTTAAAAAATGGTCATGGTACATCCTGTCTGGTAGATCACCCCACCCACTGTCGTGTACGTGTGGCAAGGGGTGTCACTTCAACTCTTAGCCACAGTCTGCCACTGATTAGATAGATACATGACCCTGGGCAAGTAAGTCACTTACCTTTTATGTGGTCCATTTTCTTATCTGTAAAATGAAGGGATTAGATTAGGTTATTTCCAGTGTTCTTTCCAAAAAAAGTATAGGCGAGAATGGTATAACTGAAAGGCAGGAAGGCGAATAATTGAGGTATGGATTTCAGGGTGATTTCAAACTTGCTTTTTAAATTTTAGAAAACGGTTCCTGGCCATGCTCACTGTGCTTTCTTGGACACTTACTCATTATGTTGATGAATGTCACTCCATTTTCATTGGTAAATGGGACTCCATCTCATTGGTGTCATTTCTGTTTGCCGATAACAGTTCAATGATCAAGACAGATTCCTGGCAATGGTTACCTCTCAAGAGGGTGGCCCTGGGAGTTTGGGGAAGGTATTGACTGGCCTCATATTTCTGTTGGAATTTTTAACATTGAATGTATGTTACTTGCGTAATGTAAAAAACTGCTCATAGGGACACTTGGGTGGCTCAGTTGGTTGAGCAGCCGACTTCAGCTCAGATCATGATCTCATGGTTTGTGAGTTCGAGTCCCACATCAGGCTCTCTGCTGTAAGCGCAGAGCCTGCTTCAGATCCTTGGTTCCCCCCTCTCTCTGCTCCTCCCCAACTCATGCTCTTTTTCAAAAATAAACATTTAAAAAAATGCTCATGGGCGCCTGGGTGGCTCAGTCAGTTGAGCGACTGACTTCAGCTTAGGTCATGATCTCAACCTCCATGGGTTCAAGCCCTGCGTTAGGCTCTATGCTGACAGCTCAGAGCCTGGAGCCTGCTTCGGATTCTGTGTCTCCCTCTCTCTCTGCCCCCCTCCCCTGCTCACGCTCTGTCTCTCTGTCTCTCTCTCTCTCTCAAAAATAAATAAACATTAAAAAATAAAAATAAAACAAAATTTAAAAATGGTCATAAATTTTTTTGAGAAAATAATTTTTAAAAATTGGAAGAAAGAGATGCCATGTAATATTTTGGAAAGTAATGAATGGCCTTTCTGCGGCCTCCTCTGTTCAGTTCTTTCTGCAGTGTTTGGGTGGCTCTCACTCCTGTCCTTGCGTTTTTCCAAGGCCATCTTTGCTCATTTTTATTTTGTGTATGTGTTCATAAAAATTTCTCCTATCTGGGGGCGCCTAGGTGGCTCAGTCGGTGAAGCGTCCGACTTCAGCTCAGGTCATGATCACAAGGTCCGTGAGTTCAAGCTCTGTGCTGACAGCTCAGGTCCTGGAGCCTGCTTCAGATTCTATGTCCCCCTCTCTCTCTCTGTCCTCCCCCACTTGCACTCTGTCTCTCTCTCTCAAAAATAAACATTAAAAAAAATTTTTTAAATAAATAAAAATAAAATGTCTCCTATCCGAACCCAAAGTCTCAACAATTGAGCATGTGATCTGCACAATAGCTTTTTTTTTTCCTGATAATAGGTCAATAGCCACAGTTGAAATGGTCTGAGAGTGAGAGAGGAAACATTTAACACTGTATCTGACCGAGTTTGGCAAAGTCTTTGCTACTCTAAGATATTTTTCTTTCACTAACAATATAATTGACTCTTGGACAAAGGAGAAAAGTTTCTAAAATGTGGCTTTTATCTCATAATCTCTTCCTGATTCTCTGGGGCAAGAGAAATTTTGAAAACTCAAAAATGCATTTTGCAGTTATTTTAGACTTACCTCTAGGATTGTTTATCCTCTTAAAAAATCCCTCATACTAGGTATTCTAGAGACCCATGATGCAAAATTGTGAACTTTGTGTCAGTAGACTCAAACTGTGGATCATTTCTTTGCCCAGTTTACTTAAAAATAGGTGCTCATGATGTGGGGCTTTAGCCATCCGCTGGAAAAACAATCCTGCAGGCCATAGACTGTCAAATACATTTCTGCAGTGTAGTATGGGGGTCTATTTCTTTTTTTTAATGTTCTTTTTTTAAATTTATTTTTAAAATTTTCATCCAAGTTAGTTGGCATATAGTGCCACAATGATTTCAGGAGTAGATTCCTTAATGCCCCTTCCCCATTTAGCCCATCCCCCCTCCCACAACCCCTCCAGCGACCCTCTGTTTGTTCTCCATATTTATGAGTCTCTTCTGTTTTGTCCCCTCCCTGTTTGTATATTATTTTTGCTTCCCTTTCCTTATGTTCATCTGTTCTGTGTCTTAAAGGCCTCATAGGAGTGAAGTCATATGATATTTGTCTTTCTCTGACTAATTTTGCTTAGCATAATGCTAGGGAGTCAATTTCTTAAGAATGTCTTTTAAAAACTAGGAGATTCAAGTAAGCTAGAATTCTTTTGCATGGTCTTGACTGGTATTATTTCAGTTGTCTCAGGGAGAGAACTGATGCAATCAAATCAAATGGACTTTGAGGCTTTTAGCAAGTTCAGGACACCAAGCGCCCCTGGGGAAGTAACTTAGACAAGAAGGAATCCAAGAGAACTGGATGGTCTTAAGTAATTTTATAAGAAGAAGCTGTGTCAGTGCACATCAAACACAGAATCCTAGATAGCCCCTGTCGAACCTGGAAGCGTACCAGTACCTTGAGCCAAGGGAGAAAAACCACAAAAAAGTGCTACCAGTCCAAATTGCTGGAGATTTAAGGGGGAAAACAGTTGTGTCAGGGTCAGAAAATGCAATGCCGGAAGGAAGTTTTAAAAGAGATACGAGAAGCAAGACAGTTCTGTTCTTTCACCAATACAGCGTCTTCCTAAAGTGTGCGTTCATCATGTTAGCACCTTCCTTTGTAGGTGTGCTGCAGGTAAACACAATTGAAAAAGATGCTTGAACATTTTAAGATGATTCAGCTGTCACAGTGTTCTGTTTACGTAGGAGGCCAAGTAAACCGTGTCTCCTCTCTGTCCGAATTAGAGTCTGTTTCAGTCGTGAGGAGAAAACTCCAGAAGCTTTTCAAGCTTTAACTCACACGGATATTCCGTATAAGGCTCGAGGGAAAAGTCATGTGTCTCCTTGGGAGGCGGACTTGATTGGAAAAGCAGGGCTTCTTCCTTTCCACGTCATTCTGTTTCGCTGGTCTGGTTACCAATGCAAGGACGATATGCCGTGACAAAGTCGATAGAATGTCAGGTTGCAGAAGAAAGTGAGTTGGTTGAAAAATGCTGTTGAAGTCGATTTAGTCAGGTTGTCTGAGTTGTTGCAGAACCAGTTCCCCGCTCCCACCCCCAACTTGTGGAGAACAGATGGAAAAAGGAAAATAGTTTATCTTTCAACAAGAGAAATGGTGGCCCTGCTAAATTTAAACTCTTTGGCTTTAACTTGCGACATCTGGGAAAATACTCAAATCCGTTAATCATCTAGTTTGTAATCACCTCGAAGAAGAGCCCAAGGTCCAGGATAGCCCCCTCTGTATGGGACTCTGAAGGGCAAATGTTGCCAGCCTGATTTCATTTCCTTGAATAAAAGATTTTTTTTAACAAGTCTTGTCAAAGAGAGGGAAGCAACTTGTATTTTCTCTCCCTGGATCCCAGGAAGATTTGGGCGGAGCTTTTCAGGGGAGCATCCAAATGGGCTTTCGGGCGTGTGTGCCCAGAACAGGTCAGTGCAGTGGCTCAGCACTGAGTCAGAGGGACAGAGAGAGAGCCTGGCATGTGACAACCTATAATATAGAAGGACTATTTGTGCTCTTTGAAAAGATTCACTGTAATTCCCTTTCACACCCAGCACAGAGCCCAACGCAGGGCTCGAACTTGCGGCCCTGAGATCAAGACCTGAGCTGAGATCAAGAGTTGGATGCCTAACCGACTGAGCCACCCAGACACCCCTTCATTTATTTCTCGATTTGCAAGTTATTCCATTCATGTCATTTTTAAGGGGCACTTCTCTTGTGGAAAGTTCGATGTAGCTGCCCTAAATATGTTCCTCAGTTACCTTAGATGAGGAGATTCGTAGCGTGTTCCTTAAATTTGCACATTACACTAAGCCTAACAAGGTCATTTGTATTTTGGAATTGGATTACAAGTGACCTTTAGAGATGGGAGCAGGGCCTTAATAAGGTTGCAGGGGATAGTAGGACATATTTCTTTTAGGCTTTGCCCTTCCAAGGAAAGGAGTGCAGATTCTCTCCTTTCTGTGGTGATACGAGTGGACGATAAATGGCTAGTGGCTAGTCTGGAGCTGGGACAGAACCCAAGGCACTGGTAGACTGAAAAGCCCATACTTCTTCTGTTGGCATTCAAAGACGTTTTCAGTTGCCAATACACATTTCATCCAGGCCCGAACTAACGTACTGATTCAGATGTGAGTTGTTTTCTTTCTGTAAGTCAGATTTATATAAAGGTATGGAATTACAAGATGCAAAAACCCAAAGGGACCTTCCAGTTGGTTTTTTCAACCTTTTCATTGCTTAGATGAGACAACAGCCCCAGTAAGGGATAAACGACTTACTCTGGACCAGTTGCTTTGCTAGTTGGCTATAGCCAGGAATGGACCAGGGTCTTCCAAGTCCTAGGTCACTGCTCCCCACACACAACTGGTCTGCATTTAGACATGAGGGAAAGGAAGTTTCACTGAAAGGAAATTTGGAAGTTCCATTAAGTGTATATGACTTTGGAGCTATAACAAGACTTGTCTACAAGGTGAGGATGTGGACTACCTAGAAGATTCTCGAGTATAGTGGTTTAAATTGGTGGGCTCTAGAATTAGGCTACCTGCGTTCAGATCCCGGCCGTGTCACTTCCTAGTTGTTCGCCCTGGACAAGTTGCTTATCCTCTCTGAGCCTCAGTGTGCTCATCTATAAAATGGCAGTAATAACAGCACCTACTTCGTGGGATGGTGAAGGTGCCCAGATGAGGCTACAGATAGAATGGTATGCTGAGCCTAAGTGAGGTCCTGACACATAAGCACAGATGCACATTACCTATGACTATTACTGACCACCATTACCGTCTTCATCATCGTTGTGACTTTACTCCAGGGAGACTTTTACAACTTGACCTAAGACAGTAAACCCTTAGTTCAGGAGTTCACTCGTCTCAGGTTGCTCCTTCATCCCAAACCTCTGTCCCTCTGGTCTCCCGGGCTAGAAGTTTTGTAACCATCTTTGCGCTCTCTCCTTCACGCATATGGTCGGTCTGTCACCAAGTCCTATCTTGTTGGTTTAAAATGTTTCTGCCTTCCTCTTCATTCCCAGGCTAACTCAGGTCCTGATTCCCTCAGGCTGGGATTACTAGTCAAGGCTCCTAGCTTCTTTTTCCTGGCTATGGACAGAAATCTGTAGCCTGCCTTCCTTCCCCAATCTGTCCTATGTGTCGCTGCCAGACTGACCTTCCTGAGACACTGCTTTGATCCTGTTTCCCCGTCCCCTGGAATCAGTAATGAGTCTATTGTCTGCTGAAGTCAGGCCGAGCTCCCTTGCCTGACCTCCCGGTCCTTCTAGCACATCTCTATCCAACAGACATATAATGCCACCCATACACAAATTGTAACCTCGTCTAGTAGCCACGTTAAGAAGTAAAAAGAAACAGGTGGAACTTTTAGTAATACATTTTATTTAACTGCGAAAATTTAAAACACTATCACTTCAGCACGTAACCAATATAAAAGTAAACACTGAGATACTGTCATTCTTATTTTTCTTCTAAGTCCTCCAAATGCCGCATGGATTTTACACTTACCTCACATCTCAAGTCAGACTAGCCGTGTTTGGGGGGTTTTGTTTTTGTTTTTTTTTTTTAGAGGGCAGGGAAGGGGCAGAGGGAGAGAGAGAGAATCCCAAACAGGCTCTGCTCTCAGTGTGGAGCCGATGCGAGGCTCGATCCCACAATCCTGCCACTATCACCCCCACAAACAAGACCGACTTAAGTCTTACTTCTTCCTGGTTTCGGCAAACAAAATAGGGACGGTAATACCATGCCTATTTTATAGGGTTGTCCTAACCAAATGTGAAATGTGAAAGTACTTGGTAAGCTGTAAAGCTTCCATAAGAATGTATGGAACTCATTATTGTGAGTCAAGATTTTACTGACCTGAGAGTAGCGTACCTTTGGAGTAATTTGAAAGAAAAGACTGTGTTAAGAAGACTGTGTTAGGAAACGGGCTGTCCTGAATTCATTTCTATAAAAAAAAAAAAAAAATCAACTCCAAACAATGAGCGAGAAATAGAAACACAGACTTTCTGCCACTAGCTCTTCATGATTATCTTTTGGGAAGAAATTTGTCACATTAATGAAGTTCTCAAGATAGTGAGATTAATCCATAGGCTCTTTCCCCTTCAGCATGGTGAGGAATGCGTTTAGGGGCTTTTAGTTCTTGTGTTGTTCAGTTCATTGCAAAGAATTGGGATTGACCTGATAACAGAATGCCAGCGATTCAAGTGCAGGAATGATTTGTAAAATGCTTCCTTCCAATCCATAGGCTAAAGAGAAATCGAAAGAGCAATTATTCCGACAGATTAATTAGCAAGACTCTGAACAATCGGGACACGTTATTTTCAATATGGAGGAGTTACAGGGTGCTTGCCTAAGTGGTACCCACATCTTACCCCAGCCCTTTACCAAACCAAGCTGTCTGCTCATTTTTCTTTAGTCATGCCGCGGACTGCTTTGCGGCTCCCAGGAGTTCAGTGCTCGCTGTGGGTATAATGCGGAATTTACAGTGTGGAAGTAAGATTGCTACGTGAAGTAACTCCGAGAAAGCAGTCAACTTTATAAAGTGGATTGTGAGGGAAGGGCCCACCATTCTCAGGTTTGCCCAGGCCACAAAGCTCACCCATCCCTTCTGATCAGCTCCCAAATCCTTCTGACACCGCCTCTGAAATTCTTGTTTCATCGGCAGCCCCTTCTCCTCCCCTCTGCTCTTCCCATAAGCTATGGCAACAGTTTCCAAACCAGTTTCCCTGCCTCGAGCTTCAGCCTCCCCTCCACCTCTCAGTCTGTTCTCCAACTCCCCAGCAGAACGATCTTGCTAAAACACAGATCTGATCAAGCCGCTGCCCTGATTAAAAACCCCAAGTTATTCCCAGAGCCAACAGATAAAATCCAAACTACAAAGCATTATACAGCCAGAACCCCACTTATCAGCCTTGCCTCCTGCCCTATCCTTCTGTGGACTCTCGTTCTCTTCCTTGGCCTGCCCCTCCACGCCTGCCATCAGTGCAGGATGTCCTTTGCTCCTCTTCCAATGCCCCATCTTCCGTGAGGAGCCTTCCCTAACCTGCTGGTCACTTGTCCTTTTAGTGCCCATAAATACATTTCTCATGCCTCTGTGACAGGAACTCCTCAAGGGCTGATCCCTTTCTAGATCTCCAGCATGTAGTGTTCTGTCCAGTACGGCATAGTTGGCCCGTGCAAATTTGTTGAAGAAAGGAAACAATTGCTAGTATCCCTCCCAAATGCATACCTTTCTCTTCCACCACAAAGAAGAAAGCTCATTTTTTAATTCAGTGTGATTTGCAACGTGCTGATAGTTCTAGGTATTTGAGGAGGACAATTTCCACACAAGCTTTCTTTGTAACTACGCTTTTAGTGAAAAAGCCATAATTGCTTGTGGCCTAAGATTTTCCTTAGGCCACAAGGAATTCTCATGCTCTGCTTTCCCTAGGTACTAAAAGTCATATATACAATCTGGCCAAAGGGACACGTGGAAAGGTTTTACCTTTAGACCCTTCGATCTGTAGGATATGTCAGGAATATTAAAAAAAAAAAAAAAAAAAAAACCCAACAGCTAAGCACATCTTTAATTTCACAGAATTTCAGACTATTGGACTGGAATGGATATTAACCAGGACCTTCACCCTGTATGGTTATGCGGGTTCTGGACGGTTCAGCCGAAGGGGGCGCCATTCTGTCGGATTCCAATGTGAATGACTCCTTCCGCTGCTTATATTACGCACAGCCTCGCACAGTGTCCCTGCTTGCCTAATCCTCTCCAATTCCAGAGAATACCATCTCGGTCCCTGGGGCCAACAGGCTCACTCAGGGTCATGCAGATATCTCAGTCATTCTGACCCAAACTGCTTCTGGAGACTATGAAACTAGAAGAGAGAACGTTTGCTGTAGTTGTATGGATAATGGCCAGTGTGCCTTCGGCCAGACATGAAATTGAAATGATTTGGTTGATCTCTTATTATTTGCTCTCGCCCTCCACCTCCAGCTGTACCGGCCTGGTTGGCATGACTTCAGCATTCAACCTATCACACTGCTGCCCTCAGTGTCACCAACACTAAGATGGCTGTTTGTCCCACCCAGTTGCCAAGCTGTGCTGTTTGCTCTCTCCCTTGCTGGCCTTCTCCTCTGTGACCTGCTGTCAACTGCCAGTTCTTCTTTTGGCTTCTCTTCTTTGCATTTGGTGCTGCTTTGTTTTTATAGCCATTACTGGCCCCCAGTCAACATGATCTTTTCCTCCTGGTCTCCAAACCATTCGATCACAGCATGTTGGCTGCTGGCCTGGGGTCTTTGGTTCTTTGCTGCTGCTCATAGCTGCTGGGAGTGCCTGGGGGCTGCTTCTTTGCCAAAACTTTTTAAATTTCTTTTCTTTCTCCCCTTTTTCTAGACGTGGGGCTTTCTGAATGTTTGAAGATGCCAGAAAGGTTGTCTCCGAATAGTGGTGGCTCTATTCCTAGAATTCCCCCTTGACTCTTATTTAAAGTGAACATATTGTTTGGGGGGAAGAATCTTGGTTAGAAAAGTTCATGCAGTTCAGCCCCTCAGTAGCGAATTGTCTCTATCAAGGACAGCGCACTTAAAAATAGCCCCTCCTCTCCTCCTTTCTTCATGCTCATCATCAGTGTCAAACTAAGGTAAATACTGAGGTGTTTGGGTAGGTTTGATTGGACCTGAATAGAAGATTGGACTTCCTGAGCCAGAGCCTTCCAGCCATAATGGACGAATGCACCGTTTGCCTCTTTGCTCTTGGTCGTTAATGCCGACAGATCTTTCCGATCAGCCAAGATCTAGACTAGAATTAGATCGAGGGACTAGTGAATCTGTTAGAGGTTGGATACTTGCTGTTTAGTGGTTGTTTGCACTTTATATATTGTTCATTGTGTAATCGGGAATTTCTTTGTAAATGTTTGGTTTTCAGGCTGGTTGGAAGGAAAATCACGCAACATTCATGAGTGAACTAAAAAATCTTCAGGCTTCTGGACTGACTACTCTTGGTCAGGCTCTAAGATCCTCATTTGATTTGTTAAATCTCAATAGATTAATATCTGGAATAGACAATTATGGACAGGTAAAAAAAACTTTTGAGTGAGTACAGCTAATTTATTTTGGTGACTTGGGGTAAGAATTTAAAACTGGGCGTGGTTACCAAGTTTTCTGCTACTTTTCACAACTGCCCAAAGGAAGTCCATATCTTTTAAACACATACTTTAAAAAAATGTCCCCCTTTTGGGGGGTCTTGTATGTGGCTTTATCATAAAATGTGTAGTGCCAATTGCCTCCCCCTCAGGTCATCAGGTGTCTGAGAATGGGATGAATAAATTGCTGACAAGTGTTGGAACAAGGTATTTGAAGAGAAATTTTCAGTGTCCTTAGCTCCCTCTCGCCTCTCCCAATTCAATTGAAAAAGCTCTAGAAGTGCCCATTGATGGATAAATGGATGAAGAAATAGTGTTGTCCTTTCCTGCCCTAGAAACTCTGCTCACGGTAACCAGAGTAGAGTCCAGATTGCAGAGCATGAGTCACTAATGTCCCCCTACCTGTGCCAGGAATTTGCCAGTCTCTTTCTTTTATGATTACTTAGACCGCAGAGGGAGAGGAGTTTTTGCATATGCGAGTTGGGGGAGTTCCCGACTGATAAGAATCCCTCAGTCCATTCTGAATGTTACCTCTGCAGGGATTGTTACTTGGATTTCCCACCCGTTTCAATCCCTAATCTTTTCCTTCTTGTTTATCCAGGCAAATTTTATCACACACTTGAGAGATCACTGGCCAGGCAGATGTAAAAGTTTAAATACCATTTTATTACTTTACATGGCTCTAATACTTTTTAAATGTATTTTAGGGGAGAAATCCATTTTTTTTAGAACCATCTATTTTAATTACCATCACAGATGGAAACAAGTTAACAAGTACTGCTGGTGTTCAGGAAGAGGTGAGATTTCATGTTTTTTTGTAAATTTTGTTTAAATGGCGGAGAACATGCAGCTATTTCTGTGGGAGGCATACGTTTCCAGTTAAGAATAAGTTTGATCAGACCTTCCGTCTTCGCAATCCTTGAAAGATTACCGAGTACATGAAAGAAAAATGACCCTTTTGACTCTCTCTTCAGTTTTGTATGGGTTGTTGTGATGAAACTTTTCAACTTTTGCCTTATCAGCTTCATCTTCCTTTGAATTCTCCTCTGCCTGGAAGTGAACTAACCAAAGAACCTTTTCGTTGGGATCAAAGGTTATTTGCCCTGGTGTTGCGTTTGCCTGGACTGGCTTCTACGGAACCAGAGCATCTAGGGAGTGTACCAACTGATGAGTCTGCCATCACACAGATGTGTGAAGTCACAGGAGGTATTGGCAATATTTCATATTTCTAGAGGAAGAATTCAGAGCAGCAGAGTATGGTTTTGCTTAAATGCCGTATCCTGTCTTGTCTTGTTTTCCTTCAGAATCTTTCAGCTCTCCTGCTTAAGCTCATCATGAGTGTGATGTTTGCAGCCATCATAGTTATGATTGGTTCAAGATATACTCTACGATTTCAGATGCTTACATTGTTAAGTAGTATTTTATTTGCTCAAACTGACACTATTTGCTTTTCCTTCTGGTATAGGTCGCTCCTACTGTGTTAGAACACAAAGAATGTTGAATCAGTGTTTAGAATCTCTAGTTCAGAAAATTCAGAGTGGTGTAGTTATTAACTTTGAAAAAACGGGACCAGATCCACTTCCTGTTGGAGAAGGTACAGTACGTGACTTTTTTGTGTTCTTTTTGCGCCCCAGAGAATGATCTGAGGTTGGGAAGACAGTCAACTGATAACAGACACAGCCTGTACTATCCACACACGTTCATGTGGTTGCAAACATCCATCCAAACAATGGCCATGCGTTCACGTGTCAGGTGGTCTGATGCTAACAACTTTAATCCAGTGGCAAATCTTCTTAAGAAAATTCTTCCTTTTTCCTACCCATTTCATCTTCCCTGGTCCCAGTCTTGGGATACCCTGCATTATTCACCTCTCTATGAACGAAGTACCTGGAGAATCATGGAGGAGTGCCACTTAACCGGTAATCTGGTTTTGGTCTTATGAGTGCCAAATGGGCCACGCTATCTTTATGAAATCTGTGTTCGGTACCGTATGTCAGCAAGAGATTGTGAACCTTTATCCGGAAACTGCTGATATCCTATGAGATCCTACACCAGTATTTTCCCGGCCACTGTTTAACTGCAGAACCTTTTCTCTTCAAATGACATCTCACAGAACGTTCCACATCTCAAAACAGACAGATTATGGCAGTGGATGATAGCAGAGGTCCTTTTGTACAGGGGAAGGGTCTTCTCCTTCAAATCATCCCTGTGCCGCAAGCCCTGGAGCACTGTGCACTTCACCTCGCTCCTGTGCTCTCCCACACATCATTACCACCTTGCCTGTCTGACCTGATCCACACATTTTTTTTTTTTAAGTAGGCTCCATGCCCAGTGTGGGGCTTGAACTCACAATCCTGAGACGTAGAGTCGCATGCTCTATCGACTGACTCAGCGAGGCTCTCCTGATCCATGAGTTTTAATTGTGTGGCCACAATCAGTCATAGCTGCTCAGAAAGACATACGTCTCTGTCGGAAGCCATGGATCCTGTGGCTCCTGACCTTTCTGATGTTTAGTGCCTTGAACCCTTTGAGAAGCTGTTGGAAAAATAGAGACCTCTCTCCCTAGAAGAACGGACATAGGCCACACAAACACAATTTTGTATTTAATTCTAGAGTTTCTTGGACTGCAGTTTAAGAACACCCACCACAGAAGACTGAGGCCTCACAGTCTGTTTTAAATTCATTAATGTAATTGTAAAGGAAGGACATGTTATGTATTGCTAACGATTCACTGCTCCATCCATACTTTTGTGTTCAGTTACCTTAATGTGAACTGGGGATGGTCATACTGGAAGCCTGTTGGATTTTGGTGTCATGTAAATAGCTCAGATTTTTCTTTCTAGCTCCATTTCTCCTTTGTCTAGGGTTCTTTTTTTTTAAATTTTTTCCATGATAAAAATTTTTTTAATCTTTGTTTATTTTTGAGAGAGAGAAAGAGAGAGAGTGCAAGTAGGGGAGGAACAGAGAGAAAGGGAGACACAGAATCCGAAGCAGGCTCTGGGCTCTGAGCTGTCAGCACAGAGCCCGACGTGGGGCTCGAACCCATGAACCGTGAGATCATGACCTGAGCCGAAGTCGGACGCTTAACCGACTGAGCCACCCAGGCGCCCCTACATTCCTTCTATCTTGGAGTGAATCTGGATCGTTTTCATTTTGCTTTTGTAGTCATTGGGTGGGTTTAGTCAAGCATACTTTTTTGCCACCTAATGGGGACTAGAAAGAAAAGGCAAATGGAATTTATGACCTATTTTGTCAGATTCCACAAATGTAAAAACTATACCAGGGGATGAGCGATTTCATTTGCCTGATTTGGAAGAATAACTCTAGTTGGCGTGCTGTGTTTAATTTATGTGTCCAAATCTCAGCAAATTGAAAATTAATTTTATAATGGTTTTCGATGTAACTACGCATTTGGGGCATAGTTAAAGATCGGGGTGTTTTGGTTTGTTTTGTACTTTGCTTTTAGCTGAAAATTTTGTACAAGAAGATCAGCAGCTGGAAAAAGAACTGTATGCCTTAGTGTCTGTCTTTGTTTAACTTGTAGATGGACTTACGGATTCATCCAGGCCAAGCAATTCATTTGCTGCTCAACCCTGGCATAGTTGCCATAAGCTGATTTATGTACGGCCTAACTCTAAAACTGGTGTTCCTGTTGGACATTGGCCAATTCCAGAATCTTTTTGGCCAGATCAGAATTTACCTTCACTAGTAAGTAGCATAAAACAAAATGGTAAACATCATTTGGGTTTTCCGTTTCCTGATTACAGTGACCCTTGTAAATTACTTTGAGGATTTTAAGCCGTGCTTTCTATCTCTTGCTGGGAGTCTAAGCTTGTACCAAAAAGCAAGAGAGGACTTCGTGCTATTCCGGCATTCTTCCTTTCAGTCGCTTTTGCCACTTGAGCTACCCACTTTGGATGTTAGGGCATGGCTATTTTTGATGGTGTTGCGATCGGTGGCTTGGCTCTTATTTCAGAGTGGCTGACTTGATTTACATGGCAGACGCAATGTCTGAAGAGTGCTAGCATTGATTTTCATGTACATCCTCAGGGAATTACAATTTAGCTTGCACCTTGTGTAGGTTCTAGAAACATATTCAAAACAGAAGCTCTTCTACATCTTTCTAGGGAGTCACTAGACACCTAGTGGAACTTTGTGGACCTGCTTTTCATCTTTTTGTAGTCAATGGACTTGTGTTCCTTGGCAATGTACCTCTCAATGATGGGTAGTTAAGCAATATATATATATATATATATATATATATATATATATATACATATACATATACATATTTCGAGAGGAGGCAGAGAGAGAGAGAGAGAGAGAGAGAGAGAGAGAGAGAATCTCAAGCAGGCTCCATGCCTGGCACATGGTGAGCTCGATCTCATCATCCTGAAATCATGACCTGAGCCAAAATCAAGAGTCAGACGCTTCAGCAACTGAGCCACCCAGGCGCCATAACTAAGCGATCTTTTAAAAATTATCTCTCAATGAGGACTTTCCTTTTTCTTCACTGCATTCAGGAGAGGAGGGTTTGATATTGTAGTTGCTCCTTTTTAGTCCCAGATGAAGTGGACTTTTGTGGGAGACAGGTATCTGCTAACACGGGAAAGTGCACGAAACCCACTCCCCCTTCTTCCTCCCCGCAGCCTCTGTAAAAAGGCCAGAGCAATCCTCCTTCTGTGGGCACAAAACAATCACCGAGCCTTCAGTTTAGCCCCTTACTGCTTCAGCCCGTCTCTGTTCTGTGTACGTTTTAGAAATTTCTGACATGAACTGCATTTTCTCCTGGCTTACTCCTTCTAGGCTCCTGTTTTCAGGAGAGGCCATGAGACTATAGGACTGAAGGGCCACTTCCGCCCCGGCTGGGAGTGAGGGTACATCTCCTCCACCTTCCCTCAGGGCTCCAAGGTGACACACTGGTCAGATCCCGGTGCCCAGTTGCTCTCAGCTCCAAACCCGAGAGAGTGAATGTTTTGGTCACGAATTTACTTCATTGTTGCCAGTGACGGGGCTTCACTTGGATCTTTACGACCTTTTTTTTTTTTTAAATCGGTTTAAATGTAAAAAGCCAGAAATATTTCTCAAGTCTAATTGAAATGAAAATCAGGAAAAAACTGGAATGAAAGAAATTCCGGCTCACTCCCACATCACCCATGTTACCTACCATCCCTCCAGCTCTGAAAGCACATCTGATGGTTGTTTGTTTCGACTCCCAACACATCTTGTAGGTGTGTAAACCATAAAGGCAGAGGAGCATGTTTTTCCCTTTAAAGGGGAAACAGAGATGGTTTGTCACATTCACGCTCGGCTTAGAGAGCTCTCGGCAAGAACAGGTGCAGCCACATCTCACCCTTGTCCCCGGGACTCAGTCCTGTCTTCTCATATCTTGGGATTTCTCTTGCTGCCGCCATGTCTCTCCCGGGCGCTCTCTATCCCCACAAGCTAAACCTGTTAACGAAACGGCTGCCCCACCAATCTGCTCTGCTACCCCAGGCACAGAGGCCTTTGCAGCCCAGTCCAAAGCATACCCAGCCCTAGCTGTTCAAGGCAAGCGTGTGGGTGTGAGGAGTGCTTAAAAATTTCAGTTGAAAAAAAAAATTTTCCACTAGTCCTGGGTGTTGTGACTGGCTCATTTGGGGGGCACCTGCCTTGCCCTTTCCATGCCTTTACAGTTTTTCATTTTGCTTGTTAGTGGCTCTAGGTCTGTCATCAACTCATCAGAAATCTTCATGGATTTCTTCTTTGCTAGCCACGTCTGGCCCGTCCGTAACCTTTTGGGTACAAAGGAATGAAGGGCGGGTCATGCTTGGAGGTTGCAACAGTGGATCTGAAAATCAGGGTTCATCCTATGGATCATCGGTGACTTCCTAACTGTATTCAAAGCAGTTGTAGTTTTCACTTCGCTGAAATGGTAGTTACAAGTGTTTGAATTTACCTTTCCTCCTCCCAATGCCAAGTACATGGAAGAAATAAAGAATCTGTGGGCCCTTCCCGGATGGAAGCCGTTGGTGATGCCCTCTTTTTCAAAGCGCTGGTTTTATCTCAGCGATGGTTTAACAAAAACACGAAAGGGGTTGCAGATTTGTCAGAAATATAAGCTCACTTGCTAACGGACCGTATTTTCCCCTCTTGTTTTTTAGCCTCCACGAACATCTCATCCTGTTGTGAGGTTCTCCTGTGTAGATTGTGAGCCAATGGTAATAGACAAACTTCCTTTTGACAAATATGAACTTGAACCTTCACCCTTAACTCAGTACATCCTGGAACGAAAGTCTCCCCATACCTGCTGGCAGGTACTTCCCCTTACCTGTTGGCCCAATGTCTGTAACCACTCTGGGATCGGGGAATTGCTTTGAGAAGTTGCAAAGGTTAATCTAGGAATAATTAGACTGAATCTGTTAATAACTTTTCTGACAAATCCTATCAAATAAGCAACAGGGCCAAGCAAATCATTTCAGTGTGATAGGAATCATTAGCCTCCTGACATTGCCATTTAAGGCAGTGGACTCTGATGACACCTGTGTATTTGAGGATTTGGCAGACCCCTTGAAGCCTATTCAGGGACCCCAGGTTAAGCATCCCTAACCTAAAGGATGTCCTTCTATTTAGCTGTGGCTTCTGCAGCTGAAACTTAGCGTGAACTTGACAGATTGGAAGTACAAGACCTATTTAAAAAAAAAAAAAAATTTAACGTTTATTCATTTTTGAGAGAGACAGCGTGAGTGGAGGAGGGGCAGAGAGAGAGGAAGACACAGAACCCAAAGCGGGCTCCAGGCTCTGAGCCGTCAGCACACAGCCCGAGCGGTGCTCGAACCCATGAACTGCGAGCTCCTGACCTGAGCCGAAGCCGGACGTTTAACCAACTGAGCCACTAGGGCGCCCCACAAGATCTATTTTTTTAAGCTTTTCTTTAAATTCCAGTTAGTTAACATACAGGGTAATATTAGTTTCATGTGTACAAAATATTTTTGACACAGACACACACACAAACCTTAAGCCCTGAAACTACTTTTTGGATTAGTGTAATGTAACCAAACTTCTCTTCCTGTACCAAGCACATTGGCATGTGTAATGTGGATTTTACTTGGACGAGGCAAATGCACATATGCTGGCTCTTCCAGGTGTTATACTCCAGCCAGAAGGGCTTGCTGATTCGTTAATAGATTCACCTTTGGATATTAGTTTGTAAAAATCCAGACACGGCAGTCACAGCCTTTTTATTTGGATATAATAAGGAGGCCCCACGCTGGAAGTATGTTTGTTCTATTTCTAGACTACAGCACCATATAGCAAATCAGTGATTGTTAGGTTCTATTTACACAAGAAACACTTTTAGACTGCCGTCTGTTTCATCCTAAAATGTGCGATTATTGCTACTAGCTGTCTTTAAGCCACTTAAATTCTCCAAAGATGCTAAAACTGGTTAGAAAAAAAGGAGCAAGCTTAAAGCAAGCATGTAAAAGTGCAAGAAACAGAACAATCTCATAAATATAATATTGAGCAAAAGAAACCAGACATAAAAGATCCCATGTCCTTTGATTCTATTTTGTCTACATTCAAAAAAAGGTACAGTTGGCTTACTCTGTCAGAAGCCAGAATAGTGGTTTTTCTTGGGGGTGCAGAGTTGTGACCAGCAAAGGACATGAGGGGGTTTCTGGTCATCGTTCTATTTCTTGGTCTGGGTGCCAGTTACACATGTTCAGTCACCTCGTGAACATTCATTGAGCTGTATACTTTTTTTAATGTTTTCTTTTTATTTTTGAGAGACAGAGAGAGACAGAGCATGAGTAGGGAAGGGGCAGAGAGAGAAGGAGACACAGAATCCGAAGCAGGCTCTGGGCTCCGAGCTGCCAGCACAGAGCCTGACGCGGGGCTCGAACTCACGAACCGCAAGATCGTGACCTGAGCTGAAGTCGGATGCTCAACCGACTGAGCCACCCAGGAGCCCCCATTGAGCTGTGTGCTTATGATTCATGCACTTTTCTGAATGTATGTTTATATTTCGGTTAAGTGCACTGGAAATGTGCTAGAAATGTAGAGCTATGGATAGTAGAATGTTAAAATCAAGATAGGAGGTTTGACTTCATGGGTTGACAAAAATTTCGCAATAAAAGCAAATACAAATTATAGCTTTCCCCTAACATAAGCCCTCTTTTCCAAATGGCACATTTCTTGTAAATCTTATCCAAAGAAACTTAAATCCTGCCCTGGCTTCCTGCACCACTGCTCAACTATGCCACATGCCTATCTCCTGTACCTTACGTTACTTTGATTTAGAGTAGTTTTAATGCAATGAATTAGTGGAGATGAACAAGAATAAGATGAACCAGGAGCCAGGAAATTTGGCTAATTCCTAATGGAGACTGGATTCCAACCCTTAACTCTGCCACCAGTTTATGTGGTCTTGGGCCAGATACTTACTTTCTCTAGACAGTCTCTAATGATCCCTTTGAACCCCCAAGTTCTTTGAATCTGCAAGTGATAAGGAATTTGGAAGAACTCAAAGGGCTTATGAGAAGGAAGGAAGGGAGGAAGGAAAGGAAGGAGGGGAAAAAGGGAGAGAGAGAGAGAGAGAGAGAGAGAGAGAGAAACAAAACAGTGTTTCTCCCTTCATGGGAATCATAGGTCTGACCCTTGACAGTGTGTGTAATGCTTTTGATCCTTTATGATGATTTTTCCTCTTCTGTTATACACACTTAGGAAATAGGGCAAAACCTACCATGTGTTATTACAGATATTTGTTTCTATTAAGGTTCAGATTATGACACAAAGTCTAGATGAGTCCTGTTTTACAGCTCAACTCATTGTATGTGGGGTCATAAATGGCATAGGAAAGATTTATTCTTAGCTATGACTAAACATAGCAAGAATTTACTCAACTGGTAGATTATATTGCTGGTACCAGCAATTAGCAAGGTAGATGGATTCTCTTTACCACCAGGGTTTGACTTTTGTCTTAAATGATCCTGCTGAGGGACTTTGGAAAAGACAAAAGTCTAGGTCCCTAAAAGTATATGTTGGTGCCCTGATTTGGGCCAAAGAGCAAACACGGAACACTGAGAAGGCATGGTAGCCAGAGGACTTCAGCACAGCACAGCGAGTGTATGGGAACTGACAATATAATATATAGCAAATCAGGAATATCAATAAAGGAGAAGATGGAGTCACACGGAATAAAGATTAATGTTTTGATCTTTAGTGAATGTTTGCTCTACCAGCATAATTGATAAGACAAAAATGCCTTCCAGACTGAACCAAAGCATCTCCTTGCTGCCTCAAAAGAATTAGCACCAGTGCCTGGCTTATAATAGGCTACTTGATAAATGTTTATTGGATGAGAGGCACCTGGGTGGCTCAGTCGGTTGAGCATCCGATGTCGGCTCAGGTCATAATCTCACGGTTCATGAGTTCAAGCCCCGCGTCAGGCTCTGCACTGACAGCTCGGAGCCTGGAGCCTGCTTCGGATTCTGTGTCTCCCTCTCTCTCTGCCCTGCCCCTCTCACGCTCTCTCTCTCTCTCAGAAGTAAATAAACATTAAAAAAATTATTGGATGAAAAATGAATAAATGGATAGGGGAATGGGGGTACCAAAAGGAAGTAGAGCAAGACTGATAATCGTACGCGTGAGGAGTGTTAGCATACTACTTTAAACGGGCTTTGCTTTTGTAATTGCATGCTTTAGGCATGGGGCCATATTCCATTTTTCTAAAGCCTCCACTCCAGTCACCAGTTGTTCTTTTGAGAAGTCAGTTTGTTTTAATGGCTGGTTATCACTTAGCACTATTTCAGCCATGTTTGCCATTGTGCTAACCAAGTAAATATTTGGACGTTGTGGTCTCCGAGCGGTTATTGCACAGTACGGTGTCATTTCTTTTTCTTAAAAATTTTTTTTTCATTTTATTTATTTGAGAGAGAGAGAGAAAGAGTGCCCAAGCGAGGAAGAGGGGAAGAGGGAGGGAGGGAGAGAGAAAGAGAGAGAGAGAGAGAGAGAGAGAGAGAGAGAGAGAGAATCCCAAGCAAGCTCCATGCTCAGTGTGGAGCCCGACATGGGGCTCAATCCCACAACCCTGGGATCAGGACCTGAACTGAAACCAAGAGTTGAATGCTCAACCGACTGAGCCACCCAGGCGCCCCTCATTTCTTAATATAATGTATACAGGAATTGCGATGTGATTTAGTATGACATATTTGGGCATAACCATAGGCTAGAAGCACTATTGCCATTTTTAAATTACATAAATTAGCTGTGCCTTAGATGTTGCTGGGAGTTTGGTTTCGCATAAAATCCTTATTGTCATAACTATATATTACTTCATGTTTTTAGGTATTTGTTACCAGCAGTGGAAAATACAATGAACTTGGTTATCCATTTGGTTATTTAAAAGCCAGTACGACTTTAACTTGTGTAAACCTCTTTGTGATGCCGTACAACTACCCAGTTTTACTCCCTCTTTTAGGTAAGTAAAGTATGTGCCACTTTATCATCTTTAAACTCTTTTTTAATGTTTTATTTTATTTTTGAGAGAAGGCGGGAGGGGCAGAGAGAAGGAGACACAGAACTCCGAAGCAGTCTCCAGGCTCCGAGCTGTCAGCACAGAGCCCGACACGGGGCTCGAACTCACGAACCGTGAGATCATGACCTGAGCCGAAGTCGGATGCTTGGCCGACTGAGCCACCCAGGCGCTCCCACGTTATC
Source organism: Panthera onca (assembly GCF_046562875.1). Taxonomy (NCBI): domain Eukaryota; kingdom Metazoa; phylum Chordata; class Mammalia; order Carnivora; family Felidae; genus Panthera; species Panthera onca. The sequence continues at coordinate 16,287,849 of NC_138357.1, read as the reverse complement.
ATCTTTAAAATACAACAGAAATGAAAAATAGGATAATGGCCTAAGCATTTTAAATGTAGTCCAAGAGCGATAGCAGGATATAGAAAAGTTTGAAAACTGCTTTGGAAGGATAGCATTTACACACTGTTTTCTGTTCTGTTCATTTTCTTGCTGTTTTTTTTTTTTTTTTTTCCACATCAGACAGAAGGGACGCTTAGCTCCAATACTGCCGTTCCCCATGCCCCCCTCTGCGCCCCCGGCTTAAAGTGCACTTGGCTTTTTCGTAGACTAATTTGGGACACAAAATTCCATTGATTGGGGTTAATGCTCCAAGAACCTCTCCAGGAAGTAGGCCTTCTGTGCGGGTTTTGGCTCCCACTCATTCCTCCACAAACGAGTCTTAAATGCTCTGGAGGCATCTGTTTCAGGCAAGTTAAGGAAACAGGTACAAGGGTAAATTCTGTAATGACTGTAGTTGTAGAAGCTGCAGTTTCCATGGTACAATTCTACAAGGAACAGCTTCGGCAGCTGTTACTGAGATATCACTGAAAATGTGAGTAGAGATTTTTTTTTTTCTCATTGAAAGAGCCGCATCTGTTGAGAGTAATAGAGTACCACGTGGCATCCTCCTAGCTGTGAATTGCGAACATATTTATTTGGTGGGGTTTTTGCAAAAGGTGTCAACCTTTAAGTTTAACCTAGTCATTAAAAGCATAAGATTTTTAGTGCTGTGAACTCTATTTGTACTAAATGTACTGAAAAAGCAGTTCTTTTAAATGTTGCAGGTTAGGAACGGGCCATGGTAAATGTATTAGCATGGTTGTTTTGTACATAGTCTACTTCACTTCTTAGTCTAATCTAAAAATATCCTCTAAAAGGTGATTGTCATTGGGGCGCCTGGGGGACTGACTCGGTTAAGCTTCTGACCTTGGCTCAGGTCATGATCTCACAGTTTATGGGTTCAAGCCCTGCATCGGGCTCTGTGCTGACAGCTCAGAGCCTGGACCCTGCTCCAGATTCTGTATCTCCCTCTCTTTCGGCCCCTCCCCCACTCCTGCTCTGTCTCTGTCTCTGTCTCTATCAAAATTAAATGAACATTTAAAAAAGTTTGAAAGGTGATTGTCATTGCTATAAAATATAGGTTATGTCTTTGATATTAATAAGGGTACCAATAAAAAGTACCCATATTTTGTGGATTTGTTTAAATTATAAACAAATATAAATTCATACAAGTATAAATATAAGTATAACAAATATAAATTCAAACATGTATAAATTCATAAATAAGTTTATTATTTATTAGTGACTTATTTCCTTAAAAATATTTTTTAAAACCGAGTGTAGTTGATACACAATGGTACGTTAGTTTCAGGCGTACAACATAGTGATTGGCTAAGTCCGTATGTTACACTGTGCTCATCACAAGGGTAGCTACCATCTGTCTCCATACAACGCTATTACAATACCATTGATTACATTCCTTATGCCGTGCCTTTTAGTCCCGTGACTTATTCATTCCATAACTGGAAGCCCGCACCTCCGTCTCCCCTTCACCCATTTTGCCCATCCCCCTCCAGCCCCTCCCCTCTGGCAACCATCGATTTGCTCTCTGTATTTATAGGTCTGATGCTCCTTTTTGTTTGTTCATTTGTTTTGTGTTTTTAGATTCCACATGTGAGCAAAATCACATGGTATTTGTCTTTCTCAGTCTGACTTATTTCACTTGGCAGAAAACTATCCATGTCACAATCTCATCCTTTATGACTTCAGTTTTCACAACTGTAAAGGGAGGGATTAGACTAGATAATTTACACGTAGGCTGTTTTATGGTATTATTTTTCTATTTTTTAAACTTTAATTATTTTTGAGAGAGAAAGACAAAGCGTGAGTGGGGGAGGGGCAGAGAGCGAGAGGGAGACACAGAATCGGAAGCAGGATCCAGGCTCTGAGCTGTCAGCACAGAGCCCCAGGTGGGGCTCAAACCCGTGAACCTCGAGATTATGACCTGAGCCTAAGTCGGATTCTCAACTGACTGAGCCACCCAGACGCCCCTATTTTTCTACTTTTAAGACTATATCTTATTTTGAGATAATTGTAGATTCACATGCAATTGTAAGAAATAATAAGAGAAAACCGGTGCAGTCACTGTGGAAAACAGTATGGAGGGTCTTCAAAAAGTTAAAAATAGAACTACCATATGATCCATAATCACACTACTGGATACATACCCAAAGAATACAAGAACACTAATTCAAAGAGATACATGCCCCTAGATGTTTATAGCAGCATTATTTTTAATACCCAAGATATGGAAACAGCCCAAGTATCCATCGATCAATGAATGGATAAAGAAGATGTAGTATATATACACAATGGAATATTACTGAGCCATAAAAATGAAATCTTGCCATTTGTTGCAACATGGATGGATCTAGAGAGTATAATGCTAAGTGAAGTAAGTCAAAGAAAGACAAATGATTTCACTCACATGTGGAATTTGAGAGACAAGAGAAACGAGCAAAATGAAATAAAAATAGAGAGACCAACCAAGAAACAGACTCTTTTTAAAAATTTTATAGTGTTTATTTATTTTTAATTTTTTTTTTTTCAACGTTTTTTTATTTATTTGTGGGACAGAGAGAGACAGAGCATGAACGGGGGAGGGACAGAGAGAGAGGGAGACACAGAATCGGAAACAGGCTCCAGGCTCCGAGCCATCAGCCCAGAGCCTGACGCAGGGCTCGAACTCACGGACCGTGAGATCGTGACCTGGCTGAAGTCGGACGCTTAACCGACTGCGCCACCCAGGCGCCCCTATTTATTTTTGAGAGAGAAACGGACAGAATGTAAGCAGGGGAGGGGCAGACAGAGAGGGAGACGTAGACTCTGAAGCAGGCTCCAGGCCCTGAGCTGTCGTCACAGAGCTCCATGTGGGGCTCGAACTCACGAATTGCAAGATCATGACCTGAGCCGAAGTCGGACGTTTAACCAACGAGCCACCCAGGCGCCCCTCCCCCCCCAAAACAGACTCTTGGCCATAGAGAACAAACTGACGGTTACCAGAGGGGAGGTGGGTGGGGGATGGGTGAAGTAGGTGATGGGGACTAAGGAGGGCACTTGTGCTGAGCACCGGGTGATGTATGGAAGTGTTGAATCACTGAACTCTACGCCTGAAACTAGTATAACACTGTATGCTAACTAACTGGAATTAAAATAAAAACTTACAATAAAAAAAATAATATTGATAGAGAGATGACACCAAAAGCACAGGCAACAGAAGCAAAAATAAACACATGGGGCTACATCAAACTTAAAAACTTCTGTGCATCAAAGGACATAATCAGCAGAGTGAAAAAGCAAGCTATGGAATGGGGGAAATTCTTCAAATCATGTATCCGGTCATTTTTTGGTGTGTGTGTATGTGAGGGGGGTAGGTTTTCTGTTTTCTGTTATTCAGATTGGGTACTTTCTACTGTTCTCTTTCCCAGTTTACTGATCATTTCCTCTGCCCCCTCCATTCTGCTTTTGAGCTGTTCCATTGAGCTTTTTACTTTGGTTATTGGATTTTTCAGTTCTAAGATTTCCATTTGGTTCTTCTTTACATCTTCTGCTTTTTACTTTCTCTTTCTTTGATGAGGCTTTCAGTTTTTCTCACTTGTTTCAAGCCTGCTTATAATTGCTCGTTGAAACATTTTTTATGATGGCTCCTTTTAAAATCTTAATCGGACATTTTTAATGTGTCTGTCATTTTGGCGTTGGCATCTCTTGATTGTCTTTTGAATTTGAGATCTTTCTGGTTCTTGGTATGATGAGTGATTTTCAGTTGAATCCTGTTCATTTTCAGTATTCTGTTACGAGTCTCTATCTTATTTAAGCCTTCTGGTTTAGCTTCCTGTCACACTCCTGGCAGAGATTGTAGGTACTGACTCTCCTCAGTGCCAGGAGGGGGTAGAAGTCCGGGTTCTCCACTTGGCCTCTGTTGACATTCAAAGGGAGGGGCTCCTTCTTATTGCTGTGGGGGGCGGGAGTTCTGGATCCTCACTAGAACAATACCTTAAGAATTAGGAATTCCTTGTTACTCCTCCCCACGTGGTCTACATGGACACCGCAGGGGTGGGGGTGGCCTTATCACCAGAGGGCAGTGGAAAAGTTCTATAGAACTATTCTGGGCCAAATTTTAGGACCTCATCTTTGGCCTAAGCTCAGCCTGCTTTCCAAAGTATCATATGAAAGTGCGCCTAACTAGAGTAGCTGGTCTCCCATTAGAAACTGAGATGTGCTGCACTTCACAAGACGCTCCTCCCTCTAGGCCTGGCCTTTGGTGGTCTTGCAGGTAGCAGAGGTCAGATGTGGACATGGGATAATGGTTGAGTTGTTCTTCCTTTGTCTAAAACCTGTCGCACCTAAGTTGCCGCATGTTGTGCCCTCTCACTCCCCAGTACTACGTGAGGTCCTGGCACTGTGTTCTTGGTCCCCCGTTAGGCTGTATCACTCTCTTCCCCAAGTGTCAAGTTCCCTTTCTCCGTGAAACGCTTCTGTCCCAAGAGATACACGTGCCTCATTTGTTCCTGGTCCTCCTTACGCTGTGACACGGAGCATCCCACCCTGCCTAGAGTGTCACCATCTCTCGGTAAACATCTCAAACCAGAAACCCCAGAGGCACCTTTGATTCCTTCCCCTTCTCCAACACCACACATCCATCTGAAGGTCAGCCCATCCTTGACTTATTTCTCATTCTGCCATTTGGCTTTAAATATCCATTTTCAGGGACGCCTGGTTGGCTCTGTTGGTAAAGCATCTGACTCTTGATTTCAGCTCAGGTCATGACCTCATGGTCATCGAGCCCTGAGTTGGGCTCTGTGCTGAGCGTGGAGCCTGCTTGAGATTCTCTCTCTCTCTCTCTCTCTCTCTCTGCCCCTTCTCTGCTCTCTCTCTCAAAATAAATAAATAAACATTAAAAAATAAATATCCATTCCCACGCTTTTCTGTAACCTGTGTCTTCCCAGGAGCACAGGGTTTTTCACACCATTTGAGGCTGGAGGTCCTTGTGCCCCCGAACCCCAAACTTGAGTTTCATGTGGAGTTCTGAAATGGACACTCTCAGCATTTCCACCATGACTTCGCTTTCTGGGTTGTGCAGCCCCATAGTGTTAAGAGTATGGACTACAGAGCAAAGCTGCCCTGGTATGGATCTTGGCTCTGCTGTTTGCTTGCTTTGTGATCTTGGATAAGATACATAGCTTCTCTGTGCCTTAGGCATTTCATCTGTAAAATGGGGGGTAATGATAGTGGGGGGTTCCCCAAAGGCATTTAGTTGGGATTAAATAAGTTAATATCTATGTTATCTTCATAGCTCTTGAAGGCACTGCTAGTCCATATTAAGGACATTATATAAAGATATAGGGCTTTTTTGCAGTTTGGTGGACAGGGCATTGAGGAAAAGGGCAAGTTAAGTCACATATACCTCCTAATGCCCAGGAACATCACTGTATTACTGCATAGTTGCATAACTGTCCATTAAGGTCACCCTTGTTTTTTTCCTGTATTAATTCAAGATTTCCATCAGAAGTAGTTAATCGAGGTTTAATTATCGAAGCACTAAAACTTAACCTGGAATGGGTAAGTGAGGCTTAATTGGGTCAATGAGCTATCACAGGAATCATGTCAGTAGGGTGGCAACCAGAACAACACAGTCGGCAAGAAGATTATCTCTCACTAAGGAAATTATTTTTTCTTTTCTTTTTTTAAAAATCTTTTTATTTATTTTTGAGAGAGAGAGCGAGCAGGAGAGGAGCAGAGAGAGAGAAGGTGACACAGAATCTGAAGCAGGCTCCAGGCTCTGAGCTGTCAGCACAAGGCCTGACATGGGGCTCGAACTCACGAACCATGAGATCACGACTTGAGCCGAAGTCGGTCGTGTTAACCAACTGAGCCACCCAGGCGCCCCAGGAAATTATTTTTTTCTATCGAGGGCCAACAACTACAGAAATGAAGACACTTGTTGTAGCTTTGTCTTTTAACTTAAGAACCGGGACTTGTGCAAAAAATAAAATTCAGATTCAGACCAGTTATGATCAGGAGAACAAGAAATGGAGGCCCAGAAAGGGAAGCGATTTCTCAAAGCTTACTCTGCCAAGCGTGTGGCTGAGCCTGGAGCTCAAACCCACATCTTCCCCCCCCCCCTTTTTTTTTTTTTGCTGCCGGAAATGGGGAGAAAGGAATGGAAGAGAAAATGTCAGTAGTCTTTGAGGTGTCAGCAGTTATCACTTCACTTTCCTATCCTCTGGTCTCCTCGTCTTTCAAATGTTGACGACTTGGTTGTTTATGGCGTCTTCGGGGTCCCATTGCGGAGACTCCATGTGAATGGCGACCTCATGCCATGGAAATCATTCACTGAGCTGCGGAGAATGTGACTAAAGGGGTGCTACCCCAATGGCTCTCTACCCTTAATCTAGATTGTGGAACATTCTCTCTCTTCTTTCCCCCCTTTCAAAAACTCCGGCAAGAAATAATTAGACTGAATTAGACTAATTGGTGGAATCATTGCAGTTGGCATTGCTAGAAATGTTAAGAGTATTCTTGACTCTCGTTTCACTATCTAATCTGTTTATATCTAGATGTCTCCCCAGTCTTGTGGTCTTTCAATTTGTCAGTTTCCAAAACTCTGCTTCATTCCCAACAGACTCCACATAAAGACCCAAGTGTAACAGGATATTTCCACAGTCTCTCATTCCTTTCTGTCAAGATATGAATGGTCTTTAAAGGACCTGCATGTTACAATGAGCCAGAAATCTCTTCAGATCTGGTTTTCTTTGTTCTTTCTACCCTGCACCAAAAGAACAAAAGACCTACATTTTATGACTTTGTAAATTCATTTAAATTAGTTTCGGCAGGGGTCAATCATTTATTATAGCAGTAAAAGGAAGAAAATGTGTAGCTGTTTTTCTTAACTAGTAATTCAGAATTTCAAAGAATAGCCCTAATCGTAGAGAAATTATGCACGTGGCGTTGGGATGCTTTTGTCCCTGGAAGTAAAGCATTTGGATTTTTTTTGGATAAGAGCCAATGAAACCTGAAAAAACAAAATCGAAGATGGATTTGAAATATCTTTGGTATTTATAGTAAGCGTGGCAGGCTCCTGTTGATGTGTGGGGCTATTGATTTTGAATTATTATATAAAATATATTTTTTCTTTCCCTCAGAAGGGAATAATGACATATTTTGAAAATTTTCCTGTAGTGTATAGAATGCATTTAGATTATTAAAACAATTAAATTTAAGTGTGAAAAGATAGATCTGCTTACTTAAGGACAGTGTCTTTAGTGGTATTAACACACATGGTATTCAAGAGAATATATTTAGTTGTACAGAGTTTTGAACTACAACCTAACATCTCTACTAGCTTTTGCTAGTGCCATGACCCAATTGGTAACTAGCATTTGACAGACGCAAAGTTTGAAAATGAAAGAAATGAAGAAGGCGGGGCAGGGAGGGACTATACAAAGTATAGACTTATTAAAGAGGATCCAAAGCATAATTTGGAGTTTGCGGTCTCTGCCTGAAAGTTAGAGGCTTTGCTTTTGTTCTCATATACTTTGTAAAGCTTCTTACCTTGACCTTTCAGCCAAAAGTGTAACACTCACTGTTTACTTCTCTATTCATTACTGAGATATAACTGACATGTAACATTATATTAGTTTCCCATGTACAACATAATGATTCAATATTTGTATACCTATTGTGAAAAGAACACTGAGAACACTGGTTAGCATCCATCACCACACAGAGTCACAAATTTCTTGTGATGAGAACTTTGAAGATCTACTCACTGAGCAACTTTCAAATATGCACAGTATTATTAACTATAGTCGCCAGGACTTTATTTTGTAAGTGGAAGTTTGTATCATTTGACCACTTTCAGCCATTTCGCCTGACCCCTTCTCCCCACCTGGCCTCTGGCAACCACCAATCTGTTCTCTGTGAGTTTAATTTTGTTGTTGTTGCTTTAACAGCCTTTATTTATTTATTTATTTATTTATTTAGAGAGCCAGGGGGAGGTGGCCGAGAGAGAGGGAGACAGAGAATTGGGCAGGCTCCGTGCTGAGCCCCAGGCGGGACTTGAACTCATGTGAGATTATGACCTGAGCCGAAACCAAGAGTCAGACCCTTAACAACCTGAGCCACCCAGGCGCACCTTAACAGCCTCCATTTATCAACCAATGTCCGTGGATTCCCCCTCAGTGCACATAACTACAGTAGTGTTACCAGCATGTAGGAGGTCAGAAAAATATTTCCTGTGGCTCAGAGGTGGTGCTTTAATACTAGATTTTATGTAGCTTCACACATGGAAGAGGCGTAAGTAACTTGAGAATTTGTTTTATTTACTAGAAAAATGCTATATATAATGTTGGCAAAGAGCACCCAAAAAAAGACAATCAAATAAGTTCCAAAGAAAGGTTCGTCTAATGTAATGTTTTAATTACACTGAGATTTCTAGGAAATGCTATAATGGGTGTGCTTGATTTAGATCTTGGAATTTAGGACTGGAATAACGTAATATTTTGTTTGGTTTTCTCTTGCAGATGACTTGTTTAAAGTTCACAAGCTTAAGCCAAATCTGAAGTGGCGACAGGCTTTTGACAGCTACTTAAAAACTCTGCCTCCATACTACTTATTAGTATGTATTTCTGCGTATATGTGCATTAACTGTATCAGTGATGATTCTTGTTGCAAGAAATGTCAGTGAGCCAAAAACTTGACCCCCGAAATGAGACAGATTTTTTAATTTCTAAATATCTATATCGCCACCGTCTTCGCGAATTATGCGTAAGACCTTGGAGATGTCATGTTGGCACAAAAGAGAATTGCTTATTTTATTTCCTTTAACTGCCATGGTTATTTTTATAAAAACACATCTCTGTTTCTCTGAGCAAAAGCAACCTTGTGAAATTGGAATTTTGGAATTTGCGAAAAATATGTCTGGATTCATGTATGAATGTCAACTTCCCTTTTTAACTCTAGAAATTTTCAATGTGGGGTTTCCCTCTGAAAGAAGAAATTCTGGAAGGCGGCATATGTGCCAATTGCCTGTCAAATGTGTTCTAGACACAGCAGGAAGCGGGGCTGCTGGTTGGGGGAGGGGAATCCAAAAAGAATCAAAAGTTACTTGGCCTCATTTGGGTGTTTACAACTTGAGAAAAATCTTCGTGATGCTTTTGAACTGGTCATGTAATCGAAATCAAGATTACCAAAATCGTTTCAGAGGCGGATGTAGCAAACCTTAAGCCAAGTTTCTAGAGGTGAAAAGGCAGAATCTTAAATGGTACTGTTGGTGTCACTGGAAGGAGAAATTGGGGTGCGTTAGTATTTACCATGGCAGGAATGGGGTGCACGATAAAATGCAATATGAAATGACTTTATGACTTGGGAATTAAGACTGAAAGCAATTTACCTGTTTGAATATGCTGTTTCTTGATCTTCTTATCCCACTCTCTTCTGATTTATTTATTTATTTATTTATTTATTTACTTTTTATTTTTTACTTTCTGCTCCTTACTCCTCTGCTATTTTCATTGCCACTTTTTAATGTTCCATGTTTGGTTTTATGTGCAGCACCTTGACTTCTAAGAAATGAATCATGTCCCTTTGCCCCTTATAACTGAACTTTGAGTATTTTAAGATTTATTCTATTCTTACTGTTGTGTATTTTGTTTCCTTATAGCCATTAAAGAAAGCACTAAGGATGATGGGAGCTCCAAATCTGATATCAGATAATTTAGATTGTGGACTTAGTTACAGTGTTATCTCTTACCTTAAAAAACTCAGCCAACAGGTAGTATTGGTAAAAACAAACAAACAAAAATCCTTTGCCCTCAGAAGTGCATTTCCTTATTCTTTAGTGTAATTGTCATTTTTCAAATTAAATGTGTATATATCTCTCCACTTTATGGATTAGTGATAATGTGATTCTCTATGGCTTCTAGCTTCACCATTAAGCTGCAGCTAAGGGTCTGTCAGTGTCATTGGATGCTGTGCCGTTTCTCCTTCTGCTTGCCAGTTTGTGCTACCCACGAGCTGGTTGACATCTTGTGGCCTAAGAGGGGCAGAGGCTTAAGAAAATGATCTCATGGGTCACATGTTGTCTATCCTCAACCTAGTTTCTCCTCCAATCACACTGGGCTAGCGCATCCCCCTTCTTTAGGTCGGCACACTGAGGCATGGTGTGCCTCAACGTCTGGCCTGAAATTAGTTCTTAGGCAATAAACGTATGCACACGCTCTTTCTTGGCGAGGGGGAGATGAGACCAGTGTTCCTCACGCTGGAGGGTGATAGGCCCCTTGGGGACCCGAAGAGTGGAGTTCAACCTCCTCTCTTCTTGCCCTCCATCCGTTCCTTTATACCCCCACCTCATTTACCATTATTCACCTTGTCCCTTGCCTGCCCCTCTATTAGTACCTCATCCTCCACTCACCCCTACTTACCATACTTCTCACCTCTACCTAGCCCATTCTTGCAGGATGGAAGAGTTTCAGAGCTACTGAGGTAGAGCGTTACTGCCATACGAATGTGTTACGTTCTATGACAAATTAATGCAGCCTTTTTACTTTCTTCTTATGCACAAGGGTGCTCCCAGGTAGGGGGCAGTGGTAGCGTCTGCAGTGGCAGTCAGGCTTTAAGTCACATATGTCTGGAAGTTGGGCCTTTAGAAGACAGACAGCCGTAAGCAAAAGAGTGTCAGATTTCACTAAAGAACCAAAATGACTCCGCAGTTGGGGGACGCTGACACACCTTGCTAGGATCCGGCACAAACAGAAGTATGGTCTGGAGTTTACCAGCTCCTGCCGGTCCAGTGTGCTCATAAATGCAAAAGAAAGCACAGGCAGACCTAGATTTCTGGTCCACCGAGCGTCCCCGTGACCCCCTTTCCTCTCCGCCAATAGATTTTTGTTGTTGTTGTGAATGTTTTGTTTTGGTTATTTATTGATTGATTGACCTATTGATTTACATATATTTTTTTATTTGATGTCTACCTTAGGCCTTTAAGGCTGTGTCAGCAGGGTATGGCCACCAGGAAGAATAGTGAGCAGAGTTGAGTCGTGCAAGTTCTGGGACCTTCTGGAACACGTTGCTTGTGTAGTTTTCTGAATGAGATTTCGGGACCATTTCTGGAAACAGACCCTTCATTTGCTCTTATCCCTTATTTCATGACTTAATTTTGTGCCAAAGATAAGAAACATACTTAATTCCAATCATAGTGAGAATTAATGAATCTCTCCGACCTAACCGTAAGAAATGAAAAATCCTTTTGGGCTTACTGGGCACTGGTGGAATCCCTTCTTTTAAAGAAAAAAATTATTACTAATTTGTAATCACTCTAATCACTAATTTAATTACTAATTTAATAACAACTATGTCACCAGTGTTCCTTGAACCATGTATGTGGATCACCAGATATGCCCAATATATTGCTACAAGTCACCATCAGGCACTATTTATCAATGCGGTTTAATAGCGTCCATTAGGATTTTTTTGTAAGTTAGCTAGAAACTTACTGAGCAGATATTACAAATCATTTGCGTGGTAACGTTTGTTAAATTTAAGCATTACTTTTTTGGGGGGTGGTCCGATATTAGAAACAAACAGCTGAATTATTTCCAGATGTAATGCCAATCTGTGTAATCTGAATTTTAGCCCTAGTTTACATTTATAAATACAGAGTCTTAAACCTTTATGTCTGGGTCTGAAATAAATATATTGACTTAGACTAGATTTTACAGCAACAAAATGTGATTTTAAATGTCTATGAATGTAATTCTTATCCATGGTTTCCATTCTCTCCATGATCCAATCATAATTTTGCCATTAGACAAGAGAAAAAATGTAGTAAGTTATTTTTCTCACCCCCACCTCCCTGTTTGCTGTGATAGTGCAGAGAAGCACAGGGAAATGTTTAATTACCCATTTTTCTGTGATTTACAATTGAAAAGTGTTCTGTGGGGTTCTTAAAGTGTTCCCTTTCTTAAGTAGTAAAAACAACAGTGATAATATAGATCTTTTCATAACATACTATGTACTTTCATTTTAGACCAAACTAGAGTCAGAACGGATACTAGCGTCCGTGGGGAAGAAACCTCCCCAGGAAATTGGAATCAAAGTGAAAAATCATTCTGGAGGTGGCGTGTCCTTTACCCACAGTAAAAATTTTAGAAAACTATTGAAAGAAATCATAGGGGAAAGTGCACCAAGACTAACAGAATTGAATACCAAAGAATTTGCTGGCTTCCAAGTAGGGCTCTTAAACAAGGTAAATTGTGGACATAAATACTTTGTATTTGTTTGAGCTTGTCTGATGCATTTATGCCATAGTATTTTAGTTTTGAAATAATTACGATCCTGTTTTGGACTTCATACTTATCAACGGTTTAGTTTAGGAATTGCCCTGCCCACAGACGCCAATATGGAATTAAATGTGCAAGATATGTTTGGGGGTAATGTCTGTGAAGGATAAAGGGGAGAGAGAACAGGAGTTGGCGGGGGAATCTTCAGGCCACACGGCTGATTTAGCACCTGTGAGAGGAAGGGACAAGGAAGAGAATTGGGTGTGAAGGGTCTCAGGCAGGAGTGCAGCTTCGAGAAAGTCTTGGCCAGCCCAGCAGGGACCTCTAACACCAAGACTTCCCATAGAGGAGGTCCACATTGGGCAGAGGTGGCCAGGCCAGTTGACACACTTGGGAAAGGATATTCTCAGTGGTTTGAGCATGTTGTGGGTATATTAGAATTTGGAACAAGGCCAGCAAAGGCGAGGTTTCCACTGGCAAAATTCTATGGTAGTTATTGTATTGAATATCCCTCTCTTCACTACGATTTTACATACACTGCAGCATTAAGAATTACATTTCTATATTAAAAGCGTCAGGAGTAACTGAAATTATTTGTTCCATTTCAAACAGGATTTGAAACCTCAGACATATAGAAATGCTTATGATATTCCACGTAGAGGTCTTTTAGACCAGTTAACCAGAATGAGATCCAATCTGCTGAAAACACACAAGTTTATTGTTGGACAAGATGAAGGTAAATGAACAAAGAAGTATTTTTTGTTGATTAGGAAAATATCAAGCCTGACTTACGTGAAAGTGCTTATTGCATAACGGGTAGGTTATTTTGTAATACTTTCAGGCTTAGAATGCTCATTTTCACCTGTTCTCAGGTTTTAGGGCAGGTGTGCATTAATTGGCTCACTGAGAGTGAGCATTTTTTAAAGTTTTTATTTGAATTCCAGTACAGTTAACATACGGTGTCATATTAGTTTCAGGTGTATAATATAGTGATTCAACACTTGCCTACCTCACCCGGTGCTCCTCGCGACAAGTGCCCTCCTTCATCCCCATCACCTGTTTCACCCATTCCCCCCACCCACCTCCCCTCCGGTAACTATTGGTTTGTCCTCTATGATTAAGAGTCTGTTTCTTGGTATATCTCTCTCAAGGGTGAGCATTTTGATAGCCACTCCAGGTTTAGTGAACTGGAAAGTGGCGGGACCTAGGTCTGTCAGATTTTGGAAATGGCACAACCCAGCCTGTCGTGATGAATTCAGTCCGGAATTCCTCATTTACATGAAAATTATGAAGCTGGTAGTGTGTAGGACAGTTGGTGATGGTGTACAATTCCCCTTTACTCCATTGTGTTCATTTGAAACAGGGTCATTTGTCCATTAAAAGGAGTTAAATCTTAGCCTGGCCGACCTCCTAAAATTATATACCAAGTTCTGTGGAGAGGAGGGAAGCTTCTCTAGGAAGGGAGCCTATAGATTTAGTCACATTCCCCAAGAACGGAAGACCTACTAACCAAGGTCTCTGGATGATAAGAGAGAACCATGGAGGCCAGGCTCTTTGAAATGCAGCACAAATATGGTGTTTCAGGCTGGGTGGTAGCATACAGGATGTCAGCCCATTTTCAAACCTGGTTTGAGGCCTAAGGGCGTTGTACTTGGCCTAGTGATTTGAGCTTGTAGGGAGTAGTGATGGTACCCTGAGTAGTGAGTGGGATGAAGAGAGATAATTTTAGATCTTGGAATTTGAGATGTTTTTAAATGTTTATATTTATTTTTGAGAGAGAGAAAGCGCACGCACGAGCAGGGGAGGAGCAGAGAGAGAGGGAGACACAGAATCAGAAGCGGGCTCCAGGCTCCGAGCTGTCCGCACAGAGCCCGACGCAGGGCTCCAACCCATGAACCGTGAGATCATGACCTGAGCTGAAGTCAGATGCTTAACCCACTGAGCCACCCAGGTGCCCCCAAAAGTTGAGATTTTAGACTATTGGATGCCAAGGTACACGTTGCCAAACCAGACTATGATCGTGCCCTCTTAAAGTTTTATTTATTCATTTATTTATTTAGCACACATGCACACATGTGAGCAGGGGTGGGGCAGATAGAGAGGGAGAGAGAATCCCAAGCAGGCCCCATGCTGTCAGCGCAGAGCCTGACACGGGGCTCGATCCCACAAACCGTGAGATCGTGACCTGAGCCGAAATCAAGAATAGGATGCTCAACCTACTGAGCCCCTGATCGTGTCCCCTTGTCCTCATGATGCATACACTGCAGCTGTGTACCATTTGTTTCTTTGCCGGTGATTTTACAGATTCCCTTCATAGTGTTCCGGTCGCACAAATGGGTAACTATCAGGAATATCTAAAGACACTGGCTTCTCCGCTTCGAGAGATTGATCCAGATCAACCAAAAAGACTACATACTTTTGGCAATCCATTCAAACAAGATAAGAAGGTAAGATACCTATTTCTAAGTCTGCTCAAGTTGTGATAGTCTTGCTATAATTCCTTTCTTCTGGGCAAGGTGAATATAAATCAGAGGTTCTCTGTTGGTTGACAAGATAAAATAGGACTCCAGGGCTCTCCGTAAATGGAAAGTGGGAGCCTCCTGATACAAAGGTGTGTTGTTTGAAGAAAAGAATAAGTGACATTTACTGAGTACCTAGTAGGAGTTGGTGTTTTACGCGATCACATTTAATGGCCACAACGGTTCTGCAGATGAGTGTTACCACGTGTCCTCTCATAAGAAGAAATCAAGGCTCACAGTGGTCAAGTGGTGTGCTCTGAGTAGCACAGCTGAGAAGAGCCAGGATTTGAACCCACATCTTTCCAGCTCCAGAGTCTGTATTCATTCCCACCTCTGCACACTAATTCCTTTAATATTGAGATCACCAGTTATTTCCTGTTTCCATTACTCAGATCTCTAGTGCTCTAGCCAGATGGTGATGAAGTGTTCATCTTGAAATAGGAAGTACTACCTGATGCTGCTTTCTTTGGATTGTCCTAGTAGAGATCTAAATGTGAGGTGTGTGTGTGTGTGTGTGTGTGAGAGAGAGAGAGAGAGAGAGAGAGAGAGATACCGACTTGACCATCTAAGGATGAAGACAAATGGGGATTCTGTTTGCACACATGGAGAAGACTATTGGTGTTAAGCTGCAGACCATATAATAATCTGTCTGGTAACAAAACTAGACTGAGAGATATTCCACTTCACCCCAATCCTCAATTAATTGGACTTTTTCTTAATTTTTCTGTGCCTTGGGCTCCTCATTTGAATCCCTGGGGATAATGATTACACTTACCAGAGTCCTGTGCAGTATTGAGTTAGTGCATGTACCCATTTCAAACATGACCTACATGCAGTAAATGCTCAGGGTGTATGGTTTCCCCTTTCTGTACCGTGTTGCTTTGGAAAATGCCTTGGAAGCGTCATTTATCATGATTTTATGAAAATGTTTTCATATTCTCAGGTTATCCTTGGATGGGAACAGCTTTTAGCTAACCCTCTGCACTGATGGCTGTCATCCTTTACCTACCCCCAAGAATGAAAAACCCCCAAGGTGGACATATTTGAACCTCCGTGAGGTTGCTGTTGGGGCAGTGACATTTTCTGTCAACCTGCTCTCTACCGTCCACATGCAGCGTTCTGTACAGTGATAGTCAATATTTCTTAATGATGCATTTAAAGCACAAAAGCACACAAAAGGGAATTGGTTCACTTGCCAAGGGTCGCTTCCGAATGGTCTGTACTTCCTCCGAAAAGTAACCTCTTCGGTTGATGCGAGTTGCTCATTTCTCAAGCTTTCTGGTTAATCATGATTGTATTGTGTTTGACCTTGGCAACACGTTATCTTTTCATTTCCTCCTTGTTCCACCGAGACTAGGTCAAGATGGGACTGGAGTAGCACTTTCTGAGAACAGGGTCTAGGTGGGGCACGGTAAATCTCTGGCCCGTGATGAAGACGTGTGTTGGTAACAGGATGTATGGTTTTGAGTGTGCGCGTGCCGCGTGCGGGCACTGTGCTCTTTAATGGAGAGTGTTCATTGGTGTTTTCTAGGGAATGATGATTGATGAAGCAGATGAATTCGTGGCAGGGCCACAGAACAAAGTGAAGCGCCCCGGAGAACCCAACAGTCCTCTGTCATCTAAGAGAAGGCGGAGTATGTCCCTGCTGTTGGCGAAACCACAAACACCACCCACTGTAACTAACCATGTGGGCGGAAAGGGACCACCCTCAGCCTCGTGGTTCCCATCTTATCCAAACCTCATAAAACCCACCCTTGTACATACAGGTATAGAGTAGTGGTTGTGATTTCCTTATGGCTCCTAGAAGACTAACACTAAACAGCCTTATTTTCCTTTGTGTTCATTTCCTTTGTATCCGCTTTTTGTTCGTTAAGTAAACCATTATTAAATCATCAATGTGGTAGGTACAAAGGGCCCCGTGGGGAGCAGAGTCACTGTCTGAGGCAAGAAGATCCATACTTATGTAGTAACTAGCACAAGGGGGAGACATGGGGATAGGAGCGTGTTGCTGCGTGAGTCAGAACGAGGAAGCAGGTTCTCGACGCAGCAAGAGAGAACCAGCTTAATACGAGGCTGGGTCTGCACTGGCTCTCTGTGTCCTCAACTCCTGCTCCCGCTCTAGCCCAGTGCGGTCTGGCTCTGCCTCCCCACCGCACTGAGACAGGCATCATCACGGCTCCCAGGGTCTGTTGCGTGTTCCCATTGCTTCTTCGCGTCACTTGTCACAGTTGTTCACTCCCTCCTCCCTGGAAACTTTCTCAGGTTCCCAGACACCACACGTCCTAGTTTTCTTTTCCCTTTGATGGCAACTCCTCTTCACCCTCTTTTTCTGGTTTCTCCCCTTCTCTCCCACCTGTAAATAGCGTAGGGACCCAAAGCTGGATTCCAGACACCAACCCCCCACCCCAGGTGATCCCATGCAGTCTTGGGCTTTCCAGGACATTTACATGTCAACAACTCGGGTGTTTACACCTTGCTTCAAACTCCAGACCTAAATTTAACCATGGACATGGTATTTCCACTTAGGTGTCCCATAGGCCAATAAAACTTGGTTTCACGTGTTTCATCAGAACTCCTAACCTTCGCGCTCTCCAAAACAGCTCTGCTTGCTGCCTGCCGCAGGCATGACTCTTAATGTTAAGTGACACCATCCGGCAGTATGCTGGTAAAGGTGCAACAGCCAGCTGTCCGAGTGTGTGGGGGCCGGGAAGGTGAAGCCCTGGATTATAATGTTTGCAGGTTTCCACAGTGTAAAGGATGCCAACGTGATCGCTGTCAGGCCATCAACATGAGGTCACTGGGCCAGATCAGGAAGAGCACACTCCTGGCACCGTTATTTCCCCAGGGGTTCAGTGAAGACCCTCGGAGTCACCATGATTTCTCTTTTATTCTTCTCTCACTTCCATCCCTTAGCAAGTGCAGACACTTTGACACCCAGTCTCTATCCCTCTAGTCTGTGCTGCCACCGTCTGTCCCCAAGCTGCTACAACAGCTTCTCATCTGATTTCCCTGCTCTCCCACTTGACCCTCCTGACCCATCACTGCCCTGCAGCCCAACTGACCCTGTGCGCACGGAAATCCGATCCTGCCACATCCATCCCGAAACCCGCCACCAACTCCCCCGAGCACTCAGAACACAATCGGAGCTCCCGACGCTGGTCTACACGCTCTGCAGGACCCGGGCCTGCCCTCCTCTCCTGCATGCGTCCTCTGGGTGTCCTCCTTGCCCTCTCTGCCTCTGTCCTTTGCTCCACGGCCCCGGCTCATCCCCTCCTAAGGCCCTGCACTGGCCCTCACGGCAGCCAGAAGTCCTCCTCACGTGCACAGGCCGCCCTGTCTCCTGCTCCACGGGTCACCTCCTCAGAGGGCCCTGCCCGACCCCGTGGTCACGGAGACTCCCCCTCCTCTCTGTCACATCCCTGATACCTTCCTTCCCAACAAGAATTCAAACTGTATTATTCCCCTTGCCCAAATTACACATACCATCTGACTTCCCCATGAGGATGTAAGTTCCGTAAGGATAGGGATTGTTCTTGTCTGTCTCGTTCACTGCCGATCCTCTAGCTTTGTCTCAGTGCCTGGCAGGAAGGAGGTAGAGCATGTGAAGTAGAGGTGTCAGGCCTGGAGTAAAAGGAAACCCATTTCCTTGTCACAGAAGGGAATGATGAGAATCACAAAGATTTTTGGTGACGGACTACATGTAGAGCCTCGAGGCCTAACGGCCACCTCTGTTTTCTTAGAACTTTTGAGATAGAGAGGAGAGAAATTGAAGGGGGCCCATGTAGTCTGGTGCCAAGCTCGGTGAAGCCTGGCATTTTCTTTATTTTCTTAAGCATGGCATTTTATATGTAAATTACAGAAATCATGACATCAAGTGAGACTTGCTGCCTTTCAGCTTGTAAAGCACAAGCAGCCACTAAACCACGGGTGCCAGGGACCTAAGAACGCTCAGTAGTTGTCTTGCCTGACTCGGTTTCCATATGTATTGGGAGTGCCGTGAAGAAAAGAAGGTGGTTTTGTTGTATTATTTTCCTGGGCTCGGTTTGAGGGGTCTCAGCCTCCCGTCTGTACGCCTTCTTGCTTTTTGAAACAAATAATTTCCTCAAACGTGAAGATCTGCCTGTGGGGTTGATATAACTCACCCACCTCACAGTTTACCTTCTTGATTTGGCCTCCAGGTGTCACTATCATTCCTGATGTCCATGAGGAGAAGAGGGAAAATGGTCAGATCCCACCCGATGGCTTCTTGTCAAAATCTGCTCCCCCAGAGCTTATGAATATGGCAGGAGATGGTATTCCACACCACCACCAGTTGGATTCTCTATCTGACGACTTCACTAGTCTAAGGAAAGATGGCCTGATTCACAAACCTGGTACGCATGCACTTCTAGGAGGAAGCAAACACTGCAGTGTCTCTGTAGATGATCGAAAAGCCTCAGTGACACCCACTTTGGGAACTGTACCAAACACCTTGCAAATAACTCCTGCTATGGCGCAAGGAATCAATGCTGATATAAAACATCAGTTAATGAAGGAAGTTCGAAAATTTGGACGAAGTAAGTAATGAAGGCACAAGTATCAATAATATAATGGGAGGTCCTTCTCATAATTCTATGATTCAGGATAGATTCATGCTATCTCTGGAGGTATTGGGGAAGTATTGGGTTTTCACATAATTTATTATTATTTTTTAATGTTTATTTTTGAGAGAGATTGAGAGAGAGCACGAGCAGGGGAGGGGCAGAGAGAGAGAGAGGGAGACAGAGAATCTGAATGAAGCAGGCTCCGCACTGTCAGCACAAAGCCTGACGTGGGGCTCAAACTCATGAACCCATGAGATCATGGCCTGAGCCAAAGCTGGACGCTCAACCAGTGGAGCCACCCAGCACCCTGGGTTTTCACATAATTTAAAGTGATTCCTCTTGCTTTAACTAAAAGGACCCAATACACCCTTTTCTCTTTTTGCACCTTACTGATTGTAATAGTTTCCTTTTGCTGCTGTAACAAGTTGCCACAAACCACGTGGCTCAAAACTGTACTCCCCTTACTGTCATGGAAGTCGGAATTCTGAAATTATCTTCACTGGGCTAACAGAAAGGTGTTCCTTCTGGAGACTCTAGGGGGAATCTGTCTCCTTGCCCTTTCCAGCTCCTACAGGCTGTCTGTGCTCCTTAGCTCCTGGCCCCTTCCTTCAGCTTCGAGCCAGTAACGTCAGGGCCTTCTCTCCTGTCTAGCCGTGCTCCTATCCTTACATCTTTTCTCTCTGGCTCCAATTCTACTCCCCACCTCCTATTATTTGGATATTTGTGATTACACTGATGCGTAAGCCTGGATAATCTCCCCATCTCAAGATCCACAGCTCGATTCTATCTGCAAAGTCAAGTCCCTTTTGCCGTATACGGTAACATATTCACAGTTTCCAGGAGGTAAGATGTGGACAACGTTGGGGGCCATTGTTCAGTCTGCCACATTTGTTCAGTGTTTACAAGAGTTTCCTTAGTAGCTGATGCGCGGATGTTTGGGTTCGAGTGTTTAAAATACAAATGATAACTTTCCACCTGTGAGGATTGATTACTGAGGATGTGTAAGGATTGAATTTTATTTCCTATTCGTATTTTTTAAGAATACTGAGGTTTTGGTTTTTTTTTTTTAATATCTTCAGAGTATGAAAGGATTTTCATTCTGCTTGAAGAAGTGCAAGGGTCTCTTGCAGTCAAGAAACAATTTGTCGAGTTTACCATCAAGGAAGCTGCAAGGTGGGTGTAAAGTGGAGACCTTCGTTGTTTGTCGTTAAGCGGTAGGGCCCAATGCAGAATGGGGGCCGGGGGGTGGAATGAGCTGTCCCTTGGTGTTCCCAAACCCTGGCTCTCTCTCGTACTTAAGGCTGTCTCCAGAGGCATCGAGATTGGTATTATCAGAGTCCGACTCATTCACCCATGTCTGTGGGATCGTCTAAGCTCACCACAGCCTGAGGTGGGCTCAGGCCCTCAAGCTGGCACTGTCAGTATTTGCTAAGCCGCATCTTTTTTTGTTTGTTTTTGGTAAATTTCTTTTGAATGTCTACTGAGACAGAGAGAGACAGAGCACGAGCGGGGGAGGGGTAGAGAAAGAGGGAGACACAGAATCCGAAGCAGGCTCCAGGCTGTCAGCACAGAGCCGACGCGGGGCTCAAGCTCACGAGCCGCGAGATCACGACCTGAGCCGAAGTCCGGATGCTCCACCGACTGAGCCACCCGGGCGCCCCTGCTAAGCTGCATGTAGACCGCCAGTTCCACCTTGTGCCCCGCACAGTGCCTTGCACATTGGAAAGGCTTCGAGTATCTTTTGGTTAATAAAATTTCTCTTTATTTCTAGGTTTAAAAGACGAGTCTTAATCCAGTACCTTGAGAAGGTACTAGAAAAGATAGACTCCCACCACCACCTCAACAACGTTAATCACATCAACAGAAGAGCATCGTGTTAATGCAAAGACCAAGGAGAAAAAAGGGCAAGTTTTCTATGCTGTACGATGGAAGATGATATTGTCAAAGCTTCCTAGAATGTTTTAGGCAAGGGAATTGCCTTCCCGAAGCTAAGAAAAAGCCATGGAGCTTTTTTTTTTTTTTTTTTTTTTTATGGTTCTCCGGAAGTAAAAGCTGGCTAAGGGTTTTTCTGGAAGTATTAATTTGTTGTTTTGTTGTTTTTTTCCCAGTTGAGGAAGGTGATATTATTAATTCAGCAGGTCAACTTCAGTAAGCACTGTCACCCCTTCTAATCTTTATTTGTTTTTGAGAGAGAGAGAGAGAGAGAGAGACAGAACGTGAGCAGGGGAGGGGCAGAGAGAGACGGAGACACAGAATCCGAAGCAGGCTCCAGGCTCCAAGCTGTCAGCACAGAGCCTGACTCGGGGCTCGAACTCACGAACCGCGAGATCATGACCTGAGCCGAAGTCGGACGCTCAACCAACTGAGCCACCCAGGCGCCCCACTGTCGCCCCTTCTAGATGTGACAAGGGTTTCCTCATATGAACTTTGCTGTTCTGGGCATTTCCAGAGTGACTAAGAGCCACCTGTAACGTGGAGCACTGCTTGGTGGTCATCTTGTGTGTGCCGAACAGAGTTTTCAACAATTCCTAGTTGTGCCTTTTAAACCATGCAATATTCAGGACGGTTTGAAACAAAGAGTAAGAAAGCTGCTATTCGGGTAACTTATTTCTCTGTGGGAGGGGGCAGGGTGAGTCACAAATGATCTACCTCCAACTCTCTTCTATTTTGTCTAGAGACATTACAAAGTGCACCTGAGGCTACCCCAACCCTGACATTTGTTCTTGCGTGTGATGACTGAAAGTCTTCAGGCAGACTTGTATGTTCTGTGCTTTGGGAGCACTAAAAGAAAAAAAAATAATGTATATATTTCCTTTAAGGTTTATACAAAGGTTTATATGGAGCAGTATTGTTTTGTCTGGATTAATTTGCAGAAATTTAAGTGTACAAAGAGATTTTGAGTTTGCATATATAAAATAAATCATTTTATTGATTTTCACAAGTTTGTTAATGCTGGAGACATTTCTAGTTTTATCTTTCCTGTGACTTATTACTCCTTTCAGAAAACAGAGTGCACATTATAAAGTGAAGATGTTAACATAAGGATTGAAACTTCAAAACATCACTCACAGAACCCAGCGATGTTGGGGGAAATGGCAGAGCAGGGTATTCTGGGGGTCAGTCCCTCTCCAGAAACACTGAAAACACTGAAAAAGACACCTATCAGAATGAAGGACTCTGGAAGATAGCAAAGGTTTATAGCAACCAAGCGAACACTGAATCAGGAGAAAAGCCAGTGAAACATGATAAGAGAGTTTTGTGGCATTTGAACGTATTCTTGCCCCACCCCCCCAGTCTTGAGGATGACAGCTTACGTTCTATGTGTGGGTTCTCACTTCTGGAGGGAGGAGAGTGGACCTCAGTCCCAAGAAATTATGTTTGTCTGTTTGAACCTGTCTGGAGCTCCCTGAAAGATTAACGTAAGGGGGGCAAATTGCTTCTGGTTCACCCAACTCCTGGAAGGAAAAACTGGGGAATGAGTTACCTTGGAGAATGAGGGCTTTGAAATGCTCCTGTGTGTGTACCTGGCTATCTAGAAAACCATGTGCATGCCCGGGGCAGGGCTCAGAGTCGAAAAGACCTGAGAAGACCATAAGATTTCACCTCTGGTGAAGCGTTAGGCTCAGCACCATAGTGGATAAACTAGTCAGAGGATCAGTAAGGAAAGAGCGCACTTGAGCAATGCTATACATCAATTAGGTCTAACAGACACCTGTAGAGCGCCCACCCAACAACAGCAGGGTACATATTCTCAAGTGCTCACAAAGTACTCTCCAGGATTGTCCGTATACTAAGCCATAAAACAAGTCTCAATGAATTTTAAAAGATGGAAATCATACAAAGTAGCTCTTTTGCCATAATGGAATCAAACTAGAAATCAATAACAGAAGTTGGATACTCATCTCATACCAGACACAAAAATCAACGAACGATAAATAAATAGGAGCTAAATCCCTAAAACTCTTAGAAGGAAACTTTGGAGTTAACCTTCATGACCTTGCATTTGACAATGGTTTCTTGAATATGGCACCAAAAGCACAAGCAACAAAAGAAAAGTATAGATAATTTGTCTTCATCAAAATTAAAAGCTTTTAGGGGCGCCTGGATGGCTCGGTTGGTTGAGTGTCCGACTCTTGATTTTGGCTCAGGTCATGATTTCACACTTTGTGAGGCTGTCAGCGCAGAGCCTGCTTGGGATTCTCTCTCTCCCTCTCTCTCTCTGCACCTCCCCCTCTTTTAGTGTCTTTGTCTCTCTCAAAATAAATAAACATTAAAGGAAATTAAAAGCTTTTGTACCTCAAAGGACTATCAAGAGAGTGAAAAGATGATCCATAAGAGGAGTATTTTATATTTGTAACACATACATCTAATAAGAGTCCAGTATCCATAGTATAAAAAGCATTCTTTCCACTCAACAACAAAGATACAAACAATCTAAGGAAAAATAGGCCAAAAAACTTTTGAAAAAACCCATCTCCAAAGAACACACACAAAGGAGCACGTGAAGTGTAAATGGCCAACGCGCCCATGAAAAAATGGTCAACGTGTAATCAGGGACATGCAAATCCAAACCACAATAAGAGAACACTTCACATCTACCAAGATGGTCATCGTCAAAAAGGAAATAAGTGTGTTGAAGATATAGAGTAACTGGAGCCCTCAAACATCGCTGGGAATAAAGTACTGACACGTGCCACAGCATGGATGAACATCGAAAGCATTGTGGAAGAAAGAATGTGAAAGAAGCCAGACAAAACGGCATATATGTGTGATTCCACTTATGCGGAATATCAAGAACTGGCATATGCATAGAGACACAAAATAGATAACTGGTTTTGAGAGCGTGGGGAAAGGAAGAAATGGGCAATGACTGCCAGTGTCGTTCCCTTTTGTGAGAGTAAAAAAGTTCTAGAACCAGAGAGTTCCTTAAGGGTTGCACAACTTTATGCCATTGAGTGGGAAATTTTAAAGTGGTACATTTTACGTGTAATTTGCAACAACACCAACAGCAACAACAAAATGCTCTGGAGCAGTCCAGGTGCCATCTGATGCCACGTGAGGCCATATGGAGCAGAATGGTTGCCATTCAGCCCTGCTCAAATTCCTGACATGCAAAATTATGAAGTGTCATAATGTTTTTTTTAATTCCAGTGTAATTAACACACAGTGTTACATTAATTTCAGATGTACAATATTGTGATTCAACAATTCTATACATTACTCAGTGCTCATCATGGTAAGTGTACTCTTAATCCCCTTTATCTATTTTATACATCCCCCTCTGACCTTACCTCTGGCAACCACCAGGTTGTTATCTACATTTAAGAGTCTGTTTTCTCTCTCTCTCTCTCTCTCTCTCTCTCTCTGCCCCTTCCTTGCTCTCTCTCTCTCTCTCTCTCTATTAATCTCTCAAAGTAAATAAATAAACCAAAAAAAGAGTGGCTATTTGTTTGTATTTTTGCCTTTGTTCATTTGTTTTATTTCTTAAATTACACATATGAGTGAAATTATATGGTATTTGTCTTTTTCTGACTGGCTTTTTTCCCTTAGCATAATACTCTCTAGCTCCATCCATGTTGTTACAAATGGCAAGACTTCATTCTTTTTTATGGCTGAAAAATATTCCATTACACACGCATGCACACGCCCCCCACATAGCCATCTTCTTTATCCATTCATCTATCGATGGACATTTGGGTTGCTTCCATATCTTGGCTATTGTAAATAATGCTGCAGTAAACATAGGAGTATATATCTTTTTAAATTAGTGTTTTTGTTTTCTTTGAGTAATAGTATAGAATAGTAATAGAATCACTGGATCATATGATAATTTTATTTTAAATTTTTTGAGAAGTGTAATAACTTAAAAAAAAAAATCATTGACTTCTGGTTTCTGGTCCCACATGGCTTGGAAGTTGCTACTCCCTCCCAACAAGTACAAGGCTGAACGGACTGAAAAATCAACAACTCTTCTTGGATCTATAAGTGAGGGGAGGACACAGGGCAAACCACTGCCCCCAAGATTAGCGAGACATAGGTCAATAACAGCGAGGCATGGCTTGCTGGAGCAGAGATTAATGATAGAAAACCACCATGAGAATGGGGTAGAAAAACCTGAACTATGATTGACAAACTTCTGGATGCTTAGTGTGCACAAGTCTGAGAGTTAAGATCTCAGTCTTTGATCGTCAAGATGTCAGTTCTTCCCAACTTGATCTACAGATTCAACGCAATCCCAATCAAAATCCCAGCAAGTTATGTTCTGGATATTGATAAACTGATTCTAAGATTTATAGGGAGAAGCAAAAGATCCAGAAGAGGCAACGCAATAAGAAACAAAGACGAAAGTTGGAGGGCTAACACTACCTAACTTCAAGACTCACTATAAAGGTGCAATAATCAAGACAGGGTGGTATTG
The DNA here is from genome assembly GCF_046562875.1 of Panthera onca. Lineage (NCBI taxonomy): Eukaryota > Metazoa > Chordata > Mammalia > Carnivora > Felidae > Panthera > Panthera onca. The sequence goes on along the minus strand of NC_138357.1, from coordinate 16,262,012 downwards.
GTGCAAGAATAGACAAATATATCAGTGGGACATAATAGAGAACTTGGAAATAGGCCCACATAAAATAGTCAAGTGATCTTTATCTTTTCAAATATTTGTTTAAATTATGGTTAGTTAACATACAGTGCCATAGAGGTATCAGGAGTAGAATTCAGTGATTCCTCACTTATAACATCCAGTGCTCATCACAGCAGGTGCCCTCCTTAATACCTGCCACTCATCTAGCCCATCCTCCACCCATCTCCCTCCATCAAACCTCAGTTTGTTCTCTATCTTTAAGAGTTTCTCATGGTTTGTTAGCCTTTTTCTTTTCTTTTTTTCCCCTTCCATATGTTCATCCATTTTTTTCTTAAATTCCACATATGAGTGAAATCCTATGGTATTTGCCTTTCTCTGACTGACTTATTTCACTTAGCAGAATACTCTCTAGCTCCATCCGTGTCATTGCAAACGGCAAGATTTCATTCTTTTTGATGGCCGAGTAATATTCCACTGCACATATATACCACATCTTCTTTATCCATTCATCCGTCGATGGACATTTGGGCTGTCTCTTTGGTTTGGTTATGGGTAATAATGCTGCTATAAACATTAGGGTGCATGTGCCCCTTCGAATCTGTACTTTTGTATCCTTTGGGTAAATACCTAATTGTGCAATTGCTGGACCTTAGTGGAGTTCTATTTTTAACTTTTTGAAGAACCTCCATACTATTTTCCAAAGTGGCTGCACCAGTTTGCATTCCCACCAACAGTGCAAGAGGGTTCTCCTTTTTCCATATCCTCACCAACACTCGTTGTTTCTTGTGTTATTATTTGTAGCCATTCTGACAGGTGTGAGGTGGTATCATATTGTGGTTTTGATTTTCATTTCCCTGATGATGAATGATGTTGAGCATCTTTTCATGTGCCTGTTAGCCATCTGGATATCTTCTTTGGAAAATGTCTTTTCATGTCTTCTACCCATTCCTTAACTGCATATTTTGGGGGGGGGGGTATTGAGTTTGATAGGTTCCTTATAGATTTTGGATACTAACCCTTTATTAGGTATGTCATTTGCAAATATCTTCTCCCATTCTGTAGACTGCCTTTTATGTTAATGAAGCTTTTTATGTTAATGAAGTCCCAATAGTTCATTTTTGCTTTTCCCTTGCCTCCGGCGACATGTCTAGGAAGAAGTTGCTCCCGCTGAGGTCAAAGAGGTTGCTGCCTGTATTCTCCTCTAGGATTTTGATGGTTTCCTGTCTCACAGTTAGGTCTTTAATCCATTTTGAATTTATTTTTGTGTATGGTATAGGAAAGTGGTCCAGTTTCATTCTTCTGCATGTTCCTATCCAGTTTTCCCAGCACCATTTGTTGAAGAGACTGTCTTTTTGCCATTGGATACTCTATCCCGCTTTGTCGAAGATTAGTTGACCATATAGTTGTGAGTCCATTTCTGGGTTATCTGTTCTGTTCCATTGATCTATGTGTCCAAGTTGGGGGCATAAATATGTACAATTGTTAGATCTTCTTGATGGATAGATCCCTTAATTATGATACAATGCCCTTCTTTATCCCTTGTTATATAGTCTTTGTTTTAAAATCTAGTTTTTTCTGGTATAAGTATGGCTATTCTGTCTTTCTTTTGAAATACATTATTCAGTAGCATGATAGGTGGTTCTCCATCCCCTCACTTTCAATCTTCAGGTGTTTTTAGGTCAAAATGAGTCTCTTGTAGGCAGCATATAGATGGGTATTGTTTTTCTTTTAATCCATTCTGATACCCTATGTCTTTTGATTGGAGCATTTAGTTCATTTACATTCAGAATGGTTATTGAAAGATATGAGTTTAATGGCATCTGGTATTTCTGGTGATGTTCTCTCTTCCTTTCTAGTCTTTGTTGCTTTTTGTCTCCCCCCCACCCCAAAGAGTCCCCTTTAATATTTCTTGCAGGACTGGGGTAGTGGTCACAAATTCCTTTAGTTTTTGTTTGTCTGGGAAACTCTTTATCTCTCCTTCCATTCTGAATGATGGCCTTGCTGGATAAAGGATTCTTGGTGCATATTTTTCCCATTCAGCACGTTGAATATATCCTGCCATTCCCTTCCAGCTTGCCAAGTTTCTGTGGACAAATCTGCTGCAAACCTGATCTGTCTTCCCTTGTAGGTTAAGAACTTTTTTTTCCTTGCTGCTTTCAGGATTCTTTCCTTGTCTGTGTATTCTGTGAGGTTGACTATGATATGTCTAGGTGATGGCTGGCTTTTTTGAATTTAATGGAGTTCTCTGTGCTTCTTGAATTTCAATGTCTGTGTCCTTCCCCAGTTGGAACTTTTCAGCTATAATTTGCTCAAATAAACTTCCTTCCCCTCTTTCTCCCTCTTCATCTTCTGGGACTCCTATGATATAAATATTATTATGTTTTAAGAAGTCGCTGAGTTCCCTACATATACCTTTGTGATCCAATACCTTTCTTTCCCTCCTATTTTTGGCTTCATTATTTTCCATAATTTTATCTTATACATCGCTGATTCATTCCTCTGCTTCTTTCATCCTCATTATGGCAACCCATTCAGGTTTGCATCTTGGTTATAGCTTTTTAATTTTGGCCTGACTAGATTTTACCTCTTTTGTCTCTGCAATAAGGGATTGTCTGGGGTCTTCTATACTTTTTCCAAGCAGCTAGTATCCTTATAATTGTTGTTTTAAATTCTAGTCCAGAAATCTGACTGATTACTGTGTTCATTCAATCTCTGGCCATTACTTCTACTTCCTGTTCTTTCTCTCGGGGTGAATTCCTCCAGCTTGTCATTTTGTCCAGAAAAAAAAAGGGGGATATCCTAGGTGTGTTTTGGTCTGCTTGCTAAAAGAAGCTAGATCTAAAAATTAAAAGTAAAAGCACATATAAGAAAAAAATATTTTAATCAAAAATAAGATAAATTGCAAAATAAAAGCAAAAAGGAAGCCAGATCCTCTTTTCCCCTAGAGCTGAAGCTTTGCAGCACTCTGTGATCAGTAGGCTTGGTGCATGTGAGGGGTCTGTGGTGGTCTTGTGGAGGATGCACCCGTTGTCCTGATTCTCACGCCTACTTGCCCTTATGGAGATGCCCCCGCAGAGTGCAGGAGGGCTGGGCTTGGTGTAAGAGGCTCCAGTCTCCACTCGGTGGTGCTGCTTAGCTCACTGGGGTCAGTCAGGGCTGATGGCCAGGGGGCAAATTGGCCTCACCCTGCTCTGTCATCCCCAGAGCAGAAAGCTCGCACCTGCCACTCTTCAGGAAGTCCTCAAAGAGGAGCAAACAGTCACCCCTCCTGTGTCCCCAGCTTCCATCAGATCCCTGCCTTCACCCCCTATTGGTGTCCAAGCTGTTTTATCTCAGCACACAGCTGGGTTTCTAAACCCCAAATTTTAGGGACTCATGCAGCAGGTCCCCGCGCGGATCCTCTGGGGGAGGGTCTCCCCACGCTTTTGCCATTTGCGGGCTGGTCCCAGGCAAGCGGTCCCACAACCACGCAGTGGCTCAGAGTTTATGGTAAAGTGGAGCGGAAAGCTGGCACCAAGTCTCAATGCCCTCAGCCGGCATCCCTGCTCCTATGCCTGGGAACAGTGCAGCACCTGGCACCACCTGTTCTGTCCCTGGAGAAGCCTTGCTGCCACTCCCAAATGCACTTCAAGCAGAGGACCTGTTTCTCCCCTAGTGACCCAGGGGATCCTCAGACCATGCTGTCTGCTCACGGGACTCTTCCCTCGTTCCCCTCAGAAACACCACTACGCCAGGCACGACCCTGGCTGTGGAGGACTTCTACCGCTTCAGATTTTGCGTCCTGCTGCATATAATACCTTGTGGTAGTCTCTGTAAGCAGGGCTCCCTGCCGTCCACAACACCCACAGCACCTGCAGTTCTTATCTCCCCCAAATCAACTCTCCGCAACTCCTACCTTCCATGATCCTACCTGTGGACTTGCAGTTTTGTTCTCTCAGTCCTCAGCTTGATTTCTTGGGGGTTAAGAATGATTTGATATTTATCTAGCTGTGCTCAAGGGATGAGGCAAGCTTAGGGTCCCCCTACTCCTCCACCATCTTAACTCCCCCTCCTAGTCAACTGATCTTTGACAAAGGAGCAAAAGCAATACAATGGAGCAAAGGTGCCTCTTCAACAAATGGTGCTGGAACAACTAGACATCCACGTGCAAACACACACACACACACCACGAATTTAGACACAGACCTTACATCCTTCACAGAAATTAACACAAAATGGAGCATAGACTTAAATGTAAAATACAAAAGTAGTAAACTACTGGAAGATCACGCAGGAGAAAACCTAGAGGACTCTGGGTATGATGATGACTTTTTAGATACAACGCCAAAAGCACAACTAATAAAAGAAAAATTGAGAAGTTGGACATCATTAAAATTAAGAGCCTCTGCCCTGTAAAAGACAATGTCAAGACAATGGGAAGTCAAGCCACAGATTGGGAGAAAATATTTGCAAAAGACGTATGTGATAAACGGCTAGTCTTCAAAATATTCAGAGAACTCTTCAAACCCTACAATAAGAAAACAAACAAGCCAACTAAAAAAAATGGGCCAGAGATAACAGACATCTCACCAAAGATGATATACAGACAGGAAATAAGTATATGAAAAGATGATCCGCAGTATATGTCATTGGGGAATTGCAAAATAAGGTAGAAATGAGATATCACTACACTCATATAGATTGGCCAAAATCCAGGACACTGACACCCCCAAATGCTTACAAGGATGTGGGGCCACAGGAACTCTCATTCATTGCTGGTGGGAACACAAAATGGTACGGCCACTTTGGAAGACAGTTTGGCAGATTCTTACAAAACTAAGCACACTTTAGCCATACCATCTTGCAGTCACTCTCATTGGTATTTATCCAAAGGAGTTTAAAGCTTATGGCCACACAAAAACCTGCACACGAGTGTTTATTGCAGCTTTACTCTTAATTGCCAAAACTTGGAAGCAACCATTGTCCTTCAGTAGGTGAATGGATAAACTGGTACCTCCAGACAACAGGATGTCACTCAGTGATAAAAAGAAATGAACTATCAAGCCATGGAAAGACATAGAGAAACCTTAAATGCATATTAATAAGTGACAGGAGCCAATATGAAAAGGCCATTTACTGCCTGATTCCAACTATCTGTCATTCCAGAAAAGGCAAAACTATGGAGACAACAAAAGGCCCGTGGTTGCTGGAAGTTGGAGAGATTGAGGAGAAATGAATGGGCCAAGCACAGAAGCTATTTTTAAGGTAGTGAAAATACTTTTCATGATACTATAATGGTGGATACATGCCATTATACATTTACCCAAATCTGTAGAATGTGCCACACCAAGATTGAACCCTAATGTAAACTACAGACTTTGGGTGATTATGATGCATCAAAGTAAGTTCATCAGTTGTAACACATGTATCCCTCTGGGAGGGATGTTGATGGGGAGAGGCTATGCATCTGTGGGGCAGGGGATACTTGAGAACTCTCTGTATCTGCTCAGTTTTTCTGTGAACCTAGAACTTCTCTAAAAATACAAAGTTTAAAAAATTTACTTACTAAAATGGACTGAATATTTGTGTGACCCCCAAATTCAAATGGAAATCGTAACCCCCAATGTGATTGTATTAGGAAGTGGGGCCTTTGGAAGGTGACGAAGTCATGGTGGTGGGGCCCTCATGAATGGGATTAGTGCCCTTATAAAAGAGACCTCAGAGACCTCTCTTGTGCTCTTTCTGCCATATGAGGACACAATGAGAAGTGAGCCGTCTGCAGCCTGGAATAGGGCCCTCATGAGAATCCAGTCACGCTGGCACCTAGATCTCAGACTTCCACCCTCCAGAACTGCGAGAAAGAAGTTTCTGTTGTTTTTAAGCCACTGTGTCTATGGTATTCTGTTGCAGCAGCCTGAACTAAGACACTTCCAATCAATAATGGTATTTTTTTTTTCATGTGTCTGTTGGCCATCTGGATGTCTTCTTTGGAGAACCGACACATGAAAAAATGCTCCACATCACTCATCATCAGGGAAATACAAATCAAAACCACAATGAGATATCACCTCACACCTGTCAAAATGGCTAAAATTAACAACTCAGGCAACAACAGATGTTGGCAAGGATGTGGAGAGAGAGGATCTCTTTTGCACTGTTGGTGGGAATGCAAGCTGGTGCAGCCACTCTGGAAAACAATATGGAGGTTCCTCAAAAAACTAAAAATAGAACTACCTTCCGACCCAGAAATTGCACTACTAGGCATTTATCCATGGGATACAGGGGTGCTGTTTCAAAGGGACACACACACACACCCATGTTTATAATAGCACTATCAACAGTAGCCAAAGTATGGAAAGAGCCCAGATGTTCATCAACGGATGAATGGATAAAGAAGATGTGGTGTATATATAATATACAATGGAGTATTACTGGACAATCAAAAAGGATGAAATCTTGCCATTTGTAACTATGTGGATTGAACTGGAGGGTATTATGCTAAGTGACATTAGTCAGAGAAAGACAAAAATCATATGACTTCACTCATGAGGACTTGAAGAGACAAAACAGATGAACACAAGGGAAGGGAAACAAAAATAATATACAAACAGGGAGGGGGACAAAACAGCAGAGACTCATAAATATGGAGAACAGAGGGTTACTGGAAGGGTTGTGGGAGGGGGGATGGGCTAACTGGGTAAGGGGCATTAAGGAATCTACTCCTGAAATCATTGTTGCATGATACGCTAACTAATTTGGATGTAAATTAAAAAATTAAAATTTAAAAAACAGAAAGAGGCAGAGACACCAGCAAAAAAAATACAATAATAAAGGTATTTTTTTAATGTTTGTTTTTGAGAAAGAGAGAGAGACAGAGAGACAGAGAGTGAACAGGGGAGGGGCAGAGAGAAAGGGAGACACAGAACCTAAGCAGGTTCCAGGCTCTGAGCTGTCAGGAGAGAGCCCTACACAGGGCTCGAACTCACAAACCATGAGATCATGACCTGAGCCAAGTCAGACGCTTACCCGACTGAGCCACCCAGGCACCCCAAGTGACCAACTCTTTAAACCACACTTAATCTTTAAATAAAGGCAGCAACAAAACCATATTCCTGGCCAACAAGCTACAAGACTCCCTGCTTATAACTGATACCATGTTAACGCTTTTCCTAAAGAGGATACAATGTTCAACTTTTGCCTTTAGATCTTTGTCATTCTTTTGCTACCTAAACCACCCCTGCCTTTAATATCCTGCATCTTATTTATTGAGAATAAAGTTAGCTCTCATTACCACATTTTTTGTTAGCAGCTAAGGGGATGAGAGGGGATAAAACCCCAAAATATTTGGTTAATATGTATGTAAACTTATTCATATTAAAATAAAGAAGTAACACTCAGAATCATTACAGTCCTTGATTCTGCAAATGGTTGTATGGTTACTTTTCTAATTACCCATTCCACATTCCCTTAGCCCTTGGCAAGCATCTTTCCCAGAGCGGTCCTGTTTGTACTGGGGTGACCTAAACCTTCATTCCCAAGGTTCATGGCCATTAGCAGTCCTAAGTGAATTAGCTTGGTGTAGTTTGCATTGACCGTAGTGAGTGGACATAGGAGTATTAGGAGATGCCCTGCAGGATCTCTGGCATTACAGACATACACCTGCTTACTCCCCTTACAACGAAGGGTCCCTCAGTCAATCAAAGCCTAACCTTGATTGGTTAAAGATCCAAAAACTCATGTATAAAGGGGAGGCCTCTTGAAGAAAGACCCTTCTACAATAAAAAGTTTCTACTGTTAATCTTTCTCCCATTCATACCCAAAGGGGCCTGCAACCCTTTACCAGTGTGACTGTGCACTGGGGACAAGAAATTATCAGATTTATCCAAGATCACAGGACCCCAGCTCCAAAGTGGCACTACTTTTCTGGACACGTTAAATGTCATCCTGGTCCTTTTGAACAACATTTGGCCTACCACTGGGACTTAGCAGGAATGAATGCTTGACCAATGGACACCGAGTTCCCAGGTCACTTGAGCTGCCCGTCCTAACCTGGGTGACCCACCAGTCACAGCAGTGGGTGTGCAGAGAAGCACCCCTTTTCCAATGCAAGTGGCTGTACAAGATCAACTCAAGCAGGTCCTGAAGCCACAAGGGCTTTGCACGAGGAAGTGGGCCCAAAACCCGTGGCTCTGACTCCTGCTACCTTAACTTCTTTCTCTTGGAAAGAAGAGAAGAATTTGAAGATGTTCCCCGTGACCTTTGCCCTCTGGTGTTCTCCCATCGTCATATTGGCGTCCTCCCATCTGACCTCTAGAGTGGGATTCATGGGAGTGCCAGAGCTCCCCTCCTGAGCCTTTTCTGCAGTTTCCTCCAGCTGGTAGCATTGCAGGCAGCCCAGGTAGTTAGCAAGCTCGAGAAGAATCTGATGTGTCATTGCTCACTTGGAGATGGACAGAGCCCCTGAAAAGGGCCTGACAGTGGCCTCTAGAGGTGACACTGAGCCCTAGCTAACAGCCCGTGAGAAATGCAGGACCGGTCTCACAGGACAAAGGACTTGACTTCGGCCAACAATCCCAGTGAATTTGGAAGCTCATTCCATCCCGGATCTTCCAGATGAGAACCCAGCGCAGCTAAAATATTGGCTTCGGCCTTTCAAGCCCCAAAGGAGAGAACCAAGTCAAAACTATCCAGACTTCAAGCTACAGAACTGTGGGAGAAGAAATAACAAAGACTGTTTCAATCCACCAAGTTTGGTATACCTTTTGAAGTCACTAAACTGGGGGCAAATTGTGACACAAAATAAAAAAAACGAATACCCTCTCCGAATGGGGATTCACATATGCCCATGTGGATTTCACGAAAACCAGTTGGCTAGAGAAGCAATGCATGAGGCCTGGATTGGGGAGTTCTTCCTAACAGGCAGGCACTGCCGATTCTAGTTTCTTCCAAAACAAGAAGAGAAACAGTGTAAGTAATTTACAACCGGATGCACTGGATTTAGACTTTGTTCAAAATGTAACATACACGAAGAGGCGCGGGGGTTAGTGGAATGAGATCCTGTGAAAATCCACTCCAGCATAAAAGCAATACGAACACAGGCATCGTATCTAAATGAACTGGCTCACAACTGTGCAAAGTAACCCAAGGCTTGCCAGGCCAGAAGAGCGTTTACTCCCAAAACCTGGCTACATCCCAGTAGGAACAGCGAGCCTTGGGCTGTGGTAACAGCACTATTCCCACCGCCCCCTCCCCAGCTCCGAGGTGGCCTTGAAACCCAAGACCTCACATCCAGGGTAGCTCTGAACGCCAGCAAGCTGTCCGCCACTGGAGGGGACAGAAGTGATTGCAGCTCCCCAGCAATCTCTATTCCTAGACAATTGTCACTGTTTGATGTGCCTGGTGACTCCTTGAAAAGCACCACTCCTGGGGCTTGTCCCATAATTGAACAGTCTGACAGCTTGCTTTTTGTGTACAGCCCTGTTCTCCATCTTAAGGTGCCAGGCAGGACCCCTGTAGGGAGTGTTCAATAGAAGGGACAACAGTGGGCATCTTCGTTTCTGATCTTACAAGGAATACTTCTAATTCTTCACCTAGGAATAGTGTCTGCTGTAGATTTCTGTAGATTTGTATACCCTTCTAAACAAATGCTTTACAATTTTTTTTCATGAATAGTCATTGCTTTTTATTCCATGTGGGGTTTTTTTGCATTATTTTGGATGACTGTGTGACATGCCTCTTCCGATGTGTTAATAAAGTGCCTGGTTATATTGTCTATAAGCTCCAAATTCACTCTTGCTCTATGGAAATGTTCTGTGTCGTTGAAATGTTTTCTTGCAGCAGTTGTTACCGAAGCTTGTCTATAGAGGGCGCCAGAGACAATGAAAGGGACACTTTGCATCCTGGAGCTGGATGGCTGGCAGAGCCGGCTCCTGGGGGCCCTGGGTGTCCCCAGCACCAGGCTCTGCATCGTGCAGCTTCTCCGGGGCGGGGTGCTGCAGGGCAGTGTGCCCGCAACACTCTGGGAGTCTGCAGTTTCGCTTACACCTCCGTGGGGCCATAATAATATATCAGAGTCTTCTGGTGAGAAGGGCTTTGCCTTGTATGCTCTATCTTACCCTAGACAGGATACTTCCTGGGTGCTCCTCAGCTCTGAGCAGGAGAGTCTTCCTTGTGGGATCAAACTCAATTCTTGGGAGGTTCCTCTCTGAGTGCTTTAACTTGGCCAAGGAATAAGGGGGGCGGAGGGGCAGTTCCTTGAATGATCTATTTTCACAATGGCAGGGGGAAGTTGGAGGGGAATAGACGATCTTGGGTGCTATAACAAATGACCATAGACTGGGTGGCTTAAGAAACAACAGAAATTTATTTCTTACAGTTCTGAAGTCTGGAAGTTCAAGATCAGGGTGCCAACAGGGGCAGGTTCTGGTGCGGGCTTTCTTCTGGCTTGCAGACAGCTGATTTCTTGCATCCTCACGTAGCAGAGAGAATGTCCTTACACCGGTACTGATCCCACTCCCGTAAAGGAGGAGACCTCATAATGTAATTACCATGAAAGTGGAGCCCTTATAATGTAGTTACCTCTCAAAGATCCCACCTGCAAATACCATTGGGTATTGGGATGAGGATTTCAATATATGAATTTATGGGAGCGAGACACAAATATTCAGTCCATTGCAGATAGATGCTCTATTTCAGTTTTGGGGACAGTAGCTGCTCCTTATATTTGCTCTTTCTATATTTAGAGTTCTCCTTACTTTTTTTTTTAAGTTTATTGTTATTTATTTTGAGAGAGAGAGAGAGAGAGAGCAAGGGAGGGGCAGAGAGAGAGAGAGGGAGACAGAATCCCAAGCAGGCTCTGGGCAGTCAGCACAGATCCCAACGTGGGACTCGAACATTTAACTGATTGAGCCACCCAGGTGTTCCTAGAGTTCTTACTTCTTACTAGCCAGTCTCTTGTTACTCTACTCCCCCTCTCCCCCCATTATAGTTCATAATTCTTTATATTAATCATTCACTGTTCGAATTACTCTGTGGTTTCTCTCTACTGATATGATGCATTCTGAAACAGAGCTGGTGTTGTGGGTAGGATGGTCCTTGAGGTAGACCCTTAAGATAAGACTTTGGAGTTTATTTGATTGTGCCTTTGGGCTTGGGTGCAGTGCTCTGCTTCCTGCCAGTGGTAAATGGGATAAATGTAATCCATGGCATGCCGTAACTTCACAATTTGTCACACTGTCACAATGGATGATTGTGATAAAGTGCCAACTGGAGAACTGGGGAACCAGTGTATCAGTCTGGTTCCAAAAATGCATTAGAGTTCTGGTTATGTCAAATTCTTACAAACATATGGTCATTGTCTATCTTACATTTTAGCCATTCTGGTGGGTGTTTAATGGCATTGCATTGTGGCCTTAATTTATGTGCCTCTGGTGATTAATGAGCTATACTTATTAATATATTTAGTGGCCATTTGGGGAATGTTCTTATGAAGTACTTTTTCAGGCCTTTTGTCCATATTTTTTGGGGGTTGTCTTTTTCTTATCAGTTTGTAGGAGTTCTAAACTCAACTCCTTTGTCAGATGTATATATTGTGAAGACCTTCTATGAGTCTCTGGTTTACTTTTTCACTCTCTTAATAGTGTCTTTTAATGAAAAGAAGTTCTTAATTAGGTCCAATTAACCAATCTTAGATTTATTTTTTGTATCATGTTTAAAAATCTATGTCTATCCCAAAGTCATGGAGTCCCAAGCTTTCTTCTAGATTTCTGATGCATCTGAAATAAATTTTCATGTATGGAATGATGTAAAGATCAAGGTTCATTTTTACCATATGGTCATCTAGGGACTCACTAAAAAGATTATCATTTCCACACAGATATGCAGTTATATTTTTCTGTGAATTTGTCTATTTCACCTAAGTTTTCAAATTTAATATAAAGCTCACAGTATTTGCCATCTCTTCTTTTTTTAAATGTTTGTTTACTTTTGAGAGACAGAGCATGAGCAGGGGAGGGACAGAGAGAAAGGGAGATGTAGAATCTGAAGCAGGCTCTAGGCTCTGAGCTGTCAGCACAGAGCCTGATGCGAGGCTTGAACCCACGAACCATGAGATCATGACCTAAGCCAAAATCAAGAGTCAGATACTTAACCGACTGAGCCACCCAGGGGCCCCTACCATCCCCTCTTAAAAATACGTGCTGGATCCATTGTTATGTTTCCTTTCTCACTGCTAATATTATTTATTTGTGGATTATCTTTCTCTTGGTCAATCTCATTAAAGGTTTGTCTGTGTTTTTGTTGTTTTCAAAGGACAAACTTTTGATTTTGTTGACTTTATTGCAGTTTCTATTTCATGAATTTCTGCTTTATATTTACTACCCCTTCTTTGTTTTCTTTGGGTTTATTCTACTCTTCTTCCAACTTCTAACATTGGATACAGATAACCGATTGTCAGGCTTTTTTTTTTTTTTCTTTTTTAACAAAAGAGCATAAGGAAGGCTATTCCTTTGAGGTCCACTTTCACTGCGTCCAAAAAGTTTTGTTATGTAATATTTTCCTTAATCATTTCTATGTGTTTAGAAGAGTGTTTTAAAATCTCAAAATACATTCTTTTGTTGTTCTTGACTTCTAATTTAATTTCATTTTGTTGAGAGAGTATGGGGTGCATGAAACTGTGTATTTGAACATCATTGAGACCATGGCCCATTTATATATATATATATATATATATATATATATATATATATATATGCTTGAGAAGAATTTACACTATTACTGTTGTATATAAGTTTCCATAAATGGCCACAGATCAAACTTGTTACTTGCATTGTTAACATTTATGCATTTACTTATCTTTTGCCTATTTGAACTCACAATAATGTAGAGAATTGTGTTAAAAAACCTTCCACAATAAAGGTGAATTTTTCAACTTCCTTCAGTAGTTCTACTTGTTCTTGCTTTATGTATCTTTGAGGCTATTTTATTAGGTTTATGTGAGTGGACAGTCGTCAAACATTTCTGGTGAAATAAAATGTAGTTATTTTATAGTGACTTTTGCACTGTGATAATGCAGTGTTTGTTTGCAATTGTTTATTTATTTTTGAGAGAGAGAAAGAGTGAGCAGGGAAGGGGCAGAGAGAGAGGGAGACACAGAATCCAAAGTGGGCTCCAGGCTCTGAGCTGTCAGCACAGAGCCCGACAAGGGGGTCAGGCCCACAAACTGTGAGATCATGACCTGAGCTGAAGTGCTATGCTCAGCCCACTGAGCCACCCAGGCGCTCCTGTAATAATGCATTGTTAAAGTCTCTTTTATCTGATATTAATATAATTACCTCAGCTTTATTTTGCTTAATATTTGCCTGGTATAAAAAATATTTGCCTGGTATAAAATGTTATTTTTTAAATAATCACTCTGTGTTCTCATATTTTACATGTTTCTCTTTTAAAAAACATATAACTAGAATTAAAAAAAAATCCTTACTAGAGAAGGTGATCAACATGGCAGGGAAGTAGGGGGACCCGAAGTGCCCTTGTCCCTCAAACACAGCAGTGTTGAGGCCAGAGGACTTGGAATTCCAAGAGTCTGGGCTGAAGAGTGACAGAGACGTCTCCAGGGGCCCACGGGGACAACTTGGTAGGCCACAGGTGTGTGATTACGAACTGGGAGAGATAAATGGGTGGCGTAGGCACGCAGGGGAGGGATCCCTGAAATGCCCAGAGTCTAAGAGACCCCCAAAAATGAACCACCAGAGTCCAGAGTCAAAGCTAAGCAGCAAGGGTCATTTATTGCAGGTTCGAACCTGGACCTCTGCGCCCTCGTTGCCGGTGACGCCAAGAGGTCCTGAGAGAGGTTTTTACACCCCTTTTATAGACAGGTACAAACAAGTCATGGGGAAATCAGGAATTTTCCACAGTTACAGAGCTGCGATTGGTTTGTGTTTAAAGTTGGACACTTAACAGTATTCGATTGGTTCCTGCCTTTAGGTCAGACCACAACCGGGGGTACGGGTATCACAATGATTGATCAGGAATACACGGATGTGCCAGGCAACAATGATTGATCAGGAGTACACGGATGTGCCAAGTAACAATGGTTGATCAGGAATATACGGATGTGCCAGGCAACAATGATTGATCAGGAATACATGGGCGCGCCAAGCAATTGTACAGAAGCGGAACAAGCTGGTTAAGCTTGGTTAGGTTTCAGTTTCCCGTAACTTAAGCTTTTAAGTTTTAATTTTCTCAGGCCTCTCATCCCCTTCTGCAGAGAGACAGAGGGAAGAGAAAGAGAGGCTGTGGGGTGTAGGATTGTATTTGCACAAGAGAAAGACCGGGGACCGGGGACTGGAAAAAAAACGGAGAAAGATCCAATCTCTAACTGCAGGGTTCGTTCCCGACTGGGGCCGGCTGCCCAGTTGGCGCCCCTGGGGAGGAGGGAGCCAGCCCCGGAACTGGTAACTAGTTCAGAGGCGCAGTTGGCAGTGGGAGAAAGCAGTCCCCTCCCTCGAGTGCTGGGGGAAGCAGGTATATAACCACTCAAAGGGCAAAGACTGACTGCGCCCACCAGCCAGAAGCCATTTATCGGCGGGGCGGGGCAGCACTTTCTTGGTACCAGGGAGCACAGAGTGGGACCCTTTAAGACATCGGGGTTTAGGTCCCAGCCAAGCACCTGGAAGGCACGGGGGACTGTGGAGTGAAAAAAAAATGGCCGCTCACACCCACACAGCACTGTGAGGACACCCTGAACAGGGTGGTTTGGGACACCCAGTCCAGGGAGGAGAGAATGAAGTGTCGCCAGTTTTCTCCCAATCACCAGCAAGGTGGGGGGCTTCAGGGAACGGGCCAGGGGCCAGGGTGCAGGAGGGCCCGCTTACACCAAACCACGCCCCTCTGTGCCTGGTAACTACGTGTCTACCCAAGCAAGATCATTGCTGACCTGGGGCGCCTGGGTGGTTCAGTTGGTTGAGCATCTGACCTCAGCTCAGGGCAGGATTTCATGGCTCCTGGGTTCGAGCCCCCTGTCGGGCTCTGTGCTGACAGCTCAGAGCCTGGAACCAGCTTTGGATTCTGTGTCTCCCTGCTCTTGCTCTCTTTCTCTCCCTCTCAAAAATAAATAAACATGAACTTTTTTTTAAATTTAAGATTGATGCTGACCAACCAGACAACCCCTCCTCCAGACCAGTGCTGCCACTGGTTCCAGGGCCCCCAGCAGTTTTGCATTTTCTGATTTAATCTGGGGGCAATTCTTATTACATATATATATATATATATATATATATATATATATATATTCTCCCTTTTCTTCCTCTTATTTCTCTCCTTCTCTAGTCTGGTTATTCTGGTTGTTAGTTTGTTTAAGCAGACATACTTAATCTATTCTCTTTACATCTGTTCTGCATCTCCTTCTTTATTTTCCTCTTTCTCTCTGGATTAAGCCATATAGTTTCTCTACCTGGTCAATTTTCTTTTCTTTTCTTTTTCCTTGTCCCTGTCATTTGTCTCTTTGTATGGGATAAGGCTTATTCCACCACCACCACCCCCATTTAAAATTTTTTTCCCAGGGTTACTTCAACTAACAAATCAAACCACACGTGGTGGAGGGTCCAAACCACCACTATGAGTAGGAAGATAAAGCAACCAGAGTCACAACAGCAGAGAGCATGTAACACACTCCCAAAACACTCCCTGAGGGGCCAGGGCCTGGACAGTGTATGATCCCTCTTTAATATAGTAGTGCTTGCAGGTGCAGGACACTTAACAAGCTTTTAAAACACATAAGGGACAGAAAACTAGCCAAAATGATGAAACAGAAGAATTCTCCTCAAAAGAAATTCCAGAAAGAAATTACAGCTAAAGAATTTATCAAAACAGATATAAACAATATATCTGATCAAGAATTTAGAATAATAGTCAGAAGATGAATCACTCCACTTGAAAAACGCATAGAAGAAAGCAGAGAATTTATTGCTGCAGAGATCAAGGAACTAAATAACAGTCATGATGAATTAAGAAATGCTATAAATGAGGTGCAAAATAAACTAGATGCAGGGACAGCGAGGCTGGAAGAGGCAGAGAGGAGAATAAGTGAAATAGAAGATAAAATTATGGAAAATGATGAAGCTGAGAAAAAGAGAGAAAAAATACTAGACCACGAGGGGACAATTAGAGAACTAAGTTACTCAATGAAATGTAATAATATCCATATCATAGGAGTTCCAGAAGAAGAGAGAGAGAAAGGGGAAGAAGTGTACTTGCACAAATTACAGCTGAGAACTTCCCCAGTCTGGGGAAGGAAGCAGGCATCCAAATCCAGGAGGCACAGAGAACTTCCTTCAGACGTAACGGGAATAGGTCTTCTCAACGATATATTATAGCGAAACTGGCAAAATTCAAAGATAAAGAGAGAATTCTGAAAGCAGCTAGGGACAAACGGGCCTTAACCTACAAGGGTAGACACATAAGGGTAGTAGCAGACCTATCCACTGAAACTTGGCAGGCCAGAAGGGAGTGGCAGGAAATATTCAATGTGCTGAATAGGAAAAAGAGGCAGCCAAGAATCCTTTATCCAGCAAGGCTGTCATTAAGAATAGGAGAGATGAAGGCTTTCCCAGACAAACAAAAGCTGAAGGAGTTCATGACCACTAAACCAGCCTGTAGGAGATCTTAAGGGAGACTCTGTGAGTGGAATGCTGCAAAAACTACAAAGAATCAGAGACATCACTACAAGCATGAAACCTACAGATAACACAATGACTCTAAATCCGTATCTTTCAATAATAATGCTGAATGCAAATGGACTAAATGCTCCAGTCAAAAGACATAGGGTATTGGAATGGATGAAAAACAAGATCCATCTATACGCTGTCTAAAAAAGACCTGTTTTAGACCTGAGGACACCTTCAGATTGACAGTGAGGAGCTGGAGAACTATCGTGCTACTGGAAGTCAAAAGAAAGCTGGAGTTGCCATACTTATATCAGACAAACTAGATTTTAAATTAAAGACTGGAACAAGAGATGAAGAAGGGCATTACATCATAATTATGGGGTCTATCCATCAAGAAGAGCTAACAATTATAAACGTTTATGCCCCCAATTTAGAACACCCAAATATATAAATAAATTATTCACAAACATAAGCAATCTTATTGATAAGAATACTGTAATTGCAGGGGACTTTAATACTCCACTTAACAGCAATGGACAGATCATCTAGGCAGAAAACCAATAAAGAAACAATGACCCTGAATGATACACTGGACCAGATGGATTTGACAGATATATTCATAACTTTTCATCCAAAAGCAGCAGAATACACATTCTTCTCAAGTGCACATGGAACATTCTCTCCAATATAGATCACAAAACAGGGTCACAAAACAGCCCTCTATAAATATAAAAGAATTGAGATCATACCATGCATATTTTCAGATCACAATGCTATGAAACTTCAAATCAACCACAAGAAAAAGTTTGGAAAACCTCAAAATGCATGGAGTCTAAAGAACATCCTGCTAAAGAATGAATGGGTCAACCATGCAATTAAAGAAGAAATAAAAAATACATATGGAAGCAAATGAAAATGAAAACACGACAGTCCAAACACTTTGGGATGCAGCAAAGGCAGTACTAAGAGGAAAATACATTGCAGTCCGGGTCTATCTCAAGAAACAAGAAAAATCCCAAATACAAAAATCTAATAGCACACCTAAAGGAACGAGAAGTAGAACAGCAAAGAAACCCCAAGGCCAGCAGAAGAAGAGAAATAATTACAGCAGAAATAAACAATATAGGATCCAAAATAAAAACAGTAGAACAGATCAATGAAACTAAGAGCTGGTTTTTTGAAAAAAAATAAACAAAATTGATAAACCCCTAGCCAGATTTCTCAAAAAGAAAAGAGAGAAGACCCAAATAGATAAAATCATGAGTGAAAATAGATTTATTACAACCAATCTCTCAGAAATACAAGCAATTATCAGGGAATACTCTGAAAAATTATATGCCAACAAACTGGACAACCTGGAAGAAATGGACAAATTCCTAGACACCAACACACTACCAAAACTCAAACGCGAAGAAGTAGAAAATTTGAACAGAACCATACCTAGTGAAGAAATTGAATCAGTTATCAAAAATCTCCTACCAAATAAGAGTCCTGAGCCAGATGGCTTCCAGGGGAATTCTACCAGACATTTAAAGCAGAGTTAATACCTATCCTTCTCAAGCTGTTCCAAAAAATAGAAACTGAAGGAAAGCTTCCAGACTCATTCTATGAAGCCAGCATTACCTTGATTCTTGAACCAGACAGAGACCCCACAAAAAGGAGAATTACAGGCCAATATCCCTGATGAACATGGATGCAAAAGTTCTCAACAAGTTACTAGCAAATTGAATTCAACAGCATATTAAAAGAATTATTCACCATGATCAAGTGGGATTAATTCATGGGCTGTAGGGCTGGTTCAATATTCACAAATCAATCAATGTGATACATCACATTAACAGAAGAAAGGATAAGAACCATATGATCCTGTCAATAGATGCAGAAAAAGCATTTGACAAAATACAGCATCATTTCTTAATAAAAACCCTCAAGAAAGACTCCACCAAAAGGCTGCTAGAACTGATACATGAATTCAGCAAAGTCGCAGGATACATGAATTCAGGAAAGTCACAGGATACAAAATCAATGTACAGAAATCATTTGCATCTCTATACACAAATAATGAAGCAACAGAAAGAGAAATCAATAAATCAATCCCATTTACAATTGCACCGAGAACCATAAAATACCTAGGAATAAACCTAACCAAAGATGTAAAAGATCTGTATGATGAAACCTATAGAAAACTTATGAAGGAAACTTAAGAAGACACAAAGAAACGGAAAAACATTCCATGCTCATGGATTCAAAAAACAAATATTGTTAAAATGTCATGACTACTCAAAGCAATTTACATGTTCAATGCAATCCCAGTCAAAATTGCACTGGCATTCTTCTTAAAGGTAGAGCAAACAATCCTAAAATTTGTATGGAACCACAAAAGACCCCGAATAGCCAAAGCAATCCTGAAAAAGAAAAGAAAAGTAGGAGGCATCACAATCCCAGACTTTAGCCTCTACTACAAAGCTGTAATCATTAAGACAGTATGGTGTTGGCACAAAAACACATAGACCAATGGAACAGAACAGAGAACCCAGAAATGGACCCACAAATATACGGCCAACTAATCTTTGACAAAGCAGGAAAGAGTATCCATTGGAAAAAAAGTCTCTTCAGCAAATGGTGCTGGGAAAACTGGACAGTGACATGCAGAAGAATGAACCTGGACCACTTGCTTACACCATACACAAAGATAAACTCAAAATGGATGAAAGACCTAAATGTGAGACAGGAAACCATCAAAACCCTAGAGGAGAATACAGGCAACAACCTCTTTGACTTCAGCCAAAGCAGTTTCTTGCTCGACATGTCACCAAAGGCAAGGGAAATAAAAGCAAAAATGAACTATTGGCACCTCATCAAGATAAAAGTCTCTGCACTGCAAAGGAAACAATCATCAAAATTAAAAGGCAACCACTGGAATGGGAAAAGATGTTTGCAAATTACACATGGGATAAAGGGCTAGTATCCAAAAATCTATAAAGAATTTACCAATCTCAATACCCAAAAAACAAATAATCCTGTGAAGAAATGGGCAGAAGACATGAATAGACGTGTCTTTTCCAAAGAAGACCTCCAGATGGCCAACAGACACATGAAAAGATGTTCAACATCACTTATCATCAGGGAAATACAAATCAAAAGCACATTGAGATACCACCTCACACCAATCAGAGTGGCTAAAATTAACAACTCAGGCAACAAAAGATGCTGGAGAGGATGTGGAGAAATGGGAACCCTCTTGCACCGCTGGTGGGAATGCAAACTGGTGCAGCTGCTCTGGAAAACAGTGTGGAGGTTCCTCAAAAAATTAATAATAGATCTACCCTACAACCCAGCAATAGCACTGCTAGGAATTTACCCAAGGGATACAGGAGTGCTGGTGCATAGGGGCACTTGTACCCCAATGTTGATAGCAGCACTTTCAACAATAACCATATTATGGAAAGACCCCAAATGTGCATCAACTGATGAATGGATAAAGAAGATGTGGTTTGTATATACAATGGAATACTGCTTGGCAATGAGAAAGAATGAAATCCTGCCATTTGCAGCAATGTGGATGGAACTGGAGGGTGTTATGCTAAGTGAAATAAGTCAGTCAGAGAAAAACAGATATCATATGTTTTCACTCATACATGGACCTTGAGAAACTTAACAGAAGACCATGGGGGAAGGGAAAGGGAAAAAATAGTTACAAACAGAGAGAGAGGGAGGTGAACCATAAGAAACTCTTAAATACTGAGAACAAACTGAGGGTTGATAGGGGTGGGGGAGAGGGGAAAATGGGTGATGGGCATTGAAGAGGGCACTTGTTGGGATGAACACTGGGTGTTGTATGTAAGTGATGAATCATGGGAATCTACCCGCCAAACCAAAAGCACACTATATACACTGTATGTTAGCCAACTTGACAATAAATTATATTAAAAAAAATCCTTACTGGCAGCCTTTACTGGCAAGTGTAGTCTATTTATATTTATTATAATTACAGATAATATTTGGACTGTATTTAGCAAGTTAACTTGTGCTTTTACTTTGTATTTCTTTTTTTAAGTTTATTTATTTTGAGAGTGAGAGAGAGCGGGGGAGGGGTAGAGAACCAGAAGGAGAAACCCAAGTAGGCTCCACGCTGTCAGCACAGAGCCCAACACAGGGCTCGAACTCACAAACTGAGATCATGACCTGAGCCGAGATGGAGAATCAGCACTTAACCGACTGAGCCACCCAGGCGCCCCCTTTGTATTTCTTTATGCTTATTTTCTCCTTCTTTATTTTTAATTTTTTAATTTAGATTTTTGACAATGAATTAAAACATGAGTGAATGCTCTTGTGGATTTTTTTCCTGCTAACAAAGCTCTTTTGTGGTTGGCACTTACTATTTGCTTACATTTAGGTCTATGGTCCACTTTGGGTCATTTTTGTTTATGGTGTGAGGAAGGGGTCTGACTTCATCCTTTATTTATGGATGTCCAGTTCTCCTGGCAACATTTGTTGAAAAGACTTCATTTCCCATTGAATAGTCTTGGCACCCTTGTCGAATTTCAACGGATTATAGGTTAAGGATTTATTTCTGGACTCTCAGGTTTGTTCCTTTGACCTCTATATCAATTCTTACGTCGGTACCACATGGTCTTAATTATTGTAGCTTTGTAGCAAGTTTTGAAATCTGGAAATGTTTATGATGTTGCATGTGGTAGTCAGACTACTTAACTAGAAGGTGATTGATCCGCTAAAGACAGACAAGATTTTGTTTAGGACATTTGTGGATTATCAAAATATCAAGTTTAGCTTGCATGTTTATTGCATGAGTAGGTTACTTTATAATACTTTAATATTTAGAATACCCTTTTTCACTGAATCCCTACATCTACCCAGTCCACGTTTATTTTTCTCAAGCATAAGGGGAGATGTGTGTTAAGCATCACATACACTATCCTGTTCATGCTTTATCTCTTGTAATCCTTAAAGCAGCCCAATGAGGTAGATACTGTTTTACGCTTATTTTATGGTAATAGAAATTTTGAATAAGAATTTAACTGGTTCTGCCAGGTTTAGCCAATTGAAAAGTGGCGGAATATAGATCTATAAGATTCCAGAGACTGCACACTCTAATACTATATCACACTGCCTACAGTTATGAGTTCAGCAGAGAATTCCTTATTTACATGAAAATAATTTAACTGATAGTATGCAGGATAATTTGTGTCAGACTATAAAGCTTCTTTGCCCCATTTGTTGATTTTCAGTGGGATCATCCGTCCATTAAGTTTAACAGATCTTAGGCTGGGCACACCCTTGAAATTATACATCGAGTTTTGTTTGTAAGGGGTCTTTCTGAGAAGAATATAGGTTTAATCAAATCATCCAAAGAGGTTAAGGCCCAGTACTCAAGGTTCTACGGACTAAGTGTAAAAGAATTCCATGGAGCTTAGGTTCTTCCAAAAGGAGAACAAGTATGGTCCTTTAGTTGGGATGATGGTATAAGGGAGGTCAGCCCACTCTTAAACCTAGCTTGTAGCAAAAGGGAATTGTTCTGGACCTAGTGGTGAGCCTATAGGCAGTAGTGATGGTGGACTGAATAATGACTTAGCTGAGGGGTGATGATTCTAGATTCTAAAATATAATAGAGATCATAGATATGAGATTCTAAACTCTGGTGCCATGGTGCACATCGCCAACAGTGGCCATGTCCTCCCTAATGGATAGTACATTTAAGCTGTATAGCATCAAAGTCTTTTCCACTGATTATCCACTTTCCCATTGGAGTGCTCTACTCAAACAAATAGCTAACTATGAGAAGAATCTGAAGACAACAGCTTCTCCATCTCAAAAGACTAATCCAGAACAACCTAAAAGACTTTATACTCTCAGCTATCTGCTTCAAGATGATAATAAGGTAAGATAACTATGACTATTTCTGCCTAAATTGTGGTATTCTTTGTATAATTATTTTCTTCTTCAAACGATGAGTGTAAGTCATGTGCTCTACTTCTATTTATTTAAGGGACAAAGTATGATACAAGGAATCTCATGTGAACAGAAAGTAGGAGCCTCCTGATCCAAGAGTGTGTTAGTTGAACAGAAAGAGTGGTTGCCATTTATTGGAGTAGAAGCTGGTGTTTTAAATGATCCCATTTAATACTTACCACCGTTTTGTAGATGAGTATTACTATCCCCCCTTTCATAAGAAGAAATCAAGGCTGACAGTGGTCAAATGTGTTGCTCTGAATGACACAGTTGACAAAAGATAGAGCCAGGATTTGAATCCACATCTTTCTGGCTCCAGAGTCTGTATTTGTTCCCACCCCACCCCCCCAGTAACTCCCTTCATATTGAGATCACAGTTTACTTTCTCTGTTTCCATTTTTCAAGTCATTAGTGCTCTATCTAGAAAATAAGTGTTCCTCTTGAAATTGAAGTACTAGCTGATGTTGCCATAGTTGGATTGTCCTACGGACATCTTAATGGGAGATGTGTATAGTGTGCATGAGAGAGACATACTGACTTGACTATTGAAGCACGCAGGCAAAGAGGATCATAGCTGCTCTCATTGGAGAGATCATTGACATAAAGTCACAGAACATGCAACAAATTCTTCGGTAACAACACAAGACTTAAAGTTAGCCACCTCACCCCAAACTCCTCAGTTAACTGGAGTTTTTCTTAATTTCCTGTGCCTTGGTTTCCTCATTTTTCACAAGAGAGAGAATCACACCTAAGTCAGAGGGCTTGGTGGAGGATTGAGTTAGTGTAGAGCATTTAGAACAGTACCTATTGGAGACTAAATGCTCAATGAAAATGTTTTCACCATTCTGGATTCCTCTTTTATGGGAAGCGCAAACGTGCCGGGAAAATATTTTTTTATCACAACTGTATTCAGATAAGGCAGTTATCCTTTGATGAAAACAGCTTTTAGCTAACGTATTACACCCTTGACTTCCTGTTTTATCCACCAACACTGAAAAGAACTCCCTATACCCACCCAGCTCCAAGGATGACATATTTAAATCTCGATAAGGTTAGAGGTGGGGAGATTTACACGTTCAATCTATTCTACCTTTTACAGTCTCCATGTATCATTTAATAAAGTGTTAATCAGTATTTGTTAATAGAGTTAAAGCACAAAGGGACAAAAAAGGTATTTTCTTTTTTCTCCAACAAAAGCTGAAGCAAAATGGTGTGTACTTCTCCAAAGAGATAACCGTGGGTTTATAAGCTTGATTGATGAAAGCCACTCATTCTCCAGCAATCTTAGCAAACGTGGTTGTCCCATGTTTGGTTTTGTACAAAAACCTTGTATTTTACCTTCTCCTTATTTCACTTAGGTTATACTAAAATTGGATCGCATTTTCTGAAAACATAGTGTGGGCTAAGTGAATATAAATCTTTGGACCATGATTAAAACTTATATTAATAATATAAACGCATGGCTGTCTGTGCATATGAAGAGTGCAATTTTGCAATGATTGGATTTTGTCTTTAATGGAATGTGTTCACTGATGTTTTTCAGCAAATAAAGAATGACAAAGGATATCAGGTTGAAGCAGGGCAACAAAAACAAATGAAAAGTCCTAGGAAGCCCAGCAGCTGCCCATCATCTAAGAGAAGGCCAAGTACGTCACCAAGGTTAAGCGAACAGGAAAGAGAGGGGAACCCCATCTCTAGGGTTCAGCCAGGTCAAAGGAAATATATAGTTATGTCCTTGAGGGATGGACAGGTACAAACATGTTTGCAAGCGGAGGGGCAGGTCTGTACGTTGGGTCCAACCATTTGGGCAGTGTAAGAGTTAGAACAAGCAGGTTCCCAGGGCGCCTGGGTGGCTCATTTGGTTAAGCGTCTGACTTTGGCTTGGGTCACGATCTCACGGTTTGCGAGTTTGAGCCCCACACTGGGCTTTCAGCTGTCAACTGAAAGCAGAGCCCACTTTGGATCCTCTCCCTCTCTCTCTTTCTCTCTCTCAAATAAATAAAGGTTTTTTAAAAAGCTGTAGCATAAGCAGGTTCCGGACACACAAAAAGATGATGGGCTCACCACCAGGATGGATCTGCTCATATTCTCCTTGTCTTCACGTTGTGTTCCTGCTCTAACCCAGTACAGTCTGGCTGCTTCTTACCATAGTCCAGTGAAGCTGTTAGCGTCAATTTCACCAGTGGCTGCTACACTTTGGCATTCATTTCTCAGAAGCATGTGATGTATTTGTTCACTCTGGGCTCCATGGAAACCTACTTGGTTCCCAGACACTGCGTTCTCCTGGATTCCTTATCCCCTGGCTAGTGACCCCTTTTCCTTCTCCCTTTTCTGACTTTTTCCTCTTCTTTCCCACCTGTAATTCTGCAGGGGCCCAAAGCTGGATCTTGGGCCCTTGTCTCTTCAACCCGCTCTCCCCTTAGGCGATTCCACACAGTCTTAGAACTTTAAATATTATTTGTACTGCAAGAACTCTCACCTTTATACCTCTAGACTACAACTTGCTCCTGAACTTCAGACTCAAATACAACAGCTTACATGACCCCTCCAATCAGCGTCTACTACATACCTAAAATACAATTGGTTCTGCCTGAACTTCTGACCTTCCTCCTCTCCAAAAATGCTCTACTTTCAGCCTACTCGATCTCAGCAAATAATACCATCCATTGGTGTAACATTTATTTATTTATTTATTTATTTAATAATTTAAAAAAATTTTTTAATGTTTATTTATGTTTGAGAGAGAGACACAGGCACACAGAGCGTAAGTGGGGGGAGGGGCAGAGAGAGAGAGAAGGAGAGGGAAACACAGAATCTGAAGCAGAACCCAGGCTCTGACCAAGACGCGGCGCTTGAACTCACAAACCGTGAGATCATGACCTGAGCCAAAGTCAGAAGGTAAACCGACTGAGCCACCCAGGCACCCCATTCGTGTAATATTTATAAAGGTGTAACAACCTGCTGTCCAGCGTATGGGAGCCATGGAAGGCCTAGAAGCTCCAATACTTAGATTTGCAGATATCCATAGTGTAAATAGCCCCACCATGGACTAGTTCAAGCTACCAACCTGAGGTCACTGAACCAGAATCAGGACAGATTGACCACATCTGTGACACTTGTGAGCAATTGCCTAACAGCCTGCACACACCTGGCACTATTATTTCTCCAGGGGTTCAGGACAAAACGCTTAGATTCACTCATGACTCCTCTTGTTATTCTGTTCTTCATCTCTCACCTCCACCCCTTAGCAAGTACAGGCAGCTTAACTCCCAGTATCACCCTTTGTATCACCCTTGCCTGGATCACCCTTGGTCTCTATCCCTCTAGTCTGTGCTGCCACCGTCTGTCCCCAAGCTGCTACAACAACTTCTCATCTGATTTCCCTGCTCTCCCACTTGACCCTCCTGACCCATCACTGCCCTGCAGCCCGACTGACCCCGTGCGCACGGAAATCCGATCCTGCCACGTCCATCGTGAAACCCGCCATCAACTCCCCTGAGCACTCAGAACAGAATCGGAGCTCCCGACGCTGGTCTACATGCTCTGCAGGACCCGGGCCTGCCCTCCTCTCCTGCACGCATCCTCTGGGTGTCCTCCTTGTTCTCTCTGCCTCAGTTCTTTGCTCCACGGCCCCGGCTCGTCCCCTCCTAGGGCCCTGCACTGGCCCTCATGGCAGCGAGAAGTCCTCCTCACATGCACAGGCTGCCCTGTCTCCTGTTCCAGACTCTGCCCAGGGGTCACCTCCTCAGAGGGCCCTGCCTGACCACAGGGTCCTGGAGGCTCCCTCTCCTACTCTCTGTCACATCCCCAATGTCTTCCTTCCCAACGCGAATTCACACTTTATTATTTCCTTTGCCCATTTTACTTGTACCACCTGACCTCCCCACGAGGATCTAAGTCCCATAAGAGCAGGGATTGTCTCGATGCCGATCGCCCAGCACTCGGCAGTGTCTGGCACAGAGGGGGCTGAGAATATGAAGCAGGGGTGTCAGACTTGGAACAAAAGGAAATTCACCTTTCTGAGACAGAAAAGACAAATGGGGAGGATCATATACGGACTGGGATTCTTGGTGATGGAGTGCCAATATCAGATATCTTGGCATCAAGTAAGATAGATATTCTGCTTTCCACCTTGTAAAGGGCATCGAGGAGGCATTAAATCACGAATGTCAGAATCTGTGAGTGTTTGTTAGTTGTACTGTCAAACTGCATTTCTGTATGTATTCCTAGTGCCAAGAGAGAAAAAGTGACTTATGGTATGATCTTTATGGAGACCTACTTGTGGGATCTGATATTTCCACTTGGTGTCTACTTCCGCTTTAAGAAACAAACAATTTTCTCAAAAGTGCAGAGCCCGGGGATGTCCCCCGGGGGGTGATGAAATGCACCTGCCTCACAGCTCAATCTCTTAATTTGGTTTTCAGGAGCCACTGTCACTCACAAAGTCCGTGACAAGAAGATGAAAAATAATCCAACCCCACCTGATGGCTTCTTGCCAAATGCTGCTGCGCCAGCAGTTACGAATGTAGCAGGAA
Source organism: Panthera onca (assembly GCF_046562875.1). NCBI lineage: Eukaryota > Metazoa > Chordata > Mammalia > Carnivora > Felidae > Panthera > Panthera onca. The sequence continues at coordinate 16,234,846 of NC_138357.1, read as the reverse complement.
ATGGTATTCCACTCAACCAACAGGATTCGCTCTCTGATGACTTTGCTAAAGACGGCCTGTCTCGCAAACCTGGTAGTAATTCACCTGGAGGAGGAGCCAAAAACAGCAGTGTCTCCGTAGGTGACCCAAAAGTCCCAGTGGTGCCTTCGACAGGAGTTGTGCCAAAGGAAGTGCCAATGAGTGCTGCTCTGGCACAGAAAATTAATAATGATATAAAACATCAATTAATGAAGGAAGGTCGGAAGTTTGGACGAAGTAAGTAGTGACAAGATGGCTCTTAATAAAACCATGCGAAGTCTCATTCTATGATTTAGAATAGATCCAACCCACCTCTTGGACTCATCCTTTGGCTGAATTGGGTTTTTACAGAATTTAGGATGGTTTCTCTTTAACTGGTCTCGAAATTCATGATACACCTCTTAAAATTGTCTGTTTGGCTTGCTTGGTGTTTACAATAGTTTCCTTAGTAAGCATTCAAAACACAAACACTATGCAACCCTCTAGCCCGTGAGAGATGATTGCTGAGGCAGTGGATGCACTAAGAATGAGTTCTAACCCATCTTTGTGTTTTTAAAAATACTGAATTTTAAAAATTATTTTCAGGGTATGAAAGGATTTTCACCTTGTTTGAAGAAGTTCAAGGGCCTCTTGTAGTCAAGAAACAATTTGTTGAATTTACCATCAAGGAAGCTGCAAGGTAGGTGGAAAAAAGAACTCTTCATTTTTTTTTTAAGAACTCCTCAATTTTTTTAAAGCAGTTGTGCCCAGTGCTGAACAGGGGCAAAACCAAGCCCTGGCCATCATAGTCTGGGCAGGGGAGGGCATGGGCCCTCAATTGATGACACTCTTGGTATTTTGCTAGACTACATCTTCCCAAGAGGATGCATTTTCTATTCCCATGGAGATTGTAGGCTCTATTTTGTATCCACTACTATGACTAGCACATTATAGATGCTAGCACATTATAGATGCTAGGTATCTTCTGGTTCCTTAAATTTGTCTTAATTTTCAGGTTTAAAAGAGCAGTCTTGATTCAGCAGCTTGAGAAGGTACTAGAAAACCTGGAATCCTGCTGCCATCTCAAGAACGTTAATCACAAGAAAAGCAGAGAATTGTGTTCTTGCAAAGACCAGTGAGAAGCAAAGGCGAATTTCCTATGCTGTAAGATGGAATAGGGTAGTGTTGAAGCTCCCCAAAATGTTGTAGTCAAGAAAATTCCCTTCTAGAGGCTAAGATAAAAAGGAGTGGAGTCTTTTAATTTTATGGTTCTCCATCAATAAAAGCTGGGCTATGGCCCTAAGAATTTCTTATGAAAGCATAGTTTGTTGTTTGTTTCTTTGTTTTCTTACTTGAGGAGAGGGATGTATTAACTCATCAAGCTGAATATTATTACAGTGCCGGTTTCTGTGGCAGGTCCCATGGTTGTAGCTGGTATTTAAACCTGCTTTCTTTCACTACCCATTTCTCATTCCCTTCCCCCTGACGTAGCATCTCAGGTCATGGTCAGGGTTCTTTGCCTCGTAGCATGACTCAAAACTTAATTGCTGAAGCATCTGGGCCACTAAGATGTCCTGCCTTAAATGGGTTGTTGCAATTTTCCACAATCGAATCACACGATGTGAGAGTAGTAAGCTCTTTGGACGTACTGGACATACTCTTTCTTAGCTCCTTGGGTAGCAGGAGCCCATTCCCTCTGATTGTCTGCTTTCATCACCCCAGCCAGTATGGGACCCCCTTCTTTGGCTTTTGATGGAGAGGGCTGAGGGAACCAAAATGGCCAGCTAGCAGTCTCAAGTCCCTCTCCATGGAATCACGACTGTGTTCCTCAGTGAAAGCTTTTCTCCCTTTGGGATGAAGACCTCTGGTTCAGAAAAGCCTAAAGCAAGAGGCATGGGAAGGTTTTAGGGATAAAGTGACAGGAGGGTACTTCCATTCCACCCTTGGATTTCAACGCCTGTGAATCCTGACTACAGGAGGGAAAAACAAATGATGTCAGATGCTGATATACAGCAAATACTGCTCCTTGGAAGTTATTACTTCTAGGGGCGCCTGGGTGGCTTAGTCAGTTAAGCATCCCACTGTGGCTCAGGTCATGATCTCACCACTCGTGAGTTCAAGCCCCACATCAGGCTCTGTGCTGATGGCTCAGAGCCTGGAGCCTGGTTTGGATTCTGTGTCTCCCTCTCTCTCTGCCCCTCCCCTGCTCATGCTCTCTCTCTCTCTCTCAAAAATAAACAAACATTTAAAGAAATTAACATTTTTAAAAATTAAAAAAAAGAAGTTATTACTTCTAGCATAATCTCCACCCCTGCCACATTGGCGACTTTACGTTTGAGCCCACTGGGGAGGATGCAAGTGCGCTAGAAGAGGCTGATTGCGATCTACACAATGGATACTTTATTCATTAGATCACTAAACTTCTGCACCGGTAAGGTTATTCTTCGCTGATTACCCTCATGAGACACACGTATCTTCACATTGGATGTCTGTCTGGGTGGGTGTATATCCACATACATCCTCTCCAGACCTCCTTGTCCCACATTTTCAACCACGTATCCTCAAAGTCCCCGACCATTCGGCCAATGACTCGAACACAGCCTGTGCATGGCCATACGCTTGTACCTCTGCTCAAAATCTTCCCTTTGGGAGGCTTCCCTTCATGTCCTTCAGGGCTGTCCCAGGTGGGACCGTAGTACGGCAGCTGTCCACTTTTGGCTTGTGTGGTAGGCAAGTGCTATGCACTAAATGTCTGTGTCTCCCCCTCCACATTCATGTGTTGAAGCCCTAACCCCCAGTGTGATGGTGTTTGGACGTGGGCCCCTTGGGAGGTAATAAGGTTTGGGAGAGGTCATGAAGGTGGAATAGCCACGATGGGATTGGTGCCCTTATAAGAAGAAAATAGAAAGCTTGCTCTCGCCCTCCACCCTGTGAGGACACAGCGAGAAGGCAGCTGTCTTAGTCTATTAGGGCAGCTCTACCAAAACACCATAGACTGGGTGACTTGAAAATAACAGAAATGAATTTCTTGGAGTTCTGGAGGCTGGGAAGGCCCTCATCAAGGCACTGGCAGATTCAGTGTATGGGGAGAACCTGCTTCCTGGTTCACAGACAGCTGTCTTCTTGTCATGTTCTCGCGTGGCTGAGGGGATGGGGGAACTCTCCGGGGCCCCTTTTACAAGGGCACACAGCCTATTCATGAAGATCTGCCAAAGGCCCACACCTCAAAGTACCATCACACTGAGAATCAGGATTTCAACGTATGCATTGGGGGCGCGGACACACATTCAGACAATGGCAGCAGCAACCTGCAAGCTAGAAAGAGAGCCCTCACCTGACACTGAATGTGCCAGCACCTTAATCTTGGACTTCCCAGCCTCCCAGACAGTGAAAAATAGATTTCTGTGGCTGAAGCCACCCAGGCTATGGTACTTTATTATAGTCGCCCGAGCAGACAAAGACAGCAAGATTCTCATCATGGCCTCCCGTATTCCCGTTTCCAGTATCGAACGTACGAGTACAATGCACGAGTGCCGTTCCGGTGGGATTTTGCTGATGTAATTAAGATCCCAAGTCAGTTGATCCTGAGATACAGAAAGAATGTGGGCGGGCCTGACCCACTCAGGGAGTCCTTTCAAAGCTTTTCCCTACCGAGGAAGGGAAGAGGAAGTCAGAGAGCCTCAGAGCACAAGAAGCACACAACACGCAGTGACCACTATGAGGAGAAAGCGGTGCCCCTGAGAAGGCATGGGGGTGGCTGGGAAGGCAGCCCCTCGTTGGCAGCTGCAAGGAAATGGGGACCTCGTTCTCCACCCTTCAAGGGTTAGGTCTGAATGATTCAAAGAGGAGGATCCCAGAGCTTCTAGGTAAGCACCAGCCTAGCTGACGCTTTCACTTGGCCTTATGAGTCATTCAGCAGATACTAGATGAGCCTTCTGGGTTTTTTTTTGATGTGAATAGTGAGGCGATCAATGCATGGTGTTTTCAGCTGCCCCACTTGTGATGATTTGTCATGTGCCAAAATAAAATCAATACTGTGTTGCATGCCTGCTGTGAGGGAATGACAGTAAGCCAGGGCTGAGGTGTGTTGCTTTTTAAATTTTTTTTAATGTTTATTTTTGAGAGAGAGAGAGAGAGAGAGAGAGAAGCAAAGAGAGGGAGACACAGAATCCAAAGCAGTCTCCAGGCTCTGAGCCGTCAGCACGGAGCCCGACGTGGGGCTCGAACTCAAGAACTACGATCCCATGACCTGAGCCGGAGTCAGACACTTAACCAACTGAGCCACCCAGGCGCCCCTGAGGGGGTTTGCTTCTGTTCTCCAGCCACCTGTTCATAAGAAACTCCCCTGGCGGCCATAGGTGCAGGGGCAGAGGGCTTTCTCATGAACCAGGCCCCACTCAAACTAGCAGGTTTTCAGGTTACTTGCTAAATGGCTCAAAATAGCACAACAATGAGGAATAGGGTACCACCGGAGCCACCAAGTCCCATTGCTCTTTTGTGTCCCTTATAATGGTAGGAAAGGATAGTTGTCACAGACTGTTGTTCACAATTGGACACGCTCCACAATACTCATTTCACATCTATGATTTCACCTTTTTTTTCACACTGCACTAATATTATCTGACAGTTCTTCTGCTTATCTAGTGTCTTTATCTCCCACCTGGAACGGATGACCCGTGAGAAGAGGGTCTAGTTGACGGTTCTTTCACACCTAGTGAAGCGGATGGTGCTAAAATGGTTTCTGACAAACATTGAATGAGTTATTTTTAATCATCACAACAAGTATGGGAGGTGGATGGTGTCAGGAGCCTCAGTTCACCAAAGGGGATGCAGAATCAAAGACTCTGGGTATGGAGCCCCCGTTCAGGAGCAAACAAGGAGGTCCCTGGAGGAACCACTGGGAGCCGGGTCTCCCTTGAAGCCAAGTTCTTTCCACGCCTCCGATGCTGCCCCTGGACTCCACAGCCTCTGGCTGCCCCTGGCCCACAGTCTCCCACTGGTCCCTATTTGTCACCTGACCCTGGATCTGGAACATTCTCTGCTCACTCTCCCTCCCTGATGGGAGCTCCCAGGGGAGGGAGGGCCTAGCTCTCACCTGCCTCAGCCTCGGCCTCCGCCCTTCAGCACTGAGGACTCCCAGGGACACCTGTCCTGTCACACAGGCCTAAGCTTGTGTCCCTCAGCCAGTGCCAGGCCCGTAGGGGAGTCTGCTCTCTGTGTGTGCCCCAAAGGAGATCCCTGCCCATCAGTGAATGACCCACCGTGCACTGCTCTCTGCCCCGGAGCTGGTAGCCTCTCCTGGGTTCTGGGCCACGACTGTCTCCCATAGGCAGCACCAACCCCGAGCAGCACATTTGCAGAGCACCCACATCGTGCCAGGATGGGCTGGGGCTTCTGCCCATCCCGCTCACCTCAACCCCACAGCTACCTCATGAGGCAGGGGCTGCGATTTCCCCTCAACACCTGAGGAACCTGAGCCCCCAGGGAGCACGTCCTTGCTCAAGGTCAGACAGCTGGTTGGGAGCTGAAGCCAGAGTTCAACCCGGGCGTCCCTCCCTCCACTGCGTGCGCTCTCGAGAGCCGTGCACCTCTGGGCCCGGACCTCACAAAAGGGAAACTCCATTCCTTACTAAATTGAGATGTAAAGTCTAAAGAGCGTGCGGACTTGCCTCGCCGGGTGAAGAAGTTGCTAACCTTCAAAAGAAAACCGTCAGTTATTTCGCCAGCAAAATGCACGTATTTGGGAATAGCCGAGAACTGCGATCCGGGCCAAGCAGGCTCCAGCAAAACCACAGGCGAATTCAGAGAACAAAGCAGAGGCCGGCTCTCTCACAGAGGAGAGGGGACAGCGGTAAACAGCGAGTCCCCAGCAGTAAAGTCACAGTTCCCAGCTGTGACGGTCTCTCATTGGCTGAGCTGTGACGGTCTCTCATTGGCTGGGCTGTTGCTGGGGGCGGAGGAAGATCTTTCTGCGTCCTGCTGGGATAGTAACACAGTGGCTGAAACTGTTGCTTTGCCAGGTACCTGTCTTCTTGTTGGATTCACTATTGGCCCCAGATGGTGGGGAGCGAGAGCTCCCCCTTCCGGTCTCTTGGCTCCAACGTAGTGAAGTTTCCCTTTATTAAACTTCAAGAAGTCCACGGCAAGTCCCCCCTTTCATCTTCAAGTACAGCCTGAGGCCTCCCCGGTTCAAGAGACCAGCACAGAAGGCTGAGTGCCCCTAGGCAGACACTTGGAGTTTCTGCAACACGGAGCGGGTCAAGGGATACGGATGGCCCAACTTCCGAGAGCCTGCGCCTAGAACAACAACGTCCCTTCAAGGGGACTGACTCAGAAATGCAGTTCACATTGACAGCGGGGAGTCTGCTGAGCTAAAGCGGACATCTCACTTGGGACGGTGTTCCTGCCCCCCAAGAGCATGCTGACCTGTGGCCTAGCTCTCTGCACTTTTAGAGTGTCTCCCTTGTGTTTTGGGTTCCCCAGAGTGTGTCTCCATGTAGCGGTCACCAGCACTAAGGAGCCCAGCTGCCCCTCGTCATCACCCTCATCATGAATCCACAAATTTCTGGGTGCCACTGTGTCCAGGCACTCAACGCCCTGAGAACATCTGACTTCTTCCACGCCTCCTTAGGATCCATGTGGTGGAGATTATTCACCCCTGCTGTTATGAGGAAATTCAGGCCAAGGCAAGTGAGGGGACAGCTGAGGCAGTTCTCTCAGTAAGTGGCAAAGCCAACTCTTACTGATTGGGGACAGACAACCAGCAGGGACGCTGGAGCCAGATAATGGTTTTAGGAGATTTGATGGGGGGGGGGGGTGAAATTAACCCCAGGTGCTAATCTTCCTGCCCTCCTTCCATGACAACTACCCTGATGATTCAGGAAAGAGCAAATACGTGACAAGTAGATCATGTGGGATGAACAAAAATCAGGGTACCATGTAATTGTGCCCTTGGATGTGCAGCAGGTTTCTGCTTATATTTTTTAAATAAATGTTCATTCACTTTTAAGAGAGAGAGCATGAGCAGGGGAGGTGCAGCGAGAGAGAGAGGGACAGAAGATCTGAAGCGGGTTTGGTGTGGGCTCCGTGCTCATGTAAGCGAGCCAGATGCGGGGCTTGAACTCACGAACTGTGAGATCATGACCTGAGCCGAAGTCAGACTCTCAACCTACGGAGCCTCCCAGGCGCCCCAGATCTCTGCTTATTATACCTGATGTTCTGCTTCCAGTAGACTTTCCACCAGCTCATTATCCAATTCATGGAATCACTAAAAGTGATGATCAGGGAGCATAAGAAGAGGAATAGAGTTATCACTTCCCACCAAAAGTTCCTTATGATGGCAACAGTGGGCGACACAGACCTGTGTTTAAACTGTTTTTTTTTCTCTTTTTCTCTCTATTTAAAAAACGTTTTTTATTTATTTTGAGAGTGTGCAAGAGGTAGATGTGCAGAGAGAGAAGAAGAGAAAGAGGGAAAGGGAGAGAAAGAATCTCAAGCAGGCTGCAGGCTGTCAGCACAGATCCCTATCCAGGGACTCAATCTCACAAACCGTGAGATCATGACCTAAGCCGAAATCAACTGTCAGCTGCTTAACTGACTGAGCCACCCAGACGCCCTGAGGGAAACAATATCCTGATTATTGAATACAGGTTTCGTTGTGAGGCCAAGATCAAGTCTCATGGTATCTTTCAATCTATACATTTGCTATTTGGAGCCTGAACTGAGCAAATTGGCACATTCTGATTGAGGCCCCATTGAGCAAACTAACTGGTGCAGGTGGACAGGTGCATGAAAGGATTCCATCAAGCAAAGCCTAGGACCCCACCTGGGAACACCAGGCAAGATGCCACCGTATTCTCCCAGGACACGGGACTTAAGTAGCACGTAACTGCAGAGCCCTGACAGCCACTTTGCGATCATGAGGAGGAGCCAGAATGGGGAGGAAAATGGCTTCCAGAAAGCAGAAGAGAACGTGGGGAAGAGGCCAGGCCCTCGGTCATACTATTAATGGAGGACTTGGCCTCACTTGATGCTAATCTCCACTTAGCTGTTTGCTCCTTGTCTCACGTTAGCCCAAACGGGGGAGTTCTGTGCTCCTGCGCCTGAAAGCAACCTTTGCAAAACAGCGTTCGCAGCGGCAAGTCAAAGAGAAAACACAGGGTGCAGGTGGGAATCACCCGAAATTGCCACTTGGCCACAAGCAGTTTGCACATTCAGCATTAACACAGCCTGGAGTCCTCTCGGAACAAGGCAGGGCTCTCAGTGCAGTTTGTGCTTCGTGTGAAGATTCTGTTCAGTGCGTCCCCCCAGGGGGCACCCACTCTGCTGTGACAAGTGAGAGACTGCAGAGCAGCCCCGAGAGAAAGAAGGGCTCCTTCCTGCACTTGTGCGGGTGGACACCATGGAGGAGGCCAGGCGGGAACCCTGAGCACCTGGAGGGGGCGGCCCCTGGGTGGGGGACTCAGCTGTGAGGACTCAGCGGGCCCCAGCGCTGCTCACCCCTCACAGGGTCACATTAACCTAGGCCCCGGTCTTCAGTGACCTTTAACATTTCGGGTTCAATTGCCATTACAGCTTAGCATTTAAAGTGAAATGGAGTAACAATTTTGCAGTTACAATGTCGCTAAGGGAGTGTCCCGGGAATGAGAGATCTCGGAAAGACGGGTTCACACTCAGCACCTTCACAAGATTCGCTCAGATAAACAAGCCTATCAATTGCGGGGTGCGGGAAATAGTAACAAGCTGACGGCCATGCTTTCCCGGGACTCCTGTTTCCTAGGTTCCTTGTGACCCTGGTGGAACAGGCACGTTGGGACCTCCGGCCACGGATTCCAGTGACTCTCAGTTCTCGTTCTGGCCGCCTTTAACGTTGTCCAGCCCCTTCCTCACCTGGTTGCTTTCACAAGACGGTCCTCTCTCAAGTAAAGGGATTTTGATGAATGGATGATACTGTAGGCTGATGGGAGGGACCCGGGTAAGGCCCCTGTCCTGCCAGGCCACCCCCCGACCCCCCCACCCCCATCCAGGCAATCTTGTGCTTGCTGATTCCTCTTGACCCCTACATCTTCCCTGCCTTACCTTGTCCCTAGTCTTTGCCAGAATTATGCCTTTGTTGAAGGCATTCCTAAGAGAACGTGACCTCCTGTTGACCTGAAGCTGGCCCTGGGCCATTGGAGGCCCCTCACCCCCTCACCCCCTCACCCCCTCCCTTGTGCTTGAAATGTAAGTTCCCTGTACCTTAGGAGCTTTTGCAAGGTCACAGCCTGAGGGCAAGCAGGGGTCCGCCCATCTGGCCGTTGTTGTCGGGGTGAAATCCCTGAAGGAGTCCATAGGAACTGTAAAGGTTCCGAAGGCAGGACAGATCCAGTCGTAGGGCCGCCTGGTATGTAATCCCTTGCTTCTTAAACCTGCCACGACCCACGTGGAGTGGCCTGTGTCTTCCCGGTCTCTCCTTGTCCTCCCTTTAAGGGGCCAGTGTCTGAGTTCACCCAGAAGCTCTGGAAGGAGCTCACAAGGGGCCAGCCGGCCAGGAGACCAGAGAAATGGGTCTGGAGAAGGAGGCATCCTTGGGGAAGCCCAGGGTTGGCCATCGACCTCTGTGTGGGGAGGTGTGAACGTCCATCAGGTGCTTGGGGACCCCCCCGTGGGGATGGGGACACCCCGACCGCACCGGCCAGGCTGATGTCCTCATGGGGGAAGCAGCACCAGGTCACCATGACAGGGACATACGCCACAGCCGCGTGGCAGGCTGGCCTCTGCTGTGGGCATATCAGTGGTCACCCGTGCCCGGCAACAGGCTCCATACAGCCTGGATACAAGGGAGACAGAAGAGCGGAGGGTAGAGAAGGACTTGCCCGGATGCACTGCTCCGAGGCCTGGGGGCGGCAGACAAGGCAGGACAGCAGGACGGCCTGTTGGAGAGTTTAGGCACAGTTTTGCAAAGTTAGGAGGCACGGGCCGTCCGCAGATTCTGATGCGAAGACTGGGACAAAGCTGACAGACCGCTGAGAGGAAAGCCCCCTGGGAAAGTGCAGGGAGCGAGGAGGAGGAGACGCTGGTGATGCATGAGGACACGGATGTGTGCCCTGTGCTCTCTGACCCCTGATACCAAGGAAATCAAACTCAGCAGCACAGCCCGGGTCGCGGAATCCCACTCGGTAAATGCTTGACAAGAGCTCATAGGCCCGCTGAGCTCACTGACATAGCTGCCCACCCAGCCCAGGCAGGCATCCACGTGTGGTTAGTGTGGCCGTGGGATACAGGGTCATGGCATTCTTGACTGAGGGCCCAGAACCCTTTGTGCTGACAGTTGGCCCGATCCCCAGGGATGAACCCCAGGCATGGCCAATGGGAAGCTAGGGTGGGCGATCACGAATAAGCCCTTCTGGGGTCAGGGTATGTGGACAGACATCTGGGATGCCTGCAGGAGCCTGAGGCAGTCTTTCCTGTTTTCCACTTTCTGGCTCTTAAGGCACTGACACCACTGGCAGTCAGGAAGCTGATGCCCTAGCATGAGCTGAGCCCTAGCAACTGACCCTTCGCAGATACAGCAGATTTCGGGCATGGGAAGGGGGGGCTTGAAAATACAGCGACTAGGTTAAGGCAGCAACAGCATGTCTTGTGTATTCTAAACAAAACCCAGGGCTACTGCCAAAGGCATCTGGGGCCCTCCACCCGAGTTCCCAACTGGTGAGGGGTTGGCAAGTTGATTACATGGGCCCCCTCCCTCCCAGCGAGGGATCAACAGTGGCTGTGCGTTGCGTGATCAAACATCTGGCCTAATGCAAGCCTTACCCAGTAGGGCAAACCAGGCCACCATGATTAGGGGATCGCAGAGGCTGAGGACTGAGTAGGGATGCCCTTGTCAAACAGTGACCGGGGTCACATTTTAAGGGTCATGATATGCAAGACTAGGCAAAGGACCGTGACCTGGGATGGAGTTTCTAGCTGCCCTGTGGCCCGTGGGCAGCAGTTTGGTCAAGACGAAGACTGGGATATTAAAGCAGCAGATTAAACTGCCGACAGGTAAAACCACCTTGGTCTGGTGGACTCAGGTACTGTCCCAGGCCTTAATACATTTGAATGAGCAACTAGTAGGGCCTGTGTGTTACCCCACACAGCAGACTGGAGACCCTGACGAGACACCTAGCATCATAAAGGTATGGAAGGCTCACGAGGCAGCCATTGCCCCAACTTTCACGGAGGATCGGTGTGCTGTGCCACCGAGGGCTCCAAGTGCCATCGGGCCTGGGAGAGCCGTTATCTTCCGGAATTTACAATGGGACGTCTCACAGGATGTGTGTGTTACACTTCACGTGTGTGAGCCAGGGAAAGTGCTCGGTCCCCCATATATGGTAACACACAAACATGCAGTCTGATTAAGTGGTCTTGTGTTACAAGGTCGTGAGGGACATTGTGACATACACGTATAGCCAGGTTGCCTTGAGGTTTTTGTTCTTTCCTTAGGGGGGGAAACCCTACCACGTCCCCCCCTTTAATGCTCGGACCCCTCTATTTAGGGTCAAAGAGCATCATCTTGGCTCAGAGGTTTATGTAGGCTGTCCTTCCACATATCTAGCATAGTCCACCCAGGGCCTGCCATTTGATGACTGTGTTGACATTGTCCCAGGTCTCTCGGAGATGAGAGAAGTTAGACAAGGGGTTGGGATCTGGCTCAAGGGGATCTGGGGATCCCCACCATTGGATTTTCTGGGCAACTGAGTTATAAAACCTTCGGCCTAGGCATGTTAAAATTTTTAACAGAGACGACAATGAACTTTTTCCCTACCAGGAAAGACAGCCTTTCCCAATAATTGAGCTTTTGAGAAGCCAAACCCCAGTATTAGGACTGGAGTATTTTGTTTTACTCTAAGGTTTGTGGGGATCTAATTTTCTAGGCTCTTAGGGCCATTGTTTCCCCACATTGGTGCCAACGAAGTATCCTAGCCATAAGAGGAAGGTGAGGGTTAACAGAAACTTCTTACCATGTTTCCAGCCGGCCAGGGCGGGCTCCACGAATCCTACGGCAAAGAGTAGAGCAAGAATCACAATACCAGTGAGGAACAAGGAGTGATAGTGCATCACAGTAAGGAAACATATAGAAAATAAGGACAGTCTATTTGTTCTACTGGACCGCCGATTTCTCAAGCTTCTGCCGTGCGTGGATCAGTCAGCTTCCAGAGTGACCAGGGCAGGGCAGCAGTCTCCCAGAGCCTCTGGAGTTGCAGATTGCTTCTTCCGTATGGTCAGCTTGCGCGGCGTTGATGGATCAGGAACGCACTCCCAGTTTCGAGAGGCTGCCTTCACTCTGCCGTAGTGAATCCAGGGACGCGCTTTGTCTACCTTTACTGCAGTAGGGGTGGACAAGATGACAGTGAATGGGCCCCTCCAGACGGGTTTTAGGGGCTGGACATTTCACTCCTTTATCCATACAGCATCTCCTAGTTTAAAGGGGTGAGTGCCTGTGGTCGGATTCACAGGTAATCGCTCCCTGACCCAGTGGTGTAAAGTGGTTAAGGTAAAGCCAAGGGCCCGCCTCTGTTGTTTTAGGGTTAGATTGCCTATGTCATTTAGATCCTCCCCCTCATGCCATTGATAATGGGGGGAGGGTGCCCATAAAGGATTTCCTAAGGGGAGAACCCCATCTGCTTCTTCAGCCTCCCACCTGGAGCTGCAGCCTGCCTCCCTGAAGGTCCCTTATCTCTCCCTGCCTAATGTAACCCTTTCCCTATTTATTTCTCCCCTGGAACAGGGTTGTAACTACTGTTAGGGAACAGGGACGATGACCGCTCTGGCTTCTTCAAGCTGACAAGGGACAGTGTCGGGCTACAGCAGTTAGAGTCACCCACGGTTGAGTGGCCCACACTGTGGTTCTACAGGAAGGCTGGCAGGCAGGAGGCGGCATAAACATTGGCAGACACCAAGAGAAAGAAACACAAAGCGAAGTTGGTTATTATACTGACCAACAAGATGGCATCTTCAGATAATGTCTACACTTTCCAAACCTGCCAAATAATCTAGGAGAGACCCTGACTTTGTAAACAACATGTCAGAGGATCTCTCATAACCCAAGTGATGGAGAAGCAGGCGCAGTAAATAATCAGTGATGGCTCTATTTCCAAGAGTCTGGCCCTAATTTAATTTAAAAAAATTTTAAAGCACCTAATGCTTGTGAGGTGTTATTTACTGTTTTGCTGAGTATAAGCAGACAGTTTGTTTTATTTTGATGTATAAAACTTTCCCAACAGCCAGGAGTTCTACGAGAGAAAGAATCAAGGCAGCCATTTACCATTATTTTGTAAATTTATAGGTAAGCCAAACCTGGGTATTATTTTATAAAGCAGAATTTTTATTACTTTTTGTGCCTTTTCTGTCTTGTAGGGGAAGGCCTTTACCCAATTACTAAAAGTATTAACCCATACCAACAGACGTTAGAATTTCTTTTGACCGTGGCATAGGAGTGAAACTTAATTGTTAGTCTTTTCTGGACAGCTTCCAGTTCCTTGATTGCCTGGGACAGCAAGTTTGTGGTTGAAAGGATTGTTTCTTTTTTTTTTTATTTTTTTAATCTTTCTTTATTTTTGAGAGAGAGAGAGACAGAGTGCGAACAGGGAAGGAACAGAGAGAGAGGGAGACACAGAATCCGAAGTGGGCTCCAGGCTCTGAGTTGTCAGCACAGAGCCTGATGCGGGGCTCGAACCCACGGACCTTGAAATCATGACCCAAACTGAAGTCAGCCGCCCAACCGACTGAGCCATGCAGGCACCCCAAAAGGATTGTTTCTAAGACATACTTCACAGGCTGATACAACTTGCAGAATTGTCCTTGACAATTTTTTTTTCTGTAAACATCTTTGAGCCATTTGATAAGCTTTGTCCCTCTCTAAATGAAAGGGCTGATGTTGTGTTTTAATGATCTTTTAGTTCTGTGAGCTTGGTAATAGTAATTGCCCTGCTTTGTTTGTAACCATTCCAAGGGCTGGAGAAAGTGTCTATCAGTCAGACCCCAGTTTATGTATTCATTTTTTTTTGGAGGGGGGAGAGTAGGTGGGATTGACTTTCCTTTAATAATTGATATAGCAGCAAACTATTTTCCTGAACCCTGGTATCTATAGCCTACAATATCCAGTAATTTTCAAAATCACACGTAATGGTTTATCTGTCCTGGAGTGAGTAGCACCATAGTCTCTAATACAGTTATAATGTCCCTTTCTAGCAAGGGAGTAAGGCTCTCTGGCAGATATCAGGGAAGAATGGGAAAAAATTAGGTTTCCCCATACACACCCCAGGGGCCGAGAGAAACAGAAGTTTTCCGGAGATGCCTCTAATTGTCATGCCTTGTTTGTATAGTTGGCCTGGAGTGGAAAGGAAGGCAGAAAAGATATCTCTGGTGTTAAGAAGGAAATCAACCGGTTTTCCTTCTGAATTTAGTTACCCGAGGTTCTGGGTTTCTGATAGACAGTTGGTTTAGGGGATTCACTGTGAAGAGCCTCAGGCCCCAGTTAGTCCCTTCTAGGGACACTGGTTATCCAACCCTCACAGATACAGGTCCCCGAGGGCATCCAGATCTCCAGTGACTGTCTCCACATTAGAGGCAGGGCTCATGGGGTTTTCATTTTGGTTGTCCCCTCTGAGGACATTCTCATTTTACTGCTCTGAATGGCCATATAACTGGCACTTGGTGCCAGGACCTTGGGTAGTCTGGTCTGACATAGTACGTTAAGGCCACAACTAAGGCCTCAGATTTTTTTTAAGCCTCCTTTTCTGTTTTGTTTGTAATATACCCAATTGGAAGCTGTAAGAGCTCCTCCCCTTCAAGGCCATTTCCCTTCGCATTTGCAAAACGAGTCCAATTGTAGGATAATATTGTCATTGATATTTCCCTCTGGAGGCCAGGTTCCTCTTACAATTTCCATTGGGACCAAGCCTTTGGGCAAAAGAAAATGAATCATAATGCATTCCAAAGGAGTAATGGCCCTGGTTGGGGAGTTACCCATCTATAGGAAAAAGGAAGAAAGATGTCCCTTATCTCAATTTCCGGTAGGTGGCCAGGAGAAACCTCATCTCCTGTCCCTGCGTTTTGGCTGGCTATGTGACTAGCAGCCAAAAGCCCTGTCAGTCTCGTGAGGTGCTGGGAGTAGTCATTCTTACCCAGGCTTGACTCTACCTCTGAGCACTGGCCTGGTCTTTCCTGTTCTGTTTTGTTTTTTTTTTTTTTTAACTTACCCCTCCATTTCCCACCTATAGGACCTTGGGGATATGGACTGTGACCAAGCAAGACTTTCCTGGTTGTCGTAGGATGCACTAATTTTATTGTGGCCTAACAGTAACTTACATATTGATCATTGGCCATTGAGGGAAGGGGTTAAAGGGCCAAAGTCAAGGTCTATTCCCCTGCCTTTGTCAACAATGCCCATATAAGTATGTTTCAGCCATGTGGATATCCATTTTGGGCATACAGTGGACTAAGTTTAGTAAAATGGTTCCCATGTATCTTAGTAAAAGCCCTTCATATATCATCCCTCCCTCATATGGCACAGGCATCCAGTCCTCTGCTAAACAGGAACAACACAAATGTGTAGGATTTGGAGGCCGGCACCAAGGATATTGCCATCATTTCCCCAGCTTTTGGATCAAAGGAGGAGGAATTTTAATCTTAACCCAGTGTACATTTAAAATCCATTTATCTTAACCTTAGTCCATCCTGACCACACATAAAATTTCTTTTTAAAGATTTTCCTTCATGAACCTTCTACAACTTTTTTTTGCATTTAGATTTTGTCCCAAGCCATTTTTCTCCAACTAAACAGTCTCATTTAGGACAAAATTACTTTCTTTTACCTTTAACAAAAATATATTTTCTTTTATATATATCTTATCTATATATATGTATATATATATATATATATACATATATATATATATATCTTTCTTTCATATCTACTACTTTTCTACATAGTTTTTTTTATTTTTATCAGTTTTAACTATATTTAGCAGAATTTTAACTCTTAGAAACCTTAGTCTCCAGTGAAAACTAAGTAGTAACCAATTGCGAACTCTGTTATATCAGAATTTTTTTTAGATGGCAAACTTATGAATCCATTAAGCACAAAGCATGTTTGTCAACAGTTCCAAATATCCTTAGTTTTTTTTGCAACAAGTCAAAAGCACAGACCTACTTCTAGTAATTAGTGCTTTAGCTTATCTCATTAGATATCCAATGAATTCAATCTTAGTTTATCATGCAAGCCAAACTTTAACATTTTAGGTTACCAAAGACTTTGAAAACCATCTTAACAATTACCCATGGAAACTATGAGACAGACAAAGTTAACCATCACTTTAAGTCATCCTTTTGTTAACAAATTGGAACAGAGATAACATGAGCTTATTTGACCTTCAACAAATCTAGGTAGAATAAAAGATTTGTTTTCAATGTTGATAAACATTGTCTACATCAAGCCAACAAACTTAAATTAGCTTAAACACTGAATCGGTTTTATTTGGGTCCATATAAGACAACTTGTTCCCCCTGGTTAATTTTTACCTGGAACATTGGTGGGGAAACCTGATGTAGGTGGTCTTCCCTCCTCAACATCTAGAGTGGGAGGAGGAGCTGCTAGTGCATGAGGCATTAAGGAGCCGGTTATACAGGTTGCCTCCCCCCCATGTGGTGCAGAAACAGGAGTGGGGGAGGGCGAGAGAAGGCAGAAGAGGAGAGGTGCCAGCAGAAGGCAGAGAAAGAGAATTCCCAGTTTTAAATCTTGTCCACTCACACAGAAGACCCAACCCTAGGTTTCTTTTGTTTTTTTTGGTTTGTTTTCCACTAGTGGAATTAGGCAGTCCATGTCAGTCTGGAGAATACAGGGAATGTTCCCGAAACAAAGGGAGTTTCAGCTGCTGCTTGGGAATATTCCTTAAAGTCCCCGTTCTGAGGTGGGCTAACCAGAGACACGTGGCTCTAATTATCACCGTCATTGACCCAGGAAGTAAATGAGAGACAAGTCCCCCCACACAGTCACACAAGGACTCCAACCCACCACCCTACATTCAGGGCCTTAGAGTGGCAGCTTCATTCCTTGCCCTTTGTGGAACCACTAGGGCAACTCTGGGAGGTAATCAGGCTCCCCTTCTGCCTCGTAGGGACAGATCTGCCAAAGCGAACCTGGGTTCTTACCAGTCTGATGGGTGTTCCCTTAGCTGGCTCCTGGGCCTCACGGGTTCCATTGACCCACACAGGGTCCTCGCCCCGGTGTACCTGGAGGGCTAGTCTCCTGCAGATCAAGCGGTCCACTGGCTCCAGGTGAGCTGCCTCCCGACACCTCAAGTTTCGGTTCATACCCCCGGTGGCAAAGGAGGTGGAAACGCACCACCTCTGAATCCCGGACATGAGCCCCCAAATAATGTAGCAGGATTCTCGCACAGAGAGTCGTGACCCAAGACTTTTCATTCCCAGAAAAAACTTTTTTTGTGCCGGCACTGCTCAGTTCGGTTCATACCCAAAGCACTGAGCCCCGAATGCCACATGGTGTAGCTTTTTATAAATTTTTTACCTCTTTGTCTCTCATATATGGTAACACACAAACAGGCAGTCTGATTAACTGGCCTCAGGTTACAAGGTCATGAGGGAAGTTGTCACAAACACTTATAGCCAGGTTGCCTTGAGTTTTTTTAATTCTTTCCTTAGGGAGGGACCCTACCACATGGCTATTGTTGATAGTGCTTACTACAGTCATTCAGTTGTATGTACCTCTTAGAATCAGTGTTTTTGTAGCCTTTGGGTAAATACCTAGTATTACAGTTGCTGGATCATAGGGAAGTTCTATTTTTAACTTTTTGAGGAAACTCCATACTGTTTTGGAATGGTTGCATTTTTGTCATTAATGAAACATGTATATTGCTACTTGTCAGGAAATGATGACCGATAAAGCAGAGGAGTCTGCTTTCGGACCCGAGAACCAAATGAAACGTCATGGAGAACCCATGACTCCTGCTCCATCTAAGAGAAGGCCGACCATGGCGCTGCTGTCACTGAAACCGGAAGAAGCAGGAGCATCCCAGGCCGGGGGCTCAGCCATGTTCTTGGAAGAAGGTGAGGGATGTCTGTCTCCCTCCCCTTCTTGACCCCTTGTCAAAATCCGTTCCCTCAAAACCTTTGAATATGGCAGGAGATGGTATTCCATGCCAACCAGTTGGATTCTCTCTCTCATGACTTAACCCATCTCAGCAAAGGTGGGCTGAGTCACAAACCGGGTAGTAATTCACTGGCGGGATGAATCATTCCCAGCTGTCTCTCTACAGATGACCCCAAGGTCACAGCAATATCTGTGCTGGGAGAAGTGCCAGATAAAATACCAATACCAATGGAAATCAATATAGAAATAAGAGATCAGTTGAAGAGGGAGATTCGACAGTTTGGACGAAGTAAGTAGAACAGGAATTTCTAACCATGAAACCACAGTAAGTCTTACTCATTCTATGATTTAAACTCAATTCAAAAGAACTCTTGAGGTACATCCTTTGCCAGAATTGGGTTTTCCCAATTAGAATGGTTCCTCTTTATCTTGACTGAAATGCACCAGGAAAACTTTTTTGGGGGGATTCTTTTCTATCTCTCCATTGGTTGTTGTGTGCCAGAGTTCCATTGGTAGATGTTCCGGTGTCTGGATGTAAGCATGTAAAGCACATGTACCCTGTCACATTGTAGGCCTTGAATGATTGCGGAGGCAGCACATACACCAAGATTGACTTCTACGTACTCTTTATACTTCAGCAATACTGACAGGTTTTTTTTTTTTTTAATATCTCCAGAATATGGTAGAATCTTCAAATTGCTTCAAGAGGTGCAAGGGCCTCCAAAAGTGCAGAAAAAGTTTGTCTTATATGCCATGAAGGAAGCAGCGAGGTGAGTGTGGAGAACTCTCCAGTACGTTTCACACTGGGGCCCAGTGAGGCGTTGGGGGAGGGGTGGGGACGGGTCTGCCTGGCGTTTCTCAAACCCTGGTCCTCACTCAGAGGTCCTGCTGTGTCTGCACTTACTTATTTTGATATCGTCTGAGTCTCACTCATTCTTCCAAGCTCAGGGAGACTTCTGTTCACACAGAGTTTCAGGTGGGCGTGGACCCTGAACTGACACTCGTCTTATTTGCTGGATTTTCCTTACCATGCTGGTTCATTTTCTATTCCTATGTAGATTGGAAGCTTCTCTTTCTTCTCTTTCTATCCCCCCAAAGCCCCCGAAATTATGGGTTCTTGGATATCTTTTGGTGAATGACCTGTCTCTTTATTTTCAGCTACAAAAAACAAGAGTTAATAAGCCACCTTAAGAACATACTGGAAAAACTAGAATCTGACCACCTCAACGAAGACAATCCCAACCCAAGTTTGTAATCCTATTGATGAAATGATCCATGAGAAACCAGAAGCAGTTCTCTGCCGCAGAGTGGATCCCGGTGTTGTTGATGCCTCTTCATATGTGTTAGTTATGAAAATTGTCTTCTTGAGGCTAAGAAAAATCATTAGAACTTTAATGAAATAAGTTTCTGTTAGTAAATGCTGGGCATTTGCCCTAAGTGTTTTGTTTCAATGGAAATTTTTTGTGTGTTTGTCTTCCCTCTAAAGTGGAAGAACCCCCATGGGGCATCCAAGTGGCTCAGTTGGTTAAGGGACCATCTTCGGCTCAGGTCATGATCTCACAGTTCATGAGTTCAAGCCCCGCATCGGGCTCTGTACTGACAGTTCAGAACCAGGAGCCTGTTTCGGTTCCTGTGTCTCCCTCTCTATGCCCCTCCCCCACTTGCACTCTGTGTGTGTGTGTGTGTGTGTGTGTGTGTGTGTGTGTGTGTCTCAAAAATGAATAAACATTAGAAAGTTTTTTTTTTTTTAATAAACTGAGGGAATCCCCTTAAGCCATCAGGATACACTCCATCCTAGTTCCTCAGCGGGTCCCAGGCCTGTAGCTGGCATTCATAACTGTCTTGTCCACTAGCCATTTCTTCTTCGTTTTGCCTGAGAGCTGTCTCAGCCTGAGGGGTCAGTGGGCTCCTCCTGAGGGGATGACTCACACCTTAATTACAGATGGACCTGACCAGTAGATGTCCTCACTGAAGTGAGTTGTTATAACTTCCTTTGACTGGAGTCAGCACCGTGAGAGCGCCGGGAGACACCCAAACCTCGCCGACATATTCCTCCTCAGTGTCTTGTGTCGTTGCGAGCCAGTGTCCTTAACACTCGGGTTCCGTCTCCCCACCCTGTGCAGGCGCCCCGTGTTTGCCTGACGGTGGGGAGAGACGAGCATCCAGACTGACCGCCGGGCAGCGTCTGTTTCCATTTCAGCGGAGTCAGGGTAGGGGCTCTGGTGGAAAACAGTCCTCCTTTGGGAAAAGACCTCCAGTACGGGGAAGCCTGAAGCTGTGGGGACAGGAAGCAAAATTTCGCTACTGGATGCGTGGGAGTGAGAGTGAGCGGAGCCCCTCACATTGCCATCCCTTCAGTAAGGAAGACGTGATCACGCCTACGGGAGGGACAGCTTTCTCTCTTGGCAAATGAGGGAGAGCGTGACAGCCTCTAAACTATATTGTCCCAGCCCCTCAAGGTACCGTCTCCAAGTTAGAACCAAAACTGAGGCTTCGAAAGATCATTCTATGATTTTTTTTTGAAACTTCTGCTTGGGGATGATGAGGCAGGTCATAACCCTAGTGAATTCGCTGAGCATGTGCCCCGAGAAGCAATATCCTTGTTTCTAAGTGATGCTGCCTGGAAATCCATGACAGGAGATCAGGCGTTTTCTAAGTCCATGGATGTTGGGTTTCTCAAAAATCGATGGGTGGGAAGGAAGATCCATCGGCAGAACCGAGGTGCAGCTACCTTTCCCTGAGGAAAGAGACCAAAATAATCAACCTGCCACCTGGTAGCTGACTGACCACGTGGGGGAATGGCGCCATATTGGGTTCTCGTGTGGGTCTGTGTGACTGGCGCACAAAGAAGTCAGCAGTGTCTACACAACAACATCGGTCCTGGTGCGTGATGCCCCATTACTACTTGGAGGAAGAGGGGTGCCTGTAAGGAGCTATGGGTGTGGTCCTGGGAGCTCAGAGTGGCCTCAACTGAGAGACATAAAGGAATTGGCGACCTCACTCCTACAACCTGAAGAAACTAGACCTGACAATGACCTGACAGGGCTTGGAAGCAGGTTTTCTCTCTTGAGTTTCCGGTTAATGACTCAGCATGGTCAACAACTTGACTTTAACTCCATGAGCCCCCGAGCAGAGAAACTCATAGTACCTGCCTGGAATTCTGAGCTATGAAACTGCTTGAGAATACATTTGTGTCATTTCACGCCGCTAAATATGGACAAATTTATTATGCAGAATTATAATATTAATATGGGTCTCTTATAGTTTGCCAAACCATAAGAGACTCTTAAAGGAACAACATCAACTTCCTGATCTGTGTTCCCTTGTAGGTTAAGGACTTTTTTTTCCCTTGCTGCTTTCATGATTCTTTCCTTGCCTGAGTATTTTGTGATTTGATTATGATATGCCTTGTTGATGGTCGGTTTTTGTTGAATCTAATGGGAGTCCTCTGTGCTTCCTGGATTTTGATGTCTGTGTCTTTCCCCAGGTTAGGAAAGTTTTCCACTGTGATTTGCTCACATAACCCTTCTACCCCTATTTCTCTCTCTTCCTCCTCTGGGACCCCTATGACTCTGATGTTCCTTTTTAATGAGTCACTGATTTCTCTAATTCTTAAATCGTGCTCTTTTGCCTTCATCTCCCTCTTTTTTTCTGCTTCATTATTCTCTATAAGTTTGTCCTCTATATCGCTGATTCTCTGTTCTGCCTCATCCATCCTTGCCGCCACGGCACCCATCCGTGATTGCAGCTCAGTTATAGAATTTTTTATTTCATCCTGACTAGTTTTTGCTTCTTTTATCTCCACAGAAAGGGATTCTAATCTATTTTCAACTCCAGCTAGTATTCTTATTATCGTGATTCTAAATTCTGGTCCAGACACCTTGCTTGTATCTGTGTTGGTTAAGTCCCTGGCTGTTGTTTCTTCCTGCTCTTTCTTTTGGGATGAATTCCTTCGTTTTGCCATTTTGACCGGAGAAAAGGAATTAATGAGGTAGAAAAAATTAAAATTAAAAAAATTAAAATTAAAAAATATTAAAATTAAAAAATTTTAAAACACACACACAAAATCAAATAAATGATGCTAGATTCTTGGTGTGTTTTGGTCTGGGTGTTGAACGTGGTTTGACAGGTTAGAGAAAAAGAGGGGTGAGGAAAAAAAAGGGAAATCGTTTGAAGATTTGAAAAAATGAATACACCGAAGTAGACTAAAATGAGATGATGGGAGTAAAATAGAATTTGAAAAAATATACACAAAAGTAAAGAATAAGGGAGAAAAAATATTAAAGAAAATTAATAAAAATTAAAAATAAATATGAATCTTTTCTTATTCTGTATTCAAGAAAAAGAAAAGAAACGAAAAAGAAAAAAGATTTAAAAAAGAAGGAAAAAAAGGAAATGGTTTGAAAATTGGAAAAAGTGAATACATTGTAGTAGAGTAAAATAAAATGATGGAAGTAAATAGAATTTGAAAAAAAATACATAAAAGCAAAAAATATAGTAAAAAATTTAAAGAAAAATATTTTTAATAGAAATTGAAAGTAAAAATGAAGTTTTTCTCTTTCTGCATTCAAGAAAAAGAAAAGAAATGAAAAAGAGTAAAAAGAAAGAGAAGGAAAAAAGGGGAAATCGTTTGAAAATTTGAAAAGGTGCATACACTGAGGTAGACTAAAATAAAATGATGGAAGTAAAATAAATTTGAAAAAATTTACACAAAAGTAAAAAATATAGTAATAAAAATTAAAGAAAAACATTCTTAATAAAAATTGAAAATAAAAATGAGTTTTTTCTCTTTCTGTATTCAAGAAAAAGAAGTGTAAAAGAGAAAAAAAAAGAAAGAAAGAAAATTGAATAGATGGACCTAGATGGACCTGCTAACAGATCGAAGTAGGAATGAAATTGCTTCGTTTTCCCCTAGAAGTTGGTCTGTGTAGCACTTTATAGTCCATAAACGAAGCCGGCAGTGAGACTTGTGTTCTTGAAGAGCGAGGTTGGCCCAGGTGGGCGGGGCTCAGTGTAACGGCTCCGCTCTCCACTGGATGGCGCTGCTAGGCTACTGGGGTGGAGCGTTGCCACGCTCGTAGGTGTGTATGCACATGCGCAGGAGCGGTGAAAATGGCGCCACCCAGCTACCCAGTCTGTTCTCCCGGTTCAGCAATCATGCACCCGTCCTCTGTCTTCAGCTCTGTCGACTCCCCGCTTTTTCACTCTCCGTAACCAGGCCCCAGGCAGTACCTCTCTCCGAAGTTTTGTCTCAGATGCGGCTGTGGTCCCCGGCCCCTTACTTCCGAAGGACTTCGGCTTTGACCCGTTCCGCCCCTCTGCGGGAGGGTCTCACAGAGCAAAGGCCGAATGAGCGATGGCCGAATGTCGGCTGCACCCAGGAACGCGGGCAGGACCCCGAGACTGCGGCCAGGTGCCAGCCCGCCCCAGAAAAAGTTCACGAGACAGTGTAGCAGCAGCATTTCAGGGATTAAGGAAAATCACAACACACATCTGGCACCAGGCTTCACCCTTAATGACCTTGTTCCAGCACCAGCGAATGTGGCTGTTTTGCGGGGTCTGCTGGGACCAGGTGGCTTCAACAGTCTCTACCAAATGTCCTTCCAGCAGCGGACCGCTTCTCCCTGTGTGGCCCGAGAACCTCCTGGACCCACTCTGTTCCTGAGGATTCGCCCTTCCCACCAGAGCACCGCCAGGTATCAAGCTGGGGAGTTGCAGCCTTTGTGCTCCCCTCGTTTACAGTCTTAATGGAATTTAAACCCTCTCCTTTCTCCTTTCTCCCTTTTTAATTTAGTCCCTGTGGCAGTTTCCAATTTTCTGTTTTCTCTCCAGCTGCTTTGGGGAAGGGTGCTTTTCCCATATTCTCCAACCCCCCACCAGTCTCTGTCCTCTCTTCGCTCACAAAAGCACCTCCCTTCCTGCACCTTCTCTCTCCCCAAGTTCACTTCTCCACGCCATGTACCTGCTGAATTTTGGGGTTCAGGTTGTGCAGATTGTTGTGTTAATCCTCCAATTAGTTTTCTAGGTGTGTAGGATGGTTTAGTGTTGGTCTGGCTGTATTTCATGGACACGAGACACACAAAAAACTTCCATGCTATTCTGCCATCTTGGCTCCTCCTCCTCATTAATGGAATTTTACCTCAGTCCTGTCTCTCAGTGGTGTCAGGGTTTCCCCAAATCCATCCAGTGGTGATAGTGGCACCATCAAGAATTTGAAAGCTTCATGGTGATGACTCTGAGCATGTCCCTTTCATCTTACCTATTTGGCCCGTGCAGAACTTTTACATCTTGGACAATGACAGCAAAATATCATAAACTTAGTTGGCTGTTTATTCACTTATAGCTGCTGTTTTCCTTGAAGCTCCATTCTTTAGCAATTAACACATTCCTGGGCATCTGGTAAGTACATTTGAATGAGCAAATGCTTTCTTCTCTTTTAGAAAACCTAGCCAGAAAGAGTTTGCCTTCAGTTGGAAAAGGCACCCTCACTTCCTACCTCAGGCTTGTATCAACTCTCTAAGCTTATGGCATAAACTACTCCTCACAGGCCTTCACCACCTGTCCCTTACATCGGGCACTGCACTATTCCTTTACCTCCATGACGTTATTGTCATTGAGAAGGAAGGAGAAACTAATATAGACACATTGGCAACACAGGTGAAAGACAGAGCGTAGGAAAGAATTCTCACAAAATCAGAGGCTTTGCAATTTAGTGAAATGCTTAGTGATATAGTAGTCTGGGGCATGTCACAATTATGCTTGTATGGTGAACAGCAAGTTGGTAAATCTGAACTTTCTTACCATTCAAAAAGAGACATATAGCAAAGAGTTGGCCTATCAGATGCTGGTGATAACATGGTTTATAGTTTTGTGATTTTGTGGTTCTATGACCCACTGACATGTTACCTTAAAACGTGCTAGCTTGGAGTAGGGCCCAGAAGAAAGATGTTCTCTGAGGATCCACCATGGCCACATACATGGGAGGTCCCTGTGACCACTTGACGGGAAGAGAAACACATCATGTCTGATTTGCAGTTGTTACTTCCCAATATACAAGCATTTTGTACATATTATTTTTCTTTTATTTTTTAAATACAATTTATTGTCATTGGCTAACATACAGTGTATACAGTGTGCTCTTGGTTTTTGGGGTAGAATCCCATGGTTCATCACTTACATACAACTCCCAGTGATTATCTCAACAAGTGCCCTCCTCAGTGCCCATCACCCATTTTCCCCTCTTCCCCACTCCCCATAAACCCTGAAATGGTTCTCTGTATTTAAGGGTCTCTTATGGTTTGGCAAACTATAAGAGACCCATATTAATATTATAATTCTGCATAATAAATTTGTCCATATTTAGCGGCGTGAAATGACACAAATGTATTCTCAAGCAGTTTCATAGCTCAGAATTCCAGGCAGGTACTATGAGTTTCTCTGCTCAGGGGCTCATGGAGTTAAAGTCAAGTTGTTGACCATGCTGAGTCATTAACCGGAAACTCAAGAGAGAAAACCTGCTTCCAAGCCCTGTCAGGTCATTGTCAGGTCTAGTTTCTTCAGGTTGTAGGAGTGAGGTCGCCAATTCCTTTATGTCTCTCAGTTGAGGCCACTCTGAGCTCCCAGGACCACACCCATAGCTCCTTACAGGCACCCCTCTTCCTCCAAGTAGTAATGGGGCATCACGCACCAGGACCGATGTTGTTGTGTAGACACTGCTGACTTCTTTGTGCGCCAGTCACACAGACCCACACGAGAACCCAATATGGCGCCATTCCCCCACGTGGTCAGTCAGCTACCAGGTGGCAGGTTGATTATTTTGGTCTCTTTCCTCAGGGAAAGGTAGCTGCACCTCGGTTCTGCCGATGGATCTTCCTTCCCACCCATCGATTTTTGAGAAACCCAACATCCATGGACTTAGAAAACGCCTGATCTCCTGTCATGGATTTCCAGGCAGCATCACTTAGAAACAAGGATATTGCTTCTCGGGGCACATGCTCAGCGAATTCACTAGGGTTATGACCTGCCTCATCATCCCCAAGCAGAAGTTTCAAAAAAAAATCATAGAATGATCTTTCGAAGCCTCAGTTTTGGTTCTAACTTGGAGACGGTACCTTGAGGGGCTGGGACAATATAGTTTAGAGGCTGTCACGCTCTCCCTCATTTGCCAAGAGAGAAAGCTGTCCCTCCCGTAGGCGTGATCACATCTTCCTTACTGAAGGGATGGCAATGTGAGGGGCTCCGCTCACTCTCACTCCCACGCATCCAGTAGCGAAATTTTGCTTCCTGTCCCCACAGCTTCAGGCTTCCCCGTACTGGAGGTCTTTTCCTAAAGGAGGACTGTTTTCCACCAGAGCCCCTACCCTGACTCCGCTGAAATGGAAACAGACGCTGCCCGGCGGTCAGTCTGGATGCTCGTCTCTCCCCACCGTCAGGCAAACACGGGGCGCCTGCACAGGGTGGGGAGACGGAACCCGAGTGTTAAGGACACTGGCTCGCAACGACACAAGACACTGAGGAGGAATATGTCGGCGAGGTTTGGGTGTCTCCCGGCGCTCTCACGGTGCTGACTCCAGTCAAAGGAAGTTATAACAACTCACTTCAGTGAGGACATCTACTGGTCAGGTCCATCTGTAATTAAGGTGTGAGTCATCCCCTCAGGAGGAGCCCACTGACCCCTCAGGCTGAGACAGCTCTCAGGCAAAACGAAGAAGAAATGGCTAGTGGACAAGACAGTTATGAATGCCAGCTACAGGCCTGGGACCCGCTGAGGAGTAGGATTCAGTGCAACCTGGTGACTTCGTGGGGTCCCCCATTTCAGGGGGAAGGCAAACACAGACACACACACACACACACACAATAAATCGTCTGTTCAAACCAAATACTTAGGGAAAATGCCCAGCTTTTAATAACAGAAATTTATAACATTTAAGTTCCAACTCTTTTTCTTAGCCTCAAGAAGACAATTGTCTTAACTAACACATGTGAGGAGGCATCAACAATATCAGGTTCCATTCTAAGGCAGCCATCTTGTTCTGGTTTGTTATTGATCATTTCACTAGTAGGATTATAAATTTGGGGTGGGATTATCTTCGTTGAGAATTTGGTCTGATTCCAATTTTTCTAGTACTGTCTCAAGGTGGCTTATTAAGTCTTGTCTTTTAAATCTGAAAACAAAGAAACAAGTCACTAGCCAAAAGATATCCAAGAACCCATAATTATGGAAACTCTGTGAAGAACAGAAAGAGAAGCTTCCAATCTACATGGGAATAGAAAATGGACCCTCATGGTAAGAGACAATCTAGGAAATACAAAGAGTGTCGGTTGATGGTCCACACCCACCTGAAATTCTGTTGTGAATAGAAGTCTTATTGAGCTTGGAAGAATGAGGCAGATCAGATAATATCAATCTAAATAACTACAGAGACAGCATGAACTCTGAATGAGGGTCAGGGTTTAAGAAAGCCAGGCAGTCCTGTCCCCACCCTTTGCCCAGCACCTCCCTGGGCCCTGCTGTGAAACATACTGGAGTTTCTCTCTGTACCCACCTTGTTGCCTTCCTCCTGCAAAATGCAACAAAATTTTTGCCGCAATTCCAGAGGTTCTTGCACTCCTTCAAGCAGTTTGAAGACTCTATCATATTCTGGATATATTTAGAAAAAAAACTGTCAGTATTTCTAAAGTAGAAAGAAGAGGCAGAACTCAATCTTGGTGTATCTGCTGCCTCAGCAATCATTCAAGGGCTAGAATGTTACATAGTACTTGTGCTTTACATGCTTACATCTGGACACCGAAACATAGCTACCCATGGAACCCTTACGAATAATAAACAATTAAGAGATTAAAAAAAGAACAAAGTACTGAGACATTTTAGTCACAATAAAGAGGACCTGTCTTAAATTATGTGCAAACCCAATTCTGGGAAAGGATAAGCCGTAAGAGCTCTGTGGAATCCAGTGTAAATCACAGAATGAGAGGGGTGCCTAGGTGGCTTAGTCGGTTAATCATCCAACCCTTGATTTCAGCTTAGGTCATAACCCCACAGTTCATGAGATCCAACCCGGCGCTGTCGGTGCAGAGGCTGCGGGATTCTCTCTCTCCCTCTCTCTGCCCCCCCTTCTCAAAATAAGTAAACTTAAAAAAACTTTGAACTCATAGAATGAGAAAGACTTCCTGTGGTTTCACTTATGAAAATTCCTATTCTACTTACGTTGTCCAAATCTTTGAATTTCCTTCTTCAATTGATGTTTCATTTCCGCAGTGATTTCCATCGTTTTTGGCAGTTTCCCTGGCCCTTCTTCCAGCACAGATACTGCGGTGACCTTGGGATCATCTGTAGAGAGACGGATGGTAATGATTCCTCCCGCCAGTGCATTACTGCCAGGTTTGTGACTCAGCCCACCTTTGCTGAGACGGGTTAAGTCACGAGACAGAGAGTCCAATTGGTTGGTGTGGAATACCATCTCCTGCCATATTCATAGGCTCTGGGCGAACGGATTTTGACAAGAAGCTATCAGTAGGGATCGACCACTTTTCCCTCGCCTGCTGTGGATATTGTGAACGACAGGTGCATCTGGAAACCAAGTGTAATGCGGAGCTGCAACGGCAGGCATTTCAACGACCCCGCATGGACATCCACGTGCTCCACAGTCTCTCAAGGTCTTAGGTCATAGCAGGAGGATACACCGGATCCATGTATCCGACCTGAAAATTTGACTTCAGGAAAAATAACAGAACAAAGAAGCCTCTTACATTCTTGGCACTCTGCATGCATACAGAAATGTAGTTGGACAGTACAACCAGTAAACAAACATTCACAGGGCCCTGGCACTCATGGTTTAATGCCCCTTTGATGCCGTTTACAAGGTAAAAAGCTGAACGTGCCACTTGATGTCAGCATGCCTGATATCGGCACTCCATCACCAACACTCCCAGTCAGTTAATGATCTTCCTCATCTGTCTTTTCTGTCTCGGAAGATGAATTATTTTCTACATCATGTTGACACCTCTCCTTCATTTACTCAGCCTCCTCTGTGCCAGGCACTGAGCCAAATGCTGGGAGATCGGCAGTGAACGTGACAGACAGAAACAATCCCTACCCTTGTGGAACTTACATCCTCATGGGGAAGTCAGACGGTATGTGTAAAATGGGTAAAGGGAGTTATACAGTTTGAACTCGTGTTAGGAAGGAAGACATCAGGGATGTGACAGAGAGCAGGAGGGGGTGCCTCCAGGATCCGCGGTGGGGCAGGGCCCTCTGAGGAGGTGACCCGTGGAGCAGGAGACAGGGTGGCCTGTGCACGTGAGGAGGACTTCTGGCTGCCGTGAGGGCCAGTGCAGGGCCCTAGGAGGGGACGAGCCGGGGCCGTGGAGCAAAGGACAGAGGCAGAGAGAACAAGGAGGACACCCAGAGGACACGTGCAGGAGAGGAGGGCAGGACCGGGTCCTGCAGAGCGTGTAGACCAGCGTCGGGAGCTCCAATCGTGTTCTGAGTGCTCGGGGGAGTTGGTGGCGGGTTTCGGGATGGACGTGGCAGGATCGGATTTCCTTGCGCACAGAGTCAGTCGGGCTGCAGGGCAGTGATGGGTCAGGAGGGTCAAGTGGGAGAGCAGGCTGTAAGGTCAGAAGCTAGTGCAGCGACCTGCTGAGTGAGGAGGAGGTGGGTAGAGGGACATCCCGATGGTGGGATCCAGGAAGGAGTACAATATTAAGAGGAGAGCCAGAAGACTCAAAAAAGAATGAAAGAAAAGGAATATTCAATAAGGAGAAGGAAACCAGTTGAGTGCGGAGCTTGGGAATCCAGGAAGGTTTCCATGAAGGAGAGCGGGAACACCTGTGCCTAATGTGGATGAGAAATTAAGGGCAGCGTCACCCAAAGCCTGTGACCTTGAGGGAACTGCTCCCTGGCAGGGAGGAGCCAGAGGCCAGGCTGCACTGGGGCAGGTCAGGAAGGGGGTGGGGGACAGGCATCCTCACCATCTTCCAAACACACGGCTGAGTCCCCGGCCTCGGATGCTCCCTCTCCTTCCGGCATCACTGACAGCATTGCCATGGTCAGTCTTCTCTTACACAGAGGAGAAGTCATGGGTTCTCCACGACGTTTCATTTGGTTCTCGGGCCCAACAGCAGACTCCTCTGCTTTATCGGTCATCATTTCCTGAGAAGCATCAGAAACATAGCCCATTAATGACAAAAATGCAACCAAACTAGGATGCATGGGTGGCTCAGACCCTTGATATCAGCTCAGGTCATGATCTCACGGTTCGTGGGACAGAGCCCTGAGTCAGGGCTGCTCGGGTTTCTCCCTCTCATTCTCTCTGCCCCTCCCCCGCTGGTTCTCTCTCTCTCTCTCTCTCTCTCTCTCTCTCTCTCTCTATCAAAATAAACAAATAAACTTAAAAAATGCAACCATGCTGAAGCTGCATTGTACATATGTGTATACAACATGCCTCTCCATCGTTAATGTGAGTTTTCTCAAGGGCCAAGGTTTATCATGCCCCCACAAACACTCCGTTCTCAGGAGCCCCAGCCTCTTTTCCATCCCTCTAGGGAGAAAATGGAGGAAGCTTGGGAGGAAGCTATCCTACAAGCGTAGTCCAAAGGCAAACATTGTACACGATGAATCAGCTCACTTGCAGGATGCGAACCCCTCAGCCAGAATTAAATAAATACATGATTACCTCGCTGACAAAGTAAATAACATTCTGTGTCAACCCTTTCAGGGGAAATAATTCAGTTTCCTTTCCATTTTGATTTAAATACAACATTATCGATATTGGCCGAGTCTTTACAGAATGCCCCTCGTCGAGGGTGAGGGGACAGGAGGTGGAAATCTTTAATCCACGTGTGTCCAATGGCACAGAGTCCAATGTGTCCACCTAGGAGCCCTGTGATGGGCACTTCTCAATATTGTTCATAGATCAGTTGGCACATATTGGTATGACAGACTAGCTGAAAGGTCTTCTCATTTAAGGGTAACCCCCAAATTTGCCCCATCATATTGGAATGAACTGGGGACAAATTCCTTTTCTGAATCATTGACAGTTCCCATTAAGGAGAAGTACAAAAGGGGAGAATTATTTTCATGGAGCATTTCATACCAGCCAGCTAAATGCTCTACTCTGCTAAATGCTCTACTCGTACTAATTTATTCAGTATTTCACAGAGCTATAATTGTGGCAAAAACTCAGGGCCAAGGTAAGGAAGAGAAGATGTGGAGTCAGAAGGGATCTGGAGCCCAGAGAGTCCCAGGAGCAGTGGGAGGGTTTGGTAGTACTGATGCCTTCTCCAGGGGTTGCTAGCATGCAGCCTTCAGTTTGGTCTGGTCATGAAAATCCCTTTGCTCGGAACAGACCATCTTATAAAAGTGTTGAGGGGCGCCTGGGTGGCTCAGTCGTTTGAGCGTCCGACTTCGACTCAGGTCATGATCTCGCAGTTGGTGGGTTCGAGCCCCGCATCAGGCTCCGTGCCGACAGCTCCGAGCCTGGAGCCTGCTTCGGATTCTGCATCTCCCTCTCTCTCTCTCTCTGCCCCTCCCCTGCTCCTGCTCTGTCTCTCTCTGTCTAAAAAATAAATAAAAACATTAAAAAATTAAAAAAGAATAAAGTGTTGAGATGAGGCGGGGGTGGCCACATCAAGAGCGGCCAGAACAAGAACTTAAGGTCACCGAAATCCCTGCTGTGAGGCCTCACGCGCTGCATTGGACCACAGTCACAAGAAATCCAGGAACAGGAGTGACTAGGGAAGAGCGTGTCAGACTGCTGAGCACGACTTCCATCGCCTCGACTACATCTGTCACCCTGCCATTGACATGCTTGTTTATCAGCAGATCTCTTGTGATGCTGGTGAGTGTGAATCCCTTTCCCTGAGAACTGTCATCCCCTGAAAACTACTTTAGTACCATTCGAACTGCAAGATGTTAACTGCATTTAACTTTGAATATAAACCTTTGATTGCATTTGAACTCAAAATGTTCACAGTCAGGGCCTGGAGTAAAGTGACCATATGAGGGTTGAGCAGCACAGGGAGCTGATCTGTTCTCAAACCTGATTCCAGGCCAACCCGGGGACCACCCCTCCTTTGCTTTCTCAAGGCTCCTGCCTGGCACCTTCCATTGTATTAGCTGAGATAAAATAGAGACACTTAGAGAAAAATAAAGCTTACCAAAATTTTACTAAAGAAGAAAGAGAAAATCTAGAACTCCTGTATCTGGTAAAAGTATTAACAATTTAAAACTCCTATCCAATTTTAAAAAATTTAAAAAATTTAAAAATTAAAAATAAACAAAAACTTCCTATCCAGAAGGCTTCCCTGATGAGTACTCCAAGAATTTAGGGGGAAATAATATCAGTGTTACATAAACTCTTGGACCAGTTCCCACCTCATTTTATGATGCAAGTATAAACCTGACACCAACATCTAACAAGGACATAGAAGAAAGGAAAACTACTGGCCAAGATTCCTTTCCTGAAAACACATATAAAAATTCTAAACAAAAGATTAGCAAACAAAAATAAAAGATATGCATCATGTTATGATGTAGTGTATTTCATGAAGGCAACATTGGTTTAAAATTTGATCAGTCCAATTGTATTTAGAAAAAAAAACAAGGAAAGTTTCCATTATTAATTTTATAGATGTTTCCAAGTTCAAAAGCTACTGATGCTTAAAAATTATCAGCAACTGAGAATAGAAGGCAGTTTCCTTAACCTAATAGAGAGTATTCACCCCCCAAAATCCTATAGCAAACATAATACTTAATGGCGATATACCAAACATTTTCTACCTAAGTTTGTAAACCAGACAAGGACGTCTACTATCTATTCAAAAATATATGGAGGTCATAAAAACTGCAGCAGTGCCAAGAAACTATTACAAGTATAAATTGTGGAAAGGTAAAAGCAAAACTGTCATTCACAGATGACATTTTTCTGTACATGGAATATCCAAAAGGATACAAACAATTAGAGTTGATATGTGAACAACAGCGAATTTATTGTATTCAGGAGGAAGGACCAAAAACCACATCTACTTCTCTGTAATAACCAAAATATTTAGAAAAAGAAAATTAAAATACCATTGCAAACAGTGTCAACAACATCAAAACCCAGGGAGTAAACCTAATGACAGGTGTCCCACAGAACTATACGTAACACAAAAACACCACTGAGAGATGTTTCAGGCCTCAAGGCAATGGAGAGAAATACATTTTTTTTATGGATTGCAAGACTCATTAAGTCATTATTGTCATTTCTGCCAGGAATAACTATTGCAATCATATTTAAATGTAAATAACTTTCTATTTCAAATTTCAAAACTCCATCTTGTTCCTTTTGGGGAAATTAGTGAGCTGATAGTAAACAGTGGAAAGGCTGAGACAATCTTTCAGAGAAAGAAGGTTGGAAGAGGTAAGACGCCAGCCAGCAGACTTCCTGGAAAGGAGGAGCATGGCAAGCACGTGGCACTGGGGCAAGGGTGGGCGGATACACCCGTGCAAGAGCCTAGAGAGTCTAGAAATCAATCCGGAAATAACAGCTGCTAGATGGCTGACACTGGGGCCCACGAACCACTGTGGTCCCTTCGGTAAGTCCACCCGGTCCCTGCAGGGAAATGCGCCTCCTCTCTGACCTCAGTTCCATCCACACCACATTGATATCAGATGAATAGGAAATCTGGGACAAAACTTAGGACGTCACCTTCATGGCTTTAGAGTAGGAAAGGTTTTGAAAAAATAAAAGCACTGACCAGAAAGAAGAGACTGTTCAATACACTTATTCGAACTGAGAATATCTGTTCATCAAAATGACACTATTGAGATGGTGACAAAGCAAAACAGATCTGCAGAAGATACTCAGAATGATATATTTAAATATGCACAGAAATAGAAATATATGTAGGGCTACAAATCAATTTAGCAAAACACAAATATTTCAATGAAATGTGGCTAAAAGACCTGGAAAGGCACCTCGTAAAACACACACACACGAATGGCCAGTCAACCTCTAATCAGCACAAAATGCACATTTAGACTTAAGGAGAGGCCCCTGCACACCCAGCAGGGTGGCTGAGATTCAAGACTGCCTGCACACCAAGTGTTTGTGAGTATGTAACGGTAACCAACTCTCATACACTGTGGACCCAGGTCCCCAGCTTGATGCCCCAGGTGATAGTTAAAAAGTGGGATGAAACTCCCCCAAGACTAGATCCAGAATTCAAGGAAAATTACTGTGCCCAAGGCTGCAACACAGCATCCATGGAAGAACAACTCCCCGCAGAGTGCCTTCGCGCACCCAACGAAGACCTCGCCCCAAAGGCTGAGACAGAGCCCCACACGGCTCCGCAGCCACGGCTGAGACGGCAGCCGGGGCCTAGTCCCCCCACTGCAGAAGGGACACCTCCTCGGCCAGGGCTGAGGCGGAGCACTCAAGGCGGAGTCCCCCTTCTGTGCACAGATGGACCTTTCCAACGACAGTCTCAGCTCCCCAGACGGCAGCAGAGGGAGCACCGAGAAAGAGCCCAAGCCGCCAGCGCTGAGAAAGGACCCAACGTCAAGTTGTCTCCCCGACGGCTCACACAGAGCCCCCGAGGGCGACTTTCACTCCAGTCTTAGACGCCCGAGGAACGGCACCCCCACTGGCTGTGACGCGGCACCCGTGAAAGCCTCCCCGGGACTAAGCGTCCCCCCACCCCCACCCCGCCCGGGGACCCGCCCGACGCGAGCAAAGCCCACCGCCATCGTGGCTGCGACAGAGCACCCAGGGAAAAGGGCCCCCTCAGGCTGAGCCAAGCCCCGAGGAGAGGCTCCCACAGGCTGAGGCAGTGGCCCTCGTGGGCAGGAGCCTCGGGGCTGAGGCAACGCGCCGAGGAAACGCTGCCCTCGCACGGCTCGGGTGGACTGCCAGGAAACACCCCCGGCCCCGCTCACGACTGAGCTAAGCCCCCGGACGAGAGTCCCCTCCCCAGCACCGAGACGGTTCCACGAGGAACGCCCCTCGCGGCACTCTGTCTCTCTGACCACCAAACTGGCCCACCCCCGGGCTGAGGCCAGAAGCCGAGGAACTGTCTCCACGGAGCTGAGGTAGATCACCCAGCAAGATACCGCACCTGAGGGAGACACGCCCCCCGAGTTCAGGGACAGCTCCCAGGGACAAGAATCCGCGCTCCGAGTGTGCAAATCCTGACCTTGTTCCCGGAGCCTGGCAGCAACCCGCACGATGGCGGTGAGGCTGTGGTGCCTCTCACGTGGAACTTTCTAGAAATGCGCCCTCTAAGGGTTCTGGGAGTGGTGTGCACAGGCACGTGTGTGGCCAGAGGACTGATACATTATTACTTTCCCGGGGGGTGTAAGCCAAGCTGCAGACCCCGGATGCTGCTCCTCGGCGCAGAGCCCGGTGCTGGAGAAGCCTCGGGCCCCCAGGAGCCTGCTGTGCCGGTCCCCCAGCGCCACGAAGCACGTCTTTCCACCCCCCACGCCCCCGCTAGCATGTGCCAGGCGCCCCCTACAGACAGACCTCGGTCACTGACGCCACAGGAAAACTTAAAGGAACCAGAACATTTTTCAATCCAGCAGGCTAGCAGTGTGAATTTGGAGCGGAGAGGGAATAAATCAAAAGCTGGCACACCGTATTAACAGTAAAAGAGGAGGATGATATGATCATCCTAATAGATGAAGACCACACGTGATAAAATGCAGCAAGTATTCGTGAGAAAAAGTTAAAAGCCTTTGCTACAAAAGTGCCAGCACAAATCTGCTTTGCACATTACTCTTGGGGGGGAGTTAGAAATGTTGCTCATTGGGGCGCCTGGGTGGCTCAGTCTGTTAAGGGCCGAGTTTAGCTCAGGTCAAGATCTTGTGGTTCCTGAGTTCCAGCCCCGAGTCGGGCTCAGTGCTGACGGTGTGGAACCTGTTTGGGAATTCTTTCTCTTTCTATCTCTGCCCTTCTTCTCTCTCTCTCCCTCTCAAATTAAATAAACTTTTTTTTAAAAAACGAAATATTGCTCATAAAATCAAAACAGGATCACCCCTTCTCTTCCACACTCGGTACAGGAGCATCAGGTTGCCAACAGGGCTGTGCACACAGAGGGAGCTCTCAGACTGCGGAATTACGCACAGTCCTGACAGCAGTGCTTTCCAGGCAGTCACCAGGCACCTCGAATAGTGACAACCGTCTGGAAACGGAGCTTTGCGGAAGCTCTAAATCTCTTTCTTCCCCTTCAGTGCGGCTGCTAGGTTGCCGCCTCGCAGAGCAACGGGAGCTGTGAGTCAATTTTCAAGGCTACTGGGGAGCAGAAGAGAGGAGGTTAGGAAGAGGGCAGTTTAAAACACCACAAAGTCTGCTGTCAGCATTGCGATTTAGCCAGTTTTCTTGCATAAACATCGTTCCGAGTTTTGCAGCCCCGTTGGTTAATTCCAGAGTGCTGAAACCTTGACAACATTTGCCAGTGTTCTCATTGCCGTTTTGCATCAGTGGGTTTTCAGAAGTTTTTATTCTACCACTTTGTAAGTGCTTCTTCCTACATACTCCATTTCAATCTAAGTATAAACACAAGAAATGAAACTATATTATTCACAAAGTCCTTTTCCTCTGGAAGAAAACTAATGCGTGGTGCCTACATAATTGTGCACAACCACCCATGATGAGGACTTTAAGAAATCGATCTATCTTTCTATCCCCTATTGTCATTAAGCCTCATTATAGCACCTGCTACTAGAGTTAGTTAGATTTCCCCCTGTGTGGATAGCTTGCACGTAGGGATTCTTTGGAATTTCATATGTGAAATTTCCTTGCTGTTAAGTTGCATAACCAAACATGAACAAATACCCTTGTTGCTGAGTGACGTTTCAGATTTAAATCCTTACATTCTCATCTTCGATTGTATTTCTTTTTTTATTCAAAAAACTTTTTTATGTTTTTATTTTATTTTTGAGAGAGAGCCAGAGTGCGAGCAGGGGAGGGGCAGAGAGAGAGGGAGACAGAATCTGAAGTAGGCTCCAGGCTCTACGCTGTCAGTGCAGAGCTCGATGTGGGGCTTGAACTCACAGACTGTAAGATCATGACCTGAACTGAAGTCGGACACCCAACAAACTGAGCCACCCAGGTGCCCCAGTCTTTGATAGTATTTTGAAAGAAAAAGGTACAATTTTTGTCCTGGAAGGACTAAATAAATCACAAGAAAGTCATAACTGGAACGTTCTCCAGCATTGATGAACTTGTGAAAATAAAAAATTCATACATGTATGTATGCGACGTCATCACCTTTGTGTACACTAAATCTTTGTAAATTAGTAAAAACGTGACTAGTTGAGGAAATGTCAACCTTTTCATAAACATTAAAAGAAAACTTCACAATGTCATGTTTTTCTTACAGCATATCCCTTGTCAGTCTGATAAGGGTCTTTTAACTTCCAGACTGCCTGGCTTGCTCCAACACTTTGCCTCTGTATGTCTGCAAAACCCACCACAGCAGTGCTCATATTAGTGTTAGACTGAATAACCAGAAGACTGGAATCTTGAAGGGGCGTACTTAGAATCCCACCTACCACACAGGCCAAGAGGGGACAACTCTATAGGAAATTTGTTCAAGGAAATCCTTCCAGAAGGCAGAAAGTCAAGCTGGCCTCCTGGTCATTCATTTTTATTGAAGGGAGAGATGGCCAAAGATATAAGTCTATATTGATGTGTATTTTATTCCCAGTTGATTGACTGCATGGTCAGGAACTTTGAAGGAACACAATGAGAGAATTGTGACAAAGGGGTGTGAGGAAGGGGTGGGGGGATAGATGTGTCCAGATGAGCATAGAATGTAAAGATAAATGTGTCTCAGGAGATTGGTCAGTAAAGAATAAACTTAGCAGAGCAGAAGTTTAATAATCTGATGGCTAGCATACCCATTTGGTAAATATCCACCAGGCTCTTCCCCAGCAGTCATGTCAGAACCCAGAGGGGTCAAGAACTAAGCGGCCAAGTGGCAGGGATGGAGGTCGTGCTCAGCACCATGGGCCTCCGCTCACCAAGGCTGACCTCACCACAGCCACTGCTGAGTGCCCCATCTTCTGAGGGCCAGAAGCAGGGCCAACATGGAGCCCCTGATATGCCACCAGTCTCCAGAGTGATCAGCCAGCTACCAGGTGGCAGGGAGTTTACTCTGTACCAATTTCAGCTGAAGTGGATGGTCCTTTGGAGAGACAGTGATCATGGAAATGTGCTTCTCTTCACGAGATATGGTCTGAAATTTTGTATCTTGCATCACTATGTTCTAGGATCTAGAATAGCCTCTCTTTATCTCATTATTGCTACAGGCTCAAATTACTAAGGCTAAAACAATTCCTATGCCCTTCTACCCAGGATTGTGAATAGGCCGACCTTCCTCGTATAATAATCTCAACTCAAAAAAAGAAAAAAGAACAAAGAAAAAGAAAACAACCGCCCAAACTGACTTATTCTGCATTTGGAAGAACCTAGGCTCTATGATGGCCTCTTATCATGCAGAGAACTTTAACCTCATCGAGAATTTAACTGTATCTACTGACTCTTCTCACAGAAAAGTACCCTTATACATAACACTTGGTATACAATTTCAGGGGGTGGGGGCTGTCCTGGATTAGATTTGCTCATTTTTAGTGGACAGGTGAGGCCACTTAAAATCAAGAGAACAGAATGAGTGGGGGCACATTTAAAGCAGACGCAAGTTATCCTGGGTACTATCAGTTTCACTATTTGTAAACAAAAAATTATTTTTGTTTTAAATATAATTTATTATCAAGTTGGTTTCCATACAACATCCAGTGCTCATCCTAACAAGTGCCCTCCTCAATTCCCATCACCCACATTCCCCTCTCTCCCACCCCCATCAACCCTCGGTTTGTTCTCAGTATTTAAGTGACTCTTATAGTTTGCCTCCTTCCCTCTCTGTAACGTTTTTCCCTTTCCCCTCCCCCATGGTCTTTTGTTGAGTTTCTCAAGATCCACATATGAGTGAAAACATATGATATCTGTCTTTCTCTAATTCACTTATTTCACTTAGAATAATACCCTCCAGTTCCATCCATGTTGCTGCAAATGGCAGGATTTCATTCTTTCTCATTGCCACGTAGTATTCCATTGTATATATAAGCCACAATTTCTTTATCCATTCATCAGTTGATGGACATTTAGGCTCTTTCCATAATTTGGCTATTGTTGAAAGCGCTGCTCTAAACATTGGGGTGCATGTGCCCCTCTGCATCAGCACTCCTGTATCCCTTGGGTAAATTCCTAGCAGTGCTATTTCTGGGTCATAGGGTAGATCTATTTTTAATTTTTTGAGGAACCTCCACACTGTTTTCCAGAGCGGCTGCACCAGTTTGCATTCCCACCAACAGTGCAAGAGGGTTCCCGTTTCTCCACATCCTCGCCAGCATCTATAGTCTCCTGATTTGTTCATTTTAGCCACTCTGACCAGTGTGAAGTGATATCTCATTGTAGTTTTGATCTGTATTTCCCTGATGATGAGTGATGTTGAGCATGTTTTCATGTGTCTCTTGGCCATCTGGATGTCTTCTTTGGAAAAGTGTCTATTCATGTCTTCTGTCCGTTTCCTCACTGAATTATTTGTTTTTCCGGTGTGGAGTTTGGTGAGTTCTTTATATATTTTGGATTCTGGCCCTTTGTCCAATCTGTCATTTGCAAATATCTTTTCCCATTCTGTCCGTTGCCTTTTAGTTTTGTTGATTGTTTCCTTTGCAACACAGAAGCTTTTTATTTTGACGAGGTCCCAATAGTTCATTTTTGCTTTTAATTCCCTTGCCTTTGGAGATGTGTCAGGTAAGAAATTGTTGCAGCTAAGGTCAAAGAGGTTTTTCCCTGCTTTCTCCTATAGGGTTGTGATGGTTTCCTGTCTCACATTCAGGTCCTTTATCCATTTTGAGTTTATTTTTGTGAATGGTGTAAGAAAGTGGTCTAGTTTCATTCTTCTGCCTGTTGCTGTCCACTTCTCCCAGCACCATTTGTTAAAGAGATTGTCTTTTTTCCATTGGATACTTTTTCTTGCTTTGTCAAAGACTAGTTGGCCATACATTTGTGGGTCCCATTCTGGGTCTCTATTCTATTCCGTTGGTCTATGTGTCTGTTTTTGTGCCAATACCATACTGTCTTGATGATTGCAGCTTTGTGGTAGAGGCTAAAGTCTGGGATTGTGATGCCTCTGCTTTGGTTTTCTTCTTCAATATTACTTAGGCTACTCGGGGTCTTTTGTGGTTCCATACAAATTTTAGGATTGTTTGTTCTGGCTTTGAGAAGAATGCTTGTGCAATTTTTATTGGTATTGCATTGAATGTGTACATTGCTTTGGGTAGTGTTGACATTTTAACAATATTTATTCTTCCAATCCATGAGCATGGAATGTTTTTCCATTTCTTTGTGTCTTCTTCAGTTTCCTTCATAAGCTTTCTATAGTTTTCAGCATACCAATCTTTTACATCGTTGGTTAGGTTTATTCCTAGGTATTTTATCGTTCTTGGTGCAATTATGAATGGGATCAGTCTCTTTATTTCTCTTTCTGTTACTTCATTATTGGTGTATAAAAATGCAACTGATTTCTGTACATTGATTTTGTACCCTGAAACTTTGCTGAATTCATGCATCAGTTCCAGCAGACTTTTGGTGGAGTCTGTTGGGTTTTCTATGTAGAGTATTATGTTGTCTGCAAAAAAATGAAAGTTTGACTTCATTTTTGCCAATTTTGATGTCTTTTATTTCATTTTGTTGTCTGATTGCTGATGCTAGAACTTCCAACACTATGTTAAACAACAGTGGTGAGAGTGGACAACCCTGTCATGTTCCTGATAAGGGAGAAAGTTCTCAGTTTTTCCCCATTGAAGATGATATTAGCTGTGGCCTTTTAATAAATGGCTTTTATGATGCTTAAGTATGTTCCTTCTATCCCGACTTTGTTGAGGGTTTTTATTAAGAAAGGATGCTGTATTTTGTCAAATGCTTTTTCTGCATCTATTGACAGGATCATATGGTTCTTATCTTTTCTTTATTAATGTGATGTATCACATTGATTGATTTATGAATATTGAACCAACCGTGGAGCCCAGGAATGAATCCCACTTGATCATCGTGAATAATTCTTTTTGTGTGCTGTTAAATTCAATTTGCTATTATCTTGTTGAGAATTTTTGCATCCATATTCATCAGGGATATTGGGCTGTAGTTCGCTTTTTTTGCTGGGTCTCTGTCTGGTTTGGGAATCAAAGTAATGCTGGCCTCATAGAATGAGTCCAGAAGTTTTCCTTCCCTTTCTATTTTTTGGAACAGCTTGAGAAGGATAAGTATTAACTCTGCTTTAAATGTCTGGTAGAATTCCCCAGAGAAGCCATCTGGTCCAGCACTCTTATTTGTTGGGAGACTTTTGATAGCTGATTCAATTTCTTCACTATCTATGGGTCTGTTCAAATTTTCTGTTTCTTCCCATTTGAGTTTTGGTAGTGTGTGGGTGTCTAGGAATTTGTCCATTTCCTCCAGGTTGTCCAGTTTGTTGGCATATAATTTTTCATAGTATTCCCTGATAGTTGCTTGTATTTCTGAGGTATTGGTTGTAATAAATCCATTTTCATTCATGATTTTATCTATTTGGGTCCTCTCTCTTTTCTTTTTGAGAAGCCTGGCTAGAGGTTTATTAATTTCGTTTATTTTCTTTAAAAAAAAAAAAGCTCTTAGTTTCATTGATCTGTTCTACTGTTTTTTTGGATTCTATATTGTTTATTTCTGCTCTGATATTTATTATTTCTCTTCATCTCCTGTGTTTGGGGTGTCTTTGCTGTTCTGCTTCTAGTTCCTTTAGGTGTGCCGTTAGATTTTGTATTTGGGATTTTTCTTGTTTCTTGAGATAGGCCTGGATTGCAATGTATTTTCCTCTTAGGCCTGACTTTGCTGCATCCCAAAGGGTTTGGATTGTTGTATTTTCATTTTCATTTGTTCCCATACATATTTTAATTTCTTCTCTAATTACCTGGTTGACCCATTCATTCTTTAGTAGGATGTTCTTTAACCTCCATGCTTTTGGAGGTTTTCCAGACTTTTTCCTGTGGTTGATTTCAAGTTTCGTAGCATTGTGATCTGAAAGTGTGCGTGGTATGATCTCAATTCTTTTATATTTATTGAGAGCCGTTTTGTGACCCAGTATGTGATCTGTCTTGGAGAATGTTCCATGTGCACTCGAGAAGAAAGTA
This sequence comes from Panthera onca, assembly GCF_046562875.1. Classification (NCBI taxonomy): domain Eukaryota; kingdom Metazoa; phylum Chordata; class Mammalia; order Carnivora; family Felidae; genus Panthera; species Panthera onca. The sequence continues at coordinate 16,192,505 of NC_138357.1, read as the reverse complement.
TATTCTGTTGCTTTGGGATGCAGAGTTCTAAATATATCTGTCAATTCCATCTGATCCAATGTATCATTCAGGGCCCTTGTTTCTTTACTGATTCTCTGTCTAGATGATCTACCCATTGTTGTAAGTGGAGTATTAAAGTCCCCTGCAATTACCACATTCTTATCAATAAGATTGGTTATGTTTGTGATTGTTTTATATATTTGGGGGCTCCTGTTTTCGGTGCACAGACATTTATCATTGTTAGCTCTTCCTGATGGGTAGACCCTGTAATTATTATATAATGCCCTTCTTCATCTCTTGTTACAGCCTTTAATTTAAAGTCTAGCTTGTCTGATATAAGTATGGCCACTCCAGCTTTCTTTTGACTTCCAGCAGCATGATAGATAGTTCTCCATCCCCTCACTTTCAATCTGAAGGTGTCCTCAGGTCTAAAATTAGTATCTTGTAGACAGCTAATAGATGGGTCTTGTTTTCTTATCCATTCTGATACCCTATGTCTTTTGATTGGAGCATTTAGTCCATTTACATTCAGTGTTATTATAGAAAGATATGGGTTTAGAGTCATTGTGATGTCTGTAGGTTTCATGCTTGTAGTGATGTCTCTGGTCTTTTGCGGTCCTTGCAACATTTCACTCACAGAATCCCCCTAGGATTTCTTGTAGGCCTGGTTTAGTGGTGATGAATTCCCTCAGTTTTCATTTGTTTGGGAAAACCTCGATCTCTCCTTCTATTCTGAATGACAGGCTTGCTGGATAAAGGATTCTTGGCTGCATATTTTTCCTGTCCATCACATTGAAGATTTCTGCCATTCCTTTCTGGCCTGTCAAGTTTCAGTAGATAAGTCTGCTACTACCCTTATGTGTCTACCTTTGTATGTTAAGGTCCATTTATCCCTAGCTGCTTTCAGAATTCTCTCATTAGGGGCGCCTGTGTGGCTCAGTCAGTTAAGCGTCCGACTTCAGCTCAGGTCACGATCTCACGGTCCGTGAGTTCGAGCCCCGCGTCGGGCTCTGGGCTGATGGCTCAGAGCCTGGAGCCTGCTTCCGATTCTGTGTCTCCCTCTCTCTCTGCCCCTCCCCCGTTCATGCTCTGTCTCTCTCTGTCACAAAAATAAATAAAACGTTAAAAAAAATTTAAAAAAAAAGAATTCTCTCTTTATCCTTGTATTTTGCCAGTTTCACTCTGATATGTCGTGCAGAAGATCGATTCAAGTTATGTCTGAAGGGAGTCCTCTGTGCCTCTTAGATTTCAATGCGTTTCCTTCCCCAGATTGGGGAAGTTCTCAGCTATGATTTGTTCAAGTACACCTTCAGCCCCTTTCTCTCTCTCTTCTTCTTCTTCTGGAATTTCTATGATAAGGATATTGTTCCATTTAATTGAATCACTTATTTCCCTAATTCTCTCCTTGTAATCCAGGATTTTTTTTTTATCTCTTTTTCTCAGCTTACTCTTTTTCCATAATTTTATCTTCTAATTCACCTATTCTCCCCTCTGCCTCTTCAATCCATGCTGTGGCCGCCTCCATTTTATTTTGCACCTCATTTATAGCATTTTTTAGCTCCTCATGACTATTTCTTAGTCCCTTGTTCTCTGCATCAATAGATTCTCTGCTGTCCTCTATGCTTTTTTCAAGCCCAGCAATTAATTTTATGACTATCATTCTAAAACCTTGTTTAGTTATGTTGCTTGCATCAGTTTTGATCAATTCTTTAGCTGTCACTTATTTCTGGAATTTCTTTTGAGGGGAATTCTTCTATTTCATCATTTTGGCTAGTTTTATGTCCCTTATGAGTTTTAAAAGCTTGTTATGTGCTCTGCACCTGTGAACACTGCTATATTAAGGGGGGGGGGGAGAGTCCTACACTGTCCCAGGCCTGGCCCTTCCGGAGGTCTTTTTTGGACAGTGTTTTTTGCTCTCTGTTGTTGTGACTTTGGTTATTTTATTTCCCTACTTGTAGTGATGTTTTGGCCCCTCCACCACGTGTGCTTTGATTCGTTCCTTGAAGTAGCCCTGGACAGGAAAACAAACAGATGGACAAACAGGAAACAAAAGCATACAAACACGCAAACAAATAAAACAAGCAAACAAACAAAAACAAAAAGCAAAAAACGAAAAATGATCCAAAAGCAAAAAACCGGAAGCACCAGCTGTAAGTAAAGAACAGGGTGGAGGTGGTGCCGATGGAAGAGCACATAGAAAGAGAGAAACGATAGGGGCGGGGGTGGGGGGGTGGGGGGGAAGAAAAGATCAACATTGACCAGGCAGAGAGACTAAAAGGCTTAATCCAGAGAGAGAGAAAGGAAAATAAAGAAGGAGGTGGGGGGGGGGGGGCGGGGGAGAAGAAACTAAGATAAAGTTACCCAAAGAAACTATACTGCTTGATTATTCCAGAGAGAGAGAAAGGAAAGTACAGAAGGAGGTGTAGAACATGTAGCAAGAGGATGAATTAAACATGCCTGTTTAAACAAACCAATAACCAGAGTAACCAGCCCAGAGGAGGGAAGAGGTAAGAAGCAGAAATAGAAGCGAGAATATATCTGTATGAGAATAATATAGAATGAATCCAGGCAATGCAAGAGTGCTGATCTGGAGGAGGGGTCCGTCTGGTTCCACAGCGTCTATCCCACTCCAGGAGACTCGCAGTTACCCAGTGCGCGGAGGGGCGTGGCTTGGTGTAGGCTGGTCCTGCCTCCACTGTGGGCCCCCGGGACCTAGCCCCGAGGCCCTGCTTGGCGGTGGTGGTGGGGAGACAGATGGCGACCCCCAAGTCTTTTCTCCACGACCCGGTGTCCCAAATCACTCCTTTGGAGCCGTCCTCACTGTGCCGTGGGAACAGACGATGCTGTCTGGCTCCGCCGATTCCTGTGCCCCGGGGGCTTGGCTGGGATTTAAACTCCCGCTCCGTGCGCCCCAGTACGGGGGGGGGGGGGTGCCTCTCGATGCCAGCCTGATATGTGGTCCAGGCTGGTTTTGTCCCATGCAGCTGCACTTCAGGGGAGGGGACCCGTTTCTCCTGCTGCAGACTGCGCCCCTGGCCTACCACCAAAGCCGGAGGTGGCTCCCCTCCTCTCCAGGTGCACAAACAGGGCAGCCAGCCCCAGTCAGGAGAAAGCCCGGCAGTTAGAGATGGGATCCCACTCCACCCCATTTCCAAGGTTTTTCTCTTGTCCGGATACAGTCCTGCACCTGCCAGCTCCTCTTTCTCTTCCCTTTGTCTCTCCGCAGAAGGAGATCCCTCCCCTCTGTGCCTACGCGGCCTATTTTATCTCCCCCACTCTCAATCACCCACCTATAGCATGTCAGGTTGTCCCAGTTTCTCCCCAGTAGACTCAGTCTCTTTTCCTCCCCAACTCTTGGGGTTCAAAGTCCTTTGGCTTCAGCCCTTCTTTGTTTGAGAGATGCAGGAGGTACGGATCCCCCTACTTCTCCGCTGCGTTGGCCCCTCCTCCCCAAGAAATTCTTTACTGAATTCACAGAAGGTCCTATGGAACAGTGTTTGGGTGTGCAGTCTCCAGAGTCTGACAGGCCCAGACGCAGCCTCTTTACTCCTGATTAAGCTGAGCAGACCATCTAAGTTCCCATTCCTGGTTTTCATGCCCATAACATGTGCATGTAAATAGCATCTTCTTCCTGTGGATGTTTTGAGAATTAAAAGGGCATAAGCATGGGAAATGGAGGATGTGTGCTGGTTACCCCTCACTTCCCTAACAGACATAAACTTGCACCTGAGCAGAGGTAGGGATTCAGTGAAAACTCCGGGCGCCTGGGTGGCTCCGTCAGTTACGCTTCCCACTCTTGATCTCAGCTCAGTTCTTGATCTCAGGGTTGGGAATTCGTGCCCCGTATTGAGCTGCACGCTGGGCATGAAGCCTACTCAAAAGAAAAAATATATAACATTTGACTAGGGATTCAGTGAAAACTGGCATTCAAAATATTAAAGTACTATCAAATGACCTACTCGTAATAAACATCTTCATGTAAGTCAGACTTGGGATTTTTTTTAATCAACAAAAGTCCTTCACAAATATTTGTCATTATCAGCAGACTGGATCGCTTTTGAGTTAACTGGTGTAAAAGACCACTACGGGGAATAGCGTAAGCATTTCTATATGTCTGAGGATTCAAATCCTGCTTTATTATTTTAATGTTTATTTATTTATTTTGAGAGAGAGAGGAAGAGAGAGCCTGGGTGGGGCAGAGAGAGAGAGAGACAGAGAGACAGAGAGAGAGAGAAAATCCCCAGTAGGTTCTGTGCTGTCAACACAGAGCCTGATGTGGGGCTCAAACTCACAAACTGTGAGATCGTGACCTGAGCCGGAATCAAGAGTCAGATGCTTAACAGACTGAGCCACCCAGGCACCCCTCAAATCCTGCTTTAAATAAAGCAAATAATTTAGTTACTCCTGAGCTTTTCATTTCTGTATTAATATTTGACCCTCTTAAAATCTTAGTGAATGACTGTACATTTAATATAGTTGACTACAGTAGAATTTTCCCAGTGGAAACTGTGCGCTTGCTTGCCTTGTCCTGAATTCTAATGCACCCACAAAGCATTAAAGCCACTAGGAATATCCTGTGTCACTTCAAACACCAAATCCTGAGGTGTATGCCCGGGCAGCCTCGTAGGTTTGCAATCTAGATGCATTCCTCCGGCAGCCATGGACGTGAGCGGCAGGGATCTCCATCGAGGAAGCAATGGCTGATCCTGCCAGGAACGCAGTCAACCAAGAGCTCCCAGCTGTGGTGCCTTAGGGATCTGCTGCAGCAGTCGAGCTGAGGCCATGCTCTTCCCAGGCTTCCCCCAGCCAGGGACTGAGAAAGATGGGGGGGGGGATTATAGGCCCTGGCCACTTCTGCCCAACGTGGACCTCCTCTATGGGAGATCTCGGTGTCAGACGTCCCTGCTGGGCTGGCCAAGACTTTCTCGCAGCTGCACTCCTGCCTGAGACCCTTCATACCCAATCTTCTTCCTCGTCCCCTCCTCTCACAAGTGCTAGATCAGCCGTGTGGCCTGAAGGTTCCCCCCGCCGACTCCTGTTCTCTCTCACCTTTATTCTTCACAGACATTACCCCCAAACATATATTGCACATTTAATTCCATATTGGCATCTGCTGGCAGGAGGGTCCCTCCGGTATAATTCTTAATCAATTAATGATTACTAAATCCTGGCGCAGCTGGGTGGCTGAGCTGGTTGAGCGTCCAACTCTTGATTTTGGCTCAGGTCATGATCTCACGGTTTGTCAGTTCCAGCCTCTAGTCCACCCCTAGTCCCTATTCGCACTGGCAACTGGGAGCCTGCTTGGGATTCTCTCTCCCCCTCTCTCTGCCTCCATCCCTCTCTCTCTCTCTGAATAAAGTTTAAAAATAATTAGTAAATCCAAAATAGGATAATTGCTATCATGAACCTAAAAGCAATATGAAAGGCATAAATATATCAGACAAGCTCAAGAAAATACCAACTCTTCCTGTCATAATCTGTCTTTGTAAACATACCTTTGAGAGGCCAAGCCTCTCTGTTTCAGGGATTAAATTTATATTTCTATTCCTAAATGTCGAATATTTCCACTTAGATAAAGTAAGGATTTAGTAGGCTGCACATCTCTTTCATTTCCAAAAACTCCATGATCAACTACCAACGCCAAAATTATCTAGGAATCAGACTACTCTGATTATCATACCATCTCTGGTGTTCATTATGAGAACTGTTCCTGCTTGGTCTTTGGCTAGTAAGTTCTGCTACTTGGTTCTGATTCCTCGGACTCCAACCATGACCATTGTGTTTATGGACGTTAGAAGTTTCCATAGTAATTTCTGGCCAACAGACAGGAGCTACCATAGAGCTCTTCAAAGATGCTGGGGGTCTGATTATAAATTAATTTTTCTCAGCCTTGGTGAAAGTTGTGTCTTCTGGACCCTCCAAGAGGTAGATGAGCAGATCTTACATTAAAAAAATTCCCTCTAACATAATCTCCCAGAGGCCTTTGGATGCCTCACGCTATAGTCCACTAGGAAAGTTCTTGCGTTTCTCCTTAATTTAGAGTAAGCGGCCGTTGTTCCTTATTTCACTTAACCAACCAAGCAAACTACTGGAGCCAGCCCAAAAAGCAAAGAGATTTCATTCACAACCTCATTTTAATCATTCCAAATTAAGACATTTGGCTTGATCCAACTTTATATTTCTCCCACCTTTTTATACTCTGCCCTTAAGGGCCATTTCCAAACAAATATCCGCAGTTGTTGGTTATACGTATTGGGAAGAAGCTTACAGTTTTTCAGTTATGGCACAGCTCCCAGTGGGTGGCAGGGTATACCTCGCTCCCTGTGCTTGTGGGGACTTGGGTGTAGTCATTCCTCAGAAGCAAAAAGGGGTGGAAGGTGGAGCTTCTGAGGAGGATCTGAGTGCCCTGGAACTGGCTCAGAGAAACCACATCAGGTTCTTCAGAAAAAGAGGAAACTGAATCTCCTTGGGCAAGAGTGGTAGAGTGCTGAGGAGCAAAGAAAACTCACAGAGCTTACGGGGTCAAGGTAGACAATTTCATCGCAATGGACCAATATATCCCAATGATAAATGTCGAGATTCTGTTCCTTTCTACTCAGTGCCCTAACATTAGTAGAAGGCATCCTGTGAATTTGGGATCCAATGTGTTGTAATTCAGTGTTATGGACTGAATGTTTGCATCCATTCAAAATTCATATCTTGAAATGTTAACCCCCAGTGTAATAGGAGGTGGAGTGTTTGGGAGGTAACTAGGTCATAAGAGTGCTGTCTTCAAGAGGACTGCCAGGCGAGGAAACCAGGAAAAGGTCCCTCATCAGAACTTGACCTTACTTGCACACGGATCCTGGACTTGCCAGTCACCAGAACTGGGAGCAACAAATGTCTGTTGTTTAAGCCAGTTTCTGGTATTCTCTTATGGCAGCCTGAATTCAGACATCGAGCCACTTACAGGATTATACTTTGGATCCGGTTTTCCCAAATCTCGGGACTGCAGTTACTGGAGGTAATGGCTTCTTCAAAGGCAACTTGCCAATACCGCAGGTCCTTTCTTAGACCTTGACCAGGGGATGTGAGAACTTGGGCTCCTCAGTGTCTTTCCCTGGCTCTCAACACATTTAAGAAGCAACCAACCAACCCTGTTCTACTTTCTATTGCAACCACAATGTTCGAAGGTAACAGATACTTGGTGACTCAGAGCCTGTTTTTTTTATGGACACTGATTAAAAGGGAGATAAAATTCACAAATTGAATAACTCTTTGCCACTTCCTGCCACTCACTACCTGTAGCCTCTTTAACACTGGAAACAGGGGAGCTGATGCCTCTAAATCTCATGAGATTAAAAAAGATGTTCCAGAAAACACAGAAGCAATTCAGAGAACAATCCCTAGATCTAGGTTTCTCTGGAACTCTGAGCACCAAAATCAGTATCAGCCACACTTCAAGCAGGAAAAGTAGAACCAATATATGTGTGTAGTATACACATATATTCATAGATAGTATAGAGTTCTAAATATATATAAAATAGATATAATTTTAAATATCATATGTATGTATGTGCATATGCACATATATATTATATACATATATATATATGGCCTTATATAGTATTTGGAGGTAGTCACACTGTCTCTGTCTATGAAGCTGTTGTCTCACGTGAAATGCTGAAGCAGGGCAAACATGCAAGAAGGGGAGATGAGACCAGGCTGACACCTACAAGCACCGGCTGAAACTCCGTGAGGATTGATGGAAACCCATGGCAGTTCTTGCCTCTGCCCTTAGAGACGAGGGTATCCTGTAGAAGCAGAGGCCTTCCAGAACGGAACTGAAGACACCCTCTTGGTCCTGGAGTCAGAGAAGCCGAAGTCAGACTCCGGGAAGAGAACAACCGATGAGGTGACCCAGCAGATTGGCCACAAAGTGTGTGAGCCACAAAACGGTCACCGCTTCCCTCCTGCCCCTGAAAATCCCCAGGAATCTCCCTTGTGTTCTCCTCTGTCCAGAAACACGTGAGAGTGGAGACCAGGGAAATTGTCCATCAGCCTGGCCACCTTGTAGTATGACAAAGGCATCAAATGGCCATTGCACGAAGGCGGTCAGGAGGAGCCCTGCCGCAGAGAAGAAACCCCAGAGCAGGTGGTTAGGCAGGCGTGCATAAGGGAGGGCCTATTCATCGATCGCATTGGGAACATACCTATCCTCTGACTGGGTGGACTTTGCCACAGCGGGGACTCGAGGAAGGTGAGCCACTAATCTGGATACGGATTTGTTTAACCTTCCTATTGTTCATTTATCAAGTGGCATTAAGTGAGAGTTTAGAACAGATTCGATTTTACATTTCTCAACATAAACTAGCGAGATCACCGGATGGGCCACGTGAACTGTCAGGGATGGTAGTTTAGTTTCCTCTACTTGAGAGTTAAAAATAGACCCCAACTTTTGAAATGACTGCTAATTATAGAGGTTTCGCAGAGTGCTTTTGTAGGGGATTCTAAGATGGAAAATGAGGGGGCACCGGGGTGGCTCCGTTGGTTGAGCGTCCACTGTTGATTTCGGCTCAGGTCGTGATCTCATGGTTCCAGCCCCATGTTGGTTGTGGGATGGAGTCCCGAGTCAGGCTTCGTGCTGAGCCCGCTTAAGATTCTCTCTTTCTCTCTCTCTCCCTCTGCCACTCTCCCCCAGTCACACGCCCTCTCTCTTTCTCTCTCACCCTCTCTAAAAGAAAAGAAAAAGAAAAACAGTTTTCAAAAGATGGAAAATGAGTTGTGAGGTTCCCACTGCTTCTTTGGCAACATTTAATTTCTCAGAGCAGTGGGTGAAAACTCGCAGACCACGTACTGGAAACATCTAAGCCGGGGGCACGGCTTAGCGTGCTTACAGAAATACCGTTCCCAGCCAACAGAGCGGCCACGGCTCAAACACATGAGACTTCCGGGCCCGGGCAAGGAGCCGCGCATGCAGTAGGTGGTGTGCCGACTTGGCTTCCAGACTCTGCTCTGACCCCAGCTGCCTATGATCCTGGATGGGTCCTTCCCTCCTTGGGGCCTCCTGTGTGTCTCTGTAAAATGGCAATCCGGGGACAGATGATGCCATAAGGTCCTTGTGGCCTGGACACTGCTGTCTGGAGAGGTGGCTTTCCCTGGCCACAAGTGGTGTGCCTCCATCCTACCTTTCTTCTAAAGTCCGAGTGACAGCACAAATAGTGGAAAGAACACGGAGAAACTGGATTAATCATGTTTCGCTGGTGGGAACATAAAACGGTAGAGCCATAATGGCAATCTCTTATAAACCTAAACATGCAACTAACATATATATTTTCAAACAACTAAATTATCTGAACATATTTACTGGTGCATGCATTTATCAATTTTAATTGCTTCAACTTCGAAGTTGAAAATGATCTTTATGAATAAATGTTATTTATGAGTAAGAGATTGAATGTGTACTCCCCACGTGCCATAGTTTTTGTTTTTCCTTTGCACGTGTGCAATGGAGCCGGAACAGAGAAGGAAAGTGTATTTGATAAGTTAAGAAGCATGTAAAGAACTGTCAAGGCCCAGACTGCAAAAGAGCCTAGAAGTTTTCTAGGATGTTTATGTAAATCATTTCTCAAATAAATCACAGTTACAGAAGAGAAAGAAAGAAAGAAAGAAAGAAAGAAAGAAAGAAAGAAAGTCTGAAAACGACCTTGTTGGAAACCAAAAGAGTTCCCGTAAGGAATTTGAGGTATTCCCTGGACACTTGCGATGTTTCCTTCATTCAACAAATGTTCATTGAGGATTTCTAGCGCCGGGATTTCTAGCGCCGGATTTCCACAAGGGGTGGAAAAGACCAGGTGTCGATACTTTGCACATCTCATACTTCAGGGGCACACTGCCCTGGCAGAAAATCTGCCGTGAGTCCCGAGATGGCTCAGGGTCTCACACAACGTGAAGTTCACAGGGGCAGGCAGAGCAGGGTCAGGACTAGCTTGAAACAAGTGAAGCACTCCAGGTGCAAAATTTTAGGAACTGCTGAAGCACTTGGCAATCAATATGAGTAATGGCTTACCAACATTTTTTTTTAAAGAGTGCTCAAAGGTTGGTTGGTTGGTTGGTTATTTATTTATTTATTATTTTGAGAGAGAGCATGCGCGCGTTGAGTAAGGGCGAGGGGGCAGAGGGGGAGAGAGAATCTTAAGCAGCCTCCACGCTCCTCGTGCAGCCCACCTCGGGGCTCGATCCTGGGATCATGACCTGAGCCAAAATGAAGAGTCGGACGCTCAACCGACAGAGCCACCCAGGTGCCCCTCAAAGGTTATTTACTGGCGGAGCAAGTTTGTGGAGACAAATTTCAGCGCTTGCCCTTCCAACTTCACTGCGTGTCATAATCCGGTCCCTTTAAAATCTGTTCAACCTCATCCCTCAAAAGACTCAGCCTCAAACTTGAGGCTCCTTGTGGTTCCTGAAGCTCATCGCACTCTTGGGTACCTGGGCTTCCTCAGTGATGTCACCTGGAGAAGGCCCTCCCTCCCCTCTATTCATCGGTCCATCTGCCGTCCCATCTTGTTCCTCCTGTACATTTGAGTTTATGCCGCGGCTCCTCTGAGAAGCTTTCCCTGACAATCCAGGTTGACGCACTGGCACGTCCCCTGCTCTCCCACCACGCTTTGGATGCTCACCCAGAAGACCGGGACCTTTTTCAGGACGAGGGCTATGTGCCTTTTCATTTCTGTATCCCCATGCTTAAGAGAGCCTAGAGCGGTAGAAACTTAATGAACATCTTCTACGTAACTGAACGGGTTATACAGTGCCACGAGTCGGGGAGCCTTGACTCTGACCCCAGTTCAGCACCCTAGCTGTCTCTGTGACCTTTCTCAAGTCGCTCTTCTTCTCTGGCTCTTCATTTGCTCACCTGAAGGAATGGAACTGGCGCAACTCTAGGTTCTTTCTACCTCTACTGTTATGTTCTTTTCCTTCTGGGTGTCCATCCTGAACCTAGTGAATACATAATATTTACTGGGTACATACCACATTGAGAGTCTTCCCAGAATATCTTTCTTCTTCATCAAACACTGTCAATATTGCCATTGTGCAGTAAAATTAGAATTAGAATTGTTCTGTCTTGGAGATCCAAGCCCCTTCATTCTATGGCCTTAGTCTACCACTGGACTATGAAATTCCATTAAATTTAGCAAAAATGGCTCGCTGTCATTTCTTTTTTGTTATTTTTTTAATGTTTTTCATTATTTTTTAGACAGAGAGACAGAGCAAGTGGGAGAGGGGCAGAGAGAGAGAGGGAGACACAGAATCTTAAGCAGGCTGCAGGCTCTGAGCTGTCAGCACACAGCCCGATGCGGGGCTCAGACCCACAAGCCGTGAGACCGTGACCTGGGCCGAAATCGGACGTTCAACTGACTGAGCCACCCAGGCGCCCCGGTTCGCTGTCATTTCTTAAAAATCAAAATTAATGCAAAATAATCGTGATGAGCACAATGTCAAAATTTTCTTTTTTTCTTTTTTCTTTTAGTTTATTTATGCATTTTGAGAGAGAGAGAGAGAGAGAGAGAGAGATCACAAGAGGGGCAGAGAGAGAGGGAGACAGAGAGAATCGCAAGCAGGTTCCGCACTGTCAGCGCAAAGCCCGACACAGGGCTCGAACTCATGAACCTGTGAGGTCATGACCTGAGCCAAAACCAAGAGTTGGACCCTGAATTGACTGAGCCACCCAGGTGCCCCTCAAAATTTTAAATACAGGATTCGACCTTGTACTTGCACAACTGTGATAATCACACATGTGAAGGGAACAGCAGGTGCCACAAGCCAAACACTGAATACGTACTCTCGCTGGCAATGCCTTCTAAAGGCCATTGCTTCCTAAAGAGGGGAGTTGGCAAGACGTTACCTTTATATGTTCTGGCACTCCACAGTGCTTCAGGGCAAAAGGGATAGTTTGATTTCATTACAAATATCTATTTGTCCAATTTTTGAAAATATTATCGAGAGCACTCAGCAACTTACACAAATTGTATTCATTAATGTATTTGACATTTTGAAAATGAAGTTTGATCAAATGTCAAACATTTCTTGAAAAAAATATTTTTTGCCAGGAAGAGAAACATTTTCCGAAAACTTTTATACTTTATTCACTTAACACAACTATGTAGATGACAACGGTGCTCACTTCATTTTTAGAAATTTATTTTTCACGAGTTTTCTCCACCACCATGGTCTGGAAACGTGGTGTGTAATTTTCTGTTTGTAATTATTGGTGTTTGTATTTTATACAAATTCTTGTGTGTACCTAAGTGCAGTAAAATCTTAGTTTGCGAGCATAATTCGTTCTGGAAACATGCTTGTCATCCAAAGCACTTGTCTATCAAAGCGAATTTCCCCATAAGAAATAATGGAGACTCAGATGATCCGTTCCAGAACCCGAAAATATTCGTATCAAAATTATTACAATACTGTAATAGAATACACAATAATAAATAAAATACAAAATATAAAGAGTAATAAACAAATTAACCTGCACTTACCTTTGAAATCTTCGTGGCTGGTGTGAAGCAGACAAGAGAGAGGAGGGTTATGGTGTAGGACGACTTTCACTATCACTCATGGAATCACTGCTATCTGTTAGCTCAATGGAATCTTTTTCTGCACGGGGGCCATTGTATATGCTCGCACGGGTGTTGACTACAGTACAGTATTAATCAACTCTGGTCATAGACTGTATTTAATGTAACTGGCGATAAGGCAGCAGAGGAAAGGGTCTCTAACTGCAGGCAGCCTGAATGACTGAAGCAAAGCATTCCTGAGCTTACTCTTGTCTGGAAAAGTATAGGACCGTCCACAGGTGCCTTGAAGTGACAAAAAATACACTAGTGCCAGTTGTGGGCACCTTCCAACGTTCTGAAAACTCACTGATTTCTGCCGAACGCTGCAGACTGAGACCGAGCCTCCAAGCATGGGGGATGATCACCCACAATCCCTCAGAGCGAGAGTGAGAGAGAGAGAGAGAAGAACCATTGGCTCAGTGGTGATCATGTGATGTTCGGCACCACGTACTACTCATATTGCAAGACATCTCTCATTTATTTAAATTATTAGTTAATAATTAAATTAGTTAATAATATATATAATAATATATGTAATTATACATATAATAATATTATATGTATAACTATATATAATATAATTATATATAATTAATAATTAGTTAATAATTAAATTATTATTTAGTTAAAATTTATTAGAAATGTTTGCTCGTCTGCAGAACACTCGCAGAACAAATTACTCACAATCCAAGGTTTTATTGTATTTAATATTTTAATTTAGATGCCTATAGGTAGTGAATATAAATTACTTAAATATGTATTATACATGAGTTACATATGACATTTACTCTAAATAGGTTGTATTAATTTAAAAATATATTTGTAAATTATACAATTAATTAATGAAAATAAGACGTCAAAAGGACTTCTTTCAGGAAAAGAGGAAGTGGAAACTTGTCAAAAGTACAGGAGTCAATCCGTTACAATTTTGACATGGAAAAGTATCGTAGCTTGACAATGACAGGTATCGTAGCTACCAAAAATGAAAGAGCAGTCCCTGCCCACGTGGAACCAATGAAGAACCAAAAAGCAGGCCGATTAACTGTCTGCAAGTGGCAGTGCTCTGACAGTAAAGGGACGGAAGGAGAACTACTGAGGTCTTACTTTAGTTGGGTGACCCAGCACTTCTCTGAGGAGTTGACCTTTAAGGAGAGAGGGGACGGGTGAGAAGACGTGGGAAGCAGAGCTGAGGCAGGGGGAAGAAGAGCCGCAAAGACCCACGAATGGGCGCAGGCTGCCACATGTAGGGAACCAGGAGGCCGGCGTGGGGCAGCACAGGGATGGGGGAAGGGAGGGCTACCAAGTGTGTTTGCACACGTCCGCGGTTCTTTCCAACTGCCCTTCCGTGATTGCATGGTCAGTCGCACGGGGCTGAAAGGGTCAAAGTTATGGTTAAAGTAGATACACACGGGGGTTCCCGGCTGGCTCAGTCTGTTAAGCATCTGACAGTTGACTTCAGCTTAGGTCACGATCTTGAGACCCCACGTGGGGATCTGCGCTGACAGCATGCAGCCTGCTTGAGATTCTCTCTCTCCCTCTTTCTCTTCCTCTCTCTCTGCACCTCCACCGGTCACACACTCTCAAAATAAATAAACATTTTTGAAAAAGAAGGGAAAAGAACAAAAAAACCCAAGCAGTTTAAACACAGGTCTGTGCCGCCCACTGCTGCCATCATAAGGGACTTTTGCCAGAAGGTGATAACTCTATTCCTCTTCTTAGGCTCCCTGACCATCATTTCTGGTGATTCCATGAATTGGATAATGAGCTTCTGGAAAGTCTACTTGAAGCAGAACATCAGGGATAAGAAGCAGAGATCTGGGGAGCCTCTGGGGAGGCTCCGTAGGTTGAGAGTCTGACTTCGGCTCAGGTCATGATCTCACAGTTCGTGAGTTCAAGCCCTGCATCCGGCCTGCTGCCATGAGCACGGAGCCCACACTGAGCCTGCTTCAGATCTTCTGTCCCTCTCTCTCTCTCTGCCCCTCCCCTGCTCTCTCTCTTAAATGGAATAAACATTTATTTTAAAAAATAAGCAGAGACCTGCTGCCCATCCAAGGGCACAACTGCTCGCGACCCTGATTTTTGTTCATCCCACATGATCTACTTGTCACGTATTCGCCCTTTCCTGAACCATCAGGGTAAGTTGTCATGGAAGAAGGACATGGAGATTAGCACCTGAGGTTAATATGACCCCCCCCCCCCCAATCAAAGCTCCTGAATCCATTTCCTGCTTCCACTGGACTTGCTGTTTACCGCTGTCCCCTCTCCTCTGTGAGAGAGCCGGCCTCTGCTTTGTTCTCTGAATTCGCCTGTGGTTTTGCTGGAGCCTGCTTGGCCCGGATCGCAGCTCTCGGCTATTCCCAAATACGTGCATTTTGCTGGCGAAATAACTGACGGTTTTCTTTTGAAGGTTAGCAACTTCTTCACCCGGCGAGGCAAGTCCGCATGCTCTTTAGACTTTACATCTCAATTTAGTAAGGAATGGAGTTTCCCTTTTGTGAGGTCCGGGCCCAGAGCTGCACGGCTCTCGAGAGCGCACGCAGTGGAGGGAGGGACGCCCGGGTTGAACTCTGGCTTCAGCTCCCAACCAGCTGTCTGACCTTGAGCAAGGACGTGCTCCCTGGGGGCTCAGGTTCCTCAGGTGTTGAGGGGAAATCGCAGCCCCTGCCTCATGAGGTAGCTGTGGGGTTGAGGTGAGCGGGATGGGCAGAAGCCCCAGCCCATCCTGGCACGATGTGGGTGCTCTGCAAATGTGCTGCTCGGGGTTGGTGCTGCCTATGGGAGACAGTCGTGGCCCAGAACCCAGGAGAGGCTACCAGCTCCGGGGCAGAGAGCAGTGCACGGTGGGTCATTCACTGATGGGCAGGGATCTCCTTTGGGGCACACACAGAGAGCAGACTCCCCTACGGGCCTGGCACTGGCTGAGGGACACAAGCTTAGGCCTGTGTGACAGGACAGGTGTCCCTGGGAGTCCTCAGTGCTGAAGGGCGGAGGCCGAGGCTGAGGCAGGTGAGAGCTAGGCCCTCCCTCCCCTGGGAGCTCCCATCAGGGAGGGAGAGTGAGCAGAGAATGTTCCAGATCCAGGGTCAGGTGACAAATAGGGACCAGTGGGAGACTGTGGGCCAGGGGCAGCCAGAGGCTGTGGAGTCCAGGGGCAGCATCGGAGGCGTGGAAAGAACTTGGCTTCAAGGGAGACCCGGCTCCCAGTGGTTCCTCCAGGGACCCCCTCCTTTGCTCTTGACCGGGGGCTCCGTACAGAACATCTTTTTTTCCACATCCCCTTTGGTGAACTGAGGCTCCTGCCACCATCCACCTCCCCTGCTTGTGGTGAGGAATAAAAATAATTCATTCAATATGTGTTAGAGCCCATCTAAGTGCCAGCCACTTACCTAGGTGTGAAATAACCGTGAACTAGACCTCATTCAAATGGATCATCCAGGAGACACTAGCCGGACAGAGAAACTGCCAGGTAATGGTACGCACTCTGCAGAAAGTGGAGATGGGATGGAGAGATGGGAAAGGGTGGACCGTATTTCCCTGTGGTGGTCAGGGAAGCCTCTGCGAGGAGGAGACATCTCACCCGCAGCAGAGTAAAAGGCCTTGGCAGTCAGTCCATTTCCAAGGGCCCTGGCCTCTGCAGAATAGCCTCTTCCCCAAGGCCGGGTGCAGGTGAACGGGCCCGCGCTTCGGCGGTCTTCGCGGTCTGCGTGGGGGGTGAAGCTCATGTCCGTGGGTCTCGGCCTGCTCCCGATCTCTTGCTCCTGAACACCTGCCCTGCTCCGGCATCGGAGGAGGAGACCGTGGTCCTGCAGAGACTCCTGCATGAGCAAGTACCACTGCATGCAACCATTTCCCGGCAACAGGTCTATACTAACACACACAGCAACATACTTGTGCATGTACGTGTACAGACACGTGTGCGTGTTTTCCCCTACTGGTTTTCCTTTCCTGGCTGAAGCCTGATTGATACAGATTTTATACTGAGAGTGGTTCCAGAAAAACAGAATGCTAAGGATGAGTACTTTGAAATTGTTCTGGGTTTATGGGATTTCTTCTTTAATCTGATTCGATTTAAAGGCATTAGTGACTCTGTTTCCAATGGTAAAAGAGCACTGGTATTCTGTGGCAGAAGTGACCACTGAGTTTCTCAAACTATGACATCTGGATGCCTATAATCAAGAACCTACAGAATCCGAAGGTCGGCGTAAACAGTAGGTGCTACCTGGGAACATTTTAGTCAAAATATGGAGTATATGGTAGAGGAGTGGTTGCCTCCAAGTCAGCTAGAGAATATAGGGAAAGAAAATAATGCCCTCATGTCCTTAAAGTCCCAGCTCAAGGTCTACATAAAGGACGTGCAAGCTTCTATGAACCAGCCACGAAAGAAATCATTATCTCCCGTGGCCACAGGGCCAAGAGGTGGGAAAACCAAATTCAAAGTCTACTCTTGCCATCTTCTGTATTACAACACAGCATGAAGTCCCAGATTCTCATGGTTTTTTCACATAACGTTAGGGCACTACTTGGGAATGGTCGGGGCCCTGAAAATTGTAGTGCAGCACATAGGCACAGCCTGATGAAGCTGTGCAATTTGAACCCCCGAATTCTCTGAGGTGTCTTTGCCAACAGATGCAGACTTTCTGAGGAGGTATTTCCTCTCTGTCTGAAGAATCTGTCATAATCTTGCCTGACGTGGCCGCCTTGCAGGGCACTAGTCACCCTGCACCGAAGCTACATCCAGCACCTCTCGTTCCTTCAAAGCCCTGCAACGGGCCTCAAATTCCCACAGGCCAAAAACTGTGAGTTTTAGTGAGACCTATGCACAGGTGTAGAATCTACCCAAACAACGGCACGATTTTTCTAAAACAAGGAGTTAGAAATCTGGGAAATTTGTGCAGGAAAATACTTGAAGGTAGAGTATGAAGAAAAAATAAAGTCAAGGTAGGCCAAATTTATTGATAGGGAGTCATTAAGCCAAGGCTGTGGAGTCAGTGGTTTTGCTTGAGCAGATAGGGGGATGGCTCTAACAGTTTGCCTGGTCGGCTGACTGAGGTAAGTCCCAAAGGTGGCCCATCCTTCTTTCAGGAGAAATGCAAGAACTTTCATGATGTACTGCAGAGGAAGAAATCCAAAGCCTTAAGGAGACTGGAAAGTTAGAGTGAATTTATCATGTAAGATGTGTTCACTCACCTTGGGAGTTCTAAGAGATACAATTTCCACCAAGGCCATGGTAAAATGCTTTCTAAGGGGAGCCCAGGCATCTGTGGTGGCTCTTCTCTTCTCTGCTGGTCAGAAATTACTGTGGGCTTGTCCTTGAGGAAGGACCATGCTACATCGCCAAATATTTATGCTGTGAATTGCTATCCCAAGTTTCCCCAATTGACCCCGGGCCAATTGCTAGGGTGACAATGCACAGTGGAAAGGTACATAATGAGAATTCCATGAGACTATTCAATATTGGCTCTGACCCGACACTAATTCCAGGCGACTCAAATACATACATCAGTATTGTTCTCTGGTTAGAGTATTGGCTTATGGAGGTCAGGCAATCAGTGTGGTTTTATCTTAGGTTCCCTCTCACAATGAATCCAATTAATCAATGAATCCATGCTCTGGTCATTTCCAAGAGCCATAGTGCAGAATTAGAAAGAACATACTCAGTAAGTGGCAGAATTTCCACATTGGCTCCCTGACCTATGGAATGAAGGCTATTCTGGTAACAAAGGCTACATAGAAGCCGCTAGAACTGCCCTAACTATAAAAATAGTCAACCCAAAGCAATATCATGTTCCTATAGGGAGTGGAGTGATTTTGCCACCATTAGAATTAGAAAGATGCAGAGTTGTGATTCTTAGGACATCCCTTCCAACTTCCATACTTGTCTTATGCAGAAAAGATGGATCTTAGAGAAAGAGAGATTATTACCATCAGCCTAATGATGGCTATTCCAATTACAGCTGCTGTTCTACATGTGGGTTTGTTGTTTTAGCAATCAACACATCCCCAGGCACTTGGTATACAGTATTGGTTGGGTAAATGCTTTTTTCCTTCTTCAATGAATATCACCAGAAGGAGTTTGCCTTGAGCTGGAAAGGGCAGCAATGCACCTTCACTTCCTCTTTCAGGCTATATCAGCCTGACATCTCTATATCAGAGATGAGCTTATGTCATAAATTATTCCTTAAGGACGGGGCGCCTGGGTGGCTCAGGCGGTTGGTTGGCCGACTACAGCTCAGGTCATGATCTCGCGGTCTGTGAGTTCGAGCCCTGCGTCAGGCTCTGTCCTGAGAGCTCAGAGCCTGGAGCCTGCTTCCAATTCTGTGTCTCCCCCTCTCTCTGCCCCTTCCCTGCTTGCTCTCTGTCTCTCTCTCTCTCTCTCTCTCTCTCTCTCTCAAAAATAATAAACAATAAAAAAATTTTTAAAAAATTATTCCTTAGGGACTTTGATTACATAAATTATTCTTTCAGGACTTTGATTACCTTTCCCTTACTGCATGCAAGATACTGTTTCGTTGCATTGATGACATTATTCTGGTTGATAAAGAAGTTGAAACTAATATGGCCACATTGCAACGCACTTGAATGACAGAACATGTAAAATAATTTGGTAAATAATTCCCACACAAAATCAGGCGCCTTCCCAATTAGTGAAATTTTTAGTGATCTAGTAGTCTGGGAAATGTCAAGATAGTGCTCATAGGTGAACAGAAAGTTCCTACATCTTGCCTCACCACCAAAAAGGAACTCAGCAATGAGGTGGCCTGTTGAGATGCTGGTGGTAACATATAACACATCGTGGTGTGGCACTATGATCCACGGACAAGTGATCTGAAAACCTGCTACTTTGGAATGGAACCCCCAGAAAAAGAGAAAGTTCTGTGCTCTTACACCTATGGCTTCACAGGGAGTTCCCTGTGACCAGAGGACTAGAAAAGAAATAACATTGTGCTCGATTTTCAGTTATTACTTCACAACAGCCATGCACCATCAAATTGATTTTCTATTGTTGTATAACAAGTTACCCCGAATTAACAGCTCAAAACAATGCAAGTATTTTAGCAAACAGTTCTGTAGGTCAGCAGCCAAGGCAGGGTCCATTGGTTTCTCCGCTTAGGGTCTCGTAAATTTGAAGTCAAGGCGTTGACCATGCGGGCTCATTAAAGACTCGGAGAAAGAAATTGCTTCCAAGCTCATTCAGGTCTAGTTTAATAAGGATGTAGGACTGAGGGCCCTATCTCCTTGATGTCTCCTAGCTGAGGCCACTCTAGGTTCCCGGGACCACTCCTACACCTTCTTCAGAGTGGTAATGGAACATGATGGTCACAGTGGCTATGATGGTTACTCATGGGCTCAACAAAATTAACTTCCACTTACCATGACCCATCTCACTAGAGCCACTGCAGACCGTGTAATCTGCTGGCAGCACACCAACAATAAGCGGCCAATATGATACTGTTTCTGAGAGTGGTAGGTCAGCTTCAAGGTGACAAGGTGATTCCTTGGGTCTGATTTCATAACTGAAGCAGTGCTTTGCTCTTACTCAGTTATTCTGGATATGGATTTTCTTCCCACTCAGAGTTCTCATAGAAAACCAGCATTTGTAGTCTTAAAAACGTCATATCCAAGGGTGGGGCTCAGTCAGTTAAGCATCAGACTTCAGCTCAGGTCATGATCTCATGGTTCGTGAGTTTGAGCCCTGCTTCCACCTTGCTGCTATCAGCATGGAGCCTGCTTTGGATCTTATGCTTCCCCTCTGCCCCTCCCCTGCTCATGCGTGTGCTCTCTCTCTCTCTCTCTCTCTCTCTTCTGCCCTCTCTCTCTCTGCCCCTCCCCTGCTCATGCATGTTCACTCTCTCCATTTCTCTCTCACTCTCTCTCTCAAAAATAAACACTTAAAAATGTCATATCCACCATCATGGTATTCTACACTGTATCATGTCTAAGAATGAAAATCACTTTACGGGAAATAAAGTACAGCAATGGGGTCGTGCTAATGGATTTCACTGGTCGTATGTTCACTATCATCTTGAATTGGCTGGCTCAATAAATAACGGAATGACTCTTGGAGTCTCAGTGTTAGTTCCAGCTTGATGTCAATTCCTTTTGGAACTGAGGCGAATCTGGGAGGCGGCAATGTTCTATCTTAGCGTCTGGTATGTGATGGCGTTTCTCCCATAACCACATTTGTGTCTTCGGCAGTGAAGAACTGGCAATGTGGGGACCTCCTCCCACTTATTCCTACGATGTATCCAGTAGCAAAATTTGGCTTCCCATCCCCACATCTTGAAGCTCTGCCAGACCAAAGGTTTTTGTTCCAAATGGGGAAATTTTATCAACAGGTGACCCAGCAATGACTCATTGAAATGGAAGTTGAGACTGCCAGTTAACTACTTGGGATTGCTCATCTGTCTCAGTCAACAGATACAAAGGGGGTTTCTGAACTGGCCGAGGTGGTAGAACCTATCAAGGATATGGAGTTCCCTGCTAAGCTGTGGCTAAGGATAAGGATGTGGGGAAGGTCTAGAACACTTCCTAATATGCCCATGTTTTGTGGTTAGAGTATGTGGAAAGTTACAACCACCCAAATCAGGCAGGACATCTAATGGTCCAGATCCTTCAGTACAGAAGGATTAAGTCACCCGACCCCCAGGCCAAGCACCATGACTAGGTGAGGTGCAGTCTCAGGGCAAAGAAATGGGCATTTCCAAAGAAATGGACAGTGAGCAGACACTGTAATAGACACCAGTTATGACCATGTGACCTGCAGAAACTAGGACTGTTCCATAGTCTGATGACTTGATAGTAACTCCCACCTCAGGTGGCAACACAAACAAACACAAGTTACCCTTTCAAATGAACTCGTAGGGCAAAAGCCCAGCTTTTATTAACAACAATTAATAAAATTTTTAAAACTTACAACAACTTTTTCTTAGCCTCTGGAAGGCAATTCTCTTAACTAACACATGCTAGGAGGCTTCAGCAATATCCCATTCCGTTCTAGAAGACAGCAATCTGGTTCTTATTTTTCGATTGTTGAGATAACAGGATTATATGTTTGGGCTATGCTTATCTTTGCTGAGAAATTTGTCAGATTCTATTTTGTCGAGTATCTTCTCAAGGTGCTTAATTAAGTCTCGTCTTTTAAATCTGAAAATGAAGAGACACGTCATTAACCAAAAGACACCCCCCAAAAAAACCCCTATGATGTGGTTCAATCTACATGGGAATAGAAAATGGACCCTGGTGGTAGGGAAAATCCAGCAAATACAAAGAGTGTCATTCAGGGTCAATGCCCACCTAAAACTCTGTGTGAACAGAAGTCTCCTGGAGCTTAGAAGAATGAGTGAGACTTAGATAATATAGATCTAAATAGCTGCAGAGACAGCACGAATTCTGAGTGAGGACCAGGGTTTGAGAAACGCCAGGCAGTCCCATCCCCACCCCTCCCCCAACACTGCACTGGGCCCCAGTGTGAGACGTACTGGAGTTTCTCTCTATACCCACCTTGCTGCTTCCTTGATGGCAAATTCAACAAACTGTCTCCTCACTTTTGGAGGTCCTTGAATTCCTTCAAGCAATTTGAAGATTTTTTCATATTCTGAAGACATTTAGAAAAAAAAAAAAAATCCCGTCAATATGTCTAAAATACAAAGAGAAGGTAGAACTCAATCTTGGTGTATCTGCTGCCCCAGTAGTCATTCAAGGGCTAGAATGTTACATAGTACGTGTAACAAGCTTTACATGCCTACATCTGGACACCTGAACATACCTACCTATGGAATTGTGGTAAACAATAACCAACTAAGAACTGAAAAAGAACAAAAAAAGAAGTCTACTGGGACATTTCAGTTAGAATAAAAATGAGCTATCTTAAATTATGGGAAAACCCCATTCTGGAAACAGATCAACCTCAAGAGGCAAGCCGGATTTATTCCAAGTCGTGAAATGAGAGGGGCTTCCCATGGGTTTTTGTTTGTTTGTCTGGATACAAGTTCTGACACTACTTACTTCGTCCAAACTGTCTAATTTCTTTCATGATTTGATGTTTTACATCACTATTCATCGCCTCTGGATTGAATGACAACTTATCCGGCATCATTCCGAACAGCACAGACTTCCTGGTGACCTTGGGGTCATCTGTAGAGAGACAGCTGGGAATGATTCGTCCCGCCAGTGAATCGCTACCAGGTTTGTGACTCAGCCCACCTTTGCTGAGACGGGTTAAGTCATGAGACAGAGAATCCAACTGGTTGGCGTGGAATACCATCTCCTGCCACATTCATAGGCTCTGGGGGAACGGAGTTGGACAAGAAGCCATCAGTGTGGATCGACCACTTTCCCTCACCTCCCCGTGGATATTGTGACTGACAGGAGCATGTAGAAGCTAAATTTAGAGATTGAGCTGTAGTTAGGTACAGGGGTGTTTGAACAACCCCACAGAGACATTCATGTACTCCACGGTTTCTTAAATTTTGTATTTCATAGCAGAAATATAGGCCAGAGGAAAATCTCAGACCTGACATATTCTCATGGGGAAGTCAGGTAATACACGTAAAATGGACAAAGGAAACAACACAGTGTGAATGTGCGTTGGGAAGGAAGACATCAGGGATGTGACAGAGAGCAGGAAGGGGAGTCTCCGTGACCCCAGGGTCGGGCAGGGTCCTCTGAGGAGGTGACCCCTGGGCAGAGTCTGAAACAGGAGACAGGGCGGCCTGTGCACATGAGGAGGACTTCTGGCTGCCGTGAGGGCCAGTGCAGGGCCCCTAGGAGGGGACGAGCCGGGGCCATGGAGCAAAGGACAGAGGCAGAGAGAACAAGGAGGACACCCAGAGGACGCGTGCAGGAGAGGAGGGCAGGCCCGGGTCCTGCAGAGTGTGTAGACCAGCGTCGGGAGCTCTGATTCTGTTCTGAGTGCTCGGGGGAGTTGGTGGCGGGTTTCGGGATGGACGTGGCAGGGTCGGATTTCTGTGTGCACATGGTCAGTCGGGCTGCAGAGGTAGACAGTATGAGTCAGATCAGAGCTACAATGATAGATCAGGGGCGCCTGGGTGGTTCAGTTGGTTTAAGTGTCCAACTCTTGGTTTCGGCTCAGGTCATGGTCTCATGGTTCATGGGATCAAGCCCTGCGTAGGGCTCTGTGCTGACAGCATGGAGCCTGCTTGGGATTCCTTCTCTCCCTCTCTCTCTGCCTCTTCCCTTCTCTCTCTCTCTCCTAAAAATAAATACATAAACTTTTTAAAAAGAATGATAGATCATATAAGAAGCTACTGTAATATCTTGGTGAAAGATCATGTCAGAGAGAATTAGGAGCACAGACAGAAATTGTTGGATTCAGGAATTTTTACAATATTTATAGGGAGAAAAATAAAGGAAAAGCAGAAGACAAGAATGAAAAGGGGTTACCAGGGCACCTGCGTGGCTCAGTCGGTTAAGCGTCTGACTTTGGCTCAGGTCATGATCTCATGGTTTGTGGGTTCAAGCCCCCCATTGGGGTCTGTGCAGACAGGTCAGAGTCTGGAACCTAGTTTGGATTCTGTGTGTCCCTCTCTCTCTCTGCCCTCCCCTGCTCACAATCTGTCTCTCTCTCTGAAAAATAAACATTAACAATTTTTAAGAAAAAGAAGGAAAGCGGTCACCAAAAAAGAGAAGGAAACCAGTAGAGTGGGGAGCTTGGGAATCCGGGAAGGTTTCCAAGTAGGAGAGTGGGAACACCTGTGCCCAGTGTGGCCGAGAAATTAAGGGCAGCGTCACCCAAAGCCGGTGACCTTGAGTGAACTGCTCCCTGGCAGGGAGGAGCCAGAGGCCAGGCTGCACTGGGGCAGGCCAGGAAGGGGAGGGGGGCACAGGCATCCTCACCATCTTCCAAAGACACGGCTGAGCCCCTGGCCTGGAATGCTCCCTCTCCTTCCGGCATCACTGACAGCAGCCCCCTGGTCAGCCTACTCTTACACAGAGGAGAAGTCATGGGTTCTCCATGACATTTCATTTGCTTCTCGGGCCCAACAGTAGACTCCTCTGCTTTATCGGTCATCATTTCCTGAGAAATATCAAGAAACACAGTCCATCAACGACAAAAATGCAACCATTGTAAAACCGCCTTGTACATACGTGTATACAACATGCATCTGCATCATTGTGAGTTTTCTCGGAGGCCAAGGTTTACCAGGCCCTCACAAACACCCTGTTCTCAAGAAACCCAGCCTCACTTCCATCCAGTCTAGGGGGCAAACGGAGGAAGCTAACATAGAAGACTATACAAAGTCAAACATGTTATAATCATAATCACAGTGCTTAGGGAATGAACAACTGTCATCAGCCGAACGTGGATAAAAACATGATTACCTCTTTGAAGAAGCACAAACCAATCTGTGTCAACCTGTTAGGGGAAATAGTTCCTCTTTTCTGTTCTCTTTTTAGGAGGCCACTACAAACCTGTTCACAACAGCTGACAAGACGATGGAAGGAAAGGAAAACCTACAGGCCAAGATCTCTCCTGAACTTAGACACAAAAATCCTAAGCAGAAGTTTAGCAAATAAAATATAATAGTATCCTGAAGGATGCACGTCTTGTCTTAGGAGGGGGGGTTATTGCAGAAAGGCAATATTGTTTTGAAATTTGAAAATCAGTGTGATGTGTCGCATTAACAAGCAAACAAAAAAAGGAAAAACCATATAAGTTATATAAATGGATTAAATTTCAACACCTATTCATGACAAACACAATTCGCAACTTAGAATACAGGGTGACTTCCTTAATCTCATAAAGCACATGTACAAGAGAAAACTATAATAAACGTCATACTTAATAGTGAAATATCAAAACAGTTTCTCCCTGAGTTTGGAAGAAAGGCAAGGATGTCTACTGTCCACTCAATAATTTCCGGAAGGTCCTAACAAGTGCAGGAGCACCCGGAAAATATAATAGTTATAAAGTCTGGAAAGGAAGAAGTAAAACTGTCATTATTCACAGATGAAATTGTTCTCTATATAGACTATGCAAAAGAATACAAATCATTAGAGTTAATAAGTGAATTTAGTCAAGTTGTAAGATATAATAAAAACCACTTTTTCTATTTCTGCAACAAATAATCGGAAAAGAAAATTTTAAATGCCATTGAAAATAGTATCAAATACATCAAATATCTGAACCTAATGAGAGATGTGCTAAAGCATGACATGAAAAGAACAAAACGTCACTGAGAAATTAAAGACTCCAGGAAATGAGGAGAAATACTTTTTGCATAGATTGAAATTCTTGTTGGTAAGACTCATTATGATCAAATCTCCCCCAGGTGATCTCTACCAATCCTGCTTAAAATCCCACCATGTTAGTGGGTTGTTTTGTTTTTTTTTTGAAAATTCACAAGCAGATAGTAAAAAGTCTATGGATACCTAAGGGCTCAGAATACACAAGACAGTCTTGAGGAAAAAGAACAAAGTTGGAAGACACACCCTACCGGATATGAAGATTCACTATAAAAATACTGTCATTAAAACAGTGTGGTCAGGGTGCCTGGATGGCTCAGTCGGTTAAGCATCCAACTTCGGCTCAGGTCATGATCTCCCAGTTCATGGGTTTGAGCCCTGCATCGGGCTCTCTGCTGTCAGCAGGGAGCCTGTTTTGGATCCTCTGTCCCCTTCTCTCTGCCCCTCCCCTGCTCGTTCTTTTTCTCTCTCTCTCAAAGATAAATATTAAAAAAAAAAAAAAAGTGTGGTCATGAAGTAAGTTTGGGCAAACACACCAGTGGAAGGGCAGAGGACCTAGAAACAAACCCGGAAATACAAAACAGCTAGATTCATCACACAAGAGTCCCTTCAAATCATTGTGGAAAGGATACTGTCTTTGATAAATCCACATGATAGGTACAGGGGGAGAAAATGAACCTTTATTCTTACCCCATTTCATTCCATAAAACTTTATTAGAGATGAATAGGAGATCTAGTAGAAAACTTAGGATATTATCTTCATGGCTTTAGGGTAAGCAGAGATTTTTTTAACAAAGAGAAAAGAAGCACTGACTAAAAGTAATAGATTGTTTAATTGGATAGAATTAAATTTAAAACTTCTGTTCATCAAAAAGATGCTTTTAAGAGAGAGTAAAAGCAAAACAGATTGGTAGGAGAGACTCAAAATTGTATATATACATAGTTGGACAAACATTTATATATAAAATATTCATATATTCATATATATTTATAATGTATAAATATATAGTAAATATAAATAATATGTAAATTTTGTGTATTTAAATATATAAACATGTATGTATAACTGGAGATATATATATACACTTCTCTGTCCAAAAATTGCTGGAATCCAGAATGTATCTACGTAGAACTATATCAGTTTAAAACTTACAAACATTCCAGGTGCCCCTGGTGGCTCAGTCAGTTAAGCGTTCGACTCTTGATCTCAGCTCAGGTCATGATATCATGGTTTGTGAGTTCAAGCCCCACATTGGGATCCTCACTGATAGCGTGGAGCCTGCTTGGGATTCTGTCTCTCCCTCTCTCTCAAAATAAATAAATAAACTTAAAAAGTTTACAAACATCCCAGTAAAATATAAGCAAATGACCCAAAGAGGCACTTAATAGAGACACACCCAAATGGTCAATCCATATGTAAAAGGTGCTCAACTTCATTAATCAGCAGAGAAATGCAGTTTAAACATCATGAGAGGTCCCTGTACAGCCCCCAGAGTGGCCTAGATTCCCAAATGTCTGTAGAGTGTTTATAACGCGGTGCATCTAGAACTCTCATCCATTGCTGGACCCAGACTCCCACCCAGATTCCCAAGGCCATAGTTGAAAGGTTAGATAGAACTTTCAAGGCTGAGATAAATGAAGGAAAATACAACTGAGCAACCTGGTGTCAGTTGAAACAGGGTAATTCTGGAGATACAGGAAGCATGAACTGATGAAGAGTTTTTTTAAGATGTTGCTGTTTGAACAACTCAGCCTTGACTTTTGTCTGCAAAGAGTGTGGGCTGCCCTAGTTTGTGTTAGGAGGGGCACAGTTCTGGTACGACCCTGTGAGGGAGAGGACGCGTGGTTCCCCAAAAGGACACAGTAGACAAAAACAACGGACATCAGCTTTGCTAGTGAATAAAAACATGTCCCCATACACCCGTTGGTGATTGTTGCTTCTTCTTTAGTGAATTGCTTTTTCTTTAAATGCCCTTAACTTCCCCAACTATTACATTTGTTCTTCTCTGTTAGGTTTTTATACATTAAGACCATATGCCCCATATCTTTCATATTCATTGTACATACTTTCCCCCTAGTTTGTTGAAAGCTACCCTGTATTCTTTTTTTAATTATTTTTTGAAGTTTATTTATTTATTATGAGAGAGAGTGCACAGGAGAGTCAGAGAGAGACACAGGAGAGTCAGAGAGAGACAGAGACAGAGAGAATCCCAATAAGTGTGGTTATTATACTGATGTGGGGCTAGAACTGATGAACTGTGAGATTGTGACCTGAGCTGAAATCAAGAGTCAGACGCATAAACAACCGAGCCATCCAGGCGCCCCCTCTCAGTATTCTTTTTAAAAAGTGTTTGTTTAAAAAAGAATAATAAATAAATAAAATAAAAAGTTTTTGTTTTCGGGGCACCTGCGTGGCTCAGTTGGTTAAGTGTCCAACTCTTGATTTCGGCTCAGGTCATGATGTCACAGTTTGTGAGTTCGAGCCCCACGTCGGGTTCTGTGCTGACAGTGCAGAGCCTGCTTGAGATTTTCTATCTCCCTCACTCTCTGCCCCTCCCCCACTCGCTCTCCATCTCTCTCAAAAATAAACATTTTTTAAATAAAAATAAAAAAATAATTCTTTTTTTTGCTAGAATGAACCAGTGCCTGTTCAAAATGTTTGAAATGAAATAAAGATACGAAAAAATAAAGAAAAAAGTCAAAAGTAAGTCAAGAAAACACTACATTCCATATAAATGTTAAAATTAAGTACTAACAGGAGTAATTATGGCCAAAGTGACAAGAAAATGTGCCTTCTTGTAAAGTTTCCTAACTGCTGCCATTTTTTTGAAGGTTAATGTTTCATGACTTCGTCCCCTGCAATACTGTTTCTGCTAATTTATAGATGTGAATTTTATAAAATATTGTCTATAAGTATTATATTATAAATGAAATTTAAAAAGTGGAAAATTACACATATACTGAAAGCTTAACACTACAGAAGCGGTGAAATATCTTTATATTGCTACAAGTACTTTGCAACCATTAAAGCACAGGTTTGACACTAACATTGACCAACTAGAGAAACTGCTGATGATATAAACTTATAGGACACAACAGGTTCTGAGATATGCAGCATGATCTCGATTTGGGTTAAAACGTATCTGCACATAAAAAAAACTGCTGAAAGGGAAGATAAAAAATATATTCATGCTTTACTGTTTTCTCTTTGTATTTATAACATTTCATCTTTTCCCCAATAGGAACAAGTTTTGTTTTTTAAATCAGAATAAAATGTCATAGCTAAAAGAAAAAAATAATAAATCAAAGAAAAGTACCTCACCCCACAACTGAGACACAGCATCCAAGGAACAGCACCCCCCCAAAGTGCCTTCGCGCACCCAACGAAGACCTCCCCCCAAAGGCTGAGACAGAGCCCCACACGGCTCCGCAGCCACGGCTGAGACGGCAGCCGGGGCCTAGTCCCCCCACTGCAGAAGGGACACCTCCTCGGCCAGGGCTGAGGCGGAGCACTCAAGGCGGAGTCCCCCTTCTGTGCACAGATGGACCTTTCCAACGACAGTCTCAGCTCCCCAGACGGCAGCAGAGGGAGCACCGAGAAAGAGCCCAAGCCGCCAGCGCTGAGAAAGGACCCAACGTCAAGTTGTCTCCCCGACGGCTCACACAGAGCCCCCGAGGGCGACTTTCACTCCAGTCTTAGACGCCCGAGGAACGGCACCCCCACTGGCTGTGACGCGGCACCCGTGAAAGCCTCCCCGGGACTAAGCGTCCCCCCACCCCCACCCCGCCCGGGGACCCGCCCGACGCGAGCAAAGCCCACCGCCATCGTGGCTGCGACAGAGCACCCAGGGAAAAGGGCCCCCTCAGGCTGAGCCAAGCCCCGAGGAGAGGCTCCCACAGGCTGAGGCAGTGGCCCTCGTGGGCAGGAGCCTCGGGGCTGAGGCAACGCGCCGAGGAAACGCTGCCCTCGCACGGCTCGGGTGGACTGCCAGGAAACACCCCCGGCCCCGCTCACGACTCAGATAAGCCCCCGGACGAGAGTCCCCTCCCCAGCACCGAGACGGTTCCACGAGGAACGCCCCTCGCGGCACTCTGTCTCTCTGACCACCAAACTGGCCGACACCCGCTGCCCGGGGAGACGCCGCCCACCCCCGGGCTGAGGCCAGAAGCCGAGGAACTGTCTCCACGGAGCTGAGGTAGATCACCCAGCAAGATACCGCACCTGAGGGAGACACGCCCCCCGAGTTCAGGGACAGCTCCCAGGGACAAGAATCCGCGCTCCGAGTGTGCAAATCCTGACCTTGTTCCCGGAGCCTGGCAGCAACCCGCACGATGGCGGTGAGGCTGTGGTGCCTCTCACGTGGAACTTTCTAGAAATGCGCCCTCTAAGGGTTCTGGGAGTGGTGTGCACAGGCACGTGTGTGGCCAGAGGACTGATACATTATTACTTTCCCGGGGGGTGTAAGCCAAGCTGCAGACCCCGGATGCTGCTCCTCGGCGCAGAGCCCGGTGCTGGAGAAGCCTCGGGCCCCCAGGAGCCTGCTGTGCCGGTCCCCCAGCGCCACGAAGCACGTCTTTCCACCCCCCACGCCCCCGCTAGCATGTGCCAGGCGCCCCCTACAGACAGACCTCGGTCACTGACGCCACAGGAAAACTTTTAAAGGAACCAGAATTATTTTTCACATTTCAGGAAAAAAGGGTGAGTAGGAAGCTGAGACGGAAAAAATAAAAATCCAGCATACTATATTCACAGGAAAGGAGGAATGCTTATGATAAAAATGAACACATATTCATGAGGAAAAATTAAAAGCATTTGTTAAGACAGGTGTCTAGCAGAAATTGACATTGCACATTCTCCCTGGGGGAAAAACATTAGAAGAGTTCCAAGTAAAATCAAAGCAAGATGAGACTGCCCACCATCATCCCTTCTATTCAACACTCCCTACAGGAATTCCTACCTTGCACCTTCAGGTAGTAAATACGCTGTGCACACAGGGGGTCTCCGACTGTTCAATTACAGATAAGCCCCAGAAGTGGTGCTTTTCAGGGTGACTACCAGGCATGTCAAACAGTGACAATTGTCTAGGAACAGAGATTGCTGGGGAACTGCAATCAGTTCCGTCTCCTCTAGTGGCGGACAGCTTGCTGGCGTTCAGAGCTACCCTGGATGTGAGGTCATGGGTTTCAAGGCCACCGTGGAGCTGGGGAGGGGGCGGTGGGAATAGTGCTGTTACCACAGCCCGAGGCTCGCTGTTCCTACTGGGATGTAGCCAGGTTTCGGGAGTAAACGCTCTTCTGGCCTGGCAAGCCTTGGGTTACTTTGCACAGTTGTGAGCCAGTTCATTTAGATACGATGCCTGTGTTCGTATTGCTTTTATGCTGGAGTGGATTTTCACAGGATCTCATTCCACTAACCCCCGCGCCTCTTCGTGTATGTTACATTTTGAACAAAGTCTAAATCCAGTGCATCCGGTTGTAAATTACTTACACTGTTTCTCTTCTTGTTTTGGAAGAAACTAGAATCGGCAGTGCCTGCCTGTTAGGAAGAACTCCCCAATCCAGGCCTCATGCATTGCTTCTCTAGCCAACTGGTTTTCGTGAAATCCACATGGGCATATGTGAATCCCCATTCGGAGAGGGTATTCGTTTTTTTTATTTTGTGTCACAATTTGCCCCCAGTTTAGTGACTTCAAAAGGTATACCAAACTTGGTGGATTGAAACAGTCTTTGTTATTTCTTCTCCCACAGTTCTGTAGCTTGAAGTCTGGATAGTTTTGACTTGGTTCTCTCCTTTGGGGCTTGAAAGGCCGAAGCCAGTATTTTAGCTGCGCTGGGTTCTCATCTGGAAGATCCGGGATGGAATGAGCTTCCAAATTCACTGGGATTGTTGGCCGAAGTCAAGTCCTTTGTCCTGTGAGACCGGTCCTGCATTTCTCACGGGCTGTTAGCTAGGGCTCAGTGTCACCTCTAGAGGCCACTGTCAGGCCCTTTTCAGGGGCTCTGTCCATCTCCAAGTGAGCAATGACACATCAGATTCTTCTCGAGCTTGCTAACTACCTGGGCTGCCTGCAATGCTACCAGCTGGAGGAAACTGCAGAAAAGGCTCAGGAGGGGAGCTCTGGCACTCCCATGAATCCCACTCTAGAGGTCAGATGGGAGGACGCCAATATGACGATGGGAGAACACCAGAGGGCAAAGGTCACAGGGAACATCTTCAAATTCTTCTCTTCTTTCCAAGAGAAAGAAGTTAAGGTAGCAGGAGTCAGAGCCACGGGTTTTGGGCCCACTTCCTCGTGCAAAGCCCTTGTGGCTTCAGGACCTGCTTGAGTTGATCTTGTACAGCCACTTGCACTGGAAAAGGGGTGCTTCTCTGCACACCCACTGCTGTGACTGGTGGGTCACCCAGGTTAGGACGGGCAGCTCAGGTGACCTGGGAACTCGGTGTCCCTTGGTCAAGCATTCATTCCTGCTAAGTCCCAGTGGTAGGCCAAATGTTGTTCAAAAGGACCAGGATGACATTTGATATGTCAAGGATATTAGTGCCACTTCAGAGCTGGAGTCCTGTGATCTTGGATAAATCTGATAATTTCTTGTCCCCAGTGCACAGTCACACTGGTAAAGGGTTGCAGGCCCCTTTGGGTATGAATGGGAGAAAGATAACAATAGAAACTTTTTTTTACAAGGGTCCTTCCAACAATAGAAATTTCTGTAGAAGGGTCCTTCCCTAAGAAGCTTCCCCTTCATACATGAGTCTTTGGACCTTTAGTGAAGTCTGGGCTTTGGTTGACTCAGGGACCCTTAGTCATTAGTAGAGTAAGAAGTATGGTCTGCAGTGCAGGTGATCGTGTGGGGGTCACCTCTCCATACTCCCGTGTCCCTTTACTATGGTCAATGCAAACTACACCAAGCTCATTTATTCAGGACTAAGGACCATGAACCTCAGGAGACAAAGTTAGGGTCGACCCCCCATCAGGAAAAGGAGTATCACCAGTCACCAGGTAAGAGGATGTGGAATGGAGAGTGGAAGAAGTAATGATGTAATCAAATGCAGAAAAAAGGACTTTAATAATGAGTATTTACTTCTTTCTTTTCATATGAATTTATCCACATATTTATTAACCAAATAATTTTGGTTTTGACACCCTCCCTTCCCTCTGTCTTGCAACACAAGGTGTGTTATTAACTTTTTTTCAGCATTTAAGGTACAGGATGTTAAGTTGGGATGTGAATCAGGTAGCAGAAGAATAAGCAAGGCGAGAAAATATAAGACTTAGTGCCCTCTTTTAGAGAAGGCTTAGGATTTTCTCAGTGTCACGGAGAAAGTCACTTGTAATGTGTCAACTTGTGTCACTTGTAATGTGTCAACTTGGCCAGGCCAAATCACGTCACCCACAATACCCTTTCTGGTATGCATCTGGTTAGCATGTGCCACGGGCAGCTTCTGTGAAGATAGGGGGTGGTGTGTGAGCGGAAGCAGCAGCCATTTTGTAGCTCACACGCGTTGTTGCTGATTGGCTGATTCACTTCACTGGGGTGAAGTAGCAGCTGGCCCTGCAATTTCTCTCTTTTCCCCTGGATCCTCCTTCGGCGGCTCTATCTTCTGGGCCAGGTGTGTGTGTTTAGCTGCATGCAAAGGGCCCTCTTGGCTTCTATGGGTCACCATCATCACCAAGGTCAGAGGCAACAAGGATGAGTATGCACTTCAGTCTGTCCTCATAGCGCCCCAGATCACGTTTGTGAGTTCCAGCCTGTTTGCTACCTCCTTACCCTTAGTTGAGATGACAACAACCTTATAGAGCCTGCTTAACTGCCTTCCACAGTTGTGTAAGGCCATTTTCTTTAACAAATCTATCTATCTATCTATCTATCATCTATCTATCCATCCATCCATCTATCCATCTATCCATTCATCTATCCCCCTGACTTCTTCTGCAGCTGGCTGAATGCTAAGCGAGGGAGATGTCCAAACCCTTACTAATCCCATTATACCACCATCTTCTAGACTTGTGAAGACTGCAATCTCTGTGCTGATATCTTCAACATTGGCCTATTTTGAAATCCACCTTTTAAAATTACCCAGCTGTTAAGTTCAACATTTTTTAAAGGTTATTTATTTATTGAGAGAGAGAGAGAGAGCACATACGGGTGAGCAGGGGAGGGGCAGAGGGAGGGAGAGACAGAATCCAAAGCAGGGTCCGCACTGTCAGTGCAGAGCCAGACGCGGGGCTCAATCTCACGACTGTGAGATCCTGACCTGAGCCAATATCAAGAGTCAGACACTTAACCGACTGAGCCACCCAGGCGCCCCTGAGTTCACCATTTTGGAACCAAAAATGAACAAATACCATTGATGACAATGAGGGATGTTTTGAAGTCCAAATTCTTATGAGCTCATCTTAAATTTCTAAAAGAAAATAGTAGAATTTATTTTTCTATGAAGGAATGACAAATCCTGAGAGAGACATAACTAGAAATCTCTCCAGCATCAATGAACTTGCGAAAAATCAATAAAATGTATTCTTTTTATACATGCAAAGTCAGTCTTTTGCTACACAAAATATCTGCAAATCAATAAGAGCGTAACACTGCTAAATATAACCTTTGGTATAAACATGAAAAGAAAAATTCATATTTTGCTTGTCTTTTAGTGTATCTTAAAATTATGTTTTATTCTGATTTTTTAAATAAAAAATTGTACATGTTTACGTTTTACAACACAGTGTGTGATACATATATACACGGTGAAATGATTATTACAGTCAAGCTAATTAACATCTCCTCACACAGTTACCGTGTGTGTGTGTGTGTGTGTGTGTGCGCGCGCATGTGGTGAGAGCACCAGAAATCTACTCTCTCAGCAAATTACCAGGATTCAATACAGAATTAACTAGAGTCACCATGCTGCACATTAGATCTCTAGGCTTCTTCGTCCTACACAACCACAACCGTACCCTTCGACCAACATCTCCCTCTTTTGGTGCTTTAAAAGCATAGAAGGTGCCAGTCAACCTGCACGCGGTCTTCCCTTCCTGCCTGCCTGACTTGCTCCAAGATCATACCTGGAGACAGTAGCCTTAAGGGACTGCTGGAACCAACTCCGCATAACAACTACATTCATTGTATATATACTTGTCTACGTAATATACATACACCCTTTAAAAGCTCCCATTAGTTCTGCTTTTCGGGTCGAAGGTTGACTGATACAGGTTGTGGTCCCGAGAGTGGTTCCAAAGGAACCGAATCTTGACAGTGTGTTCTCTGAATTTGTACTGTGTTTTCTGGAATACATCCTTAATTAGATTGGAAGGCTTTAATGACCCTGTTTCCAGTGGTAAAGTGGGCACTGTTAGTCCGCAGCAGGAAGTGGCAAAAGCGTTACACAAATTTTCAACTTTTCATACCTATAATCAAGTGCCTATAAAAGACGAGTCTCCGGGTGACTAAGTGTATGATATGTTAGAATATTTTCATCAAAATAAGGAGTATTATGAAGACAAAAGATAAAGAGTATTATGGAGTAGATTTGTCATTTCTAAAGGAGCCTCAGAACTCGAGGAAAGAAAATGCTGAGCTCAGAACCTTACAGTCTCAGACCAACGTCCAAATGAAGGACCTGAAAAGTCCTGTGACAGGCCTGAAAGAAACCAGTACCTGGTATAGCCACAGGCGCAAGATTTGGGGAATCCAGATCCAAAGTTTAATCTTTGAGGGGCTGAATTACAACACAAACTGAATTTACAACTTCACGGGGTCTCTTCTGCTAACGTTAGGGGAAAATGGGATATCGGAAATTGGAATAGGGATATACGGGTGCATGCCAATGAGTGCGGGTCCCTGAGCCTCTGAATTTCCGGAAGTATCTCTGCCAGGAAAAAGCAGGCCTTCCACTCCTGCCTGAGAAGGGCTATTTCCCCTTTGCCTGAAGAACCTGTAAGGGTCTCACCTGAGATGGTCCTCTGGCAGGGCCCTGCTGATTCCCCTCCTACCACCACCTCTCACTGCTTCTTAACCTATGACTAGACACGAGTGCCCGCCGGCCAGAAGAGCGGGTTACACAATGAGACCCACGGGGAGATGTGACATTCACCAAAAAGAACAGCGTGATTTTTCCAATATGTATAGGGTAGCCTGGGGTAAATGTAGGAGAATGGTTCTAGAGGGAGGGGTAAGGAGGCAGAATTGGTATATG
Organism: Panthera onca; assembly: GCF_046562875.1. Classification (NCBI taxonomy): domain Eukaryota; kingdom Metazoa; phylum Chordata; class Mammalia; order Carnivora; family Felidae; genus Panthera; species Panthera onca. The sequence goes on along the minus strand of NC_138357.1, from coordinate 16,156,517 downwards.
CTTGGATCTCGCTCGTGTACAAGTTTTTGCGTGGACACGAGCTTCTATTTCTCTTGCATGCCAGCAGTGAAATTGCCGGGTCACTTGATACCTTTATGTTTAGTGTTGTGATGAGTTGCCAGGCTGTTCTGGGCAGATGCGCATCATTTTGCATTCCCACCGGCAACGTGGGAAGGTCCCAATGTCTTCACCCTTGTTTTTTTTTTTTTAAATTTTTTTTTTTCAACGTTTTTTATTTATTTTTGGGACAGAGAGAGACAGAGCATGAACGGGGGAGGGGCAGAGAGAGAGGGAGACACAGAATCGGAAACAGGCTCCAGGCTCCGAGCCATCAGCCCAGAGCCTGACGCGGGGCTCGAACTCACGGACCGCGAGATCGTGACCTGGCTGAAGTCGGACGCTTAACCGACTGCGCCACCCAGGCGCCCCTCTTCACCCTTGTTAAACACCTGTTAGCAGCTATCCCCGTGCGTGTCAAGTGGTATCTCATTGTGGTTTTGATGTCCAGCTCCCTGGTGACGGAGAAGGTTTGGGGATCTATTGGCGTGTGTAAGACTGTAAAGATGAGGTCCCCATTGCCTTGCTGAGTGTCATCCAGGAGCCGCTGTCAGCTCCTGCTTTCCTCCGCACCCCTTCTCACGTGGACCCCAACATCTTCCAAGCGGCAAAGGGTGGCCAATCCTTCCTGGCTTCCTCTTCTGCTCCCCAATCAAGAAATCGGCCTGCCTTCGATGGACCCACCTGCGTGCGTCAGGCCCATCCACGGGACGCGACAGCTCCCGGACAGTGGAAACAGGGAGGTTAGGCCAGCTGCAAAAGCCCATCACAGAAGGTCACCGCCGGGGTGGGAGGAGGCTGCGGGGCTGCTGGGAGCAGCGAGGACCAGGACGCGGGGACGCTGGAGGCCCCGGTCGCGGAGCTGGGGTGCGGTAGGGCGGCGGCGGGCTGGGCGGCTTCCCGGTCGCGTGCGGCTCCCTGCAGAGGACCCGGGGACTCCGAGGGCGCCTCCTAGTGGCGGGGGCGCCTGCAGCCGTGCAGCCGTGGGGGCGGGGTCGCCTGCAGCCGCGGGGACGGTGGCGCGGGGGCGGGGACGCGCGGAGCCCCAGGGTCGCCGGCGAGCTGAAGGCCTTCGGAGCAGGACACCACCCCCCCCCCACCCCCACCCCCCTTACCCCTCCCCCCCTCCCCAGGCCGGGATGAGTCAGCGAGGGCAGCCGCGGGGTTCTGGCGATGGCTGGGCGTGTGCATTTCCGTCCGTTTCCGCAGGTGTCCGTTGGCAGTGTTGACAGTGACCCCAGGGACCGCCCCAGGGACCAAGAGAAGAATGCAGCTTTGCGGGTGGGGTGCGTTAACGCCGAGTACCCCGACTCCTTCGGCCACTGGGGAGAAGCCAAGTTCTCCCAGGCCAAACATCGGTGGGGGGAGGGGCTGCGTTTTGTAAGGGAAAATGTCAAAAAAACCCTCAGGACGCTGCCCGACTTCACGCTTCTGCTGGATGGGGATCACTGCCTAGCCCCCAGGCTTTTACCGTGTCTTCGAAAAGATGGGAAAGTTAGAGGGGACCTAGATAGACTGCCGGGCGCAGTTTCTGTGGCACTGCCCACAAGGTGGGGACGAAAACTTGGCACCCCGCAGACTACACCGCGGGCGGGCCTTGCCCGGGATGCGTATCAGAAGCGGCGAGAATGCAGACACTTTCTGTTCTGATGGTGGTTGTCGCGGGGACTGGATTCTTCCATATGTGACAGTACCCTGGCTTCCAGCATTCTGGAAAGTGCGGTTCCTCAAGTGCCCAGCATTTTTCACGCTGGAAACTGGTACGCACCACAAGAAAACCTGTAGTCCAACCACCCAGAATTCCCGCATCGAGCCCCTCTTAAATAATGACAAACAGTACATGTTTCCGGAAACTCTATCAGTGAGAAGTTTATTATGGCTGCCATTTCCCCACCCGGGAAACAGGGGGGGGGGGGGGGGGTATTAGGGACTATGAACTCTGTGAAAGCTATAGAAGACCCCAGAGAAAAGTCGCAATTACAGAAGCAAAAGTGACAGTCTTCCAGTTCAGATATTGGCCCAATCAGGATACATAATCGAATGAGAGGGCCTGGGAACCAGATTCTGCTTTAATACAAAAAAGAAGAAATCTTATAAAAGGTGTCCAAATGTAGTAAACGTTTCCAGTTACAGCTGATTAAGATTTAAAACTTAGGGGGCGCCTGGGTGGCTCAGTTGGTTAAGCATCTGACTCTTGGTTTCAGCTCAGGTCATGATCTCACGGTTCCTGAGATTGAGCCCCCGCCTGAGGCTGCTGTGCGCTGACAGCGTGGAGCCCGCTTGGGATTCTCTCCCTCTCTCTTTGCTCCTTCCCTGCCCATGTTCGTTCTCTCTCTCTCTCTCTCTCTCTCTCTCTCAAAAATAAATAAGTAAACTTTAAAAAAAAAGATTTAAAACTTGGGTTTTCATTTTGGGAGTGGCATTTTATTTTTTATTTTCTTTTTAAAGTTTATTTCTTGATTTTGAGAGAGAGAGAGAGAGAGAGAACACAAGGGGAGAGGCAGAGAGAGAGGGAGACAGGGAGAGAATCCCAAGCAGGCCCCACATTCTCTGTGCAGAGCCGGACACAGGGCCCGAGCTCAAGAACCCCGAGATCATGGCCACCCAGGTGCTCCGGGGGGGTATTTTAAAGTTCAGCTCATAGCTGCTAAAGGTCAGCAATCAAAGATAAAGGAGGGGAGGGGAGGGGAGGGGAAACCTTAGTAAACTGCATCTCATAATCATTTTATCTGGGACTTTATATACTTTCCCACTTTCAAAGCTTAGTTTAAATACAGCGAAATTTATGTAAAATTGCCACTGCAGTACAAAGCATTACAACGAAATCGTTAGAGTGTTGAATGGAACGTGCTAGTTCACTCTTGACACATGTGTTTGGAAGGGGTTGCTTCACTGGCTTTATAATTCAAAAAATAGGTTTTTAAGCCCCCTGTGAGAAGAGAGCGATTTTCAGTATTACAGACTCCTGCACCACTGTGTTAAGATGTGCCTGGGCTTTGGGACCTTCATAAAACATACTCTCATCTGGATTCCATTTGACTGATAACAAAGTTTAAACAGTGTTTTCACCTCACCGGTAGAAACACCGTTGTTTGGGGTTTTCGTTTAATGCTACCACAATAAAATACGCATTTTGGCATTAAAAAATCCGACCTCAGCAGTACGCATATTAGTGTCTGAATAACCAGACGACCGGACTATGGTGGGGGCATAATTAGAACCCTGCCTCCTACGCAGGCCAAAAGCGGACAACTGCCGTGCTACAGCCCCACCTGCGACCGCCCTGAAGGACAGTGGTGAAGAGGAAGCCTCCCAGAGGGAAGATTTTGAGCAGTGCGCTTGCTTGGCCATGCTGTCTGGAGGAGAGACGGCCAGCGGTATGAGCGTATGGCCATGCATATGCCACGTCCGAGTCGTTAGCTGAATGGTCAGGGACTTTGAAAACACATGACTGAAAATTGGTGGCAAGGAGGTCTAGGGAAGACGTATGTGGACACACTTACCTGAAGAGACATATGAAGGGAAGTGTGTGTCACGGGTGATCTGCCAATCTAACTTGGCAACTAACCTCACTGGCACAAACACTCAATATTCTGATGGCTAGCATACCCATTTGGTAAATATCCACCAGGCTCTTCCCCAGCAGTCATGTCAGAACCCAGAGGGGTCAAGAACTAAGCGGCCAAGTGGCAGGGATGGAGGTCGTGCTCAGCACCATGGGCCTCCGCTCACCAAGGCTGACCTCACCACAGCCACTGCTGAGTGCCCCATCTTCTGAGGGCCAGAAGCAGGGCCAACATGGAGCCCCTGATATGCCACCAGTCTCCAGAGTGATCAGCCAGCTACCAGGTGGCAGGGAGTTCACTCTAGAACACTTCTATTAAGGAAGGGGCAATGCTTTGTGCTTACCCAAACAGATACTTACTCTGGATATGGATTTTCCTTCCCACCTGTAGTGCTTTGGAGAAACCAATATTTGTTGATTTGAAAAATGCCTTATTCACACCCTACGACCCACCAATTGCATTACTGGGAATTTATCCAAAGGATACAGAAATGCAGATTCGAAGGGGCACATGTACCCCACTGTTTATAGCAGTACTATCAACAGTAGCGAAAGTATGGAAAGAGCCCAAATGTCCATCAACTGATGAATGGATTAAGAAGATGTGGTGAACATATATACGATGGGCTACTACTTGGCGATGAAAAACAATGAAGTCTTGCCATTTGCAACAACTAGAGGTTGGAACTAGAAGGTATTATGCTAAGCAAAATAAGTCAGTCAGAGACAGACAGATATCATTTGATTTCACTCATAAATAGAATCTGAGAAACTTAACAGATGCCCATAGGGGAAGGGACGGAAAAATAAGATAAAAACAGAAAGGGAGGCAAACCATAAGATACACTTAAATATAGAGAACAAACTGAGGGTTGATGAGAGTGGGGGGTGGGGGGTGGGTTAAACGGGTGATGGGCATTGAGGAGGGCACTTTTCGGGATGAGCACTGGGTGTCATATGTAAGTGATGAATCACTGGGTTCTACTCCTGAAGTCAAGACATACACTGTATGTTAACTAACTTGAGAATAAAAAAGAAAAGAGAAAAGAAAAGAGGAAAGGAAAGGAAAGGAAAGGAAAGGAAAGGAAAGGAAAGGAGAAGGAGAAGGAGAAGGAGAAGGAGAAGGAGAAGGAGAAGGAAAAGGAAAAGGAAAAGGAAAAGGAAAAGGAAAAGGAAAAGGAAAAGGAAAAAGGAAAAGGAAAGAAAAGAAAAGGAGGGACGCCTAGGTGGCTCAGTTGGTCAAGCGTCCGACTTCGGCTCAGGTCATGATCTCATGGTTTGTGAGTTTGAGCCCCGTGTCTGGCTCTGTGGTGACAGCTCAGAGCCTGGAGCCTGCTTCGGATTCCGTGTCTCCCCCTCTGTCTGTCCCTCCCATGTTCATGCTCTGTCTCTCTCTCTCTCTCTCAATAATAAATAAACGTTAAAAAAAATTTTAAAGAAAAGAAAACTGCCTTAGTCACCATATCATGGCATTTCAAACAGCATCACTTCTAAACAAGAAACCCATTTCATAGGAAATGAGTGCAGCAATTGAGCAATATTCGTGGAATTCACTGGTCTTCGGTTTCTCCTCATCCTGAAGTGGAATGACTTTTGGAAGACCTCCATTGTTTCTAGCTTAGTGGCAATAATTTGAGGGTCTGGGGCAACAGCCTCTAGGAGATGGTCACCATTTACCTAAGCACGTACATGCATAGATACATGGTGCCGTTCCTCTTGTCACATGGCTTTACGGATCCTGCAATCAAGGTATGGAAATGGGTATGCCTCTCCTCACTTTTACCCCTAGCAATACAATGGAAAATTTTTGCTTCCTGTCCCCGTGGTAATAGATCTAGCTCTTCTGGACCAGAGGTCTTAGTTCCAAAGAAAGAAATGCTTTCACCAGGGGATAAAACAATGACTCCATTGAATGGGAAGTTGAGACTTCCAGCTGGCCACTTTGGACTCCCCAGACCTCTCGATCGACAGGAAAAGAAGGGCTGTACTGTATTGGCTGTGGTGACTGAACCTGACTATCAAAGGCAAATTGAGTTCCTACTACAAAAGTGCTACGGAGGAGTATGTCTGACATATCTAGAGAGCTTCCTGATACACCCGTGTTCCGCGATTAGTCAATGGATGACGTATGTATATCACATCATCACGGTATGCATTTTAAATACCTTACACTTTTATTTGTCAATGAAGCTGGAAAAAGGTCAATAGATAATAATAATAACCTAACTGAGAGAGAACATCTAACGCCCAAACCATTCAGGAATGAAGGTTTGAGTCATCTCCCCAGGCAAGGACTCAAGAGGAGCTGAGGGGCTGGCAGAGGACAAGGGTTGTGAAAGAAGGCAGTTATAGGGGCACCTGGGTGGCTCAGTCACTTAAGCATCTGCCTCTTGATTTCAGCTCAGGTCATGATCTCACGGCGTGTGAGATTGAGCCCCGAGTTGGGGGCTCCATGCTGACAACATGGAGCCTGCCTGGGATTCTCTTTCTCCCTCTCGTTCTGTTCCTCCCCCGTGCTCGCTCTCTCTCTCTCTCTCTCTCTCAAAATAAATAAATAAACATTTTTTAAAAATAAATAAACTTAAAAGAAGAAGGTAGTTATAAGTGCCAGCAATGTGATCTGCTGCAGAAACCAGGAATATAATAGCTTCTGCCTGAAGAGTTACTAACACACATCTCCTCAAGTGGGAAAACAAACAAGTAAGAAATCCAACTGTATTTTCAAAGGATATCCTTAGGGCTAAAGCCAAACTTTACGGATGGAGAATCATAACATTAAAAAGCTCCATTGCTTTTTCTTAACCTCTGGAAGGCAATTCCCTTGAGTGTCACATTCTAGGAAACCAGAAAAATCCAGCATCATTCTACAGCACAGCAAACCTATCCTTGTTTTTCCCAGAGAGTTGCGATAACAGGTTATGTTTTTGATGTAATTAGCTCTGTTATGAAGATGGTGAATGAAAATTAACTTTTTCTAGTACCTTCTCAAGGTCCTGAATCTTTTTTTAAACCTGAAAATAAACAGAAATGCCATTAACCAAAAGATGCCTAAGACATCTATGCTATGCAAGACATTGTGGGGATACAAAACATGGGACTATAAAATGAATCTACATGAAAGGTTGCAGGATACAAAATCAACACGCAAAAATCAGCTGCGTTTCCGTACACTAACGACGAAATACCTGAAATGAAAATGAAGAAAACAATTCCATCTATAATACCATCAAAAGGAATAAAATACTTAGCAATAAACCCAACAAAGAAAGTGACACGCTTGTACATTGAAAACTACAAGACATTGCCGAAATGGGGTGCCTGGCTAGCTCGGTTGGTAGAACATGTGACTTTTGATCTTGGGGTCATGAGTGTGAGCCCCACATTGGGTGTAGAGTTTACTTTAAAAACTCACTGAAACAGGCACCTGGGTGGTTCAGTTGGTTGAGCGTCCGGCTCTTGATTTCAGCTCAGGTTGTGATCTCAAGATTTGTGAGATCAGTCCCCGAGTCAGGCTCGACACTGACAACATAGAGCTTGCTTGGGATTCTCTCTCTCTCTCTCTCTCTCTCTCTCTCTCTCTCTCTCAAAATAAATAAGCTTAAGGGGCACCGGGGTGGCTCATTCAGTTGAGCGTCCAACTCTTGATTTCAGCTCAGGGTTCATGGGATGGAGCCCTGTGTTGGGCTCCATGCTGAACATGGAGCCTGCTTAAGATTCTCTCTCTCCCTGTGTCCCTCTCCCCCGCTCATGCTCTCTCTCTCTCTCTCTAAAAGTAAAAAAAAAAAAAAAAATTAAATTGCAGACAGAAATTAAGATGATACAAATAAATGGAAAGACATCCCATGTCCATAGATTGGAAGGTTTAATATTGTTAAGATGCTTATACTACCCAAAGCAATCTACAGTGCAGCCCCTACCAAAATCACAATGGCATTTTGTGCAAAAATAGAAAAATTCATCCTAAAATTCATATGGAATCTCAAGAGACACTGAATAGCCAAAACTATTTTGAAAAGGAGGAAAACACCGGAGGACTCAGGCACCTGGGTGTCTCAGTCAGGTAAGTGACTGACTCTTGATTTCCACTCAGATCGTGATCTCACAAGCCCCACATTGGGCTCTGGGCTGACAGCATAGAGCCTGCTTGGGATTCTCTCTCTCTGCCCCTCTCCTGCTCTCGCTCTCTCTGTCTCTCTCAAAATAAATAAATAAACTTAAAAAATGGGAAGACTCACATTCCTAATTCCAAAATGTATTACAAAGCTTCAGTAATTAAAACAGTGTGGTACTCAGGGCGCCTGGGTGGCTCAGTCGGTTAAGCGGCCGACTTCGGCTCAGGTCATGATCTCACGGTCTGTGAGTTCGAGCCCCGCGTCGGGCTCTGTGCTGACAGCTCAGAGCCTGGAGCCTGTTTCAGATTCTGTGTCTCCCTCTCTCTGACCCTCCCCCGTTCATGCTCTGTCTCTCTCTGTCTCAAAAATAAATAAACGTTAAAAAAAAAATTAAAAAAAAAACAAAACAGTGTGGTACTGGTGGGAAGATCCACAAAGAGACCAATAATAGGATAGAGATCCTAGAAATAAATCCTTGCATATATGGTCAAACTCTCTTCTACAAGAGCGCCAAGACCACTCAATGGGGAAAGGAGTCTCTTCAAAAAATGGTACTGGGGGGTGGGACGGGGGTGCTTGGCTGGTTCAGTCAGTAGAGCATGTGATTCTTGATATCAGAGTCATGAGTTCAAGCTCCACATTTGGCGTGGAACCTGCTTTAAAAAAATTTTTTTAATGGTACTGGGAAAACTGGATAGCCACGTAAAAAAGAATAAAGTGGGGCCCTTATCTCACACCATAAACAAAAAAACTCAAAATGGATTAAAGACTTCAATGTAACACCTACAATAATAAAACTCCTGAAAGAAAACATAGAGGGGAAGCTCCTTGACATTGGATTTGGTAATAATTTCTTAGATATAACACCAAAAGGCAAAATGGTGCTGTATATAGAGAAGGCTTTTGCAAGTGAGGGAGTTCAGGAGTTCCGTTTATTTATTTATTTATTTATTTATTTATTTTAATGTTTGTTTATTTTAGAGACAGAGGGAGACAGAGCGAGAGTGGGGGATGGGCAGAGAGAGAGGGAGACAGAGAATCCGAAACAGGCTCCAGGCTCTGAGCTGTCAGCACAGAGCCCGATGCGGGGCTCGAACCCACGAACCGTGAGATCATGATCTGAGCCGAAGTCGGACGCTCAACCGACTGAGCCACCCAGGTGCCCCAAGGAGTTCAGTTTAAATGTGTGGAACGGGTTGAGTTTTAAATGTCTCTTAGCCATGCAAGTGGAGGTACCATGTATGCATTTGAATTTGAGTCTGGAGTTCAGGAGCAAGTTGTAATCTAGAGGTATAAACTTGGGAGTTGCTGAAATACACATCGTATTTAAAGTTCCAAGACTATGTGGGACCATCTAGGGAGAGGGTACATTCAAGGGGAAGAAGGCCCAGGATTCGAATTAGTGGCCCTACAATATAGTGTCGGGAATGAAAAACAACAACCAGAGAAAGAGAATGAAAAAGAGGGCAGAAATCAGGAAAACGGGGTTTCTGGAAACCCGAGAAGTTTTTCGTGGGGGACTGAGCAAATGACTGTGTCAAATGCTGCTGAGAAGTTAAAGGCAACACAGTTTCAGGTAGAGCGGAGGAGGTAGGAGCCAGGCTGCACTGGGTTAGAATGTGAACAGGAGGTGAGGACTGCAGAGAGTGAACACAGGCCCATCTTCCGGTTGAGCCCGTCATCTTCTACTGCCCCCAGAGACCCGCTTCATCCTACTGACTCTTGCAGCAGCTCCAACTGGTTGCACATTATTAGATTCTTTCTCGTTCATTTGCAAGCATGCTCATATCTGTTTCTCAGAGACATAATTACCATCTTCCTTCCTATTTCATTAACAGCAAGGCCATACTCTACCTTCTCTTAGATGACGAAGGACCGTCGAGTTCTCCAGGACTTTTCATTGTGTTTTCAAGCCCTGCAGCAAACTCATCTGCCTCATCAGTCACCATTCACTGAAAAGAATCAACCAACATGTCCATTAATGACAAAAAATGTAACCACTGCAAAATCGGAAAGTCTGCATATATGTCTAAAATCATGCATTTGCATCATTAACATAAGTGTTAATCGCGCAACAAGAATTTACCATCCACCAAGAAATGCTCTGTTCTCAGGGCGCCTGGGTGGTTTAGTCAGTTAAGCATCTGACTTGATTCAGGCTCAGGTCACGATCTCATGGTTCATGGGTTCAAGTCCTGTGTTGGGCTCTGTGCTGCCAGCATGGAGCCTGCTTGGGACTCTCTCTCTCCCTCTCTTTCTGCCCCTCTCCCACTCATGCTCTCCCTCTTCAAAATAAATAAATGAACCTAAAAAAATAAATGCTCTATTCTCAGAAATGCAACTTAATTTTAATGCAGTCTAAGTGAAATGAGGAGGAAGTAAAATACAAGGGGTTGTCCAAAGTCAAACATGATACAACCATGATTAATCAAAACGTTTGGGGAATGAGTGGCTCTCATCAACCAAAAGGAGCCAAACACGTGGTTACCCATGGACGAGGTATAACCCATTCTGTGTCAACCCTCTTTAGGGGAAATCATTCGTGTGTGTGTGTGTGTGTGTGTGTGTGTGTGTGTGTTTATGCTTTAAACTCATCATTGACAACTATTAATTACCTACCTAATGCTACACATAGATGGTGAAGGGTTAGGTAGTTTGAAAATGTTAAGTCCCCAAACACAGGGAAATTCAAATATGTCCATCAAGGTGCCAGGTAGAGAGGGGTGCTTTTCGATGTTGGGGAATAAGGACCAGAAGTATAGAAGGTTATCTTTTTTTATTTTTTTAATGTTCATTTATTTTTGAGAGAGAGAGAGAGAGCAGAGGAGAGGCAGAGAGAGAGAGGGAGACACAGAATCTGAAGCGGCCTCCAGGCTCTGAGCTGTCAGCACAGAGCCCGACACGGGGCTTGAACTCACAAACCACGAGATCATGACCTGAACCGAAGTCGGACACTTAACCAACTGAGCCACCCAGGCGCCCCTAAGTTATCTTTAAGCTGTCAACATCCAAAGGTAACCAAAACTATGCCCCGTGTTGTTTGAATAAAATCACAAGAAACAATTTTCCACACCATTTGCATCTTCCACAACAGGAGAGTACAAAGAGGGTGAAAACATTTCATTGAGTACCTGCCAGGTACTGTTCTAAATGCTTTACATGTATTGACTCACTCACTTAATCCCCTGCAGAGCCCTGTGAACTAGGTATGACTATCATTCTCATTGTTATAAATAAGGAAACCAAAGCACAGAAAGATTAAGGAAAACTCTAATTAATTGAAGATTGGGGTAAAACGGAATACCATCAAGTCTAGTTTTTGTGAGGCAAGGATTATTACCTGTCCTGTGCCTCAATACCGATGGCCTCTTCCACAAGTGCAGATATAACATGTCCCTCCCATCCCCACTAGGGCTGCGATAGAGCCCCAGAGAAGAGCCAGCCTTCAAGGCTTAGAAAGAGCACCCAAGGAAAAGCACAACTCCCAGCACTGAGTTACAGCACCAAAGGAAGCATCCTCACCAGGGCTGAAATATAGCACCCAAGGAAAGTCCCCCAAATGCTTAGCTGAGATATGGTGCCGAAGGGAAAGCCCCTCCTCCAGTGTTGACATAAACACCCCAGAAAGAGTGTCACACTTGGGCTGAAATAGAACAACCAGTGAAAAGTCCTCTCCAGGACTTAGCAAGAACTTAAGAGGAAAATCCCCACCTCCAAAGGGTTGAAGTCCGGATCTTGGAGATGCCGAGCTATGACTCAATGTATGGCAGAGGATTTTTGTGGTGCTGGAAACCCAGCCTCTGGAATGAGAGCTGTAGCACCAAAGGGAGAATCCCTTTGTCCAGGGCTGAGAGCAAACACTCCAGGAAAAAGCCCCCCTTTTCACATGGTTGAGATGGAGGGCCTTGGGAAGATCTCTACCCTGCCTCCACTCAGACAGGGCACCTAAGTAAAAGCCCCCTCTCTGTGTCTAAGACAGAGCATCCAAGGAAGAACCCCCACCCCAGGGCAATATAAAGCACCCATAGAGGAGCGCACTTTCACAGGGCTTAGATACGGAATCTAAGAAACAGCCCCCAACCCAGGGCTGAAATGAAGCAATCAAGAAAGTAACTCCCCACTGCATGGCTGATAAGCGAGAAAGGCAGGTCCCTTCCCCCAACATAGCTGAGATAAGGAGCACCCATGGGAAAGTCTTCCCCCAGTACTGAGCTAATCATCCAAAGAAGAGATCCTCCTCGCTGGACTGAAATAACACCCAAAGAAAGCCCCCTCATTAACACAGCTGAGAGAGAGAGTGCCCAAGGGAAATCTCTCCCCTGGGGCTGAAACAATCACCCAAGAAAGAGTCCCCCATATAGCTGAAGGCAGAACCCCTACAAAATAGTCTCCCCACCCCATGGCTGATCTATAGCACCCAAGGAAGCACCTCAATCCCTCCCAGGGTTGAGATAGGTCAACCAAGGAATAGTACCACCCCCTGGCCTGAGAACACCCAAGGAAGAGTCCCCCTTCCAGGGCAGAGATAAAGTGCCCAAGGAAAAGTATTCCCACCCCAGGAGTTGAAATCCTTACCTTACTGAAGGAGACTAGAAGTAACTCAGACAATGGCAGTCAAGTTGTGGTGTCACACCGTTGGAACTTTCTAGAAATCAGCCTTCTGACAGTTGCCTGAAATCTGCCTCAGGGGTCGCTGAGGATGTTGTACGCAGAGATGCCTCACCGGAAGCGCTCGGATGTATTACTGCTTGGGAGGGTTTAAAGGGAAGCTGTTGGCGTGCTGCCGGCCACACCGCCCTGTAGCAGCTGGGTACAGGAGAAGCTGCGTGCAGGGTCTGGTGCTGGAGAAGCCTGGTGCCCAGCAGGTGCCAGCGCCGCCCGATCAGGAAGCAAAACTTTCCCCCTGCAATGTCTCTGGCGCCCCCTACAGACAAACTTCAGTGACGACTGCCGCAAGAAAAAGGAACCAGATCAGGCCAAATCTGGTGGGCCTGAATTGGGAGCTGAGAGGCAAGAAATCCGTAACCAGTACGCTGTATTCACAAAGGAGCAAAGTCATACAATGATCCTAATCAATGTAGAAAGCACAAATGATAAGACGTAATAACTATCCATGAGGACAAAATCAAAAGCATTGGTTGAAGAGTGAATCTGCCAGAAATCTGCAATGCACATCATTCCTTGTGATGAAAATGAGAAATATTCTTTGCCAGGACAAGAACGTCCACTATCACCATGTCTATTCAACACTGCACTACAAGAATCCCTAGCTTGCACCACGAGACAATAAAAGATAAATAAGTTGTTTAGCTAACCTGAAAACTCAAAGTAGTCTATAGACTAAGAATTGAACAATGAGGCTAGATGTAAAATCAACACATGAAAATTAACTGTATTTCTATATAACAGCCACAAGAAATTTTGGGAATGTAAGTTTTTAAGCTATTGCTAAAGTTAGCTAAACTATATAAGGAATAAATATATAAAGATAGAAATACATAGTATATATATGGAATATATATGTATATGAGAGTGTGTGTGTGTATGTGAGAGAGAGAGAGAGAGAAAGAGAGAGAGAGAGAGAGAGAGAGAGAGAGAGAGAGAGAATGGAATGAATATAGCCAAATGTGTGTAAAACCAGTATGCAGATAATTATAAAATTTTATTGAAAGACACCAGAGAATATTTAAAGAGACGGCTATGCCATAAACACCATAGATAGGAAGACGTGGTGTCCATTTCCTTAACCACTCATTTAGTGTATAAATCTAGCACAATTACAATCTAAATCCCAATAGAGTTGTTCATGAAACCTGACAAGCTGATTCTGAAATTTACATGGAAAAGTAGATGCCCCCAAATAGCCCAGACAAACATAAAGAAGAACAAAGTAGGAGAATCTGACTTGCTGTCTCAAGACTTACTAACCTTTAGTAATAAAGACAATGTGCCAGGGATACAGAGATACATACATCGAACAAAGCAGAGCCCACATCATGCATAGATGGACATTTCATGCATTTCAGAGATGCCATTTCAGATCACTGGGGTAAGAACAGACTTTTCTTCTTTTTGCAGTATATGGCACCGGGACAATTGGCAATCTATGTGAAAAATAGATTGGGTTTCTTCTTTATACCGTATACAAAAAAAGAAACAATTTAGATGATTAAGTACTTAAATATATAAAAAAGACTGTAGAAGAAATTTGGAAGACTTCAGAATAGGATGTCAACTATACTTCAATAAAAAAAAGAAAAAAGACTTCAAATTAGGAAAATACGTCTTTTTTCATGTTTATTTCTTTTTTTAACGTTTATTTATTTATTCATGTTTATTTCTTAAATTTATTTTGAGAGGGAGAAAGAGGAAGCATGAGCGGGGGGGGGGGGGGAGAGAGAGAGAGAGAGAGAGAGAGAGAGAGAGAGAGAATCCCAAGAAGGCTCCATGCTAAGCACAGAGCACATGGGGCTTGATCTCAAGACCTGGAGATCACAACCTGAGCCAATATCAAGTGTCAGCCACCTAACCAATGGAGCCACCCAGGCGCCTCCAAAATAGGAAAAGATTTCTTAAGAAGGAAAAAAAAAATTGCTAAGCATAACAGAAAAGGTGGATACAATTGCATTGGTAATACTCTCATTTTTAAGTTTGATGATAAATTTACAAACATCCATTTTATTAAGTTTCATCTTACGTAAAATGTCCCATATATTTTTGTATGAATGAAGTTACATTATAAAACGTTTGCCTGGGAAAAGAAAGGCTTATAAGTTACGGCAGAGAAGGAGGACAGTGCCCTTAATAACCACGGAAGAAATAAATCCAACTTTTAGCAGAAGTTTAGTCTTACTAGTGAACCTGTGGTTTGAAGAAATTATTATAGAAGCAGGGTTCCCATTAAAGAAAATTGAAAAAACAAAAATCCTAGCAGGCTGTTATTTTTAATGGATATTTGCTACATCCCTTGAATGCAAAGATGAGTCAACATTTAAAAATCTATTCTTGGGGCACCTGCGTGCCTCAGTCGGTTGAGCGTCCGACTTCGGCACAGGTCATGATCTCGCGGTCTGTGAGTTCGAGCCCCGCATCCGGCTCTGTGCTGACAGTTCGGAGCCTGAAGCCTGCTTTGGATTCTGTGTCTCCCTCTCTCTCTGCTCCTTCCCTGCTCATGCTCTGTCTCTCGCTCTCTCTCTCTCTCTGTGTCAAAAATAAATAAATGTTAAAAAAAAATTTTAAATAAAAAAATAAAAATCTATTCTTATAATTTACCACTTCAATAGGTAAACAAAGAAAAAATTATGATTATCTCAATATATACCAAAAATGCATATGACAAAATTCAAGATCCATTCCCAATTTTAAACATAACAATAACAAGGAGTAAGATATAAGGTTAATATATAAAAGTCAATTGCTTTCCTAAATACCAGTGATTAATATTGGAATATGAAATTTAAAAAAAAAATGCCATTTGCAACAGCACCAAAATAATGAAACACATACACATCAAATGAAATATGCACAGGATCTCTGTATGGAAAACCACAAGAGCTATATAAGTCAAGAGATATTCCATGTTCACAAATTGGAAGATTCAATATTATTAAAATATCAGTTCTGTCCAGCCTGATCTGTTCAAAGCAACCCCAAATCAAAATCTCAGCAAGTTATTTTATTGACCAACTGGCCACAAAGACTATAGGGAAAGATGCAAGACCCTGAACAGCCAACACAATACTGGAAAATAAGAACAAACACGGAGGACCCACACTACCCAATTCCAAGACTTAATATAAAGCCATAGTCGTTGGGGCTCCTGGGTGGTTCAGTCGGTTAAGCGTCCGACTTTGGCTCAGGTCATGATCTCACAGTCTGTGAGTTCGAGACCCGCGTTGGGCTCTGTGCTGATGGCTCGGAGCCTGGAGCCTCCTTCAGATTCTGTGTCTCCCTTGCTCTCTGCCCCTCCCCTGCTC
This sequence comes from Panthera onca, assembly GCF_046562875.1. NCBI lineage: Eukaryota > Metazoa > Chordata > Mammalia > Carnivora > Felidae > Panthera > Panthera onca. The sequence continues at coordinate 16,140,807 of NC_138357.1, read as the reverse complement.
ACGCTCTGTCTCTATCAAAAAAAATGAATAAACATTTAAAAAATTAAAAAAAATAAAGCTATAGTCATAAAGACAGTATGGTACTGACAAAAGAGTAGACACGTGGATCAATGAAACAGAGTAGACAAGCCAGAAAGAGACCAGCACATATAGTTAACTGACTTTTGACAAAGGAGCAAAGGTGATTCAAGGGAGAAAGCATAGTTTTCTCAACAAATGGGATTGGAACAATCAGCTATCCATCCATGTGGGAAAAAAAATGAACCTAGACACAGATCTTCTGTCTTTCACAACAATTAACTCAAAATGTATAATGGGCCTAAATATAAAATGAAAAACAATAACATTTCTGTAAGAAAACATAGGAGAAAATCTAGACGACCTTGGGTTTGGAAATGAGTTTCTAAGTTCAAAACCAAAAGGAAAATTCACAAAAGAAATCTGATAAGTTGGACTTTACTAAAATTAAAAACTTCATTGTGATACACGCTTTTACAAGAATGAAAAGACAAACCACAGGGGAGCCTGGGTGGCTCAGTCGGTTGAGCGTCGACTTCAGCTCAGGTCATGATCTCACGGTTGGTGACTTCGAGCCCCGCATCGAGCTTGGGCTTGCTGCTCTCAGCGCAGAACCTGCTTTGCATCCTCTGTCTCCCTCTCTCTCTGCCCCTTTCCCGCTTGCACTCTCTCTCTCTCTCTCTCAAAAATAAACATTAAAAAAAAAAAAAAACGACAAACCACAGAATGGGAGAAAATCTTTGAAAAACACATATCTGTAAAAGACTTGTATTTGAAATATACCACAATCTCTTAAACCTCAACAGTAAGAAAAGAAACAGCACAATTTGAAGTTGGGGAAAAGATCCAAATTAGATACTTCACCGAAGACAAATACAGCTGGCAAAGAAGTACGTGAAAAGGTGCTCAACATCATTTGTCATGAGGGAACGGCAAATTAAAATGAGATATCACTGCATACTTATTAAAATAGCTAAAACTTAAAACCTGGCAATACCAGTTGCTGACGAGGATGCAGAGCATTATCTCACCATATGGTCCAGCTAAGCATGCACCTTGGTATTTATCCAACTAATATGAATAATTATGCCCATACAAAAATGTGCATGCGTTTAAGCAGCACTATGCACAATTGTCAAAAACTGGAGATGTCCTTCAAAAGGTGATGTGCAAATAAACAGTGGAACATCGATCCAACGGACTGTTATTCAGAGATTTAAAAAAATGAATTAAACAGTAGACAGACATAGAGGAACCTTGAATGCATATTGTCAAGGGAAAGAAGCCAGTCTAAAAAGGCTACATAATGCAGGATTCTGACTATATGACATTCTGGAAGAGGCAACACCATAGAGACGGTAAAAAGATGAGTGGTAAACTGGGGCTCAAGGGAAAGGGAGAGGGTTGAGTAGATTAAGCACAGGGATTTTTAGAGCTATGAAATTATTCTATATGAGAGTGCAATTGTGGATACATAACATTATCAATTTCTCAAAACCCATTGAACTTCAAAGCACAAAAACTGAACCCTGATGTATACAATTTATTTTTTTTAATTTACATCCAAGTTAGTTAGCATATAGTGCAACAATGATTTCAGTAGATTCTTTAATGCCCCTTACCCATTTAGCCCATCCGCGTCCCACACCCCCTCCAGTAACCCTCTGTTTGTTCTCCATATTTAAGAGTCTCTTATGTTTTGTCCCCCTCCCTGTTTGTATATTACTTTTACTTCCCTTCCCCTCTGTTTATCTGTTCTGTCTCTTAAAGTCCTCATCTGAGTGAAGTCATATGATTTTTGTCTTTCTCTGACTAATTTTGCTTAGCATAATACCCTCTAGTTCCATCCACGTATTTGCAAATGGCAAGATTTCCTTCTTTTTGATTGCCGAGTAATACTCCATTGTATATATACACATCTTCTTTATCTATTTATCCATCGATGGACATTTGGGCTCTTTCCATACTTTGGCTATTGTGGATAGCGCTGCTATAAACATGGGGGTGCATGTGTCCCTTCGAAACAGCACACCTGTATCCCTTGGATAAATACCTAGTAGTGCAATTGCTGGGTCATAGGGTAGTTCTATTTTTAGTTTTTTGAGGAACCTCCATCCTGTTTTCCAGAGTGGCTGCACCAGCTTGAATTCCCACCAATAATGCAAAAGAGATCCTCTTTCCTGCATCCTCGTCAACATCTGTTGTTGCCTGAGTTGTTAATGTTAGCCATTCTGACAGGTGTGAGGTGGTATCTCATTGTGGTTTTGATTTGCATTTCCCTGATGATGAATGATGTTGAGTATTTTTTCATGTGTCGGTTGGCCATCTGGATGTCTTCCTTGGAGAAGTATCTATTCATGTCTTTTGCCCCTTTCTTCACTGGATTATTTGTTGTTTGGGTGTTGAGTTTGGTAAGTTCTTTAGAGATTTTGGATACTAACCCTTTATCTGATATGTCATTTGCAAATATCTTCTCCCATTCTGTCGGTTGCCTTTTAGTTTTGCTGATTGTTTCCTTCGCTCTGCAGAAGTTTTTGTTTTGATGAGGTCCCAATAGTTCATTTTTGCTTTTGTTCCCGTCACCTCTGGAGACGTATTGGGTAAGAAGTTTCTGCGGCCAAGATCAAAGAGGTTTTTGCCTGCTTTCTCCTCGAGGATTTTGATGGCTTCCTGTCTTACATTTAGGTCTTTCATCCATTTTGAGTTTATTCTTGGGTATGGTGTAAGGAAGTGGTCCAGGTTCATTCTTCTGCATGTCGCTGTCCAGTTTTCCCAGCACCACTTGCTGAAGAGACTGTCTTTATTCCATTGGATATTCTTTCCTGCTTTGTCAAAGATTAGTTGGCCATACGTGTGTGGGTCCATTTCTGGATTCTCTATTCTGTTTCATTGAGCTGAGTGTCTGTTTTTGTGCCACTGATGTATACAAATTTTTAAAAATCATTTAGGTCAGGGGAATCCCAAGATAGAATGCAGAATGTGACAAAGCAATCGAACTGTGTTACAAATTTGTGAAGCAAACATACTGAAGGGGAGGGGTGTAGACCTAAGTAACTTTGGAAATGAGTGGGGTCTATAAAACCAATGGCAAACAAACATGTATAATCACTGCTGTAGTTGGGAATGTTGTTTTCCATGAGAGTACAGGGTAACGATTCTGAAACCATGTATAATGGGTTTAAACAATTCAAGTAAACAGGTAGCAGACCGTGGGAGCCAGGTTTCTTAGCATGGGAGTAGCGGTTTGCAGATCAGCAAGGGGAGGTGGTTCGAATGATTTATGTGATGATGGATGGAATGTCGGTATGAACTCGTGTTTCACATAATAGAGATACAGCAGTTATGTATGGAAATATTTATATATGTGTGTATATGCACAGGTTAGTGTATGCACATATATTTTCTTGCCCCATCAGTTGAAAGGGCCTTGACGCAACAAAACCCCAGCAGCACTGGGGCCCAGATCCTGGTTTCTAATACCATTCTTCAAGAAAAGGACTCAGGTTCCCTGGAGAAAAGCCCGATTCTAGGACTGGGGAAGGAAATATACACGATGAGCCTGGAACATCTTGTAGTGGCAGAAGGTAAGGAAGTGCTTAAAACAAAACGAAAAAATCCGCAACAATGGGAGTATGTCAAAGGGACACACAGGAGCCCAGTGAAACAGCTACCAATGTCCAACACTGGGGCAATTTCCACCTCAAAATAGCGTTGCATGATAATCCAAAGTATAAAAAAACATACCCAAGAGTCGAAACTCATATAAATGACCAAATAAGTTAATAAGGGGGAAAGAAGAAACATACCTCCGGTGCAGAAGAATGCCAAATGGGGCTCCTGGGTGGCTCAGTCGGTTGGGCATCCAACTTCGGCTCAGGTCATGATCTCAAGGTTTGTGAGTTCGAGCCCTGCGTTGGGCTCTGTGCTGACAGCTCAGAGCCTGGAGCCTGCTTCAGATTCTGTGTCTCATTCTCTCTGTGCCCCTCCCCCACTTGTGCTCTGTCTCTCTCTGTCTCTCAAAAATAAATAAATGTAAAAATAAAAAAAAATAAAAATAAATTTAAAAAAAGGAAGAATGCCAAAAATAACTTATGTAGATACTCCATCCTCAAGGAAGTAGAGCAGAAGTCCCTATTCCCTGTGTGGGCTATGCATAGTGACTTCCTCCCAAAGAGGACAGTATGGAAATGGGGAAAAAAAAGAGGGACTTTACAGTGGAGAAACCTGACAAACACTAACTTAGGTGATCAGGAATTACATCAACAGTGGTAAGTCATGTTCATAAATATGTACCCTTGATAGAACAATAGCACGCGTAATCCCAGTGTAATGGTAAAAACATCAGACAAATCGCAATAGAGGGATATTTTACCAAATACCTGGCCAGTATCCCTCAAAGCTGTCAAGGTCATCAGAAACAAGGACAGTATAAAAAACTGCCACAGCCAAGGAAAACCTAAGAAAACATCACAATTAAATGCAATGCAGTATCCTGGCTGGAATCCTGGGACACACAAAGGACGTTAAGTAAAATCTGGAGAAACTTGAATATTAACTGTAGTTTATAACAATGTATCAATATTGGTTCCTTGATTGTATCAAATGTCTCATGGTAATGTAAGATGTTAGCAATAGGGGAAACTGAGCATGGGGTATGTGGGAACTCTGTGCTATCTTCCCAATTTCTGTGTACATTTACAGTTCTGAGAAATAAAGTTTATTTGGAAAATATCATTTTTTAAAAAGAGGTATAGGAACTGTTTAAAAGGGACGAGAGGGGCGTCTGGGTGGTTCAGTTGGTTAAGCATCTGACTCTCAATTTCGGCTCAGGTCATGATCTCACAGTTCGTGAGTTCGAGCCCCGTATTGGGCTCTGCACTGGCAGTGTGGAGCCTGCTTGGGATATTCTCTCTCTCTCTCTCCCTCCCTCCCTCCTTCCCTCTGCCTCTCTCCCACTCGTGCTCACTTGCTCACTCTCTCTCAAAATAAATAAATGTAAAATAAAATAAAATAAAATAAAATAAAATAAAATAAAATAAATAGGAGACTAGAGAGACACGCTATAATGTGTGAACCTTGGTGGGCGCAGCTATGAAAGTCATTCTGGGGACATATGGGGAAATTTGAATATATTGGATGGTTCACCATTTTCTTCAGTGTGACAGTTGTATTGTGGTTAAATGGGAAATGTACTCATTCTTACAGAAATGGCACACTGACATATTTAAGGATGTCGTGATGTCGTGAAGTGTGATTATGAAGTCCCCAATTTACCATAAACTATTCAGGAGAGAAAAACAAAAGTGGCAAAATATTAGGAATGGTGACTCTAAATGAAACATATATTGGCATTATTATTACTCTTTCACGTTTCCCGTAAGTTTGAAATTTTTCAAAATACAATTTTAGAAAAATAATCAACAGGATTCTAGAAATGGACCAAACGATACTAATATCCATCTGGAAATATAAACATGCATGAATAAGTAGGAAAAATCCCGGTCATTTTTGCAACAGACTTCAGAACTCAGAAACAGGTCTAAGTATATACATAAATTCAATGTATGAATGAGGATGGCTTTTCAAATCAGTATGGGGGAAAAAAGTCAAAAAATGGAGTTGGGATAACCACACAGCTATTTGGGGAGAAAAATGTTGAATCCTTACCTCACTCCTTCTACCTAAATAAAGTCCAAATGAATCAAAGATTTAAAGATTAAAAAAAAAAAAACTTAAAAGTACTGGAAAAATACATTAAATTTATTCTTAAATGTAAAGAAGGCCTTTCTAAGCAAGGCATGAATCCCAAAAGCCATAAAGACTGAGAAGTTTAACTACATAAATAAGTAAATAAATAAATCTCAGGAAAATATTGCTAAACATATGACAATGGACCAATTTTCTTAGCTTACAAAGAGTTCATACAAATCAATAAAAAACAAAGCATCTAGTAGAAAACAGAACATGACCACACAGTTCACAGAAAATGAAATATAAGTAACCAATAAACATGAAAATGTGTCCCATATCCTTTATTAAAATGCAATATAGCTGAAGTAAGGTGCAAGGTATCACTTATTCAGTTTCAGATGATCAGATGTTTAAGTTTAGTACCCAGCAACGGCATAGGCCTCGGGGATAATTGTTCTTATACATTATATGTGGGAGAATAACTAGGCAAAGACTTCTGGAGAACCATTTGGCAATAACTACTTAACTGAAAGTGAAAAATAGCCTTTGACCCAGCAATCCTACTGCTAGGAAGTAACCCTGTGGGTGTAATCTCATTATATGTACAAGTCTGTTCACTGGAGTATGGTTTAACCATAGAAAAATACTGAAAACCTGAGATCCCATGAGTGTTTCGACATTTGTAACACATTCATACACTGGAACGCCACACAGTCATTAAAAAGAATGAGGTATTTCTGTATAGCCTGATACAGAAAGATCTTGCAAGACACAGGTGGCAAAAATAGCAAGATACAGAAGAGTGTATACATTCTGACTCCATTAGTGTAAAAAATTTTTTAATATATATTTGCTGGCAAATAATGACATCCCCGAACAAATACACATGACACTTTAAGCTGGTTACCTTTGGAGAGGGGCATTAGGCACGGGAGGGAAGGGGGCAGGTTTTAATGTCATGCCTTTCTGTACAATCTGATTTGTTGTTTTTGCCATGTGCATATTAACTTCATACTTGATTTGTAGGTTATTTTGACATATCCCTAGGTAGAATTGAATGCTGGTGGTGTTAGTTTTCAAAATACTCCAGAGAGGTGCCAAGTTTTACAAACCAGAACTTCCCCCTGGATTTTCATCAGACTCCCGATTGGCCACCTGATGCTTTAATCATAATGATGTCAAGTATAAAGTTATAACAAATTTGCAATGGGATGATTGGACACTGCTACTCACGGACTGAAATTCTTATACTCCAAAGGGCACGTGATAATTTATAAATATAAGTGAGATTACACATTCTGTTTTGACTCTAAAAAAAAACACAAAATAGCCATTAGACTTTACATGTACAAGAAAAAGTGAAGTATCCATTGAATTTAGTAAAACAGCATCACACTGGAAAAAAAAATACAGTCATAAAATTAGCTCTTACATTTTTCTGGGGACAGAGAAGCAGAAGAGAATGATATTTAAAAAACAAAACAAAAACAAAAACCACTACCAAAAACAGGGTGAGACAATCATTTATTTATTGGACAGGGCAAGGTCATTTAAAGAGAGGAAACATATCCAAAAGAAGGTGTTTAGCTTGGTGTTACAGGCATTGATGTTCACAACAAACAACACTACTCAATACATCATGGAAACAGGCCACATACAACCGGGAAGATGCTGTCATGTCACTCAAAAATAAGCCACACTGCTTAGGAAACAATCATTAGGGAGTTAGCAGAGCATCATGGTCTCTAATCCGCCGATCTGCATTGTCTGTGGCTGGGACATTAGCCGATAGCATTTGGCTGGTTCCCTGGTTATTAAGAAGTGTCTTGCTATATTCTAGCGAGCCTTCAATATTGAGTACACGCTTCTGAACGTCTCTAAAATTGGCAGTCACCTGCAGGCTTAACTAGCTCACATCACTACATTTTTGGACTACCCTAGGTAGTCGTGGACGGTCTCAAAGTATTATAAATAAAATTCTGAATTTAATTCATTTAGCACAGTTACGATGCATCCAAATCAGCTTTAGTCCTATGGTACATACTTGAAAACGGAAACAGAAATTCACGGGAGGAAAGTAAAGAAGAAATTTGGGAAGCTCATCTGGCTTGAGGTATACACACCTGCTAACAAAGTTAGACGCACCTGAAAACTATGTCAATTATCTGCCAAAATATTTGGCATGATTTTTACTTGGACTTTCCTGACTGGGCAGGCAAAGATTTCAATATCCATTCTAGAGCCTAGCCAAAATCTTGTAAATAGTAGTAGATCATGAGTGACTGGTTACGAGGAAAAACTATTCAGCCTAAAACTGACTAAAAAACAAGTAAGTGTCTGGCCCTCCCTAGTCACATCCACTGATTTTACCAACCACTTCCTTCCACAGAAATCACGGTTCTCGGGAGGAGACGCGCTCACTCCACGTGCAACAAAACTACACTCGAGAAGCCAGTCACTAAAAGACCAGACACTGTACGAATCCACTCATATTAAATGACCAGAATAGGCAAATCTATAGAGGCAGAAAGCAGATTAGTGGTTGCCCGGGGCTGGGAGGCACTGGGAGGTGGGGTGGGGTATGAGAGGTGCCTGCCAAAGGGTACAGGGTTTCTTTTGGGGGTGACAGAAATGTTCTAAAACTCACTGTGGTGGTGGTCATACAACTTTGTGAATATATTACAAAACCACTGAACTATACCCTTTAAATGGCAGCATCGAAGGTATGTGAATATTAAAAAAGGAAGACAGCCCCCAAAAAGCAGAAAAGAGGCTCTTGCAAGTCAAGTCATACCTGAGGAAATGGTAGACAAGCCTGATATAAGGAGCTGCCTTCTCACACACTATTTTGATTTACATTATAACCACATTAACCCCTGAATTCCACTGTTCATTCATTTCTAAATTATTCTAGGCTATCAGCAGATTTCTAACTTTGTTCTCCTTAGAGAGCAGAGTCAGTGTTCCACAGACAGACTGGCTTGGCAAAACAAAACTAAACGACAATAAAAACTCAATGACGAAATAATCTCGTGCTTTGGGGCTGTGTGTTACCAGGCAGAATAGAAGAGCTGAGGTTCGTTTCTAATGGGAAAAATGCCACCAGGCATAAGGGCACCTTACGACTCTTGCCTAAAGCATATTTCCTTTTCAAATCTGCACAGTTATTCCCTTTGCACCTATACAATTCAACAAAAGCAATGTTTTCATACCTGCACAGTTCAACAAAAGCAACCTTCTCTACAAAACAATGTGACGCTCCCTGCAGATCAAAGAGCTAGCCAAATTTCCCCGAACCTAAAATTACTGTTTCTAAACAAAAAAAACAAAGTCTCCTCTGTACTCTCATCCTTACCTTCAGCAGCACACAATGAAGATGGAAAACTCTAAGCCTGCTATAAATCCGAAGCCATAAAACAATTTCTTAAATGACCTTGTTTTTAATTAAAGGTATTAGTTCCAAATATTTAAAACACATTTGTCCCGAGGCCTTGGAAGTTGACCTCTGATGAGAACTTTCCTTTAGTTTTACTAATTCACTAGTTTAGTATGCAGTAAAATAACAGAGTCTTCGAAGAAGTTAAACAGGCTAATGACCAGTCATGGGCTTTCTTCTGTGATTACTATTCTTCTGCAGACAGGATAATTAATGAAACCATGAATGGTCTTTTTGGTCTATCTGCAGCTATCCTTAAACTACATAATTGGTTAGGGAAATTTCTGACAGATAAATGAAGAGAACACAAGTAGCTTTACGGCAAGTTGAATTTGTTAAACCTACTTATGACAAAGAATTTCGGACACAATCGCTCACTGCACACAGAACCCCAGAGAAGTGATGGCACAAGACAGCTGACGTGGGAAGGTATACGGGAGTGGGGCGGGGTGAGAGGTCGTGAGAAATTAAAAACTGGCATGTATCTGCTGGAGCAGAGCCACTGTTTAGGGGGCGTCAGAAAAACTGCTAAGTCACCATTTTGGTCTCTTGAGAGAAGTCCATTTGTTGTTAAGAACCAAAGACCTTTCTACTATCATTCGTGCTGCAAAATGCAGTAGTCACATTATTGCCAAAAGGATCCCAAAAACTCAAGTGCAAAAGAAGAGAAATCTAAGAAAATAAATAGTTACAAAATCATCAACATTTTTCAAAGAAATGTGTTCAAAACAGTGACTTTTACAAAAGATAGGAATTTCTTTTAAGTGGAAAAAGGAATTCTCTCTATGAAAGCTCAAAGACTCATTTCACAGATAACTTATACTCCATAATGATTTGATTAACAGTGTACAAACAAGGGCCATAGACTCTTTTTAATTAGGTCTGAAAAATCAATATAATATAAATACTGATGATGGGGGGGGAGTGTTTTATACCCCAAACTCCAATATTCCAGCTCTGTGTCCTGTCCTGTTATTATAATCTGTAAAAATCTTAACGACGCAGTGATTCAAGTTTTCGTAACTTCAATGATGTATTAGAGGACAATGCATCTTGATTTGAAGAGTTTGTTGTATCCGAAGGCCGGAACAGCACTCGACCACGATGATTAAATACATAAAATGATGGGTGATTCCTTAATGTGTCAAATGTCCTTAAAAGAAAAAACAAAGAGCATCCACTTTAGATAAACCTGTCAAAAAGCCTATCTGAAAACAAGCAGGCTTCTAATGAATTATGAATTTGCTCTTAACTAAGTTTAAATCCGTGAAATCAGGCTATAAACAGGCTATAATCATACTGTGTTTCATTTCTTTTTCCTGCGCAAGGACAATAAGAAGCCTGGGAAAGAAACATAAAGCCCTCAAATTTGTCTTTCAGCCATTCCTTTCTATGAATAATAGCACGAATCATCGCTCAACTGTAATCACATCTATAAATCTTACACTAGCTAGCCATGCCAAAAATTTTTTTAAAAACCAGTACACAGATTTTACCTTTGATTATTTTCATTTGGCCCTCACTACTCAAGCAATACGATCGTTTCACAGATCTGTTTCCAAGAATCTTTCAAGTACAACAAAAAGCTCCTTTTGGCCCTTCTGTACCTTCTGTTGTCCAAACTCATACATTTTGCTACCACCTACTAAATTTATATATTTTGCTACCACCTACTTAATGCCATTCTGTTTTACTTCTTTCCTGGCCCTCTGCCTGCAATTCTTGGTAGACTCTTTGTAAGAACTACAGTGGGTGGTGATAGTAGAGTATCCTTTCTATTTTCTCAGCAAGATATATATATATATATATATATATATATATATAGTCTAAAAAAGTTCACAAACACCTAAGTGTATGGCTTTTAGTATTGGTTTGTTTAAACATTATTTTCCTGGAGAAAGAAGGACTCTGCCTCGATAAAAATTCACATCTCAAAGTCAGCCCACCTAAAAATCCAAGCATACTCCCACGTAAAACAGGAAGCCTGAGATGTGACTATTCAAAATGTAAATTGAAAAGTAAAAGTAACAAGGGGGTGGGTTTCCTCTAACAAATAAATGCTCACTGTGAATCCTTCTGAGGACACATTGTAAAGGGTTAAAATTTCCAGGTTCAAGAAGGTGGGTGAAGTCCAGAGATGGAACTGAACAAAGGTACAAGGATAATTTCATGACAGTAAGAAATATGGAAAAGAAAAAGCAAGCAAAGCTCAAGGACATAGCTTAGAAGTACAGGAGAAAAAAGAAAGCAAAATAACAAATATACTGTAGTCCAGGAAGAGGAAAGGGCGAGAGAGCAGAGTCTATGTCACAGACTAGGTTCAAGTGGTAGAGGAAACAGAAAACCCCTATTCTTCCAAAGACTGAGCTGGAACAAGTGGATAAAGAGAGTGGGGGGGGAGGAAGGAAGGAAGGAAGGAAGGAAGGAAGGAAGGAAGGAAAGGAAAGGGAAGGAAAGGAAGGGAAGGAAAGAAAGGGAAGGAAAAAGAGGAAGGATGAAAGGAAACAATTTCTGAGGGGATATCTTCCTATACGTCTATTTCTTTCCATCCGTCAAACCAATAAATAATTTTAAGCAAATATAACACATCTTAGTCTACTGTCAATAATCTGTCATACGACTTTCATTTTTCCATCTCATCAAACACTGCCTCGGTATTTTCACCTCACTACTCAAACGAGCTGCATAATCAAAATGTAAAAACAAAACCAACTTTTATGTACCAGAAAACACACATTTTAAATTATGTAAATGAAGCAAAACTCCTATGAAACTAAATGCCTATGAAAAGGGAAGGACTTACTTATTTTTTAGTTCTGAAGTGGCATCCATGTCTTTAAACTCCCCTGCAATATGAACTATACCGTAACAGGTAACTGCAAAGGCCAGAAGTGTCTGAAGAACTATCTGTGAGTATAAAGATTGAGATTATCAAATAACATACAAATATTATCATAAAACTTTGCCATTTTCTCTCCATCTCTTTTTAGCCTCTGACAAGTATTTCTCCCAGGTCCTACCAAGGAGTCAATTCTCCCTTTAAATAATTTGAACTCAGACACACCAAAATCTTCTATACATTCTGTGGATCGGCTGCAAAGATACTTCTGGGTCTTCTCAAATAGCAAACAGGTACTGAGCCATTCAGAACTCAGTTATCAATGGTTACCTGCTTCCAAGAGCAACTAAGAATTTTTAAATGTATTATTGTTAAATATCATTGAGTATAAAAAGAACACCCCTGACCCACCACCCAGCTTAAGAAATAAACCTACCAGTACCTTTCAAGTCCCACATGTCCCTCTCCAGTTATATCCTTCACCCTTCCCTCAAGGTGAACTATTGTACTGAACTGTAGATTAACCAGTTTTTGAGGCTTTTCTTTATAATTTTACCAGCTATGTATGTACCTCTAAAATGTATATTGCTTCCTTTTTCCCATTTTTGGACTTTCTTGTGAGATTCACCCCTATTGTAGTATATGTATCCTTGTAGTCCATTCATTATCATCATGTTTTACATTATATGAATATTCCAAAAGTTATTCATTCCACTGCTGATGGCTACGGGGGCTGTTTCCTGTGTGTTACTTTTAAAATGTCAGTATGGATATCCTGGTGTATGTCTCCTGGTACATGGGAGTAGAACCACTGGGGGAGAGTATACACATGTTCAACTTTATTAGGTAATACCAAAATGTTTTCCAAAGTGGTTGTGCAAGCAGAAACTTGCAATGTTTGATATTAACCAACATGGGATTACAGGCACATTTGATTTTCTTGATTGTGATTTTTCTGTATTTTCCAAATTTCCCAATTTGTAAACAGCAGCAAGGTATTTTAAATAGATATAAATGAATACATGTGTGGTGGTGGTGGGGGGGGTTAATCCACCACAAAGCAAAGGTGATAGGAGAGTGAGTTAATAGTCTCATCTATCAAAACTTTCATTACAGACAACTAAAGTCAAAATTAGCCACAAGCTATTACTCTTAACTTTCTAAATTAAAACTCATATCACATGTTATACCAATTTACATTCCCCCACCAGTGTACCAAGACCTATTTCATACAATGTAATCACAGGCACCATTAACAAGAATGTGGTAAATCAATGACTTATCATGAAATTATGTCACAATATACTGTTAGGTAATAAAGAGCTAATTATCAAACCATACATATACACACAGAGATAACAACTTTTTAAAAGAAAAACTGTTTTGATTAGGTAAAACTGTACATATGTAAATAAAGATAATACTGTTTGTGCACAGGAAGAGGGCTGAACCACTGACATACTCCAAACTGTTGGGAGTAGAAGCAGAATTGCTGACCAGTGGGGTCACTTCTCTTTTATTGTACAGGGTCGGTTTTACTTTTTACACATACTGTTTGATTCTGTTACAAAGAAGTTACTAGTGTGTCATTTACAATCCTTTAAAGATAAAAAGGGTGAGTGAAACTAATGTAACATTTTAGCTTAAAAAAAACCAACAACACGTGTTTGTTTTTATTTACTTTTACCCCCTACATATATGTCCCTAAACAATGTTGTTACTTTTTCTTGTTCTTAAACTTTACATAAAAAGGAACTTTGCTAAAAAATGAAGCCAAATAATCAACTTTTTAAGTTCGTCTCAGACTATGAACGGAGAAACTTCAAGAATGACTATTTAAACTACAGTTCTAGAAACCAAACACAGAAATCTTTTGTTTCCAAATCTTCGGGTTTTACAATGAGTGACAAAAAGTAGAAAACAGATGTTATTTCATGTCTGGAAAATTTTATGAGAATAAAAACCAGTAAAAAATTATGATAAGCTATGTGGCTAATTTTTAAAATATATTTTAACGGAATATAAATGACCAACTTACATCTATTGGCAGTGATTCATCTTCCTTTTCTGTTAATCGCATATAAGAACGATCTATAAACCAGAAGCATACCATTAAGGAAATTGTAGCCCATTTTTCTTTCTTAAAATGCAAGCAAATCAATACACCAAAGAAGCGGCCGACTAATATGCTACATAAAGCAACGCTAATCCCGGATTCCTCAAAAACCTCTATCTTCTAAGGCAGTCAGCCTGATCTTGAACTATTTTATTTTCATCACGACCTGCTTTGTCACCTTATAAAACACAGAAAGAGTGAAAGGTGAGCAAGTACAAGGAAGAAATACCTAAAACCATATTTTTTTCTTTCTTTCAGTACTATAGGAAAACTAGAATCCTCTGAAACTGTTTCTTTCGCTAACGGGTCAAAGAAATCACAATTATTTAAAAACGAATAAGCCTACAGAAAATCTCAACTCTGAAGTAGCACCACCATCACATAGTATGGACCAAGTAATACCGGTATGGATATGTTTTTCTCCTGCCAGAATATGTTGGAGCAGTGGGAGAACAGGTGAAATTCCAGGATGTCAATTTCTGCCTCTCCGATTAAATTACAATTCCGCTGCTGCCTTAGCCTCAGGAAGCAGCAAGGTAGGAAAGAAAAGCATCAGGATTTGGAAGCTGATAAGCCTGGATCATAAAACCAGCTCCTCAACTTACTGTCATTGAGTTTATCTCATTCAACCCGAAGACATCCATCACCATGAGTTGTAACATGTATCTCAATTTCAGAATGTTAGAATGAAGGACTTGGAAAGGGACGTGTGTCTGAGTGTCAAAGAAATACAGTATCTATTTTTCAACTGCCCATGTTTCTGCAACAGTAAAATGGGGATAATGTGAAGATTAAGTAAGATACATGATAGCCATTCTGCCATAACAAAGCTCATTGCAGCAAAGATGGGCATTGCTACAGTACAATAGTTTGCTATCCGCTGCTACGGTCTGACAGGACACAATTAGCTTCCAAGGTAAATATTAGTCTTTTTGCAACATAAGCATTATAAAGAGGCCCCACTGCAGTGACAAATGCCACAAGGCATTCTCATCTCACCGGAAACACGAGTCTCTAACTCTAGAAGAATCTTGCACAAGCCCTATTTAATAATGTGCTGTGGACTAAAAAACCCAAACTGCTGTCAGGGAACATGTAGTGACCCTTAAAAGAGTGCACTTACAGACATTTCTCAAGTTTTATCTTATGGGTTTAACATAAGGACCGGTGTAAAAGAAACATCCAGCCAGTACCAAAAATAGGTTTGGCTAGCTTCCTACTGTCAGTTCGATTCCCAGCCAGCCTTCTTCTTTGCATGAAGGCTAATCTGACTCTAACACTACCTCTAACCAGGCATTTCCTCATTTGTAAAATGAAGGAGTCGGACTTACTTCCATGATCTCCTCGCTCTAGAACTCTGAAAATTCCAACGCCGAAGCCAACTGTACAGAATGACGCAGAACTCAAAAGTACCCTAATCTCGTCTACAGTAGCGCTTCTCAAAGGACTGCACAACCAAATCATCTGAGGATCTTATTAAAATGCAGATTAGTATTCAATAAACTCTGGGGCAGGACCTGAGTTTCTGCCTTTCTAGCAAGCTCCCAGGTGATTCCCTCGAGGCTGGTCTGTTAAACACACTTGGGCAGCAAGGCTCTGAGATATGTTCCTTAACCTCCTTGTCTCTCACCTCCCACCCCCGGCCCATCTCCAAGCATCCTTATGTACTTTCAGCATAGCATCTATATTACTTTATTGTGACTATTTATTGATCCATTTGTTTCTGCACTTGACTTTGAACTTCCCCAGGGCATCACTGTACCTCTAGCACCTAAGCACAGAGCAATTTCAACCAATTACATGAAACTGAATTTCATAAAGTGGTGCAGCACATAGGCTCTAGAGCCAAACTGCTTGTCTTTGAATCCTGACCCCGCCATGTATCATCTCTGTCAGTTTGTGCAAGTTTCCTAGCTATGTTCGTCTCAACTTCTTCATCTTTCAAAAGAAATAATAACAACAGCTACCTCCCTCACAGCGCTTTTGGTAGGACTGAATTATATAATACACATAAAGTGCTTAGTTCAGCGCCTGGCACATGGTAAGCACGTAATGAATGTTAGCTGTTATTATTGTTATCATTAAAGATTGGAGCTTTGGAGAAGCTGTCACAGAATAGAGAAGACTGGGGAAACAAGACAACCAAATGTAACGTGATACCCTGGATTGATTCCCGGAATAGAAGACCTTATTGGAAAAACTTGTAAAATCCAAATAAAAGCTAGACTTTAGTTAACAGTAATATGCCAGTGTCAGTCTTTCAGTTGTGACAATATGCCACGGTAAGAGAAGATGTTCCCAATATGGGAAACTGGGCGAGGGGTATACGGTATCTCTGTACTACCTTTGAAACTTTTCTGCAAATCTAAAATTTCAAAATAAAAATGTACGTAAAAAATAAAACTGAATTTCTGTCAGACAAATGTCATGTCATAATACATGCATGAAAAAAGTAGTGAAAATAGCTGGGTCATTTTAACTGTGTATAATAAACAGAACAAAAGATTTTATCTTGAAAAAAAATTAAAGCTTTGAAGGAATTCACATTTCATTTTCTACTTTACTCCTGAAGATGGGAAGTAATCTAGCAAACGAATAAAGTTCAACTTTAAATTCACTTCCTTCATTTAACAAATTTATTGAGTACCTACTGTGGGGAGGATTATGCTAGGCAGACAGATCATAGCAATGGATTGAGCTGCCCACGTGCGCTAGGACAGAGGTTAGCAAACTTTTCCCGTGAAGAGTCAAATAATAAATATTTTAGGCTTTGCAGGCCACACTGTCTGTGTCAACATCTCAACTCCCCACTTAGAAAGCAGCCAGGCAACACCTAAATGAATGGGTGTGGCTGTCTGCCAGTAAAACTTTATCGATGGAGACTGAAACTTAGATTTTTTTTTATTTTTTATAACTGTCACGGATCATAAAATGATATTCTTTTGCTTTTTCCCCCAACAAATTAAAAAATGTGAAACTATGTGTAGCTGACTACAAAAACAGGAGAGAGGCTGCATTTGGCCCACCTGCCAGAGTTTGCTGACCCCTGGTCTAGAAGAGAAGAAAGACCTAAAAACGGATCCGCTGTCTAAAGACTGCACTACCTCGTCTGTTGGCCTTCCAAGTTTCTTCTCCACGATACAACCGTATTGGTATGTTAAAGTACTTTTACTTGTTTGCTTTTAAATTTCCCAACCACTCTGTGACACAGGAAAGGCAAGAATTAAAATCCACCTCAGTGAAAGCTCACAGAAGGGACATGACTTGCCCAAGGTCATACAGATTTAGTGGTAAAGCAAGTTTTTCGGAACCAGCCCTCCAGGCTCCCGGTCCAGTGCCCTTTCTCCTGCAACACAGTGCCCCCACAAGGCAAACGGTCATTTAACTTCTCAGTCTCCGCCTGGACAGCCCAGGAGCGCCCAAGATGCTGTCCGCCTAGCTGTCATGGGACCATGAGCACCAGAGGTCCTCAAGCCGACACTTAGCCTGCTCAGCCCCACGCTGGATCTGACATCACTCGTCACGGATTCCGGGCCAACTCCCTCTCTGGCCACCCTGCAGCCCCACGGCCTCCCTCTTTGCCCACCCTGCAGCCAGCTCAGAGCCCTCTGCCAGGCACCCCCTTCCCCTCCCATCCCTGCTGCAATTTCAGGTGCCCGTCTCCTCAAACTCAAGCCCCGCGCCGCTTCTCGGAGTCACCCCCAACTCTAAGGGCTCAAATGACCATCCCCGGGAAACTCGGTCCGACACTCCCTCAGCGTGCGCCCACACACCGCCCCCGGAGTCCCGCACAGGAGCGGCCGCGGTCTCGCCCCCACCCCACCCCGGCACTTACGCTGAGCAGCGGAAAAGGCCGCGTGGGCTAGGGCAAAGAGGCCGACGCCCACCAGCCCCTTCCATAGCGACGGCGCCATGATTCCGGAGGAGCGGCAGCCCAACAAAAGAGGCGAAGGGCGGCGGAGCTGTTCCTTCTTCCACGGGCGGGTGTCCGCGCAGCGCAGACAGATGACGTCACCGAACCCCTGGGCGCGAAATGCCTTAGAGGTGGAAAAACCAAAGAGCCGTGAGAAAGCGGAAGCAGGAATGCCGGGAAGGAGGGGAAAGCGACACGGAATAAGGTCCGCGAGTGACCACGAGCCGAGCCTGCGCCGCGCGGCCTCTCCGCGAGGGGCAGCGCTGAGCCGAGAGCCTCGCAGAAAGAAGCGAAAGCGGATCAATGGAGAAGCGGAACGGAAGGGCGCCAGCAAATGAGCGTGGGCCGCGGGGCAAGGGGCGGGGCCTGCGGAGAGGCCGGGGTGGGGCTTGAGGGGCGGGGCGGCGAGAGGGCCGGAGGGGGAGGTTCAAGGCGGCCCCGGGTCTCTACTCCTGGCAGGGGGGTTTGTTTGTTTGCTTTGCCTTTTCGCTCCAGAAGTCTCGTGTGTTTTCTGACGGCCGGTCCAGTGCTTCAGCCTTCTGGGGGCCGACACTGCTGAAGGAGGCAGAAAGGGAAGCGGCGGCGGGGTGGGGGGGGGGGGTGTATAGAGGAGGAAAATCCCGGGATTTGGAGTCCCAAACACGTGGCATGCGTGGGATGCTCGGTAAAAGTTAGTTCCTTTCCCCTTACTTTCAGAAGGGCTTGAAGGAAGATTCACGCCCCAGGGGGTATGGTGCCATGGGAGAATTTTGTTCTGGAGGGAGCCAGTTTACGTTAGGTTGCAATGAAAGGGCGCGAACGACGCCGGCCCATTTTCTCTCTCTCTCTCTCTCTCTCTCTCTCTGATCAGAAAAAAAAAAAAAAGTATACTCTCCTTTCTTGATTTGTCTTTGTGTCCATCCCCTAAAATGTAGACATTCATTAGTGAGGTTCTTCCCTGGAATTCTTTCCACCCTGCTCTCCTTTGGCGAGCTCACCTATTCATTCCCACCGCTTCGACCACAGGGATTCCAAAGCGACGTCTCGATCTCAAACGTCTCTCCTTCGCTCCAGATCTGCATTTCCAGACCCGCTAATCTTATTTCTGTCCCGCGGCACTTCAAACTTAATGTGGCCGAAACGGAATTCATTCTCAGCTTCTCCAGTGCCCCCTAACTGATAGGCACAGCGTTGTAAGCTGCACATCAGGAGGTAAATGCCCTCTGCCCTGTCAGGATTCCACGTTTTGCTAACTGTCGTGTGCTCGAAGATCCCTATCCTGGCCACCCCCTTTAAATTTGCAATCTCCCATTCCTGTTCCCCGTAGCCTACTCTATTTCTATATCACCTTTTGAAATATTCTATAATTTACCTGTTTACGATGTTTGTTGTGTTGTTTTTGTTTATTGTCTCTCTTCCCACACTGGAACGTAAGTTTGGAGAGAACAGAGATTTCTGTCCATGCCTGAAACATTGCCTGTCACATGCAGTAGGCATTCAACCAATGTTTGCTGAGTGAATTATGGGAAAGAAGTGGGGAGTGATGTATCCTTGTTTGAAAGGATCTCTATAAAGAGTCCTTCCATTATTTTGGATTGGGTTCAAAAATCCCTGTGGACTTGTATGCCCTCTTAAATTTTGATAACTCTTTGATTGATGATGAACATTTTCTTATATACTTGAGCTTCCCCAAAGCTGAAAAAAAAATTAGAAAATAAAGAAGGCATCCAAGAGCCTTCAGATTTCCTAAACTTTATGTGTTTTGTCCTCGATCCCATTTTCCAAACCCTTAATTATGGTCATTATTTTTCTCTGGGCCTGCTCCAGTTTTTTCACCTCTAAGCCAAGATTTGACACAGTACTCGATCAATATCAAGTACAGTATAACGTATTCCTTACAAATGTAGGTGTATTTATAAACCTCACAATCAGGAAGAACAAGGAAATAATCTTTCTGTACTGATTTGAAAGTGCTTCCTTCCGCCCCGGGAGGTAGCAAGATAGAAAAGGTAAAGACCAAAAAAAAAAAAAAAAAAAAAAAGAACTTGGTTTTAGCTTTGACAATGGTCAAATTGAAATTAGCGTTTTCAGGCACCTTACTAAATTGTCTCTGCTAATATTAATTTATCTGAAGTAGAAAAATTATTAGGTTTCTGAAGAGAGCTTAGATCTGGTTCCTTTCTTTTCTTAATGTTTATTTATTTTTTAGAGAGAGGGAGACAAAGCGTGAGTAGAGGGGGGGCATTGAGAGAGAGAGAGAGACACAGAATCTGAAGCAGGCCCCAGGCTCCGAGCTGTCAGCACAGAGCCCGATGTGGAGCTCAAACCCATGAACTTTGATATCACGACCTGAGCTGAAGCCAGATGCTTAACCAACTGAGCCACCCAGGTGCCCCTGATTTTCTCCATTACATTCTTAATATGAATGCCCCATTCTCTTCTTTTAAATATCTTACCCGTGTAAAGAATGCAAAAGAAACGAGGCTAGTTTCACATCTTCTAGAAGTAAATGGTCAACTCCTATTCATGGAGTGGGATTTTAATGGTCTTATCTGTAGATTTTAACATGAAGGGAAGCCTAAGTATTCATAGTCATGGTTACCAAGTTCTGTATCATTCAAATAAGTACCTTGGGTCCATTCATCCATTGTATTCCAGGTTGGAGTTAATCCCAAAGGTGCAAGGTACAGCAAGGGGCAGCGCTGTGTTCATGAACTCTTATAACAAAAGAGAAACTTCATGTGAAAGAGCATTTAAGTTCCTAGGTGAACCCAGAAGTGCCTTTAGTTTGCCTACGGAAACAGCCATTTTCCATATTCACAGTGGGTACATGATGGGGATTTGTTAAAGGTGGGGACAAAGACCTCTGAAGTGTTTCCTACCCAGATGTTATTTACGAAGACTCATCAAGTCTTCCCAGGATCGTTCGTTGTATAGTGAAGGCACCACAATCCAAAATTGTCTTCAAGTTAATTCATTTTGTTATGTGTCACCCAGCGAGGCGAGTGACTTCATACACCATTCGTACGTGCCATTTCCCATGCAGATTCTCTTTCTATCCAGCATGCTCTGTCCTTTCCTACCTAGTTCAAAAACCCACTTTCCCTTTGACTGTACAGGTTATCTAGAAGAGGAATATATCTGTTGCAGGTACTAAACCTTTCTTCAAACTATACTTCTTCTAACCTCACTGGGTAACAAATTCTAGAATTTTACCACCTGCTGGGTAAACTATTTTTTTTTTAATTTTTTAATGGTTTTATTCATTTTTGAAAGACAGAGAGATACAGAGCGCTAACGGCAGAGGGGCAGAGAGAGAGAGAGAGAGAGAGAGAGAGAGAGGGAGACACAGAATCCGAAGCAGGCTCCAGGCTCCGAGCTGTCAGCACAGAGCCCGATGTGGGGCTCAAACCCACGAACCGTGAGATCATGACCTGAGCTGAAGTTGGACGCTCAGCTGACTGAGCCACCCAGGTGCCCCTAAACTACTATTTTCAATATTTGTCTTGATAATTGCATAATCTCTTTTTTCTTCACAAAAATAGTGTATGTTCAGTGTAAGAAATTCAAACAAAACGCTGTATCCCTCTTAACGTGTTGAGTGGTGCTTTGGTATCTAGAGTTTTGAATCTTAGTAAGCAAGACTGTGATTACTTGATTCATATCTTTAAGATTTGTTCACTGAAAGGTTTATACCACTGGGGTTAAAAGCATATGCTCTAGAATCAGGTTGGATTTGAATCCTGGCTTCTCCTTTACTATCTGGGAGATTGGGCAAGTTACTTAACTATGCCTCAATTTCCTCATCTGTAAAGTGGGGATAATGATAGTACTTACCTTGAAAGATTGTTGTTTGTACTGAGTGAGACCATCCGTGTAAGTCGTTTGGAATAATCTCACATGGTGAGTACTAAATAAATGCTAGCCATTATTGCTGCTGTGCTACTGTTGACTCTCCTAGATATTTTTCCAGACTAAAAGGGTTCCTTATCCCTTTAGTTCTTCCTGAAACATCAGTTGCGTCTCACCTTTGGTGATTTTAATTGCTCTTCTCTGGACCATTTCTAGAGCTACTAATAACTCTCCTGGGGTTTCATTACCACATCTGCACGAAGTATCCTAGGTTACTTGTCTGAGGTTAATATGATTATTCATTTCAAGTAGCCTTGGCACTGAAAATGGCACCAGAGGTCTTATATGCTTTTTTTTTTTTTTTAGCACATTGAGCTGGTACATTTAGAAAATAAATGGAAAACTCCAGCATTATACCAGGTCCTAACTGATATTTGTGACCTGTTCTTTCTCTCGCTTTTTTAAAAAATTTTTTATAGTTTTTTTTTTTAATTTATTTTTGAGAGAGAGACAGAGCATCAGCAGGGGAGGGGCAGAGAGAGACGGAAACACGGAATCTGAAGCAGGCTCCAGGCTCCGAGCTGTCAACACAGAGCCCAACGTGGGGCTCGAACTCGTGAACCGTGAGATCGTGACTTGAGCCCAAGTCAGCCGCTTAAACGATTGAGCCACCCGGGCGCCCCAGTCTCCCACTTCTTGAATATAGGCATTCCCTATAGCACTGCCCCAAAACCGGGTCTCTTTCTACCTTCCCTTCTTTGGAGAACACATGAACTCCCATAACTTCAATATTGTGCATATAGCTCCCAAATCTTTAACCGGTCCTGACTTCACTCGTGAACTGCAGACCCTCTACTTGGCCATCCCGCTGGTCCCTTAAAACCGACCTATCCAGAGCCAACCTGTACCTCCTGCCTCCCATCTTAACGCTACCAGCAGTCCTGTGTTTTCTAGTTATGCAGGTTCAAAACCCTCCAGTCATCTTCCAGTCGTTCTCCCTCAAGCATTCCCAGTCTACCCAGCCAATCAGTTGCAAAGACGGGTTAATCCTACATCTGCATTGGCTCTTGCATCCAGCCTCCCTTCTCCCTTTTCCATTCCTACTGCAACCGATAAGTTAAGGCCCCCTGACTTTTCAGCAAGACTACTGTTCTAACCACTTTTTTCTCACCTTTCTAACTTCTCAACTGGCCTCACCTCCTGCCCCTTTCTGCTGTCAAATTAACATTGGGGAAGTTTGGGGTTTATTATTTTTTATTTTTTATTTTAGAGAATGCACGAGCAGGGGAGAGGAGCAGAGGGAGAGAGAGAGAGAGAATCTTTTTTTTTTAAGATTTTTTTTAAAGTTTCTTTTGAGAGAGAGGGAGCGTGGGGGAAGGGCAGAGAGAGAGGGAGAGAGAGAATCCCAAGCAGGCTCCACAATGACAGCGCAGAGCCTGAGGCGGGGCTGGATACCACGAACCAGGAGATCATGACCTGGGCTGAGAAAAAGACATGTTCAACCAACTGAGCCACCCAGGCGCCCCATCACTGGGGAAGTGTTGACCAGGGAGATGAATGAGTTAAAAATGTCTGCAGCATAAAGACCTTCCAGGTATGGCCTCAGCTTAGTTTCTGGCATTTCCCCCAACACAGGAATTAATCAACTCAACGTTTATCAAGCACATCCAGTAAGCCGAGGACTGTGCTAACCGCGAGGCTAAACTTATCTACACTTTTCAGTGACCAAGTATTTCCTGAACACTTACCTTGTACCCAGTACTGTAAAGTCCTCTTTCAGTTTAGTCCTTGAACCGAGTCTATGTTGCTAAGAGAATTTAATGTCCTCTGCAAACATGGTGATTTCCTTGGTACTCAGTTAAATTTGAGAGACAGTCATGGATGCCCAGATGTGTTTTATTGAATACCTGTTTTGGTTAGACTTTATGCTAGGTGCTGTCGGTAAAGAAATAAGTAACACCTGGTTACTGCCCTCAAGGTTCCCATGACCTGTAGAGTAACAGATCTGTAAATCAAGCATGAAAATACTTCAGGAAGGCTTAAGAGAGAGTTGCGCAAGGGGCTGTGGGGGCTCATACAAGGGGCGCCACACTCAGCCTGAGGGCATCCTGGAGAGCTTTAAACTGAGTTTTGTCAGGTGAGCAGAAGTTAGGTGAGGAAAGGGTTGAAGAACATTCAGGCAGAGGGAGTGCATGGAAATGCACGTGAAGCATTTGGGAAACTACAATGACTTCAGAATGGCTGAAGCAACATATATTTTGGGGAGAAGGATGGGCTAGGAGGTAAAGAAGTGGTCGGAAGTCAGGACTTCAGGAGTGTTGTGTGCCACGCTAAGCAGCCAGAACCGAAGACAATGGTGGGGGCGGGGGGGGGGGAGGTTGGAGCTGGGCTGTGCTATATATAATCAGATTTGTGCTTCAGAAAGATCCCTCTAGTAGAAGTATGGAAGGATAACTGGTGGAGACCATGGCAGAGGTCAGCAAACCTTTCCCATAAAGGACCAGGCAGCAAATAGCTTAGGCTGTTTGCAGGCTCCACAGTCTCTTTGGCAACGACTCAACTCTGCCTTATAGTGCAAAAGCCGCCACAGACCATAAGCAGACAAATGGGCATGGTCGTGGCCAATAAACCTTTACTGATAGACACTGAAATGTGAATTTCACATCATTTTCACGTGTCACAGAATATTCTTTTTTTATCCTTTTTTTTAAACTTTATTTTTTTATTTTTTAAAATTTACATCCAAATTAGTGAGCATATAGTGAAGCAATGATTTCAGTAGTAGATTCCTTAATGCCCCTTACCCAGTTAGCCCATCCCCCCCTCCCACAATCCCTCCAGCAACCCTCTGTTTGTTCTCCATATTTATGAGTCTCTTCTGTTGTGTCCCCCTCCCTGTTTTTATATTATTTTTGTTTCCCTTCCCTTCTGTTCATCTGTTTTGTCTCTTAAAGTCCTCATATGAGTGAAGTCATATGATTTGTGTCTTTCTCTGACTAATTTCACTTAGCATAATACCTTCCAGTTCCATCCACGTAGTTGCAAATGGCAAGACTTAATTCTTTTTGATTGCCAAGTAATACTCCATTGTGTGTGTGTGTGTGTGTGTGTGTGTGTGTGTGTGTGTGTGTATACCACATCTTCTTTATCCATTCATGCGTTGATGGACATTTGGGCTCTTTCCATACTTCGGCTATTGCTGATAGAACTACTGTAAACATTGAGGTGCATGTGCCCCTTCGAAACAGCACACCTGTATCCCCTGGATAAATACCTAGTAGTGCAATTGCTGGGTCGTAGGGTAGTTCTATTTTTAGTTTTTTGAGGAATCTCCATCCTGTTTTCCAGAGTGGCTGCACCAGCTTGCATTCCCACAGAATATTCTTCTTTTGATTTTTTTTCAGCTATTAAAAAAAATGTATAAAGCATTCCTAGTTTCAGGTCATACCAAAACAGGTGGCAGGCTGGATTCAGCTGGCTGTACATTGCTAATCTCTGGACTAAGGGATCAGAGTGTAGAGAACGTAGCCAACTCTTTTGAGAAGCTCATCACCGAGGGGGAGAAAGAACTAGTGCGATAGTGGAGGCAGGTGTAGACAAAGGCCTGTTTCTCAGAAGAGATCTGGAAGTGGTTTGGGAGAACAGGAAGACCAGTTTTTGAATAAATCAGTCACAGGGATGAAAGGTACAGCATAGGGAATGTAGTCAGTGGTATTATAATAGCGCTGCATGGGGACAGATGGGAGCTACACTTGTGAGCACAGCATAACGCATAGCCTTGTGGAATCACTGTGTTGGGCACCTGAAACTAACAATGTAACCTATGGCGTATGTCACCTATACTTCAATAAAAAGAAAGATAGTGGACAAGGAGCCATTGCAAACAGTGGAGAGAGATGATTATCGGACTAGATCCTGGAAGAGGCAGGAAGGAGGTCACAGAATGCGGAGTACAGACTGCAGTGTAGGTGGTTTCATCAGGGAGGAGGAAGCACCTCTTTCACCTGAGGCTGGAGGAGAGAAGAAAGGAGGGGCCCTAACCAGATACTTAAGTAGGTTGCGGGGTAAAGACGGTGAGGAGTCTTCTTGAGGGTCTTGATTTTCACAGTGAAAAAGGAGGGAAGGCTCAAAGGGGCTACTAAGTTTCTGGGGCCTGTAAACAGAGGCAGAGTCTGGGGCTTGAAGACATTTGCTTTGTGTGGTCAGGGAAGCAGTCTGTGACTTTGGTGTTTTTCAAGTTCCCGACACTAAAAGAATGATTTGTGCTGAGGCAAAACGGCCTGGGATTAGGTGGTTAGGCCTGAAGAAACAGGTAAACTAATTTTCTTGGTCTTCTGGAGTGACCAAGACAGGTCTGGGGATGGGGCAGTGGGGAGACCGGGAAGGATCCTCACCTGGGCTTCTAGCTTCTCTAAAGTCTAGCCCTGCGTGCACAGGGCAGTGTGGTTAGGCTGGAGCCAGGGTATAGCGGACAGGCAGCCACGAGGTTTCTTGGGAATGCTGACGGACACAGGTACTAAGAGGAGAAAATGGGCTCAGAGTCCCTAGGATAGTTCCTGATGCGACAGAGCCAGAATTTGGAGTTGAACACCTGTTCTAGGTCTTTTTTTTTTTTTTTTCCCAGCTCACTATCCTCACAGAACTTAAAGAGCTGGTTAGTGGAAGTGAGTCCAAAATGGGGTATCTTGGAGTTGCCTGGATGTTATTTGCCTTAGCAAGGAGGTTATATGGCCATGAGATTTAAAAAAAAAAAAAAAAAAAAAGGAGTTTGAGAATCAGGACCTCTACTAAGCAGAATAATAGGAATTGGATACCATTAATGGTATGAAATGGTATGAACATTTTCAGAAAGCATTCAGGTCTGTAGTGGGGGGAATGAGCTCATTTCAAAGCAGTTCTAGTTTTTGAGGGGCACCTGGGTGGCTCAGTCTTAGGTTCGACGTCAGACTTCAGCTCACAGCGCTGATCTCACGGTTTGTGGGCTCGAGCTCTGTGTTGACAGCTCCGAGCCTGGAGCCTGCTTTGGATTCTGTGCCTCCCTTCCTCTCTGCCCCTTCCCCACTTGTGCTCTGTCTCTCAAAAATAAATAAACATTAGCTTTTTTTTTTTTTTTAAGCAGTTTTAGTTTTTGAGTTTGCTAGGTCCCTCAAAAGGATGTGTGCTCAGTGTCCAACCCGTAGAGGGGTGAAGGGAGGGTGGCAGATCAGAGTTTGGGATTTGTAGTTCATTCACGTAGAGGTAGAGATGAAAGTCCAGACTGTAACAGAGAAGCCCATACAGACTAAGGTGTGATCTGATACGTATGGGGGAAAATAGGAAGAACTGTGGATTTTCTGGTGTGCCAGGTCGAGAGGCTGAGAGTAAATGCTCTTTGAGGAAGAGAGACGAGAGATGGTGTCAAAGGTGACACCAGTTGGGTGAAATGTGCATTAAGACAGCGTGCAAAAGGTGCAAGAGGATAGGGAGAAACGCGCCACACCTCAAAAGATTTCTTCTTTGGGAGGGGAGAGGAGTCCTTGGAGCTCAGGTAGATTTGAGCACACACCGATTGGATCTTCTTTGCGAGACTGATGAGCGTCTCTGCACAGGTTCCTGACGTGAACGATAACTCGTATCTCGGGTGGTTTACGTGTAAGGAAAACGGAACGTACCGGCACACGCATATTCCTTGCCTTTGAGTCGATTCTTTTATGAGCTACTACAGTGTTGTTGTTTTTCCCAGTGAGGGCTGAACAAGGAGAACCCGATTTAAATGAGATGGAGTTTCAGGCATCTCCCAAGGGGACAACTTTTTATCCAGTTAAGAGACACCGGGGGACAATATTGAGATGGCTCATGAAAGCTCGAGTCCCCTGAGAGCTATAAGGATAGGACCAAAGTAGACCTAGCGCGATCTGCCTCGGCTTGATTACGCCCAGCTGAGGGTTCTTTTCCAGAAGGCCGTGGAATAGATTCGACAGCCTTTCGTTCCGTGGCAGCACCTGAGGGTGCGCGTCCCGGGCTGGGGGGAACCCGTGCGGTGGAGACCCGAAAGACGAAGGGATGGGGCCGAACCAGCCGGGAGTGTCGCGTCCCCTTTAAGGGCGGCGGCGGCGGCGGCGGCGCCGGCGCGCGCTCCGACGGCTTCCCTGGGGCCCCGCCCCTTTCCCGTGAGCCCTCGGGGAGTGGTCCGACCGCGGGCGGCTGCGGGTGAGGAGCGGGGCGGGGGGCGGGGGGAGTCATGGCTCGACGCGGCTGGCTGCGGGCGCCCCTCAGCCGCGGCGGCGGCGGCGGCGGCCCCGGGGCCCGCAGGCTCACGCGGCCGCTCTGGTTGCTCCTCGCAGTGGGCGTCTTTAGCTGGGCCGGGGCTTCGGACGGCGCCGGCGGAGCGGCGAGAGCCATGGACGAGGAGATCGTGTCCGAGAAGCAAGCCGAGGAGAGCCACCGGCAGGACAGCGCCAACCTGCTCATCTTCATCCTGCTGCTCACCCTCACCATTCTCACGATTTGGCTCTTCAAGCACCGCCGGGCCCGCTTCCTGCACGAAACCGGCCTGGCTATGATTTATGGCAAGTGCCTCAAACCCATGTCCGCCCCCTGGCGCTCCCCCTTTCTCTGAACGCCGGCTGCTTCGCCTCCTCTCCTGGCCCTGCTCGGCCTGTGTTCGGCTCCCCTTCTGATGCCTTGTATTTTCTGCCTCGCCTGCCCCCTCACCCCCGTTTCTCTGCCTCACCTCATTTCCTCCTCGGCCTCGTCCCCCGTTTTCTCTGCCTCGCACCCCCTTTCCTTTGCGTGTCCACACCTTTTTTCCTTCGACCCCACCCCCTTTTTCTTCCACGCATTCCCCCCCCCCCCCCCCGCCTCTGCCTACCGAGCTCGGGACCGGGACCCGGGACTGAGGATGGGAAGGGAGTGGGTGCGGTGTCTGGGATTGGGCTGGGGACTGGGGGAGGGGAAGACAGCCTAGCAATCCATTTCTCTGGGGTGTCAGTTTGTTTAAGGTCCATTGAAGCTGCAGTAGTGCCTCTGCTGCTCAGAATCTGGCGTCCTCTTGGAGCCAAGAGTCCACCTTTACCCATCACCCCCGCTCTTGCTACGCCCTGTCCTTTCGAGGTTGAGAATGAAAACCTTACTCCCGTGTAGCCCTTGAACGCGAAAGAAGCTATAAAGAAGGCTTAGGGTATTTTTAATGATGTCCTGGTTTATTGTACTATGCTTGTAACATCTGAATAGGATACGTGCGGTCGACCCTCCTCATCTAGGCGTACCGAGGTGAGGACAAGGAAGAGTTAAAGATCTCCCAGCGCTGTGTTGTACTATAGGATGATCAGGACAGTTCAGCCCAACAGTAATTAGGAACACCACACATAGGCAGTATGGGTGACGCTGGTGGCATGAGGTTATTGACCGATCGTTGAGTAAATGGCTTCAGTCCTTGTGTCTTCGTGTGCTTTCTTTCTGAGATTTATTTACGTATTTTTATATTTTGGTCTTGAGAGTAGGGCAAAGCAAACCATGGGCTCACAGGCGTTTTGGCCTGTGCAGAGGCCTCATGAGAGGAAAAGATACATATTGCCGACTGTCTTAATGTGGTCGTGAGGGTATATAGACGGCTGAAAAGATGAGTGCAGTCTGTGAGTGAAGATTATCTTCACATGGAACAAGCTTACACTGATGAGCTTGTTGAGCTTTGTTTCCGGACTCGCAAATCGGTAGAAGCAGCCTTGGCACAAAAAGACATTTCTCCACGAGCCTCCCCACCCCCCCTCCCCACCAGCCGTTTCCAGTCCATACAGACTTCTGGAATGTGCATCTCAAGGGTGGCCCAACAAGGTAGTTGTGTGCATCAGGAAAATGCATGAACTCAGGCTTCTTTTTCATTTGTAAGGTAATAAAATGCTAAGCCTATGTGCAAGTATCTCTGCTCCCTAGGATTCTTGGGTTTTAGACATATTAGCTGGTTTTCATATTTCGTATTTTTTTGCATTTTATTTACAGCACCCCTTAAGCTAAATTGGCCAGATAAGCTACACATCTCTGTATAATTTCTTGTATAACAATGTAAAATCAAATGTATACATGATTTATTTATATTTACTGCCCTCAACAAACATTTGCTAGGCAGCCAACTATGTATTAGGCACAGAAAATACAAAGAAATAGATCCCCACCTTCAAAAAACTTTGCTTTCTTGGGCAGACAGGCCATATAAACAAAATAATGGCATCTTAAATTTAGTTAAATGCCAAATGAGTATTATGGTGTTAAAATAAGGAACCGATCACAGAACCCTCTTCCCTCCATATGGAGAGAGAGTACAGTGTAGTGGTTAAAGGTGCAAGGCTTTAAGACCAGAGGTCTGCTAATTTTTTCTATAAAGAGTCAGATAATAATTCGTGTTGATTTGGTGGGTCACATATGTCTCTGTGTCTCTGTTGCGTTTTCTTCTTTTTGTTTTTTTCTTTTTAGAAACCTTTTATAAACTTACAAAATGTAAAAACAGTTTTTAGCTCTCAGGCCATGCAAAAACAAACCATCACTGTAAGTCACCAACCCCTGCTTTAGAGCCAGACCTGGGTTCCTGTACCACTGTGCCATCTGTTCTGCGTGATCTTAGACAGAGTCCCCTACCCTCTTACACTGTCATCTATAAATCGGGAAAAATGATAGTTGGATTATTGCGAGGAAGAATTGTTTTTAGCTTAGTACCTGACCCCTAAGTAAATGTTCAATAAATGATAACTGTGATACTATTGTTACTGCTCTTATAACTGCATTTTCTCAGGTTAGGCTCAGAACAGTTCTTTTAATTTCTCTTATAAGAGGCAAACGTAGTGGTTTCTTTCTTTCTTCCTTCCTTCCTTCCTTCCTTCCTTCCTTCCTATCCAATAAGGACTTAGAATTGCCCTGGAAACATTTGCTCCTTGGTAGTTGATATCTTTAACCTCCTCTAACTCTTGAGCTAAATTGAAAGTGGGATTACTGACTGCATTTCCTGGTGTGTCTGAGTTAGTGAAAGGTGATGGAATACCTTAGCATTAGTATTTTGTGAAGGAAAAACAAAGGTATGCCTTGCAGAATATAAAGTAGAAGGATGTTGGGCTTGGTTTGCCACGGCTTGGCATTCTGTAGCCGGTTCCATTTTCTCACTATGGCAATGGAGGCTATGGATGAACAGCCTCCTGACTAATTCCCAAGTCTAACTTGAGAATAGATGGGATTGGGTCGAAGTATTTTCAGTGCCATGGAAATTGATGTTTTTAAATCCTAATTACTGTCTGCCATTTACTTTTTCTTATGACTCTTATACCATCAGAGCTGTTATGTTAATATATTATTTTAAGACCTTTATTTTTCAGCTTGACTTCCAGATGAATAGGCTCCTTACTCTGGGAATATCCAGCCCTCCAAGATTCAGCCCACTGATAGTTTTATTTCTGTGATGTCCGTTTAGCTACCTAAATCCTGGAAAAATGCTATTTAAAATAAGCCTCTCCTTTATATTTTTGAGAGTCAAGAATAAAAAAAGAAAAAAAAAGCCAATATGGTCAGTTTCTAGATTGTAATATAGCCTAGTTGCTACAGCTACAGACACAGTGTGAAAGCACCCAAGTGTTCTATTCATTGGGCTCGCTTGCTTAAGAAGCTTAAAAGTGAGTCACCTTTAGTAAAAATTGTCAGGGTAGTTAATTAAGTCTGAAAAGTGATCACCCACTGTAGTGTGCTTACAGATTGTATAAAAAGCAAGGGACAGGGAAGAAATGTTTTGCCTGAAACTTATAGTATCCGGGATCCTACACTTAACTGATGTGATTCATCAGTAAATATTAAGTGTCTTTGACGTATGAGATGTGATGGGAAATACAGATATGAGTCATCATCCCTGCCCACAAAGCACTTACGATCTGGTGCCTTAATAGGTAATGTTTGTTGAGCATTATAACACACTCTACAAGTATCATTTCATTTAAAGCTCCTAACAACCCTGTGAGATGGGTACTGTTATCTTTCCCATTTACAGGTAAAGAAATTGGGGCACAGAGAGGTTAAATGACCTGCCTGAAGTCACATAATTTGTAAGTATTGAGCCAGGATTCAAACCCAGTCAGCCTGGCTCAGAAGCCCCATTCTCTTAGCCTGGAACCATATTGCCTTATATTGAAGAGATAAAGCTTAACCGTAACGATAAACTGGTTAGTATTCTCATTACTACATTTGAGAAAACTGAGGTCCAGTGAGAGGTTATCTACCCTAAGGTCACAGACTAGAACTTGATAGAGCCAGAATTAATACATCTATCTGACTTTCAAACTTGTGCTTTTTCTCCTACATCGTACACTATGCTGTACTAAATTTCGTGAGATCGGATACGTAGAAAGATAATACTTACAGTTGTAAGGGTTTTGGAGGTGGATTGTGAGAGAACGGAGACCTTAACCACTGAAGCAGTTAGTGGTGAGAGCCAGGAGATGATTAGAAAATTAGAGAGGCTTTGGAAATAGAAAAACCAGATTTCCATGCTGGTTTTTATCACTTAATGCCAAATACTGTTGGGCAAATAAATCATTTATCCCCATTTTAGTGATGAGGAAACAGTGACTGAGAGATTCATAATAGTGTGGACTGCATAAGGCTATGAGGATCAGATAATATATGCAGAAAGAATTAGGATGGAGATTGATTGACTCAGGGTGCTAGGCGAAAGGATTCCCTTGGAAAAGAGGTTGATCTTTCCCCGAGAAGGCGGGGGGGGGGGGGGTTAGGGGAAATGAGCTAATGTTGACATGGAGAAGCATGGAATTGAGGCAGTGTACATCAGATGGCCTATAGCTTCTCTGAAAAGTAGGCAGTGAGATTGAGGATCTGAGAAGGAGGGTCAAGATTGGAAGAGCTACTACAGGGAATGTGCTAGAAGACAAAAAAATACACAAACACATGTAAAACTAACCAGAGGCTGGCAAAGGCCTTGCCCTTTTTTTTGGCTGTCTTAAAGTCGAGTTGACTTTTAAAACAAAGTCTAACAGCATTCTTCAAGAAGTAGATAAATGTTATATATACACATACACAGATATGTGTATATAAATATATATGTACCTACATACACTATGTGTATATAAATATATATGTACATACGTACACTTGTTAATCTGTAGAAATTTTATCAATTTTGGCCACACTTAATATCCCAGTGATGTTCCTTCCGTATTTTTGACTATCAGAGGCTTCTAGTGTGATAGCTTGGGAAAATGGGCTGAAATCTATTAGAAAATCAATTTCCATTGATGGTGAGACCTATACGGTGTTGTGGCTTTGGGTGATACTGAGTTCTTTATCCCTGGGAGGGGTTCCAACACAAGAGGGTCAAGAATGTATAGGAGGGGTGGGGCCTCTCTGTTTTGTGAAAGATAGCGCTTTGTGGTTGTATTCTTTGTTGCCTGTTAGTGGTGATTTTAAATTTCGTGATATCAATATTTTTTTGTGCCTCTGTGGGAGGCTAGAAGTTTCCGCCTTATCCCTTTAACAAAGCCCTCTTTTTGTGCACTTTCTCTTGACTGAGAATTGCTTTAACTCCGTGATGATGATTTGACCTTTCACAGAACCCCAATTAACTTGAACTGTCAACTTTATTCAAAGAAATTCCAGTTTTTCAGATGTCTGATGCTGTAATAAAAGGATCTTGATTTTTCCCAACCTAAGTAATTATTCTCCTCACTGAAGTTTTAACTGCCGAAGTGTGTGTTCCAAATTTGTCCAAGCGCTGAGCCCTCCTCAGGGCACCCACCGACATTTCAGCTTTGAGTCAGAGTGCAATAGAATGGGTAGATACCATTCCTTACACAGTCAGGCTTAAGGACTTGGAAAGAATTTGTACTGCTGTTATTATTTGTAGTAGCTTAGCTTTCATTTTTGCACATACACATAAGGGGGTAACTTTTTCTGCACCTCTTAATTAGGTCTTATGGGATAGTAGACAAAAGAGCTCTTACCGTATCATGTAGGCAGGATGACTATGGATCTATAGCCTTTTCTCACCCAGGCTGTGTTTATCAAACCCAGTTGATACCCAGCCATCACTTTTTGGTTTTTAGAGGTGGGCTATTTTCACAGTGTATCTTTCATTGTTTTAATTTTTTTTTTAAGTTTATTTATTTATTTTGAACGACAGAGAGAGTGAGCATGAGCAGGGGAGGGGCAGAGGGAGGGGGAGAAAGAATCCCAAGCAGGCTCCGTGCTGTCAGCACAGAGCCAGATATGAGGCTTGAACTCCCAAGCCATGAGATCATGACCTGAGCCAAAATCCAGTTGGATGCTTAACTGACTGAGCCGCTCAGGCTCATTTTTTAAATTTTTAAATAAGAGTATACTTCACTCATTTCTTGCACCTCCCACCCCACCTCCTGTCTCTGGCAACCACCAGTCTGTTCTCTGTATCCATGAGCTTGGTTTTGTTTTGTTTTGTTTTGTTTTTTGATTCCACATATAAGAGGTATCATAATGGTATTTGTCTTTCTCTGTATGATTTATTTCACTTAGCATAAGTGAACCTCTTCAGGGTCCATCCATATTGTTGTAAATGGCAAGATTTCATTCTTTTTTATGGCTGAATAATATTCCTGTGTGTGTGTGTGTGTGTGTGTGTGTGTACGTACATACCACATTTTCTCTCTCCATTCATCCATCGATGGCCATTTAGGTTATTTCCATATCTTGCCTATTGTAGATGATGCTGCAGTGAACATGGGGGTGCATATTATCTTTTTGAGTAGTGCTTTTGTTTACCTCCGATAAATACCCCAAAGTAGAATTACTAGATCATATGGGAGTTTTATTTTTAATTTTTTGAGGAATCTCCATACTAGTTTTCATAGTGGCTGCACCAATTTACAATCCCACCAGCAGTGCACAAGGGCTCCCTTTTCTTCACATCCTTGCCAACACTTTTTATTATTTATCGTCTTTTTGATCTTAGCCATTCTAACAGGTATGAGGTGATCTCGTCATGGCTTTAATCTGCATTTCCCCATTTCCCTTATGCTTAATGATGTTGAGCATGCTTTCGTGTACCTGTTGGCCATCTCTATGTCTTCTTTGGAAAAATGTTCAGATCTTCTGGCCACTTTTTAATCAGATTTTTTTTTTTTATTGAGCTATATGGGTTCTTTATGTATTTTGGATATTAGTCCCTTATCAGATATATGGCCTGAAAATATTTTCTCTTTCGTTTATTTTCAATCTGAAACTTTGTTAAAACTTTTTAAAAGGTCGAGATCATCGTAATGTGTAGTAGTTATTCATTGCGGCTCACTTTAAAAAACGTGTGACTGTAATTTGCCTCGGAGAATCCCTCATCTCTGCTCCCTCCCCACTTCTTAGCTCTTCTCCTCTGTCCCCATTTCATCACTTCCCACTCTGGTCTGACTTTTGCCCCTACCACTCCACTGAAACTGCCCTTACCAAGGTCACCTGGGAGCTCCTTGTTACCAAACCCAATGGACACTTTTTAACACCTGTCTTCCTTGACTTTGCTGCAGCATTGACTACATCACTCCCTCCTCTCTTCTTCCTACTCCTGTTGCTTTTCCTTTTTAGACGCCTCCATCAGTTGCCCCTCCTCTACCAGCTTCTTCATGTTGGCTATTAAATGTTGGGATAAAGCTCTGGGCGTATATCCATTGTCCTCTTCCCATTTTATTTGCTCCCCAGGTAATCTCAAAGGCACCTGACTTCAGCAATCTCCACTTGAGACCCCGTACTTCCTTGAGCTTCAGATCCCACATACTCCACTGTGCATGTGTCACAGGTACATCAAACCCAGCATGTCCAAAACAGAACTGTACGTTTTCCCCTGTGATTCTTTTCCCTTTCTCACAGAATGGCCCTGTTGCTACCTGTCTGGTCGCTCAGGCCAGCTTACCCACCTAGTTGCCAAGTCAGTTTGGCTCCCAGTCTTTCTCCCAGTCTCCCTTCCTCCTGGTCTACTCAGTCACTGAATCCTTCTAAAGGATAATACCTTCTAAAAATCTTTCTCTGTCCCTTTTTCTGCTCTCTTAGATTAAGCCCTAAGCTCTTAGTGCCTGAATGACTGCAGTGGCCTTCTCTCTGGCCTCTTTGAACCTCC
Organism: Panthera onca; assembly: GCF_046562875.1. NCBI lineage: Eukaryota > Metazoa > Chordata > Mammalia > Carnivora > Felidae > Panthera > Panthera onca. The sequence continues at coordinate 16,104,865 of NC_138357.1, read as the reverse complement.
GTAGTCTAGACCAACCATCTCTTTCTAAAATAGAAATCTGATGTCAAGCCCCTGTTTATTTATAACCCTTCTATGACTTCCTTTCGTTTTCGAGATACAGTCTAAACTCTCTTCTCCAACTTGCAAGGTCTTTTATGACTCAGCTCTTGCCGATCTTTTACACCTTAGCTCTGCCACTTTATAACCCAGCCATACTGAGCTACGTGTGATTCCCTGAATGGGCTGTGTTCTCTCGCTCTTCTGTGACTGGATGTGTACTACTGTGCCTCCTACCTGGAAAACCTCTTTTACTTGTTTCCTTGCTTAGGTGACATCTTTGGAAAGGCTTCCCTATTGTCCCACTTCCTCAGGCTTGGTTAGGTACCTCTTTTCTGTTTTTATAACACCTTGTATAACACCTTGTGCTGTAATTGTTTATTTTGTCTGTTTTGCTAACTGGACTGAGGGCTACTTGGAGGAGGGACCTTGTTTTCATCTCTGAACCCTGGGGACCTTCTCAGCACAATACTCTGTTTATATATATTAAAAGGATGGTTGGCAAGTTAGTGTGAAAGGCAACAGGGAGGTAAAATGTGATAGTGGTGCGCTGTACATCTTGGAGTTAAGCAAAGATCCAGAAGTTTGAGTTCAGTTTGCAGTTGAAGTATATCTATACAATAAAGTATTATTTGACCATAAAAAGGAATGAAGTTCTGATACATGCTACAACATGGATAAACCTTAAAAACATGATGCTAAGTAAAGAAGGCAGACCTACAAAGTCGCATATTATAGGATTCTATTTGTATGAAATGTCCAGGATAGGCAAATCTATATATAGGGAAAACAGATCAGTGATTGCCGGGGCCTAGGAGTTGAGGGGAGTGGAAATGACTGCTAATAGGTATGGGGTTTCTTTTTGGAGCAGTGAAAACGTTTTGGAATTGGATGGTGGTGATCAGTATACAACTTTGTGAATACACTAAAAGCCACTGAATTGTGTGGTTTAAAAGGGTAAACTTTATGGTATGTGGATTACATCTCAGTAAAGCCATTATTAAATCGTTTGATCAACGTAGATTTTATTTGTGCACACTTGAATACCAATATGATGATCCAAGAACAATTCTAGCAATATGTTGATGTCTTAGTGCCAGGCTGAGAACTTCTATTCCGTGTTTTGATTTTAAAGCACATGTTTTAAAATTACAATCTGACCTTTTAGTGGTAGAAGAACTGGATCGATCCACAAATATTATTGACGTTCCAAATTGTTAAGTGTGTATGGTTTGGCCAACCCGGTACTGTAGGGTTGAGTTATTTCTCAATAACTTGAGAAATGTTGTGTTTTGTTTAACAGTCTTGTGAATAGGCGGATGGAGGGGGAGGTGGTAAACGTATTTCTAACATGATCACAGTGTCCATTTGGGACACCTTAGAGCATATTCTGTGTGCAGGTAATTTGAAGGTGTTTTTTCATTTTGTTACATTCGTCATCACTTACTTCTTGTTGACTTAGAAAGGCAGTGATATATGCTGTACCCTAGGGAATGTTTTTCCCTCTTGTCCCACTGGAGTATATGAATATTGGACTCAGATTTGTGAATTGAGTAATACTTTAAAATATAACTGCGTTCAGCCTAAAAATTGGTTCTGAAGCACAGGGGACTATCATAAGAGTTCTTTTGCTCTCAACCCAAAGGTATGTATGGGGTATAAAAGAAGTAGTCTTTGTCCTAGAGAAGAGCTTATATGGTTCTTTTATTATTTCCAGGTCTTTTGGTGGGCCTTGTGCTTCGATATGGCATTCATGTCCCAAGCGATGTAAATAATGTGACCCTGAGCTGTGAAGTGCAGTCAAGCCCAACTACCTTATTGGTAAATGTTAGTGGGAAATTTTATGAATATACACTTAAAGGAGAGATCAGTTCACATGAACTCAATAACGTGCAAGATAATGAAATGCTTAGAAAGGTAAGTTCTCAGTTAAAGGGACTATTGGGATTTTTTTAAAAAGTGTATATGTAACTAGCAGCAAAATGATTCAGGAGAAAAATTTATAATGAATTTTTAATGATGTTTAAAATCATCTGTCTTTTAAAATGGAGAAAGATCTCAATTAACAAACGTAATGCTAAGGAAATGGGCATCTGTACGTTTCATTTTCTGATTGAGGCTAAGTACTGTAATCCTTTTTGTTTCACTGCATGATGTTTATAATTGTAATAAATGGTTACCAGTATTGACTTGAGCAGAATTCATAAGCATTTCTTTCAATTTGCAGATGGTCTTTAGAGTTTTATCGTACATCAGCACATTGAGTAATACCTAAAATATTCCATTAATATTTCTCTGAATTCTTTCTTGCTTTGATTGTATTCTATACTGAGGACAATTTAATCTTTCTTTGATTCATAATCTGGCACAACTTCAGGGTCCCCATTCTGAGTATCAGTTATTGTACCATGCTGTGCATAAAGCTTTATGTAGGAGGCTGTGTTGCAGTCTTGCTCCCAGACATTCCTGGAGCTGCTTTCTCCTGTCCCCATCATAGTCCCCCCTCCCATGAAGCTTCTAAGGGCTTCATCGCGCATGTCTCTTTTTTTCCGCCCACCCTTGGCCATTTGCCTCCATTTCTGTCTTCTGCATGGGCAGGATTTGGCTCTCATAGCTACTTGGTTGTGGTCCTGACCATCTTTAATGCTTTTTAAAATTTCATACGAACTTCATTTACTTTGCAGCAAGAGTTCTTTCCACCTGCGGAAAATTTCAGTTCCTTAAAAGTTCTAGTAAATAAAATTTTAGCATGGGCTATGTGTGTAGCTGCTTTCTGTTCATGTCAGATCCTACCGTAGCCTCATGAACGGAAAGGGGTGCCTGTATTATTATAGGGAATAGATATTAAAAGAAATAGGCTGTCAGAACTAGAAATCTTAGTCTCACAGAAGTATTTTAACTGTAATATTATGCTATATATTTTTAGGGATGTTCCCTATGTAAGAAGTCTGTTTCTTCTTGCCAGCAATAATGCCATACCCCCAAATTTTGTTACCAGTTTGAGGTCTCTTTTATTTAAAGCAAAGATATGTTCATGTTTTTTTTCCCCATTTTAAAGATTTTTTAAATGTTTATTCTTGAGACAGAGACAGACAGAATGTGAGCAGGGGAGGGGCAGAGAGAGACACACACACAGAATCCGAAGCAGGCTCCAGGCTCCGAGCTGTCAGCACAGAGCCTGACGCGGGGCTTGAACTCACCAGCCGTGAGACCATGACCTGAGCCGAAGTTGGACACAACACACTGAGCTACCCAGGCGCCCCCCCCCCCACCATTTTTAAGATTTTTAATGTCATAGTATTTTTTTAACATTTTTTTATTTTTTAAAATTTACATCCAAATTAGCATATAGTACAACAATGATTTCAGAAGTAGATTCCTTAGTGCCCCTTACCCATTTACCCCATCCCCCCTCCCCCCTCCCACAACCCCTCCAGCGACCCTGTTTGCTCTCCATATTTATGAGTCTCTTCTGTTGTGTCCCCCTCCCTGTTTTTATATTATTTTTGTTTCCCTTCCCTTCTGTTCATCTGTTTTGTCTCTTAAAGTCCTCATAGGAGTGAAGTCATGTGATTTTTGTCTTTCTCTGACTAATTTCACTTAGCATAATACCCTCCAGTTCCATCCACGTAGTTGCAAAGGGCAAGATTTCCTTATTTTTGATTGCCGAGTAATACTCCATTGTATAAATATATATACCACATCTTCTATATCCATTCATCCATTAATGGACATTTGGGTTCTTTCCATACTTTGGCTACTGTTGATCGTGCTGCCATAAACAATGGGGTGCATGTGTCCCTTCGAAACAGCACACCTGTATCCCGTGGATGAATGCCTAGTCGTGCAATTGCTGGGTCGGAGGGTAGTTCTATTTTTAGTTTTTTGAGGAACCTCCATCCTGTTTTCCAGAGTGGCTGCACCAGCTTGCATTCCCATGTCATAGTATTTTTTAATGTTTATTTATTCTTGAGCGAGAGAGCGACAGAGAATGAGTGGAGGAGGGGCAGAGAGAGAGAGGAAGACACAGAATCCGAAGCAGGCTCCAGGCTCTCCAGGCACAGAGCCCGACATGGGACTCAAACCCACGAACTGTGAGATCCTGATGTGAGCTGAAGTCGGAAGCTTAACCTACTGAGCCACCCAGGTGCCCCTAATGCGTGTATTGTAACACGCTTTCCACAGATAGGACTTAACAGATTGCTCCGACACTGTCTCCTTTTCGTTTGGTTGAGAAATAGAACAACAGCTATCCTATATGAAATATTTTGCAGTTACCACAGTAATATTCTTGCCTTTCACCAGTTTAAAATTAAATCTTTTTTCTTTTTGATAATTTGATAATGTAATACGAGGTCTCCTAAGGGAATTCATCTAAAAGAACTCTTTATTTTAACAGGTTACCTTTGATCCAGAAGTATTTTTCAACATATTGCTTCCTCCTATCATATTTTATGCAGGATATAGTCTGAAAAGAGTAAGTGCTTTTGTATTTCATATACTTTGAACGACCTTAACCTCCATGGGCTTTTTCATCTTTGTCACTTCAGAAATAGGCAGTTCTTTCCAGGTTTCCCTCCCTTCTCTCCCTGCTGAAATTTATGCCTGCACAAAAATTCTTTCTCTTACTTATTTCCTTTAATGAATAATGCATTTAATATTAGCAAAGCAGACTAGAATAGAAAGCCTTTTCTTTTTCAAATAATTGGTAAGTATTCTAACGCACTATAACTTTTTTTTTTTTTGTCAGAGACATTTCTTTCGAAACCTTGGGTCTATCCTAGCATATGCTTTTCTTGGAACAGCAATTTCTTGTTTTGTAATTGGGTAAGTACTTGAAGGTTAAAACATTTTTTATCCTTCAAATTATACTTTTTAAATAATGCATATTCAATTTTTGCGGTATTGTGTTCCTGAGTGTGTCTAAGGACCTTTTTCAGTAAAATGTATTCACATAGATATCAAGTTGTTTGAATTTTCCTTAAGGCCAAGGTATTACCATATTTAAATGGCATGAGTTAAATTTGCGATTAGTCACCAAGTACTACAGTAGACCCATCTTCTTAGGATATTCTAACTTCTGTAACAGTTACTGTTTTCTCTAAAGTAGAAATGTGTTTATTGACCAGGTCAATAATGTATGGTTGTGTCACACTGATGAAAGTGACCGGACAGCTTGCGGGAGATTTTTACTTTACAGACTGTCTGCTCTTTGGTGCCATTGTATCAGCAACTGACCCAGGTATGTGTCCACGAGAGGGGAGCTTAAGTTTTTAAGTACTTACGGTACCATGTTTTGCCAGCAAAACGGTGTGTGTGTGATCCTTCCTTTAGGTGTAGAATTCATAAATTCCCATAGTATTATACTTTCCGACTGTGGAGGAAAAAACAAAATGTATGGGCCCTTTTGGCTTAAACATACATTTTGTTTTTATTTTATTTTATGACTTTTGCTCATTAGTGGCCCACAGTTTGATGCTATTTAGATGAGGGCTCTAAGGCCTTTGCTTCAGAAATTCAGGTTGGTTCTATCTTTAGTAACTGGGTATTTGGTGACTATGAACTAGATTAGTTAAAATGGGTAATAATAGTATATTCTTTCAAGCTTCGGGAAACCATTTCCTTAAAAATCTAATGTTTATATTCAACTATCTGCATTTAAGAGTAAGAAAAACAGTTTTTAAATGATTGTTAGAAGGCAGTTGTGTGGGGTACCTGGGTAGTTCAGTCGGTTGAGGGCCCTACTCTTGATTTCAGCTCAGCTCATGATCCTAGAGTCATGGGATTGAGCCCTACATTGCGCTCCATGCTGACCATGGAGCCTGCTCGAGATTCTCTCTCTCTCTCTCTCTCTCTCTCTCTCTCTCTCCCTCCCTCCCTCCCTCTCTCCCTCCCTCCCTCCCTCCCTCTCTCCCTCTCTCCCTCCCTCCCTCTCTCCCTCTCTCCCTCCCTCTCTCCCTCCCTCCCTCTCTCTCTCTCTCTCTCTCCCTCCCTCTCCCTCCCTCCCTCTCCCTCCCTCTCCCTCCCTCTCTCTCTCTCCCTCTCTCCCTCTGCCCCTCTCTCCCATGTGCACACTTGCTCTATCTCTCTAAAATAAAAAAATAAAAATATCTATAAATATGTATTAAAAAAGAAGGCAGTTGTGCCTCTATAAGCGTGATTTGGCATCATCGGTGGGCCTTACTGTACATTAAAGGATTGGTTTTACAGCTATGAAATAGTTTTGATATGAGCACAGCTGGAGAATGAATGTAATTCTATAGAGTTAGTTTGTAGCTTTTGTGATACAGTACTGGTGAGCCTCACAGCTACATTCACATTAGGAATCTAGAGAATATGCACACTGGGGGCACCCGGGTGTCTCAGTCGGCTAAGCGTCCGACTTTGGCTCAGGTCATGATCTTATGGTTTGTGAGTTCGAGCTTGGCGTCGGGCTCTGTGCTGACGGTTCAGAGCCTGGAGCCTGCAACGGATTCTGTGTTTCCCTCTCCCCCCATCCCCCGCTCACACTCTGTCTCTCAAAAATAAATATTAAAAATTTAGAGAATATGCAGGCTGAAGACGTAGCAATGGGAACGTAGACTGCAGTTTTTGAACTCAGGATGCAGGGTTTCTTGTACTAGGCTTTAGAACCTTGGCAGAGGTCTGTTCTGTTTTACTTTTTGCCCTTGTTCATTTACTCATCTACTTTAATTGTCATCCGGTACAATTTGAGGTATGATCTTAAGGTTAACTCTGAATTCCTGTGTTAACTGATAACACAGGGAATTATATTACAGGAAGTAGGAAAATATGTTCTCTATATGAGATGATTTTATAAAGCTCAGAGGGCATTTTAGAGAGGCGTTTGTGTAGTTTAACATTTTTAAAACTGAAAATCAAATTGCTCCCTTAAAGACAATAAAGGCTGCCACCTTACTGTTTAGAGCTGCACGCATTATCAGTATGAAAATAGGATGGTTTTTGCAAGGAGCCAGTGGTCTCTCTTTTCTGGGTCCTTTTGCTTGGAAGCAAGGTCCTCGACTGCAATGTCTATGAGAAATCTGAGTCAATTGGACTAGCTACGTTACTTCAGTCTTCCGGTTTTGTTTTGGTTACAAAATATTGCCAGAATGGCTCTAGCGAAACTGTTCTGCTTATATTAAGTTGGACAGTTACATCTCTTCTGAGTGATATAGGCATTTGCCCCTATAATAATTCTGTTATTTTATAATTGTATACTTGTTAGAAGGGTGAGCTGTAAATCCTCTTTGCAAAATTCTTCAGCACTGCTTTTGCCCTCCTTTTCTCCTCCTCTTGGTAAGCTTTTATCTCCATATATTCCAGATGAAATGCTTTGCAGTAGAAACTACATCTTTTAAAATGGAAGTTTCCTGTTTTGTTGGTTGGCATTTGAAAGAGCTATCCCATCTCTGGTTATAATATTCTTTCATGTGTGCTCAGGTTTGTCTAGGGAGTGAGCTGTATGTGACTCAGCAATCAAAGTTATAATGCAACTTCAGTCTCCTCTGATTTTCTAAGAATTCTCATAGAATTGTTGCCTAGAAGAAGGATTTTTTTTTTATCTTCTCAAGCTGTAATCGTCTGATCATTGGCTTCTTATTAAATTAAATATAGAAGCTATAACTCTGGTCATAAATTTTATCTCAACCAATACCAAACTTGTGCCTTTCACTTCCTACTGTCTTGGCTAACCCAGTGTGTTTGAAATTTGCAAGTCAAATAGAAATGAGTTGTAAGTCTCCAAAGAAAAAAAAGAAATTTGCAGGAAGAGATGCTTTTCATAATACCCTTCTTCATCAAAGATTAATGATTGCCTGGTCTGTAAGAAATTTTGTGTATATTCTTTATGGAAAAGAAATATACAAGACAAGAATATTAGCATTTGCATGACACATGTAGGTCAACTCAGTCCTCCAAGCTAATTTCAGCTCTTTGTAAGATAAAGGAGATGTTGCAGGTACACAATTAGGGAAGAGAGAAGTATCGACATGAACTTACCTAATCTTTAATATGGTAAGAGAATGTTTATTGGGATTGGATCCTAAGAGGTAGAGATGAATTTCTAAGTAACCATTATATAATCACGTGTGGAGACGACTATGTTATATTTGTAATATCTGAATATTCCTCTGACCCTTTCTACTTGCTAGTGACTGTCCTTGCCATATTCCACGAGCTTCAAGTGGATGTTGAACTCTACGCACTTCTTTTTGGGGAGAGTGTCCTCAATGACGCCGTTGCCATAGTGCTGTCTTCGTAAGTGTTCTTTTTTCTTACTATATTCTGTATATTCAATGTCAGGGTACTAGGAACCACAAGTTACTTATTGAATAAAGTGCATTATGAATGCAGACATTTGAAAGAATGAGGCTTTTGTTTCCTCTTAAAGAAATACATACTTACAGACAACATGGAAAATTCCAGGAAGAAAAAGGAAGAAAAAATGATATCTCCTCCTCACACCTAAAGACAGTTACTATAAAGATTCAGGGTACATTGCCTTTTATTTTTGTTTTGTATCCATGCTATTTTTACACAGTTGTGATTATGGCGTGTATATAATTTTTTATTCTTTTTTTTAACATTATAATATGAATGTTTCTCTTTAAATTAAATTTTGGAACAGATAATATATTTACATGGTTCAAAAATCAAAACCGTATAGAGAGGTGACGTAGAAAAGTCACATTCTTACTCCTGTTCTCATCCACCTCTCCCCCCAGCCCCTGCTATGTAACCTTTTTTATTAATTTCTTGTGTGTCTTCCTATGTCTTATACAAATGCAAATACACATATGAATAAATATTTTTATTTGCCTCTTAGTTCTTATTTTAAAAGCATGATAAATATGTTCTATACCTAGCTATCTCTCATGCAACTATGTCCTGGAGATCTTTCCATATCAATACAGAGGGTTTACTCAGTCTATGTACTATACTATGAACTGTATTATAGTTTATTTAATCAGTCTCCTATTGCTGGAAACTTAAGAGTTTTCAGTCCTTTGCTATCCCAAGCAATGCTGCAGTGACTAACCTTGAACTCACCTGTTTTATACGGACAGAGGTATATTAGTGGGATAATTTTCCAGAAGTGAGATTAGCATGTTAAACGGTAAGTACATTTGTAATTTTTTTTTAATTTTTTTTAACGTTATTTATTTTTGAGAGACAGAGCATGAGTGGGGAAGGGGCAGAGAGAGGAGGAGACACAGAATCCGAAGCAGGCTCCAGGCTCTGAGCTGTCAGCACAGAGCTCGACACGGGGCTTGAACTCACGAAGTGCGAGATTATGACCTGAGCCAAAGTCAGACGCTCAACCGACTGAGCCACCCAGGCGCCCCAATACATTTGTATTTTTGTTAGACATTGCTAAATCGCCCGTCAAAGAGATTATGCCATTTTGTACTTTAACCATTGAATTATGGGAGTGCCTGTTTCCTCATAGCTTCACCAACAGAATATTTGTCAAACTTTTGTATTTTTGCCAATTTGATGATTGAGCAATCTCTTGTTGTAGTTCAAGTTGTATTTCTCTTCTTTAACATAAGCATTGCAGAAACATTTGTTAATTTTCAGAAGTGCCAAATAATACACTTTTTAAGGACAGTTATTGAAATGAGCAATATTTTAATCTACTTATAGAAATTACTATGCATGTTATTAGAAGTGTTTGCAGGTGAATGAGTCTAAACCTCTGAGGAATTCAATCCTGCCAACCCACTCCTACTAAGCAAATACCTAGCCCTGTAAACAGTTGCCTTTACTCCAAACCATCTAGTGGGTGGAGGCCAGGGATGCTGCTCAGTATCCTTCAATACACGGGACAGCATTCACCACCTAACAGATAATTCTCTGGCCCCAAATATCAATAGTGCCGGGACTAAGAAACCCTGGTGTTCTAACCAAGATCACTTTTACATTGTTAACATTGAAATTAGTATCACCTACTCTTTTGTATTCTATCTTTTGTCATTATTTATGATAATAAAATTAATACGTTTGTAACAAAAATTTCAAAGTATTTGACTTAGAATGGAGAAAATTCCTGAAATTTCAGCTCTCAGAAATAACCACTGTTAAAGTTTTCATCCAGACTTTTCCTTTAGGATAATAAAATGCATATAAATATGTTAATAATTTTTAAACAAAAAAAGGCATAGCACTAAACATATTCTTCTATAACTTGCTTTTCTCATTTGGACATTTTACTACATTAATAACTTCTATTATCCTATTGTATGGATACACCACAAATTTACCTCTCCTATCCCCTATTAATGTGTGGTGTTTTCTAATACATTATTGTGAATGGCACTGCAGTGAACATATTTATGTGTAAATTTCTATGAATCATTATGGATATTTCTGTAGGATATTTTTTAGAAGTAGAATTTCTAGGGGCGCCTGAGTGGCTCAGTCGTTTAAGTATCTGACTCTTGGTTTTGGCTCGGGTCATGATCTTGCAGTTTGTGAGTTCAAGCCCCTCATCAGGCTCTGTGCTGATGGTGTGGAGCCTGCTTGGGATTCTATCTGCCCCTCCCCCACTCAGGATAAATAAACTTTAAACATTTTTTTAAAAAAGAAGTAGAATTTCTAGGCCAATGGATGTGACCAGTAAAACATTGAGAGAGGTGGTCCTATTTCCCTCTAAAAACAGATCTACTTTGAAAGTTGCACAACATGTAAAAGGAGCCACAGGTATAGTAATGTAGTTTCCAGGAATGTAGCACAAGAAAATAGTCCAAAATTTGTAAAAAGTGTAAATATGCTCTTTCACATTTTTGTTTAGAGTAGCAAAAATATCAGAAGCAACTTTTAAATATCTAACAGTGGGGAAATGGTTAAACAAATCACTACATCCATCTGGACCATTTTTGAAGTCTTAAAAACCATGGTTAGAGAGACTAATAGTTTATGTCATTGTCGGATGAAGAAGCAGAATTAAAAACCATATATTCCCTATATAATTACAACTAAACATGAAATAGCACACATGTAGCAAGTAGAGGGGAAAGAAATAGAGAAGGCAAATAAGACAGCTCTGTCAGGGCAGTAGAACGAAGGAATGATTTTTTCCCCCTAAATTGTACATTGTATTACTTTTAGGATTAACAAAAGTATTTATAGGGGCGCCTGGGTGGTTCAGTCGGTTGAGCATCCCACTTGGGCTCAGGTCCTGATCTCACGGTTCGTGGGTTCGAGCCCCGCATCGGGCTCCATGCTGACAGCTCAGAGCCTGGAGCCTGCTTTGGATTCTGTGTCTCCCTCTCTCTCTGCCCCTCCCCTGCTCACACTCTGTCTCTCTCTGTGTGTCTCTCTCAAAAATGAATAAACATTTTAAAACATTTTAAAGGATAAAAATATGGCTGCCTCAAGATAAAGTAATATTTGTGGAAGAGATGAGCTAGGATATCAATCCAGAGGCCAGTGTTTGACAAGAAAAAATAAGCCTCTCGTGTGTTCTCAGCCCACCATGCTTTCATGTGTTCCTGTATATTTTAGTGATTAAAGAACAAAATCATGATTAGTGTGAGTCTTGAGTTTACATGAACGAATCCAGGGAAAGCAGTTTTAGGAGGCATGGCGTAGATATTTTTTTTTGTTCCAGCCAGCATTTTGAAAGCTGTCACCAGGGAGAAAGAAGATTGTAGCAGCAAGATTCTTTTCTCCAGCCAGCTGCTACATTTTCCTGTTCCTGTGTGGTCAAATCTCATTTCTGGTGGTGAGGCCCTTTATGTATGGGCAAGATAGCATGACATTAGAGGCCATTTCTTATTTATTAAAATAATAATTTTTTAACCTAACTGGGGAGGCATGAGAAGAACTTGGTATACATGGTGTAGCAAGCCCATTTTTCAGCCTTGAACCTTAAAACACACACACACACACACACACACACACACACTGCAGTAACCACAGGGAGAATTCATTATATATTCCTAGGAATGTGTTTTTTCTCCTTCGTCTCTTTGACATGACTTATATGATATCTTTGAGTCTAGACTTTTTATAAAAACCCTCGGACTTCAATTAACTGAGATGAGAACTGATTTAGTAATGGTAGGTACTCTCGCCAGACACCTGCTGGCAACAGTGATTTTCTCCGCCATTTCTGTTGGGCGACTGTTCTAAAAAGAAGCATTTTTAGACCAGGTTTGGACTGTAAGTTCAAGATGGAGGGCGTCTCCTGTAATTGTCTGTCTTAGCTTGTTGCAGAATGACTTTTCTTTCAGAAGTTTGAGGTGGAGATCCAGCTGGGCAAGCTAAAAGTACGGTCAAGTGGATTCAAATTCCTTGGATGGACTTTCAGGCCCATTTGCCTGTAAAAGTCCATTTCAGTGAGTGAATGGATGTTAGGCATAGGGCCCATTCTGGTATTCTAAAAGTCGACAGGGAAAACAAAATGTGACCTGGTTGAGTACTGAACAGTATTGAGCAGTATTCTTTATATTCTTATCCCTCTGCTGGAAATAAGTGGAATTTTTCATTAGTTTCTTCACATTAGTGTGTCAGGGCTTGTAGGCACTGAGTGCTAGTAAGTCTTAAACAGAGTCCTGAAAGAATAGTGCTGCACAGGATGTTGTCGCTGAAGGAAAAGCCTTGGTGCAACTTCATATAGAGGACCGTAAAACATTCTGTCTCCTGAAATTGTCATTTACATAAAAGCGGAGTTTTCTTGCTAGTTGCATCCACCACAGGGCATTTTGGTAACCTTTTGTCCTTGTTTTGGCAATTCGAATAGAAAGTTTTTGTCCTCTCCCCCACAACCCCCACCCTGACCCCAATTTCATCTTTCAAGCTCTACTACACCAGATGATGTATTTATTTATTATTATTTTTTTTTACATTGTTTTTAAAGTAAAACCTGCTTCTGGAAGTAAAAACAATCACTCTTTTGTAGCTCAATAGTGGCATACCAGCCAGCCGGAGACAACAGCCACACCTTTGATGTCACAGCCATGTTCAAGTCCATTGGGATTTTCCTTGGGATCTTCAGTGGATCTTTCGCAATGGGTGCCGCTACTGGCGTGGTGACAGCTTTAATATCCTTTTTTTAATTTTCCTTGTTAACCTAACAAAGTGGTTGAATACTGTATTCCATGGTCTCTCCTAATTCCATAATTGTCACTGTGTTATAATTATTAACCTTATAACCAAGTACTTGGCTTGAAAACGTTAGGCAGTCATCTTTTCCGATAGATAAATAAAGGAATTTCATCGTTTTGCATTCAGCTCCATGCCCTCAAACTTTCACTCAAAGAGTCTAATTAGAGACAGTGACCCCTCCAAGATTGTAGACTAAATTGATAAAAGGTAAATATATTTCACAGAGCCTCGGAGTATTCTGCACTACTCTTCGTTTGCTCTTTGTAGAATAGGACGAATAGAAATGTGCGACCACGATGCCTATTGAACAAAAGAGGCTTCCTGGGTTTAGACAGATGGGAGTTCATCTCAGCTCTTAACCGATTTTAACCTTCTGTTCCAGAGTCTTTGGCATTGCCACCAGTCTGCCACTGGAAATGTTGGGCAAGCCATTCTTATGTTCGTTCAAAAAACACTTCCTGATTGCCTCCTGCATGCCAGATGCTACGCTCTGGGCATCAAAGATGGACAAGACAAATGTGGCCTCTGCCTTCCTGGTGCTGCCTGTATAGGAGCACCGACATTTCGCCTGTGGACCTTTAGTGTAGGAAGGTGGCAGGTGGGGACAGCAGGGAAGATGAGTGGGACTAGATGACCTCTAAAGAGCTTCCAGTTCGAGAACTGTAAGATATTTTTATATAAAACAAATACTCTTTGGGGCACCTGGCTGACTCAGTCAGTAGAGCGTGTGACTCTTGATCTCAGGGTTGTGAGTTCAAGCCCCACATTGGGTGTAGAGGCTACTTAAAAGTAAAATCTTTTAAAAAAAATTTTTAAATCTTTATTTATTTTTGAGAGAGAGACAGAGTGTGAGCAGGGGAGAAGCAGAGAGAGAGGGAGACACAGAATCCGAAGTGGACTCCAGGTCCCGAGCTGTCAGCACAGAGCCCGATGCGGGGCTCAAACTCACGAACCGTGAGATCGTGACCTGAGCCGCAGTCGGACGCTCAATCAACTGAGCCGCCCAGGCGCCCCAAAAGCAAAATCTTAAAAAAAAAAAAAAAAAAAAAAGAAACTTTTTTCAAGGATCTGTAAGTTTGCTCTACTTCAGCTTTGCGCTGGAAGGGACTTGTCTTATGGCTTTTTACAGGTGAACTGAGGCACAAAGAGACAGTAAGATGTTCTGAAGGAGGAACCAGTATCACTGCCCGTTAACAATCTCCTTGAGAGTAGGGAGTATATCTTGTTAGGAATCTTTTTGTTGTGGTGCACAGTTGTTGAAGCGAATGTAGACTCCAGTCTGAGATTTGTCACAGGTCTACACAGGCCCTTCTCCCCTTGACTAACAGAATACTTTTGAGATTAGTATACATGGGTGACGTGCCTCAGTTGCTTCATCATGGACTACTCTGCATCACAGAGGTGCTAGGGGATCAAATGAACATGAAATCTCATGGAAATGCCATGTTCTGAGTGAATGTAAATCGCTATAATTACGGAAGCTGTCTTGCTTCGGGTTGCAGATTTATAATCAGAGCTGGCATGTTGTGTGTCTGCTCTGTCACTCCCGTCTCTGCCTGTCCTTTATGATGTGGTTTCCGGCAAGGCATGCGATACCCATAAAACGATTGGATTGACAAAACTGCGGCTTCCTCACGGAAGCAAAGACTGCTGACTCCTCAGTATGACGCTCATTTTAAGAGTTCCTTCGCTTTGGTGCCTCCTTATTCTGTGACTTTTGTGTTAGACTGGAGAACCCTTCTTGCGTGGTTGCCTTGCTTCGACTTTTATTTTTTTTTTCTAGTCGCACTTCTGTATCACGAGATCTTGTTATCAACCTTGACGGTCTTACGTGACAAAGTTCACCAAATTACGGGAGTTCCATTTGTTGGAGACAGGCTTGTTCTTCTTGATGTCCTGGAGTACTTTCCTCTTGGCTGAAGCGTGGGGTTTCACAGGTAGGGTCCTTGCCCCTTTTCATTGTAAACGTTCACAGGGAGTGACTTTAGCAGTCATTTTTTTTTTTCTACCTGTGGGCAGAGCTTCTAATATTTGAACAAACTCGTTAGGGTTGGGATTTACGCAGTTACTTCATGGTATAAAAAGAAAAGATTTTTAACGGAAGTGGTTCCTCTTAACAAAGTAAGTGACAACTGCAAATTCCAACACTGAGCATATGATCTTCTGTGAAGTAAAAGCCTCACTCTGAAAGTCGGGAATTCTCCTTTGATGTGAACTTGGAACTTGTTGTCTTTATAGGTGTGGTTGCAGTGTTGTTCTGCGGCATCACACAGGCCCATTACACGTACAATAATCTGTCCACAGAGTCTCAGCATAGAACTAAACAGGTAAGACAAACTTTAGTTTGTGAATAAACTTTTCCTCCTTGCAGCAAAACAGGAGTCTTTTTTTTTTTTTTGTTACTGAAAAATCATCTTTAGTTGGTTCCAAACAATGCCTATTCATTTCAGCTTCTCTCACTTTGACTCTGGAAATCGATGGGGGTTGAAGGGTGGCAGCTCTTAGGTTAGAGATAGTTCAGCAGAAAAGCGAGGGGTCATTAGTATCGTGGCTCCAGCGATCAGTTAGCTTCCTTTCCTTGTTTTCCTAAGAGGAACGTTTTGGAAATTCGTTCAGGTCTGACCAGAAGTACCTCCGGGTGATAGAAATAAGGTTCATTTCTGACCCGACTGGGTCTGCTGCCGGGTGACCCAGAGAAGAGGAGATCGACTTCCTTTCAGGCACTTCACAGCCGCTGTGTTTCCAGGAACGTCAGCTACACCAGTGCTTGGGTTTCCCATGGTATTGAATGATCAGTTGTGCAGGGTACCTGAAGGGAGTTCTAAAGGAAATAGACGTAGGGTTTTCTAGTCTTACAAAGTGTATGGAACGAGTGGATGAACAATATGTAATGTCTGGAATAGAAACCAACGCATGCCCGATTATGGTTATATCGAGAAATCGAAGCTTTCCGTTTTCCCAAGTGATTAGAACACAGTGAGATTACCCGGGAAAGGACTCCTCTGATAAAGCAGGAGCAGATGTCCTAATTCTTTTTTTCTTTCTTCTGGAGCCAGAAATGTAGCATATGAACCTGTGCTTTTTTCTAACTCCTCAAGAGATTAGACTTTTCTTCCCCAAGCATATGCACTGGGGCTACAAATCCCTTTTACAAATTCATTCACTTCATTAAGTGTAGAGAAGAAAATCAGCTGGGGTATTTGGCATTTTTTCTAGGCAATGAGGTGGGGAATTCAGAAACAACAAGGCAGGAGTTTCCAGTCTTATTGGTGATATGAAGCTTGTATAGCAGTAAAAAAAAAAAAGTCCCAGATTAATAGAACTTCTAGATTCTGTGTTTCAGATGATATGTCCTACAAGAGGTCAGAGAAGTGGAGAGAGGGTTTGAGGCCTGAAGAGGCGGGAAAACTATCAGAGAAGAAATGGTACACCTAGAAAGATAGGAAGGATTCAGAAAAGCCTAGAAAAAGCATAAGCATAAGAAAAAAAACCCACAGGGAAATAATACCAGCAAAGGTGGAAACAGAAAGTAGGTAACCTTAGCGAATAGAAGCAGTGAAGTGTGGCCCCGGGGGTTGGCAGTCAATGACCAGACCTGCCTGTAAGGTCTGTGAGCTGAGGATGATGTTTACATTTCCCCAGTGGTTGGAAACAGATCGAAAGAAGAAGAATATTTTGTGACACATGAAAATTATATGAAATCCAGATTTCGGTGTCCACTAGTAGTTTTCTTGGCACACTGCCACACCCTTGTTTTTTTTTTTTTTTTTTTAGCATGTAGTCCGTGGCTGCTTTTGTGCTTCATTGGCAGAATTGAGTGACTGTGACAGGGACCGTGTGGCCTGCAAAGCCTCAAATATTTACTTTCCCTTTGGTCCTTCCCAGGAAAAGTTTGCCAACCCTTGGTGTTGTGGATTAAAACAGAGATTCCGTGTTGTTCCAAATCCTGGTTCCAGTACTTGCTGGCTGTGTGACAGGGGCAAGTTACATAACTTCTCTGTGCTTCAGTTTTATTATCTTTAAAATGAGGATAATCATAATACCTAGCTCATGGAGTTGTGAGATTAAAACAAGATAATGCTTGTAAACGTCGCAAGCATAGTACCAGGCGCATGATAAAAACTGTCTTAGCTATTAAACTAAAAAAGTTTAGCTTGATAATTAAGCAAATGAGTAACTAATAATAATAGTATATTAAGTCATTTAAAGTAAATTAAATATATACTTACTTATTTCCATTTTTAATTCCCATTTTTCAAGAATGAGGCAACTCCGGTTTAGAAAGGTTAACTTGCCCGGAGCTACACAGCCAGCTAGTGGGAAAAGCAGGATTCAAGCCAAGGCATTTTGACCCCCGGGCCCATGTTGTTACTTAACCACTACCCTGTTTAGTGGGCCAGAGGGCTCACGTTCAAGAGCAGTGGTAGATAACTCTGATGGACCGAGGGATGTGGATTACAGAGGGCCTGGAATTCATTCAGTCGGCAAATCTTGAATCCCTATCGTGTCAGTAACACTTGACAGGCAGTGGTGTGAAGTGGTGGGGGTGGGCAGGCAGCAGGGGAGGGGACAGAGCATGTGGCTATAACGCGTAAGCCCCTGCTCCCTAAATGAGGGCTAAGACCCGAGTCAAAAGTGAAATCACACAAGGAGGTGATACAAGACTTGTCATGAAGCGTTCAATGCCAAGAGAAGAGAATTTGAACTAGATATTCCAGCCTAAAAGAGGGAAGGGTCTTCAAACTGCCATGCTGAGAGAGACCCCCTGGGTGAGGGTGCAGGATGGGGGCGTCAGGGACACAGTCAGGGGCCCTTTGCAGCAGTAGGGGCGGGCGGTGATGAAAGCCAGAAAGACAGACTAAGGCAGTGGCAGGGATGGCAAGGAACATCCCCAGAGAACACTTCACAAGGTTTGGAGAAGGAAGAGGAGAATGACTGAACATGGGGATTGGGCAAAGGAAGCCAATGGAGGGACATGCGGAGGCGACATTTCTGGCTTTCTCCGTGGGACCAGAAGCGTCATGTCTACGTTTGCTCCCCTCTGAAGCACATATTTTGGGGATGTACGTGGGCTTTACCTAGGGGAAGGGTCTGCTTCATTATCTTAGTGATAGTCATGTTTTCAAATGATGTAACTTAATGCACTTACTGGACTAACCTTTTAAAATTTCGTTTCAGTTGTTTGAGCTTCTCAATTTCTTGGCAGAGAATTTCATCTTCTCCTACATGGGACTGACACTGTTCACCTTCCAGAACCATGTCTTTAACCCGACATTTGTAGTAGGTGCATTTGTATCCTTTGTTATGTGTTCTATTTTGAAAACTTGTTTTCACTTGAGGCTTGCGCTTGTTTTCTGGAGGGGTGGTTGATAAGAATACATTTAAATATATGAAACTTTCCTCTGAGTAAAACGAATAAGGATTTCGACTCTTGTTCCTATTCTACTGTATTCCATTCTCTCTTTGTTGTTGTTGAGTGCACAGATAACACAGGTCAAAATGACAGAAGGAAGTCCCTACCCATCCCGCCAGTCCCCCAGAATACAACTGTCCTCTGTCATTGAAGGGGAGAGAGAAAGAGTGGGTCCTGGGGAAGAGTTTGCACTCTGCTCCCTAAGGCAGTGGTTGCAGGAGGGTGAAAGGCCGACGGAGGCTGCTTTCTTCTGTCTTAGTCTCTGTCTCTGTCTTTAAAAAGCAGTCGAAATGGAAAAGCTGAGTCCATGAAAGCGAGTGCCAGCCTCGGGAGAAAGCAGGTGAAAATGGAATCTAACACATGTGGAGAGGGGTTGGCCTCCAGAGGGAGGAGGCACAGCTCCACCGTTGTCCCAGGAGAGGACAGGGCGTGTAAAGATGGCCGCTGTACACGAGTAAGATGGCATTCCTGCCTGCTGGCTTCTATTTTTATCTGTGGAGTAGGAGGTGGGAGCACCTGCTGAGAAGGAGGTAGGAGCAGGCGGCCTATCAGTTTTCTGTTGTAGAACAAATTAGCCTAAAATTTAGCAGCTTAAAACAACAAATATGTATTACCTCACACAATCTCTGAGGGTCAGGAATCCGGGAACAGCCTAGCTGGGTTCTGGCACAAAGATCTCTTGTGAGGTTACTGTCTCGCTCTGGGCTGGAACTGCACTCTCTCAGGACTTGACCGAGGGTGGGGGATCCTCCCCAGGCTCACTCACATGGCTGTTAGCTGGAGGCCTAAGTTTTTCTCCAGGGACTTCTCCATGGGGCAGCTCACAACATAGCTTCCCCCAGAGGGAGAGCGTCAAGATGGAAGCCGAAGTGTCTTTTATAACCTAATCTAGGAAGTGACCATCATCCCTTCCACCACATCCTATTGGTCACACAGATGGACGCTGATACAGTGTGAGTAGGGACTACACAGAGGGGCGAGTACTAGGAGGCGGGGATCATTGGGAGCCATCTTGGAGGCTGTCTTCCACAGGTAATAGGAGTTTGGAGGAGATTTGGAAATAGTTGTAGAGAGTGGGGGAGCGAGTGAGCGAGTGAATTGACCAAAGAAATGCTGTGGGATTGCTGAGCGGTATTAGGGACCCATTTGGGTTTGAGGAATAGGTAACTGACAGTGGAATCAGTCTGCCCTGTTGTACTATTGTGTCCAGGAGTACTTGGCTGGCAGCATGAAGAAGACTGAGATGGGTCCTTGCAGGTTTGGGGTCTAGTTCAGTGACTACAGTGAAATCCCAGAGAGGGGCAGATGAATCCAGGGTATAGGGAAGAGTGTTATTTTTTAATTTCTTTTTCTTAAGCTTTTTTTTTTTTTTTATTTTGAGAGAGAAAGAGAGCGTGAGTGGGGGAGAGGGAGAGAGAGAATCCCAAGCAGGCTCCGTGCTGTCAGCATGTAGCCCGACTCAGGGCTCGATCTCACAAACTGTGAGATCATGACCTGTGCCGGAATCAAGAGTCGAGACACTTAACCAGCTGAGCCACCCGGGCGCCCCGGGAAGAGTGTTAATAAGATGTGGCTGAGAATGGAAGTAAAGAGGAGAGAGGGCTGGACTGGTTGTTTGAGGGAAGAGTTGAGAACTCTTTGCGTGGGAGGTCCCAGGGAGGTGGGGGAACCATCCGAGTGGGATAGATAAACAAACATGGAAGCAGAGAGTGTGGTTGGGGGTGAGATGTTTGAATTAGTGGTTTCCAAAAGAAATAGTTTTAAAAACTGCTTCAGAATGAAGTTTCTGCCAAAGAGATTAGCAGAGGGGCGCCTGGGTGGCTCAGTCGGTTGAGTGTCCGACTTCGCTCAGGTCATGATCTCACGGTCCGTGAGTTCGAGCCCCGCGTCAGGCTCTGTGCTGACAGCTCAGAGCCTGGAGCCCGCTTCAGATTCTGTGTCTCCCTCTCTGTCTGCCCTTCCCCCATTCATGCTCTGTCTCTCTCTGTCTCAAAAATAAATAAACATTAAAACAAAAAAAAACAGATTAGCAGAAATATTTTTTAAATTAAGACTTTAAGCAGCATGTCTGTGAAAGTGAGGTCTTACTGAAATGCCATTCTGGAGTGTTTTCGTCTTCTGGGAACGAACTTCAGGCAAAAAAGAGAAAACCCTATAAATAAGAGAGGAACCCTAGCTGGAAGACTCCCATGAGACCAGTATAACTTCCTGTCCTGCCAGTCTTTGAAAATTTTTTGAGCAGTCAAGTGGCTTGATCCACTATACTTCTCCAGAAACGAGGCTAAATATTCTCCATAGGTTTCTGAGTCTGTTAGGAATTCCGGTTCCTCGGTACAAACGCCTACCATGAACATTGACTTTTACCGGGAGAGAGTTGTCCTCTGCTGCCTCTATCAGTTCGGATGTAGGTTTGGTTTTATGTGACAGTGACCCAAATTAACCCAGGTTGAAGCAAGGTAGAAGTTTCTTTCTTTCTCATGTAAAAGTCTGAACTGGTGTGGCAGCTCTACCTCACAAAGTCATCAGGGACCCATGCAGCCTCCTTGCAACCATCCTTGGGGAATTGCCCTTTCTCTTAGGGGCCAAGGTGGCTCAGCCCTGTGTCCGCCGATTCTTTTTAAGGACGTGACCCAAGATAGGTACACATCATTTCCACTTTAACATCCATTGGGTTACACTTACCTACAAGAGAGGCTGGGAATTACATTCTCTATCTAGGTGCCCATGTACACAGATGAAAATTGGAGGCGGAAGTGAGGAGTGTGTCCTCCTAGAGAGGAAGGGAAAGATAGATATTGGGGATAAAACTAGCAGTCACTGCCATGTTGGCCCACATGTTATTTTGTTTTTTCTTTTTTCAAGGAATCACTATTTTTTATTTTTTTAAGTTTATTTATTTATTTTTGAGAGAGAGAGAGAGAGAGAGAGAGAGAGAGAGACTGCACAAGTGGGGGAGAGGCAGATAGGGAGAGAGAGAATCCCAAGCAGGCTCAAACCCATGAAACCATGAGATCATGACCTGAGCCAAAACCAGGAGTCAGGTGCTTAACTGACTGAGCCACCCAGGCGCCCCACGGAATCGCTATTTTTAATGGTCTTTGTAGTCTAGAGTAGTTTTAGATTTACAGAAAAATTGTGAGCATAATACAGAAAGCTCTCATATACCCCATGCCCAGGTTCCCCTGTTATTAACATCTCACATTAGCATGGTGCACTTGTCACAGTTCGTGAACCAATATTGGCACATTATCATCACCTGAAGCTCATACTTTATTCAGGCTCTCAGAATTTTTCCCTCATGGCCTTTTCCTCGTCCAAAATCCCATCCACGATGCCACATTTCATTTAGTTGTCATGCTTTGTTAAGTTCTGGTCGACCGTGTCGGTTTTGCAAACTTGTTTTTGATGACCCTTGATAGTTTTAAGGGGCTACTGGTAAAATGTTTTGCAGGGCATGTCCCAACCAGAATTTGTCTGACATCTTCCCCGTGATTAGCCTGGGGTTGTGCATTCTTTGGGAGGAAGTCACAGAGGTAAGGTGCCATTCTCCTCGCGTTGAATCAAAGGTACATACTTGCAGGCATGTTAATAATGTTGGCGTCAGCCTTAATCACTTGATTGAGATAGTGTTGGTCAGGCCACTCCACTGTAAAGTTACTCATTTTCCCCCTTTCTATATCGTACCGCTTAGATGGAGTCCATCTCCTCAAGGAGTTCTTTCCATGGGGTATTTATCTGTCCCCCTCCATTTATTGTTTTCTTGTCATTTATATCAGGATGGACTCAATGGTATTTATTTTATGCTTTGGGTCATGATACATTACTACTTTCTAAAATCTTGTTGCCCAAACTGTTCCTGCTTTGGCCATTTGGAACTCTTTCAGTGGGTACTTTGTCCCTTTGTCCCCTTACCACCATCGTTATGTGTTTTGAATTTTTTTAAGTTTATTTATTTTGAGAGACAGCGCATGAGCGGGAGAGGGGCAGAGAGAGAGGGAGAGAGAGAGAATCCCAAGCAAGCTCTGAACTGTCAGCATAGAGCACAGTGCAGGGCTCGAACCCACAAACCATGAGATCCTGACCTGAGCTGAAACCAAGAGTCGGATGCTTAACTGACTGAGCCACCCAGGGGCCCCGAAGTTTTGTTTTTTGTTTTTTGTTTTAAGTAGGCTTCACACTCAGCGTGGAGCCCAACACAGGGCTTGAACTCACAACCCTGAGATTAAGCCCTGAGCTGAGATCAAGAGTCAGATGCTTAACTGACTGAGCCACCCAGGCACCCCTTGAACACTTCCTTACTTCCTAGGGAAGATGCTTCACACTCTTCTTGTATATTTTCTGCCCTAGCCTTGAATCAGCCATTTTTCCAAGGATCCCTGGTTCCTCTTATTGGGGAATGGTATTAGATATCAGGATCTGGGCTGTAGTGTATTCAGTGCCATTGAGGTATCCTGGCTTCTAGGCCCTCTCAGCTGACACAGGGAGGAAATATGTATGTATATGCTAGCTGCTATATGTGCGTATATCTATAAATACGTATGTAACCATCCGTATGTCTGTTAAGCTAAACATAAGTTCATACTGATGTCTCCAACTCTAATCTGTTACCATGTGCATCATCCTGGCCGCCTCCTCTTGACTGATCTGTGAACTCCGATTCCAATAGTGAGAAACCTGGCTCCCACCATTGGAGACCAAACTTCTGAAGATGGTCTTTCACCATCTTGAATGTGTAGTCTAAATAGCATTAATGGTAAAAAAGAAATTTGCCTTAACCTATTAATTTTAGGTTGCTATTTTCTTGGGAAGAGCTGCTAATATTTACCCCTTGTCCCTCTTACTTAATTTGGGTAGAAGAAGTAAGATTGGATCAAATTTTCAGCACATGATGATGTTTGCTGGTAAGTTGTAACTTTCCCTCTCTTAGCCTACTCCAAGAAGCCACTCACCACACATATGCCAACTTGATTTTAAATGGAAATGATGTGCTAGTAAGATGAGACTCCCTGAAATGTGGAAGTCGCAACCTCCAATAGAAAATTCTTTTTATAGTGTCCGATTCCCTTCTGTGAGAATGTTTTTCTGGTTTCAAATTCCTGGTTTAGAAATACAGCACATGTAGTGGAAAAGATAAAGATTAATGTATTTTCACACAAAAACCTGTTACGTATTTACGACAGCTGTATTCACAATTGCCAAAATCTGGAAATAGCCCAGTGGGTGAATGAATAGGCAAACTGTAGGATGTCCATGAGGCCACGGAGTGCTCCTCAGCACTGAAACACCAAACTGTGGATAAGCACAACATGGACGAACCCTCAGGGCATCGTGCAGAGTGAAAGAAGCCAGTCTCAAAAGGTTACATTCTCAAAAAAGACAAAAGCGTAGTGATGGAGAAATAGCTCGGGGGTTGGCAGGGGTTTGGCAGGGTGACAGAGAGGTTGGGCTAAAACTGTGTGGCCCCAAGGAATTCGGGGAGGGGGTTGGTGAGGGCGACGACACTGTTCTGTGTCTTAGTCGTGGTCGTGGCCACACACTTTGATGCATCATCAAAGCGCATGGGACTGTACCCCAGAAAAGAGTAGATTTTAGTATATGTGAACTTAAAAATAAAATGTTAACTATTATTAAAAGGTCAGGGCATGTCAGTATCATCTGCTAATTCTCTTTATCTGTGTATGCTTTCGTATGTTCATGTAGTTGTTCATGTGCTTCTGAGTTCTCAGAATGTGCTTTATTTCTCTGAATTTATGAAGCTCGCGTTGGTAATGAGTTATCGAAGGAAAAGACCTCTTCCGTTCCCTTCTAGGCCTCCGCGGCGCAATGGCATTTGCTTTGGCCATTCGGGATACTGCAACTTACGCACGGCAGATGATGTTCAGCACCACGCTTCTGATTGTGTTTTTTACTGTATGGGTATTTGGCGGCGGCACAACTGCCATGCTGTCATGCTTGCATATAAGGTAGGTAGCGCCTGGGGACCTCATTTGCAGTTAAATGATCATTCAGGGGGTTTTTTCTTTTAATTAGGAGAAAATTCTAAGCTTTGACGAATGTATGAGGTTTTATTTCTTTCCTTTAAAAAAGTATACAACGTAGTACGGAGAAAATGGGAAATGGGCAAAAGAAAGTTGTTCACACTTCGAGGGATGTCCTTCCAAGATCTCTTGCTGTGCATTATATATATATATTTTTTAACAAAAAAGGGGCAACGCTACAGGGATTCTTGTAAAGTGATTTTTAAATGTAATCTAGCATGGACATTTATGTCAGTAAATATATTTACATCATAATTTAGTGGCTGCATACATCATAAGTTATTTAAACAAATCCCTGTCTTTGGACTTTTGCATTGTTTCTAGGATTTTTCTAGTAGCATTAACATTTGAGGATTTGCTATTAGTATTACCATTAACAGTGTGAATGTTCATAAACGCATACACCAATGTGCATTTGTTTGATCATTTCCTAAGGATCCATTCCTAGGAGTGGAGTTGCTTAATCAAAGGATATGCATATATTTAAGGCTTTTGACCCATATCACCCGATCAAATCAAAACTGTTTCTTCTTATCTGCAGCCTGTGAGACAATCCAGTTTGTCCCAACCCTAATCAGTCCTAGACATTATCTTTCTCTCTCAACTTTATGATCACCACTGTTGCTAACCTGACAACCCAAGGCTAAGATTGTGAAGTGTTAAATGCATACTCATTAATGTATTCAGTTGGAAAGCTCCCTGTATCTCAAGAGTTCTGCATTGTTTCCATGGATACAGCAGCCTGTGTTGCTAAAGCTTTTGTAGATTTTAGTTCTGTGTTTGGCTGAAACTTCATAGACCCTCTACTGAGCCTCTAGAACATGTAGGGTTCATTAGAGAAAACAGCATTTAACATTTTATAAAATCTCTTCTCCATGTTTTTCATTCTATTATGCCTTTCTCTTTTTTATTTTATTTTATGTTATTTTTTTAATATGAAATTTATTGTCAAATTGGTTTCCATACAACACCCAGTGCTCATCCCAACAGGTGCCCTCCTCAATGCCCATCACCCACTTTCCCCTCCCTCCCACCCCCCCATCAACCCTGTTTATTCTCAGGGGTTTTTTTACATTTTTTTTTATCATTTATTTATTTTTCAGACAGATACAGAGCATGAACAGGGGAGGGTCAGAGACAGAGGGAGACACAGAATCTGAAACAGGCTCCAGGCTCTGAGCTGTCAGCACAGAGCCTGACGCAGGGCTCGAACTCACAGACCGTGAGATCATGACCTGAGCCGAAGTCGGACGCTTAACTGACTGAGCCACCCAGGCGCCCCTATTCTCAGTTTTTAAGAGTCTCTTATGGTTTGGATCCCTCCCTCTCTAACTTTTTTTTTTTCCTTCCCCTCCCCCATGGTCTTCTGTTAAGTTTCTCAGGATCCACATAAGAGTGAAAACATATGGTATCTGTCTTTCTCTGACTGACTTATTTCACTCAGCATAACACTCTCCAGTTCCATCCACGTTGCTACAAAAGGCCAGATTTCATTCTTTCTCATTGCCACGTAGTATTCCATTGTGTATATAAACCACAATTTCTTTATCCATTCGTCAGTTAATGGACATTTAGGCTCTTTCCATCATTTGGCTATTGTTGAAAGTGCTATTCTAAACATTGGGGTACAGGTGCCCCTATGCCTCAGCACTCCTGTATCCCTTGGGTAAATTCCTAGCAGTGCTATTGCTGGGTCATAGGGTAGATCGATTTTTAATTTTTTGAGGAACCTCCACACTGTTTTCCAGAGCGGCTGCACCAGTTTGCATTCCCACCAACAGTGCCAGAGGGTTCCCATGTCTCCACATCCTCGCCAGCATCTATAGTCTCCTGATTTGTTCATTTTGGCCACTCTGACTGGTGTGAGGTGATATCTCAGGGTGGTTTTGATTTGTATTTCCCTGATGAGGAGTGATGTTGAGCATCTTTTCATGTCATTATGCCTTTCTCTTAAACATTCTAAAGACCAGCCAGCCCTAAATCACACTTTGAATGTTGTTATTTTTGTCTTTATTTCTCTTTACTATTCAAACTCCTTTCTTCCAATTTCTGTGCTATTATGGCATATAATTGAAAATAATGTTCTTATAATTCTGATCATGACTTCAGGGAAGCCCTGGCATTTGTTGAGCACCTGCTATGTGCTGGGCATTGTGCTACGTGCATTTCACATATTTATCTTATCATAACACCTCCATTTTGCAAGTGAGGAAATAGTGGCTTTAGAAGTTTCTAAGCTGCTCAAGGTCATACAGAGAATGAAGTAGCAGACAGAGAAGCCTCCAGTTTCACCTTTCTCGTGGACTGTGCTGCATTGAGAAATGAGGGTGTTAAATTTCAGAAGGATTAAACTCCTTTCTTAAGAGCTTGTAGGTGAAGATTTTTCCTTATTCTACTGAGAACAAAATTAAATATAATTTATGAGAAATAATGCTGTCCAGTAGAGTCTCCGTTCTCTTTCCTGACTGACATCCACACAAAATTACCCATGCTTACCCCCCCTCCAAGAAAAACACCCCTTCTCATAGAGTTGAATCAATCTCACCAGCTCTGCAAGTGCCTTGGCCCATCTTGCCTGTCCCGTAGCATAGTTTGGCACTTAATTATATGCATTGCCTTACAGTGTTAGATTAGTTCTTTTTATTGTTGTTTTGGGGTTTTATGAACTCTGTGTGAGCAGAGGCTGGATTTTACGTTTCCTTTCCTCCCCTGAAATGTTTCTAGTGCAATTTTGAGGATGCTGATAAGTCCTTAAAGTTTAAGATTCATGCAGGCTTAGATCTGACTCTGGGTTCTTGCTCCTTCATTCACCAATTCTATGATCTTGGGCAAGTTCTTTAACCTTTGTGAGCCTGTTTCCTCATTTGTAACGTGTGTGTGATAGTACCTGCCTCCTCCAGGGTTGTTGTAAGGATTCAGTAAGCTAATGTCTGTAAAGCTCCTAGCACAACATTTCAAATGTACCTTTTATTCATTCATTTGATTAATACCAATGGATACCAACCATGCGCCAGGCACTGTTTTAGACTCTTACTGGTTCTCAGGTTGGGGGAGGGAAGGCATTTGGCAATGTCTAGAGACATTTTCGATTGTCACAATCCCAAGAGAGGAGGCTGCTCCTGGCATCTCGTTGGCAGAGGCTAAGGATGCCCCTTAATGTCTGGTAGTGCACAGAGCAGCACCCCACAACAAACAGTCATCTGGGCTGAAATATCAGTAATGCAAAGGTTAAAAGACCCTGCTCTGGAGGGAGGGATATAGTGGTAGCAATAAGATAGAAAAGGTCCCTGGTCTCATGGAATCTATACTTCAGCGGGAAAAGACAGACAATAAGCTAGTAAATGAATAAATGAAGAAAACAATTTAGATGGTATTAAATACTGTGACGACAAACACAGTACTGTGATAGTGACTGGGGATAGAGTGAACTTTATACCCAGAGGTAAGCTAAGGTCTCTCAGGTTCCATTTGAGCTCAGTCTACCTGAATGACAGGACATTGAGAGTTAAACAGTGAGCGAGAAGAAGAGTGGTCCAGGCAGTGGGGAAAGCAAGTGCAAAGGCCCTGAGGCAGGACGAACTTTGCCTGTATAATGAACAGAAAAAAAGCCCACATAGCTGGAAATAGTGATTGATGGGTAGGTAGGAAATGAGGTGGGCAAGACCCTACAGGGGCAGGAGTTGGCAAACATGTCCTGTAAAGGGCCAGATAGTAAATATTCTAGGCTCTACAGCCCATATGGTCTCTGTCTCCACTACTCAGCCCTAGCGTGAAAGCAGCCATAGATAATATGTAAATCAGTTGCGATGGCTGAGTTCCCAGCAAACAGGAGGCATACCAGATGTGGCCTCTGGGCCGTAGTTTGGGAAACCCTGCTATCTGGTCTTGTAGGACATGGTGAGGAGTTTGGATTTTAAAATCCGGTTGGAAATCGTGTAGGATTTTAAAGCAAGGGAGTGACGTGATCTGTTTTACGGTGTGAAAGGATCACTCCAGCTGTTGTGCGGACAAAGGGTCCTCAGTGAGCTGGAGCCAGCCAGCCAGCTTATCCCTGTGTCCTTTCAGGTAGTTTGTGACAGTCACACTTGGCTTCCTGTCATTTCCCGCACACACTTGGCAGTCCTCTGTCTCCGAGCCTTTGCTCCTACTGTTTCCTCTGCCTGGAATTCTCCTTCACCCCCAGGAAATAGCACAGCTCAGAGGCCTCCTCCCTTTGCCCTCTTCCAACGGAGCCACTCTTCCTTCCGTGTGCTTCCCGCGGGTATCTCTATGACAACGCTTATTTGGGTTGGCCTCGTGATGACAGGAGTGCTGTACGAACTGCTGTTTAGTGAGGATGAAGTGATGCATCAGATACCTTTAAAATCTTTAGATACATTTTCTCATTTAATCCTTGCATCAACTCTAAGTGGTGGATATTATCCCCATTTTCCAGGTGATAAACTTGGAGTTCATTGGACTGCATAACCCAAGTTCACACAGCTAGAAAGGGGCCGAGGCCAAACTGGAGCCCAGCTCTCCTTGATTGCAGAGCCCTTGGGGGATTGTGCTCTAGTTGTTTCTGTAGCCCCCACTAGTCTGTGAGCTCCTTGAGGGAAGGGGCTGTGTCTCATTCGTGTCTATGCCCTGTGCCTAGCACAGTGCCTGGCAGATAATAAATGCTCTGTAAATGTTTATTACGCTGACCTGGCTTCTAGTAACATTCTGAGTGTTACAAATGTGCTATCTCCAAGACCACTAGATGTCACTTTATGTACACAAATGGGTCCAGAGTTTAATATGGCTAAGAAGGTATTAAACAGCTTCTGGCCATTTAACACAGAAGAACTGAGCCTTTCTTTGAATTATGAATCTAGTCATGGCTGTCCGTTTTCAAGTACTTGACCATGATTCACTTGCCTTCCAGATGAGGTCTTGCATCATTTTCCTCCCTTCGGTGTGTTTGTATTCTGAGATGCTCCTGCTACAGCTTCTCACACTGCTGTTTTTTCTGTGTTGTCTGTAGTAGTGACCTTAATCGATAAACATTTGAGCACCTATTGTGTATCAGGTACTGTGCTAGACTCTGGGGATACAGAGATGAATTGAGACATGGCCTTTACCCTCAAGGAGCTCACAGTCTATTTGGGGAGACTGACAGGTAAATAATTATACTCTACTCTGCTAAGTGTTCTAATAGAGGAATCTAGAAAGTGCTGTGGAAGAATGGAGGAAAGAATGATTCCACCTGCAGGGGTTATAGAATGATTCGTTCGGAATTAGAAAAAGTTGTCGGGAACACATGAAGGGCCATGTGTTTCGGTTAGAGGGGATGGCCTGAGCAAAGGCATGGAGGCTTGGGAGAGGACAGGGGCCAGGGAGAGAAGGGGGTGGGAATGGCTAATAGAGGATATGTAGAGGAGAATGAGGAGAAATGAGAGTGGAGAGGTAGGTCAGAGTGGCAGGGGTCGCTAGTTTGTAGCATCTTCAAAGCCGCCCAAGGGGGTTTAGACTTGGCCCTGTCGCTTGTAAGCCACTCTCAGTCTTTTGCCAAGGGAATGACCCAGTGAGTTCCATGCTTTAGACACCTGACTCTAGGGGACAGCCTGGCAGCTGGACAACCTTTCGGCCGCTGCCTCCGACCTCATGAGTCAGAATGAGGCCTGAGCCCGAGCAGTTGGGATAGAAAGGAAAGAAGATTTGGGAAACGGTTTAGAGAAAGAATGAACAAAGTTGGTGGGTGCTGGTCTTGAGGGGAGAGAGGGGGGAATCAAAGAGAGCTTCATAATGAAGCTGTTCCCTGGGTTACGGAAAGCAGGAATTTTAAGCACATAAAAGATAATTATGAAGAACCGAGGCTAATATCTGTCCATTAGCCTATGAAAAAACACTGTAACCGGGCCCTCTCTTCGGTCATCATAACAGAATGTTGCCATGAGAACTGAGAGGTCCGAAAACACGCAGCTCCCTCCTGGAACTGCATTGTGCCCGCCTTATGTTTGGAACTAGCCAGCGGTTCCTATTCGGCAATCAGGGCGGCGCTGCTTTCCCCGACTCTGCTTCTAGTGCACTTCCATTCGGGGCCGAGAATGTTATTTTTCTGAAACTGGTCAGTGGGATTGCAGGAAGGGAATCATTAGTAGACCCTGCCTGCCTCAGGATCCAAGCTGTTGCTAAGGAAAGTGGCAGGGGCCAAAAATCGACATCAACAAGCAGAGAGAAGCAAGAAAATGTTAACCATTCCGCAGCTCGCATGTTAGGAAAAGTAGCTGCCTGACACTGTTCGTATGTGAATAGACCTTGACTTGGCCTCAAGATCTCATTTGCCTTTTGTGTTTCTCCTTTAGGGTTGGTGTTGATTCCGACCAAGAACATTTGGTAAATATGCGTTTGTGTTGTCTCTAGCATTTTTGTCGAATGTGCAGCTGTTTGGAAAGACAGTGGTCTACTCTAGACTTCACGCCACTATTATTTAGATCCTGTCCTGTTTGTACCAGCTTTTAACTGACATCATTCCTGGCTTTTCTCACCGCTTGATAGAGACAAAACCAAATTCTAGACAACATGTGGTTATCAAGGGTGACAGCTCTCATATCTGTGGGCCAGCCTGGGCTTTGGCCACGAAGGGGAACAGTCCCTTAAGCACTCCTGGGTTTTCAAGTGACTGCTCTGGCACAGGGAGCCTTTTTCCACTCTGGTTTGAGCATGAAGGCTTGTCTCTGATGTCAGCCTCACTCCAGCTGCTCTTCCTGTGTAACTTTCCAATTGGATGACCAGCAGCTGCCCTTGAGAACCGCCTGGAAGCTTTGCAGTCTTCAACCAGTCTTCCCTGACTGTTCAGGAGAATGCACTTCCTTGCCCTGGGCCTCAACCTTGCTTAATCCTAGGTGTTCATTTCTCATTTGTTCCTCTGAACCTGAGCCTGAGACTGACCATCCTTTTCTGGTCTTTTCTATCTGCTTTTTAAAAAATAATTTTTTTTAAGTTTATTTATTTATTTTGAGAGAGAGCATGAGCAGGGGAGGGGCGGAGAGAAAGAGAGAGAGAGAGAGAGAGAGAATCCCA